>NC_134137.1:87042500-89542500 GCF_033958435.1 Carettochelys insculpta | reverse complement strand
AGGTCCGAGTCCTGTCATTTTGCAATGAGGGCACAGTTCACACCCAAGACAGTCTGTGCAGTGTAGGGAAGATGTATTAGCGTGGTCGTGAAATGTGGTCGTAATAATTGGTAAGTGCAGGTTAGGATGCCCACATTGCCCTATGGCAAATATGGGACCCCGGCCTCTGGGGATGGGGGCGGGGCTGCTGTCCCATGTCAGGGCTCCTTGGTGATGGGGGCTGCTGCTCCAGTGTGAGCCACCAGGGATGGGGTCTCTGTAGTCTCCAATGGGGAGGCACCATGGATGAAGGAGACCGGAGGATGGGGGCTCCAGAACCCACTGGTGATATGAGCAAATGAAGCAGGAGCTGCTCCCTGAGGTGTGGGAGGCCAGGGAACTAGGCAGCTGCCCCATTGTGGAGTTCACCAGCAGCAGGGGCTGGCACCATGGGATGCCAGGGAATGAGGCAGCTGCCTCACAGGATCTCCCCTGCAGTAGAAGCTGCTACCATAACATGCAGAGCTCCAGGGAACAGGGCAGCTACCCAGTGGAGGGGTTCCATGGCAGGAGAAGCTGCCACCCCAAGACACAGAGTGCCAGGCAACAGGAGCCCCACAAAATACAGGACAGTTTGCCTATTTTCTTAAAAAAAAGGCATGTCGCCTGTGAGACAGCTTGAATGTGGGACTATCCTGGTAAAAATGGGATGGATGGTCACCTCAGCCCAGGTTTATAATGCAGCGTGGATGTTGAATCAAGGGCTCTGAAACACTGAGTCCACAAACCCAGGTACTACAGGTCTAGATTTATTGTGTAGTGTAGACATGCCCATAGTCAGTTCAGAACTCCCAGCTCCTAGTCTTGACTTTTCATTACAGTAGCAAGTGTCCCGTTTCTCTTCCAGCATAATACTTCACACCAGATTACTTTTTCCATTTTCAAACGTAATATATACATGTATTCTAATTAAGTAAATTAGTAAATTAAATACATCAGATGAGCTACTAAATTAGACAGATTCTCCTATGGCCCTCTGATCTGCTGAAGTTGATACAAACTCCTTATTGACTCTATTAATGAATCCACCTCCAGTCACAAATTTGTATGCAAACTGTCATGGGAACTCTGGCATTAGCGACATTTTCTCACTACCCTTGGCAGTAACTTCCACAAGAGTCATTGACAGTACCTGAAGGAAAGAATCACTTGGTGCAAGCAGCTGCTGCCCAAACCCTCCAGCCATTGAGCTTCATGCTACTGCTACCTGCTCTGCAATGCTGAATAAAACTTTACTCCCTCAAATGCAATTCCAAGGGTAAAATGAACAAAACAAATCAAAACAAAAAAATTATGGAGACAAATATTTCAGTAAAGTGCTTTCATCAGAGAGCTGAAGAAAGTACATTTATCCCAAACAGGTCTCCTTTAGGCATGAGCACCGAATCCTACTGAGACAGTGTGAACGGCATGACTGCAGCAAAATAAGGCAAGAATTGCTGTGACACTATTTGTAGAGTATATATTAGGAGTTGTACTTTGCCAGCTACCGCTTAGCATCATCTGAGCTCTGCCAAGCCTGTAGGGTCTAACAGTCCACTGCCCTGGCCTCTAGTGGGAGTGGCTTTACTGTAGTTTAAAACAAGATTTCAGCTGCAGGAAAAGAAAAACCCTTCCGAAGGTTTGATATTACTAACTTTGCTTCTGACAGAAGATTACAATCCTGACAACTTCAAACTAACTACTTTTCCCTTGTACTTTCTCTGGTGCATAGTTATTTTCAAGTTTCGTTTTTATTTTGTTTGGTTTTTCTTGTGAGGAAATTATCTACACAATGAGTTGAAAGAGCAAGTATAATATATCTATGGCTACGTCTACACTAGCACACTATGTTGAAGTAGCCTATTTCGACGTAAGAACATCGAAATAGGCCTCTTCAATGCGTATTGTCTACATGTCCTCCAGGGCTGGTGCTGTCGACGTTCAACGTCAAAGTAGCGATGGAGAACGTTGAAAGGAGCTGCCCTGGAAGGAAATGAGGAGCGTCCACACACACACGTGCTCCCCTTCGAAATAAGGGGCCAGTAAAGCCCCAAGCCGCTCCCTTAAAGGGCCACCCCCATACACACTTGGCCTGCACAGCACGAGATCCACAGAACTGACAACTGGTTGCAGACTCTCTGAACGCAGCATGGACCCCCAGCTGCAGCAGCAGCAGCAGCAGCCGCCAGAAGCCCTTGGCTAAGGGCTGCTGCACGCGGTGACCATAGAGCCCCACAGGGGCTGGACAGAGCGTCTCTCAACCCCTCAGCCGATGGCCATCATGGAGGACCCCGCTATTTCGAAGTAGCAGGATGTGGATCATTTACACACGCTAAACTTCGACATTGAACATCGAAGTAGGGCGCTATTCCCATCTGAAGATGGGAATAGCGATTTCGCTGTCTCGCTGCCTAATGTCAATTTCAACATCAAAATAGTACACTGCGCATGTAGACGCGACACGTGCTATTTCGACGTTGTGCCGGCTACTTTGAAGTAGCTGGTTAGTGTAGACACACCCGATATGTTTTGGTCCAGGCTCATGGAATATTTGAAGAAAAATTATGTTACATTCCTCTTTGTGAGAAAATATGCATAAATTGATGAAGGATTTCGAGCTAATTGTCCATGATTTTGTTCCATTGATGAAGACAAGTGTGTCCCTGTTGTTTATCCAAAGTCACAACACTTTTTTATCCAATGACAAAACACTCAGAAGTATATTTGTATGACTATCAAGCATTTCATTCTGAATACTTGCTGGCAGTATTTGTTAGTCACAGTAGATAGAAGTACATATAACAGGAAAACTTTCCTAAAACATACAGGCTGGGTCTACAGGTGCCCCTTCCTTTCGAAAGGGGCATGTTAATGAGCATGTTCAAAATATACTAATGAGGCACTGCAATGAATATGCAGAGCTTCATTAGCATAATGGTGGCCGCAGCGATTCGAAAGTGCAGCTTTTCAAATCGCATGCCGCCTGTGGAGACGGGACCTTCCAAAAGGACCCTCCCCCCAGTTTTCGAAAGCCCTTCTTCCAATCACCAGATAGGAAGAAGGGCTTTCGAAAACTGAGGGGGGGGTCCTTTTGGAAGGTCCCATCTCCACGGGCATTGCGTGATTCGAAAAGCTGCACTTTCGAATCGCCATGGCTGCCATTATGCTAATGAAGTGCTGCATAGTCATTGCAGCGCCTCATTAGCATATTTTGAACCTGCTCATTAACATGCCCCTTTCGAAAGGAAGGGGCACGTGTAGACCCAGCCACACTGTTAGCAGAAGTTTCAACAGGACTCTAACAGAATGTTTATAAGACAGCCACTTGCAAACAATGACAAAAAACCCTTTCTTCTTTTACCTTCTAGTCTTCCTTTACATCAGCATATATTAAACATTGCAGAATTGTGTTTTTAAACCATATGATGCTAGTGAAGGGAAGAAACATCAGACTGTCTCACATTAAAGTATCCGCTGTATGGTTTCTGAATGTGAAATGAATGTTTGAGCTTCTTATACTAATACAGGTCTTCTGTGTCTTTAAATTTATTGCTCTAAATCAGTGGAGTCATTGTCATTATTAGGCCATTTGCTATTTAATACAAAAAATCATTCATTAACTACAACTGACAGAAATGCTACTGTGCTATAGATTTTTTTTATTGTTGTCCTGAATCTATACATCCTTTGGAAGGGAATAATGAAATAAAAGTTAAATGAAAAATCAATGAGGACTTTATTGTAATGTGGTGGCAATCACGATACTACAGCAGAGTTTGAGCTCACTTTCCTTGCTTTGTGATATGTATAACAACTTAAAGGTAAAATGACTAGTTATAGTTTTTGAAAGTAATTGGTGCATGTGGCTTTAACGTTGCCTAAAGAATTAAATTTGAAACAAGCTGCTTAAATGAGAAACATTAGGATTAATTGTCTCTCTGTTTTATTTTACTTTTTGCACTCAAATGAATTGTTTTAATTCGGACCCAAAAAAGCAACCTCTAGATGTGAATTAATATCCCTCACAGGATCAAGTGCATCCTTAACTTCAACTCTTTTAGCTGAGCTGAGTTAGACTCACAACTTCCTTGACAGCTGGGTACCTGACTCCTTTAGAATCTTTAAAAATCCCAGCCTCAGTTCCTATCTACATAGGAAAATGAAGAACCCAGACTTTTGAAAGCAATCAAAACCCAGAAGCTCCCTTTGTTTTCAATGGGAGCTGGTGTGTGATGAATCTTTTCCACAGTCAGGTCACTTCATTTAGACCCCTACTGGAAACTGAGTTCTTCCATAATTCTGGCCACCAACCACCACATAAAGACATATTCTAGGGAGACTGCTACTTTGACAGTGACTACTAAAAAGAATTGGCTGATTACAAGTCACATGTTAAGTTAACCATATTCAAACCTGTCTCTTTAACACTGAAAAAAGATGGTTTATTTTCCTCTGACTCACCTGTGACAGTCCCCCCCGAGGCTTTCTGAAAATTGGCTTATGAATCTAAATATGCACAACTCAGAAATGCTTTGGACAAAATACTTCATGTAACCTATCAATTTTAATGTTACTGTCTGCTAGATCTGTATATTCTGTTTTGGTGTGTATATCATTCTTCCATGTGAAGTTAGAAATATGAAGTATAAGTCTGTTTATGATTTTAAATGTCCTAATGAGAGCCACTACTTGTGCCTAATCTAGAAGGTGATTGGTACTAGAAATTCATGGGATCATGCTCCAGGTACTGAACGCTATTTTGATCCAGTGTTTTTCCATGGGGAGGGAGGCTGTAGAACAAAGGTTTCCTGCCTGGTGGGAAAGGTTATTTAAGAAATGGGAAGCTATCAGTTTTGGTCTTCAGCCTGCCTTGTAATCTGCCTGACACACCCTAAGAGGAAACAAAAAACTATGAAAGGCTGTTGACCTGAATAAGAGTAAAAGCTCTGGTTTGAAAATTTTACCTGACATGAAAACAGCTTTTTAGGATAAGAATCTGTATGCAACAAGTTTCTTAGGGAAGTTAGAATTAGCTATGCATTTTCCTTTCATTTGAATTAACTAACTTACTTTGATCTGTGTGTTTTCACTTATAACCACTTAAATCCTACTCCTTATGCTTAAGAAAAACCCTTTTGTTTACAATCATGCCAAGTGTAAATAAGTTTTATGGGGGCACTGTGCATATATCTCTTTTATTGATAAGGGAGGGCTTACCTCACAATCCTTCAATGTGAAAGACTTTTGCACAGAGTGAGACAGATTTATTTGGCATTTTGTTCCTTTTGGAGGCTGGTTTCCTGGGGGCTGTGCCTTAGAACTTCATCCTTCCACAGCTGCAGAAAGGCAGTAACCCCACCTCTGTGTCTTGTGTGCTGAGACCAAAGGATCTGGTCCTGCAGGACAGGGTGGTGGGGAGGCCCTAAAGCTCAAGTAGGCAGGTATCAGTGGCATGATCAGCACACTGGGGAACAATCCAAAGGGATCTTCTGTGATCATACCCTATCACACTACCTGCTTGATCTGCTTTTCTTTTTAGACTTGCATTAAAACAATGAAACACCCAGCTGTACATTTCTGCCAGCAGAATGTTAACAAGATGACATGATAATCAAAACAGCAACTACACCACAGCGTGATATATATTTTTAAACACTGATTCTTTGAGAGGAGAAACAGCATCTCTAAGAGAAATATGTTGCCACCAAAATAGTAGTTTAAAATGAATCAAAAGGTTCTAAGCTTATTTGTGAAACATTAAATTCTAAAGATCAGGGCTATCTATAACTAAAGAAGGAAAAGAGGAATTAAATGTTCTTTCTGATTTTTAAAACTGACATAGTTCTATTAGCAAAATATTAAAGGGGAAAACTTTAGAGAAAATATATTACATCCTTGGTAGCCTTTTTCCATTGTGTTCTTAACTTGAATGAAAACAAGTGCCTCCTTCAACAAAAGTGCACCACTGAGGTCTACAGCTGACAATTAAGAGCCTAATCCTGAAACTCATACAGTAGTCCCTCCAAATATGAAAAAATAATGAGCCATTTTTAAGGGTATTTAGGACCTAATCCCACAATTCTCTACTTAGATGAGTATTCCTTAGTCAGGCAGATAGTGCCTTTGACTTCAAGGAGCACGGGTTTGTAGGGCTGGGCCTTAAATCCCAAGGAAAATATAGCTATTTTTAAAATTCAAAAACATGTGCTTCTTTTTTAAAAAATCAACCAACCCTCCACCCTGAAATATCCTAGCAAAGAAATCCACCATTTTTTTTCTAAAGAAGCTGCAGCAGAAATAAGTAAGATAGATAGATTTTGCCTGGCATATAAAATCCTCTCTAAAACCCTTTTTCCATGGAGGGTCCAAGTTGTGTTAGAATCTTCCATTTCTAACTCTTAAGTCAATTTGCAGGAGGTGGTGTGTAAAAGCACTTTAGTAAGGAAAAAACAGCAATCTCAATGCATCAAAGTTAGGTGCTAGCGAGGTTATCACTCCGTGAAAATCACATAAACATTCCACCTATGAAATATTATTCATCAGGGCAAAACCCTCTAAGGGTTTCAGAGATGACAATGGTGTCATGAAACCTTTTTTGAAAGGGGAAAAATATATTCCACTGCTAAGATTGATTCTGTAGCCAGATAGAAGGAAGTGCGGTGAGGTAAGGAATGAACATAATTGAGAAGAGAATTAGCAAACCTTAAATATCTGCTGCTGCAATATCATTACCCATAAACTTGCCCTTTTTCCACCCTCTGTTCCCCAAAGACTGACATCCCATAACTGCAGTGAAGAATAATGCGTTCTTTCGAACAGCTAAATCAACAAGGTCTCACATGAGTAGTGCTGAGTGGTGTGGTTGACTGATTTCATGAAAAACTAATCATGTATTCATCATTGAGATCAAACACTTCCCAAGTAATTATTATCAAAACCAATCTGATAAGACCTGAAGAAGTGGTGTTGCTGATCTAATCAGAGGTAGAACAGAAATAGTTCTTCCAGCTTCTGTAAAGCTCAGATAGGAAAGCACAAAACTGTAATTGTATTTTATAATTAAGAGAGTTTTCACACTATAATCAATTATTTCAAATCAATCATAACAATTTTAACTTCACTGGTTGTTTGTAAGAACAGGCATTTACAAATTGACTTCTTCACATATTGCTATTTTAATACTAGGGGAGGGTGATGCCTTAGTTACAAAATAAGCCCCCAAAAGAATAAATAAACATCAAGCAAATGTTGGGAATAAAAGCAAGAGCAGTGGGTGTCTCCAGGATAAGACAGAAATATAGCTATTCATTTATCTACATTCTTCATATCATGTTGATATTGTTTTTATACCACAATCAGATCATAAAGCATTATTTTAAAACTATATCGTTGTAATATGAGGAGTTCCAAAATTGTCTAAATTTTAAAATCATATACTTCCTTAGAATTTTTAAAAATAGCCTACATTTAGGAAATGTTAAAACAGACAAATTGAACGGTAACCTTTCTAGACTAGCAATTCATTAACAGAGTGTGCTGCTTGATACCAATCCTGGAATTCTCACCCCTCTAACACTACCTCTTATTCGGTTCTCATTTTAAGAGACATCACTCATTTTGCCCTACAGCTCCCCACATTCCCCACAAATGTGTTGCCCCTCACTTTTATTGCTGAAAATTTAGATCAGAAATAAAGAATCATGAAGCTGGAGTTACAGGAACAGTGATGGACATTAAAAGGAATGATTGGCACAGTATGAAAATTATGTTTTCTGCCGATATAATTGGTTGGTTTTTCTACTTGTGGATTTTTGTAATAATCTGTGCTCCACATTAAAGCCATGGCAGGTCAAGATGCTTTTACTGTGCAGCTTTTTTTTCCTTATAAGTAGACCCATTTTCTTGAGTAAGAGGTAGAAGGCCTGAGCCCTAGATGAGGAAAATTTTGCTGGCATATGCATTTTTGGTCCTCTGTAATATGGATGTATTTGTAGTTATGATTTGAAATGCAGAAGTGCTCCTGTTTTAAAGTTAGGTGCCACCACTTAAAGAGCAACAATGAAAAGAGTAGCTCTTCTTAATCTAATAATCTGCCTTTCTGTGGGCTCCATTCTGCTACCCTTATTCATTCTGAATACTAGTTACCTAATGAATACTCTACGGAAATGAATGGGGCAACACACAGATCATCAGTTCAGCATGAGTAAGAATGGCAGACCCTGACCCAGTATAGGAATTAGATTAGTTTCCATCTGGCTATTGTGCTGTTTTCACAAAAAAGTGAAAGGCGGGGTGGGGCAGGCAGGCAGGCAGCTGAGTAAAGAAATGGAACATCTTTTTATTTTATTTTTTCATTTGATACAAATAAAGTTTTAACTCCAAATATTAAATGAATTTTCTGTTTAACTGCTATCAACTGTCAGAGTTCCTGGCTCATTAGAATAGAACCTTTACAGGATGGTTGTGGGCTAGTTTTTCAGAAGAACTCACCTTCTAATTAGGTGCCTTAAATAAAATGGTGAGTTTTCAAAAGGTTGTAGCACCCTGCTGATTTCACTGTTCTTAGTAGATTCTCATTGTTCTGAACGGCAGCTACTGGGAAATGAACTCTGGAAAAACTGGCCCCAGTTGTGGGTGGTGAGCACTTTTGATAATCTGACCTTTCATTTTTTTCAGACAGCAAATTGCAGGGGAAGTATATTTTGAATGAGCCCCAAGAATTATGACATTCATAAAAATGAAATTCTATACATCTCAGTAAAATGTTTAGGAAAGTTGCCTCTTCCATGAAAATTTATGTCACTTTGGAGACACATAATTTCTATTGGCTCCACTGATTGCAAGTGTCAATGAGACGGGAAATCACATCAGTCAAAGGATAAATCTCATCAAACTTACTAGTGACATGAGGGGAGAGTATGCTTTCACTCAAACAGCTGTCTGAAAAAAAAAAAAGGTTGGATCCCTCTTGGTAGGTATATTATGCGCATCTCTCTCTTTGGGACTGATCCAATAAAAACACAGTCTTCAGCACTGTACCTTACAGAACTATTACAGTTTCCCCAATATTACTCAGTGCATAAATGTGGACTTTATTATATCAGATGTATTTAAATATTTTGCATTTATGTTACTAAGTAAGTCACAATTATTGGCATGCCGCTTAGATCAGGAAGTGCTTAGACTTTTGTACATAGTGTATAAATCATGTCTCCATGGTTAAGGGCCCTAATTAATTTTTAGTTGAATATAAGAGATGTAAAAGAACATTTGTATACAATAATGCATAGCTTGTGGGTTGTTTGCAAACCTAAAATGCTCTTTTCAGAAATAAAACATTTTCAAAATGAAACCCAGGCAATGAATTAGATTCTTCCAGTCTCACTCATGTCAGGTAGCTTCTTGCTCAATGATCAGTTCCAGCAAAATCAAGGGAAGTATTTTACAGAATAAAGTTCTACTCAGTTCTGAGTAAGGTTAGTAGAAACGGATCCAATATTAGCATATTAAACCAATTTATTTCACCCATACTCACACATCGAACATCTGCTATGTTTAAGACTTTTGAAGTTATAACACACTGAAGAAAAGACACAATTCCGTTCATTTTAAAGTGGTTAGTTTTTTTAAATTTAATATTTCCAATGAACTCCTCCTCTCTTCTCCTTGATTATTTCCGTCTTTTGCTGCATGATGGCATTAAACCTAATTTGTAACTGTATGTAAGGGCTATGAACATATGTAATGCTGGGTATATAATATATGCATGATGCTTTCCACTTCTGGGTTCATTGTAACCAGTTCGATAATGAATTAACACTTGTCTATATCAATGACCCCAACGTAGCCTAGATTGAGAGACCCTGCATAAGGCCCCAGTCCCTCAAAGTTCTTTAGAATGTCATTAACTTTGTTAAATATAAAAGTTGGTCAATTGACTTCAAAGGCCTGAACCAAACCCCTAATTGCACAAGTTGATGGAGAAAGAGCAGAGCCATTGGCTACAGTTACTCTAGGATGTTTTGCCAACAAAACTCATGGAATGTCCACACACAAAATGTGTTGACAAAATTCAGCACTTTTGCTGGCAGCGTTCTGCCTCTCAGCCATGAGGCATAACACTGCTGTCAACAGACTCTAATGACAAATAAATATATGTGGAAGCTCTGGGAGCCTTCTTTTGACAGACAGGACATCCTGAACAATGGGCAGCCCTATCTGCTGTGCTTCCGGGTGCCTGTTTTCTTGACAGAGCAGCCAGGCAGCCCAGCTGCTGTGCTGACAGAGTGGAGCACTCTTCCGATTGGCTTTTCTGTGTGGCCGCACTCTGTCAACAGAAGTTTTGTAAGGATATCTCTTTCGACGGTGACTTCTGTTGACAGCGCTGTAGTGTAACCATAGCTATTGTTCTTGCCTCTGATGGCAGCTTCCCCAAAAGCACACTAGCAAAACAGATGAAACAGAGGAGCTGACCCAGTGTAAAGGTCAGAGAAAACTGTTGGTATTACTGCTGCAATGTACACAGCCTGAGAACTCACACTAACATTCTGGCCAACCCAACCAGGATTCTGTCTGCGTATCTTACTGCAGAATTAGTCCTCCATACTCATAATTCAGAGATTTTCCCTTAAGGAACAATGTGGGACTGTATCATCTGTCTCCATGTCTCAGTTTTTTGCACATGATTAGAGTGCAGAACCAATCCACACCTGATAGCGTTGACACTGTTAAGAATAAGGATTTTTATGGTCCAGCAAACCGGTGTCATGTCCACAGCTTAGAAACCTGTCTGCAAGCTTGGCAGAGAAGGAAAGGACTGAATGGCCATGAAGACTGAACTAACCCTCTCTTCTCTCCAAGTGGTTCCTGTAAGTCAGTGTTCAGGCACCTTGTCAGGGCCACATGGGCCAAATTACTTATCAGCTACTTGTGTTGCCTCTGTTCTGTACAGAGAGGACTTCACTTGCCACAGCTGCAAATACAGCACCTCTAATAACTATTCATTTCACTCAAAACTTTTAGCAAATTGCTTGGTTTCTCATGTGCATATGACAGTGCTGGAATCTTTTACATAGGTACAACAGGGCAAAGCCTGCGCCTGTTAAGCTCTAGTGCAGTGGTTCCCCAACTTCTTGGCGTCATGCCCCGCTTTTGATTTTTAAGAAACCCTGACGCCTCCCACCTCTCCTTTACCATCATCCAACCCCCTTTTAACAAAAAATTCAATTTGTAATTTAAAATAAACACAAAAACTTGATATAAAAATGTTATTTAAAACTAAAAATAAGCTCAGATAGTTTTCTTGGCCCCTTGTGGGTGCCTGGTGCATCCCCAGCTGGCCAGCTGCCTGGGCCCCATGCCAGCCACCAGAGCTGCCCATGCCAGCACCCTCCTGAGACCTGTGCTACTAGACCTGCCTGCCCAAGCCCCATGCCACTGGGGCCGTTGGCCAGCAGATGGCCTGCTCGCATACCAGTCCCCCAACCCTCGCACTGCTGGGACGAGCTGTCCGCCCACCAGCCGCCCACCCCAGCTGCAGGCCAGCCACCTGAGCTGCTCAGCCAAACGCCATGCTGCCAGGGCCAGCCACCTGTCCGGGATCATGAGCTAGCCAAGCCCCAGGCTGGCAGGGCCAGCCGCCCTCCCACCATCCCGACTCACCTGAGCCCCAGGCTGCTGGGGCTAGCCACCAGCCTGAGCCGCTTGAGCCCTGCAATGCGGGGGCCAGCCATCCAAGCCCCATGAGTTCTGCAAGCCAGGTGGCTGCCCGAGCCCCACAAGCCTGGGAAGCCACCCGTCTGAGCCCCTTCCCTCCCACAAACCCAGGTTCTACCAGCCCCCCACCCCACTTTTATCCCATCCCCATCCCCCCCACCTGAGCTAGTCACCTCAGCCTCCCATCTAACCCCATCCTCCTCCTCCCCCAACAACCCACATTCACTCACCTTTGCAGAAGGTGGCTAGCTCCACATGGGTCTCCACCAGCTGCCCGCTTTTTATAGTATCTACGACACGTTACCCCTATAAAATGGCAGAGCCTGAGAGCCAAAAGCAAAGTCCGGCTCTTTCTTTGGGTGGGGGAGTTTGATGGAAGGGCTGGGTTGCCTCATGTCCCCCTGGAATTTCTTCACACACCCAAAGGGGGGCACACCCCTCAGTTTGGGAAACCATGCTGTAGCGAATGGGCCTTTCATGGGACAGAGGGGTTGGTATCCTCTCCTCTCACACAGCTCATTTACAGTCACAGCAGTCCTCTAATGTGTGGGTCTTGCTCAGTGGAGCTGCACATTTGCAGACTCATCACCCATGCTCCTCCGTTTACCCATACCCATACCCATACACCCTACACCATGCAAAATTCTGTCACTCGCTCCAGTTGCGGCCTGTGCATTCCCTCCTTGTGGGGGCATTTGGAGGCTTTTGTATCCAAAGAGATCAGGTAACTAGTTACCCTGCTGTGAACAAAGGATTTTGTAAAGAAAATTCTAAGCCCTACATCCACCAAAAGCAAAAATAAATCTCTCCTTGATTTCCCCAGGAAAGGGACAACACATTACCAGTAGATACTATACCGTGGTCCTCAGGTTAAGGACTGACCTTACATATGCTCCACAGCGCATTGATTTCAGCTATTACAATAAGCCAGAAAGGAGATCTAGGTCCATTTCCCTCTCTGCCAAAGATGGGTTGGGTGTATTTCTTCAGCATTTTGAAGCCTGTAGTACCAAGCCTCCTAGCCAGGCTCAGTAGACTTGAATTAGTGGGGCTCATGCTAGCACTCTAAAGACAGGTGTGTAGATAGGGCTCTTAAATTGTGGGTTGGCCTGGAGCTTGGGCTGTGAAGCCAACGTACACACAGTTTATGTTCCTAGACAAGGCATTTAACTTTCTTGGCCTTTGTGCTTCACCCATAGCAAGAGGATAATGCTTTTTTTTTTTTCTCTCACACTTTGGTTGGCTTGTCTATTTAGATGTAACCTTACCTATTTTAAGGCAGGGACTGTCTTGAATATGTTTTTGTTACATGCCTACCACAATGGGGCCCTGTTCTGACTTAGGATTTCTTGACTTACGTGACATAAAACCCTTGTACTTCAGGTGGAGCATAGGTCATCCTGCTATCATACAAAGACATAATAACAACAAAATTTCAAAGCAAGTATGCACAAAGATTTCTGGTGCGTCTAAGTCAGGAACACCTAGGAAACTTTGAGTTGTTCAATCCTGTGAATTAGAAAGGTTGGCACTAGGCCTTATGAGACATTTTGCACCTTCAGAACCATGGAACTTCCAAGGGGTCATATCAGATTTTAAGTTTTAGAACATATAAACCTACAGATAGCTGGTTTTACCCAACATGATTTTCATCTACTGCCACTGCACAATGTGAACAGCAGACATACAGTAACTCTGCAAAGGGGACTGCAATATCTATTAGTGTATTTTTTTCCTTTTCAATGGGATTTTTTACAGCAGCAATTTTTTTAGTAACTTTTCTGCCAAGTAACATCGCTTTATGATACTCTGGCGAGAGGCAGGCTTAATGATTTGCTGGTTTAGTAGAGTTTTTATCAACAAGTGAAGATGAAAAGGTTGTCAAAAATGTATCCTCCTTGCAGATTAAAAGATTATTTCCTGATGTATATTCACAAAGAAAATCAATGTGAAAGTCATCATGCACTATGTGCGAGGTGTGGGTTTCAGGATGGCGTGAGATTCTATCTGTCTGCCTAGGACTATCTATGAAGTATTTATGGAGCACTAATCAGGAGAATATCCAGACGCTGGTTTACAGAGAGAGAGACAGCATGCATTCCCCCTTTTCTCTACCTGTGCATATAAAAATATCCCTCTTAATCCCTCTTCTTTCAGCTTCCTGTGAATATCTTGCCTGTTAGTTCCACGACACTGTGGCATGAAGCATCTACTTTTGATTGTTTTCCTGGTCTTTTACATTTAGCCTGCAGTCATCTAAAAATCTAGTTCTGGTACAGTGGCTGCATTTTCTTAACGTGGCACTCCCAAGTGTTGCTTTTCATTACACACAGTGATCTACACTGAGATCACATGAGAATGAACTTGGTCGATGGGGAGCAGCTACAAGTAAAATTAAGACAAACAATGCAAGAAAGATTGAAAACAGAGAGGCTGGGTCTACACTTGCCGCCAGCTTCGAAGGGGACATGTTAATCACGAGGAATTACTAATGAAGTGCTCTGGTGCATATGCAGCAATTCATTAGGCAAATTCTCCCCTGTGGCAACTTCGAAATGTCAGACTGCAAAGTGCTGGCATGCGTGTAGCCGCGGGCACTTTGAAGTGCCCGAACTACTTCAAAGCCCCTTTACTCCTCAAAATTTTGAGGCTGCATGCATGCCAGCACGTCAAAGTTTGACACTTGGAAGTTACCACAGGGGAGAATTAGCCTAATAAAGTGCTGCATATTCACTGCAGCACTTCATTAGTAATCTCCCATCGCCCTGATTAACATGCCCCCTTCGAAGTTGGGGGCAAGTGTAGACAAACCGTCAGGGTGTCAGAAGTAAAAAAGGTGGTACCTTAAGCTTGAGGGAAGGGTGGCAGAACTCAGGAAGAAATTTGATTGACAGAAAAAGAAGAACTAAGGAACAGGCAAATAATAACACACCCGAAAGGACACACACAAGAGAAAAAACTCCGTAAGAGAAGACATATAAACTGAAAGGTGAGTGGAAAAGAAATGCTAAAAATAATTGCAAGCTTCAAAAACAGAGAGGAGAGAGCATCTTATGAAGAACAGGGAGGAAGAAGAAACATCCGTATAAAACTTCTCTTCATTTGAATGTTAACAGAGGAGGAGGTTGAAAAGTATTTTGTCAAAAACTTTTTGAAGAAATGTCAGCATTCTGGAATGTTTTTACTTGGGTTAAAAATTCGGTTTGATATTTTAATCAATATTTTCAATCAAATGTTATAGAATGTGTATGTTTGGTTGACTAAGAACCTAATTCTCGTTTTAAAAAAACACACCATTTTCAGCTGAATACATGGATAACTATTTTTTAAAAAATTGATACAAAAATTTCAGTACAAATATCAATAATAAATATTATGGAAATCAGAACTACTCTGTTCAGTAAACTGCAAACTGGGAAACTTCAATAGTTAGAAAAACTACTTTCGAATTGTTGACCAGCTTTGTTGATAAGAACCCACAAAAGAAAAATAAAAGAACAGTCCACAATACCCCTATTTGTGTGGAAAATTGTTTCCACTGAGTTGGCACTGTTCCTACAATCACAAGAGATGCAGGTGTGTGTATATTTTTGGTGGTGTCCAAAACAAATACAATTCCTGCCTTGTAAGGATAGGGGGTCAGGGATCTGTTTTGGGAGTGGGGCTGGTGATGACAGGTTTAGGGTGTGAGAGGGACTTGGCCAGGGATGAGGGGTGCAGGGATGTGGGGGTGTGAGGTGGGCTTGGGCTGGGCCAGGGATGAGGTGCTCAGACTTTGGGGTTCAGTAGATAGGCTGGCCTGGAGATGGGGCCAGAAGGGAGGACTTCCCCTCTGGGAGAGTGGCTGCCATGCAGCTACTGCTACCTGTAGACACTGCAGTCAGCCTGCACTGGCCAGTCCCCTTACAGCTAGGCTGCAGCATCAGCAGAAGGTGAGGAAGTGCAGCAGGGCCCAGGGCAACTGCCCGCTGTCCAGGATGCAGACCAAGTGAGGGCAGGGGAGGTATGCAGGTGTCAGCATTAGAGCTGGGGGAAAGCCCAAGCCCTGACCTTGGTGGAACCCAAGCACCATGGGTCCATACCATGAGCCACCCATAGGCAGTCATGGATTTTCTGCTGCACCAAAAAATAATTGCTGTTGAGCAACATTGTTAGGGCACAAAGAGAGAAAATATCTCCCAACAGTGTCACTTAAGAAAAACAACTAAACAAACCAACCAAACAAATCCCTTCACTGTCCTATCGTGGCTAGCTGGATTCACAGCACAAATATTAAGCTGTCAGACCTAGATTATGGCTACCAGGGGCCTGGGTACATAATAAGATGGAGCCCTCTGCAGCCCTGCCACCTCCACCTGGAGTGCCAGGGGCCTCTCTCCTCCCAGACAGGAAGTGGCAGCGGCATGAGCTCCTTCTACCCTTCCTTCCTTCCCTCCGATGGCACCTGGGGCCCCTGTCCTTTCGGGAGCTAAATGGGAATCTCCCTAGGAAAGGAAGGGGTGGCAACATAGGGAGCCCTTAATATTTACTGTGGCAGTGTGGTAAATCTCCTTGTGCTCGTGTGAGTGGGCTGGGCTTGCTGCACTCTCACCTCCCTTACACACTAAAATGCTCAGCCGAGGTAGTGTTGGTGGGACCAGCCAGAGCAGTGGGTCTCTAATGGGAGGCATCAGGAAGTTTACTCCTCTCAGAGCTACTATTTCAGACAAATGTCTCTCAATCAGGTGCACTAGGATCATATTTTTTTCAGCTACAAGGTCTAGAAGCCTATTTTTTGTGTTTGTGTATTTGTTAATGAAAGCTGAAATTCTGCCCTCATCATCTGATTTAATAATAGGGACTAAAGCTTTAATCTGGACTTGCAGCTAGGTGATGTGGTTTCAATGAACTTTAAAATCTAGTTGCAGATTTCACTTATGTTTGCAATCAGCTATGGGTTAAGAAATCTCTGTAACCCCACATGCCATAAAGCAGCAGGAAATACCAACGGAAGATGCATTATGGTCCAAAAGTAGAAGGTTGGTAGATGTACACCACTATGCCTAGGTCCTCATCAAGAGGGAAGAATCAGCAAAATACTTC
Organism: Carettochelys insculpta; assembly: GCF_033958435.1. NCBI lineage: Eukaryota > Metazoa > Chordata > Testudines > Carettochelyidae > Carettochelys > Carettochelys insculpta. The sequence goes on along the minus strand of NC_134137.1, from coordinate 89,525,682 downwards.
TTAACTGAGATAGGAAAAAGTTATAATATAGGATAGTCATCACAAAAGTACAGATTGTGCCCATACTCAATGGCTATTTCTACACTACAGTGATCTGTTCACAGAAGTTACTGGTGGAAGAGATATTACAGCAAAACTTCTGTTGACAGATCACATCCACACACAAGAGCAGATCAAAACTGCAATCCGCTCTGCCAACAGAGAACAGCCAGAATACCCAGCCGTGCTCTCAACAGAACAACTCACCAGAAGCTCAGCAAACAGGGCTGCACACTGAACTACAAGTCCTGTCTGTCAACAGAGGGTGCCCTGGAGCATCTACATGGCTTTTTTTCTCAGCAGAAATTGTCAATGAAGGCGTTATTCCTCACTGTGGAGAGGCAGAACAATGTTGGCGGAAGTGCCAAGTTTTGTTGACAAACTGTCGACAAAATGCATTTTGTGTGTAGATGCTCCCAGTTTTGTCGACAAAACTCTCTAGGGTAGACCTAGGCAATATGTGTGGGATTGCTTCATCAATACGAACCATTTGTCACCAACATTTCAGATCTCTATATGAATCCCCAGTGTTATATGAGACAGTACAGCTTAAGGCGCCAAGGTGCTTAAACAAATGATTATTTTTAAACGTATCCTTAATTTTGATTGATGTTAATGAGTGTGGCACATGCCTAAAGGTAAGTATATATTTAAGGAGTTTTCTTACCTGAAGCCTCAGCAAAGCAATCCAGACAAGGTATGGTTACATAGCAACTTCATATCCACAGATGGCCCATGCCAGCCAACGTGGGCTCATGAGGATTGGGCTTTGAGGCCATTTCACTGATGTGTAGACATCTGGGCTCAGGTGTGAGGCCGCACTCTAAGTCCAACTGGAGCTCAGAAGTTTACAAACCAATGAAACCGCCCTACAGCTTGAGCTTCATAAGCCTGTCAGCTGGCACAGGCCAGCAATGGATTTTTCTTTTTCTTTGCTAAATGAGTAGTGGAGGACAGAACATATTCAGAAGCAAACTAATTCAAATACAAGCACACATGTTAATATGACGCCAATACTTGGTGAATGCAATGAACACAGGTTTACAGGATCGCCCAAAAAGCAGTGATCCCACTGCTGTTGCACTAATGCCTGTATCCTGGTGTATGGAGATGAAAATGAGCACTTCATCAGTTTTAAAATATTCACTCTTGTGTCTTACCCTTTTCTTCCATCGGTCCCTTTTTGCTATACATCACACTTGTGAAGGAACAATATTGACTTTACCATTCAAACAAAAATTGTTTACACTAAGAAATAACCTCCAAAGACTTCCCTCCTACTTTTAATTTGGTTAATAATAATAATAATAATAATACCCAGCTCTTGTATAGCACATCTTATTCACAGATCTCAAGGCGCTTTACAACTAATCAGATATGTGACAGTGTACCTTCCAAACTGATTGCATTCATTTTATATCATAGCAACTTTTTTTTTTAAACGTAGCCAAAGAAATATGTAACTTCAATGGATATGGAAAGTTCTCATATTGTTTTCAGATGAATAATAAAAAGATCATGTATGTGTGTTATATATGCATACGCGTGTGTGTATGACTATATATTCCAGCTATATCTATAACCCATAATAGTATCATAATTTCTGTATACTTTTTAGCTTTTTATTTTTTTCCTAGTGAAATGAAATTAAACTACTCATGAAATTCAAACCACATTTGAATCCAGTCTAGCACACATCTGATAAATTAGCAATGTGCACAAGTATGTTTATTTCACTAATTTTGCAAAGCTGTTCATTTACTTGTTTTCACACTGTGCTCTTCAGCATCATCTGTCCTATGCAGCAGAGCAGTGTATACCTTTTGGGAGTCTGGTTTTTTTTTTTTCATTTTTGTTTTGCATACCCTAAGTTTCACCTCACTTAAAAACTGCTTACAAAATCAGATTAAAAAAATAAAAGTGTCACAGCACACAGTGGCTACGTCTACACGTGCACCCAACTTCGAAATAGCTTATTTCGATGTTGCGACATCGAAATAGGCTATTTCGATGAATAACGTCTACACGTCCTCCAGGGCTGGCAACGTCGATGTTCAACTTCGACGTTGCTCAGCCCAACATCGAAATAGGCACAGCGAGGGAACGTCTACACGGCAAAGTAGCACACATCGAAATAAGGGAGCCAGGCACAGCTGCAGACAGGGTCACGGGGCGGACTCAACAGCAAGTCGCTCCCTTAAAGGGCCCCTCCCAGACACACTTTCATTAAACAGTGCAACATACACAGAGCCAACAACTAGTTGCAGACCCTGTATATGCAGCACGGACCCCCAGCTGCAGCAGCAGCAGCCAGAAGCCCTGGGCTAAGGGCTGCTGCCCACGGTGACCACAGAGCCCCGCAAGGGCTGGAGAGAGAGTATCTCTCAACCCCCCAGCTGATGGCCGCCATGGAGGACCCCGCTATTTCGATGTTGCGGGACGCGGATCGTCTACACGTCCCTACTTCGATGTTGAACGTCGAAGTAGGGCGCTATTCCCATCCGCTCATGGGGTTAGCGACTTCGACGTCTCGCTGCCTAACGTCGATTTCAACTTCGAAATAGCGCCCAACACGTGTAGACGTGACGGGCGCTATTTCGAAGTTACTGCCGCTACTTCGAAGTAGCGTGCACGTGTAGATGCAGCCAGTAACTGATAAAGTGCTTACTTTCACATTTTATCATACAATTATATCATTAATCAATTGGAATATAAACACTGTACTTACATTTCAGTATGATGCTTGCACCTGTGTTTTACTCATGAGCCCTGTCTGAAGCCTGAATCCCACTGGCAAGGGCTTACACATGTAATTTAACTTTGGTAGCCCCCGGTAGCATTTGGACCTGAGCAATTGCCCTGCTTGCCTACCTCTAATGATTGCCCTCTATTTGTGACTCCCCCACAAACCCATCCTACAACCCCCTTAGGGGTCACAAAGCCTGGACTAAGAAACACTCACCTAGGCTGCTTCTATACTCTGACCCTCCCGTAGGAGGGGGCATGGTAATGAGGCAATTCAAAGCAGGCTAATGAGATGCTAATGAGCATATTCAGCATCTTATTAGCATAACAGTGGCCACACAAGCAGACTCCGAATTGCAGATTGACAGTGAAGTGGGAGCAGCTTTGAAATAAGCGCTCCACTTCGACATTCTCTTACTCCTATAGAACTAGGTCGGAGTAAGGGAATGTTGAAGTGGGGCACTTATTTCAAAGCTGCTCCTACGTTCACCGTCAATCCGCAATTCAAAGTCTTCATTTTGAAATTCATGCAGCTGCCATTTTGCTAATGAGGTGCTCAATATGCACGTTATTGACTATTAGCCTGCTTTGAATTGCTTCATTACCATGCCCTCTCTAACGGGAGAGTGAGAGTGTAGAAGCAGCCCTAGATTAGCTGAGTACCTCCTGGAAGATCCCTGAGTATCCCCACAGGGTACATGTACATCTGGTTGAGAACCACTGAACTAGAGATTCTTTAGTGGGACCGAGCTATTTGTGTACAGTTAATGCATATCCGGCCTGCCTGTGACTAGGAGGCTGCTAGATAGTCAAATATTCTAGCTAATAGAGAGGGATACCTAACAATGCATAACCCTAAAGAAAAACAGAATTAGATATTAAGAAACAAACAAAAATATATGCAGAGTACTTTATTTACCAACTGCACACTGCAAACTTATACTGCATTTGCTGATCTGACTTGTTTTTAACTCTTTTGATACCTACTATTGATACTGGGCCATATCCACTTTGCTGAATAGACCTTGTCAGCTCTGCCCCTCCCTTTTTCTGGGACCCCACTCTTTAAATACCCCTCTAAACATCCCCCCTGACTCATGCATCTGATGAAGTGGGTCTTTGCCCACTAAAGCTTATGCTCCAAAATATCTGTTAGTCTATAAGGTGCCACAAGACTTCTTGCATTTGCTGTATTTATTTGTATTTACTTTCACTCTACTGTACTTAACGGAAAATGTAACTAACATTTACTTATGGTTAAAATGCCGGTTACTTGAGAGGTCTGGATGATGGAATGCCAGACATGAAAGAGTTTACTGTGCGTTTCTTTTATATAGTGAATCAGGCCCAGTCTTAGGGCAAGGTGAGCAAGGCAGTTGCCTTGGGCCCCGCCTCTCAGGGGCCTAATGCTGCAGTTGACTATAGAATCCACCACCCTCCAGCTGGGTCCCGCTGTCAGCATGCTGTGTTAGGCCCTGCCCACCAGTCAGGCCCCACTGGGCTGGCTCTGTAACTAATGTACATGATAGAATGTTCTAAAAGAAGGCCATGCAGTTTAGAAGCCTACAGAATGTGCATGTACGAATATGAAGATGCAACTTGTAAGCTGGAACCCGTAAGGTTACATTATTCTGTGCATCCTCTTTGAAAAAAGTCAATAAAATTCACATACTGTATGCTCATTGCAAAACTACATGTGCTGTATTTAATACTCACTGACGTGACACTTAACAAACAGTCTTGAACTGAGCTCTATTTGCATTTGATTTCTGTCACAGCTTGACAAAAAAAGTCTGTTGCTTTCATGTGCCTTTCCTTTTTTGCACTTATCACCAAAGAAGCATAGGTGTACCTTGCAGGCAGAACATAAAATCAAAATGCTCTTTAAGAGGTCTTGAACCCCTTTCCTTACATGTTGGTAATGTACCCCAATGTTCAATCACTCCCCCTCCCCATTTGGGCTAAGAAAGGAATTGGTAATTTTAAAAGCTATTGAATGTTTTGTGAATTTTCCCAGTGCATAATACACAAAGGCCCCAGTCTTGAATAAACAAACAATACCTGAGTAAAAGGTCTTCCCTTGCAAGAGATTTCAAGGGAACTGACAGGATAAAACCTCAACCCAGAATAGAATTAAACCTAGGGCACATATGCAGCCAGGAGATTTCAGGCTACTGTTGGAGTGGAGAGAAGTAACACATATGGCTGACAGCTACTCTTCTTTGTTAGGTTTGGGACACATGGATTTGTGTTACGTATGGACTCTTTAGTCACCACTCCCAGGACATCCCCTTCCCTTCCTCAGTGATGCCTGGCAAATATCTCATGCAGACGTCTCATCCGCTATACAGTCCCCCTGCACAGGTCTCCACTAAAACAGACACGCATGCACACACACACATAAGTGTGTCTACACGTGCACGCTACTTCGAAGTAGCGGCACTAACTTCGACATAGCACCCGTCGCGGCTACACGTGTCGGGCGCTATTTCGAAGTTAACTTTGACGTTAGGCGGCGAGACGTCGAAGTCGCTAACCTCATGAGGGGATCGGAATAGCGCCCTACTTCGACGTTCAACGTCGAAGTAGGGACCGTGTAGACGATCCGCGTCCCACAATGTCGAAATTGTGGGGTCCTCCATGGCAGCCATCAGCTGGGGGGTTGAGAGACGCTGTCTCTCCAGCCTGTGCGGGGCTCTATGGTCACCGTGTGCAGCAGCCCTTAGCCCAGGGCTTCTGGCTGCTGCTGCTGCAGCGGGGGATTCATGCTGCATGCACAGGGTCTGCAGCTCGTTGTCGGCTCTGTGTATCTTGTGCTGTTTAGTGCAAGTGTGTCTGGGAGGGGCCCTTTAAGGGAGCGGCTGGCTGTTGAGTCCACCCTGTGACCCTGTCTGCAGCTGTGCCTGGCACCCTTATTTCGACGTGTGCTACTGTGGCGTGTAGACGTTCCCTCGCTGCGCCTATTTCGATGTGGTGCTGTGCAACGTCGATGTTGAACATTGACGTTGCCAGCCCTGGAGGACGTGTAGACGTTATTCATCGAAATAGCCTATTTCGATGTCGCCACATCGAAATAGGCTACTTAGATGTAGGCTTCACGTGTAGACGTAGCCATAGACGGCTACTGCCAATAGAACCTGACACACCTGCAGGAATAAGCCCAAGATTCAGTGTGTAGTTTTTTGTTTTTTTTTGTTTTTTGGTATAACTCTTTCCATAATCCTGCAGCATTAGATCAAGTCAGAATCCTCAGTGGCTTTAAATTCCACTCAACCACCTCTGTGGAGAGGTGAGCTAGCATTAGGAACCATTACACTGTATGATGACAGAAGACAAATCATATGCAAAGTATGTCAGGATCAAGAAGGCTTTCACTGTCTAGTTCTTTAGCCCGATAATGCTGCATTACATTTAGTATGTTACATAAGGAGTGAACTATATGTCAAAGACACTTGCTACACATCACAATTTCTTAGGTTCCTATACCAAGCAATAGCTTGCAGTTTTTTGTACTTTTTACCTGGCATCACTTGGCCTTTGTTAACAGCCGCTAGAAATCATATGCTCTTACGAGAAAATCAGCTATTTAATCTTAAAAAAAAAAAGATGAGTATTGAAGCCTTTACAGCTGAATTATAAGAACAAAAATGACTTACTCTTTGAACCATATCAATTTCAGAAGCCTTGGAGACAGAGGCTGCAGTGCCTTCTGTGACATGTCTGCTGTGAAACTACTGTATGGGATACTCCAGGTTCTAAAGCCCTTAATTATATTTTTAAAACTTTGGATAGTTTTTTCCTAAACCTCCTACCACCCTGCTTTTTCATTTTGGTATTGTGGCATGGCTAGCACTGCTATGCAGAGCTCGGACTAGGGTTCATTCAGGGTTCAGTTCATTGGCTTCTCAGGTGCTTGGCAAATTGGAAATGCTCTGAGATGTCTTTCAAGGCCCAGCAGTATTCCCTTTGCCAAGGAGGAGGGCCTTGGGATGGTCCTGAACTTCTACAGACATGGAGTCAGGAGCAGGCTCTGCAAGACTTCCCAAGAAGAATTACAACAAGGAAGATCCCTATCTGTGGCACTGGCATTTGTTTCCTTAGTCTCCTGGCATTTGCCTGTAAAGAAATGGCATTTGGCTGGCCCTTCTGTCAGAGCCATGTGTATCTCAGGTGTCTTCCTGAACTCATTTGTTTAGAATAATAAACACAAAAATACAGGCTATAAGGCAAGAGTAGGAAGAACAAGGTGCTTATCTTTCTATTTGCCAGGACTCATTTAATAGAACACAACCCACACATTTTTTTCTAGGTAAGATAAAGAGCTCCTCAAGCAAATAATCTGTCCACTTAATAATTCAGTTCCTGCACATATGGAGACCCATTTTCTGAGACAAAATTGAACAAGTTTCTGTTAAATTGAATATTTTTTCCATCACACAAAATTATCAGCCTGACTTTTGCAATTTCCATTGATATTAGTGGGAATTTGGTCTGCTTGTGGCAGGAGCATCCCATGACCTATTAGGTATTAATGCACAAGGGCCCAGATTTTTAAAGGCTTTTAGGCATTGTTTTGCTTGGCATTCCAAGACCTAAAGCCCAGATCCTCAAAGGTATTTAGGAGCTTCATTTCCATGGATTTCACTGGGAGGCAGGCACCTAAATAACTTTGAGCGTCACAGCCTAAATAATTTACATGGCTAAGTCCCATTTTCAAAACTGACATAGGCTTTAGGGAGCAAAGTCTGTTTTAAAAGGGGGGTTTAACTGTCTAAATCAGTGATTCCCAACCTTTTTGACAAATCAGTAAGATTTTGTGACCCAAGGCAATTCAAAACGCAGAGGGTTGGGGTTATTACTCCCCTGGGACAAAATATTATCAGTCTTGATTCACACCCCATCCCAGTCTTCCTGCCCTCCCCACTCCTAGGATTACATCCCTCACAGCCCCAAAACGCGCCCCTCCACCTACCTCAAACAAGTGCCGCTGCTGCCTCCTGCTGCTCCTTTGCCAGGCCACCGCTGCCTCCTCCACATGGCTCCCCCCACCTGCACTGTGCTGAAATGGGACTCAGTTTCACTGGCCTGATCCCTCCTGCCAGCCATTAAACCAATTTGATTGAGTTCTTTTTCAGCATGGCAGGGCAGGAACTGGGAGCTGGAAGAGTGAGCAGCGGCAGCTGCAAATGGCTCCTTAAAGAGACACATGTGGCTCGAAGCTGCCCCAACCAGTGACCCTTACAAATTCTAATGGCAACCCGTTTTTGGGTCCTGACCCATAGGTTGGAATCCCTGGTCTAAATCATTTAAACTTTTTAATGCTAAGCAGATGAAAGCCTAAATAAAAAGGTGGGTTTCTATCCTTAGCTGTTGTAAATCAGAGTAACTTTATCAAATTCAACAGCAAGGATGTCTAATGAGCTGCCCAAAAGATACTACTTACAGATTGACCTGGTGTTGCTAGGATCCTTAACTTAATTAAGGGGCTTTTTAAATAAAAAAAAGTACATGTTTTATTTAAATACTTGTATTTTTCAAAAATGCAGTGTTATTTTTATGAATTTTCATTTCAGATTTCTAAAAAAAGGGGATTCTTAACATTTTTCTATTTAAATGTTGTAGCAATTTTTAATGGAAGTTCCATCAAGTGGATTTTTTTCTTCATCCTTATAAACTCTTATCTTTCACTGGCCGTGTCTACACGTGCCCCAAACTTCAAAATGGCCACGCAAATGGCCATTTCGAAGTTTACTAATAAATCGCTGAAATGCATATTCAGCGCTTCATTAGCATGCGGGCGGCAGCGGCGCTTCGAAATTGACGCTCCTCGCCGCCTCGCGGCGCATACAGACGGGGCTCCTTTTCGAAAGGACGTCACCTACTTCGAAGGCCCCTTATTCCCATGAGCTGATGGGAATAAGGGGACTTTGAAGTAGGCAGGGTCCTTTCGAAAAGGAGCCCCGTCTGGACGCGCCACGCGGCGGCGAGGAGCGTCAATTTCGAAGTGCCGCTGCCTCCCGCATGCCAATGAAGCGCTGAATATGCATTTCAGCGCTTCATTAGTAAACTTCGAAATGGCCATTTGCGTGGCCATTTCGAAGTTTGGGGCACGTGTAGACGTAGCCACTGTGTTTTAACAAAAAAGGGAATAGTCAATTAGTTTTCCAATAATATTTTCTTTTAGTTTCCAAATCTTAAGCTTTGACTTAGCTGTGCTAGATCAGAATGCTACTCCAGATTTCTCCATTTTATCTCTTTTGTGTAAGATTTATTGAGAAGCAATCCTATTTCAGGTTCATCCTATTTTTCTGGCTTATCTTGGTTCAGAATCCTTCAACATTCACTGGGTTATACCCATTTTGAGGACTGTATTTGATTTGGTGAGTCCTTCTTTTTTCTGTTGGGTTTGTGAGAAGCAATCCCATTCCAGGCACAATCCATTTTCTTGGCACAACCAGACACTTATGTTGCTTTAAATTATGGTAAGAGGAAGCTACAGACTGCGTTTGTTGGTCTTAGCTCTTACCTTTTACGTTCTTGATCAAAGAAACAAACAAACCCTCTAAAACATACAGTAGATTTGAGTATCTAGCCCATGGTCTGAAATTCATTAAGGCCCTGATGCAGCAAGACACATAAGTATGTGCATGGCTTTTAAGCGTGTGATGAGTCAAAAAATTATATATGTGCTTAAATACATTGTTGAATTGGGCCTCCAGCCCACATAACTGTATCTTCTTAAAGAGGTTTTCTGAATCCACATTTTCTACCCTCCCAGACTGTCATGTGTAAAATCACTTTCAGCACCCTATCTTCATTTCAAATTTTGATTACTGAAAGCAAAGGAACGCCATTGTAATTTATGCAATATTTATTTAAATCACGAAAGAGAAACTGCTAACAGTGAGACTTGTTTATAGATAGTACTCCTCAGAGGTTTTGACAGAATTTTCTTTTTCACAATGTGACAATGTAAGACATACAGATTCTATAATTTACTGTGTTTTAACTTTACAAAATATTCAGCCTCTTTTATGTACAAATCTGGTAATGTGCAGGTCCTAGTAGATGTGTATTTGATAAAACATGTGATGGCTTCTTAATTAGGTTTAAGAGTTTGCTAATTCGGTGAATTCTCTTTCTGTGCATTTTCTGCTGTTTCATCTTTTATCATGAATTTCCAAAGAAGTTTTAATCAATTTTTAAGACATATCCAATTTTTCCACTAAAAAAGGGATACATTTAAAGAGCATGTTGAAAGCTGGAATCGGTTTTTGTGAAACTGCATTTGTACACATCAACATCTATGTAGATAGTTAAGACTAGATTAAATTAGATGGCTAGATATAGATGTAAATTTAAAACCAATGTTACATTGTTTTCAAGCATCTGAAACAATCAGCATGCATGGAAGATAGTCAGTCTGCTGTGGAAGGCTTGAATGCCTATAGGTCATCCCTAGGGGATATACTGTATATAAACAAGTTCAGAGTTTGTGCAAATACAATCCCTGTTAGACAGAGGTAACATGACTATATGCTGTCATTTTGTTATATCAATCTCTATAGTTTTTGTGGATATTAAAGTTTATTGTACACCAGTGTGTGTATATAGCTGTGTATATAAAATATATGATAAGCCTGAAGTCTGGTTTCAAAACCACACTTTAGCTTTTCCATAGATTAGGATATTTGGATCTGAGGGTGGGGGTAGGGGGTGTCTCTGAGATATTTCATATTCCCAGCTCATAGGACTTACATTTAGTTTCCTGTACAAAAAACAATTACTCAGGCTTTGTGCTGTGAGGGATGAATTTTATCTTTTGTGTATTTTGGCATATTTTATGGAATTTAATGTTTGACAAGTAGCAGAGAGGTAGACATGTTAGTCTGTATCTTCGAGAACAACAAGAAGTCCTGAGGCACAGATATTTTGGAGCAAAAGCTTTTGTGGGCAAAGACCCACTTCATCAGATGCATTAATGTTTGAATGAATCTATAACACAGAATTCTTGGGGTGAAATCCTGATCCCATTGAATTTAGTGGAAAAACTCCCATTCATTTCAGTGGGGACAGGATTTCATCCATTTTTTTAAAATTATTAATTATTTAGAACAATTATATCTGTTAAAATACACCTTCTTGTGCTCAGTCTTCCCTGATGTGTGCAGCCAAGCAATGATGACAGCAGATGAGGTGAAAGATAATCAGCTAAGGAAAGATGAGCATGTAAGTGAGTTCTCTTTCCATGTAGTCACTCTGCAACATAGTTGGGCAGAAAAGAAACACTGTCCCATTTATTATGTTATTTAGAAAATAAGTTGCTTCAGTTTAAAATGTCTTGTTGTTCTGCACTGTACCACAACTTTTCAGGACAGATTTCAGTTTAAAAGCATTGCCTGGGACATACTCAGATGCTATTCTAAGTAAACAATAGGTAGTAATACTACGGGCTGAACCTCTCTAGTCTGGTACTCTCTGGTCCGGCAACATCTGTTGTCCAGTGTGACTTTAGTTAGCTACATGTCCACGTATCATGGGTGTGGTCAGATTTCCACAATCCCATAAAGTTTGTTTACATGCACTAGACCTGGCTTTCAGTGTTCTGTGCTGTTATTTAGGTCTAGTTTAAATGTCTACTAAGAGCACAATAAGCCGTGGAGGTGGTGATAATGCTGCTAGACAATACTGACCTCATGTGAGTCAGCAAATTTTCTGGTTTAGTGCAGGTCAGATCCTGAGGTGTCAGATTAGAGAGGTTCAACCTGCATTAGTTCATAGGGGACTAATCCTTGGCTTTCACACAAGAAAGATCTGGGGACACATCTCTCACATCTCAATGTATGTGCATTTCGTGTGAGTGTATGTATTTACCTTTTATGAGTACAGACCTCTTTCAACTACCACTGAAATCAATGGAGATTGGCCACTGACTTTAATGGCAGCTGGCTTGGTCCCTATTTGAACATGTATGTATGATTGAGTGTATGTGTTTGTATGTATCATATGAATAAAAGAAGGTATCATGTTTCACTTATAATTAAAAAAATACTTTATTTTTATATTCTATTAATGCTTTATTTAAACTAGTTTCTGTGATGGTCTCTAACCATGGAGAAATCCAAACATCTTGACAACGTTGTTAAGTTCTAGGAGACTAATATAGGTACTTATGCCTTACCAACACTGTGGAGTTGCTCTGATTACAGCCACTTGTGCCTACACCAATACAAATTGAATCCACTGGGCTGCAAATGTTACATGTCCCACTATTTATGTTTAGTTATTTTGTGCTCAGTGCTTGTGTCATAATGCCTAGAGCTTTGGATAAGTGCCTTTCTTTATTGTAAAATAAATCTAAATAAATCAATTTTGCAAGGATGTTTACGGTATGCCAAAGTCAAGACTGTACATTTTGTACATCCACATATGCCACCCAATCAACTGTATTGAGAGATTCACTGATGACAATTTTTGAGGTAGTTCTGCATTTATCTTAAACAGCCTGCATTGCCATAGCCTCTGACCATCTCACTATATTCAGCCTTATAAAGTCTGTGTGAGACAGAGAATTACTTTTAACCCATTTTACAGATGAGAACTAGACAGACACATTGATCCTACATCTTGCACTTATCTTCCACATTCAGGATTCCCACACTGCACATTGTACCATTTTAGGCTCCTTTGGATATAAACAGATTCCTTTGCTTTATGTATTAATTTGCTCCCTCTGTCTTATTTCCCAATTACAATTGAAATCCTGTGCTGGTGATATCACAGGGGGTTGCTATGGAAATTATGAAGCTGTGACAAAGAGAGTATTATGACTTTGGGTGAGGGGCAGCTGAATTCTTAGCAGCAAATAATATTTTCATGCAAATATCATATTTTATGCCCCTTAACAATAAAATAGACTACTACACCAGAAGCTACATGGCACACAGAGAAGAGGTTTCTAATTAGAGTATTTTGACAAGTTTTCCAGAAGGCATCAGTTACTCTTTATGTAAGCTGTTTAATACAGGACTCCAATGGGAACACTACAGAAATATCCAGTTCTTCTGACACTTAGCCTAATTATGTCGCCAAAGACTTGAGTTTGCGCAGTTTCTCATTCATGAAGAATGTGCATCTTCATCAGTGCCACCAGGACAATGCTCCATGAAAACAGTTTGCACATGAACACTTAGGCTGTGTCTACGCTTGCTTTCCTCTTTCAAAAGAGGTATGCAAATGAGGGAAATTGAAAATGCAAAGGAGGTGTCAGATATGTAAATCTGTACCTCCTTCGCATTATCGATTTCTCTCATTTGTATGCCTCTTTCGAAAGAGGGATACAAGTGTAGACAAAGCCTTACACTTCAGCTGCCTTTTATATCCAAGTTCCCTCTTTTTGAAGTGTAATATTTCGCTGCTTTGTTTCAATATATAAATCTGCTTACAAAAATAAATGAAATGGGTCCAAAAGATCTTGAGTATGAAGTGATTCTTGGGCTCAAGTAACATTTAGAAACTCGACTCATGCACAGTCAAGGATAGTGGATGCAATGCAGTCATGCCTAGTGGTTAGAGCACAGGTTGGCTGCAAATGCCAGAGCTTAAAGTCAAGATAGAGTCTGAGCCAGGGATCACAACTGAGAGAACCAAAGTCAGATTCCAAATGCCAAAGCCAAGGGTCAAGCCAGAGTTGGAGCCAAGTATCATAGGTGAGGGAGAAAATCAGATTATCTGGCATCAAGGATGGCAAGGGTCAGGGTTGGTTCCAAAGTAGCAGCAAAGATGGCAGTGAGGCAAGCATGCTGAGGCAGAGAATCCACAGCTGTGTGAACTGCTCTGCCACTGATCCTCAAACTAGTGAGTTTAAGAACAAGCTATCTGACTGCCTTAGCCAATCACATGGTTTTGCTGTGGCCCAGCTGTGCTCATTGGTTGCCTGGTGACTGGACAGGCACAGCTGGTGACCCACTTTCCTGCCATGCTCTTGGTAACAGTTGTTTAAGAAACTCTAGCGGGGACAGGGGTGAGAAGTGACCCTTTGCCCTCCTATTCGTTTTGCCATTCATTGAGACAGTACAAAATGAATTTAAAAGGGGAGGAATGTCCCCTACCATTAGATGCAATGACTCATTCTGAACACTGAACTAACGGTGCAATTCACTTTCTTCAAAGTTCACATTGTCAGTACTAGCAGGATGGGTAATACTTCTCCTCCTCATTAATTATGTGTCATTTTGGGCAAATCCATGCAGTAGCTTTGATTCAAGTTCTTTCCCGATGCAGCTTTCTTGGCAAAATTTCACTGCCACATGCTTCAGAAATGCATTTGTAACTGTTTCAGTCTGTTTATCTTCCAGAGTTTGTTGCATTGTGTACTCCGAGAAGGTACCACAAACCACCAGCAGATGCCAAACTGCACATGGGTTTCCTGTCAGTCTTGGTGAGCTGCCAGACACTGCTGGGCTGAAGGGAGCTTTTCTCTTTCTTGTTGGTGCTTTTTTTCTTTTGACGATAAGAGATATGTGCACATAGAGTCAGTGGTGCCTGCAACAATACATATGTTATGCCTGGCACATGCCATCAATGGAGTGACCAAGGCTTGGGCTGCTGATAGTTGAATAAGCCAACAGTAAGGAGTCCTGATGCAGGAACTGGCCCATATCATTAGTAAGGAGGAGCAGTGCTGGCAACCCCACTACTCATACAGGGTTTAGCCCTGCAGACCTCCATTATGGTGGGAGAAGGAGCTGAACCAAAACTGAGTCAGTGGCTTTGTGGCATGACACATAGGCATGTTGGTGGCCAGTACCGTTTCTTCTTGCTGCTGCTGTGGGACAGGCTCATGTCTGAGGGCCATTGATCCCTGTGGGAATACAAAATTGGTATCCCCATCTGTATCTGCAAAAATGATCCACAGATAACTACATATTGGCAGGGTTCCAAATACAAAATTGGTGTCCGCATTTGCATCCAAATCCGCATAAATGAGCTGCAGATATCTGCTGGTGCAGATACTTGCTGATGTAAAGCAGATATCCACAGGTTTGCAGGGCTCTCTAGGGCTCCCACAAGGAACTTGCACAGCTTTACCCCACTTCCAGCAGCCTATCTCCATTACATTCTGCTCACAGACCTTGCTCAGTGATGGCTTCAAGACCAGTATCTGCGATGTGTGCCCTCACAGGGAAGCTGACTGGGAAAGAAGTAGTGGAGGGCCTTAGTGGGGCCCAGAAAAGATGGGATTTTGTTGTGCACACCATGCAAAAAAATGTCTGTGGGTGCCCTTGTTTTCAGGGCTCTTAACTCTTAACTTCTTTGCCCCTAAACACACAGTGTGCCAGCTATAGGAAGTGGGAGGCTGTTGTGAACTGGCTTACAGTTAAGTCTCCTATAATCAACACACACCCATGACCGATAGTCCTTCTAATCTTTTCCATCCATCAGCAGATCTTTTTCAATCCCTGTGCAGAATAAAATGTGCACTGAGGCATGTGCATGTGCCTACTAGTAGAAACAAAAATCCCCACAGATCAGCTGCTGCCATATTTTGTGTATAGAGGCAGTAAAGCAGGATGATACCACTTCAAGTCCACTTTATAGCAAGCTGCTAGACAATGGAGCTCTTCTCTGTCCAATTGGTGGCATGGCAGGGCAGCATTCCAGGGCTGAAGATTTCCCTTTGACATGCTCTTCCACCAACCAAGCTAGCTGTGGGTGCTCTGCTGATCAGTGGCATTTGAATCTTCCCTAAGTGGCTGCATAAGTGCCCAGCTTACAGGGAACACAGCTTGTGACCATGCATTAGATTCTGATAGTTACAATTGGAAATGCCTAATGCTATTGATCAGGTAAGTAACCATCTCCTTTACTGCAATTGGCTATGGCAGCACATTTAGATGTGGCTACTGCAGGACTGAGCTAATCTCTGGTTTCAGAGTATGTGGTGGAACTGCAAAGCAGGGGAGCACAAGGCCATCAGCCCACTGCACTCTGCATTGTCCTTTGAAGCTGGGCTCTGTTTGGGACTGGGAGCTGTATGGCAGCAGGGAGTTATTGAGAAGCACCAGGAGCTGTGGACAGTGTGGGGAATGGGCTGACTTCCAGAGACACAGCCACATGTAAGTCTGTGTGGGAGGTAGAAGGAAGCAGCATCTGCTGGGCAGGGAGCTAGTGCAAAGGGGCTCCAATAAGAGAGACCAAGTGAACCTATCGTGGAAACCCACAAGTTGCTATCTGTAGATCCATACATAATCCACAGATATCCACTTTAAAGCCTCAGATACCAGCATAGGCAGAAGTGGATTAAGATATCCAGGGACCATTTTTGCAGATGGTGGCTGGAGGCAGATCCAAATTTTATATCTAAAGCCCTGAAAATCTCCATTTGATCATATCTCTTTCCTTAACAGCCTCGGTCAATACTTTGACATAGTGCAGACTTAGCTGTTCTAGTTGATATCCTTTTCTTTTCTTTTCTTTTTTATTGACAATTGTAGCAAGTCAATCACTAAGTCCTTCACTTAAGGGTCTTTAGTAGAATGTTTGGCTGCATAAGAAGCTAAGGGAAAGTATCTGTATATAACCATTGTCCGCACATCCTGATTGCTCACTGTCTTACCTCTCTTATCAGTCAAGTTGGTTTTTCTTGCCTGGAACACATTTCCATCGGTCTTGATTGAAACAGTTAGGCCTAACAGAACTGGGTAATCACAGCTTCAAGCCACAGTGGAAAGGAAATGGTTTCCCATCCATAAATCTTTTTAAGATGTGAGAGTAGGAGTGTGAATCCAGAAGCACCCATAATATGTAGCTGATTAGGGCACTCACATGATTAGGGGAAGCCCAGCTGCAAGTCACCTCCCTGCCATTCTCTGAATTCACAGGTGAGTGCTTTATCTCTTGGATTATTGGCTATTTTGTGGTGGTTCTCTTTCAGTGTCTCATACTGAATGTGTTCTACTTCAAATAAATGAATATTCCTGGGAGCAGGGACTTGGACTTGACTCTCCCACAAGAGTATCTTAACCATTGAGTGGGTTTTTCTCTCTCACACACAACATCAGAAATTCCATCTGATATCTGAGGAGCATTTTGTTAAAACTCTTATGTGTCTATGAAATGTTTTGGTTACAATTAATAAGCGTTTCCAATAAAAATATTTTAAAAATAAGGGGAAAATCCCAATCAGCTTTACTTCAAACATCCCCACAGATCAGCTGCTACTATATTTTGTGTTTAGAGGCAGTAGAGCATGAAGACACAGCTTAATGTCAACTTTACTTCAGACTACTAGAGAATGGAGTTCTTCTCTGTCCATTCAGTGACGTCAGGACAGTCTCTCCGGGCTGAAGATTTGCCTTTGACGTGCACTTCCACCAAGTAACATCTAGCAAACATGGTGTTAGAAAAATTCGACATAAAATCGTGTAGTGCACTCATATAAAGGCTGTCTCTTTCCTTAGAAATATCTGACATTACAACCTGCTCTGTTTACTATGCAGAAATTCCATATTTAGCGGAATATTTAGTGTTTGCAAGGGCTGATGATGAATAACTATTAATATAATTTCCTTCAGAAATTGGTATGTCCCCCATCAGCATTTTGTGATTTCCATATCAAATTGAAGGCAAACTCTGCTTCCACAGTCAAAACCTTGGAGCATTTTGAATCCTAGGTTTATTCAATGTATTATTTTCCTTCAGGAGAAGATTGGAATATTAACCATTTTTACATTAACTTTCTACATTGGTTTCTTCCATTGCTTGCTGTTGGACACAGACACCTTTCTGCACTGACGAAGTGACATATTTGAAGTAGTTTAGCAAAGGGAATGCCATATAGCCTTTGTAAAGCATACAAATAAATGTTAGGAGCTCATCTTCCTGGCATAGGTACTTTGCTGCCTTCTCACCTGATCAGGCACTTGCAGAGTTTCAAATCTGTTAAATCCTTCTGAAATCTATAATCACCTGCACAGATAGGCTATGTCTACACTTGCATTCCCCTTTTGAAAAAGGAATGCAAATGAGGGAAATTGAAAATGCAAATGAGGCACTCATTTACATATCTTGTGCTTTATTTGCATAATCTCTGTTTAGAAGAGATTCTTTCAAAAGAAAGAAAGCAGAGTACACAGGGCTCTTTCAAAAATAAATGCCATTCTCGCAATAATCCTTCTTCCTGAAACAAAATAGGAAGAAAGATGGGGTTTATTTTTGAAAGAGCATCGTCTACACTGCTTTCTTCTTCTGAAAGAATCTCTTCTGAAAAGAGATGATGCAAATGAAGCACAACGTATGTAAATCAGTGCCTCATTTATATTTTCGATTTCCCTCTTTTCCATGCCTCATGTGAAAGAGGAATGCAAGTGTAGATGTACCCAAAATAAATTTCTTCTCAGACAAGAGTGCTTTTGTCTTTAGTCTATTTGAAGCTTCTGCCTGCCACCAGTTGTGAAATTTGCAGCTCAGATGAACCATACTTACTGATAACTCTACAAATCATTGGCAGCAACACACACAGGGATGCAGAACAGAAACTCTCATCAAGATCTTCTTACTGGCCACCCATAATGCATGAAGACAGGACTATGATAAATATACAGAGCCACCTGTTATTGGAAGTACTATTTGCATTCATCAGTCAAATATTTTCTTACCAGCCTATCCAGTCTTTTGGTATTTCTCAAGTGACAAGAAGAGGGAATCACACAAGATCCCTCCCTTTATTCCCATGGGAACCATATATTCTCCAGAAAACTTTTTAACCTTAAACAGAACCAATCAGCATGGCTCAGAAGAGCTATTGCTGTATCTTGAGCTTCCAAAATAGATTAGATGATACCTGACCTAACTGAACTAACGGATGATGGGCCTGCCCAACTGTCCCCTCAGGACATAGAAAGATAAGTGGGATTGATCTAGAGGGACCTGACAGGCCTCTGAGTCTATACCAAAAGAGTCACCAGGACAGGTAAAAAGTGAGGGGAGAAGGACAGAGGTTGAGGAAGCATGTGAAGTTCCTATATGAAGCTCCTTATATCCATTTTGGATTTGTATGTAAATCTCCTAATCAGGCATTTCAAACCCACACAAAAGGTTCAGAGGAAAGTTCTTGAGGTGCTAGGAATAGGAAGTTCTGGAACCCTTTTTAATTGATTCAACTATATCAGATTATGTTCCACATTATACAACTAATGGACTAAAAGGAGAAATGTAGACATTTCGTTTGCATGTCATTTTAAAAGCTGCAATTCATACCACTATGTCTAAAACGTTCTGCTCCAGCCCGCGATGCAGACACGCAATCCTGGGAAAGCAACACAAATGTAGTTCTCAGACTCTAGTCCAGCAGACTGGTACTGGCTCCTCCTTGTTTCAAGCTGGTAAATTTATTAAAATACATTAACATCTTTTAGTTTTCCATGTAACTTTTAGTTGCACCAAGGAAGTTGTGTGATCTCAAATGAAAAGGGGTTCTAGTAACACATAGGCTGCATTTGGGAAAAAGTATGAGATCCCCTGCTATGTAAATAAATGGCTAAAAATATTGCACAAGCTCACTTAAAATAGACGGAAGAAACCAGGCCTCTCTATGACAAAGGCTCAGCGCTCTTTTTAACTCTACTCTCCAGTTTCCTTCCTGTACTATTAGTGATAACAGGCCAAATTCTTCTCTGGGGTAACTCCACTGAAGCCAATGACATTATTTCGGGGATGAATTTGTCACATTATGCTTTTCAGGAACCTAACAAACAAGAAATGCCACATCTTTGTCACTGTTTCAACTCAAATGCTATACAGAGGAGGGATGCACAATACATCTTTGTCTTCCTCCTGCTAATAACACACAGTGTAGGTCATCTGCATCATTAACATTTGCAGCTGATGCATTTGCCTACTCGGTACACACGTCTTGGAAATGCACAGTCGTACTCATTGTTTTCAAAACCTTGATTTTTCTTAGCATTATCATCACCCAAATGTATTTAAAGATGAAACTATTAGAAACACAATTGGTGAATTAATGTCATGAGGACTGCTGCTGGCAGCTCATCAATTTTTGATATGCCACTCAGACAAATGAAACATAAGCCACCCAGAACAAGGGGACCTTTTGACACTTCAAAGGAAACCCCTATGGGTGGTTTCCTCTTGAAGCTGCACTAAACTGGCTCAATCTCCTCAGCTGGAAGCTGCCAATGTCTCATTAACCCCTAAACAGGCCCTGCATGAGCTTTTCTTTTCAGCTATAATTATGCCATGCACTCCTGTTATGCTGTACTGAATTGCAACACTGTCACCAGCACATTACAAACATCCACCCTAATTGAAAAGCAGATTAGACTCTGTGTTAATTAGCCAAAAGCCCGCCCACTTGCATGCATTATGATTGCCTCTTAAATACTGAGGATGTTGAAATCCCTCAGAAAGACCAGGCAGACTTAATTGCAATAACCTGCAAATTAAGTTTAATTTACTTTAAATTTACCGGTTTAGCAGGCTCATTTGATGGTGTTAATGTTCTAGCAAATTAATTATCTGAATTAGTCATGCCTGGTGGAGTTTTGCAGCAGCATACATTGTACAGTGGCCTATTAATAACAGACAAACAGGGAAGGATTAATGAGAAGATTACGCTAAAGTTCTTTTTTAAAAACAAGGCTCTTGCATGAATTCAAATATAATCACCAAAGTGCAAATACAGACACAGAATATAAACATACTGAAATTTATTATACTCTATGTAATGCCATCTAAGAGAAACAGTAAAACATTACCAGTGAAATATTTGATAGAAGGAGACCTCTTCTATGCACTCAAGTAGCTCACTTCTCACAGCAAACCATTTCCCATTAACTGGTGTCTCTATCCCAGACTTCAGATATGTAAGTGCTTTTGAGAGTACTTGTACTACACAGAGAGAGCTGATAAATAAATTAGAAATAACATCTCATACGTTAATTTCTTAGTCCACTTTGTGGCTTATGAGGCAGTGAGACTGCTTTTTGGTATTCCATTGCTAGCCACTGTCTCTGCTGTAGTTAATATACCAATGAATTAAATCATCCTATAGCAAGATACAGCTGCAAGTAGACAAGGCAAGGAGCCCCTTTACTGTCCTCTGCCCCTTACAGAAATACAACAGAGGGGCAGAGGGGAAATGCTCTACCTTTGTAAGAACTTTCAAAATAATTGGCCTTGCAAACAATGTCAAAGTGGAATCATTCAGCCTGCAGAAAATGATGGATGACAGTACAGGAGAAAAGAAGATAAGCAGTGACAAATATCCATTTATCCGGACCTTATTAGGAAAGTTTAGACTGGCTACTTGCTAAGTATTGCATCTTTCATTAGATTCCAACCCAAAACATAATGCTTGGTCGCTTAACACTGAAATCTCTGTGATAGAAAGAAAATGCCTCCAGGGACCAAAAGAAATCATTGGTCAGTTTGAACTGAATACAATTGAATTTAAAATCTCAGATTATTGACTGGAATCTGGCTGTCAAAGCCATCATTTGCTGTGAGTAGTCACTGCTTTTGTCAACATCCATCCAAGCTGCTTTCATGTGATGGTGCACTGTGCCCAGCGAAAGCCCCCACATTTGCATCTTTCCTGCATGTGTTGTATCTTGTGTAAAATAAAAACACCACTACTTTAAAGGAAAGACTGAACTATGCATTTCTTAGAAACATTCTCTTGTTAAAGGAAAAAAAAAGGTTTGGTTGCAGAAAAAGATGCATAGCTTCTCGGTAGGACATATTTTAATTTTTGAAGAAAAAAACAAAAATGAAAAAAAGTTTCAGCATATTTTAATTTATGTTGATATATCATGCAGGCTATTTCCTCCTAGGCTTATTTTTTTCCTCTTCACTCTCTCTTTCTCTCTCTCTCAGATAAAATTACAATTTGCAACACTAAATGAATTTGGCATAAAAGAGGCATTATTAAAATTTGGCAGGAAAAGGACTATAACAGCATAGTCATTCCACTTTAAAAAGCTGGTTCATGAAGGGTTGAAATGACTTCAGTAAGAACCACTAGGGAATAGAAAATACACCATGAAGAAAATGGATTTCTGTGACACATAAACAAAAGGCAAATGACTAATATATTTACATATAACATGTGGTGTATTCATTGGGCACCATGGTGACAGAATTGTTTATTTCATTTATAATTTATACAGAAAAACCTTATTATATGTGTAACTAATTTGCCCGATGATAATGGATAATGGGAGATGAAGCTTCCATTATATCCTGTCATTAAGAACAAAAGATTTTCGTTTGCTACTTAATTTTTTCCCCTTGCATTTTTCCCCATACCATATACCTTGCACCCTTAAATTTCTTATGAATCATGGTGATATTGAAGTTAGAAGAAAATACCGATGAACTTCTGGAAAAAAAACCAACAAAAACCCCTCACACATCTGCTTTAAACATTCCTCACATCTCAAGTTTCCTGTGATATCAACAATGACAATATACAAAGAACCTTTCACAAGTGATGTCTACATACCCCCCAAAAGAAAGGAATGTCAAAATAAATATAGGCTCAAGAAGAGCTTTTCTCTGCAAAAAATTTCAAACATATACTAGAGGCAACATTAGAATGTGTGACTAGGCAGTTCATCTCAGACTACAGGGAGTGGGGTGGGAGCATGGTGATGAGGGAATTATATTGATATATTTTCCTCAGTGGCACACCAGACAGTGTGAGCCTCTGAAAGGAATTGTTGTCATCACCAAGTCAGTAATTCCCTTCTACAGTGCATGTGTCATAGAGGGAGTAGAAGTCTGCAAAATATTCCAGAACAGAAGTGTTTACTTCCTCTGCTAAAACACACACAATCATGAATGAATTCACACATACTCATTTCAGTACAAATACTGAGCCATAAATACACGTACATGTATGTATTTCAGATATGTTCATCTTTCTTTGCTGCACCTTTGGAAAAGAAAAATCCACCTTTGCAAATTTGTAAAGACATCACTATTTAATAACTGTCAAGTCCCTTCTGAATTTTCATTGTAAAAATCATTCCAGTCTAGGGAATGGGAAGGGAAGAGGGAAATGCTTTTAAACAATAAAATGTATTTTCCTGAAGCCTGGAGCTGTCAGACTTCATTCAATGTAATAGACCCTGACAGTTCATGGCCACTCTTAAAAACTGGGTGAAGCATTTGTGGTTGCAAATGAGTGTGTTAATAACACAGAAGGACTTTATTTGGATGAAGTGGGAACTGCTGTTAAATTTGGCATGTAGCACCAAAACCTTTTACTACCTACATTAATATACTGTGCAAATATCTCTGGAGTGACACCCTAGCAGTCCATTTGATACGGTCAAAGCTGTATGCATCAAAGCCTGAGTGTGTTTAACCTAAATGCTGACAAGGCTGTAAGTTCAAAAAGCAGGTAAGAAAGTGAATCTCAGCATGGTGGCAGTGAGAAGCCATAATACAAGACACATGCATGGAAAGATTTTAGAGATATTTTGTCCATACAGGGCTAAAGTAGAGAATCACATCCCTCATCTCAGTGTTACTTCACAGCATTAACTCCCATAGCCTCAGTTACAGAAGGAGCCCAGAGACTGGAATGGAGGTTTGACTATGAGAAAGTGCCATATTAGATCGAAAGACGACAAAGGAGGCAAAGTAAAGGAGAAGAGGGAATTGCAAAAATACACATAAGAGTTGGGCATTTTTTTTCCTTCTGTGAAATGTACAAAAATATTGTCTTCCTAATTTTGCTTTTCTGTAGGTTGTCAGTAGGTTTATTGCTGCCCTAAAGCCAGGGTGCAAAGTTTGTTGCTGACATCCATACTGGAAATATTGCGACCTACAACCATCTTCAGGAAGATCTGGATGCATTAAGTGATGGGTCTGCAAAATGGCTGATATGATGGAGTTTTGACACAGCAAATGGATAAGCTGTTTTGGACCTCTAAAATCATGCACTTTATTTATTTATCTTTAGTCACCTTTTATCTGCTAGTCATGGTTCTATCTAGGCACCTAGGAGATAGCTGCCTAAATAACCGAGTCTACCTAAGAATGCAGGGGATTTATGACTAATTTTTTTAACTGGCTTACCTCTCCATCAGGCTCCTAAATAAGGACCAGATTTTCCAAAGAGGTCAGCACCAAACTAAAGCACTGAACTGTTTGGAAGGGCTCACCACTTATTCTAGTACCTAAATTGTAATTGAATGCTTCTGAAAATCTAGTGCCTTGAAATGTAAATAAATTGGTACATAAGGAGGAGACCACATTGGTCCGTCATGGCAAAGAAGTTCAGTAGAATCCTTAGCTGAGTATCAAAGTTTATTTGAAATAAGAAAAGGAGACATTTGTACATGTACATAGATTGTAAACCATTTGTGGGTGGGACTTCTGCCTTGTGAATTTGTATTGTGCCTAGCACACTAAGGCCTTATTCCTGATCAAGGTTTCTGGGTACTTTGGGTCACTTGAAGAGGAGATCTCTGTAGATTGAAATCTTTTCCCTCTCACCCAACACAAGTGGGTCCAATAAACAATATTACCTCACCTGCATTGTCTCTGTAATATCCTGGGATCAACATGGCTAAAACATCACTGCATACGTTCTGAGTTGTGTGCATTGTGTGTGGGGGGGGGTTAAATATCATTTGCCCCCAAAGCATCTGCAGACAATAGGCTCCCGCCCTGCACACAAGCTTCTCACCCATGGGATGCCTGCTACCTATAGGGCAGCCAAGCATAGATTCTCCCATTCTTTCTATTGTTGTCCAAGGGACAGGAGTAGGTCATAGCAGATACCAGACATCAGAAAGTCTGCTGAAGTCCACAGTACAATGCCAGTAGAGTTGGAGCCTGTGAGTGTGCCACAGGGCCCTGCCCATTACCTAACCCTCTCACTCAGTTGCCCCTCTTTTCCTCCATTCTCCCCCAGTCAACAATGCATCTCACAGTTCCCAGTGTCTTGACTCAGGTGGTCTTTACCTTCCCCCGATGTGTCACTGTTCAATATGCAAGGCTTCCTCAAAGTGGTTAAGGGGGCATTGTGCCTCTGGGAAAGTCTGCAGAGCACTCAAGCCCACATGATCCATGATGGTGTGGGAGATGATAGCTTGGGTCATGTTGTCTTGGAGTCCTGGCTCCAGTGAGTGTGTGGCCTTCCCTCTCTCAACCTTCAGACCTATGAATGTGTGACACTCGCAATGAAAATGTACAACAGACCAGAACTGACAACTTGCATTTTGTGTTGTTAGGTTGTGGCTTTTTTTAATTAAACCCCTCTTATAACGGGTATTTTCTTACTGTTCACATTAAATAAATGATAGTTAAGAAAGAAAATTGGAAATACAAATTCTGTTATATGCTACCCTGAAAGCCTCTAACATGCCTGTTCATCAAGCTCTCAGGCAGGGCCTTTCAAATCTCTTGCATTGGTAACTATCACTTAAATCTTAAATCTTAAGATTTAGAGAGTAACTACTAGTCTTTATGTGGAGCAGTCAGTACTGAGGGATTTGGAATAAATGTTGCTGCCAGGGGACATCAAAGCATTTGTTGGGCTGCAATAAAATGCCGGGGGATCAGGAAATTTGAACTCTACCCCTGACTTTCAAGTACAAGGTGGTATGGTGGTCTGAGATAGGCTAACCAGAGCATAAAGGTTTGGCCTATTCAATCCGAATACTAGTATTTCTTAGTAACTAAACTGTAGGTCTACCATATTACAGACCAGAGTTCTAGCCTAACACTATCTGAAATGACAGTGCACAACCCCTCGTAACTTACTTACTGAGTAATACTTGACCGCCTTGGTCACTTAAGATCTCAGGCTAGGGAACAAGAAGCCAAAGGTACCTCCTAGACTCTGGGATTGTGGAGTTTCGCCTTCCTAAAATTTCCCATTCAGATTCTAGCCTATTGCACACTGGCAGGGGAAGTTTGGTGGGAGGGGCAGGGGAGGAAGATGATGTGTGGAACAACTTCCACAAGCAGGTTGTGGAAAGACAATAAAGATAAATCAGTTTAACCAGTGATGAGGGGGTGTTGAAGTAACTAGCAAGGGAATTGGTTGAGTAAAATGGGAGTAGTAGGAGATGGGCAAAATGTAGGGAAAACAGCAAGCTTTCATTTACATTTATAACATTGTGCAAAGACCATCCATTAGGATCAGTCGAGCATGTCCTACACCATCAATTCCATATGGAAACATTCCTATCACACAGTCTGATGAGACTCTCAGGTCCTGAGAGACGGACTCCTCCTTCTTATCTATGTTTCTGTTGTGTAGTAGACAAATATTTTATTCTACATTTCAATTCGTGGGAGAGCTCCATCGCTGCATAACTAGGAATACCAGACCTAGAGCTATTTCTCAAAAGCATATGATCCAGCATACTTCATATCCACATAGAAAGCATAAAGATTATTAAAATTAAGAGGTTGGTGGCAAGTAATTATGTCCCAAATATGACCTAATAGAAAGGTGTTAGAATCTCAATCTGTTTGGCTGACCAGTTTGTTTGTTTGTAAGTGATAGTAGATGCCCATAATTCTGTTTCAAATTTTCCATACAGATTGATGGATCACTGGACTCTACATGGTATTCTAGACTTTGAATATTAGTCTATAATTTAGCCAGCAGCATGAGGAAAAGGTATCGTGGACACAGTATTGCCCGCTCTTACAATTTTATTGTGAGTGTCCTGATATTTGGTGGCATTCTGATTGCCACAGGTCCTAATTTCACATGATTATGGGAGACTCTCAAGTTTAATTTGAAGAAAAAATTAGTTTGTCATTATCATGGCTCTAAAAAAAAGCTTGAGAATGTGACAAGACTGTATCCTAAAGCTTCAAAAACCAAAAGGAGGACATGTGTATCATTACAGTATCAGCTAAACTTGTGACCTTTAAGACAAATTCATAATTTTTGAGCTATTCAGGTTGGCAACAATGTGAACAATGTGAAATGCAGACTTTGGTATGTGAAAGATTTTCTTCCTCCACACTGTCTACCTCACAGAGAGATATGGGTCCGTTTTACTTTAATTCTTCCCATCTATTTGATCTGCATGGGGATTGGGTTACGTTTTCATGGCTATGTAAACATCCACAGTTACAGGATAATGGAAAACTGCAAACGTGTCTATAATTTACATCTTCCTGAAAATGAAATCTCCATCTACACAATTATCAGTGCAAATAAATCACCAGGTAGCACAGCAGTCAGTTTCCCAAGACAGATGTAATTGAGTGAGCAGTGATACATTTCTCTTAAGTTTACTTTCTATAGTTGGTCCATATGCCAACCACCCTCTATGGCGGAACTTCCACAGGACTCATATGCACGTCAAAGTCCATCTGTGGGTCTCTAATGGCATACCCAGTCTTCTCCATGGAGACTCAGTTCTTCAGCTCAGTTCTTTGTAACCATGCTTTACATACGTTTTCATACTGTGCTTATCACCGTT
Source organism: Carettochelys insculpta (assembly GCF_033958435.1). Taxonomy (NCBI): domain Eukaryota; kingdom Metazoa; phylum Chordata; order Testudines; family Carettochelyidae; genus Carettochelys; species Carettochelys insculpta. The sequence continues at coordinate 89,498,410 of NC_134137.1, read as the reverse complement.
GTGCCTGAGTCTCTTTCCTGCCTATTTGGTTTCCCACAGCAGCACAGTTCCCACTAGAAATAAGCTGTCATATTGGTCTGATCACTTGTTGGTTCCAGGCACATTTTCAATTTGTCCATTAGCTGTTCCCTGTCTCTTCCTTTTGTCTCAGTCTCTCCCAAAATCAGAGCCTTTGCTATGTAGAAGAGCTCTTTCAGACCTGAAGTATAAGGGGGAATGCAGTTCATCCACTGTTCTCTCCCCACCAGGGGTTTCTTGCTACAATTTAGCAAATCCCTTTATAGAGGGCAACATGGCCTGTGGTAACCAGAACATAAGTAGATGAACCTGGTATTCTGAGTCTCTGTACTGGAGCCCTTTTATAAGCTATGATACCTTAGTAAAAAAGGAGAAAATACAGGAAGAGTAGCAGCCAACTCACTAATATTCAAGGATTTCCTTGGATTTATCAGCTATATAGAATTACGGTATACTTCATAAGAAAGGCATGAGGATTTTGCCATGTGATGACATCTGCTGTTAGTAGGAAATGTTCAGTTAAATTCTTGTACGCCATTTTTAAATTGTACCTAATATAATGTCATATGCTGGAAGATATGGGGGTAACTCAATGTTTAGCATATTTCATATGTACAAACATAGACTTCCAGTGGTAGGCCATGCAGACAACAAATACGCAAACAATGAAAACAGAGATGCAGATACACATCGGGTAGAATTTTGAATTGACAGAATGAAGCCAGATGTCACAAAAGGTTAGAAATGCAACACGAAGTCTTTCACCTCTAGGTGAATGGTGTGAGTCCAGTTGGTATCAGTATCAGTAGTGGTTTCAGTCAAGTTTCTTTTCACCAGGTGTTCAAATACTAAATTCAATAATCACAACCTGCACTGTATCATCAGAAAATCCAAATAGGCTTCAAGACATAGGTACTTAACTGCCATGAAGAGGTAACCTCTTCAGAAAGAGGATGCAGGCTTATGTGGGGATGCTCACAAGGTAGTTGGTAGCATTGTACCTGATTTCTGGATGAACAAAAAATCTTTCTAGTCCTTTTAAATTAACAATAAATTGTTTCAAAATGTGATTTTAAAAAAGCCTGTGCTAACTTAGGCCACAAGAGAGAATGTACAGTTAGTTTATCATTTCCATGGCATCGGATTTAACATTCCTAATAATTTTCAACATGATCATTAACAACACTTATCTTGTATGAGTTTATTTTTGAGGGTGCTCTCTGAATAGCTCAGTTTCATTTCAGTGAATTCATCAGTCCTTTTTATGAGATGTGACTGTATTTTCTCTATCCTGTTGGGCTGGATAGATTCTCTATAGTTTGATAATAAAAATATGTGCGAATGGGTTTCATTGCTCTCAATTTCACATGTGAAGGGCGGGTGGAGGGGAGAGAGAGAGAGAGAGAGAGCATTATTTACCCATAGGTAAAGTTAAAACTATAAAAGGTAAAGTGCTTTTCCATGCAATATACCATTCAAATGCAATAATCCCTGAGATGCTTATTTTAGTAAATGAATCTGTCACACTGAGCCAAGGAAGGGAGCCATCTAGAACTGTTCTGTAAATGTTAAAGATCCTATTTCGAGCCTTTATCTCTGAAGAAACAGAGTCATTTTAGCTGATATTTGTAAGACACCAATAATGGTACATCACTAAGTAGTGTATAGCTATTACAATTGCAGTTTGTCCAATTCTTCTTCACTGGTCATCTGGGAAATTTATATAAAGCAACCCAAAAGCATAGATATCTTTGCATCATATTAATAAGAGGAAAAGCAAGGTGGCTGCCAATTGGCAGCAGAGTGTGTGCTGGTGGTTTGATAAGGATACTAAAGAGTTTATGATGTGACAGATGTTTCACTACACTATTGTGAAATGAATAGATTATGAGAAGTAATTAGATGTACATTGGAATCAATGCTGTTATCATCGAGGCCTTCGGGCGATGCAGTAGATGAGAGTCATGGCAGCAGGTGGTCCAATGGCTCAGAGACAGGAAGACACACCGCAGGAGACTGAGTGACAGGTTTCACAGATCCAGGGGGTGAGAGATCTGAGCTATTGCCTGCATTTGTAATCTTTACTCATGTATAAATAATAACAACTACACTATTGACTTCATAGGCTATGTCACAGCCTCTGTTCCCCCTACACACAAACACTAGAACTGTTTTCTTCAGTGAAAGTTACTCAGATTTTAATGCTGTTATGTATCTATTCATCCCGTTGACAGCATTGCCAACTTGATCCTTTTTTCATTAAAACACTTTAATAAGTAAGAAATTTGATGACTGTTTTGAATACAGCCTAGTGAATACTGCATTGCCTGGTGCACATAAAACTCTCTGCTTTGCCTAGCAGACTTATTAGAAAATGAACGGCTGTATACACACTTCTCATTACGTAGCTCTTTTTTTAAGCTCTCCTTAGCGCGAGGTGTTTGACCATCATTTAAAGATAGATCCCTTGTGATGTTTAAACTCTTTTTGCAGGGGCATTGGCAAGGCACATCATTAAGCCAGAGGAAAACATATGAAGCTTGCTGATTTTGAGGGGAGGATTTTGATTCCTGGCACAGCCGCCCTACTCGGATAATACCAGTGATCTGACCTGAACATTGAGTTCTACTGTCCTAAGCAAAGCAGACAGAGGGAATGAAGGATAATAACATTAGAGACCTTAAGTAACTGATCCTCACACATATCTTCTGCCTCCGTAAGTGGTTTATATTACAGGAGACTGCTGTGGGAAGCCCTTTGGTGCTGCTGCTTGTCAGTACCCACCTGCAGGTGTTTGCTGTGAGTTCTTTTATTTTATTTTGGAGGGGAATGACAATGGGATAAAAGGGAATAGTGAAACATTAAACTGTGTATTTCCATGTAAACATAAATGCTTATGCTCTTTCCTAGAGATATAGGAATGTTTATATAGCTAAGTATAGATATATACCTACATATCTATTTTAAACATATAACAGAAATACAGGAGTGTGTTGTCTGGCATGCCCACATTACATACAAGTAGTGAAGCCAGGAAGGTCATCTAAGCTCATACAAATAAAGCATTTATACCATATAGTTATGTCCACTTTGGAAGCTGGGAATCTTCTTTCCACTGATATGAAATCCTCATTTCTAACTCTGAAAGACTATCCATCTCAAACCAGTGTAATTTCAGATGTAGGCAAAGCGCGCGCACGCACGCACGCGCGCACGCACGCACACACACACACACACAAAGATGAATCCCGTTCGTAGAAGAGATGAAGAGAGTTAGCTGGCAGATTGGTTTGATGGGCTATTGAAGGCACAAAAGTCCATATGAGAAAGGATTAGTGGGCAGAGTGCCAGTGAAATGTTCAAAATCTGTGATAAGCTAAATGTGTGAAATATCTCTGTAAGTTAACGTGTAATTCATCATATGGATAACCTGATATTTTGATTTTTAAATAAAATAATGGCTTGTTTAGTAACAGCAATATGATATTTACAAAGGGTCCTGAAATTTTCTAATGAAACCACTCACATACCTCTGACTCCATAGATACATAAAGCTTTGTGTAATGCAATTGCTACATGCTCAGGGGTTATATGGAACTCAGCATGGAACTATATTTTTGCAAATCTGTGCTGCAGCCCCATTTAGAAGAACAGGTTTTGCAGAAGATCTGAGAACAGTTTGTCTTATTCTGCAAGGAGCTAAGCAAACACCTGTAGGTCTAGGGAAGAATGAGTTTCATAATTCTACCTTTCTGGCTCTGCCATCTAGAACACAAAGAAAAGTCAAAGAGCAAGTCTGCCCAGGAAAAGGTGTATGAGGGGGCAAAAAATTAGATAGGTCTCCCAGGCCCAGAGCCTCAAAGATGCTTCAATGGGAAAATCTGGTCCACAGATCAACACAGAATGCCACGTACTTTCTACTTCGTTCTGCGTAGGGTTTTATTCTGTGTTCACCACAGTGGCGTGAGCAACATCCAGTAGTGTAATAAGTAACTTGTCTCCCCCACAGACATGCTTTATGATTATAAGCAAAAGTTCCATTATGTCAGAGGAGTTTTCCACCCTGGTCTTTTTCCTGGGGATTCAGTCAATCTCCTGGCACATCTGCTGTTTCATCCATTTACTTCAGCCAAGAAGGAAAGCATCGATAGGGTTCCACAGCCGGCTCCCATCAGCCCAGGATGCGTGCAGATCCAGAACTCCAGTCTATGAAAACTTTCACTTACCAAAAGAGATGATACATATCAACTGGCTGCTGTTTGCAAGTATCCCAGTGGCTGCCCTTGGAATGGTACTCACATTTAGTTAGTTTGATTTAAAGAATTGGGGCATATTTTGTACGAATGCGAGGAACCATTTTGAGGCCTGCAAACGCAGGCTATCTTTCTGTGGTATTTATAACAAACTTGCCCCCTTTCTCTGAGCAGAAAAGCTGCTTTTGTAAGGGGCTCCAAAATATCTGATACTCTATAAGGTGCCGCAGGGCTTCTTGTTGTTCTCGAAGATACAGACTAACATGGCTACCTCTCTGATACTTGCCCCCTTACTGTCACCTTCTTCAATGATGTGATTCTGTGTGTGCCTCAGTTTCTGGCCGCCCAATTCTCTATCTTTTTAATTGGGTCTCATTTTCAGAAAGTGCTGACGGCCTATACCTAGACCTTCCAGGGCTTCACTTTGACACCCAAAAACATCATAACTCAAATCACCACTTCCCCTGAAAATCTTTGCAGCCACTTACAAAGTCACAGGAGCTTGCCAGTGAGAAGTGGACTATCAATGCCAATCTGAATTGTGGCAGGTGAGGAAAACATTTTATTGATTAACTCATAGCGTTACTGGGGGTCAGTTTGCCTTGCTGATAATTTCCCTTTTTTACTTCTTTTTTTCCTATTCTCTTCAAACTGCAGGGATGCTGAAAACTGAGATCTTCCTCACTTTTCAGAGTGAATTACAGCCCAACTGCATCTCTGGTGTCTGCAGGAACAATTCTACTGAATGCAGTGGAATCCGAATACTCCTGCTTACTTCAGAACTAAACTTGTCCCATTAATTCTACAGAGTCTTGAGTAAACTATGCTGCATATTGAAAGTATTCCCAGGGTGGTTGGTAACCATGGTCAAATTCTGCCTGGGTGGAACTGCATGTAACATAATTAGAAATAATGCTTAAACTCTTTAAAATGTCTCTGTGAGAGAAATGGGCTTGCCCTTACTCCTGTAACCTCTACAGCCAGCTGGCCAGCAAGGAATTAAAAAGGCGTTCAGAATCTGACAGCACCCCTTCAACTCCTTCCTCTCACTCATTCTCTTCCCTTCCAGGGGAGACAGGTTTGTATAATTTTTGGTAGTGCCCAGAATGCTGTTGCTGGTGCCAGGTCTCCCACTGACCCTCCCCCAAGCCACCTTGGACCTCACATCCCCCTGACGTGTGCCTCCCCCAGCAAAGTTCAAGATCCAGGTCAATTACCCCAATCCATCTAATGGATGAGACAGCTCTGGAAAAATATAAACCCAAACATTGGTGGAGCTGGGTCCAAGTTCCTGAATATTGGTGGAGGATGGGCCCCAGGGGCCCATATAACTTTTTAAAGACACTACTGTCCCTGGAAGGTTTTCCACAGTGTAATTATTCTTACATCTCACATGCATATGTTCTATATTTATTATGCTGCCACAGCAAGGAAAGCACCTGACTTACACCAATTAGGAGCTGGTCCAAAGGAAACAGTGTGAGCAGCCACAAAGAGAGAGATTTTTAAGAAAAGAAGGAAGTTAGGAAGAAATGCTGAATCTTCCGTCATACAGAACCAAAAGCACTTTGTTTATACTCTTTAGCTACCGAGACTACAGGAACTTAACATTAATTTGTTTTGTTTTGTTTTTGTGGGTCTCTCATTAATAGAAGATTTGGATCTTTCTTCTTTTGATTTTCTTTTTATGGACTATAAGTGAAGGGGTTTTTTTCCCTTTAATAGTAATGTGCACTCAAGAAAACAGAATGCTATGACATAGGATATACTGTCCTCAGTTTGCTAAAGTGTTTCTCCTGCAATTCAAAACCAGTTATAACTTATGAAGAGTTGTTCTGTGAAATTAATAATGAAATTGTTGGAGTATAACTGTATTATAATATTAAATGACCTATGGGAATTTTAAAAGAACCTGAGCTATATTTGATTAAAGGGATAGTGCTGCAATATGAGATGCATGAAAAGTGCCCTTTAATAGTGGTGCTGTAATTGCAAAAAGACATATAGTAAAACTAGTACAGCCAATGACAAAACTTACCTTTGGGCAAAAGCTTTGCCTCATACTTATACCTGTGATCAAATAAGAAGAAAAAATTCCCACTCTGATTGTTTGAGACTGAAATGAAAATATCTTTAAATATCTGCCTACAGTGATAGGCTATAAACCACAGTCTATTCTCATGTGTAAATTCTGCCTTGTAAATCCAGAGTAACTCCACTGAAGTCAATGGAGTCTAACTGATGTAGGAAAGAATAGCCTAAGCTCAAGTATCTCAAACAAAAGTTCATTTTTAATTCAAAAAATATGATAGCAAATTGTAGAGGTGGACTACAAATCTCAACTTAAAGATACCTCTTTTATTTTTACTAAAAAAGAGTTAGAGAATGTATTTAATTCCCAGCTATCAAGAATTAGTAACCCACGATAATAAAAGTGTTCAGTTTATCGGGATCATTTAAGTAAACATAGAAATTTCTTATATAGGAACTGCTAATAGATGCTATATTAAAAAAGTATAAACCAAACCCGAAACATGCTAATCAAGGTAAGAGACATATGTACAAAACAAATGGAGTCTTCCGCACCTTTGACTTGAGAAAAAAAAAAGAAAGGGGTTTCAACAGCATTGTCTTTAATCCAATGTACTTTGGATTGAATCTCCAAAACAAGGCTAGCCTGCTAATTCCCAATTATAATGGCACATATAATAAGAGTCCTCATTAACAAAGACTGACTCTATTGTCTATTAGGAATGAAAATCTGAAATGCAAATTCAGCAAATCAAAACATTAAATGAGCTCTACCCAAGATGCTTAGAGTTACTGCCAGGGCAGCGCATGCTGGCCCACACCTGCCCTGAATTCTCCCTCCAGCTGAATGTTTCATTCTGTTCCAGTCTTTGCCTCCTAATTGACCTGCTTATGATCTCTGCTACAATTAACATATGCTTATTAGTAATGGCTGGTTAAAGATTTCAAACTGCCGCAGTTTACAAAGTCTAATAGAGATGGCACACCACAGGAAATATGACGCCACTGGTTCCCTCATCAGGAACTTCTTAGTGGTTTGGTTTCATGTAATGGAAATTAAATAATTTTTCACATCATCCAATGACCAAAAATTTCTACTAATTGAAACTGGAAATCTGCATATAAAGTGGCCTGTGGTGCCTGATGCGTTGACTGTGAATCTGATTTCTCCCCCCTTTCAGCAAATGCTTGGTAGCCATTAAAAGAAAGGCTAAGGCTGATTATACTGAGGAAAATGTACTCAATATGTAATGGCAAATTCCCTAAGCAATATCTTAGCCATTAATACAAGAATTAGTTTGAATTTGGAAAACAGAATTATTTTTCCCACTGTAATATTGTCAGAAATACATTTTTATTCCAAAGAACGCTTAAGTGCATGGCATTGTGTGAGGTTATGTTGAGAGCTCATCAAGGTTATGCAAGTGTCACATCAGTGATAATTACTCATATATAATATATTCTAATGATGCGAGTTAACAGGCTAGCAGGTCTATTTAGTTAACTTTTTTGTCTAGTTTTAATTCCTAGATTAATCTCCATCTGCAGCAGCTAGTGACCAACAAATGCATTATCATTTACACCTACTTTAATTCCTACTTCAATAGCAGTACACTTCGAAGGTAATTACTGCTTTTCTTCCTTGCATTAAGGCACTATTATTTTGTATTATTTAAATAAGGTTTCAAGCTCGTTGTATTTATTCCTTCTGATTTCGCTACTTGTCTTTAGCCATCACATAGCTCATTTTTAAGAACAGAAATGTTTCATACTTTTTCCTTACCTTTAATTGTATAAAATATTTATTCCCCACTGAAGTCTCTGACTGCCAGAGTCCCAGTGAATGGGAGAGCTTATTAGAGCCTGCCTTTATTCTCTCTCCCCACTTCTCAACAATTTTCAGCACTACAATGTTTATTACATTGCACTTATTATTTGTAAAGGAACCCAGTTCTGCCCCCATATTATGTCACTGATAAAATCCTCTTGATTTCCTTAGAATCAAAATGGGTTCTCTACACTGCTTTAAAATTAATTTTAAATGTTGTGCCATATCTAAAAACTTATTTTCAACTGTGTGGTTCTTAAAATGAGAGATCTGATTGTGCTGCTGGTACATGGGGCCTGGCATTTTGCAAACACACAAGCAAACACAATCAGTACCCTCACAAACATACAATTTAACTCAGACAAATAGGAAGAAAAAGAGTAGGGGTGAGGAAGGGGTGGGAGGCAGTGGAGAGGAAATTAACGTTTAATCCTCACTGGACATGGTGGGTTTTTTAGGAGGGCTCTGAAGAAGGAGGAGATTGCAGCTTTTTACATAGCAAAAATGAACACGAGTGCAGATGTAAAGGGCTGTGTGGAAAAGCTATAAATCATGCGGCCGATGAAAGAGATGAAAGGAGCCCTTATGTGATTTTCTCAGGTGTTCCCTAAGAGTAGCAGTAGGTCTTATACTATTTGATTTATGGATGTATTTTTCCCAGGTGCTCTCCCAGTAGACTTCCCACCTCCATTTTTAAGCTAATGAAGAACCAGACAGTTAACTTTTCTGTTGGCATAACTCTATTGATGTCAGAAGATAATCTGGCCCATATGATTCAGTTTCATGGTCTTTAGAATAAATTTCGCAGTCCATCCATTGATGATAATGAAAATCATCTGTGGTGAAATACAGAATTTACATAATCTTGTGTTTGGAAACTGGCAACATTTTCTGTTGCCCGTAACAGTACCCTTTTTACATGCCTTTTCCCTTAGCAGCACAGGTTGAGAAACACTATAGATTATACAATCACAATTCAGAAACCAAATGTATAAATTTTACAATGGGCCTGCTCCCTAACTTCCCCAGCGACATGAAACGTGAAAAAGAACATGGAAAAAAGAATTCAAAGTACAAAAATGGAGTGTACTGGCTTAAGGACAAGACTGGAAGCCAGGCATCTCCTGATTTAATCCCTGCTGTATGCTCATTTTCTTCATAGTCTTGAGGTAAATCATTTAAGTACTCTGCCTAGATTTTCCCATTTATAAATGGGTGTGATAGTCTATTTTACAGTGGTGTTTTGAGAATTAAAGTTTGCAAAGCTCTTTGAAGATCGAAAATGTTATTTAAAATAAATACCAAGTAAAATGATACACTCCAGTTTGATTCCCACTTGTGTCCTGGTTCCTATTTGATTGCTTCTATTTCTTACTATCGGATTCTATGTTGTTATACTACAGCACCAATGGTGCCATTGTTTCTTGCATTTCCTGTACCATATTTCATTTTTCTCATGTACCATTTCCCTATGAAGTCTGCTAAAAAATTTTAGCTTGGCCAGAATCCCATGACTTGAGTAAATTGCCTATCATGATGAATAGGATCACATCAAACTCTTTGGCCAGTTATTTCTTGGCTTGCAGTGGTCTGCTCTGATGTAAAAGTACTTTACTTTGCGGGTGATGTGAATAGCTATGCATCCGGAGTTCTGCATCAATTATTTTTGTGCAACTTCTAATCCCATATGTACCCCTCTGCTTTTTTTGATGTAGTTTAACAGACTCTCCACCTGCTCAGAAGAGCATTGTAGCTGGCTGCGCTCACATTTACTCAGTACAAGCCTCCCATCTGATAATCTTAGTAACCCGCAGGTCATGTTCAAGATTCAGGTTCTGGTTCTTGTACATGCTTGTTACAAGACACGCAGAAAATAAAAACAAAAAAGTGTATACTCAACCTTTTTCAGTGCCTAGAGACTAAATCTGGGAGAGAACAACAAGGTTATTGGCTTCACTGAAGAAAGATGTGATTAAAAAGCACCAGTAGTATATAAACCACCACTGATTTATTTTATTTTAAATTAATTTGTGTTATTGAAGTGACATTAGAGGAGGTTTGGAGTTAATTGATAAGCTGAATAGTAACAAGTCTCCAGGACCAGACAGTATTCACCCAAGGGTTCTGAAAGAACTCAAATGTGAAATTGCGGAGTTATTAACAGTGGTTTGTAACCTATCCTTTAAATCCGCTTCGGTACCCAATGACTGGAAGACGGCCAATATAATGCCAATATTTAAAAAAGGCTCTAGAGGAGACCCTGGCAATTATAGACTGATAAGTTTAACATCAGTACCAGGCAAATTAGTAGAAACAATAGTAAAGAATAAAATTGCAAGGCACGTAGAAGAGCACGAATTGTTGGGCAAAAGTCAGCATGGTTTCTGCAGAGGGAAGTCGTGTCTAACTAATCTATTAGAATTCTTTGAAGGGGTTAATAAACATGCGGACAAGGGGCACCCAGTGGACATAATATACCTAGATTTCCAGAAAGCCTTTGACACGGTCCCACACCAAAGGCTTTTATGTAAATTAGGCAGTCATGGGATAGGAGGAAAGATCCTTTCATGGATCGGGAATTGGTTAAAAGACAGAAAACAAAGGGTTGGAATAAATGGTAAATTTTCACAATGGAGGGGGGTAACTAGTGGTGTTCCCCAAGGGTCAGTCCTGGGACCGATCCTGTTCAACTGGTTCATCAATGATCTAGAAAATGAGGTAAGCAGTGAGGTGGCAAAGTTTGCAGATGACACCAAGTTGTTCAGGACAGTCAAAACCAAAAGGGATTGTGAAGAACTACAAAAAGATCTCAGCAAACTGAGTGATTGGGCAGCAAAATGGCAAATGAAATTTAATGTGGGTAAGTGTAAGGTAATGCACATTGTTAAAAATAACCCAAATTACAAGTACAACATGATGGGGTCAAATTTAGCTACGACAGATCAGGAGAGGGATCTTGGAGTTATAGTGGATAGTTCTCTGAAGACATCCACGCAGTGTGCAGTGGCAGTTAGTAAAGCAAATAGGATGTTAGGAATTATTAAAAAAGGGATAGATAATAAGACAAAAGATATCATACTTCCCCTATATAAAACTATGGTACGCCCACATCTTGAGTACTGTGTGCAGATGTGGTCTCCTCACCTCAAAAAAGATATATTGGCATTAGAAAAGGTTCAGAAAAGGGCGACTAAGATGATTAGGGGTTTGGAACGGGTCCCATATGGGGAGAGGCTAGAGAGACTGGGACTTTTCAGTCTGGAAAAGAGGCGATTGAGGGGCGATATGATAGAGGTATATAAAATCATGAATGGTGTGGAGAAAGTGAATATAGAAAAATTATTTACCTTTTCCCATAATACAAGAATGAGGGGACACCAAATGAAATTGATGGGTAGTAGGTTCAAAACTAATAAAAGGAAACTTTTCTTCACACAGCGCACAGTCAACCTGTGGAACTCCTTGCCGGAGGAGGCTGTGAAGGCCAGGACTCTATTAGGGTTTAAAAAAGAGCTCGATAAATTTTTGCAGGTTAGGTCCGTAAATGGCTATCAGCCAGGGGTAAAGTATGGTGCCCTAGCCTTCAGTACAAGGGCAGGAGATGGATGGCAGGAGATAAATCACTTGATCATTGTCTTCTGTTCTCCTTCTCTGGGGCACCTGGCATTGGCCACTGTCGGCAGACGGGATACTGGGCTGGATGGACCTTTGGTCTGACCCAGTATGGCCATTCTGATGTTCTTATGTTCTAAAAAAGTATTCTGATTCCCCCATAATTTAGCAAATGTGGCTGGGTATTTTAAAACACCACTTGACAAACAATACAATCACTAATTGCTCGGTAGGTTTTGTTTTTAACAGAACCTTTCCCAGGTGAAAGAGGTTGTGGCATCGTCCAGGAAAAGCACAATGCTAGAGATAAAACAAAAAGCTGCCCTACGTGCAATACATAGCATGTACCTTGAGGCCAACAGACACTACCTTTTAAATTAAAAGGAATTTGTAGTTAATTGTGAATCCAAATATTACTAACAGAAATGGGGAAAACTAGCAGCTCATAAATCACTGCAGATTGACATTTGAGTTTAATTTTTATCTTAACTTGTGCTCCTTCCAAAGGACAGTTTTGTACAGCTTTATTTTAAATGTTGTAATTTAGATTGAAATTATAATCTGAACATGAAATAAAGCAGGTTTCATTTTATTTGTAAAGAAAGCTCTTAAATAAAATACCCAACAAAAATAGTCAATGCTATCTTTAAGTATATTTCTAAGAGCAGAATTTGTCCCAAATTATTTGTTTCACTATATATAAAAATGATAAATGCCAGTGAGTTCAGTTCTATAAGCATCTGCACTGTGAATATTTATAGAGTAATAATTTAATATTGGAATGTTTTTTTTGCCACCCAGGTGCTCAGTGGTAGGCGGAGTTTCACTGTGAAGGGGAGGCCTTCCCCGGAAAAAGAAACCATCTTTTCCTCCTGGATGCTATGACAAAATGATCTTGTAATAAAATCACTGGACTGGGCTTAAGGAGATCTAGGTTTCATTTCAGGATCTTCCCACATGTCCTTTCTGACTTGGGGTAAATCATGCATGGGAGTCTCATTTAAAGCGATGTTGAAATCAGTAGAAGCAAAGGATGTTCAGACTCTTCATCTCTCTGCCCCAGATCTGCAGTGGGAACCTGTGCATAAATCCCAGATTTAGCTGCCACAGCATTTCATAAAATTCCCAATGTGCTATTGTTTAACCCTAGTCCTTTAGGAAACGAAAATCACTGCTGTAAAACCTCACTGGGTTCCTATGTTCCTGCCTCTGGACATGTGCACAGTGCCTTACTCAAGGTGTCCAAGAACTTATATCACAAAGTATCAGAGGGGTAGTCGTGTTAGCCTATATCTGTGAAAACAACAAGGAATCCGCTGGCACTTTACAGACTAACAGATTCATTGAAGCAGAAGCTTTTGTGGGCAAAGACCCACTTTGCCAGATATGTGTCACACAAAGCCTCAGTGGGATCTTCAGATCAGGTACAGATGGGCTCTGCTTGTTGTGAAGCCCGCTCTGGGAGGCATGATCTGAGCACACCTATTGGAACAGGTCCCATTCGGAGTCTAGCGGGAGAAACAGGAAGTGGTGATGGTCATCTTAGAGCTTTTAGGAACTCCTGTTTATTTTTTTCTCCTCATCAGTCAGAGCAGGCATATGAGTCTGGGTCAGCCACATCCCACATGAGTGCTCTAAAAGTATAAAGGTTACAGCATCAACACTGTTTCCACTGGCATTTCTCACAAGAAATAGCTTAGGTGCCTACACTGCTTAACTCCAGGAAGCGGGTTCCTGGCTGTGAATTACAAAGAGAGATAGGAACCTTCCCGCAGTCCACATTTAGGTACTTGTCTCTGAGAGGGGCAGGCCTTTGGCCATACCCTCTCCTTAGCACCTCCCATTGACTAGTGCAGGCAGTTTTTCACATGCTGGCTTTAGTGTGTCCTATTCTCTAGGGGCTCCATCAGTATATTGTAAGCCTGCACACCAAACATGGGGTTTGTGGATTCCAGTGATCTTTCTAGACACTTAAAAGCTATACACTGCAGTACCTAAGTCTCTGTGGAATAAAGCTCTTTTGCCTGAGTCCCCCTTTGTAGAATGAGGATAATCCATGTTTGTGCAGTGTTTAGATATTGCAGTGATGTTTTGTGTACAAGCACCCAGCTCTTTGCATGCACTGCAGTTGCAGTAGAGACTGGCACCTGGACCTGTGCTCGCCTGACTATAAAACAGAAACAGCTGTAGCAAGTTCTAGTTCCTCCAGTCTACATTGCCCAACGGCTATGTCTGGACTGCAGGGATTTGTCGACAGAAGTACGTGTCAGTAGATACCCTGTGACAAAACTTCTGTTAACGGAGCTCATCCAGCCAGCAAGACACATAGAAAGTGCAATTTGCTCTGTCAACAAAGAGTGGCCAGACAGCCCAGCCGCTCTCTAGACAAAACAGCCACCCATTACTACATCAGCCAGGTTGCTGGTCTCGAGTTCCTTCTGGGAGCTCATGCCAGAGCCCTGTGGAGACAGGCACGTAGAGGGACCCTCCTCACAGCCGACCCCTGACCCTTCTGAGGCTTGCCTACCCCTGCAAGGGACAGCAGTGCTCCCCAAGTGCCTGTTGTACTTGTCCTCATTTTGAGGGTGACACAGCCAGTCCCCCAGTGCCATGCCACTGGAGCTGCCTCTGGGCTTGCGATGGTCCCCCATGGACATGCTGCAGCTGGTGCTGAACTTTCTGGCAGCCGCCTTTCTGTTCCTCATCAAGGGAGAGCCCAAGAGCATCTTCAGGGATGGGCCTGTGGCTGCAGGACCTGCACATCTGTACCCATCCCTGCTCCCAGCGCACAGGAAGCTCTAGAGGCACCACACCAGTTTGGACTGGTGAGACTGGCTGGTCATGGAGTAGTGAAACGACCATCAGCGGTTCCAAAACTTCTGCATGCAGAAGGACACCTTGGAGTGCTGTGCCTGCCTCTCCTCTGCTCTCTGTAGACATGACACCGTGCTACAGCCCACTATCCCAGTGGAGAAGCAGGTCTCAGTCGCCCTCTGGAAGCTGGCCACCTCCAACAGATACCAGTCAGTGGGTGACCAGTTTGACATGGAGAAGTCCACCGTTGGGGTCCTCCTCATGAAGGTAATGCACTCTTAGGCAGCAGTCCCCATACAGGGATGGGGGCTTCCCTTCCTAAGGGGGACCCTCGGGAAGTGGGGTCAAGGGATGTGAAGGGTGGACTTGAGTGTGGGGGAAGCCCTGTCCCTGGGGGACCATGCTGTCCTGCCCTCATACAGCCCTGCTGCTGGGGGTGGGTGGCCTCACAGGGGAGGCTCCCAGAGAGCTCATGGGAAGTAGATGGGAAGGGGCTGGAGACACCCCAGGGGCCCATGAATTCCTTCTCTCCATCCCAGTTGTGTGTGTTTGGTTACCTCCCTCTGCAGGGTGTAACGGCCATCAACATGATCATGATCTGGGGAGTCATCTGTCTGGGAGACCTTGATGAAGTCAAGGCCAGAATTGCTGCCCTGGGATTCCGAACAGAACTGGGGCCATTGATGGGACCCACATCCCAATCTAAGCCCCAAACATAGAGTGGCCAAAAACATCAGCTACTTCTCCATGGTCCTGCAGGCCCTGGTCATGGACAGTTCATGTACATTTATGTCAGGTGGGTGGGCAGGGTGCACGATACCCATATGTTCCACAATTCCTGCCTGTGCCAGAGGATGGAGGTGGGTACATTTGTCTCCTGCTGTGAGCTGGTGGTTGGAGACATGCAGATTCTGTATTCTGCGGATGCAGCCAAACCCCTCATGCCATGGCTGATGAAGCCCTATACTAGCTAGCTGGATCCTAGCTGGGAACTATTCAATGCCCACCTGAACTGTGCCACATGGCTGAGTGCACCTTCAGCCACCTCAAGGCATGGTTCAGGTGCTAGCTCTCCCACTTCAATACTGGGGAGCACAACATCCACCAGGTTGTGGGGGCTTGTTGTGCCTTACACAACTTTGTGGATAGAAAGGGGGAAACCTTCCTCCAAGGGTTGCGGGGCGGATGCCACCTGTGAGGGGCATGCCTATGAGCATCTGGGCACAGTCACCATCCACCAGGCCCATCAAGATGGGCTGCAGATCCAAGAGGTCCTGAGGGAGAGTTTCTTCCAAGGACCCCAGTAACTCTCCCAGGGCCCTCCCAGTGGGGATTGTGGGCCCACAGCCCTATCTAGTTCCCAACACAACCTCTCCCTCCACTCCCTCAGACATCTGCACAATAGCAATCAACACACATGGTAAAGAATTAAGTGGGTTTTACTGAACAAAACAAAAATTCTGCAAAACAAAAACAGTGTGAATCAAAACTACAGAACAACAAGAAGCCTTGTGGCACCTTATAGACTAACAGATATCTGTTTATCTATTAGTCTATAAGGTGCCACAAGACTTCTTGTTGGTCTCGAAACTACAGACTAACACGGCTACCTCTCTGATACTTAAAACTATTTACAGTGAGCCTTGGTGTACACAACAAAAACAGTGCAAAGCCTAACTATGTACAAAGAAGTGCCATGCACCCATAAGTGTTTACAATGGGGCAGCTTTGGATGGCGGGGGAGGCTAATAGTATGAAGTGGGTGGGGTGGTCACAAACATGAGGGTGAATGGGATCCTGAGAGGCATTGGCCTCAGGATCTCCTCCTGCAACAGGTTCAGGGCCCCAGTCAAGTCTTGGGCTGGGGCTGGGATCAGGGTGAAGTAGCAACTGGGAGGGGCTATGGGGGGATCTGGGTGGAAAAGGGGGAGTGGCCATGGCCATTGCCCATTGCAATAGTCAGGGGTCCAAGGCACCATGCAGGAGGGCCAGTCAGTGCAGGCAGGGGCAGCAGTGGGAAGCCACAGGTCGCTGGGACAGCATGTTCCACCAGATGTGAGTGACATCATCACAGTGGGACACTACCTTGTCCCAGGCCTGCAACTGCCACTCCATGTTGACCATGAGCCGGTGCTCCATGGTTCCATGGATATCCCTCAGGATGGCTATGTGCTGCTGCATCAAATCTTCATGTAGCTGCCAATGGCTCCTCCGTCTTTGGGGGCAGGCTGGTGGTGTGGTGGAGCTGACCCAGCCCTCGGACAGTATAAGTCCAGCTGTTTGGAAGACAAGGAGAGATGGTGAGTCATTCATGCAATGCAGCCTCCAGGGCTTCCCCCCTTCCACCGTGAGCAGTGACCAACATCCCCTGGGCCAAGGGACAGGGAAGTCCTGGGAGCAAAGCCATGTGTGGCCCACGTAGCAGGCCCTGCTGCATGGGGCTCTGCGGTGCATCCGGGACCATGCTGACCGCTGTGCTACCCGAAACACACTTGATGGGCTAGTGATGGGCTAGCCACAGAGAGACCCCTTATGAGTGGCAGGTGAGCTGGAGCAGCCTAGCCCTCCCAAGGCCCACTCACACACCTGCAGCTCACAGCACTGCCCATGGGAGCAGATGCTCCCTCTCACCTGTGGGCATGCCTGCGTGCTGGGTGTCGCATTCCTTGGTGTACGTGGATCAGGCTGGCATCCTTCTGGCTAGCCCACTTCCATCCATGGCAGGTGCTGGAAAGGCCACTCCCTTGGGGGCTGAGGCTTGTCCATCCTCCTGTGAGCCCGGCAGCTGGATGCTGTATGTGCCCAGGGGCTTCCTGCTGGGCCTGGATGGTGCACATTACTTCTGCACATGGAAACCCAGCAGGCCCTGGGGTGTGTGAGGCACAGGATACTCACTGGAGGCTTCTTCGCCCAGCTCGGACAATGCCTGGGATGTGGCCTGCCTGCTGGGGACTGGGTCCAGCACGAGGCTAAGGCTGCTGGCCTTCGAGTCTGGCTCTGGCAGGGATTGGGCCTTGGCTGCCTCCTCCTCTTCCTCCAGGGCTTCTGCTGCACTGGGGAGGCCTTGAGCCTGGTGTGGAGGCTCAGATGAAGGAGTGAGGTGACCCCCAACCACTGGATGTTCTGCAGCTCCCTGTGGTAGGGGCAGGAGAGTGGTCCTGCCTCCAAACATTGGGCAGCATCCCAGGCCCAGACAAACCCCTGCTGCAGCTCCTTCACTTTAGCCCTTACTTGTCAGAGGGCACTGTGGGAGTGGCCCTGTTTGGCCAGGGCAGTGGGCATACAGCCAGAGATTTCAGCACTTCACTACCTTGCTCAGGGGTCCTGAAGGGTTTCCTCCTCAGCCCAGAGGTCCAGGAGGGCATCAATCTCTGGTCCAGACCAGGAGGGTCCCCATCCCTTCAAGCTCCAGGGAGGGTCCTGCAAGCCCTGAGGCTGCTCCCTTGAGGACCCGGGGAGATCTCATGCTCCCTGCTGGTCTGCCATGGGGGAATGCAGTTTAGCAAGGTGTAACTGTGAGGGTGTTTTAACAGCAGCCTGTAGCTCTGCTGCTCACATGCTCTTAGCTTCCTGCCGCAGGGTTCTCTGGGTTTTAAGAAGGGACAGAGGCAGGAGCCATAGACTGCTGATTGCTGTGGACAGGGTGTCTCTTGGGGCACATATGCGGCATCCTGGAGGACTTTTCTGTTGGCAGAAGGCCCCTCAGAATATCCAGACCTCCGTTTTGTCAACAGCTCTCTGTCAACAGCAATATTCTTCCTCATGGCTAGCAGAGTACGGCTGTTGACAAAAGCGGTCCGTTCTGCCAACTTACTGCTGACAGAATGCGCTTCGTAATCTATATGCTACGTGGATTTTGTCCAAAAAATGGCCATTTTGTCAACTGATCCCTGCAATCTAGATATAGCCAATGGGAACAACTGCATAGGTGTGGAGACGCTGTAATTCTTTCTTACTTCACTTTACATGAATAGTGGCAACTATGCTTCATCTGCCCTGCTTCTTTTGCTCAGGTTGGAATGTCAGGTGGCTGACAATTATTACATCCCAGGGAGATTAGCAAACTGTAACCTACCTACAGTGCAATAACTTCTACAATAATAGGGGATGTAACAACTTCTGTGTCTTTTTCTTAAAATGGATACAGACCTTGAGGCCCCCCCATTAGGGAGAAAAAGAAAGAAAGAAGCAGGTGAATATACTATCCACTACCAGAATTTCCAGATCTGAAGAAGTGGATCTGTCCCATGAAAGCTCATCATCTAATTATTATTTTGTTAGTCTTTAAAGTGCTACAGGACTGCTTTTCTGTTTGGTGAAGATACAGACTAACACAACTTCCTCTCTGTGACTATATCTTTTGTTTGTTTTCCTCTCAATTAATCTAAAACTGTTCAACGGGATTTTATTTTTATTAGTTTTTTTAAAAAACATATATAAAAAGAAGCACTCCTGGGATTTGAGCTTGTATGCATTCCTGGAAATATAATTTTAAAAATAGAAAGTCTTGTATCTATTGTGGAATAAATGGTGATAGGTTAATAATAGCTCTTGGAATGCAAATAAATCCCGCAAACGTTAAGATAAAATGTTACCAAAGTGAAGAAGCAAGGATGTAATATAGAAGATGATGTATTTATTATCACCCCTGTTTTATAATTATAATTATTTCAGTACCTAGGATGTCTTTCCCAAACTTTGAATTTAATAATATTGCTTCTGAAATTATGGGATGAAAGTTGAGGGTATTAAACGTGTGATGTTACTTTTTTTGAAGAGTTAGTCCTGGAGTTTTGTCGAAAACCTACTCTCCCCTTTCAAAATTTCTCAGTTGATAAAGCTGCCTTTATTAATGTAGTCAAGAACGACTTTATTCAGTTTAACTGCCCATTACACTACCTCCTCCAAACACAATATTTGACCCCAATACTTTCACAACAGTTATTGTTATATATTTATATGGTGCCAACATTTCTGTATGTCAGGGAAAATCAGGGATCAGGGGCTCCATTGTTAGGGTCAGTGTACATGAACACAATAAAATGTGGTTTTCTACCCCAAATGCTTACAATCTAGGTATATGTTATGGTTTGTCATCTGTATTGTGGTAGAACTTAGATGTCCCACTTGGAGAACAAGATACTGTTGTGCTAGAGGCTGTACAAACACAAAAACAAAGATGGATCCTGGCCCAAAGAGCTTACATGCAGCCACCTTTTTCTGAATTACTCTTTCTCTGACTAATTTTAGAGAAATTCATCTTATCTCAGGCAGACACCTTTTACTAGAGGGGGCTCTGAACTTAATTGGGAGTATTCCACTAGGGAAGATCCTGACCGCTGCAATCTAGCCTTGAAAACTACAACTCCCATAATGCTTTGGGAAGAAACAGAGAGTCTTACAGAGGTGCAACCAGAGCTTTTGGTGGGCTCCATTTTTGGAGAGGAACTGCTATTGCTTCATGGAGGTCTGTTCAAACCAGGAGCTGCTGTGAAAAGGCTAATAGTTGCTGTGGGTCTGAAGGTACTTCGATCAAGCAAGGAGCCTCAGAGGCTGTTGATGGCTTCACTGGAATCAAGACAGAGAAAGTTGCTGTGACCAGAGTTGACAGACATAAGCCTGCAGTGAAGGCCACGTAAGTAGCCACCACACTTGTGGTGGAAGGGTTTGCAAGGGAAGGAGGACAGCAAAGAGTACTGAAGGGTTGTCTGAGTATGAGAAGAGGTGGACTAGCTCTGATATCTACCGGAACTCATGGCTGCTGACAGTAGGGCTGACAGCCACTGCGAGCCCTGGTCTAAATTGGGAGGGGTGGTGGTAGGGGCCAATGGTGGAGAGGGCAGGGCCTAGGGCAGTCAGCTTTCAGTGCCACCCTGATCATAGTGCAGGGCCCCTCCCTCCTGCAGCTGCAGGAAGCAGTGGAGCAGCATTGCCATGGCACTTCAAATGGAGTCTGGAATTCCAGCCACCACTGCTGCCAAAGTAGCAGCCAGATCTCCTGGGTCCTTTGAAATGCTGGATCTGGGGCAACAGCCCCCTTTATCTCCTTTCCTCTCCCTCCATTGGACGGCCTGGTTGCTGACTTCAGGTGAAAACAACTCCAGTCTTCAGATGGTGAATGCAGCTTGAAATGATCCCAAATTCAAATTCTGTTTGCTTCTTGTTCCTTTGGCTGGACTGGTTCACTGGACCAACAGCATGCTGTCCCCAGCTTCCAGATCTCCAAGTGTGCCAATGCAAGCAAGCATGTAGACCTTTGAAATCCAGAGGAGTTGCACTCACAGATGGGTAAATGGTGACAGTGCAAAAGCAAGTTACATACATTTCATTTCTTACTGTAATTGTATTGATTGATTTATCAAACTGACCCCTACTGATATAAATTACTTCTGATATTTAATCTATTATACCATGTTTTTAAGTTATTAACTGAAGGGACTTTAATTCTAATCTAAGTGTATGTTTGGTATATATTGTTTATAATTGTATTTTGGAGGTATGCCCATTGCATAGATTAGCTCAAGTTTATTTCTGGAGACTCCCAAGGCACACAAGTGTACGTACAGGGCACAGACGCTTGGAAGCACTGTCAGCTTTAATTTCCTGTGCAAGTAAAAGAACTGCAGCAGAACAGTGAATAGAGGATTCTCCCATCCAACATCACCATTGGGATACTCAGGATCTCCTTTACTGTCAACAACATCAGGCCACCCAGACACAATGATGAGTGTTGCCTGTTCATGAGTAATCCAAAGAGGAAAGTGGGGTACACTTATCTCTCCAAACACATTGTCAGTCCCATCATCCTTGAGCCATCTAATCTGACATAGATGCCCCTGAGTAATATTTAAATTGCTCTCCTAAATGTGGGCATTAACCCCGCCTTCTCTGCTGGACAGTACGTCTTTAGCTAGCTATACACCACATGACCATAGTGCAAAATAGGACTCTGTTGACCCATTGTCTTGTTGGAAATGCTTGAAGCATTACACCAGTTGTCTCAAATTAAATTGTACATTATGTGAAGGAGTTTTCTTTATGATCTGGTATGCCGTATTGCTGTCTAGTGTTAAATGGTTATGGCTGTCTTTCAGTGGTATATGAAACAATCTGAATATGCCTATATGTACATGCCTAAAAATATTTTTGCAGGTGTTAGACTTTGGATTATTTTCTATCCATACGAATTTAGCTCATTTGAATATTTCTAGGTGCTGAGTTGCACAGTTAGCAAACCTGCCAGGTTACTACTAACTTCAGATGCAATGGGCATGCATCCTGTTGTAATGTATTACCAGATAAAGTTGCCTTTCACTAAGTATGTGTGTTATTTAGATGCACCAAGATGCATGCCAGCAGACCTCAGGTAAGAAAAGAGCTGTGTATTATTACTGAGATCCAAGAACATAGCATTTTCCATATCAGTAGAGACTATTAGTCCATTAAACCTGATATCCTGCCTCCAGCAATGATCAATACTTGATGCATCCGAGAAAGGGGAAAACCTCACATAATTCACCAGAATGAATGTGCAGTGGGGGAACAATTCCTTTTTGAGTCTGTGTCAACTGGCATGAGATGTGATTATTTCTGTGTCAGTATGGGTAACTAAAATATTATTGATAAGTTTTTAAAGGCAACAACTGTATTTAACTAATGGATCTCCAATAACAGTGAATCTTACATGCCTTTTATGTTATGTAAATAGGAACATTTAGCTCGCATATAATGCTTAGTCATTCACAGTGTCTCATACTATGAAGGTAAGTACCTTTATTCACATTTTGGGGAGACAAGGAAATTGAGGCAAATAGAAGTGAAGTGGCTTGTCCAAGTTGAGATAGCACATCAGCACCAAAGCCAGAAATAGAACTCATATCTCGTAATTGCCAGTCTAATGCACTATTCACTGGACATGCCTCCTCCGTATTAATAGTAATATGTTTGCTTATGTATTTACATTTATTGGAGGGGCATCTCTTTCCTCCTGTGATGGGACAGGAGGGAAAGTGGGAACTGCTAAATTTTTACTGTATGCTTCATAAACATACAGACTCCAATTAATAGGTAGTCCTCTGGCACCTTAGAGACTAACAACATTTCGTAGGTCACGAGCTTCCATGGCTAAACAGGTTTTACCCATGAAAGCTCATGACCTAAGAAATGCATTAGTCTTATATTGCCACAAGACTGCTTGTTATATGTGAAGCTACAGACTAACACAGTTACCCCTCAGAGACTAGACTCCAATTAAGAACCTAATGGTTTGAGAGTAAAGGTAAGGTTTTGTTTACAAGATAGACTAGCATTTGTGGGTTTTTTTCCTTTTAAATAACGTTTCAATTTTCTTATAAATTCTTCATGCCACATGCAGTGCAGCTTTCTTTCTAGCATGTAATGATAAAGCAATGCACCTAGAAATGCAGCATGTAAACTAGATCTAATTCTTGCTCCCAAAGTTCAGTTTTGTCAGTGAAAAACTGTTTATTGTTTAAATACATTTCTCTACTTGTATATTAAATTATATCCAATTGACCCCATCAATGTCTTATGAGATCAAATAAACTTCACAGTCTTTACAAAAACTTTTAGGCAGGGTCTATACTACAGGCCGTGTTTATACTGCCCTCACTTTTGGAAGGGGCATGCAAATACGTCCGTTAGAAAATACTAATGAGGCGTGGCTTTAAATATCTCACACCTCATTAGCATATTCCCACAGGATCTTGCTTTTGAAAAGGGCTGCTTTCGAAATACAAGCAGCTGTGTAGCCCGGCTTCCCTCAAAAGGAAACCTCGAATTTGAAAGCACCCTTTTTCCCCAAAAAAACTGGGAAAAAGGGTGCTTTCAAAATCGGGGTACCTTTTCAAGGGAACCCCAGCTACACAGATGCTTGAATTTCAAAAGCAGCCCCTTTTGAAAACCAAGATACCGTGGGAATATGCTAATGAGGTGTGAGATATTTAAATCCACGTCTCGTTAACATTTTCAAATGGCCATATTTACATGCCCCTTTGGAAAGAGAGGGGCAGTGTAGCCATGGCCACAGCAATCTGTTGACAGACGTTTTGTCAGAAGATATCTTACAACAAAATCTCTGTCAACAGATTGTGCCTACACATAAAAGCAGCTCGAAAGAGCAATCTCCTTTGTTGACAGAGATCGGCCAGACTGTCTAGCCCTCTCTTTACAGAACAGCCGACCGGAAGGTCTGCAGATAGAACTGCCCAGGGAACTGGAAGCCCTGTCTGTCGACAGAGGGTCCCCCAGCATGTCTACATGACAGTTTTGCCAACAGATTCTGTAGGCAGAGGTGTTCTGCCTCTTACAGGAGTGACAGAACTCTCCCAAGAAAACTGCTGCATTCTGTTGACAGTTTCTCGACAGAACTCATTTTAAGTGTAGATGCTCCATGAGTTTTGTCAACAAAACTCTGTAGTGTAGATGCAGCCTCAGAGGGTAGCAGTGTTAGTCTGTAACTTCACAAAAAACAAGCAGTCCTGTAGCACCTTAAAGACTAACAAATTTATTTATTCAGTAATGATCTTTCCAAGGTAAGTCACCCTTCTTCAGATTCTATTGAAGTAGAATCTGAAGAAATGGGTCTTACCCACAAAATATCATTACCTAATAAATAAATTTGTTTGTCTTCAAGGTGCTACAGGACTGCTTTTTTATTTACAAAAACTATCCTGACTCCCAGCCCCTCTTGTCCTGAGGCAGCTCTGGCATCATACCATAACGTATCCCTATTGATATTTTGTGGCATTCAAATTGTTGAGTACCTTGACTAAGCTATAGGAACAGGAGTATTAACACAATCTGGCCATGTCACTGCTAATTATTCCAATATAAACTAAATTTACAGCACATGACATATGTGATAAAAATTGGCAACAAGCATCAGAACCTTTGCTTGACATTATCATATAAACCTAGCGGGCATTTAGCTAGCATTTTGTGTGAGATATATTTACAGGGAGACATATGAAATGCAACAAAACTTCTGCATAATTTTGTCCTTCCCTGTACAATTTGCCAGTACTTGTTTATCGTCAATAGTAGATTTTACTGTGGCAAAAATTTATTTCCTGTAATTCTATAGTTTTAAGAGGGTAAACTCATAAATGCATTGCAAACGTCAGGGAACAACTAAACTAAGCACAAGTTAACAACAGTAATTCAATTTAAAACTGTTTCTGTGGTTTTGAGAATGCAAAGTAATTTACTTTCAAATGTGGAAAACAAAAACTATTTGACAGAACCCTCCCTACCATACTTATGTGTTAAAACTTATCAAATGTCTGGGGAAATGTGTGCTTGAAATTCAGGCATGATCCGTGTGTCACAGAAGGCAAAGACCCAATGTGCTATGGAAATTTCTTGATGCACATTATGAGCTGCTGTTTGCCATAGTGGCTGGATAATCCTGCTTCATTTATTGGAGGGTCATTTCAGCTGCACTGTCAACAGCACAGGATGATTGGGTCAACTCGCCCTCGAAAATTAAGTAAAAGCTGTCAAATGGGCAGGATTATAGGCACATTAAAGGTGCTTTAAGATTTCATGACTATAAATATTAGTGAAGTAGATTTAAAGGCAAATTTGTCAGCGGCGCATGCACAGATTCCTACAGCCTTGTGTTAAGATATTACAGTCTTTTCAGCAACATTTTGCCAGTTAAGTAGTTTGTGGGGTGGCAGCTGTTGGTAGCTTTATCTGACTAGCCCATGAATGAGAAAATAAAGCAAAGTTTAAAACAGAAATAGTAGCTGAATCTCATTTATCACCCTTTCTAAGTGAGTATTCACCACCTTTCTCCTAGCAAAACAATTCAAGTAGATTACCACAAACACTTTGAATTTCACAGGCCAGTTTGTTAAAAGCCATTATATATTTCATACAGACTTTTTTTTCATTATGGTACCAATTATGAAAAGCCTCGCTTGCGAGTAATAATGCAGCAGTTCATTTTGAGTAGTATTTACTTTAAAGTTGTGAACATTTTATTATAGCGCTTTGGAACGATTGCTTCTATTTATCGTGCATTATGCATACCTTGGGCACCTCCAGCGTAAATAGAAGATATTTGCAACCCTCAAATACTTCACAGCTACTTGGTATTTTTGAAAGATGAGCACAGCCCTTTCAGGCATATTTTGTGTGTTGGCAGATGCATAACAAATGTT
This sequence comes from Carettochelys insculpta, assembly GCF_033958435.1. Lineage (NCBI taxonomy): Eukaryota > Metazoa > Chordata > Testudines > Carettochelyidae > Carettochelys > Carettochelys insculpta. The sequence goes on along the minus strand of NC_134137.1, from coordinate 89,472,665 downwards.
AATTGTCATTCAGCTAGATGATCTAAAGATCTCACAAAAAGAAGCAAATACAGTACCAACCCAAACCAAACATCACTGGAGAATAGCATCTGATAGCTTTCCTCAAGATTTATTAGTTTATGTCCAATATCCATTTGGGGGTTGATCCACAGTTCATTATAGCCATTGATTTCAGTGAACTTTGAATAAGGTCCTCACTGAGCTAGCTTGTACCCCTGTTTTCCTCTCTTCCTGGAAGTCTGGGTCAGAGATCAGTAGTGGGTGGAAGCCTATATGTACACTATTGCTAGTCTTTCAGCAGAGCCTTCCACATACCAGTTTGCTATTATAAATGTAAGCTATGGAGAAAGAATGCATTAAACGTGCACAGCACAGTTAGGCAACAGCGTGTTTGTTTTCTCCAAGCTTCATTAAGCTTTGCCCCTTGTTTTTAAATTCCCCATTGATTTTAATGAATGGCTAATCTCTGATTAACATCAGTGAGAGCCGGATAAAAGCCAAGATCTGTTAGAACAAACATAGGAAATGGCCTTGACTACACTTTTCAACCTTATCAACATCTCTCTGAACGGAATTTGAGTTTCTCTGTACTAGCTACAGTCTTGCATTGGACAGTTTCTGAGTTACACGGGGAATCATTTTCCTGTGGATTGTGCTTAAATAACTTGTTCCAGAAGAATCCATATGAAGTGTTTTATGAACAGCTCTGGAAATTCCTGTGTTTTTCCCCTCATTTCATACTACTTTGGATCTTGGGTTACTGACCTTTTAATCTAAGATCATTATCAAATGTTGTTCCCTATTGTTTTCTTCCTGACTGATTGCAAATATACGGGAATGAAGAAATGTATGTTAATATTGCTTCTTTTGGAAATTATAACAGCTTTACAATTGATTTTTCTATATGGAGCTTTGGTCGTTAAAAAGGATATTTTTTACAATGAAGCAAATGTATAAAGTTGTGAAGACCAGGACTTTAACAGGGTTCAGAAAATAACTAGATAAATTCATGGAGGGTAGGTCCATTAGTGGCTATTAGCCAGGATAGGGAGGAATGGTTTCAAAAGCCTCTGTTTGTCAGAGGCTGAAAATGGATGACAAGAGAGGGATCACTCGATGACTGTTCTGTTCACTCCCTCTGGGACACCTGGCATTGGCCACTGTGGTCAGACAGGATACTCAGCTAGATGGACTTTTGGTCTGACCCAGCATGGCCGTTCTTATGTTTTTATGTTATGTTCTTACGTGTAATACTCATTTTGGGATTTCCTGGAACAAGTTATATAAACACATGCCAAAGGAAAATGATATCTAAAAATGCATGCGTGTGTACAACCTCTGTTTTTAAGTTTATTTCATTATGTAACTATTGAGCTATAGTTATAGATACACACGCGTGTACACACACACTATCATTTCCCTTTGAGACACATACACACGCACATATGCATATTTATTTTGCTCATATTTTAGTGTTCCTCTTTATTAAGCACATTTATGGATCAATGATTGTTCTTTCCCACCACAAAATGTTTCTCTGTTTAATTGCGCTGTTCAGTATTTGAAGATTCCATATCTTAAATATATATTTCAGAGATCGTCTCACCTTCCTAAGTACCTTTTTTTTTTTTTCCCCAAAAAGAGAACACCTATGCACCCACTCTGATCAATCCTGCACTGACTGGTCAGTGGTGTTTTGTCAGTACTTCATTAAAAAGTCCTAACAGCAGACATAGTAATGTATCTCTCCATGGAGGAGGGAAATAAATAGTGAATCAAGAAACTTTGAGGTTAAGCATACATTATGAATTTCCAGAACCTTCCTGATAAATTCTGCAACCTTGTCCCAGAATTAGTGAGTGCCATGAAGGACCCAGAATACGTGCCAACACTCAATTTAAATATTACATTTTGTATGTATTCATCACTGCTAGTATTTATTTTGTGCATACTTTCTGGGGTCATCCATATTCTATGAATAACATTAAATGGAAGTATTTGGCATTTTAGATTGATGAAGATAGTTTTTGTTTGATCACATATCTCAAGCCATTCTTCATCACAGAATTTTTATGCAGCACCCTTTTATACCTGATTTTAGCCTTCTTCTTCCCTGCATTTATTCATTCTAAAACGATACTAATTGGAAATACTTCCTGTAGTTTCAGTCATTCTAAAAAATTGAACTCAGGGACACACAAATATCTAAAATTATTTACCTACCGTAGAGAATGTCTTATGTGCCAATACCTATGGAAGTGTTATTTTGGAGTATTTACCTCATTTATCTCTCCAAGTATATAAATATTCTTTTATCATAAATATCTTGGAGAGTCATAACACTAAATTCATCACAACATTCATAGAGGTTGCCCCCAACAGCCTCAGGGAATCAAGGGATTTTAAATAAGCGGTCAAGTAGGAGATATTCTCTGGACAGTTTTCAATTGCTTAAGGATATCATGCCATGCGTTAGTGGCATAATCCTCAGTAAATTCCCTAAGATCACTCATATTTAATACTGAATGAACGCTTCTGTCTTCATATGCTGTTAGCAAAATTTTCCAGTGATAGATAAATCATCTGATTAGCTAAAGATGTCTTCCATATAGCAGGACTATCGTTTTAAGGCTGGATATTGTTTTACATAGTGTTTGAAATATATAAGCATTGAAAATCATCCTTTCGGTGTAATATTTGTTTTACCAAAGTTAATTCAGGCTACAGCTGATAAGAAAGTGAATTTTACATTTGCTTAGTCTTTTCTGTCTTGTGTTAGTGGGGAAATACCTAAAGCCTGGTTTACAAACCAGTTTTTTACTGGTCTAACTCCTTGGGCTAAAGGTATGACTGTTTACAGAAAAAAATTATACTGCTACAACCCCTAGTGTGGAAGCAATTATGCCAATATTAAGGTGTGTTAAACCAATGCAGTTTATTCCCCTTCCCCTCTGGGAACAAGGTTAACAATTTGAGGACCTTTACAATGTTATAGATCCACTTGAGGGGGGGTTGGTGCTGTGCTGCTTTGCCTATACAAGTATACTATACTGGTTAACTATACTATGGATATGGTTAGATATACAACTTGCATGTGTAGAACTCCTAAAGGTTTAAGCCAGATATTCTACAGGACAACCATATACCCAAGTGGTTAAATTTATCCATTAAAGATGTATATGGATAACTCTTGCACCATATCCTGCGATGTGTGATTTCAAACAACCATAATAGTGTTTTTTCATTGTTCTTTTTAACTCTAACAGAGCTCTGTAAAGCCACAGTATCTGCTTACTTAGAGGTTTTTTTTTTCCCAGGATCTAGGCCTAAGAGGATAAATTATGCATGTTACTCAGTTAAATCAGAACCCTCAAGATCTCTATGATGTTTATTTACTAGAAATTGGGAGTGCTGTTGACCCTGGGGTGTGAAAGCCTCAGTTGTTATGAATTGCTGGATCTCTATCAAAGTCAAAGTAGATTAGTCAATTCATCCCAGCTCTCCTAACTCCTATTGGCTACTTCTACACTTGCCCCCTTCTTCAAAGGGGGAATGGTAACCAAGGTGATGGGAGATTATTAATGAAGTGCTGAGGTGCATATGAAGGATTTAATTGGGCTAATTCTCCCCCGTGGCAACTTCGAAGTGTCAAAATGCCAGCAAGCCGTGTAGCTACAGGCACTTCAAAGTGTCCGCACTACTTCAAAGTGCCTTTACTCCCCAAAATTACTAATCTCCCATCAGCCTGATTACCATTCCCCCTTCTAAGAAAGGGGCAAGTGTAGATTTATTGGATTGTAAGAGATGCAGATTTAACAGCATGTTCTGACTGGTCTCTGGTGTTGGATCAGATTCTGTGAAGCCGGCCCTTTGTTTCAAAAAGTTACTAAGATTAGTAAGAATCTAAAACTAACATTGTTTAAGTGAAAAATCAGTCCTGTAGCACGTCAAAGACTAACAAAATAATTTATTAGCTGATGAGCTTTAGTGGAACAGACCCACTTCCTAATTCAGAATTTTCCAGATCTGAAGAAGTAGGTATGTCCAATGAAAGCTCATCCTATAATACATTAATTTGCTAGACTTTAAAGTGCTACAGGACTGCTTTTTTGTTTTGTGAAGATACAGGCTAACATGATTACCTCTCTGAGATTATTGTTTAAACGAAGTCAGGAACAAATACATTGTCAGCAAAGACAAACAACCTTAACAACCACAACAACCTTAACTCAGCTATGCACTGCTGTGTTTTTAATGTATTATTTTTGTTTTTTATGTAAATTTCTAAGTATTTAAAGGACTTTTTAAAATGGAAACTATCAGTCAATACAATACAATATTTTTTGTAAAGTCAGTAATGCTCCAGATCTGAAGAAGTGGGTCTTTCTCACAAAAGCTCATCACCTAATAAATAATAGTGTTAGTCTTTAAGATGCTACATGACTGCTTGCTTTGTTTTACTTATAACTGATCATTCTTGAGAATAGTATTTCCTATTGGTTGTGTAATCAGAAATAGCATATAACCAATCTAGGATAAATACTTTCATGCACACAGTTTTGCATCAGAGGCTGATAAATATGTGATATGTGTGTATTCATATGAAACAAGATTCACTGGTATAGTCTTGCTGCTTTTCATCACTTTGCTGAAGGAAAGCAGCTGTAAACCTGATTTCATAAGAGTATCAAAATCAGCTTTGAAATGAGACAGTGGTTGTAACTTTAATTATGGAAAGGGATATTCTCTCCTGAGGATAAAAATCTGGTTTGAGAAACCAAAAGATTGTTGCTTCCCTACGGGAATCTGGGAGTGATCGTATCTCAAAAGCATGGTGACACAGTCCTATAAACATGATGTGATTTCAGATTCAAATGTATTTAAAAATTCTATAGTGAATCCATTGGGGGCTCAGCTTTTCCCGCTTTCTAACACAAATACTGTTTCCTTAATTTCATTCCCTATCTTGGGTCTCTGCAACAGTTCTTTATGCTCATGTGTGAGTTATATCTGCTGATAGTACAACTCTGATGCAGGAACTGGGTTTTCGTATTTGTTCAGACATGTATTAGTTGGCATAGTAATCGTTGAATAACTCTTGATTCTCCAGAACATGGAGAAATTTGGCATTTGGCAGCCCATACTTCCAGGTTTAATCTGGATCACTGTTATTTATTTATCATCCAAGTTTGCAAGCAACTTGTTAAAGGAATATGCTCTTCAAAATATGAAACTTCCATTTCAAATTTTTGCAAATTCTAAGATTAAGCTGACTCTTAAATCGTCAAGATTTCTCATTTAACTCCTTGAGCCTATGCATTGATTGGCTTCTCCTGAACCTTCATTTAAGGACAGGAGTATATTTCATACCTTTTCTCTGCTTTAAAAAAATAATAAATTGACTGCTTCAGGGAACCAAGTTAAGGCAAGTGTCTAGCCCCTGTATTAAACTGATTCATCCAGCCAACCTGCCAAGTGGAGCTTTATGTTGGCAAATGCAACCATAAATGCAAAATAAGAATAGCGATGCCAACAGCTGCTTTGGGCCCCAGGGCAAGGTAGGACGGTGGCCCAGCTCCCAGAAAGGGTGGGGCCAAGCGCATGTAGCTCTCTGTGACACCTGGGCCATGGTGCAGCCCCCTACACTCCTTCACAGACACAGGCAGCCAGAGCAGCATTACTGCGGCACTTCAAAGGGCCCGGAGCTCCAGCTGCTGCTACTTTAGCAGTGTCTGGAGCATTGGGTCCCTTTAAAACACCAGACCTAGGGACAACTGTCTCCTTTAACCCTGCCCCCTACCCTTATTCAGGCAGGCCTGAATAAGAGGAAACCATACACTTAAGTGCACACACATATAATATTTCAGGTGTAAAAACATAGCCTGATGCCACAAATATGCAGATACTTTACACATCCTCATTATTTTAGTCTTCCTTGGCCAAAACACTGAACAGCTTTCTTTGACTGGTAACAAGCCTTGTGGATAGGAGGAAGGTGGTATATGCAGTGAATCTTGACTTTTGTAAGGTTTTTGATACTGTTTCTAATAAGCTTCTCATAAACAAGCGAAGGAAATATAACCTCGATGGAGGTACTATAATGTGAGCATATAACTGATTGAAACACTGTTTCTAGAGAGTAGTTATCAGTGATTCCCACTCAAGCTGGAACGGCATAACAAGTGGAGAGTAAACAGAGATCAGATCGGGGTCCGGTTCTGTTCAATATCTTCATCAGGGATTTAGACAATTGCAGATGTTAACAAGCTGGGAGGCATTGAAAGTGCTCTGGAGGATAAGATTAAAATTCATAATGATTTGGACAAACTGGAGAAGTGGTCTGAAGTAAGTAGAATGAAATTCAATAAGGACAAATTCAAAGTGCTCCACTTAGGAAGGAGCAATCAGTTTCATACATACAAAATGGAAAAAGACTTCTGAGGAGCTAGTACAACAGAAAGGTGTCCGAGGATTGCAGTGGATCACAAGATAAATATTAGTTGCAAGTTTAATATTGTTCCAAAAAAAAAAAGCACACATCATTCTGGGATGTATTATCAGGACTGATGAAAGCCAGACATGACAAATAATTCTCCTGCTCTGCACCATACTCAACTGAAGTACTGTGCTCAGTTCTGGGCACCACATTTTAGAAAAGACGTGGGAAAATAGGAATGAATCCAGAAATGAGCAACAAAAATTATCAAAAGAATAGAAAACATAACCTGAGAGGGAAAATTGAAACAAAATGGATTTGTTTGGTCTGGAGAAGACAAGACCAAAGGGAAACATGATAACAGTTTTTCAAATGTATGAAACTTTACAAGCAAAGGGATAAAAATTTTTCTAGTTAACCTCTGAGGATAGAACAACAAGCAATGGTCTTAAACTGCAGCGAGTGGTTTGGGTTGGACATTAGGAAAAACTTTCTGTCAGGGTGGTTAGGCACTGGAATAAATTGCCTGGGGAGGTTGCAGAATCTCCTTCAAGGGGGAATTTTTAAGAGCAAGTTGGATAAATACCTGTCAAGGATGGACTAAATAATACTGAGTCCTACCTTATGTCCAGGGGATTGGACTAGATGACTTCTTGAGGTCCATTCCAATCTTTCTGTTCTATATTTCTATGAAGAATCTATAATCCAAAGTATTTCAATAGAATGGACCATTCGTATCCAAATCGTTTACATTTATAATCATGCTAACGACTAGAGGTTATATTTACCCAAGACTCATTTTCTCCTTTTCTTAATAAAAGGAAAAAGCCTGAAAAAACATTTGATCTTTGTACTCCAGAGATAATCATCAAAAGTCACCCACATAAAGGAAATCTCTCCAACAAAAAGATATCAACAATCCTGATTCAAAGTCAACCAAGAGCAAGAAGACAAACGGCCTTCTTGAATATTCAGATATTCTCCATGAATTCACATGGGGTTTTGCATCAGTATATTTTAATAATATAATTCCAGCCAAATGAATTATCACTCCATTTGTGAAAATAACATTTTTTGATAAGATCCCATCTCAGTTTAGGAATATAAAAAATAGCTTAACCCAAGTTCCCTTTTACAGGAAAAGGTCAGTGTAGATTCTAAATAAGTTATTTTGCCAACAGCAATGACAGCCCTCACAATCTTATTCTGTTATTGAACACAATGGAAAATAACTGTCCTTATACTTTGCCCTGATGTATTTTTTCTGTCCGGTAGCCCAGTGAACTCTAAAATTTTCAGTGAAGAACAAGTACAGAGCCTGAAACACATACTTTGAGAAAATGTTCTATATTTCCTCTCTGGTACCTCCAGGTAAACTCCAATAGTCTCATATTATTGCAGTGAGACTGTCCATCTTGTCTATTTTGTCTTTATGCTATTTAATTTCCTTTCTTGCTGAAATATGTTCCTGAAGGTTCAGTTTCATTTTAAAGGCTGCTTGAGTGTGATCCCAAGAGTTGTCCAGTCTGTTTCTCTGTTTGTTTTGCATTATTTGCAATTTTTGTGACTGCATTATTTGCAATTTGTGTGAAAGGACAGGTTGTTTCCTTGACACTTCAGGGCCAGCATAACTTGCTTTGGGAACAGTCTGCTGCCGACTTTCCTCTTTGGAGTCTGATGCCATATCATCCAGGGAAGTGGGAAAGGAAGAAGGTGGTATGAGCTCTGGGATCAGAATTCCTTTTAATTTTCATTGGGTTGTTCTAGTGGCTCTACTTCCTCTGAGAGTCTCTAGAATCTCTCTCGGCTTCTGCCCTGCCACCCTGCGTGTATTAACTATTTGCAAAATCAGGACAATTGCAGGATGAGGTGAGGGGGGAACACAACTGGTGTTTCCCTTCTTCTGCATGCACAGGAGCAAATGGGCTCAGTCCTCTTGTTTGGGACTTGTCTTTTTTCTTCTGTCTCTTCCTTTGAAGCAAAAAATCCCAACCCTGTGACTCTTCTCACTCTCTCGCCTGTTCCTGCTGTCACATCTGCTGCTGCTCATCCCTTAACTGCTTGGAACAGAATAGCTCCTCCAGCACATTGATTAAACTCAGGGAGCATTAGTGACCAGCAGCTCAGGCCATTGGGTTGTTATCAACACTGGTAGACCAATTTGTTTCTCTAGTGTTCATTATTCGGTGAAGGGGGCACATATAAATCAGTTTAAAAAAAAAACAGTGCTGCCACCCTACTTGTGTTTTGCCTTTACTATGTACAGCCCAACATACAACTCCAGAATACACTAGGGCTACGGCTACACTAGTGAGATTCTTTAACAAAACCAAAGTTTTGTCGACTGTCTGCCAAAAAAACTCGGCACTTCCTCCGACAAACTTCTGCCTCTCCACAATGAGGAAGAACACCTTTGTCGACAGACTCTGCTGATAGAAAAGCTCTGTGGACTCTCTAGGGAGCCTTCTGTCTACAAACCAGGCTTCCAGGACACTGTGCAGCCCTGTCTGCTGTGCTTCTGGTTGGCTGTTTTGTCGAGAGAGTGGTCGGGCAGTCAAGCCGCTCCGTCAACAGAGCAGAGGACTTTTTCAATCTCTTTTAGTGTATGGCCACACTCTGTTGACAAACGTTTTGTCAGAAAATCTCTTCCAACAGAACCATCTGTTGACAGATGCTTCTAGTGTAGCTGTAGCCTAAGACTTTGGAGATAGGTATTGTAAAAATAAAGATAATTAGAATTCCAGGCTGGCCCAGCTTGGTCCAAAGATAATTAATGCTAAAAGTTCCCAAACAGCACACACACAGGACAAGTAAATAAATTCCAAATTAGTGAGAAGTTTGTAGATTTCTTTGAACATTAGTATGTGGTCACAGTGACACTTTGTGTTCACTGCTAGGGAATGCACTCTAGCAAAATGCCGAAATATGTATGCTTTGAGTTGACATCCATTATCTAATAAACATGTTAATTAAGAGTAATGTGATGTCTGCATCAAGAGAAATGCAGAACTAGACTTTGTAAAGGCCACTCTCGAGAAATAAAACAAGGCTTAGAAATCATAAAAAGAAACTAAAGGTGTAGTAGATTGCACAATGAAAGATGTATCCATAGTTATCCTGAAAAGAAGTATACACATAATGTACCCTGTTAAAACACTGACAATGCACAGTACTAAAATGCAAATCCTCTGGTATGCAATGGCTTGTGATTCCTCACACTCACCAGTCTCTCTTTATCTCTGTCAACAGCTCTTACATTTGGATGCTGCTAACCTCTACTATATGTTTCTATTAACGTAACATATAAGTAAGAATATTAGGAATGGAAACATTAAAGTTGCTTAAGCAGTGTCTTCAACTGTTACCCTATGACCAGAGTTAAATGTAATTCCATGAAAGCAAAATTATTGCTGTTGCTTATGACTAAACCTTTCCTATCTTCCTCATTTGTTGTTGACTTTTGACCTGTCACATCACAAGGCAGGAAATGATGCAGCAAGTTAAAGGAATGCATGTGATTATATCTGTAATTGGACAAAGATAGTGGGACATTTTGTTTACGATCTTGCTTTGCTTTACCCTCCCTAAAATACCACTCGGTTTCAGCACATCAAAAAGTAATTTCTGCTTCAGCTGCAACTTATAATTACTGGCTTCAGGCAAGGAATCAGGATTTTTACCCCCTAATTCCCACTGTCCTGCACATTGTATGGTCATTTGCACCTGTCTGAGTTGGCCAGTTTCTTTAGTGCACACTGGCTGTTTTGTGGAGCCCTGGTGATTCAGTGAGGCTTGGGACTCTCAGAACTCCCCAGTGCCAACTGGCAAAAGGGTAACAAGCATATACCGATCCTGGGATTTACATTCTGGTTCACCAAACAATGCCATGTAAGTTCTCAGTTGAAAGCCAGAGTCTCACTGGTAATTAACTCACTGTGAAATTGGTGTACAGAAACTCCATAAGGAATTAGGCATGTATTCTGAAAGCATGTTCCTAAAGTCTATGCCAAAGAAGAGCTGAGAAACAGGGGCTTTTATTTGACAAAAGATGTGTAGCCACATGACTTTCTCTGCTGACATGCGTATTAAGCATTTTCAGTGGGGTAGCCATGTTAGTCTTGAGCTTCACAAATAACAAACAGTTCTGTGGCACATTACAGGCTGCCAGACGTATTAGGTCATCAGCTTTTATAGGTAAGCCCCACTTTGTCAGATGAAAGAATGGAGAAGGAAAACAGAATCCAGGGTTTATATAGTGGGGAGTAGGTGAAAGGAGAAGAGATTAAAAGGATTGCCTGTTTTTTTATGGGTAAGGCAAAGCAAAGGCTAGCATAAGAACATAAGAACAGCCATACCGGGTGAGACCATAGGTCCATCAAGTCCAGTATCCTGTCTTTTGACAGTGACCAGTGCCAGGTGCCCCAGAGGGAATGAACAGAACAGGTAATCAGCAAGTTATCAGTTCCCTGTCACCCATTTCCAGCCTCTTGCAAACAGAGGATAGGGACACCCTCCAAGCCCATCCTGGCTAATAGCTATTGATGGACCTATCCCCCATGAATGTATCTAGTTCATTTTTAAACTCTACTATAGTCTTGATCTTCACAACATTCTACGGCAAGGAGTTCTACAGGTTAAATGTGCATTGTGTGAAAAAATATTTCCTATTGTTTCTTTTAAACCTACTGACTATTAATTTAATTTGGTGACCCCTAGTTGTTGTGTTGTGAGAAGGAGTAAACAGCAATTCCTTATTTATTTTCTCCACACCAGTCATGATTTTATATACTTCTATCATATCCCCACTGAATCATCTTTTTTCTAAGCTAAAAAGTCCCAGTCTTATTAATCTCTCCTTATATGGCAGACATTCCATACCCTTAATCACTTTTGCTGCCCTTTTCTGAACCTCTTCCAATCCCAGTGTATCTTTTTTCAGGTGGGGCGACCACATCTGTACACAGTATGCAGATGTGGACATACCATGGATTTATATAAAGGTAATATGACATTTTCTGTCTTATTATGTATTCCTTAATGATTCCCAATATTTTGTTAGGTTTTTTGACTGCTGCTGCACACTGAGTGGATGTCTTCAGAGGACTATCCAGTGATTCCAAGATCTCTTTCTTGAATGGTAACAGCTAAGTCAGACCCCATCATTTTATATGTATAGTTGGGATTGTATTTTCCAAAGTGCATTACTTTTCATCTATCAACGCTGAATTTCATCTGACATTTTGTTGCCCATTCACCCAATTTATTAAAATCCTTTTGTAGCTATTCACAGTCTGCTTGAGACTTAACTATTTTGAGTAGGTTTGTGTCATCTGCAAATTTTGACACCTCATGGTTTATCCCTTTTTCCAGAACATTTATGAATATATTGAATAGGAGTGGTCCCAGTACAGGCCCCTGGGGGACACCACTATTTACCTCTCTCCATTCTGAAAACTGACCATTTATTCTTACTCTTTGTTTCCGATCTTTTAACTAGTTACCAATCCAAGAGAGAGCCTTTGGTGAGGGACCTCATCAAAGGCGTTCTGAAAATCTAAGTACAATATATCCACAGGATCCCCCTTGTCCACATGCTTGTTGACCCTTTCAAAAAATTCTAATAGATTGGTGAGACATGACTTCCCTTTACAAAAGCCGTGTTGACTCTTCCCCAAAAAATTATGTTCATCAATGTGTCTGACAATTCTGTGCTTTACTAGAGTTTCAACCAGTTTGCCCGGTACTGAAGTCAGACTGACTGACCTGTAGTTGCCAGGATTGCCTCTGGGGCCCTTTTTAAAGATTGGAGTCATATTAGCTAATCTCCAGTCATCTAGAACAGAAGCTGATTTAAATGACAGGTTACAAACCACAATTAGTAGTTCTGCAATTTCACTTTTGAGTTCCTTCAGAACTCTTGGGTGAATACCGTCTGTTCCTGGTGACTTATTACTGTTTAGTTCATCAATTTGTTCCAAAACCTCTTCTAATGACACCTCAATTTGCTATTACTTTTTGACTCTCTGGCTTGCTGTTCTTCAAATTCTTTTGTGTCCTTCCAAATTATATTTTTACACTTCACTTGGCAGAGTTTATGTTCCTTTCATTTTCCTGACTAGGATTTAACTTCCATTTTTTAAAGGATGCCTTTTTGTCTCTCACTGCCTCTTTTACTTTATTATTTAACCATAGTGACACTTTTTTAATTCTCTTAACACATTTTCTAAATTGGGGTTTACATGTAAGTTGAACCTCTATTATGGTGTCTTTAAAAAGTTTCCATGAAACTTGCAGGGATTTCACTTTCGGCACTGTAGCTTTTAATTTCCGTTTAACTAACTTCCTCATTTTGTGTAATCCCCCTTTCTGAAATTAAATACTACAGTCTCAGGCCACTGTAGTATTTTCCCATCCACAGGAATGTTGAATGCATAGAAGTAACAAGATCATTTACCAGCCTGAGTATCCTGAATACTGTCACGTAGCTGTACACCCAATGGGGAACCAAGCCCAAAGACCTCAATTCGGTCAGGTTAACAATTGCTCTGTATCACCAAAGTGGTACCTAGAACCAAAGTGAATCTGGCTCTCAAGCTGTGTGTTGATTTTAAAACTGAAATCTACACAATGACTGTATTACATAGAGTGGGTATTCAAGAAAATGCCAGTGTATTTCCATGAAGGAAAGCCTCCCAAACAGATTTTGTTTTTTTGCTGCTCCTTAGCCATGTAATGCTGGCTCTCCATTCAGTGAATCTGGCTATTTGTGGAGTGCCTTCCAGCACTTTATGTAGAGAAGTGTAAATATACTCATCCACTTACTGAGGGTGAAATCCTTGCCCAGCTGAAGTTAGTGGCAAAACCTCACTGAGTTCAATGGGACCAGAATTTTGATCCATCTTTCCAAATATAAAATTCTCTCTCTTCCCCAGAGTGAATTCCACTTGGAATTACTGACCATGGTGGGCATTTTGCCACTGGTAGCTAAGCCAGAATTTGGTTGAAAAGGGAATTCCCTTCTTATACGTCTGCCGTACTGCAGAAATTCAACAGGGTGCATGTGCCAAAGCGGGGAAGTGGACACTAGCACAGCTAAGAGAAGATCTTGACCCAATGCATTTATCATACAAATATTTTGCAGATATCTTCTTCTTTGTGGACTGTTCCCAGATGCCATTAATGTGCCTATATACATGCAGGCTTTCTAGTTATCTGTCAGTATCAAGAACCTGCCCACAAGAGACGGGAAAATACATATGGACTGGGTATGTAATTTCTTTTAATATCATGTCGAGGGGACATCCTATACTTGTTTCGCATACGGAATTTCTATTGATAACAATAAGGTTTCTGTGTGCATGGATTGAGGTCATTATGTAGCCCATAGTTGGGTATTTAAAATATTTTAGCTCTTACGTGGTTAGATTTTGGGGGTAGGTGAGTGAAAAAATCATCCATAAAATATCACTAGTTATTTGAAATTTATTAATGATATTATTATTAATAATAATAACTCAAGGAGGTATTATTTGAGTTGCCTCAGTAATTAGTCCTAGAATTTCCACCAATAGGGAAAGGATTTCTGTGAAATTGATGTTGGCTTTTTAAAAACAAAGCAATAATTGAAAACTTTTTGAAAAACTAAACCCCGTGTAGTAGTTGTTAAGACTTTGCAACAAACTATTATTCCACTTGTATCAGCCTGGGCACACATATACAATAATGCTTCCCCCTGCCGTGTCTTTCTGCTCCTTATTTGTAAGCAGACAGTGTTCTGAAATTTACAAGACCCTTTCTGATCATTTTTAGAGAGCTTTGGCCCTGGTTTCTCCTCCCAGGATATGAGTAACTCATATTGACTTCAGTGAGAGTTATTCATCACTTGCAGCAGGAGAATAGGCTCTCTGCATTCATTTAATACACTAGCTGCTCAAAAAGAATTCAGGCCCAGATGCTGCAAGCTGCTCCACACAGACAGCCCTCTGTGCCCATCAGGAGAAGGAATCTTGCCGGTCTGGGGCCAAAGGGTAAGGTGGAACAAGGAGAAATGTTATTTTCATGTGCATCAGCTCAAGTAACTGATATGAAGACACTCTGGAAACCAACAGCGAGTGTGGCACAGGACAAAACAAAACATAATCTTAGCCCCCGGAGTGTACAGTTTGAACAGGAAAACAAATGCAGCCAAGTCACATAATGCACCAAGCAACTGGAAAACTGATCTTATCACAAGATGAAGCATTTTAAGATGTTCATCTATATCCAAGTATCAGAAATTCAAACTCCAGCTGGTACACTGAAGGTTAGCTGTGCATCACAGATGCTGTTATGAGTCAAAATCTGTAAGAGACAAAAGGAGAGTAGGGAGGGAGGTAAAAGTTGATGGTGAGCACAAAACAAAGAAAACATGGAGAAAAGGGAGGGAGGGATAGGGAGAGCAATAAGTCCTATGTTCTGTAAAAATGCATTCCAGCTAGTACGGTATCTGGAACCCTGTGCAACTAGATTACTTCACATGTTAGCACTTTTTATTTTTTCAAGCTTCATGACCACCAAAACATTGTTTTCTCGTTCTTTACTTTGTTCTTCCTTTTAGTTTCCCTAACCCTTGGCTTGTGAACCTAGTTTACATGGTAGACTTTATTTTTATATTTTATTAAAAGCCAGACGTTTTGGTGTCTTTTTCTTAAATTCCTCCAAATTGGTTAGATTCTTAGGAAAAATATTATAGTACATCTGTTTACCAACTAGAAGATCTACCCAGCATTGCTTGGGTCCTTAACTCAATCAATTTTTGTTTTGGGGAAAACAAAATGAAAATTAGCTGTCTCATTTAAATCATTGCTGTGGGATGGGGCTGGAGATGAGGGGTCAGTATGCAGGCTGCACTGGAGAGGGAGGACAGCCCAGTCTCCACTCACCATAACAGCATGGAGCCAGGTTAGAAGTGTCTCTCCATGGCTGCTGCAACTCCAGTGTGCACAGCCAGAGGAGGGGTGTATGTCCCCCAGCATGGACAGGTCCAGGTTCGTCTACCTCCTGTGCTCCCCAGCCAGAATGAGATATGAAGCGAACTTTGCACATTCCCCTCACTCCCTTATGAAGGGGGACAGCCAGCAAATGTTCCTGTATGAATGGAGGGGGACATTCAGCCCCATACATCCTTCCTAAATTGTGCCGTGGGGTGGACGGCTCAACAGTGGGGAGACGTGATCCCAGCCAGCCGGCTTCACTTTCTTAGGGATTCTGTCTCTTGTCTCTTTAGTTTTATGAAAAGCAGTCACATTCCAGGCACATCCTATTGTCCCGGCACAACCAAATCCATTGCTTTACACAGCTTTAAGCTGCAATAAGAGGAAGCTGTATATCAAATTTGGCACTCCTATCTCTTACCAAGGAGTTCTTGAATGGACAGATGGACGGACAGATACATGGAAAGACGGACAGACAAACTCTTTCAAACACAGAGTAGACTACGGCATGCAAAGAGTTCCCATTCAAGTTCACATAGTAGAATTCCTTGCAGCAAAATTACAGTTACTCAGACATTCCTGAAGTACTTGTAGAGTAAATGAAGTCCACTGAGGCTAAACACATTGGATATGCAGCAGCAGGGCTGACCAGCCACCACAGGCCCCTGGGCTAGGCACGAGGGGGACCCAGCTCTGCATGGCTACGTCTACACGTGCAGCCAAAATCGAAATAGTCTATTTCGTTGAATAACGTCTACACGTCCTCCAGGGCCAGCAACGTCGATGTTCAACTTCGATGTTGCTCAGCCCAACATCGAAATAGGCGCAGCGAGGGAACGTCTACATGTCAAAGTAGCACACATCGAAATAGGGATGCCAGGCACAGCTGCAGACAGGGTCACAGGGCAGACTCAACAGCAAGCCGCTCCCTTAAAGGGCCACTCCCAGATACAGTTGCACTAAACAACACAAGATACACAGAGCTGACAACTGGTTGCAGACCCTGTGCCTGCAGCATAGATCCCCAGCTGCCGCAGAAGCAGCCAGAAGCCCTGGTCTAAGGGCTGCTGCCCACGGTGACCATAGAGCCCCGCAGGGGCTGGAGAGAGAGCATCTCTCAACCCCCCAGCTGATGGCCGCCATGGAGGACCCAGCAATTTCGACGTTGCGGGACGCGGATCGTCTACACAGTCCCTACTTCGACGTTGAACGTCGAAGTAGGGCGCTATTCCTATCTCCTCATGAGGTTAGCGACCTCGACGTCTCGCCGCCTAACGTCGAAGTTAACTTCGAAATAGCGCCTGACGCGTGTAGACGCGGCTCATGCCAGAAAGAGCAGAGCCAAAGGCAGGAGGAACATGGCCAAGGACGGTCAGCTCTCAGCATTGACGAGACTACAGCGTTGGATCCCCCTCCCCCTCCCTCACAGCCACATGCAGCCACAGCAGCTCTGCCATAGCACTTCTAAGAAGCCCCAAGCTCTGGCCATTGCTCCTGCCAAAGTAGAAGCAGTGGCAGCCAGAGCACCAGGCCTCTTTGAAACACTGGCCCTGGGTGCAACTGGTCCCTTTGCCCCCTCTCCCTATCAGCAGGCCTGATATACAGTAGAAAACTCTTTTCATTGTTGCTGTTGCCCAGCTACTGAAGGCCTTCTACTGGAGGTTTTACCTGGCAACAAGTGGCAAGTATTTCCGTACCATGTTACATTTCATCAAATCCACAATACACTTCAAAGTGAGACCATTATCTTGGTGACATCAGACATGTGACTGATTTGATCTAAAAAGTATAACGCTTCCTCCTTTCTTCCTATTTGGTCTTTTTACCTTCATTTTTAAGGAAAAAAGAGAATGACTAAAACAGCCAATGTGGGAGATGGTAGACACTACAGCTACAGCTGCACTAGCATCATCTGTCAACAGAAACCTCTGTTGAAAGAGATATTCTGACAAAACTTCTGTCAACAGTGTGGTCATACACTAAAGTGCATCAAAAGAGCAATATGCTCTGTCAACAGAGCAACCAGACTGCCTGGCTGCTCTCTTGACAAACAGCCAGCCAAAAACACAGCAGACAGGGCTGCCCAATGTCCTGGAAGCCCCATCTGTGGACAGAAAGCCCCCAGGAGCATCCACACAGCTTTATTGTTGACAGAATCGGTCACCAAAGGTCCTCGTCTTCATCTCAGAGAGGCAGAAGGTTATCGGTGAAAGTGCTGAGTTTTGTTGACAAACTGTCAACAAAATGCATTTTGTGTGTGGACATGCAGTGAATTTTGTCAACAAAACTCCAGTTTTATCAGAAAAACCTCACTACTGTAGCTGTAGCCTAAAAGTGCTGAGGGAAAAAAAAGATGCTGGATGTATTATGAAGGTGTATTTATCAGTACCCAGTTAAGATTGTCCAAACTTTCTCATTACAAGACCTTGTTTTGAGTTGCATATAACTTTGCCAATCTTTAAACTTTCAGGCTTAAACTTCCAGTGTCAGGTGTCTTCGCCAGACTGAATTTTTGTAAATTTCAGTTTAATTTATTCAACATTTTTAACAAGGAAATTAAGGAAATATAAATTTTTTCCATATTAAGTTTTAAACCTTTGAAAACTCTGTTTGCACACACTCTGGCTCTGGCTACATTGCATTCCACTTGTGGAAGCAGAATGCAAATGAGCAAGATTGAAATTGCAAACAAACGGCAGATTTACATATCTCATGCCTCATTTGCATATCCCCATGTGATCGCACCTCCAGAAGAGGCTTTTTTAGAAGCAGAAGCATTCATGTATACAGGGTTCCTTTGAAAACAAACTCCATTTTTGAGCAAACCCTTCTTCCAATTTTGTTTTGGAAGAAGGGTTCTCTCAAAAACGAGTTTTGTTTCAAAAGGAACACCACCTACACAGCTGTTTTTGCTTCCAGAAAAGCCTCTTCCAGAAGTGCGATCATGCAGGAATATGCAAATGAAGTACAAGCTATTTTTTTGTATACTTCATTTGTATTTTCTACATTACTTATTTGCATTCTGCTTCCAAAAGTGGAATGAAGTGCAGCCACAGCCTCAGGAGAAAATTGAACAGTCCATCTGCATAGAGCAATTCCTAAATGTGACCTGTCTGTTCATACAGCATTCTCACAGAGGCTATGCCTATACCACAGCGAGTTGTCAACAGAAGTTTTTATCAGAAGGTATCTTCTGACAAAACTTCTGTTAACAGATTGCAGCCAGATAACCAAGTGGCCCACAAGTGATCTGCTCTGTCACAAGAGTGCAGCTGAACTACCCAGCCACTATCCAGCCACAACAGCCAACTGGTAGCACAGCAGACAGGACTGAATGGTGTTCCAGAAGCCCTGTCTATCGACAGAGGGCCGCACAGAACATCCAGACCAGCTTTCTGTCAACAGATCACTGTTGACAGAGGTGTTATGCCTTGTGGAGTGTGGGATAAGACTGTTGTCAAAAGTGCTGCGTTCTGTCAATTTACTGTCAACAGAATATTTTGGGAATCTGTCCATTTATGGGTTTTGTTGACAAAGAATGTTCTCTACAGTTACTCCTCAAGGATATTGTGGTACTGGGATGAAAGCTAAAGCCCAGCTGTTGTAGCAGGCAGGCATGGTAGCTCAGCATTTAACACATTGGCCTTATAAACCTGGGTTGCAAGTTCAATCTCTAAAGAGGCTTTTTAAGGTTCTGGGACAGGTTGGATTAAAAAAATATCTGTCAGGGATGGTGATAAATCCTGCTGTGAATGCAGGTGACTGGACTTGACTGACCTTTCAAGGTCCCTTCCAGTTCTATCACATATACATATATATATCTATCTATCTATCTATATATATATATATATATATATATATATCCATGTTTATTTATATATGCTGTCATAGCTCCCCTTTGCTGAACTCAGGCAGTGTGGAGAAAAAAGAGGAGACAGGATGACTCAACATAGGGAAGGTGACAAATAGAAACAAGAGATGTTAATTGCAGATAGAGTTAGAAGTTTTGGGGGAGCTAGAATAGAAGCCTGGGTAGAAGAGGGTGAGAAGCAGAAAGAGAGCCAAAGGCGAGAGAAGCATACCACTGAAGATGCTGGGGGGCGAATTGGGCAGACGCAGAAAAGAGGAGAGGGGCAGGATCTTGAAATTTAAAGACTGTATCAATTGTATAAGTGTCACAGAGTTGGAAACAATTATGAGCCAAATTGGCTAGGAGGAAGAGTTTAATCTGAAAAATGTGAATGATTGGTAATTATTTAAGAAAACATCAACAAATGCTCCCCAAAAGTCATAATCTCACAATCTACAAAGAAGACCATATTGAGTGAAAAAGCAGCCTCGTTTGGAGATGAGTGAAGACAACTATGAAAATTAAATATACTATATATAAAGTGGAAGAAAGAGGAAGTAGATAGCAATGAATATGAATCTGAAGCTAGGAGCAAGCAAAACAAGTACATTGGTCTTCAGAAAGGCAGATTTCAAACAACTCAGAGATGCAGGAGGCAAAGTCCTATAGAACAACCAACTAGGAAGAAGAAGAATTTAAGGTGGCTGGTAGTTCTCAAAAGACATAATATTAAAGACTCGGTATCAAGCTATTCCAATACAGAAGAAAGTATTTGGACTTCAGCAAAGTTTTTGATATAGTCCCACATTACATTTTGATATGTAATCTGAAGAAATACAGTCTTGACGCATCTACCATTAAGTGGATATGTAAGTGGTTAACAATTCAAAGAGTAAATATTGATGGGATGAAGTTAGATTGAAATGGGAGGGGCTTGTGAGGGTTTCACAGGGCTCTGTTTTGGTTCCAGGGTCACTTAACATTCTTATTAATGGCCTGAATATAAGTATGAAGAATATAGTGATCAGATTTTCAAATGACACAAAGCTGCGAGAGGGAGGATACAGGCTAAAATTCAGAGGTATCTTAATAAACTGAGCATTAGACAATAAAATGAAACTCAGCAGAGACAAATATAGGGTGCTATTCTTCAGGAAGGAAAAAAAAGGAAAAATACTGAATTGGGGACAACAGGCATAGCAGGATCTAGCAGTCGTGGTGAATCACAGCCTCACTATGTGTCAGCAATGAGGTGCTGTTCCCCCCAAAAAGGCAAATTCAATTCTAGGTTGCATTAACAGAGGCATAGCATGCAAAGCATGAAAGGTGACTCTACTCAACACTGATTAGGCCTCATCTGGAATACTGTATCCAGTTTTGGTCACCAATGCATAGAAAGGATGTAGGAAGGCTTTAAAGGATCCAAAACAAAAAACAAAAGATGATCAAAAGGGTGGAGCACAAGTCATATGAGCAAAGGTTGGAGGAAGTGGGTATGTTTAGTTTGGAAAAGGAAAATTAAGGGGGGATTTATTAGTCATCTTCAAATACTTGAAAGGCTATTTTAAAAGGGATGGAGAATAGTTGGGGGGTGGGTTGCCACAGAGGGCAGGACAAAAAGCAATGGCTTTAAACTACATCGCTGCAGATTAGATTAAATCTCAAAAAATTCTTACTAACTGTAAGAACAGTGGGACACTGGAACAGTCTGCCTAGGAAGTTTGTGGAATTTCTTCACTGGACATTTTCAAAAGAAGGCCAGCTTTCTTGTATGATTAAACACAACAAATCCTGCATCTTGGCAGGGGGTGAGACTAGATGACCCATGCTGTCTCTTCTAAAAGTATGATTTTGCGAATCTATGAACTGTAGAAAATGGATAAGGGAAACAAGGGAACACAAGGAGATATCTAGGCAGAAGTCTTCAATAAAATATTTGAGTTATGCATTTAGAAAAAACTTGATGTAGTGTCACCTGGGAGTTCTGATAACACTCTTTTCACTCATGTTTCAAGAGGATGAAACTTAACTTAAACATATTAAAATCAGCATGCCCAGGTAATTTGCATCTAAGAGTTTTAAAATTTGTATCTAGTAGCTCATTGAATCATTGATGTTGTCTTGGAACATGAGAACAGTTCCACAAGAAAGCTAATGTTATACTAGTATTGAAAAGGGTAAATAAGATGACTTGGGTATTATAGCCCTGTCAATCTAACTTTAACCCTGGGCAATATACTGGAGCAGCCAACATAGGACTTTATAAGGATGATGATGAGGATATTATAATTAATGCCAGTCAACATGAACTTATGGAACATAGATCCTCTCAAACTAACTTGATATCTTTCTTTGATAAGGTTACAAGTTTTGCTGATGAGGTTAGAGTGTTGATGTCATACACATAGGCTATGGCTACACTACAGCCATCTGTTGACAGAGCTCACTGTCAGAAGGTATTTTCCTACAAAACCCCCATTTGGCAGATCACTGTCAGACACCTAAATGGCTCAACAGAGTGATCCACTCTGCTGACAGAAAGCAGCCAGATGCCCTGACAGCTTTCTCAACAGAATAGAGCCCCAGAAGTCCTGCAAACAGAGCTGCCCAGCTAAGAAGCCCTTCTGAGTGCTCCAGCCAGGTGTACCCTTAAATGCCCCCACCCCCACCACAGGGCCAATGCCTGGCTATGCTGAGCCTCACGGTGGTCTGCAAGGTACACACAGACTAGGCTCACACGATCGCCCCTGAGGATCAAACACAGGCCACAGCCATCATGAACCAGGAGCAACCCCTGGGCTGGCCTCTTGCTGCCCAGCAGCTGTTACAGGTCCTGCTGCCTATGGTCCAGGCCTACTTTCACTTCTTCTGGGGGGAACCACTGGACTGCTGGTGAAGACATCCCTGGTGCCTGAGTGCCCCATGTGCCCTTGTCCCTCCCCCCTGGATGCCACGGCAGGTGTAGCGACACAACACCAGTGCAGATAAAATTTGATGACACTGTGATGGGATGGACTAGGCCTCAAATCCCCCTGCTGGAGGCTTTGTGGTCCTGCCACACTCAGGCCCAGAAAAGAGCTGTAGAGAACTACCCTGGACTCCCAGGAGCGGCTTTGTGAGAAGCAGCCAATCAGGGCCCAGCAAGCTTGTATAAAGAGTTTCTGGGCCATAGCCACTTGAGTTCCTTGCTGCAACTATAGGGTCACGAATGGTGTGGCTGGTTGGCAAAGCTGCAGAGCCCTGGACAGGTTGGCATTTCCAGGAGCTGAAGACAATGAGAAGGAGCCTGGATCTGATCACTGAGCTTCTATTTTGACAAATCATTGAGGTAAGTGTGAAGATGGCTCAGGGCCCTGGGGAACTAGCCCAGGGAATTAGGGCAGGAGTGGAACTTGAATGGACACAGCACACAGCTTCTGTGTAGGGTCCCTGGGCTGAGTCCCATTGACATATGTGGGCCTGGGTCCCTCTCTACCCCCCCATTAGCCACCCAGAGTTGGGGAGTGGGAATGTGGCCTTTATATTAAGGCACCCCAGAGTGGGAACTGAAGCATAATGGCCCAGCTAGAAAGCTGTAGCAAGAAAGCCACAAGAGGGTGAGGACACTGTCTGCAGAGAAGGACCTCAGGGATACTGCTCTATCCCAGCGCAGGAAGAAACAGAGAGAGAAGGAATGCAGGTATGTGCTATCAGCCAACATGGACACCCACAAGAGATAAGTGAACCTCCTCACAGATACAGAAATAGGAGAGTGGCAAAGAATGAAACAGACAGGTCATTAATAAAGAGTGCTCTGGTCAGCTGGGTGTGAGCTAAAAATGTGTGCTTTAAAACAGCTTCATGTAAAAGTATATATCTAGGAACAAACAATGTAGGCCATACTTACCCAGTGGAGGACACTATCCTGGAAGCTGTGACTGTGACTGGGAGTTCTATGGGATAGTCAGCTGAACATGCACTCCCACTGCAATGCTCTGACCAATAGGGCTGTATGCACAGCCTGGGGAATCTGGTGTTGGAGTAGAAAGGTTATTTTATTTTTGTATTTGGCACTGCGACAACTGCTGCCAGAATGCTGCATTCCATGCTAGTATCTACAATTCAAGATGGATGTTGAAACAGTGAGAGGATTCAGAGTGGAACCATAAGAATGACTAAAAGGACTATAAAATCTTCCATATAGTGATAGACCCCAAGAGCTCAATCTATTTACAAAGAGAATATTAAGGGATTTCATCACAGTCTATAAATACCTGCACATGGTATTTTCCTTAGCAGAGAATGGTATCCTATATTACAGTGGCTGGACATGGAAGCTAGACCGATTGACACTTGAAATAAGGTGTGAATTTTTAACAGTAAGAGCAGTTAACCATTGGAACCATTTATTAGGGTTAGTGGTGAATTTTTAAATCAACACTGCATGCTCTTCTGAAAGATAAAGTCTAGGAATTATTTTGAGGAAGTTCTAGACCTATGTTATTCAGGAGGTCAGACTAGATGATCAGAAAGGTCCCTTGGGGCTCTGAAACCTATGAATAATGTGTACACAAAAGAGGGCTAACTTAATTCTGGAATTTCCTAACTTTAAAGAGCTTCACTTTGCAACTTCAATATTGTTTTCATATAGAAGTTTGTATGTTGTTATACAGCATCAGGTATGAATTTAAAAGAATGAGTGATAGCTGCTAGGAAAGGGGAAAGTCTGATTGAGGGTGTACAAATATAGTGCATGAAGTTTGGGAGCAGAAAAACTACTGGAAAAAGGGGTTAGTCTGGGGATAATTACTAGAAAGAGGAGAAAGGAGGAGTATAATACAATTTGATTGATATGGATCCTAGGGTACCAAAGCCAAAAGTCAGTTCTGTGGTCAATGAGCGCCAGGGGAACTCTTCTGCCATGCAGTGTCCTGAGGAATACTGTACAGTAAACCCTTGAGATACGTGCAATCAAATTGTGCATCTCAGGTTAACGTGACTGCCTCTGGGAGACAGGGCCTGATTCTGGGAGGACTGGCAACCCTCATCACTTCCACCCATGCAGCCTGGGTAGGAGGAGGAAATAATTTAGGCCCTTCTTTGCCATTGCCACATGGCAGTGGGGGAGGGATGTATTTTTCATCTTCTCCCCCTAGCATAATTCAAGACAGCATTAGGATATCCCATGGATCTTAAGTGTTAAGTTCACTACGTTGTCTCATTATCTAATGTTACAGAAATATTAAACTTAACTTTGAACCACAACATTTTAAATTTAAATCACTTTATCTTGATCTTACTTCCTAGCATGTTTTAGTTATGTCCCTCATTCTGACTTTAATTGAGAAATACTTTGCTCTGTGTTCATTATGGTATTCACAATTAGCCATCTGCACTGAGAATGTGGTCCAAATATATTGTCTGTAGGAGAGAGAATAGTATTGCTGTTTTTCCCTGTGTATTTGTACTTCTCAAATTGCTATAGCAAGGAAATCAAATTAAGCTGTAAATAAATGATAAAATAAATGTGTTGTGATCATTTGGCAATACAGTGTACAAAACAATTGTAGTGGAAATGTGCAGAGGAAGCTAATCCTTCTGCTCAACAAAGTGGTTCCGAAACTCAGTAAATATGTTTAAACAGTTTTATACAATGTAAGCTCTTAGATCAAGGAACTATCATTTTGTTCTGTATTTGCACAGCATTGAGCACAATGACTGGAGCTGCTAGGTACCACCAGAATACTAACTGATTGATTGATTGATTGATTACCAATAAGTAAAAGTTCCTGAAATTTATAGTTGGGATGGGACTTTCCCTCTGCTTGCTGAATTGAGGACACATTTTGAAACCTGAAAGCTGACTTTTAGCCATGTCCACAGTGACATTGTGAGGCATTCTTCATTTTAGGGTGAGATTTTCAGAACAGCCCAACAGATGTAAGTGCTCAATTCCTATTGACAGTCAGCGGAAAGTGAATGCCTATGTCCCTGAGAAGAAGCTTCTGGTCCTTAAGGTCCTGTCAAGTTGCTGGTCTCACCTAGTGCTGCTCCCTTGTTGGGGATTGTTTCTTTAGTTTGGGCTTTCTAGTGTTGCAATGCAGAGGGGACCAACAGTTATTTTTGTAACACTCACTTGACATATGAAGACAATGCTGCTCTCCCTGAAGGATTTCCCCATAAGGGGGTCTGCAGCCTTAGCAACTGCCAGCGTACCAAATACAAATCTAATCTATGACCCAAGTGTCAGGCTTCTCCTGCCCATGGCAAAGAGGATCTTCATCCAGCGTGGAAGATGGGCATGCCTTCATAGATGCAAAGTGACAGGATGACAAAATGTGACTATGGCATAGGGCAAAACGTTGGACACATCAGAGAAAATTGCCCCATCCCTGATTAACTTGGAGATGTTCCAGCCATCTATGCCCCCTGCTCTGGACTGGATAAGAGAGCTTAAGATCCAGTAATAGTAATGCCATTGCTTTCATTTTTTCAGTGTCATCACATGAAAGAAGAAGACTGTTCCTTCTTATGCCAAGGATTGGGAGAAGAATTTGGCCCTATGGGTGTAACTTTTACATGCCGTTTATCTCAACTTTACCTTTCATTAAAGTATAAATTGATTTATATTCTGGAGCTGTAGGGGTGCATTGTTGATTGACACACTGAATTACTAGGTCTTCAAATTATTGCTGCCATTCACTGAGAACTGAGAAGTACATAGGACTGAGGTGAGGGTAAGAGCTTGGCTTGTCTTCATGCCTAGTGGTCCCTGAAAGAAATAAAACTCCCCTTTTTTGAGGAAAGCTATCTAGTGTCTTAGTTAGATCTAGAGCAGTGTTCGCTCTTCCTGCCCTCCAGTCATCTTCAACTATTATTACTACCATGCTTTACATAGACATGGTGAGTCTTTTTATGCTGTTGTGATTCATTGCAATTTTTGAATAAGCCATTCAATGTCTTTGAACCTTAATTTCTCCATCTGTATAATGGGGATAATGGTACTTATACGCCTTTGTAAAGTGCTTTGCCAAATATGAACAGAAAAGCTTTGTGTAAGCTTTGTGGGTGTGAGTCTTATGTAAAGTGGATTATGATAGAGACAGATGGGAATGAGCGAACTGGGATGTAAAAAATAATTATGTGAATTGGTCCAAAGGCTTGTTTACACAGGGGCACTAAGCAATAATAATCTGAATTAACTAAAGGTAAATGTAAAGTGGGTGATGGATTGTAGGCATTCTGATTCAGAAATAAAGTGGCTTTAATTCAGTTTATTTAAATTTACTTCCAAATAGTGCTGTGTCAAATAGTTTTAAGTTAAAGCATACCAGGGAACCTTTACGCACATGCCAGCAGGGGCTGCACCGACCAATTAATGCACAACATGTTAGTGCACTATAAAAATCCCTTCCACATAATGCACATAGTTCCTGCAAAACAAAACAGCAGTCATGTAACACTTTAAAAACTAACTATATAATGTATTAGGTGATGAGCTTCCATGGGGGAAACCCACAAAAACTCATCACCTAATGCATTATTTGGTTAGTCTTTAAAGTGCTACATGACTGCTGTTTTGTTTTGTTAGGATACAGACGAACATGGATACCTCTGTTACTGTAGTACCTGCAGGGCATTGAAGTCAACATAAGGATGCAGTAAGAGGATGCTCCGCCCTATGTAGTATCAGACCCTAGTAAAACATCTCTTAGATTATTGCTGTTTATTTATTATTATGTCATATCCTGTAGCAATGTTTCAATTATTTTAAATATTTGGATTAATTGGAGGATTACCCAATATAAAATGGAGGATACCAAGAGGCAAAAACTAGTCTGGAATAGTCTCAGTTTTTACAGATTAAACTGGGTATTAAAATTCCAGTGTTGTCTTCGTGCACAAAGATGGAACGAAAACCGGGAAATGATATAGTACAGATCCTTTCTCTTGGCAACAATGAACATAGGAACTACAGCAGTAAAACTTAACCCATTCACATTACAATGGTTGTATTACACTCTGGTGGCCTGTATCTTATACTGTGCTTTGGCTTTCCCAAAGTAATGTGATTATAATCAATTTGGACTAGGGTTGCCATCATGCATTCCCTAGTGAGGCTCCCCAGTGTTTTGCCCACAAATTTCAGAATAACTGTACAAAAGTGATGAGAAAAAGTAGCTTTTTCTACCAGAACTAATGGGTGTTCACAGATGAATCTTTCTTTTTTTGCACAGCGTATGCTGTTCATAAATAACGTCAGAATTGGGCTAAGTCTTCTGCAGAGAGGTGGTCATTTAATGTAAGTAAATCCACATTAAATATTGAAGATTCAAAAGAAAAAAAAACCTTCCTTTTCAAAGAGGTCACTTTTAAGTGAAGGAAACAACAATGCGTGTTGTGGCTGGCCAGCCTTGTGCTGGATGACACAGAGTTAATGGCTCATAGAGAGCATATACATGTTTTTAAAGATGTTTTATTGCTTACAAAAGGAAGTAGTCTAGAGAGACTGGATACATAAACTGGCTCCAGCCAGCTGCAGCTGTCAGGCTAGGAAGGATCCTGCTCAATTAGTGTTGTAAAATAGAATACTTTGTAAAGGAAATAAACACTATGAGAGCTAAGATTCATGCTTTCAAATATACACAAGGTTTGAATTTTTAATTAAGGCTGCTAATTACAGTCATCGGAAAGCAGAACCAAATAGATTTTACCTTACATTTAGCAGACAAGCCTTCAACCCCAGTGTATTTTTCAATTTCATTAATATTTTATGAAAATGGCCCTTGCAGCTTCAGCCTATTCCATGCCTCCTATGAAAACTGCCCCACATTATGGATGCCAATGCCTTTAAGCCATGTGCATTAGTGAGATGACAAAATGCAAAACAGCATCCTGTCAACCATTACCATCAATTGATTCTATTAGATAGTGTAAAAACAGTTGGGTGTGAATTATAATCTAGCTGACACTAATGATGAAACAAGACACTGGCTTGGAGCAGCCATTAGCTATGAGCCAAAAATTAATGCTTCTAATATTTTTGAGCAAATTAACCCTAATGAACTGGCCATGCATATCCTGTGGTATATACTGATAAGTCAATTAGTAAGAGAATAGGGGTTATGTATATAGAGATATGTAGAAAAAGATGCATGGAGGCCTAGCCTTGCATACACAGAATGCTATAATACATATGATACAGTAAATTAGTAATCTTTTAACACATTATAGCTCTAATTTACAAGCGTCTGGATTTCTAATGAGCTTCAGTCGGTCCTGCATGCAAGAATGTCAATGAGCGAATGAGCAAGTCAGTGTGTTGCAAGGTCATAGACCCAATGGAGCAGCGGAGTGTTAATGCAATCATCTTGAGTCGGCTCATACCTAACCATTAGGAGGTAAGGTTATTTAGGTTTCTGAAGTCTACATTTACTGATCAATAAATTACAGCATTTTCCCTTTGTTTATCACTGTCTGAGCATTCGCTCAGAATCCTGCTTGCTTCAAATCCAGTGACTCTGTATAAAAGGACACCTACTGTTTTTTTAAATGACATAGTATAGAGTGCAAAACTGAAGTGCTAAATTCTATAAACCCATTTACAAGCAACCTAGAAAACCCAAATGGCTAATTTACAAAAGAGCAGAAAACAAAGGCAAGGTACTTGCCAACAATAGTTTGTTGGTTTAACTTTGACTTGCTTTCCTGGGAAAGAAGAAAACAGAATTTTCAATGTGAGCTGTCAGCCCTAGTTATGACAGAGCCTCACTAGTTAGAAATTCAGAGTTCTCCCTCCATTGGCAGGATGATGCAAAGAAAACCACCAAACAGAATTCTTTCAAGTTTCAACTACAACTCTACTTAAATAATTTACTTTTTAGTTTTACTCAGCCCATTCTTTTTAGACGTGGTTGACATTTTTGTTGACAAGCACACTTTACTGCACAAGATCAGTGGGGAAATTGGCAAGGAAAAAAAAAGGCTGCTTCTGCTGAAAGAGCGAATGACTGCCTTGCCTTTGGGAAAATAGTGCTTGCACTGACCCTTTCTGAAGCCAATAACAACGGGTTATTCAGTCAGTATAAGTAAAATATTTGATTGCTTACAGTGCTGCCTTCTCATATAAGAAGTAAGCAAGGGGCTGTTTAGCTAATATAGTTAAATCAACCTGGCAATAAAAATGTTGGGTGAGAACATAAAGCCTTTACATTCATCCATTAGCAACTAATAAATAAAATTATTAAATCAGTGAAAACTTAAACATTAAAATACCCCCTTATGAACTACTGACAGCTGCAGTTAAAACTAGAGGAGGGTGAAAAAAATGATGTGGAAATAACATGTTAAATGTAGCTTCTGGTCTCCAGGATCCCTGGCTTTCATAATTCAATATTTATGATGCTACTTAGTTACCAAAATAGAAGGCAGAAAGACAATAGAGCTGTTTAGGAGAGTCATATCTATTTGGATTATAAACTGAATGACTGACCCATGCTCCCCGAGTATCTTTAGGATCAGACAAACTAAGAGTCTACAGTAATGTATCAACAAACATTTCCATGGCATTGCTCTAAAAGTCTGTTTTCAGGAAATAAATGAAATAATATTGCTATCTGAGCATTAGTGCTGCTTTTCAATACCAATACACAGTCATTCTGATACTTTTGGGGCCACATATTTTAAAGCATTTATAGCACGTTAAATTGTAAACATGTTCAGGCCAGTTTCATCCCTAGCGAGCCATAAATTAGTTAAAGGCAATGCAGTTATCTCCAGGGTTGACTTTTTTCACTCACAGTTCAAAGAAGTAATTTTAGAATGCAGCTTGGCTAGTGGAGGGAGCAAGGGATGGGAATCAGAGGCCCTAGGTTTTATTTCTGGCTTTACCACTGAGTTAAGCAAGTCACTTCACTGTACTGTGCCTCTGTCTCCCCTCATAACCCATTTGTTTGTCTTTTCAATTTCAGTTGTAAGCTCTTTTGGACAAGGGCTGTCTCATCATGTGGTTGAACTTCTTGCCCCATTGAAGTCAATGGGAATTTTGCCTGTGACTTGAGTGAAGCCAGGATTTGGGGCTATATGTTTGCTCAACAGGTAACAAAAAAAGGGAAATCAGGTCTAGGTTTGGACCTCAAGGCACTGCTGTAGTAATAAAAATAAGAAGATGACCTTTTGTACCACGAAAGATCAGTTATGAAAATGAAGCAAATAATTCAAGTAAACTTTATCTCCTAATAACACTCTTTCTTATTTCTTTGGCCATCTGCCTGAATCAGACATGCACATACCCAAGCAAAGTGGCATTACCATGTGCCCAAGTTCTGAATGTCAACAATCTGGTGCTAAATTGAGTATTCCAGTTAATTGTGTATTATTCTTTACATGACTGGTGTTAGGTTCCTCTTGTTGGGTCACAGCCCACAAATGTCTGACTGACACTCTGAGCCCTAGAGCTCCCTTGAGAATACAATATCATTCCATGATTTCTGTTGTAAAAGTCATTGAACGAATGACTTCTCTGTGGGCATTGAGTTGACATCCAGAATCAGGGAGGAAACTCCCATGCTATGGTCTTCCTGCAGGTTTGTTGGTATATGTCTGTGCCCACATGGCAGCCAAGTTTTTTCCTCTTATGCACACCGCAATTCCTTCTATGCAGAGGATACCCACTATCACTGCGAATGCACAACTGCTGAAGAGACTGTGCAGGTAAGAAAACAAAATTTTATCAGGAACATATAGGAACACTTAATTCTCCTGCTGGGGCACCAGAAAGAGAGAATCCAGAAGTTCTTTGAGCCTGATGGGATCAAAAAGCTGTTCCTAGATGACTGTGGCTTGACCTTCAGTTTTCTATGCTCCAAACCCTACATTCCTTACCTAGCACTTACTCAGTCCTTATGGTAGAAAATCTCGCTCTGAAGTCAAAGGGAAGCTAGTCCGGGTAAAAAAAACCAGGAAGGTACTTCAAGTGTGTCCCAATATTTCAATATGTTTGTTCAGTATATTTTTTCTGTCCAGCACTCAATTTCAGTTTGAGCACTGTGTATTTTAAATGGTCTACAGTGAAAATATATTGTTTTTCAGAAGAAGACCATAAGAATAACATTTATCACACATATTAGTCGCTGCTTCTGTGTTCTCTAATTTTTTTTTCTAATCTCTTCAGTGGCAGTCTAACAGAGCTCATCTGGAAAAGGCAACACACCACCTGAGGGCAGTCTGAGCTGTCCCACTGAAACATGTGGTTTCTTGGGGACTTTCCTTCTTGGGTCTCTCATGTTCCCCTATTTGTTAGCAGCTGTAAAAACCTGGTACGAAGCTGCTGAAGCTCCACAGACTAATTGAAGTAGGTGGAGTTTGTCAGCTCTCCTGGGAGGAGGGACTAGGTGTTTGAAAATTGGAAACTTAGGGAGGAAGTGGGATTCGAGCTCCGGGAGGAAGGCAGGCTGAGGTTATTGCAGCATGCTGTTTTGTTTTTGAGTTACAAATCAGGCCAGACCCCAGGGAAGGGGTGCATTTAGGCACTAACTTAAGAGTATTTGCACTTTCTTGCAGAGAGGATTAGCCACTCCGCTCATTCTTACCCAGAATCCACACAAGTCCCTAATATGCTCCAGGTTTGTGGGTGGAACTCTCAACCCATTACACCAGGGGTGGGGATGGGATGAGTGTTGGAGGAAAGATCCCCCTGTCTCGGGAGAGAGCAGTTTGTGGGAATTTTTCCTATGGCATTTTCCATCTGTTACCACCCTTCCACAGGTTTTACACTGCAGTCATTTCCTTCTGTAACTCTGTATGGAAAACAAGGTAGGTCAGCTGGGAAGCAACCCTGCAGCTTTTTCAGACTTGAATCAAGTTAGTCTTCCTTGGAAGTCAATGGTAGTTCAGTGTGTTCACCAGTAGGGTGACCATCCATCCTGTTTTGACCGGGCCAGTCCTGTATTTCAGGTGCCAGGAAGGAGTCCTGACTTATTTTGACACAATGGCTAATTGTTCCAGATTCATGCCCCTTGCTGATCTGCCCTTCCCACAGGTCTGCGCAGCCACAGCTGCTGGTCAAAGAGCACATGTGGCATGTACTCACTGGCTACATGTGCAAGCAGCAGCAGGAGAGGGACCCGACAGGGCCCTGTCCATAGCTAAGGCATGGGTGTGGGCTGGGGTAGTGTATGTCCTCCAGTCCTGTTTAAGATTTTACAGGGATGTGAGGCCCCTGGCAGCTGCCCCTCCAGCCAGGGAGATCCCCCCTACCCCCGCAAGAAGGGCTACACCCCTGTACCTGGCTCCCCAGGGCTTGGGGAAACTGGGAGTTTCACCAGCAGGACTGCAGCCCTGTTCCCAGTGCCCAGAGGCATGGGTCAGCCGGGAAGGTACCCCAGGGGCAGCAGCCCCATTCCCAAGCTGTGTCTACACGTGCACGCTACTTCGAAGTAGCGGCACTAACTTCGAAATAGCGCCCGTCGCGGCTACACGTGTTGGGCGCTATTTCGAAGTTAACTTCGACATTAGGCGGCGAGATGTCGAAGTCGCTAACCTCATGAGGGGATCGGAATAGCGCCCTACTTCGACGTTCAACGTCGAAGTAGGGACCGTGTAGACGATCCGCGTCCCGCAACGTCGAAATTGCCAGGTCCTCCATGGCGGCCATCAGCTGAGGGGTTGAGAGACGCTCTCTCTCCAGCCCCTGCGGGGCTCTATGGTCACCGTGGGCAGCAGCCCTTAGCCCAGGGCTTCTGGCTGCTGCTGCGGCAGCTGGGGATCCATGCTGCAGGCACAGGGTCTGCAACCAGTTGTCGGCTCTGTGTATCTTGTGTTGTTTAGTGCAACTGTGTCTGGGAGGGGCCCTTTAAGGGAGTGGCTTGCTGTTGAGTCCGCCCTGTGACCCTGTCTGCAGCTGTGCCTGGCACCCTTATTTCAATGTGTGCTACTTTGGCGTGTAGACGTTCCCTCGCAGCGCCTATTTTGATGTGGTGCTGCGCAACGTCGAAGTTGAACATCGACGTTGCCAGCCCTGGAGGACGTGTAGACGTTATTCATCGAAATAGCCTATTTCGATGTTGGCTTCACGTGTAGACGTAGCCCCAGTGGCCAGAGGTGTGGGGCAGCAGGGGAGGTCCCTCATGGGGCAGCAGCTCTGTTCCAGTGCCCCGTGACATGGAGCACCCAGGGAGCTGCACTGGATTGGCAGCTGCAGCCAGGGAGCTGCCCCCACTCCTCCCAGGGTGTCCCGTATTTGACCTAGGAAAACCCAGGCCTTAGCAGGATTGGGCCTTTAGAAACAGCAATGAAATAATAGTAATTTACGTTTCATTCTTCTAAGTAGTCATGGGTACAAGCTACAAAATTCAAATCTGGATCTGCATTCAGATTTCAAACACTCTGAAAAGCAGGATTTTTCATATTTGACACACTGCTCTGGGCCTATCTCTAGTTCTAAGACGTGTCCTTATATTACCCAGGGTCTCCAGCTCCAATTTTTGGCAGTCATGAGCGTCCAACATTCTTGCTAACTCCAATAAGAGTTGAAGCCATTCAGTTTATCACTGGATCAATTCCTTTGAGGATATTTGCATAATTATATGTTAATTATATGTTATGTGAATAACATAATTGGAGTTGACATAGCTTAGGTCGACGTACCATGGTGTCTTCACTGCCCTCTGGTCAAAAGCACAAGCTCTACAGTTGACTTCCCTTATCCTTCTCAGGGAGATGGAGTTTTGGAGTCAACTTGGAGAGTACTCTATGATTGATTTAGCAGCTTCTCTCCAGACTTGCGAAATCGACACCTGCTGCATCGCGTGCAGCAGAGCTGATCTACTAGTTAGTGTACACATAGCGTTAGACCCCTACAAAGAGTCAGAAACCTTCATCTGTTCATCTTTAACTTGCTTCTTTATCACTTATTATGCCATTCCTTAAATCAGTATCCACTTCTTGCTTCCTGGAGGAATATTCATAGAATCATAGAACACTAGGACCGGAAGGGGCCTCGAGAGGCCATCGAGTCCAGTCCCCTGCCCCGACGGCAGGACCGACCACTATCTACACCATCCCTGATAAACATCTATCTAATCTGTTCTTAAATATCTCCAGCGAGGGAGATTCCACAACCTCCCTTGGCAACTTATTCCAGTTCTTGACCACCCTGACAGTTAAGAACTTTTTCCTAATGTCCAACCTAAACTTCCCTTGCTGCAGTTTAAGTCCATTGCCTCTTGTTCTCTCCTCAGAGGCCAAGAAGAACAAGTTTTCTCCCTCCTCCTTATGACACCCTTTAAGATACCTGAAAACCGCTATCATGTACCCCCTCAATCTTCTTTTTTCCAAGCTAAACAAGCCCAATTCTTTCAGCCTTTCTTCATAAGTCATGTTCTCCAGACCTTTTATCATTCTAGTTGCTCTTCTCTGGACCTTCTCTAATTTCTCCACATCTTTCTTGAATTGGGGTGCCCAGAACTGGACACAATATTCCAGCTGAGGTCTAACCAGCGCAGAGTACAGCGGTAGAATGATTTCTCGTGTCTTGTTCACAACACACCTGCTAATGCATCCCAGAATCATGTTTGCTTTTTTTGCAACAGCATCACACTGTTGACTCATATTTAACTTGTGATCTACTAGAACCCCTAGATCCCTTTCTGCTGTACTCCTTCCTAGACAGTCTTTTCCCACTCTGTATGTGTGAAACAGATTATTCCTTCCTAAGTGCAGCACCTTACATTATCTTTTTATTGTGTGACATAAGTTTTATTGTGTGACATAAGTTCATAGGAGGCTTTTGGATATACGTAAATAATGACTTATTATGCTATGGAGCCATTTATTTATACTAGAACCTATATCACTGTGGCTGTGTCAACACTTGCATTCCTCTTTCGAAAGAGGCATGCAAATGAGGTGAACTGAAATTTCAGATAAGGTGCAGATTTGCATACCTGGCACGTCATTTGCATATTCTTATTTCAAAAGTAAACCCCATCTTCAAAAGAATCCTTCCCTTTTTTACGGGAAGAAGGATTCTTTTGAAGATGGGGTTTACTTTCGAAAGAAGCTATTTCAAAATAAGAATATGCAAATGAGGTGTGAGATATGCAAATCTTCACCTTATTTGTATTTTCAATTTACCTCATTAGCATACCACTTTTGAAAGATGAATGCAAGTGTAAACACAGCCTGTGTGGGCTAAATCCTAAAACTCACTGGGTTATGCCTATTATATATGGTCCTGAGAAGGATGTGCGTGCAGCCTCACAGTTTAATTCAGTGAGATTTTATTGGCATGATAAGGTATGGAGTTGTTACTAAAATAACAGGAAAACTCAGACCCCTCAGGTTGCAATCAGAAATTGATGCAGGTTTATGTGTTGGGTTTATGGTTTGATCCCTTGTGTTCATTTGCCATTGCCATCAATTCTAGATCTAGTGTCAGCTTGCTACATAGAGCACAGACAGTTCATGATGAGCTTGTTCTTCATCAAGACCTAGTCCATCTCCCACTTCCTCATTGCACAGAAGTGCATGCTGGCCTGTTTACATGTATCCCAGACCTCCGATTACTTGTTTAATTAGTCTTCCTCCATGTATTCATTTAATTCCATATATGTGCACTATAGGTAGACACTAAACAGGTCAGAAGATACAACCAAAGGGGTGAGGAAAGTTAAGGCGACAGGACCGGAGGTTTCAACCCTATAAAACCCTGTGATAAATGCAAATTTGGAACTGAAGGACCAAACAATAAAGTAAAATAGGAGAGAGCCCTTCCCATGCAGATCTCCTATTATCTCCTTCCTCCTAGTCTCCAAAACATTTGGACTGGCTAGCTTGGCCTGACACCCTTCCAGGAGCCAGCAGTATCTGCAAAAGGCGGTGCAGGAGGCAGCTTGCTCACTTGCTCCTTTATGGTTTGGAGGAGGCATGAGGAGTATACATGTAGCTTCTTCTCACCAAATGATTTGCACTATGTTATAGTTATTTTTGATATGGGATGTTTGGGAGCTGCTCGGATTCTTCATAACTATTCTGTATTTATGTTCCAAATAAATATCGAGAGAGTGAGGGACGCCAAAACCAGCTTGACAAGGCCCTGGCTGGGATAACTTAGTTGGGGTTGATCCTGCTTGAAGCAGGGGGCTGGACTAGACCTCCTGAGGTCCCTTCCAACCCTATGATTCTATGATTCTATGAAAACAAGCCCTCAGAAGTACCATGTAATAGAATAATACAACCTGTTCCCAATGGTGTATCAGACCTGCTTGGAAGGGGCGGGGGACTAGATTACGGCCCCACAGCCTCCATTAGAGTAAGAAGAGACACAAAGAGTTGAATTTGTTGAGAGAAGACTAGAAAAGGAGAGACTGTGCTTGTCTTAGAATCTTTCATGGGGTGCACATGAGACAGTTGTATTGCTTGTGTCCTTCACCTTGTCATGATCCATTCAAGACACAGGATGTCAGGGAGCTCAGTTGTTATTCAAGCAAGCTGTCAAAAATCAGTCAGAGTTTTCCTGAATAATGGCTTCAGAATTTGGATGTGTGTGAGCCACGTATGATGAAAAATGGTGATCCTAATCCTCTATGCCTTGCTCAGGCAAAACTCTCAGGCTACATATACACTGCATTACACTTTCAGAAGCAGAACAAAAATGAGTGAGATCAAAAATGCAAATAAAGTGTGCATTTACATATCTTGTGCCTCCTTTGAATATTCTCATGTGATTACTCTTCTAGAAGAGGCTTTTCCAGAAGCTAAAACAGCCGTGTAGATGGGGTTCCTTCGAAAACAAACTCCCATTTTTGAAACAGTCCTTCTTCTGGAAACAAAATAAGAAGGATTTTTTCAAAAATGGGGTTTGTTTTTGAAGGAACTCCATCTACACAGCTGTTTTTGCTTCCAGAAAAGCCTCTTACAGAAGCACAATTTCAGGAGAGTGTGCCAATGAGGCACGAGATATGTAAATCCATGCTTCATTTGCATTTCCTCGCTCATTTGCATTTCTCTTTGGAAAGTGGAATGCAGTGTAGATGTAGCCCCAGTGACTTTAACTGGAGTTTTCCCAGAATGAGGAAGTAAGGTACTCAAGGCTAAGACTAGTGGCAATAAAACCTTCTGAAATTCAAGGACTTTCTGCAGCTTATTTACTAATAAAGTATGAATCCCTGGTACAGTCATCAAAACACCACTGCCCATGTGAAAGAGATATTGAATCTAAGAGAAGGAATATGATAGTGCAAGTGATAGTTTCACTGGGTAGACAAAGGTGCCAGCTACAAATGAAGCAATAAAAACTGAAGTCCTTTCTCAAGCCACCTCCCACTGGAATCAGAGGGAGTTTTTCTGTGTGTGATCTGAATATAAACTGAGTGAAAACTGAAGAATTTAGTAGGTGGGTCAGAACTGTCACTTTTATGCAAACATGTCAGTGAATAGTACCAAGACCATAGCATGTTAGAGCCTTTGAAAAAATTGCCCTCTGATGCTGTCCTAGGAAACTTCCTTTGTAATCATTATCCTGTTCAAAGAATAGAAGAATGTAGGGGCAACTTAGGTACTTCAAAAACAACAAAGTAGGTTGAGTTTTTCACGTAATCAAAGGAAAAATCATTTCTTCAGCGTTTCCTATGTAATAAATGCCAGTACTGTATAGCCAATGTAAAGTATTCGTTAGCAATTACTTAACTATACATATATTAAATCTTAATTAGTAAACAAATTAAGCATGTAATTAATTGCTCTAATCAGTAGGCATTTAATATTGTAATTATCACTTGGTACATTAGGGCATGTTAAGAATACTTTTTTTCCAAAAATATGTCATTAATCAGTCATTAAAACTGATCTTACTACATGCTCATTAATGATCTATTACAGATGCTAGGCCAAATTTTTCTCTCCATTACAATACAGCCAGTTCCAATGAGGTCAGCAGAGGTTCACTGGTATAAATGAGAGGAGAGTTTGGTCCTGTTAACTTAAATTAGAAGTTTCGCTAGGCGTTCATTGCCTTAGATAGAATTCCTTAGGTTCTTACTTGGTTTAATATGACACGAGCTTGTTTCTCTATTAGCTAATTTAATTCTAGGCCACATTCTACTCTCCTTCATTTCCAAGCTGAAGCTGAATGGCCATTGCTATTGCAGATAGTGCAGAGGAATGGGACACAGGAGACCTGTGTTTTATTTTCAGCCCTGAAACTGATCAGCCATATGAACTTGGGCAAGTCACTTCACCTCTCTGTACCTCTGTTTCCCATTTCACCCTGTGTCTGTGTTGTCTGTTTAGGCTGCAAACTCCTCAGACAGTGTGTATGTGTATGTATGGCCCTTAATGCAATGGACCCACCATCTCAGATGAAGCCTCTTGGCAGTATGGGAGCACAAAAATAAATAGTTTCTGTGGAATGCTATCTTGGTATTCCACAGGCTTGGGTATTATGCCCTCCCCTGCACCCCAGATGAATCCCCCTCATCCACAGCCAGTTTCTGCATGCCTGCATTCTTTGGATGCATTGACGTAAATCTGGAGTAAATACACTCAAGAGCATTGCTCCAGATTTACACCAGTGTAATTGAAATTAAATTTGACCTTCATGTCATTCACTGAATCCATGATTTGTCCTAATGCAGAAAAAAAGACATGCAGCTATTCAGTTTTGGAATTTCATATCCAGTTTTCATAACTGTGGACTGCAGAATATGGAGTTAGCACACTTGATGTCAATATTCCTTCTACCGGTAAAACTTTATGGAAATGACCTTTAATTTTGTTGTGATGGAAGCAATAACTGTTATGTATAGATGGATGACGGCACTTATCCCAGCTGTAAGAATTCATTCAAGTCTTGGTGTGCATGCTAAGGAAACAGATATATCCTAAAACACACACACTTCCAATCTCTTGAGAAAGAAAGAAAGGGCACTTATTTTTCACATGGACACCAAGATTTGCAAAACTAAAATTCAGAGCATTCTAAAAACATTGGGAAAAAGGTATTAATTTTCATAATCATTGTTTCATCCTTACATATTTTGAGACTATGTTAGAGTGAATCAGATCTTTTGTAAAGCTTAGTTCTAAGACAGTGCTTCAGAGTTTCAAAGAGAAAACAATTTGATTCTCAGCACCACTAGTTAAATAAAGGAAAAAATAATTACAGCACTGGCATCTTCTGTGAGTTCTGAAGGTTCGATCTGTTCAATAGATAAAGGGTCCTTCCTTCAGCCGGTTTTCCATTGAGGCAAAGAAAGGTGCCATGGGAACTATGAAAAGGCTGTTTGATCATGTTAACCATCTTCTGGAGTACCTGCAATATTAAAACCAGCTAATCTATAATACACATAGTTTCTGTTGATTCTATACTTGGCATATACTTGTACATGGTTCATTAGAGTAAGCATTTTCTAGACAGTAGATTCTATGGGTCCCAGGATACCCTCTGCTTCTACAAGGAGTGAGAAGCTAAAAATAGATAAAGAGGCCAAGGAAGTTACATAATGGGAAGGGTGCGTTAAACCATCTCTGATTCATTCTTTCCCTAATTTGTGGGCCAACGCTAAACAAGTTACTAAACAAGCTTGGCCCTCTGTCCCATGGAACCATCCTCCAAGGCAGGCTCCAGGGCAGCTGCAGGTCAAGGGAGGTCCTGACAGCATTGTCCTTGGGTATTTGGGGTGGCATTAGAAGGCCCACAGGGCAAATAGTGATTTGAGCATGTCCATGGGGTTTACAGAATAAAATCCACACAAGCACTTTGTAAATCTTTTCTGTGCAATGGAGTGCAAAGGGTAGCTCCTAAGTAGAATCCTGTGGTGTTGCCACTGCCCTGCATGGATTTATAGAAAAGAACCTATATATATATATTGCAACCTTCTCTGATTCAGTTCTCATCTGCAGTTACAATGAATGGTTTTTGTATCTGTATCTCTGTGGCTTCTGCTTCTGCTGGGGCTTTTTGTAATCTAAATCTTGCTATATGGAAGTGCAATATAATAATATTTTATCCTCTCCCAAAGGCACCATATGCCACCTACAGGTACCATGTGCATAGATGCTGTCAGAAAATGATAGCTCCACAGTACACAACTCTGAAGGTAACATTTCATAGCATCTTCAAATGCATTTTTAAAATGGTTTTAACAGATATGAAAAAGATATGCAAAAAGCAGCTGTAATGAGGAATGATTTTTAAATATAGACTGATTAGTGCAACAAAAATGGCAATCTGGTTACAAAGCTTCTGGTCTTTTGAGCCACATCCTTCCCACTGTATTCACACAGGGAGTCCCTTTGAAGCCAACAGGAGAATTCACATAGGGAAAGAAAGCAGGGTTGCACACTCGTGTGTTAATATAGCGTGTGTTAATATAGATTATCATTCTGCATGCAGACAGAGCAATGTAATTGTTTTTAAAACCTAAAAATAAGAGTTATGTGATGAAAAATTGGTGACATACTCACTTTTTCATTTTACACAAAATTGTCTGTAGTTTCACCAGCTATGATAGAGAAGCTCAGGTCCTCTTCATAAATGTAGACTTTAGCTTCCCCATATGTAACATGAGGGCAGTAATACTTGCATCTATCATACGGCACTTTGGCTATGATTACACTAGCAAGTTTTGCCAACAAAACCTCAGTTTTGTCGACAAAACTGGTGGAATGTCCACACACAAAATACGCTTTATCAACAGTTTGTTGGCAAAACTCAGCACTTTTGCCAGCAGCGTTCTGCCTCTCAGCCATGAGGCATAACGCTGCTGTCAACAGATTCTGGAAACAAAAAAGTTGTGTGGGTGCTCTGGGGAGCCTTCTCGCAACAGACAGCACATCCAGAATGGTGGGCAGCCCTGTCTGCTGTGCTTCTAGGCGCCTGTTTTGTTGAGAGAGCAGCTAGGTAATCCAGCTACTCTGCTGACACAGGAGAGCACTCTTCCCATTGGCTTTTGTGTGTGGACGCACTCTGTTGACAGAAGTTTTGTCGGGAAATCTCTTCTAACAGTGACTTCTGTCAACAAAGGGCTGTAATGTAACCATAACCTTTGAGATCTTTTGATGCAAAGATACAGGTAAGAGCTAGGTGTTAGTACTATATGATAAAAATTAAATCAGTAGGTACGCTACTACTACTACTACCTAACCCTTCTACTCCATGTGGAGCATAGGTCATCCACAAGTCTCCTCCACTTCACTCTATCTCGGGGCAAAACTTCTAGCTGGCTCCAGGAATACCCCGGTTGTTGTCCTTCAATCTCAGTAGACCTTCTCCATGTTGTCCGAGGTCTTCCTCTTTTGTGTTTTTCTTGCGGGTTTCATGTGAGAACTTGACAGATTATGCTGGATGATAGTTTTTTGACCCTTAATTTTGATGGCTATATACTAGTTTAAGCCATGTTGAAACTGGTTTAGCTTAATTTGATAATTCACCAACAAGCTAAACCAAATTAAGTGAAAAGTTAAATCGGTTTAAGTGTCCATATAAGGGTTTTGCACCAGTTTAACGAGCGTGATTTAAAATCAATTTAATTAGATCAGTGTAACTTTTCTACTGGGCTATGGCTACCCTATAGCTATAACTTATTCAATTTCCATCTGGCACCGAAGTTCGAAATAAGCAGCTATTTCAAAGTTTCCACTACCCCTCTTATGGCGAGGGGTACCATAACCAGAATATTGCACTTGAAATAGCACTGCTATTTCAAGTGTGGTGTTTAGCTGCTGAGTTGCTTTTTCAGGATGAATTTGCATCCCAAAATAGCAAGTATAGTGTAGCCATAGCCCCAGAGAGTAGTCTTAAGAGATATAGACATTTTCAAATTTCATTTTTATTTATTAAAACACCAATTCTTTATTTTTATTTTAAACTTTTGCTGCAATTAAATATGAAAAATAGCTACTGTACATGTTATGGACAACTAGGGTGACTTTAATTAATTTGCTTTGCTGCAGTATCCAAGGCATAACCAATTTTGCAGTGGTGGATTCTGCCCCATTTTTCTATGGTTACCATTACAAAGCAACTCAGAAGCAGTTTAGTAGGATATAGCTATGAAACTAGTATCTTTTGTTTCTGTGTCTACTGGACCTGTAAAATTTCAAAAAACTTTCTGTGTTCAGGACTCAGCAGCCATTTTGTTCTTAGAAGTGTTCTCTTTATCTGAGAAAACACACACACACTCTGCTCCCTCTCAGGAAGATTTTAGTTTTGCTTTTTCTCATATTTTTCCTTAATCTAAAAAAAAAAGTCTTAGATTCCTATTATGTATTCTTCTCTGTTGCTTATGGAGGATGAGACAATTATCACAACTGGAATTTGCTTTGCCTCAAAGAGTGCACCTGCTATTGCACTTGAAGTGTGGTGTACAAAAATTTCATACTCCTGTTGAGGTTATAGTTTGCAGTAAAATACTTTTTGTAATACTCATTGCAACCATATAACCAGAGATGTCATCAGTTGAGCCAATAAAGAAAACAACTGTAAACTTAAGAAAAGGACCATTTTATTCCTGCCCTTATCACTACATGCACTGGAAAGGAACCATACAGGACCCTTTTTTAGCTAGTAATGTCTAATGTAGTAAGACAGGAATAAGCAGAGTAGAAAGCACCTGTCAGCTCTATTTCCCACTCTCCTTGATTAGCATGAAACATTAATGGGGCTTTCAGAAATTCTGGTCTGAAATGGGCTTTGCCTGAAATCATGTCTGTCTTTACTGCACAAAAGCCGCTGTCATTAAAAAAGGGCAAATAACTAAAGAAGACTCTTTCTTGAAATTTATACCATTTTTTCATACAATGACAAATTATTTTAATAATAGGAATTGCACACGCTGCCATTTGTATAATGCTTCCCATAAAATTCCCCCATTAAATTTGCTCCTCTACTTGACTCATCTCTTTTTTTAAAAAGAGATGACACACACAAAATGATACATCATGCTTTCTTACAAAGAATTGAAAATGAACATACTGTAATGGGTTAACATACGTTTTAATAAAATTTTCATTGTTGCACATTTCACTTTTGGGTACTGAGAGCCAGGGCTGTATCAGTAACCCCAGGCGATGCCTAAGGATAAAACAAATCATATGGTAGTGAACTATTTTCACCTATTTATCCTTCTACTGAAAATATATTCATAAATACAAAATGAAGCTAAGATATGTAGCCAGTAAAGCTGTATATAACAAAGATTCCCTAGTGTTGATATTCTATTATTTTATAATATACTTCTAGCTTTCTAAAATCCTTGAGCTTCTGTATTTTATTTCTTACGTAAGTGGTATGAAACGGAACCCTTTAAAGTTTGTTTCCCAAAACTTGACCATAACAAATAACTGAATCCATATGGTTAAACAAAATCTTAGAACACAAAATGTTGCAAGGTTGAACACTAGAGCCAAAAATATGTGCACATCTGTTTATCTGAGGCTGGAGTTT
Organism: Carettochelys insculpta; assembly: GCF_033958435.1. Taxonomy (NCBI): domain Eukaryota; kingdom Metazoa; phylum Chordata; order Testudines; family Carettochelyidae; genus Carettochelys; species Carettochelys insculpta. The sequence goes on along the minus strand of NC_134137.1, from coordinate 89,428,983 downwards.
TCAGGAGTAGAAACTTTCTGACTGGGATTATATATAGATATTTGTATGTAGAAATCTATTAGTCTGAAAGGATATATGCCACTGAACTCATCCCTATATGCATTGGCTAGCACATTACATATTTGTTGAACAGGATTATCTCAGATCATAAACACTGAAAGAAATGCCTCAATACCAAATCTACGAGAGGGATACTATTGTCTTTTTAAAATAATACATGTATCATTAAAAATTGTGGATGTTATTAACAGGATACTGTTGTCTTTTTAAAACAATGCATCTAACATAAAAAATAGGGGGGTTATTAACATTTCACTATAATATACTTTAAATAATACAAGTCCATAAAATCAAGCTATTGGCAGATATATTTAATCAAGTATGTTTATAAGTTAATCCTAGTGTATTGCCTATCTACAGAGTTTTGAAGGTGAAATACACTAAGAAGAAATGAATATATGGATGGACTGCATCTTGGTTAGGAAAATCTCAAGCTTTTCAAGCACATTCTAAATCTAAAATTACTGATCTTTGTCTCTGTCTTTCCACCAAAAAGCAGTTTCACCTCAATAGCCTTATTAGAGCAGTACTGAAAAATTATATTTAAAACAACAATAAAAACCAGAAAGTGAAATGTAAGTGCATTTTGTCTTCATGCTGTAAAAAGGAAGCAAAAGGACTAAATGAACAAAGTAAATAAGTTTCCAGCCAACTCACAGATTGGCGATGTTTGATCTCGCTAATAAGAAATCTTCCAAAGTATATGGGGTCATAAGGGAATATGTGATGCATACAACTTTGAACTCATTGTTCTTACTTGTCATTATTTTCCTTTATGAATGAAAAAATATCCATAGAAACAATATTTGTTTCACACTTAACTGTTTTAGCTGCTATTTGCAGAATGTGTAAACCTCTACAAGATCAGAATCACAGTTTTCATTTGCAAGAGTTTTAACAACCTCATTCCATAGATGCAATGATGATGAGAAACTACTGCACTGATAAGCCCTCTCCAAATGACTGAATTACATTACTTGGCACTTTAATTGTTGGGTAGATAAGTTCTGACATTTTTAATTTAAAGTAGCCTAGCCCAAATCCAGAGTAGATGTAAGGAGATAAATAGAATGCTCAAACATGGAACAGTCAATCAGAATGCATTATGAAAAAAGTCAGGGGATGCTTTTTGATGTCGTGTGTGATTTTTGTTGTTCTTGTTGTTGTTGTTGTTGTTTCTTTTTTTATACAATATGCAACTTAGCCTTCCCAGCCAAATGCCAATCAATAAGACTATATAGAACAAAAACCTCAATTCTAAAACTGTTAATAATATAGCAATAGTACAAAAGGTATGAAGCATATTTGCTATCTGTGGTACATTTTCTAGTAAAATGTGTTGCAGTCTGCTAGCTTGTCAATCTTTAATAGAAACTCATCAATTATTTGTGGGAAGGAGATTGAAGCAACTAATAGCTCAAATATATTCCCCCATTTCATTGCATCAGTAGCTCTAAATTAATGCCTGATTTTTTTTTACTTAAAATAAATCGAAATAAATAAATAAATAGAGATATAAAAATGTGTATGCATCATTTGAATAAGCACTTATGCTTCTCAATATTAGGCATTATCTCTGACACAGAAATGAGAATGACTAAGCTTTTTTGATGGAAACATTCCTTAAAATGAAGAGCAAGTTTGATTTTTTTCACTACATTCTTACTTGGCTACTTTTATCTATTTCTACAACATCAAAATTGATTGCCATTTTGCCAAATAGAGCCACACACTAAAATACTTTAAAATGCTTACTTTGACTTTTCTCTTGAGTGATCACATTCCCTCATCATCTGAACTATAGATATTATATAATGTACAATATATTATACATATATTATGATATCTAATATAAGTTGTAGATGGGACATACAGCATTCCCCACAAAACAAAGTCTACTCATTTAACTTAATTTGAAATGAAACTTCTCTGACATTAATAGGCAGTAAAGAAAATTTATAGGCAGACATAGAACATTTCAATCAAAAAAGTTAGCCTCCAATTTGATAGAAGGCAGGTTTTGCCAATCACATGCCATGAATCTACCCCCCTCTGACCCCAGCCATCTCTCAGATAGCAGATACTGGCATTCTTTGCACATCAGAAATGCGCCAGCAGAGACCATTCATGAGGGAAATAGGAAAGCAAGTCACATTTGAGCAGACAACAAATGCTCCGAAACCTTGACCCACTGCATGCAACAGTGAGTGAGCCACAAACCCAGCACCCAGCAATATTAGGATGAACAGCAACTACAGGTTTTCTGACCTAGGACCCAGTCCTGCTGCAGTATATGCTACTCCCTGTGTACAGCTGTTTAAAAAAAATAAAAGGAGTTTTGCATTATCATTTTAAGCTAGTATCCATAGAACAGCACAGAATAGATGACACACTTACTGTAAAGTCCCATGAAGCAAAGTTCCCATCTAGAGAGAGAGAGGCACTCTTTGCATTATTCCACTCCCTGCAAAAGGGTTAACCATTATGAAGAAACATTATGCCAGACATTAGCAGACAGCCTACTTAGATATTACATTTTTCCACACATGATAAATCCTGGGTAAACCTGTTTTTCTTTTTAAACACCTTGCAGAGTGATGCCTAGCACTGCATCTAGTTGCCAAAGCACAATCAATATGGAAGGAGCGGTATTTTATGATTGGAGAAGTTGTTGTGTTTTTGGTGGTGAAATTCATTATTTAGTATCTGAACCCTCAGCATTTCAGTATCATTTATTCATAAAGTCCCTTTTTGCCAGGAGGAAATGGATACAGCTGTAGAGAGAGAGACTGCGAGAAAGAGAGAGAGAGAGAGAGAGAGGGAGAGGGAGTGAGACGGATTGATGATATTGATCAGATACCATCTTGAAACAAAGGCTAGGTGCTCTATTTTAGTTGACAACTGTGACACATAAAAAAACAAGCAAGAGAGGGGGAAGGCTAGGGCCTTGAACATCACAGGCTTTAGAAAACGTTTGAAGAAACCATTATGACAAGCAGGTCTAGGCAAGCAGCAGCAAAAATGTATTCAGACGAGTCATTAAAAAATGATGCTTTGTTTGCCTTGTGAATATGAGGTTTGTAGCTAGCTGCAGTACACTCTCCTACAGAGGAAATGAGGAGGTTTTCATGCTGCATAGTCACCTCTTCTTTCCTTTTCTTTTGAAAAACACAAAAAACTTTTGTGCCTTTACAGGTTCAGATTTAAAATAGAACATTTTAGATTCTCAGACAAACAATAATGTTTCACACCTGGCAGTAGCCAGAACAGGCAGTTTACTATTAAAACTGTGAGGATAAAAATAAAGTGACTGGCTTCCAAGGCTTTCCGAGAGGTCACAGTATTATCTTTTCTCCTTTGAGGGTTTTACAAGGTACTTTTGCTGGACTGGGTTATGCCAGAAACACGTTTTGGGGCTGAGACGTGCACTTGTCATCAGATCATGGACACTCTTTTGTTCATCCTGCCCAGAAAAAGGTCATTCGCCTTGTGGACTCTGATTGCCATGAGGTTAATTACGTGCTCAGTTTGAAAAAGAAAGAACTGGTAAGGTTTCAACTGCGCCTGCACCTTCTGGGGACCTGTTGTTTTTGTTTTTTTTTCTTTTTCTTTGCTGCAGCAGTAACTGGGGAACTCTTTCTAATGATGTGTTTTTTGCATTAAGACTAGACAATGTAACTTGAAAAGTCATGCATCACCACGCTTTTGCAGGATAGCATCAACCAGCGGACTGAAAGGAGACCTGTATTTCATTTTGGGCTCTGATACTGAGTGGCTGGGTGACCTCAGGCAAGTCAAGTAATGTTGTTCTGCTTCTGTTTCCCCATCGGGAAATGGAGACAATAATGCTTAAAGAACTTCTGTAAAGCACACTGAGATCTATGGAAAAAAAAGGTGATACCCATGTTAAATATTATTAACTCTTGGTCCCAGCTGAAGCTTGCTAAAAATTCTGGAAGCAGGTCAGAATATTTTATATTTGGGATGTTTTGCAATCTGCTAGTAATTCGGGAAGTTTGGGAGGCAATTATTCAAACTGACAATACAAAACTTATGAAGAGTGGAAAGCTTTCACCATAAATGAAGGCCAGATATTTCCTTACTTCAGAAGACACTCACTTTGGTGTGTTTCTGTGGTCCAATTATTGCTATTTCTGGTTCCAGTCAGGTCAGAAGAAAAAGTAGATTAGTTTTGAAAGTAAAGGAGATATACCACAGTAACACTAACTAGAGTTTCTAAGCTGCCTGAAGACTCCAAAACTGGCTAATAGTTCAAAGGGTTGAATAATACAATATGTTTGAAAATTTGGCTGGATGCACATTTCGGGGATCTGATTTGCAGCCCACTAATGTAAATGGAAAGCTTCCAGTAGATTTCAATAGCTTTTGCTTCAAGCCATAGTGGAAGAATTGAACATCTACTTACAACCCTGCTGAACTATGCTGATAAAAAGCGCATCTAATGTGAATATTTCCAGGTTGAAGGGTCTGTAGGGTTGAGGCAGGGAAACTTCTTTCCTATGATGTGAGGGGGAAATTCTGCTCTTGTGAGATATAGCACAACGTTCTGATCTCAGGCACGGCTGTCCATCTTTCACGAGAAACTTAGATATTAATTGTTGTGATAGCATCATGACAGAATGAAAAACCTCCCATATCTCGGAGTTTAAAGCCTTCGTATAATATAAAAAGCTGCCCACAGTTTCTTGGGTGGTCAAAGGGGAGATACAGAGGTCTATCCTGATAGACATGTATTCTCCATGTCTATCAGTTGGTAGCATAATGTGTACACCCACATACACTTTTTGCCACTGTCTGTAAGGGTGTGAAAGAGAAAAATTAAAGAAAAGTTAAAAAAATAGCCCCAAACCAACATTTCCCCTTTATCCTAATCATCACTTGAGCAGTGATATAAAGGGAATACTGGAAATGTTCACCATTTATATTTGTCCCAGTGAGCAGGGTGAAATTAAGGCAGACTTTTTGCTCTTATTTATTACTCCAGATTATTCTTAATGCTTCCTACCAGGAAAGAACAAAACAGCTCTCACTACCGACAACCTCTCTGCTGCTGTCTTGCTAGCAGACACCAAAGGAAACAACTCTGAAACAAAATTTACACACCTGTATATCTTCCTGGTCATGCCACGCCTATTACTTTGCTTAGAGGGGAAAGCAATTAATAACATTCTTACTCCACATTTACCACAGTGTGGCTTTCTCTCCAAAGTGTATTCTGCTTTGACTCACAAGTGAAAAATAATATGGAAGCCAAAGCATGCTGGCCAATTTTCTTTCTGGGGTTCTGCACAAGGCGTATGAGCAGTCTAGTAGATCCAAAAGATGACATAGATGCAAGACCCAATCTTAAAAAGTATACTGAGGAAAGAACTCATTGTGAAATTTAGGGACTGAAGCTGGGTTATCAATGCAAGGAAAATGAGATCAGTGCTAATCAAATCTGATAGTCACTTGAGGGAGAAGAATAGGATGGTCACCGTGGATGAGTTTCAGGACTGCTTCTGAGTAAATTTATGCTGATCAACTACTTTTGTAAATTGTTTCAGATCAGAGCTTGAATGAATATTTGGGCAGCTCTTATTTTGCCCAAATTTGTTCAACCCTTCTTGATTGCTTACTCAATTTATCAGTGATTATTGTTGTTGTTTTGTAATTTAATTCTTATCCTGCTCTACCACAGCAAAGTGGTTTCATGTAGAAGAGAAAGGGGAAAGGAGCACGCTCTTCTACCATATCATCCTTTAAGAATTAAGTACTCCTTCTCCCCTCTTCACTCTTCTTTCCTAATTCCGACCTCTTTCTCTCCAATCTGTCTTCTACCTTACTTTTGCTTCCCTCTCTTTTCCCCTATCCACCCTCATCGCACATAACACCCACTCAATTACATTTATTTTCCAAAATATCTGTTAGTCTATAAGGTGCCACAGGACTTCTTCTTGTTCTCAAATTACACTGTCATCCATTAACTGAATCAGTTTCTCCCTGAACTCACCACTGCCAATCCAGGCCCCAACATCTTAGTAATACTCACATGCAGACACCTACTCCCTGGGCTAAAAAGCCTTCTTGTCTTCTGAACCTCTTAACAATTGATAATGATCTTCCGCTCACCTCACCTCTGAACTATCTCCTACGTAATACCTGCAGGTTCAGAAAATTATTTCCCTCACTATTCAGAGCTCTTCAGGCACAAAATTCTATCCCTCCTACCTGAGGCCAAATTCCACCAGGCTCACTACAGGAAGTTCATTACTTCTAATGGCAGGAAGTTCTCTAGTGAAAAAGCCCTGTGGGCCCAGGCAACAAACCAAAAGGCTATTGGATATACCACTTTCCCAACTGGATCTCATTTTGGCACTCCCCAATGCTTAATCCCTTTAAAATCTTTGATAGGAAGTAACATTTGGCTTGTTCATTTCCCAAACAGCTTCCAATGTGGGGTTTTTTTCTTAATATCGCCCTTTTTGATCTCTTGCAGGAAGCTATCATGGCATTGTATCCTGGGAAATTGTGGAACATGAAATGTTTGGAGCAGCTACTCAGAGTCTATTAAAGACAGTTCCAGCCATGAGACTCCTTTTGCATGTATGGTAGAAACGTATAATTTCTTCCTAGTTCCATTGGTTTTACTAAGCTTTTCAGAAATGTGATTAGGCTTTTTGAGCTCAGTTCACTATTCGTTACACATTACAAACTTCCAAGTCAAGTCAATGGGAGTTTAGAGTCCACTAGGAATTAGAGTTTATGCCATAAAATCCTAACTGCTAAATTTTTCTCAGCTTTGTTTGATGACTGCACAGCGGTAAGGCTGTGATATCGCAAGCCACTGATCGAGAGAGACTCTGTGGTGAAAAGAAAGGATTTTGCGCTAGTTAGGGTATTATCCTATTTGTTAGCTGACCTGAGTTCAAATTGTTGTGCCATCACAGGAATTCTTATGTGAAGTTGGACTAGTCATTTAACCTCTCTGTGCTTCATCTCCCCATCTGTACAGTGGAGATACTAGAACTTCCCCACCTTAGTGGGATACTGATTGGCTATGTATATTAAAGATTATGAGCTGGTCAAATAGTATAGTTATGGAGCCCATACCTAACATATACAGAAGTACCATTCATCTACTCATCAGTAGCTGGGAGGATCAGAGAAAAGCAGCTGAAACCACCATCATATAATATAAATAGTATCTTCCTGTTTGGGTAAAGAGAGTAAGTGGGTGAAGTTATATCTTTCACTAGATCAGCTTCTGTGGGTTAGCAAAACAAGCTTTAGACCTCACACAGAGCTTTTCTCCAGGTCTGGGAAATATACTCAAGGTGTCACAGCTAAATAGGAGGTGGAATAAATTGTTCAGAATCAGCAGCTAGCACATGGCAAAGGACTATTCACAAAGAAATGTCCTGTTAACAGCCCAATTATAGGGAGAAAGAGAAAAAGCTGGGAGCAGGGGTGTTTAAGTTGGTTATAGGGTGCTGTGGTAAACCATAAATCCAGTATATGCTCAAGCCTTGATTCTTAATATCTAGCAAAGTTACGAATATAAATTCCCAGGCTCATCATTTGACAGTGTCGTGCAGGGTTTGTTTGTTTGTTTGTTGAGGATTAGAACTGATACAGAGTAATCACATTCTGAAAAGTGTTTACTCACAGCTGAGAGGGTATTTTTGTCTTTTATCATTTTTCTGTGTGAATTCATTTGAGAGCATGATGATTATCTTATTTCACTTACATGGTTATTGTACCAATTATCACACTGGCAGAGATACATCACAGCTTGTGGTATGCACATGCAGGACCCCTGGATCTTGAAAGGATGTGTGCGGGGTGAGGGTTGATCACTGTAGAAATGGACATATGTCTACAGTTGAGTTTTGCATCTGTTGTTGTAGCAGCATCTAGTCTGTGGGAAGCTTGCTTCTGATGATGAGCTTGGAGAGGTTTGAAGTCCAGAAGAGGGTTTCAGGAATAGGATGTGATCCCCATCAAATGGCTTATAATCATTTGATGATATCCCACATGAATTCCAATGTGGGGTGATGGGAGACAGTATCAAATATGCAGTCAGGAGGATTTTATTTCTGTATTGAGGCCTGTTCCATGATGTAATCAATTTTTCTGGTGGAGTGTCTTTGGTGAAAGTGGTTTAAAATGTATTACGGTGTATGTATTGAACTTTGTCCTTAGATCATATTCTATTGCATCCAAGTGCCTGATTGTATATAACAGTGTTTTGTTGGGTTTTTTTAAGTTGAATGGAGTGGGGTTTTTTTATTTGAATGGAGTGGATCTGGGAGGCCAGATTAGATGACCCATGCGTTTTTTTGTACACAGTTTTCCAAAAGGTTCAATTAATGAAGTTAATTGTGGTGTCCAGGAGATTGATGCTGGTACTAGAGTGTTCTAGAGAGAGTTTGTTGTCTTGTTGGTGGAAATCTATGAGGGAATTTACAATATCTGCCTAAACTAGGACTAAAAGAACATTAATGTGTCTCAAGTATATAATTTGTCTGTGATGCATTTGTCCAGAAATTCTTCTTCAAAGTGGCTCATGAAAATGTTACTGTGGAGTCATCTTAGAACGCATTGCTGTTCTGGATGGGTTTGAAATTCAGTGTAAAATTGCTATTGTGGGGATGAGGATGAAATGAATGACTCTGGTGGTATGTTTTGGGTGACTCTCTGAAGGTTATCCCTAATTTTAAAAGTATTTGAGACAGGAAGTGATGTAGTCCTTATCAAAGAGTTGACATCCATGGTGGCAAGGATGGTGATTTTAAGGGAGGTTGTTATCTTGCAAAGTTTTTTGAGGAAGTCAGATGTGTCCTGGAAGACGCTGGACTAGTGTGTGGTGAGTGGTTTGGTGAGGTTGTAGAATTTGTCTTGGAGTTTTCTGGAGAAGGATTTGATTATATCCTTTTATTCCTGGCCAACTTGTGTTATATCTGGAAAAGCAAAGCAATTAGCTTAAGAACAAAGCTGAGTGTCTTGAAAACGTGTGTACTCAGCAGCTTGTTGTATGGATGTGAGACATGGGAGATAACAAAAGATTTGAAAAGAAGAATATTGGCATTCAAAAGGAGTTGTTATAGAAAGATTCTGAGAATAGGATTGATGCAGAAGGTCACCAGTGAGGAATTATATAGAAAGATACAGCTGAAAGAGAACCTGCTGCAGAAGGTGATAAAATGGAAGCTACAACTATTTGGGCATATTTCCAGAATGAACGATGAACGAAAAATCAAGACCTTGGTATTCAGCATAATGGATGGTTCAAATAGGAGAGAGAGACTCCACAGAGAATGGATAGATGATATAGTAGATCGGTGTGAAGCTAGTCTACAGAAACTAAGCCACTCCTCACTGGACAGGGAAAAATGGAAGGAAATAGTGAGAGAGGCATCAGACACCAACGGGTGCTGAGTCCACAGTTATTGATGATGATGATGATGATGAACTTGTGGTATGAGGTATTTTTTTAGTTCTTTACAGTACGTGATCTCAGAGAGTGGTGGCTGGTTAAAGGCACACTCTCACTCCTGGTGTGCAACTGTTTCTGTGAGACATGTAAGACAGCACAGATCAATAAGGATAGTGGAGACTGGCCAGGGCACCAGTGAGGTATAGTTTGGGAAAAAATTAAATGAGAGATCAAATTTTCTTGTTATTTTTCTTCAGTCTTGCTTGTTTGGCATGTCAACACCTCTGTTTAGTCCACCTCCATGTTTGTTCATGTGCTAACACATCAAACCCAGATCCTGACTGGAGCCTCTAGGTCTGACTATAAAAACAAACAATAAATAATAGTAGAAGCAGTATAAAAAAGAAAAAGAGAAAAGAGAAAAAAGCACCTCTTGCTTGAGGGACTATGTGTCTCTAATTCTGTCAAGTCAATTGTATACAACTTCTCAGCTGCTAGTTTTAGTTCCAAGTAAAATATTCAATTTTATCTGGTGGCATGGAGAAGGAGGTTCTATTTAATGGTAACTCTTTAATGAATAGTGCTCCATTATAATAGCCACATTCAAAAGTAGTGTTAAACAAAAATATGGTGGGGTTGAGGCACTCCAAATGCACTGTTAACACAAACACTAAAATAAATAGCTACCAGGTGCAGTGGGTCCAAAAAGCAAATGTCAGCTCTAAAACTTAAGTCCCTCCCCATCAGAATTCCAATCTGTTGCACAACCTTGTTATCACTCAAGAGATGAACTGTAACAGCAACGAAGGGTCCTGTGGCACCTTATAGACTAACAGAAAAGTTTTGAGCATGAGCTTTCGTGAGCACAGACTCACTTCATCAGATGCTGGTCTTGGAAATGCTGATTTCCAAGACCAGCATCTGATGAAGTGAGTCTGTGCTCACGAAAGCTCATGCTCAAAACTTTTCTGTTAGTCTATAAGGTGCCACAGGACCCTTCGTTGCTGTTACAGATCCAGACTAACACGGCTACCCCTCCAATAAGAGATGAACTGTGAGCCAACTTAACATATAAAACGCTTTCAACTAATTGTCCGAGTTTGTCAGTAACAATGGCTGGTGTCTCACAAGCATTTAAACATCAACTCATTCCCCACTGTCCGTATTGCAAGATGGGCTCCATTGCATTAAAAATACATATTTCAAAGAGAGGTGAGAGGATGTAAATAGACTGTCCAGCTATATTTTGATTTCTTACTACATAATCACTCTGAACTATTATTCACCGACTATACAGTGCACCTGTGTTGTCTCAAATTATTTGTACAGGGCATAGCTCAGAGCAGAATCTGGCCTTTAATCATACCAAGACAAGAAATACATTAGGCCCATCCTTACTAACTGATAAATGATTTAGGATTTCTTAGGCCTCATTAATAAATATGATATCTGTGTAATAAAAGCAATACAATTTCTAATAAAAGCAATGGTTATATATTAATATACTAGCCTGAGTCAGCAACTTCTGCCAACTGGTGCCAAGCAGTATAACAATCAGTACAGCTATCACCAACACTCTGGTTTCTAGAAAACAACTAGCGTCTTTTTATGGTCAAATGTCTTCAGTAACATAAACAGTGGCTTGTGCAGTCATAGCTGTGCACTCAGGGTTTTTCTTGCCAACAGGAAAGGGCGCTATTTTGGGAGGGTGGAGGTGGGCAGCAGGCCTGCATACCAGGGCACCACTTGCTCTTCAGTTTGGTCCCCTGACTACTGGGGAGTGAGGAGAAAGCACGAATTACTCCTCTGCCCACTTCCCTCACTCGCCAGGAGCATGGGACATGTATACAAGCCACATACTTTCCTTTCCCTCCCTCAATGTGCAGTGGCAGTCAAAAAAGCTAAAAAAAATGTTGGAAATCGTTGAGAAAGGAATAGATAATAAGACAGAAATGTCATATTACTTTTATATAAATCTATGGTACATGCACATCTGGAATACTGTGTACAGATGTGGTCGCCCCATCTCAAAAAAGATATATTGCAATTGGAAAAGATTCAGAAAAGGGCAGCAAAAATTATTAAGGTTATGGAATGACTGCCATATGAGGATAGATTAATAAGACTGGCACTTTTTAGCTTGGAAAAAGATGATTAAGTGGGGATACAATAGAGGTATATAAAATCATGACTGATGTGGAGAAAGTAAATAAGGAAATGTTATTTACTCCGTCTCACAACACAAGAACTAGGGGTCACAGAATGAAATTAATGGGCAGCAGGTTTAAAACAAACAATAGGAAATATTTTTTTCACACAACACAAAATTAACCTGTGGAACTCCTTGCTGGAGGATGTTGTGAAGGCCAAGACTATAGCAGAGTTTAAAAAAGGGCTAAATAAATTCATGGAGGATAGGTCCATCAATGGCTATTAGCCAGGATGGGTATGGAGGGTGTTCCTTGCTTCTGTTTGCCGGAGAGTGGAAATGGGCGACAGAGAATTGATCACGATGATTACCTGTTCTGTTCATTCCCTCTGGGGCACCTGGCATTGGTCGGAACACAGGATACTGGGCTTGAGAGGCCTATAGTCTGACCCAGTACGGCTGTTCTTGTGTTCTTAAGTGTCCCAGTACACCCAGCAGCTGCCCCTGCCCTATCCCCCCAAAATGGCACCTTTGCCAACAGGCTGATGTAAACAGAATGTTTTTAGGAACAGGAAGGCTGGCAACAAGCAGCATTCCTATGTTGTCCTCCAAGCATTAGTGGGGGAAAAGACTAGAGTTTTGGTTACACCCAACTGTGTCATGATTTAATCCTCCCCCTATCTTCCATGTGTGCACCCATGTAAGAATATCCACAGTATGGCCCAATACTTATACAAGGTTGAACAACTTTCTTGCCAAAGCCACGTAAAGTCCCTGAGGCTAGCCTATGGAACCTGACATATATGTCCTATGCCCACAAATTTTAAGTCAGGTTTTGAATAGCTGCTCTCATTGAAATATTTGGCTGGTGGAGATCCACCAGTTCCTCACAGCTAAACTTTCATGCTGAGAAATCCTGATTTTCCCCTGGTATAAGCTATGTCCCAAGACCATTTCAATAAAGATGGAACAGTCACCAAGGTGAATTATTCTCTATTGTAGCTGAAATATCCAGCCATTGAGTGAATTTTGTCGAAACATCATACTATGGACTGTCTGTGGTTAGAAAGTCAAATCCCGCCCCATTTCAGAACCAGACTAGGAAATGAATTCTATGAAAGTATATGTATCGTTAGCAAGTATCAAGCGACAACTGAAATTTGTATCACTTTTAAAAGCTACTATTGGCCTTCGAGCAAAAATAATTTTTGAATTGGTGTTTAAGTTCAAAAGGATCCACACAATGGGCCAGGGAGGAGAACACGGGACCTTTCTCATGTGTAATATCAATCTAGGAGTTTCCACACCAGGAGTCAGTGGTCCTGGTATTCCCATCCTTATGGAAAGAATATTTCATTTACTTCAGTAACAGCGTTTTCAGCATTAGGAATACCTATCTAAACAGCAGTAGGTTTTCAGATGAGTTCATCACTGTGATATTTCCGACCTTCACAATCATATTACTTTGCAAATTATGGCAGGAGGATGTAAGTAGCCATATATTGCTTATAATCCAAATCTTCCTCTTCCTTTTCCGACAGCCCTGCCTTCTATATTATACTTTCTCCCATAATAACTGCAAGTGAATTAATCTAAACCTTGTATTGAGTGCACAAGTACTCTTAAGCTTTCCTTTCCTAAGAAATGTAAGCAGCCTTTATATAATTTTTGTTCAATTAAGCATCGTGTCCCATTTCTCAACACCAATCTTACCTTCCAGCATCAAGAAAAACATTTCTTTATAGTTCAGGAGATACCCAAGGTAATTCAAGTCATTCATACTGTTGTGGTTCTTTTCCCTGAGATAGAAAATGTACTAGCTTTGCAGTTATTCTCAATATCAATAAAAGGTAAAAGTTTCCCCTTACAATATTTCTAATATTTATGAAGACACATCTGAAGTTTATTCAAGTCTTTTTTCTAATCTAACAAAGTGTCCATTGTGAATTTGGATGAGAGGTGCCAATTTAACACCTGAAATTACATGTGAATTTACGCAAGGGTCATCTCAGTGAGAGGCAGGAGAATGTCCCGATAGCTGGATGCACAGGGAGAAACATCCAGTTGCAAGTGAACTGAATGCCAGCAATAGCACACAAAGTACCTGCATACTTCTCATTATTTTGGCGGGTGGGGAGAGTAAAAATGGAAAGCGGAGAAACCTGTTTCTCCAGGTACATGGGTGAGACTTGAAAAGTTCACTCTTTTGGTTTAGATTAAGCAACAAAATGTTTGCTGAGTGCATGGAGTTACCTGCCCCAGTGAAGACTATGTCCACATTATGTTGTTGAACTACAGGTGGCAGGGAAAGGCTCTGGCAAAGGGGAAGCAGGGGATAAGGCTCCAAAGGAAGTTTCTGGAGCATTGATCCTGCTGCCTCTTGCTGCCAATGCTCTTTCCCATTGCCGGAGCCTTTCCCTGTACAGGGGAAATACTCGAGCAGTGTAGCAGTAGGGGGGATACTGCATTGCTAAAAATAGCTGTGTAGACATGGGAAGTGCTGCTTCGGTGCGTAGGCAGGGGTGCAGCCGGAGCGATGCATGGGGGACAGAAAGGATCATGTGCGCTCCCCAAATGCTCTAGTGGGAGGGGCAAGGCACCAGCCAATAGCCAGTACTAACTGATCACATTCTGGGGGAGCCCATGGGGCCCAGGGGACCTGGCGAACTAGCTAAGGGTTTAGCATCAGCAGGAGACATCCCCCCACACTCACCAGTGACAGTGGGAAATAGGGCACCCCAGCCTGCTCCACTCCCCCAGCTCCCCCATGTTGCTTTGTTTCCAGCCTCCAGTCATTGTGCGGGCAGTTCCACCCCTTCCTCAAGCCACCTCTCTCAAAGCAACATGGCCTGGGGGATTAGTTGGAAGCCCGGTACCGGCAGCAGGGATTTGGCACCCCTGGCTCTCACTGGTGGCAGTGGGAAGCAGAGCAACCCTGGTCCCAGCCCACTTTGCTTCGCAAGCTCCCTGCTGTATTGCTTGGGGATGTGGGGGAGACTGGAGTTTGGGAAGGAGTGGAGTGAGGGCAGGAAGAGATAGGGTCTTCACCCCGGCTAGGGCTGGTGCAGGAAGGAGTCACTTGCATGGTGATCAGGTAGCCACTGCCCCTCTTACGTCCCTCCCCAGCAGTCACCGCACCTGTAAGAGTTACAGACCCTAAGGTTCTGGCGTGTCTTTACTCAGCTAAGCAGTGCCTCGCTGTCAACTTGGCTATTTATGTGCTGTGTTGTGGAGTGTGCTGTGTTCGTACATGCTGTCCACCACTGTGTATACTCCTGCCATGTTTTTAGGCACTATTATGGTCCACAAGACTCCTCTTGACTGCCTCCAAACCCTGTATATGCCTGAATTTTAACTCTGGGCATGTTTTGCACTAAGGCTTTGGGTACCTGTTTCCCACCAAAGTCCCCGAGTGATTCACAAGCCAGGGAAGATAGGCATTAGATTGCCTAAGTTGTCTAAGGCAGCTGGACTGAGCCACCACTTACATTCAATTAAATACAAAGTGCAAACTTCTACTGGGGGGGCTGACCCCCGACTCATGCATGAAATGTCATTTTTATAAGGAAAATAGAAAAATGTTACACTTTTGGGAAATTTGCACATCTACAAACACTTCCAAAATATATTCCAGGTCTGAGGGGGTGAAAGAAAGGTGTCAATAATTCTTCAAGATTTGCTGACAGCTGGTGGTGCCTTAAATAGGTTTTTATCCCCTAAATGAACTTGTGTGTTGTAATAATAACATTAGCAAATATTTTTGTACCAAAAAAGAGGGAAATCCTCTACCAAGAACCAAGCTCCGTTTAGCTTTGGTATTGTTAGATGACTATTTGCAAGTGTGAGCTAATTTCTTCATGGGGGGAGGCAGGGGAGTCTTTTACTAATGACTGTTGGCACTGTGGGCTTTATGAATATTTTAGCTACAATAAATAGATTGTAGTAAAACTCTAGAAAGTAGAGTTTGCAATCACTTCCTGAAAGTCCCTCTTTCCCAAGTTTATTGCAAAAAATTGCCAACCAGGGTTATTTGTGTGAATACTGTGGAGGTGCTTTATTAAGTAAGGGCTCGTGAGACAATTGAACAGAATGACGTGACTTGAATCCTACTCCTAATTCTTCCGCCAGCCTTCTAGGTAACCTTGGACAGATTGTGTTGCTCTAGGTGCAGTTCCTCCCTCTGGTAAACTAGAGATAAAATTGTCTACCTCCTTTGTAAAACACTCTGAGGTCTAATGATGAAAAGTGCTAGGTAGCAGTTTTAAGCGTTGTTATATAGCATGAGGAAGAATCATAGAATACGGGAACTGGAAGGGACCTCAAGAGGTCATCAAGTCCAGTCCCCTTCCCTCACAGCACGACCACAAGTGCAGCAATCTACTAGGAAAACACATTTCAGCAATATTGCTGTCTTCACGCTTTGGAAGGGCTAAATGAGATATAGAACCTCACCATGTAAGAGTTGTGAGGGTGTGACAATTTAAGCTAATCCCCACTTACCTTGCCATCAAGGGTAAACCTTCCAAAGGTTATTATTTAGTATGATTCAGAGATTAAGTTTCAAAATTGTTGCTGTTGTGTGAAGTAGTTTGTCTTACTTCTGCACTGGGAATTTGTGATTATATTAAATAAACAGTATTTGATAACATTGCTTTACATTGCGTGTTTAGAGATATTGAAACTTGTGGCTTGTTAACATAGAAAGCATACTTCTCTTTAAGTGCATTTTAATTATTATTTGTATAGTGTCGTAGGGATACATGGTGTTTCAGAATAGCTGGAGTGGCTCAAACAAGAGTCCTTGCCACAAAATGTTTATTTTCTGGTGTCATGAGAATACATAACACAGTCCAAGGTGGGGGAGGGGAACCTACAGATTGTGGTATGGCCTTTAAAAGTGGAATACTTGGGTCTTCAAATGTTTTAGGGTTTCTTTGTTTTGTTTTTGGGAGAAGCTGGGTGCTTAGCAAACATTAACTGGAAGGCTTCCAGCTGGATCTGACCTTTGTGCCTTGGGGAGATTTTTAATGTTCAATCAATTCTTCATAGGAATAAGCACCGTGGTATTATTGACAAGGACTCTGCCTGGTGATGAATCAATTTAATATGCAAACCCACAGGGCACTGAAAGAGTTATGGTTGCAAATGGAAACAATATCAGTTTTTATTGTAAATCGGTAGTAGATTAAGTAACTTATCAGTGTATTTGGTGAGATGCCAACTGGTGATTTGACCTAGGAAAAATTATAAAGTAAGTGGTACATTTAGCAGTGCAGTTGTTAATTTCAAAAAGACTATGGCTTATTGGGATGTTAATTAGTATTGATTTAATACAAAATACATGTAATCCAGAGCTGAACTTCAGTTCACATGTGCAGCTTTCAGTGATGTACCTGCAGGCCTGCCAATGCGCAGGAGTGTAAAGGGGGCAATTGCCCTGGGGCCCAGTGATTCAAAAAGGCGTGGGGTTCCCCGTCACTGCCACCACCACCACCACCAGCAGCCAGAGCTCCAGGCCCCTTAAATCACCCTCAGAGCGCCAAGCAGTATTCTCCAGGTGGCTCTGAGGATTCCCCAAGTTGACTGGAGTGTTGCACAGCATGCTCTGGACAGTGCTGAGAGTTAGCTGTCACATCCCTGCCCCTTCCACTTGAGGCACCGCCCCCTTCCATGATCAAGTAACTGGCCCTCTGCCGTACACACACCTTGCCAGAGGCCCAGCTAGTCTGTCAGCCCTTTTGTGTACCTGCACATTTATATTTCGTTAGTTCCGCTATTTATGAGTCAACCAGGGGGCTACCGTTTCCTTTTTCTGTGAAATATGGCAAACAACTGGAGTAATTTAAATGAATTGTGGCTGTACACATTGCTTAGCAAATCACAGATCTCTTTAGGGTCAGCGTTATCTCTGTCTATGCCAACTTTTGAACTGTAATCATTCAACTGTTGTCTGAGACAGAATCAAAAGACAAGATTCTGTAACTTTTACTGGCATTGATTAGTGTCTTATTCAATCAATTTGTCTGAGGATATGCCTATATTTACTGGGAGATCCACCCATTCAGGGTCTTCCAGGGTTCGATTTTGCGTGCCTACTAGGGACGTGTGCAATCAAACTATCAGGGATTGACAGTCAACCCCAGTACTCCTCATTATCATCAGGAGTAAGGGAGGTCAATGGGAGAGTTTCTCCTGTCAACCTCCCCCTGCGAGGATGGCCAGATAAGTTGATCCTAGATATGTCGAGTCCAGCAACACAATTCTCGTAGATGGAATTGCATATCTAGGATCACCTCTCAGATCTAGTTTAGACCTAGCCCTAATGAAATCAAATGAACTATTCATGATGTAAGAGGCTACTCAGTATGAATAAGGGATGATAGCATTTGGCCCAAAGAAGAAAGAGATGGAAGTGGTTCATTTTTGGTTTTATCCTTGCAGATTGGGTAACATGAGATGATTACTGCTAAGACTGAGCTTCTCTTATTTTTTCACATTAAAGGAGGAATGCTGGACCCACAGTAATGAGTTCAAAAAAGCCCATTAACTTTCATGGTTCTACAATTTAGCGCAATTTTGAGGCACCTAAAGGGTCAAATAGGTATCGAGTGGAATTTTCAAAGGTACCCGAATAGTTTACTCTCAGTGAGTGATTTTGAACATCATACGAGGTGACTTATCTGCATCTTCAGGTGCCTAAATACCTTGGAAAAATCTGACCTAAAGGCCCCAGTCTAGATCAAAGTAAATGGATCAAATTCTGCCCTCCAGGAACCATAGGCAACTACAATGATTTTATAAATATGCATAGGTCAGGACAGAATTTAACCTTTATGTCCTAAGTATTAATTATTGGGAGAGACAATGAAAAGAGAACTAGCCAGAGCAATTGACTGGATGAGCCAGCAGACAAAGCCTCTTCTAAAAGCTTCCACTACTACCCCACCCCTGCCAACACACTCACTGTCTTATTATCAAATACTGATTAACAATAATTACACAATTTCCCAGCCTGGCTGAAACCCTCTATGCCACATAAAAGTCACAGGGGTATTTCTCACCTCTGAAGTTACATGACTTTATAATGAAAACCCTAGATTCCAATGTAATCTTAAATATAACACCATTATGGCCTTATACGTCAGAAACATTTATAAAAAAGGACATGTGGGGAGACAGCACCCTCAAGTTTCTGGAAATATTTCTATGTTCTTGCTCAGCTATAATATTATTTATTAACGGAGGACAGAATTTTTCTTTTGATTAAATGTCATTATTAGTCATTGTTATTTGAACAGTTACTGTATCCCCAAGCTCTCAACATGTTGCATGCTTTGTCCATGCATGCCATTCCAATTGTATTGTCTTTAGTGGAAAGTGATGGAACTGAAAAAAAAAAGTTTTGATTTCTTACTTTCATGGTATTCCACCAACATGTAATGCTGATATCACAGCACTGGACCTGGCTATAGTTGCTAACATTTCCTAATGTTTCTCCTTGCCGAACCCACTGAGAATAGAGCCATGTTTCTTTTAAAATAAAGAAAAACAACACACTTAAATGTTAAATTCAGCAATACAGGAATTCAGCTTTGAATAAATAACTGAATGATATTGTAGTATATTGTCTGCTCTCCCAATGGGCAAGCCTAGGGTAGGACATTAATCATTGTGGACAAATTGTTCAAAGCTTACAGGTGTGGAAAAGCAAACAGAGAAAGAAACCTCAAGAGAGTCCTATCAGGTCTATTTTATTGACTTCTATGTTGACACTACATTAGCTTATTTTCTTATTGCCAAGCCAGACAGTTGTGTGAACCTGCTTTTAATAACCACATTGCACCCGTGGCCTTGCTAATGTCCTTTGTAACATTACAAGCTCCTGCCATATTTTAGTCTCCTGACTTGAAGCCCCACTGAGTAAGTAGACTGTGTGGTGTGTTCATGGCAATGTACCTCAAGAGCGTCCAATTTTTTTCATAAACATAGTTATTCTGGATTTCAAATGTGATCTGACCATATGTTTACCACAGTATTTTAACTCTAATCTTTAAAACTCTGTTTAGCTGTCATGTTGACATGCAGCTATTCATGAAAGCTGGTGATGCTCTGTTATGTAACAAGCTGAACTATTTGGCAGAGATGTTAGCTGATCTCTGGAAGCCATTTCCTTTCTATCTATGAGAATCTAGCATTTACTTCTCTAGCAAAGTTATTGGAGTTCCTATTAACTGACATGGAGAGAAACTGAGTTGTTATCTTGTTACATATCTCAAAATTGTCACTCAGGGGTTGAGGACAAATGGGGGCTTCAGACCCAAACCAGTACTTATTGGAAAATCAAAGAGTTTACTACTGATAATATGACTCGTAAACCAAATCCTGAAAAGCTGTAATTAGAATATATTGCCAAGGAAAGAAAGCACTGATGAATAAGATGCTGAGCATGCGGTGGTTTACTGTTATATGCATACCAGAGTAGTACCCAGCTAGGAAGAAGCCCTAGGAAATTCTATCTGCTAGAATATTGTGTATATGAAAATAAAGAACAATTAATTCCTTTAAGATTTCAATTGTGTTGCAATGTCTTTTTCAGTTCTAACTCTGGTGATGTAGGGATGTAGTGTAGTTGCTGCTTTCTCTAAGAGGAGCTCTCAGTGGCTGTGGCCACACTTCTTCCCATTTGGTTTTGGGAAGAAGGGGCTTTCGAAATCAGTGGGTCATTTTGAAAGGCCCCCGGCTACACAGGCGGTGTATGTTTTGAAAGCAGAACTTTCGAAGCATGTGCGGCCGCCATTTTGCTAATGAGGTGCTGCATATTCATGGCAGTGCCTCATTAGCATTTGCCAAAGTGCCATATTACCATGGCCCTTCCAAAAGAAGGGGCTAACGTGGCCACAGTCAATGTGTACACAAAACTCCAGGGAGGACATTTTAACATTTTAGCCACTACTTAGAGTTTGATAGATTCTGATTTGGACAACATATCCATGCAATGTAGGAAGGGGAAGTGACAACTCCTGTTAAACTGCTACCTGGTCTACCTAAACCTTGGGACCAGAGTAAAGATAATAATAATATACAAATAAAAGGTTTCTTTCTAAAGCAGGTAAACAGGTAGTGAACATGGAGGCATGCTCTACCCCTGCTCTCAACCCTTCTACCATAGTGATGGAAAACCAACATGTTGCCTTGGCAACAAGTGATGAGGAATAAGGTGGTAACAAGGAAGCCATACGCTGCCAATGCTGGAGGTTTTGCAGTCACCAATCCCAGGAGGAGACATAGGGTAGTGGTGGTTGGAAGCGGATGAAGCTACCCTTCTGAAGTGGATGGAGCCATCCTTCTGTTGCCCTAACACGGCATCCCAAGAGGTATGCTGCCTGCCAGGGGCCCACCTCTGAGACATTACAGAGGAATCGTTGAGGATCATCTAGCTCTCTGACTACTACCCCATGCTCTTCATCCATGTGGGTACTAATGATACTGCAAGATATGAGCCTCAGATGATCAAAAGTATCTACGGGGCTCTGGGAGAAAGGGTAAAGGAATTTGGAGTACAGTTGGTGTGCTCTTCAACCTTTACAATCCAGGGTAGGTGTCCAGGCAGAGACAGATACATCCTGGAGGTGAATGGCTGGCTGCAAAGATGGTGTTGCCAGGAGGGACTGAGCTTTCATAACAATGGGATGCTGTTCCAAGGAGAACGACTGCTAGGTAGAGAGGGGGCCCAACTATCAAGGAAGGGGAAACCATACGTGGTTACAGACTGGCTTGCCTACTGAGGAGGGTTTAAACTAACTTTGAGTTGTACAGGTGACCAAAGCACACAGGTAAGTCAAAAACATGGATATCTAAGAAAAGGGCCAAACTAGTCAGGAGCCTGGGCTGTTGCAGCAGGAATAAAGGAGAAACAGGGCAGAGCTGAGGGGGTGGGAGTAAAGTCAGTATCTTAGATCAGTGGTTTTCAAACTACAGGTTGTGAACCTGTAGTGGACCATGGAATATGAGGCACTGGATCTCCTTAGCAAAGGGTAACTAAGCGACCAGCCGGGGTGCTCAGGCAAGCTTCCTGTCTGTCCTGGCACCATGGACCTTTCTGTGTCACAGAAGCAGCCAGCAATAGGTCTGTTTTCTAGGTGGTGGACCCATGGAGCTCCATATACTACTCACAACCCAAGTATCAACTAAACCACAAAATGCAAGGCTTGGGGTTGGTGCACCAAATATCCTATGGATGGGACAGCTTTTTACATGGCTCCCCCGGGTCACAGGGATGTGCCAGCAGTGGCACAGAGCTAGCAATCGGAAGCTGCTCTAGCTTTACCATGCTTCCAGTTGTTGTGGCAGGCAGGGCGGGAGAGCGTGCAGGCTGACAGGTAGGGCGAGAAGAATGGGAAGTGCCAAAGTGTGGAGACTCCCCACGCCCCTCAGAGCCCTCCCACAGAGAGGGCCACTAGGGCCACTAGGAGGATTTGAGAAGTAGTACTAGCCCTAAGGTAAATTGAGTTTGAGACCCCCAATTTGAATAAAGTATGTACATTTTCTTTTATTTTCAAAGAAACTCTGTTATTGAGTTAAGGACACAAGCAACACCAGGTAAATTTGCTAGTATATTATAAATTTACTTATGTACTATCAAGGCAGGCAGACACTGGGGAATTCATATTTGCTTTACAATAGCACCACAGAAGCACAGGTTAGAGGCCTGATTCACCATGAGTTACAGTGGCATGCAGCTGAACAAACATCATGGTGAACCAAGGCCATAATGGGTTCTTGCTAACTATATACTCATTCATTTGAGTGAGCTGGACCAAGCCACCAGGTAGTCAGATAACTGCACTAGAGTAGGTGCACAAAATTACAGTGGATTCATATAGGCTGACTCCCTTGTTTTGGTGGGAAATATTTTCTTCTTCTCTGTTGGCACTGACATCACGTCTTACTATGTATGATCACACTTGTTGGTACTATTGTCAAATACACATAAACACATAAGAATTAGAAGTGAGTGTTACATCAGGGGATTTCTGACTACTGTCAAATACTCCAGAATTCAGCAGGTAGCTGGGGAATAAGATATTAAAATTAATTCAGTGAAACTTATACAATGAGATTTCCCCTATTAAGCAACATCTAAACCAAACATTTTCCCAGTGTATCTGCAAACATAATGTCACAGCCCCTCCACGCTTTTTGAAATTTGGGTTGTGAATATGTATATGCATAACTTGAAGAAGCTTTATGCAAAACAAATTATGTTATATATCATTTTAAAGTTACAGCCTTCTGAATTAGTATATCCTATTATGTGCAGTTATCATTTTTGTATCTGATGTTAGAAATATGAAATGTGAATCAAGTTTTAATTTTAAATGTGCTAATGAGGGCTATTTGTGATACTGTAGAAACTCAAACCAATGACCTGTGAATGGTCTTGTTTTTCCTATACACCCAAACTGTGGGTGGTCCTAGAAAGTCATGTGACCATGTCACCTGGTACAGGAATCCCTTTTTAATCTTGTATTTTTCCATAGAGGTGGGGTGACTGAACAAAGACTTCCCAGCCTGGTGAAAGTCCTTTCAAGGAAGGAGAAGCAATCAGATCTTTGTCTTCAGCTGACCTTTGAATCTGCCCCCCCAGCAGAGGACACACACAGATAAACCTGAAACAAAGGACTCTGAAGAACTCTGAAAAAAAGCTGTAGACCCAGGCCATAAAGACCAGCTCTGACTTGAAGCATTTTGCCTGCCGTAAGGCCAACTACTTAGAGGAAGAAATTGCATGTAACAAGTTTCTTAGTGGATTTGAATTAGCTAGCATCTTTTGTTTGTACTTTTCACTTGCAATCACTTAAATCCTACTTTTTATATTTTATAAAACTAATATTGTCCTCTTCTTAGATGTATGCCAGTAAAGGAATTGAGTTCCGACTACTACTCTAGGTTCCAACCCAGGGACCCTACACACACAGCTTTGAACTAAATGCTAATATTGCTCACAGCTATTTCCCTGGGTCTCTGCCTACTGGGCCCTTGTAGTCCCAGTTTTATTTCATGGTTGGTGTGATCACATCCTTCTGTCTCTGGAATTTTAGCTACATAAGTTCAGTCAGCCATACAGTATGCAATTGTCAGGCCCCTTTCACCAGAGGAGATCACCCTCCTCCAGACACAGCCAGGAGCTGACCTGGTCCAGCTAGGGAGGTCCTTTATTGTTGGCCAGATGGGCTCTGTTTGGCTGTTGCTAATCCCTCTAGCTCTTGGAGGACCAGGTCCTTGTGGTTTCCAAAATGGTACTCTAGAGAGTCCTCTCTAGGCAAAACTGAAGGACCCATCTTCATTATTACCTTCCTCCCACCACACTGCTTCCTAAGGCGGGATGTACTAGGATCACAGGGACTCCTGTGGGCAGCCTGAAGAGGTCAAGTACACCCCATCATACCATTACCATAACAACATTCTTGATTGTTCTCTCAGTTTAAAGAAGGATATTGGTATTAGAGTAAATTATGGTCAGTATGTTATACTCTGAGGTGATCAAATGTGACTGAATGATAGAATGACTTGGACATGCTGTAGTTAATATACAGTTGGGATTATAGGTCATATTAAAATAAATAAAGTATTTTTGTTGTCTTTAGGGGCATCTACCTGAGAAAGTTGCCTGCTTTCCAATATTATTTTGCACGTTACAATTGAAAATGCATAGTTAGATAAGAAATAAATTATACAGGCTTCTTTGTGCATTCATCATAGACCATAAGCTCAAAGCAAGTCTAAATTATATATGAAAGACAGAGAAAATACATACTTTCTGAAATTCCTTCTACAGGACAAGCTTGCATAGGGTAAAATATCTGCCTTTATGAAAGGGCAAATTTGCATGCAGAGTACACAAACGTGCATGCCCTGAAGCTGAGTGCCAGCAAGGCTGACATCCCAGAAAATTTGTGCGTAAATGAGCAAAACAGAACCTTATTCCACAGTACAGTGTTTTGGATGTATCACTTATGCATTGCAAAGGCTCATCACATGCTCGCAACTTTACAGACTTCCAACAGAGACTGTGAGCAAATTCGCAACAGTTTAGTAGGATATTTTATCCAAATTTCTGCCTTCTCTTGCTGACTGAAGAGAAGAGCAATTTCCCGTCCCTTCTGTGTTTTATAACTGTTGTTCAAGGCATACTGAGCATATTCAGATCTTCACTGGAAAGTTTGTGCAACAGATAGAATTCTTTCAACATGGTATTGTAAAAAATAAGAACAGAGGCTTAGACTAGATCTCACTCTATAATGTTGTAAATCTGACAAAGAATGTGATAAAATGGTGGGTGCTTTCTTATAAGCAATTATACTTTGGTAGACCTTGGTTTTTGCAAGCTTGGGAAAGGAATTTTTAAAGCCCAAGGTGGCTCTACACTTGCTGCGGAAGATCGAATGCTTATATTTGATCTTCCAGGGTGCCATTTTGCACATGCATGAAATAGCACGTTCCAGGGTGAATGTCAACCTTGGAACTTCTTTTGAGTGGCATGGCATTAAGGGAGGTTGACAGGAGGATGCTCCTGTTGACCTTCTGCCATGAAGACAGGCATGGAAGTCAACAGCTGCAAAGTTGATTTTTGGTACACAATTGGCATACCAAAAATTGCGTGGCAGCTGTCAACCTTACAGATAAGAGGACGCAGCCTAAATGTGTAATAGTGCTCTAGCAGAAATGTAAGCTTGAGATTTGTTAATAAATCCAAAAATAACATGAAGATCATTTACTAGCAAATATGCTCACCACTGTCCATGGGTGGGTGGAATCCGAGCTACTGTAGGCCCTACAATTCTAGTCAATAACAGTATTTCCTTTATCTCCAAGTGCAGGAATTAGTGGTGGCAGAGTTAAAAGATCTTAATATCCACTCCGACTGTCACCAAGAAACTCTGAGTGACAGTGGCATGTAGAATAGTGACAGATATGAAATTCCTAAAAGGCCAATGATTTCTTTACTTTTTTCTGTGTAACAGAGAATTCCTGGAGTCATGAGTGTGGTCGCAGGATAAACACTTGTAAGCTTTAAAATACATTGATGGCATAGACGTATCATTTCTCCTAAAAATTGCTTATGCTAAGTTTATATTTAACCAGTGCTTTATGACCTACAGGGGGTGTCTGTGGGGTTTTGAATGAAAGTTTAAAATGTGGTTATTTGTTTCATGTACAGCATGCTGGCTGATAACATGAAAGGATTCCATGTGTCTTCATTCAGAGAACTCTCTACAGAGATGCAGAAATGCTGCAAATGCAGTTAACATTCCAGCTAAATGCACTTACGGTGCCTTCTTCAAGCTTTTCTCTCCTGCAACCTGTACTCCAAGTTCAAAGCAGGTTGCCACAATATCAGCCGATAGAGTTCCAAAGGCTAAGGATCAACCCTGATGAGGCTATGTCTACGCTAGAGAGTTTTGCCAACAAACTGCTGTGGTGCCGCAGGGAGATGGGGCGGTGGAGAGTCTTGGGGAGCCAGAGCGGGAGGCTCTGAACAGCTGCAGGCTGCCAGGATCTGTGGGCAGTGGGGAACCATGGTGAATGGTGGCTGCTAGGAACCAGGGACAGCCAGAAGCTGGGACCCAGCTGCCAGGACCTGTGGTCAGTGAGGAGCCAGCTGAGCGTACTGAAGGAAGATGACTTTCCCTCATTTGGAAAGTTCTCTTACC
Source organism: Carettochelys insculpta (assembly GCF_033958435.1). Lineage (NCBI taxonomy): Eukaryota > Metazoa > Chordata > Testudines > Carettochelyidae > Carettochelys > Carettochelys insculpta. Next base: position 89,402,621 of record NC_134137.1, on the reverse strand, counting down.
AGCCTTGGGTCAGGTTCCAAGGGTGCCAGATAAGAGAGGTCCAACTTGTAGGTTTTTTTTTTCTTAAATCTTGATAATTTAATTAAATAATATATACTGCATGATTACAAAGCCATATTAGGACCTCTCAAAGAGGCCAGAATTACTCTTTCACAAAATCGGAGGGGTAGTCATGTTAGTCTGGATCTGTAACAGCAACGAAGGGTCCTGTGGCACCTTATAGACTAACAGAAAAGTTTTGAGCGTGAGCTTTCATGAGCACAGTTGCATCTGATGAAACGAGTCTCTGCTCACAAAAGCTCATGCTCAAAACTTTTCTGTTAGTCTATAAGGTGCCACAGGACCCTTCGTTGCTCTTTCACAAAAGTAAGTCTAAAGTTCTGTCTCCTAAACTTTACAGCTTACTAAATTGTGAACAAAAGCCCTAATAGCTTTGCTTATCTGGAGACCTTACCAAGAGATCTCAGTATTTGTTATGTATACAGTTTGGGTTTTTGTTTTTCAGATAAAAGCAAAACTAGTTTTGTTTATCATAATGTAATTCCAAATTCCGTATCTTTTCTACCTTGTTCTGGGTTTGCTGAATAGAGTGCAGCTTATCAATCATGTATGATAGCATTTTCCAAAGTGTATAGCAAATGCATACTTAATTGTCCATGCACAATAGGTTGATATTTACTTGACCATTTTGCTCTGTAGGTATTTTGTCATTTTCTGATGCATGGGAGTTTCCTTCATTGTAGACATAATACATTTCTCCACATTTCTGTTTGTTTTCAGAAACCTAAATTTATACAATAGATTAACTTTATTACAATGTAATAGGGATCAAGATATTTATAACTCATGTTATGCTTTGTTACAGCATATTATAGAAATGTGACCTGTTTTTCTACTCTTTAATATTTTTTCTTTTATTCTTTTTCAACAATACATCTTTGATTTTTGTTCTGAATTTCCCATGTCTTTAGTTACAAATACAATGTACCTGTTAGGGATGTTTACAGTTTTTGTATAAACTAAACTTCCTTTCTTACTCCCTTCACATGTGCATGACTGATTTTCCTCAAAAATGTAGGGCTGACTTCATGGACATGCTCAAAATGGACAACTGAACTATCACATATATGGTGAAACTGTCCAGAGATTAGGATTCTGGGGTTTGATAGAGAAAAAGATAGCCATATAATTTTAAATGACTCTATTATATTATAGTTCTGTCAGCTATTGACAATTATTCTTCAAATCTTACTCAGTATGCTTTACTTTATGTTTTGTAATTAACTAATCTAATAAATCTAATTCATTAAATGAGTTTAAGGCTGTAGGCATGCCTAAAATGAGTTGACTGAAGAATGAAAGCTAGCATGGTAGCTGAACACATCACTTATCATGAAGTGATTAAAACTCCCTAGCGCACTATGAGAATATTTCACCTTTTTAAGACCCTATTAACTCATATGTGTTGTGTATGCTTGCATATACAGTAGTCTGTACGTTAGGGGTGTATGTGACCAATTCGTTTTCTTACATATTTTCTCCTTGAATCTATTTTAAGGTGGGGTGATATTTTGTTGTTGTTGGGTGTTTTTGTTTGGGGGAGGTGGAGTTGACGACCATCCTAGCAATAAATAAGTAATGTTGTAGACAAGACTAATGAAGTTGGAACTGACAGTCTGAAATTTTTTTACCAATTAGTTGTTCCACCACTTTTCTCTCCAAATTAGCTGGATATAAATAATCGCCTCAGTTATATTTCTGCTTCCACATGAGATGAAAAAATATATAGTATCATAGAATTCTAGGGCTGGAAGAGACCGCAGGAGGTCATTGAGTCCAGGCCCATGCCCAAAGCAAGATCAGCCCAAAATAAATCATCCCAGCCAAGACTATGTCAAGCTGGGACTTAAAAACCTCTAAGGATGGAGATTCTACCACCTCACTAAGTAAAACATTCCAGTGCTTCTTCACCCTCCTGGTGAAATAGTTTTTCCTAATATCCAACTTACATCTCTCCCTCAGACCATCGCTCTGTGTTTTGTCATCTGTCACTACCAAGACCATCCTTTCTCCATTCTCTTTTCCACCCCAACTTCTGGAAGTTGAAAGCTGCTATCAAATCCTCCCCCCCGACACCCTGCATCGCTGTTCTCTTCTGCCTGCTAAATAAGTACAAATCCTTCAGCCTCTCCTCATAGGTCAAATGCTCCAGCCCCCTAATTATTTTGGTTGCCTTCCACTTGACACTCTCCAATGCATTCATATCCTTTCTATCCTGGGGGGGCCCAGAACTGGATGCAATACTCCAAATGTGCTGTCGCTAGTGCTGAATAAAGGAGAATAATAACTTCTACAGATCTTAACACACCTAATGCTGTGTTAAGGAAAGATATAATGAAGAATTCAACCAACCTGCCAGTTGTCCTAAGAAATAGTTGCTTCAAATATTTATATTAAAAAAATGAAGTCATGTAATAACAGATGCCTGCTCATTGTCAGAGGGCCTCAGCCAAAATCCATTGAACTGAATATTCAGATTTAATATGCACAAAAGTTCAACAGGCTATGGATTACTCCCATATATTGAAGAAAAATATCTGACCCCATACTGGGCTGGATTCACCCATACATCTCCTAATTGGCACTGACCTTGCGATGCATGGAGCTGTAAATCTGATTTACCCAGGCAGATAGACAGGGATATCATTACTTGGTGGCACTGGCTTGGTGTACAGCAGATGAAAAGTTACAGTAAATTCATCCAACTGTATGTTGGGGGCAGACCATGATGCAAATCCTCAGGTTGTGTAAACTAGCATAGCTCCGCTGACGCCAACTGAGCTATGATAATTTATCCCATTGAAGTTAATAAAACCATGTCATAGAATCATAGAATCATAGAACAATAGAGCTGGAAGAGAACTAAAAAAGCCATCAAGTCCAGCCCCCTGTTCTAAGCAGGACCAAACCCATCAGATCAGCCCCACCAGGGCTTTGTCGAGGCGAGACTTAAACACCTTCAGGGATGGAGACTCCACTACTTCCCTGGGTAGATCATTCCAATGCTTCACCACCCTCCTAGTGAAAAAGTTTTTCCTAATGTTCAACCTGGACCTTTCCAACCGCAACTTGAGACCATAGTTCCATGTTCTGCCATCCGTGACCACTGTGAACAGCCTCTCTCCAGCCTCTTTGCAGCCTCCCTTCAGTAAGTTGAAGGCTGTTATCAAGTCCCCCCTCAGTCTTCTCTTCTGCAGACTAAACAGTCCCAATTCCCTCAACCTTTCTTCATAGATCTTATGCTCCAGCCCCCTAATTAAATATGTCAGTTTACACCAGTTGAGATTCTATCCCCGGTGATTCACAAATATCTTAAAACATACTTTCTGCTTCTCTTGCTTCCATTTTTCTCATTCTTTTCTTCCTTCTTGAACTATAAGCAATTTCTTTTCAAACCTCTTGGCTGTGTCTTCTACTCTAGCAAGTTTTTTAGAAAAAGTTAGCCTTTTCAAAAAAAAAAAAACAGCTGAGCATCTTCACAAAAAATGCACTCTTTTGATCTGAAATCAAAAGAACCTGGCCCTTTTTCCAGCAGCCCTCTTTCTCTCCCAGATGAGGCAGAGCGCCTTTTTCCAAAAGAGTCTTTTGGGAAAAAATGTGGGTAGATGCCCTGTGGGACCTCTTTTTGAAAGAGCAGTCCGCATGGCACTGCATTTTTCTCCCTGGCCCATTCTTTTGAAAGAGTGAGGGTCCTGTCAAAGCTCTCTATCGAAGGAGCAGATTGATTTTTTCTATCTGCTTTTTTGTTTGTGGACACGCTCTTTCAAGAGAAGTTTTACAGAAGAGCTCTTCTGGAAGAACTTCTTTCAAAGGATCACTGTAGTGTAGATGTAGCCATTAGTATACTATGTGTAAGACTAAATGAATTCCATATGAGCCTGGGAAGTTATCAAGAGGATTGCCAAAACTTAAGGATTGGCATGGAGTCACCAGAAATTAAAGATTTAACCTTTAATTACAAATTATGTCATATTATGAAATTTCCAGGAATACATCGAACCAAGACTGGCAAACTTATTAGCAAAAGTATTCCAATAGAAGACAGTGTGGGGAAAATATCCTTTTAATGTACTTCAGAACCAAAGAAAAACAAAGAATATAAGTGAGGATAAAAAGGAGCAAATGAATGGAGCAAAAAATATGATTTATTTTTGCTGTCCTCTTTGACAGAAATAAATATGTTCTCAGAAGCTTGGAAACAGCTTAAATAGGTGATATTAATCTGTTGGTGCTTGTGCTACCCAGAAAGCATTTCTTCTTGCTAAAAAATCATGGGAAGTGATTTTTAAATGTATATGTCACATCGGCTTGCATGAAGCTACTTGGTGGTGAACTTCTCATCTTGTGACCTCATGTAACTTCCCTTGCAATGGAGTGCACAACAGTCTAATAGCAAAAATACATTTCTTTTCACAGTACTAGTGGAAGCAGGTCAAAAAGGTGGTGTGGGAAAGGGATGTAAATAACACGTTATATTCTGACTGTCTGATGATTGTTTTTCAGTGATATTTATATCAATGTTTAAATTCCTCAGAGATAAAACAGATGGTAGCAAATCTATTTCACTCCCTCTTATCAAGATTCTCTCAAATTTTGCAAAATGGACTGAGGAGCTTAGAGAAGACCAAAAGTTGATAATGGAATCCCTTATGCTTAACAAACTTGTATTTAGCTTAGACATGCTGGTTATCTTCACCAGTCTGGAGGGAGAGCTCTGGAAAGGTCCAAAGCTTGCCCCTTCAACCAACTGAAATTGGTCCAATAAACAAAATTACCTCACTTTTCATGTCTCTCTCAATTAAAAAGTAGTGAGGACTGAATTCCTTACCATATCTCATATTAGCTGCGTCTACACGTGCACGCTACTTCGAAGTAGCGGCACCAACTTCGAAATAGCGCCCGTCGCGTCTACACGCGTCGGGTGCTATTTCGAAGTTAACTTCGACGTTAGGCGGCGAGACGTCGAAGTCGCTAACCTCATGAGGAGATAGGAATAGCGCCCTACTTCGACGTTCAACGTCGAAGTAGGGACCGTGTAGACGATCCGCGTCCCGCAACGTCGAAATTGCTGGGTCCTCCATGGCGGCCATCAGCTGGGGGGTTGAGAGATGCTCTCTCTCCAGCCCCTGCGGGGCTCTATGGTCACCGTGGGCAGCAGCCCTTAGCCCAGGGCTTCTGGCTGCTTCTGCGGCAGCTGGGGATCTATGCTGCAGGCACAGGGTCTGCAACCAGTTGTCAGCTCTGTGTATCTTGTGTTGTTTAGTGCACCTGTGTCTGGGAGGGGCCCTTTAAGGGAGCGGCTTGCTGTTGAGTCCGCCCTGTGACCCTGTCTGCAGCTGTGCCTGGCATCCCTATTTCGATGTGTGCTACTTTGACGTGTAGACGTTCCCTCGCTGCGCCTATTTCGATGTTGGGCTGAGCAACGTCGAAGTTGAACATCGACGTTGCTGGCCCTGGAGGACGTGTAGACGTTATTCATCGAAATAGACTATTTCAATGTCGCAACATCGAAATAAGCTATTTCGATGTTGGCTGCACGTGTAGACGTAGCCATTATGTTTTTCTTTCTAATCTCTGCTAATGAGGTTAACTGTCTGAAATGCAAAGAATTTGAAAATATGGGTTCATTAAATGAAGACAACACCTGTTAACACTTTGTGGCTCAGATGAAATTTTAACTTGCTTTAGGACATTGGTTTAAGTCCAAGGTGACATTTTCAGTCATTGAGTCAGTAGTGAAGACTCATCCACCACTGCACATAATCCTGTAAATTTGGCAGTCAATGATTAGAGGGGCCTAAAACTAATCAGAAACTAATATAAAATAAATTACCCAGAATAACAGTGGAGGCTCAGGATTGTGAGGGGAGGAACTTAGATCTGCTTTGAATGGGAATCCTATTTGGTTACTAATTGCCACCATGGCCCTAAATACACTTGAAAATTAATCTTCCTATTTATTTTTCTAAGAGTATGAAAAATAAGAGAAAAACTGCTTCCCCTTGGAATTTTTAGTGGTGACTTATCACCCATGGATGGAGAGACTAACATTCAGGGCGTAATGGAGGAAAGGAATACAATTTAAAGGGAGATTTTTAATTCAAATATTAGCTGAATTGAGGTGAGCAATTTGTTGTAGAATTCCTATTCTTCATATGTCTTCAATTGTTATCAAGGGGGAAGCATAGGGGAAATAAATCCTTCATTAAAAATAAAAAGACAAATGTATTCTAGCTCACAGAATGTGGTGGAGTGACACCATGGAAAGCTGAAGTGAGGATTACTTCAGTTTCTCATATTTATTAGATACACAACCTCATGCAAGTATGGTACTATTACTTCATCATATTTTAAAAAGGGATGTTCGAATATGATGGGAGAGACCTAGAATACCATGAAAATAAAGCATTTAAATTTCATTTTAATTGATATTCGTGTATCACAAGTTAATGCTGATTGTCTCTGGAGTAAAGAAAAAGCAGAAAGGAGATAATAGCAGATGATATCAACAATGGAAGGAGTTTCAGGTGCACCTAAATGTTTTTCAAACAAATTTCATCTGTGATGTTTTTCTTTTTAAATGGTACATAGCAGCCTTCCAAACTTGGGGTCCCATACTGCATCCCTGCACTCTTGTGAGTGAGCCTTACTTCAGTCAGCTAGTTAATGTGAGTAAGGTGAGAAGAGGTTTGTAGGACTGGGCCCTTAAGAATCCTCAGAGACTAGGCTTTCCCCTTTCATCTGAAAACTGACTCGACTGGAAGAATGGTCAGTGGAATCCCTTCAGGGTTGGCTATATTCTATACTGTGCCTAGCCAGTGAAGTGGAACTTTATAGACATCTGCTGTGTGTGTGCTACAACACCGAAATCTATAGCTAACACAACAAAGAACAATTTGTAGGTGGTAGTAGCTACATCAACAAACCTCGGAAGCTGCAAGATTCTTTTAAGACAGAAGCAAGGCAATTTCTAAGCAAGAAATTAATCTTCTTCACTTGCAGAACAACGAAGGGGGACACCTGTCAAAATAACCAGGAGCAAGAATATTTCTAGCTCTAAATCTCCTCCAGGAAACAAGCTGAATATCTAATCCTGGACTATCTGAAATCCAGCCATATTGATTAAAGAAAGAGGGAGAGTAGTCGGAGAACTAGTAACAAATGCAATTATCCGTACATTTAAAATCTATCCTTCTGCACAGCATCTTCTTCACAATGTGTTTAGATAGTCTTAGGCTTTCCTTGATCTCAAGAACTGTTTTTCAGTGTCCCCATAACAAGGGAATCAATTAAGAAGAATGGAAAAGCAATCCTTAGAGGCTTTGTAATTCCCTTCTGAGGTCATAGTCAGATTTATGCAGTGTGAGAAGTGATCTGAAAGAGATCCCTTAGATGGTGAGTTTATCACCAATACACTCAAATGATGTTGGACAGATTTCTCCAGATGTACTACAGAGCTCACAGCCTGAATGAAGTGAACAGTTGCTTCCACCTGCTGAAGTATCATCTCATTTACATTTTCAAAAGGGATTACAATTCTTTTAAAGGACAAGCGCCTTTTGAGCTAATTAATTTTCTGAGGCTGGCTTGCACTGTGCAGTAAGCACTTAATTAAATATTAATATGGGGTGCAGGGTCACACTTTTTTAGCCCTCTAAACCTTGTTAGTATATTGTGAGCAAGTTCAAAACGTAGGTGTGAGAGTGTCATGGGGGAAGAGAAGGGATGAGGAGGACAAAAAGATATTTGCAGTTGGCCTTGCACAGTAGGGAATACAATGAAGTTAGTTTTAAGTGAAGAGAATGCCATGTTTTTAATCTCCATTTATTGTTTGATGTATTTTTAGAATGTGGGATTTCTTAGATACATATTGATATAATTTAAATGCCCTAATATTTAAAGCAAGTCTTTTATATATGTACATTCAATAAAACATCAGGCTGTAGAGTACAGCCTCTAAGATCAAGGATAAGCCCCACACTACCCCCTAGTGATCAAAGTTTGGTGACCTCCAAATAACAAGAAAACACAATAAGTGGACTTAAGATCACACGAACAAAAAAATGCCCAGAAGCAACACAAGTCGCTGCTGGTGTTCTTTACTTAGGATCCTTTTTATGATAGGAGAATAAAGGTATGGCTGTCAAAAAGGCTGCAACTTCCAATTCCTTGGTCTGAAGCCTCTGTCTTAGTAACCAAACAAATATGAAAAAGTATATATCCAGGAGAAAAAAAAATGAAACCTCAGGGTCAACATCTCTAGTTATAAGCTTTATAAAAATAGAATAAAAGAGCAGGTTAGTAATTGTCAAACAAAGCATTTTAGCAATGTGAGATACTGTCTTTGTTCAGCCGTAGTGATAGATGAGATTTCAGGAGTATGCACCATTCTGACTCATGTTAGGTCATGAAATTACAAGGGAAAAAAATCTCTTCTCAACTATACGTGCACAATACCAAATGAGCAGAGCAGGTTTTGTGTGTGTGTATCTGAGAACAGAATCTAAGCCTCGTCGTTGTTAAGAGCCCCAGTGAGAAGATTATGTGTATGCCAAAACATCTTGCTGAATCAGGGCTCTAATACCTGGGATACACAGGCTTATCCATATGAAAACAAAATAGGCACAGACCCCATACTTGTTATGCCCATTTTCCTTACACAATAAAATGGACCGCTTTGGATTCCTTAAATAGTGAACTTGCAAAGAAATGACTTACATATTCAAAAAGGTGTTCAAGTATATGAGACTAACTCTGATTGCACATTGGTTTCATACTGGCTGCTAGCAGTATCATCATTTATGTATTACATAAAATCAAGGTTCTAACTGCCTATGAGCATAAAGATCCTGTTATATCATTTACTGGAGAAGTCTTAAGTGTCCTGGCCAAATTCCAATTTAGATTTCTAACCTAATCTAAGTTTTCAAATTGCACTTATTAGTGTAGTGTCTGAAAGCCACACAAATCAATAATTATATCAAGTGGAGTCCCTTCTACAGTCCACATTCCTATGTCCCCCTCCCAACTCTCCAATGACTTCTGTCAAGACTGAGGGGGAGGGTTAATCATTTTTACTTTGTGTATATCCTCAACCCTGAGTGCTGCCCAGAGCATGCTGTGCTGCTCCAGCCAGCCTGGACAGCCACCTGGATTGCACTGTGCAGTGCTCCAATGGTGATGGAAAGGGCAGGAGCATTGCCAGCAGCCAGGTGCTCTAAGCTCTTTTGAATCACTGGGACCTGGGGCCCTGGCCCACCTCACAATCAGTGGGCCTGATGGCCAGTGTCAGATCCTTCACAGAGAGTGAACGAATTAGGACAATTCACTGAATGGCCCAACCCCTGTCATTCAGTCCCAGCTTCTAGTAGCTCTAGGACTTCAGACTTTTAGGGACATCCAGAGCATGGGCTAGCAGCTCTGGCCACCTTGGCTGACAGCCATTGATGGATCTATTCTCCAGGAACTGTATGATTCTTTTTGAACCTACAAATGTTTGTTGAAAGGTCAAGTTGCAACAGAGGCTTTTGGCAGCTAAGACAATGAGGCATCTTAAAAACGAGAAATAAGATCTTGAATTTCACCAGATATCCTGTGAGGGGTCAGTGTCATAAGCAAAGAATTAGAACGACTTGCACAGGGGATGCAGCGTTGAACATTATGTTAGTTGAAATCCACTGCCAAGTTAAAATAGGAGAGGGAGAATACTATGTGATATGTCACAACGCCATGGAGTATTTAGGTTAGACAACGCTTATAATTGATTCAGGGCTCTATACAGAATTTTACATTGCCCCATGTTAACACACAGGCCCAGAGGTGAGCAGTCAAAGGCAATAACCAGCTTGATGGAGGGAAGTGGAGATCACAGCCACAGGAGACTGGCAGACATTCCAGGCCAAAGAAGTGGAAAACGAGTGATACATAAGGAGATATTTCAGTACACACTGTATTTTTCTTTGGAGCCAAAATTATGTGGTCTCCAATTACAAAATCACAAATTTCCACTCCAAATATAAGACATGTGATTTAAGAATAAAACTCAGTGCACTTAGGCCAACATAAATGTAGGAAAACTTACAGCTTTATGACGTTCCAAGCCTCATCCTTTAACAATCCTTCCAAAAGCACCAGGGACAGTGTCACTCATTTCTTCTTAAGCTTTGCTGCTTATTGTAGATGGATATAAGCTAAAACTTCAGTTATGGCCAGCAATTGGGTCTTCAGAGGTGGGTCTTTGTGCTCTCACGAAGTTGCACTAACTTCATGTGGGTCCAGGGCTGATTGTATGGATTAGATGGCATTGTCAGGGCCTAGAGTTGCTAACTACTGTTGCCCAACATGAAGGATCTAGAAACAATCAAAAACATAGAGCTCATGGTACAGCATTACATTATTTAAAACTATAAAATGAGGGACATATAACTTTTTTCATAATTAACAAAAATTGTTCATTGATAATCAAGTGCTCCTCAAACTGTTTCCAAAGGTTTTTGGCTTCTTTTCAGGCTCCCATGGAAATCTTGAACAGCCTGGTAAAATCTGAGGAAAGCTTGCTTGTCATGCACACAGGTGGAACTCAAATAATAAACAAGTAGTAAATGTTATATTTATTTCCGCCACCCCTCCAGAGAATGAGTAGTATCTATTCATATGTCCTTTGTTTCTTATCATGTTTAAATTTAATTTGATTGTGTCCTTAGCCCTGTTGTTGATAATTAAACCCACATATTTTATTCCCTCCAGCATGCACTGTAAACTCCATCTTTAAAAGTGAGTCTGAAACAGCTCTTTGAGCTTGGTAAAATTTCAGCTTCCACTTTTCTCCAGTTCATTTTGTAGGTGGGCATGAGACCAAATCTTCAGCTGGTATAAGTCAATGAAACTATGCTAATTAACACCAGTTGAGGATCTAGTCTATGTTTCACGCACATTAGTGAAAGCTGGTACACTCAGCTCCAGCTTTACAACTACTAGAATATCATTTGCGTATAAAGTCATAGTTGGTTTTTTTTTCACTCTCCCAGTCACATACCAAATACGTGTGGATTGTGTTTTCTTGAAGCAGTCAGTGTTGAAAAATAAATGTAAATGACAAGACTCAATCCCTGAGAGACCCCACTAGTAACATAGCTATTTCATGATGATGCCCCATTTACGATTAGATTTTGAGATTTATTTGCCAATTTTTAATCCATATGTGTAGCATGTATATTTTACATATTTCTGGGTTTAGATCAAAACCTCATGTTTTATGAAGTCAAAAGCCTTTCAGAAGTCTAAGTGTATTACATCAATATCAAGACCAGTATCAACCAAACTTGTCTTATAAAAGAAAAATATCAAGTTAGATCCCAAATTGTTCCATAAACCCACGGTGATTGGCATTAATTATGTTACTCTTCTTTAATTCTGTATTAATCAAGTTCTGAATCAGCTGCTCCAGTATGGTGACCACAGTTAAAGTCACCTTGATAGGTCTGTAATTACACAGGTCATCCTGGTTTACCAGTTTTAAATATTAGCATGTTAGATTGCTTCTAATCATCTGGAACTTCAAGTATTCCAAGACTTGTAGAAAATCAACATTAATGATCCAGTAAGCACTTTTAAAACTCTTGTATCCGGACCAATTCATTTAGAAATATCCATCCTCAGTAGGTGCTGTTTAAGATCCTCTACTTATGGAAAGAAAATGGAAATTTTATTCAAAACAAATAACAAGGGACCAAATTCTGCCCTGACTTATACCATATGTAACCTAATTGATGTCAGGGCAAAAACAAGAGACTTCAAAGATCTCAGCAGTAGGACAATGTATTGGTTGATGTCCAAAGGAAGCTCATTAGTGTAATACTTGCAATTTACCTGCCATGATTATTGTATTTTACTGATTTCTTGGGGGGGCAGGAAAATTTCTGTCTGCTTGACTCTGAAAATTCAGAAATTATTAAGTGCGGGGTTCCAAAAGTCAATGAATTGTCTGATTTTTAATTTTGCGGGATCATAAAAGATTGTATCCCTGATCATTTAGTTTTCCAAATTAAAGTGTAAATAACTACAAAAGTCATTATACCAAACTCTGAAAATCAAGGAAATTAACTGATAATGTGCACAAAAATGATATGAACATGGAAAGTTAATTATGAACTACTGGTCTAAGAATATTGTTCCAGAATATTGGTAATTACTATTACAATTACAATGAAAGGCAGCTACACTATGTTCAGTACACCATTTCAATGAGGGAAAATTATCAGTAAGTTGTCTAAATTATATCACTTTATTGCTAACTTTAGTGGGGTTAATTTCCGCTCTTTTTTGTCTCTGGTAAAAAAAGAAAAAAATATGCTAGTATTCTCATTATACAGCTAACAGTTACTTAAAATGTCTTTGTTTAGAGGCCTAATAAAATTGGTCATATAAAGAGGAAATGAGATTTTTAATGTAAAACGAAGCTGACAGTGCTCTTCTATTACTAGGGTCTTATTAGGGAAAAATGCTCTGACATCTGTTTATCCCCTGCAGCCAACCTTGTATTCAGAATACAGTAATTGATTCACAGCATCCACTAGGGATCTAACTGGCTCATTTTTCCACACCGCACTACACAGGTATCTCTGCAGCTAATTCTGAATGTACATCTACATCGTTATCTCCTGGTGAACTGTGACCCTAAACACTTTGGAGGCCCAGATGAAAGTGCTTCCTCAACCCTCCAGTGCTAGGGGTATCAGGGATTCTGCAGCATGGCAATTCACACAGGACATCCAATCAGAATCATCCCCTTTGAAGCCCTTCTCAGCTGGGAGACCATGAATGATTCATAGCTTCTCTACACAGACTAAAAGGGGAAGAGCAAAGCTAGTGTGTATTATTCAGGACTGCATCCTCAATAAGCCTCCATGTTCAGCAAATTGCTACAACATTTTCTGCTTAGTCTTCACCTGTATACCACATCTCATTTTGTGCACAACTTCCTGGTTGTAACAAAGATAGGCTGATTGTTTCAAAGGAGGTGTTAATTAGTGTTAAGATACAAGGACATTACAGCAACATACGGTAACTGCAAAATGACCATGAGTGAGAGATAAATAAGGAATCTAAGGACTATCAGAAGATCATAGTTGTGAGATGGTTGGAATAATGAACTGTGTATTTCTATTTTGTTTACAACTATCACCGTGAAAATAGATTTTCCATTTTGTATCCTATTTTTGCTTTGGTTTTCCTGCCTATAAATGTCCCTCTTGGTCTATGAATGATACTTTTACTAGAATGCAGCATTATAATTCAAATACACCAACAGCTGATAAATACTAGTAACCTACTAATGTCTTTAAAATAGCCTCCCCATGCACAAATATTTCAGATAATATAGCTGGACACCAGCCCTCAGAGTGCTTTTTAAGGATAGGAGTACTTCAGGAAAAAAAGTCATGACCAATTGCACTTTAATTTCAACCACAGAAGGGTTTCTCTTACAAAAGCTAATATTGGTTCAAATAACGAGCTATCTCATTTCTTTAATGGCCTCTGTACCCACCTGAGCTTGGAGGTATCTTGAGTTTATTCATATGTATTGATCATTCCAGAGCTCTCTTTCAGAGCTTCTAGAGCAGCTTGGGAAGGTAACATGAAACCCTGGCTAGTTACAATAATTACAGAATGCTGGAAAGGTAAAAAGAACTATTAATTATTTTCTTCTGCATAACATATAATATGAAATACGGTAATTCTCATATCTTCATTGTTGCTATGGCAAATCATATAACTACAAGTCATTCATGTGACAGTAACAATGGAGCTTAACAAAAAAGACAATGGACAGAGAGCAAACTATTCTTTTTCTTGTGACTGTAACTTTGCAAACTTCTTTGACAAGTCTCTCTCAGCACAAAACCACTGCTCCTTTCCAGTGTTCCCTGTGAGCAGAACACTTGGGGGCCGCCCAAGAGATAGTCAAATGCCAGATAGCTGATTAGCAAAACGCCACTCATAACTGTATTTCTAATGGTGGTGCACAACCACACGTGACTTGGTGCACAGGACAACATTTATTTAACAAATGAATGGAAAAAATTAGAGGGAATACTGCTCCTTATCTTCAATCTCTTCTACAGTCAAGGAAATGGCAGTCAGATCATTTTTGGTCTGCCCGGTACCATGGTTCCTTCTAATATTTTTTATGTATGTGCAGAATAATTTTTCTTATGTGCACCAAGGCATATGTAGACGTGTACCGCCAGTAGGCACACATGCTGCTGCAAGCTGTGGGATCTCTGATAGTCAGCTGGGTGACATTTCAATCTCTTCTGGGTGACCACCAAAGCACACAGCTCCTAGTAATATGTTAAAAAACAACCTCTGAAAATCTCTGGCACCCAGCATTAAACACTTCTCAAAGTATGTACTTACTAGCAGATTTATCTGGTATTGCTCAGGCCCTTAACACAATTAAGTTTTTTTTTAAAAAAAAAGGAAAATGTACTTGCTTTATTTAAATGATTGTCTATTTCAAAGAAACAGTGTTATTTTTATGAAGTTAATTTTTATTTTGGATTTCTTACAAAAGGGATTATTAAAATATTTCCATTTAATTTTTCAGTAATTTAAAATGGGAATTCCATCAAGCGCATTTTTATTTTATCCCTATATAATCTTATCATTCGCTATGTTTTAACAAAAGAGGAATATAGTAACTTTTGTTTCCATTAACATGTTCTTTTAGTTTTTCAAACCTAAACCATTGATTTAGCTGTGCCAAAACAGATCACTACTCCAAATTTCTCAATTTTATCTTACTTATGTAAGGTTTATTGAGAAGTAATCTCATTCCAGATTTATTCCATTTTTCTGGCTCATCTTAGTTCTGTCTCTTTCAACATTCCGTGAGTTTTTTTAGTTTTGAGGACTGTACTTGATTTGATTATTCTCTTTTCTGTTTGATTTTAGGAGAAGCAATCCCATTCCAGGCATATCCCATTTTCCTGGCACAACCAACCCTTTACCTGACTTTAAGTTATGAAAAGAGGAAGCTATATACTGCATTTGATAGTCCTAGCTCTTACCACTTAGGAGGAGTTCTTGATCAAATAGACAAACTCTCACAAATATATATTAGATTACAGATTTCTTGATATTTGGTTCTTGCTAAAAATTATATGACGGCTTTTCTGTATTGTGGCTAAACCTCAGCGAGAAGAAAAATTATTCTATTTCTATTTGAGAGAGCCAAAATCATTTCAAGATGACCTCTCTGGCTCATTAATTGGAAAAGCTATGTTATTGTAGTTCTAGTGTAACCTAAGTGCACCTATGTACACTGAGTACACAAACAGCAAAATGTTGCTTATTGAAGGTTTATAGGAAAGGCAATAGTGTTTACAAATACTGCAGCATCAAAACGAGGGAAGGCAACTCGGACAGGAACCTAGTCTCAGAGGATTTCACTAGATGTGTTTCCAGTGTTTAAGGGTAAACAATACCTGCATGTTATGAACTAATCATAAAGACAAGGACCTAGACCTTCAAAGGTGTTTTGGCATTTCTGCATTCAGTGCTGCAATGCGTAAGGGAACTAGGTACTTAGAAACTTAATTCTCTTTCACTGTCTGCTCTCCTTTATATGGTGTAACTCTATTGACTTTTAGTGGCATTATTTGTACTTTACGACTGATGTAAGTGAAGGAAACCATGACAATCCTCATTAGTCAGAGCCAATACCCCCAATCCTGTTGTGAGTACATCTGTCAAAATGGAAGCCTCTTTTTAATGTGAATGTTAACTTACTCACTGTATAAAACAAGAGTGTTGCTCTTGCTTTGGTATGAAGTTGAAGGAACAAAACTGGCCCTGTGAAAATATTTTATTTTTATCAATTTAAGTATCAGTGTTTTGTTAAAGGTGCAGATATTTGCAGGATAAACCATCATTTTGAATAAGAGCAACTTAAAATAATTCAGGGCCATAGCAAGAATGAACTAAGATAATGTATCAGAGAGGTAGCCATGTTAGTCTGTAGCTTCGAGAACAAGAAGAAGTCTTGTGGCACCTTATAGACTAACAGATATTTTGGAGCATAAGCTTTCATGAACAAAGACCTGCTTCATAAGATAATGTAGGCTCCTTTGCTCATTAGCATCTGGCATTCCAGTACTAGTCAAACAGAAGAGTATAATTTCAAAATGTGCATTGTGATTAGCTTCATCGATAGTAACTGTTAGTATGTCAGGCTTTGTTAGGTAGATGTACCAAAATTTGCCTACTTTAATGCCACTATCTTGATGGGGACACCATGATGTCTGGGAGCTTTTAATGGCATTTATTTTTACTAGTTTTCTATTTGCTTTTGATTTCACATGGGAATAATATCACTAAAGTCAATTAAACTTCACTAAATTCTATACAGTGATTTTATATCAAGTGAAATCAGAATCAGGCTAAATAAATCAAAAGAGTATAGTAAAATAAAGATACAATAACATAACTCTAAAATAATCCGAGGAAGCTTTAATTTAATAGAAAGAAAAGATATATGACGATGATTTGGAAAAATAGGAGAAGTAATAGAAGAATGGTGCAAAGATAATGAATAGATGTGGAAATCCTGCTGAAGCAAAACAAAGAATAAATGGCCTTTAAAAGCTGTTTGCTTGATGGAGACAAGCAGTCACATCAGGTTCTTGACCTTGGAACAAGCCTTAAACTTTGACATAACTATAAGTATAGCACCTTTCCAATTTGCCCCAAGGAACAAGTTGTCTGGAATTATAAGGGCTGTTCAGAGATCACTGTCCAAAGATCTTTGCAACACAATATGCTGATCAATTTCACATGCTACTAGATATCTGGAGAAAAAAACCAGTCAAATGACCTTTCCGTTGTCAACTTACAATTATTTGACAACATATGAGAGATTTCAAAGCAAATGTCACTAAAATTTGTCACTATTATTTTTCAATATCATATGCAAAACATGAACAATGCTAATTCAAAAATTATTGTCCTGTTTACTATGCCATAATATATAGGAAGAAAATCTTCACTCGTGTAGTTGCAATCAGGGCAGCCAATAGACTTTGTGGGCCCTGGACAAGGTGGGAGGGCAGCTCTGGGACCCTGGAAGGGGCAGATCTGGAGGCTCAGTCGGAGATTTAAAGGGCCCAAGGCTCCAGCAACAGCAATTGCCACTATAGTAGCAGCAGGGCTGAAAGTCCATGGGCCCTTTTAAATCACTGGGCCACAGGGCAGAGGCCACCTTTGTCTCCCCATCGGCAGTCTTTCTTCTAATTATTCACTGTTGGTTTTGCTGGAATGACACTGTCTCATTTTCATTCATTTATTTATCTAGATTTTTTCTGTTTATTTTGTCTTGAAAAACTTAGAACAGATCTCAGGATGCCAAACCACTGCAATTCAAAAATGATTCCTAAACTTTTCTTTATTTATTATAATCTGGATTCACTAGCAGGAAATTGCTGTAACATTTTTTGGTTTAGTCCTAATTTCTGTGAGTCCAATCAGGTGTAAATAGCTTTTAGTATTCCATGACATATAGCATATTGAAAATAAAATTGTCCTCCCTGGACTGAATTGGCTTTACTTAGTAGAATAGCTAATTAAATTTGAAAGACCCTGTGACTCAATTTGCATATACTGTAGTGTCTTGATGAACTACTTATTCATTCGCTATTTCCAATGGTGCTGTGATATCTCACATGCATTAGGTGATTAACAATTACGATAGACAGCCTGTAATCAAATCGTTAAAATAACTGGTGTTACCACCTGTATATAAAATAATGCCACTGCTCAATAATAATTTTTGAATGCTGAAAAGCCTTTAAGCCCTTCCTGAAGTCATTCTCTAGCAAAGCCTCTTTCATTTCTGCCTGAAAAAGGATTGATGTGGGGCTTTAGATGTAGCATTACATTATTATTACATATCAGCTTAGCTAGGGCAAAGACTGTCTTGCAGTTCAGTTAAAAGAATTTAAAAAAAAATCCATTTTGACAGTCACACAGCAATGTAGTCATCTGAAAATTTAGGGCAAGTTGAACAATTGCAGTTCTCATTTAGTTCTTATGGAATACTGGAAGGTGGTGAAAACAGTGAGTGCATCTATATATCATTTTCATCACAATGATATCTGAGCCCCTTAATTCAAACTTCAGCTGAAGTCAGTGTAAGTCTTTCTGTAGGCTTTGACCTACATCCTCCATGCTCCATCAACATCTCAATGTACTACTTACCCCTTGTACTCTGAGTGGAGCTTAGGTCATCTACAAGTCTTCTCCATTTCCCTCTGTCTTGGGACAAAACTTCTAGCAATACTGAGATTGAAAATATGGGTCATTGAGATCATTCAAATGAGATTACTAATGTAACAGTGTATACCACAAGAAAAAAATAACATTGAACTAGCCTCAACTGGGGGTCTGATACAAAGAAAAATGACTAAGCCCTTTGGTGACATAAAGGATGGTGTATGTTACACCTCAGATGTACACTGCTCCCGGCGATATTGTAAGTGATAATTTAGTCTAAGGGCTTGACATTTGGAGATGGTCACAAACAACATGCCTCAAATGGTGCTAAGAACTGGAAAGTAGAATTATCAGAGGAAAAAAGAGATTCAGCCAGCCAAAAAAGGACATACTAAATGTGTGTCAAGGAAGGAGTCCTGCTAACTCCTGAAGTCATGGCAAAACTCCCAAATTGCAAATTGTAATTCTGAATAAATTCTGTAATGGTGTGACCCATGTAAAAGCAACTGAGAGGAGCTGTGTAGGGTGCTTTGCTTCTGTGGTGCTGTGGGAAAATGGACAGAAAATTTCTACTCCTTATTTTCCCAGATTCCTAAGTTTTAATGTGCAGGGTTTTAAAGTTACAGAATTAAGTATCTTTAGATTTCACTTTGACCTTAGGACTTATCTACACTAGAATGTAAATCAACACACTTATGTTGCTCAGGGTGTAAGAATCACCATTCCTCTGAGCAACATAAGTGATATCAACTTAATGTGTAGTTTATACAATGTTATGTTGTCAGGAGACGCTCTACCATTCCACCTCTTCTTGAGGTGAATTAAGTCAATAGGGCTGTGCCTACAGAACAGGCTAAACTCAAAATGAGCTATTTAGACATGTGGCACTTTCTAAACCACACCCCATGCCAAGATAAAGTGCTATTTCAAGACATCCCTGTACTCCTCCTTCAAGGGTTGCTGGAATAGCGCACCCATTATCTTGAAAACTGTTTCAAGATAAAGGGTTCTTTTCTCAGATATAGGCACCTGTTTTGGGATACCGTTCTCCCATCAACTTATTGCATCTTTACCAGCCTCGCTAAATTAATGCTGGATTTGGAAGGGTGAAGATTTGGAACACTATGAATTTATGAAGCCAAAAGTGATGGGTAGTCTCAGATATTAATACTTTCTTTTAACATAAGGGCACAACTCAGAACTCCGCCATGAAGCCACTGAGAGCTCCATGACAGTCCCAAGCCTGGATGAAGGAAGAGGGTTGGTCAGATGTGTGTTGATGGGCTGACCATCAAACAACAATACAAATGAAATCTGATGCCAGTACAACTAAACGTTAAAAGAAACTGGCTCGGACGTCACCCAGATAAATAAAGTCTGTGATACCAATCGAGCAATAGGGGTTGGGTCGATAAGTTGGCTACCAAAAGAAAATTACATCTAACACATATGCTATCCATTGGAACACGGAAAGTCCGAACACTGTGGGCAACTGGAAAATTAGAGCTGCTTTGGAAGGAGATGGAGAGATACCAATGTGATATACTTGGACTGGCAGAGATGCGTTGGATGGAATCAGGAGAGACATGTGGTTGTGAAGTCATTTGCTCAGGAAACGAAACAATGCATGAAGCAGGAGTTGGATTCCTTCTCAGCAAGACAGCTAGAAGAGCATTATTAGGATACAAACTGGGGAGTGCAAGAATGATGGTCGTGCGATTCGAAGTGGAACCGTTCAACAACTCAGTCATTCAGGTGTATGCACGCACATCGGACAGTACTGAGGAAGAGATTGAGCTATTCTATAAAGACTTGACAAAGACACTGGAGGAGATACCGAAGAAAGATGTATTGATTATCAGAGGAGATTGGAATACGAAGGTTGGAGCAGATAATGAAGGTTGAGAGAGAGTCATGGGAAGGTTTGGATATAGAGACAGAAACGAACAAGGTGAGAAACTGTTAGAGTTTGCTGCAGAGCATGAGATGGTGATTTGCAACATGAGATTCCAACAAAAGGACTGTAGGAAGTGGACATGGCGATCGAATGACGGGAAGTCCAAGAACATGATCGATATGATTTTGATAAGAAGAAGATGGATAACATCAGTACAGCAGTGCCAAACTTCCAAGAAGCGGATATAGACTCAGACCTCAGTCTAGTGATCACAAACATCAAGATCAAACTCAAAAGAAAATGTAAGACACAGTTTAAGAAAAGAAGAGATGTGGCGAGGCTATGTGAGGAAGAAACAGGGAATGCATACAGAACAGTGCTCGAAGAGAAGATTAAGAATATTGCCACAGAGGAAGACCTAGATAAGAGAGTCGCAGGGATAGACATTGCTACAGAAGAGGCAATTGAGCAGACTGTTCCAGAAGAAGAAAAGATCAATAAGAAGTGAATTATCCAGAAGACACTGAAGTTGGTTCAAGAGAAAAGAGCATTGAAGATCAGAAGAGATGTTTCTGAGATAACAGAACAGCAATATAGGATGAAACGCAATGAGGCAAGGAAAGCAGCCAGAAAGGATAAGGAGAAATGGTTAGAGGAGCAATGTGAAGATATCAAGAGGTATTATGGAGAATGTAATACCAGGGAGGTGTATAAGACAATTAGGAATATTAATAGGAAATGGCAACCGAAGCAGATAGTGATCAAAGATGAGAATGAAGAAGTGCTCATAAACAGGGAGAAGATTGTGCAGCGATGAATGAGATATTGCACCGATCTATACAAAGCACAGTTGGACTCGAGTGTCTCACAGAGACTGCTTGAAGAATTGAAAGAGATATCTCCCCCGAGCATTAAGGCCAAGACCGATATTTCAAAGGAGGAAGTAGAAAAAGCAGTGAAACAACTAAAGAACACCAAGAGCCCTGGAAATGATAAGATCACAGGAGAGATGATCAAATACGGTGGAGAAAGCATGATTCAGGAAATACATAGACTATATAATATAGCATGGAAAGAAGGGAAGGCGTCTAAGGAATGGACAAGATCTGTGCTAGTGACAATACCCAAGAAAAGGAGTACATTGGAGTGAAAGAACTACAGAACGATTGCCCTAATGAGTCAGCTAGGTAAGGTGCTGATGATGGTACTGACTGAGAGATTAAGACTGCAGACAGAAGAACATATAGCAGATGAGAAAGCAGGGTTCAGAAAAGATAGAAGTACCATACAGCAGATATTGGCACTAAGTCTGATAGCGGGGAAAGCTTGATGAAAGAACAAAAACATATACACTTGCTTTGTTGATTTTCAAAAGGCATTTGACAGTATAGATCAGACAGTGACTTGGGTGTTGGAGTCATATGGAGTGGATAGCAGACTGATAGTTGAAAGATATCAATGATAATGCGGAGGCAGCGGTGAGAACATGTGGGGAGTTGGGAAGTTGGTTTAAAACAAATACAGGTACGAGACAAGGAAATCCAATATCACCAAGTATGTTCATTGCACATCTGGAGAGAGCGATGGACAAGGTCAAGGAAGAGGTAGAAGAGATATCTGTGCATGGGAAAAGAATTAATAACTTGAGGTTCGCGGATGATATAGTTATAGAGGAAGATGGAGAGAAGCAAAAAGAGTGCAAGTGTTAAAGAAGGGAAGCAGTACGGACTAATTATGAACATTGATAAAACAAAACAATGGCATTTGTAGATAAGGAAATCAGATGGTAGATCAGTGTAGATGGTATTGAACTAGAAAACGTAGAGAAGTTCACATATCTGTGGAGCAACATAACGTGTGATCTACACTGTAAGAAGGAAATAGTGACTAGAATAGCGAAAGCAAGAGCAAGTTTGAAGGCGATGGATAATATCTGCAAAAGCAAAGCAATTAGCTTAAGAATGAAGCTGGGCATCTTGAAAACGTGTATTCAGCAGCATGTTGTATGGATGTGAGACATGGGTGATAACGAAAGATTCAGAAAGAAGAATATTGGCATTTGAAAGGAGTTGTTATAGAAAGATTCTGAGAATAAGATGGACGCAGAAGGTCACCGGTAAGGAATTATATAGGAAGATACAGCTGAAAGAGAACCTGCTGCAGAAGGTTATAAAATGGAAGCTACAGCTATTTGGACATATTTGCAGAATGAATGATGAATGAAAAATCAAGACAATAGTATTCGGCATAATGGATGGTTCAAATAAGAGAGGCAGACCCCACAGAGAATGGATAGACAATGTAGTAGATTGGTGCAGAGCTAGTCTACAGAAACTAAGCCACTCTGTACTGGATAGGGAAAGACGGAAGGAAATTGTAAGAGAGGCATCAAACACCAATAGGCGCTGAGCCCACGGTTACTGGTGATGATGATAATGAGAACTCAATATTCTAGCTTAAAGGTGCTGCTAGACTGACCATTGCAAAAGCATAGCTAATTTAAGAATGTTATAGTAAAGATGAGGCTAATTAATCATTCAATTTTCTAAGGGTGACTCTAACCTAGATTTCTAAATTAGCAACACCTCTAAGATCTCACTTCAAATTAACCATGCCCCTAGTCTCGGCTTTTATCTTAAAAATATTTCTGAACTAAGCTTTTAACTTAATGGTATCAGTAAGAAAGTAGGTTAAGTGAATCCTTCAGATATATGTTTAGAAGTTAAATGGCATCCCCAAATTAAGGTTTTAGCTTAATGACACTATTAAATTAAATATTTCTGCATGACATCCCTGTGTTAGCACAGTTGTTTGAAAGTGATTATAAACTCAGTTTTTAGCTCAAATGAACCACTAAGCTAAATGTATTACAGGGTGCATCCCGGATGATGCTACTACTACTACCATTCCTGCAAAATATTTAGCTGTGGAGGGATTAAATTTTTATCTCTAAATGTTGGTAAATGTCAATTTCTCCAAATACGCACAAACTGACAACAAATATTTTCATCAATACCATAGAGATAGGCAAAGAAACATGCAAGGTGAACCTTTCTACTGCAGCACTGTCTTGTACAGCAACATCTTCGGTCCAGCCTGATGTCCACTTATCATAGGTGTGACCAAGTTTCCTGTGGTCACATAAGTTTGTTTACAGCCGCCAGTACTGGCTGTCAGGGTCCTGTGCTGTTATTTAGCTGTAATTTACCCCTAGGTGTCTTCTAAGAGTCCAGTAAGCAAAGGAAGCATTGGTAATGCTGTTGGACACTATAGACTTCCTGTGGTCCAGCAATTCTCTCATTCAGTACCAATCTGGTCCCAAGGGTGCCAGACTAGAGAGGGTCAACCTACACTGATTGAGAACTTATTAGAATTTGATTTAAGGATATTTACTTTGTGCATTTTACATGATATTGACATAATGTTTTTAACATTTATAAGCTTGAACTATAATCCATGTCTAATGTCATTAAACAAGTATTGTCTGATACCCTTCCCTAATAATTCCCATGTAAATTAAAATTAGTGAAAATATTAAAAACCATAATTTTGCACAGCTATAACAATGAAAATAGATATAAATTTTAAAATATCTAAAATAAACATCAGTATTACCTATCAAAATTATAAAAATTGAATTCTGCCCAACCCCAAAATGTTTTAAAGTAACACTTCTGCCAGGGTGAAAAATGCCTTCTCCTAAATCTTTTTAACTTCAGAATTCCTGATAATTGACCAACAATTCTGTGTTCTGTGTGCTTTCATGGCTGCTCACCTCTATTCAACTGCAGTGTCATGTCTTATATTTAGATTGTAAGCTCCTGGTGACAGGAACCATATTTTTGATCTGTGTTCGTATTGCACCCAAGCACAGTGGAACTCTGGGCCATGATGGGGGCTCCCACCTGGCTGTGCAATACCAATAATACAGAATAGTGACAATGAGAACAACAAGTTCCGTGGCACCTTACAAACTAACAGATATTTTACAGCATAAGCTTTCGTGGACAAAGACATGCTTCACCAGATGCATGAGTTGAGGGGTGGTTCAGAGGGGTATTTAAAGAGTGGGATCCCAGTAAAAGGGAGGACCAGAGTGTTTCGCCCATGAAAGCTTATACTCCAAAATATCTTTTGGTCTATAAGGTGCCAAAGGACTTCTTGTTGTTCTCGAAGATACAGACTAACACAGCTACCTCTCTGATAGTAATAATAATGAAGATTACTGGACAATTCAATGATACCTTGCATTATTTGAGAAATACTGTTTAACATTTGATTAATGACTGTGGGCTTGATTTTATGCTCATCTGCCCCAGTCTTGCACAGGTTTAATTCCACTGACTTCAGGGAATTGCATCTGGTTTCTACCTGTGTGGAAGGCTATTCAAACCCTATGGCATAGTGCAAGTGGAGAGAGGAGGGCTTAACCAAATAACCTGAGTGTTCCTTAAGAGTAACATTTGTTATTTAACATAGGTATTATTATTTTATTTTATTAATTGAGCAATGTAACACCTTGGTTGTTATTAAATTTAAGAAGGAGATTCTTATTTAGATCAAATATATGCAGAGTAGCCTCAGCCATATACACACAGGCCTTGATGGAAGTTTGTGATACTGTAGGTATGTAGTCAGAAGCTGTATTTTAGTGAAGGTGAATAGACTTATTCTGAGGTGACAACTGAAGAGAGAAAATGGATCATGTGAAGAGGAAGAATGCTCTAAGTGTAAGGAGTGCAAGGCCAATCAAATGGAGAAAATGCAAGAAGTAAAAGAGCAGGAAGGAGGAGGAGAATGTCTGTAACAGAGTTGAGTAGAAAACAAGAGTAGTCAAAAGGAATGTAATTGGTTAGCAACAGCATATGAGGAGTTCAGGGCCTTCATATTGCAACCTAAATTCTTGAACTTGATATGAATGGTGAGGACAATCCCATTACAGGATTGTGAGAGATGAATGTCAAGGTAGCATGAGAGGAACATGATTCTAGTGGATGCGTTTTGAATGTACTAGATGCAGATATTCTGGAAAGGAAGCAGTTACAGGAGTCATAGGACTTGGCTCAGAGCACTGCTTTTTTTCTAGAAAAAAAAGGTGGTGGAACTGAAGCCCCAGACTGTGCCTCCACCACGAGGCTTGGCCTCCCCTCTGGTGGGTTAAGCCCTCGCCATGCAGGGCCCAAATCACTATGTTCTAGGCCCAAGCTACCCCCCCAGCAGGGCCCAGCTGCCCCCCCAGCGGCTTAACTGGCCCTCAGAAGGGCCCAAACCACCCCCTGGCAGCTTAGCTGCCCTGTGCAGAGCCCAAGCCACTCCCCCATGTGGGGCCAGAGCTGCTCCCCTGGTGGCTTAGCTGCCCACAAGTGGGGCCCTAGCTGCCCTCCTGGCAGGCCCTGAGTCACCTGCCCTGCGTGGGGCCTGAGCCAGCTGCACTGCACACCCCCATTTCATCCCCCGGTGGCTTAACCCACCTCTTAGCCTAAACCTTGACTCACCTTAGGAGGAGCTCCCATGCCAGTGTTTCTTATTCTCCAGCCACCTGCTGCTCCACCCAGCCCTCCAGCTCACCCAGGTAAAAGGGCAGGGGCAGCTCACAGCACCCTGCCTTGCTGGAGGAAGGACTCAATTTAATTGGTTAAGTGGCCTGCCATTAAACCAATTAAGCTGAGTCGTTCCTTCAGCATGGCAGGACACTGTGAGCCAGAAACTAGTACATTGGCAGCAGCCATATATCAGCTGCTTAAAGAACCACATGCAGCTTGGAGCATTTTAAAAATGGCACCACTGGCACCAGCAAAAAAAGGTGGCAGAACGCCGTCTCCTCTTATAAAGCAAATTGCTCATTGAGGACTGTGTCTTCCAGAGTTACCAGTGGGAGAGGTGGTTATAACGTTCTCCGAATGAGGTACGCCTTGGTCTTTGGAAAGTGTTTACATTAGTACAGCATAGTAGGACTATCTCTAATTAGAAAAAGAGGGCAATTGTATAATCAATAATCAGTGGGGATACAAATATTTTTCACCGGATGTCTTATTTGCCCATAATATTCTACTTTCTTCCCTACAAGTTTTCAACCCCTGGGCCGAGAAAAGGCAACACGCTGACTTCCAGGCATTTGGGCAGAGCAACCAGAGTACAGCAATGTTCTCTTCTCTGTCAGGCAGGCACAACATCAAATGCTGTGCTAATTACCAGGTTTTGTGAAGCATCTTCTTGCAAACCATGTGAAAAAGAGTTGGGGAGAAAATCAATAAAACCACTTAGCATGGCAATGGAGGGAGAAGGGCACTGTCTATATGAGGCGAAAGGCAGCTGAAAGATACCTTACAAGATAGCTCTTTTTTTTTCTTTTCTCACATCCACACAATTCTGAAAACCTGCAGCACAACTTGTGTAACACATAAGGCATCAATAAACAAGGTGCCTGATGAAGGACACTTTACGAAGCAGTATGTCTACACACCGCAACATATATACATAACAAATATTTATGTTGGTGTTTGTTGTGTATAAATGTAACAGTACTCATACCATTCAAGGTATATGAAAAGTACATAAATCTTAGATTTAGGCATTCTAGGTCCTTATGTTGTCCTAAAACCTGCTGGCAAATATGTACAATAATTAAAATAAGAGCTTTTGTCATGCTGCAAATTTTCACATTCATTTCCTTGAACCTCTAAGTACATCTCCTGCCCTCTCGCTGGCTGGTAACACAGATATGAGAAACTTAGTGAGACAAAGAAAGGCTATGATCACCTCAGTTACTCTGCCCATGGTACTATTTAGACACTGGAACATCGTCATCTGATAAAGTCCATTCTTGCCACGAAAGCTTATGTGCAAATAAATGTTAGTCTTTAAAGTGCCACACAACTCTGATGAAGTGAGTCTGTGCTCACGAAAGCTCATGCTCAAAACTTTTCTGTTAGTCTATAAGGTGCCACAGGACCCTTCGTTGCTGTTACACAACTCCTTGTTGCTTTTGCAGACACAAACTAACATGGCTACTCCTCTAATACTGGAACCCTTTTCAGTCTGTGAAGATAACACAGAGTGTCTTATATAAGTGGCAAATAGAGTACAGATCAGGTAGGAAGATCCATGGGATGCAACATTTTTGGAAGGATGAAGGATAAAATGAAGCAAACATCTGGAACATGGAACATTTCATGTCGTTTAATTTTGATGAGTATAATATTGATCAAATAGATGATTACACTGATAAACTTGCTATTGTATGCATTTGTCTCAGTCTGAGTCCACAAAGTTCTGTTAAAAATGAGAACAATAAAATGTAAATTATTTAAAAAACAGGATAAACAGAAGCAGTAGTAATCACTTCAACATACGTGATAAACAACAAGATTAACCTCACAGCTCATATATGCATGAAATGGTGGCTCCTCAGTTTAGTGATGAGTCCATACGAGATTTCAACCTCACTCTGAATTCTCCAGATCAGCTGGGTTTGGATATACTTATGTATTTAGGTGACCTTTCCTTAAGTCAGCCCTGTCATGCAGAAGCAGTGTTTGTAAGTTCTGATTAAATCTAGATCCACTTCTTCATAGTCAGAGAGATTGTTACTTCAGTGCTCAAGGAAACTAGGGAAATTAAAGTAACTGATATGTTCCTTCTCCTGACTTCTTTTCTTCCCATAAAACAAAACTAAACAAAACAAAAATGCTGCTATTCACAATCCATAAATTTCTTCTTTTTTTTTCTAACACAAACCATGTGTTAGTTTAAATAGCTATACCTTACAAGTATGGATGGGAACTAAAAAAGACTTGAGACTTTGACAAAATTCAAACTAAATGCTGTCCTTTAAAACTAAAATAGAATTTTAATTAACTGTTCAGTATTGTTACATTTATTATCAATTTCTGCTCACGCTCATTCATTTCAGCAGGATATAGGATAATTTGAAACAACATTAGGTAAAAATCAGTTTGGGGCAAATACTTGAACAAAACCACACATCTTGGAATTTGTCCATTTCTGCCTCTTACTCTGAAGCAAGGTGCTCAAGCTGCAGAAAGGAAAAGACACTATTGATTCTTCTGACATTTCTGATGACCAGATTCCACTCTGTTGTTCTAGTCTAGTGATGTAACCAGGCTGGCAAAATTCAGACTTATAAAGTACCTCTGCGCAGCTCAGGCTGTATCTACATTACAAGATAAAATTGAATTTAAATGAGTCAGCTTGTCATTAAAATGTCACTGTCTTCACTGTAAATGTCATTAACTTGATTTTGTCTGCCCTAATATCAATAACAAAATGTCGATATTAATCATAGAATCATAGGGCTGGAAGGGTCCTCAGGAGGTCATCTTGTCCAGCCCCGTGCTTCAAGCAGGATCAACCACCACAAAGTCATCCCAGCCAGGACCTTGTCAAACTGGGACTTAAAAACCTTGTGGGATGGAGAATCCACCACCTCTCTAGGCAACACATTCCAATGCTTCACCACCCTCCTGGTGAAATAGTTTTCCTAATGTCTAACCTACACCTCTCCCCCTTTAACTTCAGACCATTACTCCTTGTTCTGCCCTCTGACACCACTGAGAACCATTTCTCACCCTCCTCTGTAGAGCTCCCCTTCAGGAAGTTGAAGGCTGCTATTAAATCACCCCACAGTCTTCTCTTCTGTAGACTAAACAAGCCTAAATCCTTCAGCCTATCCTCATAGGTCTTGTGCTCCAGCCTCTTAATCATTTTTATTGCCCTCCACTGAACCTGCTCCAGCACATCCACATCCTTTATACTGGGGGGCCCAAAACTGGACACAATATTACAGATGTGGCCTCATCGGTGCTGAATAAAGGGGAACAACCACTTCTATAGATCTGCTCAAAATGCTCCTCCTAATGTACCCTAGTGTGCCATTAGCCTTCTTGGCTACAAGGGCACACTGTTTACTCATGTCCAGCCTTTCATCCACCATAACCCGTAGGTCACTTTCTGCTGTGCTGCTGCTTAGCCAGTTGGTCCCCATCCTGTAACCATGCTTGGGATTCTTCCGCACCAGGGGCAGGACTCTACGCTTCTCCTTGTTGAACCGCATCAGATTTCTTTGGGCCCAATCCTCCAATTTATCCAATTTATGGATAGGTATAGCAACAATCTCGAGTTTAAAATGTCAAATAAAGGCTAGTGTGGAAGCGCCATCTTCTTCATTTGAATTTATTAGTCTCCACAAGTGTACCATATGTATCCCACAAAGCTACATGCGGCTCCTGGCTCCCAGCTCCCCACTATTAGCAGGAGCTGGGAAACTGACCAGGGCTGCTGAATTGTCAGTTTCGCGGGTCCCACAGCTCTTTTGGACTTGGGAAATTGACCAGGGCTGCTGTGCTACCAGTTTCCCAGGTCCCCCAAGCTGTGGGGACCTGGGAAACTGACAGAGCTGCTGCACCTGGCTCCCAGCTCAGAATGTGGGGCTGAGGGCACTGTGAGGTTCCCACAATGCTGCAACAGTCGCTATTGTAGGAGGGACTCAGTGACTGTAGGAGGTGGAACTTTTTTCTAGAACACACAGAAAGAAGGGGAAGTTGATAAATTATGAAATAGAAAAACAATTCCCTCTTCTCAATTTTTAAACTGCAATTGTGTGTCTGTCTTCTTGAGGGTGGCCTGTAAGCAAAGAATCAAGGGAATCATAATTGTGCATCTGTGGCATCAGGCACAATGGGAGTGATTGTGGTATCACACATAAAGTCATGGCTTCACTATGTGATCAAAAGAGAAAAGAGAACGGGTTGTGTGGGAAAGAAACTTTGGCTTAAAGACAGACAGCTTTGATAATTAACAAACATGGCAAGAAAAAAATAGGAGAGAGGTGTAAAAATCAATTAATTAAACTTTATATTTAAGTTTTCCACAGTCTGAAAGTCTCTCTTTAAGGCAACTGCACTTAATTTTATTAATTTACAGAAGAAAGAAAACAGGCACATACATAACACTGACATCTTTATAAAATATTTAACAAAGGTATCTGCCAAGGTTTTCTTTTTCTTTCTTTTTTTTCCATACTCTAAGCTTCCATTTACTACTTGACATAGAAGAGAGAAGGATCTAAGCCAACTGGAAAGAGCATATCAAATCTCCAGAAATCATTGGAGAACACAATCTCTTTCTGACTTTCAGACTTGTGAGAGAAGAAGAGAATACTGTTAGCTTCTCACCAGATAAAGAATGAAACTTTTTAAAGGGCTCTTATGTCTCCTTTTCTTTTTTCTTCTAAGTTTATGCCTTATCTCTGAAAGCAAACAGGTTGCCTCTGAAAATTCATTAGCATTAAGAAGGAACTAAATTCTGCTTATGCAAAATAGATCATCACTATTACAGAGAGGTTTTATCGGTTTTGATGGAGATGCTGAGTTGCACTTTAGCCTCCTCTCCTGATGCACACTAATAAATTGAGAAGTAGCTAGCTGCATATAGAAAGAGTAAAGGCATATGTATCAGAATGCTATTCCAGATTAATTTATGATTCAAAATATATGAACCAGGTTAATCAGTCAGTCTTGTCTGTCATTGGATGTTCATTTGAAGGGCAAAAACAAAAACCTAGATAGAGATTTTAGTTTTAGACCTTGCCCATCTTAATTTCCTACACTTATTCTATCATGAACAGGGGTTTACAGTTTCTTTCAATGACTGTCAACACCCCCCACTACACACGTTGTTCCAGCACCTCTGTCTGGCTCACTTGTCTCACTGTCCAGACTCTAGAACAGCCCTGACAACTCCCCCACTGGCATGAAATTTGGTGGTCGTATAGCCACAGCTTCTTTCATCTGTAGCAGCAACCTACACAATGAAAATGGTAGTCTCTCTGGTAGCCAGACCTAAATAATCTATGTCTTTATAGAGCAAAAACAGCAGGTTTGAGAAGAAAATATGAAGTTATTTTAGTCTTTCTTTTATTCCAGCTCTTGCAGTTTCATCAAAAGACTTATAACTGTTGGTGTTTTTCTAAAAGCCCCAATGTCCAGATTCATGTGAAATAGGTAAGCATCTCAATTCTCTTTTGTTTGTTCTCATAAGTTTCTAGTCATCATGGCTATGATAAAAATTGTGAAAAACTGAGCCCTCGATACTTAGGGCTGGTATACACTGTACAGTTATCGCTTATGTCAGCCTAATTATGTAAGTGTCTACATTACAGCCTTCCTCCTGCCAATATGGCTGTGGCCACACTAGCCAGGGGCTATGGTAATGTGGCACTTTGGGATATGCTAATGAGGTGCTGCCATGAATATGCAGTGCCTCATTAGCAAAATGGCAGCCGTGCGCTTCAAAACTGCTGGTTTCGAAACACACACTGCCAGTATAGCTGGGAGCTTTTAAAATGACCTCCCTGATTTTGAAAGCCCCTTATTCCCATCTGGTTTAGGGAAGACAGGGCTTTTGAAATCACGGGGCTCTTTCAAAAGGCCCCCAACTTCACGGGCAGTGTGCATTTTGAAACCAGTGGTTTCAAACTGCTCACGACTGCCATTATGCCAATGAGGTTCTGCATATTCATGACAGTGCCTCATTAGCATATCCCAAAGTGTCACATTACCATAGCCCCCCCACAAAAGGAGGGGTTAGTGTGGCTACAGCCTATAAGTTACATACCAGGAGAGGCATAAGAAGCCAAGAAAGCCCTGGGATGCCAAGAAAGCTCAAGAGAGCTGGGCAACTGAACCTGCCCCACCCCATTGCCTTCCTGATGAGACCTGGGATGAGAAGCGCCAGGCTGCTTCCCTCTGCTCCCAGTGCTGAACAGGGAGCAGAGGGGCATAGCCATCCAGGAACCTGTGGGGCAGCCAGGCTCTCAGCTCCCCCCACTGCCCCTCTTAGGTTGAGGAAGACATACTTGGTGAAGACGTGCACCACAGATCCAAGGAGGACAGCATGGACATACCCTACCATAGTAATTACTGAAGCAATGTAGATCTGTAGTGCAAACTTGCCTTCAGAGACCAGAAGACAAGTGAAAAGAAACCCCAATTTTTTTTTTGAAAAATCGCATAGTTTTGGAACACTCAGCGGTGGTCGTGTTACAATTGGTATAAACTGAATTTATGATTCAGGACTTGTCTACATGGTAAATTCATGTATTTCTAGCCCAGACATGGATCGTAAGCACACTAGTTTGTCACACACTAATTTGTTTTGTAGATATCCTGGGTGGTGCACAGCAGGCAAACATTTACATTCTACACCACCTGTGGCTTCTGAGTTTTCCTCCAGGCAGCCCCTGTAGAGCAGACTGCAGTAATCCTGTGTAGATAGGAACGTGGACCACGTGCAATGTGGTGGGGGGGGGCAGGATTCCTATGGGAATTTTTGCCTTTGACCTCAGTAGGAGCAGATACGACCACCTTATATACATGGGCCGTGTCTAGACTTGCATTCCTCTTTCGAAAGAGGTATGCAAATGAGGGAAATTGAAAATGCAAATAAGATACAGATTTACATATCTGGTGCTTCATTTGCATGTTCTTCTTTTGAAAGAAGAAAAGCAGTGTAGATGTGGCTCTTTCAAATGAAAACCCCATCTTTGAAAGAATCCTTCTTCCTAAAAAAAAAAAAAAACAGTAAAAAGGATTCTTTAGATGACAGTGTTTACTTTCGAAAAAGCCACATCTAGACTGCTTTTCCTGAAAGAAGAATATGCAAATGAGGCACCAGATCTGTACATATGTAACTCATTTGCAGAAAGAGCCAGGGACTCCTGGCAGGGCCTAGTTGAATGGGTACATGCGCTCACAGCGGTAATGGCACAGAAAGAAAGAAAGAGAAAAAGAAAGAAAGAAAGAAGCCATTTCTCAGGCTGTCATACAACATGAGCCCACAGCTAAAGGCTTGCTGCTCCCACTTGGAAGTTCAGGCTCTTCTTGGCCGCGTCTACACGTGCACGCTACTTCGAAGTAGCGGCACCACCTTCGAAATAGCGCCCGTCACGGCTACACGTGTTGGCCGCTATTTCGAAGTTGAAATCAACGTTAGGCGGTGAGACGTCGAAGTCGCTAACCACATGAGGGGATGGGAATAGCGCCCTACTTCAACGTTGAACCTCAAAGTAGGGCACGTGTAGACGATCTGCGTCCCGCACGATCAAAATAGTGGGGTCCGCCATGGTGGCCATCAGCTGAGGGGTTGAGAGACTCTCTCTCTCCAGCCCCTGCGGGGCTCTATGGTCATCATGTGCAGCAGCCCTTAGCCCAGGGCTTCTGGCTGCTGCTGCCGCAGCTGGGGATCCATGCTGCATGCACAGGGTCTGCAACCAGTTGTCGGCTCTGTGGATCTTGTGTTGTTTAGTGCAACTGTGTCTGGGAGGGGCCCTTTAAGGGAGCGGCTTGCTGTTGAGTCCGCCCTGTGACCCTGTCTGCAGCTGTTCCTGGCACCCTTATTTCGATGTGTGCTACTTTGGTGTGTAGACGTTCCCTCGCAGCGCCTATTTCGATGTGGTGCTGCCCAACGTCGAAGTTGAACGTCGACATTGCCAGCCCTGGAGGACGTGTAGATGTTATTCATCGAAATAGCTTATTTCGATGTCGCTACATTGAAATAAGCTATTTCGATATAGCATGCACGTGTAGATGTAGCCCTTGTTACTGGAGACCAAGCAGCCAGAGCGGAGCACTGAGGTGCATTGTGGGTTAAATAGGGGACACCTCTGGAGGCTAATAAATTCACTTTTAACTGTGGGGTAGGTTCCCACAATGCACTGCTGTAGCAGGCGATGTTTGGTGATTTCAGTGTGGAAGCAATGTGTCAGATTGTTAGGAGCCTGTGGGAAGTGAGGATACTCAAAATTGAATTTAAAAAATGGCATGATAAAATCAATTTTAATAAATTCATATTTATCTCTTAGTGTAGACGTAGCCTGAGTTGACAGAACTCTTGTCTTGAAGCATAGGCTTGTGAAAAACACTATAATGTAGGGGTTTGATCCATCAGGATGCTGAGACCTCATATGTAATCCTAAGCACCCTTTACTCCCATGGGCCTCAATGGTTGCTGAGTACAGTAAACACTCTGTTTAATGGACTAATGGCGGGAAGGAGTGTCCGTTAATGTTGAAAATCCATTGTATCTGAATGGTTATACTGCATGATGATGCACTGACCTTCCCAGCCCGTCACTCACTCCTGTCCTCCGCCCCTCTGTCCCTTCCCTCTCCTGCCCCATTCTTCCCCTCACACCTCCATCTCCCTCTCCCAGTTACCAGGAGAGGAGCTGAATGCCAGCTTGGGTCCTTCCACCCCAGGCTCTGAGCCATCCGCATGAAGGTAGACCATGGCTGCCCCCAGCCTGCCAGCAGGAAGCAACCTCAGACACCATGGCTGCTGCTCAGCACCATTGCAGGCAGCGGCAGATGGGCACCGACGTGCTTCATGCACATGGGGCTGGGGGAGGACAGCTTATCTGCCCCTCCACAGCACCCCCTACCCCGCAGCTCCTCTGGCCTCCATGGCCTCAGATACTCCCATGGCCCCTCCAGCCCTGGCAGCGCCAGCAGCTCTTCAAGCCCCAGCAGTGGCTTTGGTTAGTCTCCGGCATTTATTTAGGGTGAATAAGGGAGCTGGCAGACAGTGTCCACTATTTCTGAAATCCGTTATATCAGGGCTCTTTAAATCAAGGGTTTGCTATACTTCTAGCTCCCATACAAATTCAGTGCAGATTAAAGGTACTCAGCCCCTCCTAGGAGGAGCTCAAAACCTTGCAGGCATAGCCTGCATAGCTGTAGTTCTTTCCAGTCTAGCTATCCCACTCTGCTCACACAGGGGAAGTTCCCACTGAAGCCAGTGTCAGGAGTGTAGAATCAAGCCATCTAAAGGTGTTTTGGTTTTGTTTTTTGTATTTTCACAAATTTGGAAATACTAAGTGCATCAGACTGTTTTAATTTGTTGCCAGTTTTTATTCCAAGCTGTAGGAACTAGCTGCATTACAGAATGGGTTGTACTACATTTTCAGTGCCCCAAACCTAGATTACTGAGACATATGAACCTTTTCCTGAAACATTGTTAATAAAATATTAAATTGCATATTACGAGTCTCAAAATGACATTTTCGTATATGAGTTTATTTATGATAGAAATAAAAGAAAACTTTCTGAACATGCAGTGAACTAACCCTTTTTCTTCTTATGTATATGCAATATTTTGAAGACAAACACATTTACACTTAAGCAGCTCATATTTTCATTGTCTATATATCATCTCACAATTTAGAAACATGAATCATACCAATTTTCCAGGCAATAAAAGTAACATTTCTGAAACTCTTTTGTGTTTATCTTAGCCACTTTTATCTTTACCTTGTTTTTATGGAGAAATACCTTTCAACGGGCTTTCTCATTTCTAATACCTATTTTCTTCTATCAGTGTCTGCTACGCTTGTTCTTCCTTTGCCGTTTCACAAATCAATAGCATGAAGTCAGATTTCTAAAATAAAAGGCCGTTTATGTTTTTTTGCTTTGGGAAAGCTTAACTTACGTATGAAATGTGGAGTGCGACCCAGATATTGTTAGTTTTGCCTTATCAAAATACACAATACAAAATACACAAAATACACAATCACTAATTTCAAAATAATTAAGCTCCATGTTTTCACTGCATACTACAGGTTGAACCTCTCTTGTGTGGTACCCTTGGGACCAGAGTGGTGCCGGATGAGAGAATTTGCTGGATCATGGGAGGTCAATATTTTCTAGCACATTACCAATACTTCCACTGTTTACTGGGCCCTAAGAAGACAATGAGGGGTATATTAGAGCTAAATAACAGCACAGAACGCTGACAGACAGGACTGGTGGCTGTAAACAAACTTTATAGAATCACAGGAAACTTGAACACACTCATGATAAGTGATTGGCCAGCTAACTAAAAGCATGCCGAATTACAGATGCTGTTGGCTGAGAGAGTGCCAGATTAGAGAGGTTCAACCTGTAAGCTGTATCTTTATAGTAAGCCGTATCTTTATAGTAAGCCTATTACGAGAAAAATAAAGTTTTTCAAATGTGCAAAAAACATGAGTTTTACCAAAACAAATAAATGTTTTAAAATGGCAGCAAGTCAAATATGAACACCTGAGATACAAGTATATGAATTCTCTCCAGTATCTTTTAATGCTGCTTTTAAAATAAATTGGCATGCTGTGATCTGTTACTCCAGATTTAGGTTTGGTGTTGTTCCATTGACAATAGTTTGGCTGCATCTCCTGTACGTTTATTTGATTCTCCGTCCCCATTTTAAATATTTATATTTTCTGGAAAAAGTGAGAAAAAATTGGTTTTGGACTCTCAATGCAGTTGCTCTGGATTAAAAAAAATATAACAAATTAGAATCTGACCCAAGAAGTTTTAGTAATACTTACTAGATAAATTAATATCATTTTTCCATTTACTTTCATGGTAGAAATAAATAAAAATAAATATTACCTTTGTTATTTTGCTATGTAGATGTGTAATGATGTACTTCATCATTATAATAAAAAATAGTTTTAAAAATATTTATGATGCATAGCATTCTGACATAGCCATTGATTTTTAAGCACACAGTGCATAAAGATTGTAAAATACTATTGTCTGAAAAAATATGTTGACACAAATGGGAGTCTGCGGTGAATAAAGAGCAGTATCAGTCTCATTGCTTTGCTTCTATGATGAGGTCAAAATTTTAGATATTAGCAAATAACTTTCAGATCACTATAGTTGTTCTAATCTAATCCCTCAATTTCAGTTTTTGTCATGCATCAGTTTGTCTCTGTCTTGGGTGAGCTATGTTTTGATATCACCAGCTCTGTTTTTCACTTTCTCTGTCTCCTTCCCCATACTTCTCTCCCTTTTTAGTATGAGAAAATATGTTGTCTGTCCATACTTCATGGTTTATTTTGCCTTGGAGAATTCCCAAGACTCTACACTGACAGATCTTGCTATCCAAGGGGGAGTCTACTGGCAGGATTAAAGGCAAGAACCTCAATTAGACTATCTCTGATTTCTTTAGATGTTTTTTTCTAATCTTTTAATATGGGATTAAAGTCAGCTAGAACCTAGTTTTCTTTTCTTTCCTTAGATAAGGCTTTCTTTGTTTCAATTTAAGATCACTATATGTATATTTTTAAGTGAGCCCTTTCTTCTTAATTTGGAGTAATTCTAGTCTAGATGTGGATAATGAACTTTTGTCAGCTCTTATGCGATACTGTGTACAAAATAGCTTGATAAGCAATGTGAAGTATATACACACTTTTCAATGATCTGCAGGAAAACTCCCTCAGAGACTGATTAGTCAATGCTTGTCACAAATAGGGGAGATAATTATGGGGGCTTAACAATCTATCTGGTGGATCTTTTGAGAGAAGAAGGCTAGATCTAAGACTGTCTCATGGATCAACCCTAATTTTTAATATTGCACATAACATGTGTGGGGTTTTTTTGGTTTTTTTTTTTTCAGTATATCCCCAGAGCCAGGGTAGTGACTCTTCCCATAGAGTGACATCATATTACTTTTTCTAGAAAATAGAAATTGTTCAAATTAGATTATCTCTAATTAGTATAATCGTATGAACCATTCTGAAAAGTTTATTGCACCCATGCTGGCAGTCTCTGATTCCACATTGAGAGCTTCTTATTACAATACATGTGCTAATCCTTAACCATGGAAATGAATATATGATACTTAAAAGTAATATTGTTGTATTTCTTTAGTTAATGAACACCACATCCCATTTTAATTTTAGAGATAATAGCTATTTTTATGGATCTCAGTATATTAGAAAACAATAAATTGCAGGATTTTTTTCTACCAATTTTAAGTAAAGAATGTGTCATTCCCACAAGTAATTTATATTCATTGCACAAATGGCTTTGTTAAGCAATACTAGGGATA
The DNA here is from genome assembly GCF_033958435.1 of Carettochelys insculpta. Lineage (NCBI taxonomy): Eukaryota > Metazoa > Chordata > Testudines > Carettochelyidae > Carettochelys > Carettochelys insculpta. Next base: position 89,364,500 of record NC_134137.1, on the reverse strand, counting down.
TTTGGAAGTACTTTTAGTGAATTTTAAGCAAATATTAGCTTGGTTTAACATTATTAATGAGCCCTTGGGCCTGATGCTGCAAGCACTTACCCTTGCATCTGTGCTCATACCCATGCATGGGGGGTTACAATTCCTGACACATGCAGATGGCTCTCAGGTCTCCATGACTTCAATGAGAGTTGTGAGTGCTTAGCTTAGGTTGGGGTCTGGGTGGTGCTGCAAGCTGGCTGCACCTGCCCCATGCCCTTCTGTCCAAGGCCCTGTCCCTTCTGGGAGCATTGAGCAAGACCCCCACAAACCTTGCCCCAGGGCCCAGTGAGTCTGTCAGCTCACCTGATACGGAGCCTGGGCACTGAAGTTGAGTATCTCGGTGAGTGTTAGGAATCTAAAAGTCAGGCAGTGCAAAGCTCATATTACCATCACTGATTTCCTCTGCGGAGCCAGATTTTCGTTTTTAGCATATTGAAGGATATTATCATTTATGGTCCTTTCTGGATTCTAACTCTGTAACTTAAAGAGGCCAAGATCACACACTCTCTGTAGGGACCCAGGGCTTGGTCAGATTTACTGAGATGTACTTCATTGATTTTTATCAATGAGTTGTAATCCATCCTCGTGCTGTTAGCAACCCTAATGAAGCTGGCCCCTGCCACTCTTCCTTTTAAAACAGCTGCCAAGAAATTGCAATAAAAGCTGCCATTTCACCTCGGTACAGATAAGTTTATTTGGCAATTAGAGAAGATATTCCTAGTACATAGAAAAATACACCCTCTGTGGGAGCTGTGGAGCATGTTTTAGGAAAAGAAGATTTAATGTGCAAAATGAAATTAATAAAATCATTAATTCAGCTATCTTCACATATATTTTTGCCACTAAAATAAAATGCCAATAGTTCACAGACTTGGTGATTTCTCTCAGTTTGTAATGGAGAGATAGCGGTGTTAGTTCATATTATATCAAAACGAAAAAGCAGTCCAGTAGCACTTTAAAGACTAACAAAATAATGTATGAGGTGGTGAGCTTTCGTGGGATAGACCCACTTCTTCAGACCACAGCCAGACCAGAACAGTCTCAATATTTAAAGCACAGAGAACCAAAAATAGTTACCAAGGTTGACAAATGAGAAAAATTGTAATCAAGGTGGGCAAATTAGAAGAGCAGAGGGGCGGTAGGAGCGGGGGAAGTCAAGAGTCAGATAATACAAAGTATGTAAAAGAGTCCATATAATGACCCAGATAATTGGTGTCCCGGTTCAAACCACGTGTTAATGTGTCAAATTTGAATATAAAAGGGAGCTCAGCACTCTTTCTCTCTTCCCAGGCAATTCTTAAAGTTCCTATTCAGTAAAACACAGAATTTCAGGTTATTAACAGAATGCCCCACTCCATTAAAGTGCCGCCTGCCAGGCTTGTGAGTTAAGACCTTTTTGATGTCTGTTTTGTGTCCATTCATTCGTTGTCGAAGTGTGTTTACCATTTATCCTATATTTTTGGTTCGCTGTGCCTTAAATATTGAGTGTTCTGGTAGGGCCGTGGTCTGAAGAAGTGGGTCTGTCCCACGAAAGCTCAGCACCTAATAAATTATTTTGTTAGTCTTTAAAGTGCTGCTGGACTGCTTCTCTTAGTTTGTGTAAGCCTGTTCAGTGTCACTCTGTCCCTAGTTCTAGGCCAGCTAGAGACTGATAAGCCTGCTAAGAGTCCTGGCTAGAAGACCCAGGTCATTTATCTCAGGCACCAGTGGCTCATGTATTAAAAGCCGAAGAAGTCTCAGACTGGATCCCCACTGCAGACGAAACATCCAAAGGTGATGGCATTATAGGTCGAAGCATAGGAGATAGCAATTCTCCCACATTCAGCAGTTTTACCAATGGTTCCCAAACTTTTCGGCATCATAACCTCCCCCTTTTGATTTTTGAGAAACCCTCATGCCCCCACCACCTCTCCTTTACCATCACGCAAACCCCTTTTAACAAAAAATTCAATCTGTAATTTAAAATAAACACAAATACTTGATATAAAAATGTTATTTAAGATTAAAAATAAGCACCAATAGTTTTTCTTGGCCCCTTGAGGGTATCTGGTGCAGCCCCAGTTGGTCAGCTGCCTGAGTCTCATGCCAGCCGCCAGAGCTGCCCATGCCAGCCACCTGCCCGCCTCAGACCTGTGCTGCCAGAGCCACCCTCTTGAGCCCCGCACCACAGGGGCCAGCTACCCACCCACCCTCCAGCCGCTGGGTCCAGCTGCCTGCCCCAGCCGCCTGCCCAAGCTCCACACTGCCTGGGCCAGCTGCCTGTCCCCCAGCCTGAGCCACCCAATTCCCATGTTGCTGGGGCCAGCTGCTAACCTGCCAGCCTGAGCCACCAGAGCCCCGTGCTGCTAAGGCGAGCCACCCGCCTGAGCCCTGCAATGCCAGGACCAGCCACCCAAGCCCCATGAATCCTGCAAGCCAGCCGCCCAGCTGAGCCCCGCCCCTCCCACAAAGCCAGGCACCACCAGATCCCCACTCTCATTCTATCATCATCCCCCTTACTTGAGCCAAGCACCCCCAGCCCCATGTCTAACCCCAACCTCCTCCCCCCAACCCACACTCACCTTTGCACGTAAGTCTTCACTTGCTGTCTGCTTTTTATAGTGGCTGTGCCAGGTCACCCACATAAAATGGCAGGGGCTGAGAGCCAGAAGCAAAGGGTAGGGGAAATAATGGGGGGGGGCTGGGTTGCCTTACCCCAACCCCCCGCCGAGAATTTCTTCACACACACCCCAATTTGGGAACCCATGCTTTAGATCACAGATTTTGTGCATATGAAGAGGCAGAGAGCTATTTCCTCACTGAAGGGAGCTGCAAAAATCACAGTCTAATCACAGCGCAATGTTCTGACACCAGGTCAGGAAGTTTGCAGTATAACATTACATCATGATGACCCTCCTGCTACCTTTACAGATGCAAGCCATTTTCTGATATAAATGTTAGAAAGTGATTTCAAGGCTATAGCTAGGCAAATACTGCAAAACAAAGAGATTTTTTTTTTCGAACAAACCCAACTTTGTGGTCATGTTAGGCATTGCAAAGCTCATATTACTTACCCAATTTCCTAATTTCCAAGTCTGTGTAACTATTTGCATTTTATTTTAGTGGCAAAAGTATATGTGAAGATAGCTGAATTAACGATTTTGTTTATTTCATTTTGCACATTAAATCTTCTTTTCCTGAAACACACTCCACAGTTTCCACACAGGGTGTCATTGTACTGTCATGGTATTCACAATTATTTTTATTTCCTTGAACTATTTCTACACATCATTTTTGTCTTCTAGAATAATGTGTAAAAAGTTACTATTTCACATGATGGTTAATGCTGGAAATATTTATTTGGCTATGCTGAAATCTCTTTGATTTCTTTTTGTCTATAAAAATTTTCAACTTCTGATCAAAGAACAGAAACAAAACCATGAGATTTGATGGCCAAATCCACACTAGAAAAACTAAGCGGTCACTAATTAGCAACATAATTGAAGTATTTTGTGTAAAATCCTTAAGATAAAATATGTGCACATAGCCCACCAATTTCATATAGCAAGAAGGCTCAAGGCCTGGCCACACTTAACCAGAGATTAACACCCCATAGATTGATGTCCTGGGTAATGACTTAATGGGTCCAGAAAGGATGTACTAAATCAATTCCTTGTTGCTCTCCTGTCAACCCTTGTATTCCACAGGGTCACAAGGAATAAGGGAAGTCGATGGGAGAGTTTCTTCTATCAACCTTCCTCTATGGGGAGGCTGCAGAAATTTGGCTTAAGGTATGTCAACTCCACCTATGCCATTCACATAGCAGGAGCTGCATATCCTAAGATGACTTTATCCCTAAGTGTAGACCTTCCCCGTGTGTGTGGTTTAATGATAAACAAAAAGTTATTTGTTGAGAATATTTCATCCGGCTCTAGTCAGGAGGTCACAGGAAGTATTTTGTGTCTCCTTATAACTACAGCCAGCAGAATATTTCCTCTCTTTCCTCCTTTCTGAATGCTAGGAGACAGTGTGGAATGATTTTTGTCCCCCTCTGTTCCCTTAAGCTGGGGCTACACATGAGCACTCTTTTCAAAGGGCAAAAGTCGACGTTCAGCAGTTGAAATAGCAGCCGTTGAAAGGGAGCGACTGGATGCTAGTGGATTGACAGGTCGATCCACTCTTTCGAAGTGCCACTGTGGTCTTTCGAAAGGGAGCGTCCACACGGCTCCATGCCCTTTTTCAAAAGAAGGGAGGCAAGAAATGCCACGGACAGGGTCCCATGGCCCCCACTCCCACAAGGGACACCAACCTGCTCACCATGGACTGGGCATCCTGTCCAATGGGGATGCATCCAGGGGTCTCTCATGCGGGTAGCCCATCCCGGCCTGTGGTGTACAGTCCACAGGTTCTGTCCAGCACAGAGCAGCCACCGCCTCATGTGTGGCTTGTGGTGCTGTCCAGTGGGGGCTGGTGCTGGGCATTGCTGGTGGGCCACTGCAGGGTGCCACATACCATGGTGGGCTGGCATGTATGTGGCCTGGGACCACTGGTCCCGTGCGCGGCCAACTAGCCATTGTGTCACCCCCGCCCCCCACCCTACGGAGCAGGTGCACGCCCCTCCATGTACATACCGGAGAGTCCTTCTATGAAGTCCAGGGAGCCCAGCTCCCAGTCACCCACCTGGAAGAGCTGAAGGGGAAGTAGATGGTGAGGTCCCCCTCCTCACTCAACCACTCGGTGGTTCCCTCACTCTCTGGGGTCCATGGTCTGGGCTGCTCCTCCACCACCGGCTGTGGCTCTTTGGCAGATGTGTCCAGGAATTCCAGGGGTGGGGAGCTGTCCCAGGGCCCCAGGATGCCCCAGAGCTCCTGGAAGTAGGGGCATGTGGCTGGGGCAGCCCCGGAGCAGCCGGCCTGGTCCCTGGCCCGGGCATAGCCCTGCCACAACTCCTTCACCTTGGAGTGTACCTGTTCGGTTGTACACTCTGGGTGGCTCCTGGTGTGGAGGCCCTGAGCCAGGTGGTCGAAGGCTGCGGCGTTGCACTGCTTGACCCCCGTCTCATGCAGGACCTCCTCCTCCTTCCACAGGCCCAGGAGGTCCCACAGCTCCCGCTCCGTCCAGAAGGAGGCCCTTTTATTTTCTCCCCCTGGAAGCCCTGGGAGCCCTGTGGGGGCTCAGATGGGGAACGGTGGGGCTCGTGAGGGGGCAGGCTGCTGGCCATGGCTGTGGCACTGGAGCATGGGGCTGGAGCATGTGCAGAAATTGCTCCTAGCATGCTCTCAGCTTCCTGCCATGGGTTTCCTGCACGCTTGCAGCTTTAAGGCAGCTGGACACAGGGATCATAGAGCCCTGCGACTGCCAGCTGGAGCAGCCCTGCGCTCCAGCTGACCGGCGCCATGGCGGACCCGTCTTTCAAAAAAGCAGAATGTGAAGCATCTACATGTGTACCCTTTCGATTTAGTTTTTCGAAAGGGGCAGATCTTCCTGATACGGGATCAGGGTTCAGATTTTGACGTCTGCGCTGTGTTCCTTCAATTTCGTTTTGAAAGACATTGATACACATGTGGATGCTCCTCCCGGTCTTTCGAAAGAGGGCCACTTATTGCGACGTTTTGTGTACATGTAGACACAGCTTTACTGTTTATTTTAGAAGAATAGGGAGGGATCCCAGCAGAAGAGATTCATTTCCTCAGCTCTTCCACTGGATCCCCATTATTTAAAAGGGTAACAGTAAATTCTCATCACCAACAACTTTTAAATCAAGATGATTTTTTAAAGCCCTGTTCTTACCCAAGAGGAATTGTTTTGGGGAGTTCTATGGCCTCAGTATAGGAGGCCAGGTGAGATGATAACAATGGCCCCATGTATATATATCAGGCAGTTTGAGGAGTGCCCTTTGGAGTAGAATTTGGTGTGAGCTTCCTATGTCATCCCATATGACACACACTAGGCTCAGACCCAGGAATGTCTAGTATCACTGATCAAGTATGCCCTTAAGAGGTAAAAATGGAATTGTTTGTCCTGCTGCTGCCTATACTGTGCTTGTTACAGGAATATGGAATGACCTTCAGTTCCCAGGGCTATCAGTACCATCACTTTTCTAAGATCCTAACTAAGTATAGCTATCTTAGTGGTATTAGAAGAAGGAGAGAACACAATATGAAAATTAGTCAAAATGTTCGTAACATCATGTAACTCTTTTCTTCCACTTCAGTAATGGGTCAAATATAACTTTCAAATTCTGATTTTCGAGAGCACTTTTTTCTATTGTGAAATATTCAAGTATTGAATCAAACTGCAGAGTTAAGAAGAAGTTTGAGATGTACATAATAATTATTGTTATTAATTCATAATTAAGTAGCCTGAGGAATGCTGTAAAAGAAACTTGCTCCCACTCCATTTAGCCCCTCAGTTCCCTTCAGTTGACGTATCAGTGCAGTAAATCCTCGATTTAATGGACTAATAGGGGGACGGGTGTCCATTAAACCTGAAAGTCCATTAAATATGAGGGTTTACTGCCCCTGCCCACCAGGCCCCCCCCCAGCCCCAGTCCCTCACCACACCCCAAAAAAGCAAGCCCTGACTCACCAGAATTGCCGCTGCTGGAGGAGCCACTGGAGCCCACTGCCAGAGGGTCCCCACTGCGTGGCCAGAGGGTCCCTGCTGCGCAGCTGAAAGATCCCCACTGAACGGGTGGAGCAATCCTGCCTTGTGTCTGGAGGCTTCCTGCCACATGGCTGGAGGGTCCCTGCCATGCGGCTGAAGCTGCCCGGCACGGAACAAGCACCCTTGTCGGAGCCACCACACACTCCTCCCACCAGGAGTGGAACATGTATGCGAGTGATCTGCCCCCATACACACCCCACCTCTGGGGAGGCTGCCGGACAGCCATTGTTCCCGAAGTCCGCCAACTCAGGGTCTCTAAAACTGAGGGTTTACCCTGTCGTTTAAACTTCAAGCCGATTACCCACAAGCAGGCCCACTGATGGGGGTGGGCAAAAGGGGCTTTTGCCCCAGGGCTGTTATTTCAAAGAGGCCTGAAGGTCTCGCTGCTGTGACTGCTACTTTGGCTCAGTCTGTCTGCGCCTCAGAGCAGGAGGGACGGTGCCGCAGTCTGGGTGACACTAAAGGCTGACTGCCTTGGGCCCCACCCCTTCTAGGGCACTGAGCCAGATCCTCCTCCCACCTTGCCCTAGATGCTGTCAGCCCTGCTGTCCATAGTCCATCTCCTCATGTGCTGAGAGTCCATAGGAAAAGCAGAGGGTAGCTAAAGGGGACAGGCTGAGCTGCTGAAGAGCTAGCCTAGCTTTCCCACAGTACCCAATAACTTTTCAGTTTTGGAACAAAACAAACCAGCAGTCATGTAGCGCTTGACAGACCAACAAAATAATTTATTAGGCGATGAGCCTTTGTGGGACAGACCCACTTGATTTACTGCATTCCCTATGCTTCCTGAATTGGCAAACCACAGCACTAGATGTGCAGCTTCTCCTGGGCTGCACGGGGCCAAACTCGGCTGGGAATGTGTATCCCACGCTCTCCCAAGTTAGTTTTGGTTAATCTAGTTCAGACTGAATGGAGTTACTCCATATTTACACTGTGACTCAGGGCAGAATTTAGCCCTAACCACATTCTGATAACTGAGTAGCTCACCATCATCTCTGTACACCAGCATACGTGGCTACTTAATTATCTGTAGTACACATCTCGAGGATGTGATCCTCCAGTAAATTCTTAGCTCAAAGGGAAAATTTTAGTTGACATTTTTGACTCTATACTCCTTTGCTTTTACTTGCTTTAATTAATAACCCTAATGTTACAATATAGATTTTTTTTCTTCATTCCATTTTTTGTTTGTTTGTTTGTTAATTTAGGAAAAAGTCCTATAAATTTATGAGGTATCAAATTAATTTGGATTCCAAGAAAAAAATAATCTAAAATCTGTAGGGTTGTATAAAAATATATTTTCCATATTTTTAATCATCTTACAGAATTATATAGAAGAAATATAATCCTCTGAAATTCTCAAGGTAGAGTTACAAACCAGCCTACAAAAAGGCTGTTAATTTCTATTACAGTCTGTAGCACTTTTCCGTAATAGGAAAGATGACTGTTTTAACATCAGAAATGGGTAAACTGGATTATTATCTGCTTTGTGCCTGGAAATGTCCATTTAAATTCATACACTGACACTTCGAGAATACTTTGAGATGTCTCCAGTCATGAGCTCGTCAAGCACATCTGGTGGCAGGTTTAATGCATTCTACCTGTAGCCTCACTTTTGATTTTTGAAAGCCCTCTCTTGTGTTCCAATTATTATTTATTATTTTTATAACAGCAGCATCTAAAGGCAGGCACTCTGCTAGGCACTTAAGGTAATATAACACAGACAGTCTTCATCCCAAAGAGTTTACATTCCAAGTTTAAAATGAGAGACAATAGGTGGAACCAATCAATGATGAAACAGTTATGAACAGTTGTCAAATGGTATTCGTGGCACACCAGCTGTCTGACCATTGTGGCAGTGCTAATTAGCATACTTCAGTGTGTAGTAAATTACCCTCTGGACGTATCCTTAAAAGAAAATTATGTGTACACATGTTGGAGAGTAGAAAAAAGAAAGCATGGGGGATTATTAGCACCAGACTCAAAGTCTGTGTCTTCTTTTGGCAAAAGTAAGCAAACCAACCTCTTAAGCATTCAGTATAGCTCTCTTCCACATTCACTGCTCTGTGGCTTGCATTGAAATAGAAGTTGTTCAGGTGCTAATACATGGATCTAACAGGAGATAATGTGTCATTTCAGTATGGATATATAACTATTAAGATAGATCATGTCAAAAATCCTAGTGCTAATGGTTCCATACTATGCATCGACATGATCCATTTTAATGGCTCTACTCCTTCAGAGCTGCTCCTCTATATGTTATGTCAACGCATAATACTGAACTATTCATTTGACACAATACATCTTATCAACCCTTCTTTTGGAGTTATTCAAATTTAGAATGTCAGTGCATAATGTGGTGTTAATAAGTGGATTTTTGACATGATGTACCATGTCAATGCACCGTAATGACTGTTATAACAAGCAGTGCTTAGTAAAACTGGTTTGAAGTCGTTACTGCATATGCACAGCAGATGAAATTCTAATGATGTCTTTTAAAAAAAAACACTGGATTGTGGGGAAAAATTAAAGCCCCTGTTTTTGAAGGGCCCAGAGGTTAACAGTGCACATCATGGATGTAGTGCTTGCCTTGCGGGGTAAGGAGCTTTATCTGTGGAGTTCTGTATACCTGGCTCAGTGGAGTCACCGTAGCATTTTTCTGATTAACTGTTCTAAAACAGATTTCTTAGTGAAACAGTGCCAACATTTTCCCTGGCCAGCACAGGCAGCCTCTGTCATTGTTCAGACATCGCGCTTTCCTGTCTGTCCGTCTCAGGTGGATGACAGTCCAAGGGGTGGAAATGACCCTTGGCACTTTTCAAAATGAGTGAAGGTGTCTTGCCAAACATCCTTTCTTTCATCAAAGCCAAAATTCAAAACTTTGTGAGACACGTTTCAGCATGTGAGTGTGCTCCTGTAGCCACCAGAATCCACACCCCCCCCAGGAAACACAGGCACCTGAGCCCTCAAAAATAATCACTTGAATAAACTCCTTGTATACAATCTCAAAACAAAAGAGCAGTCCAGTAGCACTTTAAAGACTAACAAAATAATGTATTAGGTGGTGATCTTTTGTAGGATAGACCCGCTTCTTCAGAGTTCAAAATATGTGAAGTCAGATCTTTTATGAAAGCATATAGTGTTCTGAATTGGGTCACCATGGCTGCGTCTGCACGACCATGTTATTTCAAAATAACTTTAGCAGCATCTAAATGGCACACACTATTTTGAAATAAATTTTGTGATTTCCATTCCAGCAAACCTCATTTCAGGAGGAATAGCATTTATTTTGAAATAGATATTTCACAATAGCAACTTTGAAATATCTTATTTTGAAATCAGGCTGCTATGTAGATGTATCCTATGAGATATTACATAGACTCTGGTTGGGATCTATGTATTTTTGCATATTGAGTAGTATGTTCATGAATGATACCACAATTTTAAGTAAACCTCACAGCATAGAAGGGTTCTCCCAAGCTCGTTTTTCACGCAAAAATAAAGTCACATACGCATCTATTATCCAGCCAGGGAAAGACCATGGTGGACCATTAAAGTTAGTGAGAAAACTCTGAAACAACTTGAAACTGAAAAATAAAACACAGCCCTGGATAGCTAAGAGAGGAAATAGCCTTCCCCACCATGACAGAGAAAAAATTAAAAACTGTAATCCTCTAAGAGAAAAGGGACTTGAGGTGAAGCACATCCACAGAGAAAGTCAGTCACAGGCCACACACAGCTCCACAGCAGGAGTCCAGAGGCTCAGGTCTTCTCCTAGGGCCAGAGGTGAGGAGTTCAGTGTTCGGGAGGAGGCTCTGCACTGGGGAAAAGGGTTGGAACATTGGAGGGGATTCCAACCTGGGGCAGCAAGTTGGTCTGCAGGATCTGGGATGGGGCTTGACTGTGGGAGTAAATTTAGAGCTGTTGAAGGGGGGTGGGGGTAGGAGGGGCCTCAGGGCTGGGGAAGGGGATTCAGGGTGAAGGTCTGGGCTCTGAGAAGGGGTTGGGATGCAGAAGCAGCTCAGGGCTGGAGACATATGTTGAGGTGCAGAAGGTGGTGAGAGGTGCAGACTCTGGACAAGTGCGGCTTACCTCAGGCAGTTCCCAATAGGTGACATATCAGGGCACAAGCAGGCTCCACCCATGCCCTGTCCCAACTCCACTCCTGGAAACTGCCACAATGTGGCCAGCCAGGTCTGTATAGTGCGTGCTGCCTGCAACCTCTGGCACCACCTTTGCAGCTCCCATTGACCACGGTTTCCAGCCAGCGGGAGCTGCCGGGACAGGCACATGTAGACTTGGAACTTCCCTGATTGTCTTTCCCTGTGCCCAGGGACAATGGGAGAGCTGACCAGCCTGTCTCCCTAGCATCCCCCTGCAGCAACTTTCCAGCCTTATGGGATAGAAGGCACTGAGGCTCAGAGCTTGTATACTGCTCACACTATGAAATTAGGCAGGGGGCTGGATCTGGCCTGTGGGCAGAGGTTACCCACCCATGATCTAGATCCTGGTGTGTCCATGAAATGCTGGATCCACTTTTTGATGGAGATACACTTGGAAATTGTTCAGAGGTAATAGGAGGTTTATATTGGAAAAGAGAATTTAACTAACATAGACATGTAAAGCTCGAAGTTGCATCTTTATTATTATTTTCTGTGTGAGTTGCCAGCGCTTGCTTTTCCTTACTTGTTACGTCTTTGAATATGCAGTTTTTCTACTAAATAAATCTTTTGTTTATTTTTATCTAAAGCAGATATCTGGTGTGCAGACTTTGAGGGGTGCGTATGTTAAAGTGAACTAATAATTTGGGACGGATTTCATTCCTTCAGGGTGATGAACCACGGGTGGAAGTCAAAGTGCCTGGTAGGTAAGAAGTTGGAATAGATGGATTTTGGGGCCACTATGCACAGGAAGGGCTGTTGAAGGCACCCTGCTGCGAGTAACTAAGTGGATAGAAGCCAAGATGAGACCTTTGTTCTTGTAGCCTGACAACTGGTGTTAGGATGCTGGATCATAGCAGCCTAGAATGAAGGCATGCAAAGTTACAAAGCAGGCATTGGCAGAACCCCTTACTGTTCTAAGTGATCACCAAAACTACCTGTACCCTGTGTGCCTATGCAGCAACAATAATTCAAGGTAACTTGAGTGTAATACATGCTGTATGATGCAAACCTTAATCTATTCCATTCCCCGGCGATGAGCATATTTCTAGGAACCGAAAAAAATCTACTCCCCATCCCCACCCAAAAAGCATCCAAAACTCTAGCCTGTACTTACAAAAGCATTGCTTATTGCAACTGATCTCTCCACCCAGTATCTAACGTCTCATTTTTAAGCAAACTAACCGATAAACTAACCAAGTCACCTGTAACTCCACCTACATACTCCCAACATCCTGAAGTCCTCCTCATAGGCTTCAGGTCCAGAAATGGAAGCAATATATTGCTGCATTCCTCCACAGCACTTGATATGGTCAGTCATGGAATGCTGCCATCTATCACTAAGATGCAGCAAGGGTTAGAGAACTTACACTGAGATGACTGAAGGTGTTCCTTTCCTTCTTGGGCTGCACTCAGAGAAGTAGGATGAAAAGGTATCCCTCCTGGATCCATACTCTCTGGTATTGTACTCAGTATCCATCTGACACCATTATAGGAAATCGGGAAATAAAATGGACTAAAATTTCAATGACATGCAGATGCTACCCAGCTCTACCTCACTTTTACATCAGTTGTGATAGTCGTATTTTACCTAAAACTCCAAGATCATGGATAAATCATCAACTGGATGAAGCTTAATCCAGGAAATACCAATATGATTTTTACTGGCAATGCTGGAAGAACTTGTTGGTTCCATAATATCAACTTCCATTGAAGAAATTTGTTGACAGACAAATTGTTCTCCAGAATCATTTGTGGCTTTTAGGTACTGCAGTAGCCGTAGCTTTGGAAAAAAACACATCTTGTTCTATGATTAGGAAGAAAAAATCCCTTCTTTCAGATATGGATTTTGCACAGGAATCATAGAATCATAGAAGCGTAGGACTGGAAGGGACCTCGAGAGGCCATCGAGTCCAGCCCCCTGCCCTCATGGCAGGACCAAGCACTTTCTAGACCATCCCTGAAAGCCATCTATCTAACCTCTTCTTAAATATCTCCAGTGATGGAGATTCTACCACCTCCCTGGGCAATTCATTCCAGTGTTTGATCACCCTGACAGTTAGGAACTTTTTCCTAATGTCCAACCTGAACCTACCCTGCTGCAATTTAAGTCCATTGCCTCTTGTTCTATCCTCAGAGGCAAGGAAGAACAAGTTCCCTCCCTCTGCCTTATGACACCCTTTTAGATACCTGAAAACTGCTATCATGTCCATATATTCATAAATTCATCCATAAATCCATAAATTCATTACTTCCAGAACATGACAACCCATCGTCTCATCCAAAAATGCTGTCAGGGCCACACAATCCCAGTACACTACTCTCTTTAGTAGCAATTCATTTAATAATGTACCAGATTAGCGGTTTCAGGACCAGTCTTCCAAATCCTCCATTGGGTTGTTTCAAATTATCCTAGGGACCCACAGTGGTGGGTCCCTCCTCCTCCTCTGGTGCGGCAGAGGGCTCAGGTGCAGCCGTCTCCACTGAGGCGTGGGGTGGTGAGGCATCATCTGCAGCCAGGAGGTTCTGAAGCTCCCCATAGAAGGGGCAGCTGGCAGGAGAATGGTTGGGCCTGCAGGCACCGTCCCAGGCCCCGCATGTACCCCTGCCACAACCCCTTCGCCTTACAGCTGACTTGCTCTGGTGTCCGGGAGGGGTGGCCATGGGCAGCCAGACCCTGGGTGATGCAGGCAAAGTCTGGGGCATTCCTCTGGTGCCCGCTGATGTCCCGGAGTACCTCCTCATGGCGCCAGAGCCCCAGGATGTCCTAGAGCTCTGGCTTAGTCCAGGAGGGGACCCTCCATTTTGGAGCCCAGTTGGGGTCTTGGCTGCCCCAGTCCGGGTTCCTGGGGCTCCTCTGAGAGTGCGGGGTGCTGTCCGCTGGCCATCTCTGCGGGCTAGGGCTTGCTGGGCACTGCAGGGCCTTGGGAGAGTGTGGCAGGCAGCCCCGTATGTGCTGCCTGTCTCATACTCTCAGCTTCCTCCCACGGGGTCTCTGGGTCCACTTGGGTCGTCTGGAGCATTCCTGCTCTCCGATGGTCCACTGCCATGGCAGACCACTTCTTTCAGAAGAAGCAGCCTGGGAATGTCTCCACATGCCTTCTTCCAGAAGAATCTTCCCAAAGAAGGCCCTCTTCCTGATTCTGCAGCGGAGTATGGAATCTGGAAGATGGGGCACCTTCTTCTGGATTTCTTCCGGAAGAGCACCTAGCATGTGTAGATGCTCCTTGGATCTTCCAGAAGAAGGTTCCATTCTTCCGGAAGATCCTGCCTGTGTAGAAGCGGACTCAGAGCAGGTCTTTCAACCATTTGTGCACTCATTTTATAATAGTTTCATCTCAGAAACACTTCCCTAGTTTGCTTATAAGAATGTCGAGAGGGATTGTGCACAACACTAAATAAAATGAAGATACATCACAGCTACTGCTTCCCTCTATCCCCTAGGCCATTAATCCTTCCAAAGAAGAAAATTAGGTTTTCTGATGCCGTGTTGATGCCAATAGGAATTCCACACAGCTAGAGAGAGAACAATGCCAGTCAAAAATAGAATATTGCGCAAATCAATTCAGTATGTATAAGATTAGAATTGTGCTCCCACCTGATGAATAGTCTTACATTGACATTATTTGGGAGCTAATTAATTAATTGGGCCATTTATAGCTCCATCAGAAATGACCAAGTATAGATTAAATCTGCCCTAAAAGCAGGATCATTACTGAGGGAAATATTCATATTTTATTATATAGGTTTAAACATTGCAATGAAAAGCACTTTTTTAAGATGATCGGAAGCCACACAAGAAGAAATAGCATATACTAGTGTCACTGAAATTGAAGCACTATTAACATTTACATACAAGATCAGGGCAAAGCACCAGGATGAGCCCATGCCCATTTAAGTCAACCATACTGCTACTTTTGACCTCAGTGCTGCAGGTCACATCCATTCAGCCTGGGTTTCCAGACATCAGCGACTCAATCAAGAAGAATAACTAGAGCTATTCCATCTGATATTGTTGTTTTGAGTGTTAGCACCAGATGGATAGCTATATATATCACACAGCAGGTATATAATAAGTCACCTATGTTGCTACGTTATAAATATTTTAATTATGACAATATTTAATAAAGTATCAGATATTATACTTGGACAATATTGAAAATATGGATTTAAAGGGCATTAATTCTATTCAAAAAGTCCATCTGTTGCTGGCAAATTCTCACAAGAGGTTGCATAGCAACCTTTATCGCTGAATGCATGTGGTCAGCCTTCCTGGGTTGCTTTTGTCTGGCTTCTGCATAGTGCTGTCCTTAATAGAGAAACAGTAGGCATTCTTTTTTGGCTAGAGCTTTGCCTGGTGAGTGAAGTACTCACTACAATGTGCTTAGGTGCATATCCTTGTGCAGTGATTTCTTATATATACACCTTTGAATGTACTTTTCTATGGATGTCCCAAATACCTGAGCCTTTGGCAGATACTGCTTCTTTCTTTTCTGGACCTTTATATGGCAATAATTATTTTACCTAGGACAAGTGGAAAAAATTTGCAGTGCATAAAGTAGTGAAAAAAATTACACTTTGAAAGCTGCGTCTACACGTGCACGCTACTTCGAAGTAGCGGCACCAACTTCGACGTTAGGCGGCGAGACGTCGAAGTCGCTAACCTCATGAGGAGATAGGAATAGCGTCCTACTTCGACGTTCAACGTCAAAGTAGGGACCGTGTAGACGATCCGCGTCCCGCAACGTCGAAATTGCTGGGTCCTCCATGGAGGCCATCAGCTGGGGGGTTGAGAGATGCTCTCTCTCCAGCCCCTGCGGGGCTCTATGGTCACCGTGGGCAGCAGCCCTTAGCCCAGGGCTTCTGGCTGCTTCTGCGGCAGCTGGGGATCTATGCTGCAGGCACAGGGTCTGCAACCAGTTCTCAGCTCTGTGTATCTTGTGTTGTTTAGTGCAACTGTGTCTGGGAGGGGCCCTTTAAGGGAGCGGCTTGCTGTTGAGTCTGCCCTGTGACCCTGTCTGCAGCTGTGCCTGGCATCCCTATTTCGATGTGTGCTACTTTGACGTGTAGACGTTCCCTCGCTGCGCCTATTTCGATGTTGGGCTGAGCAACGTCGAAGTTGAACATCGACGTTGCTGGCCCTGGAGGACGTGTAGACGTTATTCATCAAAATAGACTATTTCGATGTCGCAACATCGAAATAAGCTATTTCGATGTTGGCTGCACGTGTAGACGTAGCCGAAATGACCTGCACTGTAAATGTATCTTAAAGTTTATAACTCTAAAATTTCAACATTACTTAGGAAAATGTCTAAATATTTGTATGAAAAATATAATGAAGGTATATTTATAAAAGTAAACAAGCATCCATATGCGACCAGTGGTTTGTTTCTGAGTGACTACAGAATCACAGAATCATTTTAAGGCCTTAATTCAGCAAAACATGCATAAGACCATCTTTTGTCAGCAATTCGCTGAAACATGTGGATAATTTTAGGCAATGGGACTTAAGCATGTGCTTCAGTGCTATCCTGAAAAAAGGAAAGACTGCAGAATTGGGGCCCAGGAGAAGTGGGATCCAGTGGTCTGAGCCCAAAATTGAGCATCAGAGTCCTGCTTTCTAATAGTATCTCTGATTGTAACTCTTTGGTAACTGCGGTCTTTGGCAAATCACTTCACATTTTTACCACTGCCTGAGAAATCTGGACAAAAATGTATTGCATATGGCATTTTATTATTAGCTTATAATAGAATTTACAAATAAGTTCAGCAAACTATTAAGATTCATATATTTTATGAGTATTATTGATAGGCCTATGGCATAAATAATTGCCGTCTAAGAAGACTCACATGTATCCAGATTGCTAATATTATTAAATAATTGGGAGTGTTTATAGGTCATAATGTGATATCCTCCTCATTTAGTTCCCACTCCCAAGGAAAAGCAACTCAATATTGTTTTCATTATGCAGTCCAGCCTCTTGAAGGAGTCATTGGCCAGTTGAGCTGGTGAAATTGACAGCTGGCTGGTGAAATGCTTATGCTCTGTTTAACAGAGCATCCAAAAAAACCCCACTCAAAATAGCAAAAATTAAAGTATGCCTGAAAGAATATGCCTGAAACTAATCACACAAGATATAATGAATAGTAACAGAGATATAATATAACACAAGACATATTATAATATAGCGCAGATATAACACAAGATATAATGAAGGAGTAGTAATGTCACTGAGACAGGACTGGAGGAGGAAGAATGGGGATAATGTTAGCCAGGTAATGTTGTAACTCACTGAGGACTGAATAAAATGAAGACTTTTAAAAAATGTAATAAAATCAATAAATATACCCTGTTCTTTCAAAGAAAACTGTGCACTCAAGTGCCTGTGGTTTCTTGGAGTTCCACAGGATTCCCCAAGTGGACATGGCTGCGCCTGCTTGGTTCTCCTGGTAGGATCAGGCTTTTGTTCATCTCTAAATCACATAGCAAGTCTAACATGGTGGGAAAAGGGACATCCAAGGAGCGTTCTGTTTTCCAGTTCCCTTTCTGTCTTAACTCCTTATTCCTAGTTCTACAAAATATGTCTTCATCCTGTTGCACAAAGGATGGGAAGGCGTGGGGCAGATTGCCTCAAAATGATGGAGGTTTTTTTAAATTTTATGAAAGAAAAATGAATTCAGGTCACAAGGTGTATACAGGTTTCTGTATTTACAGGACTCCACGACCAGTTAAACTGTCCAAGTTTTTCATTCAAAAAGCCACAAATACACAAGACATCATATCCATTTGCCTCTCAATTCTTATCTTTGCACTCTTCATTCAAGTTCTTATTGACCCAGAAAAATAACACAGATGTCTCACTGACATTCACACTGCTTGACTGAAGTCAATAATGCTTTGGTTATCCTGTAGGACAAACAGAAGCACTTCTCCAAAGTACCTTAGAGCAGGTAAACACTGAGAACAGCACCTCAATGAGAAATTTCTGCAGATGTCACCACTAGCTTCAGCTGTTTTTGCCAATATATAATGCGTTAAAAAGTATAACTTCAAAAGTGTAACCGGTAGTGTGCTTTATGGCTGTATCACTTTTTACACAACTTTTAGGTCCCACCTTTGCTGCACCTTTATCTATGAAATGGTTTAATAATTTGATTTTACCTTATGGTGTAAGCTAATTGAAGATAAACAGTTTGTCTCTGCCCACCCTGGTCAGAAAATCAGTGTTTAAAATAAGTGAACCAGAGAAACAGTAACTTTTTTGAATAGTTCCCAGGTACATAAACTTCTAGTCAGAGGTTATTGGCAGCAGGGGATGGAACACAGGCATCAACCAGGGGGCTAGCAGGTTGGAGGGCCAGTGCTAGCATCAGGTGTCTACGTCGCACCTTCCCCTACTGCACCCTGCACTCACTGGCCACAGCAGGGCAGGTGCAGGGCAGCAGCTCCAGCATGCACAGTGTGCCTCTCCAGCCCTGACATTTCCTTCGGGGCTGGAGCAGTGCAGTTGAAGAACAGTGTTGTGTGAACTGGAGCCACCTTACTGCATCTTCCCTGCTGCTGCTGGTGAGCGAAGACTGGGAACGGCATGGACTCCTGCTGCTGGTACCAGCCCTCTGTCCTGCTAGCCCCACTGATAGCTGCCAGCCGGCTCCTCCTTCCTCGAAGAGTGCATGTGACCTCATGTGCAGGCCTGCCCATGCATGACCCCTGCTTCTAGTGTAAATAAAAACTTTGCTGTAGCCAAGATCTACATACAGCTCTAGCACTCACAAGTTAGCACAAATCCTCCCTCTGATACAAAGTCAAAGGAAGTAGTTCAAGTTTAGTTTGACCAGATCAGTGTTTACAGAATTTACATATGTAACTGTTGTCATTTCTTCCTTAAACTGATGTTTACATTATGTTGGTTCAAAATATTGGGGAAAGGCATTATGAAAGAGAGTCAAATGACAGGGATACTTATGGAGCAGCTTCTGTCAAAGTATTACCAGTTGATTTTAAGGGTTTTCTTTTGGAATCAGAAAAGCTGTGTGTCAAAGACTGCAAGGACAGGTCTATAGAGCAAAGTTATTTCAAAATACCTAAGCTAGTGTCTATTAAAAGCAACCGCCATTTAGAAATTAATTTGAAATAGCTGTTGACTTATTTCAAACTTGGTAAACCTCATTTCACAAGGACTGCGTCTACACTAGTACGTTCTTTAGACTGATTTTTTTCAAAAGAAGGGGGCTCTTTCGAAAGATCCCTCAGAGCGTCTACACACAAAAACCATTCTTCTGATATTAAATTGAAAGATGCAGTACTCCTTTCAAAAGTGCTCTTCAACTCCTCTTTCAGGAAGGACACCTTCTTTCAAAAGTTTCTTTCAAAAGAAAATATGTGTAGACATTTCTCAGGGCCCTTCTTTCAAATCTCACTGCATCTGATTTTTGGATCCTACCCCTTTCTTTTGAAAGAGCAGAGGCTGTGTGGACACTCTCTTTCAAAAACAGTTCTTTCAGAAGAGATCTTCCAGAATGGCTTCTTTCAAAAGATGTCTGTAGTGTAGACATAGCTGAAGAAAAGCACCTATTTCAAAGTAGCTATTTCAAAATAGGTGCTGTTAAAACAGGGAATAGTACCTATTTTGAAATAAACCGTAATGGGTGCACCTGCACTTGCATTCCTCTTTTGCAAGAGGCATGCAAATGAAGGAAATCAAAAATGCAAATTAGGCGCATGCTTGCATATTTGCCACCTCATTTGCATATTCTAATTTCGAATGAGCTTCTTTCGAAAGAAGAAAACCAGTGTAGAAGCTAGTCTTTCAAAAATAAACCCCATCTTCAAAAGAATCCTTCTTCCCATTAAATAAAGGGAAGAACAATTCTTTCGAAGATGGGTCTACTTTCAAAAGAGCAGCATCGAAAAAGAAGCTGTTTTGAAATTAAAATATGCAAATGAGGTGCCAAATATGCAAATTTAGACCTCAATTGCATTTTCAATTTACCTCATTTGCATGCCTCTTTCAAAAGAGAAATGCACGTGTAGATGCACCATGAGTCTGTTTAATTTTAGCTTCTGTAGTGCATCACCTTTAATGAGAAACTAAATTAAACTGATATGAATTTCTTATTTCACTAGCAGGTCTATGAAACTAAAAATCTCTGGACTAAACTTATCCTTGCGAGCCAGGTTAAATTCACAATTGCGTGCAAAGTGTCCAAAAAGCCTTCCCTGTTTGAAAAAGAAAATAATAACATTGTTAAAAAAAATAAATAAATGTCTATTAAAACACGTCACGTTTTTCCTACTTTTCACATAAATATCGAACTTTTTTCTCACTGTCTCTGGTTAAAAATAATTAAGACTTTTTTTACCTATATTTTTACATTGGCCTCAAGATACCAATCTTCCCAATGTTTTATGAGGAGGCTCCTACAAGCTTTTTCTGTGATAAACCTGTATGTGCAATATGAGGGGTGCTCGGGTTAGCAAAGGGGTCAGGCATGCCAGGAGAAGCACGCAAGCCAATTTTCATCAGCCCATAAGGAAGGAGCTCAACTCTGCCCCTCCTCCCCCATGTAGCCAGGAGCTTGCTGAAAGCCATGACATCTGTGGATTAGGAAAAAAACAGCTATTGCTACCAGCCAAACAATAAAGCTCAGCATCTCACCTTATTTGTCAATGAAGCTTCTGTAAGCAGGACTATTAGGCTGTGTCTACACTTGCCCCAAACTTCAAAGGGGACAGGCTGATGGGAGATTACTAATGAAGTACTGTGATGAATATGCGGCACTTCATTAGGCTAATTCTCCCCTGCAGCAACGTCGAAGTGTCAAACTTTGAAGTGCTGGTATACCGTTTAGCTGCAGGCGCCTTGAACTAGTACCGGCACTTCAAAGTGACCACGGCTACATGGCATGCTGGCACTTTGAAGTTTGGAGCTTTAAAGTTGCCGCGGGGGAGATTAGCCTAATGAAGTGCTGCATATGCATCACAGCACTTCATTAGCAATCTCCCATCACCCTGATTACCATGCCCCCTTCAAAGTTCCGGACAAGCGTAGACATAGTCTTAGTGACTTTAAAATTTGTCATCGACATTTGGACTGTACATAGAGGTCAAAAGCTCCAATTTCAGCGCTCTGCCTCAGAAAGGTTGCTGACCCCTGGGTAAGCATAAAAGATGGGGACAGGACAAGGGAAATGTATATTATTATGTATTTCTATTTAAATAAAAATATTTTGCCATGCCTTCAAAAGAGAGGAGAGGCATTAGCAAGCAAGCTAAGGCTTGTTCCATACAACTTTGACTCTGATTCATAACTCCATTTACTTAGAATTCTTTGCTAAATTGGAGGTAGGTTGAACACACTTCTAATGTACCATAGAGTTCATCCAGCACAATTAGAAGTAGGGAAGGGTAAGGTGAAGGCTTCCTAAGGAAATCCAAATGTACTCTCTCCCCAGCAAATTGTTTTGAAAGCAATTCAAAGGGAAAATATTTGTTCTTTAGAGGTATTTTAGAAGCTCCTACAATAAAAAATACTCTCTAAGGCTGTGTCTACACTTGCATTCCTCTTTCGAAAGAGGTATGCAAATGAGGGAAATTGAAAATGCAAATGGTGCAGATTTGCATATCGGGGACCTCATTTGCATGTTCTAATTTCGAAAGAGCTTCTTTCGAAAGAAGAAAACCAGTGTAGACACTGCTCTTTTGAAAGTAAACCCCATCTTCGAAAGAATCCTTCTTCCCATAAAAGATGGGGTTTACTTTCAAAAGAGGAGTGTCTACACTGGTTTTCTTCTTTCCAAAGAAGCACTTTAGAAATTAGAGTATGCAAATGAGGGGCCAGATACGCAAATATGAACCTCATTTGCATTTTTGATTTCCCTCATTTGCATACCTCTTTTGAAAGAGAAATGCAAGTGTAGACAAAGCCTAATATAGATGATTAATCAGTATTGGAAGAGGTAGGCTGATCCCTTTGCAGGGAGTGAAATCATCCCAATACTGTACTCTGTTCAGTAGGATGTCAGAATGGGGAACTTTGAATTGGAGACATGAAGTTATTTTACCCCTGTATTTGGAACTGCATCTGCTGCTGGAGCGCTGTGTCCATTTCTGGTGCCTGCAGTTCAGATATATTGGAGTGGGTTTAACAAAGGACCACAACAATAATTAAACGGTTAGAAAATGTGCCTTATAATGACAGACTCAAAGAGCTCAATCAAGCTACGTCTACACGTGCACCCAACATCGAAATAGCTTATTTTGATGTTGCGACATCGAAATAGGCTATTTCGATGAATAACGTCTACACGTCCTCCAGGGCCGGCAACGTCGATGTTCAACTTCGACGTTGCTCAGCCCGACATCGAAATAGGCACAGCGAGGGAACGTCTACACGTCAAAGTAGCACACATCGAAATAGGGATGCCAGGCACAGCTGCACACAGGGTCAACGGGCGGGCTAGCGCTTCTGGGGCAACAGCTAGCCACTCCCTTAAAGGGCCCCTCCCACATACACTCAGCCTGCACAGCACGCGGTCTGAGGAGCCATATAGGCACACAGACCCCGAGCGCCCCAGTCATGGACCCCCAGCAGCAGCAGCAGCAGCAGCAGCAGCAGCAGCTAGAGGTCCACCCAGCCCTCCCGGCAGGAGCAGGGTTTGCCCTGGCTCATGTCATGTTGGGGGCAGCTGAGCACCTTCTTGCCTCAGGGGAGGAGATGCCCCCAGGGCAGCAGGGCTCAGCCCCTACCCCTGCAGCACCCCGCCCCACCCCCCGCCTCACACGCCGGCGGCTGTGGAGCTACCCCACCAGCACCGACTGGTGGGAGCGGCTGGTGCTTGGGGAGTGGGACGACGACCACTGGCTCCGGAACTTCAGGATGACCCGACAGACATTCCTGGAGCTGTGCCAGTGGCTCACCCCCGCACTCAGGCACCAGGACACTGCCATGAGGCGTGCCCTCCCTGTGGAGAAACGGGTCGGCATCGCTGTCTGGAAGCTGGCCACTCCGGACAGCTACCGATCCGTGGGGCAGCAGTTTGGTGTCGGAAAGGCCACCATCGGGGCTGTCTTCATGGAGGTAAGAGAACCCACAGGGGGAGGCCAGGCCAGGGCAGGGCAGGGCACGGCAGGGCAGGGGGGCCAGGGCAGGGCAGGGCAGGGCCATGAACACCCTGCTCACCCCTCATTGGGGCTGTCCCATGTGCTTTCTCTGCAGGTCGTGCGTGCCATCAACTCCATGCTTCTGCACAGGCTCATGAGGCTGGGGGACCCACGTGCCACTGTCGCCGCCTTTGCCACCCTGGGCTTCCCCAACTGCTTCGGGGCTCTGGATGGGACTCACATCCCCATCCGCGCCCCGGACCACAGCGGAGGCCGATACCTCAATCGGAAGGGCTACCATTCAGTCGTCCTGCAGGCCTTGGTGGACAGCCGGGGACGGTTCTAGGACATTTACGTGGGCTGGCCTGGCAGCACCCACGACGCCCGGGTTTTCTGGAACTCGGGCCTGTGCCGCCGGCTGGAGGCGGGGACCTACATCCCCCAGCGGAAGATCCCTCCTGGGGACACCACCATGCCCTTCTGCATCATCGCGGATGCGGCCTACCCCCTCCGGCCATGGCTCATGCGCCCCTACACGGGCCACCTCTCCGCCAGCCAGGAGCGCTTCAACGACCGCCTGAACCGTGCGCGCCAGGTGGTGGAACGTTCATTTGGCCGCCTCAAGGGACGCTGGTGATGTCTCCTGACCTGCCTGGATGCCAGCCCCAACAACATCCCCCAGATTATGGGTGCCTGCTGCGCCCTGCACAACCTCGTGGAGAGCAAGGGGGAGAGCTTTCTGCAGGGCTGGGCCGCCGAGGCCGGCAGGGCACACGTGCAGCCACCTGCTGCCCCCAGTCGGCAGGTGGACCCAGAGGGGACCCGGGTCCGGGAGGCCCTGCGGGCCCACTTCGAGCAACAGGCCGCGGGGTGAACTCTGCCCAGGCCCCCGACTGCCCACCCCTTCCTCCCCCACACTCCTGCCCCAACGCCCACACCACCATGGAGCACCCCACCGCCCCCCCACACTTGTCCAGGAGAAATGACAGCATGAACTTGTGGGTGAACGTAAATGTTTTTTTTGTCTCAACGAATTTTTTTTTTTTTTAAATAAAAAAATATATATATGTGAAACAGAAACCAAAGAGGAGGGACAAACATTCAACAAAACCAAGATGGGCACAAATAAAACTATGTACAACAACAAATGAAAGCACTGTGCGCCATCAAAAGAAAAACAAAAAGCAGGGAGGAGAACGGGGAGAACTATTTACGGGGGGGGACAGGGCAAACAGGGGCAACACCCACACCCCCCACCCAGTCCCCAAAGTCTGTCCAACAAGGGGGGGGGCCACGTCCCGGGCCCCTCGCCCCTACAGCCCAGCAGTGGGCGTGCCCGGCCGGGAGCTCCGGCGGGCCTGCAGTCTGGTGCACGGCTGGGTGGGAGCGGGCTCCACCGGAAGGTAGCGGCGCCGGCGAGTCTTGGGTGGCTCCAGGGGTCCCTCGGCGCGGTGGCCCTCGCGGGGAGGTGGTGGGGCGACGGCGGACGGCCCGGCGACGGCTGGAGCAGCTGGTGGTGGGGCTGCAGGAGCGGGCATGGCGGGCGGTGGCGCGGCCGGCGCGGCATGTGGGGCCAGGTAATCAACCAGGCGGTTGATGGTGTCCATATAGGCCCCCCATGCCTCTCTGCGCCAGGCCAGTGCCTGCTCCTGCAGCCGGAGATGCTGCTCCGACACCTCCAGCTGCCGGCGGAGGATGGCCAGCAGCTGGGGGTCTGTGGCCGTCGCCGGTAGCAGGCGCAGGGTCCGCCGTCTGGCCCTCCGCGGGGCCGGTGGTTCCTCGGCCGAGGGGCTGCCCTGGAGCGAGGGTCCCGGAGGGCTCTCCGGGACAACTGATGCCTCGCCGGCGCTCTCTTCCGGTCCTTCAGATGGTGCAGGTGCAGGTGCAGGACACAGGAGAGGAGGGGGGAAAGAAGAATGGAGACAGGCGTTAGTGTGGGCCCCGAGCCGTGGCCTTTGTCCCCCCCGCCCTGTGCTGCAGGTTCCCCATCCCCGTCCCCGGGAGATGCTGCTGTGATGGATGGGGTTCAGGGGTCCCCCTGCCCTGCACCCCGTCCCCTGGTGGGAGCGACTCTCACTTCACCCCGCAGGGTCTGAGAGCAGGAGAGGTTTCTTAGGCCACAGATGGCCAGTTTCTGGCAGGAGTGACAGCACCAGCTGTCGGAAGAGACAGTCCTTCCAACCCATCGTTGGGAGAAGACCCCAAGGGGGGCCCCTCTGGGATGCAGCTTTCCCTCTCCTCTGGCTGGCTGCCTACCAGCTCTCCCTTCCCCTAGCCTCTACCTGTGGCCCCCGCCCTCGACCCCCAATTCCAAGCCAGCTCGACTCCTCCCTCCTGTTTGTTCAGGGCAGAGGTGTCACCTGCCAGCTGTAGCGCCAGGATCCTCCTTTGGCCCTGGGAGCTCCTCGGCTCGGGTGGCTCATATGTAGCCTGAGTCTCCCTTTGGCACTCCCCCCACTCCATCGCATGCTGCTGCTGCGGGGTGTCCCACCCCCTCCGCCCGGGGGCCCCTCGAGGTTCTGCTCCCCCCTGGCCCGGGGATGGGGCATGGCACTGTCATGCAGGGTGGCGGGGGGCAGGGGCTGATGGCTGCAGTGCTGTGAGGGCCATGGCCCTGGTGTCCTTGGGGCCATGGCCATGTGAGCGTGTGGGGGGCCCTGGACACATCTCTGTTCCCCCCGCCCCTCAAGCCCCGGGGTGTCCACCAGAGAGGGGTACCTACCTGTGGGTCCGCTCCCACGGTCCGGAGATCCCCGGGGGTCGGAGGCCCTGCTGCTGCTCCGGGATGGCAGGAGGAGGATCTGCAGGCTGGAATCGGTGGAGGAGGAGCCCCCCTCCTCCTCCTCCTCCTCCTCCTGCCGCGATGTCCCGGGGATGGCCTCCGGGGGGGGCCCCTGGGGTGCAGGGCTTACCTCCGGGGCGGACTCCGGCTGCAGGGCCTGCTCGGGCTCGTCAGCCGAGGTGTCAAGGGTGGCCGGAGGGGAGGAGGTGTGCCGGGAGCCCAGGATGTCCCTGAGCTCCCTGTAAAAGGGGCAAGTGACGGGGGCGGCCCCAGATCGGCTGGCCGCATCCCGGGCCCGGGCGTAACCCTGCCGCAGCTCCTTGACCTTACTCCGGACATGGTCCGGAGTGCGAGCAGGGTGACCCCGGGCAGCCAGGCCGTCGGCCAGCCGAGTGAACGCATCCACGTTCCGCCTCTTGCTCCCCATTACCTGGAGTACCTCCTCCTCGCTCCAGAGCCCCAGCAGGTCCCGCAGCTCGGCCTCCATCCAAGAGGGGCCCCGCTGCCGCTTACCAGACTGCTTGGTCCTCTGGCTCTGCTGGCTGCCTTGGCTCCCCTTGGGGGGGGTCCCCTGGGGGCGCTGGGGGGGCTGCTGGGCAGCCATGGCTGCTGTCAGGGGCTGAGGGCTGTGCAGGCTCACCGCCGCGTGTGCAGGCAGGAGCCTGCACGTTGCCTCAGCCTCCTGCAGTCAGGGCGGGGGAGGGGCCCTTTAAGGGGCCGCTCCACGCGGCCACCAGTGAGCTGAGGGGCTGGAGAGAGCGTCTCTCAACCCCCCAGCTGATGGCCGCCATGGAGGACCTGTCAATTTCGACGTTGCGGGATGCGGATCGTCTACACTGTCCCTACTTCGACGTTGAACGTCGAAGTAGGGCGCTATTCCTATCTCCTCATGAGGTTAGCGACTTCGACGTCTCGCCGCCTAACGTCGAAGTTAACTTCGAAATAGCGCCCGACGCGTGTAGACGTGACGGGCGCTATTTCGAAGTTAGTGCTGCTACTTCGAAGTAGCGTGCACGTGTAGACACAGCTTCAGTTTATCTTAACAAAGAGAAAGCTAAGATATCATTTGGTTGCAATGCATAAGCTTTTGCATGGGGAACAAATACTGAATAACGAGCTTCTCAGCTTACAAAAGAAAAGTATAAAACTACGAAAGGCTAGAAGTTGAAGCTAAACACAGTGGCCGTGGCTACACTACCCCTCCCATTTGGAAGGGGCATGTAAATAACAGCCATTCAAAAATGCAATTTTTTTGCGGGAGGGAGAGGGGAAAGAAGGATGCTTTCTAAATTGAGGCACCCTTTTGAAGGAACCCTGGCTACCCGGCTATTTTTATTTTAAAATCATCGCCTTCAATGGGATGGGTGGCCGTCATTATGCAAATGAGGTACTAAATATTCATATCAGCACCTCATTTGCATTTTCTAACTCCTGTAATTTGCATGTCCCTTCTGAAAGGGCAGGGTAGTGTTGCCAGGGCCATTGAGGTTGGAATAAGATACATATTTTTGATAGTGAGGTTAATTAATTATTGGAACAATTTACCCAGGGGAGTGGTGAATTCTCCATCACTGACAGTTTTTAAACGAAGATTGGATGTTTTATAAAAGATAGTCTTGAGGAATTATTTTGGGAAAGTTCTGTGGTCTGTGTTATACAGGGGTCCAGGCTAGATTGTCACAATGTTTTCTTCTTGCCTTAGAATCGATGAAGCTGTGAAGTGCTGGGTACATCTGCCTTGATAGCTTGGCAAACATAATTTACGCTTTCAGAGATATGGATATAGATACATATACACGCGTAAACTGTACAACACCTCTTACAGTTTTCTGACCATCCTTTTATAGGAACTGTAGACCATATTTATATGCTGCCATAATTGCTTATTCTATTCCGTTCTTATTTCCTGCACATCTGCCACTAAATTTATGTGTTTACTTTTTCCTAGAATTTGCTATTTTCTTGTACATTCAAAAGCAACACTCTGTTTTGCATTATGGTTGGGTTCTTTTTCCTGTGGAGAAATGTGCCTGCAAATGAGTTTATTGACTGCTTCACTTGAAAGCAAGTTATCTTGTAAAAAATTATGTTTGAGAACTGGTGCATTCATTATAGCTGACCTGCTGGGATATAAGCAATGTGGAAATCCAAGTTTGCTGCTTAGATTATTGTCTGTATAAAGCTTTGCAACATATTTTGTTTATATTATTGATAATCACGATTTTGCTCTCTCTGTTCCATGGAAAACACATGGACATATATTTATTTTTATTTCTCAGAACATATGTCTCAATTGTTCTACACTCTTGGCTTACTACCATTTAAGCAAACCATTATGTCATATATATGTAGAATTTGGGAGTCTGACTATATTATACGCAAAGTTAAATTTTAGAAGTGTTCTGGATTAATCACTGTTTATCCTTTTTGTATTCTACATAACTGTGCTGAGGTTCACATGCTTTTTGAGATAGGAAAGGCCATTTTATGAGTAAAACTATTGTTTTAAATGTAGAGACTCTTTAGACCTGGTCTCAGGGGTGTCCCAAGATGGGGACAGGGTCTGAGGCAACCCCTCACCGATGCTGCAGGCACAGGGCCCAGGGCAACACCAACCCTGTGCTCTGCCCCCTTATCCAGCAACGCGGTTGGGGTAGCCTGGGGCCAGTGATTACTTGGGGCCTGTGGTTGCCCATAGCAGTTGGTAGCAGCAGCAAGGGGCCACCTCCCTCCACACACACTCACCATGAGGGAGGCAGGAGTGGCAGCCTGCTCTGCTCCAATGCGCTTCCCACTGCTGTGGAGGAGCAAGGCGCAGAGGTCCAAGAGTGTGACGTGGTGCAGTGGAGAAGGCTGATAGCCCCACCACCTGCATGGTAGGTGCAGGGAGGGAGGGGAAGAGGCGGCAACCCCCGCTGCCACTGTCAAGCACAACCCTGGCTCCGGATAATCCCATAGCCCAGCTCCAGGTAACTTTCCCTTCTTCCCAGCCATAGTATGGGTGAAGCAGCTGCCTCAGGGCCCCCAAAAGCACATAGCCTGGGGCAGCCACCACACCTTGTGCTATGGACAGGATGGCTCTGCCTGTCTACTTGACTCATTTAGACCAATGCAAGGCACCTTATGTCAACCTAGCTGTGGATGTGTCTACACTTAAATTTCACTCTTGCCAACATAACTGCCTTGCTATGCGAAGTTGGTAACACCATCTCCCTGAGTGGTGTAGAGAAGGTTGATATAGCTAGGTTGATACAGTGTCATGGTGACACTGTGTTACCTACATGGGCAGTTAATGGCCTTCAGGAGCTGTCCCACAATGTCCCACAGTGATTGCATTGGTCACAGTTGTAAACTCAACTGCCTTGCCCAGGGGCCAGGTGGATAGGGAGCCAACCCCTCCCTGTAAAGCACTGCAAATATTTGAAATTCCTTTTCCTTGGGCACCCACCGTGACAAGCAATCCTAGCAGCTTTCCATTGTCGTGTGCAGCTGCTCAGTTGCCTACGCCAGCTACATACTCTAGACGTATTCCTGCCTGGACTGCACGGAAGATGTTGGATCTCCTGAGTCTGTGGGGAGTAGAGGCTGTGAAGGCCCACTCCAACCCATCCATAGAAATGTGGCCTTCTACGCGCATATCACTCAAAGTAATCAGGAGAAGGGCTACAACAGGAACCAGCAGAAGTACAACTTGAGAGCCCAGGTCCTGCAGCAGGCATACCAAAGGGCAATGGACACCAGCAATTAATCTGGTGAGGAACCACAGACCTGCTGTACGCAATCCTTTAGTGGAGACCCCACCCCCAGAGCCCCATGGATACTTTGGAGGAGCCCGAGCCACAGGTCACCACTGAGAACAGCAAGAAGGAGGAGGTGGTGAGGAAGAAGTGGAGGAATATGGGGGACAAAGGAACAGTGGATCCAGCTGTGTGGCAAGCCAGGGTGTATTTCTAACTCCAGTGCAGACCCTCCAGTCCTGACATGAGTGAGCCTGATGCCGGGGAAAGAACCTCTGGCAAGTATGCAAATATGCAGTTTGCTTCAAAATTACAGACCTGAAATCCCCAAAGTATCAGGGCACATGCTGATTCGTACTTAGGAGGGAAATATGAGCTAAAATTGCCACTCTTTGTGGAAATAAATGCCAGTATTTAGTTTCATTGCCCTATACACATAGACTACATCTACACTAGAAGCCTCTCTTGAGAGAAGTGTCTGCAGGAAGAGATTGTCCAACAAAACCTCTGTTGACAGATTGTGTCTACAACTAAAGAGGGATTGATATTTTGAGACCCACTTTGTCGACAGAACAGGCCCTGGAAGCCCATCAGACAGGGTTGTGTGGATGGCCAGTCCTTTCGGGACCTCGACCAGGCTTCCCCTTAAAGGCCCCCTCCGCCCATGTTCCCTGCCCATGCTAAAGCTTGCCTACCTCCTTGAGGGAATGCAAATCTGTTGCAGGGCTCTCTAGCCATCTGTGACAGACCCAGTTCTTCTCTGACCTCAAGCATGCCGGAGTAGTTCCCAGGCTCGCCCTGGACCAATGGCCAGATGCTGCAGGCACTGCAAGTCATCCTGATGGCTGTCGTTTTGCCCCATCTGGAGTGAACAGCCTGCCATCTATGCTGCAGACGGGTCCTGGTCCCCTTCCAGCAGCTCTCTTGATGGCCATGGGGTCTTGCGGGGCTGCTGGCTGACTGGCATGGCCTAGGGAGATGCTGCAAAGTAGCTGAAAGGGCGTGGGTGCAGATGGTGTGCTGCTGGCCTGTTTTCAGGCTTTCATCTTCCTGCCATGGGTTTCTGGGGCCCCCTGCACCGTTACAAGTGGCAGAGCGCATAGAGCTGTGATGGAGGTGGGGTTGCTGTTGTTGACAAAAGGGTCCCCCGGAGCATCTACATGACATTTTTGCCTATAGAAATCATGGACAGGAGGCGCTGTTGGCAGAAGTGTTGTTTTGTCAACAAAATTCTCTAGTGCAGACCTAGGCATTTACTCATCTGTGCGCTATTTCTCCTCCTGCACCACCACACCCATTTCTTCTCAGCTCCCTTTCCCCCTGCAAAGGTCATATTCTCCATAGCTTTGTGCTGTGGCTGGCACCACACTGTATCAATCCCAAAAAGTGAGAATGTAGTACATGCAGCTGGCAAGGAACTGAGGGGAATGAGCTCAGGATCCTAAGTTTTGGTTTCTGGAGTGTTTCCGCTGTGTTGTATTTACAGCTGCTGGCACTGTGGCCTTGAAGATCTCTTCACCACAGCTGTGTCTACACATGCACAAAAAATCGAAATAAGTGGCCCTTTTTTGAAAGAGTGGGAGGAACGTCCACACGTGTAAACCCGTCTGTCGAAAGAAAATCAAAAGAACGGGGCGCAGACTTTGAAATCCAGATCAGGAAGATCGCTCCCTTTCGAAATACTAAATTGAAATAGTACACGTGGAGACACTCCACAGTCCACTCTTTCGAAATATGGGCCCACCATGGCAACGGTCAGCTGGAGCAGTGGGGCTCTATGGTCCCTGTGTTCAGCTGCCTTAAAGCCGCATGCATGCAGGAAACCTGTGGCAGGAAGCTGAGAGCATGCTAGGAGCAGCCTCTGCACATGCTCCAGCTGCACGCTCCAGCGCCACAGCATGGCCAGCAGCCAGCCCCCCTGCGAACACCACACCCCCCCACCGAGCCCCCGCAGGGCTCCCGGGGCTCCCGGGGCAGAAAAAAAAAGGGCCCCCTCCTGGACGGAGCGGGAGCTGCGGGACCTCCTCGGCCTATCGAAGGACAAGGAGGTCCTGCACTAGATGGGGGTCGAGCGGTGCAATGCCACCACCTTCGGCCGCCTGGCACAGGGCCTCCACACCACGGGCCACCCATAGTGTACCACAGAGCCGGTACGCTCCAAGGTCAATGACCTGCGGCAGAGCTGTGCCCAGGCCAAGGACCAGGCTGGCCACTCCAGGGCATCTCCAGCAACATTCTCCTACTATCGGGAGTTCCAGGGCACCCTAGGGCCCCAGGAGAGCTCCCCACCCCTGTCATTCCTGGACACCTTGTCCGAGGAGCTGCAGCTGGAGAAGGAGGAGGAGCAGCCCAGACTGGGGACCCAGGAGGGCGAGGGGACCAGGGAGTGGTCGAGTGAGGAGGGAGACCTCACCATCGTCCTCCCCTCCCACTCCTTCAGCCAGGTGACTGGGAGCCTGACATCCCTGGGTGTCACCAAGGGACCCTCCGGTACGTACAGGGAGGGGCACACACCTGCTCCACAGGGTGGGGGCGATGTGACGGCTAGTCATCCGCACACTTGACCAGTGGTCCCAGGCCGCACACAGGCCACCCCCCACATGGGATGTGGCACCCCGCGGTGGCGCACCAGCGATGCCCAGCACCTGCCCTCAGTGGGCAGTGCTGCAAGCCACACAGGGGTGGCAGCTGGTCAGTGCCAGACAGCACCTGGTTCCTGCACACCGCAGTCCGGGAAGGGCCACCTGCATGAGAGACCCCTGGATGCACCCCCAGGCCGGGAGGCCCAGCCTGTGGGGGGCAGGGCAGTGCACCTTGAAGGGTCAGTATCCTTGAGGGTGGCAGGGGCCCCATGGGATGGGCTTGGACAGGTGGGCTACAGCCTGGTCCCCTCCATCCAGGGCACATTACTGACATGCTGTCCTCCTCTCCACACAGCCCCACCATCCATGGGCCGGGAGAGCCCTGGGCTGTCCCTCATCCTCGAGAGCCCCCGCTCCCTGCAGCCCTCGTAGGTGCCTGGACACCACCCCAGGCAGTGCACCATCGGGGCCCTGGCCAGAGGGCCCCCCGCCGGGCCAAGAAGGACCCAGCCAGCCAGCACCAGGCCAAGGTGGCCGAACAGCACCTGAGGCTCACCCAGGCTGACATGGAGTGGAGGAGGGCAGCCTGGGAGAGGCTGCTGTCCACCCTGGAGGACATTGGTCACAACTTCCGGGACCATACGGCCACCGCTGCCTGCCTTCTGGCCCCCACCCCAGCAGCTCCCCTGCTGAGCCTGCCCTCCCTGCCCCCACTGAGCCCGCACCCTCCGCCCCCACTAGGCCCACTTGCTGGCATTATCTGCAGGTGCTACCCGCACCCTCTCCTCCCAACCAGGGACCCCGCACCATGGAAGCAGGGGCTCCAGGGGCCGATGGGGCTCACAGCCCACCACCCCTGCCCCGCAACGAGTGGCTCTCTCCCCTCCAAGTTAGGTTCCCCCACCCCCCTACAAGTTAGGTTCCCACCCCCCCCCGTACATAGCAATGGAAATAGTGTAGATAAATGTTTATTTTATTGTTCACCAGTCCATGCTGTGCTCCTCAGGGGGATGGCGGGTGGCGGGTGTGCGGATGCGGTGGTGGTGGGCGTGGGGATGGCAGAGATGGTGCGTGGCAGATGAGAGTGGGATGTGGGTGTGCATGTGGGTCAGAGGTGGCCATCGGCAAAGGCCTGCCTGAGGGCTTCCCAGGTGCGGTGGCTGTCCAATGGGCCTGGGGGATGGGGGCAGTGCCCAGTTGCTCATAACCAGCACTGACTGGAGGGCCCCCCAGGAGCATAGGCATCCCCCTTTCCGTCCACAACATTGTAGAGGATGCAACAGGCGCCCACCACCTGGGGCACATTGAGGACCCCGACCTCCAGCCGTGTGTGCAGGCACCTCCACCACCCCTTTAGGTGCCTGAAGGCCCGTTCCACAATGTTGTGGGCATGGTTGAGGCACCAACTGAATGCCTCCCAGGCGGGGTCGAGGTGTCGTGTGTACAGCCTCATGAGCCGCGGCTGCAGGGGGTACGCCGCATCTGCCACCATGCACAGTGGCATGGTGATGTCCTCTGCCACAAGGATCTCCCGCTTGGGGACGAAGGTGCCGGCCCCCATGCACCGGCAGAGGCTGGAGTTCCAGAAGATCCAGGCATTGTGGGTGCGTCTGGCCCAGCCCACGTAGATGGTGGTGAACCAGCCCCTCACATCCACCAGGACCTGGAGCACCACCGAATGGCAGCCCTTCCTGTTCATGTACCGGCCGGAGCTGTGTGGCGGGGCACGGATGGGGATGCGTGCGCCATCCAAAGCACTGATGCAGTTCAGAAAGCCCAGGTCCTGGAAGCTGGCAACGGTGTTGTTCAGATCCCCCAGGCGGACGACCCTATGGAGCAGCATCGTATTGATGGGTCTGACAACCTGCAGGGGATGAAGGGGGACACGTGCTCTAGTTCAGGTGTGGCAGATGTCTCCCCCTGCCTTGGGCCCATTCTGCCCACATCCCATCCAGCCCCCTGCCCCCCTCTCATTCAGCCCCTGCCCCCTTCCCATCCAGCCCCCACCCCATCCAGCCCCTTGCCACCCACCCATCCAGCCCCTGCCCCATCCGGCCCCTTGCAGTGGTGGGTTCCCCTTGCCCCAGCCCCCCCAACCCACCTGGCCCCATATTACCTTCATAAATAGAGACCCGACGGTGGCCTTGCCTACCCTGAACTGCTGTCCCATGGAGCGGTAGGAGTCCAGGGTGGCCAGCTTCCAGATGGCAATTGCAACCTGCTTCTCCAGGGTGAGGGCTGGCCACATGCAGGTGTCCTGGTGCTGGAGTGCAGGGGCGAGCCAGTGGCAGATCTTGTCAAAGGTCTGCCTCGACATGCAGAAGTTCTGCAGCCACCTTTCCTCATCCCACTCCTCTAGCACCACGTGCTCCCACCAGTCAGTGCTGCTGGGGTGGGTCCAGAGGTGTCGGGGAATCTGGGGGGGGTGCCTGGCAGTGCCCTGGCTGGGGGAGCCCTACAGCCCCAGGGGGACCACTCAGCCACCCTATGAAATAGGGTGCAGTTGCGGCAATGGTGCACAGCACTGCCAGCAGGGCATCCATAATGAGGGTGTCCTCCTGCAGGATCTGTCGCTGGGCCTCCATCATGGGCACAGGTGGGCTCTGTCAAGCTGGGAAAGGCTGGGCAGCCCTTGGCTCGTGCAGAGGGGAGGGTGGAGGGAGGGGCCTTTTAAAGGAGGCTGTTGGCTGTGGCCCCGGAAGGGCTTGCTGACCATGGGACCCCATCCACAGCATTTCCTGTCTCCCTTCTTTCGAAAGAGGGCTTGGAGCTGTGCGGACACTCTCTTTCGAAAGACCTGCAGCAGCACATCGAAAGATCGGATCGAAATGCCAATCTGATAATGGCAGCAGGTGCTCCCTTTCGACAGCCGCTATTTTGACCACCTAACTCCAATTTTCACCCTTTCAAAAGGGCACTCACATGCAGACCCAGCTCACATGTGTAGAATGCTTGAGCAGCTACAAAGGAGAAAGAACAGAACTCAGGATTACATGTTTCAGGAGACACAGCAAGCCAGTGCTGCCTCAGAGAACAAGAGCAAAGTCTGAAGGACGACCCTTGCAGACAGCATGGAGAAGAATGACTGGAGAGAGACAGACCCACGTGTTCATGCAGGTAAGGCAGAGGGAGAGGCACTATGACGTAATGGGGCTTCCCAGGCAGCAAACAGGGATGCTGCAAACTCTGGTAGATTACCAATCTAACAGTCCTGTGAACACCTCTCTCTACAGCTCATAAACAACTCAGTGTCCAGACTGCCTTTCCTCCACCACTCAACGTTCCATGTGGCTTCAAAGGCCACTGCACTAACCCTACCACTCCACCTGGGGGATATTAAAGACAACTGCAGCTGCACTCGGTGTACGTCTACCTAAAACAGAATTGTCTGTTCTTCCCCCTTTGTAAATTCTGTTTCCTTTAATTTATTCAGTCTTACAAAGTTCTATTTTTTTTATTTTGCTTTGTTTATATCACAGCATATATTCTATTTTGGGGGCATAACTAATCTTTTTTATACATAATATAGAGCAGCTGGTGCTGAGCAGGTCTTATATACACCACTTTCCCGCCACAGAGCCCATAATACTCTTCTCAGACAATGTCAATAGTTTCACTAGCAATGTGATATTCCCCCCCTCCAACAGCACTCACTACAAGATTCATACAGAGCTACAAAAGTGCACATGCAGGGAGAGCACACCACAGCAATATATCCCACTCCGTCTCACTATTAAAACAGCCTTTCAAAGCTTCCCTGACACATATAACCCTTCACTGAGCTCTTCTTTTAGCGCTTGTAGTTGGCTGTTCATATTCAGCAGACAACCTCTCCACCCTAGCAGCAACTTTTCCTCCTTTGCTTCACAGACATGATGCAGAACATGGCAGGCAGCTATAATCATTGGGATATTTTTTCACTGAGGTCCAATCTTATAAGTAGACAATACCAGTGACCCTCCAAATCACCAAAAGGCACAATCTTTTTTGCACTTGCTGATGCTGACAATGAAGTGCTCATAGGTGCTGTTTAAGTGACCAATGTATGGCTTCATAATCCATGAGAACAAAGGGTACCGTGGGTCTCCTAGGATCGCTACTGGAATTTGAGCATTCCAAATGGTAATTCATCAGTCAGTAAAGAGAGTGCACGCTCTCAGCTTTCTGAACAGTCCTATATTCTTAAAGATATACCCATCATGCACCTTCCCTGACATGCTCACACTGTTATCACTAAAGCATCCCTGTTTACCCACTGCTGTTAGCTTTGCCATAGAAAGTTGCCCTTTCTGTTGCTGTACACTGTGGCTGGGTAGTCTGCTGCCAAAATAATGGAAGGTGTGAGATCTATTGCCCCACCATAGCTTGGGAACCCCATTTCTGCAGAAACGTTCACTGTGTCCTGCACATTGCCCAGAGTCACAGTCCTGCATGCCAAGACACGATTGCTGGCCCTATACACTTGCATGACCACTCCCCCTAGATTTCTTGACTCCAAATTAATTCCCAGCTAACAAGTAACAATCTGACATTGCAAGTTGCTACAATGTAATCACCACTCCATTCTCAGCAGTGAGTGAGACTCTCATTTTGGTGTCCCTGTACAGGAAGACTGGGGCAAGTTTGTCAAACAGAGCTGAGAACATTGCCCTGTGTACCCAGACATTCTGCAGCCACTGTTCATCCTCCAAAACCTGCATGACAACGAGACCCCACCAGTCACTGGTTGTTCCTTGGGCCCAGAACTGCTGCTCCACCATCTGAAGCTGCTCCATGAAGGCCACCAACAGCCATGAATTTTGTCTTTCTGTGTCCCACAGCAATCTAGCCTCCAAGGAATCATGTTCCCAGCAGCGGATCTGTGGCTCTGCAAATACTGCAAGATCGGGTGCCTTGTGGTTGTAATGCGCATGCTGGCAGTGGAAAGATGGCCAAGAGGACAGGCAGGTCTGAGGGGAGTCTGAAAAGAAGTGTGATATATTATGGGATGCAAATTAAATCATAGGTTGGTGAACACTGCATTATGGGAAATTGAACCCGTATAGTCACCCTTATGTGACTTTCTTTGGCCCTGTGAGGCGTAACAAAAACTTTTGAAAAACTTTGTTTCCCGGCCCTGGATGGTGATGAGTTGCACTGTGGGATAGCTCCCCCAGGATCCACTGCTTTCTGGTAAGTGTGCACACCTCCAATACAAAGAGTGCAGTGTGTACATATGCAAGTGATTTAATAACTGCAGCAACTGTATGCCAACTTAAGTTGACATAATTAATTTAAGATGACATAATCTTGTAGTGTAGACAAGGCCTAACAATAAAGAAGAACAGATTCAGTGCAATATTTGGACAAGAAATGAAACAATCCTGTAAGAGATTATTGTTTTGAAGTGTTAGCTGGACAAGCCCAAACCTGGCGCGGGGGAGTCATGTACCACACAGTTTATCGGTGACTAAAGCACCTAAATTCCATTAGTGTTAATCCAGGAGGTGATGTGTACTCAGCTTCCCTAACATAGCTCTGAACATGAACCCCACAGCTTAATGGAATTGGATGATAGTACGTTCACATTATATACTTGTTAAGGTGGCTAAGGTTATTTTGTCCAGATAACATGACAATAATTTTGTTTTATCTGCAAGGTCTGAGGTTAAACAATATTAATGGCCAGTTAATGGCCTAATGGGTCAGCTACAAGCCATTTAGGCATGCAGTGAACCTTAGCTTTCTCAACGACTTCTTTAATGAAAGATCTATATGAGCCCCTGCCTATTGTCACAATAGAGATAGTAGGAGAGGCACCTAATTGAGTGTGATGATAAATCAATTGCTCTGTAACCCTGTTTTCATACTATGAAAAAGATATGGAAAGAACATTCTACCAGCACCTTATTTCCAGTTGAATATCTATAAATAAAAGAGACAGTTTCCTATTTGAAAATGTTCTCTTTATTACCAGGATTCAAAAGCCAGGAGAATCTGATTGATGGCCTATTTTATAGATGTGTCAGTTACTTTTGTCATTCCCATGAGATTTAAAGTTCTTAGAAATTAAATATATGATGCAGAACATCAGAGATGCTTGCTCTTCGCTGTCATGTATAAGGTTAAGGATTAAGATACAGTTGATGTGTGTGCTACATGTTTTTCCCTATGAATGGCATCCAAAAATGCATTAGGATGATTTAGAGAGAAATCTGGAATGATCTAGTTTACAAAAATATGAGGCCCTTTGAAGATTTTTTTTAACGGAAATTGGATTAAAGAAGATGTTAAAGACAGCGGTCTCAATATTGTCATTGTTTGATGCCTGGGTTTCAGACTATTCTGTGGGCTTCATTAA
Source organism: Carettochelys insculpta (assembly GCF_033958435.1). Lineage (NCBI taxonomy): Eukaryota > Metazoa > Chordata > Testudines > Carettochelyidae > Carettochelys > Carettochelys insculpta. The sequence continues at coordinate 89,326,121 of NC_134137.1, read as the reverse complement.
ATGTTTTTTTCTTTTTCCATAAAGTCTTTAAAGCATTTTTGATTCTGAGAGATTCTATATCTTCTCTAAATACTGACGCTAGTGTTAGCCAGTGGCCGGGTAATGTGCGGTGAGGTACTCCCCTGGGTCCTAAGCAACCCAGTTTTTTACTGTTAGAGCAGGCAGCTCCTAGCACTCTCACCCACGGCCAGGCTGTAGTAACCAAACAGTTAAAGTTCTTTTTGTTGTGCCGGCTGTGTTTCAGTGACAAAAGGGTTAACAGCAGTCAGGCTCAGAGCTTAACTAGTTACAAGTTTATTAAGCTACAGTTATAAGCGTGTGGTTACAAAAGGCTATTGTTTACTTCTTATATGCTAGCAAAGTACAGGTGTTAACAAGTTACGTTACAATCCAATACAAAGATATCTGTTACCATCTAACACAATGATATCTTGACACAACGACATCTAGTTACAGAGCTCTAATTCTTTAGCTGTGCACAAAAAAGTCAGAGACCTTGCATGGGTATATCTTACCCTCTCTGCGTCTCTCGATACCAGCGCAGCCCAGCCGGATCGGTCACTCAATTCCGCAGAAAGATGAATATGAGGTTGGGCGTCCCCAGTTGTGGACCTCGGGAGGCAATCACCTGACCCAACCAGCAGGTAGTTGGTGGAATGCACTCAAAGTTAGAGTTCTGCTGGACCCATCTTTTATACCCCTTTTTGGGTTACGTATTCTCTTTCTTATCTACGGTGCCAGATCATACTGGTCTGTCTTTGTGACGCCAGTTTGTTACAAGGGCATTTCTTACTTAATTTGCACTTGTAAGACAGGAGATAAGCAATTTGAGAGTACAGGACATTCTTTTTGTGTGGGCGGGGCACTTCCCCTTCTGGGAGGTGTGTGCATCATATCGATCAATGCCAGCTGGGGTGATTTCTTGAGGGTCCCCCCCCCATGTTGATAGTTTGGCCTGTTAGCCTTTTATCTGTACTTTCTGCTTCTCAGGGTCACGATAAGCTAGCACATCTGGGCCTCAATGGGGGCATCAAAGACTGTGCTGTCAGCAGCCATTTCCGTGCCCTGTGTGCTTCTCAGTGGGGGGGCAGCGAGCAAGCTGGCTTGTAAGGGGGAGACTTTGTCTGGCTACAGCTAGTCATTCTTTCTGCATTTCCAAACCATCATGAAGGTTTGACTGCAACAGCTGTCACATTAACAGCTAAGAGCGGATTCTTCTATACTACTCGTTGAGCTCTCTGGCCTATTTTCTGACTAGTGGTTATGGGCAGCTCAGTTTTAAGATACCCAGCTTGAGACACTTTTAAAAGGCCTATTTTCCAAAACCTGCAGGTCACCTGTTCTCTGAAATCAGGGCTTTTTAAGGTGTCAAGTTACATATGCAAAAATTGAGGTTCCCCCAAATCACTAATTACTTTTCTTTCAATTAAGATCTCTAACGTTCTTAAAACACTGTAGTCATAATAACTTGAGTTTCCATGTAGCACTCTACACCTATCTGTGTTTACTCCACAGCAATATAAGATATTATGTCTATTCCCTGTTCAAGTTCTACAGAATGTTAGACACTAAAGTGTGATAACTCATGGTAGATTATATAATAACTAATTTGTAATCCAAACTGCTGATAGGTAACCAAATGCACTCTGCTTTTCATGGATGACAGGTAATCCTTTGTTAAGGATTCCAATAAGGAACTGAGCTATACCCACCTAGGGAGGAACAAAACAGATAGTACATTTACTGAAGATTAGAAATATTGGCCACAGCTGATTATCCAAATATAGCCAAATACTGGGCCCAATTTCTGAACCCAAATGTCTAAAGTTAGGCCTCTAAATCCAATGTTAGCTCCCTAAATACCACTTTCAATTATTCCTTATGTATTATTATATGTTATTCTCTTATATTCTCTTATTCTCTGACAACAGTTAAAAATGCACACAGCCAAAGGGTAAAAACACAAACTGGCTGTACCTGCTGATTATCACCTTCATCTAACCACTGTAGTACCCTGAAAATCAACCAATCTAAGATGTGATTGTACAGTAAACCCTCGAAATATGCAGCTTCAAGTTGTCTGTAACTCACTTCAGTGCAAGTTAAGCACAACTTGAAGCTGCTTTGCTGCTATCCGCCTGCGTAGCTGCCTGCAGCTGCTGGCAGCTAGACAGGCTAAAAGCCCCTTCTCCCTGCCTTCCCTCAGTGGTGCCGCTGTCAGGTTGACAGCTGCAGATCTGGGGAAGGCAAGGAGATGCAGCCGGGAAACTATCCAGCTCTGGCAGGCTGGTCAGTTTCCTGGGTCCTGCAAGCAATGAGGATCTGGGAACCAAGCAGCAGCCTGGTTCCCAGCTCCCCACCCTGACTTGTGTGAAAATTTGAGTTACATGGGGGTTGTAGAAGTGCAGTCGTCTGTACTGGGATTGCAATGATATCCAAAGTCAGAGATCCCTTCAGGGAAAATGTCAGGGTTCCACCCTTCTCTCTTGCTGAATCCAGGAGACTCTTTGTTTTAAAATCTGTGCTTTTTTGGGTGCCCTTAACAGGGAGAAACAAGTAGTGCACACATCAACTGACCCTAAATACTTAATCCAGTAATCATGACTGTGATAATATCATCACTTTAATGCCTAACAGTGTTACTTAAGCATCTATATACTAGTCACTGTCTGTAGATGTAGGCTGTTAGGCTTGAAAATTAGGACCAATGTGGGCTGATATACTATTTGGTATTTTAAATATTTAGTCACACATCAGGGAAGTGAGCAAGGATCAGTACTTTACCATCTTTACCTAATCCAGATTTATGTACTCCCAGCTGTGTGCAAATCACTGGTGTTCTCTCACTAGGTTGGCATTTCAGGCACTGCCACTGGCTACGCATTCACTTTTCACTTCGTGTCACTGTGCCTCAGTGGGTCACAACTGAGAATTCCAAATTCAGGACGAATTGCTAAAAAATAGGGTGGACACAGCCCAGAACTGGTGGTTATTTTTTCAAGAGGTATCCCTCTCCATCAACTAAAGTAAACTTCTATCCCACTGCAATGGCTAACGTTTAGTTGGAAATGTAGCCTTCCTGGGTATTCTAGTCCTGGATTCGACACCCACATGCTAGATTTAATGAAGAGTGACTATTTAAAAACAATGTCATCAACCAACAGGTCCTTCCAATCCCAAAGAACCAGTCAGTATACAACTCAATATAATACCCAGATAACACCTGGTAATATGTAACACTTATGGGCCCAGGTTGCCAGTAGAAGGGGTTGAACCTGTGACTAGAGAGGATAAAGTGATGCACTCTGCCACATGAGCCAAAGAGCAGCTGACTCTCAGCCAAGGCTGTAGAGCAGAGACTTCACTCTCACTAGTACATGGTGTTAGTGCCTCCCCAGTTACAAATACACACGTTGACATGACAAAGAATTCCCTAGCACCTCCCCAGTCCTGTACAGATAGAGGATTGGAGAACCAGCAAAGAAGAGGCCAGATGGTGAGTCCCCTTTCCTTGGTCCTGTAGGAAGTGGAAGAAAACTGGTGGGCTCAATGGGAGGAGTAAAGCCAGGTGAAATACAGCGCAGAAAGGGTTTGGAAGAACTACAGTATGTCTCCTTAATCCCCTCTTCCCATAGGGTGTATTTTGGGAAAGCATCATTCTGCAACCCTCTATCCCCCAAGCAGCTGAAGGCCCCCCTTCACATCTGCTGTGTGTGTGGTGGAATATTTTGGGGAGTCTTCTTCATTCCCCTTTTTACTGAGTGAAGGGGCTGTGAGACCAAGAACAATTAGTTCTGGTCTCTGGGCACAAGCCTAAGGACTAAGACTATGACCCCTGCCCATGAGACTGGAAAAAGGCTAACAAATCTTATTCAATTGCTGTCTGCTTATCAAACATACCAGACAATAACTGTTTGCTCCAGATTTTAAGAGCTGGCCCATAGCTTGCTTATGTTGTTGGCTTTTTCATTCATCCATCTACTTTCTCTTCCATACCTTTCCATGGTCATCAGCCAGCCAAGGCAGTCTTGTGCTTAACATGTTCCCTTTGTCCCACATCAATAACTAATTATGATTCAATGGAAGTTAGAATTATAGCCTTCCCTGTGAAAAGAGTAAACATCGTGCTGAGTTAGTCTGAGGTACTTAACATGCTTATCTAAAAAGCTGCCTTTCGATATGTCAAACTACCAAGTTTTATCAACAAAGCTTAGGTGGACACCCAAAAGTCAACAAAGCAAAAATCACCAGAGGATGTTCATACTTGTTCCCTCTGTCAATAGAACAAAGGCACATTGGCAGCACCTTCATTGATAGCGTGAACAATGCGTTGTGGGTATGTATCCCACAATACAGTGTTGCAGGAAAGCAGAGCTGATCCCTGCACATCTTGGGATTCCCGCTGAGTTCTCCCACAACCTCCTCGGTTGCCTGGAGCTGCATCATGAGTTGCTTTGTGAGCTCTCTGTGCTGAGGAATGTCAAAGCAGTACAGCAGCCTGTTCTCCTCCCCCTACAGCAGCAATCTGCCTGCTGCTACGTTCCTAGCGCAGGGCGGAAGAGGAACACTCCAGTGATCTGTTCCTTGTTTGTTCCCCAGACAGAGCAGCTCACTCACCTGTCAGATATTTCCTCAAGTCTTAAAAGAGGAGGGGTGCATGCCTGCAGGGCAGCAGAGATCTTAGCAGACCCATCAGGTCAGGTATCATGGGATACAGGTAGAAGCCAGTTCTGTTGACAAACCAGACAGCAGCATCTACACTGGAGCTTTGTCTACAATAAAGGGAAGGGAAAAGGAAAAGCCTCTCACAGGACGGAAGATTTTGTTGCAAAAACTGGGCATTTTTTCTCAACACAGGCTGTATTTATACTTCAGGGTTTTTTTGCAGCATTGCTTATTTTAGTGTTCTAACATCGAAATAAGTAATTTTGGAAAATCACATTCACACAGCCACAGCATTGTAAAACGGACCACTCTCATCTACAGCCACAGGTGACAGCCACAACATTGCAAAAGGAGCCTTTGCATGAGCTGATAATAGCTGCACTTTTGTTCACACACTTTCCTTTTCGAACTCAGCTGAGTAGTGGTCGGCAAAAATCATTCACGGAGCTGGAATAATTATTTTGAGAGAAAAGCCCTCTTACCATGAATTATCCTGTTTGGCTGTGTGAACGCTTTGGGGTTTTTTCTGGAAAAAAGTGTTTAAAAAAAACCCAAACAATAGTGAAGACTAGCTCAAAAGTTGCACTGACATGTATACCCTCTCACTGTTTTGTTGCTGAAAGGCAGTTTTGGGTGACAAAACTTTCTAAAGTAGACAAAGCCTAACTCTCTGCCTCTTATGGGATTATGCCTGTCCCATGTTCTTTGTATTGATGCTACTATTAAAATGCTTTAAAATTACGCAGCTGGCTTGGTATTTGCAGCATCAGCTGTGAAGTCTCTCCCTTTTATTCAGCACAATTCATTGAATCACCACTTCTAACCTCCTCACGAATTCTCATGGTTTTACTTTTTTCCTAAGCAACAAGAAGTCCTGTGGCACCTTATAGACTATAAGGTGTCACAGGATTCTTGTTGTTCTTGAAGATATAGGCTAACACAGCTACCTCTCTGATACTTTTTTCCTGCTCACCCTGGAACAAAATCACCCTCTGTTGAACCAAAGAATGCTCCTAGTAACATTGCAACAACTTGATAACCTGCTGTGGGATTAGCCTATTTCAATTCACGTAATTCATCTTGAGATACCGACAGCTGAACCTAGGTCTTGGTTCTGTAATATAAAGCCAAGTACTTCAGTTCACTGAGCTATCAGACAGGGAGCTAGCTGAAGTGTTTCTGCTGATGCAATCACCATTACACAAGATACGAAAATATGGGCAGTCAATTTTCAAATGTTTGTGCTTCTGTACTGGGTTGATATGAAAACTGTGAAGAAAGGTGTCGCATCAAAGGAACAAAAGCATTGGAAAATAGCTGAAATCTTTCCCTGGTCTATCCTTTACCTAAAAGATTATCTTTCAACAGCGGTATTGGCACAGGTTTTAAAACATAATCTTGGTTTTAAGTATTATTTCAGACCATTTCTGAGAAACAGCAAGCCCTCAAACTCCCTCAAGTAAATAAATAAATATTTGAGTCCCCTAAGCATTTAAAAACAACACTCACCATTATGCATTTGGCTGTCCACTACACATGCTGAATTCAATGGCATGTTAAGATATCCCCGAGGCATTCTACAGCATGGCAAGTACTTTCTGCATGGATGAACCTGGGAAATTTTTTATTTACGATAACGCTGACTCGCAGTCAGAGCCAAAGCCCATTGAATTCAGAAGGTGTCATTCCACTGAACTCAACAGATTTTGAACCAGGCTTTACTTTTGTAATTACCAGAGCACCATTCAGAGGGGTATTGCGGAGCACGAGAGCTCTTAAAATGCCAGAGGAACTTCTTCGGCCAACAAACCAATACATTATATTATTTGGTATTTACTCGGTTTTATATATAAATTCTGATCCTATCCTAAAATTATTGAGAATCCTTCTATTCAGAACTAGAGTTCCTAAATACTGTTTCAGATCGCCTCCTACCTTCCCAGACACACACACATACAGGGACTGCAAGTTATATGGGCCCAGGGTGCCCTGGCTTCAGGAATACTCCTGGACTGGAGACTGACTTCACCAAAGTTCAGAGCTGGGTCCTTCCCCAGGTTCAACCTACCATCCCTGCACACCTCCCATGGTATGTCTTCAGGTCCCAGAGTCTGTACCCTGCCCCCCCTCATACACTTCAAACCGCTGCTCCAGCCCAGAGTCCGCACCAAGCACCCAATGTCTGACCTAGAGCCTGCACTCTAAAGCTCACCTGCACCCAAACACCTTCCCAGAGCCTTATGGAGGTGGGTGAGTGAGAGGCTCAGGCCCATTCTTGACACCACCAAAACTTTTACAAATCTGCAATCCCTGCACACATCCTCTCTGATAAGATCTCTTATGATGAACCAAAACATGTGCCACATACCACTTTTTTTTGAACACCATCACCTGCTTGTTACATATTTGTGACTTCTCACTTTGGAAAGCAGATTCAATGTGATGGTCTTAGAATGGTGTTCAAGAGACATGACGGTATCCACTGAGAACCAAAGCGCTCAAGAAGAAAGGAAGGTGTTGTGTGTTGCTGAGTGCTGAGTACTTTTTAAAATGTAGAATCTTAGGGTTGATCTATAGACACAGTCTTTGTCTGTGGGCTAATGTAACTGCATCAGTTCAGAAACCAGAGCAGCTAAATTGTTGGCACCCTAATGTGGATGCAGTCATAATAGTAACTGGAGTAGCTTATGTTGATAAATTCATTAAAAAGCAAATAGTTTTGGTCCCAAAGCTTTGGAAATCGGTCCCATGTTCTTAGTCTGGGTGATTTATTTAGAGTTAAAGAAAAGAGAAACGGAAGAACAAATATAAAATCTAATATTGAATCAGTAGTGGTAATAATTGTCATCTCCTGAGAGAGAGAAAACATAGGAACGCACTTTATATCACTTGCATTTGAACTCATTCACAAAATGGGAGCTGTCTTACAGCTGCCCGTACAAAACACAGGATGACTGCAAAACTGTGAAAGATACAGCTGGCAAAGGCACAGTGAAAAATCTCCCTTTATTTATAGAGCTATGTACACCCCAACCTCAACAGCTATTTCAGTAGGCTCTAAGCTTTAAGATCCTTACATATACACTTGTCTGTAAAGACTTGGGTATTGGAGAATTTTTGTTTAATACCTATTCTACTTCAGAAATTTATAGTCAATTAGATCGGAGTGTTAAAATAATCTGCTTTAGGAATGCTGGAAAATGAAGCCACAGAATTAGCTATGTTTCAGTTATCACATCAAAAGTTTCATGCATATTTATTGCTCTGTCAAAGCTAAAATAGAATGCTTACTTCCACTATAGCATAGTTTTAGAACTGGTGTCATAATTGCTATTGAAAATCTGAACGACTTAAACATCTGCATGAAATTCACTCTGTGTGTGGAAAAAAATTACATCTTCTGTTCTGATGACTATCACAACTTAGATGTGTTCAATATCAAACAGAGATGATGGATTTATTTCATATTCACCAAAGCAGAGAGACATTCATCCACAGATCCATAGGAAGGAGTGAGGCAAAGGGAACAACTGCGGCAGGGCCAAGCAATTAAAAAGGACCTAGCTACCACCACCTCTGCTGTAGCAGCAGCCAGAGCCCCTTACCCTTTAAATTGCTGTCAGCCTGCCCCCTGTGCCTGAGGTCCCACCCCTTCTGGGAGCGCAGAGACAGGCCACACCCCCACCTTGTCCAGAGGCCCAGCAATTGTGTCTCTCCCCTCCACCTCCCAATCCCTGCTCATCCATGGATTCATCTAAAGAGCAGTCAAATTTAATCTTATGGGCAAATTATTAGGTATATCTTCTAATTAACTTTCACGTCTTAGAAATCTTTTAAACGAACCATGATTAGGTAAAATGCACCAACGCATACCAGCGTACTAGTGTAAAAACATGAAACCAAAATGGTTTAATTCATCACATGCTTCAGCTCTAGTGTTCTCTAAAAACTTTTTCAGTTCTTTCCCTCACAGATGCTCCACTTTTCATTCTTTTGTTTTGGGGAAAGAGGGAAATCACATGTAAGAAGAACTAGTAGCTCATCTGTTATTGATGAAGAAGCAATATGTAAAGATACCCTGTGATCTCCCAGAAGGCCTCGCTGCAGCCAGACCACACTCTCTAATTTGTATTCTCATCTTGCAATTCTCTTCAAGGAGTCATGGCTTCGTAGCACTCAGCCAAGTTCTTTACATTCCTAATGTTTTCTTCAGGTTGTTGCAAGATCTCTCACTGTTGTCTAGCAACCTAGACATCCAGTTTTAGGGCAGAACTGTCCTTCCTCTTCCAAAGGAGAATTTTGCCTTAAGTAACTATAGCTAATAAACTAAAAGAGCATCCCCATCACTATCCTCACTCTTGTTGTATCAGTATGGTATTCTCAAGAAAGTTGTTATCCTGCCTCTTGCTTTCCGACAGCAGCTCTTAACACTTTGAGAGCTCATGCATGAGGATAGTTAAACAGTTCTCCAACAAATAAGTACTTGCAAACAGAAACACAGTATTTGTGTGTGCAAATCACAGGGGTTTTTTTTCCCAAAAAAGCCTTTTTGCACATGCAATCAATTTCTGTGTGCATTACTAATGGATGCGTACAATTTTTGCTACTGGAGTTCCTTTTTGAAACTTGACCATGGTAAAAGAGCCTGTTAAAATACTGAACACTTTTCAAACTGTAGTAGCTGGCAATGTTCATTACATTTACTAAAGATGTCATATTTTATTTCTTTCCCATACTCTCTATGATAGTTTATGAAATAAGTATCTGTTTAACAGATTTAGGAAGTCTTGGGTCTCCTCATTATTGCTCTTATGTGTGTGTGTGTGTGTGTGTATATATATATATTAGAATTCATAAGAGAGAAGCAATTGTTACCTTGCAAATTGTCTATAAAATTATTCAAGAAGTACATCCAAGATCAAGAGTAATATTCACTATTTGTAGAAGGAGACTGCTATCCACTCTTTTTTTCTTCCCTTTAGACACTTTGCAGCTGTTTTCTTCTTTCTCCTGCTATCAAAGCAAGGATAGCAAGTTCCAGTGTCAAATGTCAGTGCACTGGGAGCTAAATCCACAAAGGGATTTGAACATCATTTGAGATTTTAGGTGCTCAAATCCAAAATTTAGCTCTTCAGAATCCCTACTCAGCCGCTCTCTAGGCCTATAGATGAGTACCTTTCACCCAATAGGCACGCTTAAAGCAGGCTCAGTCCTGACCTCCTCGCTTATGTCTGAGTCCTAGTAGGATTCTTGAATTAGCCTTTCCACTCTATCTCACCCCTCAGGCTGGGAAAGGTACATATCCTGTGAGGAAGCCTGTTAGTTCAGATCCAAGACAAGAGAAAGACTTTCTCTCTCCCCATTAACTTAATAGCCTGGTAGTTAGCCTCCTCCTCCTCCTCCAGGATATGCAAGACCCGTGTTCAGATTCACAGTCTATCTAATTTGATGTCAGGTCTCTCACTGAAAAGAGTCAAAGATAAATCTTTCATTATAAAACACATAATGATATGCTTGTAAAATAGTTATCTTGTTGGACTATATAATGCTGTGACACTAGCCTACTGATGTATTTTCCTTTTTTAGTAACAGGTCTTTGATTTTCTTCTCTCTTGTCCTCCATCTTTTTGTCCTTTTATTGTTATTATACAAATACCCCAATGGGCTTATTCTTGTTATCACTCATTATTTGTTTATGGAAACACTGCTGACATACTAACTTCTTTCCAGACATTCAAGAACAGCTGGTCCAGCCATGCCTTCAGAATGTTGCTTTGAATAAAAGAGGGCACACACACACAAAAGGTTCAACATTTATCCAAGACATGGAAGTATAAATTGAACCCATATGAGACCAGAAATTTCACACAAATTTGCAATGTGAGCAGCAATAAATTCAGCAGTGCTAGTGAATGCTCCACATAAAGAGGTGTCTATGTTTGTGGAAATGCTGCAAAACCCCCTCACTTAGGGCCCAATAATCTATTGCTCAGGAAATGGCATGTAACTATAGCAATTGGCTCAGTTGTAAAAGAGATCATTTATGGACAAAGAGAGCAGCAGCTGAGGGTATTAACAGAAGTTGGCTGGAAATGCAAGGCACAGATACTCAGTAAAATAAATTGGATTCATCTGTAATAAACATTTGCTCCCTTTGGAAATGATTTAGCCTGGACAAAAGTGTTTTCAAATCCAGTTATACAATTGCATACCAATCAATGTGTTCAGGATCAAATATATGTATGTTGTCATTGGGGTATGAGTAGAACATTCATGCCACAAAACAGCTCAGGTATTACATTTGGCACTGGACAATCTCAAAGGTATTCAGAAATCTCCAGGGGGCACTCATCCCACTGGGGCATAATATATGGAGCAGTAAAGGATGGCCAGTCTGCAAAAATGGAGTTTCAAGCAGGAAGTAGCTCTCTTTTTGTTCTTTTGTTGTTGTTACTGCTATGTTAAATAAGGGAGTGGACTTTGGCCACGCCACTTTCCTGGAAGTCCATACCTACACATAGGCAGAAAGGTGATCAAATGTTCTATAAATACCATGTCTCTCGTGCTTATGATGAGAGAAGTACTGAGAGGAACCTTCTTTAGCATAACTTTAAATTACTTAGACTATGTCTACACTAGGCAAAGTACTGGAACTGCAGATATGCAATTCTTGCTGCAGCAACTGTGTAGCTAAAGTCGACATATCTGCACTTGGCTTACTTGGCCATCTTTACTGAAGAAGGTTGAGGGGCAAGTTTCTCCCATGGACTTCCCTAACTCCTCCTCCTTCCTACTGGGTGCACAAACTCAGACCCTGGAAGATTGACCCTGAGCAGGTCAATCTTCCAGGCTATTGTAGACATAGCCTTAGAGAAGACTGAATGTAATTTGCATCCTTTGTGCATTGGCATAGTTTGTGTTCAGTCATGGAACTGAAAGCCTCAGGCAGGCACTGAATATGCCCCATCCCATGCATTGCATCATTGGCCTATCTAGAACTGTCTCACCAAACACAGAGGTCAGACTAAATCTGTGTAAAACCCCACTCAGTGAGATGTGACAACTGATTTCAAGAAGTTTAAGCTCAAAAACATCTATGATTGTGAGAAACCCAAAAAAATCATCATATTCAGTAACTCTCACATTCAGTTTTTACATGCATGGTTTGGTAGTTCAGTGTCTCTAGACTGAGATGTACTATAATACACATGGGAATATTAAACAGGCCAAGACTAGCTAGAGGTCTTTTACAGTCTGTTCTTTTTTATCTGAATATATTCCTTGCTGAAGGTTGAAACACCACCCTCTCTCTCTCTCTCTCTCTCTCTCTCTCTCTCTCTCTCTCTTCCCCGCACCCAACCCCTGCCATTCTCTGCCTCTTTTTCCTGTCTCCTCCATGAAGTTGTTTGCCTTTCACATAGTCAAAGCATGTCAAAAATACATGGTTAATACCTACAAGAAAAAATTCAATTTAAAGCATGTAGCCAGACAGAACCCCCTGTTTTCTCTACTCCATCTTGTCTCTCCTGGGTGTTTTAGAGCACCAAAGGGTTAAAAGAAACAGTTCAGCCCTGGAATGCCCGAGAGCACAGATGTGCTTATCTCAGCCACAGTCTTGAAGCTCCGGAGCAAGAGACAATGGGCTAATAAACAGCCGGGCCTCAGACTGCCCTTGGTTAAGTACCATCAGTTGATTGGCCTACACGAATGTCCCAGATGGAGGAAAACTCTCCGGCCCATAAAGAGAGAATGCCCTAAAATTATCTCCACCCCACAGGTGTGAACCAGCCCTGTGAGAACCAGTGTCTTGAGATGAGTTAATTCAATTGGCACCTTTTTAGATAAGGAAGAAGCATACATGACCCAATGGGTATAAAGTAAGGGTCCAGCAGCCCCTCTAATTGAGCTCCAATTACCTCTACCTGCTGGTCAGGAAGGTCATTGCCTCCCGAGGTCCTCGTTATTTATTGCTTCTTCCCGAGGGATTGAGTGAAACGCTGGCCATGCCACGTTGGTAATGCAGGGGTGAGAATAAGACCTGTGAAGGTATTGCTTTCCTTTTGTTTTCTTTGTGCACATTCAATAATACATCTATGAATTGTTACATGCTAACTATTGACAACTAAAGAACAAAGTGTGAACCTTGTCATCTTTGTAACAAAGTATAAATCTTGTAGGCTTGCAACAAAGTATATATATTGTAATTTTGTAACCATAAGAGTTAAGTCTCCTTCGTCAATAAATAAGTGACTGGTTAAGCTATAACCTGACTCTCCCTGTTACTGTGCAAGCTGAAGAGAAAACAAAGAACCCAGCAGTTTTTCAGCTGTAATTAGCCTGGTCATTGGTAAGAGAGCACTGAGAGTTGAGTGCTGAGTCTTGCCGCCTCCATGGGACAGACTCTTTGGGGCACTCGACAGCCACCCCTGGCTGCCCGCTGCAAAGGGGCTTTCTCGTCCTAGCAGTTAAAGACTCGGGTGTGGGAAGCCCTCAGTGCAACCATTGGGGCACCCGTCAGCCTGTCCTGGCTGCCCTCTGTGAAGGGACTTTTCCTGTCCTAGCAGTTAAAGACTCGGGTGTTAGGACCTTGGGGCATCCGTCAGCCTGCCCGGGCTGCCCGCTGCGAAGGGGCTGTCTGTCCTAGCAGTTAAAGACTTGGATGAAAATAAGGGCATAGGTGGTATCTTACCCGACCATCAGCTAACAAAGAAGAGTAGGTAAAACCCTTTTAATAGTAAAATAGTCATAAGACATATGCAATGTCCCAATGTAGTGGTGAATGCAATAGCTATATGTAAACACTGGTTCACATTTTTCACCCAATTACTTCAACTTACCCTTTTATGTTGGTTGTCAGGGATATTCACTGAAATGGGATTTTCAGGACGGTAGTGCAAAATACATTCTGAAAAGAGATTTTGAATTTTGTAGTCTTGAATACTCGCGCCAAAGGTGATGCTAGGAGTTCAGTTTATCTGTTCGGAGAAAGGAACATTCATATGGGCCCAATCAAAACAGCATACATTTCAAACATCACATATGTGCTATTTGCAGCAATGCTGTCATTTACTATTCACCTGTCCTTAGGCTGAACTATGTTTCAGTTTAAGACATTTGTCAAATTATTCAAACAACAACATACTGACAGTGATAACTGGCTTTGGTGAATTTGTGAACAGAAACAGAAGGTAGATTCAATTAATAGAGAGTTTGCTGGCAATAGTTCAGTCATTTCCAGGTACATTATAAAAAATCACTTGACTTCTTCCAGAACACCTAGTGAACGTGGTGTAGAAATATTGAAACTCTGCCACAAAGCAGCCACAACAATTTAGACACCTATGTGGGCCCATTGCTGCAGTATAGGCTAGTAGACTTTCTACATATCCCTTCCACTCAAACAATTCCACTATTCTTTGGCAATGAGTGAACAACAAACAGGTATCTTCAGATTCAGAGAGAACCAGTTGAAGGCATAATTGTAGTATGCTTTCCAAGAAGTTACGGTATCAACTGTTTTTATTCATAGTAAGAAATAAATATTTAATAGACTATTACTTGTTCTTTACCTTGAAGGTTTCCCCCTTGGATTATTCACATCTGAAATGATTTGAGATTTAGATGGTGACTTACATTTAGGTTGTGTGAGTTCTTTAATGGAAAGTGATATCAGATGATTTCTACTATGGCCACATACTATTCATGTTTTAGTGTGAAAACTTATTTCATTCAAGGCTCTCGTTTCCTTAACTTACTTTAGATTTATATATAGAGAAAGAGATCAAAACAGGGATTAAATTCTCGCAGAGTACTTTTGAGACAGCCCCCCACCCCCACCACTCCTGTTCTCTAGTATTCTATAAAAACTTCAGGGGGGTGAAAATATTCATCAGAGCTCCATTTGAAACAACTCTGGCTGAATTTAAGTTCTGATTCATACGATAAGAAGAAATTGAAAAAAAAAATTAAAGCAAGTGATTAATAGCATGTACACAGTAAAAATCTTAGAAGACTACTTACATATCTTTAGGGACCTTCAATTCCTTTTAGAACACAAGTTGTGGTTCACTGCTACAGATTTAGAATTAAAATAAAAAAAAAACAGTACTTTCAATTATCTCTTTGGAAACTGACTGTATGACACCTGCATCCTGTTTTTTTTTTATTCTGATTTACTAAGCAAGCTACCAATTATTTCATATGACAAGTAAGGCACCTTATGAACACATGTAGCTGGCAGCTGGTGATTAATAACTCCAGAGAATTAGCAAGAAATATAATTAAAGAGAGAAGAACTGGGTTTTATAAACCAAAAATTAAATGTTGACAGTTTATTGTGTGTCTTTGGAAGTCCTCCGGGTGAATCAACTCACTGTGTACACCAACTAATAACAGAAAGAAATAGTGTGAAAGTAAGCTTTAAAAAAATCAGTTTGTATTTTCTTTCTAGCAAACTAATGCTTGGAGATTTTCAAATCAAGAAAGGATGAAAAGGTCTCCTCTTAAGTTTTACAGCAGCACAGGGGAGGGTCAGGGCAGAAGGTTTGTATACTTTCTGGTGATGTCCAGAATGGTTCCAAGTGTCAAGTGCCCACAGTTGCCTTCTAAGTCAATATACATATTTTAAACTATAATTTAAAAATGGACTGGAAACAAGTGTGTAACAGTTTCCCTATATCACACAATATCACTATTGTAAGACAAATTTATTTAACTAAGACCATCAACTTTGAATATCAACTTGTATGGAATGCACCTCATTATGTGCATCAGTATGGAGATGATGTGTGAAAAAAAAATCACCTCCCTATGGCCGTGTCTACACTACAGCAATCTTTCGAAAGATGATCATCCAGAAGATTGTCTTTCGAAAGATTGCATCCACATGTAAAAAAGCAGATCGAAAGACCAATCTGTTCTTTCAAAAGAGCGCATCCACACAGCCCCAGGTGCTCTTTTCAAGTAATGGGCCAGGGAACGCCACTGATGAGGTCACATGGCTGGAAAGCCCTTCCAGAAAAGCTGGCCATACTCTCCCTTAAAGGGACCCTGCCAAACACTCCCTCCCTCCACGTGCTGGTCAGGCCTGCTGGGCTGCACACAGCCCATGCCCAGTCCTGAAGCTCAGCCCTCAGAGGCATGGACCCTGAACAGCTCTGAGCCCACAGGATCACCCTGCCTTACCTGCTGGCTACCCTACTGGCAGCCGTCCTCCACCTGCTATGGCGGCCAGGACTTGGCTGTGGGATCCCTTGCTTACCACAGCCCCTGCTGTGCTCCCCCACCCACAGCCATCTGGCACATGTGGAGCTATCTGGTGAGCTTCAGCTGGTGGGACCAGGTGGTTCTGGCTGAGTGGGATGACATGTGCTGGCTGCAAAATCTCCACATGAAGAAGGACATCTTCTTGGAACTCTGCATCCAGTTCACCCCCATCCTCCAACACCAGGACACCTGGATGACACCTGCCCTTATAGTGGAGAAGCATGTGGCCATTTCCGTTTGGAAGCTCACCATCCTGGACAGCTACCACTCCATCAGGAAGCAGTTTGGGGTGGGCAAGTCCACCATCGGGGCCATAGTCCTCAAGGTAAGGCATGTCCTGGCTGCAAACCAGGCACGGGGGGCACTGGGGTAAGCGAGACCCACAGGGACAGGCTTAGGGGTCTGAGGAGGCACAGCAGGAGAGGCAGGGAGGCCAAGCTCTAGGGGACCATTACACCCCACCCGTACACAGGCCTAGACCTATGCACAGGGAGGAACTATATACATTAGGGGTGTGCTGGGACAGGGGGTGGGGGCACCAGAACTTGGAAGGAGGCTGGGACAGGGGGTGGGGGCCTGAGTCCTCTAAGGAGGTGGAGGGCCATAAGCCACAGCTGCAATGGGAGCCTCTCCCTCCCGGGGTGTGGGGTTGCCGTCGTGGCTGGGATGGGGCTGGCGGCATGCAGAGGTAGGGGTGTGGGGGTAGTGCAGTGGTCTCAGCCTTGTCAGGGAGGGCAAAGGGGAGCTGCTTCATTGAGGCCCAGCCTGGCTTTGATCCAGACCACGAGGTCACGTAAGGTGGATGGTGGGAGATTGGGAGGAAGCAGGATAGTGAGGGCACCAGGGGCTGAGGGGGCAGTGGGAGGGGTGGCAGAGAGCGGTGGGGGTTGGCTGGAGGGACAGCGGGGTTGTCAGGGAGCGGCGGGAGGCTGGGCGGGCATCTCAGTGAAGGCTGTGCACACTGCATGCAGCATGCCTACCACATCCCTCCGTGTCTCCCACCACCAGGCCAGGTCAGCCTCCCCCAGTGCCAGCTGCAACCCCTGCTGCAGTCCCTCCCGGACTTGGTGGCCCAACATCCTGGATGGGGCTGGCTGGCCCTGAGGTTGTGCTGGGGCTCACCCTGCCCTCATTTGTCACACCTGGAAAGAAGGGAGGGGAGAGAGATGCCACTTGGGTGCCAGATGGCGGTATACCTTGGTGGTTTGAGCCTTGGCCTGCTAAACCCACAGTAGTGATCTCAGCCCTTGAGGGGCCATTTAGGGATCTAGGGCAAATAGATTTTAAAAAAGAGGTGGTGTTTAGTCCTGCCAATAGGGCAGGGACTGGACTCAATGACCTCCTGAGGTCCCCTCCAGCTCTATGAGATGTGCATCTCCATTTTTTACTATTATTCACAGGCCTGACCCTGAGTGCTGTGCCACCCCCCATCCCCATAGGCAGCAGTCCCCACCCCTGGGCCGAGGGCCGAGGATGTGCTGGGAGCTGTGGCATGTATGTGCTACATGCCAGAGCCTGCCGACCGTGGCCTGTGTGCCACCTTGGGGATGGTGCTGAACGTTGTGGGGTCCCACGCCCCCCCAGGGAATGGGCTTGGGGGCAAGGGGGGTTGTCCAGGCATGGGGGTCCCTGCACTTGTGGCACATGTGCCAGGTGCAGCCTGGCCCTTCCCACCCCATCATGCTCATGTGCAGTTTGCTGCACTGTCCAGGGGGGCGGGTGCTGGGTGTCACCCTGCGGCCATGTCCACGTGCCCGGGCTGCCTTGGGGCATGGCGGGGGGCAGGGGGTGGGCACCCCGACCCTGGGGAATGCGAGGTGCTGAGCACTTACCTCAGGGTTCCATCTGTGGTGTTGTCCTTGAATGGGACCTCAGACCATGGGTCTTGCTCTGGTGCGCTGACCTGGCTGGAAGGTGCTGGCTGGTCACAATCTGGACCCAACTCCCACTCCAGCGCAGCAGGGGGCTGCAGGGCTGCTGTGTCCAGGAGGACACAGGGTGGGGAGCTGTCCTCTATGGTGAGCAGCCCATGCAGCTCCTGGTAATAGAGGCTGTTGGCCAGTGCCTGGCCTGACTGCCTGGCACTGGCTCAGGCCTGCACTTAGGCCTGCCTCAGCTCCTTAACCTTACACCAGACCTGGTCAGTGGTCCAGACAGGGTGGCCTCTGGTGGCCAGCCAGGTGTAAGTGGGAGCATTCCACCAGTGGCCAGGCGTGTCCTGGAGGACCTCCTCCTCGTGCCAGAGCTCCAGGAGGTTCTGGAGCTCTGGCTCCATCCAGGAGGGGGCCCTCCTTTTGGTGCCCCAATCAGGCTCCTGTGACCCCCGTTCGCCATCTCTTTGAGGGGTCCCTGCAGCTGGCAGGGCAGCTGGCTGGTCAACATCATGGATCCGGTCACTGCAGGAGTGGCTGTGAAGGTGTGGGACTATGGGGCTTCCCTCCTGGCTGCCTCCACACTCTCAGCTCCCTGCCCCAGGGTTTCAGGGTCCCTGCAGCTTTAAAAGCAGACAGACATGTGGAGCATAGCGCCAGCTGGTCAGCACCATGGAGGACTGTTCTTTTGAAAGAGCAGCCTGCAGAGCGTCTACACGCGCTTTTTTTCTAAAGGTTCTTTCACAAGCAGGAGTTCTTCCTGACGTGGGAGCAGAAGTGTGCTTCTGAAAGAAGAACCACATTCGTTCGATGTTCTTTCGAAACAGTGTCTTGTGTGCAGACGCTCTGCGGGATCTTTTGAAAGAGCTCTTCCTTTCAAACAAATCTTTCGAAAGAACTTGATAGTGTGGATGTGGCTCAAGAACGCACACCATAAAATTAGTAAGAGGGAGCCAAGGGGTTTGGCGTACGGGAGGCAGCTCGGGCTCGGGTAGAGAGTGGGCGTGGGAAGGATGAGGGCTCTGACTGGGAATAAGGGCCCTGAGGTGGGGTTGGGGAGGAGGAGTTTGGAGAGTGGGAGGAGCAGAGGATGAGGGCAGTGCAGGAGTGAGGGTTGGGGAGTAGGGTCAGAGATGTGGGGTTCACGGTGCAGTAAGGGGCTTAGGGCTGGGGCACAGGGCTGGGTTGCAGGATGTGAGGGCTCTGCTTTGGGGTGCAAGCTATGGACTGCATGAACAGGCAGGAGGAAGAGTTTGGGGTGCAGACAGGCTGCAGGCAATTGCTGGGAAGTGACAATAGAGAGGCTCTGGCCATGTGACCCCACCCCCCGTAACTCCTTCCCACACCAGCCCTAGCATAAAGCCCACACACACTTTCACTCCTCCCTTCCCTATCCCATTACTTGGGTGGGAAAGGCGGCTCTGAGCCCCACAACGTCTCCTCCTCTCCCAAGCATTGCACCTTGTAACGAGGCTTCCTGGGACTTGGGAGAATGCTGCCACCCTCTCCCTTCCCTCAGGACTGTCCTTAGCCATCAACAGAGTCCAGCATGGGGCAGATGCAGCATAGGCTGGAGATAGTGTCCAGGGGAACTTCTTCTGTATGTGAGAGTTTGTACATATTTACATGTCTAGGCTAAAGTTTGGAAGGTCACCTAAGTCAGGGGTTTGAATGTGCAACTGAATAATGGGAACCAGCATCCAAACGTCTTTGTCAGTCTTGAGACACGTAAAAGCAGATCGATCTTTTGATCAGTTCTGTCTACAAAAGGGCCCCCAGAGTGTGTACACAGCTTTTTGGTCGACAGTTTCTGTTGACAAAAAGGATTTTGTGTGTGGATGCACTGCGAGTTTTGATGACAAAACCCCAGTTTTGTCTACAGAGCCCTCCAGTATAGATATAGTCCTGAAGATCTGACTGTGAAGAGGATGACATTAAAATATTCGTACAGAGGTATTTTGAACAGAAACAGCTATTGCAATAGTAGGCTGAATACTCAGAGAACTATGTTAGTATGAGATTGCACCACCTGCAGTATTTGTTGTGCAGACTGGAGGTTGTTGCATCAGGATACTGAAGTTAGCTGAGATAATGGCTAAAAGTGATCTGACTTACCTACATGCTGAGCTGCTAGGCTATGTCTACATGGACAAGTTACCGCAAAATAACAGCAGTTATTTCCGAATAACTTGGGCATTGTCTAAATGATGCAACTGATATTTCAAAATCAATTCAAAATAACAGGGTGTGTTATTTCAATTGTGTAAACCTCATTGCCCAAGGAATAACACCTATTTCGGAAAAGGCCATAATGGGCTCCCCTGGCACTTTTTCGAAATAGTGCTATGGACTGGAAATGGTATTTCAAAATAGCTAAGTGCTATTTTGAAATGCATTTTGTGTTTTGCTGTGTTATTTCGAAATAAGATATTTTAAAATATTCATTTTGGAATATCTTATTTGAAAATAGAGAGTAGACATAGCCCTATGTATAGACGTAACCTGAGGACCCTGGAATCTACTGTAACTGGTGGATAATTTGGAAAAACGGCAACCCTCCCATAAGAGATATTCTGGTGCCCTAACAAACAGATCATTAAAACAGAATATCTGGAAAAAAAAAAAGAACTGGTTCACCTCGGAACAGATACCTCTCAGAACAGTGGGGTTTGGGAAAACCCACAAATAGAGTATATCTAATCTATCTTAAAAAAACTTCTTATATTCAAGTAGCATCACACTGCTCAACATTTCAAAAAGAACAAAGCCACACTTCTAGAAAAGCTGCATTTCTAGAAAAGATCCAACAATAGTCATTATTTGATGCTTTGGTCTTTGAAGTATTGCTTCTAGACGTGATATACAAACACAATGGCCTCTGTTAGTTCAAAGTGCCTACAGGTAGGCCAGCTATCATATTGGGAGAATAGCTACAAGCACTAGCTACTCATTGGTACCTGTCCTTTAAATCATCTGTCCTTGTGCATACATTTTACAGGCCTAAAATAACTTGATTGCTTAATCAATTCTGCCATCTAGTGGCCTCATTTTATATAGAGCCTTTGCTTGCTTTTAAATTATGGGCCTTACTAATACATAGCCTTTACTAACCCAAGAGATGTTTCTACTCTTTGTGAGTTTTGAGGTAGGGGACCACAGATCTCGCATAATAGAGATAACCGTAAAACCAAAGTATAAGTTCCTGAAGTCTCTCTCCTCCAGAAAGCTAGACAGATATGCTCCATGCTGCTCTCTGTAGCTTCAGCTCAGTGAGACACGAAGGGGAATTAAGACCACCTACAAAGTTAAAAAAAAATCCAAAAATCTTCAAAGATCCCCTTACGCCAAAATCCTGTGAAGGGAATCCTCCTGGACTGAACACATCTTTGAAGGCAGATAGAGCTCCCTTCTCTACTAGAAAGTTGAAGCTTGTTAACAGAGCTCCCTTCTCCACTGGAAAGTTGAAGCAGCACCCCACTGTGCCTCAGGCTGATTAAAAACTGAGTACTCATACTAGAGCAGAAACTATAGAGGATACCACTGCCCAGACTCCCACAACTCGTTTCATAAACAGCTGTTCAAAACCACACCATGCTAATGGGGAGGGAATCCTTGGATGCACAGGTGGAGCAAAGAACTTGATTTATTCCTGGGGTTTCCTGATAACAAGATTAGGTGATGTTTGTTTCAACGGAGAAGTAAAATTCTGTTCCATGTTGATTTTATGCTGATGCTTCCACAAAAGCTATAAACATGTTCTTGGAGACTTTTATGTTTCTGGGCAACTGGCCAAAGTATGTTCTGTAGAATTCTTATGACACCAATAATCAAGGTGGAAGATTTTTTTCAGGAATTATGCTGTGGGATGTAACATGACTTGTCACGCAGCTTTGGAAATGCTCACTGAAAAGTGTTGTTTTTCCATTAAAGAATTGGAAGTAATTATGTAAAAATTGTGGAGGAGCAAATTAACAGATCAGCGCTGAATTCTGCCACCCTTATTCTTGATGAGTGTTCCCTCACTAAGCATGTAATAGGGCATTACTTAGGGCAGCAGACTTTGGTCGTGAGGAAATAAGGCATTTCAGACAATCAACTAGAGTAATCTACTGAGTACTAGGATACCAGCTAAGTAATGTTAACACCTGTTATCTCTGAATACTTAGGGTCAAATCTCACTGTAGTTGTGAAAGGCTTAAGAGTCATTGCATAGGAAAGCAAAACAGCAGAAATGTCACATTTTAAAAACTAACAAAATGATTTATTCAGTGATAAATCATAAAGCATGAACTGAATAAATCATTTTGTTAGTTGTAAAGTGCTACATTTCTGCCGATTTGTTTTGTTAGACTAACACAACTACCTCTCTGTTACTATTGCATAGAAAGTTATTCAGACCAAACACTGGCCTCTCAGAGGGTCTCTAAATTGAGGCATTTCATCTATGGTGACCCCATAGAATTTGTCAGTCTTTAAAGTGCCACAGGGCTGAGAGGTAAAAAGAGGGGTAAAAAGAGGAGATTGTGGCATGGGCAGAGATGCAGGGATGGCCAGTGGTCCACACGCTGAGTGAGCTCACTTGATCACAAACACATATCTGGGTGCTGTGGGGCCAAGTGGTGAAGCTGCAGCATGAACTGCATCTGTGCTTCTGGGGACAAGGCAATGGGATTTCATTCCCCAAGACACACATAGTGTTCTCTTTCCTGAACTTTATACTTTTGTGCTGTCATTGAGTCAGCACTGGGCACAGCAAGTCAGATCCATTCTTGGTGTAATAAAATCATTGACTTCCATAGGCAACCCATTGCATTTTCTCCCCCTAAAAAGAACTTGGACCATAGAACTAAAAAGTGGAAATTCTTGATAGAGAGGGAAAAATTCACAGACTGTATCTACTGGGGAGCTAGCTTAATATTACTAAAAATATAAAGGACCTCAAGAGTAAAAAAAAAAAATAAAAGCCAGTGAAATGCTCTGAATTATTTCACACATTAGAATACCTGCCAGATGCATTATTAATATGCTCATTGGATCAGTTTTATGTGATTTTCATTAACTTCCTAATACAGACTATTCAACATGTTGAAAGTACTGACAAAGCTTTATATGTCTGCAAGGCTGATTCCAAGTTATTATCATAGCTTGACGGGTTGCATCTAAAAGGGAGAATTGCTAAAGCAGAGGCCTGCAATTATTAGTTCAAATCCTCAGCTCTTATAAGATGGCATATTTCCATTGACCTGAGCGAAGCTACATCTATTTCCACAACTAAGGGGCTGGCCAGTTATTTTAAGGCCCCAAACCTGCCTTTCACAAAAACCTGAGTAACAGAGTCATGTAAGCTGATTCTAGGATATGAAGACCTTTTCCCCTACAAGAGATCAGGGAAATTTAGCCTGTTCACTACCTGTTTGCTCCCTCCATTGATATTATGATCCGGTATTAATGGATCCAAAGTTGGCAAATCCACTGGCCATACCCTTGCCTCACCCCTAACTGTGCATACAAGAACCCCTTTGCTCTTGGTTTGCACTGAAAGCCAGGGGACTCGATTTCCATGGAGTTCCCATCTCAGTTATAACTGAGAACAGAATTTGGTCCACTGTTTCTTCAGATGCTTAATAAATAATAGTACACAAGAAAAGACTTACTTGATCAATGAACTAGAACAACCTCAGAACACACTTCCCATCAAAGATTATTTGTGTGCCCTGCTTTGTACTCACAAAATCTAGGTCCTATCCATACAAACAAGTGTTCTGGGGTGACCACTGAGTTTTAAAAGCATTGTGAATGTAATGTATTGGAAAGGCCTTATTGCCAGGATAATGTCACACTATCACCAATTGGTCAGTAGCATTTTATGATGCAGTGTGGTCACAACACAAGTGCACCACTCCAGACTACACCAATGGCCTATCTAGTCTGGTAGTCTTGTAGTGGTCCAGCTCAGTCTCCAGTGCTACCGATAATCCAATACCTAATTTAGCCCACAGTTGAAGTTTATTCTTGTACCCAAATGGTGATCACCTGATACCCTGAAGGAATCATTCACAAAAGACCTTACATCCTGTGTTGTACCATGAGAATTACAGCAAACAACTTTGTATGTGACTACCTTCTGTGATGGAAATGTCCAAAATATGCCCCTACTCTGACGTGGAGTTGTTTGAGAAACAGAATTTTAATTCTGTGAGAAAGAGAATTTTGAAATTTGTTCTCATTCTGAACTGAAACAAGAATCAGAAATTTGTCACAAAATAGAAACTCCAAAACCCTCAGGAAACATACAAATGTTTAACTTTGACCATATCATGTCATTTCATACTTTTTATTATGCTGAAGCAATATTAAATATAAAATTACAATTATAATATAAACCAAGAAACAAAATTAAATGCAATGTAATGTTGAAGCAAGTCATTCGTGCATCGTTGGAACAAAATATTTTAACATCACCAAAGTAAAATGAAAAAGCTGAAACAATTCTTTTCAGCTTTTCCCCATCATAAATTTTATTAGAACTTCTGTAAAACTTTTCAATTTTGATGAAACTGTATATTCTGATGGAAACCTTTTATGTCAAAAAACAAAATAATACAAAAAAAACCATGCCCCTTTCTTAGCCCATTTTTCTGTTCTGTCTGGTATTCAGTATTTGTAATGCCTAACAGCCTTAGCACAGGTAAGGGGCCTATTCTACTACACACTACATGCATATGCAGAGGTATAGTTCATATAGCTCATTGTCTACATAGGCAATACAGATGAGTGTCAGGAAAAGAAACAGTGGCAGAGATAAGAGATATGACCAAGATCAGACAGCAACATCATTGGCAGAGCTTGTAATAGGACCCATATCCCTATCCTGTGATCAAGACAAATTTTTGCCTTTAGACATCAGCTTCAACTTGACAGGCATTTGATCTCTTACAAGGAGCCCTCTCTCATCCTTTGCTGGTGAATGATGAGCAATCTCTGTTACTCCCTTCTGTATAGCCACCACTGAAGCCTTTTGCATGGTTCTCCTGACTTTAGAAGACACCTGAACAGATTTCTACCGTGCTTTTCCTCTGAGGCTCCAAATGATTTACAGCCAAGCATGATTAAGGGATAGATCCCACAAGATTCTGAGCAAATCCAGTAGAAACTGTGTCTACTCACAACACGACAATGAAGGAGCATTAAAACTGTTGAATAATTTCCCTATTAACATTTTTTAAAATGTCAGATTCTGATAACTTCTTTGTGATGATCATCCCACCTTAATCTTTGGCTAGCACTGTGCTACCTCATATCTAATAGTCTCTACAAATCATCAGAATTTTGGGAAGAAAGGACTTTCCTATGAAATAACTACATTGACCTACACTTTCTGACACAGCAGTGGATGTGAAACAATGAAATAGTACAAGACTCAGATACTTTAACCACTAACTACAAAAAGAAATTATTATAATTTCCTGAGAAAGACAATTTTGCCAATTACTAGAGACATTTTAAAAATATTCTGCCCAAAGAACTGTACACACCTCCAGGAGTATCAGAGAGATAGCGGAGTTAGTCTGTATCTTGAAAAACAAGAAGTTCTGTGGTGTCTTATAGACTAACAGATATTTTGGAGCAAAAGCTTTGCCCATGAGTGTCACTTGCCCCATAAGCTTTCCTCCATGAGTATCACTGGAAAGAATTAAAAATGTGAGCAGAAAAACCTTTGTATATATGTTATTTACCCTTCACCATTTTATTCAATGATCAACACCGCATTTGGCTAGCATCCTTATTTAGAAACACTTTGTTGTATTGTATTTTGTTTTGCTGTTTGTCATAATAGTCAAATGTAAATTACTTGTGCTTCATGTGTGGGACTGAATTCTACTGAATTAGACTTCTGCAATCCCTGTCTGTAGTTTAAACCTGCACCTTCATAGACCAATGATCACATACCAAAAGAGCTGACCTGCATGCAGACTAGAAGCCAATAAATTTAGTGTAGAATAAGCTGGGTAGAATTGCAGAGAATATATGCAACCGAACTTCTTATATTACCCTGAGGGCAATGGTCATGATTAAAAGTTATGTCAAACTGTGCCTTGGCTTTATTTAATTCAGCTATTTACCCAAGTGTCTGGCTTATTGCTTCCTGTAGTGCTTTAAAACTACTTTTTTTTTTCCTTTTCATTGATGAATTTTTGAAGGTTTATATTCCTTCTCCTGAGATCGCGCATAGTGACCCCAAAGCTAAGTAAAAGCTGCTTTGTTGACAGACTCAGGAATCACACACACAAACTGCACTTCCAGTTTGCTGCCAGCAAAGGGAGCTACACAACACTTAAACTGCACTGAACAGACGCAATCCAATATCTGAAAAGCAGCATGAACTCAAGTTTGAGCTTTATCACTATACAAGGTACACTGGACTTGGGTCTCCATTGCCTTGCCTTTTTGTTGATTTATTTGCAGCTCTGCAAAGCACGTATAAAACAGCACTACTCTTAGGGGTCTCTGTGTGTGTGTGTGTGTGTGTGCGTGTGTGTGTGTGTTTTAATGGTGATGTCTTCTGTAACTCTTTGTCTTTAGCCATGTAAAGACTGCACAGTAATACTAGAGCCATGGAACTTTCGTATGACCTCATGATAGCAACAGTCTAACTTTCTATCCTGCCATGGAAATAACTGCAGAAAATGGAAATTTTGATAGCACATTATCCTTTGACATCTGCTATTCTGTCTCTGTCCAGTTGTGATATGCCAGAGATGGGGATTACTGGAAGAACCATCCTCCTTAAACCTCTCTCCCTCTAAAGGGTGTGTCTACACAGCAAAGTTATTTTGAAATAATAGCTTATTTCGGAATAACGCTGCTGTGTAGACACACCCTTTGGCTGTGGCTACACTGCCCCTCCCTTTTGGAAGGGGCATTCAAATGTGGTTGATCAGAAATGCAAATGAGGAGTGGATTCAAATATCTCACACCTCATTTGCACACTCATGTGGGAGCTCAATTCTGGAAAATGTGATTTCAAAAGCCAAAACAGCCATGTAGATGGGGTATATTATAAAGGAAACCCTGCTTTCAAAAGCACCGTTCTTCCTAATCCACAGCCATATTTGCATGCCCCTTGTGAAAGGGAGGGGCAGTGTAGCCGCAGCCTTTGTGTTAGTACTAATGTTTGTATCTCACTAAACTAACATGACCTCATTGATCAAATAGCTTCATTTTCAAACCCAGTCATAAGGCACCTAGGGTGCATCTACACTAGCCAGCTACTTCAAAGTAGCCGGAACAACGTCGAAATAGCACGCGTCATGTCTACATGCACTTTATGCTATTTGAACGTTGAAATCGATGTTAGGCGGCGAGACATCGAAATCTCTATGGGATGGGATAGTGCCCTACTACGTTCAATGTCGAAGTAGGGCATGTGTAGACGATCCACGTCCTGCTACTTCGAAATAGCGGGGTCCCCCATGGCGGCCATCAGCTGAGGGGTTGAGAGACTCTCTGTCCAGCCCCTGCCAGGCTCTATGGTCACTGCGTGCAGCAGCCCTTAGCCCAGGGCTTCTGACTGCTGCTGCTGCAGCTGGGGGTCCATGCTGCATGCACAGGGTCTGCAACCAGTTGTCTGCTCTGTGGATCTTGTGCTGTGCAGGGCAAGTGTGTCGGGAGGGGCCCTTTAAGGAAGCAGTTTGGGGCTTTGCTGGCCCCTTATTTCGACAGGGAACGCTTGTGTGTGTGGACGCTCCGCATTTCCTTCTGGGGCGGCTCCTTTCAATGTTCCCCGCCTCTACTTCGATGTTGAACATCAATTACACCAGCCTTAGAGGATGTGTAGATGATACATGTCGAAGTAGCCTATTTCGATGTCCTTACTTTGAAATAGCCTACTTCAACGTAGGCTGTGTCTACACGTGCCCCAAACTTCGAAATGGCCATGCAAATGGCCATTTCGAAGTTTACTAATGAAGCACTGAAATGCATATTCAGCGCTTCATTAGCATGTGGGCGGCAGCGGCGCTTCGAAATTGACGAGCCTTGCCGCCGCGCGGCGCGTCCAGACGGGGCTCCTTTTCGAAAGGACGCCGCCTACTTCGAAGTCCCCTTATTCCAATGAGCTCATGGGAATAAGGGGACTTCGAAGTAGGCGGGGCCCTTTCGAAAAGGAGCCCTGTCTGGACGTGCCGCGCGGCAGCAAGTCTTGTCAATTTCGAAGCGCCGCTGCCGCCCGCATGCTAATGAAGTGCTGAATATGCATTTCAGCGCTTCATTAGTAAACTTCGAAATGGCCATTTGCATGGCCATTTCGAAGTTTGGGGCACGTGTAGACACAGCCGTAGTGTGCTAGTGTAGACATAACCCTGCTGTAATGATACATGAAGACTAAGGCTGATACCTACAGGGTGCTCTTTTTTATCCTTCAACACAGGAAAGAAAAGAAGTGATTCTAAGGTAGCAAGGCTGAAAGCTAGAAAATTGGAAATAGGTGGCTAGAAAGTGAAAAGGAAAGGCAACGTTGCTGTTTTCAGTTCACTCATTAATATTATACAGTAAAACACTGAACACCTTACCCTAACTCTCCAATTTCCTGTTGGCACCGGATTTTCCTTTTCTTGCCCTGTGTGTATCTCTGCCCTCCCTCAGTGGATCTAAAGATACCTACAGCACTGAGGCCCATTTTTGTAAATAGCACAGAGCCATGCCCACCGGCAGGGGAGACAAAGGGGTTGAATTTTCTGAGGCTTGGTGGACTTCAGGGGGTGCAGGGCTGCCACTGCCCTCCCCAGGTATATTTTTAGATAGAGCTGCTGTAGCAGCAAGGCAGCAGCTGTAGGGAGCTCCCAGCTGCTTTAAGCCCCACTGGGTCCATGGAGCGGCAGGCCAGAAGTGGGCTGACGGGGAGAAGCCAGAGGGGAAGTAGCCAAGCTGGGCACAGGACCACTGTGGGGCAGAGCTGGGAAGCAGATGGTCTGAGGGCAATGAGGGGAAGGAAGGTCAGAGGGGCACCTCCAAACAGGGGGAGGTGGAGCTATAACTGATCAGAGGGTCCTCTGATTGAGGGGTGGTGCTCTGGGTTTCTCCGGACCGGAGGACAGCTTGTGGCTCTGTCTAAGGAAGGAGGAGAGGGGGCCCACTGAGTGTGCTGTCCTGGGGCCTGGAATTCCTGTCAACGGGCCTCACAGAGCTCACAACATTCAGAACCAGCTTCTGCACTGGGAGCAGCAATCACAGGAACGATGAGGCCGTTAAGTATCTGAAGGACCAATAATAACTGTTCAGATTTCTTCTGTGCCAACCATATTTAATGTCTGGAAATGCCTTAGCCACATAGACTATGCTAACATACCCAGGGTGTTTGAAATTAGCTCTTCACTGGTCACCAAAGCTAACTGGCCTAACCACAAGGGATGGATGACAGGTGGCACTTCTGGCCTCATGCAAGGCTGATTTTATATAAGGCCAAAGCCCTGAACCAGGTTCAGAGAAGCAGAATGTGTAAGGCAGAACAGGTTGCTGAACGTCGAGGTACCATATAAAGCATGAAACAGATCAAGTCTCATCACTTCTGTTTGCAATAGTGACATGCAGGGACCTCTAACAGATGTCCCATTTAATAGAATGGAAAAAATATCATAGGTAGCCTAGCTAACTGTACAATGCTGTCAACCAATGTGAAAAATAGATTGCTGACACTTCTACCCAAGCTAAACTAGTAGGAAATCTAATGATTATTAGCTAGCTGTCAGTCCCCACTCCTACTTTTGGCAGCAGCAAATTCTGCTTCAGACGCTTATACAATCTGAGTGGTACATTCAAACGTACTCTTTTTTTTTAGCTTTCCCCGCTTCCTTTCCACGTTCAGACATACACAAATATGTACACCCACATATATGTGTGTGCACACACTGATGCAGATAGAGATTTTGTTGAGCTTTTAAAACACAAACCATTCTCCTCTAAGTATTTTCTGTCTCAGCAACCAATAACATAAAGATGTACAGTGACACCAGAACTAGCCTGTGAATGTTGAACTGCCATGAGAAGTATTCTTTCATTATTTGTACTATCTGTGTCCCAAGCAAGGGTCTTTTCTCACGCTATTCTTACTAGAAATGCCACACAACTGCTACTTCTCACAATATTTCATCAGAAAACAAAGCCACAGGGTGACTTTGGGGCACTGTAGTCAAAGAAAACAGGAACCTGGACAACATGAAACCAGAAGAGTAGAGGTTAGCCTCAGAGTTTTCCCAAAGCAAATATCCCTTCAATCATGAGAAGATCTAGAGAGGCACTGGCCCCTGGGTGATATGAAAAACTTTCAAAGGAAGAAAGATCCCTTTTGGAGAGATTGAAGTCTTTAAGGAAGGCCCTCCACCCTAACTAAGCAGATATGTATGTTGGATCTGTGTCTTATCAGCTTCTCAGAAAATCTGTTTATTTATAAGAGGCAAGTAATAGAACTATTTTCAGAAATGAGAGAATTGGCGAGTTGCAGCACAGAAGCAATAAAGAGGCCATAAACATCAATTCTGAGCTGGAATTTTGGAAAGAGATTTGTCGTCTTTCATTTAGATGTAATTGTAGAGGGCAAGGGTAATACGCTGACCCCAGTGAAGTCATATGGAATTTTGACATTGACCTCAATGAAGCCAGGATTTCATCCTTAGAGACAAAGGAGGGGTGTTTTGTTTTGCTTTGTTTTGTTTTTTAATGCTGACTTCATCTCTAGCATACATAGAAAATGAGTTTAGCAAGGAATGTTCACCACCACTGTACACATGTAAGGAATCGGCTGAAACTGGGAAAAGAACTGAATTAGGCTGAATGTTATATCTGCAGGCCACATTCTGGCAACCTACTCATGCTGACTAGTACATTTCTCCACATGCAGTATAATTGAAAACAACAGGCCTACTTTCAGAGTAAAACATCCTTTAGCATGAATAAGGGCTTCTGTATCTGACCTACTAAGGTCTTTTATCCTGCACAAGTTTCTAAAATGAAGTAATGGAGTTTGTGGGCATTTAAAACTATACTAGAAAATGTTGTAAGGAACAATTCTGAACATACAAGTGGAAAAAATAGAGGTGGCTTACTAGTTACTCAGGAATTATATTTGATTCGTAAAAGAGAGAAAGCTGTGCTAGTCTTTCAAAACAAAACAAAAAAGCAAAACAAAAAAGCAGTAAAGTAGCACTTTAAAGACTAACAAAATTTATTAGGTGAGATTTTCGTGTGGGTCTGAAGAAGTGGGTCTGTCCCACGAAAGCTCGCCTAATAAATTATTTTGTTAGTCTTTACAGTGCTACTTTACTGCTTTTTTAAGAATTATATTTGTTGTGCCTGATCAGCAACCACCAAGGACTTTGTCTCATCTTAGATGTCTCAGACTTTGTTTCCCTGAATCCCTTTGTCAGTTATGTGTTGATAAATATCTTTTAACCTCACCACAAATGACTTTCCTAAATAATTGTTATTTGTCTCTTATCTAAGTTGACTCATTTCATTTCCATTTCTCAGACAACTGCTTTTTATTTGAGAAGCTAGACGTAAGG
This sequence comes from Carettochelys insculpta, assembly GCF_033958435.1. NCBI lineage: Eukaryota > Metazoa > Chordata > Testudines > Carettochelyidae > Carettochelys > Carettochelys insculpta. Next base: position 89,294,761 of record NC_134137.1, on the reverse strand, counting down.
AATGAGAAACCTAAGAGCAAATAGAGAAGAAATGCCTGCTCTCCCCGCTTCTTGTATTATTAACCGGTTTAAATGGGTTAATTTTCCATTTTCCAGCCAACAGTGCTAAGTCCAAAGGAAGCAGCACATTGCTGCTGCTATTTTGACTTCTCTTTTTGACACTACTGTATCCAATTTTGTTAATGCCCTACAGCAAAATTTCTTCAGAATAGTCAGCTGCGACTGTAGCTCCTAAAAATATACTTCTTGTAAAAGCACTTCTACTACCAAAAAAATGACCATCACAAAACCTGGCGCAAATAATGGTGTGTCATTACAGCAGTTGTGTATATACCTGTGCACAAACAGTTCTCTGTCATACCTGCATCTTCTGCTCCCCCAACATGTAATTTGGGATTTAGGAATGAAGTACCTCCAGATTCTTGATTTCAAAAAGCTCCTTAAATAACCCTTTTTCAGGATTCAAATGGTACCACTGGAAGAACTAAGGTAGAGGATATGCTACTGCCTTGAAACAGCAACAGGTTCAGTTAATGACATGGGTGTTTGTCCTGTGGGAAATGCAGCACTATAGCAAATTGTTTATCTTTGTGACCTAGACTACTTCCTGCAAAAATGACTTCCTGCCAAGATAGAGTACTGGGTGTTCTTATCCCCCTAATTCCTGAGATAACACTGCCCCACATCCAACACTGGAGGCATTTGTTTGAAGAATAAAGGGTTTTGTGATATGTTACACTGACATTGTTATGTTTGATGCATATTCAGTAGGCAATGTTCCCCTTTCTATTTATTTATATCTCCTCTCCTTACTGAAGGGGAAATGTGTTTTTCCTCTAAGTCAATGTACCATTGATCTTAACTTATTATCAAATATGTCAATTCGTTACCATGGTCCCTTCTGTGGTTATGTACCAAATTTATTATTTTTATTTTATTTGGGCAGTTCTTAACCGGTTATTTTGAGTTTTTTCCAAGTTGTGATGTACCTGTTAAGTCTGAGGGAATTCTGGAAAGCCCCTAGGTCATTAAAGATTGCTTTATCTTATCACTATCTATATAAGTGAAAGATCCCAGGTGTATGTAAGACAACTGTGTTAGCTGGATGATTGGTCCCAGATATATATATGTTAACTTTACCTTAGCTCAACATACAGGGTGTAGCTTGTAGGTCCCTTGTGTTACAACCAAACTACTTTAATATAAGCTTATTATAACCTATTCTAATAACCATATAATAAAATGATAAAGAAATAAGAAACCTATAAGAAAATATATCTATAGGCAAACTAGCAGATTAGACCTATAGGCTACAATGTCAATACACTCAGTGAGCGTGTTCATGAGAATACATATAATCTAGAAAGAGAAGTATTTTTATTATCTACTTATGCAGTCAGATTTCAAATGTAATGTGCTAATATGGGAGGAAGGGTGAAATAGAGGTTACGGGACATAGGAAAATTGAATTCATTTCTTCATAGTAAAGGAGGATATTGATATAATGGGCATCACAGGAACTTGGGGAAATGAGGACAATTGATGGGGCACTGTCATATCAGGGTACAAAATATATCAGAAGGACAGTACACATCACCTCAAGATGGGACACAGAGATACAATTCCTAGATACCTTAAATGACTGCTTCTTGGAGCAGCTGGTTCTCAAAGCAATTCTTGATTTAGTCTGAGTGGAGCACAGGACCTGGTCCAAGAAGTTAATATAACTGGACCACTTGGAAATAGTGACAATAATGCAATACAACTTGACATTCCTGTTGTGCGAAAACACCTCAGCTGCCCAAAACTGTGGCATTTAATTTCAGAAAGAGGAACTACACAAAAAAGAGGAGGTTAGTTAAACAGAAACTAGAAGTTACAGTGACAAAAGTAAAATCCATGCAAGATGCATGGAAACTTTTCAAAAACACCATAATGGAGGCTCATATTAAATGTGTACCCTAAATTAAAAAAAAAAAGTGAGAAAACCAAAAAAGTGCCCTCCCCCCCAGTTTAACAATCAGGTAAAAGGAGCCGTGAAAGATGAAAAGGCATCATTTAATGAGTGGAATTTAAATCCCACTGAGGAAAATAGAAAGGAGCATAAACTCTATCAAATTAAATGTAAAATATAATTAAAAAAAGCCAAAAAGGAGTTTAAAGAACAGCTAGCTAAAAACTCAAAAAGTAATAGCTAAATGTTTTTAAGTACATCAGAAGCAGGAAGCCTGGTAAACAACCAGTGGGGCCACTGGACGCTCAAGCTGCTAAAGGAAACTAACGGAATTCTTTGCTTCGGTCTTCATAGCTGAGGATGTTAGGGAGATTCCTCAATATGAGCCATTCTTTTTCAGTGACAAATCTGAGGAACTGCCTCATATTTAGGTGTCATTAGAATACATTTTGGGACAAATTGACAAACATAACAGTGAAAAGTCACCAGGACCAGATGGCATTCACCCAAGAACTCAAATATGAAATTGTGGAACTAACAACTGTGGTTTATAACCTATCTTTTAAATCAGCTTCTGTACCTAATGACAGGAAAAGAGCTAATGCGACACCCATGTTTAAAGAGGGCTCTAGAGGTGATTTTGACAATTACAGAGCACTATTGTCAGTACTGGGCAAATTAGCTGAAATGATAGTAAACAATAAAATTGTCAGACACATACATGACATAATTGGTTGAGGAAAAGTCAACGTGGTTTCTGTAAATGAAACCCATGATTTGCTAATCTATTAGGCTGTGCTACACAGCCAAGTTATTTCAGGATAACAGCTGCTATTTCAAAATAAGATTGCTGCCATCTACACCACACACGTCATTTCAAAATAAATTTGAAATAGTGGGTGAGTGATTTCAAAATCAGTATACCTCATTGTGGGAGGAACAGTGACTGTTTTGAAATAACTATTTCAAAATATATGCCAAGTGTGCAGAATGAGTAATAGTTAAGTGCTATTTCGAAATACATTTGTGTGTAGCAGCTCTATTTCAGAATAGCTTATTTTGAAATAAGGCTGCTGTGCAGACATAGCCTTAGAGTATGTCTACATGACAGAGTTATCCTAGGTTAGCTTATTCTAGAGTTATGATTCCAAAATAAGATGTTTTGGAATTACACATCCACACTACAGGGAAGCCCCAAAATAAGCAAAACTTATTCAATAGTACGTCCACAATGGAGCCTATTTTAGATTAGAGCCCCTGGATGTTTTTCTTCATACAGCTTATGATACTCCTGTGGAACTCTTTGCCAGAGGATGTTGTGGAGACCAGGACTTTAACAGGCTTAAAAAAAGAACTAGATAAATTCATGAAGTTTAGGTCCATCAATGGCTATTCACAAAGATGGATAGGAATGGTGTCCCTCGCCTCTGTTTGTCAGAATCTGGAAACGTATGATAGGAGAGGGATAACTTGATTACCTCTTCTGTTTATTCCATATGAGGCATCTGGCATTGACCACTGTTGCAAGACAGGATAGTGGACTAGATGGACCTTGGTCTAACCCAGTATAGCCATTCTTATGTTCTTATGTTTTTACACCATGCAGCTATAAATGACAAGGCTGTGTCAATGCAGTCCTGTGGCTAAAAGTCGGCTTGTGTGAGCACTCTTGGCACTTCTGTGATGAAATGTTTCTTCCACTTAAGTGGCTTTTGCACTCTTGAAGCAGCATTCACACTTACCCCAGCACAACTTTTGTCATTCAGAGGGGTTTCTTTAAGAATTAAAAAAAAAAAAAAAAAAAAAAAAACTGTCAATCAATTGCAAGTGTAGACACTTGCCGCACTCCAGAGGAACTCACAACAGTGATCTTCCAAAAGATGATCTCTTCCAGAAGATCTTCTTTTAAAAGAGCGCATCCACACACAAAAAAGCAGATTGAAAGATCAATCTGCTCTTTTGATAGAAAGCGTCCACGCAGTCCCCACTCTTTCAAAAGAACGGGCCACGGATCAAAAAATCCAGCACCATGAAGACTGGTCTTTTGAAAAAAGGGCCCCGGAGCAGCTACGCATGATTTTTTCGAAAGAAGCTTTCAAAAGGAGGCGCTTCCAGAAGAAGAGACACATTCTTTCAATTTCAGATCAAAAGAGTGCATTTTGTGCATGGATGTGCTGTGTGTTCTTCCAAAAAAGGGCCTGATTTTCCAAAAGAACTTGCCCAATGTAGTTGTGGCCTTATTAATAAACTGGAGATAATCCCCTACTTCACAGGATTGTTGTGAGATTAAATACATTGTTGTTTGTAAAAGGTTCACATGAGCAGGGGGAATTGTAAGTATCCACGTCACCATCTGATCCTAGTTAAAACAAAGAGGAAAAGACAGTCCTGGGAAGAAAGTGACTGCTCTGTTTAGGTGGCTTGTGAGAAAGCAAAACCATTTTACGGTTCCATCAGCGTCACACTCACTATAGTCTGTAGCCCTAACTGACTAGAATAATTATTCAATGGTTATATCATGTCCCAAGCAGCCAAGTAGTACATTATTAGGTGCTTTATTTCCACAGAGGAATAAGCAAAGGGGAAACTGTGACTTTGTAGAATCCACACAGCAGGTGAGTTCCCAGCAAGCCAGTTCTCTATAAACTCATACCCTGACTTCATGGGCACTAACTCACCAGGCAGACAAGCTGTTAAGATATATTCTTCTGAGGGCATAGGCACTGACTCCATGGGTATTCCAATGGACACAAATTAACCACTGCCCCCCTCCGCACCCCACCAGCAGGCAAGCTCGCTGTCATACCCCAAGGCCTCTTGCCTACTCACACCCTGCTGATCATGTCCTCCCACTGTCTCCCAGCCACTGGGATCACATGTTCCACCAAGTGCAGGAGGCTCTGTGGAGGAAAGGGAGGAGAGGGGATGGGGAACACTGGAAGGAGAGGCAGGAAGAGGTGAGGCAGGGATGGAGCAGGGTAGGGTGGGGGCTTGGAGGAAAGGGTGGAGTGGGAGAGGGCCTGGGAAAAATAGGGTAGGTCGAGCGCCTCCCTGCACTCCCCTGAGAGAGAGGAAGTTAAAGCCTATGTCCAAGGGTTTGTCTACAGTGGAATAAAAGACGCATGGCATGAGCATGGCTGGACCAGGTCAGTGGACTCATGCCTGGATTTGAGCTACTGGGCTAACAATTGCTGTGTAAATTTTCAGGCTTGGGATAAGGCCTGTGCTTTGCAACCTGACACCTCGGGGGGCCCAATAGAGGGGCCATGTCAGTGGGAGTTCAGGGGCTGGAGCACCCACAGGTAAAAATGAGTGGGTACTGAGCACCCACCAGCAGCCAATCTCTCCCCTCTGCTTCCCTCCCCCTCAACATATCTTGACCACTGGTGGCTTCACTGATATACTCTTCCGCTACCCTCTCAGCACTTCTGATTCACAGTGTTCTGGAGGCTCCAGGAGGGAGAGAAGGTGCAGGGGTGGAGGCGCTTTGGGGAAGACGCAGGAAGGGGTTGAGAAGGGGTAGAATAGGATGGGGTAGGGATAGAGCCTGGGCTGGAGAAGGCAGCTGAGCACCTTCACCCCCCCACCCCCACCCCCCCCGTCAACTAGAAGGGAAGTCAGTGCCTGTGGTTCCCAGAGTCTGGGCTCAATACCATGCCCAAATGTCTACGCAGCAGATTTACAGCCATATAGCCTGAGCCCAGTGACCCTGTGTCACATGACACAGTCCATCCTCGGGTATTTAGCTGCTGTGTAGACATTCCCTGAGCCACACTGCATCCAAAGGCTATTTTTGTGATGGTGCTGCTTATGAACAAGTACACACACACACACAAGCTGGGCTGTCTTTGAAAGCACTATCTAGTCTTGTGGTACTAAGACTTTTTAACAAGGTTCAAAAAGAACCAGATAAAACTCATGGAGGTTAGGTCCACCAAAGGATATTAACCAGGGTGGTTAGGAATGGTGTCACTAGCCGCTGTTTGTCAGAGGATGGAGAGGGATGACGGGAGGGGGATTGCTTTCGTGCTTACCTGTTCTGTTCACTCCCTCTGGGGCGTCAGGCATTGGCCTCTGTCAGAAGATAGGATACTGAGCTACAAGGACCTCTGGTCTGACCCAGTGTTGGCATTCTTATGTATGTTTTCCTAAGAGAGTGCATTACAGACTCAACACAAACTATCCTAATGTGAAGATAAGATAGGAACAACAGGAAGAGGCAGTATGGCCTTTTAGTGACCTGAAAAAAGAAAAAGAAATCCTCAAAAAAGTGGAAACAGGGACAAGCTGGTAAGGAGGAATACAAAAGAATAGAACAAGCAGACAGGAGCAAAATCAGAAAAGCTAAGGCATGAAACTAGTCACATTTAACAAGGGGTGTGAAATGCAATAAGAATGGGTACTGCAAATATATGGGGAGCAAAAGAAAGACAAAAGAAAAACTAGGGCCTCTTTTTAGCTAAGAAACAGGCTAACAACCAATGCCATCAAAAAGGCTGCGTGTTTAATGCGCACTTTGCTTCAGTTTTCCCTAAAAATTTGAACATATTATTAGTACAAATAATATAGACAAATAGTGAAGGAATACAAGCTAGAATAAGAAAAGAACTGGCTAAAGAATACATTGAAGGCTAGGCAGCTCCTGAGGAAATTCATCCTAGTGTTCTTAAACTTTTTGTATGGGAAGAAGGATTCTTTCAAAGATGGGGTTTACTTTCAAAAGAGCAGTGTCTACACTGGTTTTCTTCTTTCGAAAGAAGTTATTTTGAAGTAAACGTATGCAAATGAGGTGTCAGATATGCAAAGTTGTATATCATTTTCATTTTCAATTTACCTCATTTGCATACCTCTTTCAAAAGAGGAATGCAAGTGTAGACACAGCAAAGGTGCCCTTTCTCTTTTTTTTTTTTTTTTTTTTGGCCTTGGCTAGTGCAATATGTCATGGGGAAATCCTGTAGCAAGTGTTCACCTGAAGATCAGTTTAGAAAGGGCCGAAGGATCTTACTTTATTAGCTGAACCACCTAATTTGTGAAAAACGCAAAGATAGTTTCACTACAGTAGCTTCGGTTACAGGCTAAAATCAGATAAAGGTCAAAGCCAGCAGTACTGAGTCCTTGCCTGAGTATAAATAGAGGGGTCTGGCGCAGCTGCAGGTTTTTGCAAGTGAACAGGTTTCAGAAGAATCAATTTTGAAATTTTCATTGTTTAAGTCCAATTTTTTTTAAAATGGAGTGTTAGACAGTGCCATTGAGACTTATTCCCAGTTTGGGGTTAAAATAGAGGTGCAGAGACACACTAGAGTTTGGGATGATTATTATAACAGACTGTAATCAGGCTAAGCCTATGAGAAAGCTTTTGACAACATACACAGGGACCCCCTGTGGCAGCTGCTTTGGCATTATGACATACCAATCAAGTTAGTCAGCCTCATTAAGAACTCTTACAAAGGAATGACCTGCAAAGTTTACCATGGGGAACAGTTCAAAAGGAGCTTCAAAGTGAAGACCAAAGTCCAACAAGGCTGCTTGTTGTCAGCATTCCTCTTTCTCCTTGTGATAGGCTGTGTCATGAAGATGACAACAGCAGGGAAAAGAAATAGGATCCAGTGGGCTCTGTGGACCCAGCTGGATGACCTGAAGTTTGCCAATGATCTGGCACTTCCCTCCCACAGCCACCAACGGGTGCAAGAGAAGACATCAAGTAGTAGTAGCAGCATCCTTCAGTCTACATAGACTATGGAACGCGCCCTTCGTAATTCCATTTGGCATCCTCATTTGCAGCGTTGGCTGTGACTGTGAAGACCCACACGAGAGTGACAGTCCTTGCTGCATCTGTTGCATATGTAATGGGTGTATGGCAGGTCCTTGCTGTGCTTTCTGTGGTCTTGCTTCTCCTTTGCTATCTGTCTGATCCTCAACTACTCACCCTTCTGAAGGCCCTTGTATAGTTCCTGCCTCCATCTGCTGCGATCGTCTGCCACCTCCCCCCAGCTGTCTGGCTTGATGTTTACTTCCCTGAGGTCTCTCTTGCAAACATCTTTGTAGCGCAGATGGGGGCGTCCAGGGGGTCTTTTGCCAGAGGCTAGCTCGCCATACAGGATGTCTTTTGGGATCCTTCCATCATTCATCCTGTGGACGTGGCCAAGCCAGCGGAGCCGCCACTGCCTGAGGAGGGTGTGCATAGCTGGGATTCCAGCTTGCTCAAGGACGGCAGTGTTGGACACTCTGTCTTTCCATGATATTCCAAGGATGCGTCTGAGGCAGCACAAGTGGAAGACGTTCAGCCTCTTTTCCTGGCGGGGGTACAGGGTCCAAGTCTTGCTGCTGTAAAGGAGGGTGCTGAGGATGCAGGTTCTGTAGACTTGCATTTTGGTGTGAGTGTACAGCTTGTTGTTATTCCACACTCTCTCGCTGAGTCTGGACAGAGTTGTGGCTGCTTTACCGATCTGTTAAACAAGTGTCTGCATTTGGCCTGGCCATGCTCGGGAGGCAGGCATTGCCACACACTCTGTCTGGGCCTCAAACCACATCCTGTTGTCAGGCAGAATACCAAAGTTATTCGCGCCAAAATCTCGCGCCTAAATTTCAGGCTCTAACCTTAAAAAAGCGAACTTAGGTAGCAACCCAGCACGTCACCTAAATTGTTTCCCTCATTGGCTTAACAAAATCACCCCACTTTCATGAGGGGAGGGGGCGGTTCGGAAGGGTATAAAAGACCCCGCCCAACCGGTGCTCGAGGAGGTAGCAGCACACGTATCTCCAAGCGCCGGTCAAGCAGACTGATCACCTGTCTGACCACCTCCCCTGGAACTCCAGGCGCAACTCAGGCCTTGTAACTGAATCCATTGCAACGCGTAATGTTTCTGCTAATTAGCACAGGACTAGTACGTATAAGGTTGTAAGTATACATGTAACAGAGTGATAAGTTTCAGTTCATAGTTACAGAAAGGGTTTAGGAATTCTAATAGTGTAAGTTGTTAACTGTAGAATTCACTTAGTGATATAGAAAGTAAAATTCAATAGCTGGGAAATACAAGTATATAAGTAGTAATAAGGAATAAAGAATTGTAAACTGCTTATTATCTTAAATAGTTTATTCACTTATTAAACAATATAGTTGTCATTTATAAAGAATCAGACTTTATTATTATTTAAATAAAGGGTAGGGGGTCAATGAATATAACCCATCCTAACCCCTGGACCATTTTGGATAATTACTGGGACCTAGAGACCCCTCAGGGAGTTGTGGTTTTCTTGGTGGGTGTAATTCTATTCATTTTATTAATCATCCTTTGGAAACCCCGATTGTAATGTCTCGGGCCCTTCCCTATCAGGTTCCTCCCGAGGACCGCCCGAGCCCTAGGGGGTGTTACATGATCCTCCTATTTAGCTCAGTCTCCAAGGACAGGGGGTCAGTGATGGTGGATCCGAGGTAAACAAACTCGTGGACTGCCTCTAACATATAGTTGTCAGTGCTGATTGATGGAGAATCAGCAACGTCCTGAGCAAGTAAATTTGTCTTCTTTAGGCTTGCCTGGTGCTCAGCTTTCAGGTCACTTGTCAGGTTTGGGAACCTTAAGCCTCACGCACCCAGTGAGGCAGGTGAACTGTGGCGGGACAGTACCTTATAGGCTGAGGGCTGCCCAGCTTGAGGCGGGTGGTGACTGTCCAGTGAGATGCGACGATCTCTCCCACCATCGGAGGCAACCCCTGGCGCTCGTTCTCTATGCCAATCGAGCAAGAGCTTGTAACTGGTATCTGTTACCTCCCGTGTTGGTTCAACGCTGTTAGCGATGCTGGAGTACCTCTCCTGGTGCGAGCTTGGGCAATTATTGAGACCCTGGCCTGCCCAGACACCAGTGTTCCCCTTTCAGCTTTACTGATATAGTCCAAAGGAGAGGATAACCTCTACGTCTGGTACCAGCTCAGCTGCAGGAGTTGCCGGGTCAATGCCGGAAGTTAGCACAGAACTGCCTTAGGACTCCCCTCCGGATTTTCTGTCAGGGTTCACTCCCTTAGCCTTGCTCCTTTCCAGGATAACCCACAAGGCGGTGGGGCATGGAGAACGTGGGTACGGTCCCACTACCTCTTGCACCTCCCTGGCGCCACTTGTCCCCAAAGCTCCCCGTGACGACCACCTTGCCTCCCCAGGACCCTCCTCCCCACCCCTCTGCCTCTCATCGGCTCCCATCACCCCGCAGATCCTCCCTCCCTGTCCCCTTTTCCCCCATCCACTCCCATGTCTCCCGACTGCACCACACTGCCCCCTATCAGTTCTCATTGCCCCCAGGTCCCCCTTCCCCTGGCCTCTCCGCACCTGGCCACACGCTGCTGCAGCCCCACATCCTCCAGGAAGGCGCCGATCTCGCAGCCCAGCCGCACCCTGGGTCCCACCCAAAGCTACCAACTCTTCATCTGGCTACGTCTGTCCCTGGAGCCCCACAGATCTGGTGCGGCACATGCATGCAGGGAGCGCAGGACTGGGCCTGGAAGCCATACGATCTGAGCCAGCATGCCACAAGCAGCCTCCATGGGTGCTGCCATCCTCGCAGCCGTACCAGACGCCCCCAAACCACTTGCCCACCACTGACATCCCTCGATCTCACCCCCCCACCGGCTCCTCATGCTGTAGCAGGTCCCTCAGCTCCAGCCAGCAGTTGGGGATGATGCTGCCCTTTACACCTGAAGTAGTAACTAGCTCCCTCTAAGCTCCCCCTCTAAACTCCCTCCTGTTAGCAACCACCCTGGTCGCAAGCTCCCTGGTCGCTTGCCAGCAGGGCTTTAGAGCTCTGGCCTACCTGAGACAGCCCCTCCCTCTGACTACCACTCAGCCAATCGGCACGCAGTCTGAGCACATGGCCAGCCTGAGCACATGGCCAGCCTGAGCACATGGCCTTTCAAACAAACAAACACACACACAGCTCAGCACTCCAAACACGAAATAAACAGACAAACCCAGGCCCAGAACCCCCAAACCCAGGCACCCACACACTCCAGAGAGCCACTTACCCAAAGGTGCTGTAGTTTGCCCCCTCCTTCTCCAGGAGAGCCCCTCTCAAAACTCCCTCCTGTTAGCAACCACCCTGTTCGCATGCACCCGGTCGCATCAACACATCAAACTTTGCTGACATCTAAGCTACAATGTCATGAACATCCACAAGGGAAAAACTAAGACCTTGAAAATCAACATCAGTAGCACAGAGCCAGTTATACCTGGTTGCAGGGTGCTGGAAGAAGCTGGGATCTTCCCATACCTGGGCAACCTCATTGATAAAGAGGAGGTTGCTGATACTGATGTTAGAGTGAGGACTGGGAAAGCAAGAACAGCTTTCCTCTTCATGAAAAACTTCTGGAATGCTAAGCAGGTCTTAGACTAAGATAGGTTATTCAACTCCAATGTTAAATCCGTCCTGCAGTAGGGAGCAGAAACGTGGAGAACAACAAAGAGGACTGTTAAAAAAATCCAGACATTTGTCAATAACTGCCTCCATAAAAACTTCCAGATCCTCTTGTCATACACCATCAACAATCAGGACCTGTGGCAACTGACTCATCAACTTCCTGCTGAAGAAGAAATCAGGAAGAGAAGATAGTGATGGATTGCACATACCCTTAGAAAACCAACAACCAACATCACAAGACAGTCCTTAATTTGGAACCCATAAGGAAAAAAGAAAAGAGGCCACCCAAGAAACATGTGGCATAGAGACCTGAAGGCAGGCCCTAAAAAGACAGGGTACACCAGGACAGAACTGGAAAAGATTGCCCAAGTCAGAGGATGCTGGCGAATGGTCATTAATGGACTATGCTCCAAGATGTAGGAGTGGGAGAGGCTTACTACTTCTAAGCCTTTCTGGCAAAGATCAAGTGTAGTCAACTACTACTACTGCTACAGTAATCAGGGTAAAGGAAATGCACTGTGCATGCAGAAGCAGGAATAGCACACTTCAGTATTCTATTGACAGCAATAGCCTCATCACACACAAACAGAAGCAGATTGTTTATACCAGAAACAAAGAAGCTGTATAAAGGAAGTATACACAGAGACTTAACTGTGTCTGTGGGCGAAAGCATTCATTCACTGTGCACATGCATTTAAGCCTGTAAATATGTAGGACATGCCCTTTGACCTCCATTTCTCTAATTCCCCAGACTCAGAGGGCCTAGAGAATAATTGCTTTATGGCTTTTAGGAGGTTTCAGGAAAGCAGTGGACAAATTCTGCTACCCACTGTTGAGTTTTCTAGCTATTGATTGCATCCCCATTGACTTCGGTTGGCTCTGAAGCAAACTGTATCCTCAGTGTTCACTGAAACTGGCACCAGATTAATGTTGTGTGACCCAAGTAAAGCAATAGTTTTTTAAAGGAAAGCAAATCTAGGCAATTTTACTCAAACCTGGTAACATCGCCTATTATTACATTTGCCTGACACACACTATTCCAAGACCCTTTTTCAGTGGGTTAGAGCTTTAATCCTTTGGACTTGCTTTGCAGATCCATCACCTGCCATTCTGATTCGGCAATGTTTTCCATCCATTTTACAGATGTGAATGAGTACAAAGCTTGCTGAAATCACATACTTGGTTAACATGTAACATGTCACAATTGAAGGTGATCAGTGTAATTGTCTTCCTTGGGAAGCTCCCAAAACTGCAAAATTCAAATATGTTATTTCACATTTTCACTTGAATTTTTTTTTCATTTCTGACAGCTTTGTGCATCTTTTTCCGTGTCATATTAAATGTTTAAAAATGTCTATTTGCCAACTGAAAACATGGAAAAATACCACAAACTACTACATCTCTCAACGTAGTTGCATTTTCATTGGAATCAGTAATGTGCCACAGGGACATTTTTTCATGGAATTTTGCAGTTTCTAATGACATACAGATGACAGTATTCTAGTAGTTTCACTTTGCTTTACAAATCTGAACACCTCTAAAGGTGTATTCTACTTTTTATTTTGCAGAATGAAATTTAATTAGAATTAGCCTTCACTGACTTTAACATTGTCAAGGGACTAGCGGGGTTGGGCCAAACCACACAGTTTTTATAGCGCAACGCAAAACTTAAAGGTCAATTGTAAATTTTCCTCAATAAAGATTTACTAATCACCACGGACTTCATGCCACTGAAATGTGTACATACCCTGACAGTGTGGTAAAATTATTAGAACAATCAACTCACATTTCACAAAAGATGCTGACTTTTCAACCTTGCATTTAAGGGTGCTCAGAGGGTTGGGTTTCTTTCCCAAATAAAATGGTTCTAGAATTTTTTTGTTTCCCTAAAACCTAGTCAGTAACCATTCTGATAACCTTTTTTAAAAAAATCAGAACAACATGATATTTTTCACAACAATGTCAACACTGCAGGAATTTTTTGCCCAAAGCTCACTTCAAAAATATTCTTTTATTTACAAAATATTGTCAGAAAACTTCAGTCGATTATACTCCTGGCACTGGAAGTGGACTCTGGGATGTCTCTTAGCTTCCTTCTGTCTAGCAGTCAGCCTGCGCTGTGCAGTTATGCTGAAGAATTTTATCTTCCTGTAGAGCCGGAGTCTTAAATAACATTCCTTAATGGTGCCTTTAAATTCAATGTAATGTTTCATCTTATCAGGATACACACATCCATGATTTCTGATTGACATGCAACTGCTTTTTTAAAAACATTCCTGCAAACAAAATGTTAAGAATTAAATGATATTTGAAAAGGAAAAACAAAACAAAAAGGCAGAAAGACAAAAAATAAGGATACTAAGCAGAAAGTGACTTTGTTTTGCTAGTATTTGAAGGGAATGAGAAATGCGGGGAATGGACTTTCAGTGATGAGATTAGGAAGCCAGCCTTGCTATCTTGTGAAGTAAGGAGAATGGTAGCAAGCCCAGATGTAGGGCAAGGAAGTTGTCTTGGGCCTGGCACCTTCACTCCCCCATTCTCACACCAGCTGGCCCCTGCTATCAGCATGCAACGTTGGGCTCCGCACACTCTTTGGCAGACCTAAATGGTAGGCCACATGCATTGCTCAGTTTTCTTATTATCTGTGCTTGTATGTGCAATCAAGTAGAATTAGAATAACATTTGGCTCCCTTTAGAGGAGCTGAGGTCTTCTGTGTGCTAGAGGTTCTGGTCTGTTGTACAGAATGCATATACAATGCGGGGAGTCCAGCGATCTAATGAGAACATGCTATGTTTGTCTCCTGAAGTTCCCACCAAATAAACCAACTTTCTGTTTTCTCTAGACTTTCCATAAGATTGTCATGTTTCTCATGCTTTCATGACACTTGATTTAGTCAGATGATCCATAGTTCCACTCTCTGTGATCAAAAGTGTTGATTTTCCACACCCTGAAGGGATGCGATTGTGCCAACTGTGCAGTATAAACCAAGCTAAATCCCATAATCAAAATGTGACCAAAGGATTACAAACCAGAGGAGACTGGGGTAGACTAGACCGACAGGCAGAGAATAGAAGCATTTTATGAACTCTGACTCAAGTCTAAAATCTTAAAATCACTATAAAGTAAGACCATAGAGAAAAGAGTAAGAAAGGATAATCCATAAATGTACCCATTCTAGCTTTCAGTCTCAATAGCCTTAGAAAAATGACAGGCTTTTTAGCATGTCTGGAAGGTTAACATAGCTGGGTTCTGGCTGACCAAGTGTACGTCTATGCTACAGCACAAGATATGATCCCACTCTAGCTTTACCTCATGCTACCAAGGCTAACACAGCAGTAGCAGGGGCTTTAGTACAGTGGTTCCCAAACTTTTCAGCATCACGCCCCCCTTTTGATTTTTGAGAAACCCTCACCCCCCGCCTCTTTACCATCTTCCAACCCCCTTTCAACAAAAAATTCAATTAGAAATTTAAAATAAACACAAAAACTTGATATAAAAATGTTATTTAAAATTAAAAATAAGCCCAAATAGTTTTTCTTCGCCCCTTTAAGGTGCCTGGCACAGACCCATATGGCCAGCTGCCTGAGCCCCATGCCAGCCTCCAGAACTGACCGTGACAGCCACCCGCCTGTCTGAGAGCTGGGCTGCCAAAGCCACTCACCCGAGCCCTGTGCCTCCAGGACCAGCCACTCACTTGTCCACCGGCTACCCGGGTCAACCACCTGCCTGCCCACCGGCTGCCTGAGCCCCGCACAGATGGGACCAACTGCCTGCCTACCAGCTGTCCATCTCAGCTTCAGGCCAGCTGCCTCAGCCACCCACCCAAGCCCCACGCTGCCAGGGCCAGCCGCCTGCCTGCCATCCTGAGCCTCCCAAGCCCCACATTGCTGGGGCCAGCCACCTGCAAGCCAGCCCAAGCTGCCCGAGCCCTGTGCTGCCAAGGCCAGCTGCCAGCCTGAGCCACTTGAACCCTGCAATGCCTCTCCCCCACAACCCACACTCATTCGTCTTTGCAGAAGGCAGTTAGCTGCATGTAGGTGTTCACCAGCTGCCTGCTTTTTATAGCATCTGCGCCAGGTCACCTGTGTAAAATGGCAGGGACTGAGAGCCAGAAACAAAGGCCGGCTCTTTCCTCGGGTGGAGGGAATGTTGTGGGGAGGGCCTGGGTCACCTCGCACCCCCCCCAGGTCACCTCGCACCCCCTGGAATTTCTGAACTCCCCCCAAGAAGGGCACTTGCCCCAGTTTGGGAATCCATGCTCCAGTATGCGCTAGCCACATGAGAAGGTTCCCAGTCTCTGGTGTGCTTATCCAGCTTGTGCTGAAGCCTGCACACCACATCTAGGCTGTTATTTCGAAGCATTCTAACATGGGTGAATGTACTGCAGGTATGTTTACGCATACTGCACTCACATCTTGGATTGCTGATGTACTGAATCCCTCACTCAGAGATCTATTCCAGCAGCCTCTTCTTGGGCATGTCTGCTGATCTCCACGGGAACTGCAGCCTAGACAATAGCTCAAATAATCTGCTCCCAAACCATTGGGAGCTTTAAAAGCTACAACCAACCATTTGTAATTCACCCTGTGCCAGGAGCTTACCAGAGATCAGAGCAAATAGGAGAGCACTGGTTTAATGTGCTACTGAAGTGCACCTCTACTGAAGAACACCTTCTGCACTCGCTTCAGCATCTGCACGGTCACAAATTCATTTCCACGTGGATCATACTGCAGCCAGCTAAGCTTTTTAGGTCATAAAAGCAAGGGTACTTGTGGCAAGACTCACGCTGATGAGAAATGGTTTTGCTCTTTGAGGCAGGAATGTCCATTTTGTCACTGAGAAAGGGATTGTGGAGAGAAGGAGCTAGAACAAGTCTCAGAGGAGTAGCTGAGTTACTCTGTATCTTCAAAAAAAGAAAGAAGCCCCGTGGCACCTTATAAACTAGCAGATATTTGGGAGCATAAGCTTTCGTGGGCACAGACCCGCTTCGTCAGATGCATCTCATGAAGGGGGTCTTTGCCCGTGGAAGCTTATGCTCCAAAATATCAGTTAGTCCTAAGGTGCCACGGAGCTAGAAAAAGTACTCCTGTCCTAGCAGGGAACTGTACCTACCAGCTGCAATGTAGACCCGCTTTTGACAGGGCTACCTCCTGTGGCACAGGGGGAGAATTATCTGCAAGGGCACATCCATAACCATTAGGATGAAGCAGAGAGTTGAGAAAAGAGGTGTTTCTGGAGGAAGAGGGCCGCCTGTGCATCACTACTACAGCACAGTCAGCAATCTTAGGCCCTGTGCGCATGACATGAAAACATGACAGTTTTGATAGCATAAGGGGTAGTGTGCACAGCTCTCTGCTGGTGGGAGGCTGCTCCCGCTGATGTAGCTGCCCCTGCTTAGGGAGGTGGTTTTATGATGAGGACAGGGGAACTCTCCCATTGGCATAGAGCAGCTACAGAAGCAGCTGCATCAGTACCACTAAGCTTGCTAATGTAGACAAAGCCACCCTGTCCATAGGTTGGTTCTGGGCAGCCACCCCAAGCTCCACACTTTGGGGGACCCCATTGCAGCTGCCCTAACCATCCTATAGGCAGGTTTCAGGGCAGCCAGGAAGATTGCCTGTAGCGAGGCAGTTTCAGGGTTCACCCTCCATCACACACTCACCACAACAGCGGGAGCCCTAGCAAGCCAGAAACCTGCTCCACTCTGCCTCAACCTGCCTTCTCCCTGCCCACTGCACTGGACTTCTCCATAGCAGGAGGAAGCAGAGCCCTTTCCACCTCTATGGAGAAGAGTGAGCTGAGAGAGGGTGGCAGAGCAGGCTGCTGGGTCACTCCAGCTCCCACTGCTGCAGTGAGTGGTGGGGGCGGCAGGGGCAACCCCATGCCAGGACCCTTGTAATCCACCAATTTGTGTTGTTCAGGGGCCAGAGTGGCCAGGGGGTAGAGCAAGGGCAGGGCTGGGGGGAATGGAGGGGAGGGGCAAGGTAGGGTGCGAGCAGGTCAGTGCCTGCGATGGAGGGAGGAGGTTGCCCTGGGCCCAGCACTTGGGCCACCAGGGTAGGGTATATCTCAGTCTCAAACACCACTAGAGATGGTCCTGAGTGTAGACATGGCCTAAGAAAATGCAGAGTATGTTCTATTGACTTCCCCTGCCCGCTCGTTCAAATATTGCTTCAGGCAATGGGTTTGTATAATTTGGATCGCTTAGTTCTTCCCATCTGGAGGTCTGATTGTAACTGGTGTTTGTGTGGATTTGCAGAGAAGGTACCATGAGCCTCCCCTTCCCTTTCTTCTCCCTCCACAAAGGCCAGGTGGAAGAACAGTCACTCCATCTGAATCCCCAAGCATCCACATTGCCCAGAAAGTTGCCAGAAAGGACAGGGTCTTTCTTGCTATTTCTCCTTTCATGCTGCAGATTAGCTGATGTAATGAGCTGTGAGAAGAGCAGGCTGCAGCTCATGTGGTTCCCTGTACGCCACTAGTTCCCAAACTTTTCGGCATCCCTAACTAACCCCTTTTGATTTTTGAGAAACCCTCACGCCCCCCACCGCCTCTTCTTTACCATCATCCAACCCCCCTTTAACAAAAAATTCAATTCGTAATTTAAAATAGACACAAAAACTTGATATAAAAAAGTTATTTAAAATTAAAAATAAGCACAAATAATTTTTCTTGACCCCTTGTGGGTGCCTGCTGCAGCCCCAGTTGGCCAGCCACCAGAGCTGCCCAAGACAGCCACCCACCTGCCTCAGACCTGTACTGCCAGAGCCACCCACCAAAGCCCAGCACCCACCAGCCCTCCAGCTGCTGGGGCCAGCCCCCCACCTCAGCCGTGGGCAAGCCGCTCAAGCCACCTGCCCAATCCCCACACTGCCTAGGCCAGCTGCCAGCCCAAGCCACCTGAGCCCCATGTTGCTGGGGTCAGCTACCCCATGCCGGAGTCAGCCACGCAAGTCTCGTGAGTTCTGCAAGCCGGCCGGCTTCCCGAGCCCCGCAAGCCACCCACCAGAACACCTCCCCTCCCACAAATCCAGGCACCACCAGCTCCCTGATCTTACCGCATCCCCAACCCCCTTACTGGAGCCAGGCACCCCCAGCCCCCCATCTAATCCCATTCTCCTCCTCCCCACTCCAACCCACACTCACTCATCTTTGCATGTGGATCTTTGCTGGCTGCCTGCTTTGTATAGTGTCTGCACTAACATGGCAGGGGCTGAGAGCCAAAAGCTAAGGGTGGGAGGAACAATGGGGGGGACTGGGTTGCCTCACACACCCCCACCCGGAATTTCTTCACACACCCCCAGGGGGGCAGGTCCCCCAGTTTGGGAAACTGTGTTGTACACCTACCTACAGAAGGTGATACATAAAATGTATATTTTAGGTGCTGTTACATGTAAAAAGATATCTCTTTGTCTGGTAAGGCAGGAGACCAGCCAGGTAAAAAGCTGAGCCAGCAACCTGATGCAGGTGAACAATTGGGTCAGCAGCTCCCTCCGGAAAACAACGGAGTTAGCAAACTAATCTCAGTGAAAAGATTTTAAGCAGAAAAAAAGTGTTTATGCCCAATATAATGAATAACTGTCACCATCTATTAATGAGAGCACTTGAATGTGGGGTGTTTTAACCCTCTTCTCTGCCATTTTTGGTGGACTGATCATTCCCTGAAGAAACAAAAGATGCTCAGGGGTCTTTCTGTGAACCTGGGCATTCTGGATAGTGGGCAAAAGTAGTTAGCAGCACTTTCATTCAACTCCTTTTGGTTGACATAACCAGGTTCTGCAATAGCCATGACAGCACCTAAATGGAACAGTTTGTCCATTCAACTTTTGTTCTGCTATCGTTCCAACTTGATTTAGATGTAGGATGTAACATTCCAATAGTTCTCTGCCATGACACTTTGCCCTTGTGTAAGCTGTTCATTTTCATTAATTACCGAAATATCTCATGGGTAACTCTTTCCTTTATAGTCAAAAGCTTTCCCAATTAGCAAAATGCATTTTAATTGGCTATGCATTGGTTCTGCATTGCATCATATAATAGAGGAATTAAACTTTGCTCTCCCTGCAGATAACATCTTCTCTGAAATTTCCACATCAGCTTATGAAGAATACAGATAGGAAGAGAGACTTTTTCCCTGAAATAAAACATACCCTAGTGGATGTTGAACTGTATAGTTCTTTCAATTTTTTTTTCAAGTACACTATGTGTCTAGAGGATCATGGCTCTGAAATAGATTTAAAATTCTGTGAGGTTGTTTGTGCTTTATGACTGATGATTTAACACAAAACATTTTTGCCAAGAGATAATTCTGAAGCAACTGAGTATCAAAAATTTGACCTTGTCTGATCAACCAATTATTTTAATTTCCCTAATGATTTAGAATACATTCAATGGCTTGCATAACATTCACTTAGACATAACCCATTACTACAGTTTATATATTTGCTATCGATTTAGAGTATGTAAAGGGTGAATGCAAACAATTTGATTCAAAATGATCACTTACTGTATTAATACATGGAGGAAAGATTAATAAATTGAAGCATTCCTCAACCATAAGGAGTGGTACAATGATGAGAAAAAGAGAATAAAAAAACTGAATATGATGGACCCTTTTTAATTATCTTGGACTTAGCTGTCTTTGAACTGAAATTTTGGTTAGAGTGCATGGGGGGTATGTGTATGTTTCTTCAGAACAGTTTTACCTGATTTGCATCCCACAAATTTTGTTTTTCCATTAATCAAAACATCGGTAGTGAAATTCATCCAGAAGTTACAAGCTTTGATTCTCTTGTGGACAGAACGAAGGTTGTAATGGTTTCATCAAACTATAAATGAGCCTAAATTAACTTGAAATTTGGCCCACACTTGCTTGAATTTTGTCAAAAGGTTAGCTAGGCTTGGTCTAAAAATTGTGTTCTGTAAAATGGATTTGTAATGGAGTCTTTCATCTGCTTTGGCAAGACGAGATGTATTAAGAGATATAGCATCATACTAAATCTTAGTTCTTTATGTGAGGATATTCACTATGTCTGTCCTCAGTCATATGGATATTAACTGAGAATAATAAAATAGTATACTGTGCCATGCTCAGAAACAAAATTGTGGGCACTTCATAATTCAAACATTTTTCACAAATGTGCAGTATCATGGCCAATGATGTTAATCCAAGGCACAAGTATTGCTAATAGAAAACTATTCTATTTAGAAAAACATTCTTTTTGACTATAAATAGGAAACTGATAGACTAATGTTTATCTAAAATCAAGTATTCTTTTTTTAAGAGTTGTATTATATTCACTATTAACCTGTCAGCGAGATCCACATATATATTTGCAAGTGACAAGTATCAGAGAGGTAGCCGAGTTAGTCTGTATCTTCAAAAACAAGAAGTCCTGTGGCACCTTACCATCTAAGAGAGATTTTGGAGCATAAGCTTTCATGGGCAAAGACCCACTTCATCAGATTCCTCTGGCAAAGCGGGTCTTTGCCCACAAAAGCTTATGCTCCAAAATATCTCTGAGTCTACAAGGTGCCACAAACTTCCTGTTGTATTTGCAAGAGGTGTTTTCATGCTCTTCACTCAGGTTCATTCTTCATTGCCTCCAGCTGTATCTCCTTTAGCCAGTCCCACCTCAACACCACATAATCTGCTTGTGATTGCCTTGCCTTGTCTCCTTTCTTTGTAGGTTTCTGATGTTCTCTCCCACCATCCTCTAAATAGCTCCCTCCTCTAGGATCATTCCACAGAGAGAATGTAGTCACTTCAGGTTTAGGGGCATTGGTTCCCATGGGATCTCCCATTCTAGACTGGAAGACTCCCTGGCTCCAGACTTCCCATGCCATTAACTGCTCTTTATTTCTTTACAAAATAAAAAGCAGTCAAGCAGCACTTTAAAGACTAGCAAAATAGTTTATTGGCTGAGCTTTCGTGTGACAGAACCACTTCTTCAGACCATAGCCAGACCAGAAAAGACTCAATATTTAAGACACAGCGAACCAAAAACAGTAAGCAAGGAGGACAAATCAGAAAAAGATAATCAAGGTCAGCAAATCAGAGAGTGGAGGGGTGAGGGGGAAGGTCAAGAATTAGATTGAGCCAAGTATGCAGACGAGCCCCTATAGTGACTCAGAAAGTTCCCATCATGATTTAAACCATGTGTTAATGTGCCAAATTTGAAAATAAAAGCCAGCTCGGCTGCTTCTCTTTCCAGAATGGTGCGATAATTCCTCTTCAGCAACACACATACCTTTAGGTCATTGACAGAATGCCCCATTCCATTAAAATGTTGACTAACTGGTTTGTGGATCTGGAGTGTTTTGATGTCTGTTTGGTGCCCGTTGACCATTTGTCTAAGTGGCCATGGGCTCTTCACCAAAGAGCAGACCATTAAACTAATGACCCTTACCCAATCTGTCTGTGCATGAACACAAACAATTGCAAACTTTTCCACTGAGGCTATTCTGCATAAAAATGTCCTATATCTCTACTAATTTACAAATGTGTGCCTCTAGCATGAAGAGCTTGGGTTAGCCAAAGCTAAATGATAAAAGGCACTGCTAAGATGCGACACTGCTACACAATAGTTCTTTATTTTGTAAAGGGTTCTCAATGTAAATTGCATAATCAAATGCTTTAAGAAACATACCAGAGGGAGACGAATATTAAGGGCTCGTTTTCACTTCTCAGTTGGGAGAGCTGGTTGAAGCAATTTCAACTTGAACAGTTTTCCCTTGGAAAATGTGCTTTCATTGAACTCACAGTGTCTCCAGAACATGTACTTGTTAATGCAGCTTGACAGAAGAATCAGCTTAGTATGTGGGGAACGGGGAGTTGGAAAGGAGAGGGGGCCCCCTGCAGATGCTATGTTCAAGCTAGAATCAGTTCACAGAAAATAAGGTACATTAGGGGCAAGCACTAATTCTGTCTTTGGGCTTGTGAATGGAGCACTGCTATTAAACGTTTGCCAAATTAGTATGACCTAAACCTGAGACAGCTTTTATTAGCTACAGTGGATTTGCTTTTCTTCACCACTGTTTGATGGCTGTTCCATAGTTAATTAACCTTTTAATTCTATGTATTTTACCATTAGATATGAATACACGAATGCAGCTCGGGTTGCCAGACGTCCCACAATGTGCAGGAGAGTCCCGCATTTCCTTGGTAAGTCCTGCGTCCAACATTTATGCAAAAATGTCCTGCTGGACATTTTTGTATAAATGGGGGATGTGGGACTTGTCAGGGAAATTCCATCCTGCAGCTGGGGCTGCTGGCTGGAGCTCTGTGCCCCTGCTTGTCCCCAGATGAGGGTTCCCTACGCCCTGGCAAGGGATCACATGGCTGAGGCTCCTGGCAAGGGCTCACATGGCACCCCAGCTGGCTCCAAGTTTCAGGGCTGCAGACACGGCCAGTCCCAATTAATTGGCAGCCCTCGGCAAATGTGGGCCACCGGGTGGGAGGGCCTGGCAGTGCACCCTCCCAGCTGCTGCACCCTTCTTCAGGGGGAGCACATGTGCACCCTCCCGGGTGCTACAGCCTCCCACCAAGCCCTGCTGCACCCCTGGCCACCCACAGCATGCCCCATCTGCCAGCTCAGCTGCAGCCCTGCCCTTCCCCCACCCCAAGTGGAAAAAACCTGATGGTCCATTTCAGCAGCCCATTGAAATTGGCAACACCACGTGACTGCCTGGATTGCCTGCCCCTAGGTCTGCCTCTGGCTGCAGGATCCCCAGCTTCTGGGTTCCCTGCTCCTGGCCAAGAATGCCACGGTGCTGCAGGGTCCCTCCGTGCCCCCAGCTGGGGACTCTGCTTCCCAGCTGCAGGGCTACAGGAGCCAGCTGTGTGGCTCCCCCCCATTCCTCCCCAATCTTTGTAAACTTATGCAGGTCAGAATAGTAACAGAGAGGAAGCCGTGCTAGTCTATACACTATCAAAACAAAAAGCAGTCAAGTAGCACTTAAAAGACTAGCAAAATAGTTTATTAGGTGAGCTTTCGTGGGACAGACCCACTTCTTCAGACCATAGCCAGACCAGAACAGACTCAATATTTAAGACACAGAGAACCAAAAGCAGTAAGCAAGGAGGACAACTCAGAAAAAGATAATCAAGGTGAGCAAATCAGAGAGTGGAGGGGTGAGGGGGGAAGGTCAAGAATTAGATTAAGCCAAGTATGCAGATGAGCCCCTATAGCGTCTCAGAAAGTTCCCATCACGATTTAAACCACGTGTTAATGTGCTGAATTTGAATATAAAAGTCAGCTCATCCACTTCTCTTTCCAAAACGGTGTGATAATTTCTCTTTAGTAACACACATACCTTTAGGTCATTGACAGAATGCCCCATTCCATTAAAATGTTGACTAACTGGTTTGTGGATCTGGAGTGTTTTGATGTCTGTTTTGTGCCTGTTGACCCTTTGTCTGAGGGAGTTAGAAGTCTGTCCAATATACAAAGCATCTGGGCATTGTTGGCACATGATGGCATATATGATGTTAGTAGAGGAGCATGAGAAAGTGCCCGTGATTCTGTGAGTAACCTGGTTAGGTCCAGTGATGGTATTTCCAGAGAAGATATGTGGACAAAGCTGGCAGCGGGCTTTGTTGCAGGGAAAGGTTCCAGGACTGGTATTCCTGGGGTATAGACTGTGGCTGTTAGTGAGAATCCTCATGAGGTTGGGAGGTTGTCTGTAGGAGAGAACAGGCATGTCACCCAGGGCCATCTGGAGTGTAACATCCTGATTAAGGATAGGTTGTAGGTCTTTAATAATTCATTGCAGTGGTCTGAGTTGGGGGCTGTAGGTGATGACCAGTGGTGTTCTGTTCTTGGCTTTTTTGGGCCGATCTTGGAGTAGCTGGTCTCTGGGTATGCGTCTGGCCCTGTCAATTTGTTTTTTTTACTTCTCCTGGGCTACGTCTACACGTGAAGCCAACATCGAAATAGCTTATTTCGATGTAGCAACATCGAAATAGGCTATTTCGATGAATAACGTCTACACGTCCTCCAGGGCTGGCAACGTCGACGTTCAACTTCGACGTTGCGCGGCACCACATCGAAATAGGCGCTGCGAGGGTACGTCTACACGCCAAAGTAGCACACATCGAAATAAGGGTGCCAGGCACAGCTGCAGACAGGGTCACAGGGCGGACTCAACAGCAAGCCGCTCCCTTAAAGGGCCCCTCCCAGACACAGTTGCACTAAACAACACAAGATACACAGAGCCGACAACTGGTTGCAGACCCTGTGCCTGCAGCATGGATCCCCAGCTGCCGCAGCAGCAGCCAGAAGCCCTGGGCTAAGGGCTGCTGCCCACGGTGACCATAGAGCCCCGCAGGGGCTGGAGAGAGAGCATCTCTCAACCCCCCAGCTGATGGCCGCCATGGAGGACCCAGCAATTTCGATGTTGCGGGACGCAGATCGTCTACACGGTCCCTACTTCGACGTTGAACGTCGAAGTAGGGCACTATTCCGATCCCCTCATGAGGTTAGCGACTTCGACGTCTCGCTGCCTAACGTCGAAGTTAACTTCGAAATAGCGCCCGACGCGTGTAGCCGTGACGGGCGCTATTTCAAAGTTAGTGCCGCTACTTTGAAGTAGCATGCACTTGTAGACACAGCTCTGGTGGGTAATTCAGGTTTATGAATATTTGGTAAAGTTCTTGTAGTTTTTGGTCTCTGTCAGTTGGATCAGAGCGAATGCGATTGTACCTAAGAGCTTGACTGTAAACAATGGATCTAGTCACGTGTGCAGGATGGAAACTAGAAGGGTGTAGATAAGTATAGCGATCAGTAGGTTTTCGGTACAGTGTGGTACTGATCAGGCCATCCTTGATTAGTACTGTAGTGTCCAGGAAATGTATCTCTTGCATGTTGTAATCGAGGCATAAGTTGATGGTGGGGTGTAGATTGTTAAAGTCTCTGTGGAATTCTTCTAGAGCCTCTGTACTATGGGTCCAAATCATAAAGATGTCATCAATGTATCTTAAGTAGAGGAGTGGTAATAAGGGACGAGAGCTGAGGAATCGTTGTTCCAGGTCAGCCATAAATATATTACCATATTGTGGGGCCATGCGGGTGCCCATAGCAGTTCCACTAATCTGGAGGTATAAATTGTCCCCAAAACGGAAGTGATTGTGTGTGAGAACAAAGTTACAGAGGTCTGACACCAGATTGGCTGTGGTGGCATCAGGGATGGTGTTCCTGATTGCTTGTAATCCATCTTTATGTGGAATATTAGTGTACAGAGCCTCTACATCCATTGTGGCAAGGATGGTGTTATCAGGAACTTTTCCGATGTTTTGTAATTTCCTCAGGAAGTCGGTGGTATCTCGGATATAGCTGGGAGCGTTGGTGGCATAGGGTTTGAGGAGGGAGTCCACGTAACTGGATAGTCCGGTGGTAAGGGTTCCAATACCTGAAATGATAGGGCGTCCAGGGTTTCCAGGTTTGTGGATTTTGGGAAGCAAATAGAATAATCCAGGCTGCGGCTCAGATGGTGTGTCTGAGTCGATGAGGTCCCGAGTAGCAGCAGGGAGTTCCTTCAGTAGTTGTTGTAATTTCCTTTGGAATTCCAAAATGGGATCAGCGGAGAGAGGTCTGTAAAATGTGGTGTTGGAGAGTTGTCTGGCCACCTCTTGTTCATAGTCTGACTTATTCAGGATGACAACAGCACCCCCTTTGTCAGCTGGTTTGATTATGATGTCTTGGTTATTTTTCAGACTCTGGACAGCATGGCGTTCAGCATAGTTGAGATTGTGTCTCATTTGGCATTGTTTGTGTATAATGTCAGACTGAGCACGGTTGCGGAAGCACTGTACGTAGAAGTCCAGACTTTCACTGTGACCCTCAGGGGGAGTCCACATAGAGTTCTTCTTCTTTTGCTGTTGGTAGGGGGGGTCGAGAGAGTCAGACTGTTGTTCATAGGTGTGCTGGAAAAATTCCTTTAGATGGAGGTGGCGAAAGAAGGCTTCAAGTTCACCACAGAATTGTATTAAGTTCGTGGAGGAAGTGGGGCAGAAGGAAAGACCCCGGGATAAGAGAGACTCCTCTGCTGGGCTGAGTTGGTAGTGTGAAAGGTTAACAATGTTGTTGGTCGAGCTACTGTTATTGTGGTTGAAGTATCCTGAGGAATGAAGTAATGAAGAAAATTTATTCTCTTTTCTTTTTTGTAGAAAGAGGAACTGTGTTTTATAAATATCTTGTCTGGCACTGGTAAAGCCTCGTACTGTGGGGTCTTGTGTGGATGCCTGTTCGTTGATGATAATTTCAAGTTCAGAGAGTTCATTTTTGATCATCTTTTGTTTATTGTAAAGGATTTTAACCAAGTGGTTCCTCAGTTTCTTAGAAAGCGTGTTGCATAGATGTTCACTGTAGTCAGTGTAGTATGTTCACTGTAATGGGTTTTTCACTGCCAGTCCCTTGGGTATAATGTCCATTTTCTTGCATTTGGAGAGAAAGATGATGTCTGTCTGGATCTGGGTGAGTTTTTTCATGTAGTTGATGGATCTCCATTCCAAACGGCTAAATGTAGTGCCCTGCATGTTGAATAGTAACAGAGAGGAAGCCGTGCTAGTCTATATACTATCAAAACAAAAAGCAGTCAAGTAGCACTTTAAAGACTAGCAAAATAGTTTATTAGGTGAGCTTTCGTGGGACAGACCCACTTCTAACTACACTGGGGATCCCACAGCTGGGGCTGCCTGTCCTGCATAAGTTTTCCAAAAATCTGGCACCCCTAAATGCAGGGTGCTTCCTGCCGTTTTAAAAAACTCAAGGGCACATAAAACAAAGCTCTGGCAATTAACCAGGCAATAGAGGTAGTAATTTCTACAGTTGTTACCAGCAAACAATAAACTAGGGTGGCTTGGTCACAACATACATGCCAAACTTTTTGTTTTAATTAAAGGCTCCTTTTAAACAACTAAAGGATGTTACTTTAACAAGACTCTAGCATTAAGCATTTGAACATGAAAAGTTATATTTCAGTTCCACTGTAGCTTGCATTATCTTTTACAGGATGCATTGGATCATCTCAATGTGTCAAATCTCAAAGCCTCTGAAATGCTGAATTCCAGGAGTTCACTGACCTACATACTTGTCATCGGAATTTAAAAAAAAAAAAATGCTTTTGCAGAAAATGAATAAATCTGTTATAGGAGACACAAAAAGAGGGCTGAGCAGTATATTTGTGTGTATTGGGTGAGTTTTTATATGTAAAGTTACACCATTTAGACTTTGACTGCAATTAACTGAGACAATTCACATCATCACAGTGTTAATGGAAATTTTCCAGTTCTTGCAACACAGTGAAATAAGATAGTCCATTTTTGTTATGCAAATTGTATATCCTATTTCAAGTTTATTTCAAAATGAGTTATTTCAGCATTTGGCATTGTCTACATGGCACCTAATGTCAAAATACTGCACAATTTTGAGGCATTCCTTACTTCTCCTGCAATGAGGTGTACAGGGATGCCTAAATAGTGCATCCGTTATTTCAAAAACTATTTCAAAATAACAGGTGTATTTCAGAGACACAAAGTAGCTATTTTGGGATACTTCAGTATACCAAAGTTGCTCTGCAGCGTAGACATGGCCTCAGAGACTAAAAATTCATTAGGTCATGAGCTTCCATGGGTAAGACCCAATGATTATTTTTTAAATCATGATTAATCTATTAAACAATAAGAGAATACTGTTTATTTAAATATTTTGGATGTTTTCTACATTTTCAAAAATACTGAGTTCTATTACAATGCAGAATACAAAGTGTACGGTTGTCACCTTTTAGCTGAGAATCACTTTTTTAAAGTCTCAGGCTATGTCTGCACAAGACCCCACTTTTGAAAGGAGGATTCTGATCAGACATTTTGGGATATGTTAATCAGGCACTGCAATGAATATGCAGCAGCCGCAGCACTTTGAAAGTGCCGCTCTTTATCGCACGCAGCTCGCCTACCCCGGCCCCTTTTTGAAAGGATCCCGCACACTTCGAAATACAGGAATAAGGGGATTTCGAAGTGTGCTGGGTCTTTTCAAAAATGACACCATATAGACAAGCCAGCTGCTGTTATGCTAATGAAGCACTGCATATTCATTGCAGTGCCTCATTAGCATATCCCAAAGTGTCTCATTAGCATCCCCCTTTCGAAAGGGGAGGGGCAGTGGATCTACTCTAGAAGCATCTGTCGACAGATTGCATCTACATGCACCTTGCTCTGTCAACAGAGAATTGCACGACTGCACTGCCCTCTGGTGCCAGAAAGTGGAATGGCAGCTCTTCAAAGAGGGCTGCCCATCAACCAGAAGTTCTCTCTATCGACAGACGTGTCTACACTGCCCTTTCTGTCAACAAAACTCTCTAGCGTAGACACAGCCCCAGAGAGGTAGCTGTCCTAGTATGTACCCCCAAAAACAATAAAGAGTCCCTCAGCACCTTAAAAAACGAAGACCGTTTCTCCGAAAGTGGCATGCTAATATATGGCCCAAAATATGCTAATGAGGAATGGATGCAAATTCCCTGTCCTCGTTAGCATAAGGTCACATGACTTGGAGTCCAGAAGATGCTCTTTCAGACTCCAAAACAGCATGTAGAAGCACAGCCCTCGGGGGGCAGGGGGCGCGGTCTTCCGGAAGGAAGTCCTTCTTCTGGAGGCCCCTTCTTCCTGAAAATTTTTGGGAAGAAGGGACCTCCAGAAGGACGTCTTCCTTCCAGAAGACCCCCAGGGGGCCAAGCTTCTACACATTGTTTTGGAGTCCAGAAAAGTGTCTTCCAGACTCCAAATCATGTGACCTTATGCTAATGAGGCACAGGGAATTTGCATCCACACCTCATTAGCATATTTTGGGCCATTTATTAGCATGCCACTTTTGAAAGTGGCATGTGTAGAAACAGCCTAAATGATTTGCCACAGAATTTCTCATTGTCTTAAAGGATGTCTGCATTGCAAAAAGTTACCCACATCCATAAGAATGTGCAGTATTGGTGTCATTTGGAATTTGATTGTGCTGTTAATTAAGCATTTCAGGTCAGAGTTTCACTGATTAACTACAAAAATCAGCTATTTTACAGACATGTGATTTGCTGTGCAATATTAATTAAATGACATTGGAACTCTCATGGGAAAGCCCTTTTCAACCATCTGATTCACCCATCACAAGATCCTCAAATTCTAAATGTGTCTATGAATAGACAGTGTCCCCAAATCCTGTTGTGCAATCACAATCAAAGAAAATAGATTTGATGTCTTTATGAATAATCTTCCTATTTGCTCAAGAAATTCACATTTTTGTACAGAAAACTTTCAGCACTGTTCCTGAGCTGATCTTCACAAGTGTCCTCTAGTTTCTCTTTTTGTTCTTGGTGGTCACTCAAAAAACAGTAGGATGTCTTCATGTCACCCTCCTATTTGTGAGTCCAATGATGCCTGATCAGCCTGATTCTGGAGCTTCAGCTCTTATCACAGTAGGGGTAGGGGTTGGTAGCTGTTGGAGGGGTTCAGGGCAGTTTTTAATGCTCTTTTCTTCTTCTCTGCCTCTCCTTGTCTGCACTGCAATGCAGCCTCTCAAATTGCACCACCCTCTCACGAATTACCATTCTCCAGTGGCAACGGTTTGGGGCAGGGTTCTCCCAGGTGCCAACACCAATGCTGCACTTTTTCATGTGTGCCTTCAGCATGTCCTTATATCACTTATATCACATCCTTATATCGCTTTCACTGGCACCCAGTGCTCCTCTGTCCTTCCTCCAGCTTAGAAAACAGGAACTAGTTTCTACTATATCATTTTCTCCCTTCTTCTGCCTCAGTGTACTGACAGT
Source organism: Carettochelys insculpta (assembly GCF_033958435.1). Lineage (NCBI taxonomy): Eukaryota > Metazoa > Chordata > Testudines > Carettochelyidae > Carettochelys > Carettochelys insculpta. Next base: position 89,264,592 of record NC_134137.1, on the reverse strand, counting down.
TTCTTCCTTCAGTGTCTTGATTTTGATCAAAAATAGATAAAGAAAATGTTATCAGAGGATTAGTGTATTGCTTTGCATTGTCAGCTTTTTCATGTCACTGACTTGTTTCCCACAGAGGGACTGCTGTTTCCTCTGTCTTCAGATTCAAATATTTTTCTCATAGTTATTAGCGACTTAAAAGTTGATATCCAAACTTTCTGCCAAAGCGGAAGCCAATAAGCTAAGTAAACTTTCTCTCTTCAGACCTTCAGGCAGATTCAGAGATGAAGTATATGGTAAAGTAAGTTAAACACTCCTTACTTGTGTTGTAGTGCGAGAGAGTCTAAAATAGGGTGAGGTTTGTCAGGGTTAGCTACTGGCAGGCAACCGGATGCTTGTTTACCTGAGCATTCACAGGCATGGCCAATCACGGGCACTTTCTCATGCTCCTCTACCAACATCATATATGCCATCATGTGCCAACAATGCCCAGATGGTTTGTATATTGGACAGACTTCTAACTCCCTTCGACAAAGGGTTAATGGGCACAAAACAGACATCAAAACACTCCAGATCCACAAACCAGTTAGTCAACATTTTAGTGGAATGGGGCATTCTGTCAATGTCCTAAGGGTATGTGTGTTACTGAAAAAAACTTTCTCACGATTCTTCAAAGAGAAACAGCCGAGCTGGTTTTTATATTCAAATTCGGCACATTTACACGTCGTTTAAACCAGGATGGGAACTTTCTGAGTCACTATAGGGGCTCATCTGCATACTTGGCTTAATCTAATTCTTGACCTTCCCCCCTCACCCCTCCACTCTCTGATTTGCTCACCTTGATCATTTTTTTCTGATTTGTCCTCCTTGCTTACTGTTTTTGGTTCTCTGTGCCTTAAATATTGAGTCTGTTCTGGTCTGGCTATGGTCTGAAGAAGTGGGTCTGTCCCACGAAAGCTCACCTAATAAACCATTTTGCTAGTCTTTAAAGTGCTACTTGACTGCTTTTTGTTCAATAGTTGCAATCCTTACATCTGGTCTTTGGCTGCAACAATCCTCAGACCCCTCGGCTCAGAGTTTTCAGTCATTCTTGTCTCTTCTTCAAGAATCTCATGCCACATTCCCTGATGGCTGGGTGGGGAACCCAGATCATCCTACACCACTGCATTCCAGCCCAGGGGCCCTATATCCAGTAGCCAGCTCTGCTCTTCAGACTTCACTGCTAACTCTCTGGACTTCTGCCTACCATAACCTATTAGTTGGTCTCTCTCACAGTGTCTCTAGCTACACCCTACCTCCAGGGCCAGGACTCTCAGGGCTCTTCCATGAAATACTGCTATAAGTCTCCAGACTTAAGCCAAACTCTGCCCTCTGTGGGCTTGACCTTTTATCCTCCCAAAGTTTCCCTTATTTTGTTCCTCCATTGTATACGTCTCAGGACTTGCTGTCCAGCAATTGAATCATAGAATCATAGAATTCTAGGACTGGAAGGGACCTTGAGGGACCAGCCTGCGACCTGGTGCTTGCGAACAGGGTGATTGCTAACAGGAGGGAGTTTTGAGAGGGCTCTCCTGGAGAAGGAGGAGGCAAACCACAGCAGCTTGGGGTAAGTGGCTCTCTGTAGTGTGTGGTTCTTTGTGTTTGGGGGTTCTGGGCTTGTGCTTGTCCGTTTGTTTGGAGTTTGGAGTGCTGAGCTGTCTGTTTGTTTGAAAGGCCGTGTGCTCAGGGTGGCAGTTGCAAGCTGTTAGCCTTGATTAGGTTTAAATAGGAACACTGTGTGCTCATTGGCTGAGCTGAGCTGTAGTTAGAGGGAGGGGCTATCAGGAAGGCCAGAGCATATAAACCCTGCTGGAGGGTGACCAGGGAGCCTGCGACCTGGTGCTTGCAAACAGGGTGATTGCTAACAGGAGGGAGTTTTGAGAGGGGAGTTAAGAGGGAGCTAGTTATTCTATTGCCCTTAAACATAAATCTTTATAATAATCCCCATCTGAAGCATTTACTTAAAATTCCCATATATAATTAAATTAAATTAAATCAGAGAAGGCAATGGAGGCAGAAGCCCAGCAGCACAGTGGGGGCTATCCTGTTTATTGTGTCGTGTGTAGTATGTATGACTACCTGCCCTGTGGGCAGGTGGTGTATGTGTGCACTCGATGTAAGCAGCTCCTGACCCTCAGAGACCGAGTGTGGGCTTTGGAGGCCAGGGTGGCTGAACTGGAGGAACTAAGGGAGGCAGAGAGCTATGTTGATGAGGCTTTCCGGGACATAGTAGGGCTGTCCTACCTCCAGCCTGACAGCCCTGAAGCTGTTAAGGAGGATGAAAGGCTCAGGGAAGGAGAGCAGTCAATGGGAGCAGAGGGAAACCATCCCATAGTTGGGACCCTCCTTCCAGAGGAAACTATGTTGTCTTCTCATGCCGAGGATACCTCTCCGGGGGAGGAAACGCCAGTTGTTAGGAAGAGGCAGGTGTTAGTAGTCGGGGATTCGATCATTAGAAATATAGATAGCTGGGTTTGTGATGACTGGGAGAACCATATGGTGACTTGCCTGCCTGGTGAGAAGGTTGTGGATCTTTAGAGGCATCTAGATAGACTTATATGCAGTGCTGGGGAGGAGCCGGTGGTCGTGGTACATGTAGGTACCAATCACATAGGGAAGGGTAGGAGAGATGTCCTGGAAGCCAAATTTAGGTTGCTAGGAAGGAGACTGAAATCCAGGACCTCTATGGTGGCATTCTCAGAAATGCTTCCAGTTCCACACGCAGGGCCAGGTAGACAGGCAGATCTTCAGAGTCTCAATGCGTGAATGAGACAATGGTGTAGGGAAGAAGGGTTTAGCTTTATCAGGAACTGGGGACACTTTTGGGGTAGGGGGAGCCTATACAGGAACGATGGGCTCCACCTAAAACAAGGTGGATCCAGACTGCTGGCATTAAACATTAAAAAGGTCGTACAGCAGTTTTTAAACTAAGATATGGGGGAAAGCCGATTGGTGCAGGGGAGCACGTGGATGGGACGGAGACTTCTCTTAGACGAGACTCCATTGACAGAGATTCTCTAGAACTGAGTCAGAAAGAGAAGATGGGAGATGGTAAAATATGGGCCAGATCAGATGAGAAACAGTCACGTATAAAAAAAAAATCCAAAGCATCAGTGAAGGGCAGACATATAGATAGTGGTAGTTTTTTTAAAGTGCTTTTACACAAATGCTAGAAGTCTGTCTAATAAGATGGGTGAACTAGAGTACCTCATATCAAAGGAGGAGATTGACATAATAGGCATCACAGAAACCTGGTGGAATGGGGACAATCAGTGGGACACAATCATACCGGGATATAAAATATATCGGAAAGACAGAACGGGTTGTGCGGGTGGTGGAGTGGTACTATATGTGAAAGACAATATAGACTCAAATGAAGTAAAAATCCTAAATGAATCAAATTGCTCCGTAGAATCATTATGGATAGCAATTCCTTCCTCTAATAGGACTATGGCACTAGGAATATATTATTGACCACCAAACCAGGACAGTGATAGTGATGCTGAGATGTTAAGGGAGATTAGAGAGGCTATCAAAATAAAAAATTCAGTAATAATAGGGGATTTCAACTATCCCCATATTGACTGGGTACATGTCACCTCAGGATGGGATTCAGAGATAAAATTTCTCGATGCCTTAAATGACTGCTTCTTGGAGCAGCTGGTACAGGAACCCACAAGGGGAGAGGCAATTCTCGATCTAGTACTGACTGGAACGCAGGATCTGGTCCAAGAAGTAACTATTACAGGACCGCTTGGAAATAGTGACCATAATATAATAACGTTTAATATTCCTGTGTTGGGAAGAACACCACAGCAGTCCAACACTCTGGCATTTAATTTCAAAAAGGGGAATTATACAAAAATGAGGAGGTTATTTAAACAGAAATAGGAATAAGGGGACTTCGAAGTGGGCGGGGTCCTTTTGAAAAGGAGTCCCATCTGGACGAGCCGCAGGGTGGCGAGCCGCGTCAATTTCGAAGTGCTGCAGCCACCCGCATGCTAATGAGGCCCTGAATATGTATTTCAGCGCTTCATTAGTAAACTTTGAAATGGCCATTTGCATGACCATTTCGAAGTTTTTGGCTAGCGTAGACACGGCCCTCGATGCCTTTCTGCCATACTCCTTCCTAGACAGTCGCTTCCCATTTTGTATATGTGAAACTGATTGTTCCTTCCTAAGTGGAGCACTTTGCATTTGTCTTTATTAAACTTCATCCTGTTTACTTCAGACCATTGCTCCAATTTGTCCAGATCATTTTGAATTTTGACCCTATCCTCCAAAGCAATTGCAACCCCTCCTACCTTGGTATCATCTGCAAACTTAATAAGCTTACTTTCAATGCCAATAACTAAATCGTTGATGAAGATATTGAACAGAATCGGTCCCAAAACAGACCCCTGCGGAACCCCACTTGTTATACCTTTCCAGAAGGATTGAGAACCATTAATAACTACTCTCTGAGTATGGTTATCCAGCGAGTTTTGCACCCACCTTACAGTAGCCCCACCTAAGTTTTCGCCTCATTTATTGATAAGAATATCACGAGAGACCGTATCAAATGCCTCATTAAAGTCTAGCTATACCACATCCACTTCTTCTCCCTTATCGACAAGGCTCGTTATCCTATCAAAGAAAGCTATCAGATTGGTTTGACATGACTTGTTCTTTGCTAATAAATACTGCCTGTTCCCTAACAGCTTACCACCTTCCAAGTGTTTGCAGATGATTTCCTTAATTACTTGTTCCATTATCTTTCCTGGCATGGAAGCTAAACTGACTGGTCTGTAGTTTCCTGTGTTGTTTTTATTCCCCTTTTTATAGATGGACACTATATTTGCCTTTTTCCAGTCTTCTGGAATCTCTCCTGTCTCCCATGATTTTGCAAAGATGATAGCTAATGGCTCAGATACCTCCTCCATCAGCTCCTTGAGTATTCTAGGATGCATTTCATCAGGCCCTGGTGACTTGCAGACATCTAACTTTCCTAAGTGATTTTTAACTTGTTCCTTTTTCATTTTATCTTCTAAACCTACCCCTTTCCCACTAGCATTCACTATGTTAGGCATTCCTTCTTCAGACTTCTCAGTGAAGACCGAAACAATGAAGTCATTAAGCATCTCTGCCATTTCCAAGTTTCCCATTACTGTTTCTCCCTCCTCACTGAGCACTGGGCCTACCCTATCCTTGGTCTTCTTCTTGCTTGTAATGTATTTATGAAAAGTCTTCTTGTTTCCCTTTATGCCCATAGCTAATTTGAGCTCATTTTGTGCCTTTGCCTTTCTAATCTTGCCCCTGCATTCCTGTGTTGTTTGCCTATATTCATCCTTTGTAATTTGTCCTAGTTTCCATTTTTTACATGATTTCATTTTTATTTTGAGATCACACAAGATCTCCTGGTTAAGCCAAGGCAGTCTTTTGCCATGTTTTCTATCTTTCCTACACAGCGGGATAGCTTGCTTTTGGGCTCTTAATAATGTCCCTTTGAAAAACTACCAACTCTCCTCCATTGTTTTTCTCCTCAGTCTTTCTTCCCACAGGACCCTACCTACCAGCTCTCTGAGTTTACTAAAATCCGCCTTCCTGAAATCCATTGTCTCTATTTTGCTGTTCTCCCTTCTACCCTTCCTTAAAATTGTGAACTCTATGATTTCATGAACACTTTCACTTAAGCTGCTTTCCCCTTTCAGATTCTCAATCAGTTCCTCCCTATTTGTTAAAAGCAAATCTAGGACAGCTTCCCTCCGGTAGGTTTTTCAACCTTCTGAAATAAAAAGTTATCTCCAATGCAGTCCAAGAACTTATTGGATAAACTGTGTCACTGTGTTAGTTTCCCAACATATATATCTGGATAGTTGAAGCCCCCATCACCACCATATGCTGGGCCCTAGATGATTTTGTTAGTTGTTTAAAAAAAGCCTCATCCACCTCTTCCACCTGGGTAGGTGGCCTGTAGTAGACTCCTTGCAGGACATCACCCTTGTTTTTTACCCCTTTTAGCTTAATCCAGAGGCTCTCAACACATCTGTTTCCTATGTCCTTCTCCACCTCAGTCCAAGTGTATATGTTTTTAATACGCAAGGGAACACCTCCTCCCTTTTTCCCCGTCTACCCTTCCTGAGCAGGCTGTATCCTTCCATACCAACATTCTAATCCTGTGTATTATCCCGCCAAGTTTCTGTGATGCCAACAATGTCAATAGTTGTATTTATTTATTAGCACTTCCAGTTCTTCCTGCTTATTAGCCACGCTTCTTGCATTTGTATATAGGCGTCTAAGATATTGATTTGATCTTGCCTTCCAGTTTTGCCCTGACCCTCCCTTTTCTCTGCCATTATAGCCTGTGCTCCCTCCCATTTCTGACCTATCTCCCAGGTCTCCATCTTCTCTACTTACCCCTGGGCTTTGCTCCCCTGTCCCTGTTAAACCTAATTTAAAGCCCTCCTCACTAGGTTAGCCAGTGTGTGTCTAAATAGGGTCTTCCCTCTCCTCGAAAGGTGAACACCATCTCTGCCTAGCACTCCTTCCTGGAATAGCATCCCATGGTCGAGGAAGCCAAAGCCCTCCTGGCGACACCATTTATGCAGCCAGGCATTCACTTCCAGGATGCACCTGTCTCTGCCTGGGCCCCTGCCTTTGACAGGAAGGATTGAAGAGAATACCACTTGTGCCCCAAACTCCTTCACCCATACTCCCAGAGCCCTGTAGTCACTCTTGATCCTCTCAGAGTCACACCTCACAGTATCATTAGTGCCCACATGGATGAGTAGCATGGGGTAGTAGTCAGAGGGCCAGATAATCCTCAACAACGCATCCTTAACGTCTGGCATACGGCCCCCCGGCAGGCAGCACACCTCCTGAGAGGAAATGTCAGGGCAACAGATGGGCACCTCTGTCCCCCTCAGAAGAGAATCGCCGACCACCACCACTCTACATTTCCTCCTCACAGTGGTGGCAGATGACCTTCCAGCCTTGGGGGCACGAGGCTTCTCCTCTGCTGTACGGGGCGATTCCTTGTCTCCTGTATCAAGCACAGCATAACAGTTTCCTAGTACCATGGTGGGAGGCTGGGAGCAGGGGTGGAGCACTGCCTGCCTGAGAGATTCCACCAGCAGGCACCTTTTACATTGGATGTTCCCCCAAGCCTGGATATCAGTAAGTGGGAATTGCAAGCCACAGTCCTTGCAAAACCACACCAGGATCTGGGTAGAGGCATCCATGGTCAGGCAGTCTGTCTGGCTGCAGGCACAGGCGGATGAGACAGAAGCAGAGCTGGTACAGGTGTTGCAGGTCTTCCTGACCATTGTAGGCCTCCCTCTGTTAAACTCCCTCTTAAACTTCCCTGTCTGCAGCCCCCTCTCCACTTCACTCCCCTGGTCACTCTGCCTCTGGCTTTTGAAAGCCTGCTGGCCTAGGTCAGGCCTCACCTCTCGTTAGTCGCACGGGGAAGGCTGATCCCGAGGCTGATCAAAGGCAATCAAGGGAACAAAGGGCAGGAACTCAGTTCCAACTGCCCCAGAAACTGAAACTAAAATCACCCACCTGAAATCAGAATCACAATTCAAAATTCAAACAGTCAAGCACACTCACTCCTCCCAAAAGCTAGTACTCTCACCTGGTAGCTTCCAGCAGCGGGATCGCTTGCTCTCCCTCTTAAACTCTCCTGTCTGCAGCCCCCTGTCTGCTTTGCTGATAATCAGGGCTCACCACTACAGCTCGCTACTGTGGGCAGAAGGTATAATCAGCAATGGAAGTCTAAGGCTTCCTTGATGCTGACTTACCACTGGATGCCTGGTAGTGGAGGTCCAGCCACTCCATCATAACCACCCTTCCAGAAGGCTCACTGCATCTCTCCGCCTCTTGGGAGGCGGGAGAGGAGGGATGTGGCAAGCCAGCAGGCATCTGGCCTGGAGCAGCAGGCAGGGTGATTGAGGCCACTTCACCAGGTACCAACGCCAGCCCAAAGTTGAGGAGGAGGGTTTGGTGGCATGGAAGGACACCACCTTATCCCAGCATTCAAAGGCATCCTGGCACTCAGGGGCTAGCCACTCAGTCTGGCACTGAACAAATACAATAATAATAATTTGTTTCATCTCACCATGTCTATATTTTTCACGTCACATTCTTTTACGTAGTCGTCTATGTTTTGGCTCATTTGTGGCAGGCACAGAGCCTCTCTTATTCTACATTTACATTAATTGTCTCTCCTGTATGTATCAGAGAGGTAGCCAAGTTAGTCTGTATTGTCTAAAACAACAAGAGTCCTGTGGCACCTTATAGTCCAACAGATATTTTGAAGCATTAGCATTTGTGGGCACAGACTTGCTTTTGATGAAGCGCGTCTTTGCCCATGAAAGCTTATGCTCCAAAATATCTCCTGTGTGTGTTTCAACCAGGACTAGTGACAGACTTCACTGTGGGCAATGTGGGAGAAGGTCAGCTTCAGTGCTCCCTGGAAGGGGCAGGGCTAGGAACAGCCAGCTCTCAGTACCACCTGGGCTACCTCCTATGGGGCTCCAGCCACAGCTGTCGCCATGGTAGCAGCCTTAGTGGACTTAGCCCTGTGTCATTTTAAATCGCCAAGCCCCAGGACAACTGCTTCCTTCACCTCCCCATGTCAGTGGTCCTGGATTCAGCATGCCTTCTGTTAGCTCTAAAAGAATTATTGCTCTATTACATTTAAACAGAATTCCTTCAGTTACTCATATGTATTGAATACATTGGTTATATGTCTTTGAGATGTTTTATTATATCCTTTTTCAATAATACGCATCTTTTTAAAAAGTGACATCATTTCAAAATTGGAAGTTAAATCCTACCGAGGAAAATAGAATGGATCATAAAATCTGGCAAATCAAGTCTAAAAGTATAATTAGGCAGGCCAAAAAAAAAACCCAAAACCTCAGAACAAAAAATATTAAGCACATCAGAAGCTGGAAGCCTGACAAACAGTAAGGCCACTGAATCATCACAGTACTAAAGGAGCACTCAAAGACCATTATGGAGGAGCTGAGTTAATTTTTGGGCAGCAGTTTTCACTGCAGAATACGTCAGCTTTCCAAATTTGAGCCATTATTTTAGGGGACAAATCTCAGGCACTGTCCCCAGAAGAGATGCCAGTACAGGACATTTCAGGACAAATTGATAAACTAAACAGTAATTAGTTACCAGATGGCATTTACCCAAGAGTTCTGAAGGAGCTTAAATATGAAACTGCACACCTATTAATTGGGTTATCTAACCTATCACTTAAATCAGCTTTTGTATCAGATGACTGGAGAATAGCTAATGTGACTCTATGGCTGTGTCTACACTAGCCCCAAACTTTGAAATGGCCACGCAAATGGCCATTTTGAAGTTTACTAATGAAGCGCTGAAATGCATATTCAGCACTTCATTAGCATGCGGGCGGCTGCAGCACTTCGAAATTGACTCACCTCGCCGCCGCGCGGCTCGTCCCGACGGGGTTCCTTTTCAACAGGACCCCGACTACTTCAAAGTCCCCTTATTCCCATGAGCTGATGGGAATAAGGGGACTTCGAAGTAGGTGGGGTCCTTTCAAAAAGGAGCCCCGTTGGGACGAGCCGCGCAGCGGCGAGGCATGTCAATTTCGAAGTGCTGTGGCCGCCCGCATGCTAATGAAGCACTGAATATGCATTTCAGTGCTTCATTAGTAAACTTCGAAATGGCCATTTACTTGGCCATTTCGAAGTTTGGGGCTAGTGTAGACACAGCCTATGGTGGTTTGTACCTCTGCATTCACCTCATGCACAATATTATGATAATTTTTGTATGACTGTGCCCTGTGAGGTATCACTTGAAAGCTCGTAACTTACTGATCAACATCATCATGATAAAACTACTTGTGGCAACAAGTTATAAGATTCCATTGTGTGGAATTCCACTAAAACACATTCCAAGAGCAGGTCTGCACACAGGGAGAAAGTCGACCAAAAATACAGAACTCCAACTACAAGAACAGCATAGCTGGCATCAATATACCTTAGTTCAATTTTCTCCACTGTCCCCACAGCAGAAGATCAATAGGAGAAACTCTCTCATCAACTTGAGTAATGGAGCTGACGCGGATGCCCTGGACATTCAATTTAGTGTGTTCTTATTACATGCGCTAAATCAAACCCTGGAAGGTCAACCTCCAGAGCATCAATATTCCCATAAATATAGATGTGCCCCAAATCTGGGGAGCACCCATACTAGTTTCTTAGACACAAAAGATGAGCCAACGCCTCAGCCAAGTGTAAACAGGCCAAATGAGCCATCACCGGCCTAAGTACCTAGTCACTGCCAGGAAAAGGGACATGGGGAAAAAAAATCTATATCTTAAAAAGAAACAACTGGAGGATCCCATCCACACTGATGTTTAGGCTATGTTTGCGCTGTGGAGCTATTTTGGACTACTGAGGTGTCCCAAAATAGCAACTCTGTATCTAGAAAAGGTGCCCAATATTTTGAAATATTTTTCAAAATACTGAGCCAGCTATTTCAGCATCACTCTACATCTTGTTGTGGCAGGAGTAAGGAATGCTTTTAGCTAGTCCAGTATTTCAAAATTTGATACCGTGTAGACATAATCAAATCCTGAAATAGCTTATTTTGAAACTGACTCAAAATATAGTACGCAATTTGCACAGCACAAATTGTGTATCTTATTGCGAGTTAAGGGCACAGCATAAGCATATCCTTAGTTTCATGAATATGAACTTGAGTGGGCTTGCGGATGGGTGTGGGTGGGAGGGATGGTGCAGGAGCAGGGTGTGTATGGAAGGTCTGGGTGGGAGAATGTGCAGAAGCAGGATGGGAAGGTCTGGGCAATGATGGGGGCACTTACCTCTTCATGCCACTGCTACCACCCACTCTCCCAGCTGGAGGAATGGCAGCATGGAGAAAACCTCCCGAGAGAGGCTTTTCTCCTGCCGCTCCAAGGCACTACCCTCAACTGTTGTGATTGGCCATAATTCCAGCCAGTCATAGCAGTAGGGGTGGTGCCTGGGAGAGGTAGGGAGAAAAGCCTCTCCAGGCAGCTGTGCATCATTGTTCCTACAGCTGGCGGATGGGGAACAGCAAGGTAGCGGCTTCCTGTCCCCACCTGGACAAGCCCATGGTCTGCAGCTGGTCCCAGCTTGCCTGACTCTGGCCTGGTAGTTTTGAGGCTCCCCATCTTCCACCTGCTGCAGGCCAGATGCTGGAGATAGGAACCCTGAGCCTCAGGGTCTGGATCCAGGCAAGCTGTGGTCCAGCCCTGGATTACAGGAAGGGGGTTCCCCACCCCGGGTTTAAATTAGAGTAAAGAGCAGAATTATCAGACACATAGATTAACATGATTTGTTGCAGACAGTCAATGTGGCTTTTCTAAAGGGAAATCGTGCCTCACCTATCTTCTAGAATTCTTTGAGAGTTTCAACAAATATGTGGACAAAATTGATCCAGTCTACATAGTGTAATTGGGCATTCAGAAAGTCTTGGGCAAGGGGCATACCAAAAAGCTCCTAAGCAAAGCAAGCAGTTATGTTATAAGAGAAAGTGTAATGCAGGGATGGAGAACTTTCCCAGATCACCCATCCTCAGCCTGCTTCTGCACCCTCCCTCCTGCCCAGAGCCCAAACCCCAAGCCCACTTCCTAGCAGCTCCCTTCCACAATGACCCCTTCATTTTGGCCCTGCCCCAGAGCCTGGAGGGGCCAACAAAAAGTACTAGCCATGGCCTCCCACTTGCCTCTGGGGCTAGGGTGTGAGGGGAAAGAAGGGAGTGTCTTCTTCTTCTGATTTGTCCGCTTTAAGGGATCAGTACCTGGGTAAAAGACAGAACAGAAAAGGTAGGAATAAATTGTCAGTTTGGAAAGAGGTAAATAGCAGTGTCCCACAGGTATCTGTACTGGAAACAGTGCTGTTCAACATATTCATAAATAATCTATAAAAAGGGATAAACAGAGAATTTGCAGATGGTACAAAATTATTTCAGATAGTTAAGTCCAAAGAAGACTGCCTGGAGTTAGAAAGGAATCACACAAAATTGGATGACTGGGAAACATAACGACAGGTTAAATTCAATGTAGATAAATTCAAAATAATAGGCACTGGAAAACATAATCCCAATAATACACAGAGCCATTCAATAAAGAGATCTTGGAGTCATTGGGGATAGTTCCCAGAAAATATCTGTTCAATGTGCAGCACCTGTCAAAGAAGCTAACAGAAACTTAACAGCTATTAGGACGGGGATAGGTAATGAAGCAGAAAATGTCATAATGTTATTATATCAGAAGGTGGTACTCCCATATCTTGATTATTGCACACAGTTCTGGTCACCCCATCTCAAAGAGACATAACTGAATTGGAAATGGTAAAGAAGGGCAACAAAATAATTAAATTTCTGTGTGAAAAGAGATTAAAACTTTGGAACTTTTCATCCTGGAAAAGAGGCTACTAAGGGAGGGATACGATAGAGGGATATAAAATGGTGGTTGCTATGTAGAAATTGAATAAGAAAATCTTGTTTACTCCTTCACATAACACAAGAACAAGGGCCAAATGAAATTAATGGGCAGCAGGTTTAAAACAAATAAAAGGAAGTACTTCCTCATACAATGCACAGTCAACCTGTGGAATTCTTTGTGAGGGGATGTTGTGAAGGCCAAAATTATAACAGGGCTTTTTTTTAAAAAAAAGAAAAAACTAAATAAGTTAATGAAAAATAGTTCAATGACTTTTCACCACGATTGCAAGGGATGCAACCCCCACACTCTGAGGCTATGTCTAGATTAGAGTGATTTGTCGACCAAAGTTTTTGTTGGAAGGTATTTTGTGACAAAACTTTTATGACCAAACTCCCTCAGGCACCCATCCCCTGTCTATGCTGCGGACATGCCTAACTCATCAGCAAAGCCAGAGCTGGGCTTTGACTCTGTCTGGGATACAGCTCATTCCAGGGAGCCAGGGTGCCAGAGAAGCCCCGGAGGTTGCGCTGGCCCCACACAGAGGTGCTTCAGCACTTGCTGAACCTCCCGGCAGCCGTCCTCCCCTTCGTCAGGGACAGCGAGCCCTAGACCACCTTCAAGGACCTCACTATGGCTGCAGGATGGTCACACGTGCGCCCATCCCCCCGCCCCAGGTGCACAGGTGGATCTGGAGGCACCGCATCAGTTCCATCTGGTGGGACCCGCTGGTCATGGGGCAGTTGAATGATCAGCAGTGGCGCTATAACTTCCAGATGCGGAAGAACACCTTCCTGGAGCTCTGTGCCTGGCTTGCCCCTGCCCTCCGGAGATGGAACACCCAGCTGCAGCTGGCCATCCCCCCTGGAGAAGCGGGTCACGATCTCCCTCTGGAAGATCACCACCCCTGACAGCTACTGGTTAGTGGGCAACCAGTTTGGCATGGGGAAGTCAACCGTTGGGATCCTCCTCATAGAGGTAACACACCCAGTCCCCTCCCTCTGCAGGTCGTGACACCCATCAACACCATGCTGCTGCAGAGGGTCATCCGCATGGAAGATATGGATGCAGTCACGGCCGGATTCACCACCCTGCAGTTCCCAAACTGTGTCAGAGCTATCGATGGGACCCACGTCCCGATACATGCCCCAGAACATGGCACAGCTAAGTATATAAACCACAAGGGATATTTCTTGATGGTGCTGCTGCAGGCCCTGGGCAAACACCTTAGCCAGTTCACAGACATTTACATTGGGTGGTCAGGCTGAGCACACGATGCCTGTGCGTTCTGCATCTCCGGCCTGTGCTGGAAGCTGGAGGCAGGCACATTCATCGCCTGCCGGGAGGGATCGGGGCCATGCAGATGACACTCTGCATCGTGGGGATGCGGCTTTCCCCCTCATGCCATAGCTCATGAAGCCTTACAACGACCCCGCCACAAACCCTCCCTTTGGCCCCTCACCCCTGCTCAGTAAAGAGGGATGTGGATGTGGTGAACAAATAACTATTTTACTTAACCAAACTAAAATGTGTTGAAAAGAAATGGTGTAATAACAAACTATTTACAATAAAGCAAGGTGCAAAAATCTTTGAACTACAGTAAGGTCTCAGAGTACGTGAGGGTTCCGTTCCATGCACACTCGCGTAAACCCAGATTTCGCTCAAGTTGGAGTCTGGCTTTTTCCCCGGCAGAACACATGTTCTGCAGCTGGGGAAGCAGCTGAAAGGTAAGTCCTGGCGTTTGTGGGGGCAGGGGGAGAGCTGGGAAGGGTTAAGCCTAGCAGTGGGTTGGGGCTGTGGGAGGCAGGCGGGGGGTGGGCTAAGCCAGGGGTGGGTTCGGGCTGCAGGGGGGTGAGGGGTGGCACTGGCAGGGATGTGTCCCACCAGGATGGTGTGGTGCTCTCAGTAATAGGGACAGATGGTGGGTGGGTCCTGCCCTGAAGTGTCAGGCAGCATCCTGGGCCTGGACATAGCCGAGGCAAAGCTCCTTCACCTTGGCCCGAACCTGCTCCAGGCTTGGACGGGGGTGGGCAGGGAGGGAAGGATGGCTCCTTTTGGCCAGGGCAGTGGCCACCTAAGCATATATCAGGTTATTGTGGCCTTCGGGTCTTGGAGGGTCTCCTCCTCCCACAACAGGTCCAACAGAGGGGTCTCAGGATGCCTGCTCCTCAGCTATCTGTGAGGCTTTCATCAACGGTGCAGCTGGGAGGGTGTGGGGGGCTGCAGCCTATAGCTCTGCTGCTCCCACTTTCTCTGCTTCCTGCTGCAGGGTTTCTCAGGCTTCCTTGAGCTTTAAGAGAGGCTGGAGGCAGGGACCATAGAGCGCTGCTTGCTGTGGTACCCTACAGGCCTTTTCTCTCAACAGAAGGCCCCCAGAACATCCAGACCTCCGTTTTGTTGACCTGTGTCTGTCGACAGAGGTGTTCTTCCTTGCGGCAAGCAGGGTATGGTTGTCGATAAAACCATTCTGCATTCTATTGTCGACAGAACACACTTGGTAATCTGGATGCTCCCCGGGTTTTGTTGACAAAGCAGTTGTTTTGTTGACAAAATCCTCCAGTCTAGACGTACCCTGAGTGTCCTAGCCTCTAAATTCCAGACGCTGGAAGCAGAAGATTAAGGATGGGCCACTCAGTTACTGTCTAGTCAGCTCATTTCTTCTGAAGCAGACAGCGTGTTTAGTAATTAGAATGTTCTGAGCAGTGACATTTATATGTCATGATCTGTACCCTCTTTGCACACTTTCCATCATCACTAGAATAAAATGTATTTAATCCTGTTGTGGTCATGGGAATAATATCTATAGCTAAATAGTTTTAAGACTGAGAACTTACGAAACCAGAAATAGAACAAGGAGAGAAAATATTTTGTTTGGGTCTAAAGAGAAACCAGCAGATAGTTTTGGCTATGGCATGAGTGATACTGATGAGCCCAGCAGGACAGATGAGCTTCAGTTCCAGGGTCACTGAATCTAAAAGAACACGAAAATAATCTGTTCGCCCACTTTCTTTTCCTCTCATCCCATTTCTCACGCATACTTGTATACATGGGGATTTTCAGAGTGCAAATGTTCTATTAATCTTGCACAATATATGAAATGACTGTATAAACTTTCAAATAGAAATTATACAAGACTTCACATATCTAGACTCAAAATAATCTTCCATGAGGGTAGTAGATATCCACTTACTGACGTATTTGTACTTCCTTCTATTGCTATTAAATATAGTGGTGAGGAATTGTAAACTTTGAGACCTACATTGGACTCTAACCACACAATAACTTCAACTCACATCATTGTTACTTCTATGGAAGAGCTGTATGTGGCCTGGATTGTCTAATATCACAGCATGTATGTGACAGGACATATGAAATATATATGTCATATACGAGGAAGAAATGTTCAAAAGTATGCCTGCAGTACTGATGCTGTGCCAATATCTCACAACATATGTACACTATGGAGTGCAAAATTATGCATGCTGAAACATGGATCTGCAAAATTCTGAGCAAGGTTAGAAAACAATTTAAAGTCTCTTTGGAAATTTTATTTCCCTTTCTCATACTTCACTATCGCCAGGTGGAGTACTTGAAAAGTCAACAGCTATTGAGTGCTAAACAGGTATTCGGTTGTTTGTGTAACAGAACAAATGCCAAATTTGGATTTGAGGTCTGTGAGATTATTTTGTTGTCCACAATTTATGAGAATGCATGCATGGAACTATTTCTTTCCTAAAAACCTGATATGCCTTCTTTGTGCACTCCTGCACAGATATACCTTCATTATAGATGCTTGGCCCAGTTCCACATAAGCCTACAAGACCGGTTTAATAACTGCAGTATATGTCAGTTTGTGGGGGACACACACAAGCTGTGTCTACATGAGCCTCTTCCTTTCGGAAGAGGCATGTTAATGAGCGAGTTCGAAAGCTGCTAATGAGGTGCTTCCATGAATATGCAGCACCTCATTAGCATAATGGTGGCTGCAGCAATTCGAAAGTGCCGCTTTTGAATCTCACGTCACCCATGGAGACGGAGCCTTTCAACAGGACCCCCCAGTCTTCAAAAGCCTCTTCTTCCTAACACCAGAGAGGAAAAAGGGGCTTTTGAAAACTGGGGGGTCCTGTCGAAAGGCCCCTGTCTCCATGGGCGGTGCGCGATTCGAAAGCGGCACTTTCGAATTGCTGCGACCGCCATTATGCTAATAAGTCACTGCATATTCATGGCAGCGCCTCATTAGCATCTTTTGAACTCGCTCATTAACATGCCCCTTCTAAAAGGAAGCTCGTGTAGACACAGCTATAGACAGCAGTTTTATTTTGAGGAATCTCATTTTTGACAGTATTATTTGAATTACAGAAATGCATAGAGGCCCTAGCTGAGATCACCGTTCACTGAACAGATGCCAAGTAAGCGATCAGTCCAGGAGCTTACAACCAAACTTTCCTTTAATTCTCAAGTTACTTTAGAAGTGCTCTGCTTACCACCTCTGTGGGGGCAGAGAAGGCTTTGCCATGAAATAAAGGAATAATAATAATTTGAAAAAAATAGGGAGATTAACCCCCCTCCTGACAGTTGTATGTCCTTAATAAGATAAGAAAGTCCTGTGTGTGAGGATTAGTTTGCCATGACAAGGCATATTAAACTTCTTTAGGACACATATCAGTCTTGTGCTTGTGAAGTGTGCTCAAAGTACAGTTGATTTACAAGATAACTGCTCTAGCCTAGTCTTATCACATTCAAAGGGGACCACTGCTCTCTTGACTGTCTCTTGAGGTGAGGCTAGATTCTAAATGTCCTTTCTTTCAAGAGTTGTCCTTCTTTGTGTCCCAAATATAACTATGGAATGTTCCACACAAATTTTGTGTTCCTCTCCCCTTTACTGAGGAAAATTATTCATATCAGAAGTGAAAAATCACAACACTAAGTATATGTCTACACTGCAATATGGCCTAGGCTGGTCTGGGCCAGTTGATACCTGCATATGTTGCAGCAGGGGTGGCGAGTTATTTGGGCCCATGGTGTCTGGGCTCCAGAAATATTCCTGGCCTGGTGGCCCAGCTCCAGCAAAGTTTGGAGTTGGGTCTGCGCCCACCCCCAGTCCCACCTACTGCTTCCACATACACACTCCCCAGCCCACCAGTTGCGCCTGGATGACTTAAAATGGCTTAGGAGGCCCCACCACCAACCTCAGAAGCACAGTGGAGCTCAAGTGGCTTCCTGGCTGTTTGCTCAGCATGGTGCTAGCATGTCCCTGTGTCCCCCAGGCAGGGGGAAGGGGGTTGTCTGTGCGCTGCCTCTGCCCTGAGGGCACTTGCAGACAGTGGGGACTGTGGGGGCCATGTATGTGGGTACCACTGCACAGAGACCTCTTGTCCCCTGCCTGCCTAGGAGCTGCTGCCGCACCTCCCACCTCCTTCCCCTGCAGTCCCACCTGTCTCAGACCCTGCATCCCCACCCCTTCCTGCCTACTCCTTCCCTCCCAGAACCTGCACCCCACCTCCTCCCCACACACACACTCTCCTGCCCACAAACTCCCTCCCACAGGCAGTAGCTTACTGAAACTGGGGCTCCTATTATGATAGACTTCCCCACCCCACACATGCTTTCAGATAACATTAAGCACTGCCAATATACACCTTACAAGCTATATAGGCAGAATTGCCAACTCTGAGATGCAGAAAACTCAGCCTAAGGCCACCCCATCTCCCAACAACAGAAGAAGCCAGCACTCACCACCAACTAAATTGTCCTAGTGTCAGCTGTAATAAACAAGTGCCAAAATGTTTTATGTACAAAAATTGTGTATTTTGTGATTTTATCATTTTTCATACCTTCTCCTGACATGCTATTCAGTCTGCTCTTCCGGGGTGTGATGGTAGATGTTCTACCATGTTCCAAGGGCCATGAGAGGAGAAGAGACACAAGTATCAAAGCCTTGAAGGCTGGGTCACCAAGTACGTCACCGGAAATTGCTCACGGAAGGGGAACACACGCCTTTCACTGCACAACCTGGCTACGTCTACACGTGCACCCAACTTCGAAATAGCTTATTTCGATGTTGCGACATCGAAATAGGCTATTTCGATGAATAACGTCTACACGTCCTCCAGGGCTGGCAACGTCGATGTTCAACTTCGACGTTGCTCAGCCCAACATCGAAATAGGCACAGCGAGGGAACGTCTACACGCCAAAGTAGCACACATCGAAATAAGGGAGCCAGGCACAGCTGCAGACAGGGTCACGGGGCGGACTCAACAGCAAGTCGCTCCCTTAAAGGGCCCCTCCCAGACACACTTTCATTAAACAGTGCAAGATACACAGAGCCAACAACTAGTTGCAGACCCTGTATATGCAGCACGGACCCCCAGCTGCAGCAGCAGCAGCCAGAAGCCCTGGGCTAAGGGCTGCTGCCCACGGTGACCACAGAGCCCCGCAAGGGCTGGAGAGAGAGTATCTCTCAACCCCCCAGCTGATGGCCGCCATGGAGGACCCCGCTATTTCGATGTTGCGGGACGCGGATCGTCTACACGTCCCTACTTCGATGTTGAACGTCGAAGTAGGGCACTATTCCCATCCCCTCATGGGGTTAGCGACTTCGACGTCTCGCCGCCTAACGTCAATTTCAACTTCGAAATAGCGCCCGACGCGTGTAGACGTGACGGGCGCTATTTCGAAGTTAGTGCCGCTACTTCGAAGTAGCGTGCACGTGTAGACGCAGCTCCTGATAGCCAATGTTCCCTCTATTTTTTTTTCCATCCACATGTATAATAAATTGTGTTATGTGCATTGTGCAGATATATACCACAAGTAGAAGCAAAAAAGCCCATTTTTTTAAAGTCACCATAGGGATAATTACTCCAGGCAGAACATTTGAGAACTCACTTCTCGATGAATCAAATCTAACAGTAAGAGAAATAAAAATTATGAATTGAACAGGCCAGTTAAAATAGTAAAATAACACACCTGGGAAGAACAGAATTACAGAGAATAGATGTGCATTGCATCAAGTACCAAAAAGTAACAATAATACAAGTATGTGTTGAGAGGTGAGTCTGAAAGATACAGTGTGTTTTGTGTGACAGAAGCTGCGTCTACACGTGCATGCTACTTCGAAGTAGCGGCACCAACTTCGAAATAGCGCCCATCGCGTCTACACGCGTCAGGCGCTATTTCGAAGTTAACTTCGACGTTAGGCGGCGAGACGTCGAAGTCACTAACCTCATGAGGAGATAGGAATAGCGCCCTACTTCGACGTTCAACGTCGAAGTAGGGACCGTGTATACGATCCGCGTCCCGCAACGTCGAAATTGCTGGGTCCTGCATGGCGGCCATCAGCTGGGGGGTTGAGAGATGCTCTCTCTCCAGCCCCTGCGGGGCTCTATGGTCACCGTGGGCAGCAGCCCTTAGCCCAGGGCTTCTGGCTGCTTCTGCGGCAGCTGGGGATCTATGCTGCAGGCACAGGGTCTGCAACCAGTTCTCAGCTCTGTGTATCTTGTGTTGTTTAGTGCAACTGTGTCTGGGAGGGGCCCTTTAAGGGAGCGGCTTGCTGTTGAGTCCGCCCTGTGACCCTGTCTGCAGCTGTGCCTGGCATCCCTATTTCGATGTGTGCTACTTTGACGTGTAGACGTTCCCTCGCTGCACCTATTTTGATGTTGGGCTGAGCAACGTCGAAGTTGAACATCGACGTTGCCGGCCCTGGAGGACGTGTAGACGTTATTCATCGAAATAGACTATTTCGATGTCGCAACATCGAAATAAGCTATTTCGATGTTGGCTGCACGTGTAGACGTAGCCAGAGACAGCCAGTGTGTGTGACAGACACAAATTTCCCCAGCGGCTGGTACACAAACACTGAGAGGCTGCTGCTACATGACCATTCTCCCGTCGGAGGTGGTATGGTAGTGAGGCAATTTGAAGCAGGTTAATAGGGTGCTAACATGCATATTCAGCACCTCATTAGCATAATGGTGGCCAGGTGAATAGACTTGGAATTGCAGATTGACAGTGAAGATGGGGGCAGCTTTGAATAAGCACCCCACTTTGACATTCCCTTACTCTGATCTAGTTCTGTGGTAGTAAGGGAATTTCAAAGTGGGGCGCTTATTTCAAAGCTGCCCCCATCTTCACTCTCAATCTGCAATTCACAGTCTGTTTGCCCAGCTGCAATTATGCTAATGAGGCACTGAATATGCACGTTAGCACCTTATTAGCCTGCTTCGAATTGCCTCATTACCACAGCACCTCTGACAGGAGAATGGCAGTGTAGCAGCAGCTAGAGGCAGGGTGTCTCTCCAAGGCACTCACTGAAAGCTCTCCAGCCCATTCCTGATCTCTCACTCCGCTCCTCTGCTCTGAGAAGATCGAATACATGGGCAGGGGGTAGAAGGATAGAATGCAAGAGAGCTGGCTGCTGGGAAAGTCTCAGCGACCATGCAGTGTCTCTTTGAGAAAGGCACTCACTCAACACCTGGAGGCTGGAGTTGTTCAGACCTTCAAGTCATGTGCAAGATTGTCTCATCTCTCCTGCTCTGCAGAAATGGAGTACAGGGTGAGGAGAAGATGGACACCCTCATTTCAGCACCTCCTTCCCTTTCCCAGATTTGTGTAACCAGAAGCAGGGTCCCAGGAGCCCCTGCAGGAGCAAGATAGCTGCAGAGAAGAGGGCACGCGGGGGAGGAGGAGGGCACTTGAACACACTGGTGGATGTGTCCACTTGACTGCACGGCACTGAAATCTCTCTTGGACTGTTGCCCAACTGCTCAGCTCAGAGGGAACAATCAGAAAACATCTAGCACATGTGATCCTCAACCTTCATGTTTACATGTGTAGTCACTTTACAGCCTTCACTAGCAGCAGCTGGGATCCTAGCACAAACTGCAAATGTGGCAGTGAACAAACACGAGTTGGCTGCACTGTGACCACTGTGAAACTGGTGTGCAGGGCTTGTATCCCTGTGACTGAACTGCAAGTGTTATAGCACTGTAACATTAATGCTATCAGAACTTGGGTGATGGTGCTGCCATAATCATAGTTATATAAGAACATACTGGGTCAAAACAAAGGTCCACATAGCCAAGTATTCTGTCTTCTGACAGTGGCCAATGCAAGGTGAACCATAGAGAATGAACAGAACAGATAATCAACTGATCCATCTTTTATCACCCATTCCCAGCTTCTGATAAACAGAGGCTAGGGACACCATTCCTGCTCATCCTGGCTAATAACCATTGATAGACCTATCCTGCATGAACTTAGCCTGTCCTTTTTTGAACCCTGTTATAGTCTTGGCCTTCACAACATCTGCCTGGCAAAAAGTTCCACAGGCTGATTGTGTGTTTTCTGAAGGAATACTTCATTGCATTTGTTTTAAACCAGCTCCCTAATAATTATTTTGTGTTATGTGAAGGAGTAGCACTTCTTTATTTACTTTTTCAAGACCAGTCATGATTTTATAGACCTCTGTCCTACCCCCTAAAAAGTCACAGTCGTATTAATTTCCCTCCAAATGGTAGCCATTTCATACCCCTGATCATTTTCGTTGCCCTTTTCTGAAAGTTTTTCAACCACAATATATGTTTTTGAGATGGAGTGACCACATCTACATATGGCATTCAGCATGTGGGCATATTGTTAATTTATACAGATGCAATATGATGTTTTCTGTCTTATCCCATTATTACTCATTCCCAGCATTCTGTTCGGTTTTTTGACTGCCGCTACACATTGAGTGAAAACTGAGATCTCTAATGACTCCAAGATCTCTTTCTTGAGTGGTAACAGCCAATTTAGAAGGCATCATTTTATGTGCATAGTTGGGACAATGTTTTCCAGAGTGCTTTGCTTTGCATTTATCAACAGGGAATTTCATCTTCCATGTTGATGACCAGGTTTCTGGTCATCTGAGATCTTCTTGTAGCTCTTTGAAGTCAGCTTCGGACTTAATTGTTTTGAGTAATTTGGGATCATCTGCAAATTTGGTCACCTCACTGTTTACCCTTTCTTCCAGTTTATTTATGAATATGTTGAATAAGACTGGTTCCAGTACAGTCCCTGTGGGACACCACTATTAGCTTTCTCCATTGTGAAAATTGACAATTTATATTTACTTTTTGTTTCCTGTCTTTTAACCAGTTACTGATCCATGACAGGAACTTCCCTCCTATCCTATGAGTTTATTTTGCTTAAAAGTCTTTGGTGAGGGAAATTATCAAAGATTTTTCGAAAGTCTAAGCAAACTATGTCCTCTGAATCCCCCTTGTTCACATGCTTTTTGATCCCCCTCAAAGAATTCTAGTCCATAGGTGAGGCATGATATCTCTGTAAAAAAATAAATAAATACTGACTCTTCCTCAACAAATTACGTTCAATTCTGTGCCTGACAGTTTTGTTCTTTATTATAGGTTCCAACCACCTTTTTCTGGTCCCAAAGTCCAGCTTCCTGGCCTGTAATTGCCAGGATCTTCTTGTAAGCCCTTTTTAAAAATTGCCATCACATTAGCTATCCCCCAATCATTTGGTGCAGAAGCTGATTTAAATGACAGCTTACTAAATCACAGTAGCTGCGTCTACACGTGCACGCTACTTCGAAGTAGCGGCAGTAACTTCGAAATAGCGCCTGTCGCGGTTACACACGTCGGGCGCTATTTCGAAGTTAACTTCGACGTTAGGCGGCGAGACGTCGAAGTCGCTAACCTCATGAGGGCTACGTCTACACGTGAAGCCTACATTGAAGTAGCCTATTTCGATGTGGCGACATCGAAATAGGCTATTTCGATGAATAACGTCTACACGTCCTCCAGGGCTGGCAACGTCGATGTTCAACATCGACGTTGCACAGCACCACATCGAAATAGGCGCTGCGAGGGAACGTCTACACGCCAAAGTAGCACACATCGAAATAAGGGTGCCAGGCACAGCTGCAGACAGGGTCACAGGGCGGACTCAACAACCAGCCGCTCCCTTAAAGGGCCCCTCCCAGACACACTTGCACTAAACAGCACAAGATACACAGAGCCGACAACGAGTTGCAGACCCTGTGCAAGCAGCATGAATCCCCCGCTGCAGCAGCAGCAGCCAGAAGCCCTGGGCTAAGGGCTGCTGCACACGGTGACCATAGAGCCCCGCACGGGCTGGAGAGACAGCGTCTCTCAACCCCCCAGCTGATGGCTGCCATGGAGGACCCAACAATTTCAACGTTGCAGGACGCGGATCGTCTACACGGTCCCTACTTCGACGTTGAACGTCGAAGTAGGGCACTATTCCGATCCCCTCATGAGGTTAGCGACTTCGACGTCTTGCCGCCAAACGTCGAAGTTAACTTCGAAATAGCGCCCGATGCGTGTAGCCGCGACGGGCGCTATTTCGATGTTAGTGCTGCTACTTCGAAGTAGCGTGCATGTGTAGACAGAGCTGAGGAGATAGGAATAGCGCCCTACTTCGACATTCAACGTCGATGTAGGGACAGTGTAGACGAGCCACGTCCCACAACGTCGAAATTGCCGGGTCCTCCATGGCGGCCATCAGCTGGGGGGTTGAGAGACGCTCTCTCCAGCCCCTCAGCTCACTGGTGGCCGCGTGGAGCGGCCCCTTAAAGGTCCCCTCCCCCGCCCTGACTGCAGGAAGCTGAGGCAACGTGCAGGCTGCAGCCTGCACACGCAGGCAGCCTGCCAAGCCCTCAGCCCCTGACCGCAGCGATGGCTGCCCAGCAGCCCCCCCAGCGCCCCCAGGGGACCCCCCCCCCAAGGGGAGGCAGAGCAGCCAGGGCAGCCAGAGGGCCACGCAGTCTGGGAAGCGGCAGCGGGGCCCCTCTTGGACAGAGGCCGAGATGCGGGACCTGCTGGGGCTCTGGAGCGAGGAGGAGGTGCTCCAGGTAATGGGGAGCAAGAGGCGGAACGCGGATGTGTTCGCTCGGCTGGCCGACGGCCTGGCTGCCCGGGGTCACCCTGCCCGCACTCCTGACCACGTCCGCAGTAAGGTGAAGGAGCTGCGGCAGGGTTACGCCCGGGCCCGGGATGCGGCCAGCCGATCTGGGGCCGCCCCCGTCACTTGCCCCTTTTACAGGGAGCTCAGGGACATCCTGGGCTCCCAGCACACCTCCTCCCCTCCGGCCACCCTTGACACCTCGGCTGACGAGCCCGAGCAGGCCCTGCAGACGGACTCCGCCCCGGAGGCAAGCCCCGCACCCCGGGGCCCCCCCCCGGAGGCCATCCCCGGGACATCGCGGCAGGAGTAGGAGGAGGAGGAGGAGGGGGGCTCCTCCTCCGCAGAATCCAGCCTGCAGATCCTCCTCCTGCCATCCCGGAGCAGCAGCAGGGCCTCCGACCCCCGGGGATCTCCGGACCGTGGGAGCGGACCCACAGGTAGGTACCCCTCTCTGGTGGACACCCCGGGGCTTGAGGGGCGGGGGGAACAGAAATGTGTCCAGGGCCCCCCACACGCTCACATGGCCATGGCCCCAAGGACACCAGGGCCATGGCCCTCACAGCACTGCAGCCATCAGCCCCTGCCCCCACCCACCCTGCATGACAGTGCCATGCCCCATCTCCGGGCCAGGGGGGAGCGGAACCTCGAGGGGCCCCCGGGCGGAGGGGGTGGGACACCCCGCAGCATCAGCATGTGATGGAGTGGGGGGAGTGCCAAAGGGAGACTCAGCCTACATATGAGCCACCAGAGCCGAGGAGCTCCCAGGGCCAAAGGAGGATACTGGCGCTACCGCTGGCAGGTGACACCTCTGCCCTGAGCAAACAGGAGGGAGGAGCCGAGCTGGCTTGGAATTGGGGGGCGAGGGCGGGGGCCACAGGTAGAGGCTAGGGGAAGGGAGAGCTGGTAGGCAGCAAGTCAGAGGAGGGGGAAAGCTGCATCCCAGAGGGGCCCCCCTTGGGGTCTTCTCCCCACGACGGGTTGGAAGGACTGTCTCTTCCGACAGCTGGTGCTGTCACTCCTGCCAGAAACTGGCCATCTGTGGCCTAAGAAAGCTCTCCTGCTCTCAGACCCTGCGGGGTGAAGTGAGAGTCGCTCCCACCAGGGGACGGGCTGCAGGGCAGGGGGACCCCTGAACCCCATCCATCACAGCAGCATCTCCCGGGGACGGGGATGGGGAACCTGCAGCACAGGGCGGGGGGGACAAAGGCCACGGCTTGGGGCCCACACTAATGCCTGTCTCCATTCTTCTTTCCCCCCTCCTCTCCTGTGTCCTGCACCTGCACCTGCACCATCCGAAGGACCGGAAGAGAGCACTGGCGAGGCATCGGTTGTCCCGGAGAGCCCTCCGGGACCCTCGCTCCAGGGCAGCCCCTCGGCCGAGGAACGACCGGCCCCGCGGAGGGCCAGACGGCGGACCCCGCGCCTGCTACCAGCGACGGCCACGGACCCCCCAGCTGCTGGCCATCCTCCGCCGGCAGCTGGAGGTGTCGGAGCAGCACCTCCGGCTGCAGGAGCAGGCGCTGGCCTGGCGCAGGGAGGCATGGGGTGGCCTATATGGAGACCATCAACCGGCTGGTCGACTACCTGGCCCCCCATGCCGCACCGGCCGAGCCACCGCCCGCCATGCCTGCTCCTGCAGCCCCACCACCAGCTGCTCCAGCCGTCGCCGGGCCGTCCGCCGTCGCCCCACCACCTCCCCACGAGGGCCACCGCGCTGAGGGACCCCTGGAGCCACCCAAGACTCGCCGGCGCCGCTACCTTCCGGTGGAGCCTGCTCCCACCCAGCCGCGCACCAGACTGCAGGCCCGGCGGAGCTCCCGGCCGGGCACGCCCACTGCTGGGCTGTAGGGGCGAGGGGCCCGGGACGTGGCCCCCCCCTTGTTGGACAGACTTTGGGGACTGCTTTATGTTGGTGCCCCTGTTTGCCCCATCCCCCCCTGTAAATAGTTCTCCCCGTTCTCCTCCCTGCTTTTCTTTTTTGTTGAT
The DNA here is from genome assembly GCF_033958435.1 of Carettochelys insculpta. Taxonomy (NCBI): domain Eukaryota; kingdom Metazoa; phylum Chordata; order Testudines; family Carettochelyidae; genus Carettochelys; species Carettochelys insculpta. The sequence continues at coordinate 89,238,211 of NC_134137.1, read as the reverse complement.
GGCGCACAGTTCTTTGCTTTGTTGTTGTATATTGTTTTATTTGTGCACATCTTGCTTTTGTTGAACGCTTGTCCCTCCTTTTTGGTTTCTGTTTCACATATTTATTTATTTACAAAAAAAAAAAAAATTCGTTAAGACAAAAAAAACATTTACGTTCACCCACAAGTTCGTGCTGTCATTTCTCCTGGACAAGTGGGGGGGGGGCGGTGAGGTGCTCCATGGTGTGGGCGTTGGGGCAGGAGTATGGGGGAGGAAGGGGCGGGCAGTAGGGGGCCTAGGCAGAGTTCACCCCGCAGCCTGTTGCTCGAAGTGGGCCCGCAGGGCCTCCCGGACCCGGGTCCCCTCTGGGTCCACCTGCCGACTGGGGGCAGCAGGTGGCTGCAGATGTGCCCTGCCGGCCTCGGCGGCCCAGCCCTGAAGAAAGCTCTCCCCCTTGCTCTCCACGAGGTTGTGCAGGGCGCAGCAGGCACCCACAATCTGGGGGATGTTGTTGGGGCTGGCATCCAGGCAGGTCAGGAGACATCGCCAGCGTCCCTTGAGGCGGCCAAATGAGCGCTCCACCACCTGGTGCGCACGGTTCAGGCGGTCGTTGAAGCGCTCCTGGCTGGCGGAGAGGTGGCCCGTGTAGGGGCGCATGAGCCACGGCCGGAGGGGGTAGGCCGCATCCGCGATGATGCAGAAGGGCATGGTGGTGTCCCCCAGAGGGATCTCCCGCTGGGGGATGTAGGTCCCCGCCTCCAGCCGGTGGCACAGGCCCGAGTTCCGGAAAACCCGGGCGTCGTGGGTGCTGCCAGGCCAGCCCACGTAAATGTCCTGGAACCGTCCCCGGCTGTCCACCAAGGACTGCAGGACGACTGAATGGTAGCCCTTCCGATTGAGGTATCGGCCTCCACTGTGGTGCAGGGCGCGGATGGGGATGTGAGTCCCATCCAGAGCCCCGAAGCAGTTGGGGAAGCCCAGGGTGGCAAAGGCGGCGACAGTGGCATGTGGGTCCCCCAGCCTCACGAGCCTGTGCAGGAGCATGGCGTTGATGGCACGCACGACCTGCAGAGAAAGCACATGGGACAGCCCCAATGAGGGGTGAGCAGGGTGTGCGTGGCCCTGCCCTGCCCTGGCCTGCCCTGGCCCCCCTGCCCTGCCCTGCCCTGCCCTACCCTGGTCTGCCCTGCCCTGGCCTGCCCTGCTCTGCCCTGCCCTGCCCTGGCCCCCCTGCCCTGCCCTGCCCTGCCCTACCCTGGCCTGCCCTGCCCTGCCCTGCCCTGCCCTGCTCTGCCCTGCCCTGCCCTGCCCTGGCCCCCCTGCCCTGCCCTGCCCTGCCCTGCCCTACCCTGGCCTGCTCTGGCCCCCCTGCCCTGGCCTGGCCTCCCCCTGTGGGTTCTCTTACCTCCATGAAGACAGCCCCGACGGTGGCCTTTCCGACACCAAACTGCTGCCCCACGGATCGGTAGCTGTCCAGAGTGGCCAGCTTCCAGACAGCGATGCCGACCCGTTTCTCCACAGGGAGGGCACGCCGCATGGCAGTGTCCCGGTGCCTGAGTGCGGGGGTGAGCCACTGGCACAGCTCCAGGAATGTCTGGTGGGTCATCCTGAAGTTCCTGAGCCAGTGGTCGTCGTCCCACTCCCCAAGCACCAGCCGCTCCCACCAGTCGGTGCTGGTGGGGTAGCTCCACAGCCGCCGGCGTGTGAGGCGGGGGGGGGCGGGGTGCTGCAGGGGTAGGGGCTGAGCCCCGCTGCCCTGGGGGCATCTCCTCCCCTGGGGCAAGAAGGTGCTCAGCTGCCCCCAACATGGCATGAGCCAGGGCAAGCCCTGCTCCTGCCGGGAGGGCTGGGTGGACCTCTAGCTGCTGCTGCTGCTGCTGCTGCTGCTGCTGCTGGGGGTCCATGACTGCGGCGCTCGGGGTCTGTGTGCCTATATGGCTCCTCAGACCGCGTGCTGTGCAGGCTGAGTGTATGTGGGAGGGGCCCTTTAAGGGAGCGGCTAGCTGTTGCCCCGGAAGCGCTAGTCCGCCCGTTGACCCTGTCTGCAGCTGTGCCTGGCATCCCTATTTCGATGTGTGCTACTTTGACGTGTAGACGTTCCCTCGCTGCGCCTATTTCGATGTTGGGCTGAGCAACGTCGAAGTTGAACATCGACGTTGCCGGCCCTGGAGGATGTGTAGACGTTATTCATCAAAATAGTCTATTTCGATGTTGGCTGCACGTGTAGACATAGCCAGTTAGTAGTTTTGCAGTTACTCCTTTGAACTCCTTCAGGAGTTTGGGTGAACACCATCTCGTCCTGATGGCTTATTATTAAAATTTAATTTATCAGTTTCTTCCAAAATCTACCTAATGCCACCTGAATCATTCTCACTGCAATTACATTGGAAATATTCCAGTGAGCTTTGCTTCACAGTTGCAATACACTAGGTAGGCACCCTACAGTTCAGCGTGGGTTGAATGCTTTGTTCCATTTTCAGCTTTAGTAAGAGACTTGTTTTAGAGGAAATGAAGAAACGCAGATATCTGTTGCATTTTTAACCTCAGTTCCTTTTGGCAGAACTCATTCTAACTTCCTTGGGAAAAGATAATATCCTCAGAGACAGCTTCTTTGTTCACGAAAAGCATTTTAATAAACTACATAACCTGATACCCTCATGGCTTATTTGGGATACACAGTGGACAAAGAGATAACTTTTTAAATAGGCCAAAATGTACTGATAACCTGTTACACAGAGCTGAACATTCTTAAACAGAAGCATTCAACAATGTTTCTTCATAGGAAGTTAATGTGCCCAATTGTGCGGCTACTGATGTCAATAGAATTTTAGTCATTGACAGCACTGGGGGAAGAACTGTACTCCCTGGGCCTGAATCTTCTATAACTTTGCCTTCACCTTGTTCCATTATTCAGGGTCATTGGTTCTTGTCATTTGTCTGCAAACATGCCCATTGAGTGTACCTTGCAAATTTACACTAACCTCCTTCATGTCCTTCTTCACCATCTCGATCTAAATTTTTTTCTGGGTCTTCATTGTGACCTTTGTTCTTTGTCTCATTACTTTTAGATAGTGTACGCCGGGAGTCAGCAGCCCTCATCACAGGTGCTAAGAGTGGCACACGAGCAGATTACCATCAGCTTGTGGGGTGGAACTCAGCCCTGTCTCTCCTCCTCATGCAGCCGGGAGTTTGCTCAAAACCATGTTGCCTGTGGGTTTACAAAAGATCAGCTAATCCTACCAACTACCACCAAAACTCTAAATCTCTGTGTCTTAATTTATTTATTAATGAAGCTGTTTTAAGTAGGATTATTAGTGACTTTAAAAAGTATCACTGGCACTTGGATCATACATAGAGGTCAAAAAGCTCAAATATCAGCGCTGCCCCAGAAATGTTGCTGACCAGGTGTGCTCTGACCACAATGTCCCACATCATCATTTCATACAACCCAACCATCTCAGTAGATACCTCCCCTATTTTCCCTGATGGGGGCAATCTGCATCCTGATATGTACCATTTTTTGCATAAATTATCAGCTCTCACATCACCCAGCATCCTCTTAAGCACTCTCATTTTGGTAGTAGCTGTTCTTCTCTCTTCCTCACCTGCCAGCATCCCAACCCAAACATCTAATCATGTGGTGGGTGGGTTGTTTGTTTCTTAAACGTTGCTCTTCAGTTTCCTGGACACATTCTCCTGTTGACAATTCCCACCATGTGTCTCCTAACATTGTCGGTGAAGGGATTGTTCACGTTGCACTCCTCCTGCATACCGTGGCTGGGCTGGATGAGCTGATGATCCAACCAGCGGACCAAATTAAGAATGAATCCTGGTCACATGCTACCTGAAGCACACCATTCACATACTAAGAGAAAGACTTCTAACATCCATATCCACATTCCCATCATAGCTCAGCACAGAACTGAAGTACCTGAATTGTTGCTCAGACTTTTACACTGTATCATCTAATCCGACTGGTTTCCTTTTGTCCCTCTCAATGCAACCTTTCGTGATTTCCAGCTTTTGTTTTCTGCGATGTAAACTATTTTCTTCTAATGCAGCTCTCTGTTATGCTACATTCCTTTCTAGTTCATATTTAACCTTGCAATACAACATAATTTCATCAGTGAAAATCATACTCCGTGGTTCCCTCTCCCCTTATATCCTGCATCAAGGTTTTCATTATATCACAAATAACAATGAGCTTAACAAGGACCCTTTTTTTTGTAGACCTACCCTCAACCATGAATGACTCACTCCAGATGTAGATGCTTCTCACTCCTGTTGTGCTGCTCCTGTCATGCCACTGATACTCTGCATATATTTCTCTGGCAGAGTGTGTGCCCACTAGCACCACCATATCTAGTCTCTAGAATTCCATCATAAAGCTTCTCTAAGGCTATGTCCACACTATGGACCTAGCAATACATCTGTGCTGCTGGAAGGTCTTCTGTGAAGCCTCTGTTGGCCAGTGGGAGAGAGAGCTCCTGACAGCATACTTAAACCATGCCCAAGGAGCAGCATTAGCTATGTCAGCTGGGGACCCTTTCCTGCTGACACAGTTCTGTCCACACAAACACTTTTGCAGGGGAAGCCTATGTTGGTTGAGGGTGTGTTTCTTCATGCACGAGTGACAGACGTTCTACTGATAAAAATAGTAGTCTAGACCAGCGGTTCCCAAACTTTGCATCATCATGCCCCCCCGTTGATTTCTGAGAAAGCTTCAAGCCCCCCCACCTCTTTTTTACTATCATCCAGCCCCCCCTTAATAAAAAAATTCACTTGGTAATTTGAAATAAACACTAATTGACATAAAAATGTTATGTAAAATTAAAAATAAGCACAAATAAGTTTTCTTGGCCCTTCTTGGTTGCCTGGTGCAGCCCCAGGTAGCCAGCTGCCTGAGCCCCATGCCAGCCTCCAGAGCTGCTCGTGCCAGCTGCCCATCTGCCTGATACCTGCACTGCCAGAGCTGCCTGCCCAAGCCCCATGCCACCAGGGCCAGCCAGCCACCTGCCTGCCAGTCACCTGAGCCCCACACTGCTGGGACTTGCCACCCGCCCACCAGCCACCCACCCCAGCCACGGGTCAGCCACCAGAGCTGCCCACTCAAGCCCCACACTGACAGGGCCAGCTACCCACCCGCCATCCTGAGCCACCTGAGCCTCGCACTGCTGGGGCCAGCCACCCACCCACCAGCCTGAGCCGCCACAGCTCCACGTTGCTGGGGCCAGCTGCCCAAGCCTTGCTCTGCTGGAGCCAGCCACCTGAGTCCTATGAGTCCCACAAGCCGGCCAGCTGCCTGAGCCCCAGGAGACCTGCCAGCCACCCACCGGAGCCCCTCCCTTGCCCTACCACAAATCCTGGCACCCCCCTGCCCTGCATCTAGCCCCATCCTCCTCCTCCTTCCCCCAAACTCACACTCACTCTCATTTGCAGAAGGCAGACAGCTCTACATGGTTTTTTGCTGGCTGCCTGCTTTTTACAGCGGCTGCATGTGTCACCCATGAAAAATTGCAGGGGATGAGAGAGGGAAGCAAAGGCCAGATCTTTCTTCAGGTGTAGGGAATGATGGGGGGGCTAGGTCACCTCGTGACCCCCCCGGAATTTTTTCAGACACCCCCCAGGGGGGCACACCCCCCAGTTTGGGCAATCATGGTCTAGAGAAAGCCTAAATCCTTCTCCCTATGCTTCTCTTGCAATATTTGGGCTGCTACAAATGCTGCAGCCACCTGTTCTGTTCCAACTATTTTATCATGTGACTCAGTAGCTTAAGGGTTATGTAATCACCACATTCTTGCATATCCTTTTTGTGCTTGAGTTTACAAACCAATGCACTCTTCTTCCATTCATCTGGCACTTTTGCACCACCCCACTTAAGCATATACAGACTGTACCTCTCCAGTGCAACACTTCCAGGACCTGACTGGTGCCAAATGAGAGAATTTGCTGGACCACATGAGGTCAATAATGTCTAGCAGCATTACTAACACTTCCACTGCTTAGTGGGGTCTTGGAAGACATTTTGGTTGTGGCCGTGGTGCCTGGCCAGAGACGGGAATAGAAACACAGCTCCCCTGAAGCAAGGCAAACCCCACTTTTGGCCAAGATGTTTCCGGCTGTGGCTGAAATGGTTTGACGGTGAAATGAGATTTTCTGTGCCCAGCGGAGACTTTTTGAATACAATCATTTTACAGAAATAGGTGCACAGAAAGAGATGGAGAAATTAGAGAGGGTCCAGAAAAGAGCAACAAGAATGATCAAAGGTCTAGAGAATAGGACCTATGAAGAAAGGCTGAAAGAATTCGGCTAGGAAAAAAGAAGATTGAGGGGGGACATGATAGCGGTTTTCAGGTATCTAAAAGGGTGTCATAAAGAGGAGGGAGAAAACTTGTTCTTCTTGGCCTCTGAGGATAGAACAAGAGGCAATGGGCTTAAACTGCAGCAAAGGAGGTTTTGGTTGGACATTAGGAAAAAGTTCCCAACTGTCAGGGTGGTCAAACACTGCAATAAATTGCCTAGGGAGGTTGTGGAATCTCCATCACTGGAGCTATTTAAGAACAGGTTAGATAGATGTCTATCAGGGATGGTTTAGACAGTACTTGGTTCTGCCATTGGGGCAGGGGGCTGGACCCAATGGCCTCTCGAGGTCCCTTCCAGTCCTAGTGTTCTATGATTCTATGATTTAGGTGTAAATTATAGTTAATATCAGCACAGGACATATAGAGTCATGACTGGTAGCTATAAAAAACTTTATGGGACCATGGACAACTTGGCTATACCCATGAGAAGTGGCTGTCCAACTAACTAAAATCATTCTGGATTACGGATGTTGTCAGATGAGAGAGTGCCGGATTAGAGATGTTCAACCTGTATTAACATTCATTTACATTAGTCAAAGTGCTCTGCCTTCTATATTAACACCAGGATGAGAACTGAATAAAGCACAGTATGTCAACTTTTATGAAAATTGCAAGATTGCCTTCCTATTCAGTTATAATGAAATTTACCATGCTCCTGGCATAAATTTAAAGGGCTTTGTTCAGAATGAGCTAAATGGAAACTATTCTGGGCACATAATCTACTCCTATCCCAGAGCTAACCCTACAGCCTCTCCAACTACTATCCCACCCATCAGATTTTGGCCAGGTTCCCTGTGCACTCCCTCCTTATTAGTATATTTAGGGCACCTTGCCACCAAGCATCTAGGCAAGGTGGGGTGGTGGGTGAAGGGGATGCTCCATGCCTCCAGAAGGGGTGGGGCATTTGGCTGAAGGGGTAAGGTTGTAGTTAGAACCCCTACCCCCCCAGCACTACCCAGACCAAGCTGTGTGGGTCTCTGGCAGCAATTTAAAGGGCCCAGGACTCTGGCTGCTGCCGAAGCCCCGGTAGCTACAGCTGGGAGCCCCAGGCCTTTTGAACTCCTGGGTACCAGAGCACTGGTCCCCTTTGTCTCCCCCATCAGTGGGCCTGCCTAATACTTTCTGTTATAAAGGACTCTTGCAACCTTTCCTTCAGAATTATAGGAGGAGTTGGCATGAATTTAATTTAGCCCCATCTGCATATGCTCTATGGCTTTACTTACAGAATCACAACTGGTTTTTTTCCATAAGAACCCTGTCTTTTTCAGTATAGAGGGTGGATTTTGTTTGCTTCTAGTGAACATTGGCTATTAACAATTTGCAAAAAATAACTGATTACTTCTCACAATGGCATGCTGGGAGCAAAGTCCCATTAGCCTCATTTTACACATGGGAACAAAATCAAGGCACGCAGAGGATGCCTGGCATGACTAAGGAATCAGCAGGAGCCAGTCTCAGAGCCAGCCTGAATTAGAACTTGAGTTCTTTGTTTTCCAGCTAGAGATTGATGAGTATACATGGGTGGCTCTCACATATGGCTCTCACCAATCTGATCAGCTTCTATGACAAGGTAACAAGCTCTGTGGACATAGGGAAGTCAGTGGATGTGATATACCTTGACTTCAGCAAGGCTTTTGGTACGGTCTCCCACAACATTCTTGTCCATAAGTTAAGGAAATATGGAGTGGATCCTTGGACTATAAGATGGATAGAAAGCTGGCTTGATGGTCGGGCCCAACGGGTAGTGGTCAATGGCTCAATATCTGGATGGCGGTCTGTTTCAAGCGGAGTGCCACAAGGCTCGGTTCTGGGGCCAGTGTTATTCAACACCTTTATTAATGACCTGGATGAGGGACTGGATTGCACCCTCAGCAAGTTTGAGGATGACACAAAACTAGGGGGAGAGGTAGATAACGTTGGAGGTTAGAGAGAGAATCCAGAGGGACCTGGATAAATTGGAGGATTGGGCCAAAAGAAATCTGATGCAGTTCAATAAGGAGAAGTGTAGAGTCCTGCACCTGGGGCAGAAGAATCCCAAACATTGTTACAGGCTGGGGACCGACTAGCTCAGCAGCAGTACAATGGAAAGGGACCTAGGGGTTATGGTGGATGAAAGGCTGGATATGAGTAAACTGTGTGCCCTTGTAGCCAAGAAGGCTAACGGCATACTAGGGTGCATTAGGAGGAACATTTCGAGCAGATCTAGAGAAGTACTTATTCCTCTTTATTCGGCACTGGTGAGGCCACATCTGGAACATTGTGTCCAGTTTTGGGCCCCCCAGTATAAAAAGGATGTGGATTTGTTGGAGCAAGTTCAGCGAAGGGCAACAAAAATGATTAAGGGTCTGGAGCACAAGACCTATGAGGATAGGCTGAGGGATTTGGGCTTGTTTAGTTTACAGAAGAGAAGACTTAGAGGTGATTTAATAGCAGCCTTCAACTTCCTGAAGGGGAGCTCTAAAGAGGAGGGTGAGAAACAGTTCTCAGTGGTGTCAGATGGCAGAACAAGGAGTAATGGTCAGAAATTGAAGAGGGAAAGGTGAAGGTTAGATATTAGGAAAAACTACTTCACCAGGCGGGTGGTGAAGCATTGGAATGCGTTGCCTAGAGAGGTGGTGGATTCTCCATCCCTTGAGGTTTTTAAGTCCAGGCTGGACAAGGTCCTGGCTGGGATGACTTGGTGCAGGTTGATCCTGCTTGAAGCAGGGGGCTGGACTAGATGACCTCCTGAGGTCCCTTCCAGCCCTATGATTGTGTGATTCTGTGATTTTGTCCAGAAGGCACATTGGTGCTTAACAGAGAAGGCACCTAGGAGGGAACTAAAAGTGACGGTTGACTTGACTTAAACCCTTGTACTCCATATGGAGCACAGGTCATCTACAAGTCTCCTCCACTTTGCTCTGTCTCTGGACAAAACTTCTAGATGATTCCAGGAGTAACCCAGTAGTTGTCCTTCAGTCTCAGTAGATCTTATCACATTGTCCAAGGTCTTCCTCTTTTGCGTTTTCCCTGTGAGTTCCATGTGACAGCTTGATGGACTATTCTGGATGATCATTTTCTGAAAGTGTGGCCCAGCCATACCCACTTTCTCCTCTTGATTTGAACGTCAAGTGGGTTCTTCTCCTGCTCTGTTCCAAAGCTCCTCATTTGTGACAAAGTTTTGCCATTTGATGTGAAGGATGTACCTCAGGCATCTATTTATGAATGTCCGTAGCTTATGATTTAAAGAATTTAGTACACCAGGTCTCACATTCATACAAGAGCACACTCTTCACATTTGTATTGAAAAACTGCAGTTCCATTTTCACAGATATCATTTGTGAACTCCATATGGGGTGAAGAGTCTTGAATACAGCTGTTGCTTTCCCTATCATTGCATTGATACCCTTGTCTTCTCCTCCATCTCTGCCCCTAATGCTCCCCAAGTAGGTGAACTGTGCCACATCTTCCAATTCATCCCCTCCCAGTGTGATGGTGTTGTTATTGAACTGGTTGATCCTCATTGTCTTGGTCTTTCCCTTGTTAATGCTCAAGCCGGTCACTGAGGCAGTTTTGTCTAGAGCTGCGACCTTTTCTTCCATGCTTTCATTTCATGTTGGTGTGAAAGGAGGGTGACATCGTCAGCAAAATCAATGTCCTCTAGCTGTTTGAAAAGTGTTCACTGATTCTCCATTGATGGCTATCTGTTGTCCTACTCATAATCCCGTCCATTGTGATCAAGAACAGAAAAGGTGGCAAGAGGCACTCTTGTCACACTCCTGACAGTATGCAGAAAGATCTTGTCAAGACACCATTGTGAAAAATGTTGAGGGTTTGTATGTTGAATGGATCAGGTTAATAATTTTGGATGGGATGCCACGGTGTTGCGGAATCTTCAATATCTGCAATGAGGACATCCTTCATTTTCCTAGCTAAAAGATGATCTAGGCTTTAGGCCCCTAGAGTCAAAGGACTTGAAGCTCTGTGTTTCATGTGACCCAGAGGTCAGTTCCAGGCAGCCTATTGGATGGCCCATGAGTCACCCATTATATTTTGTATAACACTGTAATAAACTTTCAACCTTAGTAACAGCCTTTAAAAGATAAAGTACTCTCCATAATGAATGCAGTTAGAGACTTACTTTGTCTCTCTATAAAGTTAAGGTGATCTATCAGTCTTCAATATATTTGTAACCCCTTCAAAAGTGGGGTTCCATGGCAGGGTGACTATTACACACAAAGGAACAAAATGATCATTTTGAAAGAAGTTACTGAAGGATAAGTAGCAGTTAATAAAAAAAAATAATTTTCTGGCATAAAATGGCTAATGTTCAACTTTTTATGAGCTAATTTAATTAACAGAAATCATGAACCATACATATTAGACAACATAATTAACAAAAAGAGTTCTAGAACACATGGTGAGGTTAAACAGGGACACAAATCATTATATAGAAATAAAAATTAGAATATTATAATGATTTATGCAGACAGTTTTGGCAGCTGAAGTGTGGGAACTATACTTCAGGCAGATGTTCGGCAGCTAGCAGGAATGATGTCAAAACACCAAGTAATTTGTCTTGCTCCTAACTGGCTGAAATAAACAATCACATCTTTGGGTCACTTATTAGTATATAAATTCCATCCAAAGCTGCTGTTTTATAAACTGAGCTGTATTATATAAATTATATCTCATCTCTGTGACCTTACAAGTATACGGCTTTGGAACATCTGCTTTACTTAAATAGACAGTGAAGTGTCTTAACAGTATGTAGGCGATATATGAAGGTAGTGGCAAATTGATTCATTGTTCACATCTATCTGTGAGGTACCCAAGACTGCTCCCTTACAACCTGAAGAGAGTCCTTGCAAGGCAAAACCCAAAGCTGCAGCAGGCCTGTTGACAGGGGAGGGAACGGGGGGCAAAAGCAAATGGCTCAGGAATTTCAAAGGGGCCCAGAGCTCCTGGCCTCTACCACTGCTGCTGGAGCCCTTTGATTTGTCACCGCAGTGCCTGAGTGCCACACTGCATGGCTGGGAGGGCTGGCGGGTGGGAGGCAGGGGGAACAGCCCAGCTCCACAGTCTAGGCGTCACTGAGGGCTGACTGCCCAAGGCCCCGCCCCTTCCAAACAAGTGTATTGCGGCCCCTCCCCCACACTTCCAGGGGCATGAAGCCAGGTCCCACACACACACACATCTTGCCCCAGGGCCTGCGTGGCTGTCGGCCCCACTGAACAGCAGCATCAGACCCAAAGATATAGTTTCCCACAAAGCTCCACTATTTGGTACCTTGCTGTGCAGGAGTTGTTTCTGAGAGCTACTGGCTGCCCTGTTTAATTATGATACATTCTCACATAACTACTAATTTCTGACAAAAGCACTTAAAAAGATATTAAAATATTAGAGGTTCTATATAAAACCAACCCCATACTTTTGAGAGTGTCCTTAACTTGCCACGTGCCGTGCACCATTACCTCCAGCCTTAATGCATCCCTATTCCACCTTTGTTGTACAAACCCACAGAGAAAGTCAGAGTAGAGCAGAGAAGAGGTGTTTTCCCCATCACAAAACATTGGTGTATCTTAGCAGGCCCCATGGCAAAGGGAGCTTCTAGAGAGTGGTGCTAGGAAACTATCACATTATAGAGCATAATCCCTATAATAAAAATGTGCATGTCATACAGCAAAAGTTGTGGGAAGATGCAGTTAACACTCAAACGGTAGCTGTCGGGCAGCCAGTAAATGACATCTAGCATGACAGTTGGTTCAGTTATGCTGCCACGAGCACAAAGAACGAATAAGAGAACAAGAGAGACAACTGGGAGAGAAGCAGTTTCATGAAAGCTTAATGGTCATAGCTAGAACTTGCGTTCTGTGGAAAGGACCACACATAACTCCCTGCTCATTAGAAAAGCCACTGAAGCTACTTCTACACAGCAAAGATGTTATTTAGAAATAGCAGCAGTTATTTTGAAATAATTTTGCAACCATCTACACTACACTCACGCTATTTTGAAATAAATTCAAAATATTAGGCATGTTATTTTGAATTCTGTAAACCTCGTTGCAGAAGGAATAACACCTATTTCAAAACAGCTATTTCTGTTAGGTGCTGTTAAGACACAGAATCACATTATTTCAAAATACGCCACAATGGTATCTAATGGCACTATTTCAAAATGGGCACATGTTATTTTGAACATAACTGGGTGCTATTTTGAAATGAATTCTTGTCTGTAGCTGTGTTATTTCAAAATAAGCTATTTCAGAATAGCCATTCCGGAAGGGATTATTTCAAACTAACACTGCTGTGTAGATGTAGCCTAAGCGTGCATAAGCCATCACAACACAGCTCTCTTTAGAAATACAAAGGACTTTTTTGTTTACTGTCACACCCTCATCATCTTCCCACATAGCAAAAGCTTTGTCCAGCATGTTTGTAGGTCACATATTCAGTAGGTTGTAAACAAACAGTCACATGCTCAATAGGTTGCAAATAAATCACCAAACTAAATATGAAGTGCATCCCAGTGACAGTTTCCATGCTGAAATTATGCTTGAAGGGCACATTTGTTAGAAGGCTATTTTTGGAGTGCAGCACCCTCCCGCTTTCTCTTGTGGCTAAAATTCCTTCTTCTTGTTTCAGCCCAAATTAATACGAAAGGGTGAAATTCACCCCTCGCAGAGTTCCAGCATAAGCACGTGGCAACAGGGTGCTGGACATCTGCCCAGAGAATGATTTCTCCTATCAGGACTATGAACTCTGTTACAGTGTGGAGGCTTCAGCAACAGCTACAAAGCAGCTCTATAGACTGAGGAAGGGGAAGATGCCTACCTCTTGTAAAGTCACCCACTAACTGGATTAATTATAAAAGGGTTTGTGTATGAAAAGCACGCATTGCATGTCCCAGGACCAGCTCTCACCATTGGATCGTTCCATCTCGCCCCAAACCTTCAGGCCTATCCACCACCCAATGGTTTTGACCTTCAGGCCCTGCAACCCATGTCCTAGTCTTGGTCCTGACACAGGAAAACAAAAGGCAAGGTGGGAATGGGGGAAGAAAAACCACAACAGCCACAAGACCATCCGGTTACACAGCTTAATAATGTGCACAGCTACCAAAATATTAAAAAAGATTGGTTTTGGAAAGCAAGATTACTATTTACTATTCTCAGGGATGGCATGCAGTGATTGCATCAAAAGCAGGGCCCTGAGAAATCAGTGGTTAGGGTATTATTATTTTTAATACTTGTGCCGATAAAATATGCATATTTTACATAATTCTTGGTTAATCAATGTTTCAGACAAAGTTTAAAAGTTAATTTGTTATATAATACCATTTAATGCAGAAGAGTTGACACATTGTTCAAACAAAGGATCTAATTTTGTGTGAGCCCTTCTGTTGTATAATTCATAATCTCAAGTACCTCGTAGCCCCCCCTACTCTAACAGCAATTCTGAAAGTCATTAGTTCCGGTGAGATTTTTATCTTTGGTCTGTCCATGAACTGACTTTTCTTGCAGCAAAAGGAAAATGGTTTAGATGATAACCTTTGATCATTCTTCCTGGTTATGACTGTGGGGCAGAGACTTCTTCTGAGCCTTGTTGTCACTAGATTAGTTTGACAAATCAATCATTTTCTGAAGACAATAAGGGAGCTTTTTTCAAGGAAGAAACCACAAACTGCAAGCAAAATCAGTGGCAGGATCATGGGAAACAGGTAGTGAAGTTATATATAACTTTAACTACAACTATAATTCCTCTGTTGACAAGTTTTGGTATTTTTTTAAATGTACAATACATATTGATAAGGGACAGGTCAAGTGTTAGATTTTAAAGGGAAACTGAAAAAAAGTCTACAAACATCTTATTATTATAAGAACATAAACTATTTTGGGACAATCTGTTTTGGTCAGTGAAAAAAAAAACTGTCAGGAAGGTGATGTCTTGAGGAGGAAAATTTAATTTTAAACTAAAAGTTCACAGTATGTCTAGCCATCTTGCTGAACCGTTGAAATATCCATCTTTGGATACAGCTCTCACACTCAGAAATGCATTTATCTAAATTATAGTTGATATGCCAAATACTGGCACTATGTGACAGGAAATGGAATACTTATTAGTTGTTCTGTTCTGTTTATTCCCTTTGAAGCACCTAGCATCAGCCACTGTCAGAGACAGGATACAGGGATAGATGGACCATTGCTTTGACCCTGTCATGTCGTTCCTATCTTATTGTTGTCTCATATAAAATGACCTAAAACTGATGCAATCTGTTTTTATAGAAAAGACAAAATAATTTTCTTCCACATCAGAAGCAATTCGAATATTTTCATTATTAGATATGCCACTCAAAAGAACATTATTAGGGTTTAATCTTTTTTGTTTTGTTTTGTTTTTTTGCTTGAGGCAAGTGTCTATCCCAGTGTCTAAAATCACCTATATATCAATATACTTGTGAAGTTGTGGCATCAGGGCCTATGTCTGCATCTATTCAAGCCAATAGCAAAAGCTGCAATGAGTGTCAGTGGTGCAGGACCAGGAGTTTATTGAGGAATAGCAAGGGACTGGAGGCTGAGGCAGTAAGTTGTTTGAAGATGTGGGTTTTTGATTGTGCATTTGTGTCTCAAATTTTCTGCTGGTGTAAACAAGTGCAGCTCCCTTATGAAGGTCTCCTTTGCAGTCCCTGTTCCCGCAGCATGGTGCAGAGGTCACCCAATGAAAGCTGGAAAAGCCTGAAAAATGGGGCATAAATGTCAGCCAGAGATTGGTGAAGGAAACCCCTGGCCATATCCCCCTTTGCTGGTATCCTGTAACTCCCTCTTTCTCCCACTAGTGGATCATGCTACGTTTATTACGCCAGTAATGTGTTGCAAAAGGATTGCCTCTCTCAAGGGAAATGGGCCCTATAACTCTTTATCATGTCTTATTTTCCCTCTTTTTAAATGGCTGCTGTGCAGTCTCATATTAAATCCTATACATGCTATAATAGACAGACTTCCAGTCCTCTTTTAAAAGTACTCACTAAAAATGCATGATATAAATGGTTCATCAATTTTCTAGTATAAATATTTGGTCTGCAATTTGTTGATGTGCAAGCATAACACTAACTAGTCTACTTTTTATGGGGGATGTATTTACATTAGTCATCAGATAATGCCCTTTTTTCCATCTCATTCTATAGATATACATATAGAGGAAACGTGGTGAATGCCAGACTAGAATAAATTAAAAGAGACATATGTTGAAAACTTCCTCTGAACAAATAAATTGAATGTTCTTTAACTGACTAAAGAGTGGTGTTTATATAACTCTATATAGCGAACATATCTTCACTATGAGATCACAAATCCTCAGGTGACCAGCTGCTCATCTATCACTACCAATTTCTTGTGCTACAGTCATTTCGCTATTTAGGTGACAATACCCCAGCAGGAAGGATGGCAGAGAGGTTAAGGTTCTAGTCTAGAAATCAGACAGCCTTGGTTTGATTTTTCTGCTCCCTCACAGGCATCGCTTATCTGCTTAGGCAAATCACACAGGGCCTGGTCCACGTAGGTGCACTGTTTAGGCACCCTGCCTCCTAGTGGAATTCTCAACCCCAGGATATACTCAAGCTCCCCCAGGCATGCATCAGGCAAGATGGGTGCCTAAGAAAGGGATCTTTGGAGGCCAACAAGCTAAGTAAGGAGCTAAGGTAGCAAGGACTGACATGCAAAGGGGAATACTTAGGCTGCGTCTATACCATGAGCTAAACTCAACTTTATTAAAATCGAGTTTTATGAGTTTGATTTTGAGCATTTTCACTTTCCCACATACTACCCACAAAAGCGACTTATTGCTGCCACACACAAGATGCCAAAATTGACTGTACAAGCAGTGTGTTGTGGGAACCTATCCCACAGTTCCCTGAGCCCTGTAGCATTCTGGGTATTTTCACCAGCGCAGCATAGGAAAAAAATACCCCACAAGTGACAACATCTGACAACATCTTCCCACATTTCATTTCCTACACTTCATTTCCCTCATTCCCCTGCTGTGTTAACCAAACATCCCGTTTTCCAGGTGGAATCTGTCTTGCCTGTATAAGAGATGTGCTTTTTATAATTGAGGGGAGGAGACAGGTAGTAAAGCGCTTAGGAAAGGTTAGAAAAAAGATTTTCAAAAACAACAAGAAGTCCTGTGGCGCCTTATAGACTAACAGATATTTTGGAGCATAAGCTTTCATGGGCAGAGACCCGCTTCATCAGATGCATGAGGTGGTAGGGGTGGGTTTCAGAGGAGGATTTAAAGAGAGGGTCTTAGTGAAGGGGAGGGCGAGAGCTGACAAGGTGTAGTCAGTCAGGGTGGAAATGGCCCATTATTGGCAGTTAATGTGGAGTAGTGAATATCAAGAGAAGAGAAAACAAGTCAGTTCATCAGGGGCATGTGGCCCACTGTCAGATGTTAATGTGGAGCAGAGAAACAGCTTTTGTAATGGGTGAACCACTACCAGTCTCTGTTCAGTCCTTGGTTGATGGAGTCAAACTTGCAAATGAATTGCAGCAGAGAAATTTCTCTTTCCATTTTATTTTTGAACTGACTTTTTTTGAAGATACAGACTAACACAGCTACTTCTCTGATACTTGTCACCAAAAAAGATGTTAAGTTTCCCAACCAACAGGTTTTCAAAACAGGATGCAAAAGCACTAGAGTTCTGGAGGCTTGAATCTGGATTTAGACCTCCCGGCAAAGAAGATCCTCAGATCAATAATTGTGTTTCGAAGGCCAACCACTGTAGTGACAGATTTCTGAGTGTGCAAACAGCAGAGCTAAAAGCTGCTGTGCAAACACCCTTGCACCTACTCCTTTCCAGCCAGCATTCTACATGGCACACCAGGAGGGAGCCCAAGATTCCCCGGGTCCTCAAAGAATCATCTGGAGGGGTCACAGGGCCAGCCCGGGGCACCAAGGCTACGTCTACACGTGCAGCCAACATCGAAATAGCTTATTTCGATGTTGCGACATCGAAATAGTCTATTTCGATGAATAACATCTACACGTCCTCCAGGGCCGGCAACGTCGATGTTCAACTTCGACGTTGCTCAGCCCAACATCGAAATAGGCGCAGCGAGGGAACGTCTACACGTCAAAGTAGCACACATCGAAATAGGGATGCCAGGCACAGCTGCAGACAGGGTCACAGGGTGGACTCAACAGCCAGCCGCTCCCTTAAAGGGCCCCTCCCAGACACACTTGCACTAAACAACACAAGATACACAGAGCTGACAACTGGTTGCAGACCCTGTGCCTGCAGCATAGATTATTAGCTGCCGCAGAAGCAGCCAGAAGCACTGGGCTAAGGGCTGCTGCCCACGGTGACCATAGAGCCCCGCAGGGGCTGGAGAGAGAGCATCTCTCAACCCCCCAGCTGATGGCCGCCATGGAGGACCCAGCAATTTCGACGTTGCAGGACGCGGATCGTCTACACGGTCCCTACTTCGACGTTGAACGTCGAAGTAGGGCGCTATTCCTATCCGCTCATGGGGTTAGCGACTTCGACGTCTCGCCGCCTAACATCGAAGTTAACTTCGAAATAGCGCCCGACGCGTGTAGATGTGACGGGCGCTATTTCGAAGTTAGTGCCGCTACTTCGAAGTAGCGTGCACGTGTAGACGCAGCTCAAGAGGCACATCCCTCCTAGACTGGACCAAAGGTGCAGACCCTTCTAGATATGTGGGGTGAGGAGGAGCTACTCCAAGACCCTAAGGTGAAGCACCATAATGCCCAAGCCTACTCCAGATATCCACCACCCTTGTTGAACGAGGCCACCCCCTGCCGCAGAATGGAGGAAGTCCAGGTGAAGGTGAAGGAGCTCCAGCAGGGCTACATCAGGACCCAGGATGCTGGCTGACGTGTGGGGTAGGGCCCACCACTTTTAGACCTCCTATCAAAGAAGACCATCAGAACAAGAATTTGCACCTGAAATGTATTTGTATGTAGATACAGGCTGTACACTGAAAATGCAATGATTCATTGAATCAGGTATTGCTGCTTTGGTTGCTCGCCAGCACTCCAGGGCAGGACCCACCACCTACCCCTATTAACACCACGCCCAAGCTTGGATCTGGATTTAGACCTCCTGGCAATGGAGATCCTCAGAACAAGAATTTTCATTCTTGCACCCACTCCAAAATCTGGAAAAGTGTGTGTAATTAGTAGACACGGGCAAAACACTGAAAATTTAATGTATCAAATCCCTTATGGCTCGGTTGGTCACTGCAAGCCTTACTTGGGGGAATGTGGTAATTGTAGAGCTACTACATTGCCTTCAATGACCTTTGGATAAAGCCCATACAAAAATTTGCTCTCAAAGGACAGTCATTCTAGTGCCAAAGTTTTTTTCTTCTGTTGACAGAAAAAAATAACAAGCATAGAGACAGAACCACGAACTTCCTGCAGGGGATATTTGTAGATGTGCTCACAGCACTAATAGCAAAGAAAGAAAGACATTTCTCAGGCTCTAACACAAACACGAGCCCACAGCCACAGGCTTGCTGCTCCTGCTTTGAAATTCATGGTCTTCATGTTACCTAATTCTGGCGCACCTGGACAGCAGCAGCCAGAGTGGAGCACTGAGGGTCACTGTGGGTTACATACGGGATACCTCTGCAGTCTCATAAATTCAATTTTAAGACATGGCACTTCCACACTGGCCTTTAATTGAACTTCTGAATTCGAGCTTGACACTATACCTGGCAGGTAATAGCAATATTGTAATCTCGATATTAGTGCTCCCAAAATTGAGCTAACAGTATTTAAAGTGAAGACAGTCGTGTGGTAATATTGAGCTAACTGTCTTAAATTCAAAATTATCTCATAGCGTAGACACAGCCATAGTCCTGGGTATATTGAGAATCGTCCGAAGAAAATGGCTGAAAGCCATCTATCTCCCCTTCCAGTCCCTCAGGTGTACAGAATGCTGTTCAGACACACCTAAGAATTTGTCTTCATATTTCCTTCTTTGGGGACAAAGTCTTCACCAAGACAACATTTTCTAAAGCAACTAAGTACCTACATCACTTTGGACACTGGAATTTAAGCTTCTCGGGCATTTATGGGCTTTTGAATATGTTACCTTTGCTCTGTGAAACGTGGTTAATTCTATTTCTTAAAAGTTAAATTGTACAGCAAATATTTAAATCCCTGGAGATTTAGTTATTTTTCAACATCAACTGTGTTCTGACAGTTGAAGTGGTTTTAAAATATCATAAACATGTACTGATTTTTTAATCCATTAGGAAACTATGGGTGCAAGCAGCCCAATGACATCAGGATAAACATCTGAAGACAAAAAATGTTTATGAAAATATCTACCCCCTAGTCCACCTCTGATAAGCAACTCTTTACTGTGTGAGGGGATGGATAGCTCAGTGATTAGAGCATTGGCCTCCTCAGCCGAGGGTTGTGAGCCCAATCTTTGAGGAGGCCTTTCAACTTTCTGAGGCAGGTTTTTCTTTTGTTTTTGTTTTTGTTTTTTTGTTTTTTTTTTAAAAAAAACTCTGTAAGGAATGGTGATAGGCCTTGCTGTGAGTGTAGGGGACTGGGCTCATGTTCCTTCCACTTTGAAGAGGTGAATATGTATGTACTAAAGCAGACAGGCTTGCATCAATCTTTCTACTTCTAATGCCAACAGACACAGGTTGTTAGCAGAAGGGATTGAACCTGTGCAATCACAGAAGACTAAAGCCCTGTGCTCAACCACATGGGCTAAAGGCCAGCTGCCTGTCAGCAAGGGCTGCAGAGCAGAGAGTTCACTTTCCCTAGTCTGCGGTCCCAGTGCTTCTGGGATTACATACTGAGAGTTGGTGAAGTTTGCAATCATGCAAAATAATTCAAATTAGAAAAAATAATGAATATGAGAGAGGCTGCCAGAAAACTTGATGAAATAGAAGTTGGATGAGTGTAAGGTATTACACTGGCAAAATAACTTAAGTGTCTTAGCCACACTACTGAGTTTTGAACTTGCAGGTTGCTTTGAGTTAAACAAATACAAAGATTAATTTGGGGCAGCTCAGTGAACACAGCAAAAGCTAATGTGAAGGGAATGCTTTAAAACATAAAGTCTTAAAACAGTGTTCTGGAAATAATGATACATCTTAACTGTCTGGAACAGTATGTCCTAAATATGTCCACAAAGATCTATTGCATAAAAAACGGAAAATTTCCAGAGAAGAAGGCTGAACATGTGTAGCTCGTGGTTGGATTTATTTGATAAGCAAACAAAAAATCAATTATTCAGCCTAGAAAAGGAGAGGCTTAGAGGATATTCAACGGAGGCATTCAACATTCATGACTGGGATAATAACTATTCATTCATCTCTCCTTTTTCTTCTTATCACAGTATGCGATTGATGGAATATTTTATTAAATTAGAGCCCAATCCAGTATCCATTGAAGTCAACTGAAAGGCATTGCTTCAGAACCATATAGATGTAGCGCGTTCAGAATCAATACAAAGAGATACTTACCCATGTGCTGGCCACCTATGAAATGCATTGCCACCTGGGTTCATCTGCAGACAATACATGAGATGTTGAAAAGACAGAGCATCTGCAGTAGACCCATGGCAGGACTTTTTCCTCTTTGTTAAAGAGAATAGTTTTCCAATTAATAGAAAATGTAGTAGCAGTTTTAGGAGAGCTCTTGTCCTGTCCACAATAGTTATTTTCCTAAATTCTCCTACCATCACTAGCAATAATATGGACTACCATCAGCAGGAACACTATTGTTGAGTAGCTGCTGCAGTTTTTAATTGCTGTCGTCTAGTGTTGGGTCAGACAACACAATGGTAGTGAGACCTGCCGCTCTGGTTTGGCTGCAGATAAGATAACACTTTTCAAAACTGACACAACTGGATAGGGATGCTATTATATTCTATTTAAGTTGAACTGTCATGCATGTTATGGAATTTTGTTTTGTGATAGTAGATGCTACAGTGCTTGACCTGTCCATGTATTTAATTATGTTAAATAACACATTATATTTTGATTACTAATAAAGCCACGACCTTGAAAGTCAGCTGGGTGTTTCTACTTAGCTGTAATCTTGGAAAAACATTGCAGACTACAAAACTACAGAAGTGTGGGTGTTCAAGGCTCAAACAGGTGTTTCCTGTTGGTAGACCAAGTTCCCACATGAGAATCCAAAGCCCATCTGAGAACAAAACCCATCATATCTTATTTACTTAAAACCAGGGTGCTACGCACAATTCACATCCCTTCACTGACCAAAAAAAAAACTTTCAATAAAGATTGGGGTGTGATATAAACCAGAAAAAAAAAAGCCAGGCTTCTTAAAGATCAAGCTGATCTCTAGCCTTGAAATGCCTGATTGTACCCTAGCATTGCAAGGGTCAGAGATGAGTATGAGATAGTTGAGTGCCAGATGCAAGATTAAAAATAAATATGAGCTAATAACTGAGTTTCAAATGATACAAGTAGAAGTGTGAATAAGCTGTTACTGTGTTTGAGAATTGTCATTGTCACCAGAAAAGGATGGCTGAAGGATGAAATATATACGCAAATGTGTGTGTGTCTGGGTGTGTTGGGTGTGTCCGTCTTTCTATTGGTGCTATGTTTGTCCAAAAACTCTTAAATTTTAAGAGCTACAGCAACAACATTTGGTATGCAGCTTCCTCTTACTCTAACTTAACCCAAGCTTAGGGTTTGGTTGTGTCTGGAAAGTGGGCAATGCCTGAAATCCCAGGATTTGCCAAAACATGGAAAGAGATGGGGTAGAAGGAGGAGGGAGGTGAAGGGGGGGCATGGACAAGAGTGGTGCAATACTGAGAGTGGCCACTGGGGGCAGCTGCAACACCAAGAAAGAGGCCGGTAGGGTTGGGAATAGTAGCCTCCCTGCTCCAAACCCAGGGCCTGCTCCCCATGAGGAGAGCCTACAGGCCGCAGTGGGGGCCGACCAGCTGTGGGGAGGGGCTACTGGAAGGAAGGGCATCTGGAGAGGGGCAGCCTCCAGATCCTGGCCCTCCCCAGACAACATGCAGGCCACAAGTGGCAGCCCCCTCTGGACCTTGCCCACTAGATAGCCTGCAGGCCATAGGAGGCAGCTGCCGAAGGGGCAGCCCCCTGCAGCCTGTCCCTACCCAGACAGCATGGAGACATCAGGGGCAGCTGGAGGAGAGGCAACCCCTCAAAGTCTGGCTCCCTCAACAGTCTGCAACTGTGGGGAGCAGCTGGAGGGAGCCATCCTCCCCAAAACCTAGTGCCCCCTCTTCCCCAGACAACCTGCAAGCCACAGGAGGCAGCTGGGGGCGGAGACAACCGTGGGAGCCTGTTCCCCAGACAGACAGCAGACCACAAGGGTGTAGTTGGAAGGGGGGCAGCTGGAGAAGGAGCAGCCCTCCCCCTACAGCCTGGCCTCACCCAGACAGTCTGCAGAGTGGGGTGGGAGGATATGTGGAGTAGGTAGCTCCCCTAAGCCTGCCCCCCCAAGAGCCTGCAGGAGGCCAGCAGAAGGGGCAGCCCTCAGACAGCCTGCAGACCACAGGAGGGAAGATGGAGGGGGCAGCCCCTGGAGCCAGCCCCCCCTCCAAAGAAACCCAACAACCTGCAGGCTGAATGGGGGACACTGAAGGCTGGGGGCAGCTCCCAGAGCCTCGCCCCCACTTTAACATCCTACAGGTCATGTGGGGGGGGATTCTGCAGGAGGGAGGGGCAGCCCCCAGAGCCTGGTCTCCCCTCAGTAGCCTTTGAGAACAACAAGAAGTCCTGAGGCAACTTATAGGCTAACAGATATTTTGGAGCATAAGCTTTCATGGGCAAAGACCCACTTTGTCAGATGCCTGAAGAAACGGGTCTTTGCCCACGAAAGCTTCTGCTCCAAAATATCTATTAGTCTATGAGGTGCCACAGGACTTCTTGTTGTTCTCGAAGATACAGACTAACACGGCTACCTCTCTGATACTTGTCCTCAATAGCCTGTAGACCATAGGGAACACTGGAGCTGGGAGGCAGCCCCCAGAGCCTCGCCAGACACTGGAGCACCCCACCAAATAGGCTGCAGGATGGAAGGGGCCACTGAAGGCTGGGGGTAGCCCCAAAGTGCCAGCCCGCCCCCACAGACTGCTGCAGAGCCAGGAGAGGCATCTGGAGGCTGTGGTGAGACTTCAGAGCGCTGTCCCACCCCCAGCAGGCTGCAGGATGGGACGCCCACTACTCCAAGCAAAGACCCCCTGGAGAAGCTGCAGGCCTGGGGGGCAGCAGCAAGCTGGGGATTGCCTCCAGAATGCTGCTCCTCCACAGGCTGCAGGCTAAGGGGGGCAGCTGGAGGCCAGGGCCAGCCTACAGAGCCCCACCCCACACTCACCAAGGCCCAGATCTTTCACAGAACACGGAGTGCTACCCTTCCCCCCTAGTTGCTGCCATAGTGTCACCTTAACTGCCATGGGTGGCCCCAGTAACAACCCCCTGCATCCCAGACCCCTGTCCTGAGACTCCTGCCCTAGCTTCTTGGGCCCCCACCAGCCCTCTGCCCTAAGCCACTTACCCCCTGCCCAGCTTCACCCCTGAATCATCACTCCATCTTTCATTTTTCTTCATTTTTGAAAAACACCATCATTGAAAAATAACATGTACATTTTTCATTTATTTTCAAGCACTTCAGTTAAAGAGCGGAGCAACACCCGGTACATCTGCTGGGATCTGTGTCTGTGTGTGAGAGAGAGAGGCAGGCATGTATGTATACATAGCACAACTGATGCCTTCTTGACAAATGTGTGACTCTTGCTCCAGACATGTAAGAGGTGCTCCTGCACATTCCCATACTCCTGCCATGTCACTCTCTCCATCATTGCATCACCTCAGAATTTGCCTTCAAAGGAACTTAAAATTTAACAGAAGAAATCAATATCATACATAATGGAAGTGTAAACATCCTATGTGTCTTTTCAGAGGGAGTGCCAATTTCTTGGTTATCCTTTTAAGGTTTTAATTTTATTTAGTTTTCAGAGTTGCTTGGAATTTCTTCCTGATTGTTTCCACTCTTTTTCTTAAGTGTTCATAAGGTGATATTTGATACATTTACTGATTTGCTTTACTTCGTTATGTTCTCTCAGCATAAGAAAAGCCCTGCTGAAAGTATGTTTACTTTCTGTTAAGAGAGGTTAAGGAGAACTTTGAAAAGGAAACAGCTGTACAAGCTTAGATAATAGTGTAAGTTTGCCCATCTTTTCATACAAGGTGCTTTAATCCTCTGTACTTACACTTAAAGGAAAGCAGTATTCTGAACCATGGGCCTTAATCCCTATATTGACACTACAAAGACGAAAAGATCTAGCACAAATGTAGAATGTTTCCTTTGTTGTCAGCTGCAGTACATTCCCAGGCATGCAGAAGAAAATGAAGTGTAAAGAAAGCACTAGCCATTCACACTGTGGATCTGGAAAAAATTATTCCAAGATTTCTGTGTTTTGCAAACATTAAACAAACTTTTTAATCCCCACTGAGAAGCAGATAAACCATATAATCTCCAGTGTACAGTTGAGGAAACAAAGACACACAAGGCTTGGTGACTTGCTCCAGGACACACAGCAAGCCCCTGATCATGCAACTCAACAGGAGCAGTGCTTGGCGCTGTTCTTGGGAAGTATAGACATATGTAAACCGGCAGAATGCAAACTTGAGTCCTTTAACAGACCCAGGATCTGTCGTGATACCTTGATTCAAACTATCAGAGAGGTAGCCGAGTTAGTCTGTATCTTCAAGAACAACAAGAAGTCCTGTGGCACCTTATAGACTAACAGATATTTTGGAGCATAAGCTTTCATGGGCAAAGACCCGCTTCATCAGACGCATGAGTGGGGGGTGGGGTGGTTCAGAGGAGTATTTAAAAAGTGGGGTCCCAGTAAAAGGAAGGGCCAGACCCCTCCCTTTTACTGGGACCCCACTCTTTAAATACTCTTCTGGACCCCGACCCCCACTCATGCATCTAATGAAGCGGGTCTTTGCCCACGAAAGTTTATGCTCCAAAATATTTGTTAGTCTATAAGGTGCCACAGGACTTCTTGTTGTTCTCGATTCAAACTTTCATTCTGAAAGCAAATGGTTGGTTTATTTTTGTTCGAGTGGAGACAAATGAGAGTCTGCCTTCATTTTAAAAGCCGTAATTTAACAGTTTTTTCAAATATGTGAGATTGTGATGGGGCTTAGGCCTCAGACTGGTAAATAAAGAGCTAAGAGGCAGCCTAAAAATCCAATTAACCCATTCTGTGGCAACTGGGGCTGGGGGACAGCTAATTAAGGATTTGATTCAACTGGGAAGAACCAAACTGTATTTTCACTATCTGAGGAGAGGGAATACTGCACCCCAGAGCTTGTACGCTGGGACTGGCCCTGAAGAGAGAGGGCAGCAAAAGTGAAAGGTTTCAAGGCATCTGTCAGTGAAGCTAAGGGATGCCTGGATGGAGACCCTTAGCAACAGACTGGGAAAAGATATATGGGGAGATGAAACTCCAGAAAGAGGGGACTGAAAAGCACAGACCCACGACTGATGCCTCAAGCAATAGGTGCTGAAACTCAGGGTGTAAGGATGCTGCAGCACCCCTGACTTGCACTGGTTATCCCTTATATTCATGGCTTGCAGTATCAGAGAGGTAGCCAAGTTAGTCTGTATCTTCAAAAACAACAAGAAGTCCTGTGGCACCTTATGAAAAAGTCCTGTGGCACAGGACTTTTTATGGTTTACAGTGTGTTTCAGTGGCTCTCAGCACCCTCCCCACACTACACAAATTGTTCTTGCATCCCTGCTACAATCTAGGAAGCAGTCCCAGGAGCCAGCGAGGGATCCCAAGAAAGAGATCCTTCCGATTATCACTAGGGTCCTGGACTGGGAATTCCAGGAGAAAGCAGGTCTGGATTCTCCTACTACTCCCTCACAAGAGAAGCTGTACAATCCCCGGGAAACGAGCAAAAGCAACGGAGCCCTTACTAGGGCTGAAGGTCTGCTACATGGTCACTAGGACTTTTTATTTTTGGTTGTACTTCCGTGCTTACCTGGAAAAGGGACTGAACTGAAAAGTGACACAGGCACAGGGTTAGGACATGGAAGAATGAGACTGCAGCAGAATGCAGATGGTGGGAATATGGGACACTAGAGGCAAAGGATCCCTGCAGTGCTACGACAAGATGCTTGGAACCACAACAGCTGTGGGGACAGCTGCTTACACAAATCGATACTCAAGTACCTCCCTTTATTTTGGGGCACAACACTTGGCCTCTCCTGAAGAACTTAAAATAAGATTGCCTTTGAAGCTCTCCAAAGGTAACTTCTGTGCTTTTTAAGTTACGCATTTAATACGATATGTGGTTTCGCTAGAAAGCTGCTAACAAAACCTAACTTATTACTGTGTGTTGCATACTGAGACAATGTAGGAATGCCATTAGCACACAGAAGTTTTACCTTCAGTTTGAACTGCTGAAATCTTTCTCTCCATGTAGGGTAATGTTTCAGCAATGCCTTTTCTGTTAATCTTTTCCAAAAGGCACAAGTACTCTACAAAGTGCAGTTGCCTGAACCTGATGACTTTTCAAAAGAGACAAAAGCAAGAGGCATAAATAAGAAGATTACTATTTCCCGTATAGGTTTACTAAGGCACAGCACAGCTGCCTCCTTGTTTTCCACTTTTTCAAAAACACAGAAGTAAAAAGAAATGACCTTTGATGGCCTTTACTCATGGAGAGTATTGCCTAGTGGTCAGGGCTTAGGCCCTTCAACCTGCAGATAGGATCTTGCCTGCACAAGCCCTCCCACTCCACCAGGCTCAGGCCCTGGCCCCTGTGAATGCTATCAAAAGTCTGAAAGCGAGGGGCATCTTAAGGCTGCCTTCCATGGGCACTTCCTATTACCCACTGACTGTCCAAAGCTTAACGCCTGTGACAAGGAGTTATACAGGAGTCAGCTCACTTCTTGGCATCACCTCATGGCTGTGCATGGCCCAGTACCTCCCTCTTTCAGGATGGCAGCTACAACCACCTGTGTCTTGGCACTCATTTAGATCAGTTCCAAGTCTCTCCCCTTCAGAGGTAGACATAAATAAACCAAGGGGAATTAGCAGAGTCCATATGACAGAGATGGGGAAATGCCTCAGTCTCTGGGTGTGCCTGAAGCAGCTTCGTCCTTCACTCAGGGAGGGACATTTGAGCAGTTGCTCTAGAGAGAGATCCTGCTTTCTCACAGGTCTTGTCTCAGGAGCTGTGAGTTGCAGAGCTACTCTCTTCCCTGGCCTGCCTGCAAGTGGGCTGCTGTGGCCCCTTTTACCCCCTCCTCCCACAGCCCCTGTACATCTCTTGCAGGCTGGTCCTGGAGCAGCTCCTTAACCACTTGTTGCCTAGCGTGAGGTTTGTATACCCCATCCTGTGACAAAACATCTCTCATACTAAACATATCAGTACTTCTGAAACAGTTAATCACACTAATTTATAACCATCCCTTTGGGGCACAAAGGCCCCAGCTGAGTTGTCCCACTCTATTCAGCAAAGCATGTGCTCAAATATTTTGCTGGGTTGAGGGCCACAGGCCCCCCCCCCGCACCTCCCGCACCCCAAAAGAAAGTGAAAATTTAAAATAGGAATGACTTTTAATATTGAACATTAGAAATCCAAAATGAAAGCATCTTTTGAACATTCTTCATCTCCTTGTAGTCATTCTACATGCAGACACTAAACACAGTGAACAGACTGGAAAATGTTTGACTTCACATTGGCTAGTGGATTAGAGACTCATTGTGTAGCTTACTACCTACTCACACAGAAGTCTACATTCTGAGGGCAATTATTAAGAGGATTGCTTGGGGGGAAATTCTCCATCCAATGATAAATAACCACCCCTTTGCTTCAACAAAGAGAGTAAGTCTCCTTTTCTGTCTCCACTTGTACAAGACTTAACCATGAATAATAGCTTTATGCTTCTCATAAATATTATTCAGTATAAGAGGTACAGCTTCTGTTCCCCTTTGCATGACATCCACTTCCAGCTGGGGGACTGCGCACAGTGAGTTGATGAGCATACTAGAAAAAATCTGAAACGTTTTATAACAGTATTTCTTATGTGACTAGGGAATGTTAAATGGAATGAAAATAATCATATCTAGCTCCCCACAAAATCAATGTTGGCACTTTTGTTTAGTGAAAACAAACAGACCAGGCAATAGTTGAGCAGGGGTGTGATGGAGCCCATAGGTATATGATACCTTAACAAACTTTGTATAAAATGTGAGCTAATAACAGATTGTTTCAGCTCAAAGGATCTCAGTCTTTCAGAAACACGTGACAGCAAAGAAATGCAACAGCTCTGGGGATAGGGATAAAAAGAAGATGGGCAACTTGGACAACCACACTACACAAGATCAGTAGTAGGGCAATGTTTGTAAAGGACACTGTGGAAGTCTATAAACAACTCTCTCTAGAGTGTTCTGGGAGCTTTGGGGCCTGATATTTAAAAATCTGTGCCAAATTACATGTGCAATCTCAGTAATTTCATGTCAAACTATACAGGCAATTGTGTGGCTTTTTTTTATCAGACTGTTTTAATGTCCAAGCTGAGATGATAGAACCAGTTTGTGAGGTTTCACCCAAAACAATCATGCACAACACACTACCTGGGTCTCAACTTGTCTACCCCAATTTCAAAGACCTTGATTTTTTCTACTGGTGCTTACACCAGGAAGCCAGCTCATCTCTCAGCACCTGCCTTTAAGTTTCTTTTCCCTTAGGCTTGTTTGTTTTGAGCAGGTTCGTACATATCAGAAGCAACGGGCACAGATGCAACTCCACCCCCGCTGAGCATGTATCATTTGAACAAGCACACAAACAGGATTTTTTTTATTCTTGTGTATTCAAATCATGTCAGCACTTCAGTTGATCCCCCCAAAAAATAAAAATAAAAATAGTGTGTGTGTGTGTTCACCCATGTCCATGCACACACATTTTACTTTGCACTGCATCCTATAATATCAACTAGTCTAATCCGACCATAAGGAAGGAAGGAAGGAAACGGTTTACAAACTCTTTGCTGAAGTTAGGATTAGTATGGTAACAGGCCAGAGGGGATAAGGAAGAAAATGTGAAATAAAAATCTATTTCAGTGATTAGCCTTTGTTAAACCTCAGTTGGATCAGTTAACAGCTATAGTAATGTGACGCTATCGTCAACATAGTTAGATATGAGGACTTCCACTTCCACTGAAATCAGTGGCAGAACTCCCACTGACATCAGCGCTGGCTGCAAACCAGGGCAGGGTCGGGAGCCTACTGGCCAGGACCTAACACGCAGCAGGGATTGCACAGCTGGCCCCGCATGTTGCAGCTTTGTCGGCTCACCAGTTTAAAACACACACCTGCATCTCTTGTCAGGTGGAATATGTTCATGTCTGGTCTGATCTAGCAGTACTGTAGTGTGGCAACCCTCCCCACAAAGAGGGAGGTGGGTTGTGAAAAGACAGTACTGGTTTGGAGTGGTTTTTTTGTGCTCGTACTTGTCAGTACTGAGTACCAGCACTTTGGCAGCCCCAGCTGCAGGATATTCCTCCAGGTGGCAGGGAGGACCCACCAGCCCTGCAGCTGGGAGTCAGCTGGGGCACAGAGTGCCAGCTCCTCTTTTTTTTTACAAAAAAAAGCAGTGCCTATAAGAAATTTAAGTGACTTTCACCCCTGTGCTTTTATAAATAAATAAAATACAGTGGCCATCCATAACTCAACTATTGCTTTAATTCTCGTACTTTGGATAGTAATTTACTCTTCCGATAGTGATCCTGAATAACCTACATAAATTTATCTCACTATTTGAAATAGTGAATTTTCAACAATAAGTACATAAAAAGTCAAGAAAAAACTAGATACTAAATGTATCCAGGGTAAAGCCGATAACATTTTAAAGAGCTATTGCTGTTGAAACAGTACATTTAGCATCATTTCTGACATGGATAAAAGATGATTGAGACTAAACTTGATCTCTCAGACACTTTTCAGGGGGAACTAGGAGTGTTGTAGAAGAATGGCTGTTCCATCTTTTCTCTATTGCATCCCTTCCAGGAGTCAGATTTCTCTTTCACACTCCAAGTTTCACCTCCCTTAACTATTTGCTTACACAATCAGATGTAAAAATACAGAAGTTTTACAGAACATTATTACTGAAAAGTTGTGTACTTTCTTATTTTTACAGTATACTTATAAGTTGTCATTTGGCATTACATTTCAGTATATAGAACACTATAAACAAGTTGTGTGAAATTTTAATTTATACTGACCTTGCTAGAGCTTGCTGTGTAGCCTGATGTAAAATTAGGCACCTATCTACATGAGCTGAGGTACTCTCTAGAACACCTCTGCATATCCCCAGAGACATGTACATTCCCAGTTGAGACCATAGTTCAACTCTACTGTAGCAGCTGCAGAGGAGCTCAGAATGCAGGGTGGATGAAAGCCTGACAACTTAACCTGCTCAAAGGAATCTTAAATCAGAAATCCCTGAGATGTAATTGTTCAGCTGTGGGTATCAGCAGGCAACACCACATTTGAAAGGGGTTAGCCAATGCTTGATCCCTTGTAGCAAACAAGCAAATAGTAGTGCAGTGTTTACTAGCATGCTAGTTTCTTGTTGATCAATAATCAGGGAAATTTTTACTAAGAGGGAGAACTAGTGAAATTTCATATTGTTTTGTATTAATTTTAAGTTGTTAAATTAGGCTGAATATCTAGAATGAGATTTGAAATAGTGTATCAAGGGAAGTGGTTCAAATTTCATTAGTTGAGATATTAAAATTTCACTGGATGAAGTTGTAGGCAATATACTGTATGGAAAAAACTTCCACCATCCCCCAGTGATGACCTAACTGCTTCCCTCTCCCTCCCCCACCATCTTTGTGAATCCTTTATTTGCAGAATACATCAGAATCAAGGTTTCTCACTGTGGCTGACTCAGAGAATTTGTAATAACAGACACACTTGGTGCTTGCACACAGACTTTTCTGAGATTATATTTTACTTCCTTGAAAAATTCTGACTAATCAATTTAATATTTGCATTTTAGTGATTTTTTCAAACCCTACTTAGCACGGATGTATCATAACCAGGTCACTACTTTTCTTCCCCAGGAGGATGTAACTACATTTGTTTTTATTTGAGTGCCCTAACAGTACACACAAAAGCCAAATTGTTTACTTTTGACATTTCATATTAAGCTAAATAAAGCAAAAAAAGGTACGCCATCATGCCTTTCAGTAGCAGAGCAGGACGGCAAACTATATGGTATCTACACTTCGCATTTTCACCAAAAGTTCTATGCCTCAACAGCTGCAGACTCTGTCCTGTTTCTCAAAAGAGCCTTCAACAGAATAAATTATGAAGCCGCAGCCTACTCTGTATGGGGTAATGGTTGATCTTTGACCATGCTGACAGCCAGACTTCTTGTCATCCTGCTGAGCAGCAAGTCAAATTGGGCTTTAATTACTGTTCAGAGAACAGCGTGCAATTAAACATGCATGTCACAGTGTGGGGGAAAGAAGGGACAAGGGATGTAAAGGAGTCGCAAGACAAACCTCTTTTTGATGCTTTTCATTAAAGACAATGTGAGCTCTATACATGAAGTTTTAAAAAAAAATAAAATGAAGGTTCACCAATTTTCATGCACTTCTTGAAAAGTATAATGATTACTATCTTCCCATAAGCACTAGCTTAAACAATATTTTGATCTGAACTATACTAAATGCCAAGGTAAGGCGGATGACCCAGTCCACCCAATTCAAATCCGCTGTTACTAGCAGTCAGTGTACAAAGCACAGTCATGCTTCTAACCTCAGTTTCTGGGGGGAAAATGGAAATGAAATCATTCTGTAGGTCCTGTTGGCTAACACTTTGTGTTATTTGTCCCACAAAATATACTCCCATATTTGTGATCCTGGGAGAAAAGACGTGCAAGCTGTTATTTGTATTTTTGTCAATACCAATATATAATTAGCCCATATGAACATAGTCATAGTCACTGTTTTTGTTGGGTTATTTTAGTTACTCAAGCTTTCTAAAAACTCTACTCTATTTATTTGAAGTCTGGTTTCAGAGGTTCCTACTGAGATGTTATTTGATGTTTACAGTAAGTATAAAGCCATTTATATGACCACTGTATTACATTTGCACCAAACCTTGTGCTAGGTGGGCCAAGTGAGGTGTCTAATGGAAGCTGGTTATGTGCTGAATCTATTTATGCTACTTGCATATCTGTGCCATGTTTCTATGTAAAGTTATAGATATTGGCTCTATACCTGCATTAGAAATGTTTGGAGCTAAGGATTCACAATGGAAGGTGTGAGCACCTCCCCAGTCAGGTGGCATGGACTAAAACAAAGACTTAGATGTCAAATATACACCTCAGGAATTTGGAACTTGTCATCTGGCATGCAGCCAATGGCAGGATGCCACAACAGGCAACCTGATCAGGTGTTCCTCCATTGCCTAGGGGAAGAACGTTTTTTTCCCTCCACATGGGTAATCTATAAAGATGTCCTTGGCAATGACCATTTGGTTTTTCAGTCCTCATGAACTACTATTTCATGGACCAATCCCTCCTGGGATGTATTTTCAGAGGCCTTCAAAAATAGCACCTTGTAACATTGCTGTGGCCTGCATCAATAGCTTTAATTGGTGTATGTAATGTACCACTTTTACAATTTTTCCCCTCACCCTAATTTTTCTTTCTTTATTAATAAACCTTTAGATTTTAGATTCTAAAGGATTAGCACTGCATGCTGTTTCGGGTAAGATCTAAGTATATATTGACCTGGGAATATGGCTAGAGCCTATGGGCCTGGAAGAATCTGTGTGGCTTGGTGAAGTAGGCTTTCATAGTCTCTCACCTGAGTAAGGAGGGTTATTGGTTTGTGTGGAGAATCTGTGGGTTTGCCTGTGTAGCTTCTGGCTGGCCAGTGGGGCTGGCAGAGGTACTTTTGTGGCTGGCTTGGTTTGCCTTATTGAAAAGGAAATCCCAGCCTGGGCTGTAAGTGGCCTTGTTTTAAGCAGTTTGCCCAGGATTGGTTCTCTCAGTTTGACACAGAACCTCTCAGAATATTACACCTATCAATTTTAATTTCATCCAGCTGACTTTGGCCATCCCTATTTTTAAACAATTGAACAAAATGCTTCTACCTAGCTCCTAGAGGTAAGAAACATTGTCTATATTCAGATCACATTAATACAATTTTAGTTTTAA
The DNA here is from genome assembly GCF_033958435.1 of Carettochelys insculpta. Classification (NCBI taxonomy): domain Eukaryota; kingdom Metazoa; phylum Chordata; order Testudines; family Carettochelyidae; genus Carettochelys; species Carettochelys insculpta. The sequence goes on along the minus strand of NC_134137.1, from coordinate 89,204,640 downwards.
AAGATCAGTGGAGAAGGTTAGTGTTCCGGCCAAACCTTGCCTGAGTCATATGAGCAAATGCAGGAACGGATCATAGAATAATACACAGTGGCCTGACTTCATAGTCCACCAAAACCACATGCCTTCTTGGAGAAGAGTTGACTGAAGCATCTAGTTTCTCAACCATTATAATCTGTATTGTATCCAAGGTTCCACTGATACATTTGTGGAGAGAAAATTTAAGAGGGCTCTTGTATGCAGAAATACTCAGAGCCAAAATATTCATATTTGGTGTTTCTATAGTGATTTTCACCAAAGAAATCAAATTACTGTCCAAGAGTTAATTGAGGTTTACAACACTTCTGGGAGACAAGTATTGCTATCCTTATATACAAATGGAGAAAGTGGAGGCACAGAGAGAAGCAACTTGCATGAGACACAGCAAAGTCAGTGACAGACTAAAATCCAGAACTCTAGACTACTCCTCTTGTGCTCTAAGAACTGTCTGTCCCAGAGCATTTCTGAAGGGGGTTAGGACCAGGGCTCTGACTGTCCTGCCCACTTATCTCCCAATCTACAGGCAATATGTCTACTCACATTTGCAAAGCTAAGCAATTGCTTAAGTGGTCTGCTGGATCAGAGCCTGGAAAAGTTGCACTGGTGGGGCCACTGGCTACATCTGCAGTGGTAGTGAAGCAAAGCTTGTAGTCTACCTTGCTTGTCACAGCAGCCAGAAGTGAGACATAATGCACCTCTTACCCCCTTTTCCAAAACTTCATAAAAGACGCAACAGAGCCCTTATTCTGGCAGGGATCATAGGGATGCTCAGTGATATTAAACATCGCTTTAAACAATAAAGTGAATTAAAGACAGCCAAGAAGCCAGCCTTGGAAGGAAATAATGAGGCGGATGCTAACAGGTGCTGAGCCCGGAGTTGTTGATGATGAGGAGCGGGAGGTGGAGGAAAGCCATCTAAAATGGAAAGACCTCACATGACATCACATTAAAATACACTTGCTGATATCAGAATGCATTAAAGGAAAGTAATTCTCTTTCAGTTAGTTAACTTTGTAGCCCATAAACTGAGAATATTTACTAAAATAAAATAAAAGCCAGACTGATTACCAAAAAGATTCTGGTAAAACCCGAGTCAAATTCCATAACATCGATATCAATATTTTGCTCTAAGTCACTCAAGCACTGAACATTTGTTTTTATAATGAATAAAATAAGGTTTTTTAATTAAATCCACCACTTACAAACTTAGTAATGCCTCTGAAGATAAAAATGCTATGTAAGAATTAGTTTTACTACTAATAAAGATTACATCTCTCCCATACATTCTTACTCATGGGAGCAGCACTTTTGCAAGCCCAATGAAACATAATGGGATTATTTGCTTCACTAAGAACTATTCATGTAAGAATTTAAAAGTTTAACACTTTATACACTTACAATTACCTGGTCATTTTTCACAGTAAAGCACAACGTTTTTAGAATGTTTTTATCTATCTGATTTTTGCCTTGGAGTCTTCAGAGTGATAATACACAATGTTGACAGATGTCAGCCCTATATTTTCCCTCTCCCCTGGGGGGGAAAGATTGAGAGAACAAGACATTAATGCAACTCCTGAGAAAGATCATAATGCACCCTAAAGAAGAAAATAAATAAAACTGCATCTCCAAGTCAAACCATTGGAGTGTAGAACAATTATCCCATTCAGTCTAATCAAATGCCATCTAAGAATCAAGACAGAAAGCACAGTCCCATGATAAAGTGGCTTTTAAAGTGAATGAATGAGAAATGAGGAAAACCAAATTCACGATGATTGTTTAATGTTCCCTGAACAATTTGCCAATATTAGATATTTGATAATACAGACTAATCATTTGAATTTAAAGGAGAATTCTTAAAAGATTTCTCGAAGAATTTTAAAGCTTTTACACACCTATAAGACAAAAGTCCATCTATATAAAAGATTTCAGAGACAAATTTCAGAGGCTTTTTAATAGGAATATTACAATGTCTAATGGTCAATGTTTTAATCAAATGGCAAGTGTCGTCAGGAACTTTACAAAATCTCTAAATAGTATAAGATTACAGATTTGGTGTGTAATAAATCCCAAACTATGCTGTAATCCTTTTGCCTCATAAAATCCTGAATGTTGCCTCAGTGTCATGTGTTTATGTTATCTATACTAGAGAACACACACAAGAGCCCATTGAATGAGGGATTCCAGATTCATTGAATATGACTTTTGTATCTTCCAAAGTACAGAGTAAGTATAAGTCCATGAGATATAACAAGTATAGGGGAACAAAATACCACAGTGCTAAAGATTGCTTTTGGTGTAAGCATGTAATAATCATAATACTTTCCCCCCAAGAAATAAAAATCAAATATCTTTTAATAGCATGTTCTCTGTAATATTTTATCATAACCTGAAATACTGCAATAACAGGCTAAAGTCTCTGAACCCAGTCCAATAAATTGAATCCATTTTTTTTAATGTTATGCGCTATCTTGAATATTGGGAACTGCAAATCTTCAAATTTGGCAGATAAATGGGTGTTCCATTTGGAAAACTTGTGATTCCTGTTGGCATTCCCTTTAAATCACCATCTGAGATTTCTTTTGTGTTTACCTCAGGAGGTGGTCCATTGTCCTTTTTGTTACAGATGTCTAGGAGGAAATTAACATCTTCAGAGAGAGGAGTTTAACGGGTTCTTCATAATAAGATTCTTAAGTTCTGATAAAGGGAGGAAATAGAAGGAACCAAGGAAGAGAGCTAAGTTCTGTGTCTTAACTGCAAGATAAGAGTCAGGACAACTGTGGACAAAATCCTTGATGGAATCAGTGATGCTGCCATAGGTATGAAATCAACTTCTGGCTTTTATTCTTGGTTCTCACAGATTTCCTTAGAAATCTTGGACAAGTCACTTAACCACTTTGTCTCAGTTTTCATATTTGGAAGTGATATTTACCTCATAGGTTATTGCAGAACTAACTCAATTCAACAATGTTCATGAGTCACTTTTACAAAAAGCCTTGTATGAAGGCATTAACTAGAACAGGAGTGAGCAAGCTTTTTACACTGGGCCCCACTTTTCAGCCCTGCTCCCTCAACCTGTCTAATGTATTCCAAACCCATGGAAATTTTGCCTATAATCATATAAAAGAACCCTTTCCGTGTGTGTAAGAAAATAAGTGTGTAGAATGTAAAAACTTTATTAGTTGATATATAAATGTGAATACTTACATAGAAACAGTAAATATTTCACATTTTTAATGGGATGCATGAGCCTCAGACCCAGGAGCCCATCGTGCTGCACCTCCCTTATGAAATTTCATGCCCCCTATGGGGCCCACTCCCCATTTTGTGTGCCCCTTCTCTAGAGGGAGGGAAACAGCTCAGCATCTTCTTCCTGGATGTATGATAAAGTAGGTGAGAGGATGCATCTGATGAAGCAAGTCTGTGCCCAAGAAAGCTTATGCTCCAAAATATCTTTAAGGTGCCACAAGACTTCTTGTTGTTTTTGCAGATACAGACTAACACGGCTACCTCTCTGGTAGGTGAGAAGTGTGTCCTCCACTGCCTCAACTTTTTCCTTTTATCTTTTCTGCTTGTAGGTTATATGCATTTTGCCCATCCACTGCATGCAAAGGCAGTGCAAGGTGCCTCTACTTTATCACTTACACTTGTTTTTTGACAAAGTTACAGAGGGGGTGAAATCTAAATTTCATTTAAATCAGTGAGACTTTTGCTATTGATATCCATAGGGTAACGCTTTCACAGTGGATGCATAATTTACATAACCATTTATACCACTGTTGAATTTGCCCAAGACTTTTCCATGAGAGTTCCACCTCCCTAATCCATTTAGCACTGAATGAATTCAATCCTGTACATTCTTTTCCCTTCCTACAGTCACAACTTGTTATTGAGTCTTCATCCCTTATTTTCTTCCCAGGAGGTGAAAATAATTTTTGTTGTTACCCAAAACAGGTCTTCTGGCTTGCAGCGGCATAAGTAAACATCATATCATCAATAGTTCAGCCAACGTACATTTTGTAAAACTGAGTATGTTTTGTCATTTGATAAGATAGCAGGAAAGAAGCTGTTTTCTGTATAATCTTCTATTTCACCACACACTGTCTTTTTTTCAGTTGTGAAAAGTACAAAACAAATTGCTATTTTGTTTTGTCCCTTTTCAGCCAGACTGTGTTACTGTATGATTTTTTTCAGAGAAAATAGAAATCAACCACGTATAAACCTTTCCATAATTCTACTAACGGTCGAAGAATATGAAGACTCACAAAAAGCATCACAGCCTCGCTGAATTAGTTTTACAAAATACACTAACTGAAAAGGAACAGTATCTTTTCTATAGAGCTTTTATACGAGCCTACAAAATTGGAAGTCCCACTGAAGTTATTAATCTAATAGGAGACGGGGAAAGTAAAACTCATAAAAGCCTACAAAAATAATGATGGGAAAAGGACACTTTGTAGTTAAATACTGTGTGATGCTTTTATCAGTTTAAAACAGAAACTCTAGATAAAATTGTAAAATAGCTGTAACTAGTAGCAAAAGGTAAACAAAGTCACTGTTATAATCTATCAGCCTCAGCGGGGTGGGCGGCGGGGGGACCAACCACATGGTGCAGGGGGCAGCTGGAGAGCCCAGCAGTCATGTGGTGCAGACAGCAGCTGAAAAGCCCAGGCTGATCTCTGCTTCTTGTTTCCTACTTCCTTCTCACCTGGAGAGCATTGGAGGTGAAAGCAACAGTCAAAACAGACACACTGGGGGCATTGTGGGATACTTCTGGAGACCAAAAAAATCAAATTAAATAATGCTGTGTCTGCACTAGCATTGTCAGTCTTGTAAACAGAATTTGGTGTTACTCTTCATGAAAAAGCTGGAGTAGACAAGTCGACCTTAGGACTCCTTAAAATAGACCTAATGATGTTTGTAGTGAAGACAGATACATTATAAAATTGACCTAACTTGCTTAAAGTTGACTTTATGTTCTAGTGTAGACATAGCCCAAGTCAAAACAAAGCTAGTATCCTTCAGCACCAAATAAGGATGAGTTTAGTAGGTAGTTATAAAGAAACTGAGGATATTTCTAAACTCATGCTTGATCAACAAAACTTTTGTCATTCACGGGTGCTTAAAAAAGCCGAACAACAACATTTTGCCGCAGTCAGTGAAACTGTGAATGCTGCTTGTTCAGCAGGGGAGAAATGAAACCCCTTTGTAGGATGTAGAAGCATTTTATCAGCAAAAGTGCCAACAGTGTTCTCACAAGCTGACTTTAAGCAACAAGACTGTCGACTAAAAGCTAAACTGTGTCGCTAAAAGCTGCAGAGCGTAGACATACACTGATACTGTGGAATCTGTAACCAGGTCCAAGAACTCAGAACTGAAACTGCATTGCAGTTCAGAAGGAAAACACATCCTCAGTCACAAGACATGTTATGCAAAAAACTGTGCCACTGGTTAATTTCAGCATTTAGTATAGCACTTCAGGACCCCAGAGAATCTGTTTTAAATATTTTAGTTCCCCTGATGGATCTGAGGCAACGTATTATCTCTGTGTCAGAAATACCATGTTGAATTGGTCCAGAACTTATTTTTACAGGCTGTAAAGGCAACTATATGGAGATAATTGGAATAACCCCAAAAGTCAGAGAGAGTGGCTATGTCTACACTAGCACACTACATCGAAGTAGCCGATTTCGAAGTAAAAACATGGAAATAGGCTACTTCAACACGTATTGTCTACATGTCCTCCAGGGCTGGTGCCGTCAACATTCAACGTTGAAGTAGCGACGGGGAACGTTGAAAGGAGCCGCCCTGGAAGGAAATGCGGGAGCGTCCACACACACAAACGCTCCCCGTCGAAATAAGGGGCCAGGAAAGCCCGCAGACCAGGTCAACAGCTGGACTGGCCCTTCCAGGGCAACAGCAAGCTGCTCCTTTAACGGGCCCCTCCCAGACACACCCAGCCTGCACAGCACAAGGTCCGCAGAGCACTAGCCACACTCTCACAGACCAACACACAGCAGCTATGGACCCCCAGCAGCAGCAGCAGCTGGAAGCCCTCCACGTAGTCACCCAGGGAGCAACCGCCCTGCTAGGTTCTGCATGGGAGGCCACCCAGCAGCTCCTGGCAGAGGAGCCCTCCCAGGGGGCAGACGGGGATGTCCCTGACCACTGGACTCCCCTCTTCCTCCCCCGCTGGGTGCTCTGCTGCCTCTGGAGCTACCCCACCAGCTCTGAGTGGTGGGAGCAGCTGGTCATGGGGGAGTGGGATGATGACCAGTGGCTGCGGAACTTGTGCATGCGTCAGCAGATCTTCCTGGAGCTCTGCCAGTGGCTCACCCCCGCACTGAGGCACCAGGACACCCCGATGCGGCGCGCCCTCCCCGTCGAGAAGAGGGTCGCAATAGCCGTCTGGAAGCTGGCCACTCCAGACAGCTACCGCTCCGTGGGACACCAGTTTGGAGTGGGAAAGGCCACAGTTGGGGCTGTCATAATGGAGGTAAGGAGGCCCGGGCACGCACCCGCTGGGGTGGGCGGGGATGGGGGCCCGGGTGTGAGGCTGGGGAGGGAGGGGTGCTGGGGAGGGGCGGCTGGGAGGGGCGGTACCCAGGGAGGTGCCCAGGAGGGGGCCCTGGTGGGAGGGGTCTGGGGGGAGGGGTCTGGAGCACCCTGCACACCCTCATGGGTGCTTGTATTCCCTACCCACAGGTGGTCCGTGCGCTTAATGCGGTGCTGCTGTAGAGGGTCATCCAACTTGGGGAAGTGGACACAGCCATCACCAGATTTGCTGCCATGGAGTTCCCAAACTGCTTCAGGGCACTGGAAGGGACCCACATCCCCATCCACCCCCCAGACCACAGCGGGGGAAGATGCATCAACCTCAGGGTCTACCACTCCGTGGTCCTGCAGGCCATGGTGGGCAGCCGGGGCTGCTTCCAGGATGTGTACATGTGCTGGCTGAGCTGCACAGATGACACCCACATCTTCCGGAACTTGGGCCCGTGCCGCCAGCTGGAGGCAGGGACCTACATCCCCTGGGAGAGATCCCTCTGGGGGCGCCACCGTGCCCCTCTGCCTTGTGGCAGACATGGCCGACCCCCTCCAGCCCTGGCTCAGGTGCCCGTACACCAGCAAACTCAACACCAGCCAGGAGCAGTTCAACGCCCGCCTGAACCACTCCCATCAGGTGGTGGAGAGGACCTTTGGCCGCCTGAAAGGCTGCTGGCGGTACCTCCTTGTCCACCTGGATGTCGGCCTCCAGAACATCCCCCAGGTTGTGGGCACGTGCTGCACACTCCACAACATTGTCAAGAGCAAGGGGGAGGCCTTCATCCAGGGGTGGGCACTCGACACTGGCACAGGCTTCCTCCAGCTGGCTGCTGCACCCAGTCGCCAGGCCCACCATGAGGGGGTACGGGTCCACAAGGCCCTGTGGGTCCATTTTGATCAGGGAGACCCCTGAGCACCTCTCTGGCCTTCCCTGGAGGGCCCCACACACACCGCCCGCACTGCTCGCACACCATCCCCCCAACAAGCACACGTCTCAGGTTCCTTGGAAAATAAAACTGTGAATTACTGAAAACTGGTGACTGTGTTATATGCACAACCAAAACTGCAACCAATATACAAAGGAGGACAACTATATACAAGGGTGTCGTGTGTAAATCATCTGTACAGGCATTATCGCCCCCATGAGTCAGGGACACCATGATTTTGGCGGGAAGGGGCTGTGTGATAAAAATCCCCTCAGACACATGAAGCTTTAAACTGTCATTGCTTGCCCGTTGGCAGCATTGTAACGGTTCTTTTTGACCGGTAGCTCCCCCAGGAATTTTAATTGTTCCACGCTTTCATCCATATTCATGAATCGGGGTGTCCAGATTTGCATAGGGGCAATCTGATTGGGTGAGCCTGGATGGTTTCCAGAACTTTCCACCAGAGGGTGGACTTAGTTGAGGACTTTACCTGTATGGTAATGATCTCATGAATTATTCATGAGGACCTTCCATATAAACAGGGCTTGCAGCACATTCTACTTGGCCCTGGATGGGAAGGCGCGGCTCGTAAAAGCATCTGCCAAGTCCCTAGGCCAGCCCTTTGGGTGAAGATTGAAGATGCAAGACTGTCACCACCCAGCGTCCCTGTGGCAGCGGCGGCGGCATCAGCAGAAGGCGGTGTCTCTGTGGGGGAGCTTTCCAGGGGTCAAAGTGGCCTGCGTCCGCGCAGGTACTGCATCCCTGGCGTAGTGAACCCCAGGGCCTGTCAAGAGCAGCCTAATACCAGATCTGACACAATTTCCAGACAAGTATCCTAACTCACCGGCAGGCCTGCGCTTTGCGCAGGACCTACACACACAGAGTCACCGCTTCAGCCAGTAGCTAAGGGACCCCTAGTGGGGGAGCAGGGCCGATCCCCCTGCTGTGTGCCTGCCTGGCAGGGCAGGTGCAGCACCCCGAGGACCGACCTTAGGCCAGGCCTTGCTGGCCTCTGGCTGACCTCTAGTCCAAAAAAGACATTTACTAAGACTGCTTATAATCTGAAACTGTTATTACTATAATTGATCTGTTTTTCATAGATAGTGTCTTTTAATGTTAGTTAAATAGTTAAGTTGTTAGTAATAAGTAGGATTGTTAGTAATAGATAAGATTGTTAAATTACTTTAGTAGTTAATTATAGATAACAATTATTAGTTATTAATATCTAGTTAGAGAGAAATTGTTAGTAACTTGTTAGTAAATTGATAGAATACATACCAAGGTGAAGGCGCGGCCTCCCTCTTTCCTGATTTTCCTACTTGGCTCAATAGAGAGGTAAACCCTCCATCGGCCTTTTATAAAATTGTCATTTGCATCAGAGTAGGGACCCGGTCCCGGTAAGGGTAAGAGGAGTAGCGCCCTCTCCCTTCTTTTAATTCAAAATACATACATAGTTATTACTTTCCTTTAAACTGACCCCTGCACCGAACTTACCTGAGACCACGTCACACCCTGGTGTTAATATAATCATCTTTCTCTTAATTCAAGTAAGCGCATACTGTTATTAAAATAAGAACTTGCAGCAATATCCCCGTTCCTTCCTTGCGTATTAATAAATTAATTTGTTTGTGTTTCATAAAATTCTGTTGCCTGCCTCATCATTCTCCTCAGCCCTAGTCTTCCCAAGGGGGTGCCGGCGTGGGTCCCTATTTCCTGGAGGTACACCCCAACAAAGGCCGCGGGGGCGGGTTCCGGAACCTAAAAGGTGATGAGAGGTTGCTTTTAGCATCTTCCCACCACCTGTCAGGGCCCAGCATTGCTGTCAATTTCTTGGCATTGCTGGAGAGTCCCTGGACAAAGGAGAACAACTATACACAAGGGGGACAACTATATACAAACGGGGGCCCAGCAGATGGCTTGGCCGTCGGCCCCTCAGTCTGGGGTGGGTGTAGAGGGGCGCGGTCCCCAGCACAGCTGGCTGGGGGCCAGGAGGACCGGCAGGTATGGCCAGGACGCCTCCACCAGCTGGTCTTCAGCCCCAGTGGGCTCCAGTCTGGGAGGGCTGGCAGATGGCACAGCAGAAAGCACAGCAGGTAGGGCAGCAGACGGCAAGGCAGGTGGGGCAGCAGGTGGCACGGCAGGGGGTGAGGCAGGTGGGGCAGCAAGGGGGCATCGGGTAGAGTGGCGGGGAGGGTGGCATGGAGGGAAGTAGGTGGTGGGAGCCGGGCGACAGTCTCCCAGATCGACCCAGCTATGTCCCAGAATACCCCTATACCTGCCACACTGCCCAGTGCTGGGTGGACTCCTCCCAGTTGAACTGGAGTCTCTCCTCATCCACCTCTGTCTGCCGTCAGAGAGCCGCCAGGAGCTGGGGGTCCATGGGGGCAATTCCCTGGGTCCATCGGTGGCGTGACTGTCCTGCTGGCCTTGGGGTTGTCCCTGGGCGCTGGCGGTGGCTGACCTTTGGCAGGCTCTCGGGGGCCACAGAGGGTGCCTGGCTGCCTGGGGCCTCGCATAGTGCAGCTGCAGAGAGGGAGAGAGGGAGGGGAAGGTTGTTAGTGCTGTGCCCTGGCCTGTGGCCTGTTCTCCCTGCTCCCCCTTGGGTGCTGGGTCTCCATCCCCATCGGTGGGTGTGATGTCCCTGTTGGATGTCCCGATTGCATGGTCCCCCCGTCCCCAGGGTTAGGGCACAGTGCTGTCCATGGGTGTGGGTGCTGACCATTGCTGATGGCCATGCCGCCATCCTGGGACCATGCTGTAGCTGGGCAGTTGCGGGCTGGCGTCCACTGGGGGTGTGTGAGGCTTCCAGTCATGTCTGGTGCCCCGCCTGTGGCCCAGGGGTGTGTGCTTTGTGGGGTACGTACCTGACCGTCCATTGCCGTGGTTGGGGGAACTCTGGTGGGCGGACGCCTGGTTGGTGCTCCAGGAGGGGAGGTCTATGAGGAGCTCCCCCTCCTTGCTTCTGGATCCCTTCTCCGCCGTCCCGAGGGGGTGCTCCTCAGGCGGGCCCCTCGGGTGTGGAGCTTGAAGGTCTAAGGAGCATTGGATGTGCTTCCTTGCCCCTGGGAAGCACGCAGTACCCAGATGCACTGAAACCTCATGCCAGGGTGAGCAAAGTCTCTGCTCTGCAGCCTTGGCTGAGAGCCAGCTGGCCCTTGGCTCGTGCAACAGAGCACAGGGCTTTATTTCTTCTGATTGCAGGTTCAATCCCTGGTGTTGGCAACTCATATCTGCCAGGGTTATGACAGCAATAGACTCAAAGAGGCATTTCAGGTACACTGTAGATACACCTACAATCCTGTATATTATATTAATAATAAAATTATATTTGTTTGTCTTATACTCCATAGTCTTACAATTGTGTTTAGGTTAATGTTTCTTGTCATATCTAGAATGCTATAAAGAAAAACATACTAAAAGATCTCAAGACTCTATTACTCAAAGTATAAATATTAAGATTTACCCACTTAGAACAGTGAAACATTCAAACGTACATTGCATGAAAATATAGGCACGCTTGTTTGCAATAAATTTTAGAGCTACTCTCTCTACATCACAAATCAAAAGGAGAACCCATCTGAAAACTCAGATGTTGGTCAAGAAAAAAATATTTAGCAGTCATTACATGTAAGAAAACAAGGAATTGCAGAGGCTTTGGACTTAGACTGCACTACAAGAAAACATGATTGTTATGTGCTGAAGAGAAATGTCAAAGATAAAAATCTCTGTGGAAACTGACAGTCCTTAAAGTTTACAAATTCTTAATCACAAGAAATTAATCTCATTCTATCAACTGTAGAAAAGAATAAAGAAAATCTCAAATTAACAACACTATTGGCTCCAACAGAGACAGGAACATATAAGAGAAGTGTGATTTACTGTTCTGCTAATCTGACAGGCTATGAAATTGAAACAGAAGAGAAAACAAGAATTGTTTTATCTTCCGTTCATATTTTATTCAAAAGGAGAAGCCAGCTAGCTGGTACACACAGCCTCTTCATCGTCTCACAATGGAGGTGAGTGAAGAGGTCAATGGATATTGACAATTTATAGTCTTCGCCCAATGCACATTCTTCCTTCTCTGAAACAATTGCAAATCATAAAATGTTAAATTCACTATGCTTTGAGGAAAGCCAATAATGCACAAAGTTTGCCATGTTCCAATCATCCACTTACTTACTTCAGATGCCAAATTGAAGCACAATTTGAAATATTTTTCATCTTTAACAAAGACTTTCTGTACAAAGTATTAGTAGTCATCTTAGTTCATACGTTATGACAAAATGATTTCATAACCAAATAGGGGTTGTTCTATCTCTGCTTTTAGTCTGGGAGTCAAAGTGCATTATCTGGTTTTTGCCTTACACTGTTCTGTTTATATTAATTCACTGTCATGGAAAAGTTTAGAAAAATACATATGTGGACTGCTAACCTATACTCTAAGGGGATCCCTTCTACAGTGATAGAAATCAAACAGGGCCATCACAAATAGGTGAAACACAGAATTAAAAGAAGGAGCCAAAGTGGATTGAGCTGATAAGATAGAGCCGAATTGCCATAACTGTTATTAAAAGCAAAGGAGCCACAATTTACCTTTTAGAGATGGACCGATGGCTCCCAACAGGGGCAACATGTGGTGGTGCACAAGGGGTCACATGCACCCCCCAGTGTGCAGCCCCCCCCCCCCAACTGTCAGCACCACATCGCTTCCAAAGAGTGCAGGCATGATCCTGCCCCTCCGCCAGAGCAGCCTGGCCCAAGAGCAGCTTGAGCTTCTCTAGGTAATGCTGTTATCAGGTGTCCCGCTCTGGCATTGGGAAGGGACTGCCCCTGCACTCCCTGGAAGTCGTGTGGTACTTCTGGAGGGAGAGGTGGGTGGGAGATGGGAAGGGGAGGGCCTTGAAATGGAGGGGAGTTGTGGGGGGCACGTAGTTAGCATTCCCGCTGGTCCAGGAGCTCTCTCACCAGTCCCCACTGGCTGCCGAGGTCTTTAGCTGAACTGTACATGCATATAAAAGATAGAATGTAGCCCAAAATTTGCAATTACTTCACATTACATAAAAACTTGTCCTTCAGCCTTACACAGCAGTTGAATGGTGTAGTGTCACAAACCACCTTATGTAACTATCCTAGTCTTGCCTGCCTTGTCTAGAACTCTTCCAAATGAGCAATGCTTCCTTTTATAATCCTCAAGCATGTTTCTGGCTGACAAATCTAAACAGAAAAGAAACTACAGTTTTAAAGGAAGGTGAGGGATGAATCAATTCCAATAGATTTATGCTTAAACGGATCTTACTACAGTGAAGTAACATGCATCTCCAGAGAAATTAATTTTAAAACAGGATGATTAAGATCAGATGCCTAGAATTCCATGCCAGTCCTAGAAGAGAGGCACCCCAAGCAAAGGTAAATGCAAATCCTTCCAGAACTAGATCTTCAGAGGGCTTAAATCAGTACACATCCACTGATGGCATCAGTGGAGAATGTGAGGCTTGGGCCAACACGTTGCTCATCATGCTCTGGAAAAGAGATTATATTAATAGCTGTGGGTCTGACAGCCTTGCCAGGCTCTGGGCAAGGTGAGCGGGGGCCAGCTCTGTGCTTGTGGAAGGGGCAGGTTAATAGCAGTATAATCAGTGTGACAGGGTGATATGGGGTGTCTGGGGTAGAGGTAGTACCTTTGACTCTCCGGCAGCTGTGCCTTTTCAGGCCGATGGAAGCACTGGTCCTCACCCACCACTCAACTCTCACTGTTGGCTCCTAGCAGCTGTTGTGCATTACAGCAATGCCATCCCCCGGGCAAATGCATCAGCTTGCAGGTGAAACACAGTGAGGGGGGTCTGGTCTGTCTCACATATCGACCTTATGGAGGAACTTGTTCCTTTGCCTTTCTAATGCACAGTCTCAACGGCAGACCACGAGGTGTGATGCTGCAAACCAACAACTCCTGTGAAGGCGGAGGAAGATGCCCCACTGCCTTGTGGGTTATCCTGGGAAGGAGTAAGGCTAAGGTTGTAAACCCGGACAGAAAATCCAGAGGGGAGTCCTAAGGCGCTTCTATGTCAACTCCTGGCACTGTCCCGGCAACTCCTGCAGCTGAGCTGGTACCAAACGTAGAAGTTATCCTTTCCTTTGGACTATATCAGTAAAGCCGAGGCAGGGGACCTGGTGTCTGGGCAGCCCAGGGTCTCCATAAAAATTGCCCAGGCTCGCACCTGGAGAAGTACTCCAGCATTGCTTAACAGCATTGAACCAACACGGGAGGCAACAGATACCAGTTATCAGCTCTTGCTCGACTGGCATAGAGAATGAGTGCCAGGGGTTGCTTCCAAAGGTGGAAGAGATCATTGGATCTCATTGGACAGTCACCGCCCGCCTTAAGCTGGGCAGCCCCCAGCCAGTTGGTTACTGTCTCGCCACAGTTCACTTGCCTCACTGGGTGCATGAGGCTTAAGGTTTCCAAACCTGACAAGTGACTGAAATGAGCACCAGAGAAACCAACAAGAAAATTGTTAAGAAAAGGAAATCATCAAAGTTTCAAGCTTGCTTGTTGGAATGTGCGGACCATGTTGACTGGTTTGACTGAAGATCATCAGGACATCAGCGACACCCAAAAGACCGCTGTCATCAACGAGGAACTGAAGAGGCTCCAAGTTGACATCGCCACTTTGCAGGAGATGTGACTCGCAGCTTCGGGATCCCTAAAGGAAAAGGACTACACCTTCTTCTGGCAGGGCAAAGCCCAAGAGGAACCCAGGGAGCACGGTGTTGGCTTTGCCATCAGAAACACCCTTCTGCAAACGGTGGAACTAGTCACGGGCGGATCAGAAAGACTCCTTCTGGTCAAACTTCAAACCTCTGCCAGTCCCGTCAACCTGATCAGCGCTTACACTTCAACCCTGAACGCCACACCAGAAGCAAAGGACAAGTTCTATGATGAGCTTAATGCCACCATAGTGCAAATACCTGTTTGTGATCAATTGTACCTTTTGGGTGACTTCAATGCAAGAGTTGGAGCCAATCGTGTCTCATGGCCCTCTTGCCTAGGTCACTTTGGTGTGGGAAAAATGAATGACAATGGAGTGTCTCCTCAAACTTTTCACATACCACAATCTGTGCATCACAAACACATTTTTTCGAACCAAGCCACCGCATAGAGTGTCATGGAGATACCCACACTTGAAACACTGGCACCAATTAGACTTGGTCATCACCAGACGTGACAACCTCAAAAACATCCTCCTGACACTCAGCTACCATAGTGCCGACTGCAATACAGATCATTCACTACTCTGCTCCAAGCTCAAGCTGAGACCCAAGAATCTGCACCATTCTAAACCAACTGGAAGGCCCCGCATTGATGTCAGAAAGACAGCAAACTCAGAAAAAGCCAAAATGTTCAGAAAGACCCTTGAGGAGAATCTGCGCAGTGGCCCTGGGGGTGCTGATACGACAGCCAGATGGCAGCATCTGAGGGACACAATCTACAATACGGCCTTAAGAGCTGGAAACACAAATGACTGGTTCAAAGCTAACTCTGATGAGATGATTTTAGTCATCGAAAAGAAGTGCGCTGCACTTCTGGAGTATAAACGCTCACCGAGTCAGAGTACCCAGAAAGCACTCAGAGTATCCAGAAAAATAGTACAGCAGACAGCCAGGTGCTGTGCTAACAACTACTGGCTTAAGCTATGCAGCAGTATCCAGACCTGTGCTGACTCTGGTAATCTCAGGGGAATGTACAAGGGCATAAAGAAGGCAATGGGACCCATCCAGAACAAGACGGCACCTCTGAAATCCAAATCTGGTGAAGTCATCACTGACAAAGCCAAACAGATGGATCGCTGGGTCGAGCACTACTCCGAGCTGTACTCATGAGAGAACATTGTGGTTGATACAGCCCTCAACGCCATCGAGCTCCTGTCAGTCATGGATGAGCTGGACCAGGAACCAACTGTGGTTGAATTGAAGAAAGCTATTGACAGCACTGCCGTAGGAAAGGCCCCAGGCCATGATGGTTTTCCGCCAAAGGTAATCAAGTGTGCCTTGGACACACTCCTAGAACCCCTACATGAGCTGCTGTGCCTGTGCTGGAGGGAGGATGAGGTTCCACAGGATATGCGGGATGCCAACATTGTAACCTTGTATAAGAACAAAGGAGATAGAAGTGACTGCAACAATTACCGTGGAATCTCCCCCCTAAGTATCACTGGTAAATTGTTCGCTTGTGTCATCCTCGGCAGACTCCAGAAGCTCGCTGCGAGGGTGTATCCTGAATCCCAGCACGACTTCCGTGCTGAGAGATCTACCACTGACATGGTCTTCTCCTTGAGGCAGCTGCAGGAGAAATGCAGGGAGCAGAGGAAGTCACTCTATGTCACCTTCATCGACCTGACCAAGGCTTTCAACTCGATCAGTAGGGATGGACTGTTTAAATTGCTCCACAAGATAGGCTGTCCACCACGGCTCCTCAAGATGATCCAGTCTTTCCACAAAGATATGAGAGGAACCATCCAATAGGACGGCACATCATCAGATGCTTTCAGTATCAAGAGTGGCGTCAAACAAGGATGCGTCCTTGCTCCAACATTGTTCGGGATGTTCTTCGCACTCCTCCTGAAGCATGCCTTTGGATCCTCAACAGAGGGCATCTTTTTGCACACAAGATCTGATGGGAAACTGTTTAATCTTGCAAGGCTAAAGGCTAAGTCTAAGGTGCGGAAAATGCTCATTAGAGACACGCTGTTTGCAGACGATGCTGCTGTCGTGACACACACAGAAGGCCAGCTTCAAAAACTGCTGGATCAGTTCTCCAAAGCATGCAAGGACTTCAGGCTTACCATCAGCCTAGAGAAGACAAACGTACTTGGTCAGGACGTTGCTGAACCTCCATCAATCAGCACTGACAACTATTCATTAGAGGTCGTCCACGAGTTTACTTACCTCGGGTCCACCATCATTAACACCCTGTCGCTGGAGACTGAGCTAAACAGGCGGATTGGAAAAGCAGCCACAACTCTGTTCAGACTTAGCAAGAGAGTGTGAAACAACAACAAGCTGTAAACTCACACCAAAATGCAAATCTACAGAGCCTGCATCCTCAGCACCCTCCTCTATGGCAGCAAGTCTTGGACCTTGTACGCCCACCAGGAAAAGAGGCTGAATGTCTTCCACTTGCGCTGCCTCAGGTGCATTCTTGGGATATCATGGAAGGACAGACTGCCCAACAACACCGTCCTCGAGCAAGCTGGAATTCCAGCCATGCATACCCTCCTCAGGAAGCAGCAGCTCCACTGACTTGGACACGTCCATAGGATGAATGATGGAAGGATCCCAAAAGACATCCTGTATGGCGAGCTAGCCTCTGGCAAAAGACCTCCCGGACGCCCCCAATTGCGCTACAAAGACGTCTGTAAGAGGGACCTCAAGGAGGTAGACATCAACCCAGATAGTTGGGAGGAGCTGGCAGACAACTGCAGCAGCTGGAAGCAGGAACTACATGAGGGCCTTCAGAAGGGCGAGATGAAGATCAGACAGCTGGCAGAGGAGAAGCGAGCCCATAGAAAGGACAGCAAGGACCTGACAGACACCCACTACATATGCAGCAGATGTAGCAAGGACTGTCACTCTCATGCAGGCCTCCACAGCCACAGTCAATGCTGCAAATGACGATCCTACATGGAGTTACGAAGGGCGCGATCCATAGTCTACGCAGACTGAAGGATGCCTAGGAGGAGGAATTAGTGTGACTAGTCATACACTTAAGGTTAAGCACTTGACTACATTGGAGCTAGAGAATTCAGCACTCCTCCAGGTTGAGTGCTTAGCCACCCACTATTATGAAAAAGCTTCATCGCCAAACTTCACTGAAAGCATCTGGCTATAGAAAAGTACAAGGGGAACTCCTTTTCTTTGTTCACAGCTCAGGGGAATACTTGGAAATTCCCCCATCCTCCCTCTGAAGCAAGTGGACTATTCTAAGCAAAGCAAACACAAATAGAATTTAAAGAATCGTCTTTCATTTAAATAAGCCTGAGGTACAGTATGTCATGCTTTAGACTGTGGCAGTTATTTCCCAGAAATACACAATGAATGTCACAAAGGCTTGTCCAGAGAAGTTAAGACTGACTCATCTTGCCCAGTATCCTGTCTTTCAACTGTAGCCAAAGTCAAATGATTCAGAGGGAATGAACAGAACAGCCAATTATTGCATGATCCATCCCCTGTTGTCCAGTCCCAGCATCTCACAGTCAGAGATCGAGATCACGGGGTTGCCTCATCCCTGACCATCTTAGCTAGTAGTCAAGATGGGTGAGGTATGTGTGGAAAAGGGAAAGTCGAACATGTAATCTATTATATAGTTGAGCGTTTATCTATGCATCCATCTGTCTGTTTATCTATGCATCCATGACTCTGTCAGTTCCAGAATGTCTCCCAAATGGTAAGAGCTAGGACCACCAAATTTGTTATGCAGCTTCCCCTTATTCTAACTTAGAGGTCAGGTTTTGGTTGTGCCAGGAAAATGGGATGTGCCTGAAATGCAGTTGTTTCTCACAAAATGCTAAGAGAAGGGTTTACTAGCAGGGCCAGTTGTACTATAGAATGACGTTTGGGGCAGTCCCACCTGTACGAGCGTGTCTCTAAATGTTGCTGGCCACTGACCACGGGCACAGTTCCGTACTGGTGCTGGCCATAGTTGTCCGTCTTTCCTGTGCTGACCCCCGTTCCCCACAGTGGCAGCCCAATCCACTCTGCCCCTGCCCTCAGCCCCAGCACTGCCTGGCCCCAGGTGGGCAGCACTGCCCCTGCCACCCCAATCAGCCCCAGGGAGCAGCCGCTGCCATCCGAGCAGCATGGCCCCCACCTCCATAGGCAGTTCTATGGAGCTGCTGTCGCTGGAACAGCATGGCCCTGGAAGGGGGAACCAGAGCAGTGCAACCCCAGGCAGCCCTGTGAGGCCACCCCTGTAGGAGCCGTGCCACTCTCATTGCAGTGGTTGGCCCCAGTAAGCCCCACCCACAAACTGCCCAGCCCTCTCCTGAACCCCTGCCCAGGGTCCCCAGCCCCCTCCCCTGACTCCTGCACCCGCACCTCTGCCTTTATCCCCACATACCTCCCGGGCCCCTGCCCTGACTCCTGCTCACACAGGCACCACCCTGTGCCCTGAGCCCCCACAAGGACCTGAGCAATGCCAGGTAAATCCTCTATCTGAAAATAACACACTTTCATGCATGAGCCAAACAGTCCTAAGTTTGAAGTTTACTTAACTTGCTGTTCTGTGTGTTTTAGCCTAACAGATATTATAAATGTTCTGGTCTCTAGCAGGTGAATGACCTAGCCAAAAAATTTCTGGCTCAGCAAGTGCCCTTTGATGTCATTATTTGTTAGAAACTTCAAGAACAGATAATTAACATTTTCTGATAATGCATAATGTACATCTCGTCCAGATAATGTTCTGTCTGTGCACACTATTTTAGAATGCAGGAACATTGTCCCCTCCTAGGCTCTGCTTATGGCACATAGTCTACTTTACTGTGGACTGTTGTTCCTTAATTTAATTTCAGCTGTTGGATTGAGTGTGCAGGTGCCAGGCTGTGTCCATGGCCCATAGTGAACAATATATAAGACTAGAGGAATTGGTGGCTTCTCCTGCTTTAAACATTTATTCTCGGACTCTCTGCACAATTTCTGAATGTGTATGGGTCAGATCAGCCTCTTGTACTGAAAGCCAACAGCAGAGGACGAGAGAGGATGGGCAGTGTCCCTTCTGCTTCCCCGCATGGGAAGACAGTTTTAAAACCTCTTGGGAATCTTGTTTAGTGGAAGACGCAACAAAGGTACTCTGAGTTAGCATTGTCTCCCACGTACTCCAGCCATGTCCCCTTACCAGCCAAGGTTTTCACTTGAGCTGTGTCTACACCATCCCCTCCCTTTTGGAAGGGGCATGCAAATGAGCAAGATCAGAAATGCGAATGAGGTGCAGATTTAAATATCTCTTACCGTATTTGCATATTACCATATGATCTTGCGTCCAGAAGAGCCATTTCAGGAAGCTAAAGCATCTATGTCAACCGTGTTCCTTCAAAAGGAAACACCCCTTTTGAAAGCACGCTTCTTCCCCTTTTTTTTCACTTGCCTAAAATCAAGTGGCCACAGAGATGTTACATAGCTACAGATGGGAAGGGAGCTGGTCTTTGCAGATGGACATTCACTCTCTCCCGAAACACCATAGAGGTTTACATCCCAGCAACAAGATGACTAGTGGGAATACAATGAAGAATTGTTAGCCTCTTAAGGTTGCCTCAGAACTCAGAGCTACAATGCAGCTAAATGACCACAAGTTCAGGAGGTGATATTTCACTGTATAGGGCCAGTTACTGGAACACCATTGTATAGAACCTGCCTGCGCTGTGGTAGTGCTGTTGAAAAATAAAGATTTCTTGTATTATTTTTCTGGGCTCAATTCTGCTCTCCATGGGGCTAGTGTGGAGCTTTATTATCACAGGCAAAGGCCTGGAAAGTTCAGAGAAGCAAAGATTCCCAGAGTGACTCCCTGGAGTTTCGCTGGGGAAGGCCATGCAATGTAAACGAGCTCTTCTCCCTCACTGCACACTCAGGTAAGGACCATGCTTTGTGAGCCTAAACAGTCTTCAGGATCGTATTCCACCTTCAAATACTTACGTGCACATACTGCAGGAGTTACTGTACCTTTGTGTGCAAGTATAGTACTTAGCAAGGAAAATCAACAGAGCTGCTGGCGACATTAAGCCCTACAACCAAATACCGTTCAGAGATCAGTGGAATTGTGCACATATACCAAAATGCATAACTTGGCTCCACTTCTTAGAATGCAAGAGTTACTGTGGGGACTCAGTCTGCCACCTACAGCATAAAGACAGAGGGAGAGTTGCACTGGTTTAATTGAGGTGGGATATTGAGGTGTAATATTAATTACCATTGTTGACTTCATCGAATACTACCCGTATAGCCCTCAGGACATCACCTGGGCTGCAGCTAGGTGCTGACTGGACTGCAGGCGGCCCGCAGGCTGCATGTGGAGAACCACTGGAGGCCAATATACACAGAGAGGTATGGGGAATGTCAGTTTTATTCCAAATATACACTCAGTTTCTAGACCCTGTGATTGAAGGCAAAAGGCTTAAAATGTGACCTCAGTGTAGTCCTAAAGGTTCAAAAACCCAAAGATGATTTAAAAGTGTACTAGCAAACTATTTTACTATTTTGAAAAATCATGAGATATTTCAAGTCCGTGTTGGGGGTGGCTTCTGTAAAAGAGTCTTGTAACATACTTGGCTATCACAGGAACCCCATTCTGCTGGGACTTGCACTGTTCTTGGGGCTGCAACCCCCACATAAGTCTTGGGTTCCTGCAACCCGTACGTAACTCTAATTTTCGCGCAAATCAAGGATATATGGGAATCAGGCTACAGCCTGGTTCCTGCCCCTGTCCCCGGGCTTGCAGGAGCTGGTAAACTGACCAGCCCACCAGGGGTGGTCAGTTTCCTGGTTCCCAGAGTGGCAGGGAGCCAGCAACCAGGGGGCAGCCTGGATCCTGTCTTCCCGCCACTTGTGGGACCCAGGAAACTGACCAGCCATGTGATGGCTAGTTTCCTGTGTCCCATAAGCAGCAGGGAGTTGAGAACCAAGCTGCCACCTGGTTCCCAGCTCCCCGCCACGCCAGGGACCAAGAAACTTCTCCTGTCAGGAACAGCAGCCTGACTCTCAGCAGTCGTGTTAACCCGAGACACATGTAACTTGGCTGCATGTATATCGAGGTTTTACTGTAATCTTCACAAATAGTCATATGGGCTACGTCTACACGTGAAGCCTACATCGAAATAGGCTATTTCGACAAGTAACATCTACACTTCCTCCAGGGCTGGCAACGTCGATGTTCAACTTCGACGTTGCGCGGCACCACATCGAAATCGGCGCTGTGAGGGAACGTCTACATGCCAAAGTAGCACACATCGAAATAAGGGTGCCAGGCACAGCTGCAGACAGGATCACAGGGCGGACTCAACAGCAAGCCGCTCCCTTAAAGGGCCCCTCCCAGACACAGTTGCACTAAACAACACAAAATACACAGAGCTGACAACTGGTTGCAGACCCTGTGCCTGCAGCATGGATCCCCAGCTGCCGCAGCAGCAGCCAGAAGCCCTGGGCTAAGGGCTGCTGCCCACGGTGACCACAGAGCCCCGCAGGGGCTCGAGAGAGAGCGTCTCTCAACCCCTCAGCTGATGGTCGCCATGGCGGACCCCGCTATTTCGAAGTTGCGGGACGCGCAACGACTACACGGTCCCTACTTCGACGTTGAACGTCGAAGTAGGGCGCTATCCCCATCCCCTGATGAGGATAGCAACTTCGACGTCTCGCCGCCTAATGTCGAAGTTAACTTCGAAATAGCGCCCGACGCATGTAGCCGTGACGGGAGCTATTTCGAAGTTAGTGCCGCTACTTCGAAGTAGCGTGCACGTGTAGACACAGCTATCATTATAGAAAAATAATAATCTCCTGTCTGTCATCAAAATGCAGGACAGATCTGTGCTGGCTGTAAATAAGACTGGTTGTTTTAAATTCCCTTATCGAGCTCCATCTTAAAACAAACTCAGCTGTTTGCTTCTACTGCTCCAGTTGGGATTATATGACAGGGTTGCCTGTGATAGCAATGGCTGGACACAAGTAACCACAAGGAACCTTCCAGTCCTGCGTTTCTGTGTCCCCCATTTTGCTTACAGCTTGCTGACAAATTTGGCCTAAATACAAATTCTTGCAAGCGCTGAGACATGTCCCATAGGAAATCACAGAAATTAATAAATACCACATCAGGCAGAGCTGGTCACGAGGCTATGCAGAGAGTACTGTCACATGCATCTCTTTGATCTGAGAATGAGCTGCTTGTGGCGCCAAAGTACTGGGGTTGGGGATAGTGGTAATAAAGTGACTCTTTATCTCTTACACAGAAAGAAGGACAGTGCTAGGGTGATATAGAAACTTTATTTAGTGATGGGAGGTGAATCACAGGAGCCTTCTGGTGGCAGGAAGTGGTGGGGGAACTGAAGAAAATGTCCCTCTAAGCTAATGTTGCACTTCCTTTAAAAATTGTCAGCAGCATTGCCCATAAGAGAGCTTTGATCCAAAAAATTTCTCACGCATACAAAGAGAAGGATCAGAAGTTTCTATCATTTCATCTGTGTTTTATCTGAGCATTCTCAAGAGCAGATGTTCCTCAAGGGCCACGTCTGCACATTTCTGGAAAAAGCCGGCGCTCCTCTGAAAGACCCTTGGAGTGTCTGCACCTAAAAGACACTCTTCTGGAAGGAATCCAGAAAAATGCACTGCCTCTTCCAGATTCTGTACTCAGCTCCCCAATCAGGAAGAGCGCCTCCTTCCAAAAGATTCTTCCAGAAGAATACATGTGTAGAAGCCCTGCGGCCCCTTCTCCCAAAAGTGCAGTTCACCATGGCGGCAGCCAGCTGGCGCATGGAGATGCTCCAGGCAGCCCCAGCAGGGCTCTATGGTCTCTGGCCACTTTTAAAGCTGCAAGAACCCAGAGATCCCTTGGCAGGAAGCTGAGAGTGTGGAGACAGGCAGCACGTGCAGTGCTGCAGCACACATTCCCCATCCACACCTGCAGCAACCAGAGCCTGAGGGATGGCCAGCAGCCAGCCACCCTGTGTCCTCCCTTCCCCCCGGCAGCACACCTCCAGGGAGCCAGCTGAGGGCAGCCAGGAGCCCGAGCAACCCACAAAGCACCCAGGCCTCTATCAGACAGACCAGGGAATGCACTGTGATGTGCGCTTACCTGAGGTGCCCTCAAATATGTCTGGGGATGCCCAGATGGAGGTGGCCTGGCTGCTATAGGAGCTCTGGCACTGCCATGTCCATGGTAGTGCAGGGTTGGCATGTGTCATACCCCACCAGGTGGTCCCACAAATGACAGGGACACAGGAACCAGAGAATCCACTACTCTGGGAGCCAGGAAACTGACCACCCCGGTGGACTGGTCAGTTTCGCAGCTCCTGGAAGCCCATGGGAGCCAGGAACCAAGCTGCAGTCTGTCTCCCATATGTCCCCGACTTCCCCGAAAATTAGAGTTATGTAGGGCTGCAGGAACCCAAGACCTATGCGGGGGTTGCAGCCCCAAGAACAGTGCAAGTCCCAGCAGAGATGGTGAGCAGAATGGGGTTCCTGTGATAGCCAAGTATGTTACAAGACTCTTTTACAGAAGCCACCCCCAACACGGACTTGAAATATCTCATGATTTTTCAAAATAGTAAAATAGTTTGCTATTTCATTTTTAAATCATCTTTGGGTTTTTGAACCTTTAGCGCTACACTGAGGTCACATTGGCTACGTCTACACGTGAAGCCTACATCGAAGTAGCCTATTTCGATGTGGCGACATCGAAATAGGCTATTTCGATGAATAACGTCTACATGTCCTCCAGGGCTGGCAACGTCGATGTTCAACATCGACATTGCGCAGCACCACATCGAAATAGGCGCTGCGAGGGAACGTCTACACGCCACAGTAGCACACATCGAAATAAGGGTGCCAGGCACAGCTGCAGACAGGGTCACAGGGCGGACTCAACAGCCAGCCGCTCCCTTAAAGGGCCCCTCCCAGACACACTTGCACTAAACAGCACAAGATACACAGAGCCGACAACGAGTTGCAGACCCTGTGCATACAGCATGAATCCCCCGCTGCAGCAGCAGCAGCCAGAAGCCCTGGGCTAAAGGCTGCTGCCCACGGTGACCATAGAGCCCCGCACGGGCTGGAGAGACAGCATCTCTCAACCCCCCAGCTGATGGCTGCCATGGAGGACCCCACAATTTCGACATTGCGGGACGCAGATCGTCTACACGGTCCCTACTTCGACGTTCAACGTCGAAGTAGGGCACTATTCCGATCCCCTCATGAGGTTAGCGACTTCGACGTCTCGCCGCCTAACGTCGAAGTTAACTTCGAAATAGCGCCCGACGCGTGTAGCCGCGACGGGTGCTATTTCGAAGTTAGTGCCGCTACTTCGAAGTAGCGTGCACGTGTAGACACAGCCATTTTAAGGTTTTTCAGTCATGGGGTCTAGAAACTTAGCTTATATTTGGAATTAAAACTGACATTCCCCATACCTCTCTACGTATATTGGCCTCCAGGGGTTCTCCACATGCAGCCTGCGGGCCGCCTGCAGTCCAGTCAGCACCTAGCTGCAGCCCAGGTGATGTCCTGAGGGCTATACAGGTAGTATTGGATGCAGTCAACAAAGGTAATTAATATTACACCTCAATATCCCACCTTAATTAAACCAGTGCAACTCTCCCTCTGTCTTTATTCTTTAGGTGGCAGACTGAGTCCGCACAGTAACTCTTGCGTTCTAAGAAGTGGAGCCAAGTTATGCATTTTGGTATATGTGGACAATTCCACTGATCTCTGAACGGTATTTGGTTGTAGGGCTTAATGTCACCTGCAGCTCTGTTGATTTTCCTTGCTAAGTACTATACTTGCACACAAAGGTACAGTAACTCCTGCAGTATGTGCACGTAAGTATTTGAAGGTGGAATACGATCCTGAAGACTGTTTAGGCTCACAAAGCATGGTCCTTTCCTGAGTGTGCAGTGAGGGAGAAGAGCTCGTTTATATTGCATGGCCTTCCCCAGAGAAACTCCAGGGAGTCACTCTGGGAATCTTTGCTTCTCTGAACTTTCCAGGCCTTTGCCTGTGATAATAAAGCTCCACACTAGCCCCATGGAGAGCACAATTGAGCCCAGAAAAATAATACAAGAAATCTTTATTTTTCGACAGCACTACCACAGCGCAGGCAGGTTCTGTACAATAGTGTTCCAGTAACTGGCCCTATACAGTGAAATATCACCTTCTGAACTTGTGGTCATTTAGCTGCATTGTAGCTCTGAGTTCTGAGGCAACCTTAAGAGGCTAACAATTCTTCATTGTATTCCCACTAGTCATCTTGTTGCTGGGATGTAAACCTCTATGGTGTTTCGGGAGAGAGTGAATGTTCATCTGCTGTCACTCACAACTGCAAAGACCAGCTCCCCTCCCATCTGTAACTATATAACATCTTTGTGGCCACTTGATTTTAGGCAAGTGAAACAATGGACCTTTATTAAGGCAGAACTGGATTTGCTAAAGCTATGTGAATGGGTAGCTGGGAAACTGGTGGTCAATGGATTTCACTGTGCCACACACAGCCTCCTTGCAAAAAAGCTTTCATATATTTATTGCATATCATTCAATCTGAATAGTATAGCAGATGATACCAAAACCACCAGAGTGCCCAGTATCAATGCAAAAATAGTAGAGCTTGTTTTAAACAGTATCATCTGACCGTTAAGAGAACTGAAATTTGGGTTTGCCATTTGTAACCAAAGGAATCCTATTCACAAGCAGGAATATTTGTTCACTTCCTGTGGTCAAAACAGGATTGCCAAAACAATTACTGAACAAGAAAAAAAGGAGGGCCACGTTCACTAGGATACTCTGCCTGGCTTGTGCCATTTGAGATAAGCAAACCAGGCATAAATTTCAATTACTTAGACTACCTCTACATGGTGATTGCTATTTTGGGATACAAATGTATCAGAAACTAGAACACTGCACCTTTCCCCATACTCAAAATAGAGCTGGCTTTTCAAGCACGATATTCTGGTTCTGGTACCCCTCATCACATGAGGGGTAACAGAACTTCCAGAATAGCCACTTATTCTGAACTTCAGTGCTGCTTGGACAGCACCAAGTTTGGAATAAGGAATTTCAAAATAACTTACATTCTGTGCAAAGCGTAAATTGTGTAACTTATTTTGAAGACAACTCACCATGTAGACATGGCCTTTGTGAGCCCATTCATTGCATGTGAATATCAACAGAGCAGCACAAAGCAGCCAGATGTACAAGGGCAACAGGTAGGGAAGAGCGTCTGAAACAATTTCAAAGTGTTTATTTTCCTTACACAAGAAAGCTCCGAACACATTATGACGAGGTTACATAGCTTGTATAGCTTTTTGATTATCTAGAAGGCCAATTTCACAGTGGCTCCTGGCCAGTGTGCATTATAATTTTGTCCATCCATAGGCTGAATAAATTTTGTTATGTGACCCCAGGCATGTGCATATGTGTACCACCAGTAGAAACACGTTTCTGTCTGTGGACACTCTGCTAATCAGCGGGGCAGCATCTGAATCTCTCCTGGGTGTCTACCCAAGCACTCAGGTTACAAGCAACAGTGCTCCTAGCTGCTTTCCACTGTTCCAGTAAGGCAAAGCAACTCTAAAATGAGCTGAACTGACTGGTTAAACTGGGATGTTGTTTTGAATTGGCAGAACAATGCATACCAGCTGGTAAATTTGTCCAAATGTATTGTTTTTCAACTTACTTCTGGAACTACTTCCTCTAGCACATGCTGCTTCTACACTGAAATTCAGCGCCCAGAACTCTAGTTTTATTACTGGCCTGTCTGGCTTTTACCGAAATTACATCAAAGAGGGAATAATTGGTCAGATGTCTTGGGTCCTTTGTAAGAGGGTCACATTTTCTTGTTCATTGTGCTTTATATTTTATCTTTATTTTACTGTTTTACTGGAAAAACAAAACAGAAGTACACAAGGAATAGTCAAAAAGATAAGGTACTAATTAAAATTTTAAGTTAAAAGTTAAAATCAAAACAGGACAACAGATGTTCATGAGATGTGAATACTAGCTAATGAAAGGCACATCTTTAACTACACTCTCAGGCAAAAAGAGGAACATGGCAGCACTTGTTTATGTAATGTCACTTTGAGAGCACATTCTTGGGTGATTATGCTTTGCTTCTGCAGCCAAATTTAAATGAAGTGGCAGTTGCTCATTAATTGTATTTGATAAGAGTGTTACTGTTATAAGAAGTTTGTTTTCTTTTATGTTTCAGTATGTTCCCAAAGGAAATCATGACAGCGCGCTACTTGATAAAATTTCTCGAGACACTTGATAAGGATTGGAATTGTGCTATGTGAAGAGTACATTTTTTTTCTACTGGTGACCAACCTGAAGATGTGTGGTTTCAGTTTTGTCCTTCTTCTTTGCTTATAAAGCTTAAGACTACACAGAGCATAAACACTGTGATGCTTTAGCATGTATTCTGTTGCTTTTAGTTCTTAGGAACTCTATTAAGTGTACCTTTACAGTGGTAACTTAAGGTCATGAGACGTTACCACAGACAAATCTAAGGAGGAAATCGATAACGTCAGTGGTGAAAGTCGGAATGGGGGTGTTATATTGCAAGGCCCTGATCTTGCAATGCTTAATTTTATGCTAATAAGTAGTTTAACTGATTTTCATAGGACTGTCAGGTTATAAGTATAATATTCCTCTGGGGTCAGAAGCTGGCAGCCGGCTGGCTAATTAGCTTCACCTGCTAAACCTGGGAAAAGACCAACAACTTAACTGGTAGATCCTCATAAAAAGGTGGGGAGGGGCTGCAATATCTATTACAGAAAAGGTTCTCACAACAATTTTTTTGGTGCCTTCAGCCTGTGGCAATCAGCTCTTACTGGAGGCCACCCTGACTAACAATTTTTCCTAAAAAGCTTAATTAACTCTAGGAAAAGCAAATACATATATACATATACATGGCCAAATCTTTGTCATTTACGTAGGGCTTTTTTTCCAGACTCAAAAATAAAATAATGCAAAATTCTCTGTTCTGTATTCCAACTAAATGGAACAGAAAAAATATTGAGGGCACTAAAAAGTGATACAAGTTGCACCTCCTTGGCTCAGCATGTTTGGAACGTGACATGTCCTGAATGACAGAATTTGCTGGACCATGGGGTGGTCCAGAGCTTCTGCCCCAGGCAGCCCCAACCATCTGCTTCCCAGGGACTCCAGGCTTCCTGGGGCTGCCACAGGGCTCCAGTGATGGGGGGAGCTTTGGCAGAGGATTTGGCCCCAGACCCAGGCTCCAGCATGGGCTCTGCCCTCCGCCTTACTCTCCATACTGTGGCAGGACCAGCAGGGGCTCCAGCTCTGGTGCGAGCCGGGCTACCAGACACTGCTCTGACCCCAGCCCCTGCCACAGGACTCTCTAGTCCTGCACCATCTGTTGCCGGACAAGAGAGTATTGGATTTAAGAGGTTTAACCTGTATCAGCAAACACACAGATACCACTTTTCACAACAGCCTTCCTCAGCCCAGCAAGCTGGGGGACAAATTAAGCCCTGGGTAGGGAGGCAGTGGAGACTGGAGCAAGGTGGTGGGTGGGGGAGAATGGGTGTGAGGCTGGGGAAGGCAGCAGCGGCAGGGCACAATGTGGGGAGTGGGGACCCTAGGGCCAGCAGCAACCTAAGCCAGAGCTCAACATCCTGCCTCTGGGGGTCACCGGCCCACTGACCCAGGGCTGAAGCCAGAAGCCTGAGCCCTGCTGCCTGCAGCAAGGTGGGAAACTCACACCAGCTGCCTGCTTCTCTGGCGTCTGTGTCCTCTGTGGCTCCAGAGGGGGCCAGGGCCGAATGCATGCTGGAAGCACTGCCACTTCCCCTCTCTCCCTTCACCACTCAGCAGTCTGTGGCTGCAAGAAAAGCCCTTGGTGGCCACCAGTGCTCCCCCTACGTTTTTCCATCTGTGTGCAGCATAAATTTTGTTATGCACACTGAAGCACGTGCAGCGTGCACTGCCAATAGAAACCCACACGGCTGGCTGTGGACACTCTGCCTGTCAGCCGTACAGCACCTGAATCTCTCCTGGGTGGCCGCCCAAAGACACAGCTTACCAGGAACACTGGCGACCACCCACAGCCACGGTGGCCCACATTTGAGAAATGCTGAGGAACAGCTCCAAGAAGCAAATGATGGAGGGAAACCCGGAAAAGTCCCGTTATCACAGATGAGGTCTTTGAAGCAGGATTCCCTCCAATTTTTTCCCATCCGTGGGCAGACTAAATTTTATTATGTACACCCAGGTGTGTGCAGATGTGCACTGCCAATATAAATACATGCTGATGGCTGCAGGCCGCTTTGGGCACTCTGCTTATCAGCTGGGCAGCACTTCAATCTCTCTTGGGCAACTGCCCAAGTGCTCAGTTTACAGGGAACACTGCTCTGAAGTATCAGCTAGGAACTTCTTGGGAGGTGAACTCCGATGAAGTGGGTCTGTCCCACGAAAGCTCATCACCAGATAAATCATTCTGTTAGTCTTTAAAGTGCTACATTGCTGCTGCTTTGTCTTCCTGCAGTAAAGGACAGGCATGAGGGAAAGGGATTTAACCCGCAGCCATTAATCTGACAGGAAACCTCTCTCCCTCTGTGAGAGGGGCCCAGGCAGGATTTTCCCAGGAACGGGTCTGGCTATGCAGGCACAAGCCTGGGTCCAGCCAGAAGAGGGTGATGAATATAGGCCTCAATCTTTTACGTGGACTATTTATGTACATAAAGCTAAGCTCAGGCATAAAACTTCACAGGATCAGGATCTAATTCTATACCACCATCTAAGTGTCCCTTGACTCGATAAGCAGCGTGTCCTGAAAGAATTCCTAAACATTAGGGGTTCTAATCCCAGTGTTAAGCTAATGTATGGATCAGGCAATGTTCAGGATCAGTGCCATCGGGACAAAGACAGATGAAGGCTTCCAGTTTAAAAATATTCTGGCAGCAATCTGGGGCAACTGTTCATACCCCTAGGGGTCTGGCCCACAGAG
Organism: Carettochelys insculpta; assembly: GCF_033958435.1. Classification (NCBI taxonomy): domain Eukaryota; kingdom Metazoa; phylum Chordata; order Testudines; family Carettochelyidae; genus Carettochelys; species Carettochelys insculpta. The sequence continues at coordinate 89,174,427 of NC_134137.1, read as the reverse complement.
GCCGTGTCTACACGTGCCCCAAACTTCGAAATGGCCACGCAAATGGCCATTTCGAAGTTTACTAATGAAGCGCTGAAATGCATATTCAGCGCTTCATTAGCATGCGGGCGGCAGCGGCGCTTCGAAATTGCCGCGGATTGCCGCCGCGCGGCGCGTCCAGACGGGGCTCCTTTTTGAAAGGACCCCGCCTACTTTGAAGTCCGGACTTCAAAGTAGGCGGGGTCCTTTCGAAAAGGAGCCCCGTCTGGACGCGCCGCGCGGCGGCAATCCGCGGCAATTTCGAAGCGCCGCTGCCGCCCGCATGCTAATGAAGCGCTGAATATGCATTTCAGCGCTTCATTAGTAAACTTCGAAATGGCCATTTGCGTGGCCATTTCGAAGTTTGGGGCACGTGTAGACACAGCCAGAAAGTAGACAAGTGCTGTGTAACACATTTCCTTTGGCCCTGCTCTTCCTTGCATCTTCCAGAATGTTATTTGTAATGGACAGTGTACCTTGCAGGACGCACAGTGGTGTCCCAATTGTCCCTTTGAGTTGATGCTACGTCCTTGGCAGGAGGCTTGAAAAGAAACCTGATTGAAAAATGAAACACAGAAGGAAAATATCTTATCCAGTGTCTAAATTTTCCATTGAGTTCAATACAACATCTAGTTACTGCCAAAAGTTTTACTTTTCCAAAAGTGCACCTACAAGCATATTACTCACAAAAACACGGGAACTTTCTTGCTAATCATCATCATGGTGCAAACTTTGTGCACAACTCCCCAACCTGTTTACACACCAGGTAACAGAAGTTGACCTGGGGGGCTCTTTTTCTAAAAAATTCAATACACCTATTTTAAGGAAAACTCTGTAGGATTCAGCCTCCCACTGTGCCTGGAGAGCACGTTGAAGGGTTTTCAGTAAGAGCTTTGGTACCCTTGACAAGGCAGGGTTGGCAAAATTGTTAGCCATGACTTTCTTCAGATCTTACCACTGGGATGGGCAAGCAGGAATAGTGAGTGGGTCGCATGAGTGGCCCTCCTCCACTTCAGTGAGCTGCAGCGGCCTGCAGCCCACAGGCGTTCCACCTGCACCCCTGCCCCACAGGCACCAGAGCCCCACACTTACCTGCTCCTCCCCCTCCTTCCTGACATTTTGGGAGTGTGTGAATCACCAGCTTCGCACTCTATCCGCACTCCCCCTCTCCCCCAGAGCTAGAACAGGGAGACCAGCTAATTCGCAGCATGCCAGCTCTGGGAGGGAGGGGAAGGAGGGAGAACAGAGGGAATCAAGCAATTTGCATCTCCTCTGAAAGTGCTGGGACAGAATAGGGAAGCTTAAGAAGTGCAGGGCTCTGGTGCCTCAGTGCGTGAGAGGCACGTGGGTGAGGGGCAGTCAGGGGTCTTCGGGCCACAGTTTCTCCACCGCTGGCTTACCACCATGACTGCACTTGTCTCACATGGCAAGCCATAGGGCACAGCAGTGTCTTCCCTCCCTGTAGAAAATCTCACCTCTCACCCTCTTGCTATTCCCCTTGCTACTTGGGCCAGCTCCCCTCAGGGAGACAAAACAGCCATGGGATTTGTATATGGTAAAGAATATTTTAAAACAGAGATAGGAAAGGTGCAACACATTGCAAGAAAAAGTCACTTGGGTTTCTGTGTTGGTTCTAAGGTCATCAGGGTAATATATGCCACAGCTGGTCTTGGAATATGAGAGTGCAGACTTGAAATGAAGAAGAAGAGAAGAAAGAAAAAAGAAAAAATCAGTTGATTGTGAGAAGTACTGAACACCTTTCCCCTTACTGTGTCAGAGCTCCTGTTAGTTGACTTTAAAAAAAAATGCTCTTCACTCCACGAAAGTTCTTCCAATAGCTTATTGCAATTTCTTATCAGATACTTAAAATTCCCTCCTAGATGTCACAAGCTTCAAACCAGGGTGTGCTTATTAAAAACAAACAATGGTGTTATGACCTTTACAAGACAGCGATGGTTAAAACCCACATGTTGCTACAGAGTGAGACTGTACTCGGGGGTGTGCAAGATTTGACGGCTGGGTGCACTCTGCTTTGTCTCCTGTGTTCTCTCACACCCTTAGACTATGAGCACACATGCTGGGAACTTGACTGCAGACTGTGCTTTTGTTCGTTTGCAGGGTGCACTCCAAGATACACAAGAGAATGCAACAGCCTGGAACAAAGTGGAAGTCACAGCACTCTGAGGTGCTTGTTGTGTCAGCTTTGCAGCTCCCAGGCTCAACAGTACTTTAAATGGACAAAACTGATCTTCTGCTATGGGGCTGCACCAGCAGAGAAAGGACTGTTTCTTGCCCTGGCTCCTGCCTATCCTGGGTAACAGAATGATAGACTGCAACTTAGGGTATGTCTTTGCAGTAGTTAGACATCTGTGGCTGGCGTGTGTTAGCTGATAACTCAGGCTTGCAGGACCTGGCCTGCCAGGCTGTTTAACAGTAGTGTGGACTTATGGGTTTGGGCAGGGGTCCTAGACCCCACGCTCCAGCCCAAGTGCACAAGGCTACACTGCAGTTGAACATAAGGTGACTAGCCGTCCCTTATTGGGCAGGACGGTTCTGTATTTGGGATGCCAAAAAGGCATCCCTACTTATTTTTTAAAAGGGACAAATAGTCCTGTATTTAGGCCCTCGGGGACTGGGGGTGGGGCCGGGAGTGCCCGCAGCCGCTGCTTTCCTGGGGCTCTGGGGTTGGGAACACCCGTGGCTACCTCTTCCCCAGGGCTGAGGGGAGGGTGCCAGCTTCCCATGGCTTGGTGTAGCCAGGAGGAGCCACTCCTCCCCCACATATCTCCCTGTCCTGTATTTGGGACAGATAGATATGATCATCCTGTTAAACAGCTTCTTAGCCTGAGTCCTGCAAGCTTGAGTCAGCTGCAGGCTGGCCTTAGGGCTGTGCAAACAGGGCATACGGTGTACTTTACTTTTGCTTGCACTGTTAATCCATCTTTACTCAGTGTGGTAATGAGTGAAAAGTGCATTAGGCTGAATTATGAAGTCTTAACATGTTTTTTCCTTAGCCTTAATGCAAGAAAATTCCATCAAGAGTTTGAGCTTTATCTGAGCCAGGATTGTGTAAAAATTGATTAAAAGTGTCATGATTTGGTCTATTCTTAATAAAATGGACCAGGAAGGAATACTTTGTATCTTTGTCCTCATTTGTCTTCTAGTTCGTGCCAGAAATCAAAGCCCTTCTTTACCACTTGGAAACCAGGACAGCATCTAAACAAAACGAAAGAATAATCTAAGCTCTTAATGGCACTAAACCTAGGACTAAACAAACCAAACTGAAATACAATAAGTATAAAAAAGTATCTGTTACACCAGTGCTTGCCTAACACAATACAACTGGCTCAAGATGAGTTATGTAACCTAGAATTGATTTGTTCTACTTGCTGTCTTAGGTCTTGAGTTTTTAAGTGCCCTTTGTCCCATTAAAACCAGTTGCAATTGATGGTGCTCAGGACATGATCAAACCATTAGTTGTCCAATAGGTCTTTTGTTTGTCTGTCCAGCCAATAGCTGAGATAGGATCACATGACTATGCCTCCTCAAATATGGCAAGCTTCAGCACAAGATAGAACTAAGGGTTCAAATCTGCAAGGCGCTGAGGAATCTGACCCCAATCCAGCAAAACACTCATATTCTCCAACTGAAGTACATGCTTAAAAATGCAATAGGACTAAAGTGCTCAGCATAAGCAGTATATGACCTTTCACTGTTCAGGTGCAGCTTCCACCTCAGTTTTCCTCTTCTCCATAGGGTAGCTTAAGCTTCCACCCAAATCAAAGTAACTCCTTCCCCTTGTCAGACAAATGGAGTTTGATAACAGAGGTCAACAAAAGCACAAAGCCTTCCTCTCGGTGACCGGTTTGCTCTTTTGGTCCAGACCAGAACTAACAAGGAGCTCTTATTGCTAGGCTTCTTTCATGGTCCTTTGGATCGGAGAACTATGAGCAGTACATGTTCTCTCCAGGTTTCACCCTGAGTCTCTCCCTTTCTTGCCCAAAACATCATATATGTACCTTCCTCAGCCCTTTGGCTGTTCTAGACCAGGGTTCAGCAATCGAAAGAGCAAGAACCGTTTTTTTGAATTTGGTAAAAAACTGATTCAAGAGCCGCTATGCATGTGAATCCAAGATGGTCCTTAATAAATAATACCAAACTGTGCTTTTTGTAACGCCTATCTTAAGAACAGTGCACATACATATCCCACCATACACTGCACATATTAAATGTGGAGTTATCCAATGTTCCAAGATCACATATTGCTTGCTGTTTAGAATGAGATGTTCATTGTTGGGCTCTTAGATATTCACCAAACTATTAAAAATAATCAGGAGGGGTTTTTTTTAACTTTGCAATTATAGCGTCGGGAGCCACAAAGAAGTCCTTAAGGAGCCGCATGCAACTCCATAGCCAGAGGTTGCAGACCCCTGCTCTAGGCCTCTTCCCAGGCTCTTCCAAACCCCTTCCCATGGAGAGGAAAAGATATTCAACAACGCATGAGAGGTAAACCTGACTTTTCATCCTTTTGGCAACCCTCCCAAAATGTGTTGGTGTATCTACTTTTCCCAGGGTTCCTCTGGACTACAACCCCTAGAATCCTTCTAATATGGACTCAGTCCAGTCACAGGAATGTGCTGCTGGACCTGGGATGGACCTTAAAATGTAAGCACTCCATGACAGAGTCACAAATCCAAATTTATCTGACCAAATTCCAGCTCTGGCAACACAGACACATTTCTAAGCGTTAGTTTGTTGTTAGTTGGTTAGATATTTAAAAGTTCATGTTAAAATGATCTGCAACAGATTTGCCAATCACACTGGAGGCTCTAACCTCAAACATGGGAGCCAACACCACTGAATTGTTACAGAAGTGTTTGCATAGCAAGTGATAGGCAAATCTCAAAAAGTTCAGACAAACTACCAGATGTTTGAATGATTATCCAGGGCTGAACTTGTCTGAAGCTCTTTGTTCTTGGCATATTTGTGACATGAGTCTCTTTCAAAAACTTGCTGGGTTTAGCAAGTCCCACAATATTGTAAAAATAGCAATGTCTTGCAATATTTTGCTACAGGCACTTCTAGGAAACTCACACTGGTCTAGGACTGCAAGAAGTACAGGGCTTCTGCAGGAAGAGGCAGGTGGGGGTGGAGCAGGGGCAGGGGCCGGAGCGAGGGGCATGGTGGTGAAGCAGTGAGGCATGGGTGTGTCACTGATGGTGGCTGTGGGGAGGAGATACACACTGGGGGAGGGTGTATGTGACTCCTTGTGCACCCCCACATACCACCTCTGTGCTTATGGTATCCCCATCCTTCAAAAGAGGAAGAGGTGATAATGCTGACTTTCACCACAATGTTTGAGTTCAGTAGCAATTTGAAAGCGTGAAAGTAATACACTCATCCCTTGCTACACAAGCACAGTTGGTTCCCAACTTTCTGCTCGTAGGTGAAAACTCGTAAGAGGGACACTAAATTCCCATTGAAACACACATAAAAGTCTCTGATTGGTTCCTAGCACTCCTAATTTGGTGAAGGAGTGGCAGCATGTGGCGCTGCTTTTGAAAGGTGAGTAAACCTTGGGTTGGTGGGGGGTTGGGGAGGGTTAAAGGTTGGGGGCAGTTTGGGGCCATGAGTGGGAGGGAGTGTTAAAACCTGGTGGTGGGTTGGGTCCGAGGGGCGGACAGGTGGCATTATGGCTGCAGCAAGTTGGGTCTGTGAGCCGGCAGGGTGTCAGGCTTCAGCAGGTTAGGGCCACACGTCAGGAAGGGGAATTAAGACTGCAGCAGGTTGGGTCTGTGGGGCCAGTGGGGGGTTCAGAATGCGTCGGGTTGGGGCCACGGAGCCAGCGGGAGTTTCAGGCTGAGGCAGGTTGGGCCTGTGGGGCTGGTGGGGGGTTCAGGCTGCTGCAGGTTGGGTCCATGGGGCCAGCAGGGTTTCAGGCCATGGGGGGTTGGGGCTGTGGGGCCAGCGGGGCTTCAAGCTGTGGTGGGTTGGAGCCATGGGGAGTGGGGTAAGGCTCGTATTAGCGGAGGGGGGGTTCATTCATCTAGTGAACAAAGGTAGGTACATGTGCCCCTTATTTTAGTGAGTACTCATAAGTAAAGTACTCGTTTAATGAGGGATGAATGTCCTCTGCAATTTATATCTTTGAAAGGTTATGCAGATATTTAGTAACTTCTCTAATTAAACTAATTTCAAAGTGCTGAAGTATTTTAACAGACCACAAGCTGCCAATAAAAGTGTCCCTTCCTCTCCCTCCCACCCTCTCCACCCCCTGCCCAATGCGTAGAAACAGGTCATTTGTTTAAAACAGAAACTGCCTGCTGTGATCTTTATGAAAACAACAGCAGCACTTCAGACAATGCAGCTGAAGGTGGGACTATCAACAGTTATAAATACAACATTAGCAACGTCATTGTATTTCCCTTGACTTCCACACTAGTATCTCTGGGGAAATAAAGGCCTTGTTACTTACTAACTTGAATTCCTGTCATTGTACTTTGGAAATCAATTGCTAAACTAAAACCCAAGGTTATCACCCCTGGGGTCATTCACAAAAAATGATATAAAGCTGAAATAAGTTGACTTTTTCCAATGAATTTTATAACAACAAACTGAGTGGTGGCAGGATCATAGTGGGAATGGAAGAGAATTCCCACAGGAAGTTATATTAAATACTAAAGTGTCACTGCACTTTGATCACTTTGATCACTTTGTTTTCTTAAATTTCTCAACTAATGCAAAGAGATGACGTTGAGTTTTGCAGAAGTTTGAACTCCATCATTACCTTCCCTCTTCCCCAACTTCCCATTTTTTTTAAGGCTGATGAGAGCAAAACCAACAAACTTGTACACTAAACCTCCAGTCTGGCTAATACCAATGTTACCTACCAACCCTGTGTTTTTGGGGAACCAGAGCATGATGACCTGTCAGCCCTGTGCTCTTGGGGAGCCAGGGAGTGACACTCATAGAAAACAAATCCCTTCCCCCAGGCCTCTGCTTGAATCAAAGACAAAGCACTGAAACTGGTAGGGGTGGCTACACCTCAATTCTACCAACAAGGGTGACTGGATTAAGGAAACACCCCTAACCTCACCTGCACTGTAGATGGAACAGAGAGACATCACCATTAGCATAATGAATGGAGAACAGCTCTTCCAAAGCAGGAACCACACTGAACTATGGGATACTGAAAGCAGAGAAGCACTGCCTGATGGGAAATCTCTGCTCCAGATGCTAATGAACCCAGGCCTGCTCACACCCAAATTAGTCATTAACAGACCAATTCTAGTCATGGATCCTATTGATACTTAAAATACCGAAACTGCCTAGTTGCATTGTGACCTCCTTGAAGGAACATCACCCATAGTCAGGCATGATCAGTCTTTATTGCCTCACCTGTGTTTACCCATAATCAAACCCAGTGTTCTCTTGAACCATTGTCCTGTATCTGCAAAAACACCTACCCTTGCTCAAGAAGCTGTTCTGATGCCTGGATGTAAACTCTATAGCAGTTCCATTCAGACCTCATCATTTCCTGCCTGATCGTGCTGAGGGTTCTGCTTGTCTCCTGCCGTATGGACCCCTGGCTACCATCATGAGCTGGGACCCCCAATCAGCGCAAGCTCCACGGAGTGGATGGAATCACTCTTTCTCTCTTTCTCTCTCTCTCTCTCGCCCCCCCAACCCTTCTCTCTCTCGCGTTAGGCATAACCTCCTAACCTTGCCTTATGTAATTACTTATAGGGTTTGCTAGACCGAACATTTATATCGCTTTATTTACTGTTGTAACTGTTAAATACATATACTCACGACCCAAAATAAATAACTTTCATTGTTAAACTGGTTGCTTCTCTCCTTCTTCTTCTCTGGCTCACTATTCCTCAGGGGTTTTGTTTTGGTTTCCCCATTCACTCTGCAACACCACTTCTTGTACCTAAGTTAAAAGATCCCTGCGGTGCCCAGAACTCCTCTGGGGTTTGCCTATTGAGTGGGTTACTAGCAGAACGATTGTGCTGTGAAAGTGGGGAATTGGGAAGGGGGTGCTGAAGTGGGGTAGCATGAGGGTGGCAGCTGAGAGTTCTGTTTAACCCAGTCACTGAATCCAAGGGCACATAAAGGCCACAGCTTGGCACTGCTGTGCACCCCAATCCACCAAGTACAGGGACCTAAAAGGTGCCAGCTTGTAAGTGCTGATTAACCAGTCCTCTCAGATGAGCTCTGGCAGAAAGAGAGAGAGAGGGAGTGTGTGTGTGTGTGTTCACCTGAGGCCAGGGTAGGAAGGACTTAATCCTGTGGACCCTGGGTCAGCAGAATAGCTCCATTGAGAGGGAATTAGCAGAACGGAGAAGTAAAGCTCTTTAGGAATACTAGTGTCACAAGCAGCACAGTGACAGAATTATTCACCTCTTCCCCCGTAATCCCAAGTAAATGAGCATATCCCAGAGTTACAGGCAAATCTGGTAATGCCAATGTGTGTTTAAATGTTAGCATTTGCTAAAAAGTTACTTCTTATAGAGAAAGGCTATGTCTACCCTATAGTATAAAGTCAACTTTAAGGGAGTTAGGTCAATTTTATAAGGTATCTGTCTTCACTACAAATATCATTAGGTCAATTTTTCTACCCCACTTTTTCATGAGCAGTAATGTCAAATTCGAATTTACAAGACTGTCTTAATGCTAGCATAGACACAGTTATTTATTTCAATTTTATTGGCCTCCAGAAGTATCCCACAGTGCCCCCAATGTGTCCGTTCTGACCATTGCTTTCACCTCCGGTACTCTCCAGAAGCAGGAATCAGCCCAGGCTGTCTGTCTGCCCTCTGCACCACACAGCTGCCAGGTTCTCTGGCTGCTCTCCACACCATGTGGCTGCCCCACACCACCACACAGCTGCCAGATCAAAATGAAATCAATCAAAATAACACTTTAAAAATAAAGTGGTTTAACAATACAAAAAAAAACAACTTTTCAATAGCTCCAAATTGCAACTTTTCAGATTTTTATTTCTGCATTTTCCATTTCTCAGGACTGGCCCCCTAGCCTGGTAACAGTGTGTGCCAGAGGCAGCCTGTGGACAAGTGGTACAAAAATGCATTTGGCAAATTGTTTTTAATGGGGCTGTGTCTACATTACCCCTCCTTTTCAGAAAGGGGATGTACATATAGCTGATCAAAAGTGCAAATGAGGTACATATTTAAACATCTTGCGCCTCATTTGCATACCCCTGTGGGATCTCTCTTCTGCAAGGGACTGCTTTCAAAACACAAACAGATGTGTAGATGGAGTTCCTTCAAAAGGAAACCCCGCTTTCGAAAGCACCCTTCTTCCCAAAAAATGTGTGGACACTCGCCATCAACTTTATAAAATCTAGTGGTATGAAGTCAACTTTAATAAATTTGACCTCATTTCCTGGTGTAGACAAAGCTAAAAAAATTATATTATTGATATAACTCTGCTCTCTTTTCTTCTCGTTTGTCACTTATTCTGCAAATACTTGTTTTTGTTAAGACAAGGCTAAACTGATTTAACTAAATATTGAACCTCATTACTATTTTTGGTTGCATAAATTTTTGTTGTTGTTGAAAGTCTATGATTGAAAGGGCTATTAACAGCCAGACATTGTGTGGATAAACAAGGGATGGGCAAATCAGTTCAGACAAAATAATGTCCTAACACAGACAAACAATCTTTGTGAATCCTTTCTGGAATTCCAAAATTGTCTCAGGCAAGAACTGTTTCTTCCTCATGGTTGTCATTCTAGCAAACATGAACAAACAAGCTGCAATGCTGGCAGACCAAGTGCTGGCTTATGCTGAGCACTGTAGACTTCAGTGAACACTACAAGCACACAGTTGGACATCAGTCTTGCTTACCTGCATAACAGTGCAGATTCAACCTCTGAAATGCGGTACTCTTTCATCTGGTAGGACCATGGACGTTGCAGGAACAGAGAGTCCCAGGGCTGAAGTTGTACCTGCGTCAGGAGGGCTGGGGCTGGAACCAGAAGCAATGTCTGGGAGCCTGGCATGGCCCACAGCTGGAGCCACTACCTGCCCTGCTGCAGCAGGGGGTTGAGGTGGCAAAGCCCCCTGAGCATGGGGCTGGGGCTCTGACTTAAGATACTACTTGCCCAGTGCTCCCTCCAAACCCCTGCAGGAGTGATGAGGTGGGTGGAGGAGAGGCTGGGGGCCCGGGGCACTGGGGAGATAGCAGTGAGTGGTGGGGCTGCTGCCACTGGAAAGCAGCATTGCCAGGCAGCCAACCCTGGACTTGCAGGGCCAGGAAGCTGCAGGGATGGGGACCTAGCAGAAAGCTGGCCAGGGAATCACAGGGCTGGGAGACCAGCCAGGAAAGTGCAGGGCTGGGAAGCAAAGAGGGAGCCAGCGAGAACCTGGGTGGGGTTGGCTGGCCACATAACTGTCAGGAAGCCAGCAGGGGAGCAGTGGACCACATCAGTAGGGCGCCACAGGGAGCTGGCCAGGAGGATGGCTGGGAAGCAGGGGGACCACATCTGCCAGGGTGAGGAAACCTCAGCTAGGGACAGTAAGCCAGTGCCCACAGGCATGGAAGCCAGTGTCCCTGGTCCCAGGTAGCTCCAAGGGCTATCAGGAAAATGGGTGCAGCTGTTAACCAGGAGGGGAGCCCTGAGGGCATTTACCTCCTCTGGTCCTACAAAATCCCTTGTCTGGGACTCCTGAGGTCCCAAGGGTGCCAGACCAGAAAAGTTCAATCCATATTATCAAAATAGATATTAGAATTAGAACAATGTGTTTAAACTTTATGGAATGTCTGTAGGTTGCTACGTGTATTAGTCCTGCTTATAATATCTGTACCCCATGTATGCTCCAGTTATCTACTCCACTCTGAAGAAGTGGGTCTTACCCATGAAAGTGTCTCCCAAAACAGATTTTGTTTTCAGAGTTGAAGGAAGGATAGAGGAGCACTGAAGGCCACAACAGCTGGGAGTCTCCTGTCTGCTGCAGCCTTCATCTACCTTCACAGCCGTTGTAGCATTAACCCTGCTATCCTCCGCCTGTTCTGCCCTTGAGGACTTTGGGGATCATTCTTTGTCTGGACCCTCCCCCTTGGCTTTGTCGCCAGGGGTGACCCTGCTACGAGTACAAGACTCCCTACAGGTTCATTGGAACACACAAGCCCACTCACCAGGACAAGGTGATGATCTGGAGAGTGGGTGTGATGGGTAGTTACAGATGAGGCAAAGGCAGTCATCTGCGACAAAAAAAAATAATAAAACTGCTGCAGTTTTGGAGGCTGCAGAATTGCTGGTGAATATACTGACTCAAAGGCTCAAGATGGGCTTAAATCCCAGGGGAAGGGAAATTTCTCTAGTCCCCAAGGTAAGGAGGGAAGTGGGGATCTGGCAATAAACCTACCCTCAACTTTGATAAACACCCAAGAGACCTCAGCTTTTAAAACCCAGCTCCCGAGGTAAGGCAAGTAGCCTGCTATGGCCATTAGCCTCCCATCTTTATAAAACCAAATTGTCCAGAACTTAAGGTCACACCACCATTCACACTCACAATCCCCAACGGTAGCACTGCTACTCTGGACCCAGAGATAGCAGAAGGTAGGTGAAGGACCTAGTGAACTATATTAGGACTGAGTCTTACAAAGTGGAACAATTCATTAAGGATGCCAAGGAAGTGGCATATTTTGTAAGGGCTGGAGGGACACAGTGTCCCAAATCACTTTGATTAAGGAAAGTTTCATAAAGGAAGAAGACAAACTCCCTGGTAAGCATCCAAAGCAGCAGAAATGCAGCACTTTAAAGACTAACAAAATGATTTATTCAGCGATGAGCTTTCATAGGACAGACCCACTTCATCAGGTCCATTCGATTCATTGGATATGATGAAGTGGGTCTGTCCCATGAAAGCTCATCATTGAATAAATCATTTTGTTAGTCTTTAAAGTGCTGCATTTCTGCTGCTTTGGTTTGTTGGAGTACAGACTACCACAGTGAACACTCTGTTACTATTCAACATCCCTGGTAAGAGTTTAACTTTGTTACCCTTGGCTGAATTCTCTGTAACTGAACCAATAGTGAAGGTCCACCTCAAATGGTAAGATTTTAAGGGAGATGTCACTGTAGACATAGGAAAGCAGCTCCCCTCTGATATTTTAGTATGTAATTATATTTTAACTATGTCTAAACGGGTTAATGACATTATCCATAGCCAGAAAGAGTATGGCTCTAATTCACCTGCTTTGTTTGTGGAGAGCAGGGAGGACTGCAGAATGGGGGTAAGGAGGATGCCTGCAGTCCTTTGTCAGCCAAAAGTAGCAATTTCTCCTCTGAGATGGGATTTGAATATGCTACTGCTTTGCCAGTCTGCTGTGAACTTAAGTGGCCCTCAAATGTTTATTGAGGCTCAGCAGGCAGATCCTTTCCTGGACCAGAGAGGATTGCAGCTCAGGATAATACTCCAGCTGGGCAAGGGAAGGATGGTTATTGTTTTTGTAGAAAAAGGTCTGTTGTACAGAGAGGCTCAGGAAAAGGAGATGTCCCAGTGAGGCTTGCAAGCGATTGTACCTCATAAGTAAAGAACAGACTTGCTACAGCTAACCCACAGCCATCCATTTGCTTAGCACTTAGACTTGGACAGAACCTTTCACAGGTTTAAACAGAATTTTCTATTGGCCTCATGTTTGAGACAAAAAAAATTACTATCACAGTTGTCACTTCTGTCAGAAGCATAAGAAACTAGAACAGGGATCAACAACCCCCAGCACTGGTGCCAAGAGCCAATTTTCATCAGTCCATAAGGCAGGAGCTCAGCCCTGCCCCTCCCTCCCCATACAGTCAGGAGCTTGCTGAAAGCCATGTTGGGCTTTAGCCCCTTTGATTGCAAGTTCAATCCTTAGTGCTAGCAACCTGGGTCTGTTGGGCTACATCTACACGTGCAGCCAACATCGAAATAGCTTATTTCGATGTTGCGACATCGAAATAGTCTATTTCGATGAATAACGTCTACACGTCCTCCAGGGCCGGCAATGTCGATGTTCAACTTCGACGTTGCTCAGCCCAACATCGAAATAGGCGCAGCGAGGGAACGTCTACACGTCAAAGTAGCACACATCGAAATAGGGATTCCAGGCACAGCTGCAGACAGGGTCACAGGGCGGACTCAACAGCCAGCCGCTCCCTTAAAGGGCCCCTCCCAGACACAGTTGCACTAAACAACACAAGATCCACAGAGCTGACAACTGGTTGCAGACCCTGTGCCTGCAGCATAGATCCCCAGCTGCCGCAGAAGCAGCCAGAAGCCCTGGGCTAAGGGCTGCTGCCCACGGTGACCATAGAGCCCCGCAGGGGCTGGAGAGAGAGCATCTCTCAACCCCCCAGCTGATGGCCGCCATGGAGGACCCAGCAATTTCGACGTTGCAGGACGCGGATCGTCTACATTGTCCCTACTTCGACGTTGAACGTCGAAGTAGGGCGCTATTCCTATCTCCTCATGAGGTTAGCGACTTCGACGTCTCGCCGCCTAACTTCGAAGTTGGTGCCGCTACTTCGAAGTAGCGTGCACGTGTAGACGCAGCTTTGGTGTTACATAATCCCTAGTCCATGTTCCTGCCCTCAAGGCCATGCTGGTTGTGGATTAACAAAAGACCAGCTACTGTTTCCAACAACCACCTAAACAGTAAAGCTCTGCACCTGAACTCATTTATTAATGAAGCTGTTGTAAGTAGGACGATTACTGATTTTAAAAAGTATCACCAGCACTTCAACCGTACATAGAGGTCAAATATCAGCACGCCTCCTAAAAGAGATTGCTAAACTCTGGATTATAAGGAACTCTGCAAGACATCTTTGCAGTCACTCTCCTCCGTCAAGAATGTGTTTGCCGAAGACTCTATGGATATTGCAGTAAGGAAAGCAAATATGGTAGGCAACCAGCTAGGCTTAAGAGTGAAATCTTCGGTAAACTTAAACACAAAATAGGAAGCTTACAAGAAGTGAAAACTTGGATAGATGACTAGGGTAAAGCATAGATCTATTGCTTGAGCATTCAGGGATGTGATCAGAAAAGCCAAAGCACAATTTGACTTGCAGCCAGAAAGGGATGGGAAAAGTAACAAGGAAGGTTTCTACAGGAATTTTAGCAGTAAGAAAGTGGTAAAGGAAGATGTGGGACTCTTACCGAATGGAGCAAGGGGCAACTTAGTGACAGATGATGTAGGAAAAGCTGAAGTAATCAGTTTTCACAGACATGGTCAGCTCCCAGACTGCTGCACTAGACAGCACAGTGTGGGAAGGAGGTGGGCAAGCCCTCAACAGTGAAAGAACAGGTTAAGAACCATTTAGAAAAGCTGGACATGCACAACTCCATGGGGCTGGATCTAATGCATCTGAAGGTGCTGAGGAAGTTTGCTGATGTGACTGCAGAGCCATTGGCCATTATCTCTGAAAACTTGTGGTGGTAGGGGGAGGTCCCAGATGATACGAAAAAGGCAAAGGAAGTGCTCATCTTTAGAAGAGGCAAGAAGGAGGATCCAGGGAACTAAAGACTGGTCAGCATCACCTCAGTCCCTGGATAAATCATGGAGGAGATCCTCAAGGAATCCATTTCAAAGAATTTGGAAGAGGGGAAATTAATCAGAAATAGTGAACATAGATTTCCCAAGGGCAAGTCATGCCTGACCAACCTCATTGCCTTCTTTGATGGCATAACTGGCTCTGTGGAAACGGGAAAGTCAGTGGACATGATACCCCTTGACTTCAGCATAGCTTTTGATAGGATCTCCCACAACATTTTTGCCAGCAAGTTAAAGAAGCATGGATTGGATAAAGGAACTGTAAGGTGGATGGAAAGTTAGCTAGAGCATAGGACTCAATAGACAGTGATCAATGGCTCAATGTCTGGTTGGTGGTCAATATAAAGCAGAGCCCCCCAATGGTCAGTCCTGGGGCTGGTTTAATTCAACGTCTTCATTAATGACCTGAATGAGGAGATGGATTGCACCCTCAGCAAGATCAAGGATGACCCTATGATGTGAGGAGAGGTAGATAGGCTGGAGGGTAGGGATAGGGTCCAGAGATACCTAGACAAATTGTAGGATTAGGCCAAAAGAAATCTGATGAGGTTCAATAAAGACAAGTGAAGAATCTCTAGCATTTTTACAGCATTTTTACTGGCTAAGTAGCAGTTTAGCAGAAAAAGACCAGGGGATTACAGTGGATGAGAAGCTGGATATGAGTCATCAGTGTGCCCTGGTAGCCAAGAAGACTAATGGCATATTGGGGTGCATTCGTAGGAGCATTGCTAGCAGTTCTAGGGAAGCAATTATCCCTTTATTTGGCACTGGTGAGGCCACATCTGGAATATTGTGTCCAATTCTGGGGCCCCCATTACAGAAAGGACACATTGGAAAGAGTCCAGTGGAGGGCAACAAAAAAATTAGGAGGCTGGAGCACATGACATGAGGAGAGGCTGAGGAATTTAGGCTTATTTAATCCATAGAAGAGGAAAGTAAGAGGGGATTGAATAGCACCCTTTGACTACTTGAAGAGGGGTTCTAATGAGGATGGAGAGAGGCTGTTTTCAGTGGTGACAAATGACAGAATGAGAAGGAATGGTCTCAAGGTACAGAGGGGGAGGGGGAGGTTGGATATTAGGAAAAACTACTTCACCAAGAGGGTGGTGAAGCACTGGAATGCATTACCTAGAGAGATGGAGGAATCTCCATCCCTAGAAGTTTTTAAATCTCAGCTTGACAAACCCCTGACTGGGATGATTTAGTTGGGCTTGCTCCTGCTTTTAGCAGGAGGTTGGACTCAATAACCTCCTGAGGTCTCTTCCAACCCTACAGCTCTATGATTTTTGGGGGGTGGATGTCCCACTGAGGCTTGAGCTGCACTCACCCCGCCCAACCACAGATAAGTATCTGCCAGCCCGGCCACATCAACTGCTGCCACAGTTTCTGACCCCAGCACTAATTCCACCCAGACCTGCCCCCAGGCAGCAGGACCTCCATGGGGCTAGTGCTGGGGCCAGCGATGGGGAGAGCAGTGTGTGGTGCTAGCAGAAGATCAATGCAGCCACACTGATGGAAACACAGCTGGGATTAGGAGTCCCTGCCTGTGAATGTGGGGATCTTCAGCCTCAGTTAGGGAGGGTCTAGATGTTCAGTGGATGGGCCATGGCCCACTCAGGCCCACGCATAGCTATGCCCCTGCCTGACAGTGAAATGGGAGTGAACACAATTTGTTGTGCTGATAAGGGAACTCACACTGCCCCTTTAGTTGATTTAGTGAATGAGAGTAAGGCATAAATTACTCTGGAGAGCACAGAGCTGCGGGAGGGTTTAAACTCCGCCCAAAAGCAGGTGATAGTCATTCTGGAGCAGCCCAGGGAGGTATTTTACAACTAGCCAGATTTAACTGACAAGATTGTACAGTCCATTGAAACAAACTACAGGGCCCCTTCCCACTCCTACCAAGCCACATCGTATGTAAGGAAAACTGCAGAAACAAATTCAAAGAGAAGTGGAAAGAATGCTGGATATGGAGATGACACTAAATCAGAAAGCCCCTGGGCATCTTCTGTTATGACGGTATCTAAAAGGGATAAAACCATGAGGTTTCATTTAGACTTTAGGATGCTATCAACTAACCAGACCCACATTCCACATTCCAAATAGAGGGATTACAAAATTCATAAACTCACTGGATTTCCCCCGTGAGTGTTGGGAAATTTCCTTGGACACTGATGCCAAGGAAAAATCACCATGTATAGTAGAATCAGGCCTATAAGAGTTTAAGGTCATGCCTTTTGGAGTAACTAATTCAGGGGCTACTTTTCAGAGGTTTACAGCAGCGTTGCAGGGATTTACATACCTTTAGCAGGGCCTCTTTAGAGCTGTGTCTACCCTTGCGAGTACTTTTGGAAAATCCAGCCCTCTTCCAAAAGCGTGTGGAGCATCTACACACACAACGCTCTCTTTCAAAAGTAAATAAAAAGAACACAGTGTCATTTTCGAAAGCGTTCCTCCGGTCCCGTAATAGGAAGAAAGCCCTCTTTCAAAAGATCCTTTTGAAAGAAAACACATGTGGATGTTCCACAGGCTGCCCTTTTGAAAGAGCAGTCCTCCATGGCATCACCCAGCTGGCATGTGGAGACACTCTGGCCAGCAGCTGTGGGGGGCTCTATGATATCTGCATCCGACTGCATGTATAGTTGCATGGACCCAGAAACCCCATGGAAGGAAGCTGAGAGTGTGCTAGGAGCACCCATAGCACAAGCTCCCACAGCACGCCCTCTGTGCAGCCTCACAGGAAAAACCTGCATGTATGGCTGCCTGCCACTGGACAGGTGCTGGTGCCTGAAGGGGTGGGGCATGGTCCACATGCCTTAACATGGGACAGACTGCGTCTTCCTCTCCATCCCTACAGCCGTGCCACAGGAGGACCAGGAGAGCCCTGACCACTCCGTTGCCCCAGACAGCCGGGCAGAGGAGGAGTCGGACCGCTCACCTTCCCCAGCCGCACAAGCAGCCCAGAGCAGAAAGGCACGATGGCAGGCCTTCAAGGATGATGCCAACCGTCACCAGGCAGAGGTGGAGGAGCGGTGCCTCCGCATAGACTAGGCACACCATGCATGGCAGAGGGCCACTTGTGATGACCTGCTGAGCCACCTGTGGAAGATGATTGCAGTCCTCTGACTCAGGGCTCCTGGCCCACTTGCTCCCCTCACCAGCCCCCTGGCCAAGCCCACCCCCTGCCCCTGCTCCTGCTCCTGCCCCTGCCCCCTGCTTAGCCTGCCCCCACCCCTGCACCACTTGCAGCTCCATTGCCAAGCACACCCCTGCTGGATGCCCCCCCATGGCCCTACCTCCCTGTGATGTCTGCCCTTTCCCAGCCCTGCCAGGGACCCTGGGCCGGAGGTGGGAGGGGATCCCAGGGCTGATGGGGCTCATATCCATCCATCCCATACCAGAGTCGCACCTCCTCCCCCCTCCAGATGGAGGTTTTCCCCCAAGGTTGAGGTGCCCCCTCCTCCCCAAGGTTGCATTCTCTCTTTTCCCCTAAGTGCACCCCTAGTTGCACCACCTCCCTCTTGCCCAGCCCCACCATTGTGCATAGTTTGCCCCTGCTCCCTGCTGAAGGTAGTTTTGTTGTGATATTGTTAGACACCACGAAGTTTATAGTGATAGTTGAAGTTTTACTTTTGCACCACCTCTACATCCCATGTTCTTGTTGGGGGCACCATGGGGGGTGGACCTATGTGTGGGGTGAACATGGGGGGGATGGTGAGGGGTGTGCATGAAGGGGAGCCTGAATGGGGTGCTGTGGGTGGCGGGGGTCACTGTGGCCAATGTAAAGGTCTCCTGGAGGGCCTCCTGCAGTGGGCCTGGCAGGTTGGCACAGGGCCCGGCTGTTTGAACCTGGGTGCAGGCTTGGCCGCCCACGACTGGGGGAACACCTCACCTTTTTCCTTCATAATGCTGTGGAGGACATGGCAGGCGCCCACCATTTGCAGGACACTCTGCAGGCCGATCTCCAAGCATGTGAGGAGGTACCGCCATCAGCCCTTCAGGTGCCCGAAAGCCTGCAGCACCACATGGTGGGCCTGGTTAAGGCACATGTTAAACAGCTCCTGGATGGGGTCGGGGTGTAGGGCCACATTAACCAGGGCTGCAGGGGACAGGCAGTGCCTGCCGTCCTGCACAGGGTCATGATGACATCCCTGACCTGTGTTCCCATGGTGGGAAGTATATCCTGGCCTCCATGTGGCAGTAGAGCCCAGAATTCTGGAACACCCAGATATCATGTGTTCAGCCCAACCAGCCCACATAAATGTCCCAGAAGCATCCCCTTAGATCCACTAGCGTCTGGAGCACTACTCAGTGGTAGCCCTTCCGATTTACATAGGTGCCAGCGCTGTGTTCTGGGGTGCAGATTGGGATGTGCATCCTGTACAAGGCACCAAAGCAGTTCAGGAAGACAAGCACTGCAAATCTCGCAACCACTGCTTCCACATCCCCCGCGTGGACAACCCTGTGCAGCAGCATGGTGTTGATAGTGTGCGCGACCTGCATGGGATGGCATGCACTCTCATGAGGGCATGACAGGGTGTGCCTGGCCTCCTCACCATGTCCCCTCTCCCAGAACCACCCCCATGCCCCCAGGCACTAAGGGTCCCCCTTGCCCAGAAGCTCCCTTCCCCATCCTTGCAGCAGGTGCGTGACCTGAGAATGCCTTACCTCCATGGTGACAGCCCAATGGTGGCCTTGTTGACCCCAAATTGGTGGCCCATGGACTGGTAACTATCCAGGGTGGTCAGCTTCCAGATATTGATGGCCTCTCTGTTTTCAAGGGGGAGGGTGGGCCGCATCTGGGTGTCCCAGCGTCTCAGGGCTGAGGCAAGCCAGTGGCAGAGATCTTGGAAGGGCTTCCTGTTTATGCAGAAATCCCCATCGTCCCAGTCCCCCCAGCACCAGCCGCTCCCACAAGTCTGAGCTGCTGGGGTGGCTCCAGAGGCGGTGGAGCACTTGGGGGGCAGGGCACTGACATCAAGGGGCTCCAGAGCCTTGACAGGGGGAATCGCCCCCAGGAGGAGGTGGAAGATGGCTGTGAGCACCAGGGTCAGGTGGCCAAGCACAGCATCAAAGATGGCCAGCTCAATGAGGAAAAGCTGCTGCTGGATGTCCAAGGTGACTGGCTTCCAGGCACCCTTGGGCTCTGCAGGGCTTGTGACGGCTCTGCTGGCCACAGCGTGTGCAGGGCAAGTGAGCTTGGGAGGGGCCCTTTAACGGAGGAGCTGGATGTGGGCCCATCCATGGCGTTTCCTGCTCCACTCTTTCGAAAGAGCGCCTGTGGCTGTGCAGATGCTTGCTTGTGAAAGAGCAGATCGCAGGCGCCACCTGCTTTTTGTGTGTAGACATGCTGCTTTGAAAGGCTATCTGTAGTATAGACAGAGCCTGGGTGACTTGGCCATCTTGTGGGAGTTGTGTCACAGAAACATAGAGAAGTCAACTTCACTGTCAAGGTGCCCTTGTGCAAGATGGCAGCTGCAGAGGTATCATATAGGACACAGCATGGGCAGTGGGCTTTTTTGCCCTCATCCTTTAGAAGTAGAAGTCGTTCAGGGTTGGGTTGCCCACAAACCAAGCAGGTCCAATCCTTTATTGATATGGGCAACTATTACCAAAGGTTTGTAATTGTAGCAGGTGATCTGTAGTGTAGACATAGCCTACGTGACTTGGCTATCTTTTAGGAGCTGCATCACAGAGTCTTAGACTTAGTGATAATGTGCCATTCCAGTCTATCCTGCCACAAGCCAGTTGGACTATTTCATACATGACAAGTGTCAGAGGGGTAGCCATGTTAGTGTGTACCTTCAAAACCAACAAGAAGTCCTGTGGCACTTTATAGAGTAACAGATTTTTTGGAGCATAAGCTTTCGTGGGTAAAGACCTGCTTCATCAGATGCATGTGATGAAGTGGGTCTTCACCCATGAAAACTTATGCTTCAAAACATCAGTTAGTCTATAAGGTGCCACAGGACTTCTTGTTATTCATAGCTGGCCACTTTATCCCAAAAATCACAATAATATACAGGGTACTTCCAGTACCAAAGGGCCAGTCATGTACTCTAGATCAATTGGATTCAGATCTCAAACCTAAAACAACACCTGTAGCCACTCCTGCAATAAATTAACTGAGTTAACTAAGGAGAGAATTTAGAGAGCTATTTATAAGGTTAATACAGGAAACCTACACATACAAATGACTTATAGTCTTAGATTTAAAAAGGTAATATAAACTTCTAAAATAAGGTGCTCTGTATGCTCTTTACAATTGATCCAAGCAAAAGAGCAACTATACTTAGCTTTGGGGTTCTTTCTCCTGTGCCTGTCACCGTTTGCCCTAAAAGAGGACAGGCTTTCTACCATCATTCCTCAGCCCAGCCAGACCACAGGAATCCCCATTTTTTTTGGCTCATAGTCAGGAAGACATGGAAGGTATAGATGGGTGCCTGCATTTGTCACTAGGCTAAGAGTAAACCCACATGGCTTGTTGTCTGGTAGTATGTGTAGGATCGAGAGGACATATGGGCTACGTCTACACGTGAAGCCTACATCGAAGTAGCCTATTTCGATGTGGCGACATCGAAATAGGCTATTTCGATGAATAACGTCTACACATCCTCCAGGGCTGGCAACGTCGATGTTCAACATCGACGTTGCGCAGCACCACATCGAAATAGGCGTAGCGAGGGAACGTCTACACGCCACAGTAGCACACATCGAAATAAGGGTGCCAGGCACAGCTGCAGACAGGGTCACACGGCGGACTCAACAGCCAGCTGCTCCCTTAAAGGGCCCCTCCCAGACACACTTGCACTAAACACCACAAGATCCACAGAGCCGACAACGAGTTGCAGACCCTGTGCATGCAGCATGAATCCCCCGCTGCAGCAGCAGCAGCCAGAAGCCCTGGGCTAAGGGCTGCTGCACACGGTGACCATAGAGCCCCGCACGGGCTGGAGAGACAGCGTCTCTCAACCCCCCAGCTGATGGCTGCCATGGAGGACCCCACAATTTCGACGTTGCGGGACGCGGATCGTCTACACGGTCCCTACTTCGACGTTGAACGTCGAAGTAGGGCGCTATTCCGATCCCCTCATGAGGTTAGCGACTTCGATGTCTCGCCGCCTAACGTCGAAGTTAACTTCGAAATAGCGCCTGACGCGTGTAGCCACGACGGGCGCTATTTCGAAGTTAGTGCCGCTACTTCGAAGTAGCATGCACGTGTAGACACAGCTATGGAGTGACATCTGTTCGTGATGGAGTGGGCTGTATGTCTGACTTTAGAACAGAAATAAAAACATAGGGTAGAAGCAGCAACAAGCACAAGGCAAGCAAACCATGCCTCCTCTAGAAGCCTATTCCGGAGCTCACTTGCCCTCACAAATAGAAAGATTATCCTAATATCTAAGCTAAATCTTTCTTGCTTCCTATTAAGCTGATTACTTCCTATTAAGCTGATTACTTCTTTGTCTACCTTCAGTGGAGACGGAGAACAATGAACACCGATCCTCTTTATAATATCCCTTAACATATCTGAAGACTGTTATCAGATCCCCCTTCCACCTTATTTTCTCAAAACTAAACATATCCAGGCTTTTTTTAAGTTTTCCTCATCATTGAGTCTTTTTAACCCTTTTTATCATTAGTGTTGCGTTCTACGTGCTCTCCAGTTTGTCCACATCTATCTTGTTCTGGACCCTGTAAACCCAGCAATAGGCCTTTATTTTCTTGACCTGCTGGAAATGGAAATTTCACAACACAATGGCTGTGTCTACACTGCAAAAATAACTTCGAAGTTGCTTACTTCAAAGTACAACTTCGAAGTAGAGCATCTACACACACCCTACTTCGAAGTTAAACTTCAAAGTAGGGTGCTACTCCATTCCCGGGAATGGAGTAAGGACTTCGAAGTTGGGCTCCCTACTTTGAAGTTAACTTTGAAGTAAGGGAAAATGCATGTAGATTTCTATTGGCTAATTCAATGTAGTGCCTAACTTCAAAGTTAACTTCAAAGTTAGTTCCTAGTGTAGATGCACCCAATGTGTTCTAATGTGAGACGTTTGCAACCTAGATTATAGCCCAGGAAAGGTACAGATGCTTATCCAAACAAAACCTTTGAAATTTGTTCATCGCCAGGATAGCAATTTGTTCTCATTGTGCTTACACATCTCGATCCTGTCCTCCAAACATCGGTGTTGTTTTATATTGCACTTCTGAATGAAGAATGACCATTCAATTAAATCTAGACAGATTGCAATGTGGATTTCTCATCTTATACATATCTCATAGAGCTGGAGGGGATCTTCAGAGGTCATCAAGTCCAGTCCCCTGTCCTCACAGCAGGACCTATCACCATCCCTGACAGATTTTTTTTAAGTCTATTTGTCCAAGATCCCTAAATGGCCTTCTCAAAGATTGGGTTTAGCAGGCCAATGCACCAATCACTGAGTTATCCCTCCAAAATATCTAATGCGTAATAAATTGGGGCTAAGGATTCTTTTAAGTTGAGTTCTAATCCAGGTTATGGCCCATTATTCCAGCAACTATCAGATGTACCCATTTCACTAGCTACCGCCCAAACATTTATCCAGAAATCTTCTGACACAATTTTCCAAGCTAGGGAACTAAAAATAGGCACCCAAACCCATATTTAGGCACCAGAACAAAAGTAGGATGAGTTGTACATGTGTTGAGCTACTGTAATCAAGAATACTAACTCTGAAAAAGCAACGAAAAGTCTTGTGGCACCTTATAGACTAGCAGATATTTTGGAGCATAAGCTTTTGTGGGCAAAGACCCAATTCATCAGATGCATGAGTGGGGGGTGGGTTTCAGAGGGGTATTTAAAGAGTGGGGTCCCAGTCAGAGGGAGGGCCAGAGCTGAGAAGGTCTATTCAGCAAGGTGGAAATGGCCCAGTATCAATAGTACTTATCAAAAGAGGAAAAAGCAAGTCAGATCAGACAGGGGGATGTGAGCCATTGTCAGCGTTTAATGGGGAGCTATCAACACTCAAAGCAGAGAAACTGTCTTTGTAAGCTGCGAGCTACTCCAGTCTCTGTTTAATCCATGGTTAATGGAGACAAATTTGCAAATAAATTGCAGCTCAGAGATTTCTCTCTCCATTTGATTTCTGAAAATTTTTGTTTCACAACTGTCACCCTTAAATCTGCCACTGAGTGTCCAGGGAGATTGAAATGTTCTCCCACAGACTTCTATACCTTACTGTTCCTGATGTCTGATTTATGTCCGTTTATTCTTTTCCAGAGGGACTGTCTAGGTTGGCCAATGTAAATTGCAGTGGGGCATTGCTGGCACATGATGGCATATATTATATCAGTAGATCTGTAAGTAAAGGAGACCCTGATGGTATAGCTGATGTTAGGTCCTCTGACGATGTCACTGGTGCAGATATGTGAGCAGAGTTGGCAGCGAGGACTGTTACGGGGCTGGTTCCAGGCCTAGAGTCACTGGTTTGTGATTTGTAGTGGCTGGTGGGGATTTGTTTAAGGTTGGCAGGCTGTCTGTAGGTGAGAACAGGCCTGCCTCCCTACCAAGAAACAATGTCCTAGGTTCTTGGATCTGTCATGGGGTCAAGAAGGTAGGAAGTGATAACAGACAAAGAAGTCGTGGCCAGGTAGCCCGGATATAAATTAGGAATACAAAGAATGAGGATTAATCATAAAGGAACTCTGTTTCCCTGCCCCAAAATATCTTCCTTCCCTTTAAAAAGAAAGAAGGGCAAGAGGGCTGCTGATGCAAAATGCAGTTGAGCCACTTTTGCCAGATTTCTCCCAATGGAGAGTTCCTCTGCACAACGGGAATTCTCTACCAGCTATCTCTGGCTGCTTTATTGCCATTCAGTCCTGTTTGTGCAACTCAAACTGGTCTTACTGGATTGAAAAAGCCAGTCCTGTGTATGAATTTAGGTGCTTTACTGTAGGCTCATGAATGTGGAGTGTTTGCTTGGCATACTGTTTTACGTACTGTTTTACATATTTGACTGAATCCATTCCTGGGTAACTGCAGTGAAGCCAATGGGGCTAAGTCAGAAAGAATTTGGCCCACCACATCTATTTTGCGGACAACAAGCCACTCGGCCCTGGGTGTAAGAGGTGCACCTTTGTTGAAGCCAACAGGAGTTGCATATACTTACACCACGGTTGAATTTCAGCCAGCATTACAATTAAACTGGATAAAAGAAAAAGTAAATACAAACCAAACTGAAATAAGTTTCAGCACTGACACTGAAATAAAGATCAATGACGGGTTCATGAACCGGCTTTGAAAATTCACTCAATGCCAGCAATGGTATTGTTTACATTTCCAATTCAGTAAGCCAGCCAGTTTGAGAAAAATACGCATTCTTTCATATCAGGATCAGCAGCGACTGTGGACAATTGCAGAAATAAGATATTGCAATTTTTCAGGGAGTAAAGTCAGCTCTCTGAGCTGGAACTAGTGTCCCTGGCGTACCAATTTGATAACAGTGCAAAAAGAAAGAAAGTTACCAAACAGCTGCTCTCAGAAGGGAGATCAATGACAATGAAGATTGATTTTGTAGTGGAAGGGAACTCAGCACCTTTCCTCTACGAATCTATCCTGAATAAAATAATACACTTCACTTGATTCAGAATGAGCTAGATTTCTCTCTGCTGCCTGATCCACTCAAATGTTTCATCTGTTTATGCTGGTGCAAATTCAGTGCTTTCAAAAGGATTGAATCAGTGCAACTGAGAGCAGAAACTTGCCCATGGCCTCCACAACTGATGTAGATTGGCATGTCTTAACTATGAGCCAAACTGGGACTCGCCACCCTAAGGCAGCTGTGCTCAGATAGGAGGATTCCCTTCACCTCCTGAAGCCATGTTAGATCTCCCCAGAGTTAAGCTCTATGGGTGGGGTGTAGTGCTTCAAATGCTCCTTGTAGGAAGCTGCTGGTTGGGGAGTGGGCAAAAGCAGGCAACAAAATGGCTCCATCCTACTCCCCACAAGGTGACTAGCAGAAGCAAATGGCCCTACAGTGGGAAGCCAAGCTACACCCTGAAAACAGATGGTTGCAAAACATTCTCTTCCAGTGCATCAAAGGGACAGGAGTCCCACGGCAGCTGTGAGGGACACTGCCTCCTGCTGATCTAGCCAGGGTGGTTGTCCTACACACTGCCCCATACTCAAGGCTGAGCCTATAGATTCAACCTAGCCTTAACTTTTTGAACTCATTTGCATGGATTTAAAAGTTTTTAGGTCAAATTCAGCCCCCGATGACATATGCACATTCCCCCAAAGGCAGTTTAATAAAGGTCGTCAAACTCATTCAATTCCCCTACAGCACCAGAGCCAGAACTTATTTGGATTTGGTGAAGTCAGTGAGGTAGCACAGGTAAAATTGTGGGTGGAACTTTGCTCCATCTACATAGCTATAAATAGTTACTAAGCACAAGCCTATATACCAAACGCTGGGCCAAAATGATTCCTGACTTTGAAGAAGATCAAATATGGATCGAAATGTGTGACTTAAGCAGGTCTCTAATTAGATATGGTCCCATAATTATATTGAATATCTAGAATTACATTTTGGATTTGTTTTATGTATTATAAAGAAACACAGCTATTTATACACATGAGTAAGCACTACACACATAAAAACAAAGAGAAAATCTTCCCCATAGTCACATCAAGTCAGCAAAGCGTCCTATGGGCCAAAGTGCATTTTAAAAGCTTTGCAAACAAACAAAAAAAATCAAATATTCAACTTAGTTTCAATATTTTTACCTTTCCCAATCTTTGATTTTTTTAATATTTGTCCTGGTGTTCACAGTGCAACTAATGTCATCAGCATTACTTAAACAACCACAGCCTAATCAAAAATAACATTACAATTTTTTAAGTATTATTGTCTGGCAAAACATCAAAGTTTGTTTCTGTAATCTAGCAAATCCTTTGCTCATGACTTATTTATTATACCTGGCTTTTCTCCAGAAGTCATGTCTCCTACATTGATTTATTTCTTTTAACTTTGCTGTTTTTAACTGTGCGAGAATGGAATTCAGCAAAGCCATATAATATGTCATGATTAAGGACCCTCCTCTGTTCTTCAGGAAGCCAATGTGATGTTCCCACTCACTTCCAAGGGAGCAGAGTTGGGACCTAAATAACCTGAAATCAAAGCTGAGAAAAAGTGGGTTACTACCACATGCACACATGCGCGTGCACGCACACACAGTGGAGCTCAGATTAATGTTTTGTCTTGGTCATGAAGTAAGAATATTAAGTAATTTGAATAAAAACATGTGTTCTACTTTGCATCTGATTGAGAAGATGGAACCAGAATGTGGACAATGAAGGGAGACAACCAGCCTTGGCCTAGAGTCAGTGATACGAATTCACCGGTGGCTTAAACAACGGTGCAAGACACCCATTAGGTATAAGTGAATAGGAGACAGATAAAGGTGGATGAAAGCAATAAAATAGCATGACAGGGATCTACCTGGCATCTCGTGGAGAGGCAAGATTGGTGCAACTTACAAGTGGACAGAAGAACATGGGGAATATCAGAAAAAGCAGCTAGCAAGTGTTAAAATAATAATAAAAATTTTAAAAAAAATAGCTGGCTCCCTCTTTAAATGTATGCATGCACTGTCCCAAACACTTACAAGGTTAAACTCAGTCACAGAGAGTTGCTTCGTGTGGAAGGAATCTGCTGTGCCTGAATCTTGTCCACCTGTAAAAAAGTGTGGGTGAGTGCTGCCTCTGAAGCCCTATTTTCCCCACTCCCCAGATTTCCTCCAACCTGCAATCCCTGCATAACTCAAATATTCATGCAAGTTGGGGCGGGGAACCAGGATGCCCCTTGATTCCCAGATCCCCACCGCATGCGGCACCTGGGAAACTGACCAGCCCAGCAAGGCTGGCCAGTTTCCTGGCTGCTTCTCTCTTGCCTTCCCCCAGCTGTGCCGCTGTCAGCTTGATAGCAGTACTTGTGGGGGGAGGCAGGGAGAAGATGCTTTTAGCCTGCCAGCTGTCCACAGCTGCGAGCAGGTACGCAGGCTGACAGCCGCAGAGCATCTTCAAGTTGTGCTTAACTCGTGTTAAAGCAAGTTATGTGCAACTTGAAGCAGTGTATTTCAGGGATTTACTGTGCAGGAAATTCCCCAAGATTCATGTCCACCTGACCCTCTCCTGGGATATTGCTCTATATGAGAGGATAAAACAGCATACAACTTGTTTTTAATCACTGAGTCAAGCAGTGATGGCTCAGAATACACACAGGGAGTAGATCTGCTGACAAATATGTGCCAATGTTACACAGTCACTCTTCAGAGTAAAACCACACTGTAAATATGTCTGGCAAATGGATAAAGATACAGCAAGTGGTGTTCATTTTGGAGAAGCAACCAAAGCTCAGGGTACTTTTCTGAGACACTCTCTGAACCCATTGGGAATGTAGAAGTTCGTGTCATGGCACAGGCAGATGCAAAATCTATTGAATTTGCTGACAGCCATAACCCAGCTTGAATTGGCTCCCCACACTGATAAGCTACTCTCACTTAGGGAAATTCAACCAATTGCAGAGGGGAAGAACAAAGCTTTTGCATGGCGAACACCCTGTTCTCAAAGCCTAAGTGTGAATAAAGTGGTACATGAAAGTTGTGCTGGCCCTCAGAATAGAGGTGACTTTTCACCAGTTTTTCACTGAATACGGAACACACAGCAATCTTACGAATATAATTTTGCTCTGTTTAAAAATATTGCATCTGCACAGTAATGTTATTTAGAGATATAGGTGTGCATGGTGCTTAGTTTCCTTCTACACTACTGAAAATACCCACCTGTCACTGGGGAGGACTGAATTAGGACATAACCCCCAACAACAGGAAATCTTATTAAGAAAGCATACTGTATTCAAAATATATACATGATGGAAATCAGACATTTATGTTCCTGCTGAATGTAGGAAAAAGCTAGAAAAGGAATTTGGATTTTCCAGCTGCACTCTTTCTTTCTGTTCTGAAAGCAAAATATGCGTGCATTGGTTTTACATTTGGATAACTGCATTTGCAAGCCCAGAATCTTACACAAGCTGGCTACGTTGACAAGACATGTGGGCTACATCTACACTAGCACACTACGTCGAAGTAGCCTATTTCGACATAAGAACATCGAAATAGGCTACTTCGACACATATTGTCTACATATCCTCCAGGGCTGGTGCCGTCGACATTCAACATCGAAGTAGCGACAGGGAACGTCAAAAGGAGCCGCCCCGGAAGAAAATGTAGAGCTTCCATACACACAAGCCCTCTCTGTCGAAATAAGGGGCCAGCAAAACCTGCGGACGGGGTCACAGGCTGGACTAGCCCTTCTTGGGCAAGAGCAAGCGGTTCCTTTAAAGGGCCCCTCCCAGACACACTCGGCCTGCACAGCACGAGATCCACAGAGCCGACAAGCAATTGCAGACCCCGTGCACACAGCATTGACCCCCAGCTGCAGCAGCAGCCAGAAGACCTGGGCTAAGGGCTGCTGCACGCGGCAACCACAGAGCCCTGCAGGGGCTGGACAGAGCATCGCTCAACCCCTCAGCTGATGGCTGCCATGGAGGACTCCGCTATTTCGATGTATCGGGATGCAGATCATCTACACACGCCCTACTTTGACACTGAACGTCGAAGTAGGGCGCTATTCCCATCTTCAGATAGGAATAGCAATTTTGACGTCTCACCGCCTAACGTCGATTTCAACGTTGAAATAGTGCACGGCACGTGTAGACGCAACACGTGCTATTTCGACGTTGTGCCAGCTACTTCGAAGTAGCTGGCTAGTGTAGACACACCTGTGAAGTGTCCATACGAAAAATGCATTCTGTTGACATACTGTGCTTTCAGTTGGCTGTTCTGTCAATGGAGCAGATCAACAGAACAATCCACTTTCGTGCATGGCAGCGATCTGTCAACAGAAGTTTTGTCAGAAGATATTTTCTGACAGTAACATCTGTGGACAGATTGCTCTAGTGTAGACATAGCTGATGAAAGTATCATAGCTCTTGGAATAGCCACTGGGTAGGAAATGACCTTCAGGAACTAGAATCTTTTTCTTGATAGTAAAAGCAACCACAGGACTAAAATGTCGAGATCAGAATGAAGCCAAATTACGCTGGCCTAAATCAGGAATGACTTCACTGAAGTTAATGGGCCAGATTCATTGTTACATTCTGGTGACACAGTGAGCAGCCATAAACCCATTTTAAGTGCTTTGCCCCACTGGAATGCACTGAAGAATCTGGCCCTACAGACTTATTAGATCATAAAATGGGTGTAAATGAGATAAGAATCAGGCCGAATGTCTTTCGGCATACAGCAACCTTGAGATATTTTGGCCAAATAGCTGTTTTTACACAAATAACCACTCTGCAGAGAAACATAGAACTGCACTCTTAAACATTACTGTGTTACCACTTATCTTCTTTGGCCTAATTCTCATGGGGTTTATGCCCTTTGGCATAATGCAAGTATGAAAGATATGCGCATCCCAGACTGCATTCAAGATAGTCACAGGAAGAGTCACATCAATCTGAAGGCACTGGGATCATGTCAGAAAGGACATAACTTGCAAACGCCTTCATTTTATTAATTTATTTAAAGTGTTTACCCAGGAAATTCCCATTATAAAAAAATCATCTTGTTTCCATTCTAAAGCCAAAGAAGAGGAAGCAGTGATACATACTTGCGTCACACAAACTAATTCATAGGAAGAGACCAGGGGGTAATGGGTTATCATTCCTTCACTTTATTTTTAACGTATTAGTGACCAATTAGTTCATACAGGAGATTAATCATCAGTAAGAAGGAGGGCAGTGTCTAAGATAAAACACGATCCTCTCTGACTCTTTACCCCTTTATGAACCAAATACTAATATAATCATTGATTTTAAAAACTTTGCACCTAATTTTTCTTATTATTTTTCTGCACCCATTTCCAACAGAAGTAATCAAAGACTACCATTTTGGCATTTCTGTCCTGGCCAAAAGCAGGATACTAGAAATTTCACATGACAACAGCAGATTTTTATGACCTTCTAAAGTTTTCAATGGGTTCAAGATGTTTCATAGAAGTCTCCTAAGCTCTGACTGCTTACCCAAAATGGAAATAACTTCCTAAGCGTGATTTTAACCAGAAAAGTAACTTTGGAACACCGGCATATGTTCACCAGCAGATTTGCTCTCTGCGTATATTCCGGATCATACCCGCTTGACTCAGGCACAAAAACAAGTTTGTACTGCTATTTATTTATGTGAGCACTGCAGAGTCAATTTAGTTGACAGGCAGTGAGTTGGATTCTATTCCTTCCTGTTCCTAGTCACCTTTTTCAAAACTGCATGCGGTGTAGCTGTAGCTGTGTCAGTCTTAGGATACTAGCGAGAAAAGCTGGGTGTGGCAGTATCTTGTACTGGAACTTCTTCCCTTAATAAGAGAGACAGATCTGAACAAGAGCTTTGTGAAGTTCAAAATTCAGTCTCTCGCTAATGGAAGTTATTCAGTAAAAGCTATTATCCTCATGCATCTTGTTTTACTGAACTGTTTACTAAGTAGGCTAAGTCTACACCACCGCTTTACTGCACTACAACTTTCTGTCTCAGAGGTGTGAAAAAAACACATTCACAGAGAGAGAGAGAGAGAACAGAGCAAGAAAGGCTACGTCGACACTACGAGATAAATTCAAATTTAAGGAAGTTTGCTTGATATTACCACATAAATGTCTTCACTCTAAATACCATTAGCTCGATTTAGGAACTTTAATATCGATAACACAACATCATCAGTGCCCGATGGGTATAGCATCAAGCTCAAATTCAGAAGTTTGACTAAAGGCCAGTGTGGAAGCACCACATCTTAAAATGGAATTTATTAGCCTCCAGATGTGTCCCCTATGTAACCAACAATGCCCCTTAGTGCTTCTCTCTGGCTGCTGCTCTCCAGGTGCACTGGAATTAGGTAACAGGAAGACCACAAATTTCACATTGGGACCAGGAAGCCTGCAGCTGTGGGCTCATGTTCATATGAGAGCCTGAGAAATGTCTGTCTTTCTTTGCCATTAGCACTGTGAGTGCACCTACCCATTACAAACAGCCCCTGCATGGAGTTCATGGTTCTGTCTCTATACTTGGTATTTTCTTCTGCACTGCCTGGCACCAGCTGCTGCTCCACCGCACCATATGCCAGTAAGGCTGTTATGGGGCTCGTGCTTGCATAAGAGGCCAAGAAACTTCTTTGCAGTGGTTTACATTTGTGCACAAACCCCCATCCATGCCCCACAGGTGCCACGCAGTCGGGATCTTTTCCATGCTCAGCCACATCATGTGGGTAGACCCCAAGCCAATAAAAGGATGTGCCTGCCATTCAGTGCTGACCATGCTGCTAGGCAGCACCATGTCCTGATTTGCACATGGTTAGGGCTCCAAGAGTGAGAAAGATTTTCGGAGGCTTGCTGCCACCAGGGGGAAGTCTCCCCTGGTGGCTGAGACATTCAGGGCTTACTGTCGCCAGGGGAAGATATTCGGGGGCTTGCTGATGCCAGGGGCAAGTCTCCTCTGGTGGCTAAGACGATTAGGGGCTTTAGACATTCAGGGGATTGCACCATGATAGGCACAGGAAGTGCCATCAAAAGTTGAGAGGGCAGACACTCATGTAGTACATTTCTACATTATGGAGCATCAAGAAATAAACATGACAGAGCAATAGCTCGGTATGGGCTTGATCCAAAGACCACTGAAGTCAATGTATTAGCTCTACAGTTACCACAGTTAGCCAAGCAAGTCTTGACCGTAACTGATTTAATGAGCGTTCACATTTGCAGCATAATGCCTGTGTGTACTTAGGCACACATTTCTCCATTATGGAGCATCAAGAAATAAATGTGACAGCAACAGCTCGGTACGGCCTTGATCCAAAGGTCACTGAAGTCAATGCATTAGCTGTAGAATTACCTCAGTATGGGCTTGATCCAAATGCCATTGAAGTCAATGAAAAGATTCCCATTGATTTTAATGGACACAGAATTTCTTTTCAGAGTTATGTGTTAATCCACTCCAGATCACTGATCTGGAGTGAGAAGACCTTCTTATGAAAAACATTGAGCCCTGGGTTCAGCAGGCGAATGCTCTAACTGCTTTGCTGTCTCTCCACGTCCCTTCCCTCACTTATAAAAAACAAATCACTTATACAAGCAAGATTCTGCCTGGAAAAAGGGATGCTTGCTTAACACAGCAGGGGAATGAGGGAAATGAAATGTAGGAAGATGTTGTCACATACCCACAGCCATTTGTGGGTCATTTTTTTCCCATGCTGCATCAGTGAAAATACCCAGAATGCTTTGGGGCTCAGGGGCCTGCAGGATAAGCTCCCACAATACACCACTGCAGCAGTCAGTGTTTGGCAACTTGTGCGTGGGAGCAATTAGTTGACTGTGTGGGGATCCTGTGGGAAGGTGAGGATAATCAAATTCAAATGGACAAAACCCAGCGTTACAAAATCTGTTTAATAAAGTTGAATTTCTCTCGTAGTGTAGATGTAGCCTTAGAGAGCTGCAAAGCAACAGTGTAAACAGGCTCCCAGCACTGTTAGCTACCCTCCTGGTAGAGGTGGTTTACACACAGCAGGAGTGGGGAACCCCCAGCCCATAGTCTGGATCCAAACCATGGCTTGCCTGGATCTGGACCCGGAGGCTCAGGACTGCCCTAGCCAGCATCCAGCTCACAGCAGGATAGCGAGTGGGTAGCCCTGAGCCTCACATACCAGATCAAGCAAGCCGGAGCCAGTCCGCAGGCTCTGCTGTGGGGCACGCAGGAAGCAGCTCTGCACGACACCACTGCCACTTGCAGCCGTTGCCCAGCTGGGGAAAGGGGAGAGGGAGCCGCAGCTGCAGCACTTCCCAGAGGCTTCATCTTGCTGCACAGATTGTCTGGAATTCCCACCAATCAGAGCAGTTGAGGGTGGGGCCCGAGAGCAGGGGGAGGGGAGCAGAGTCACATGCATCCAGGGATTCTGCCCCAGTAAGCTGCACCACTGTCACCCAGACTCCACGGCCCTCAACTGCTCCTGTGTCCCCCTTCTGCCCAGATCCACACTCTTACCCCCTTTCTGCACTCTCCCTCCCACCCTGACTCACCACCCCACCCTGCTCCTGCCCCCTCCCACCCTGATTCCCCATCCCTTCCTGCCCCCTCCCTCCCAGACCTCTCACTCCACCTTGACCTCCCAATGAGACCCCGCTGACCCACCCCATCTCCTGCCCCCTCAGTCAGACCTCCATCCCCAGCCTGCTCCTAGACCCCCTACCCACAGCCGACTCATATACCCCACTCCTGCTCAGGCTCCCCAGTTCTCAGCCCACTCCTGTACCCTCACTCCTGCCCAGACCCCACCCAGCTAGGCTCTGGGGTTGGTGTGCGAGGGGAACGTCTGCTTTTTGTGTGTGTTTCATTTGGGGATCCCATCAGTGAGGAGTTTTTTGTGTTTTGTTTTCTTTTTGGGGGGGGCGGTCCTTCTCACTTGTGTGTCCTCCAACTGATTTGTCTATGAGCTAATGGCTCCCGACACAAAAAAGGTTCCCCACAGAGCACTGGGAGACTGCTGTGGATCTGCCCAAGGTCAGGGACTGGCTCAGCCCTACATGAGTGAATAATTATTCAGGAAGTTGCGTAAGTGGAAAATGAACAGAAATGGGGTTTGTTACAGACTGCGATGGAAATTGCAAGGACAGGGCTATAAATCTTAGTGTTGGGGAAATCCAGTCAGTGGAATGGACCTTATAAGGGAAGTTCTATATGTCAAAGGCTTCAGATACATCAGTACCTGAGCTGACTTTACTCCAGAGGCCAAGAAGAGCCCATTACACTAATGTCATTCTGGGGAAAATGCAGTCCGCAGCATAAATCAACTGGTCTTTGCTCTCTTACAGCCACATGCAGACCTTCCTCACGCAG
The DNA here is from genome assembly GCF_033958435.1 of Carettochelys insculpta. Lineage (NCBI taxonomy): Eukaryota > Metazoa > Chordata > Testudines > Carettochelyidae > Carettochelys > Carettochelys insculpta. The sequence goes on along the minus strand of NC_134137.1, from coordinate 89,139,873 downwards.
AGCACACTATCGAGGACTATTAGAGCTTAAATGTGGATGAGTCCAGGACTGAGACTGATACCTTCTTTTGGATTTTGATAACTCCAGATGGGGCTTAGCCAGAGCTCCAAGTAACTTTACAGTGTCTAATGGTTACGGTGGAGAGAATGGAGTTCTTGTGCAACTCCCAGGTAGATGCAGAAGAGAGAGCATCCTTGAGGGAAATGCCAGGAAGGAGGACTGAGAGCTCTGAAGGGAAAAGGTAGATGATTAAACTACATCATATGTCCTGAAAAGAGCTTGAGTGATTCTTTACCAAGCTTTCCTGGGCCAATAAGAGAACCCATGGCTCATAGTTGTACGAACTGCTTTGAAGGTAATGGTATTGCACAGATGTAACTAAAGCCTCCTATTGTCCGCAGAGCTATTTTACACTGATGCACATCAACAAATTCTCAGGCATGCCAAAGTAGGGCTTGGCAAATGTGGCAGAGGAAATATTGGTGAAGGTGGCTTTGACCTACCTTTGTGCTCCCACAATCCTATTGGCATGTAGAAGTCAGTTCTGGCCCCTGATAACAGTTAGAGCATCCTCGGGACTGCTCTAATTTGTGCTAGCCTGTAATATCCCCCTACTGCTGCACTTTGCTCACACCTTCATTTGCCCTCAGCATGCCTCCCTGGGCTTAGATTCAACTATACAGACCTCACCCCACCCTTGGGGTTCTCCGCACAGAGAGGAACTCCCAGCTGCCTTTTAGGGCAATCTAGCCAAATAAGAAGCTGCTCCTCAGATAGCAGGGCTAGTAATTAGAGGAAACATCTCTTTACTCACTCTTCACTGAGAATATTTGCAGTGGAATCAGTGTGACACAATAAATATCCCTCCACCCCAGTGTATTCTTAAAGTCACAATCAGAATAGACCCATACTTGTAACATTACAAGGAAAACATTTACAGTGCGCCTACTAAATAAATGACAATGGTAATACATGCAAGAACAACGAAGCACATTTTTTAAAAATATGACAACGCTATCACTTCATAACTACTATGTAATAAACAATATTTAGCCTATACACAATATGTCCTGGTAGAAGTGTTATGTATTTGCAACACAGGTTAGTTTTAGAAAAGTAACAGAATTCAATATTTTGAAACCTGGATCACCTTTGAACTGTCAAAAACAAAGTCATGATTTTGAGGCTCTTTCCAGAGGTCATTTTCTATAAAAAGAGTATATTGAGACAGAATTCCTGTTTCTTTTTGGCTGATATTCCTCTGGCACTATATATAGCTGCGTGTACAACTCACACATAGAGTTTGAGACTTTACCATATAAGGGGAGAATGGGTGTTACTCTATGACTACTTTGTTTTTTTGAAGTGGCAGAGACAGCCTTGTGTTATAAACCTGTCCAGCACAATAAACAGTAAATAAGAGTGACAAAGTACTGGCCATTGTATGCCCCAATGAGCTCTTTAGGATCTGCAACTACTCTGACTACTGAATGTCTATGTACAAACATTCAGGGTGCGTCTATACTACAGCTCTGTTTTGAAAGAATGTCTCTTGAAACAGAACATCAAAAGATGGCCTTTCGAAATGGAGTGTCCACACATGCAAACAGGGACCAAAGGTTTGATCCATACTTTCAAAAGGCCCCCCCGGCGCAGTTTCAAAAGAAAGCATCCACACAACCCAGGGTGCTCTTTCAAAAGAACAGGGGCAGGGACCACCATAGGTAGGATTGCATAGCAAATAAGCCCTTCCGGGGCCGCCATCTGCCATCCATTTAAAGGGCCCCTGACTTGCCTCAGTCTGCACGCGCTCAAGGCCAGCAACCTGTCCCCAGGCATGTCTGGAAAGAGAGCAGAGGAGGCATCCCAGGCCCCCATGAGCCCCAAGCAGTATCCCCCCTCCATCGTGGCCATGGCCAGCGCCCTGGCCGCAGTCCTGGCAGCTGTGCTCCAGTGGCTCCGGTTGGCCACCACAATAGCCACCCTCCCGGAGGTCATCCTCAGGGTGCAATGACCCCAGCTGATCCCCCGAGTCATCCGCTGCCTGTGGAGCTTCCCCACAAGCAGTGACTGGTGGGACTGGCTGGTGCTGGAGGACTGGGGCGATGACCGGTGGCTACAGAACATCAGGATGACCCAGGGGGCATTCCTAGAGCTGTGCCACTGGCTCGCCCCAGTCCTCCAGCACTGTGACACCTGCCTGAGGCTGGCGCTCCCCATACAGAAAAGGGTGGCCATCGCCCTGTGGAAGCTGGCCAGTCCGGACAGTTACCGATCTGTCAGCCACCAGTTCAGAGTGGAAAGGGCCACCGTTGGGGCTGTCCTCAATGAGGTAAGCCATGCCCAGGTCACACCTAGACCGTATGCGGGGGGGGCGGGGTGCACCCTGGCAAGGAGCACCATTGGGAAATGGGAGGGTAGCCCCCACTAGGGACAGGGGCGGGGACAGGGATGGGCAGGCACCCTGGGGACAGGCGGGAATGGGGACGGGGACTGGGATGGGCGGGCACACTGGGGAGAGGGGTGGGATATGGGAATGGGGCCGGGGACAGGCGGGACACCAGGGACAGAGCAGGGATGGGGAAGGGAATGGGCGGGCAAGCCACAACCCACCCCACACCCACGAGCGCACCTCCCTACACCCTACAGGTCATCCAGGCCATCAACAAGGTGCTCCTGAAGCAGCTGGTCCGCATCGGGGACCTGGACGATGCCATCCAGGGATTCGAGGAGCTGAGCTTCCCAAACTGCTTCAGGGCCTTGGACGGTACCCACATCACCATCTGGGTCCTGGAGCACAGCTGCGGGGCCTTTGTAAATCGCCAGGACTACCACTCAGCCTGCGATGGGGAAGTGGCTGGGGCCAGGTGGCCGACCATGGCCTGGGTCAGGGAGTGCAGGTTGGCTGCCACCCTGTCCCATGCCTGCCACTCCATCATGAGCCAGTCCCACACCACTCCCGTCAGCTCCCGCAGGGCCGCTGTGTGAGCCATGTCCCCCTCCCCCTCCTCCCTGCGCTGGCGGCGCTGGTGGAGCGACCGGCAGTGGCCCAACACTGTCCCTATTCAGGGCGTGGACTGCTCTCCCTCGCCCTCAGTGGTGGGGCTCCCTGGGCCCATTGCAGGGCTGGTCTGGCTGCTGGCTGCTGGAGCTGTGGAAACATAAGGAGAGAAGAATGGGCCCTTAGTCCCAGTGAGGGACCCCTTGAGCCCCCCCGTCCCCCTACCCCATCCCAAGGGCCTTGCAGGGGCCACATCCGGGGTTCCCCATCTGGGTTGCGGGAGCGCTAGTTCCCCTCTGCCTCCCTTGGTCCCTCCGCGGCCTGGCGGCCCGTGGTAATGTCTGGGCCACATGGTGCTGAGTGCCACACGTCAGCCCTCTGGGGCCAGAGCAGCGGGGCCATCTGGCCTGTGTGCGCCCTGGGGCTGACAGCTCAGTGGGTGGGCTGCGGCCACCCCAGGTGGGACTGCACACCCCTCTCCCAGCCCCACAGCCACCAGCATGCACAGCACATACCTGTGGGTCCCTCCAGGAGCTCAGGCAAAGCACGGTCTGAGGGGGCCAGGCTGGATGGGACATCGATGACAAGGGCCCCCTCGCTCGAGCTTTCGTCATCGCTGCTGCCCAGGATCCTGCACAGGCGTCTGCGGGTGGCCAGAGGTTGCAGGAGGTCCTCCCCCTCGGTCCTGTCTCCTCCGGCTCTGGCTCCTTCGGGGGGTCTGCTGTGTCCAGCAGCACAGTCAGGGGTCCTGCCTCGTTGGGCCCAAGGAGGCAGTCCAATTGTTTAAAGTAAGGGCAGCTGGTGGGCACTGCCTCTGACCGCCCGGCCGTGTCCCAGGCCCAGCAGTAGCCCGGCCAGAGCTCCTTCACTTTGGACCTCACCTGGTCCAGGGTCTGGGTGGGGTGACCCCAGCCAATGAGGCCCTTTGCGAGGTGCTCAAATGCTGCCACGTTCTGGCACTGGACCCCCATTTGGTACAGGACCTCCTCATCTGCCCAGAGGGCGAAGTAGTCCTGAAGCTCAGCGTCGGTCCAGGAGGGGGCCCGGCGCCTGGGTGCCTGGCTCCCCTCCCGGGAGGACTCTCCCCCAGTCCCTGGGTGGCCCCTGGGGTGGGCAGGAGCCCTGGCTGCTGGCCATGGTGCTGGGGAAGGTGGCACTTCACCCAGGGTGTCACAGCTGGCAGTGGGCTGAGCAACAGAGCGGACTCCCTGCTGCCTGCACGCTCTTAGCTTCCTGCCTGAGGGATTCTGGGAGCCTGCATCCTTAAGCACAGCCAGATGCTGGAGCCATAAAGCTCAGTCTGTGTTGTGAGCAGCACCACCACCTGCCAGCTGATCGCTGCCACGGAGGACTCCCTCTTTCAAAAGAGCAGGCCACAGAGAGTCTACGCTTGCTCTCTTCCAAAATTATCTTTCGAAGGAGGGAGCTCTTCCCATCCCAGGAATAGAAGACCGACTTCAAAAGAACGGGGAGTGGGGTGTTCCTTTGAAGTTAATTTCAAAAGAGCGCCGTGTGAATGTGGATGCTCCGCGGGTTCTTTCGAAAGAGCTCAATCTTCCGACCTGGATTTCAAATGTACTTGCTTGTGTAGACACATCCTCAGAGTCTGATCCTTTAGCAGGATCTTAAGAGATGTCAGCTTTTTAAGCTTTGTCCATACCACACAGCTTTTAGCAAAATGGCTGTCTCTCTAAATCAGACAGTGCAAACACTGTTTGTTGGCACTCTTCTTTTACTGACAAAATATTTCTACCCCTACGAGCAAGGTTCATGTACTCAACAGGAGTGTGCTCCTGCAGATGGGCCATTTACACTGCCACTTGTCACAGCAAATCTTTTGTCTTGGGGGTGGCAGGAGGGAGAGATTGGCAGTGTACACTGTCAACAAGGAGCTAAATAAACGTACAAAGTTCAAAAAGAACAGAAGTCAGGGCTCGGCACTTATCTTAGACCTCCAAAGTCAAAGCATAAAAAAGTAGGATGGTCGATGGTCCTGACTCTGTAGAGATATTGGGGGCCTGCTGAGAGGTGCAGAACATCCACAGCTCCCACTGAAAGGGGGCTCAGGAGGTGCTCAGCACACATTGGAATTAATCTTAAGAGGTGACAGTCTATCAGAAGTGCCCACCCCACAGAATACTACAAAACTACCAGCTTCCAGAGAGTGCATTAGGAGGGACACTGAACGCATATATTAATAGTATGCTCCACGATACCAGATGAGGTGATTTCAGCACTAGGCATAGGTTATGTACACACTGCTGTCTCAGACTAACATACCAAGAGTGCATTTTTGAGTGCAACACATCTGCTGGAATATACATTACAGAGGATCCTCCTCAGATGTTTGATTAATAGGAAATTTTAAATATTTTAGAGACCTCAAGGGAAAAATGCAGCACATAGGATCAACATGTAGGTTTCTGACCCTTTTTGGGATTCTGAGAGCCAATAGGTGGATTCAAATCATCCCTGTAGTTAGAGATAACGTGTGTGAGGTAATAGTTTTTATTGAACCAGCTTCTGTTGGTAGATAAGAAAAGCTTTAAGACTTCACAGAGCTCTTCTTCAGGTTGGGAAAAAGTAACCAGAAGCATCAGAGCAAAATTCATCATGGGTCATTATTCAGCTGTGACACTCTGGTGACTTCTTGCAGACCTAAAGAAGAGCTATGAGTAGTTCAAAAGCTTGTCTCTTCCTCCAGCAGAAATTGGTGTAATAAAAGATTACCTCACTTACCCTGTCTCTCTCATATCCTGGGATCATCACAGCTACAACATCACTGAAAACATCCGTGTAGGTAGTGTTTTACATAGTTAAAGTGCATAGTGGGTGATATCCATTAGGCTAATGTTTCTTACACTGTGTTCCATGGAACACTCATGTTCCATGAACGACTCACAGGTGTGTCGCAAGCACCTGATACTTTTTTGGTATTATACGCTGATTGTACATATTTTGTTATTAAAACTAGATACAACATTACTTCTTCATTGCTATGATACCTGATTAAATTGCTTCATTTTGGTTTTGCTGTGTATGTTGCTGCCTGTTTTGGGTGATTTTTTAATTTTATTTTTTAATTTTTTGGTCTAACAATTTTTAGAAGAAAATTTTAATCCGTGTTCAGCATAAAAATATTATTGTTTGATGTTCCATGGTCTCAAAAAGTTTAAGAAACATTGCATTAGGGTATCCTGTGAAATCCTTTTCATTTCAAGTTAAGTCCTACTAATTTACTTATGTAAGTAATCCCGTTAATTATGCAGATCCATCATTAATTCTCTTCATGGAGAGGAAAGGCACCCGCCACGAGTAGAACTGAAGCCCTAAAGTCATAAGAAGAGGAGGCTATTCACCAAAGATCCCCAACAGAGACCACAAGCAAATCGTCTGGCTACTTGGGATTTGCATTCCAGGTTTTGTTTGTTCTTAACTTTCTGTTTTCATGGGGATGCAATTTTCCCAGAGAATCATTACAGCTTTATACACTCTGCTATGCTTTCATCTATATGACAGTTCTATTCATGTTATAGTCAGATTTCTACAGCACTCGACAAAAGAAAAAAATAAGTGAATCATGGTAGCTTAGATGCAGAAGTCTGCTAGATCTCACCATGACTTGGGAGACTCTCCCAAAGTGATCTGTGGGCAGCAACATAAACAATGGACGGCTGGCTGACATATCCCTTGAGCCAGCTCATGCTGTTTTCATCCACAGATACATTCCCAATGATTCTTTATGACTGACCTTATCTAGGCTTCCAGGAAGAAGATCTAATCTCACATGGCATCTGCAATTCCAAGTAAACATGATTGCCTTCATCTCTGAAACAAAAACAGATTGCACGTCAGGTTCTTCAAGTACTTCCCATCAAAGATGTAAGTGCATACATCTGCATCAATGTTGCAAATGCAACATTTGTAAACAAAACAACTTAAAATTAAAATATATTAAAGTGTGCTGGCTGCTTTAATTTTAAACAATGGGGGCAGTGGGAGGACTTTGCAATGACCCATAGTTACTCTTCTAGAACTCGGCCACGAGCTTGGCTCTTCCAACCAGGAATGGGTGTGGGGAGAGGGACTTGTCTCTACTGCAGCACCAGTCCCCATCCCCTCTTTCTCCAGAGTGCGACAGGCCACCTGCATGTTCAAGGGCTGGCGTTTCCCACCAACGTTCCCTCTCACCTTTCCCGCCCACGTGCAGGCTTTTCAATCCATGTGGGGAACAAAGTCTGTGGTGTGCGCCAAGGCATGTGCAGATGTACACCACCAGAAGAAACACAAGGGCTGAGCGCACTCTGCTAATCAGATAGGCAGCACTCAAGTCTCCCCAGGAGTGGCCACACAGGAGCACAACTGACAGGGAATACTGGACCATTTCCTCCCCTCCCCCCCCCGCATCCTAAAGTGTGGGCAGTCTGTAGGCTTTGCTTACCTTTGCACAGCACTCCCTCCATGCCCATGGAGCACCCTGAGGGAGGGATTCCAGGAAACCAGCTGGTGACAGATCACTGCAAGCATTGCTCCCTCTGAGCCTTGCTGCCAGGCAGTACAGGGACCAAGGGGCCAAAGCTCAGACAAAATCCCTCTGCCTCCAACAGATCCCCTGAGATACAAATGCGGTCTGTTGAACACACTGCTTCTTTGCAGCAAGGGGAGGCAATCACGGGTCTGCATTATTTGGACAGAACACTGGAAGGCTTTCCTGCCCTCAAAGCCCCATTCTGGGTTTCCCTTTAAAGAGGGCAATCCAGTCCACCATAGTTTTGCTACAGAAAGCTACTCTACAGTGGTGTAGCTCAGTGGTTTGAGCATTGGCCTGCTAAACCCAGAGTTGTGAGGGCAATCCTTGAGGAGGCCATTTAGGGCTCTGGGGCAAACAGACTTAAAAAACCAACAAAAAGGATGGTGCTTGTTCCTACCAAGAGGGCAGGGGACTGGACTCATGACCTCCTGCAGTCCCTTCCAGCTCTATGAGATGTGTATCTCCATATGTTAATTGAATTACATGTAACTATTTTCATGTCAACTTAATGAGTTTCAAGAATATTAATTATTCACATAGTGATTTTATTGCTTCATACTGAGGAAATAATTTCTAAGTGTCACAATTCTTTTATTCTTGGACTGTAGGAGGAAATAAAAACTCTTGGCTATTTTTTTAATAATGAATCTAGGATTACTAATAGCTTGATACTGAAAATCTTTACTCCCTCACATAGTCCTTGAAATCAATAGGACTATTCACCTGAATAAGAACATACAAAATGCTTCATTTCAATTTTGGTTATGTCAGTTTTACAAGACATGATAGCTGTACTAGTTTTCTACATAACCCTATGATATTACATGCAAAGACCAAGTATGGTTCGTCCAGACGGGGCTCCTTTTCGAAAGGATCCTAGCTGCTTCAAAGTCCCCTTATTCCTATGAGCAGTTGAGAATAAGGGGACTTTGAAGTAGCCGGGGTCCTTTCAAAAAGGAGCCCCATCTGGACAAGCCGCACGGCGGCAAGCCACACCAATTTCGAAGTGCCGCAGCCACCCACATGCTAATGAGGCGCTGAATATGTATTTCAGCGCTTCATTAGTAAACTTCGAAATGGCCATTTGCATGGCCATTTTGAAGTTTTTGGCTAGTGTAGACACGGCCATTGTGTTTAAAGTACCAGTGGCCGCCTGGAACCCTGTCTGCACTAGCAAAAAGGTTGGTAAGTTGTTGAACTCTACAAATTTGAGGCACAAATAATGAAGTTAATTAATTTGCACACTACTCAACTTGTGAGTTACAGGACTGCCCAGTGAAAGATGACAAGATGTGATGCAATGCCACTGATTTTAAAACTTCTGTAGAGTTAATACACATTTATGCCAGTGTAAATGAGTGTGGAATTCGGCCTGTGGTGTTATAATTGCAAAATACAGAATTGTGATTTTATCCTGAAAACCATCACTGGAGTGAATCCTGTCCATCTGAGCCATGTGCTGCTCTCATTTATGCTGGTACAAATCAGAACAGATGTGCAAGACTTTCTTTTACAACCACTGCAAAAGTCGAAAGGATCCTAGCTGCTTCAAAGTCCCCTTATTCCTATGAGCAGTTGAGAATAAGGGGACTTTGAAGTAGCCGGGGTCCTTTCAAAAAGGAGCCCCATCTGGACAAGCCGCACGGCGGCAAGCCACACCAATTTCGAAGTGCCGCAGCCACCCACATGCTAATGAGGCGCTGAATATGTATTTCAGCGCTTCATTAGTAAACTTCGAAATGGCCATTTGCATGGCCATTTTGAAGTTTTTGGCTAGTGTAGACACGGCCATTGTGTTTAAAGTACCAGTGGCCGCCTGGAACCCTGTCTGCACTAGCAAAAAGGTTGGTAAGTTGTTGAACTCTACAAATTTGAGGCACAAATAATGAAGTTAATTAATTTGCACACTACTCAACTTGTGAGTTACAGGACTGCCCAGTGAAAGATGACAAGATGTGATGCAATGCCACTGATTTTAAAACTTCTGTAGAGTTAATACACATTTATGCCAGTGTAAATGAGTGTGGAATTCGGCCTGTGGTGTTATAATTGCAAAATACAGAATTGTGATTTTATCCTGAAAACCATCACTGGAGTGAATCCTGTCCATCTGAGCCATGTGCTGCTCTCATTTATGCTGGTACAAATCAGAACAGATGTGCAAGACTTTCTTTTACAACCACTGCAAAATCAAACAAAAAATGAAAGAATGAGGGATAAATTAAGAACTCAGTTGAGAGATATAGTTAAGTGAGAAAAGCTACATGTTCAAGTACGGTTTGAAAACAAATGTTTGGGTGCCATACAGGAGGGGATCTAAAGCAGGAGAGGAACATCTCTGGCCTGCAGGCTGTATGTAGCTCAACAGAGTTAGCCACTTGTGGGCTTGTTTGTCTGAGCCATCACGGACTCAGAGCCCTGCAGCTCCTAGTGGTTGCAATATGTTGCTCCCAGCCAATGGGAGCTGAGAGAAGCGGTAGTCCACTAGATTAGCAGAAGCATTGAGGGAGAGCATTCAGCCTAAAGCTAGACTCTGGAGAGACCAAAAACTCAGTGTGTATAGTTTTTTTCTGGGCCACATAATAATTCATATGAAGGAGATGAGCCACTTTGGTAAATTGAAGCATTTACACACACGTTGTGTAGATGACAACAGAATTTGACTTTGAACTTGATTTAATTGATACCCTAGAAAAAGAAGTGGTGATGTTAGGAAAGGATTTTTAAACTAAAGTTTCTTTAAGCAAACACAATATTCCTTCTAACATTCAGAGATTGTAACTTTTGGAAGAAAAACATTGCACAAAGTTGCATGCCTCCTAAACTTGTTAATCAGCCCTGTCCATATTTGAGAATTGTCTCTAAAGAACCTACATCAGCTAAGAGCTAATCAGATTAGCTGGTTATAACTTAGTATAAATCATCATAAAATTAGTTTTAATAAGAACATCATCATACATAACAAAGAACTTTAAAAATCGGTGGCTCTAGTCCTACACTCCTTTCTCTCCCTCAGGCAAACCTCCCATCAATTCACATACACAAAGGTACTGCTGAGGGAGGGGGAGTTGGATGTGGGACATGAGGCAGTTATTCCACCACAGAAGGCTAGTCAGCAAGTTTGAACCTAAAGTGAAGGCTAAACTATTCAGCTGAAACGGCAGAGAGAATATCAGCAGAAACTCAAACTGGAATTTAAGGGCACAGCTCCAGTGGTAACTTCTCTTTTTGTTAATTGGAGGCACAAGGTTTTTTCCAGCAATAAAGACTTGCATAAAAGAAAATAATTAGTGGTCTGGCAACACGCTCAGTTCATTCTTAGATACCAGTAGGTAAGACTGACCAAGAAAGATACACTGAGACCCAAACGAACACACTGTGTGATTGTATTTGCCCCATAATCTGGTAGACTAGGTGTTACTGTATTTAATCGTTTTAATATCAAATATGAATATTTAAGCCAGAGAACCGAGATGCAAAACCACAACCTGCTTGGTTTCACCCTCCAGGAGCCCAGAAAAATTGAACCAACTCGGGGTTTCATGCTTAGTTTGGTTTTTGTTCTAATGGGACCAGATCCTTTTAAAACTCTCGAAATCCCCATGAAACAAACCACGTAACCGGCCCATGCAGCTGGCAGCTTTGGCCACACCGACCCTCGTGTGCCTTTGCGAGCAGGAAACTTTCTGTTGATGCTCTCCAGGCATCTGGGGGAGCCAGCGTCTGGCAGGGGGACAGGAGAAAAGGTTGTGGCTGTGTAGGCGGGAGCGGGTGGAGTCTGGCAGTGATTGATGGGGAAGATGTGACTGAATGCAGGGGAGAGGAGCGATTTGCCTAGCAGCTCTGGATGTGGGCACACACCGAGAGCAAGGAGCGGCCGCTCTGTGCAGACAGCGACTCGGTCGTTGCTCCTGAGCCAGTCCCCCCTGAGGCAGGGAGCTGAGGGAGGCAGGAGCCAGCCGCGGGCAGCCGCTCTGTGCTGGGGACCTCTGCAAGGTACATAGTTCGTAGCACGCTGGGGCTGGAGGTGCGGCGGGACCCCTCCCTGGGAGGGCGCGAAGGCGCGGGGCGGCGGGGCGCCCAGCGGCTCGCGGGCTGTGCTGTGGGGAGGCGCAGTCGGGGTGCCAGTGAGGGCGGCGCTGAAAAGCGACAGGCGCCCGGCAGGGGCTGCTGCGCTGCGGGAGGGCGGGAAGGAGAGAGGTCGCAGGCGGCCGCCCAGGACTCCCCCTCCGGCGGGGCCAGCGGGGGGCAGCTGGGGGGCTCGGTGCGCTACGCCCGGGGTCAGCTGGCGCCGCTCCTTTTCAGGGCGCCCCGCTTGGCCCTGCCCGCTCCGCCTGAGCGCCCCTCTGCCGGCTCCACGCGCACCCAGAGCCGAGCCGAGCCGGGCCGGGCCGGGCCGGGCCGGGCAGGGCAGCGCAGCCCTCCCCTCCCCGCCCGCCGCGGCCACGTGCTGGGTGGCGCCGGGGCTGGCGCTGCACCTGGAGCGCCGCGGGCCGGCTGATCCCGTCTCTCGCCTTTCAGTGGAAGCGGCGCCGCTCGGCTGTGCCCGGCCCGGCCCGGCGGCGACATGCCCGGCGCCCGCCTCTGGAGCCTGCTGGCTGCCGCGCTGCTGCTCAGCTGCTGCTGCTGCGCCGCCGGGGAGGAGAAGGGGGCCCCGCGCTCCAGCGGCGTCTCGCAGCAGAGCCCCCTGCCGCCGCGGGCTGCCCTGACCCACTCCGCCCGCACGCCGGGGCTCCGGGCCTCGGCCTCCAACGCCTCCGCCTCGGCCGTGCCCCGGGGCGGCCGCGCGCCCTTCCCGCCCATGTGCACGGGGCAGACGGGGGTGAAGGAGACGTTCAAGTACATCAACACGCTGGTCTCCTGCCTGGTCTTCGTGCTGGGCATCATCGGCAACTCCGCCCTGCTGCGCATCATCTACAAGAACAAGTGCATGAGGAACGGCCCCAACATCCTCATCGCCAGCCTGGCCCTGGGGGACCTGCTCCACATCCTCATCGACATCCCCGTCAGCGTGTACAAGGTAAGGGGGCCTGCGCCGCCGGGGCACGGGAGGGGGGCACAGGGGTGGGTACCTCTGGCCCGGACAGCCCAGTTGTGCCCTGTGGGTGGCAACACTGCGTTACCCACTCTGGACCCCGCTGTATCCCTGAGCCAGGGTTCCTCAGGTTGTTTTTGTAAAGTATCATTTTAAAACAATTATAAGTACCCCAGAGTGGCCTCCCAGAGCCCCAAGAGTACCACGGTCCTAAAGTAATCCGAGGTCTTGAAACAAGTGGTATTCCAGATTACTGTGCCCTTTTCAGGATTTGTTTTGCATCCACCAAGTTACACCGCACTTAAAAACTACTTACAGAAACAGGCAAAAGAAGTCTACTACTGGAAACTTGCTGACTTTCTGTCCTCTTATTACCAAAAAAATGGACTGGAATAGGAATATTGTACTTCCATTTAAGTGTAAGGCATATAAAGCAATAGAAACAAGTCATCTGTCTGAATGAACTTTTAGATTGTACTGACTATACTAGTGATTTTATGTAGCCTGTTGTAAAACTAGGCAAATATGTAGATGAGCTGATATATCCCCTGGAAGACCTCTGTGTACCCTCAAGGGTGAACATGTACCCCTTGCTGAGAAACACTGCCCTACGCTACTGGTTACATAAAGGTGCCAAGTGAATTGATCCCTGCTGTCAAAGGGACAGGTATTGCCCTAGATCTAATGGAAATCAGTCCAGAAAGGGTTGGGTGATTTTGTTCACCGCTGTGCAAAGGTGTAGTAGAAAGCTTGTGTTTCTTAAATGTTCCTGCTGTGCACATGCACCAGGATGAATTTCAGCAGGGGATGAAGTAGGGGAACACTCTGATGCTTAATTTTAGGGTGATGGATAAACTAATTGACCTACTAGGGATTGGTTTACTCTCCTGCTAAAAATTAAGCAACCTGTGAAGTGCTTTGCTGAGTCTGGGCTTCCTTGAGAAGAGAGGGAGCAAAGAAAAACTGGCTCCAGATCAGATCAATGGAAATTTCCCTAAATTCCTGTGTGTGTGGATCTGGAGCTGGTTTCTCAAATTGTGGCTGCGTTCTAGGAGGGAGAGTGGTGCACCCTGAGCACTCTGAAGAAACCACTCAGTAGCCTGTGCTGAAATTTCTACAGCTGTGTCTTTCCAACTTCTGCCTTAGAGCACCCACTGAAAGGCTTGTAGCTGTGAATGTAGCTGCGACACCCATACTTCAAATGCTGCTGCTTTACATCTTTTGCATAAAGCCGTAATAAAACTAGTAGTGAGTGTAAAGAATCATTCTGTTTCACCCCTGTGACTGTAGTGTTTATTATTATTATTATTATTATTATTAATTCACATTACTGGATAATCTAGAATTGCCAAGTAAAATCAAGCCTATTGTGCTGGACAATGAACGTACTAAAGATACTCTGTAGTCTAAATATCTGAGCACCTTGCAGAGATTATTCAAAGTAAACAAGCAGATTTTTATCTACTTCTTTCCCAGCAGCAGGTTACAAGTGTTGGGTTTAAATTCTTATCTTAATTGGGGAAAGCTGTATTGGACAGATGGATTTTTAAGTTAGTCCTCTATGATTTGTGCTCAGTCTCAGAGGTTGTTGAATAAATCCCATAATCTTTATCCTTCTAAACATAGAATTATAGAACTTTATGACTGGACAGGACCTGAGGAGGTCTTCTGATCCAGTCCCTTGCATCCATGGCAGGACTCAGGGCTTGTCTACAATGCCACTTTTCTGCATTGCAACTTTCTTGAGCAGGTATGTGAACACGCACACACACACGCGCGCACACACTGTAGCAAGTTATAGCTCCTGTACAGTGTCATTGCAAACAGGGTCCCAGTGCTGTTAGCTACTCCCCTCTTGGAGGTGGCTTACCTAGTTTGCGGGAGACCTCTCTCCCCAGCGCTGGTGCCCTGAGCACGCTACAGTGGCAGCACTTTAAACTTGGCTGTGTAGATGAAGCCTAAGTATTACACCATCCCTGGCAGCTGTTACTCTAATTTGCTCTTAAAAATCTCCAATGATTGAGATTCCACAACCTCCCTAGGCAATTTATTCCAGTGCTTAACCATCCTGCCAGTTAAGTTTTCCTAACATCCAACCTCAGCCCACTGCATCTTGTGCTACCCCAAGAGATGAATGAGAACATATTTTCTCTCTCCTCCTTGTAACAGTCGTTTATGTGCTTGAAGACTGTTATGTCCTATCTCAGTCTTCTCTTCTTCAGACTAAACAAACTCAATTTTTTCAATCTTCCCTCATAGATCATGCTTTTTAGACATCCTGGAACATTCTGCAATAGCTGTCCCCAGTTTTTCAGCAGTTGATGTAAACTAAATTAGCATTACATCAGGGATTAATTTGATTCACAGTGTTTTATTAGATTTTACTATACTGCACTCACTGTACTATATATTTTTCAAGGTTTTCATACAAGGGGTGGTGGTTTTCTGGCTGCTAGTGGTACCTATAAAACAATAGGGCTACGTCTACACGTGCCCCAAACTTCGAAATGGCCATGCAAATGGCCATTTCGAAGTTTACTAATGAAGCGCTGAAATGCATATTCAGCGCTTCATTAGCATGCGGGCGGCAGCGGCGCTTCGAAATTGACGAGCCTTGCCGCCGCGCGGCGCGTCCAGACGGGGCTCCTTTTCGAAAGCACGCCACCTACTTCGAAGTCCCCTTATTCCCGTGAGCTCATGGGAATAAGGGGACTTCGAAGAAGGTGGCGTCCTTTCGAAAAGGAGCCCCGTCTGGACGCGCCGCGCGGCGGCAAGGCTCGTCAATTTCGAAGCACCGCTGCCGCCCGCATGCTAATGAAGCGCTGAATATGCATTTCAGCGCTTCATTAGTAAACTTCGAAATGGCCATTTGCATGGCCATTTCGAAGTTTGGGGCACATGTAGACACAGCCTAGGTGTATTAAAAAGGTGTTTTTAAAAGTAAAAGCTATGAATTGTTACAATGACAACTACAGTAAATCAGGAAAGGCTGTCAATAGCATGACATTTTGGTACAGAAATGTGATGGTCAAGAAAAAAACATTTTTCAGAAGGGAAATAACACCTAACGGGCTGGGCTGACACACATTCCTCTCCCCGTCCCCCTGCTTTTTCATTAGATATATTTTTATATGTAGAGACAAAGATCAGAGCACACACCAAGTTATACCAAACACATTGCACATTCAGGACTTCAACTTTAAAAAGGTCCTGCTATTATTGCTGGGACCTGCACACCTGCTACTCCAGACAGTGTAACCAAGGCCCCAAACTGAAGTGATACTGTCTGTTTTAAATTATATTAGAAAAAAACTTAGCTATATTAATTATGATGTTAACCCCCAGGGGGAAATTTTAAAAATCCAATTTAGTCTTCACTTTTTTTTATTTTTTAATGGTCTTCTCTCATTCTGGGCACTGAAGTCAGTTTCTCTTTAAGTTTCTTGAGGCCACAATATTTGCAAACAGTGGAATGTTTAGTTGTTTAAAAACAACTAATTCTGGGGGATTTTTAAAATGATTGCTAAAGGAAACATACATTTCTGTTGGCCTGAGGTTTGCTAAGAACTTATTTTTACATAATAATAAATTATGTGCCAAATTTGAATTGACCGTATTGCTGTGTCAGCTTCCCAACTCAGTTAAGTCAGTTGCAGAGATGAGCCCAAAATACCTTGTAATATCTGAGGTACATTTGTATTGACGTGACTTGTAATCAAAACCTCCTGTCACCTAGTAGAATGGGGAAAACAGAGGCTAGTAAAGTGTATACTTTCAAAAAAAAAAAATAAAACAAACTCATCAGTAGCAATACATGATTTGAAACAATTACCATTGACCCAAACCTTTAGTGTTGCTACCTGTCACTGAGGCAGGGCACCTCTTCCTATCTCTTTTTTTTGGCTCTGCCTCCTCCGGAGAGGATCCAGTTACTTCAGCAGTGAAAAGACCTGCCAGACCTGTCAGCCGAACACTGAAACTGGGAAAGAGCCATTTAAGTGGCAGTGAAGCCGTTTAACAAGCATTTGCCAATGCCAGGTACATACAGTCAGTTTCTGACTTTACTGTGTTCACCTGCAGGACCTTAGTTTAGAAATTGCTTTAAAATATTTTATTAGTGTGCCAAAGATTATAAAATCACATTTTGAAAAAAAAGTCATCATCTGCCCCTCCCTCAGGCTGCCACTGGGTGTAGGGGCACCAGTTTAATAGTACTGCATAGGGCCCCATAAATCCTAAGGACATCCCTGTCTGAGGCTGCAGGTGAGCTTTCGTTTCTATGTGCAGATCTTTGTAAATTGTATGTTTGAACTCAGGGAGTGCCTGTGATGTGAAACAGATAGCTGGGTTGAAAACCTACCATTGCTAGTGGCTTTCTTAATGCTTACAGGAGCTAATGCGAAACAGAAATACCACACTAATGTGTGAAAAAAACTATCTAGCAGAACTAGACAGATCCGTAATTGATGCTCCAGAATTTGTACAAAGCTCAGACTTTGTGTGAGCTGTTCATAACGATGAATGGAAGAGACTGTTTGCAGTATTTCTGTAGCCATTTTTGTCCCAGGATATTAGAGAGAGAGACGATGGGTGAGTCTATGATTCTGTTTTGTATTTTTTATTGGACCGACTTCTGTTGGTGAAAGAGATTAGCTTTGGAGCTATACAGTAAAGCCTCGATTTAAGGGATGAATGGGGGGAAGGAGTGTCTGTTAATGCCAAAAGCCCATTAAATCTGAATGGTTATACTGTATGATGATCCACTGACCTTCCCAGCCCATCACTCACTCCTGTCTTCTGCCCTCCTTCATTTCCTGCTCCTGTCCCATTCTTCTCCTCACACCTCCATCTCCCTCTCCGAATTACCAGAAGAGTTGCACGCCAGCCTGGCTTCTTCCATCTCCCATGGCTCTTGGCATGCTCAGCCCTGCAGCTCTTCTGGCTCCGGCAGCCCCAGCAGTGACCCAGGTGGCTGCAGCAGCAGCGGCAGCTCCGATGACTCTGATGACCACCAGCATTTGTTTAGGGGCCAAGGGGCTGGTGGACAGAGTCCATTGTTTCTGAAGTCTGTTAAATTGGAGTCAGTTAAATTGAGGTTTAATGTACAGAACTCTTCTTCAGGGCTGGGAAGGGGACTCACTAAATACAAATTGAAACAGATTGTTTAACATAAGTAGTTAACACACGGTAAGAACCATTGAAAGTGAAGTGACCTGATAACACCTTGGAAGTCCTAAGACAAAAAAGGAGCTTACTGAACAGGTTTTTTTTTTAATATGCCATAAATTCAGTGTCCTTATTTAGACTGTGATTATTAGTGTCTAACAAAGTTGTAAACTTAAGCTCCCAGGCTCATCATTTGAAGGTGTCGTATAGGTTTTCTTTGCAAATGAGGACTGAGGCTAGGAATGGAATGATCGTTTTGTGATAAGTGATGGCCCATGGGTGATATGCTTCTGTTTTATCATTTCTCTGCGTGAGTTTGAGAGTGGGTTATTTGACGTCACCCACATAGATCTTATGAAGCTAATGGGTGCAATGGATGAGATACATCACATAATTGCAGTGGGCACATGTAGGATCCAGGGATCTTAAAAGGTGTGCTGTGGAGGATGTCGATCGTCATAATAATGGAGACATCAGCTACAGATTTTGCAGCTTTTTTATGATAGGGTCCAGTAACAGTTCAAATACATGTGTCCTGGTTTGTGGGGAGCTTACTTCCAATGATGAGCTTAATGAGTTGGGGTTGACATATTCTTCTCTAGTGAGATCATAGGGAGACAGTTCACAAACACCTCAGTCTTGAAAAATTCAAATCACTCATCTGAAGCTATCTAAAAATAATCAAAGGTCAAGCTATGAGGCAAAGCGGCAAGTCATGGGTAAACCACTAATTAATATGTTGCATTTGTTAATAGAAGTACTGGCTGTATTTTTAAAGTAGGGGCATTATTAAAAGTGGAAACTACTGCATAGCTCAAGCAGAGAAGAAAATATGCCCCAAAAATGGAGAGAGGGATCTGAGCTTGCAGGACCTGCTGAATAATTAGGCTGTGGTCGCAGGCATACAGTTGCAGAGTATGGGAGGGCTACCACTCCACTATGTAGCAGTTTGGCTTTTTGGAGCCAGGGTGTGCCAGTCAAATCTGTTTTCCATTTTCCAAGTGCCAAGAGCCCTTTAGAGATGCCCTTATGCCTAGTCCATTGAAGACTGCGGTTAAACTATCAAGTTTTGCAGACAAAACCCCAGTTTTGTCAACAATGCTGGTGGAATGTTCACATACAAAGTGTTTTGTCAACAGTTTGTTGACAGTACTCAGTACTTTTGCCAGCAGTGTTCTGCCTCTCAGCCATGGGGAATAATGCTGCTGTCAACAGATTTTGTTGACAAACAGCTATGTGGATGCTCTGGGAGGCCTTCGCTTGACAGACAGACCATCCAGGATGCTGGGCAGCCTTGTCTGCTGTGCTTCCGGATGCCTGTTTTGTTGTGAGAGCAGCTGGGCAGTCTAAGTGCTCTGCTGACAGGGTGAAGCACTCTTCCAATTGGCTTTTGCGTGGGGCCACACCCTGTCAACAGAAGTTTTATCAGAAAATTTCTTCTGTGACTTCTGGCGACAGCGCTGTAGTGTAACTGGACCCAGTATGATAAAACACAGAATTCTGGGGAGTTATACATCTGCGAAAGACCATTAAAGCGTGGACCTATGGAAGCAGTTGAGCACAGCTGTAAGCCCCTGGTCAATGAGTGTTATGTGCCCCCTCTTTGCTCAACTCATTCAAGATCTGAATCCGACAGCTATCAGCCTAAGGCCATTTCTACACAGGCCACTTTCTGTGGAAGTGGCATGCCAATACACGGAGCGAAATATGCTAATGAGGCACGGGTGCAAATTCCCTGTGCCTCATTAGCATAACGTCACATGATTTGGAGGCCGGAAGACCGTTCTTCCAGACTCCAAAAAGTCGTGTAGAAGTGTGGCCCCCGAGGAGGCTTCCGGAAGGATGTCTTTCTTCCAGAGGCCCCTTCTTCCTGGAAATTTTGGGAAAAAGGGGCCTCCAGAAGAAGGACTTCCTTCCGGAAGGCCCCCTGGGGGTCGCACTTCTACAAGGTGTTTTAGAGTCCGGAATAATGGTCTTCCAGACTCCAAATCACGTGATGTTATGCTAATGGGGCATGGGGAATTTGCATCTGTGCCTCATTAGCATCTTTTGCTGCTTGTGTTAGCATGCCACTTCTGCAGGAAGTGGCCTGTGTAGAAACAGCCTGAGTGTAGCTTTTTAGTTCAAGCTATAGAGGCCATAGCACTGCTATGGTAGCAGCCGTCTGATAAGCATCTGTAAATACATTTTTAACAAATGCTAAAAGAACATTAAGGTTGAAAAGTGAAAGAGCCAAATGTTAGCAGATTCCATGTGTACAGTTGGATGCAACAACCTAAAGTCTACCTTTTGTGCATGTGCACCATAATTTTAATTCTGTAGAAAATATTTCACAAATGCTGTACTATATTCTCTTACAATTTGTTCTACAGGTGAACCTCTCTAACCCAGCCCTCTCTTCTGGCACACTCCATAATCTGGCGTGATTTTAGTTAGCAGGATGGCCACTTCTGAGTGTAGCCAACTTCCCCATGGTCCCATAGAGTTTGTTTAAAGCCACCAGTCCTGGCTCTCAGTGTTCTGTGCTGTTATTTAGCTGTAATTTACCCCAAAATGTCTTCTGAGAGCCCAGTAAGCAGTGGAAGTGTTGGTAATGTGCTGGAAAATATTAATCTTGCGTCGTCCGGCAAATTCTATCACCTGCCACCCATCAGGTCCTGAAGGTGCCGAACAAGAGAGGTTCATCCTGCACAATTTTCAATACATGTGTGTAGTAGTTTGTGATATTCATTCTCTTATGCTTACATCAAAGTATTGGTATGTTCTGTTAGATTTTTATTGTTTTAGGTTTACCTGACCACACTGGAGCATCTTGTGCAGCTTCCTAGACCAACAGTCTTCTTGACTGCTTTCCTAGACAACAAGTGTCTGGGCTGAGATGGAGCCTTGACTCTGCCTTCACAAATCATGCACTGGCTGGCAAAGCTGAGCCAACATGAGGCATGGGGGAAATCTGCACCTGATAAGGGGCTCTTACAGATTATTCTCTCCCCCCTCCAGAACAAATGTGGGGGAAGAGCAGAAAAGCATTTTCCACTCTTGAGTCACAAGTATATCCTGCATCTCTTCCTGGGCAGCAAAGCTAAGGGCCCACAAGGGTTACGGCATTAGACAGTGATCAAAGGCTCAATGTCTAGTGAACCTCACTAGTCCAGTACCATTGGGACTGACCAGTGGTGAACAAGAGAATAACACTGCTTACTGAGCTCTTAGGAGACATTTAGGGGGTAAACTATAGCTAAATAACAGCAAAGAACACTGAGAGCCAGGGCTGGGAGGTCTAAACCAGGGGTGGGGAACCTTTTTTAGGTTCGGGGCTATTGATCCGTAGACAAGTCAGTTGGGGGCCACGCATGTGAGAAGCCAAATGTATATATCCCTCAGTGATGTGGTCCATGGCAGTAGGGAAGTTAGAGATATGAGGGAGGCTGCAGGAGCAGGCTGGGAATTGGGGAGTGGGATGTGGGTGAGAGAGAGGGGGCAAGAGTAGGCTGGGGGTGGGTGATCTGGCCAGGAGTGTGGTGGAGTGGGCTGGAGGTGGTGGGTTTGGGTGAGAGAGTGGGCTGGGGGTGTGGGTCTATGTGGGTGGAAGGTTGCAAGAGGGTTCAGGGTGGGTCTGGGAGGGACTAGCAGGGAAGAGTCAGGAGTCAGTTGTGGAGTCTGGGAGGGAGGGGGTGCAGGAGAGGAATGAGGGGTCTGGGTTATAGGGGGCAGGAGCACGGGGCAGTTTGGGAGTGAGATAGGAGGGTGGGGGCAGTAAGGGTGTGGGAATGGAGGTCTGGATTGGAGGGGTGCATGAGTGGTGAAGGGGGCAAGGTCTTAGCAATAGGGTGCTCTTACCTGTTTACCCCAACTCACCCCTGGAAAAAATGCTTCTTGCAATGGAAATGTACAGTATTTTCACTCTTTTCAGTGTCTCAGAGGGGAGGTCGTTTTAGTCTGTAGCTTCACAAATTACAAGAAGTCCTGTGGCACCTTAGAAACTGAAACATGTATTAGGTCGTGAGCTTTCATGCATAAAACCCACTTCCTCAGATGGCCAAGATGTGTGAACCAATTCCATTGAGATTTTGCAAACCTCAGCACTACAAAAAGACCAAACATGGAAGACTTCTGCTCCCAAAGATTATATTTTTATGCTTTTCTCTCTAAAGATAGGTGTTATCGTACGAGCAGATTAAGGGCTTGAACTGTAGCTGGTTGGCCGAGGGCCTTCTTTATGAGCTCAGTGGAGATTTAACCTGTGGCCTGGCCTAAGTGGAGAAATTAACCAGAAAGAGGTATGGTGGAATAACTCTATCCCAGAGTCAGGGCTTGTCTACACTACAGGTTAAGTTACATTGCTCAGAGTTGTGAAAAGCCTCTTCTCTGCATGACATAATTTACTCTCTCCCACTGACATAGATTTTCCTCTCATTTAGGTGAAGTAATTATGCTGATGAGAGAGTGCTGTTCTATAGACACAGCATGTGTTCATTAGAGGTGCAACAGCAGTTCAGCTGCACTGATGTTCAGCATTATTGTAGGTTAGCCCTAAGAATTACTTCATTCTGAAATAGGTAACCACATGCGGAGCTTATCTTGAATACCTATTTGAAAATAATTTATTCCACAATAATTACGCAGCTCATGTTCCCCAAGTAGCAAAGACCAACTGTGGATTCAAAATGGGTCTTGTGTCTCTAATATATAAAATACATACAGTGTATATACCATTTTCTTGGCACCTGAACCTGAGTCGCTTATTTTACAAATGTCATTAGATTTTGTACATCAGTGTAAAAGCTTTTGTCAGTTTATCTTTCCATTTACTTGCTTATTACATGTGTTCCTGTGCCCAATACTCCTTCCAATTCTCTTCTCCTCCTTCGTCTTTTGGCCTCTCCTCTTCTTTTTGGACCTTTGAACACCTCTCCTTAGAGTTTAGGGTGTTCTTTTCTCTTTGGGGGTGTCTTCATGTAATTATCCTTAGAGTAGTAATCTTTACACAAACAAGAGTTCAAAACTGAGAAAATGAAATTAAAAAATATTTGCTGAACCTAACTGGATATACATTTTTCATCTACTAGACTAAGTAAGAGATTCTCAACTTGGTTTGAAAAAAAGAAACTCTTACATGTCTAAAAAGCCAGTCCTGGCTCCAACATCTAAGTACATCTTAATAACCTTAAAATATTAAACAGGTGCTTCAGCTGAATATTGTTTAGTTCATCTCATGACTTAGACAGTCATTAGGAATAGTTTACTTACAAAATCTAGAATTTGAAACTCTTAATTCATATGAAAGACCTGAAAAATCCTTTGCCTTCATTATCTAGGTTGGTATTTGATATATCAGATGGAAATGTTACCCTTTCTGGATTTGTCTATGTACTTGGCTTGCGATGTGTAGTTTTGTTCATGAATTAGGCACACTGGTAATGCACATTTTTGCACATAGCTCTGGGCTTTTGAAGTTTTGAAAACCAAATGCAAAACTACTGGTAGAGAATAATAATTCTGATTCTTTTCCATCCTGCATGGGCTATTCAGAGCTTGGGTCTAGGTTAGTGTTTCCCATATGGTGTTCTCTGGAACCCTGGTGTTCCTCAATGTGAAAATAACGGTTCCGTGAGAAAATT
The DNA here is from genome assembly GCF_033958435.1 of Carettochelys insculpta. Classification (NCBI taxonomy): domain Eukaryota; kingdom Metazoa; phylum Chordata; order Testudines; family Carettochelyidae; genus Carettochelys; species Carettochelys insculpta. The sequence goes on along the minus strand of NC_134137.1, from coordinate 89,116,519 downwards.
CCATTACAACAGCTGATTGCTCTGTGACTCCCTGCCACCACTGAAATAGTAGAACTAAATTTAATTGGTTTAATGGTCAGCAGGGTAGCGGGAAGGATCTGGCCATTAAACCAAATTAATTTAGTTCCATGATTTCAGCGGCAGCAGGGCAGGGAGCCGGCAAAGAGCCCCTCACTCACCCTGCTACCTAAGTGGCCACATCCCTCTGGGGGGTGTGGCTCAGCTCACTTCCACCAGTGGAACACCTCCCTCCCAGCCTTCCTTCCACTGGGCGCACATGGCCATCCACATAGTCTTCCCAGCCAGTGCCATGGATGAGTTAGTCCCAAGGTCCAGTGTGGAGCCGAGGAGGGTTAATCCTGGGTATGGGGCGGGGGTGGATTTGGGGCTGGTAGAGTTTAAGCTTGGGGATGGGGAGGTGGGCTTGGGGCTGAGAGGGATTAAGCCTGGGGATAGGGGTGTGGGTTTCAGGATGGAGGGGTAAAGCTTTGGAATAGGGGGGTGGATTTGGGGGCTAAAGCAGGTAAAACCTGGAGGTCGGGGGGCAGTCTTGGGAGCCGAGGGGGGTAGAGCCTGGAAACAGCATTCTGAAAAGTTCTTTTGAGTTGAAAAGGGTTCCATGGCCAAATAAAATTGGGAAACACTGGGCTAGGCATATGGGAGCAAGCAGTCATTATGTGTCTGCTTAGCATCCTGCCAGAGAAAGTAGATAAGAATAGGCAAAGTCTTGGCACTAACACTCTAATTATGGGCCAGCACAGCTGAGCCAACAGGAGGAAGGGGGATAACATAATTTGCTGCTGATTTATTCCAACAGCAGATTACTAATGTTCTCCTCTCCATGCAGAACGAAAAGGCTACAGGATAGGAGTTATAATTCACAAGAGGGTGTGAATCACAATTCCTTTGGGACACCTTGTGGAGTTGTACAGCTTACACATTTTCCCCCTCCCTCTGTTCAGAGGTGTATCTAAATACACTGTGCAGCCCTTTCTGACTACATATTTTATATTTATGGTTGAGCTCTAAATAGCCATGATTTGTTAGATGTAATTTAGACCAGTGGTGGGGACCCTACTGCCTGCAGGTCGCACCCGGTTCATCAGGATTAGCAGCCGTGGCCTGCCAGATGGTTAATTTAACTGAATGTCCATGGATCGACATTTCCAGCCAATGGGAACTGTGGGAATTGGCTTGGGCTGAGCCATCCCCACAGCTCCTATTGGCTGGGAATAGCAAACTGCAGCCACAGGGAGCTGTAGGGTTCCATCCCTGAGGATGTTAAGTTAAACACACTATCTGGTGGCCCACCAGCAGCTAACCCTAATGAACTGTGTGCGTTTTGCAGGCCCGGGATTCCCTATCCTGTGAGTTAACACCATCCCGTAAAGGATCCTCTCTCTCTCTTTCTTCTCTTGCATTAATTTAGTCTTCAAAAAAATATGTGGCAATCAAAATATCACCCCCATGTGAGGTGAATATAAAGTGCTAGCAGACACCACTTGGAATATACACTTATCCCTCATTAAACAAGTACATAACTAACAAGTACTTGCTTAAACGAGAGACACATTTACTTGCCTTAGTTCACTGTATGAGTGAACCCCCCCTCGCTAATATGAGGCTAATCCCCTCCCCACAGCCCCAACCTGCCCTAATATGACCCCCTGCCAGCCCCAGGGCCCCAATCTGCGGCAGCCTGACCCCTCCCTGACCCCGCAGCCCCAACCTGTGGCAGCCTAACCACCCCCTTTCCCCTACCGCTGGCCCCGCAGCATCTTGACCCCTGCCGCTGGCCCTGCGGCCCCAACGTGCAGCAGCCTTAACCCCCGTGCCAGCCCACAGACTGGCCCTGTGGCAGGCTTAACCTCCCCGCCAACCCCACGGCAGCCTGACACTCCCCCCACCAGCCCTGCAGCAGCCTGATTCCCCCCCTTCCCCAGGCCCAGCCCCGGCCGCATGGCAGCCTGACACACACACACCCCGCCGGCCCTGTGGCAGCCTGACTGCCAGCCCCTCAGCAGCTTGACCCCCTACCCCCACCAGCCCTGCGGCAGCTTGACGCCCTGCCCCCACCAGCCCCACGGCAGCCTGACCCCCACCCCCACTCCCACCAGCCCTGCGGCAGCCTGACCCCGCCCCTGCAAGCCCCACAGCCCCAACTCGTGGCAGCCTTAAACCCACCCACACCAGCCCCACAGACTGGCCCCGCGGCAGCCTGACCCCTGCCATTCCTCTGCACCAGCCCAGTAAACCTAACCCACTTCAGCCAGACCATCCCCCCCCCACAAACCACACACCCAACCTTCAGCAGCCCGAACCCCCTACCCAACCCACAGACCCAACCGGCCACCAGGTTTTAACTCTCCCTCCCACTCATGGCCCCAAACTGCTTCCAGCCTTTCACCTTTTCCAACCCCCAACCCGAGGTTCACTTACCTTTCAAAAGCAGTATCACCTGACACCACTCTTTTGCCAAGTTCTAGGAACCAATCAGAAACTTTTACCTGCCTTTCAATGAGAATTTAGTGTTCCTCTTACGAGTTTTCACCTAGGAGCACAAAGTTGGGAACCAAATGTGCTCGTAGCTCAAGGGATGAGTGTAGTGAATTATTTTTGTTTGCAGTTCAGTTTTTCTTCCTTTCCCAGTCCCAGGAATAAACTTCCTATATCCAAACTGTTTGTAGAAGAAAATCTTCCTTTAGGAAAAGAGTCTTCTCTTTTATAAACATTGTGGCTACATCTACACTAGCACACTACGTCGAAGTAGCCTATTTCGAAGTAAGGACATCAAAATAGGCTACTTCGACCTTTATCGTCTACACATTCTCCAGGGCTGGTGCCATCGACATTCCATGTCAAAGTAGGGATGGGGAACATCGAAAGGAGCCACCCCAGAAGGAAATGCGGAGCATCCACACACACAAGCACTCCCCATTGAAATAAGGGGCCAGCAAACCCCCAAGCTGCTCCCTTACAGGGCCCCTCCCAGACACACTTGCCCTGCACAGCACGAGATCCACAGAGCTGACAACCAGTTGCAGACCCTGTGCATGCAGCTTGGACCTCCAGCTGCAGCAGCAGCAGCTGCAGCCAGAAGCCTTGGGCTAAGGGCTGCTGCATGCGGCAACCATAGAGCCCCACAGGGGCTGGACAGAGCATCTCTCAACCCCTCAGCTGATGGCCGCCATGGAGCACCCTGCTATTTCGAAGTAGCGGGACGCAGATTGTCTACACACACCATACTTCGATGTGGAACGTCGAAGTAGGGCACTATTCCCATCTTCTGACGGGAATAGCGATTTTGACGTCTTGCCGCTTAACTTCGATTTGAACGTCGAAATAGCACACGATGCGTGCTATTTCGACGTTGTGCCGACTACTTCGAAGTAGCCGGCTAGTGTAGACATAGCCTGTATGTTGAGTCTTATTCCTTTTTCACAATATAAAAGCTTTAGTGGAATAAGTACATCCCGGTCTCTACTTTACTATGAACAAATACTGGTCATATGGTCAAACATTATTTTCCTGAATAACGTTTACTTTGGGTTTGAGCAAAGAATAATTTGGTCCCCCTATTTCCACAGAATTTGCAAACTGAAATGCTTCATTTTTAACCCCAAAATTATCTGCTTGATTTTGAAGGAAACATCTCTAACTCTGCAGCTCAGTTGAGACAAGGAGAAAAGTAACTGAGAGATGTAATTCCTTGTTGGCAATGACTACTTCGGGTTCCTGTGCTTCTGTATCTTGTAGCTCACTATGTACAGGAGACCCATGACATTTGTAGACAACTATGAATATTAGACCTGTTCAGAAGGGATTTAATAGCATAACTACTTACAAATCTTCTCATAGGGTCTCTGTTCCTGTACTGTTATTGTCACTATCCTTTCTGGCATTTCCTCTATTTCTTTCTGGCATTTCTTATTTCAGTGAGGACTTGATAAGTCTGGTCCATCAGACCAACTTACAGCATAGTATCGTGGTTTTTCAATCTGTGGCCCAGGGATTCCTGGGATTCTGCAGGCTATAAGATTTCCAAAGGCACCCACACGTCCATCTAAAATATTTTAGAGGTCTGCACATCAAAAAAGGTTGAAAACAACAGGCGTAGTAGATACATCAGCTTGTAGTAAACTAAAATAGCAACACATAGCTCATCAGTTTCAGCTATTTTCAAAATGATCTGTAAATCCATGATTTATTCATATATTAGGCCTTTTCTTCCTAATGAGCCTAAATATGCCCATAAGGTTTATTACAACTGGGCTATGTCCACACAAGAAGCCTCTGTCGACAGCAGTAACAGTCAGAATGGATTTCCTGGCAAAACTTTTGTTGATGGATTGCATCTACACATAAAAGCAGATTGCAAGAGCAATCTGCTCTGTTGACAGAGAGCAGCCAGACTTCCCGGCCCCCTCTCAATAGAACAGCTGACCAGAAGCTCGGCAGGGCTGACCGGTGAACTGGAAGCCCTGTCTGTTGAGGAAAAGGCCCCAGATCATCTACACAGCTGTTTTGTTGACAGAACGCTGTCGAGAGAGGTGTTATATGTGAACGGTTAGCGGTATAATGCTGCCAGCAGATGTGCTAGGTTTTGTTGACAAACTGTTTGCAAAGTGCATTTTGCATGTAGACACTCTGCGTTTTTTCCCAACAAAAGCCCAGCTGTGCCGGAAAAAAACTGTCTTGTAGACGTAGCACTGATGTATAGAATATAAATAAATACTCCTCTCACCTACAACCTGGCAGGAAATTTAAACTATAACAAAATGCATGAAAGCTAAGAAAACAAAGATCAAAAACTATCTGTGTTTTATCTTATTCTAAATGTATTCTTGGAGAGGTTGTGTGAGATGCAGTATATACAGTCTCTCTAGAGAAGTGTTCAACAAAAGATCATTTGGATCTGATGACAGAACTTTGAGTTATGATTCATTTCAGATTAGTTTCTGCATTTCAAACAAATAGGGATTGTGCCTAAGCACTTATAAGAGGGAAAGCAATGAACACTCAAGCCAAATCCAGAGAAACGTCAAAAGGTCTTTGTCCACCAGCAAAGTGATTACTGTTAACAATAAAGATGGAGACATTAAAGCAGAGGGATAATGAGTTGGATCCTCAAAGCTTCAGTACATCAGGGCTCAGATCTCAGATGCATGTCCCAGCCAGCAGTGCCAGATTTCTGATATGCTTGGGGAAACCTCTCCCCAGAGTGCACCTGCACATGCTCTTTACCATCCTGCCCCAGTGCCTCCTATATGCCACAGAACAGCTGTTTCATGTGAACTGGAGTCGTTGGTAAGGATGGTGGTGAAGCTGTCAGGAGGTGGGAGGTGCTGTAGGGTGGGGCGAGGGAGACGGGGGAACTGGCCGCCAGTGGGGGATTAGCACCTAGGATTTTTTTTCCCATGGGCACTCGAGTCTGGGAGCACCCATAGAGTCAGCACTTATTATCGTAGTTCTCCAGTGCTGATTCATGCGAATTCAAACAGAAAGATGCTTAGGTGAGACAAGCTAAACATAGCTCCTATCAAGACTGCCAAGGGGAGATACCCTTTGCATTGCCTTGTAGAACTGTTGCATAATAATCATACAAATCGTGATACGATAAGGCAATGATTCCCAAATAATAAGTTCCGTTGCCTAAAGAGCCTCATTGAACTTCACTCCTCAAAGAGAAAACCATCCAAAAGAAGTGTTATAAAAATTGAAATTGTTAATCATGTCGGGTGTTTTCTCTTTGCAGCTCCTGGCAGAGGACTGGCCCTTTGGAGTTGAAATGTGTAAAGTGGTACCCTTCATTCAAAAGGCATCGGTGGGCATCACTGTATTAAGTCTGTGCGCCCTCAGTATTGATAGGTGAGCCACATTTCATTGCTTCCAAACTCTATATTAAGTCATTCCACTTATAGGAAATACGGCCACAAGGTCAACTTCTGCTCCCTGTTCAGTCGATACTACAGCATTGATTCACATTTATATCGTTTAACAGAGGGCAAAATTTAGCCCTTAACCTAATAAGTGTCCCCGGTCGATATTTAGGTATCGAGCAGTTGCTTCCTGGAGCCGCATCAAGGGAATTGGAGTGCCAAAGTGGACTGCTGTCGAAATTGTATTGATCTGGGTTATGTCAGTAATCTTAGCTGTTCCTGAAGCCGTAGGTTTTGATATGATTGTTATGGACTATAAAGGAAAGCAACTTAGAATCTGTATGCTTCATCCCACACAAAAAACATCCTTTATGCGGGTAAGATATTTTCTCTTTTTAAATAAGTCTTGTCTCTTAAACAAAAGCTATATCTTGTTTGCTCAAAAGTCTAAAGCAGTGGTTCCCAAGCTTTTTGGCATCACGCCCCCCCTTTTGATTTCTGAGAAACCCTCACGCCCCCACCACCTCCTCTTTACCATCATCCAGCCCCCTTTTAACAAAAACTTCAATCTGTAATTAAAAATAAACACAAAAACTTGATATAAAATGTTATTTGAAATTAAAAATAAGCACATAGTTTTTCTTGAGCCCTTGCAGGTGCCTGGTGCAAGCCCAGCTGGCCAGCTGCCTAAGCCCCATGCCATCCACCAGAGCTGCCTGCCCACCTGAGCCCTGTGCTGCCAGAGCCACCCATCCATGCTGACTGAGCCCCGCAGTGCTGGGGCCAGCCAGCCACCCACCAGCCTGAGCCACCCAAGCCCTGCAAGCCAGCTGCCCAAGCCCTGCAAGCCCACCTGTCCAAGCCCCTCCCCTCCCCCAAAGCCAGGCACCCCCAGTCCGCCGCTCGCTCCTTCTCCCTCGTGCAAGTCAGGCACCCCCAGGTCCCATCTAACCCCATCCTTCCCCTCCCCCCCCCCCGCAACCCACACTCACTCTCCTTTGCAAGAGGCTCCATGTGGGTGTTCCCCAGCTGCCTGCTTTTTATAGTGACTGCACCAGGTCACCCACTTAAAATGTCAGGGGCCGTGAGCTGGAAGCAAAGGCTGCCTTTTTCTTTGGGTGGGGGGAAATTACAGGGTGAGGCTGGGCTTGGTCACCTCGTGCCCCTTCTGGAATTTCTTCATGCCCTTCCAGGGGGGCACGCCCCCCAGTTTGGGAAACCATGCTCTAAAATACAAAATTTCCTAACTTGTATTTGCCATTAATTATTAAATTCACTGCTTAGTAGTAGGGTGTCCAGAAAACTCTGATGCTGACTTACTGTGTAACTTTGGGTTAGATTCCTTAATCTCTGTTTCCTCATCTGTAAAAAGGGAGAATAATACTTATATTTCATTAGTGCTGTTAGAAGGGTTGATAGACAGTTAAGTCAGGCTTACAGAATATTGTTGAGGTGTAAATGTTTTCTTCACTATACCCCAAACTGAACTCCTAAAACTTCTTATTGTTTCCCCTCTAGCTTTACAAGACGGCTAAAGATTGGTGGCTGTTTAGCTTTTATTTCTGTTTTCCCTTGGCCATCACAGCACTTTTTTATACTCTGATGACCTGTGAGATGTTAAGAAAGAAAAGTGGAATGCAGATTGCTTTAAATGACCACTTAAAACAGGTAAAAATATGCATATGAAAACACTGCTGAGTTTTCCATGAGATTACAGTAGAACCTTCACTAATCCAAACACCACATCATTAATGCACACTGTAATTGCAGTCTGCACCTTGCTCCTCAGGAGACTGTTACGAGCAGTATTGGAACGCCAGCTGTTCCAAAATTGTGAAGCAGGCCCCAAATATTATAAGAATGTCTTGAAACTCCCAAGACTTTACTCCATTTTGATGCTTCTTTAGTTTGGGCTTGTAGGGTTCAGATTTTTAAGCTTTTCTCTGCAACAGTGAGATCTAAAAAGTTTTTCATATGAAAGCTGAATTGCAGTGCATTCCCATTATTCCGGAAGATGAGATTTAAGAAAGACACCAAATAGTATGAGGTTCACAATAAGCTGGCAACATTGCAGTGCTGCAGTCAGGTATCATATTAGCAAAAAACTTAAGTCCAAAATACACGACTGAATTTTTACTAGCATACCATGAAGAGTTTTCCTGAGTAATTACATCTGAACTATTTTTTCTAGATAAAATATATATGCAGTCCTTGCTGTCTTGATTGTTTGTTATCTTGTACACTGATTTGCAGTTATTAGTGTGAAGAAGAAAGGTTTTTCTATATTATGTCTCTTAATTTTAAAACCACACCAGAGAGCAAAGCACTATATACACAGGTGAAAACAATCTTTATCTTGAAGAGGGATGGACTGGATAACTAACCTCTTTTCCACTTGTAAATTAAGCAAGTGTATGTATTGACCGTGTGAATTTTCACAGTTGATCCATGAACATGATCAGTTAATTTATATTATGATTAGTGAACAGCAGCTATAATGGGTAAAGATCACAAAATTAAATAAATTTTTTTAAAAATTAAGATGTTCTCAACTTCACCTAAGTACCACCTTGATACTTATTTTTGCAGTTCTACAGTATCATATGTTTTGGTTTTAGAAGTGAATAATAAAAGATCAAGAGAGAAACTTTAACCCAGTTCCTTTTAATTTTGTATTCAGAGACGTGAGGTGGCCAAAACTGTGTTCTGTCTGGTGCTTGTCTTTGCCTTGTGTTGGCTCCCCCTTCACCTAAGTAGAATTTTGAAGCTTACTATATATGACCCAGGAGACCCCAATAGATGTGAACTTTTGAGGTAAGACTGTTATGGCTGAAGAAGACAAGTTTGTATGGAAACTACCTACCTGGTATTGATTTTTTGTTTTCTCCCGAAGAATGCTTTTGTGTTTGTTTCTCCTGGTGAAACAATTTCCTCTCAGTAGCTGATGATTCCTCTGCTTTACACCCTGCACGTTGGACATTTTTTGTCATTTTTGTCACCTGGTTTACGAGGACTTGGAGAGAGCTCTCGTATTGATGACCATAAGAGCTGAAATACCATGAGCCAGGTCTTCCAAAGTCAAGACCATCTTAGAAATAGGAAGATTTTATTACATTTCCAGTTCTGTTGATCTGCATTATGGATTTGAACCTTTGGTGCACACTTGAGTCACATTTTCAGGCTTTTCTTCACAGGTGTGAAGACAAACATCAAAGAATGCAAGCTGTGATTCTTATATCTACATGACTCCTGGAGCCAGGGTTCTAAGACAAGAGCCAAATATCTCAAGACTCACAAATAAAATTCTGAGTTGTCAACAGTCAGCTTCTATAAGAGGCATTTATCATTTCTCTTGTTAAGCCAGAGGAGTCGCTCAGGCACAACACAAAGCAATCCTTTCACCCTCAGTGTAACAAATGACTAGGCCCAGGATTTAAACCTACGGTTATGTCTGCACTAGAGACCTTACAGTATCACCGCTGTAACATTCCAGCTGCACAGCTGTAAGACCTACTCAATAGCTGCTGTGTGCCAGTGAAAACCAGCTCTCCTGTCAGCATAATTAAACCACCACCAGAGATGGTGACAGAGATGCTTGTGCAGACATGGCCTAGGTCTTTCTGATGACTGTGCAGTGGTGCATTGTTACTAAGCAGCCAAGCCAGCTGCATTGATGGGGCAGGCACTGGGGGAGGGAGGAGAAGTAGTATCAGAGTGATCTGATAATAAGTATGATCTTTTGCTTAATTCAAAGTTAAAGACTGACCTGTCATTCTCAGGATCTATATGTGAGGGGGTCTGTCTGCCTCAGTGGCAGAATTCTCCCGCATGCTGCTAGTCCAAAGATCCATGCAGAGGGACAAAGTAGACTGGGGTCAGGGAGATGCATATTATCCCAGTGTTAGCGCCCTTAGTTTGAAATAGTGCAGTCCAAGGCTGAAAGTCACGCAGTTCCCTCTTCAGTGGGAGTCCTTAAGGAGGAGTGCGCTTTTTACAGACATCCCACAGGACAAATTCACCACATCTGCATATTCAGGTTGTGCTGTGGTACGCCAGTGGCACAAGGCTGCTACAGGGATGACCCTAGCCTGTGGGATTTATACTGCAGGATTTGTGGGCCATGTTCCAGATTCTGCAAAGAGAAAACCCCACCTCTCCCTTCTCTTCCCATTGGGACAGTGGTGAATATATCTCCATAAAGAGGGACCTATTTTGACAATTCAGGAAGACTTAGTGACCCAAGGCAATTCAAAAATGGGGTGGAGGACAGTGCCATAACTAGCGAATTTTGTGCCTGAGGCAAGAATATAATTGTACCCCCTCATGTTTATATATTCATTGTAGTTATTTCATAGAAAAGGAGAAAATACATTAACAATAATAAAATAATAATACTAAATTTATAATAATTATTTTATTATTGCGGTTGATCTGAGTTGTGGTAGGGGAAAGACCCTCATCCCCAAACTGTTCTCCCCTCACTCCCCCAGCTTAAACCCCACACTCAGCGACTGGAGGGGCTGAGGAGGTCACACTCAGGGGCTGGGGATTTTGGGGGCTGGGGGAGTCATATTCAGGGGCTGGGAGGAGTCACTCAAGGGCTGGGGGGGTCACACACAAGAACTGGGGGGTTGGGGGCTGGAGTTAGTCACACTCGGGCTGGGAGGCCTGGGAAGTCACTCTCGGGCTGGGGGAATCACACTTGGTCTGTGGGGGCTGAGAGGGTCACACTCAGAGGCTAGAGGGGCTGGGTGAGTCATACTAAGGTGGGAGCCCTGGGGGTGGGTCACATCAGGGGTTGGGAGAGTCACACTTGTGCTGAGGGCGCTGGGAAGGTCACACCCAGAGGTTGGAGCAGCTGTATGAGTCACTCAGGGGCTGGGGGGAGAAACAAATCAAAAAAATTAAAACTGACAAATCAGATACATAGATCAGAAGGGGGGTGCAAAAGTGGTGGGATGGAAAGGATGGAAGGGGAGCAAAAATTGCTTACTGCAAGAGTCTATTAAGTGTCTTACCTGGGATGGCTATGCATATCAAAGGTGGAGAAGCTGTCTTTGCAATGCATAATTGCTTCCCTATTTATAGAGATAGCTGCTGGATATGGAACATTAAGGAGCTGCACATGGCTTCTTTAAGAGCCACATGCAACTCCAAGCTGCTTGTGACCTGTAACAAATCTAATCATGACCCATGTTTGAGCCCCGACCCACAGGTTGGGAATCGCTGTTCTTGAGGACTTTTCTCCTTTATTTCCTTCTTCCACTGGTTGTGGGTATTGAGGCGCCTTGAACTCACTACAATAAAGAATGAGAATTTCTACCCAAAAATGTCGTATGAGGCACAAAGTTTTGTTCTGAATAATCCGTTTGCATAGTTAGCCAGCATCACTATTCCTATGCTTCCTATATCTGATATTTACAACTGTAAACCTTCAATAAGCATTATGAAGAGGTAATGTATGAATCATGTTTCCTTTAATTTTCACACAGCTTTTTACTTGTCCTGGACTACATTGGTATTAATATGGCTTCGCTGAATTCCTGCATTAATCCAATAGCTCTGTATTTGGTGAGCAAAAGATTCAAAAACTGCTTTAAGGTAAGAGGCCATATAAGGCTGCTTTTCACATTAGAAAAGTGCTCTTTCTGGGTGAAATTCTCTCCATGCAGAGGGACCTGTGCCACTTAAGCAAGGACTTGCCTCTTTAAATGGAACCTTAAAAAGCCTAGTACAGGCCTTCCCCACAGGGCCTGATCCTGCATGCTGCACCTTGTTCATGTGCTGGATTTCACCCTTTGTGCACTCTAAATTATTGTCTATTAGCCTTTTTTGAGATGACTCAAGAACACTCTGAATAGTTTGATGTGGTTTCATGTGTGATAAATCATTTTCCTATGGGATTTCAGGAGGGTTCTCTTTGGTTTTTATTCCTTTATACAGACTGAGCCATAAAAACTTCATGAGTCCAATGACAAATATTAGGGCTCCTGAAAAATAATTGTGGTTTCATGAAAAGTTTGAAGGTTTTGAAAAATATCAAGGTTTTTAGTCAGATGTGGAACAAAGCGGAACCCTTTCAAAAACTTCGTGAAAGCATATGGCCCACCTCAGAATAGCCACATGGTTAGGAAATTTCATCTGCAATGTCGACAGTCTAGCTTCAATTCCTGCTCTACCAGTGAACATCCTAATTGCCAAGCTATTGGCTCTCCCTCATCCCGTGTGAGTCCCCTTGTCACCTGGCTATTCTTAGGAACATTTCTAGTTCTTTCCCTCTTTTCTTCCTCCTGCCCCTCTCCGACAAAAACAAACAAACTAAGACCTTGTTCATAATATTTTCATCTGATGAAATTTCATCAGTCAAATTTCAATCAGCTCTGCTTTTTAGTTTTTAGTTTTATTTTCCATGTTGGAGTTTATAGACTGTAATGTCAGATATTATCAATCATTACTTCGTAGGGTACTTCTGCACTGTGGAGATTGATCTTCCTGGGTTCAATTTAGCGTGTCTGGTAGGGACATGGTAAATCAAACACCAAGCTTGTCTCCATTGACTCTAGTAACAGAGAGATAGCCGTGTTAGTCTATATACTATCAAAACAAAAAAGCAGTCCAGTAGCACTTTAAAGACTAACAAAATAATGTATTAGGTGAACATTTGTGGGACTTTCTCTGATGTCCCTAAAGCAAGAGGTTAATGGGAGAAACTCTCCCATCAACTTCCCTTACTCCTAAAGACTAGTGTGAGGAATACTAGAGTCAATGGTGAGCTTTCGTGTGATAGACCCACTTCTTCAGATCATAGCCATACCAGAACAGACTCATTGCAGTTTTTCTGATTTGTCAACCTTGATAACTGTTTTTGGTTCTCTGTGCCTTAAATATTGAGTCTGTTCTGGTATGGCTATGATCTGAAGAAGTGGGTCTGTCACACGAAAGCTCACCATTGACTCTAGTATTCCTCACAGTAGTTTTTAGGAGTAAGGGAAGTTGATGGGAGAGTTTCTCCCATTAACCTCTTGCTTTAGGGACACCAGAGAAAGTCAGCCTGAGATACATTGATTCCAGCTATGCTATTCTCGTAGCCAGAGATGCATATCTTAGGTCAACTTTCTCCCCCAGTGTAGACATAAGCATCAGAACAGACTTGTAGTAGCAAGCCCTAAAAGAAAGGCTATAGGAAGAGTGAAAATGCAAAATCTTTCATTCCATTTTCAGAAACCTTAAAAACCAGAAGCCACATTCAACCCAGGCTTCTAGCGGTTAGTATATTGTGCTTACTATTGTACAATGGATTTATAATGGTCCCTCAATACTTAATCAAAGATGGGTAATGGCAATATTTCAATGCATTATGCAAAAATGTGTATGATAAAATTTGTAAATGATTACTTTTTTTATTTAAAACAGTCATGTTTATGTTGCTGGTGCCAATCCAAAGACATGCTATCCCTGGAGGAAAAACAATCCTGCTTAAAGTTCAAAGCTGATGATCACGGATATGATAATTTCCGCTCCAGTAATAAGTACAGTTCATCATAAAAAAAGTGTATCCTCTGAAATTGATTTCAGTGCCTTTATGTGATCGGGATGACAATTGCTGTTATGGATTAAGACAGTAGAACTTTTGAAGAATCTAATTTGTGTTTGCACAAAAAAGTAAATAATAAAAGGATTGCCCACAGTTACATAACATTCATAATTATGCATGGTATCATTAGCCATTTGCAAAGCATGACAATCAGCAGTGAAACTACTAATTATTAAAGCACTTAAACTCTTTGAAGACAGCAATTCCAGACAATCCTCACTTACAGTATATCAGTCACTAGTTACAAGCATCTTAGGAACTGGCATCATTCTTCTTACTAAATAGCAACCCATATCGTTAGTTGGATCCAAGTAATATTGTACAGCAGACCCTCGAGTTATGCGAGGGTTCCATTCCACACATCTTCATTTAACCTGGATTTCGTGTAAGTGGGGGTCTGGCTTTTTCCCTGGTGGAACACACGTTCTGCAGCCGGGGAAGCAGCAGAAAGGTAAGTCCTGGGTGGGAGTGTGGGGCAGTTTGGGAGGGTTAAACCTGGCAGTGGGTTGGGGCCATGGGAGGTGGGCACGGGGGGCTAAGGCTGGGGTGGGTTAGGGCTGCAGGGGGGTGAGGGGTGGAGTTGAGCCAGAGCTGTTTGCAGGGGTACTGAGCTAGAGCCCTGCTCGGGTGGTGAGCTGGGGCGGGGGGATGGGGTGGGTTGAACCAGGGCCATGCGTTGGAGGGTTTAAACCAGGGTGGGGAGGGGTTGAGCTGAAGCCGCACGTGAGGGGTAGTGAGCCGGAGCCAGAGCCAGGCACGGGGATGGGGGTGAGCTGGAGCCGTGCACGGGTGGTGAGCTGGCAGAGGGGTTGAACCGGAGCCAGGGAGGTTGAGCCAGAGTCGCGCATGAGGGGTGGTGAGCTAGATCCAGAAGCAGGGAGGGGGAGTGAGCAGGAGCTATGCATGGGTAAGCGGAGCTGGGGGTGGGGGCTGAGCCAGGGCCATGCAGAGCTGGGGGGGTTGAGCTGGGGGGGGTGTGCGGAACCAAGTTAAGCACAACTGGAAATCGCATGTTTCCACGGTTTACTATAGGAATCGGGGTCAGCCATGTGAGAGTGGGTTCGCGTACTCCGTACTCTGAGATCTTACTGTATATAACTCTATGTATTATATTTGTAAAGCAGATCGAGTGTCTAAATTGTTTTTTTTTTTAAAATCAAGTCTAAAATACTTCATAGCAGTTTAAACTACAACAACAAAGTACTGTTATCAGGAATGTTATGCTACTAGCTGAGAACAATACGAAAGGGATACAGCCAAGTTTTAAAAATCACACTTCTGTCTAAACATTGTTACCTACTATTGTTACAAATGACATTTAAGGTCACTACAAATGTTGTTCTCTGGTATCAGTTTGTTTAGTTCATATATTTGTGGCAGCACTTTAAATAGTCCATTTCACTGTTTCTGTGGTTATTTGGTACAGTCTTCCACATAACAGAGGAGAAAAACATGTTTAAATGGAGGCAAACAGGATTGCAGAAACACAAATTAATGATTTTAAATTATTAGATTTCAAGTTTACAGCATCGCTTTTAAATAATTGACATTCAATAATTGACCGTAGGTTAGACAAGTTTATTTTTAGACAACTTTTTTTTTCTCATGGGACAAATCAAAAGTAAGCTAAACAATGGTTGGGGGAAACAACCTTATTATAGCAGATACTGCAAAGTGTAGCAGAGGTAGACGGAAAAATTTGGGTTCTAATTGTATTTAATTCTGCTAGATCTTTAAGAAAATATTCACAAACTATACTTAAAAGGCTAGTACTATAACATACAGTAATTATTGATGTTACGAAAGTGTTTTTTCTTTCCATGTGTTAATAGTATGTGTGGTTAGTTTCAACTTCTGTAAATATTTTAGTGAAGCAAAATTAAATGTAAAATATTAAAATATGGGCAGGACCCTATACGAATCTGGAGAGATAAAGATGGCTGTAGTAAACATGATGTGTATTGCCAGGAGCAGTTCACATTTAGTGTATGCATGGCGGAGTAATACTTATCTTTTTCAGTGTTTTATCCAAACAACTCGTATGTTGGTTAAATCTTTTGCTAATACTTGTTGCCAGTACTAGGATTAGTAAAAACATTATTCTTTGGCTTTGCATTACCAGTTGATTTGTCACAGATTCCCTCAAAAACTTAACACACCAAAAGCAGTAAACCATAAGCTTTTCCTACAAATATCTACAGAAAACATTTTGAAAGCGAGAGATGTTTTCAGCACACACTGTATTTGTTGTAATACAGTATTTGTCAGGCTCAGGAATTTTTCTGCCTTCACAATTTCAAGTGTAAGAATTCCTCAATGTTCATTTTTTTATTAACATTCACACCTTGTTGACAACGTGCCTTAATATTCTCAGGATAAAAACAGTTTATATCCAGATCTTCAACTTGGGGTGGCTGGGGGAGAGGGGGAGGGGAGATTGTTTCCACCATTCGGTTGCTGTTTTCATCACCCTTTGCACATAAATCCAACTACCGTAAACTTAACATAGAATTAAATACATAGGGGCTGTTCAAGCTGAGTCCTGCAAATTCCTAAAATATAAATGTAGATATTTAAAGTAAAAATAATTCTTTATGCACAAGAAGTCAGTAATTTGACTAGTATACCATGTAAATATTATGAATGTTCAACACACTGTTTATTTTATCAGTTTTCATGCAGAGATGTGAATTAATGCAAATGACAAACAATTTCTGTGAAATACATTTCACATATTTGAAAATGGGTAACCCACTTAATCCTAAATTTTATGCTGGTCAGTGTTACTTTAATAAATTACATTATTACAATATTATATTGTACATGTATATTATTTTCATTTCTGTTTGCAATGTAGCTGTTATATCCTACAACCGAATAATATGGGATTTTTTTGTGTTTCTTCTACTAGTTTCTTGTTAAGATGAACCCTCGTATGCCCAGACATTTAGGTAATTACAGACAAAGGGCATATGCCTGCCTGATTTTCAGAAAATAATATGTACTTCATGGAAAACTTTTATTTTACCTCCAGTATTTACAGAGCAGTATTTTTTCCAGCAACTATATTTTCCCTTTATTATGAAAAACCTGTTACTTACATCGGTTAAAATAATACAGGGAGAAAAACCAGAGAATCTTTGTTCTAGCCAGAAACCAAGATGTGAGGAATGAGATTTTCAAGAGTGCTCAGTGTTGGCGAGTCGATAAACGTTTAACTTTTGGTTTTTTTAAGAGTAATTAGGCCACTGCCGGAGCTTTTAAAAGATCTATCTAAAATTTGCTACCTGTCCTACCCGCCCTACTTGAATAAATAGAAAATGCAAGATTTGTTGTCTGGGATGAAGTGTTATCTAGAATAGAGATCAGGTGAAAGGGCGTGAAATGGGCTCTGATGCAAAGATCTAGGCTAGCAGACATCTCGGGTATCCTCTATCAGTCATATGGGGTGCCTGTATTCCGTCAGGTACCTTGGAAAAGGTCTGTTCAATATGCTATTCCACCACAGCCTGGCACAGCAAGCCAATATGACGTGGAGCTAGAGAAGGATTCCCAGATCCCTCAGCCTGATACCCTATTCGATGGCCCCAGAGGAACTTAAGACTTTATTTCACTTCCTACATTAGATTAATGGCCTCAGAGGCAGCTACCATAGGCCCTTTCAGGGAGGCTAACCTACCAGCCCTGCCCCTTGTGCCCACACACATGCACAGCTGGAGCCCCAAGGCTGACTCCCTCCTCCTTCGGGGCAAGAAGAGCCCTACCCAAGTCACCCTGAGCCACTGGCCAGGCTGAGCTCCAGGCCACTGGTCAAGTCACTGTCCTGAGCACCAGCTGCTGGCACCCCCAAGCCTCCAGCTGGAGATGAACCCCAGCCAGCTGCATGGGAGAGGGAAGAGAGGTGGAGCCTCAGGCTATGTCTAGACTGCAGGCTACTGTCAACAGAAGTATTTTTGACAGAGCACACGTCCAGGCTGCAGATCTCTCGGGAGCATTCCATCGACATCCCTGTACACCTTGTTCCACGAGGAAGAAGGGGTGTCTCAGTAGAGGTTTTTTTCCAACATTTGGCCCAGTATGGACAGGCCAAATATCGGGAAAGCTGCTCCCGACAGAACTGTTGGCAAAGGATTTTTCTCCTCAATCTAGACACAGCCTCAGGACAGAACATGGGTAGAGCCATGGCCTGGTGGGGTTAGGGGAGGCTTAGCTTTCCCGGGCCTTTATTACCCACCACCCCTGGTAGCTAGGCAAGAGCTTTCTGCTTTGACTATGAGTGAGCAGTTGGATTCATCTTATCTTCCCTACATTCAACCCACACAGTGCTTATATGAGTGTAGTGGGTTTCATGCTGGGTGAATTATACTGATACTGCATTGAGAAAAAAAAAAAATCAAATGCAAATACAGTGTTATACGACTGTGTGTTGTTGGTATTTCACTATCCCAAACAGCTTTAAATAGACATGTAGTGGTTATACCAAGACACAGACAATTAGCAGGAATGTTGTATGTACCTCTATGAAAATGTAAATTCATTTTTTTCTTTATTACTGTGTATAATCATGTAAAATAATTTTATATTTTGCTTTCTGCTGTCAGTAGAAATAGTAACTTTTGTGGTTGCTACAGTGTAAACACACTTTCCTTTATTACCAATAAACTAGTTTAACTGCTTCACTGTTGTTCTCTGATCTTTCTCTACAAACACTCCTTTATCAAACTCATTCACAATTAAGTTAAAATCAAAAGAATCTAGTATTTCAGAGTTAAAAATCCATGCTTAATAAGAAAGGGTGAGGCTATGCCACTAAGGCTATGTCTACACAAGCTGGCTACTGCGAAGTAGCCGGCACAACGTCGAAATAGCACGTGTCACGTCTACTTGCACCATGTGCTATTTCGACGTTCAAATCGACGTTAAGCGGCAAGACGTCAAAATTGCTATTCCCATCAGAAGATGGGAATAGCACCCTACCTTGACGTTGAACGTCGAACTAGGGTGTGTGTAGACG
This sequence comes from Carettochelys insculpta, assembly GCF_033958435.1. Lineage (NCBI taxonomy): Eukaryota > Metazoa > Chordata > Testudines > Carettochelyidae > Carettochelys > Carettochelys insculpta. The sequence goes on along the minus strand of NC_134137.1, from coordinate 89,098,032 downwards.
ATCCGCATCCCACTACTTCGAAATAGCGGGGTCCTCCATGGCAGCAATCAGCTGAGGGGTTGAGACGCTCTGTCTAGCCCCTGCGGGGCTCTATGATCTCTGCACCTAGCGGTTCTTAAAGCTGCAGGAACCCGGAAACCCCCTAGCAGGAAGCTGGCAGCGTGCGCACAGCAGCCCTACCACAAGGTGTCCCTGCACAGCCAGAGGGACACCATGGCAGCCAGCCAGCCTCACAAGTGCCCCCAGAGCTCCCCCATCTGGGCCATCCCAGGGCTCCCAGGCCTCCAGCCAGCAGGGTAGGAAGCGGAGCCCCTCCTGGACTGACCCTGAACTCTGAGACCTGCTGGGGCTCTGGGGGGGTGGGGGGAGGAGGTGCTGCACAACATGGGGAGCAAGCGGCGGAACGCAGCGGCTTTGGCCCGGCTGGCCGAGGGCCTGGCTGCCCAGGGTCTCCCTGCCCGCACTCCTGACCATGTCAGGAGTAAAGTCAAGGAGTTGCGGAAGGGTTATGCCCGGGCCCGGGACTCGGCCAGCCGGTCTGGGGCTGCCCCCGCCTCTTGTCCCTATTACCGGGAGCTCAGGGCTATCCTGGGCTCCCCCAGCCACCCTTGACACCACAGCTGACGAGCCCCAGCTGGCCTCAGAGCCAGGGTCAGGTCGAGAGGCCAGCGCTGCCCCACCAGGGCTAGAGCCGGGACCCTCTGCCCCAGCCACCGAGTGGTCCAGTGAGGAGGGGGAGCTCGTGCTGGACATCCCATCCCGCAGCTCCAGCCGGGTGTCGACTAGATGGGCATTTCCTGAGCCTGGCAGTGCACCGTCAGGTACGTACCCCACAGGGCACAGACCCCCTGAGCATGGGGCGGGGGCACCACTTGACTGGGGGCCCCCCCACATCCTCCCAGCCTGACGTGGCCTGGGCAATCCACAGCACAGGGATGGTGCCACAGCCACCAGTGCCCAGCAGCACCTCCACCCAGGGACAGTGCCGTGCCCCACCATTGGGGAGGGGAGGGGGCAGACCACTGGAGGGGGCCACCCACAGGATCACTGCACGCACCAATGGGGGATGGATGCAGGGGGACACAGGGCCTTGGGGGGATGGAGGGGTGGGCCACGGGTCAAGGCTGGGTACTCACAGCCTCCCTTCCCCCTTCCCCCTATTTCTGCAGCCACATCATCCATGGTCCCAGACAGCCCTCCAAGACCACCGGAGCACCATCTCCCAGGGTCTCCGCCTGCCCCAGGATGGGCCTACCCCCCAGCCGAGGACACTGCCGTGCCACCACAAGTGACCTGGAGGTGGCTGCGGCCCTTCGGTGCCGGGCAGACCTCATGGAGCAGAGGCTCCAAGTCGAGGAGCGGGAGGCTGCCTGGCCCCGGGAGGCCTGGTGGGAATGTATGGCCACCTTCAACCGGGTGGCCAACACCTTTGAGGAGTTGGTGGCCCGTCTGCCTCCCCCCTCCCCCGATGTCCTGCCTGCTGCCCTCCCCGCTGCCCCACCTGCTGATGTCCTGCCTGCCGCCCCGCCTGCTGATGTCCCACCTGCCGACCCGCCTGCTGTCCTGCCCGGTGTCCCACCCACCAGCTCCTCAGAGCAGGAGCCACCCGGTGCTGAGGACCCGCCTTTGCCATACCTCCCCGTGCTCCCGGCCCCCAGCCGGCCTTGCCAGGGACCCCGGCTGAGGGGGACCAGCCAGCCGAACATGGCGGGGCTTGCGCCCTTCCACCCCGACCCAGAATTATGGGCTGATGTGTGACATGCCCACATCTCCCCCCTGTACATAGTTGTCCCCACCCCTGTAGTAGTAGGCATCCTTCAGTCTGCATAGTCTATGGATCGCGCCCTTTATAGTTTCAATTGAGGACTTCATTTACAGCGTCTACTGTGACTATGAAGACCCACACGAGAGTGACAGTCCTTGCTGCATCTCTTGCAGATGTGGTGGGTGTCTGGCAAGTCCTTAGTGTGCTTTCTGTGCACTCACTTCTCCTCTGCTAGCTGTCTGATCCTCATCTCGCCCTTCTGAAGGCCCTTGTGTAACCCCTGCCTCCATCTGCTGCAGTTGTCTGCTACGTCTTTTCAGTTGTCCAGCTCGATGTCTACCTCTCTGAGGTCTCTCTTACAGACATCTTTGTAGCGCAACTGGGGGCGTCTGGGAGGTCTTTTGCCAGAGGCTAGCTCACCATACAGGATGTCTTTTGGAATCCTTCCATCATTCATCCTGTGGACGTGGCCAAGCAAGATTTGTAAAACAGTGCTTCATTTGCATTTTCATTCTCCCTCATTTGCCTTCCTCCTCTAAAAGGGGTGTGTCATGTAGAGGCAGCCTAAAAGAAATGAGCAATGAAGCTGCCGTTGTGCATAGTCAGCCACACTGAGCCATAATCTGATGTCAATTAACATCACCCCACAAATTTAAAGCTTGACTCCTGATTTATACTGGTGTAAATGAATGGCACTGCCCTATGATTTCATATTGATAAAATACAAAATTGATTTTCTTAAATTGTGGCTGGACTTTCACCTCACAGGACTCTATATGTGCTTTGGTCAAAGATTACAGCTTCAGCGGCTGCAAATTTTTCCTAGTGCAAAACTTTACTTCTTGAGAAAAAGATAAGCATAGGTAGATATGCTTTTCGGGTCTTAGAATAGAGGATTTTGGTAATCAGAGCTACCATTGAGGTCATTGGGCTTATGAGAAAGAGAGGTCAGAGTCAACCTAATGTAAAATTTTGCTTATCTCCAAACAATTCAGTTGCAGGAAGCTCAGGCAACCTGTAGAGGAGCGGAGGTGTCTTAAGTCAGTGCTTTTGCCATAAGACTATACTTTCCCCGCAACCGAAACCAGCAGCAACAGTCATGGTGCTAATTTAAAGCAATGATGACCTTGGGTTTTTGTCCTGAGGTCCAGTCTGTGTCTCTTCTCTGAATGTCATATTTATCCCACTGACTCACAATTGCATGGTGTCCTAGGAAGCAGAGCCAACACCCTCTGCAGGCCCCTAGGCAACTTGGGGGAAGTGGGAGGGGGCAGGGCATCTCACTCCTGGAAGGGGCAGGGCTGAGGATGCAAGGGGAGGGGCTGAGGGCAGTTGAGGAGCTCTGCCTGGACCCTTTCACACCCCTCCCAGCCCTTAGCTCTGCTTAGAGCACACAGTCTGGCGCGTGAAGAGCCTGGGGCTCTGGCCACTGCTGTTGCTACTGCAGCAGCGACAATGGCCAGAGCACTGGGCCCCATTGAATCCCTGGGTCCCAGGGCACCTATCCGCTTTCCCCTTCCCAGCAGCTGGCCTGGTCCTAGGTAACAGCCATTGCAACGGGGCACTTCTGTAGCACTTCCCTGCTGCCAGAGGCCTTCAGTGCTCATCGTGTTTGCACATTACTTCTTTTGGATACACATATTTTTTAAAATATTGTGCATGGCTTTTACAAGCCATCCTAACTTCCACTCGGGCCTGCCAAGGGAGGAGGAGGGGCAAACGGGCAGTTGCACTCTGGGACCCTTTGAAGTGCCATAGCAGCTCTGCTCCAGCTGTGGTGGGGGAGCACTGTGGTACAGGTGATGCTGAGAGATGACTGCCCTTGGCTCCGCCACTGCTGCCCTTGGCCCAGACCCCCTCTGCCTTGCTCCAGGGCTCACGATGGCTGTTGGCCCCACTGTTTCCACTCCTGTCTTCTTTGTATCTCTATGAACAGCCTACATAAAGTCACACTTTTATCCTCACACAATAGGTCGTTGTTATACTAAGGGTGCTGTTTGTCTGCTGAATTGAGAATTCACTATTCCTGCCACCACTCACGCCTGCCTATTTTCAAACTGGCTCAGCATGGTATTGTGACAACTGTGTTCAATACAGAAGGAATTCAATATAAAACATGTGGCTGAGAGGATTTAGAAAATGGAATCAGTCAGCGCTGGAATCTCTCTTTGTTTACTTGATAAGAAGACGAATTGTGTGTTATTTGAAATATTTTTGTACTCCTTTCCCTTTTTCAAAAGGGATAAATGTTATTGCTGCTTGTGGCTGACAACTAAAATGGACTTAAAGCTTAGAACATAAGAACATAAGAACGGCCATACTGGGTCAGACCAAAGGTCCATCTTGCCCAGTATCCTGTCTGCCGACAGTAGCCAATGCCTGGTGCCCCAGAGGAGGTGAACCGAAGACAATGATCAAGTGATTTGTCTCCTGCCATCCATCTCCCACCTTTGACAAAAGGCTAGTCACCATACCTTACCCCTTGCTAATAGCCATCTAGGGACCTACCCTCCAAATATTTATCGAGCTCTTTTTTAAACTCTGTTAGAGTCCTGGCCTTCACAGTGTCCTCTGGTAAGAAGTTTCACAGGTTGACTGTGCGCTGTGTGAAGAAAAACTTTCTTTTATTAGTTTTGAACCTGCTACCCATTAATTTCATTTGGTGTCCTCTAGTTCTTATATTATGGGAACAAGTAAATAACTTTTCTGTATTCATTTTCTCCACACCATTCATGATTTTATATACCTCTATCATATCGCCCCTCAGTCTCCTCTTTTCTAGACTGAAAAGTCCCAGTCTCGCTAGCCTCTCCCCATATGGGACTCGTTCCAAACCCTTAATCATTTTAGCTGCCCTTTTCTGAACCTTTTCTAATGCCAATATATCTTTTTCTGAGGTGAGGAGACCACCTCTGCATGCAGTACTCAAGATGTGGGCGTACCATAGTTTTATATAGGGGAAGTAAGATATTCTTCATCTTATTTTCTATCCCTTTTTTAATTATTCCTAACATCTTATTTGCTGTACTGACTGCCACTGCACACTGCGTGGATGTTTTCAGAGAACTATCCACTATAATTCCAAGATCCCTTTCCTGATCTGTTGTAGCTAAATATGCCCCCATCATATTATATGTATAATTAGGGTTATCTTTCCCAATGTGCATTACCTTACACTTACCCACATTAAATTTCATTTGCCATTTTGCTGCCCAATCACTCAGTTTGCTGAGATCTTTTTGAAGTTCTTCACAGTCTGCTTTGGTTTTGACTATCCTGAACAGTTTGGTGTCATCTGCAAACTTTACCACCTCACTGCTTACCCCTTTCTCTAGATCATTGACGAATAAGTTGAACAAGACTGGTCCCAGGACTGACCCTTGGGGAACGCCACTAGTTACCCCCTTCCATTGTGAAAATTTACCATTTATTCCTACCCTTTGTTTCCTGTCTTTTAACCAGTTCCCAGTCCATGAAAGGATCTTTCCTCCTATCCCATGACCACCTAATTTACATAAGAGCCTTTGGTGAGGGACCATGTCAAAGGCTTTCTGGAAATCTAAATATACTATGTCTACTGGATCCCCACATCCGCATGCTTGTTAACCCCTTCAAAGAACTCTAATGGATTAGTAAGACACGACTTCCCTTTACAGAAACCATGTTGACTTTTGCTCAACAAATCACGTTCCTCTACGTGTCTGACAATTTTATTCTTTACTATTGTTTCTACTAATTTGCCCGGCACTGACGTTAGACTTACTGGTCTATAATTGCTAGAGTCTCCCTTAGAGCCCTTTTTAAATATTGGTGTTATATTAGCTGTCCTCCAATCATTGGGTACCGAAGCTGATTTAAAGGGTAGGTTACAAACCACCATTAATAGTTCCGCAATTTCACATTTGAGTTCTTTCAGAACGCTTGGGTGAATACCATCCGGTCCCGGAGACTTGTGACTGTTTAGCCTATCAATTAGTTCCAAACCTCTTCTAATGACACTTCAATCTGGGATAGTTCCTCAGATTTGTCACCCATACAGGACGGCTCAGATTTGGGAATCTCTCTAACATCCTCAGCCGTGAAGACTGAAGCAAAGAAATCATTTAGTTTTTCCGCAATGGCATTATCTTCCTTGATTGCTCCTTTTATGTCTCTATTGTCCAGGGGTCCCACTGCTTTTTTAGCAGGCTTCCTGCTTCTAATGTACTTAAAAAACATTTTACTATTGTTTTTTGAATTTATGGCTAACTGTTCCTCAAAATCATTTTTGGCTTTTCTTATTACATTTTTACATTTAATTTGGCAACGTTTATGTTCCTTTCTATTTTGATCACTAGGATCAAAAGCTTCCAGATTTTCTTTTGTAAACTAATATACAAAAATCAGAAGTGGCATCCTTTTAATAAGAAAGGAATGCATTCCCTGTTATTTTTAAGCTTTGCCTTCAAGACAGAATTCTTCATAAGACTGACCCTTTAAACTGCCCCCAGGTACATCAGAAACAATGAAAATAGTGTTCTCTAGGGGAGCAAAATGTCTCAGGAAAAACATCCTTCAGCCTCCATCATCTTTTTTTGGTCAGTCCTGCAACTTGCTCTTGGGTATACACAGTACTTCTATCATACTCAGAGTTCCTGAACGTACTGTAAAATGTGAATTCTGACTCATAACATTCCCTGCAGATGTAATTTCGGACTGTGTAATTCCTCAGGGGGTAGCCATGTTAATAGCTTCAAAAAAACAAAAACAAAAGAAAACCCCACGAGCAGTCCTGTAACCCATGAAAGACTAACAATTTTATTTATTAGATACTGAGCTTGTTACCTAATATGTATAAGTGTTAGTCTTTAAGGTGCCACAGGACTCCTTGTGGGGTTTTTTTTTAACCCCTATAATTCCTGTCACCAAATTCCTCTTACCACAGGTCTAAATTTCAGGTCCTGGTCCCCAAACTAAAGACTCTACACAACTCTTTTCCCACTTACATCTCTGCTTTCATTATTACCTGTTCCCCTTGTTCTGGGTCCCTGTGAAGCTTCCATTCCAGTACTCTTCACCCAATCATGTCAGCTTTGTTCATACCTAGCAACGTTTGCCATCTGTTGTGCCAGGGAGGCTCACTTTTCTTCTTTGCATCCCTTCGTAATTACCTTCTTCCCAGGTGCCTGGAAGTGTGTCCAAGTATACTTCTTTTACAATTATTTGCTATGCTGACCTCTGCAACAATATTTGTGTGGCATTGTTTGGATAGAATGATAAGGTTGCAAGAGACCTCATGAGGTCATTGAGTCCAACCCCTTACTAAAATCAGGAGCAATCCGAACTAAATCATCCCAGCCAGGGCTTTGTTAAGTGGGGATTTACAAACCTCTAAGGATGGAGATTCCGTCACCTTACTGGGGAACCCATTCCAGTGCTTCACCACCTTCTTGGTGAAATAGTTTTTTTTTTTCTCTAATATTCAACCTATACCTCCCACAGTGCAACTTGAAACCATTGCTCCTTGTTCTGTCATCACGGAGACCAGCCTCCCTCTAGTCTCTTTAGAACCCCAGGCTTTCAGGTAGTCCAACGTTACTATCAAATCCCGCCTTATTCTCTTCTTCTGTAAACTAATAAGCCCAAATCCCTGAGCCTATCCTCGTAAGTCATGTGCTCCAGCCTACTAAGCATTTTTGTTACCCTCTGCTGGACTCGCTCCAATGCCTCCATGTCTTTTCTATAATGGGGATCTCGATATTGTATGAACTACTCCAAATGTGCCTGCCCTCCCCCGCCCCGGCCATCCGGAACATGGAGACACTCTGGCCAGTATCAGCTGGGCTCTACGACTGCCAGCTCTGGCTGCCTTAATGCTGCAGGGACGCAGAAACCACATGCAGGAAGCTGAGAATGTGCTGGCAACCACAAGCTCACTTACACACAGCAGCACGTTCTCCAGCACGCCCCAGAACGACGGGAAAGCATCCAGCCAGGGCCATAGACAGCAGGCAAGATGCCTGCGAGCCCCAGGGATCCCAAGGCACAGAGCGACAGGACTCCCAGGACCCCAGGCAGCTGGTGAAGAGGCAGGGCGCCCTGTGGCTGGAAGCCGAGGTCCGGGACCTCCTGGCCAGCTGGATGATGAAGAGGTCCTGTTCCATATGGAGGAGCAGAAGCAGAATGCAGCCACTTTCACCCAGCTAGCGGACAACCTTGCTGAAAGGGGGCATCCCCCCAGACTCCCGACCAGGTGTGAGGCAAAGGAAAGGAGCTGCGCCAGGGCTACGCAAAGGCCAAGCACTTGCCTGGGCGGTCGGGGGCCGCTCCTGCCAGCTGCACCTACTGCTTGGAATTGGACCAGCTCCTCAGCCCGAGGGAGGAAGCACCCCCAGAACAGGCCCTGGAGACGGCTGAGCCAGAGGGGGAGGGGGAGGAGCCACAGCCGGGCCCCTCCACAACACCCCCGACCCATACTTGGCGCCCCAGCAAGAGGAAGGGGACAGCAATGGAGAGTGAGGCAGTGAGGGTACGCTGTACATCATCATGCCATTGGAGGACATCAGCCAGGCCACCTCCTCTGGTCCTCCCCCGAGCCTCCCAATGCACCCTCAGGTAGGACTGGGTGTGTTGTGCACCCCAAGCCATGGGGAGGGAGGGCCTCCACTGCCGCCAGCATGGGGCCAGCCACACAGCCAGCAGCACCAGTCCAGGAGCCCCAGGGACAGCCGCGGTCGCTGTCCAGGAGAGGCACACAACTGGGGATCCCCGCACGAGCCCATGGACAGCCATGCCTGGCATGGGAGAATTTGTGGGGGGGTTGGTGGGGGCTGACCGAGCCCTGCACACAACCCACCTCTGGACCCAACATTCCTGGGATGCCCCAGGCCCCCCCACACCCACACCCACACAGGCCGGGAGGGACGGCTGACGGGGATGTGGCCACTGTCCCACAGTATCCAGTCGTGTGACAGATGGTTCCCCCCTCCCCGCCCCCCCATATCTGCACAGCCTCGACATCCGAGAGCCAGCCCAGTCCCCGTGATGTCCCAGGGTGCCCTGCAGCTGCCAGCGATGGGGGCAAGGAGCTGCCCTCAATGACTAGGTCTCAGGCTGGGTGGGCCCGCTGCTGCAGTGGCCCAGAGGACCTCGCAGCAGCCCACACAGCCACATGGCAGGATCAAAACCACCTCCTATGGGAATGGCTGTCAATGGAGTGGGCAGCCTGGGACTGGGTGACTGGCTGCTTCGACACCCTCACCCAGGCCATCACCACCTGTCTGGCCCAGCCGTCTGCTCCACCAATTGCTCCTCCCGCCACCTCACTGCCCCTCCTGCCACCCCCTGCTGCCGTGCTCCCACCCCGCCTGACCACAGCCAAAAGGGAGGAGCTAGTGCAGTGGCTGCAGGCTGGCTCACCCAGCCTGGCCATGGCTCCACCCACCACCCTGACGAGGCCAAGGTCATCGCACTCCTCACCATGCCCTTACCTGCCTGTGCTTCTGGTACCACCCCAGCCCCACAGGGGGCCCTGGACCCGGAGGGGACATGGCATCCAGGGGTGCTGTGGCTCCCATCCTCCCACCCTATGTACAGGTGAGCCACACACCCCCACCCCCCGCCCCACATATACTCAGCCATCACTGTACGAGCACAATTGATTCCCACCTTTCTGCTCATAGGGGAAAACTCGTAAGAAGGATGCTAACGTCCTATTAAAATACATGGGGTCGGTGGGGGGTCAGGCTGCAGTGGGTTGGGTCTGTGGGGCCAGCAGAGTTTCAGGCTGAGGCGGGTTGGGGCCATGGAGCTGGCGAGGTGTTCAGGCTGAGGCGGGTTGGGTCTGTGGGGTGGGGGGTAAGGCATTAGCAGGTGGAGGTCACTCGTCTAGTCAACAAAGGTAGGTATACGTGTCTCTCATTGTAGCGAATACTCGTAAGTAAAGGACGTATTTAATGATGGATGAGTGTACATAGTTCTCCCCTCCCCACCCTTTCCCTCCCGTACACAGATGTACTAAGTTTGTGCAGTTGGTTTAACAAGGAAGTTACCTTTAGTTAAACTAACTAGCAGTGCCATGCTTTAGGCGGGGATGGTCGGATATGTGCATGTGGGCAGGGGTGCTGGTGGTGGGGGAGAGCTGCGCAGTGCAGGATAGGGGGCAGGTCATGGATGCACCTGGCTGAAGGCCTCCCAGAGGGCCTCCCACATGTGCACCCCATCCCGGTGTCCCTGGTGGCACAGGATCACTCCTGGCTGTTCGTACTGCAGCACAGCCTCAGCTGCCCAGCGTGCCCCAAAGAGTTCATGCTTACTGTCCATGAGACTGTAGAGAGCACAGGTTGCACCCACAACTGCCGGCATGCTGGGGAGGCCCACGTTCAGGCATGTGAGCAAGCACTTGAAGCACGCCTTCAAGTGCCCAAATGCCCACTCCACTGTGCTCTGGGCCAGGTTGAGCCAGGCATTGTAGACCTCCTGGCTGTTGGTGGTGTGGCCTGTGTAGGGGTGCATTAGCTAGGCCTGGAGGGACGGTAGGCTGCATCAGCGACTATGCTCGGGGGGCATAGTCATGTCCCTCACTGGGAGTTCCTGTGGGGGGACGTAGATGGCATCGACCATCCTGCGCCCAAACCAGGAGTTGCGCAGGATGCCGGCATCATGGGCCCTGTCTGCCCACCCCATGCAAATGTCCACGAATCATCCACAAAGGCCTGGAGGATGACGGAAGGAGAGCCCTTGCAATTTATATAACATCCATGGCTGCGTGGTGGGGCCTGGATGGTGACGTGGGTGTTTTCCAAGGCACCAAAACAGTTGGGGAACCCCCAGCTGCTGGAACCCAGCCATAGCAGTGGCCAAGTCCCCCATGCGGAGGAGCCAGCACAGGAGGGTGCAGTTGATGGTGGTGATGACCTGCATGGCATGGAGGGCAAAAAGCGCCCGTGAGAGTGTGGAGGGATGCAAGAGGGACCCCTTTCTGGGGCCCCTCACCCAGCCCCCTCTCCCCAGCCATATCCCCATGGACCCTCACCCAGCCCCCCCGTCCCCAGGGCCCATCGTGGGTGCATGACCCCAGCCAACTTACATCGAGAAGGACGACCCCGACAGTGGCCTTCCCTGCCTTGAATTGGTGGCCAACTGAGCAGTTGCTGTCAGTGGTGGCCAGCTTGCACACAGCGATGGCCACCCTTTTCTCCAGGGGGGCCGCATTCATGTGTCCCGGTGGCGTACTGCTGGCACACTGGCACAGCGCCATAAAGGTGGCTTTCCTCATTCAAAAGTTTTGGAACCACTGCTCGTCGTCCCACTCCTGCAGCACTATACAGTCCCACCATTCCCCGCTGGTGAGGTACCGCCAGAGGCAACAGCAGGCCTGGGGAAGTGGGTACTCTGGGTGTACCATGGGGAGAGGGGGTGCAGGAAGCTGGCCATGTGGCAGGCAGTCTAGACCCTGAGATGGACTGCAGCAAGGATGGCCAAGACGTGCAGGACCTCCTCATCCTGGTTTCGGGGCTGAGCAAGGCTCCACCAGTGCTGCACACAGCCTGAGCCCTGCGCATGTGCACGGGGTGGGGGGTTGTTTGGGAGGGGGCCCTTAACGGGGCAGCTGGCCTGTGCTTCAGAAGGGTTTGTCAGCCATCCAACCCCTCCTGCGCCATTTCCTACCCCATTCTTTGGAAAGGAGGCTCTGTGCTGTGTAGCCGCTGCTTTTGGAGAGGACGGGGAGGCCTTTTGACGTTGTGGATCACTACGTTGGTACACACTTTGTGTGTCGTCGCTCCGTATCGAAATGACCCTCCTCGAGATTATGGATCAGGATTTCCCCTTTCAAAATCCCTTGCTGGTGCGGCCACAGCCAACCTGTTTGGTTTTCCTTCCCCGGGAGTCCCTGCTTTTCCTTCTTTCCTGCTTTGCTTGAGAATAATACACAGTCTTTCCCAAGTCGGATGGAGCCTGTTTCACTCTTGGCCATCATAGGTACATGGTACAGTCAGCTGGGCGCTCCCACAGCTCAGCTGGGTGCTTCCCCTTCTGCAGCACACCTGTTAGGTGTTCTTTCACCCCTTGAAAACTAGTTAAGCAACCTGTTGAAATGGTTCAGTCAGGTTATTTTTTGAAGTCACTCAACACTAATGCTACAGTAACACCAGCCACTACACACCAATGCCCCCTATGGGAAGTCCCTATTTTTCCTTCTTTCTTTCTGAATAATAAGTCTTTCCCTAATCACATGAAGCCAGTTTGCTCCACTGTTTGGTGTTCTTTCACCAGGGGCAAACTAATTGAATGACCTGTTGACATGGTACGGTCAGTTGGGTGGTCACCATGGTTCAGTCAGATGGGTGCTCCCAGAGCTCTTTGCTAAGCGTGGTTTTTGTTGAGCAACCTGTTGACATGGTACAAGCAGCTGGGTGCTCTCACAGCTCTTTTCCTAGTCACATGGTCCCAGGATGTTCCACTTGAGCATCCTGGACTTCTGCTTCTGAAGCCCACCTGTCTGGTGTGTTTTCACTGGGTGAAAAGTAGTTGAGCAACCTGTTGACATGGTACAGTCTGGTTATTTTTTAAAGTCACTGTTCCTTAAAAAGGGACAGAGTGATGCACAGTCCCAGCAGTGAATGCTCACACATGGCTAGGTGGGGGGCGGGGGGGGCAGCAAAGTGGACGACTCAAACAATTGCTCTCATCGGGGAAAAAGGCTTCAGAAAAATGGCCATTTGTTTTCAGTGGGAAGGAAATGAAGGCGGTACAGTCTGGGAAGACAACATCACACACCCACAACCACTTGAAGGGCATTTTTTGTCATGAAACCCCAGCAAGAAAATCCAGAATGCCACAGTGTTGAGGGAACTCTGAGATAGGTTCCCACAATGCACTACTGCAACAGTTGGACTCTGGCACTGAAGTAGGGACACACGAAGTCGACTTTGTGGATAGGTGGGGACACTCAACTTCGACCTTATAAAATCTAGAGCTATGAAGTAGACTTTAATAAATTCAACTTTATTTCATAGCGTTGACATAGCCTGAGTGTATTAGGCTTAGCTAGTGTGTTTGGTTTTATTTTTTCTTACTAACTTACTTCAGGCTGTCAACACTTGCAGTCACCTAAATCTTGCTTTTTTATATTTAACTGGAAGATTTACCTGTCATTTCTTGTTTCCTTAATTGAAATCAATTTGTTTTTCTTCTTATAAATCTTCGTTCTGGGGTGGGGCTGCGGATGAGGAGTTCAGTATGCAGGCTACCCCAGGGAGAGAGGACAACCACAGCCCTCTCTCACTGCAGCAGCCTGGAGCCAGGTGAAAAGCATCTGTCTGTGGCCACTGCAGTGGGCACAGCTGGGTGAGTGGTACGTGTCCACCGGCTGGGGGGACAGACAAACAAACAAATAGACAAACTCTCAAATATATAGAGGATAGCTCTGCCTTTCTCCACCCCTGCCACCACTGCCAACCCAGTGGGGTTACAGCTGTCCCGGTCTCCATCTCTGGCCCCTTACTGCTCCACCATGATCATAACTATCCCTCCTACCAGACCCCTCCCTTTCCATTTGATGAGAAACAATCAAATCCCAGGCACATCCCATTGTCCTGGCACAGTCAAACCCTTTCCTTGCTTTAAATTACGATAAGAAGGAGCATACCAGATTTGGTGGTCCTAGCTCTTACCATTTAGGAGGAGCTCTTGAACAATTAGACTTACAGATAGGCAGACAGACGGCCGGACAGACAGGTAGACACACACAATTTCTAACATATGTAGTATACATCATCACCTTACATTGAGTTCAGTGGGACTGCCTACATCTGCAAAGGTACTAAAGTGTTTGCAGATTATGACCTAAAAAGATAAATGACAAGTGAGGCGAGAGGGATACACTTCAATATATACAGTTTTTATATGCACATGTACTTTTGTTTTTATTGCTGTCGTTATGAATATTTAAAGCAAGCATCACTCAATAAGTGGAGCCCTGCATGGATGGAGATTTCTATCTGTCAATGCAGATATCTGTGAATAGATATTGGTATCCATGGACGAGCAGGGCTCTACTCCCAGGAGCCACAGCAGCTGTCCCTCCAGCCATGTGACTGTACTGCCCATAGCAAGGTTGTATGACTCCTGAAAGACACGGCTGCTGGTCGCAAAGCTGGGGGAGATACATCAGCACAGCTAGGAGGAGCTGCTGGCTCCTTGGAGCAGCAGCAGCACCATATTCACCTCCTTTGCTTTCTGCTGTTCCTGGAAGTAGAGCTTTGTGGTTCAGCAAATACCAATTTCTATCTGCGAGAAATCCGTTTCCGTGCAGGGCCTTTACCAATGGAAGCATACGAAATCTTTCTTCCTCAGACTGATTTTGCTCCAGGTTCTGTTTTATCCATTCCATCACTTCTAATTCTTTATAGTCTATTTCATCATAACATTACTGTTCCACCACATTTAACCTTTACTTCAGTCTTTCCTGAACGGCACATACCCTTCAATACTTTAGTCCAGTCATGACTGCTATTTCACCATGTTTCCATTTATTGAGGCATTTCCCTCATCTGGTATATTATTCTTTGAGGCATTCCAGCACAACTATATGAGTTTTACTTGTTCTCACATAAAAGGACTATCAGTGGATTCTTTCCTGCTCCCAGTAGAATACTCTTCAGTCTCATCTTGTATTAAGTCTGCTTACAGACCTGTCTATTCTCCTTAATAGAAAGTCCCCAGACACATAGACCAGACTTTTCCAAGCATTGGTGTGATTTTTCAGCCTTCCCCCTTCATTTCTTTCTGGCTGCAAGTCTTCTTGCCTTCTGTTCTTACTTGCAATGGTCTGCAATCTATCCCTTGGGGCTCAGACCTCTGATAATTTCTGTTGCCTCTTCCCTTCATCTTGTAGAACTAGCCACTTTTCTTCCTGCGTCTCCCATTGTATGTTACAGGCGCCTACTTCACCCTTTCATTTTTGAACTCATGAAGCTTTTGCTCAACTTTGTTTCTCCTTCACTTGCCAATCTCTCCCTGGGCCTTGTTTTCATAACCGCATACTTCCACTGGCCACTCTCCTCATCTGAGCAGTCTACCCTCACTGTTCTCTGGTCCAGCACTCATGTACAAGTCTTGAGGTTTCTCTTCGGCCTCCTCCCCTCCATCATTCACTCAAATCCCCTTCAAACATCCACAATAGTTTCTAGATGCACCTCAGATCCCCTCTTCCAGCAAATCTATCAGGCTGCACTGCACACCTAAAAACCACCTTTCAGGTACTTTTCCAGAATAATATACACCCCACAACTACATCCAGTCATCTTCAGTGTCTCTTCCATTCTTTAGGGCACCATCGCTGTAGCTCATAGACATTTCTTCGAAGGTCAGGAAAAGAAAAAATAAACTAAACAAACTAACACACTGAAACTCCTTGCCCAGTGTCTGCCGTTATAGGCCGGGGAGGCCCACCCCTTAATCAAGGGCCAGGGTAGTCAAAGGCATGTACTGGCTCACAGCACACTGCCTCTATTGCATCAGAGTTTTCAAACAAAAACAAATCAGTAAACAAACCAACACACACTCCCAGGAACTCCCAGCCCTTTAAGAATAGAAACTTTCCTTCCCTTTCCTCCTGCCAATTGCCACTCAAACACCCCTGTTTTTGAGCTCTGTTTGCTGCTCCTTGCTCCACAGCATTCGTTCAAGAGGCGTATTGCCTGCGTAAGGTCTGCTGAATACGCCCTGTTCACAACAGGTAAGCATATTTGCATTATCTTTGTTACAGAGATTTCCATGTAATTCAACCACAGTTAAATTATAACCTATTATGGGTTCTCTCTCAGTTCTAAATATACGTGGTTCCTTTTCTAAATCTCAGCTTGGTTAAAAACGTTAGCGGCCCTTCCATTGTTTATTTTCTCATAATGACTTCAACTTGTTAATTCTCTTTCCTGTTACTGGTTTTCTCCCAGGCTTCAAACATCCTCATGTGCAGATGAGCAGGATACAGAAAGAGACACACCTACCTATTTGCGGAATCTAAACACGTCAGAGTTACTATCCCATCTTGAAAGTACTCCTCTTCCTTCCACTCTGCCTCTCCCACACCTCCTCTCACAAAAGGACTTCTCTTCCCTTGTGACGTCTGTGTGGCTGGGTTACTGGTTTTACTCACAGCTGGGATCTAGTTTGTTTAAAAGAAAAATTAAAAGAGAGCAACTCAAGCTGGGCCCTTTCTTTCCTCTCCAAATACTTTAGTGTGTGCACAACTTTAAACACAAGCATATTCTATCTGAATGAAACGTTCTTTTCTAAATCATTAGGATTATTAATGTGAGAAACGTCCCTGGAAAAATTCTGGAGGGGATCCTCAAGGAATCCACTTTGAATCACTTGGAGGAGAGGAAAGTGACCAGGACTAGTCAACATGGATTCACAAAGGGTAAGTCATGCCTGACCAACCCAATTTCCTTGCATAACAAAGTAAATGTCTCTGAGTATGAGGAAGGAGGTGGACACGATATATCTTCACTTCAGCAAAGGTTTTGATATGGTCTTCCACAATATTTTTGCCAGCAAGTTAGAGAAATGTGGGCTGGATAAATGGACTTTAAAGTGGATAAAAAGCTGGCTACATCATCAGGCTCAGCAGATAGTGGTCAACAGCTCACTATCTAGTTGGCAGTTGGTATCAAGTGGAATGCCCCAAGGGTTAGCTCTGTGGCCTTTTTTGTTCAACCTCTTTATTAATGACCTGAATTAGGGGATGATTTACACCCTCAGCAAGTTTGCAGATGACACTAAAGTAGGGGAAGAGGTAAACACGCTGGGGGGGCAGGATAGGGTCCAGACTGTCCTAGACAAGGTGGATGATTGGGCCAAAAGAAGTCTGATGAGGTTCAAAAAGACAAGTGCAGTGTCGAGGACATAATAATCCCAAGCAATGCTACAGGCTGGGAATCAACTGGCTAAGCAGCAGTTCTGCAAAAAAGGTCCCAGGGTTTCCAGTGGAAGAGGAGCTGGCTGTCAGCCAACAGTGTGACCTCGTAGCCAAGAAGGCTAAAGGCACAGTAGGGGGGGATCTGTAGCAGCAGACTGAGGAAGGTGATTGGTGCCCTTTATTTAGCGCTGGTGAGGCCACATCTGGATTATTGCATCCAATATTGCCACCCACCCTGGCCCCCCTGCCGTTACAGAAAAGATGTGGACACACTGGAGAGTCCAGCAGAGGGCAAAAAATGATTAGCGGGCTGGAGCACATGACTTACGAACAGAGGCTCAGGGATTTGGATTTATTCCATAGGAAAAACGAGTGAGGGGGGATTTAATTGCAGCATTCAACTACCTGCTGGGAGGGAGAGGACAAAGAGGATGTAGCCAGGCTATTTTCAGTGATGGCAGATGACAGAACAAGAAGCAATGGTCCCAAGTTGCAGTGGGGGAGGTCTAGGATGGATATTAGGAAACAGCATGGGTTACCTGGGGAGGTGGTGGAATTTCCATCCCTAGAGGTTTTTAAGTTCGTGCTTGAAAAAGCCCTTCCTGAGATTGATTGGGTTGGTAAGGGGAAGGATAGGTCAGTGGTTTGAGCAGCAGCCTACTAAACCCGCAATTGAAAGCTCAGTTCTTGAGGGGGCCGTTCAGGGATCTGGGGCAGAAAGGTTAATTAAAAAAGGGGGCGGGGGGGATGGTGCTTGGTCCTGCCAAGAAAGCAGGGGACTGGACTCAATGACCTCTCAAGATCCCTTCCAGTTCAATGTGCTGTGTACTGCTTTTGGCAGCAGTTTGGAAAACAAGGCTCTTCTTTCTGCTCATGCTGATTTTCAGTGGCTCCATCACTGTGAAACTAGTGATACAATACTTGGTTTCTACAGCTGTACAGGTTTTAAGCAGAAAAACCTTCTTTTGACAGTAGCTTTCACAGAATCTGGATTCTCTAAATGGTTCCATTACCAGGCCAAACCACCACTATCACCAGCACCAGGATGCCTGTCCCTCCAGCCAGCTCCAGTGCTGCCTCTGGTCACTGGTGGGCCTGAGCTCATGGCCAGCAGCTGGAACTGAGCCCTTGCCAGCTTCAAGGTAGGAAGGGAAGGACAGTCAGGCCTTCTAGGGGAACATGGGCAGGGCTATGGATTGGGCCAGGAGAAGCTTAGCCTGCCTTGCCCTGCCCTTCAAAACCCACCAACCTCAGAGGAGATTCTGCTTGCTGGGCTATTTCCTACCCAGGGAAGAAAGCCACAGCCTGATGCAGGAGAGAACTTCAACTCAGTCCTGACAACCAAGAGCCAGAAAAGAAACAGGGAAAAGAGATGGACTTAAAGCAGTCAATACCATCAGATGACTGTTCTTCTCCTGGGCTGAGAGGAATAAACTGAGTTAGCAGAGGCAGATTGCATAGTGTAAAAAACTATATTCAACACCTTTATTTATTTACTTACTTATTTTTAAATTCTAGCTCCCCTTCCCTGCCAAAAGGAAACAGTTTGAGCTGTCTACATCACTGTTGCTTCCACTGGATATTGAAACATGGGATCTACATTGCAAATATTCTATTGCAGGGCTGGGGAACCTTTTGTGGGTTGGGACCACAGACCCACAGAAAAATCACACAGGGGCCATGCTAAAGTGAGAAGCAAACAATAAATAAACCCGGCCCTAACTGATTTGGTCCCTGACTGAGACACCTCAGTCCTCTCACTATCCAGCCCACAGGGCAATGGAGGGTTGAGAGAGGACTGAGATTTAGCACTTCACCCAGGACAGATTAACTCTTCTGGGGGCTCAGGGCTAGCAGATTTCATGGATCCCACCAGGCGCTGAAGTTGGGCCAAAATTAGGAGTTCCTTATGCAGGGGAGGCTGCTGTGAGTAGGAAGGGAATGGGGGGCAGCATCTGTGTGGGAGGGAGGGTGCAGGAGTGGGCTGGGGATGCAGAGTCTAGGTGAGAGGTAGGGTGCAGGATATGGCTGAAGGTGGGGGGTCTGGATGGGACAGAAGGTGCAGAAGAAGGGTGGAGTGGGTGGTCTAGGCAGGAGGTGGGTGCAGGAGTGGGCGATCTAAATGGGAGGCAGGAGCGGGCTGGAGGTAAGAAGTCTGCGCAAGACAGAGGTGTTGGAATGGTTGAGGGATGGGACGCCAGGACGGAGGATGGGACAGGAGTGGGGTTCTGGGTGGGGGGGGTGCAGGAGTGAGCAGGAGAGGGGAGCCTGTGTGGGACGGTGGCTGTAGGAGTGGGGTTGGGTGGGAGCCCCCAGCTGGAGAGAGGATGAGGGGGTGGGGTTGGAGTGGGGGTTTGGTTGGGAGGCTCCATGAGGGTGATAGAGGGCGTACATCTGCTCAGCCCCCCGTGGCACATGTGGCCCCAGCACCTCCCCTGCCCTGCCGCTGCTCCCAGGCACCACCCTCCATTGGTCATGATTATGGCCTATTGGAGCAGCACGAGAAAAGCTTCCAGGCCGTGATTCTCTGCCCTGCCAGTCCCTCAGGCGGGGAAAGGGGAGCAGCAGCACACACAGCCACTTCCTCCCCCCCGCAGGCAGAGCCGTCAGATTGGCTCCAGCCCCAAGTTGCCTGGACCTGGATTGTGAGGTTTGGGGTTCTCCTGCCCCTGCAGCAGGGAGCTTGTGTGGGTGCTCCAGCCTCACAGAGGGAGGTGAGCAAGGGGCTGTGTCTGGAGTCAGGGGGACCTGAAGCCTTACAGGCTGGGTCCAGCCAAGCCCCAGCCCGGATCCAGACTGCAGGCTCTAGGTTGTCCACTGCTGGTTATTGGCACCATTCTGACATACACCTTTAGACAAAATTTTAGACGTTTAGAAAGGTTTGCAAATTCTCTGATTTATATCTGAATTTTTTTGCATTATATTATTACTACAAGATTTATCTCAGCAGGGGGCTGCTCCCCAGGGCTAGCTGCAGGGAGCGCACTGCCTGGCTGCTGGCTGCTCCCTGGGACTGGCCTGGGCAGTAGGACCCATGCTGCCTTGCCAGCAGCTGCTCCCTGAAGCTGGTGCACTTGCTACTCCTTGTGGTTATTTGGCAGTATAACCGTCCCTGGTATCACTGCCCTCCCTTTCTGTTTGAGGAGAAACAATTGCATGCTAGGTACATCCCATTGTCCTGGCACAACCAAACCCTGACCTTCCTTCAAGTTACAATAAGAGGAAGCTGCCTACCAAATTTGGTGGTCCTAATGCTCACCTCTTAGGATGGTGGATCCCAACCTTTTCAAGACAGCAACACATTTTGACAATTCAGTAAGACTTTGTGGCTCAAGGCAATTCAAACCCGGGTCAGGGGGAGAGGTTCTCCCCGGAGGGAAAAAAAGTATAAATCTTGATTCTCCCCCGACCTCCAGGCTTAAACCCTTCACAGCCCCAAACCACCCCACCCCCCCCGACACCAGGCTTAAACCCCTCTCAGCCCCAACCCCCTCCCCCTGAGGCTTAAACCCCTCACACTTAAACCCCTCACACTTAAACCCCTCACAGCCCCAAAATGCCCCTCCCCACCCTCAGGCTTAAATCCCTCACAGCCCCACCCCCTCCACTCCCAAGCTTAAATCCCTCACAGCTCCAAACCACCCCACCGACCTACCTCACACGAGCACCACTGCTGCCTCCTGCTGCTCTTTCGCCAGGCTGCCACTGCCGCCTCCTCTGGGTGGCTCCTCCCAGCCCTCCTACCCGCAGCGCGGGCAGTTCCCTGGCCTGCGGCACTGAAATGGGACTCAATTTAATTGCTTCAGCAGCCAGATCCCTTCTGCCATCTGTTAAACCAATTACACTGAGTTCCAGTTGAGCGTGGCAGCGCAGGGACTGGAATCTGAAGGAGTGAACTATGGCAGTGGTGGGGCTGCAAATGGCTCCTTAAAGAGCCACGTGCCACTTGGAGCTGCCCAGCTGGCGACCCTTACAAAATCTAATGGTGACCTATGTCTGGGTTCTGACCCACGGGTTGGCAATCAATGGCTTAGGAGGAGTTCCTGAACAAAAGGCTTCACAGATGGATGGACAGATACACAAACTCTCTCAACTATAGTTTATATTATTTTATTTTGGAATGCTGTGCTTATGTGCATTACTGTCATTTTGGGAATGGCCTTGCGCTCCTTCCTCAGACATCATTGCCCACTGATTTTGTTATATTTGCAATATATATACATTTGGAAATACTATACCATCTAGTAAAGGATGACCCTGAATAATTCATCCCTGGGCAGGACCACTATAAACTCAGATCCTGAATTCTTTGAGTACCCAAACTCTTTTTGATGAGTTTTGTCCAAGTATGGTCTGCAGGATGGGACTCCTGCTGTGCAAATGAGCTAGCTACATGACTTGTAGCTAGTTGAGGTCAGGCAGGGATTAAATGAGTCATTTATTGTAAATTGCAAAACAGCATACCGAGAAAGTATTAGTTTTGTTATTGCAGTGGTCGATAGTTGAGAAGAACAAAATATTCACATAGCCTAGAGATAGGTCTGCCTTTTCATTAGGTGATGAAAAAGAATGTTAGCCAGTGTCTTCTTTTGAAAAATAGTTGGACGAAATTCCTCTTTGGCTGCCCATAGAGGGTAGTACCTCTCAGACACTGAAAAGGCCAAACATAAATCTTAGAACATGGTTTCCCAAACTGGGGGGGCAACATCCCAGGAGGGCATGAAGAAAATCCAGGGGGGGTGCAAGGCGATTCCACCCCCCCACAATTCTTGCCCCCTCAGCTGCCCTAAGAAAGAGCCAGCCCTTGCTTCCAGCTCTCATGGAGGGACTTTTCTTAAGTGCTTAAATTAACCAATTGAGTCCTTCCTTCACAGCCCCTGCCACCTCACATGGGCAACTCCAGTAGCCACTATAAAAAGCAGGGGTCTGGGAAGACCCAAATGGAGTGCCCTCCTGGAAAGACAGATGAGTGAGTGTGGGCTGGGGGGAGAGAAGAGGTGGGCTGGGCTGGGGGAGGGGGTAATAGAGAGGGCTGGCGGTGCCTGGCTTGGGAGGGGAGGTGCTGGAGTGCAGCTCAAGGTGGGGGGCTGCAGCTGGCAGGTGGCTTGTGAGGGTCTCTGGCTTGTGCAGGGCTTGGGTAGCTGGAGGGGATTAGATGGGGGGGCTGGGGGGAGCTCCGGCTCACAGCAGGCTCTGGCAGTTTGGCCCAGCAGTGTGGGGCTGGGCCCCCAGCTCAGGTGGCGAGCCCCATGGCAAGCCCGAGCAGCATGAGACTTGGGCAGCTGACCCACAGCTAGCCCTGGTTCCGTGGGGCTGACCCTGGTTGCAGGTGGGGTCAGGTGGCTGTGGGCAGGGCTGGCACCAGTAGTAGCAGAGCTGATGCAACTTGGTTGGGCAGTAGGCCCCAGTAGCGTGGGGCTTGGGCTGCTGGCTCACAGCTCACAGGGCTCAGGAGTCTGCTAGGTGGGCAGCTGGCCCTAGCAGCGTGGGGCTTAGACTGGCCCACAACTTGCAGGGCTCCAGTGGCTGGCCCCAACAGCATGAGGCTTGGGCAGCTGAGCTGTAGCTCACAGGGCCAGGGCAACTTGCAGGGGGTTGTGTGACTGGTTCCAGCAGCACGGGGCTCGAGTGGCTCAGGCTGGCCCCAGCAGCATGGGGCTCAGGCTGGCCCCAATAGCTTGGGGCTTGGGCAGCTGGCTGGGGGCAGTCGGGGGGATGAGGGTTTTTCAAAAATCAAAAGGGGGGCATGATGCTGAAAAGCTTGGGAACCACTATCTTGGGAGGCTAAGATTCACATAACAACTGTCTGGTTAAGTGTGAGGAAGATTAAAGCAGTTATGCTTTGCAGGAGGGTAAGTTGATGGTTATATGTGTTTGTTCTGATAAGAAAAGAAGTAGCACGACAGAGAAAGCTGAGGACTTTGAAAAGCTTGGACAGTTTTACTAAACATTTACTAAATACGAATATTCAGGCTCATAGAAGTTGTCTTCATAACAGCCCCAGCCCTCAAAAGTAAAAATAACACTCACTCAAGTTATCCCAAAAAAGAAAAAGTCAGTGTGAAATCAGAGTGAAGTGATTGTGAATCATGAGCCAAATTTATCATTTGTTTTTTGAAGTCATGGGAGTGCTTATAGCTCATCTCAATTATTCTCTCCATAGATGTAACCACAGTGTTGTGTCTTGTCATTACCTTCAATGGTGGCAAAAGTTTGACAATCATTAGAAAGTCATTAGCTCTTTGTAGGAGACTGCCAACACTGGGCTTTCTCAGTACTTCAGCCTCTGTTAGCAAAAGAATGGTTTCTTACAAGCTGAATCTGCCCTTAAGGGTGCTTTAAAATGAGCATAGTAGCTCTTTGTTATCACTCTTTCACATGTTAACAGAGGTTTAATAGAGATAGCAGTGCGCATTACATGCCTACTGCAATTAGTCTCTTCTCAGTTAATTCAGATCTTTACCATGTCCGGTCTGAAGACGACTTAATGAAGATGCACATATTGACTCCCTAATAAATAGACAAAACAATCAGAACAAAGACATACAAATGTCTCTCTTCTACAGTAAACCTATTGCTGATATCCATGGACCAACATTTTGATAAACGTACCATTAAATGAATAAAAACTAACTCCAGCCACACTCATCGTACTTTTTTATCCAGATAAGATACGGTTATCTTTTGCCAGTTGCTATATTCAGTTCAGTGCCACAACACCTCCCTGGGGTTCTGGAACAATTTTTCTAGTGGAGGTGCTAAGAACCACTGAACCAAACTGTAAACCCTGTATAGAATGGAAACCACTTCAAGCCCGCGGGTGCTCTCGCACCCCCACACTCCTACTTCCACCACCTATGACATCTCCTGCTGGCCAATGTGGGAATTAGCTCTTCAGCCTCACAGTGCCATCTGCTAGCTGACGTTGGCCTCTGATGGGGCCAAGGATAGAGATGGAAAAACACAGCAGGAAGAACACTGCTGCTCAGTGGAGCAAAAATAGTGATTCCATGACTCCTCGTCAAATTGCAAAAAATAACAACAATATGAAATTAGTCAGATAAAAAAGTATGACAGGGTACATCTTGCGTTTGATTTTATTCATTTAACCATATGTTAGACTATCAAAATATTGTTCAGTTGATATTTACAATAGGTTTACTCTAGTAGAGATAGGTTTGCATGTTTTGGTTCTGAGTGCATTGTTTATTTAATTGTGAGGGGTTGGGTTATTGTCCTACGCCCAATAAGCAAACCATCAGTGAATTTCTCTCCCTGAAGATACAGTTCCTGGAGAAACATTTTATCAGCCTGAGTGATGTTTTCACCCCAGTCAATGAGAGGCCTCACACAGCATGGATTGGATCCTATTCATGGTCACAGAATGTTTTGTGAATGAAACTAACTATTACTAATACAACAGTTCAGCTAGAAGGGGGTGTTGGCAGTGAAGCGCATAATGGGTATGTGTGATGGAGAGTTGCCTTGTCATAGAGTATAAGTAGTTAAAACAGCCATTGGAGAGCACTGGGTTTTGGACCAATAGGAAAGGAGGAAAGAGGCAGCCAATCAGAGTCCAGCTGGACTAGCCTGGAGCAACAATTATACCCAGCCCCACTGAGAAGAGAGAAGGACCTCTGTGCCTTCCTAGTACCTAGGAACCTGTACCCAGGACTGAGCAATGCTAGGGAGCTCTTACCTTGCAAATCCCATGCTGGGGCCTGCTCCAGAGGCCTGAGGTGGTGCTAACGCAGCCTGGCTGCTAGGGAAAGAAGGCAGCAAGTCCAACCTTCCCTTGCCAATGATGAGTGGACAATTCAGACTGTGTTTTCCCCCCAGAAGAAGAGGCTAGATAAGAACAACAGTGGGTCACTGAGGCAAGGCGATCCTAGGGGGTCCCCAGTAGGGGAGGCCCCAGGCATAACAGCACCATCAGGAGGGCAGTGTGGTTACCAGTTGTCCTGCAATCTGTATCCCTTTAAACTTGGCCGGGAGACTTAAACGTACCTCTGCCACATCCCAAAGGGCGATGGGGAATATCAACCCTGTAGCACTTGGTCATACCACAGCTAATGGCTGCTGTGCAGATGAAGCCTGTGACTCCCTTTCCCACACATGCCCAGTCCAATGCCACCATAACTTTTCCATAGGACAACGCCAGCATCTCAGCAGTACAACTCTAGTTTATGGAAAACTCTTACGTGTTTTCTTGAATAGCTGACAGAAGCACAAATCTCATAAGAAGTAGATTGTGTTCTAAAAGTTGTACCATATCAACAATAACTTTCCACATTGGAAAGTACACTCAGGACAAATGACATTTATATTGACTAAAATATCATTTTTAATAATCTTGGGAAATGTTGTAGTCATTTAGTATCAATAATATTTTATGGTTATAAATGGTTACAGTTAACACTGTCAACATTCATTTGGCTTCTAAGGAGACTTGGGTGAGCTGCATGAGCTCCGACCCAGAGAATTAGGTGAGTTTGAGAGTCCCAGCTGCTGCCTGAACCTTAAAGTCCGTGCTGCTAGTGCCAATTTATGGCCCATTACTGCATGGCCCAGGAGACTCACTCTCAGATACCCTGTAGACGCACCCATTGGACATACCTATGACCACACGGCAACAGCTGTAAAATACATTGACTGGTCTTAATCATCATTTTAAATACAGAAGAAATAACATTTTTATACATTTGCCTTCTTATGTGAACTAAACATATAGGCCACGTCTACACTCGCAAATTCTTTTGGAAAATCGGGCCCTTTTTTGAAAGAACACACAGAGCATCCACACACAGAATGCCCTCTTTTGATCTGAAATGGGAAGTATGCAGCTCTTCTTCCAGAAGCCGTCTTCCACTCCCAGACCAGGCAGAACGCTTTTGAAAAAAAACATGTATAGATGCTCCTTGGGCCCATTTTTCAAAAGAGCAGTCCTCATAGCGCCAGATTTTTTTATCCCTGGCCTGTTCGTTCAAAAGAGTGGGGGGCTGTGTGAACACTCTTTATTGAAAGAGCAGATCCATCTTTCGATCCGCTTTTTTGTATGTGGATGCCCCCTTTTGAAAGAAGAGCTTCCTGAAGATCATCTTTTAAAAGTTCGCTGTAGGGGAGATGCGTCCACAGAGTCCAATTCTGCCATCTTGACTCATGCTGAGCAATACCTTATTCCACATTCAGCCTCATTGAACTCAAAAAAGTAGATACTAGTCCATCTGTATAAGTGGGGGGCAGGCTCATTCCCACAATGAAAAGCAAAACCATGCAAACACATGAGGAGTGTGATGTAAGCCAGTATATTTAAAAGCATACCTGCATTCTAGGCACAGGATTTATAAAGCTTGTAGAATATTAAGACCATACACTTGCATAATAAGAGGCATTCTTAAAATGAGAGCTTTTAGTAAATATCAAGTACCATTTCTGTATTTTGACACTATTTCTGGGGTTTCTTTTCCCCTATACTCAGAATTAGTTTTCGCTGTTCTGCTGATCCCTTGGTGGCCCTTCCACATAAAAGCATGTCTAAACTGTTTTCATTAAACATCTGTATATTATCCAGGGTCATCATATTTCTACCCCTGCAAGTGTTACCATGAGGCAAGTGGAAGTCCAGCAGTAGAGTGGGGAGAGCCAGTTAATTGCTCTGAATGCATCAGATGCATGTTTCCCTGCCTTGTGGGAAGATAGCATGTGTGTGGATTTGCTACAAGCAACTCAGGGCTTTCAGAGACATGAAACTAGAGTGGCTGAACTGGAAGAGCTATGGGAGACAGAGGGGAACACACATGAGACTTTCTGGGGCACCCTACTGGGATCCCAACCACAGTCTGAGAGGCAGGAGACAATCAGCCAGGGGCAACTGAGTTTCACCTGAGCAGTCACACAAATGCACAGATTACAGGGGATATTGCCCTGACCAACATTACTTATACCAAGCGCATGGGTGTGGGCAGTGTCATGTGAGCAAGAGATGTTCTTTTGCCTGCATAGCTCTTGCCTTCATTTGGGGTGGTTTAATTATACTTGCAGGAGCTCTCTCCCACTAGCATACAGCAGCTACAGAGCAGACCTTACAATGATAAAGCTGTTCTACTGTAAGATCCATAGTATAGACAGAGTGGCAGGAATGCTCCCTGCTTCTATTTCTCACTGGTTTGTGTTCTCTTTGTTTCCCTTTCTGTTTGATGCTGTAAGCTGTTTAAATACAGAGTAAGCAGAGCATATGGTCCTTTGTTTAGGACAGCCTGTTTTATGAATGAAAAAATATCACTGCAAAATTACAAAAGGAGCCAATAAAAGTACAGGTTGCACCACCTAAAACCAGCACTCTCTGGTCCAGCAACAACCCTTGTCCGGCAGGACCAGGGATGCTCCTGGACCAGTGATGCTCAGTGAGGGTGCAGAGAGGAAAATCAAGCTGCATGGCAGAGGAAGTGCTCGGGTCTCATGCCTGAGGGATTGGGGGAGGTTGCTCAGTCCCCCACAGATCCAGGATGACCCTGCCTGCCACAGACATTACCCTGAATGCAGGCTTAGTGGAGAAGGAGGGCCCAGGTCTCTCTATCTGACCTCCACTCACCCTGTGCAGGGTCCGTCCTCCCTGTTGTATGGCCTCTGGCTGTTGGACTGCACAACCCTGGCCACGTGGGTTACTGTACTGACTCTGGTAGTCGGGCTCTACTGTCCTGATTACAAGTGCTAGTCCATTGACTCTAGCCGATAAGTCTCAATGTCCTCCCATCAAGGGCAATATTAAAGGGGACAGTCCCTGAGCCACATAACCCTGAGACTGGGTGGGGGTGGGGTGAGGAGGCTGAAGTGGGTGTATCCCTTTAAACTTGGCCATGGGGCTTAGACCTACCTCTTCCCCACCCCAATGGGTGATGGGGAGTATCAACCCTGCAGCCAGCGTGCCAGCATCCCCTGCGGCAGCTGTGTAGGACCAGAGTGCTGTCATCTCCCGGCAGCCGTGCAGGGGCGGGGCTGGAGCTGGGGTGCAGGTGTCTGGCATCCCTGGGCACCCACATGGGGCTGGGGAGCCATATTCAGTGTCGACTCCTGGCTGGAGGGCCAGTGGGGGTAGCCAGGGACCCCAGGGGGGTAGGGTGTGTATTAAGCTCTCCTGGTCTGGCAACAACATCCCTTGCTCACGCCCACTGAGTTCCCCAGGGTGCTGGACCAGGGAGGTGCAACCTGTATTGTTGTCAAATATATGTACATGACAATTGAGTTAAGGGAAAAATAAACTCTGATTTCCATGTAGATATGAGGCATAACAGAGCTAGCCAAAAAATAACAAAACTCATAAATCTGAAATCCCAAAGCAGAACTTAAAGGCTTATCCTTTGAACTTCTAAGTTAGATTTAGTGCTTATGTAAAGTCTCAAAAAATGGAATCTTCTGTCCACAGAGGAGGGACAGCTATATGAGTCTCAGAAGCAAAGTCCTCAGTGTCACTAATGGGTGAGAAGGCTGGCAATTAGCTCATTCCTGTGTCTTTTCAATGTATGTCCAATCTACAAAACCTCTGTTTTAGAAAGATGTGCTTTAATGCCATTTTGATTAAGCACCAAGCATGCTCTCACACCCCATAAGTCACTGAAAGTCCATTAGATGTTTACCAAAATGTGTTTTGATTTCTTACAGGCTGGGCCAAGTTTAACCAGTGAGCAAGAGTTGAAGACAATATATGCCATTTCTATTTTCCTAAATCCAGCTCTTTATAGTCTGTATTACTAAGTGAAATAAAAATTAGTCAATTGCCTCTACTGTTACATTGCATAGATGAGTAGTGAGACAGTGAGAAAGAGAGTCAGGTCATCTACATGATGGAATGTAGTACATTACTATGGAGAAATAAGACCAGACCCTCATCTAACATAAATCAGCTGAGAATCTGACCTATAGGGTGTGTCTACACTTGCATTCCTCTTTCAAAAGAGGTATGCAAATGAGGCAAATAAAAATGCAAATTGTGTAATTTACATATTCAGCATCTCATTTACATATTCTAATTTCAAAAGAGCTTCTTTTGAAAGAAGAAAGCCAGTGTAGACACTGTTCTTTCGAAAGTAAACCCATCTTTGAAAGAATCCTTCTTCCCTTTATTTAATGGGAAGGATTCTTTCGAAGCTCGGATTTACTTTTGAAAGAGCAGCGTCTACACTGGCTTTCTTCTTTCGAAAGAAGCTCTTTTGAAATTAGAATATGCAAATGAGGTATGAACTAGGCAAATTTATACCTCATTTGTATTTTCAATTTACCTTATTTGCATACCTCTTTTGCAAGAGGAATGCAAGTGTAGACACACCCGTACTGTTTAAGAGTTAGCACATTTCAAGGATGATTTTTGTGGTTAAGGCACAGGGCTGTGAACTGGGAAATGTTCTGAAAGTTCTATCCCTGGCTCTATCACAGACTTCCAGTGTAGTGATGGACATATAATATAACTTCTCTGTGCCGCCTTTTCTCAGTCTCTAAAGTGAGAATAACAATGTCCTGCACTGCAAACATGCAGGGAGCACAGTTCAGTAATATCATGATGCACTTTGAGATCCTGTGAGAGTAGGTGCTATATCAATGCAATGTATTACTACTAATAATCATACCCAACCATTTGTGGTTTTTCAAAATGGTGACATATAGGCTACGGCTACACTAGCATTCCTCTTTCAAAAGAGGCATGCAAATGAGGGAAATAAAAATGCAAATGAGGCATAGACATTGTGACAATAGCATCTTGTGTTTCTATGTGTGCCCATCTTGTTCTCAGTGCCCCACTTTGAGAAAAGGAAGAAAAGTTATTTTGGGAAACAGAAGCTGGGAAACACAATGAGGAAACATAAGAGGAATAATGAAATACCATAATGAGAGTTAGAACTGGGAGACAGGTCCATCTGGAAACGTCAGACCACATGAACCAGTTCGACATATGGCTGTGTCTACACTAGCATAGGAATAAGGGGATTTTGATGTTGGTGGGGTCCTTTCAAAAAGGACCCCAGCGTAGACGAGCCTCACGGGAGCGAACCACAGCACTTTTGAAGTGCCGCGGCCACCGGCATGCTAATAAGGCACTGAATATGCATTTCAGCGCCTCATTAGTATTCTTCAATCTGGCCATTAGCATGGCCATTTCAAAGTTTTTACTAAGTGTAGACGTAGTTCTCATGTTTCATCATTGTGTTTCCCAGCTTCTACTTCCCAAGTGAGCTTCTTGCACTGCAATGCAACCCTTGAGTACCACATAAGGAATTTTTTTCCCTCTGCGTTTATCATTGCAGCTTATTTGGCACACATTGGATTCTATATAGAGATTTTATCTTGCTTTAACAAATTTAGTTCATGTTCCTTACTTTAAGTTTCTATCTAGTCAGAAAATATGGGGAAATGCTGTTTGTGCTTTTTAAAAAACAATCTAAAAAGCAAGGAGGGTAGAAAGTCTATACAAAAGGAATGTCACCAGGAAGTAATAGACTAGCAAAGATATCTCTTGTGAAAAAGGATTGCTTCTACACCTGGTTGCTAACCGGATACCTAAGTAAAAGCAGATGCCTTGATAGCCCTGCTGTCTGTAAGAGGATAGCTCTATGACAGTTAAACAGATCAACTTAAAATATGTTTACCTCCTCATCACCTTCCAAGAGTAGCCTGAGTGCAGTTCACATTTGTCAGCTGGAAACACAAAAAGTCTCTCCCTTTTTTTGGGTAGGTTGTAGCAACTATGTGAGAAGGGAGAATATGAGCCATATTGTGCTACAAAAGTATAGTGTGGAAACATAGTTTTAACCATACAGGTTATTTAGCAGTGTCACTTCAGGAGACTTCTAGATGCTTGCCATTTCTAGTCTCATAGTAAAGGCAAGTCAAATTGTGCAATAACTCAATCAGTAACATTTTAGAAAGAAAAAAGAAAGAAAAGCTACATACAAACCCTGCCCAATATTCAGGAAAATAAATTTTCTCCCTTTTCTTGAAGTGTGGCACTGAGAGCAAGACAGGCACATGTAGAAACACAAGATGCTATTGTTACAATGTCCCTCACAGCCAGTTCTCTATCTGGAAGAATTCCTTTACAACATGTAATTCTATCACAGCATGCAGAGAAGAATCAAGGAAAACATCTAGTCTATGTTACTGCATGGTAGTCTGATACTACAACAATGGATATCTTAAATGCTTTGAAATAAGAGAAGTCCATCTTTTCATTGTAGCTTACATTTCTCACATAGGGAAGCATGCTCATTTTTATTTTCATGTCTGTTAATTTGACAAAGTTACTTTGGGGAACAACACAAAAATGAGTGTCTTTATATCATTTCCCCATCCTAAAATGAACTGGCTAATTAAATCTCAAATTACATTGTTCCCAATCTAGTGAGGAAATAGTTGCAATACAGCGTTTCATTTCTCTCAGTGTTTGGATACAGCAAACACTGAATATATTAACATAAGATATATTTGTTAGCTTTCAACTATTTATTTGCCTCACTACATACAAAGAAATGCAGTTCAACATCTAGGCAAATTAATGTGCTATTGGTTTATATATTTAAATGATGCATGAGCTGAGGGAATGTTGTTGATAATATTGGGATTAATTCCAGAAGACCTCATTTGAATGAGTTGAATGTAAAAGGAAAAAATATGCCACGAGTAGCTAAATTAACCCTTTGTTATTCAGTCAGGATCTGACAGTAAACTCCTTGTGCTTATGACTTCCATAACAGCTGATTGATGTGGGAACTCTAGCAACATGGACTGATGATCTATGGTGAATGGGAAGGAGGAGGAGGAGACCGTTTTATGGACATTCCAGCTATTCATTAGCTAAAGTCTTTACTGGGTAGTGTCAACATTTAAGACCTAATTGTGATTACTGTTCCTGCAAGACTTAAAACCACGGACAGTGAGTTCTACGGAGACACCAGGAATCCTTAGGAAAGCAGGAAGTGAGTTGCCAGGACAGCCAATGAAAACAGCGTATGGAAGTGGTAGTCCTTCCTGTTCCTGATGTGGCCACAGCAGAACCCCTGCAAGGATATGCACTGAGCTGGGCAGAGGGCAACAAAATTAAGGGGCTGGAGCACATGACCTAGGAGGAGAGACTGAGGGATTTGAGCTTCTTTAGTTTATAGAAGAGAAGACTAAGGGGTGATTTAATAGCAGCCTTCAACTTCCTGAAAGGGGGCTCTAAAGAGGATGGAGAGAAACTGTTCTCACTGGTGACAGATGACAGAATAAGGAACAATGGTCTGAAGTTACAGAGGGAGAGGTTGGATATTAGGAAAAACTACTTCACCAGGAGGGTGGTGAAACATTGGAATGCTTTGCCTAGAGAGGTGGTGGATTCTCCATCCCTCGAGGTTTTGAAATCCCAGCTTGACAAGGTCCTGGCTGGGATGACTTAGCTGGGGTTGATCATGCTTGAAGCAGAAGGCTGGACTAGATGACCTCCTGAGGTTCCTTCCAGCCCTGTGATTCTAATCCAGTGACATCCATGCCTAAGAAAGGACTTACTCTTGAAACAACGTGTGAGTAGAATAGGGACTGTTTAGTCAGATGTGATTGTTATGTTGTTTATTTTGGTGTTTGTTGGACTTCTGCACACTGAGCACTATTAACAACCCTCTAACATTGTAACTTTCTATGTTGAAACTCAGGGAAACAATTCTCTGGGTTTTAAATCCTCCACCCCCGCTTTTTCCCCCCCAGTTGTTCTGTAACACCTAGCAGCCAAGCCATGTCTCTCCAATTATTTTTTCTAAACAAACAAACAAACAAATAAATACAAATCATCCTTATAAGAACTTGATGATTCCTGGGTCCTATAAGGTTGGTGGTTCAGTGTACACATGGGTAGTGATTGAACCTAGGGCTCGGGGAGGGAAGTCCCTTCCAACACGTGTGTGCCCAGGGCCTCCATGGAAGCCAAGAACCATTCCACTGTAGGGAGAGGCCATGCCTATTCTGTTCACTCCCTCTAGGGCTGCAGGCCTTGGCCTCTGATGGAAGCAGGATACTAGGCTAGATGGACATTTGTCTGAGGCAGTATGGCTGTTCTTATGTTCTGTTCCAGTGGGTAACATGAGGCCCCAGCCTTCCTCAGCCCCGGGAGCAGTGTCCCCTGTAAGCTGTGTGCCTACATGACCAGTCAGAGAGAGAGTCAAATGCTGCCCAGCTGAATAGCAGAGCCATGCAACTATTTTTTTTTTAAATTTTTACTGGTGGAGCACATTCACGTGTGTCTCGGTGCATACTGCTTATTATTGTACAGTAGTTATGTTCCCAAAAACGCTGCTTTAAGCGAAATGATATTAAGTGAATCCAGTTTCCCCATAAGAACTAATGTAAATGGAAGGGAGGGTTGAGGTTCCAGGGAATTTTTTTTTCAGCAGACACACAGCAGTGTATTCATATCAGTTTAAAATAAGTAAGTACAGTACACAGCACTGAAGATTGTAACGCTTGGTTTTGTGGGGCAGGAATGTTTCCCTGGGAATGTCTTGGCGATGCAGGAAGGCTAATGCTGAAGATGTGGTGCAGAGGTCATCTCCCTTTGCAGCACACTGCCCCAACCACCTTTCATGCACTGAAAACTAAGCTCCTTAGCAGCTGGGGGGGGGAGGAGGAACCCCACAGCGGCTCCTGGCCCCACACATCCTCCATCCATAGTTTAAGATGCTGACAGTGCCAACTGGACCTTCGTCCTTCTGAGACAGTGGGTTCTATGTCGTCATTTAAATATTTGAGAAGTGTCTGATGCCTGGTACGTAACATACTGAAAACTAAGGTTCTTTCTATTCCAAGTGGCCATGAAAGATCCTGTGACATTTCACAAAATTAGAGTTTTAGTTTTTTATCCTTGCCCAAAACTCCTGCCCTTCTGGCTCTGCAGCATTGTATGCATTATTTGGGGGATCGTTTAGGATGAAAGTCACTGTTCAAATGTAGGGCATAATAAGTATGAAGGGATTTGTAAATCGTGCATACCTTCTCTGGTGATTAATGTCAGAGGGGTGGCTGTGTTAGTCTGTAGCTTCACACATAACAAGCAGTTCTTTAGCACCTTAAAGACTAAGTCTTTAAGGTGCTACAGGACTGCTTGCTTTCTCGTGATGTAAAATATGACAACCACAGTTAACATGTCAGCCTGGGCTGCAACCCTGTTCAGAGCAAGATGGTTGTAATTAAGAAGCAAGACCCAGCTCTTTATATTTTAAGACCATAACAACAAACTTTGGCAGCACAAATAGTCCAACAGTAGAAAATGAGGCACTGCAACATCAATGGGTCATATTTTAGTGTGATGGCTCCTGTTTATCTTAAGTTTTTGCAGCTTTAAAAATGAAATCTAAAAGGAAACAGAAAGACAAATTAATCTTCAGGAGTAAGGGGTGTGAAGGGAAGGGAGGCTCCTCGGGGCCAGTGAAAAGATAACTTACAGAGTCCTGCTCCCTCTTGAAATGCACTGGGCTCTGGGGGTTAGAGAGGATGTGGGTGGCTGGCACCCCTGGCTGGCATCTGGGCAGGAGGGACCACAGAAGAAGGCCTGGAGAACACAAAGGCCTGCTTTTCAGAGGTATTGAGCACTAGCAACTCATGGCTTGCAGCTAAAAATTTGAGTGCTTAGCACCTCCTACAATTTGAGCCACATCCAGAAGTGCATAGTAAGATGTCAATAGGCATTTCACAGTGTGTTAGTAGGAACAGCATTCACCATCTGAATACGGATATACTATTCTGAACCAGACTTTTCTTCTGGAATTCAAAATATAGTGCAGTAAATATTCCAATGCAACTATTCCTTCACATTTGGTTTATATTTTCAGTTACATCTTTTCCACAAACATTAAGATGAATTCTCTTCTCTTTGACAAGCCCTTTCAAGGCAGCTAGTGTTATAGGTCCCCTCAACACCTTACTAGTCACAAAAGAATTGAATGTCAGTGCAAATATCCATAAAAGTCCCCGTTAACTGTACATCACAATACCGCTAATATTACACCCCGGAGACATTGACACTGGTGATTAACAAGGACTCTATCACACTACGTTCAAGCAGTGTTCCTCAGAGTAAGCTTACAGCCTCCTCATTGACCAGACCAACATTTTGCTCAAGAAGCTCAGGCAGGATTTGAAGTATAAATAATAGTTTTACAGGCTTATATAAACAGCAGTACACTTCCAAAAACAGATTAAAATGTGGAAACCAGAATAGTTTCAGTGCATAAAAACAAATAAGATATTGTGCTGGAAAAGGTTTCATTTTCTTCTGCTTCAATATGTAGCATCAGTTGTCCTGTCTACTGTGTATCCTCACTGGGATCAATTCATAACAAGTTAAGGCAATTTATGTAAAAACAGACCAACTCCTTCAGGGACACCTGCAAAGTACACTTCATCTGTATACACCTTAATCCTTTATGAAGTAATAAACACACCAAATTTCAGCCAGAATTTTTAAACTTCTCATCCTTTTCACAAAGGGGAGACAAGGTGAATGAAGTAATACATTTTATTGTATTCACTTTTGTTGGCAAAAGAGACAAGTTTTTGAGCCACACCACACTCTTCTTCAGCACTGGGAAAGTACTGCCATGCCAGAATGCAAATCGCAAAAGATTGTTTGGCGTAAGAAGTTAGTAAATGTTTTAAGAGATGGTGCAAGGTGAATTGGCCCACTACCTCCTCTGCAGTCATGGGACGACAAGTGGGGATTAGTGGATTACAGATTGGTGTAATAAATAAATCCACTGTCTCTGTTCTGTCCATGGCTTTTCCTGTCTAGCAGAGTTGGCCCAATAAAATGTATTACCTCACCCACCTAGTCTTTGTAATATGCTGGGACTGACATGGCTAAACTTGGTTGCATTCTACAAAGATCAGTTTGCTGTGAAGTAACGATTTTTCATTAACTGTGTGAGAAAAAGATGTCCTAGACACCCTTTCACAGTTGTGTACCAGCTTGTCACAAACAGAAGCATCCTATGCCACCCCTTTATCACAGTGAGCTCCCACCTTTCTACACACACTTCTATCCAGTATCAGTTCATGCTTCTACTGCACTAGTGCCTGAATGCTAAGCCAAGTTGAATTCCATTGTGCGAGATGCCATACAAACCTAACCAAACAGTCCCTGTCCCCAAAGAGCTTGCAGTATAGTGCAGTACATAAATTATGTGCAACAACTTTAGCCAAACAAGTGTTCCTTGTCAGGACAATAGCCGTTCCAAGTGACAATGCGCTCCAGAGAGATCCTGCCCCTCAGATGAGTAGAATCCACTGGAGTTGGAGCATGAGACTGGGTCTCAGAAGACCTGGGTTCTATTCTCTGCTCAACCACTTGACTGGCTCACTTCACTTTTCTTTTCCCTAATCTGTTGTGTCCAAGGATCAGGGCTGGGTTAAGAACAGTTGGGACCCTGGTGCAACAGTCGCAGAGACCCCCCCCCTCCAATATATTAATATAACACCACTATTTATGCTTTAAAATCTATTCATGCTTATTATGATGCATAATAAAATTACATTTAAATTAATTTTAAAATAACAATGCATTGACATTTCTTTTGTTCCATTAAAGCGAATTGCTTAAGCAAAACGGAGTTATGGAGCCTTGGGGCCCTTCGTGGCTGGGGGCACTAGGGCAACTTCTCCTTTTGCCCTTGTATTAATCTGCCACTGCCAGGGGTTGGCAGCCTTCAGCACACAGACCATTAGGATAATCTGCTGGTGGGCCATGAGATGCTTTGTTCATGTTGTGCGTCGAGAGACACAGCCTTCCAGAGTCCCCAGGGGCTGCGGTTCGCTCTTCCTGGCTTGTGAAAGCTGCACATATCAGGACTTTATCCCTGTGGATAAAAAAGTCTAAAAACTATGCCATGTGCATCACTGACAACTAAGAGAGATGGTTTTCTGAAGTCTGCAGCAACTTTGTTCCCAGCTGCCATATAGCTCCAGAGGTAACAGAAAGGAAAGTCTCCATTTGCCCTAAGTCACCTGAGAAGTGGTAGTCTCAAAGGGGGAGGCATGAACCTGTTAATTATATACCCCAGAAGCAGGGGGTGGGGAAGGGGCAGCAATAATGCATTTGTTTTGTTTTACTTGTAATTTCAAAATGTAATAGGACAATAAGATAAAGGCTCCAGGACAGATCCTCAGCCCTGTTGCCTCCTCGTGTTGCTGG
Source organism: Carettochelys insculpta (assembly GCF_033958435.1). Taxonomy (NCBI): domain Eukaryota; kingdom Metazoa; phylum Chordata; order Testudines; family Carettochelyidae; genus Carettochelys; species Carettochelys insculpta. The sequence continues at coordinate 89,061,162 of NC_134137.1, read as the reverse complement.
GGCGTTACTTTTAACGCAGGTATCCCTGAGTGATTTAAAGCTAGCAAAAGTGGCTTCATACAAGCCCTTCTTTACCCTCTGCCCCATCCTTCAATTCAGCAGATATTCAAGGATGTGCTGGGGCAACTAAAAGGAGCTGGGCAGGGCAACTAAAAGCATGCTGCACTCTGGCAATCCTAGCCTGGCAGAAAAGCCCAATGGGAGCCACTCAAGCTGAAGCAAGGTATTGCTGCCCTCGGGCTGCTCTAATTCATGTCAGGCACCAAGTCATCTCCTAGGACCGGGGAAAGGAAATGCAAAAGTGCAGGCCAGCCAGCTAAAGCCCACACCAAAGCATGCCAAGCATTGCTCATTCAGTTGCACCTCAGACTTCAAGCCACCATAGCTTTAAATATATCGCCAGCACAGTTTCTTCTCACTCACAGCAATTATCTCCCTTTTCCACATTTTCTTGCACTTATTGTTAGCACAGTTGCCCTCCTTTTTTGCATCTACATTATTACAGCACCTTGCCTGTGGCCAACCTGCTATGCACCTGGTTCAATTTGGTAGGTAAAACTGGCAAAATCAAGGACAGATTGCTGACCTAAAGAGTTTGTAATCTAAAACCTAAAATAGAATTCCAATCACTTTTGTTAGCTCAGAAATATGAAATTTTAAGCAGGAATAAAGACATTGCAGAAATAGGTTGCCAAATGTATTTGAAAACAGTCTTTAAAACATCCTCTCTCTCATCAGGGTTAGACAACACAACACCAATGTACTGTCTATAAAACAACATCAACTACTGTGGAAGGATACTTCCTAACATTCCTGTAAGCGGCGACACCATCGCACGGACCCAGTTTCAGGTCTGGTTTTGCAACCTGAGTCTCTTCTCCGCATCAAGGGCTGAGTGGTCATGATTTGTTTGCTACAGTATTTGGAAAGTTCACTGTGTGTCCAGATCTCGTGTCACCCAAGTTTGGGCATATTTGTGCAGTCTACTATAACAGTTGTTTGGAGATGGATCCAAAATTCCACTCTGAGATTTTGTTTCTGACTCATCTCTAAAAGAAATCCAACAGGACAGATTATAAAGTGAAATGTTACTACTTTACCTGCATAAGCCAACAACAAAATCTAAGCATGAAGTGGGTGGGAGGAAACAAAAAACAGGAACAATATTAATTTAAAAAAAATATCAAAACCATATGAACAGGAGAAAAAAGCCTTTTAAATATGTAAACATGGAGGAAGATTTCTCCAAAGTGGAAAGAGGATATGATTGACATTGCAGGATGTTATCCTTTGGCTACGTCCATGGAAATAAAACAATATGTTTGAGTTATCTTGATTTAGAAACTTGCTCTGTCTGGCCGAGTGTTTGAGATAGTGGATCCAACTGCTGGATCAGGGCCTTTATCACCACTAAAATGGTGCTAAGACCTAACATACCAAGTACTTGCCAAAAGCAAAGGAAGACACTGTATCGACCTTGAAGAACTTACATTTTAAACAGACAAAAGACACAAAGAGTGTGAGAAAGGAATAGCATAAAAGCAAAAGAAATGTAAGGGTGCATCTAAACATCACAATAAATGAGCCCTTCAGCAGCACATTCCAATGTCTGGGACTACTCACTCAAGCTTGCATACTGGGGCATAGATTTTTGGACTCAGGCTGAAGCCCAGGTTCCCAGAGCTGGGTCATCTATACTGTTAGTTTTTGTCCTGCAGCACAAGCCCTGAAAGCCCAGGGCTGTGACCTGGGTCTGACACTCACGGCCACAGGGTGGTAGGATGTTTTTGCTTGGTAGATGTATCCAGAGTGAGAATGCATGCACAGTACTAGTTCCCTGGATTTTCTTTTAATTAAGGTTTTGCAGATACTTGCTTCAAGTTGGCTTTGCAGAGATACAAGCTCCTTTTCATCCTCAAAACAACTGGATGGATTATCATGAGTAGGAATGGACCTCTCATATCCTCCACATCTTAAGAGCATTTCACATTAGGACACCATTTTCCACCACTTATTGTCCAACCAGTTTGCAATAGTCTATGCAGCCCAGCCTACACCTGACAAAGAGTTACTTTTACAGATCTGTATCTGTTCCTACTCCTAGGAGTGGCAGGTTTGTATAATTTTTGGTGGTATCCAAAATGTTTCCAAGTCCAACCTCCCTCCAATCCTATCTTGTCAGTTGATGTATATGTATTTAAATAATGCAGACATGGAAACACTAAATGTTTAACAGTTTCCCTATACTGCACACTATCATTACTATAAGAAAAAATATTTAAGAATATCAACTTTATTAATACCCTTTTGAACATGGAAACCCTCAAAAGCAAATATTTTCTAAAACTAAAAAACAAATGGAGCCCCTTCTCTTGTGATGTTCTTCAGAAGACAGCAAGCATGTCATTGTTCAGTTCTTGAAATCACTTCATCCAGGAGACTTCCAATGTCCAATTCCGCGGTAGAGTTCTTATGAATGTGCAGAAATGTCAAGTGGTTTAGATGTTATTGTTTGCAAATAATTTTTCAGTCTGTGCAGGCAGTTGAATGGTGTATAGAATAATTTCAGGAGAACTGTAACTTCTGACACGTCAACAAGACAATTTTTTTTTTCTCCCCCAGAAATTGCTTCCACTTCATTCACCGGATTAAGCTCACATTTTTTTGATCTGCAAATATCAGTCAACATTTGTAAATGAAGAGATATCATCTCCATGTTAATGTCACCATGGAAAGCTTCACTTATTGGGACAATGTCCTCTTTCAAGCCATTTGCTGCATCAGTAACATACTTGTCCAATTTTACTGCCAATGTAAAGCTTTCTGTTGAAAATTTCTGTTCAGTGGCAACTTTGCAAGCAATGGTCCTGACATATATTCAATGAAAATACCCTTTGGGATCACTGAAGGTGTGAGGAATGCTTCCGTGGTCAAGCTGTCTTGGTGGCCTGCAGTTTCTCAGGAGTGTAGAAACATCTAAATAAAGATCTCTTGCCTCCTCTACTGTACCTATTGCAGCAGGCTAATTTTCTTCATAAGGCTTACCAATGATATGTTTGAGCTTTGAACCTTTACATTAGCATCTTTTATAGGACCCGTGATTTTCACAAGAACTGTTGGTGTGAAGTAGGTTGAAAAAGAATGAACTTTTTGCGGGAATCCACCACACTCATTTGGAGAGTGACTAACTTAAATCTAAGCAGTTCATCATGATATTATAGCTGTTGAGCAGTGCTTTAATGCTGTTGATCCTTAGTGTCCATCTTGTGAGGTACGATAGTCATAAAGAAGGCTCCCCTTTACTCTGAAGTGCTCTGAATGCTGCCATACACTTTGGTGACTCCCTGAACATACTGAAGAGCTCTTTCACCATCACAAACACATGACAACATTCTGGACTATTCGTCAGGGCATCCTGCATGACAAGGTTAAGAGAACGTACAGCACAATGCACAAATTCCACTCTCGGCTCTCAATCCTTCAGTCTGGCTTGGACTCCAGTAAATTTGCCAGACACATGACTGACTCCATCATAACACTGCTCCTGGCAATCAGAAAACAGCAAATCCAACCTGAGAAGTGTGTCTTCCACAATTTTGAAAAGAGAAACAGCATCCATTGCATCAGTTTGGTAAAACCCAACAAACTTCTCATAAATCTCCCAGTCTTCACTAAAGAAGAACCTCGAAGAAAAAACTTACTTGTTCTTTCTTGACAAACCAGTCGTCTTATCCATTGCAACAGCATAAAACTTTGAAACCTTTATCTCTTGCAGATTGTCTTAGTACCTCTCATTTCTATAATTTGTATTACTCCGTTAATAATTTCATGTGACAGCCACTTTTATTTTGTGCAACTAAGCCATTGTCTCAGTTCCTCTGATATTTTACTGCATTCCAACAAGAGCTGCATCAAATTTGAATTGCTCATTATGTCCACATAATACTAAACCTTGCTGAGCTAGCAACTGAATACTCATGAAAAATATGCCCAGTGCATTCCTAGCTGATTTTGATTCTTTTTCTCCAACTGGATGACATTAATACAGAAACATTTACCTGTGACTGCAGAGAAGCATATTTCATTACTGCTTCCTTGTGATAGGAAGATTTTTCCTGTAATGTAAAACTAAATAATGTCTTTCTCCAATCTCGAAATCCAGGTAAAATAAACATTAGTTTAGCTTTGGTGGGAAAAAAACACCCTTCCTTTCAGAACAGATTTTTGCAGACTGAGCGGAAGGCTCACTACTGTAATTCAGCCACAGAAATCTTGATAGCCAAGATAGCTGAAAACTTCTTTTCTTATTTTGCCTAACTTGAATGTGCTGGCTGGGTGTCATACTCGGGCAGTCACTCAATGAATTACTCTTTTTTCCTTTTTTCTCTGCGTAACTTTATTCAGAATTTATGCATTGTTGATTATTACTGGCTCTACAAATTAAGAATTTATTGCTGGAAAAAAGCGAAGCTATAGCACGCCAACACCATAAAATTACAAGGGGCAATGAAAAGTGGAACTTCAGAAGCAGCAGTTGCCTATTTCAATACATTTTGTTGTAAATCTATACAACCAGTTACATACTTTAAAGCTGTGGTTCCCAACCTTTTCCGGACAGGGACCCATTTTGACAATCCAGGAAGACTTGGTGACCCAAGGCAATTCAAAAATGGTGGGGTGCAGGGAGAGGAAAGGGGGCAGCGCCGAAACTAGCTAATTTTGCGCCTGAGGCAAGAATATAAAATTGCACCCCCTCACGTTTACATACTTGTAAGTTATTTAATAGAAAATCTCTCCCTGGCTTAAACGTCACAATCAGGGGCTAGCGGAGTCCCATTGAGGAGGCTAGCAGTATCACACTCAGTGGCTAGGAGTCACTCAGGGGCTGCAGGGGGCTAGGGGAGTCACCCTGAGGGGCTACAAGTCACTCTGGGACTAGGGGAGGCATAGGGACCACCGTGGCTGGAAGCTGGCTGGGGTGTGGAGCTCTGGCTGCAGGAACCCTGGCTGGGAGGGGAGGGGGCGCGAAACCCCTAACCTCTGCAGCTGGAAGCCAACTGGGGCATAGGCCCACTGACAGCACCAGCTGCAGGAACCCTGCTGGTGGCTGGAGGCACCCCACTTCCTGCAGAGGCTGGAAGCCAAGGAGCTGATCAGTTTTGCCCTCCCTCCCAACCTCGGACCCAGGCTCCCATCTTACCTGAGCTGGGTGCTGCTCCTCAGGTATGCAGGTCTCTGCCCAGCAGCTGAAATGGTTCTCAATTTAATTGATTGGCTTAACTTCCTGATGGCTGTTAATCCAGCTGAGAGCCACTTCAGAAGTGCGAATAGCTTAAGAGCCACATGTGGAGCAACTCAGCCCAGCCAGCAACCCTTTTGAAATGTAATCGCAACCCATGTTTGGGTCCCGACCCAGAGGTTTGGAAACCCTACTTTAAAGCATATAAAACAAACAAGTAACGTGCTAAATACCCCAAACGACTGCCAAAGTTTAAGTTTAGTATTCTTTCCTTCCGGTGGAGATTCTGTGGTGGGGCTGTGGACAAGAAGATCACAGTGCAGAAGGGGATTTGGGGCTGAGGGGGGGATGGGGCTCTGGCTGGGGTGGAACAGAGCCATGATGTAGACAGGGCACCCAGGAAGGCTCTCACCAACCCTGTACCTGCTGGTAGCAACAAGCTCTGGGGCAGGTGTCCCCCACACAGCTACACAGTCACCCGGCTCCACTGTCACTGAACAGGCTCGTAGAATTTGGTTCTTCTCTCTTCTTGAGCAACAGTAAGCCCCCTCATCATCACTTTGGGGTTTGTGAGATGGGGACTCTCAGTCATGTTACCTTCTTCCTCCCCTCCTGCCACAGAGAAACCAGGGATCACCTGCTGACTCAGGTACTGATTGTTTACAGGTCCTTTGCAGCTCTGCATAAAGCAACTTTCAAACTCTAAGGTGTGTCTACACAGCAAAATTATTCTGGAATAATGGTCACTATTCTGAAACAACTTTGCAAGAGTCTACACAGAGAAACTCCTATTTTGAAGTAATTTTGCAATAGTGAGCAGTTTACTTTAAATCCACTAACCCTCATTCTATGAGGAATAGAGCCCATTCCAAAATAGATATTTCAGAATAGGGTCTGTATAGACAGGAAAAAAAAGGGGCTATTTCAAAATAAGCTATTCCAGAACAGCTTGTTCCAAAGTAACGCTGCTGTGTAGACAGACTATTTCAGATTAGAGCCCCTGGAAACAACCTAATCCAAAACAGGCTACATTGTGTGCAGAACACACTATTTCAGAGTAAGTTTTGCTTATTTTGGGGCTTCCCTGTAGTATAGATGCATTATTCTGGAATGGTTTGTTTCAGAATAAACTACTCCAGAATAAGCTATTTTGAAATAACTGCAGTGTAGACATAACGTGAGAAATCTGGGTCTCCGAACATCGTTTGTGCAGAGCACCAAGCCATGAATATTCATGGGACTGGGGCACCAGCAGCCCCTATAATTCACCACCTATATATACTGCCACTTGGGAATTGATATTCCAACTTGAGGAGAATTATTCATGCTAGCTCTCAGCAAGCCAGCACCTTAAAGAAAGTAGAACTGTTTGATAGGCTAACCACTAACCACTCTGAGTGCATGCCCAGAGTCTTGGATGCATATGTAGTTGGAGAGGCTTGCCTACCCTGTAACTACAGTATTTTATTTTCAACACTAGCTTGATGACAGCTAATGTGGGTACATCGATTTGAGCTGGGAATTCCAACCCTTCAGTCTGAAGTGTAGACATAGCTTAAGATGCCAACTCCTCCAACTCTCATTTCATACTTCAATCCAGGTAAGTCTATAAACTAAAAGTAATTTATACCTTATACACACATTCTAATAAATTCAAACTGAAAACCAGTTGGCTCTTTTATTCATCTGTTTCAAGATCTAAGTTCACAATGCTACTTGTATTTACAAATCACAGAAAAATGAACCAATAGCAGATTTTGTTATTTTCACGTACCCAATCTGATGGGAATCACGCATCAGCTTTCCTAGCTCAGCTCCTTCTACCAAGCCTAGGAAAACAACGAGGCCTGGCAGCCTGCCACAAAGGCCAGCTGACTCAGGCTTTTTCAGACCAAAGCAGAATCAAGTTCCAAGATCAAGGGAGAACAGCTAGTGGCTTTGTTCCTCCTTCGGGCTGCTCTGTCAAATGCTGTTGTAGCACACAAGGAGGGAACAATTTCTCAGGTAGCCAGGAGATGCATTTAGGGCTTGATAGATCAAGACCAATGCCTTGAATTGCACCAAGAACTAATTGCTATCCTGGTTAGATCATGGAACACAAGTATGTTCCAGATGAGGTCACCAGTTCTGAACTGAGAGTTTTGTATGTAAAAATCTTTGAGGTCAATTCTACCTTTAGTTTTGCACTGATTATTAATTCTCTCTAACTGCCTAATTTCTTAAGGAGCTGCAAGCCCATTGGCTGTGGCAATCAGAGGCTTCCCTGTCTCACCAAGAATTGCTTACTAATAATGATATATGTCTAGCCCTGGGATTAAAAATGACACAGACAAAAAAAAAATTGGTGTGTGCTATTCTAAATGACCAACTGTACAGAGGCAATGGGGGAGGTTACAGCTGTTATTGGCCTGAAGTCCATCAGTGAGAGAGACAAGCTTCAGACCTTTACTGGGCTCTTCTTCACGCCTCACAAAGATAACTAGAGTTTGCCAGCTAAATAGAAGGTGGGACAAATTGTTCAGTATAAAGAGTTAACACATGTTGCAAGAAACCACTGGAAACTGGCAATTAACATCTCTGTCGTGAGACAAACATATCACATAATGGCACATAAGCATCTATTCATATGAAAAATTTAACATTCATCAATATTTACCACGATGACAAACTATTTTCCTCTACCTTGAATAAGCAATACCTTTATTAAAATGTTGACTTTTTAAGATAGCAAATACTGTGCAGTCAAACTGTTAGCAGCCTGTGTTGCCTGGAGGAAATTCTGACTCACGCAAAATTTAGAATGACAGAGGTGGTTCTGCACTGCAGATCTGGTGCATTTAGCTGCCAGGAGGTTGCTGCAGTGAAATATCTGTCACAATTGTGTGCTCTTCAATACTTGGCTAGTCATTTACTAGTTTCACATTAGACGCCAGCTCTCCCACTTCCAGCTATAGGGGAAAAACAGTAATGCTGTCTTCTGGGGACTGGACAAGGGTATAGATTAGAACAGATGTAATGCTTTGCAACCTGGATTCCTTGATGATTAGCATTTGGCAGTATCAGGAAAGATAGAGGAGAACTAACTATGATAGGTAAGCAGTAGTTTTATAAGATTAGAGAGCAAGGGATGCATTGCTAAACTGACTGTCTTAAATAAACTTTGAACAATGCATTTTCTTTGAGTTAGTAACTTTCATAACAGTAGTTATGCTTGTTTCTCCAGTCCTCTATCCATACTCTAAAGTGATTTAAAAAAAATCAGCTGGGAAACTAACCTGCTAACATATAAAAACAGCACTAGAAAAATTGCATAAAGTTTAAACCAAGAGTCTGGGGAACCCACAAGGTTTACCTAATGAAAATAAAATAGTTTTTTGAGTACATACTGGCCTCTTGTGTACAACAGAAGTATTACCATTTGTAACGCAATTTCTACTCAACATTAAAAAAAAAAGATATTTTTACCTTCTACTTTATAGTAAACTCATTAATGTCTTACAAAGTTGGTTCACATATATTCTGTTTCCAAAACATGTACCTTTGGAGCCCACATTTCTGTAGGCTGACTTAAAAAAACTGAGTAAAACACATGCTACTTTAATTCTTTTGGGATCTGTACTAGTTGACATGAATTTTGCACCTCTAAGCTACTGTATTTGGCAGTACAATGTTAAGTCTTGATCAGTTTTGTACACTCACATTTGGTATAAATTTCTACCTTTAAAAACAAATTATTTTTGATGCACATTTCTGAGACAAAATTCCATAGTCACAGAACCACACTACACAGGGCTCTCAGTCTTCATTTTGACAACTATAAGTGCTTCATTTCAAGAGATTTTATATTTTCCAAAAGTAATGTTAAGGCAATAATTTTTTTGATCTTCTAAGCAACATCTGGCTAAAAGAGATTCAACTGTTATGGTCTTTGGAGAGTTGCATATTCTTGCAAAAATTTCAATGAGTTGTAAAGGCTGAATAATAAAACCTCCAATAATTAAGTTTTGTAACAAAGTTATACTGTGGATAGAAAAAAAAAACGATAAACACGTTTACACTGAACACAAGCATAGCATGATAATGCCGAAATAAAGTCTTTATTTTGGAAACATTCCAAAACAGCAGTATACACAGTTGTAATCAAATATTAAATCATATGCCATTATAAGAAAACATTGATTAGTGCAACTGGATTTTGTAAAAGATCTATCAAAAAGATTTATTTGCATTAAAATTCATTCATTTCCCATAAGCAACCATTATTAAAACATTACTGTTTTGTAATAAAGTATTGAAAAATTAACTGTAGTTTAGTGGCCACTGCACCTTTTAAGTGAAATGTAGTTTATTCTTCCATTATAAATACAAAACACTGTGATAATAAATTAACGTGTGAACAAACGGATGAAAAACAATGTTGATCCAGCTGTATGGCAGTTTCCAGTGAATGGTATTATTTTGTGCTTCTTAAACATAAAAATTACTGCTTTCATATTGCCTGTAGTATGTTTTTCAAGGATATGTTCCTAGTGCTAAAAACAGTGCATTACCACAAAAATATTATTTATGGCGCACACAAAAATTAAATCCCCACTATGTGGTACAAACAAATGTGAAAGAAATTAAGTACAAAAAATAAAATTCTTGGAAACAGTAAAAAAAAATCCAAGTGCATAATACAAGTCCCAAATTTGCAACAAAATGCAGAATATCTTTACAAAGTACACTGAATAAATTATTCTACTATATGACAAAGCTGTTTGAAATAGTGGCCTTTTTTAGTTCTCTCAAAGAAAGCAAGTCTGGTATTTTCAACATACATAAAATTTTCTCAAGTTCTAAACCACAGTACTGCAACTGTTAGTTTGATAATACTGCAGTTTTCCAGGCAAATGACTAAGTGCAATATTTAGCCTTTATTGATGTTCATTTTCTAAAAATGACAGGGTAAACGGATATTCTTACATACTAAAACGACTCAGTGAAAATAGTGGGACCCTCCCTTCCTGTGACATAGCTACCCAGCCAGCTGGGTAATAGAAACCACAATATTTCTTTTCTGTTGTTCAGGGGCAGCCCACATCAATAGCAGCCATCTCTCCAGTTGCCATCTCGTAGAGTACTAAGGGAAGAAAGAGGCTTTGGAGGCTGAAGAAAGCTGTTTTAAAACATAAACCATATTTCAGGTAAGACAACAATAAGACATGCATTAGTCACCTATGTAATGAAGCTTGCCGTGTAGGTGTTCTCACACATACATTCATGCACACTCTTCCAGCTCTATGCTAATCTATGATAAATGGTATATCTAAGCACCTGGGGTGAAATCCTGCCCATCCTGAAGTCAGTGGGAGTTTTGCTATTGATGTCAGTGGGACCAGGATTTCAATCCTTAGCCATAGAGTGTGGTTCTTCTGACCTGATGCAGGAATAGTATGGCCTGGCACAAAATGTAAAGCTGCCAATCCTCCTTTTCCTCCCTACCCCCATAAACTTCCTCTTCTCACCAATATTTTGCCCTGATCATCCTTGTCTTGTCCACAAATAAAAGGAAAAAAAAAGCTAATTTGTTTTATCCCTCTCCCCACGGTTCTCCCTCCAGCTCACAAAACCATAGAACACCAGTAATAGAAGTTCTGCAAAGGCAGCCCTCTGAGACACCTGTGCAATTTCACCTTCTTCAGTAAGTTCACACAGGTGGGACCAGCTAGGGTCTTGGTAATCATTCTGCTGGTGATGCAGAAAATCAAACTGAGCCTCCCTCCCTCTCACATAACTATTTTGGTTCTCCAGGACTCATAGGATTAAAAAAACAAGCAAATATATTTGTCACCAGAAACAGTAGCTGTGTGCCAATACAAACAGACTACAGAAAATAATTTCAGTTTAAAAACAGGTGAATGGAGAAACAGTTGTGCTCGATATGCCTTTGAAAAAAATATGAGAACATGTTTTTTTTCTATCAATGGCAGCATTGTCTGGGGAGAGAGAACCTTCCTAAAACTGGCTCATTCCAAGTTTTAAAAACATATTATCAGAAAAACAAAAGCTGGGAAACATTAGTTCCATAATGTAGCAGCCTGTTTATTAATGGATATTTATCATTAACTCCTTAGCAATTAACTAGCCCCAAACCTCCAAATACTATTGAGGACAGGTATTTAAAATGAGATTTTAAGAGACCCTGCCTGGGACAATTACTCTGACACAATATCCAGCTTTGCTCCATGTGCTTCCTTAACCATTTCGGGGGTGGGGGACTACCTACATTTTACAAACACCATATTTTAACAACATCTCTTTTCCAGAAGTAAACGGTGAAGTAACTAGGAGGCTGCACCCCAGAGATCAGGTTGGTAATGCTAGTGGATATGAAGATATGAAATCTGCCAAGAGGGGCACCAGCAGCCATCAGCAAGCACTAGAGGAGCTACATAGCCTGCCTACAAAGGTAATTTCCATCCTCTACTATTCTGGTTCTCTCATTTCCTTGCTCCTGCACTAGCCACAACTACTGATGATTCAGTTGCCTCTTCTCGCTTCTGGAACCCTGGGCTCGAGGAGGGGGCAGCCTGCTGCAAGGATGATGGAATCAGTAAGCACACAGCAGCCATCAGTGCTGGTTTCTTGCTTTGCTCTGCAGACAATGGCTCAGACAGTTCACAACAGATTGAAACAGCAGCAAGAGTTCTCCCTTTACCATCACTAGCTCTCCCTTTACCATTACTAGGAGGTGGAACTGGGCCTTCCATTAGTTCACTTTCATAAACCCAACTAGCTTCCTTCACACACACTTCTCCCTCTCGGTGTCCAACACCCTAGTGAGTGGCAGTGGTAGTGGCCAGAGCTTTAGGCCCCCCTGAAGTGCTGCAGCAGCAAGCACCACTTCACAGTGCTAAGGGGTGGGGCAGGGGCGGAGGGGGAGTGGCCAGTGCTGCAGTCTGAGTGGCATTAAGGACTGACCGCCCTTGGCCACACCAACTCCAGGAGTGCAGAGCAAGGCCCTCCTCCCACTTGGCCCCAGGGCCCGCGCTGGCTGTCGGCCCCTCTTTTCCCAGTTCATGCTACAACAAAGCAGCGAAGAGGGACTGGAATTTAGAGTGAATGATGTGAACTGTTCTTTTTAAATTAATCATTGGGGTTAGATAGGGGATTGGCTAACTTAACTACTGTCATGTACAGTTTAGTAACCCCTCATTATTTCACCTATCAGCACTGTTAGAAAGGGTACAGAACTATTAAGTGATTAGTTTCACTACACAAAGTTCTCTCAAAGGAAAAATTACAGCTGTAACTAACAGCCTGCTAGCAGCTCTAAATGCATTTACATATCATGTAATATAGCATGGAAGCAAGGGAAGGCGCCTAAGGAATGGACAAGGTCTGTGCTAGTGACAATGCCCAGGAACGGAAGTTCATTGGAGTGCAAGAACTACAGAACGATTGCCCTAACAAGTCATCTAGATAAGGTGCTGATGATGATACTGAGAGATTAAGATCGCAGATAGAAGAACACATAGCAGACGAGCAAGCAGGGTTCAGAAAAGATAGAAGTACCATACAGCAGATATTGGCACTAGGACTGATAGAGGAGAAAGCTTGATGAAAGAACAAAAGCATATACACTTGCTTTGTCGATTTTCAAAAGGCATTTGACAGTATAGATCAGAAAGTGACTTAGGTGGTGTTGGATTCATACAGAGTGGATAGCAGACTGATACAGTTGTTGAAGGGTATCAATGATAATGCAGAGGCAGTGATGAGAACATGCGGGGAGTTGGGAAGTTGGTTTAGAACAAGTACAGGTACGAGACAAGGAGATCCAATATCACCAAGTATCTTCATCGCACATCTGGAGAGAGCGATGGACAAGATCAAGGAAGAGGTAGAAGGGATATCTGTGCACAGGAAAAGAATTAACAACTTGAGGTTCATGGATGATATAGTTATCATTGAGGAAGATGAGGAGAAGCTAGTGAAAACAGTGCGGGTGTTAAACGAAGAAGGGAAGCAGTACGGACTGCTTATGAACATCGACAAAACAAAAACAATGGTATTTGGAGATAAGGAAATAGGAAGGAAGATTAGCGTCAATGGTATTGAAAATGTAGGGAAGTTCACATATCTGGGGACCAACATAACGTATGATCTGGACTGTAAGAAGGAAACAGCAACTAGAATAGTGAAAGCAAGAGTGAGTTTGAAGGCAATGGATAAGATCTGGAAAAGCAAAGCAATAAGGTTAGGAACAAAGCTGGGCCTCTTGAAAACGTGTGTATTCAGGAGCATGTTGTACGGATGTGAGACATGGGTGATAATGAAAGGTTCAAAAAGAATATTGGCATATGAAAGGAGTTGTTATAGAAAGATTCTGAGAATAGGATGGCTGCAGAAGGTCACCAGTGAGGAATTATATAGGAAGATACAGCTGAAAGAGAACCTGCTGCAGAAGGCTATGAAACAGAAGCTACAACTATTTGGAGATATTTGCAGAATGAACAATGAACGAAAAATCAAGACTCTAGTATTCGGCATAATGGATGGTTCGAATAGGAGAGGCAGACCCCACAGAGAATGGATAGATGATATAGTAAATTGGTGCAGAGCTCGTCTACAGAAACTAAGCCACTCTGCACTGGATAAGGAAAGAAAGAAGGAAATAGACACCAACAGGCACTGAGCCCAGGTTATTGATGATGATGATGATGATGATGATGATGAGAAAGAGCTGCTTTTGTTTTCTCAAAGTTGACTGTTCACATAAATTTTGGAAAACAACACAAGTGGCTGTGTCTACACTACAAAAATAACTTTGAAGTTGCTTACTTTGAAGTACAACTTTGAAGTAAGTGACTTCGAAATAGACCATCTACACACACCCTACTTAGAAGTCAAACTTTGAAGTAGGGCGCTACTCCATTCCTGGGAATGGAGTAAGGACTTTGAAATTGGGCTCCCTACTTGGAAGTTAACTTCAAAGTAAGAGAAAATGTGTGTAGACTCTCTGCTGGCTACTTCGATGTAGTGCCTAACTCGAAAGTTAGTTCCTAGTGTAGTTGCCCCCATGGAGACAGAGACCTTGAGATAAGGGTACACTTGCACCACATTGGGGATGAAAGTGTTAAGACAGCGCTCTACATGGCGCCCTTTAGCTGTGTATGCTCCAACGACTGCTGCAGTATAAAAAGGGAGCAGCCTAGCTCACTCTGTACTGACCACTGAGGAAGAAGGATGCAGCTCACTAGCTCCACATGAGGAAGAGCCAGGATCCCAGACTGTAAGAGCAGGAGATGTTGAAGCTTAGACAAACACCCCAGGGAGACTGCAGTCATCATTGAAGGAGATGGCAACATGCCCCGAATTCAAGTGCAGGCGTCACAGTGGGAAGTAGCCCTGGGAAGGATCAGTCAGTATCCCTGCAGCAGTATCCCTGCCTGTTGCAGGATTCCCCACCAACTTAGTGGTGAATTCAGGGCCTTAAGTCCTCCAATCCTATCATTGCCTTTAAGGGGCATCTCACCAAACACTCACCTATTGACTCTAGCCAAAGGGCTACACTTTTCTGCAGCAAGAGGGTGCCCTAATGACTCTGGCCACTAGAACACAAAGCCTTGAGGCTGAGAGCAGCCATACGGACTTAACCATGTCCTTTCCCCACTCCCAGGATGTGGAGTATTTTCCCTGCGTTAGAGACTTATTCAGTTCCTATTCCAGAAGACAGAAATGTAAGGGTACATGCTTCATGAAAGAGGAAAGTGACAGTCTCCCCATCTCCAATCTCCTTTGTACTAACACACTGGGCTAAACTGTGTTTTTATTTACACTTGTGTAAAACCAGAGCAACTCCCCTGAAGCAAAACTGTGACTCAAAAGTGTTTTTCTGGATCTAGACAGTATCTGGTTGAGATCTGGGCATGGATCAGAATTGGATGGCCAAAGCTCAGCTCCCATACAAGAGGTGAGTGGGTTGGAGGAAGCAGTTGAAAGAGATGGAAGAAGTATTTCTGAGGGACTCCACATCGCATTGGTCATAAGAGTTCATAATCAAGGTTTATTGTAGACCCCCAGCTGCCACTGGATGATCACATCATAGTTTTTATCACCTCAAGCTTCCTCTGTTGCTCTACATGAGCTATACTTTGAAACCATTTGGAAACTTACCTAGGTACAGAATGAGGCATTTGATTTACTGAACAAGATATTTTTCCAGGAGCAGATGACATTAGGGCTCTGGAACTGCACTAGTTACTTACTGGTCTCCGGATGGAATTCAAAAAGTATTGGTCATGACCTACACCCACCCACCCAACCCACTGCATCTTTCACTGGCCCATTCTGCAACAGCTGCAGTTGGAAGTGCAAACCCATTGTTTTAAAAGGGTGGGCGGGGCTCTCAGTAAGACATTCCCTGTGGGGACTCTGGGACACCTGAATTTACTCATGTGATTATCTTTGAGGCATATGGCACACACTAGTTGTGACAGGGTTGTGACAGGAGAGTTATACTGTTCTTGGGGAGGGCAAGTAAAATGGAAGTCATTGTTACCAGTATGTGATTACTTATTACTGGGCAGTTTAATTGTTAAACACCAGTGAACCTATGAATTGGCAGTTTTCATTGTAGAAGGAAAGACATGTACAAAGAGAGGAGAGAATTCAGCCCAGCATCACTAGCCTATAAAAGTGGGTTTTTTTAATTCAGATTTCTTTTTAAAAAGAGTTCTGCAAGCCAAGGCTACCTATATGTAAAAGGGGTGCATTTAATAATTGCATGAATAAGAACATTCTCTTACCTTCGAACTGGCTGTGCAATTTTACTCCTGGGTATGCTACTCCCACTTAGGGCCAATGAAGGTCTTGGAAGAGCACTGCGTCCTACAGTCCCAGGATTCGCAGTCTTGTTTGGCATTGGGATTCCAGTATTAGAATATAACTGTAAGGTGCTGGATAAGGGAATACTACTGCTGCCTTGTACAGTTGGGCTTACATAAGCCGTGGCTTTGAGAGGCTGTCTGACAGACACAGGAAAATGTCCCACACTATGGACTCTGTGCTGCAGTTGTCCTGGAGATGGAACTGGGTGATGAAAAAATAGTATGCAATGTCAGCACCCAACTCCAAGTAACAAGTATTAGCACTTATCTTACATTGTAGAGTGCATCTGTCTGCCTGCCTGCCTGCCGACGCTACATTTACTCAAAAACTCCTCTTAAACCTTCAGAACTACGACCATGAAGTGTGGTAGGCAGCTTCCTCTTACCCAGCTTAAACCAAAGGTCCGGGTTCGGCTGTGCCTGAAAAGTGGTAAATGCCTGAATCCCAGGATATCCCAGAATGTGGAAAGGGAGGGCACCAACAGGAGGAACAACATACTTCGGACCCACCACTGGGAGCAGTGAATGCAGGGAACAGCGATTCCACAGAGTGACCATGAGGATGGGGGCGGGCAGCTACAGCAAGAAAACAGTGGCAACAGGGAGATGGAGTTCCTGACCCTGTCTGCCTATGGATGGGTAAGTGCGCCACACAGAGGGAGCCCTGCTGCTCCCCCTCACTCACTGCTCGGCCAAAATACCCTGCCTTGCACCCCCCACCATTAACCTCATGCAGGGTCTGGGACAAACAGCCCAGCTCCAACCCTCCTGCTCTGCCTTGGCTGGGCACAACAGCCCCAGCCCTGGCCTCCACGCCCCTGTCCACTCCACCCCTGCTGCTCTAGCTGAGGCAGGGAAAAGAGCCCTGGCCTCCTAGCCCCTGCCCCATCTAACTCAAACTGTGGCCAAGCCCTGCCGCCCACCTCCCTTCCCAGGAGTTCAGGCCATGACTGGACCCAGTGATGCAGCCTGGCCCTGATCCGCACACATACACTGGAGCTGGGCTCAGCATCACAACTCAGCCGTGGCTCTCACCAGCCCCTCCCAGATCTGGGGCTGAGGCCATGCACCAGGCAGCTTCCCTCAGGGCTTGGCTCAGCTCCTCTGTGTGTGTGGGGGTGGGGAGGGAAGGGGAGGTTCCAGCCCTCATGGTCCCCCCCAAGTCCCCCTCTCAAAGCTACACTGATCGACACCCCTCCCCACAGACAGGTGGGGGACCAGGAGGCATGACCCAAACTGCCGGGAGATCAGCCGGGGGACTGAGAACTGTGGCTGCCCCCCCCCCCCACTCAAGACAGGTGGGGGAGGCCAGGAGCTGTGGCCTGACCTGGCCCTCCTCCTAGGGGTCAGTCACAGGTGCCAGCAGCTCTGGCCCCACCTTCCCTCCCAGAGTCCAACAGGTGAGTCTCGGTAAGCCCCCATATAACTCCCAGATCTCTGACCTGAGCCCTCTGTCCCCCACCTCTGCCCTAAGCCTCATCACATGCCCAACCCTGCACCATCCACCCCAGCATCTGCCCCCATCCCAGCTTCAGCCCCTCCAACTCTCCCAGCCTGTTTTCACTCCTGCACCCCACACCTGTCTACAGCCCCAGACACAGCTAACCTCCTGCTCTGAGCCCCCTTATGACTAACCTCCTGCTCTCTCCACTCTCTACCCTGAACCCTCCATCCACTGTCCTGATTCCTGTACCCTCCACTCCTGCTCTGGGCACCCTCCTACAACCTCCTGCCCTGCTGCTCCACTCCCTTCCTTGAGCTCCACTATTGAAATAATCCATGAGACCACTATTAAATAAGTATGTACATTTTCCTTCTTTGTTTTTTTTTTAAATAACTTCAGTTAAGGACCCAAGCAACCCTGGGTACATCTCAGAGTTTGTAAGTAGGTCTGCACGCACTTGACATTAGAGGAGGTAACTTTTTGTTTCAATCAAATCAGCTGTAAAGCAGGTTAAATATTTAGATCCAAACAAGTGCATACTGCAACTGCTAGTCTAGGTTAAATAAAAATTAAAGATTCTGCTACCAAAAAAATAAGAATCAGAAAAAACACTCAGTCCTCTTTTGCTCTTCAATGATTATAGGTAACTACAAACCATAGTCCTCTAATATAACTGAAGTTTTAGCATGACAGTCTTGCTGAAATTATAATATATTCTTTTCCCAGGTCTCTCAAAAAATTACTACTTTTCCCATACTAAGACAATTATTTTGACATTACAAATAAACATTGTATAGGTCTATGCTTTATGTATAAAAACAGCAAATATTATAAAAAAGCTTTCTAAACATAACAGCACTTTCCACATACATATCAAATCAGTGCTGGAAGATTCAAAAGCTTTATGCAGATTCTCTATGCAGCTCTGCCCTCTTGTGTGCATCTTGTGGATTTTGTGAGCCACAAGATAACAATTAAACACCCAAAGGGCCCGATGTGTTTAAAATGTCTAAGACAGTGTTTCTTAACCAGGACTAGGCATACCCTTGCAGGTATAAAGAGGTCTTTTCAGGGGGTACATCAACTCTTCTAAATATGTGCCCAGTTTTACAACAGGTTCTATAAACTAGCACTAGCAAAGTCAGTTCAAACTATAGAGAACACTATAAACATTTGCATATTATACGTTGAAATACAAAGTGCAGAAGTTATATTCCAACTGATTTTATTTTATAATTATATGATAAAAATAAGAGTAGACAGTTTTACAATAACAGTGGGCTGACACTTTAAAACTTCTTGCTTACTAAATCAGATATAAAAATATTAAAGTAAGGTGAAACTTGGGCCATGCAAGACAACTCAGACTCCTGAAAGGGACACAGTAGTTTGTAAAATGTTGAGAGCCACTGTTATGATATTTATATTGCGTACGGATGCAAACCTCCCAGCCTGGGTCCACAAATTCATGCTAGCAGGGCTCATGCTAAGACACTAAAAGGAGTTGTGTAGAGGCTACAGCTCAGGCTCTGAAGCCTCAGGTGTAATAGCCAGCGCTTTTTTTCTGGCAGAACATGGAGGAACAACATTCTGCCACCTTTTTTCCCCCAGCGTCGCCATTTTGAAAGCCAGCAGGACAGAGAGGCTACTAGCTGCAAGTGGCTCATTAATGAGCCATTTGTGGCTCTCAGCCTGCCTGCCGGCTGGAAGACTAACATTCAATTTAATTGGTTTAACAGCTAGCAGGAGGCTGTTAAACCAGTTAAATTGAGGCCTATTGTTCCAGCTCAGCAGGGTGCTGGGAGCAGCCCCTGCCATGCTATAGCTGGAGGGGGGGAGCCCTGCAAAAGACAGGATGGCCCCCTGCAGAGTTCTTATGCCAGGTAAGTCAGGTTTGGGGCCGGGGGGGGGAGGGCGTAAGCCTGGGGTTGATCTGGGGCCTTGGGGTGGGGGGGGCGGTAAGCCTGGGGGTGGTTTGGGGCAGAGCCAGGTCTGGGAGCTGGTGGGGCATGAAGCACAGCTAGCAGCCCAGGCCCTGGCTGGGGAACCCCAGTGGAACCATCTGGGGGGCCCCAGCAGTGCCAGGGCTGGAGACCATGGGAGGAAGAGGGTGGTTAAGGCCATCGCAGGTGTGGTGAGAGAGTTCCATTACCTTTTTTTTTTTTTTTTTTTTTTTTTTTTTTTAATATCGGGGAGGGGGAAGGAACACTGGTAATAGCAAGATACCACCTACACAACTTTGGGTAAACTATCAACTGCAAAAAGAAGTGGGCTCCAGAACAACAGTGAGAAGTGAAAAAGAGATATACTTACTACAAGACTGTATTCTTGAAATCCCATTACCGGCTCCATGTAAATTGGAATCAAAGCTTTGACTGTTCCTCACAGAAACTGGAGAGCTAGCATTGTTAATGGTGGGAGTACTTGGCATCCGAGCTAGGTTAGGCATGCTTCTTCTGAGTTTCTCTGAAGCAAAAATAAACCATTTCCTCAGTCATGTCAAGATTTCAGTCACAAATATTTGGCTTCTGCAGACAGTGGTAAGTAAAGCAAAGTTATTTAAAAAATAAAATGTGTTGTTTCTACAGAAGTTAATACAAATTAAACATGGTTTGTTTACTGCATGAACCCTTCTGACTAATATATTAATGTAGCAAACTATTCAATATCATTCCAAATCAACTTAGAGATTCAAGGTGGTGCAAAGAAAAGTTGAAAATTAGTTCCTCTTATTTACCTACCAAGAACTAGTGTTTAGAATGCCTCACTGCAACAGAACAAAACAGTCATGTAGCGCTTTAAAGACTAACAAAATGATTTATTAGGTTTTCATGGGACAGACTGAAGAAGTGGGTCTATCCCACAAAAGCTCAACACCTAATAAATCCTTTTGTTAGTCTTTAAAGTACTGCATGACTGCTGTTTTGTTTTGTTAGAATATCATCCCTGATGTTACCACAACCAATCTGGTCTCACCTCTGTAACTTGGTTCTCACCCACAATTATTTCTGAGTTCGGTACAACTTATACCTCCAGATTAGTGGCACTGCTGTGGGCATCCGCATGGCCCCACAATATGCTAATATATTTGTGGCTGACTTGAAACAACAATTCTTCAGCTCTGATACACCGATGACATTTTATTGTTTGGACCCATGGTAAAGAGAATCTAGAAGAATTCCACAGAGGCTTTAACAATCTACACCCCACCAGCAACTTATGCCTTGACCACTCCACATGAGAGATACATTTCCTGGACACTACAGTACAAATCAATGATGGCCTGATCAGTAGCACGCTCCATCTGAAACCCACTGACTGCTACACTTACTTTCAAGTTTCTAGCTTCCATCCTGCACGCCCAGCAAGATCCATTATTTACAGTCAAGCCCTTAGGTACAATCACATCTGCTCTGATCTTACTGACAGAGACCAAAAGCTACAAGATCTCTACCAAACATTCATAAACCTGAATTACCCACCAGGAGAAGTAAAAAAAAAACAAATTGGCAGGGCCAGACGAATAGCCAGAAATCAACTACTCTAAGACAGGCCCAAAAAAGCCAATAACAGAACACCACCGGTCATTACCTACAGCCTCCAACTCGAACCACTGCAACACATCATTAAAGCCTACAACCTACCCTAAATCAGGATGCCACACTCCAGAAGGCCCTAGGTGACAGGCCTGTTCTCTCCTATAGACAACCTCCCAACCTTATGAGGATTCTCACTAGCAACCACAGGCTATACCACAATAATACAAATCCTGACACTTTTCCTTGCAACAAGCCCTGTTACCAACTTTGTTCACGTATCTATTCTGGAGATACATCACTGGACCTAACCATGTCATTCACAGAATCACAGGCACATTCTCCTGTTCCTCAGCTAACATCATATATGTCATCATGTGCCAACAGTGCCCACACACTATGTATATAGGACATACTGTAAACACTCTTTGACAAAGAATTAATGGACACAAAACAGACATAAAAAGACTCCTAACTCACAAACCTGTAAGCCAGCACCACTGGTCATCACCTAGTCCCCACCTCAGATACTGCAATGAATTATTAAAGACCTACAACCTATCCTTAATCAGGATGCCACACTCCAGAAGGCCCTGGGTGACATGCCTGTTCTCTCCTACAGACAACCTCCCAACCTCATGAGGATCCTCACTAACAGCCACAGTCTATACCCCAGGAATACCAGTCCTGGAACCTTTCCCTGAAACAAAGCCCGCTGCCAGCTTTGTCCACATATCTTCTCTGGAAATAACATCACTGGACCTAACCAGGTTACTCACAGAATCACGGGCACTTTCTCATGCTCCTCTACTAACATCATATATGCCATCATGTGCCAACAATGCCCAGATGCTTTGTATATTGGACAGACTTCTAACTCCCTTAGACAAAGGGTCAACGGGCACAAAACAGACATCAAAACACTCCAGATCCACAAACCAGTTAGTCAACATTTTAATGGAATGGGGCATTCTGTCAATGACCTAAAGGTACGTATGTTACTAAAGAAGAATTATCGCACCATTCTGGAAAGGGAAACAGCCGAGCTGGCTTTTATATTCAAATTCAGCACATTAACACGTGGTTTAAATTGTGATGGGAACTTTGAGTCACCATAGGGGCTCGTCTGCATACTTGGCTCAATCTAATTCTTGACGTTCCCCCCCACCCCTCCACTCTCTGATTCGCTCACCTTGATTATCTTTTTCTGATTTGTTCTCCTTGCTTACTGTTTTTGGTTCTCTGTGCCTTAAATATTGAGTCTGTTCTGGTCTGGCTATGGTCTGAAGAAGTGGGTCTGTCCCACGAAAGCTCACCTAATAAACTATTTTGCTAGTCTTTAAAGTGCTACTTGACTGCTTTTTGTTTTGATAGCATATAGACTAGCACGGCTTCCTCTCTGTTACACTTCAATGGAGTGGGCCATTCTGTTAATGACCTAAAAGTCTGTTATACTGAAAAGGAATTTTAACAATCATTTACAGAGGGAATGCTCAGAACTGTCATTTATATTCAAATTCAACACATTAACATGTGGTTTGAACCAGGACAGCAATTACCTGGCCCATTATAAGGACTCTTTTACATACTTCATTTTATCTAATTCTTAACTTCCCTACCCCACACCCTGCCTTCTGCCGCCCTCTGCTCTTCTGATTTGCCAATCTTGATAACGATTTTTCTGATTTGTCAACCTTCGTAACAATTATTGGACTTCTGTGCTTTATATATTGAGTCTGTTCTGGTATGTTTATGATATGAAGAAGCGGGCCTGTCCCACAAAAGCTCATCACCTAATAAATTATTTTGTTAGTCTTTAAAGTGTTATTGGACTGCGTTTTTGTTTTGATAGACAAACATGGTTACCTGTCTGTTACTATTCACTGCAACAGATTCACACTCAATAGCTCATTGTATGGCTTAGGGGGGTCTCTCGTACCCTTAACTGATTTACAAGAAAGACACAAAAAATACAAGGTTCTCAACTCAGGGATCGTCTACATTTCCGTGAAGATTAATCCGGTCAGGGTCAATCTTCCAGAGTTCAATTTTGCATGTCTGGTAAAGATGTGTAAAATCGGTCTCTCTGGCGTAAGCACTTGTGAATAGTAAGGTTGGCTGAAGGGAGAAACACTCCCTTCGACCTTCCTTAGTGAAGACAGTCACAAGAGCCCACTTCTGATATGTCAATAGCATCTATGCAACTTCCGTAGCTAGAATTATGTATCTGACATCAACTTTCAGGTCCAGTGTAGACGTGGCCTATGATCTAATTCTTAGCTCATCTTTAAGCAGCTATACCTCTTTTTAATTTAATCTTTATGTATTATTTTAATTTTTTAACTGTTTTAATTTTAATTATTTTAATTTAAATATAAATTAATTAAAAATACCACTTTTTATGTCCACACTTTTATTAAAAAAGCCAAAATCAATATTTTATTTACAAGTATCATTTTGTTTCATCCTTGAATTAACAGGCTGCAGACTGCCTCCTGTAAGCAGAATAGTGACATATGCAAAAAAATCCTCCATTACCTCTCATGATGGTTGTCAGGGTGCCCATTACCACAAGACAATGTAACTCTCTGCCTCCAGAGAGACAGAAGGATTTGCTTCTGCTTAACGGGCGTCTGCTTTCTGACACAGTAAACTCTTTCCTATCCAGCATTCTATCATCCAGAACTCTCAAATAACCGGCATTTTAACCATACATAAATGTTAATTACATTTTCCATAAGTATGGTATAGTGAAAGTAAATACAAATAAATACAGCAAATGCAGTATAAGTTTACAGTGTACAATACTACTCTTGTTGGTAAATAAAGTACTCTGCATACATATGTTTGTTTCTTAGTATCTAATTTTGTTTTTCTTTAGTGTTATGCATTGCTAGGTAACCCTCTCTATTACCCAGAATAAGTGACTATCCAGCAAACTCCTGGTCCCGGGGGTGCTAGATAGGAAAGAGTTTACTGTACCTCCAGCCTGTTACCTACCCGAACCCTCTGGGCTATGTGCTATGCCAGCCTTTACTTTGTCTTACAGGTTAACAATAGAGGTACCCCAGATCTCAGATTTCTCCAGAGTACTCATCCTCTCAAAAAAAAAAAAACAGCTCTGCTGTCCCCAAGGGAACAGAGTACACACATCAGCTCCTATGATTCAACTTAGGAAAGAGCACATTATTAACACCACAACTCTGACATACATTTCTAGTGAAAACAACAAGTTTATCATCAAAGATCAAAATCTGAGATACAAAGAGTGAGGATAATGGAAACAGCTGACTACTAGAGGTTCTAAAGACTAAACGTAAGCTAATCTGCAGTCTAAATAAATTCAGCTCACCCCAAAAGCGCTTTGTAGTGTTTTCAAGAATGTAGCCACAGGCTACATTACTTTCCAGGTGAACATGGTGCTTTCCTTATCCCTCAGTTACAATCCAGTAAAATGCACCCCAAGACCAGTTTCCTTTTCCCACCTGTTCATCTCTTCCCGTTAAATCTCATAATTCTTCATGTTCATTTGGCGCACACCAGAGATTGTGAAAGAGACAACACCCAAATTACATTTCAACAGACAAATGGCTGAACATCTCTGTTCTGCTTTTCACCTCTGCTGGGGATTAACACATTGACCCAAAACTATTAGAACATATTTCCAGTAATTTTACATGTATACAAACACACTTTTTACACAGTAGCTGTACATGCACTTCACAATGATCCTGGCTTTCATTGAAGACCTCACATGGTACTCTGGTGGACTAGACTGTATCTATAAGGATCAAAATATCCTTGTAAACCTCTTTACCAGCTGGCATTGACAGATTCTTATGGTCACACCTCCCCTCTTGAACCACCATTCTTAACAGCTTTTTAGAGGCCACTGTGATTTTTCCTTTGCTTCTCTTTTCACAGATTCCAGAACTTGGAACATGCTTGCCCTACTCTCTTTATTTTAAACTATCTAGAGAGACCAAATTCACTTGATATGCTGTTGAGTGTACATAGCCAGGGGGTCATAATTAAAACAAATATTAGTAATTTCATATAAGTCAAGGCTCCTGCCAAGCCTTCACCAAATTTTATGAGAATATTGAAGTGGCTCCTACGATCTTTTCTGAAAGGAAAATACAATCTTTAAAGGAACCTGAAATATATGTGGCATGCTTATGAAAGTGGCAACAAAGCTAAGGAGGGCTTAGAAGAATCTAAAAGACCTGAGGGGAAAATATATATTAAAATAAACAAAATTGGCTAGCAACTATTGGATAAAGAATGCTTTCTATTACTATTTTCTCCTTATCTTTCCATAACAAATTACTTCCTGAGTTGGATTTTTTTTCAAAGGGAAAAGCTAGTTTGTTTTTTTTAAAATATCTAGGTATTATGGTGATGATCATCTTAATAATTCTTATAAAATAAATCTATGCATTTCAAATGTTTGATCTGGAAACTGGGTTACAATCTCAGATGATTAATTTACTGCAAGTTGTGTGTTTTGCCTGTGTGTAGACATCATGGAAATAAGTATTGCTCAGTATTTTCTGCAATACTCAAATGCTGTCACTTCCAGTCTCAGGGTTAAAAAAAAAAAAAAACACAAAAAACAAGATGTGATGAGGCTCATGAAAATTAAATCATTCCAAAGAATACCCCAACCTCCCCACTTCTCTGTTATCCTTCCCTGTGTTGTGTCCAATTTAAACTTTGAGTGCTTTTGGCAGAGACTTGTCGCATTTGTCAGAAAAGTAATGCACATACCTGTGGCACTCTATAAATAACTGCTTGGGGCATAATGTTTGTTTTCTTGCTTAAGAGAGGGAAATAATCAGGATGCTACAAATAAGACCCTGACTGGAAACTGGACATGGATTATCTTGAAGCTGAGTGGAGGGGATGCAACAGCACCATGATAATGACAGAAAGAAAAAGGAGAAGGAACATAAGGAAGTTTCAAAACTGAATCCCGCAGCAGCACCAGAAAGGTCTCTTTCAGAGATTCTGCAGGACAACACCCTTAGGCACAGTACAAAAATAGTGATGGCTGCAGGCAGTTTGGGAATAATGAACACCATTTACTCACCCTCACAGAGTGAAGAGCAGAGTGTTGAACCTTATGAGAACACTATACAATTCTAGATGACAACAATAGTGTTCTTCATTATAGGCAGAGTTAGGAGGTAAGGAAAGTGAGTAACAGACAGAAGTAGAAGAGGAAATCAAACAAAGGGAAAACAAATATCTCCCCCAGCCTTTTTCCTTGTGCCTGTACTTGTATAATTTTAAAACTGTTCTAAACAACCACTTTTATGAACCGCTCAAGATTCAGCGTTTCTATGACATTATTTAAAAATAACCTACCTGAAATCATTCAAAGTCACAAATGATTGTAAAAGATTTAAAATTTCCTTCTGCAAAGATCAAATATATCACAATAATTCACTGACATTTCATTGCTCCAATTTGGACACAGTTCACTGGTTTATTTAATGTGACCTTTAAATAGTAATGACAATTTTGTAAAGCACAGAAAGACAAGGAAAAAATACTAGTTAGAAAGGCATTTAGCCTACCTCCATTAACCCTACTTGGTTGCTGCTCTGGAGTTTGGGCTTGAGGAGAATAATACTGCTGCTGATAATTATTTGAAGGGAAATACTGCGATGTAGGGCTTCTCCTGCATTCCCGAATAGTGGAAAAAGTTTGAGAGTGTGGAATTCCTCTTTGGAATGGTGAACAGCGTGTAAGTCGTGGCTGTGGAGGGGGCAGATGATCAAACTCTTCTTCATCCTCAAGACTGTAGCGATCATATTCCTGATCACTGTATGTCCCTTTCTTTCCTGAATGTAGAGATACACTTGAGCTGTGTCTTGACACAGATGCTGAAGTAGAAGCATAATCTTGTCTGAGACCTGTAAATTTTAAGAAAATTATTTTTTTTTAAGATAGATGATCCATACTTGTAAATGAGCTATATTTAGAGCCAGAATGTAACTGTAAACTGGTAAAGCTTCATTCAAGTTAATGGGGTTACCACTTTCCACCAGTTGAAGAAGATCTGGTCCTTCATGTTTAAATCAGGGGTGGGGAACGTATGGCCCTTGGGCTGGCTTGTGTAGGTCCAGCCAATGAGGTGCAGCACTCCCCCCACATCATTTGGTGAAATGAGGGATGTAGAGTCCTGAACCACCAGCTGATCAGCAGAGTGCCCACAGCCAGAGGCATATGTTTCTATTGGTGGTGCAGTCGCGTATACCTTGGTACACACAAAAATTTATTCAGTCCGTGGATGGACAAAAATTAAAGGGAACTCTGCCAGGATGCTCTTTATATATGATAGGTAGGATAAACTGCTTCTGAGCCCATGAAACATTTCTGCACATTTTAGTTCCGTTGAGACACCCTGCTGTGGAAAGTATACCGTAACACAATATTGGGATTCAAGAATTTCTGAGAATGACCACATGTAAAAGTTCCTTGAGATTTTGAGGAATTTTTAAGTACTTCTCACAACATTTACCAAGAGCTCTCCGATTTGACAACTGATTTAGATACCCCAACTTGTGCACTCTTCCTCAAATGGGAACGCTGCAAGTGAATGTGAAAGTGTGTGAGAAACAAAGTCTGTGTCTGTGTGCACACACAACATCTTCAGATGCCAAAAGAGTAAAGGAGTATCCATCAATATAAAAGTCATATTTGTCTGAAAATGTTGTACCCACTGCACAATTAGAGAAGAATATATTTTTCTTTTTTTCCCAGTATGTTTATCTGTGGCCTGATTTTGGAGGTATGACCAATTTCTTCTATTTTTTTCTACTCTTTAATTGCTCTTACCTTTTTAGTAGGATCACGCCAATAAAATTTAATTGAGTGTTATTGTCTGTGTCAGGGGTGAGCAAATTTTTCATTTTGGGCCCCACTTTTCAACCCTGCAATTAGTAGCCTTCCTCCCCAAACCTGTCCAATGTAACCCAAACCAATGGAAATTCGGTTATGTTCATATATACTTAAAAACAAACAAATAATCTCTCAGCATGTACAAGAGAAGAATTATGCAGAAGTAAAAACTTCATTAATTGGCATATAAATGCGAATACATACATAAAAACAGTAACATTTCAATAGTTTTAATGAGATGGATGAGCTGGAGACCTGACAGCCAATTGTGATGCAACCCCTTTATGAAATTTCATGCATCTCCCGCCCCCAAAGGAGGCCGCTTCCCACTTTGTTCACCCCAGTCTATGTTATAAGTATGCTCTCATTTAGCCATTCTTTACTATTACTCCAATCTGGCTTTCACCATACATTTTCCCTCTATTATTGTCTCCTTGTATAGTTTTTATCTCCCTTTCTTTCAACTACTTATCTTGATGGACTCAAAAAAGGAATGGTGCAATGCTATATTTATATCTCAATGATCTGCAAGTAAAATTCATTATTATTTATGATTGACTAGACATATTTTCTGAACTGCTTGTAATTCAATCTCTGGCCTAAAACAACCATGCTGTGTCTTTGAGGCTTGCACATAGATTACCACAGTGCACTCCAGCCAAAATTTCTGAATATCCCAAACAATAGGGTTAAGGGAGAATATCTTTCAGAACTTCAAAGGTGACCAAAATTCCATGAGGTATATTTTCCTTCTTTCCACAGATTGGCCGTGTCTACACGTGCCCCAAACTTCAAAATGGCCACTTCGAAGTTTACTAATGAAGCGCTGAAATGCATATTCAGCACTTCATTAGCATGCGGGCAGCAGCGGCGCTTCGAAATTGACGTGCCTTGCCGCCGCGCGGCGCGTCCATACAAGGCTCCTTTTCGAAAGGATGCCGCCTACTTCGAAGTCCCCTTATTCCCATGAGCTCATGGGAATAAGGGGACTTCGAAGCAGGCGGGGTCCTTTCGAAAAGGAGCCCCGTCTGGACGCGCCGCGCGGCGGAAAGGCGCGTCAATTTCGAAGCGCCGCTGCCGCCCGCATGCTAATGAAGTGCTGAATATGCATTTCAGCGTTTCTTTAGTAAACTTCGAAATGGCCATTTGCGTGGCCATTTCGAAGTTTGGGGCACATGTAGACGTAGCCATTTTGTGCATGAGGGGGGATGAATTAGTTTCACATTCAACTCCCCCCATCACAAAAACTCCAACACTGTGCTTCATTAACAGGAGAGTGTAAAATATCTCCCCATGTGTTTTACTTTGTGACTCTTCCATCTAGTCACGAGGCTTGCAACACAAATATTGTTGTAATAATAAAAGTTCTCTCTTTTTCTTTTTTTTAACTTGGTATTGGTTAATGTTTGTGTCCTGTTTTTTTTTTTCCACTTTTGGGGCTGAGATTTCCCAAGTAGTCTCTCCCTGATTTCCTTATTATTACTTGGGTGGTGGCAGCGAATTTTATCCCCAAAATCTAAGGTTCTTAGGATTTTGGGGTGGGGGGGAAATTTATACCAAAACCTGGTAGATTAGCTTTTGGAGGTACTTTTGCTGGCCCCCACTTCTGCATTTGTCCTGCTAGAGTGGGGAACAAGCCATGACACCCTGGGATGAGACCAAGCATGAAAAGTTTCAATTCAGATGCTAAGTCTTCTACCGGAAGTTGTGTAAACAAAATTTAAAAAAAAAAATAGTTTATGAAAAATGCCACCTACTCTCTTCCTGCAGTCTAGCCATAATCTGAACATCAGTGAGATCCTGTAGTTTATATCCCATAGAGATGGAATCATCCTCCAGTTCAGAAGTGCTCAGTTCACTGTCTATTGAGGACTGAGGGCTGAGAGGAGAACCTCTTGAAGTGTAACCTGCACAATAAAATAGGTTCATTAGTCAGAACTGATGTACAATACCTGTGCCCCAAAGAGTATGTATTCCAAATATTTTTGTGCATATTGAAAGCTTATGAAAGCTCCCAACAAAAAGCTTCCTAATAACAATTTGCTAGTTAGTTTATTGCTCTTAAAAAGGTGAAGATATAATCCTAGAGTGCAAATCTCTGTTTGTTCTGCGATTAGGTACAGCAAAGACAAGGAACTGTTATAGTTGTAATCAATGGACTAGCTTTCATCCAAAAACACATCAAACATTTGTGTCTTCCAATTTAAAGTGTAGCTCTACTCTGAAAAGTAAAGTAACCACATAAATATATCACCAGCTTCAACAGATTGGTTCCTTACCTGGATTCTGAGTCATATTCACTTACATATATTTTACTTTTCTTTTAATCATTTATAAACACAGTAGCATCAAAAGCCAACAACAACTGGGACCCTACTGTTAACTGCGAACAAACACATGAGACAACACACCCCTCTCCAAAGTCTTCACAACTGGAGAGGAAGCTGAATTCTATTTCTTTGTCTATATCAACAGAACTGTTAGCTAAATTCCAATGAATTATGGGTGTACAGGAAATAGGATTGCATGGGTGAAACTGAGGATTTGACTTGCAGAGTTTTTATTATTGATGAAGAGGGGTTAGAGGGTTTGAACTCAACTTTAAATCAGAGCCAAGATGAGCTTCCAGGGCTGAAAAGAAAAAGTATAAACATTATTTTACTTGTAAATCAGTACATCTGATATGGAAATCATTGAAACCAAACAGAATACCACTTCACTAATGTTTTTCAGAGTACAACCACACTTTAAAATGCATTGAATTACACTTTCAGTTTATTATCAGAGGGGTAGCCGTGTTAGTCTGGATCTGTAGAGCAACGAAGGGTCCTGTGGCACCTTATAGACTAACAGAAAAGTTTAGAGCATGAGCTTTTGTGAGTTAACTCACTTCTTCAGATGCTGATCCTGGAAATCTGCAAGGCCAAGTATAAATAGGCCAGAGCAAGGCTGGGGATAACGAGGTTAACTCAGTCAGGAAGGCTGAGTTGTATTGTCATCAGTAGATCTGGAGGTGTGAACTCCAAGAGAGGGGAAGCTGCTTTTGTATTTAGCCAGCCATTCACAGTCTTTGTTTAATCCTGAGCTGAGGGTATTGAATTTGCAGATGAATTGTAGCTCAGCAATTTCTCTTTGGAGTCTGTTCTTGAAATTTCTTTGCTGCAGGATAGCTACTTTTAAATCTGCTACTGTGTGTCCTGGGAGATTGAAGTGCTCTCCTATGGGTTTTTGTATATTGCCATTTCTGATGTCTGATTTGTGTGCATTTATTCTTTTACGTAGAGACTGTCCAGTGTGTTCGATGTATATGGCAGAGGGGCATTGCTGGCACATGATGGCACAAATTACATTGGTAGATGTGCAGCTGAATGAGCCCACGATGGTGTGGCTGATCCGGTTAGGTCCTGTAATGATGTTCCTGGTGTGTATATGTGGGCAGAGCTGGCAACGAGGTTTGTTGCATGGATGGGTCCCTGAGATAGAGTGACTGTGGTGCGGTGTATAGTTGCTTGTTAGGATTTGTTTTAGGTTGGTGGGTTGTCTGTGAGCAATGATAGGTCTGCCTCCCAAGGCCTGTGAAAGTGGGGGATCACTGTCCAGGATGGGTTGTAGATCCCTGATGATGCGCTGTAGAGGTTTTAGCTGAGGACTGTAGGTGATGGCTAGTGGTGTTCTGTTGGTTTCTCTCTTGGGCTTGTCCTGTAGTAGGAGGCTTCGTGGCACACGTCTGGCTCTCTTGATTTGTTTTCTCACTTCCTCAGGTGGGTATTGCAGTCTCAGGAATGCTTGGTGCAGATCCTGTAGGTGTTTGTCTCTGTCGGAGGGGTTGGAACAAATGCGGTTATATCTAAGTGCTTGGCTGTAAACGATGGATCGTGTGGTGTGTCTGGGATGGAAGCTGGAGGCATGGAGGTAGGAGTAGCGGTCAGTGGGTTTACGGTACAGGGTGGTACTGATGTGTCCATTGTGTATAAGCACGGTAGTGTCAAGGAAGTGGATCTCCTGTGTAGATTGGTCCAGGCTGAGCTTGATGTTGGGGTGGAAGTTGTTGAAGTCCCGGTGGAACTCCTCCAGAGTCTCCTTCCCATGGCTCCAGATGACGAAGATGTCGTCAATGTAGCGTAAACAGAGCCGGGGTGTTAGTGGACGAGAGTTGAGGAAGCGTTGTTCTAGGTCAGCCATGAAAATATTGGCATATTGAGGGGCCATGCGGGTACCCATAGCTGTGCCGCTGATTTGAAGGTATATATTGTCACCAAATCGTGGGCTCATTCAGCTGCACATCTACCAATGTAATTTATGCCATCATGTGCCAGCAATGCCCCTCTGCCATATACATCGGACAAACTGGACAGTCTCTACGTAAAAGAATAAATGCACACAAATCAGACATCAGAAATGGCAATATACAAAAACCCATAGGAGAGCACTTCAATCTCCCAGGACACACAGTAGCAGATTTAAAAGTAGCTATCCTGCAGCAAAGAAATTTCAAGAACAGACTCCAAAGAGAAATTGCTGAGCTACAATTCATCTGCAAATTCAATACCCTCAGCTCAGGATTAAACAAAGACTGTGAATGGCTGGCTAAATACAAAAGCAGCTTCCCCTCTCTTGGAGTTCACACCTCCAGATCTACTGATGACAGTACAACTCAGCCTGCCTGCCTGAGCTAACCTCGTTATCCCCAGCCTTGCTCTGGCCTATTTATACCTGGCCTTGCAGGTTTCCAGGACCAGCATCTGAAGAAGTGAGTTAACTCACGAAAGCTCATGCTCTAAACTTTTCTGTTAGTCTATAAGGTGCCACAGGACCCTTCGTTGCTCTACTTTCAGTTTATATGCAACATAAACACTGAACAAAATCTGTCTTTGCAATACTTATAAAGTTGCGCTGTGTTAATATTTAGCATACTAAAACATCTTCACATATGAAGACAATGACAGGAATCTCACATTATGTCTTACTTTGTAAATTTCCTCACTGAAGGGGAAAAACAGCCCACAAACTGTCTATTTAAAAGCAGCTCACTTTTTTTTCCTTACGTGTTTTTAAGATGCTTTGCTGAAGGTATAGAAATGTGTTGAGTGCATCTTTAAAGTACATATTGGAGAGGAAAAAAAGAAATATAAACAAGCGCATCAGATGTTCAGTACTGAATGAATTTTCCAGCTCACTGTTGATTGGTGAATAGTTACCTATTTTAGTGTTTGTGAGACATTCATGAAATGATATGGTTTCTCTTTGCTTTGGACTCAATCTTGCAAACACCTAAATGCCTGTGAAGTTATGCATTGACAAGTTTGCAGCACTTAGGTCTTCATTTGATTATTATTACTATTGTGCTGCCAGGATGACTGAATATTGTTCTCAATTTCATTTTTTTGCAGATTGCTAACTAGCCTGCTTGCTTAATAAATCTGAATAACGATGTGACCAATTACTTTTACCTGTGCTGTGTAGTCAAGAAAGTCAGCATAAGTTATTTTGAATTACTTTCTTCAAAGACAATGGATGCATTTTGTCTGCTACCTGACCCAATCAGGAAAAAAAAATCAGCAGAACACTATGGTACCAGCAGTACTCGTCACCCTCTTTTTCCCCCAAAAAACCGAGGCAATACACTATGCACCTGAGGAGAAAGATGTACAAAAATGATAATTGCATTAGCAGGCCATGGTTCTCTCACTCAGGAAAGGAATACTTACTTCAGGGAGAACAGGATTGTTTTCAAATAATGCACCATGTATCAAACTGAGTCACTCCAAGGACAGCAAACTCTGGATGGTTCTCACATCACTAGTTTTGGATGCACCATGATTTTATTTCCCTTGTTATGCTGCATCTGTTTATTACCCTCCCGTAGTAATGCCATGTGGGTGCCTCAATTTCCCGAGGCCCAGCATCAATGCACAGTGATGGGAGCTTCGGGTGTGATGATTTCTTGCACACATTCAATATCCACGCCCTTTGTCACTTAGGCAACCAGTTGACACCTTTTGCCTGGGAAGCAGAATTAAGGCTAGAGGAATGGTGTGAAGGTTGGGATGTGAACTGAGCAGTGGGATAGTCTTAACCAGCTGGAGAGAAAGGTGGGAGAGCCAGGGCCCTGGCTCTGAAACCCTGCCTCCCACTCCCCTTCACAAGGCAGACTGCACTGACTGCTTCTCATTTTCTGTGCTGACAAATCTGTTCTAAGATGCATCCCTCTCAGCTAAGAAACATTCTGTTCTACTGGCTGAGAGTCACATTGGACTGTGGATGGGAGAGCAGGGCCTGGTGACTCCCCACCACTTCCTGACAGTTGGGTATACTCAATACGTCTACGTGCAATATAGCTAGAGTTTGTGAGGGGGTTTACTATTCTCTTGGCAGTCACACCTTACAGGTAATTCTGGGGGGGACAGCTAGTTTATTTGTCACTGTGTAACAATAATTAACAATCACCACAATGTTCTCAGCTTCAAACTAGCTTCTCTTGTTCCAGCTTTACAAAACTTGAACTTAAACTTATGTATCTTCTTGACTAGTTTCCCCAGAGGAAACTGTTACATGTACTGTGAAGGTCACAGGAGAAAAGGTCACACAGCAGCAAATCTAGAACACAGTAGGGCCAGAGAGGAGCCTGCTACAGTTGAAGCAGCAAAGGAGGTCATGAAGAGCAAAAGTGCAGGGGTCACTCTCTGGAAGGCATCATGTTTCCATTCGGTGTAAAGAACTAAAGCTCTTCCGTCCCCTCGGGACAATCACCCCTCTATATATGCTGAACCTTGATCTGGGGACTCTTAAGGAAGAGGAGCCAGTGCAGATCAACATGCCCTTCTGGTGCTAATCCCCTTGGACTGCAGCTGTCACCATCTACCAATTAACATGTCATTCAAAGTGGATTATCTCCTCCACCCACACCGCAGTTTAGCAAAGGAAGAATTCCTGCTCCCTGATCAGAAAAGGGAACAAAACTGTACTTCCAGCACTTGCTACTTGGCAATGCAGTTATGTTCTTCCAACCAGTCCCAACCATCCACTCCCATTTTAAGGGGGTGACAAGCCAGCACAAGTATTTTAGTCAGATAAAACTTCTCTAGTTATGATGAAAATGCTTATGATGTGAACAGCCACCTTGCTACAACTCATTGTGTGACAGAGAATAGTGTCCACTAAATGTTCATTTTAAAAATTCAACTAAATTAAATATTAGGCCTGAAATTCCTGAAATCCCACCATTAAACTGATAAATTTTACATCCTAGGCAGGTACAGTGTATTGCTGTTAAAGTACAGAGAAATAAGATTTAGTAAGGCAATTCTGTAAGCATCTTAAACCACTAAAAAGTTAAGGATTACCTGGCTTTTCAGGTGTTAGTATTGCTTTACTTGTGGTTTTAGAGAAGCTGGGAATATTAAAGCCATTGCTATATGGGGTGAGTCTTGCAACAGGACTATAGGGAAAAGCCAAGGACACAGGTGTAGAGAAGAGACTCCGCCATCGGCTCGCTGTTACGGATGTAGAAAAGAACACTATTAGGTTATAAACAGAATTTTGTTTTAGGGAAAGAAAAATCATCAAACCATAATCTGTTCATTCTATTTTGCTGGTTTAAGGTCTGAGGAAAAATGTCTGAAGTGCAAGAACAAAATTAAGAATTAGCAGAAGCTTTCTATATCTAATAATGGGACTGTGGCTTTTGCAGTTTTTTTGTTTTGTTTTTAGCAGAAGTGTTCTCATTAAACTTTTCTAATACATTTTACTCTATATCTAGCCTAGTGCATGTCAACATATTAACAGTGAGAAAATAAAGTAAATGCCATTTATAAAGCAACTGAAATTTATTAAAGAGGAAAGCTGCGATTGTTTCTAATACTTGTCATACAAGCTATGAGCAATGAGATTTCAGATACAGAATACAGTAAACTCTTTCACATTTGGCATTCTATTATCCAGAACTTTCATATAACCAGCATTTTAACTATAAGAAAATTTAGTTATGTTTTCCATAAGTACAGTATAGTGAAAGTAAATATAAATGAATACAGCAAATACCGTCTACGTTTACAGTGTACAATATTACTGTTGTTGGGAAATGAAACACTCTGATACATTTTTGTTTGTTTCTTAATATCTAAGCTTGTTTTTCTTTAGTGTTATGAATTGCCAGGTATACCTCTCTGTTATCCAGAATATGTGAGTATTCAGCAACCCCCCAGCCCCAAGGCTGATGGATATGAAAGAGTTTACTGTAGTAAACCACACATACCCATTAAGTGTTAAAAATAATTAACTTCCTTCCAAGCTTTTAAGCTACTGGTCATTTTTTTTTCTTCCCTTTACTGCTTTAAATTCCTGGTTACATAAGCACGACAAATTTTTGACGACCAAACAAATTACAAAAACATGCCACCTATTTTTCTCTAGGTTTTCAAAGATTGCAAGGTATCTGATATGCTCAGCAAGTCAGAGGGAACCCACAATAGGCAAAAACAAAAATTATTATTCATCACACTTCTAAAAATACACATTCAGGAAAATTTAATAAATTGGTTTGGGTCAGAGTTTTTTGTTTAGTTTTTTCTGGACATTTTTGGTGTTTGTTTTGTTTAAACGTATGTCCCTCAACAATAAAACAGAAACTATCCACATGATAATAATAATGTAGATTCTGAAACTGCTTGTGTTACATTCTAGAAACAAAGTATTTCTTTAAAAAATTGTAAGTTGCAACGAGGAATCATACAGAAGCAACAAAAGCAAAAGAGTGCACAAGATGAAAAAATACTGACTTTTTTGCACTTTTGACTTAAAAAAATTCTAGAGTACAGTATCAGGTCCTGCTCCAGAAAAGCACTTAATCCTGTGGTTAACTTTGAGGTCTTAAGGACTATTTTCATGCTTAAAAACTATGTGCTTTGCTACAGACTTCTTGTGCTGGTCTTCACCTCTGGAAACCAGCTTTTGACATGCTTTGTACTTGCAACGTGAGCCAGTATGTTCAAAATCTAAAGCTATATTTTTGTAAGCATGGTATAACAATGATCACAGATGTTAGCTGATATTACAAATGTGCCAGAGAGTTTGGGGTGACAGCCTTAACCAAACTGGACCTGCAGATCCAGAATGTGGCCCCACTAGACACTCTACAGAAACAGAGTACAGTAAACCCTCAAGCTACACAAGGGTTGTGTTCCTGCAACCTCTGCATTACTCAAATTTTCGCACAAGTTGTGGGGCGAGGGGGAGATGGGAACCAGCCTACAGCTTGGTTCCCAGCTCCCCTGGGCTTACAGGAGCTGGGGAACTGACCAGCCCACCAGGGCTAGTCAGTTTCCTGGCTCCCAGAGTGATGGGGAGGCAGGAACCAGGGGGCAGCCTGGTTCCTGTCTCCCCACCCCTTGCAGGACCCAGGACCCTGTTCCCACCAGTGCAGGGCAGCCAGGAACCAGGCTGCCACTTGGTTCCCAGCTCCACTTGTGGCTCTGAGTGCTGCCACCAATGAAACAAAAAAAATCTAAATTCAGTTAAACTGAATTTAGTTTTTTTGTTTAAGCAGCAGCAGCCTCTGGAACTGTTGTGCAGTCAGCTGTGGCAGGAAGCCCTGAAGAAGTCAGCTAGCAAGGCAAGGGGCGCTGGAGGAGAAAGCCATCAGAACAGGGAGCCACCCACTGTGCACGTGGGTGAAGCTTGCCAGGGAGATGCAGGGAGGGTGGCTGAATCTGCTGGAGCCACGCAGAGGAGGCGGCGGCAGGGGAAGCAGCAGCCATGAAGGACAGTGGCAGTGTGCGGAGCTTTGCTCTGAGGCAGGTTAAACCTGGGGATGGGGCAGTTTGGGGCTGAAGGGGTTAAGCCTGGGGATAGGTAGCAGGTTTGCAGGATGGGGAGTAAAGCTTGGGGATAGGGAGGCAGATTTGGAGGCTGAAGTGGGTAAAGCCTGGAGATGGGTTAACAACTTTCTAACGAGTATAAATCACTGTGCGCGCGCTGTTCTCAAAATAGGGACTACAAAAATTACACTTAGAAGTTATTAGTTTTATATATTTATGAATGAGTCTCGTATTTACATGCACTGCAACTCAAAGTATTGATTTTGTAACTGAATTTGAAAAAATGGCTCTTCTTGCTATTTCCATTGCAGACCCCTAGGCTAGTTGGAAACTGAAAGGGAAGGATGGCGGCTCAGTGGGATTGCGAAATGGAGAAGAGCACAGAAGGGACAAGTCTGGAGTGAACCTGAGGTGAAGAGACTGAAGGAATGGTGGAGGGAAAGCTAGTTCTAGAGCAAACAGACCCTCAGCACAGAGTACACTAGAAAAAATCCAGTCAGAGCTGCAAATCTCTGAGTGGCCTGAGGTCCCTGCCTTGGCCGTTTCTGCTGCTATTACCTGGAGTCACTGGCCGGCTCCTTTCTACAGTTTTGCCCCATGGTGGAAGCAGAGGTGGCACAGCCACAATCACAGAAGCATACAAGCATAAAACACTAGAACTGGAAGGGACCTCAAAAGGTCATCAAGTCCAGTCCCCTGCTCTCACAGCAGGACCAATCATCATCTATATTATCCTGGTTAGATGTTTATCTCACCTATTCTTAAATATCTCCAGTGACAGTCTACCATCACCCTAAGCAATTTATTCCAGTACTTAAGCACCTTGACAGAAATTTTTTCTGAATGTCCAACTGAAACGTCCCTTGCTGCAATTTAAGCCCATTGCTTCTTGCCCTAATCATATACCTTTTAAGAAGTTTTCACAGGCCTTTGCCTACTGTGACTCTACCCAACCCACTGAGAAAAAAGTGACTTCTGATGACCAGAAGGTCCGAGACAGACCTATGATCTATAATGTCTTTACATGCTATTCAGCCCACCCACCTATTATCTTGGATGGCTCCATGCAGCAGGAAACCATTTTGCAGGACAGACAAATCATATGATGAAACATCATTACCCATCAATGGGTATGCTTGGGCTGTGTGGGGAATCTGGGGCCTTTTGCACCACCCACTGGGGCCAGGACTGAACCACTCCCTCTATGGGTGCTGGTGAACACAAGAGGCAGATTTGCTAAGAGAAAGAAAAAAGAAACAGCTTATTATTACCAGGATAGGAACAAAGCAGTCTGAAATGGAGGCAAAGGATGTGTAATGCATAAGAGTCCCTCCCTCAAAGCTAGACCAGAGAATAATACAAAATTAAATTCTACCCCATCTCCCTTCAAAATTATTACTATTTTCTCCCTTATGCGTGATTATACACATCCTCTGCCCTTCAATTTTTTCTTTTCCAAAAAAGAGCTCTGAATCCGTAAGTGCATCAGTGGTGTCATGCAAAGAACAGTGAAAAATGCCTAGCAACATCATTCCTAGCTCTAAACAGTCCAGTGCTATCAGTCCTTAGCATTTCAGAATTACTGAAAACCCACCAGTTTCCTTCACAAGATGAAAGACCTTTTAAAGAAAAGGCACAATGCAGCTGCATCAGAAATTTTTAAATCTTCTCTAACATTTAGTAACACTAGTTAAAAGTCATCATTCTATCGCAAACGGTTACATTTATAGTTCTTGTGATTCTATTCTCTTTCTTGCCTAACAAAAGATACCATTTTGTAAGAAGCTGATCCTTTGCTAGGCCAATTAACTGCCTGCATGTTCTCACCCACAGATGCAGTCAACACTACAGCACAGATAAACACCATTCATTACTTTGTACAATAACTACTGTTCACAAGCTCACCAAGGACAAAGCTACAGTTACTACAAATCGGCGGGTAGAATTCATATTAAGAGCACAAATTAGTATTTATGCCAAACAATATGATTCCACACTATTCTTTCAATGTGTGAGCTCAGGAAAGACAGGGGGGACAAACATATTTTAGATGGTCAAAAACTGTTTGTTTTGGAAGGTTAACGCACCATACGCTAAAAAATAATTTTATGGCCTTTAAGCTTCATTAGGGTTATGTTTATTTAGCAAATGCTACTGTTTACAATCAAATTTACAAAAAGTTTTCATTACAGTTGAATTTAAAAACAAAGCACACTAAACATATTCACCGTATTCACAAAAACAGCAAGGTTTAGATTAAAGAAGTCACATACTAAGATGAAGTAATGAGCAGATGGGTTGGAGGAAGAGGTTCTGTATTATGTGAGAAAATGGGAAATTAACGTAAAAATTTATAAACTCAAAAAACACCATGGAACTGGTAATGATTTTACACTAGACTGATTCCGAGACTGCACTGATTAATACAATTAAAAGCCATAGCATACAAAGATTTGCATCTCACTGTTTCCAATAGGCACTCTCTCACTCCCAGAATAGAAGGTAAAATGTTAAACAGGGAAATGGCATATGCTTAGTCACTGATCCTTCAGGTTCAGAAGACGTAATGATTGACGAAGGTGTTCAAATATATAGGGGGTAAACAAGTTTAAGCAGTTTAACTAGATAATAGTCTCACATACAGTTCCTATCAAACTGGAATTTATAAATTCGTTGGAGCTGAGATTTTGGTCTTGGCCTGCATTTGGTAAGTGGGCAGCTGGTAGAATGCAATGTCTATACCATCCATTGGTTATTCATACCTTGTTGTAAAGTCTTTCCTAAGGAAGTTATTATAAAGGTCTGTGACAGACTTATGCTAAAAGCCTTCCAAAATAAACGAGGGACTCCTTTTTACTTGGGAGAGAAAGGGGAACATCCAAACACCCAAAAAGTTTTAAACAAAGCGTAAAACACTTCTCTCCACAATTTGCCTGAAGATCTCAGATTTTTGTAATACAAGAGAGACTGAAGAATTATACATACATAAGTTTCTGCCACATTTACTTCTGGAAAATGTAAACGAAAAAACTTAGTCACTCAAATCAGACAGAACCAAGAGAAAGAAAGAACCAAGAGGAAAACCAGAATATTCTTTGAACTACACTGTGTGACTCTTTCCCTGGCCAGTGTTTGGGCCAGCAGCCTTCCCCATAGCCAACAGTTTGGGCTTGCTGCTGGTTTCTGGGGTAAGGAGCCCAGCCACTCCTTCTAGGACTCCCTCCTCTGCTGTCTCTGGCTCTATAACTGCTGGTACTGTTAGATCTCTCTCCCCAACTTCTAACTGGAGGAACTTTTAAAGGCTACCAGCAGCCTGAAGTGGAGTCAACTGGCCCCAAGCTGCCTGAGCCAGCTCCCCGCCAGCTGCGCGGCAGAGAGGAGGCAGTGGAAGGCGAGCCAGCTGGTCAGCGTCCCAGGTCCTGCAAGTGGTAGGGAACTGGAAAGCGGACAGAGAGGGGAAACTGAGCAGGGTGAGCCAGGCACTAAAAGGAGAGAGGGAGCACCACAGACGGCGAGCAGGACCTGAGGCACAGCTGTGCAGAGCGGGCAGCGCAGCACCCCAGCCGCCCGGGGGTGAGCGGCAGCAGCGGGGCTGGGATGGGCTGCGTGCCCAGCATCCACGTCTCGCAGAGCAGCGTGATCTACTGCCGGGACTCGGACGAGTCTACCTCCCCACACCAGACTGCCGCCCTCCTGCACAGCCTCTTCGTCAAGACCAATGCGGCTGACTCCATCCATTACTATACTAATCTGGCACTTAGAAAGGAAGGGGTTGAAGAGATACTTAGGGTCCAAGCCACTCCCCTCTGCCAAGGTCTGCAAAGCATGATGAAGCGCTTTCCAAAGGAGACCAGAGTAGCTCAGGGCAGACAGCAGGTGAATGGATCTATGATCTGTGGTCTTTAAGAGAGCACTAAGGGAGGTTCAACTTCAGGGAATCTCTGGCCAGACCTGCTGAGGAAAATGACTCTAGACACAGAAAAGGTCAGAGATCTACCTCTGGTTTACATTATTGAATATTTTCACCACACCCCTGGAAGAAGAGGACTAGCAGGAAGTAATCCTGGGAAGCAGCAGTTTAGCACCTTTGGTCATAAACGTGAGCAGCCTGTCAGAGCTTGGGACTGGAACTTAGTGGATAGAGCAGTGGGTCAAACCCCGAAGGACACGCAGAGACGGCTACGTGTCTACCATGGCATGAGAGAGTCTGGATAGTAAGATGACCTTGAAACCAGAGGAACAGAGACATTCACATACAGACTGTGATGAGGCCTGCTGTACTCTACATAACCTGAAGACAGTAAGACACTATGTGACTCCATTTAAGGCTGTGTCTACACTACATGATAAAGTCAAATTTAAGGAAGTCAGCTCAATTTTTACAATGTCAGTGCCCTCACTGTAAATACCATAAGGTCGATCTTAAGGCTGCACTAAGGTTGGTATTATAATACTTTGGAGAGCTACTCAAAGTTAACATCAAGTTCGAATTTAAAAGTTTAAATTAAGGCTAGTGAGGAAATATCATGTCTTTTAATAGACTTTATTAGCCTCCCAAGGTGTCTCAAGGTGGAAGTGATCATGAAATCATAGAGTTCACAATTCTAAGGAAGGGTAGAAGGGAAAACAGTACAATAGAGATAATGGATTTCAGGAAGGCAGATTTTGGTAAACTCAGACAGCTGGTAGGTAAGGTCCCATGGGAAGCTAAATGGAGGGCAAAAACAGCTGAGGAGAGTTGGCAGTTTTTCAAAGGGACATTATAAAGGGCCCAAAAGCAAGCTATCCCGCTGCGTAGGAAAGATAGAAAACATGGCAAAAGACTGCCTTGGCTTAACCAGGAGATCTTGCATGATCTCAAACTAAAAAAGGAACCGTATAAGAAATGGAAACTAGGACACATTACAAAGGATGAATATAGGCAAACAACACGAGCATGCAGGAGCAAGATTAGAAAGGCTAAGGCACAAAATGAGCTCAAGCTAGCTACAAGCATAAAGGGAAACAAGAAGTCTTTTTACAAATACATTGGTAACAAGAGGAAGACCAAGGAAAGGGTAGGGCCATTGGTCAGTGACGAGGGAGAAACAGTAACAAGGGAATTTGGAAATGGCAGAGATGTTTAATAATTTTTTTGTTTCGGTCTTCACTGAGAAATCTGAAGGAATGCCTGACATAGAGAATGCAAGTGAAAAAGGGGTAGGTTTAGAAGTTGAAATAAGAAAAGAACAAATTAAAATTTACTTAGAAAAATTAGATGTCTGCAAATCACCAGGGCCTGATGAAATGCATCCTAGAATCCTCAAGGAGCTGATAGAAGAGGTATCTGAGCCTTTAGCAATCATTTTTGGAAAATCATGGGAGACGGCAGAGATTCCAGAAGACTGGAAATGGGCAAATGTAGTACCCATCTATAAAAAGGGGAACAAGAATAACCCGAGAAACTACAAGCCAGTCAGCTTAACTTCTGTGCCAGGAAAGATAATGGAGCAGGTCATTAAAGAAATCATCTGCAAACAATTGGAAGGTGGTAAGGTGATAGGGAACAGCCAGCATGGTTTTGTTAAAAACAGATCATGTCAAACCAATCTAATAGCTTTCTTTGATAGAGTAACGAGCCTTGTGGATAAGGGAGAAGCGGTGAATGTGATATACCTAGACTTCAGTAAAGCATTTGACACGGTCTCACATAACATACTTATCAATAAACTACTCAAATACAACTTAGATGGGGCTACTATAAGGTGGGTGAACAACTGGCTGGATAACCGTACCCAGAGAGTAGTTATTAATGGTTTTCAATCCTGCTGGAAAAGTATAACTAGTGGGGTTCCACAGGGGTCTGTTTTAGGACCGGTTCTGTTCAACATCTTCATTAACGATTTAGATATTGACATAGAAAATACACTTATTAAGTTTGCAGATGATACCAAATGGGAGGGGTTGCAACTTCTTTGGAGGATAGGGTCATAATTCAAAAGGATCTGGATAAACTGGAGAAATGGGCTGAGGTAAACAGGATGAAGTTTAATAAGGACAAATGCAAAGTGCTCCACTTAGGAAGGAACAATCAGTGTCACACATACAGAATGGGAAAGGACTGCCTAGGAATGAGTACAGCAGAAAGGGATCTAGGGGTTATAGTGGACCACAAGCTAAATATGAGTCAACAGTGTGATCCTGTTGCAAAAAAAAAAAAAAAAAGCCAAACATGATTCTAGGATGCATTAACAGGTGTGTTGTGAACAAAACACAAGAAGTCATTCTCCCCCTCTACTCTGCGCTGGTTAGGCCTCAGCTGGAGTAGTGCGTCCAGTTCTGGGCACCACAGTTCAGGAAGGATGTGGAGAAATTGGAGAGGGTCCAGAGGAGAGCAACGAGAATGATCAAAGGTCTAGAGAACATGACCTATGAAGAAAGGCTGAAAGAATTGGGCTTGTTTAGTTTGGAAAAGAGAAGATTGAGGGGGACATGATAGCAGTTTTCAGGTATCTAAAAGGGTGTCATAAGGCAGAGGGAGGGAACTTGTTCTTCCTTGCCTCTGAGGATAGAACAAGAGGCAATGGACTGAAATTGCAGCAGGGGAGGTTCAGGTTGGACATTAGGAAAAAGTTCCTAACTGTCAGGGTGATCAAACACTGGAACAAATTGCCAAGGGAAGTGGTAGAATCTCCATCACTGGAGCTATGTAAGAAGAGGTTAGACAGATGGCTTTCAGGGATGGTCTAGAAAGTGCTTGGTCCTGCCATGAGAGCAGGGGGCTGGACTCGATGGCCTCTCGAGGTCCCTTCCAGTCCTACTCTTCTATGATTCTATCCCAAAATGCTCCACAGTCCTCCACTCTGGCCACTACCATCTCCACCGCTCTCCAGCTACACAGGAATTAAGTAAAAGAAGCCCGCAAATCTGAATTCAGCACCAGGAAGTCTACGCCTGTAGCGTCATGCTTGTATGAGAAACTAAGAAACCTCTTTCTTTGCTATCAGCACAGCTGTG
Organism: Carettochelys insculpta; assembly: GCF_033958435.1. Lineage (NCBI taxonomy): Eukaryota > Metazoa > Chordata > Testudines > Carettochelyidae > Carettochelys > Carettochelys insculpta. The sequence continues at coordinate 89,016,349 of NC_134137.1, read as the reverse complement.
GAGTCATGCTCGTATGAGACGCTTCTCTTTCTTTCTTTGCTGTCAGCGCAGTGAATGCATCTACCCATTAAAAATAACTCCCAACATGGAGTTCATGGCTCTGTCTCTCCCACTGCAAGCTGAGCACTTGGATTTTTTTTTTTCAGCACTGGAGCCAGCCCCTGCCCCGCCACAGCACACAGCAGCTGGGCTGTTGCGGGGGTTGTTTGAGAGGCCGAGAAACTTTTCTGCAGTTTACGTTTGTGGGGGGGCCCCCGTCCCCCCAGATACCATGCAGTCATGGTCTTTCCCATGCTCAACCACATCAGATAGTTAGCCCCACACCCAATAAAAAGACATACTTGTTATTCAGTGAGGACCATGCTACCAGTCAGCAGCACATCCTGGCTTGCGTGCAGTGAGGGCTCCAACAGCGGGAAAGGTTTTCAGGGGCTCGCTGCTGCCAAGGGGAAATCTGCCCCAGCAGCTAAGATTTGCGAGGGCTTGCACCCCCACCTAAGCAACAATGAAGGGACCATTTCGTCTGATACCCCAAACTCCCCAGTGGGATGAGGGGGACCAGTCCCCCAACAGTCAATCAGGGCTGGCCCACCCCCCTGAGCACCACTGCTTGTTGAAACTTGACAAGCCCCTTCCCCCATGTGTTGGACAACTCTGCGTAGTGTAGTGGGAAGCCAAAAATCTTTTTCCTAACCTTTGCTATCCTTCTCTTTCCTTAAGCTTTGGCAAATTTCTTATTAAATGGCCCCTTAAGACAGGGGAAAGTGACTTGTGAGCCAGCAGAGAAGACACAGATACCTGCTGCTTTTTGTAAAATCTTTGCTAATTCAGTTAAAAAAGCAATTCTGTTACAGAAGCAAGAGATTTCAGTTAATTTGGCAATCTTTGTTGATGCCTGACTTTTCCTTCTTTCCTTCTGGAAAAATGGCCGTTTGCTTTCCACAGGAGGGAAATGAGGACAACGCAATATGGGAAGACGATATCACATACCCATACCCACTTGCAGGGCATTTTTTCCCATGCTGCACCAGCAAAAAGTACCCCAAATGCTATAGGGCTGAGAGAACTGTGAGATAGGTCTCCACAATGCATTGCTGTAACAGTCAATGTTTGGTAATGTGGCAGCAATAAGTCAACTTTGTGGAGAGCTTCTGGAGAGTTGAGGATAGTCAAATTCAAACTTCGAAAACCCAGCATTACAAAATCAATTTTAATAAATGTGAATTAATCTCGTAGTACAGAAGCAGCCTGAGACTGAGCTTCTACAACAAACATCCCAACATTGAGGACTGAAGCAGATGGCTAGGGCTTGTCAGTAGTTGCTCTCACTGCCACACCATGCCCAGATACACGGGGCAGCCTGGCAGTGAATTGCCTGTTTCAGTGATATAGAGGACAAAAAACATTAAAATAAAGCACAGAATATCATGTTACACTATTGGTTATATGTGATAAATGTATATTTTTATTTTGGACTAGTTTGTTTTTTCTTCCTCTATGACAAATTCTGATAGAAGCACTAAGGCCAGAGTTTCAGAAATACCTGTCAAATTTGCACCAGAAAATACATCACTCATCACAATGTCATCATGTAGATGTTTAAATATGGGTACTAATTGGGTAGGTAAGCAAACTCATTTGAGCTAACAATCGCAGATTCATTTACAGGATTGGAAACCCCAAGTATTCAATGGCATAAGTCAGGTCTCCCACAATAATAAATTTACCCTTAAATCCTAAATTTAAAAAAACAATAGCGGCTCCAACCTATAAAAGAAGGCAATGTCTGTGTTCCGAGTTTGATTTTGTGAAAGCCATATAGTATTTCAGTCTGCTTTTGGGATGTAGCTTTGATGCAGTCCTTTTCTGTATGTTATGTAACCATCTTCTTGCACTGCATCATCTCTCATGTGGTAGTATGATAGTCATCCAAGGGATATCAACAATTCATTAGCCTGAGCACGGTGGCATAACTGAGGCACAACCTTTGCTTGTTAACAACCTTGTATGAATGAGCCCACAGTGGAAGATAGAGGGGGGAGAGGCAGAGAGCTGAAAAAGAAAAAAGCAGAAGACAAAAGGGTATCACAGACTATCTTTTTAAAAAAGGGGCAGGCTCTCTAGAAAGAAGCAGCAGGGCAGAAATTTATCAGACAATTCCAATTCATCAAACCCCAAAAGCTGTGTGAAAACACACCAGGTTCTATGACCATCTGACAAACGACATGCAGTATTCCATCGAAACCATCTGGCTTCTGTCAAACTGTCCGCTGCAGACACCACACTTCCCAGGTCTGTGGCACTCAACAGCTAAGACATCCTAACCACCCCAGGGCCAGAGTTCAACCAAATCCCCAAAGACTTCATGGAATGGTGAAAACTCCAGACAAAGGGCGTTGAACAGTATTCCCTGTAAAATGAGCATCTGGGTGGCCAGCCAGGAAGGAGTCAGGTGCCACACAGCTAATTGGCAGAGCGCCCACCGTTACCCATGGTGGGCTTTCTATTGGTGGTGCCCATATTCACATGCATGGGTGCACGTAAGAAAATTTATTCCACCCATGGATGTTAAAAAAAAGAGGAAACACTGGTGCTGAATTCAGGAGAGTGTTGTTATTTTCATAGCCCTATAAATCTGTTGTGCTGTCTGACTACACTGTATAGCTACATCTGCACTGGAGGATTTTGTCAACAAAACTCTAACCGGGGTCCAGGAGCTGCAGTGGAGCTCCTCTGCCCTATGACGCCCCACCTATAGTCAAGACAACTGGGCTGGGCTGTTTTGCAGACAAAAGAGCGTTCAAGACTTGGGGGTGTACCCTGGTAGCATACCTGAGAGGCACAGGGCTAGAAGCAGTGACTGTTTTTATGATTACACCCATCCCTCGTTAAACGAGTACTTAAGAGTACTTGCTAAAATGAGGGACACGTATACCTATCTGTGCTCCCTAGACAAGTGAACTCCCCCTGCTTATACGAGCCTTACCCGCCTCCCCACAGACCCAACCTGCCACAGCCTGAAACCCTAGCCCTCCCCACGGCCCCAACCCACCTCAGCCTGAGCCCCCACCCCCCTCCCATGGACCCAACACACAGTAGCCTGAATCCCCCGCTGGTTCCACGGCCCCAACCTGCCTCAGCCTGAACCTCCGCCCCCACAGTCCCAACCCATAGCAGCCTGAAACCTGCCCTCGGGGCCCCACAGCCCCAGCCTGAAACCCCTCCACCCACCCCATGGATCCAAACCGCCACCAGGTTTTAACCTTTCCTCCCACTCATGGCCTCAAACCTTTAGCCCTCTCGACCCCACTCCCAAGGTTCACTTACTTTTCAAAAGCAGTGCCACATGCTGCCACTCCTTTGCTGAGTTACGAGCACTTGGAATGAATCAGAAACCTTTACATGTATTTTAATGGGAATTTAGTGTCCCTCTTACAAGTTTTCACCTATGAGCAGAAATCTGGAAACCAATTGTGCTCATATACCGAGGGATGAGTGTATTTGAATTTCCATAACGTCTAGAAGTAAGACCCAGCAAGTGTGAAATAATGTGGAATCCAAAGTCTGGGGCCAGTACAGTAATCTGCTTACCAGCCATAAGGGAGACAGCCAGGACTTTAACACCTTTAGTTGTTTTTTTAATTTTGGGTTTTCAAAATTGTTCTCTGCAACCGCAAGTGCTAGAATTTTTTTGAACTGGAAGTTCAGATTCTCACTAATTAAATGCCTCTATGGGCTGGGACTTCAACAAAAAAAACCCAGAACACAAAACTCGTGATAGAAATTATTCAAGCTACAGTCTTCCCCTGCCTTACGAAGGTAAATCGTTCCTGAAAAACCCCTCTTAGGGCAAATTCTCGTAAATTGAAAATGTAATTACCATTAATTTCAACGGGAAAAAATTGTATGCGTTCCTGAGCCCCAAAATTTACACCCATTTATGCTAAACCACCACCAAATCCCATTAAATCCAGTGCAAGGGAGTGGGCAGGGCAGAGCAGGGCACAGGGAGACAGCCCAGCCTGAGCGCAGCTTAGGTTAAGCGAGGAGGGGGCACTGTCAGGGGCTGGCCGCGTGGTGAGCTAGGCAGGCACAGGGGACCCCCGGCTGGCGAGGGGCGATGCCTCACTCACGTGGGGCTGCGCGGCAGAGAGGCCCCGCTGGTGGCAGCTGAGGAGGCAGTGGCAGGCGAGCCAGGCACTAAAAGGAGAGAGGGAGCACCACAGACGGCGAGCGGCACCCGAGGCACAGCTGCACAGAGCGGGCAGCGCAGCACCCCAGCCGCCCGGGGGTGAGCAGCAGCAGCGGGGACAGGATGGGCTGCGTGCCCAGCATCCATGTCTCGCAGAGCAGCGCGATCTACTGCCGGTACTCGGATGAGTCTACCTCCCCACACCAGACTGCCTCCCTCCTGCACAGCCTCTTCGTCAAGACCAATGCGGCCAACTCCATCCCCTCAGTGCTTGCCCACCAGAGTCGCCAGCCTCCAGATCGGTCCTCATAAATGTGAAGAAATGCCTTGTAAGCTGAAGTAGGGGTATTAAATGAAACTCCTTGTGAAGTCGAATTCTCATAACTTGAATGGGCATATTTTGGGGTATGACTGTACTGTTCAATGGCACCAAATAGGACTTGTAAAATTGAGCTGAAGCACCTACATAAACTAAATTCATCAGGCTCATTATTTTTACGTAGTATTTTGACTTTCCAGCTAGAAGTGAAGCAGTCCTGTAGCAACTTAAAGACTAGCAATATTATTTACTCGGTCATGAGCTTTCATGGGAAAGACCCCCTTATTCAGATCTAGAGAATTCATGGGTCTCTCTAATCACCTAATAACTAATAGTGTTAGTCTTTAAGGTGCTACAGGATTGCTTTCTTTGTTTTGTGAAGATACAGACTAATACAGTGACCTCCCTAAGACTATTCAGCTAGAAGTGGTACTCCAGATTTTTAATCTCAACTATCATCTGTGATAGCTTTTATAGTTTGTTTTAGCAGTTTATATAATAGTTTCATAACCATAGCAACAATTTCTTCAGCCATCTACTTAACAGTAGGAACTCTGCCTTCAGCAGAGAGCCATATTTCAATTGCTTCATGTACATTTGCAGTCACTTTTAATTTTCTCTCTGTCTCCAACTTTCCCTCCACCCCCCCCCCCCCACCAGATCCCTCTTGCAGCTTTTCTTCTTGCTGTTCATGTCCTTTCGCTTTTTGTTCAGAAGATGCAAGAAGTGCCTTTTTTCTGACTGCCAGGTTAACGGAACTAGAATAACCAGAGCATAAATCTCAGCTGTACTACCTGATACTCTGATGTGGGTCTCCCACTCTTTCTTGGTAAAGCTATCCTGCTCTGTGTTAAATAACTGAACACAAGTTGGGTCAACACAGACTGAGAATAACTGTATAGTCCAGTTGTTGGGGCACTCACCTGAGAAGTGGGAATTGCCTGTTAAAATTCCTTCCCTTCATTAAGCAGCAGAGTGTGAAATGGGGTCTTCCACATCCCAGGTGAGTGCCCAAACCGCTAGGCCAGGGGTCAGCAACTTTCGGCTCAAAGTTCTACCGCTGCTGACTCCACATGCAACTTTGGAGGCTGCTGCTGCTTAAACAATGCGTGCAGTTAAAACAGAGTTTAGTTGTTTTTGTTTAAGCAGCAGCAGCCTCCCGAGCCACTGAGCAGTTAGCTGTGGTGGGGGGGAAGCTGTCAGGTCAGGGAGCCCAGGAAGAGGAAGCCCGGGAAGAGGAAGCCAGCAGGGCAGGGAGCCACCCACATGCTCCACATGGGGGAAGTCAGGCTGCAGGAGAGGTGGGGAGTCAGGGGGCGGGGGAGTGTGCAGTCAAGCCTGCCCCTGCTGCACAGCCACGCTGAGAAGGAGACAGCGGGGGTGGGGGGAAGCAGTAGGTGGGGAGGTGGCAGCCAAGGAGCAGCAGCAGCAGTGCACGGAGCTCATTGGCTGAGACACACACATCCTGGGGTGGACAGGAAGTTTGGGACTGAGAGGGGTTAAACCTGGAGATGGGAGGCGGGTTTGCAGGTTGGCGTGGGGGTGGGGCGTAAAAGCCTGTAGATGGGCTAACAACTTTCTAACTGGTACAAATTGTTGTGTGCACCCCGTTCTTAAAATAGGGGTGACAAAGTACAGTTTGACATTATTTATTAAGGACTGTCTCATATTCAAATGCATTGCAGCTCTTCAATGATTGATTTTGTAACTGAATTTGAAAAAATGGCTCTTCTCACTGTTTTGGTTGCAGACCCCTGCACTAAGCTAAGAGTTTAAAAAAAAAAAAAAAAAAAAGAGGCTGCCTCCTCCACCCACTGTGTGTGGAGTTTGGTGACCTACGCGCATATCTAATGAATCAGGCCCTTCCTATAAGCTAGGCTGAGAAATTTTTATCTTCATCTGGCTTAAGGATCACACAGGACCTACATGTGAGGCAGGCATCCAGGTGGTATCCACGCACCCCTGAGGCAGAAACTTAGATGCTACCAGGCTAAGCGCTGAGTTTTGTGGATCTGCATGGCACCTGTTGGGGGGTGGGGGGCAGCCCCTGTACAAATGTGAACCACAGGAAAGAAGTTTCCTGACCTCTCATACAAGCAGGACTGCCACAGCTAGCTGCCATGTGCTTCCAGGTGCTGAATTCAAATTTGCAGGCTTCCTGTTACCTAATTCCTGCACACCTGGAGAGTAGGAAAGATGGAAGCAGCCAGATCAGACAACCGTGGGGCATTGTGGAATACGTACAGGACACCTCTGGAGGCTAATAAAGTCAATTTAAAGATATGGCATTTCCATGCTCGTCTTTATTCGAGCTTTTAAATTCAAACTTGATTATACATCAACTTGCTTCTTGGTGTAATATATCGACCTTAGCACTCCTTTAAAAAAATGACATAATGGTATTTATAGTAAAGACAGCGACATTGTAAAATCGAGCTAACTGCCTTAAAATCAACTTCATTATGTAGTACAGACACAGCCTAAGCTCCAGAGACCCCAAGTTTGATTTCCCCTGTAGATGACCAGGGTCTGTTTGCATTACAACAGCACCAAGGAAATATTCATCTACCAGCTCAGCACGAGCAGATTGACAACGAATGTGTGTGGGGTAGACTGAAAGAGCACCGGCAGTGTTCACGCATAAGACTGAATCTCTAAGAACAATATCCAAATAGTTAGAGCTGTTTGTGGTGTCCTGCTGAATTTGTACTACTGAATAACTGTTAGGCAAATGGCAAAAAGTTGCTACTGGAACATAGGACAGAGATGGAGAAGATGTTGGATGAATATGAAAAGCCAGACACAAAGGGCTATTGAGAAAGCTCATTGTGGAACTAGGGGGAGCCTTGAAAGAGCACTTTATTTTACCATGGCTGACGGTTGTTGTGGCTGACTGTGTTCCATTTCAGGAACTGTCACACTGCTTTAATCCATAGTTGATGAGTAGCTGCATAAGGCCTCAGAGTTAACTTGGAGCAGCATTTCTCAACCTGTATACCAATTAGCACACAGCTGCAGCCCAGTTTAACTCTGTGCTAATGGCCTCCTGGCACAGTGGGGTCTGACCTGCCAGCTCACACTATATGGCAGGAGTCTGGGGCAAGGCAGCTGGCCTGTTTCAACAAGCCTGTTACTGGAAGAGCTACAGGTTCATTTTCTCTTGTCTGGTACCCTAGGGACCTGACAGGTGCCAGATGAGAGAATTTGCTAGACCATGGGAGGTCAATATTGTCTACCACACCACCAACACTTCCACTGCTTACTGGTCTCTTAAAAGACATTGAAGGGTAAATTACAGCTAAATAGCAGCACAGAACACAGAGCCAGGACTAGTGGCTGTAAACAAACTTCATGGGCCCATGGAAAACAGCCACACCCACAAAAAGTACTGGTCCGGTTAACTAAAATCACTCCAGACTACGGAGTCTGCTGGATCACAGAGTTCCAGATTAGAGAGGTTCAACCTGTAGTAGGGTTGCCAACATTCCAGTTTTTCCAAAACCAGCCACTGTATACCTTCATGATGCTCACTCCTCTCAAAGTCAGCTGCACTCTTTTCTCCCAGCACTTGCATGCTGCCTGCATAGCTGGCTTGGGAAGAGCTAACAGGAAGCAGCCTGGCCTGCCTGCCTGCCTGCCTGTGCCTTCAGGGCATGACAGGGCAGAGTAGGATTCAGTCCTTGGAGTGCGCATCAGAGACATCCATCTAAAAAGTCAGGACAAGCTGTAATGGGGGATGAGCCTGGCTGATGGGCCTCTGCTCAAACGCCAGGGTGCAGTCAGGATTCCTCTTCCTTCAGCAGCAGGAACTGATTGCAGCACTTGTACTTTCGCTGTCCAGTCATCAGTACTGACTAGACACACTGCACAGGTCCCCTTTCAACCACACTTTGCAGGACACTTAGCAACCCTCAGTACAGAAGCCCTCGAAATGTGCAATTGCCAACTAAGTGCAACTCAAAATCCTGCTCCCCCCAGCCCTGCCTCAACCCCCCACATGGCCTCAGTTAAATTCCATCACCTGATGTGGCCTGGTTCAACCCCTCCCCCACCCCTGTTCAACCCTCTCCCCCCACTTCCCCTGGCCTAACTCACTACCTGCTCATGGCTCTGGTTCAAACACCCCAGCCCCAGTTCAAACCCTTCATGCCCCAGTTCAACATCCCACATGCGGCTCTGACTCAACTCCACCCCACTGCAGCCCTAACCAACCTCAGGCTTAATCCCCCCTCCCACAGCCCCAACCCGTCGCCAGGCTTAACCCTTTTGAACTGCCCTCCGCCCCCAACCCTGGCACTTACTTTCAAAAGTAGCTCCAGGGACTCCTGCTGCTTCCCTAGCTGCAGAACATGCACAGGGGAAAAAGCTGTCCCCTGACTTATGCAAAATCAGAGTTATACAAGGGTGCATAGGACTACTGTCCTAGAAAATCACCAGCTACTTAAGTTCTTATCACCACTGAAGCCATGGGGAAAAAAAAAAGTCAACTGTGGAGAGATCACAGGTTATCTTTTTCCCCGCCAAACTTTTATCAGACAAAACAAATGTAAGATCTCTGCAGTTTCAAAGTTATGATGGTGTACTGTATAAAAAGACTACATACACTAGAGCAGGGGAAATTTCAATTATGTTCACATGGAAAAAAAAAAAACAACTTCCAGCACGAGTAAGAAAATAATTATGTAGAACGTCAACACTTTATTGTTACATAAATGTGAACACACATATTTAAATAGTAACATTTCAACATTTTTAATGAGATGGATGAGCCTCAGACCCAGCAGCAGATTGTGTTTTACCCCCCGGCCCCTTATAAAATTTCACAACCCTCAACTTTGAGCACCCCGGATTAGCGCAGTGTTAAATACACTACAGAAAGGCTACAGCAGACTAATTTCACACACCTGCCTTCACTTTAAATTGCAAATGACAAATGTATCACAGCCCTTTTTGAATAACTTGGAATTTTTACATGTTTTCTGCCAGAGAAAATTAAGCCTCTCTTCCATTAATCTCTTTTATTTTGTAATTGGCAAAAGCTGGGGGATCTTGTTTTTAGTATTCCACAGACCCTCCAACTCTACAGCCCAAACCCAGGATTTTGTTTAGTTTAAAACAACCTAATTTGATTCTATTTCTCCCTTCTTACCCTTTCCCTTTTTTTGTAATGTCAGATTATTGTATTTATTTTAGAATTGTAAAATGTGTGTCCATCTAAGGTTCTGAGGAGCTGCACAACAAAAATCACAAATATCACTGTGAGGAATGTGAGACTGCTTGATAATTAACACTCATCTATACCTCAATGTTGTTTTTGTATCTGACTTTTGAGACAACTGTTCAGAGAACAGATAAATTCAACTCAGTCTCCCACAGATACATACCATCACAAGGGCTGTGGCCACACTTGGCCAAAACTTCGAAATGGCCACGCTAATGGCCAAATCGAGGAATACTAATGAGGCACTGAAACGAATATTCAGCACCTCATTAGCATGCTGCCGGGTGCGGCACTTCGAAAGTACCACATCTTGCTCACGCGCGGCTCGGCTACACAAGGACCCCACAGACATTGAAATCCCCTTATTCCTATCAGCTGGGGATTTTGAAGTCTGTGGGGTCCTTTCCAAAATGACCCCATGTAACCGAGCTGCGCACAAGCGTAACATGGCACTTTCAAAGTGCCGCTGCCGGCAGCATGCTAACAAGGTGCTGAATATTCATTTCAGCACCTCTTTAGCATTCTTCGATTTGGCCATTAGCATGGCCATTTCACAGTTTTGGCCAAGTGTGGCCAGAGCCAACACCACAGATTACAAACCATTAAGGCTGAATGACTGACTGCTTAACGTGGGCAAGGTCCCAGATGGTTTGCCTGGCAGATTAAGGGGAAAAAGGCTGATAAAAAAGGAAGACTTCAAAGCTGGGCCGTCTAACAAAAAACATGGGTAACATTATTTACCATCCCCTCAGAAACATCTGCTTTATGATCTCCAGAGTCTTCATATTCTTTTCCAAAGTACTAGTGCTAAAATTATCAGTGGTAACCATGGTAGATCAGCCCAGAAATTCACTGGGGTGGGATGATGGAATTAGATGAAAAACATGGGAAAAGAGTTTAAACTGAGAACAGTCTGGCTCTGAAGAGCTCCTGTGCTTCCTAAAAGGATGGCAGATGCAATGTAGTGTTGATAATATCTTTTATTGGACAAACTTGGTCCTACATAGCTCAAAAGTGTGTTTTTTACACCAACCAAAGTAGGTCCAAGAAGATATTTTCTCTCTCTCTCTCTCTCTCTCTCTCTCTCTCACAGTCTGGGACAAACACAGCAATACAAGTGAAAGCTGGCTTACCTTCTGCACTTCGAGTTACTTGACAGGGAAGCCCATCCAACTTAGGTTATAACTAAACTTAAGTTTAGATGGGACTAAATATACATACAGGTTAAAACTCTCTTATCCAGCAACATCCATGGTCCAGTAGGACCACAAATGTTGCTGGACCAGAGAGCCCCAGCTGCTCAGAGCCTAGCCTGCAGCCTCAATGCAGGAAACTGGACTGGGGTCAGGGAGCCGCACTGCCAGGATCCCCGACAGGGAACCCTAGCCCACAGATAGACAGCCCTGCTGCAGGGAGCCCAGACAGGGCTAGGAAGTCAGGGGAAGGGGGGACTCCGCCAATAGCTCTGCTGTGACCAGGAGCCCCACCAGCATTCCTGCAGAGGAACATAGGGATCCTGGGTCCCAGCCAATGGGGAGCCTGGCCAGGGATCCCCAAAATCAGCCCTGTGGTGGCGAGGGACCAGGGAGCCCTGCCAACAGCCCTGCAGAGGAAGGACAGACAGGGCCAAAGAGCTCTGCAGAGAGCCTGGCCAGGGGTGGGGATCTCCACTGGCAGTCCTGCAGGTGGGGGGAAGCCTGGTGTGGGCTGGGAAATGGAGTGGAGAGGGAAGAGAGACTGGCAGGGGCTGGAGAGTCCAGCAGGGTGTCTGGATGGGAATCCCCACTCTGCACTTCCATGACAACAGGAAACTGGGCCAGGGAACCCAACGGCAGCCTTGAGCAGAGCCCCTCAGGCAGCCTGGGAGGCAGGGAGCTGGCAGCTAGGAAGGGCAGCCCCCAAGAGAAGCCCCTGCGTCTGGCAAATTCCCTCATTCAGGACCAGGCAGGAGCTGGACAAGGGAAGCACAAACTGCAGAGGCTATTTGTGGTTTTAAAAAGTCTTTGTTCTCCAATGCTTTGTTCAACTGCTAAATAAAATATTACCTGTTTTAAGAATGCTGCTGGTCTTTAAAACACTGATCACAGGCTACCACAAGGAAGAAAACACAGTTGTCTGCACTGTTATAACTGGCTAATACTCACCAGGTCCCACTCTAAGGGAAAAGAACTGCATCATAATACTCTGACAGGAAAGACAAGAGGCTCAAGATGTGAACCAAATAAAGTATTTCAACTCAGCAGGTCCTGTACCAGGGGTGTCCAACCTTTTCTCATTGGCAGCCACATGGCAATTTTTTTTACATGGTCCAGGGGCTGAACACAAAACACCCTCAAACCACCCCCACCCTGGGCTTAAACCCCAAAACGGTCTCCCATCTGCACCCAGGCTTACAACCCTTGCAGCTCCAAACCACCCCTTGTGCCTACCTCCAGACATAAACCCCTCACAGTCCCAAACTGCCAGCCACCGATCCCCAGGCTTAGCCCGCCTCAAAGCCCCAAACCCACAATTAACTTACACAGGAGCTCCACATGCTGCCACCCACGGCTGCTCCTTCACCAGGCCACCTCCTCTTCACCACAGCTGCATGGCTCCCCCCAGCCCTCCTACTTCCCCCACAATCATCATGGCAGGGGTAGCTCCTGCCACCCTGCCATGCTGAAAGAATAGGACCCAATTTAATTGGTTTAATGGCTGGATCCCTCCTGACAGGCATTAAACCAATTAAACTGAGTTCTACCCCAGCGTTTCTCAACTATTTTTAAGTACCCCTTTTTAAAAATATATATGAGTAAGTATTCCTAAAAACCAACAAGAAGTCCTGTGACACCTTATCGACTAACAGATATTTTGAAGCATAAGCAGGTCTGTGCCCATGAAAGCTTATACTCCAAAATATCTGTTAGTCTATCAGGTGTCATAGGACTTCCTGCTGCTTTTGAAAATACAGACTAACATGACTACCTCTATGATACTAAGTACCCCCAGTATCCACAGTTTTCAGACACACAAATCTCCAACCCCCCGCCCCCACCTGCAGAACCAGGCAGCCCCAGCTCTGCACTTTAACCCTATCCCCCACCCCCCAGAGCCCAGCATCCTCAATCTCCCTGCTTTAACTCAACCTCCCCTTCTCTAGATCCAGCTGCCCCCTAAGCTATTATCCAATGCCAGCAACTCAGAGACACCACTACCCCACACTTTTCCCTCCAAGCAGCCGGGAGGGAGGTGTGCACAGAACAGCACACAGCACTCCCAAGGCTCTGAGCATTTTATTCCTCAAAGAGCTGCATGCTGCTCCAACATGCATACCTCCTACTGCTTCTCTCTGCCCCTGCTGTGCTGTGTGGGAGCCAGAAGAGGAGTCGGGCAGCAAAAGCAGGAGCTGCAAATGGCTCCTTTAAAAATGATGCTGCTGCCAGCTCTGCAGTCTGGATAAAAAGGCTCCAAGGGCTGGATTCTGGCCCGCGGGCCACATGTTGGACACCCCTGTCCTATATTCTTTAGGGCAGGGTCAGCAAATCCCAGCATGGGTGCCAAGAGTGGCACGCAAACCAATTTTCATCTGTGCACAAGGCAGGAGCTCAGCCCCCCTCTTCCTCCCCCATGCAGACAGGAGCTTGTTCACAGGTAAGCAACTTGGAAGCATTAACTGGTCTTTTGTTAATCCACAACTAAAAGGTAAACCTTTACATCTTAATTTATTAGTGAAGCTGTTGCAAGCAGGACTATTAGTGATTTTAAAAAATATCACCGGCACTCTACATAGACCCTACATAGAAGTCAGAAGCTCAAATTTGGAGCTTGGAAACTGCCTTGGAATATTTTGCTGACCCCTGCTTTAGGGGTTAGACTAGTACCAACTCAGACCACGGTCAAAAGAAATATTGTTCTCCCAGGGAAACACAACTAATTAAACATTCTATTGTGTGCTTTTGTAGTGTCCTTTTGTTTTGTTCTCTCAGCCTTACCCCTAACTCCACCAGCTGAAGCCTCCTGGCCTATTCAGGGAGAACTGTGCCACAAGGATGGGTGACAGTGAATATCTATATGTGAAAATTTGCATCTCTCAGACAAGAGGTAGCTTTCCACACTCTATTAGCTCTACAATGACATTAGCAGTAGTAGCTTTAGCAATACTAATAGCATTAGTTCCTCCGCTAATTTTATTAGCAACATTAGCGCTACTACTGCTATGAGGAGCCAGACACTCTTGCACCATAAACTTAGGAGAAACATAGGAGAAAGTGCAGGATACAAAGCCCAAATTAAAACTCCTGCATTATATATAAACCCCAATATAACACTGCAAGCTGGTGGAATTCCTGTCCTCCTCACACTGCACTTTATCCAAAATTCACCCCGTTTGCTGGAGTCTAGCTTTCTTGGACATCCCTATAATAAAGTACCAGATCTCTGCAGAAGATTTCTCCGAAAGCAAAGCTGTTCCTAGAACTTATGTGCAGTTCACTTCCAATTTTTCCTCCACACTCCAACTAGCAGCCCTTATGGGTTAATGAGAATTACCAAGCATCCTTATGCAAGATTCACGTCCCTCACAGCTAGAGAGCTCTAAATATTCTATGCAGGGTTTTGGACTTCTTCCACCTTATTTCTCACATACATTTATTTTTCTACACACCACGATGTTTCCAAAAAGCCAGAATGCAAGACTTAGAAGTTAAACTCAATTCAAGGTTAACATATAGCAGTACTCTATGGCATCTTCAGTGTCCCTGAGCGAAACAAAAGCAGCGTCAATGTGAAGTACTTTTTAAAAAAACCACCACACACTCCCTCATAGGAATCTAACTGGGAAACATGCATAACATGCAAATTCGCTCTAGAAATACCAGAAAAGATGATTTTGTAAAATGTGATTTTCATACTTCTAAATATCAAACAGTGAAAAATCATGAAAGTCTAGGATAAAGAGAAGCCTTGATGGCTGAAATGACTGTTAAATGTAGTGCAAGTATATCTGAAATACAGACACAAGCAGGTTTCTCTCTCACAGACAGCACCATTTTCATGTCATAAGTATGCATCTATTAGCACTAATCAGGAAAAAACAATCAATTTGAGAGGTGAGATTATGACATTGATTTGTATTGTAGCAATGCCCAGAACCTCTCATTCCATACTAAACACTGCATAATAAAACTTAACAAAGAGACAGTCCTTGCCCCAAAAAGCACACAAGAGATGAGAGGTGGTTAGAACAACCAGCTGGGAAGCCCAGCATAACGACCAGACACAGCGTCACACTAGGCTACGGTCACAGTGCACCAGCTGCTGAATACTATAAACTCTTCTGCAGGTCTCATGCATGTTAATATTTCTGCCATCACCTACTGAAGTGTACCAGTATAGTTAATCCACTGCTGATAAATCCCCTTACTCCAGTGAGGTTTGCTGAGATAAAAGCCACTCTGCACTTTATTTAAAGGAGAAAGAAACGTTACTCACTGTAGTAACGGTGGTTCTTCGAGATGTGTCCCCGTGGGTGCTCCACATTAGGTGTGGGGCTCACCCGGCGCCGCAGATCGGATCTTCCAAGCAGTTTCTGCCGGACCGCGCATGCACCGGTGCGCGCCGCTCCCTTGCGCGCTCCTGGCCACGTGCGCGATCCGGTCCCCGCCAGTTCCTTGACCAACCGCCTCGGATGCTCCTGCAAAACACTAAACAGAGATCCGAAGCGGGGAGGATGGGCGGGTGGTGGAGCACCCACGGGGACACATCTCAAAGAAACACCGTTACTACGGTGAGTAACCTTTCTTTCTTCTTCGAGTGTCCCCGTGGGTGCTCCACATTAGGTGACTACCCAGCAGTAACCCAAGATAGGAGGTGGATAATCGGATTATGTGCAGCTTGTCCCCAAGAGGACCGCTGTCGAGAGATGGGTATCCTCTTGGAATACCCTGTGAAGGGCGTAATGTTTGGCGAAGGTGTCATAGGATGACCAGGTCGCCGCTCTGCAAATGCCTTTTAGCGCAACGCCCTTGAAAAAGGCAGTTGATGCCGCCACCGCCCTAGTGGAATGAGCCCTGGGAGTGGCCAGTAAAGGAGTCTTTTTAAGTTCGTAGCACATTTTTATGCAGGATACGATGTGCTTCGAGATTCTCTGCGAAGAGAGACCTTCTCCTTTCGATTTGGGAGCGAGAGAGACTAGGAGTCTATCCGTTTTCTGGAAGGATTGTTCCTGTCTATATAGAAGGCTAGCGCCCTCCTCACGTCCAGGAGGTGTAGGCTTGCCTCTTTGTTAGAGTTATGAGGCTTTGGATAAAACGAGGGTAAAACAATAGGTTCGTTAATGTGAAACTCATAAGAAACTTTGGGAACAAAGTCTGGATGCAGCCGTATGGTTACCGCCTCCTTGGAAAAAACAGTGCAGCGTGGCGTTGCCATAACTGCCGCAAGCTCGCTCACCCTGCGAGCTGACGTGATTGCGAGAAGAAAGGTCGTCTTTATCGTAAGGTGGCGGAGGGAAACCATGGCCAAGGGCTCGAACGGTGGTCCCGTTAGCACATTAAGCACCAGGTTCAAGTTCCACGAAGGTGGAAGCGGTTTCCAAGGGGGGTATAGGTTTACCAACCCTTTGAGGAACCTGGTAACCATGGGATGGGCGAACACCATGTGCCCTTCCTCTTGGTGTCTGAACGCCGAAATGGCGGCGAGGTGGACCTTTAACGAGGATAGTGAGAGGAGTCCTCTCTTGAGGTCCAGTAAATACTCTAATATCACAGGTATAGGCACCGAAAGGGGGGCTAGCTGTTTAGTAGAACACCATGCTGTGAAGCGAGTCCATTTCTGCTTGTAGGTCTTCCTGGTGGAAGTCCTCCTGCTACTTTCTAGGACTTGCTGCACTTCCTCCGTACATGTGCTCTCTAGGGAGCTGAGCCATGGATTAACCACGCTTGTAGTCGCAGGCCTTGGGGGTGCGGATGCACTATGGACCCCTGGGCTTGCGTGAGCAGATCCGGCGCCACCGGAAGGGGCATCGGTGGACGGTCCGACATGCGCAGGAGTAGGGGGAACCATTGCTGTCGATCCCACGTTGGGACTATCAGGATCATTTGGGCTCCTTCCCTCCTGGCCTTCTGCAAGACTTTGTGGATCAGCACTGTGGGAGGAAAAGCGTAAAGCAGGGGGCCCCTCCAGGAGATCACGAATGCGTCCCCCAGGGACCCCCGTCCCAGTCCTGCCCTGGAGCAGAATCGTGGGCACTTCTTATTGTGTTGAGTGGCAAACAGGTCTATCTAGGGAAAACCCCATGCGTGAAAAATTGGTCGCAGCAGATCGGGACGGATCTGCCACTCATGCGTGAGTGCAAAACGCCTGCTCAGCTGGTCTGCCTTCACATTGTGAGCGCCTGGTAAGAACGAGGCTTTCAAGATTATATTGTTGGCGATGCACCAGTTCCATAACCGGACTGCTTCCGCACATAAGGCACAGGACCGAGCTCCTCCTTGCCAATTTATATAAAACATGGTGGAGGTATTGTCTGTACTGATCCCGACTACTTTGCCTTGTATATGGTCTCGAAAGTGTCTGCAGGCATTGAACACTGCTCTGAGCTCCAGTATATTTATGTGCAGTGACTGCTCCGTGGAGGACCACAGCCCTTGAGTCACCTCTTCGCCCATGTGTGCTCCCCACCCTATGAGGGAGGCATCTGTAGTAAGAAAAACCGATATTTGTGGTTGGTGGAAGGGTACCCCTGTTAGCAAGTTCTTGGGGTTTACCCACCATTGCAGGGATTTGCGCACCTCTGCTGTGGGCGACACCACCCTGTGAACGGAGTGTGCTGCCCGTTTGTATACGCTCGCCAGCCAGTGCTGCATGCTGCGCATGTGTAACCTGGCGTTCTGTACTACGAACGTCGCCGCTGCCATGTGGCCCAGCAGCTGTAAGCACGTCAGGACCGGCACCGTAGGGCTGAAAGTGATGACCTGCACGAGGGAGCCGATGGCCCGAAAGCGAGTCTCTGGTAGATACACCCTCGCTGTAATAGAATTTATGCGTGCCCCTATGAACTCTATGTCCTGTGTGGGGTCTATCTTTGATTTTGCCAGATTGATAACCAGGCTGAGCGAAGAGAACGTGCCTGCTGTGACGCGTATCATGCGTAGTACCTCCTCCTTCGAGGCCCCTTTGAATAGGCAGTCGTCCAGATACGGGAATATAAATACCCCCTGTCTGTGCAGGTAGGCTGACACCACTGCCAAGGTCTTGGTGAAGACTCTGGGGGCCGAGGAGAGGCCAAACGGTAGGACCTTGTATTGAACATGTTCTTGGCCTACCATGAACCGGAGGAATCGCCGGTGAGCCGGATGGATAGTTATGTGAAAATACACGTCTTGTAAGTCGAGGGCTGCGAACCAATCTCCATCGTCCAGTGCCGTAAGGATGGAGGCGATTGTGATCATCCGAAAGCGTTGCTTGCGCAGGTACCGGTTGAGGCCTCGAAGATCTAAGATGGGCCTCCAGCCTCCTGTCATTTTCTCCGTGAGGAAGTACCTCGAGTAGAACTCTTTTCCTTGCAGTTGCTCCGGCACTCTTTCCACTGCCCCTATGAGCATGAGATGGTCTACCTCCTGCTTGAGCCTCGCTACGTGGGAGGCCTCTGGAGGTGGGGCCTGGGTGGAGGTCGTGGCGGTGGGAGCGACTGGAAGGGGATGGCGTACCCCGTGGCTATGATCTCCAGCACCCATTTGTCTGTGGTGATCCTTTGCCACTGGTCGTAAAATGGTCGGAGGTGATGGTGGAATAGCCGCTTCGGATGACTTTGTGCGATGGTAGTGATGGCGCAGCCCTGGATCTGTGTGTCAAACTTGTGGCCTTTGGCCCCGCCCCGAGGACGCACGGCTCTGTTGGGAACGTCTCCTGGGAGTTCTGTACTGCTGGTGCTGTTGATGTCGCCCTTGTTCGTAACCCCTGTGGTACTGGGGACGCTGTTGCTGGTACTGGTACTGTCTTTGCTGAGGGTAGTACTTTTTCTTTCTGTATGGAGGGGTGTAAATCCCCAGGGTCCTAAGTGTGGCTCTTGAATCTTTACTGGAATGAAGGACCGAGTCAGTTGATTCAGCAAACAGCTTCTGCGAGTCAAAGGGAAGATCGACTGTCTTTGCCTGCAGATCCCTCGGTATACCCGAAGTCTGGAGCCAGGACTCCCTTCGCATCACCACTGCCGTAGCTGTCGAACGTGCTGCTGTGTCCGCAACATTCAGGGCAATCTGAACTCCCGTCCTCGAGGCTGCGTAGCCTTCTTGCACAATGGGCTTGAGCACCGGTTTTTTGTCCTCTGGAAGCGAGTCCATGAGGGAGGTTAACCTAGTGTAATTGTTGAAATTACGGTTCGCTAAATGCGCTGCGTAATTTGCCATTCGCAACAGTAAAGTGGAGGAGGAGTAGACCTTTCTGCCGAACAGCTCTAGCTTCTTGGCATCTTTGTCTGTTCCCCCTGTCTTGAATTGAGATGTCTTTGATCTTTGTTGCGACGACTCCACCACCAAGGAATTTAGTTGTGGGTGGCTGAACAGGAACTCCATGCCCTTCGCCGGCACGAAGTATTTCTTATCCGCTCTCTTGTGGACAGGTGGAATAGTCGCAGAGGTCTGCCCTATCATAGTGGCGGACTCCAAGATTGCTTCATCAAGCGGTATTGCTATTTTGGAGGAGGCCGGAGGTCTCAGATTTTTGAGGAGCTTATGGTGTTTCTCTTGCACCTCTGCTGTCTGGATGCCTTGCGTGAAGGCCACCCTCTTAAACAGCTCTTGAAACTGTTTGAGATCGTCTGGAGGATGGACGTCCCCCGGGGCCGTAGCCTCGTCCGGGGAAGAGAGCGAGGAACCACTAGGGTATGCCTCTCTGGACCCTTCCGGTTCCTGTTGGTGATGGTACATCCTCTCGCTGGAAGCTTGCAAGGGAAAATCTTGGGGTTCCATAACCAGTTCCCCCTGAGATACTTGAGTCTCTGTCCCCGTTCGCAATTGCCCTCGGGGATACGGGACCATCTGTGGGGATCTTTCCCTGGTAGATTGCCGGTGGTGTCTATGCCCCGCGTGATAGGGGCGACCATGGCAGCATGGGCACTGTTCTTGGGAAGGTGACCTAGACCACTCCCTTGGTGCATACCCTCTGCGTCTGGGGGAGCGAGATCATCGAGACATCTGGGACACTGGAGAGAGCGATTTGTGATAGTATTCCAGTGGCTCAAACCCCAGGAAGGGTTTAGGTGGTCCCAGCCAGGGCGAGGCTGGTTGTAAAAATGGAGACGGGGGCTCCGGGTAGGCTAGGGGGGACTCCTGCCTTCTGGTTGGAGTCTGCAGCATGAGCGGAGGGCTGAGAGAAAGCAACTCTGCAGCCCTGTCTGGAGAGGGGCTGCGGTGCCTTGTTTTGTGTGCAGCCTTCCCCCTCCCTTGAGGAGGTAGCTCCGCTCCCTGACATGTAGGGGATCTCGGCCCCGTCCGCGCCGTGCTCGGCACGCTCATGGGCGCTGCCGCACGGGCGGTGTCCTCCGGCGCCTGCAGGCTGCGTGCATGCGCGCTCTGCACCGCCGGTTCCCCGGGGGTCAGTGCCGCTGCTTGCGGTGCCGCCGGTACCAGCGCTTATTTAGCCGCCGCCCTGCCTGCGGTGTGGGGCAGCTGTTTGATTATTGGAGGCTGAGCCGCCTCCACGTGGCTCTCCGTGCCGCCGCCTATCAGCTGTTGCTGCGGCTGGGGGCTGTGCGCTCCTTCCGTCCCGCTCGCTGTTGCTGCCGGCAGGGATCAGGCTGGGGAGGCTTTCCTCCGATTTTGCGCTGATGGGGTGAGGGAGGCGGCTTTCCTTTTATGGGCCCCGGAGGGTCCCTCCTGCTGCGGCTGCTCCGGCACGTCTGGCTGGAGGGCCTTGTTGAAGAGCAGCATTTTAAGCCGCATCTCCCTGTCCTTCCTTGCTCTGGCTGTTAATTTTGCACAGAAGGAGCATTTCTGCATGACATGGGACGCCCCCAGGCACCTTATGCAGAGACTGTGCCCATCAGACGCTGGCATTGCCTCTCGGCAGGACTCACATTTCTTGAATCCTGAAGAGGACATTGTTGGTGAGTCTTTCAGTTGTTAATGGGTACTTAGCACCTTCTCTGTGCTGTTTTTCCCCCCTCTCCGATAGCCTGCCGCGGCAGGAGGGCTAATGGCCCTAGGCTCCTGGCCTCCGGTGCTCCACTTGTTACTAGGACTGGACTGAATGCCGTCCCGCTTGTTTGGTTTTTTTTTTTTTTTTTTTTTTGAAAATAACAACTGGCTAACTTAACAGTAGCCTAAGAACTTGAAAACTTTAAAGAAAAAACAGTTAAAACCATTGAATACGCTAACTTGGCCGTAGCCTAGTCGGATTCCGTCTGCAGCCGATGGCGGTTAAGAGGAACTGGCGGGGACCAGATCGCGCACGTGGCCAGGAGCACGCAAGGGAGCGGCGCGCACCGGCGCATGCGTGGTCCCGCAGAAACTGCTTGGAAGATCCGATCTGCGGCGCTGGGTGAGCCCGACACCTAATGTGGAGCACCCACGGGGACACTCGAAGAAGAAGAATACCTTTTAAAAGTTACCACCGCCACAGTCTTTCTAGTCATTTCCAGTATTACTAGAGATGGGCCTGAACTAAAAACTATAGATTCACAGGTTCCAAAGCCAGAAGGAACCTTTGTGATCATCTAGTCTGACATCCTGCACAAAAAGGATGTAGAAATTCCCCAAAATGATTTCTGGAGCACATTTTTTAGAAAACCATTCAATCTTGATTTTAAAGTTGCCAGGGATGGAAGATCTCCGTAAGCTGTCTCACTAGTTTTCAGCTTTTTTTTAATTTCCAGGTCTTGCAAAATTTTTGAATAGAAGTACAGACCATTACTGAAGTCTAAGACAGTCTGCAGATCTCTGGATGACTGGTTCAAAACCACTGCACAAGTTAATTACTCTCATTGCTGAAAAATTGTAACTTACTTCCAGCCTGAATTTATCCATCTTCAATTTCCACTTACTGGAGCTTGTTACACCTTTTTCTGCAAGTCTGAAGACCCAATTTCCAATTATTCGTCCCCCAGAGAAATATTTATAGACTGAAATCAAGACACTCCTTAATCTTCTCTGGTATAATCCGTTGATTATTTGCGTGACTCTTCACTGGACCCTCTCCAATTTATCAGCCTCCCTCCTGAAATGTGGAGACTAGAACTCAATTCAGTTTCCAGCAGGGTTCATACCAGTGCCAAATGCACAGTGGAAATAACTTTTACTCTGATGTCAAATTCCTGTTTATGCATCCTAGGACTGCAAAAACTGCTCATACATACTGTCTCATGTGGAACTCATATTCAGCTGAGTATTGACCTCAACCCCAAAATCTTTTTCAGGCCTTTGCTTCCCAGGATAGAATCCCTGTCATGGTGTGCACCACTCATAGGCCAGGCTGGTGCCTCCTGCTCTGGTCATCTTGAGAAACAGCTCAAGGCTGATACCCCGATCCATGGTGTACACACAATCATTCCACCTCCACAGTCTGCCTGCAGCTCCTCTCACACCCTCAGGAGCCAAAGTGCTCTTCTCATGAGTCAGCCATTTGGGTACATCCATATCCATTCACCCCCTTTCTGCAGGAGTTTAGCTCATAGTCCAGCCAGTTCCCCAGAGCAGGGGTGGGGTAAAACAGGCCTGCCCACTAGTCCAGGTTCCAGCCTACAGACTTTATGGATTGCACCCTCCTGCTGTGTCCCCCACGGCCTCACTCATCGCTGCATTTCCTAGAGCCACTTCCCCCCGAGCCACAGCACCCTCCTCAGTCTGAGAAGCCCATCCAGAGCTTGTTCTTTTCTCTCCAGATTCCCACCTGCACTGCTCTGTCTAAAACACTACAGCCCATTCCAGACACAGTTCTTCTTCCTCAAGATCCAGAGGCCAACAAAACTGAGATCTTATTATGAGATGCACTGTTGAAACATATGATAAATGGCAGTCCCTGTCCCCAAGCACTTTTCCATTCTAACAGCAAGTTACAATAAAGATCTTTGTCATAAATGAATTCACAGTAAATATTTTTCCAGAACAATTTTAAAAAGTAACAAGCTATTATTACGCTTCAAAATCCATTAGCACATTAAAAATAAGCCAAAGCAAGATCTTTTGTTTTATTTTTTTCTGCAATATTACATGTCAGCAACATGATATGGGCATGGTACCATATTAAAGTTTTCAGTAAGCAAGCCAGATTTTTCCTTTATGTAGACAGAAAAAAAAACCCTAAACATACATTACCTCATGTCAAGTGCTGGTACACAACATCTTGACAACCATATGTCAATGTATTAATAATTTAAGAGAGTTTTTCTCTAATTCAGGACTGAAAGATTAGCACAAATTATAACTTCCCCTTCAAAAACTCTCTTAAAATCCTTCCCTTAAACTTACTCAAAAGAGGTGGCATTAAACAGCTACATGTCACATTAGTGCAATTCAATTCTAGAGGTTTATCAATTCAACATTTGATCGTAAAATGAAATATTTATTACAAATGAAACACAATACATGCATATGCGTTTCACAGGGACAAAGAAATTACCATCGAGTCAGAGAAATCACAGCAGTTTTGTTCACCAGTACTCTTAACTCCCTCAAGTTAAGGCATCCTAATGCATGCAACTGCAGATATGTGAGTTCACAGGATTCAAAATGTGTCTAACTCACACAACCTCCAAAGGTAAGGAGGTCCAGCCAGACACAGAGTAAATTGCTTAATAGCACTATTTGGTCCTGATAAATAGGTATTGGTCACCCAGTTTCACTGTTCTATTGCCAATAGCCATCAAAAAACACTGACCAGAGGTTACAGCACAGAAAAATAAATAAAAATAAAAAATCCCCTCTCAGTCTTCTCCAAACTTAACAAAAACCCAATTGTTTTCAAATCTTCCAACACGTCATGTTTTCTAGACCTTATTTTTACTGTTCTTCTCTGGACTCTCTCTCTTTGTCCACATCTTTCCTGAAACGTGGAATCTAGAACAGGTCACAATATTCCAGTCTAGGCCTATCTAGAGTGTGGTACAGTGGAAGACTGACTTACTTGGGTGCGTCTACACCAGGAACTAACTAACTTCAAAGTTAATTTCAAAGTTAGGCACCACATCGAAGTAGCTAGCAGGAGTCTACATTCATTGTCCCTTACTTTAAAGCAGGGAGCCCAACTTCGAAGTCCTTACTCCATTCCCAGGAGTAAGATGCTCTACTTTGAAGGTGCTTACTTCAAAGTTGTACTCCGAAGTGAGCAACTTTGAAGTTTTTTTTGTACAGCAGACACAGCCACTTGCGTCTTACCTACAACACTCCCACTAATACATCCCAGAACGATGTTTGCGGCTTTTGCAACAGCATCACACTGTTGACTCACATTTACCACACTATGACCCCAGATCCTGTTCAGCACTACTCCTTTCGTGGCTGTCATTTTCCATTTTGTAAGGGAGCAATTGACTGCTCCTTCCTACATAGAGTTTTTGCATTTGCCAGTATTGAATTTCATCACCTTTACCTCAGACCATTTCCCCAGATCATGCTGAATTTTAATCCTACCCTCCAGAGCCCTTGCAACCCCTCCCTGCTCGTTAGGTTTTCTGCAAATAGGAAGTTGGTAACTCCATTTCTTATAGATATTTATAATATCAATTTAATCCTTAAAACTGCTTCCACCTATCTTTCATAACAGAGAAATCATGTGGGTTCCATTTCTTAAAAGCAATTTTTGTATCACAGGCATATTTACACTAAATACTCCCTCTCAGTCATCTCAAAAGTGTCAAACTTTTAATTCAGGTATTCAGTTATGATGTTGAAGAGACCCACATTTTCAAAAGACATCACAAAATCAACCACTGAAGAAAAAGCTTAAAGTAAATACTTACACTGTAAAATGTGTTTTATAACTGAAAATATTTATAAATTCCTTTACAGTCTAAAATAAAAATATGGTCATGAGATATATGAAAACCACTGAACTGTGGGGGGGGGACGACAAAGAACCTTGATTTTAAAAAATAAATTTCCTACATCTTAATCAGTTACACTGATTCACCTTACTTGTTTGCAAGCCAGTCTCAACACACCCACCTCAAAAATATGTAGCATTGAGAAGTTACAGACCAGACAAATGAATAACAATGTATTTATAAAAAGGTAGTTTCATTTGGAATATCACACAGAAAATTTTCACACAAAACATTTTAAAAAGTTGCTATAGCTGTGAACGAAAGAATCATGTTGCTTTTAGGGCTCAATTTTGAAACATCTGCACAGATACCAAGGCTAACAAAAATTCCTATAGAAACTATTTTATGCTTTTTGACAGCAGGAAAATTACAGGTGTTCTGAATCTTGATCATATGGTAGGCTAAATGCAAGCTAACAATATGGATTTAATATGTCCAAATGCAATGTCATACATCTAGTAGTAAAAGTAGGACAGCTAAGTGAACTTAAGCTCCCAGTGAAATACTACAACAAAAAGGCTAATGTAATCAAATCAGTCAGTCAGTGGATGGATATATTGGGATCTACACAATAAGAGTAAGGAGATGTCCAGTTGTGGCGTCTGCATCTCAAAAGCAAAATACTGAAAAAACCCCTAATGGCTACAGTTACAATAGTGAGTTTTCCTGAAAATAACCCATTTTTATCAAAAAAAAGTGGTGAAACATCCACACACAAAATGTATTTTGTCAACACTTTGTTGACAAAACTCAGCATTTTCACTGGCAGCATTCTGCCTCTCAGCATGAGGCATAACATTGCTGTCAACGGATTCTCTTAACGAACACACTGTTTGGATACTCTTGGATGGCCTTCTTTCGACAGACAGGGCATCCAGAACAATGGGTGATCCTGTCTGCTGTGCTTCCGCGTGCCTGTTTTGTCGAGAGAGCACCTGGGCAGTCCAGCCACTCTGTCAACAGAGCAGAGCGCTCTCCCATTTGGCTTGCATATGGCTGCACAACTCCTGTCAACAGAAGTTTTGTTTGGCAATCTCTTCTGACAGTGACTTCTGTGGACAGATTGTGGTCGACTCAGCCCTCAACGCCATCGAACTCTTACTAGCAATGGACAAACTGGACCAGGAACCAACTGTGGATGAACTGAAGAAAGCCATCAACAACACTGCAGTAGGAAAGGCCTCAGGCCCGGATGGAAGCCCTACGTGAGCTACTGTGCCTGTGCTGGAGAGAGGGAGAGGTTCCACAGGACATGTGCGACGCTAACATCATAACCTTGTATAAGAACAAAGGAGACAGAAGCGACTGCAACAATTACCGTGGAATCTCCCTCCTAAGCATCACTGGTAAACTGTTCGCTCACGTCACCCTCGGCAGACTCCAGAAGATTGCTGAGAGGGTGTATCCTGAATCACAGTGCGGATTCCGCACAGAGAGATCTACCGTCGACATGGTCTTCTCTCTGAGGTAGCTGCAGGAGAAATGCAGGGAGCAGAGGAAGCCACTCTATATTGCCTTCATCGACCTAACCAAGGGCTCCAACTTGGTCAGCAGGGATGGACCGTTCAAACTGCTCCACAAGATAGGATGTCCGCCACGGTTACTCAAGATGATCCAGTCGTTCCATGAAGACATGAGAGGAACCGCCCAACACGATGGCACATTATCGGATGCTTTCAGCATCAGGAGCGGCGTCAAACAAGGATGCGTGCTTGCTCTGACACTGTTCGGGATCTTCTTCTCACTCCTCCTTAAACACACCTTTGGATCTTCAACAGAGGGCATCTTTTTGCACACAAGATCTGACGGGAAACAGTTTAATCTTGCAAGGCTGAAAGCTAAATCTAAGGTGTGGGAAGTCCTCATCAGAGAGATGCTGTTCGCAGATGACGCTGCTGTCGTGTCACACACAGAAGACCAGCTTCAGAAGCTGCTGGATCGGTTCTCCAAAGCATGCAAGGACTTTGGGCTCTCCATCAGCCTAAAGAAGACAAATGTACTTGCTCAGGACGTTGCTGTTTCTCCATCAAATCAGCACTGACAACTATACGTTAAAGGTCGTCCATGAGTTCGTCTACCTCGGGTCCACCATCACTGACACCCTGTCCTTGGAGACTGAGCTAAACAGGAGGCTCGGTAAAGCAGCCACAACTCTCTCCAGACTCAACGAGAGAGTGTGGTATAACAACAAGCTGTACACTCACACCAAAATGCAAGTCTACAGAGCCTGCATCCTCAGCACCCTCCTTTACGGAAGTGAGACTTTGACCCTGTACGCCCGCCAGGAAAAGAGGCTGAACGTCTTTCACTTACGCTGCCTCAGGCGCATCCTTGGAATATCGTGGAAGCACAGAGTGTCCAACACTACCGTCCTTGAGCAAGCTGGAATCCCAGCTATGCACACCCTCCTCAGGCAGTGGCGGCTCCACTGGCTCGGCCACGTCCACAGGATGAATGATGGAAGGATCCCAAAAGACATCCTGTATGGCGAGCTAGCCTCTGGCAAAAGACCTCCCGGACGCCCCCAGCTGTGCTTCAAAGATGTTTGCAAGAGAGACCTCAGGGAAATAGACATCAAGCCAGACAGCTGGGAGGAGCTGACAGACGATTGCAGCAGATGGAGGCAGGAACTATACAAGGGCCTTCAGAAGGGTGAGTTGAGGATCAGACAGCTAGCAAAGGAGACACAACCCCACAGAAAGCACAGCAAGGACCTGCCAGACACCCATTACATACGCAACAGATGCAGCAAGGACTGTCACTCTCGTGTGGGTCTTCACAGTCACAGCCAACGCTGCAAATGAGGTTGCCAAATGGAACTACGAAGGGCGCAATCCATAGTCTACGTAGACTGAAGGATGCTACTGCATATATACTGCAGACATAGCCCATGAGTTTAGACAAGTGCTACAATGACCATTTGAAGAGTGGTAAAATGTTAGGAACTCTGACAAAGAGAAAAGAAAATTAAAAAGAGTGTTCTCCATGCAAATTGTATGTAGTGCTGTTTTGGCAGGAATCATACCAGCTGAATGATTTCTTTTTGGAAAGGATGAGCCACTAAAAGCACCTCTCGCTCTACAAATGCTGCATTGCATAACATCTTGCCTTTACTCCTAGACAGAATAATTCAGAGGGCTGATCTTATTACCACTGCTTTCTTGTGTCTGCTGTATTTTAGATTTTGAAAACACATTGCATGCACACATTATGCTTATTTTCAAGCAAGCACATAGCAGTCTTCAATCAAAATGAAGTGAACTAAAAGGTGACCGAGTAACCCCATGGTAATACCAAAAGATCTTTTCAATTTCTGGCTGCTCTATGATCTACTCATGTGGTAATATGGAAGTGTCAGCTCCACGGGCAATAGAAACTACACAAACACTTCCACTCAACGACTGCATGGACATTCTGTGAGGTAATTTATAACACTGCTTGTATAACAACCAGGAAAAAAATAAGAAAGAGACTTGAGTCCACAAATCCGTAACTTTTTGTAAACAGAAATTCAGCTGAAAAAATGGGGGATAAGACTACACCTTCATTTGACAATATATAAATTATCTACCAACCTCTAAAACAAGAAATCATTTGAACCGTGTATTATATTTATTATGATTTCATAAAAAAGTAGATGTGATATTCAAGAACTATGGTAAGAGCTAAGTCATCTGTGAATAAAGTAGGACTGTCAATTGCAGTTAATTTAGGCAATGCAAAACAAACTAAATGGATTAAAAGCCTGTTGATTACCATTTTAATTCAATTTTTTTAAAAAAATAGCAAATTACATGCAAAACAGCTTCAAAACTGCTTTTAAAAATGCAGTATAGAATTTGTGAAAATTCCAATAAGTGACTGAAATTATAAACATGTAATAAATGGGTCTCCCAAATTAGTGAAGCCTAAGAAGAGATGATTCAAATATTTGAAAATAGACTGTGTGTGCAAAAGACTGCTAAAGGTCCAGTTCTGCGAGATGTGAAGTGTCTCTGAAAGATGCCCAACGCCAGTTCTGATGCTGATAGAAGCCGAGGGAACTCAATGTTTGATCCATAGAAAATAACTGCATCAGTCTTCCAGCTTCTTCAACTGCTTATAGGGCTTCACAAATTATCTGTGTTCTTCATGATGAAAGCGACCATCTTGATAACTGCATGCTTGAGCACACTACAGTTCACAATCTTGAAACATTCCACATAGGATTCCAATACCCACCTCATATGAAAAAGATCCATGATGAAACTGCATTAAATCTCATTAATCAAGTCCTGACTTGCATAGAAGTTTACATCCCTGATGCCTCAAAAGAATATCAGTTACAATGGCTTGCAATTCAAAACAGCATTGCTTCAATACATGCATGTAAAATCAACTCACTCCCTTCCATATTTTTTCTGCTACCTTCTGTTGTCAGTCAGAGAGCTACCATATCATTATACTCTTTAACGGCTCTAAGACTAACTGGTCTTTTAAAAAAAGTCAGAATTATGTGAAGTGCAGAGTGATTACCTGAATGTGGTGTTCCAGAACTCTAAAGAAGGGATAACGGTGGGAGAAGGGGCAGAATCTTTTTCTATGGTGACAGGATGTTTGATGAATATATAAGGATGAATATAGGCAAACAACACAAGAAAGCAGGGGCAAGATTAGAAAGGCAAAGGCACAAAAGGAGCTCAAACTAGCTACAGGCACAAAGGGAAACAAGACGACTTTTTATAAATACATTAGAAGCAACAGGAAGATGAACGACAGTGTAGGCCCATTGCTCAGTGAGCAGGGTTAAACAGTAACAGGAAACTTGGAAATGGCAGAAATGCTTAATGACTTCTTTGTTTTGGTCTTCACACAGAAGTCTGAAGAAGGAATGCCTAGCACAGTGAATGCTAGTGGGAAAGGGGTAGGTTTAGAAGATAAAATAAAAAAAGAACAAGTTAAAAATCATTTAGAAAAGTTAGACATCTGCAAGTCACCAGGGCCCGATGAAATGCATCCTAGAATACTCAAGGAGCTGATAAAAGAGGTATCTGAGCCTTTAGTTATCATCTTTGGAAAATCATGGGAGACAGGAGAGATTCCAGAAGACTGAAAAAAGGGAAAATACAGTGTCCATCTATAAAAAGGGGAATAAGAACAACACAGGAAACTACAGACCAGTCAGGTTAACTTCTGTGCCAGGAAAGATAATGGAGCAAGTAATTAAGGAAATCATCTGCAAACACTTGGAAGATGGTAAGGTGATAAAGAACAGCCTGCATGGATTTGTAAAAAACAAATCATGTCAAATCAATCTGATAGCTGTCTTTGATAGGATAACGAGCCTTGCGGATAAGGGAGAAGTGGTGGATGTGGTATACCTAGATTTTAGTACGGCATTTGATATGGTTTCGCATGATATTCTTATCAATAAATTAGGCAAATACAACTTAGATGGGGCTACTATAAAGAGGGAGCAAAACTGGCTGGATAACCGTACTCAGAGTAGTTATTAATGGTTCTCAATCCTGCTGGAAAGGTATAACAAGTGGGGTTCCGTGGGGGTCTGTTTTGGGACCGGTTCTGTTCAATATCTTCATCAACAATTTAGATATCGGCATAGAAAGTAAGCTTATTAAGTTTGCAGAAACTTACTGGGAAAGGTTGCAACTGCTTTGGAGGATAGGGTCATAATTCAAAAGGATCTGGACAAATTGGAGAAATGGTCTGAGGTAAACAGGATGAAGTTCAATAAAGACAAATGCAAAGTGCTCCACTTAAGCAGGAACGATTAGTTTCACACATACAGAATGGGAAGCTACTGTCTAGGAGGAGTATGGCAGAAAGGGATCTAGGAGTTATAGTGGACCACAAGCTAAATATGAGTCAACAGTGTGATCCTGTTGCAAAAAAAAAAAAAAAGCGCAAACATGATTCTAGGATGCCTTAACAAGTTGTTGTTAACAAGACAGAAGAAGTCATTCTTCTGCTCTCCTCTGAGCTGGTTAGGCCTCAGCTGGAGTACTGTGTCCACTTCTGGGCACTGCATTTCAAGAAAGATGTGGAGAAACTGGAGAGGGTCCAGAAAAGAGCAACAAGAGTGATCAAAGGTCTAGAGAACATGACCTATGAAGAAAGGCTGAAAGAATTGGGCTCATTTAGTTTGGAAAAGAGAAGATTGAGAGGGGGCATGATAGCAGTTTTTGGGTATCTAAAAGGGTGTCATAAGAAGGAGAGAGAAAACTTGTTCTTCTTGGCCTCTGAGGATAGAACAAGCAGCAAGGGAGGTTTAGGCTGGACATTAGGAAAAAGCTCCTAAGGTGTCAGGGCGGTCAAACACCAGAATAAATTGCCTAGGGAAGCTGTGGAATCTCCATCTCTGGAGATATTTAAGAACAGGTTAGATAAATGTCTATCAGTGATTGTCTAGACAGTACTTGGTCCTGCCATGAGGGCAGGGGGCTGGACTCAATGACCTCTCGAGGTCCCTTCCAGTCCCAGTATTCTACGTACAGGATGCCAGAAGGTTGGCATCCCTACTAAGTTATGGTTGTGGTACACTGTTGTTTTGTTAGTGGTAATGTGGACTGTCTCTGAATGAATGGAGTAGAGCAGTCTTTCTTAAACTGTGCTCTGTGGAACACAGGTGTTCCATGACCAAGCAGGTGTGCTACGAGCGTCTGACCATTTTTTGTATCATACATTGAAGGTATATATTTTCTGTTATTAAAATTAGACACAATTGTTACTTCTTTATTCCTATGATACTTGATTAAACTACTTCCTTTTGGTTTTGCTGTATATTTCGCTATTTGGTTTTTTTTGGTGGGGGGGGGGTCTGATAATTTTTTAAAGAAAATTTTCCATAGGTATTATGCAAAAACAAAATTTTTGTTTGGTGTTCCCTGGTCTCAAAGGCTACATTTATACCAGAGAGTCCTGTAGACAAAACTAGGGTTTTGTCAACAAAACCTGCAGAGCTTCTACACACACACAATCTGTTTTTTTTGACAGAAACTGTTGACAAAAAAGCTACGCAGACGCTCCGAGGGCCCTTCTGTCAACAGAGCAGATGGAACGACTGATCTACTTTTATGTCTAGATATGATCTGTCAACAGAAATATCTCAGATATTTCTAGTACAGACGTAGCCACTAAGTTTAAGAAACACCAGAGAAGAGGATACATACTGTTAGACAGCTTAACTTTGCATTTCTTTGCTTTTGAAGTCTTGTACAAGGTATGTTATGTTCAGATCACCCTCAAATGATACACAACATAGTGCTTACTACTTTTATGCACATAATTTGAGAAGTACTGGTAAGATCATAAACGATTGGAAAGAAGCTACCTGAATAGCTGTTTCAGTCTCAAAATATGCCTTCCCTTCAAAAGACCATATACAGGCAGTATTTTTTAGTTTGGGGGCATATGACTCATTATAATACAATAAGAACAGTTTCTGTCATCTAAACCATCACACAAAAATAACCAGAGGCTACAAAAGAAGACTGTTGGTAATGGCAAAGTTTCCATTACTGACTTCAAGGGAAGCAAGACTGGGTCCTATTGTTTTTAAAACACCTGAAGCTTCTTTTCTTAAAAGGAAGACTAGTCTAGAATGAACTGTTTGCTTTAGCCCGTATTTTATATTAAGACAGAGAGGAAATTGTCTGCAATAATTACTAGTACTGTGTATTCCTCAGTTTCGCTCTATGCTTTGCATTATTCCTCTTTGGGTCTTCTAGGCTAAAAGTGCACTTGGAGCAGAGAAGGGAGACACAAGGTGTTGTGCCACCTAGTTGGCTGGGGTGGAATGAATGAGTCAGTAAAACGTTGACTGAAACCAATCCATATCTATGGAGGATTCAAACTACAAAAACAATGGGAGCTTCCCCGGTACCTCTCTAAATTCCTAAATTCATAATATTGTCCCTTATGAGGGAGTATCTCCAAAGTACAATGTTCCACTAACATCTCTCTGTACAAGGACTGTTAAAAGCTAGGCATAACATGGATCCTATGAGCTCTCATCTGAAAGGCTGAGTTTCAAGCCCTGTAGAAAAAACAACTGAACTCCTGGGAAGTGAATCCTTGCTGGGCCTCTTAGTCTGTCAGTTGATCTATTTGGCTCTTTGATGCATGCCATCTCAGTAAAGCTGCATGCCAAATCCTCAGCCGCTGTAATACAGAATAGGGAATGGAAAAACTCGCCCATCACACCTCTCGCCTCAGAGGATTTAGTAGTAAACATTTTCACAAACCTCTCAATGTTACTAACAAAATGTACCAGACTCCACCACACTATTAAAGTTAAAATGTGATCCTGTTGACCTGACAGAATCAAAAGGGTGAAGAGAAGTATTAAAAATGGGCATACCAATTTAGAAGTAGATAGCAAATTGTTGCAGGCCAGACAAAAAAGAAACCAGACAAGCAAAGGATTAAAGAAGACTATCTTCTTGTGAAAAATGATACTCAGTGTGCTTTCTCCTAGTTTTTGAGTAGCTCTTCCTTTCTCATACATCCTTCCCACCCACTGCAACAAAAAAAAAAAAAGAATCACACAGTGCTTCCCTGGCACCATGCAATTCACAAGAACTGTTCAATTGTCATTTGTTTCATGTCGTTCTTTCTGCACCTCCTCCCATCACCAGCACTGCATGTGTTGTAGGCCACTGTCTAGGTTACAAAGGATCCCGCAGAATTCTCCCAAATGGTAAACACACACACAAAACGGAAAAAGCCGGATGAATGGGATAACAGGTATTTTGTAATTCTGTTCCACATGAAATCTTCCACTAGAAATCAAAGTGTCAACCTGGAAATCTTCCATTGCTAAACATCTCAAATAGAGCATAAACATTTGATGACATGACTGAGGCTCAGCAGTGTTGTGTACACAGCTTGAAAATCCCCTTTGAATGACAGCCAGGTGTTAGGTTTGGGCCTCCAAAAATGATTTCTTTAGCCATCAAATTATATAATCAAGGAAGATATGAAACAGCAGCAAATACTCCAGAATACAGCAGAACCCCAACTTATCTAGAGGTTGCGTTCCTGCACACCCCCGCTTAAGTCAAATTTCGTGTTACTCGGGGAAGCCAGGAAACTGACCAGCACTGCTGCGCTGGTCAATTTCCCCACTCCAGTGAGCAGCAGGGAGCTGGAGCCTGGCTACCAGGTCCCTGTCACTCCCAGGAGACAAGAACCTGATCAGCACTGCTGAACTGGTCAGTTTCCCAGATCCTGTCAATGGCAGCAGCCAAGAGTCAGGCTGCTGCCCCAACAGGAGCTGTGAAACCGCTGCTCTCAAGGATGGTGAGAGCCAGGCTGCTGCTCCTGTCAGTGGCAGCGGCCTCTCCTGTCAGAAGTGGGGAGCTGGCACCTAGCTTCCAGCTGCCTGCCGCTCACCAGCGCTACGGCACTGGTCAGTTTCCCCAGCTCCCCTGAGAAGCAGGCAGCATGGAGCCAGGCACCAGCTCCGCGCCACTCAGAGTCACGTTAGCCCAAGATTTGTGCAACTTGAGTTCATGTATCTTGGGGTTCTGCTGTATGTCCCCAGCCAAGACTGCACTACTGGCCACAGTGTCTTTCAAACCATACATCTCCCTCAGTTGTGCACCACAGAATTGGGGTATTTGTTTTTAAATTATACTTTGTCCACACTACTGAAATGGCAAGCTTCACAGTTTTCTGACTGACAAATCAGCATGTGCCACAATTTAACTTTGAGACATGGAAAAATTTATGAAGTGCAAAAAAGCAGCAAGGCCTGAAATCACAAAAGGCGTTGGGTGTCTAAGCCCCTGTTTTAGGCACCTATATCTCAATTTAAGGACCACTGTGATGCATAAAATGCCCACTGATCTCTGAAGATGCCTAAACTCACTCAGAGCCCAAGTCTTTGCAGTACAATTTCCCTAGCTGCCTAACTTTCTGCTTCTGGACACTGCAAACTGCTGTCTCACCAGAGGCACCCAATCACCTATCTCCCACCAAAGCACCAGAGCAAGTCACGTAGCAGGAAAATGTATATACATTTTTCCATCTCCTCATATTCAAGGCCCAATCCAATAGGCAGGCTCAGACGGTACCCAACAGGTGAGTTCACACAAAATAGCTCAAGTGGGGAAGAGGACTTTATTTTTACCCTAAGCAGTGTGCCAGAAGTTATTCACTTGGAATACAGGTTCAAGTCCCTCCTCCAGCTCAGGGGATGAAATATTTGAACAGGAATCTCTCCCCTCTCTGGAGACTGCTCTAACAGCTGGGCTGTGGGGTATTTCAGTAGGGTGCTTGCACAGTCTCCCCTGGAGAATCTAGATAAAGCATCACTGACAAAGAGAAAATGGATCTCATCTCCTACCTCCTAGGTGAGCACTTCAACCAGCAGCTCACGCAGAATTATTCTCATATGTGTACACACTCTCATGCTCCCTCTCTGACCCAAACAATATTTAAAGAGTATTCCTCCTCCTCCTCCTCTTCGGCCCACCACGGCTTCCTGCTAACAGTATAGGTGCCTACAGCCCAGCAACAGTTTGCAGCTGAGAATCCTAGGAAAAGAGAAGTACACTCTTGCAGCCCAGACTGAGGCACCTGTTGCAGACAGTAGGTTTTAGCATGCATCCCTCTCATTGGCCCCTCGGGCCGTTCCCTCTCTAGCATGCTTGCTTTTGTAAATCACAGTTCCTATCTCCTCATCACTGTACTGGAGCCTGTGCACTTCACTCAGGCTTTGTGAATCACACTCATTTTCTAGCTGCCTAAAGGCAATACGACATTTAGCATCACCAGTCCTAACTCCTCTTGTGCATTTGGGTTCATGTGCTTCTAGAACTTCCCGAGACCGATTTCAACCCCCACCCCAACTCCAGCAATATAAGGAGTAGCCATCGCCACTGTGCCCAGAATACAAGAGAGACTGTAACCGAGACTGAATGATGGGCAAATTAAGGAAAAGAAGCCAGCAGCTGCAGCTGGATCCTGTGCACCTCATTCATCCAGGTACACCAGCCCAAGCAGTTTGTGCTTCAGTGGAACTACTCTTGCATTGAAAAATGGACATGTGCTTAAGTAATTTGTTGTACTTGGACCTGTCTGAAGAGCAGAAGGAACAACTGAGCCAATCACTCGTACAGTAACTTAACACAACAGATTTAGATCAGCGTCAGAGATGCTCCAGCAAAATAAGAAAAAATAATTTGAGTAGAATTTGTTATATAAAAAAGGTTTAATTTAAATATTCACCCAGCAACAAACAGTATCACTACCTTGTGACAAGGCTAATTTATTATAAAAACAGGTAAAGATATGCTAATGAATGATACTCCAAAGGAACGTTGAGAGGCTTAGCTCATGTTTCCAAACTAATCTGCACAGAAAATATATGAAATTTCTGAATATGGGCCCCCCAGTCCCAACCTTAAATCTCTAGTCTAAGATCTAGATTCTGGTTGGGGGCCACTGACCGACAGACAACTCAGTCAGGGGCCACACAAAATAAATAAATAAAAATCACTGGTGTAGTACTAAGACGACCATATCTCCCTGTCCCAAATACGGGATAGGGAGATGGGGCGGGGTGGTTGGCTCCTCCAAGCCCCAGGAAGCCAGGCAGTAGGTGGCACCCCACAATTCCCCCAACCAGCAGCAACAAGCAGCAAGTGGCAGTGGAGCCATTTCCTGCCCCCTCCCATCAAAGCCCACAGTCTGGATCCAGCTGTGACTTGCCCGATCCAGCCCATGAGGCTCGGGGATCCCCACCCTCCCATCCCATTGTGGGCCAGATGGTATCACAGAATCACAGGGCTGAAAGGGACCTCAGGAGGTCATCTAGTCCAGCCCCCCGCTTCAAGCAGGATCAACCCCCACTAAGTCATCCCAGCCAGGACCTTGTCAAGCCAGGACTTAAAAACCTCAAGAGACGGAGAATCCACCACCTCTCTAGGCAACGCATTCCAATGCTTCACCACCCTCCTCGTGAAGTAGTTTTTCCTACCATCTAACCTACACCTTTCCCTCTTCAACTTCTGACCATTACTCCTTGTTCTGCCATCTGACACCACTGAGAACAGTTTCTCACCCTCCTCTTTAGAGCTCCCCTTCAGGAAGTTGAAGGTTGCTATTAAATCACCTCTAAGTCTTCTCTTCTGTAAACTAAACAAGCCCAAATCCCTCAGCCTATCCTCATAGGTCTTGTGCTCCAGACCCTTAATCATTTTTGTTGCCCTTTGCTGAACCTGCTCCAGCAAATCCACATCCTTTTTATACTGGGGGGCCCAAAACTGGACACAATATTCCAGATGTCGCCACACTGAATAAAGAGGAATAACTTCTTCTCTAGATCTGCTCAAAATGTTCCTCCTAATGCACTGTAGTATGCCGTTAGCCTTCTTGGCTACAAGGGCACACTGTTTACTCATATCCAGCCTTTCATCCACCATAACCCCTAGGTCCCTTTCCATTGTACTGCTGCTGAGCCAGTCGGTCCCCAGCCTGTAACAATGTTTGGGATTCTTCCGCCACAGGTGCAGGACTCTACACTTCTCCTTATTGAACCACATCAGATTTGTTTTGGCCCACTCCTCCAATTTATCCAGGTCCCTCTGGATTCTTTCTCTACCCTCCAACATATCTACCTCTCCCCTTAGTTTTGTGTCACCTGCAAATTTGCTGAGGGTGCAATCCAGTCCCTCATCCAGGTCATTAATAAAGATGTTGAATAACATCAGCCCCAGAACTGAGCCTTGCAGCACTCCGCTTGAAACAGACCGCCATCCAGATATTGAGCCATTGACCACTACGTTGGGCCCGAACATCAAGCCAGCTTTCTATCCATCTTATAGTCCAAGGATCCACTCCATATTTCCTTAACTTATGGACAAGAATGTTGTGGGAGACCGTATCAAAAGCCTTGCTGAAGTCAAGGTATATCACATCCACATCAAAAGGTATGGAGGGGAGCCCTGAGATCTGGACCCAGACAAGCCATGGTCCAGATGTGGACCATGGTCTGGGGGTTCTTTACCCCGATCTAGATCTTACTTCTTCTGAAAAAGCCTCTAATGGCCAGAGATACTTGGAAAGTTTTCAACCCCCTCCCCGAGACCTTGCTTCCCTCTCAGGTGACAGAGGAGATCATCACCAGGACAGTGACTGACTGTGATGGAGACAGACAACCACCGAGGGATACGGGCAGGGAACGCCCCTGTTGCCTTCCCTGATGGACTCCAGACTCTGGTTCTCTAGAGCATTACTTAGTCTCCCACAGAGGCTTCAACCATTTTCCTTTTACCCCGACCCTAAGGCCCTGCTTCCCTCTTATGTCATCGAGACCATTGCCAGCACTTCAACTGACTGCAGCCGGACAGAGGGACATGAGATGACTGCCAAGAGAGCTGATTGAGGATGACAAGGGACCGTGGTAGGGGAAGAATTGGCTTCCATTGCCTGATGGACCGAGCTTTTTTTTTTAAGTCTTAGAACTTATCCCCAAGAGGAGCAAATTCCTCCAATTACTGTATTTCTGTAAGTTGACAATTAAGACTCTTGTCTGTTATGGGTGTTTGCTCAGGGACTACATTTTGACTAAAGTGTTATTTACTCATCACATGTATCTGGGAGAAGGCAAAATACGATGTCCAGTTAGCCGTATTTGGTGCTTGGTACTACTGTAACCTGCTTTTGCACAAAAATGATTTATGAGAGTTTTATTTCTTATCCTGTCAAATTTGGCTGTTAATTTGTTGTATACATTTGCTCAATAAAGCTCCTCTACCTAGAAAATATTATTTCAATACAATATTGTGACAATTAAATTACACCATCAGAAAGAAAATTATGTCAACCTAAAACGGAATACTGTAACATTAAATTAAGGCAAGGTTTTGACAAATCCATGAAATCAAACCAAAATAATTTCTAATGAGTCTAAAATTTAACAATCAGAAAACAGTTACGTAACAAGGACACTGTTTTAGTTCACAGATCTCCTCCCCAGATGGATTCAGTCATAGATGCTGATTTTATTAAGAAAAATCAGTTTCTGATGCTTCTCATTCCTGTTACCTCTAGTGCTAAGGTATCTATGGCCGTGTTTACACTAGCAAGTTCTTTTGGAAAATCAGGCCCTTTTTCAAAAGAACACTTGGAGCGTCCACACACAAAATGCACTCTTTTGATCCAAAATCAAAAGAACGTGGCTTTTCTGGCAGACGTCTTCCACTCCCAGATAAGAAAGAGCACTCCTTTCGAAAACAGCAGGGTCTTTGTGGACACTCTCTATTGAAAGAGCGGATCAATCTTTCAATCTGCTTTTTTGTGTGTGGATGCACTCTTCTGAAAGATTTTCCAGAATATCATCTTTAGAAAGATCGCTGTAGTGTAGACGCAGCCTATGCGTGGCTGAACTGATTCCTTTCTGGCTTATAGATCATCAACAAAAATTATTAGCTAACTAGCTAACTATGTTAGAATACAGATTTGCACATTGTTATTAAACATTAAGTACACAGTAATGTCATCAGCTGAATCAGGTTTACTGGTGGTGAAGCACAAGCTAGAAAGAACACAACTACATTTTCCAATACTGTATTGAGTGTGTAGGGCTGGTAGCTGAGGCGAAACATTGTTACTCTTAAAACTGAGCAAACTGTAAATGTTATCACTTGAAATACAACTATTATGGTGATTTATAAATGCCATTTTACAGTCACTTTTTAATGAAGAATAGAAAGGGGCCATCACTGGACAGGACTACCAAATAAAATGAGAAAGGACAAACTACAGAAAGTCCATACGACTTTATAAAACAGATTTACTAAGTTGTTCCAATTGTTGCCTTCTGCTCCAAAACTGGGAGGGGTGGGGGGGAGATTCCTATAAAACCTAATCCTACCCTGTTACAATTAAAAATAAAATGTTAATATTTAATACCTGGGATTTGTTGATCAACTATTACTTACAGGGTAATAGCTCCACTAAAAAAATTTGTATCAAAAGGAAAGGTAGTTATTTAGTAACAACTAAACAATTCTAGTATAAGACCTCTACAACAAAAACATTTGAGACAATTTTCTCCTTGAACACATAGCTCCTAATATGAGAATTACATATGACCTCTGAAGACAGCATAAATACCCACATTTTTTTTAAAGGAATGGAATTTCATGGAACAATAGCCAGAAACTAGTGAACCATAAAATTTACTTCCTGTCACACCTCGAATAAAATATTACATTATACATTAAAATTTGCTATGATCTCTCATATTTTGAAAAATGTACAAACTGAAATGAGATAGAACAATTCACTTAAATTTTAAATATAAAGGAAAATGTGAAAGCAAATTGCTTTCTAGTAAATGTAAGCACCACCTTCGGAAAAAAACAGACCACTCATCTCTGACAGGTTTTAGCACTTACTTAGTGAATGACATTTTTAGGAGTTGCACATTCTTATGTGCTATTGAGAATGGCAGTAGAAACTACATTGCATCTGTATTTTTTTTTTAAGAGTAAACCTGCTAGAAACTAAAATGTGTTCTGTGAGGCTTTTTTCCAGAACTGGAGTCTAAATTGGATTCCTTTTCAGCTCATTGTCAACAGGATTGCTGAATAAACTGTCGTACAAGGTAGAAACTTCCTGAACTGATCCATGAAATCTCCATCTTCTAATTTCATGTTTCCCCAATATTTATTTACTGCTTTAAATGTGTGTGCAGACATGCACACCAATCAGGTACAAATTAGTTAAGTTGAAGAATAGCCAGGAGTATTCAATATCTAATTTGAAAACGGTATATATTTTCAAACAATTAGAAAACACTAAGCTGTAAATATAGGTCCCCATTCTGTTCCCAATGAAGTGAGCAGTAAACTCCCATGAACTTCAGTGGTACAGGATCAGACCCAAAGGCTCCCGTTGAGTAAAGAACGTAAGTATATACTTAAGATTAAGCATGTAATTAAGTGATTTACAGTGTACTGCCTTAGCTAGTTTACATAACTATCTGACTATATTAACATTAGACTTGTCTTTTCCCCTTCTCTCCTTCTGGTTTTCCTCAATTATAGTATTTACTGCACTCTGGTGTCAAGTCTTGGTTGAAATTGGATTAACTCTCTGAGGTAGCAACCACACTGGAATCCTAACTGGAGGCTGCATACAACAAATTAATAAAATAATAATGATGTAGTTGATTTGCATTTAGAACTGCAATATATCCAGGGACCCAGATTCACTACCAGTAAACGTAACTCCACACAACAGTATTGGCATTAAGGAACCTTACGCCCACAATGAACTCAGCTCCCAGTAGTCAAACAACAGAAAGTCCTACACAGTATTATCCATGATCAAGTTAGATTTCTTGTTGTATTTTTCTATAAATAATAAAGCCCTGATTCTGCAATGTGCTCAGTTAGACCCCACTCCTTGTGTAGAGTTTCACTGCAATGTGCAGCTACAGAAATGCGTTTGTGCACATCTCATTGCAGGATTAATATTCTAAGTTTGGGCCATCTGAAAATTAGTAAGAGTTTGGAGAGTGGAGGAAAGAGAAAGAAAAGGAAAAGGGTTTTGCTTAAAATGCACATAAATCAAAAACTAAAAATAGCCGCCATTCATGTAGCAGAGGGAGTTCTGTATACTTATTACAAAACTATGCATCTACCATTTAATAAACATGGAAAGCTGATGAAACCATCCAGCATATAGAACTTCAAACTTGCATGCCAAGCAAAGATGCTGATTAGTTATAAAATTCAAAGAAATATCACAAGATACAAAAAGATCATAGAATTACCTTGTTCCAGTCTAAAGCATAGAGAACGTTTTGCAGCTTCTATCTCAGGAGTTGGATGATCCAGAATATGTCTACACCACTGGAGAGGACTCAGTGATTTCTCTTGGGGAGTGAGGGTCTTAGTAGGCGAGATATACAACCTCAATTAAAATATGCAGAAATATTAGCATGTACCCAGCACATAAACTTGAGTTTTTTGTATACCTGATTGACTGGGTATTAAGAACTCATGTCTCCGACACTAACATCCCAAAAATACTTTATTCTTAACAGCAACTAAGCTTCCAAGCCCAAATTGGGAAAAGTTAACCAAGATATAAACTCATGTCATAATTAATGTAATACTACAGTTTTTATAGACAGTACACATTAGACAATCTGTTTCTTTTGGGTATATTTTCTATGAGAATTTAATACTCCTTGTTGATTAAATCCTTGCAGTGTTTCGTTTTGTCATTAAGAACTTCATGGTAACATCTTTTACATTCTTACTTTCAGTGATTTACCCAATCACACCAGAACTGACAGAAATGTAGTTTTCACAGGCAGTATATCTGCCACATGAGGACAAAAAGATCTTCTATATCATACTGTACATTACATACATACAGTAGAACCTCAATTTATGTGAGGGTTGTGTTCCCATGTACCTTCATGTAACTGGATTTTTGTGTAAGTCGGGGGCAACTTTTTTCCCTGGCGGAACACACGTTCGGCAGCCAAGGAAGCAGCAGGAGCACCTAGAGCTCCTTTTGCAAGGTGAGTCCTGGGGTTCAGGGGACAGCTGGGGAGGGTTAAGCCTGGCGGTGGGCAGAGGGGTTAAGCCCGGGGGCGGTTAGTGGATCTGAGCCAGAGCCATGCATGTGGGGGGGGGGCAGCTGAACTGGGGCAGGGGAAGCTGAGCCAGAGCCACACGCAGGGGTGGTGAGCCTGGCCGCGCAGGGTTTGAGCCCGAGCCGCATGTGACAGGCAGTAAGCTGGAGCCAGAACCTGGCATGGGGGTGAGGGGTGAATCAGAGCCATGTGTGGGTGGTGAGCGGAGCTGGGAGGGTGTTGAACCAGGGCTGCAGAGAGTTTGAACGGGGGAGAAGGTGTTTGAACTGGGGCTGCTCGGGCCCAGGGGGCCTGAGCCAGGGACGGGGAGAGCAGGATTACTGAGTTGCACTTAACTCACATTAATGTGAGTTAAGCGCAACTCAAACTCGTGCCTTATGAGGGTTTACTGTATTTTGGGAAATAAATTGGGAATTAAATTTGGGATTTAAAAATGTTTGCTAGAAGATGATGATCATTACACTCCTGGTTCCATCCAGAAGAACGAACATGGAGAACAAGAGGTGTAAGATAAGCTGCTCTATTTTTGTCAGGCTTAGAATACAATCAGTAGCTAGCCCCCAGGGATAAGTGTATCGGACTATCTAGTAATCTCCTGTGCCCCTAAGGCAGAGTTTATGTTTCTACTGGTGCTTAAATCACTACATAGCACAGGGTTTTATGGCTTTCACAAGTAAGTTCTCTAAGCCAGTGTTTACCCTGCTGTTGGAGTCCTGACGGATTTTGACAGGCATGCAGACACCAGTTCACCCAGGAAAGCACATATCTTTCTGGATAAACAAACATGAGCTGTTTAAGACAGCTCTCAGCTTCTTCACTGGACCTCATACCTTGGCTGTATAACCACCATATGAATTAGAAACAAACTCTTAAGTAGGGTATCAGAAGCAGAACAAAAAGGCACACTGGCCATGAAATATGAACAGCAGATATAAAAAGTTTAAGGTCAAGACAAAGGGACAAGTCTCAGATGATTACTGATTAGAGAGAGTCCTTCACAGGTAAACTATTGGTGCAAACCCTGCTCATCTCAGTAGTTAGCCATTATTATGTAATGCCTGCTGAGTAGTTTTTGGTTGGGGAGAAATACTGACACATGCAATCCAGCTCCTAATGTAGGCGTGAGCAAACTTTTTACATCAGGCCCCCCATTTTGTCCCTGCAATTAAGCGGGGCCCGCAACCTGTCTAATAAAATTCTATTTCTGTTATGTTCATATATTTAAAAAAAGGCCTTCCAGCATGTGCCAGTCTATGTGAGGCAGCAACATGAACTGCAATGGTGGAAGGACAATGCACACAATGGGAGAAAGGATATTCACTATATGGATGGAGTGAAAGCATCTTTGAAGAGCCAGCCCTCCCCAGGCAGATATTAAAACAAAACATTCACTCTGTTTAAAGAGCCCTCTCAACTCCAGCAGTCTCCAGTAGTTCATGTTGCTGTTTCAAGAGCCTGACCCAGCTTCGGTGAAAAAACAAAACAACTCCCTGATGTTTAAAGAGCCTGCCCCCTTTCCGCAGACCTCCCAAGCAGACTTCTGAAGTAAACAAAAGAGCTAAAGATCAAAAAGGCCTGGACTCTCTCTGGGGAAGCTGAAACCAGGGGCTGTGCCAGTAAAAGCTTACTCCAAACTCAGCTGCCTCTGCAAAATGTGAGGGGTGGGCAGCTGAGCCAAGAGAGGCTACAGAGATGCAATTGAGGGCCTCGATGGGGGGGGCGGGGGGGAGGGGAGGAGACCCAAAAATGAATCCAGCCCTCTCCCAGCAGAGGGGCAGGCAGCACATGAACACAGCACAGCTCTTCACAGAAGCTATGGGGAAGCAGCGGAGATCCCCTGCAGGAAGGGAGCTGATTGTGCTGCACCCCCTTTTGAAATCTCGCACTCTCTAGTTTGCACACCCATCTTAATGAATAAGTGCCTTCATCATAACTTTGCAACCCCAGCAGACTTCCAGGACTGAATTTGTCTGACAATAGGGCTGAGTTCCCTAGATCTAGTGGTTGACTACACAATTAATATTCATTATTAAAAACTATAGTGAGCCTCACACATAGTGATAACATTTTCCTAGACTCCCTGTTAATATTCAGACATATTTTGAAAGTAAAATATGTAACTGATGAGTTCTAAATACTTTGATGTTTATGCAGAAAGAGGACAAAGAAATAGTTTTGACATGTTTGTAATAAATTTTTTTTTTCCTTTTGAACTGCAGCGATTTTTAGAACACTTACAAA
The DNA here is from genome assembly GCF_033958435.1 of Carettochelys insculpta. NCBI lineage: Eukaryota > Metazoa > Chordata > Testudines > Carettochelyidae > Carettochelys > Carettochelys insculpta. Next base: position 88,971,734 of record NC_134137.1, on the reverse strand, counting down.
AGCATTCAGGACTCAATATTTTAAAAAAATCAGCAATTAGGAGCGCATTGGCTTTCTTGATTTGACACGTTATTAAAAAAAAAGGATGATTTTGATGATCTGTTAAATAAGATTAACAGTAACTCCACAGCAGCTAACTGAAACTACTGCTGAGCAGCACCGCAGATCACTGAAGATTGATCTTGGAAGGAAACATGTAATGCATCCTTACTTGGGTTTTTTTTTTTTTTTTTTTTTTTTTTAAAGTTGCTGTCCTTCCTATGAACACCAATGGCCAAATTCAACACCTTGATAAATATGTTCAGTTACAACTGATACCATACACCAGTGGAGTTTGCCCCTAAAACAGCAAGATTCTTTCCAAAGAGTAAACCAATCTTGATAAATCACCACCACTGGCATTTTCACTGGAATACTTGAAATAATGTTGATGCACTACAGCCCTAAAAAGGTATACATGAACAAAACATTATTAAAATGGGACTGACCAAGCAAAGTGAGCACCCCAAATCAACTAAATGAGACCACAGAAGCAGCATCCCATCAGATTATCTGGCATGAGCAATAAAGGAAGTTTGAAATTATATAAAACTGATTGATCCAGACATGTTCTGTAAACAGTCCATCACAATTAAATTATCTTCAGAATCAGATGGTACTAAAAAGTCAAGTGTGATAATCACTTCCAACCCATCTATAATTGTTGGTAATTCCCAGGAGAAGGGCTTCAAAATTTAGGTCTGTTACCTAAAAATCTTCACACAGTTGTTACTGAGTCTTTAAGACCCTACCTACTCCAGCAAAATAACCATGTTTAAACATGATTCTGGGTCAACTACATTATATCATGATATTCTCTTAGCTGCAAGGATTTTAAGACTGTATTAGAATATGTTAAGAAACCATGGTCACTTGGAAAAACACTCAAACTAAAACACTGCTGTTTATCATCATTGTAACATTCTTTTTCCCACTAACATATTTTAACAGAGTTGTGTTACAATCATGCTCAAATGTAGTTAGTTCTGTAATGCAGACCAGGTCTTCCAGGTCATTTTCTATAATATTTATTAGCTCTCCTCAGAATTACCACACAAATTGTTGACATATACAACCTACAAGACACAAAACAATTCTGAGTGCCATCAATATGATGGTGAGTGAAGTAATATTTTTACTGAATCAACTTATTACTTCACCTACTCTCTCTCTTTAATATACTTGGACCAACACCACTACAACACCACTGTGTATCTTTTGTCTCTCATTGTCCCTTCCCTGGGCAAAAAGAAACAGCCATAAATATTCCTCTTGTTTGATTATACTTTTTGCTTCTTCCAGTTTAAACAACACACGTTCATGCAGTACTCTGGAACCATGTACCTATATATACACAATAACTGCCTAACAACGACCAAATGTCCAAAACCCTCCTACATCACAGAGGATTGAAATTCAGTTTGAAAGAGGGTAGGATTTGAGGAGAGAGTAGAGCCAACTTACGTTGGAGAATGCTTTTAGAAAGTGGTAATGTTAGTACTTCCTAAAATGTAGTAAATCTAATTGAAAAGAAACCTCAAAGCTTGATATCAAGACTAACCGCCCAACATATTTACTGGTCACGTCTCTCCATAATAGCTTTCCACTGTTCTTTACCCAATTAGGTTTTAACGCAAACCAGATTTTTCACATTAAATCTTCCTTGCTGTGACATCTACCACTTCATAATTTCTACATTTATGACACTGTTAATTCAATGTCTTGAATGAATGGCTAGCGAGGTCACCAAATCTTGGAGCCCAGTCAAGGGTGAGAGGTGAACAAGAAAGAATAACGTGTTTTGTAGGAACAATAAAAATCAGCACAAATTAACTGCTGCCTGGTTTTAGGATCATTACTGAGTAAGATACAATGGCAAAGACCACCTGCTCTTCCCAAGGGATACAGACTTAAAACCAGAGTGTGGAGGAGATGGAGCATAATGGGGGGATTAGGGGGTAAACTCCAGCAGGAGAAAGAGGTCTGGGACAGGCTGCTTGTCACTGAGACTGTGAATCACACCAACCCAGATGACGCTTGAAGAAAGCAGCTTTCAGACTGAGTAAAACAAGATCAAGCGGATTTTAAGGTTAATGCTAACCAGGGACTTGAACGCCCCAGCTGGGAGAGAAGGGCGGCGGGGGGGCTGTGATCACGCTGCATGATTAAAGCCGGGCTCCCTCTGCCGAAGGGGATCCCGCTGCAGTCCCCCCCAAGCCTCCGATGACCCCTGGTGCACCCCATGGAGGAGCTGCCCTGGGGCACGGGGGGGCCACTCCCGGGCTGACACAACAAGGGGGGAGCCGCATGTACCATGTGTCCTCGTCCTGGCTGCAGTCCCCGTCCTCCAGGTCCAGCACCTCCACCTCGTCCAGCAACGTGGCCGCCCCCGAGGCGGGGATGCTGCCGGCCTCCTGCCCGCCCCCCGCCGCCGCGGCAGGGCCAAGGGCGGGCTTGAAATAGACGAAGGGCTCCGGCGGGCCCAGGCTAGCGGGGCACAGGAGGCTGGGGGCCGGGCTGGGCATGCCCAGGGGGCCGGGGCCGGCGGGCGGCGCGGGGGCTGGCGGCGGCGGCCGCAGCAGGTGCGGGCTGGCCGGGCTCGGGGGGGCGGCGGCCGCGGCGCGGCTCCGCAGCTGCTCGTTCTGCCGCTCCAGCTTCCGCACCAGCTCCTGCAGCTTCTTCACCTCCAGCTCGGCGCTCACCGCCGCGCCCGGGCCCTCCGCCATCGCCGCCGGCTGCAGCCAGGCGGCCTCCATCCGTCCGTCCGCGCGCCTCTGCTCCGCCGCCTCAGCCGCTGCTGCGCCTCCTGTCGGCAGCGCCCGCCCGGCGCGGGGGCTCCCCGCCCCTCTCCCCGCCGGCGGCGGCGGCTGTGGCGCCGCACAATGGGAACAAAGAGCGGCCTGGCTGCGGGGCCATGAGCCGCGCGGAGACTGGGGGCCGGCGCCCGAGGAGGAGCGGGGCTGAGCAGAGGCGGCGCTCCCCTCGCTCCCTCCCCTCCCGCCGCGCAGGGCCACGCCCGGCCGCGGCAGCGCCCCCGAGTCGCCCGTGTGGGGGAGGGGCGCGCGGGCTGGCCACAGGCGCGGGAACTCGGGAGGGGAGCTGCAGCTCTCCCCGCGCCCCCCCCGCCACCTGAAGTGGTTTCCCTCAGCTCCGCTGCGGTTCGCTCGCTGGCTGCAAACACCGGGCTCACGCCCACCGCTCCTGTCCCCTCGCGCCGCGCCAGGCACCCGCCGCCGCCGAGGCAGGGGCACAAGACAGGACGCGGGGCAGAGCTGCTCTCATCCCCGTCTGCCTCACTTACACGCTGTGCCCCCCCGCACACAGAACCGCCCTGGGCTCTAGCCCCTGAAACGTCCACCCTCCGGCACCTGCTTTGGGGGCTTGGTCTTTTTTTAAGCAGCCTGAGCCTGCAGGCCGGGGGGTGGGGGGGCGTAAACTCACTCAAGGGCCCCCGCCCCCTATATTAAAACATGACTGTAGCACTGTTATTTAAACTTTAAAGCCTGGTAATACATATTAATACTCAGGATAAAATTGCACTTCAATTAATTTTAAATAAGAATGAGGTGACACTTGTTTTTTGTTCCATTAAAGCGCTTGGTTGAACAAAACGGACTGATGGAGCCAAGGGCCTCTCCTGCACCTTTTTGCCTTTATGTTAATCCGCCTCTGCCTGCAGCCTTCGCTCCAGCCCAAGTGGCAGATCATTTAAAATAGAATTAAATGGTTAATCCCCCTGGATGTGGGGAGGCATGAAACCCTGAGTCTTTCAAAAAAATAGGTGGTGTCAGCCCAGCTGTGGTAGCTACTGCCTGAGTGATTCTGAACTGGGTGGCTCCCAGGCTGGCATTTCCTTTTTTTATAAAAAGATATAATTAGAATCTGGGAGTGTGGGGGTTATAATTATGCAGATGTTGCTTGGTAGGAATGAAACATTGAAACATCACAAATAGAAGCCTTTATTTTGAAAGAAATGCGTTAGCCAGATGTTCATTTGTCACTATATAGCCATGTATGTGTGTGTGCCATGCATTCGTGTGCCTGTGGTGAGTTGGGGGTCTTTGGAATGTACAAGTCTGTGGCTGAGACTATAGTAGCCATTGATGATGCTGGAAAGAAATTTAATCAAATCTAAGTGAAATACTAAGTAATCAGACGACTGCTTATACATTTCAGAGTCACTGACTTTAAAAGCCCTCTCCCTTTGAAATCAATTTCCTGTCCTTGCTCAAAACAATTTGATTATCTTGTATATTCTGCATCTTAGTTTAATAATTTGTTCAGGGTTTAAACAACCCTGTCGGTTGCTTCAATCACCTCAGATTGGCAGTCAGACTGAAAGCTTATGTCTGTTCCACATCGGAGTTGACTTGGCTTCTAGCGCTCAGAAAATGCAAGGTGTGATATTTCTCACTTCACTCTTCCAAGCTGGCTGGTAGCAATCATATAGATGAGTGAGTCTAATAACAAAACATCTAAAGAACACACAGGTACAATAGTAAACTAACTCTAACTTAACAGCGAAGATAAAAGTACTGGTGCATGGTCACTTAAGCAGTAGTTAAAATAGCATTTTGCACTTAAATGACACTTGACCTATTCAAATGGAACTGTAAACTAACTCATCAGCATAACATCCCTCTCAGGTAAGGACTACTATCCATGTTTTATAAAATGGCAAAGCAAAAATTATGATGTTCTATGCCGAAGGACTCCCTGACTTCCAGTTTTGTGAGCTTGTCTCCAAATCCATTCACATCCAATACCTTACTGTATGACGCGGATGGGCAATAATTTTTGATGGGGATGGCCACTCCAAGAATTTGGAAAGTGGTCAAGGGATGCATTCTTCCATGATATTACTGGAGGAGGTGCAGGGTCTGGGATGGAGATGCAAAAGAGAATTTGGGAGTAAGGGACTGGGGTGCAGGAAGAGGTGTGGGTCTGGAAGAGTTTGGGTGAAGGAGGTGGTTGTGACCTGGTACAGGGGTCAGGGAAGCAGGAGTGGGTGCAGGAGGTAGGGTTATGATCTACGGCAGGAGGGGCTTGTGACCGAGGGCAGGAGACTGAGGTGTGGGCATTTGGGCTGTGACCTCGGGCAAAAGGGGTTGTGACCTGGGTCAGGGGACTGCGGTGCAGGTGTTTGGGTTGCAACCTAGGGCACAAGATTGGGGTGCAGGGTCTGGGAATGGGTATGGGTGCAGGAGGAGGAGCAGAGGGTTTGGGTTATGCGAGGTAGCTGGGCAGGAGAAGGCAAAGGATTTGAGTGGGGGGCGGGTGGGCTTGGGGTCCCAGACTCAGGCTGTGGCCCAGAGACTTACTTGAGCAACTCCAAGCCAGCAGCTCTGCAGGGCCCTGCTACAGGCCCTCTGCCTGCTGCAGCCCCAGATCGCTACCTCGAGGGGCAGTGGTGGTGCCTTCTTGCCCGCCTCGAGGTGGGGATACGCAACGTTCCACAAGTGGTGGGCACCTGCTGCGTCCTCCACAACGTTGTGGAGGCCAAGGTGGATGCCTACATGCAGGGGTGGGCAGCGGAGGCCACCATGGGGTTTGAGCAGCCGGCTGCTGTCAGCAGCCACCAGGTGAACCGCGATGGTGTCCAGATCTGGGAGGCCCTTCGTGCAAGTCTCACCCCGGGGCCGCACTGAGCACCTCGATGCCCACACCTCCCCCTCTCCCCATACATCCACCCCCACCACATGCACCGCCACCACTACCATGCCATGCCTCCCCCCCATGGGACCACGGGACACAGGTAGTGGTGCACAACATAAACCTTTATCACTAATAAACTGTAAAAAACTGGTGTAAAAGTTCAACTATGTACAATGTGTGTGTGGGGCGGGTATCGGGCAGGGGCTAGAACTGGGAGAGGGGGCCTGAACTCAGAGTGGGGTGGGGAGGGGGCTAGAACTGGGAGGGGGGCCTGAACACGGAAGGGGGTGGGGAGGGGACTAGACTTGGGAGGGTCACTCGGGCAAGGGGGTTGTGGGCCGAGAGCCACATCGGCCCCGAGATCCCCTTCCCCGCCCCCCAGGAGCGGGTGCCATGGTGGGGCTGGGATGGGGCGGGGAGTATCGGAAGGTACGGGCATGGTGGGATGGCAGGAGGGGCATCTGTGTGAGGTGGGGTGGAGGACTCGGGGGGGATGGGCAGGGGACCCTCGGTGGGACCTGTCTGGGGGGGACCCTGCGGGGGCGCTCAGGGGATTGGGCAGCTGCGGGGGGTGCGGAGGTCCAGGAGCTGGGTCACATTGCCCATGTGCTCCTGTAAAGTGCCATGAATGGCATCCAGGCGGGACATGAGCCTGTCCCAGGCCTCCCTCTGCCACGCCAGGTTGGACTTCTCCAGCCAGAGCCGGCGCTCCATAAGCTTTGCCTGGCAGAGGTTGGTGGGGTCATCCACTGGGCGACGCTGTGACCTCCGGCTGTGTACCCAGCGTAACGATGCTGCTGAGGGTGCCCGGCCTCTGTCCGATGCCTCCGGGGGGGCTTTCAAGGACCATCGACGCCGATGGACTGCGTAGGCCCTCACTTGCTGCACCTGCAAGGGGTGATGGAGAACATGTCAGTCTCCAAGCAGGACCTCTTCCCCATTCACCCTGGGACCCTGTCCCCCTGGGGCCCTGCCTCCCCAGACCCTCCCAGGGCCTGGCCATGGTGGACATGGCACCCCTGTGGTGTCAAGTGCACACAAGCTTCACCCTCGGTGGAACTATCCCCGGGTGTGAGCTGGCCCATGGGCGTCCCACTGGGCAACTGGGTGCCTGGAACTGTCTTCGGATCCGGGTGCTGGGTGGCACTGGCAGGTGCAGAGGGCATGTTCCGGGCTGTGGCTGGCCGGGGTGTGTGGACCTGGGCCTCTGGGCCTGTGCCCAGGCCACTGTCAGGGGTACCACCCCTGCCCTGCCCTCAGGCAAGCTGGTCCCACTGTGCACTTACCTTGGGGGGGACCTCGAGGATCTCCGGGGATGCCCGGCTCCCTGTGATCTGTCTGGACGACCGCGAGGGGACATCAATTACGAGGTCACCCTCCCCACTGGACCAGTCCCAGGTGGTGTCCACCCCCCTGGCTCGGGCTGGCTGGTCCTGACTCCTGCAGCTTCTCCGGCTTGGGCTGGTCTGCTGAGCCGTCCAGGACCGCTTTTGGTGGGGAGCTGTCCCAGGGCCCCAGGATGCTATGGAGCTCCCTATAGTAAGGGCAGGTGGAGGGGCCTGCTCCTGAGCACCTGACTTCATCCTGTACCCTGGCATAGCCCTGTCAGAGCTCTTTAACTTTGCTCTGGACTTGCTCTGGGGTCCACTCCGGGTGGCCTTGGCTGGTCAGTCCCCGGGCAAGGCGGGTGAAGGCAGTGGTGTTCCTCTGCTTTACGCCCCCTCTCCCAGAGTATCTCCTCTTCCCTCCAGAGGCCCAGGAGTTCTCTCAGTTCACGGTCCGTCCAGGAGGGGGCCCTTTTCTTTTTTTCAGGGACAGACCCCTGGGAGCCCAGTGGGGGCTCTGAGGTGGGACCCCGGGGCTCGGGGGACTGCCGGGCACTGGCCATGTGCCTGTTGCTGTTGTCGGGTGCGGCTGAAAGGGCGTGCTGCCTGGAGCTTGTGCTTTTGCAGCTTGCCCGATCTCAGCTTCCTGCCACAGGGTTTCTGGGTCCATGCAGCTTTAAGAGCGGCCGGACTTGTGGGTCATAGAGTTCTGCTTGGTGGGGCAGGGCGTCTCCGTGCTCAGACTGGGTCCCGTCGTGGAGGACTCCTCTTTCAAAAGAACGGGCCGTGGCGCGTCTACACGTGCCTTCTTTCGATGTTGTTTTTCGATGGGTGGCGCTTTTCCCATGCGGGATTGGCGTCCAGCTTCTGATGTCTGGGGTGCGTTCCTTCGATTTCACATCAAAAGAGTGCATGCTACATGTAGACGCTCACTTCACTCTTTCGAAAGAAGGCCGCTCTTTTCAAAATACTGTGCACATGTAGACACACCCTTAGAGTCCAAATCTTACACTGAACAGCAGTGAAAAGACAATCCTATCTAAAGCAGGTTTTAATATTACTGGTCCCAAATGACTTGAAGAATCTCAAAATAATTTACTAAATTATTAAGAAATGATCAACAACATTTTCATAATGCATTAAAAATGTTCATTAACCTTTTTTAGTAGGAGAACCAAAGCAAGCACCTCTTTGTTTATAATATGTGCTGTCATTCTTTGTTCTACACTAACTCAAAAAGTAACATTACAATTTTTCAGTCACATATGCATTCCCTTCTATGAGAAGCAGAAATGGAAATGTGTTGAAGGACAAAGGAATGCACCAATTGCCATGAGGTACTTAACCACTAACAAAAGCAGTAAGCATTAACATTCAGAAGTATGCATTTGTTAACCCAGTAGGATTTTGCACTTATTGCATTGTAACTCGAAGTGTATGTGAATCAATGGCAAACAGTGAACAAAAAAAGTTCAGTGTTAACATCAACAGCCCATACACAGCAGGGAGTGCATGTGTGTGTGTGGACAGAGATGCTGAAATAGAAAATGAACTTTTCTCCTTGAACCAGACAACAAAAGCAATTGAGCTATGTCTACACTAGCAATCAATTAGAAAAATCTGGCCCTCTTTTGAAATTGCGCGCAGTGTCTACACCTAAAACGTGCTCTTTTAAAAGAAAATCAGAGGACCACAGCACAGCTTTCGAAAGTGCTCATCGGATCCCAGAGTAGGAAGAGCACTTCTTTCCAAAAGACTCTTTTGAAAGAGAGGACGTGTAGATGCTTCACGGTCTGCTCTTTTGAAAGAGGAGTCCTCCATGGCACCAGCCATGAAGGACTGTGGAGATGCCCTGCACATCGGCAGTAGGGCTCTATGGTGTGTGCATCTGGCCGCGTTTAAAGCTCCACAGTCCCATAAAGCCCTTTGCAGGAAGCTCAGTGTGTCCTGCAGCACACTTCACGGCCACCCCATGAGGAGTGACCTGCAGTGATGGCCAGCAGCCAGTCTCCACAGCAGCCCCAGAGTTCCCCCTCCAAGCCATCACAGGGCTACGCGGACCCAGGCCAGTGCCCGAAAAAAAAGTGTCTTCCGGGACTGAGCCCAAGTCTGGCCCTGTGTTCTGGGGCACGGATGGGGATGTGCATCCCATCTGAGGCACTGAAGCAGTTCAGGAAGCCAAGCATAGCGAAGCCCACGATGTCCATGTCCACATCCCCCACGCAGATGACCCTGTGCAGCAGCATTGATGGCATGCATGACCTGCATGGGAGGGAGGGTGTACAGTCTCATGAGGGTGTGATGGGGTGTGCCCAGGACACAGGACCCCAACGCTTCCCCCTGCCCCCACCCAGCCACCTTCACTCCACCCACTTCCTACTGTCTCCCCAGCCGCCAAGGGTCCCCCTCGGCCAAGATCCACTTCACCCCTCCCTGTTCCCCGAGCATGCCTTACCTCCATTACAATGCCCATCCCAAGCTGGTGTCCCACAGATCAGTAGCTGTCCAGGGAGGCCAGCTTCCAGATGGCGATTGAAGGGGGACGGTGGGCCTCATGTGGGTATCCTGGTGCCTCAAGGTGAGGGCAAATCAGTGACAAAGCTCCTGGAACACCTGCTTGCTCATTCAGAAATTCTGTAGCCATCAAGCATAATCCCAGTCCCCCAACACCAGCCGCTCCAGCCAGTCGCAGGTTCTGAGGTAGCTCCACAGGTACCAGGGAGCTTAGAGTGGGCACCGATAAGATCCCAAGTCAAGTAGCTCCAGGGCCCTGGCAGGGAGGTTGCCCATTTGAGGAGTTGCAAGGCGGCAATGAGCAACATGTGACCCCCATCCGCAGTGTTTCCTGGCCTACTCTTTTGAAAGAGCAGCCATGGGTGTGTGGATGCTCCCTTTCAAAAGGGTGGAGTACTCTGTCGAAAGAGCAGATCGAAAGCTAGAGCTGCTTTTTGTGCGTAGATGAGCTCTTTCAAAAGACAATCTCCCAGATGATATCATCCGAAAGTTCATCTTTCAAAAGAGCCCTATAGTGTAGCCATTGTTCTACTGTGAATAGGGAATTAGACCTTACCTCTTTTCTGCACTAAATGTTTTCTAACTTTTGTTACCACTGGCTCAATACCATCAGGATAGCAACACGGAGAGGTACTAGTGTGGATATGCTATCAATGGTCCTCCTTGGACTGGTCTAATGCTTTCACTGTTGCAGACCCGGCCTTGGAGACACCTTTTCATGTGACATCACAGCAAGTGCCAATGGAGCTATAGGCCCACAAGCTTAAACAGAAGTGCTACAGTTACACTACAGCGCTCTGTTGACAGAAGTCACTGCCGGAAGAGATTTTCCAACAAAACTTCTGTTGACAGAGTGCAGTCATACACAAAAGTCTATCGGGAGAATGCTCCACTCTGTCAACAGAGAGGCCCGACTGCCCAGCTGCTCTCTCGACAAAACAGGCACCCAGAAGCACAGCAGACAGGGCTGCCCATTGTTCTGGATGGCCTGACTGTCCAGAGAAGGCTTCCCCCCCAAGTGTCCACACAGGTTTTTATTGATCGAACCTGTCGACAGCAGCATTATGACTCATGTCGATAACCAGTAGGACATCTTCATGCCACCCTCCTATTTATGAGTCCATTGATGGCTGATCAGCCCGATTCTGCAGTTGCGGATCTTATCACAAAAGGAGACGGTGTTGGTAGCTGTTGGAGGGATGCAGGGCAGTTTTTGATACTCTTTTCTTCTTCTCCTCTCCTTTTCTACACTGAGATGGGAGCTCTCAAATTGTGCCACCCCCTCATGGATTACCATTCTCCACTGGGGACAGGCCTGGCAAGGTTCTCCCAGGTATCGACACCAATGCTTCACTTTTTCATGTGCCCCTTCAGTATGTCCTTATATCATTTCCATTGCTCCCCAATGTTCCTCTGTCCTTCTTCTAACTCAGAAAACACAGTCTGTTTCAAGAGGTGCTGATTACACATCTGAACTGCATGATCCGTCCAACAAAGTTGTTGATGAATGGTAATGGCTCCAATGCGGATCATGCTCAACTTTTCCAGGACACAAGTGTTTGTGCACCTATCCTTCCAAGAAATATTTAGGATTCTCCTCAGGCAGTGTTGATGGTACTGTTCAAGTGCTTTCAAATGACACTTGTAGCAGGTTTCAGATGTGTATAGTAGCATTGGAACAACCACTGTATGGTATACAAGATGTTTTGCCTTGGGAGAGACATCCTGGTTCTCAAAGACCCTTTCACCCTTTCAGATAGGTGAAAGCAGAGCTTGCATGGCTCGGATTATGCTGGATTTCCACGTCAGTGTCGACTTTAGGGGAAAGATGACTTCCAAGGTATGGGAAGTGCTCCACATTTTCCAGCAGTTCTCCATTGACTTCAGTAGAAGGCATATGAGTTTGTCCCATCAGTGAGGGTTGGTGGAGCACATTGGTCTTTCAGATGTTTAGCATGAGGCTGAGATTCTCATATGCTTCAGTTAAGGCACTTAAGATGGTCCAAAGGGCTGCGAAAGAAAGAGCAGCAACCACGTTGTCAACTGCAAACTGGAGCTCCATGATCGACGTTATGGAGGTCTTCCTTTTAGTTTTCAGTCTCCTGAAATTAAAAGCTTACCCTTCATTCTATAGACAATCTTCACACCAGCTGGAAGCTTGCCATCAATGAGGTGAAAGGTCATGGCAATGAAGATGCAGAAGAGTAATGCGGCAATGATGCAGCCTTGTTTGACTTCCATCTTGACCTCAAAGGGGTCACTTTGGGATCTGTTGTTGCTCAATACTGTGGCAGTCATGTTGTCGTGAAGAAGAAGGAAGATGCTAATGAATTTTTTGGGGCAGCTGATCTTTGAGAGGATGGTCCACAGGGTGCTATGATTGTTCAGTTTCAACCACATAGAGGTGAACACACTGAACACGGTTATTCAGTTGAGGGGGGTTGAGGTGGACTATGTTTAGGGCACCTTTTCTAATACCCTCATGTGGAATGAGCAGAGCAGATCCTAAATAGGGATGCTCAGTGGTGGATGCAGCAGCTGGATGGTTCTACCACCTCAGTCCTCAAAACAGAATGTCTAACACATACATCCACTCTCTGTGTGCTGATCCATGACTAAAAGTTTCTAGGTATCACAATCCCACTTCCACCACCATTCACCATTCACCGTGGGGCTTAAGTTTAGGAGCGTAATATGCAGAGGAAGACACCTGTGCATGACGTTTGTCAATGTGGAGGGACTGTTGCACTACAGCCTCCATATAGTTCTTGATGGATAGAGGGCTCAGGTCCAATGGCATGGGATCCACAATGACTGGGAGTCTCTTGTCCACTGAAGACTGCATTCACCTTCACAGCAATTGTAACTTTACCCCTGCTATCCTCCACCTGTTCTTTGTCTGGACCCTCCCCCTTGATCTTGGCCCCATGGTCACCCCACTTTGAGTATGAGCCTCCCTACAGCATCACTCTTGGGTTCATTGGAACACACAAGCCCACTCACCACGACAAGGTGACGATCTAGAGAGTGAAAAATCTTTAAGCCAAAACACTTGCCAATAGACATCCACCGCAGAGAACAAAGCAGCAGGGAAACTGAATCCCATCTGCCCATCCCTGATAATAAGCATGTTGCTGTCTTCTGTAATAGCTGTAGGCTGAAACTGCTTCTTAGGCAACCCAAAAGTGAATGAACTGCAGTAATCCAGTCTTAATTACACAAAGGGATGTGTTGCACTCAAGACAGACCATAGAAGGTAAGACAAATGCTGATATTCTTAAAGTACAGTTCCACTCTAAAATGTGATTGCAATAATGGACTAGGGGAGGGGGTGTCTAGTTTTTTTCATAAGTTCCATACTAAATTTTAAAATAATTTCTTTATCCTCCCACCCTCTCCAAACACTACAGCTGACAATCTAAACTCTGTTCTAAAATTCATGGAGGGGTCTATCTTTCTCATACATCTTCACCCATAACAAAGACTGTACAAGCAAAAGTGTACAGAATCTCATGAGCACCTATGCGTTTGCATTTTCTAAAACATACACTTCTAACTGAGGGCATAATTTGACCCACAGAGCCTGTAAGATTGATGCATGAAAAATAAATAACACATACTCCTCCAGATGGGGTTACAGCCTGTGATTAATGGACTTATACTCTTAGGCTATGTCTAGATTGCAAGGTTTTGTCAGCAGAAGTTTGTATCAGCAGATACCTTGCAACAGAAGGTCTGTTGACAGAATGCATCTAGACACCAACGTCCTTTGAAAGAACAATCATCTCTGTCAACAGACAGTGGCCAAACAGCCCACATGCTCTCTAAACAAAAGCGCCACCCAGAACCATGTCAACCAGGGTTGCCAGTCACCAGTTCCTTCCAGGAGCCGGTGCCAGAACCCCATGGAGACAGGAGCTTAAAGACACTCTCCAAACAGCCATTCCCTGACTGCTGCAGGCTTACCTACCCCTGCAAAGGACAGCAGAGTTCTCGCTGTGCCTGCTGTGCTTGCCCTGCATTTGGGGGCAACGCTGCCAGTCTCTGTGCTTGCATTGGCCCAGTGCAAACATGCTGTGGCTAGGGCTGAACTTCCTAGCAGCTGCCCTCCTGTTCCTCACCGAGGGCATCCCTGAGCACACCTTCTGGGCTGGTGCCCTGGTTGCAGGACCTGCACACACACACACACACACACACACCTCCCAATGCACAGGCCACCCTGGAGGCACCACACCGGTTCAGAGTGGTGGGATCGGTTGGTCATGGGGCAGTGGGACAACCAGCAGTGGCTCCAAAACTTCTGCATGCAGAAGGCCACCTTCTGGAGTCTGTGCCTGGCTTGCCACTGTCCTCGAAGATGTGACACCCAGATACAGCTGGCCATGACACTCGCCCTCTGGAAGCTCACCACCCACAACAACAACTGATCAGTGGGCAACAAGTGTGGCATGGGGAAGGCCCCCATCGGGGCCCTGCTCATAAAGCTAACATACTATTGGGCTGCAGTCCCCACAGAGGGAGGGGAGCATCCTGGTAAAGGGGGACCCTCAGGAAGCACGGCTAGGGTAAGCCCCATCCCGGGGGGGGGGAGGGGGAGTGTGCAATTCTGCCCTCAAACAGCCCTGCTAGGTGGTGACCTCAGAGGTGGCGCTCCCAGAGACCTCGGGGACAGCAGATGGAAGGGAAAAGGGAGCCCCCAAAGGCCCAGGTACTCCCTCCCTCAGTGCCTGTCATACATGTTTGTTCACCTCCCTCTGCCTGTTGTGAGGGCCATCAACTCGATCCTGCTGTGGACGGTCGTCTGGGGCCCCCATCCAGGTCATGGCTGGATTTGCTACCCTGGGGTTCCTGAACTGCATCAGAGCCACCAGTGTGACCCAAATCCTGAGCTGCAATCTGGAGCATTGTGTGGCCAAGTATATCAACCAGAAGGGCAACTTCTCCATGGTTCTGCAGGCCCTGGTCAACAACTGTGGATAGTTCATGGACATTTATATTGGATAGACAGGCAGAGTGCATGACATCCACATGTTCCATAATTTCAGCCTGTGCCAGAAGCTGGAAGTGGGCATATTCATCCCCTGCTGTAAGTGCTGGTTGGGGATGGGTAAATGCCAGTCTGTATCATGGCCAACCCCATCATGCTGTGGCTGATGAAGGTGTATACTGGACAGCTGGATCCCAGCAGCGAACTGTTCAACAAGCACCTGAATTGCAACAGGATGCAGGCCAAGTGCACCTTCAGCCACCTCAAGGCATGGTTCAGGTGCCTGCTGACCCACCTCAATGTGCGGGGACTGCAACATCCACCAGGTTGTGGGAACTTGCTATGTCCTGCATAACATCATGGAAGAGAAGGGGGAGGCCTTCCTCCCAGGGTAAAGGGCGGCCACTGGCCGCAAGGGGTGTGCCCATGAGCAGCCAAGCGCAGCTGCCATCCACCGTGACCATTGGGCGGGGCTGAAGATCTAGGAGGCCATGTGGGACAGCTTATCCCAAGAACCCCAGAAACCCTCCCCAGTGCCCCCCCAGTGGGGGCCTAGGGCCAACAGACTTACCCTGTCCCCACCAAGACCCCTCCGTTTGCCCTTTCCCCAACCCTGAACAATAAAGATGGATGCACATGTGGTAAACAATTAGCTGGCCTTTACTGAACAAAAAACAGACACATGCAAAAGGAAAACTGCAATTCAAAACTTTACAAAAAAGTGGCATGCAACATTAACCCTAATAATCTGTGAACTACTTACAGTGGGGGCAGACTGGGAGGGGTGAGGGGCCTCAAAATATAAGGGGGTGGGAAGCCATGAACCAGAGGGGAAGTGGGACCCTGAGTGGAATCAGCCTCAAGGATCCCTTCTGCCATGGGTTCAGGACCCCTGTTGAGGCTGGACTGGAACTGGGACCAGGGGAAAGTACAGACAAGGAGGGGTTGTTGTGGGATTTGGATGGGCAGGGGGAGACTGGGGGTCAGGGGGAGCAGGGAGCCTGGGGGCCTCAGGGAAGGGGCATGGCCATTGGCCATGGAATCAGGTAGGGGTCCAAGGTGCCTTACAGGAGAGCAAGTGGGTACAGGAACAAGGGGGCAGCCATGGGCAGCTGGGCCAGCATGTCCTGTCAGTCGCTGGTGACTGTGTCACAATGGGACTTTAACTGGTCCCATGCCCACAACCACCACTCCACATCCACCCTTAGGCAGTGTTCCATCATGCTGTGGATGTCATGGAGCACCACAATGTGCTGGCACATTAGCTCCTCATGAACACGTCATTGACTCCTCCAGCTGTGGAGGCAGCCTGGTGGCATCATGGGGGTGGCCTGGCCTTCGGTTGGTGTAGGCCCAGCTGTACGGAACCCCAGGAGGAGACACAGTGGGTCATTCATGCAATGCAACCCCTAAGTCCATGCTGCCCCCCACCATGAGCATCAACCAACACCCTCTGGGCCAAGGGATGGGGCTGTCCTAGGAGCAAAGCCATGTGTGGCCTGCACAGTGGGCCCTGCTGCACAGGAGCTCTGTGGTGCCTCTAGGTCCATGCTGTCCGCTGTGCCCTGCCCCTGGTTGACAGCCAAGGGGGCTGTCTGGCCACAGAGGGGTCCCCTTCTGGGTGGCAGGTAATCTGGGAGCAGCCTAGCCCTCTCGAAGGCTCACTTACATACCTGTGGTTTGCAGCACTGCCCCCAGGAGTGGGTGCTGCCTTGCACCTGTGGGTGTATCTGTGTGTCATGTGCCATACTCCTCATTATGTCTGGGGCCAGGCTGGGGCACTTCTGGCTTAGCCTGTTTTCAGCCATGGTAAGTGCTGGGAGGGCACCTCCCCTCTGGGTCCTGGTGCTTGTCTGACCTCACTCTCAACAACAGTGTTCTTACTCATGGCAAGCGGGGTAAGGCTGGAGACAAAAGTGCTCCATTCTGTCAACACTACGTTGACAGAATGTGCTTCGCAATCTGGATGCGCCACAGGTTTTATCGACAAAACTCTTGTTTTGTCAACAAAACCCTGCAGTCTAGATATAGCCTATGTGTATCAATGCTTAAGGTCACGCATGATCTGTCATGACAATGAGCAAGCTCTTACAGCCTACATCTGAAGAGAGAGACTGCAGCAGATTTAAAGGCCATGCATTTTGCCTTTAAACCAGATTTCAGCTTGATTTAACCCTACACTACAGTCTCTGCCAGGAGAGAAATTTCATACAGGCACAATTTTATACAGGTACAGTCCTATTGCAACCTGGGTCCCTGCCATCTCTTTAAACAGCTCCCCAATGGCTTATGCCACAGCTCAGCCAGGTCCTGCTACCAAATAGAGGCATTTTGAAGTGAGCAGGTTCAGATAATTTGCATCTAAGAGTTTTAAAAGAGATGGATGAGGAGCTTACTGAACATTAATGTTGAATTTCAATAAGTCTTGGAACACTAGGGAAGTTCCAGAAGACTGGAAGAAAGTTAATTTGTGTCAATATTGTAGAAGGAACAAAGTAGGTAACTATAATCTTATATCAAGCTTAGACAAGATAATAGGATGGCTGATAGGGGACTTGAGTCATAAACAACTAAAAGAGAGCAATATAGAATTTGAATAAACATGGATTTATGGAAAATAGAATCTGTCAAACTAATTACATTTTTTAGGAGATTACAGATTTGGTTGATAAAAGCAATAACTTTTTATGAAGCATTTTTAAGGTGTACACTATAGTGCAATTGGTGCTTGTATTTTATTCTACTGCAGGGAATTTGGAGATAAAGCTATTTCTAAGTGAAGGTGGTATGTGTGATGGAGTGCAATCACATAAAAGCCCTTGGCATTGTTTCCTGGTGTGCTGATTATGCCACTGACACCTGCCTTCTTGCTCTCTGGAGCATCCCCCCTGACCCTGTTCCGCTGGGCCAGACCCTCTGATCTCACCCAACCAAGGCACAAAGTTGGGGTTACTGCCCCATAGCAGAGCAATGCAGACACTGGTTTACTTCAGCTTTGGGAAGATGCAGCTTCAGAGCACAGCACCCAGGAAACCAGCCTCCCAAAGGGATCGAAAGGCCACATAAATCTTTCTCTCTGTGGACAAAAGTTTACAGAGAGAGGGTTCAGTGAGTAATCTACCTTCATCAATGAAAGGGAGATATACACAGTGGTGCACCTCTCAGGTATTGATTTACACTGGGCTTGATTATAAACAAATATTGTTATTAAGCATGGATGTAAGTGGTTATAAGTGAAAACAGACAGATTAAAGTAGTGTTGAATAGAAATGAAAAGAAAATGCATAGCCAGTTATCACTTCCCTAAGAAGCTTATCGTACACAGATTTGTACCCTAAAATGTCATTCTCTTGTCAGCTAAACTCTTCAAACCAGACCTGTTCCTTTTCTCTGATCTGGGTCAACAGTCTTTCATGGTTCCTTTTTTCCTCCTAGGATGTGTCACTTAGGCTGAAGACAAAGATCTGACAGATTCCCATTGCTTATATAGACTTTCCCATAGGCATGGTAACCTTTGTTTTACAATCCTCTTTCCCATGGAAAAAATCCTGGATCAAAATGGCTTTCAGTACCAGGTGGTATGGTCACATGTCTTTCTAGCACCAACCACGTTCTAGATTTACAGGACAAACAGGGCTGTTTACAAGTTAAGTTGATCACCCATTTATTAGAGTCCCGGGGGGCAGGGGGCAGAGCATCAGTAATGGCCCTTATTAGCACACGCAGAACTATAAACGGACATATACTCCATATTTTATCTTCACATAGAAGAATGATACATGCACAAAAATATACAGACCCAGCAGCTATAATATTAAAACTGATACCTTACATGAGGTATTTAGTTCAAAGCATCTCTGGGTTATGCATATTTATATTCATAAGCCAATTTTTATAAGGTATGGGTGGATCTATCACAGTTTATTTAATAGAAAAAATCACAAATTTAAAGAAAGAAATAGTAAGAAAAAGCAAAAACAAGCTAGTCACTTAGAAAATAAACATAAAGATGCAACAATAGGTTTACACTTCTGTATTAGCTAAATTCTCTTTTATGATAAAAACAACCCATTGCCTCCGAACAGTTTCCCAGCATGCCCTGTGCTTTACAGAGGATCCAGTGATCCACAGACAGCACCCTAATTAGAGGGTGGCACTTACTTCTTGGAAAGACTTCAATTCAAAACTCTCCCTTGCTTTTTAATATGATTTGCAGGGGGTTTTCTTAAAACTCTTTCTTTTAAACTATAACAATTAATGGTTGTGAAGAGTGGCGGAGATTTCCGTCTCCTTAATTTTCTAAGGACAGAGCTACACTACATTTGTAGCTTTATGCTGAGCTACCCTGTAAGTGTTTATGCTACCATGAAATAGTGCAAATGTAAGTCCCCCACTACACTAACCTTATAGCACCACCTCCACAGCAGAAGTGGTACTTAGGCCAATGTAGTGACGGTGATGCAGTGTCTGTGTAGACAGTGTGTTATTTACAGCACCTGTCAGCTCCTATCAGCTCCACACAGAGCCAACAGCTCAAGCTGTCAGCACCTAGCTCTAAGGATCACAACCTGCATTGTCAATCGTAGGCAATGGAGCTCCTCACACTGGCCACAGCCAGGCAGTGGGGCTCAGTGCAGAGCCAACAGCCTAGGCTGTCAGCATCCAACCATCAGGATCCCAGCTGAGGGCTCCACATGGAGCCCACACTGCCCCACTTCATGCAAGAGCTCATGGTGAGGACTCATACCACTGGCAGGGGGCCCATGCAGTAAACATGGAAACCCCAAGTGTTTACTGTGGTGGCTGTACATTGACCTAACACAGGTCAACTTAACTGAGCAGTGTAGATGAAGTCTAAAACTGGTATTTCCTTTTCAGTGTCAATGTCTTTCCATTAACTTTAATTGTCCATCATTGCTTTTCCCAAGGGTTGAAAATTCCAGGTGTGTAAGCAACTAACCTGGAAGTTCCCTTCCTTGCCTGATTGCTTCATTCCCAATAACTATTTTCTACATACAGATACATGCATGCATTCATAACCATAATCTGCATATGTATCTCCTAGGCCGCGTCTACACGTGCACACTACTTCGAAGTAGCGGCACCAACTTCGAAATAGAGCCCGTCACGGCTACACATGTTGGGCGCTATTTCAAAGTTGACATCGACATTAGGTGGCGAGACGTCAAAGTCGCTAACCCCATGAGG
Organism: Carettochelys insculpta; assembly: GCF_033958435.1. Lineage (NCBI taxonomy): Eukaryota > Metazoa > Chordata > Testudines > Carettochelyidae > Carettochelys > Carettochelys insculpta. The sequence goes on along the minus strand of NC_134137.1, from coordinate 88,952,006 downwards.
GGATGGGAATAGCGCCCTACTTCGAAGTTGAACATCGAAGTAGGGCACATGTAGACAATCCGCATCCCGCAACATCGAAATAGCGGGGTCAGCCATGGAGGCCATCAGCTGAGGGGTTGAGAGATGCTCTCTCTCCAGCCCCTGCGGGGCTCTATGGTCACCGTGTGCAGCAGCCCTTAGCCCAGGGCTTCTGGCTGCTGCTGCTGCAGCTGGGGATCCATGCTGCATGCACAAGGTCTGCAACTAGTTGTCGGCTCTGTGGATCTTGTGTTGTTTAGTGCAACTGTGTCTGGGAGGGGCCCTTTAAGGGAGCGGCTTGCTGTTGAGTTCGCCCTGTGACCCTGTCTGCAGCTGTTCCTGGCACCCTTATTTTGATGTGTGCTACTTTGGCGTGTAGACGTTCCCTCGCAGCGCCTATTTCGATGTGGTGCTGCCCAACGTCGAAGTTGAATGTCGACGTTGCCAGCCCTGGAGGACGTGTAGACGTTATTCATCGAAATAGACTATTTCGATGTCGCTACATTGAAATAAGCTATTTCGATGTAGCGTGCACGTGTAGACGTAGCCCTAATGACCATCAAGTTCAGAACATTACAAGCATTCAACAGAGACTTAACATATTTATACACAAGAACATTGTATACAAGCTGTTGATTCACTTGCTTGTTCTTTGAGATTTCAGACCCCCTCTTCTGCCCTGGGGTGGGGATGGGAGGGTCTGGACCCTGACTGTCACACCTGTGATATTCAATAAATGAGACAAATAGTCCTCAAGAACCACATCTTCAAAACATATCAGTATCTATTTTCCTATTCTACATGCATCATTTCCCACTCTATACTTGCTTCATTTTTCCCCTTATTGCTTGATTCTGCCCCTCCTTTGGATCTGTGCCCCTGCTTTGTAAAATAAAGAAGTACCATTACATGTCAAGAAAATGGGCTTGATGAATCCCCCAAACCCACATAATTTACTATTGCTTCCCTCAATGCAGCTTTTCAGACTAATTTAAGGCATTATTGAAGATAAAAGATTCATAAAACAGCTGCCTGAAAAACTGTTCCTGTGGATGTCTCCATGAAGCACAAGTCAAAGAAAAATTAAACACTATACTCTAATGATATGCAGAAAAGATGCAAATCAGTTTTAGTTTTGCTACATGAGCATTGAGATGTTAATATGATATTTTTAAATAGATACTTCTGTCCACTCCTTTTATGTGCTTAAATCTCAAACACAAAACACTGTTATTACTTTTCAGCACATATATAACATATAATAAAGGAACAATAAAACATATGGCACAATTACCATGGCTGCTTAGGAAATATGAATTAATGAGCACAGAATTATTTAGTTTTGCATTGCTGCTTCCCTGCCACTACACATTTCTAATACAGAAGGATCTGAATCAAATCCCCAGATCTATATGTCCCCATGTTTGTTTAGTTTTGCTGCTGGCACATAACCTTTGCAATGGGCTGAAACAAAATATAAGATGTGGACACTCCCTACTTAAAGCTGCTAAAGTTGTGTCTCTAAATCACAGCTTCTTGCCTTCTGTAATCCACACATCCAATGTCAGTTAGTCCAGGTGTAGGCTTCTGCCAGGAGTGAATATATATCCTCTAGGGTTGAATATTCTGGACTGACTCTCTCCACATCATTGTGGACTTTGTTCCCTTATGAACAGTGCTATTTTGTTTAAAAAAACAGGAATGGTACTCTGGTAACTCAGCTGACTCCCCATCCCATCCCCCCCCAGCCAATCCTGTGGCTGGGGCTGCCCAGGGGCCGGTTCTCAGTACTGGTAAGTACCAGCACAAAAAATAAATAAATAAATAAATAAAAATAAACAACAACAAAAAAACCCAAAAACACTGCTTATGAAGCAGGGAAGTCTCAGTACTCTTTAACTGGAAACTATTCAGTAGCAGTTGGTGCAAACCGGGAATCACACTTACAAGAGCAGGTTTATTACAGTTGCTTTCATTAACTCACAAGAAGATTTCATAAAAAGCTATTAGGCTAAATCCTCTCTTGTATAATGGCTGCTTTCCCGAGCACAATCTGGCTGTGAAGCCATCTTAACCAGGCATTAGAAGAAGACATGCCTCTTACCCTCACGGCTAGAAAATTGGCGGGGGATGGGGACATGTCTGGAGGAAGGGAGTATGGATGGGATACATTGCTCTATGGTAATCCTTATCCGTTTTTAACTCCTTGTGACAACTGCAAGTCTGCCGAAGTTTCAGCAGCCTCTGCAGGGGGATTTAACTGCACGGAATAGTAGCAAGCTCATGGGACTGCAGACGTGAACGTTATGCCACGCTATACATGACTTGCACTCCTTGATGCTTGACCAAATTGCAAAGACCTAGCCCATTAAATTTAACATGTCTTGATATAACCTTTTTTGACCTGGGTCACCAAGCTAAGTAATAGCAGACAATTAAGAAATGCCCAGATAATTCTTTCAACTAAATACACCTTTCTCCACTAGTTTTTTGTCTAGAAATCAGTTGATTTCCATCTCTATTTTTTTACCTCTCTTAAGTTGTTCTATAGTCACACTTGTTCAATGCTTTTCCACTGAGATAAAAAGGAGAAAAAATAATATTAATTATGTCAAATAATGTAAATGATGTAAATGATCAAGCAATGATTCCACGGACAGAATGCGAGGAGCCAAAACCTATCGCTGTAGCTCAGTACATCACAGTTTGTAAATAATGCAGAATATTTCTGGTTCTTTGTCAATAAGTGTAATGTACCAAATGAAGAGTGGTTCTTTTTATTTCTTAATATATTTTCTGTACCAAGAAAAGAGCTTTTTATGTTCTTTATAATTAGCAGTCACAAGGTGTTTGCACAACCACCTTACAAAGTAAAAGACTATATTAAAAAGTAATGTCATGCAGAGTATACATTTTATAATTGTACTGGATATCCATAAAACCACTAGTTTTAAAATCTCATTACATATAAATGTGCCAATTTTAAAGGTAATAGTTCTTTATTTGTTACCAGGTATATTTTTGATAAAAAGAAAACAAATCCTTCAAAATTTACAGGACTTTCATATGACACTTTAAAAGGTTGCTCTATTTCTGCTAAATCTCATGAAGAAATTACTACGTCACATATCTGATGGACATACTGAGCTATACATTTTGTTGCTTTCTGTAAGCATATATAAAGTCATTTGAAGTCTCCTAAACTATGTTCCTATAATAACTACTTAATAATTTAATACTTCATATATGTCAGTCCTAACAAAAAAAATTGTTTTACTTATGTTGTTTAAGTATTAGGAAAATATATTTAACCAAATACTACTGTATCTTTATCCTCGTTTCTGGCAATCAAAACTAGTAGATCCATTTTTCTGCAAGACAAAAGAAAAGATTCATTAGAAGCATAAGGGCAAACATAGAATCAGTGCTTTCTAAACACACCAAAATGAAGGTAATTTTATTGTTGCAAAGAGTTATTTGGGGCCAGATAGTTAGCACTGTAAACTGACATAATTCCATTGACTCTACAGAGATTTGTCAACTTACACCAACTCAAGATCTGGCCTTTAATGTTTACTTCTAATAATTTGTAACTGACACTATACAGTATCAATTTTAACTGATTTTCCCACTGATTTTTGCAATGATGAAAGCTGGTAATGCCCAGAATCCATTTATGTAAATCTGTTTTGCTTGAAAAAAGAACTGGATTTGACGGAAGACCAAGAGTTACACATGCTGGATTCCAGGATGTTTTGGGAATTAGTGATGTTACATTTGAATATTTTGTGTAATATTAAATATATTGCACAATAAAACCAGGGCTTGATTTTCCACTGCTTTCCTCCTTATGCAGTCATTCACACCTGTCCCTAGTGGGTGTAAAACACTGCCAAATCAGAAGGAAAAGATTTTGCACCTTCATTTAGCACGTTTGGCATACGTGTAAATGACTATTCAAAGCTGGTAGGTAGTGGAGAGTCAGGGTCCTATCATAGAATCATAGAATCATAGAAGAGTAGGACTGGAAGGGACCTCGAGAGGCCATCGAGTCCAGCCCCCTGCCCTCATGGCAGGACCAAGCATTTTCTAGACCATCCCTGAAAGCCATCTATCTAACCTCTTCTTAAATAGCTCCAGTGATAGAGATTCTACCACCTCCCTTGGCAATTCGTTCCAGTGTTTGATCACCCTGACAGTTAGGAACTTTTTACTAATGTCCAACCTGAACCTCCCCTGCTGCAATTTCAGTCCATTGCTTCTTGTTCTATCCTCAGAGGCAAGGAAGAACAAGTTCCCCCCTCTGCCTTATGACACCCTTTTAAATACCTGAAAACTGCTATCGTGTCACCCCTCAATCTTCTCTTTTCCAAACTAAACAAGCCCAATTCTTTCAGCCAACCATGGTGAATGGCAAATGGCAGTGCATGGAGCCACTTCCTCCCTCTCACTAGGCACAGCCTATAGGCCATGGCCGTCCCCAACTTGCCTGGATTTGGCTCACGAGGCTTGGGTCTCCTCCCTGCTGTACAGAGTGGAGCCAGCACTAGCACTCCAGCCCAGTGCTCTAAGCCATGGCCCAGATCTGGCCAGCGAGCCAAAGGTTCCCCACACCTGCTATGAGGTATACACAAGTTTTTTTCTTTTGTAATGGCAAAAAATGTTTGCTCTGACATTGTTGAATGCATTCAGGAGGGGTCATCTCCTGCCCATTAAACCTAAGTGGGCCATTCTGAGATATCACAAAACAAAGATTTTGGCTAAGTCTATACTAGGAAAATAAGTTGATTTCAGATACGCAATTCTACCTATGTCATTTGTGTAACTAGAATTGGCGTATCGGAATTGACTTATATCCCTAGTGAAGACCTAGCCTCTATACTCTCACATCAACCTCCCTTACTCCACACAACTGCCAACCCCAGAGAGATTGATTTTGCTACATCTTCACTGGATGCACGAAATCAAACTCTGGAAGATAGACTCTGACTGGGTCGATCTTCTGCTTTATATAAACAAGCCCTTTGTTAATTGCCCCCACACCCTGAAGGGGCTACATGAATGAGGACTGTTTGTCCCATCAGCTTGAATTCTGGAAAAATGCAAAAGAGGAGCTGATGAGATTTATATTTTTTTCATTCTTCTTTTCCTGTTGGGATTCTCACACGGCCAGAGCTATAACACAGAAGCAAAGACATTCAGGGTCAAGTGGGGTTAGCCCTACAATACGTTCACTGATGACCAACTATTAAAACTCTGTCACCTTCTGAAAGTCTAGATTCAGGTTTCTTATGGATAGGGAAGCTGAGGCTGTGATTAGGGCTCCTGACAGTAGACTTTCCTCCTATAAGGGTTAGGGTTCATATGGTTAAGCAATCTGAGGCCAGGATAAGGGTTTCTACATTTAGGGGAGTTGGGGCCAGGGTTAGAGTTCCTTCAGGTAAGCAGCCTCACATTAGGATTACTCCAGCAGAGAATTTGGGGCTTGTGTTATGATTCCCAAGGAAATGATCCACACTTTTGCAGTAGCATTACTGGGGAGGGACAGCTCAGTGATTTGAGCATTGGTCCCCCAAACCAAAGGTTGTGAGTTCAATCTTTGTGGAGGCCATTTAGGGAGCTGGGGCAAATAGATTAAAAGGTGTAGCAGGGGAGAGCTACTATGGGTACAGAGCTTTGGACTAAAGTTAGGGTTTGATGTGAAAGAGCCCATGTTAGGTTTATTACAGGTAGAAAATTTGGACCTAAGGTTACGACCCCTGTGGGTATGCATCTCCACCCTTGGTTTAGGGTTCCATGTGTGGAGGAGTTGAGGCTAAGATTAGAGTTCCTATTGGGACATGGGTTACGGTTCCTATGCATAAGCTTCCTTGACCTGGTGTTAGGGTTCCCATGGGTAGGTACCCGCCTCCCAGCGTTAGGGTTTCTATAGGAAGGGGCCCTAGGATTAGGGCAGCAGTTCTCAAAGATTGTTGGGAGCCTGAAGTGGGTCTCTACCTTGTCTTAATGTGGTCATCAGGGTTTGCGTTTGATTAGCTGTGGCCCAAGGCTCATGCCCAAGCCCAAGCAATACCACTCAGAGCTCTGCAACTATCATCAGCCCTAGGTGACATGGCCCAGGTTACAGATGCCCATCCTGGGCATGAAGCTCTAGGGCTTCGTCTTTGGGCCACCTACCCAGGGTCTTGGGCTTTATTTTGGCCCGGCTACCCAGGGTCTTGGGCTTTATTTTGGCCCGGCTGCCTAGAGTGGTGAGGCTTGGTGGGGCTCAGATTTCAGTCCCCTTTCTTGGCATCATATCATAATTTTTATTGTCAGAAGGGGGTCACAGTGTCATGAAGTTTGAGAACCTTTGTCCTGAGTATAACACATTTGTGTACACATGGTTGCCTGATTTAGCCTTGTAATAAGGCTACATTTGCGTGCCTTTTCTGAAAGGGAGGGGCAGTATAGCCACAACTTATAAGTTTACAGTGCACAGTACTACTGTTGTTGGTAAATAAAGTACTCTGCATACATTTGTGTTTGTTTCTTAATATCTAATTTTGCTTTTCTTTAGTGTTATGCATTGCTAGGTATACCTCTCAATTATCCAGAATATTTAAATATCCGGAAACCTCCTGGTCCCAGGGCTTCCAGATACGAAAGAGTTTACTGTGTGTGTATTCACGTTTATATACTGATTAATAAAGTTTTTACATTCTACATACTTATTTTTTACACATTCCAAAAGGGGAGGGTTTTATCATATGAACATAACTGGAATTTCCATCTGTTTGGATTATATTAGACAGGTTCCAGGAGTGGGGGTTGTGGGGGAGGCTACTAATTGCAGGGATGAAAAGTGGGGCCCAACAAAAAAGTTTGGTCACCTGGATCTAAGGTACAAATTAACCTAGGGTAACTGACTGGTCTCCAGGGACCGAGAGCAACCTGAATATTTTGTCATGTTTTGTGTACAGCAACCATCACTAAGTCCAGCTTGCCCGGGTGGCAAGATGGAATGGAATGCCCAACAGGACTGCCTGTTTCTCCATGGTAAGATAGTTATAGTGTGTTAGGAGTTTACACTTGTTACTGTGCTGGTTCTATCAAATTTTAGAACATAGAAATAGTTTGGGATCCCCACTCTGCTTCTTGACAGTCTGCCCTGAGGTTGGCACTCACAGCTGTGAGCCGCTCCAAACAGCATGAGAGATGTCACCACAAACAGTTATTGAAATAAAAACCGTATCACATTTTTTGAAAGATACTTTGGCAATCTGAGGGGTGAAAAAAAGCATTTAATTCAGCCTGCTTCAGCATAGTCTTGTTTCAACTTACCTTTAATTTTGGAATAGCACGGTTCACAATGCACAGTATTTTTGTAAATCCAGATGCTGTCTCCTGCTTTCAGATCTTCCAGAGACTTTTTGCACACTTCACACTTTAACACATAATTATATGTACAGTCTTTAAGTAAAAGGAAATCCAAAAATGTGTCTAATGTTTAAGCTCTAGTGTATAAGCATCCAAGGACAAAAGTGTGGTCAGTAGTATTTCAGTGTAATTGAATACAATTTTTCCAAGGAATAGCCATCAAAATCAGCAGTAGAATTCTTAATTTCATGTGGTGACCAAGGTTATGCTCAAAACTTTTCTGTTAGTCTATAAGGTGCCACAGGACCCTTCGTTGCTCATCCTGTAGTGTGGTCCAGATAAGAGTGCTGTTTAACAGTCTTAGACTTTATGGGCTAGATAGCGGAAGCAATAGGAGACACTGCCCAAAACACAAGCCATGGAAGACTGGTCAGAAACTGAGCTGTGAGTGTGAGTTTGAGAGTGAACATGAAGGCAGGAACTCCTCAAAAGGAAACGAAAAAGGTAGCGAGGAAGCACCAGACACAGAAGCACTTATAGTTTACCTCTGAGAAAAAACTAAGAGCATTGGCTAGCAAAGAGCTTGGAACGGTGAGCAAGGGAACCATCTCCTACTTGATTCCTACTGTGTGGAGGGAAACAGGATTCCACATTCATTTTTAAATAAACATGACAGCATGAAGGAAGTACCTAACTCCATTGTTAATGTCTCCCCTCACAGAGACAGCCAAAATGTTGGATTCACATCAAAAGGGGTAACTTTCCCTTTGCTGTGCTGCCCAGCCTCACTAACTCCTACTACTCCTTGGAAAATACAGCTCCGTCGTAAGCTTTCTGGGGCATCCTCACTGCTAATAACCCCCAAATTCCTCCAAAAAACAGACCCTCTGACAGTGGGGGCAGAGGGGACAGTTGCACAGGGGCCCAGCATATCAAAGGGGCCTGAAGCTCCATTGGCCATTGCTACTACGTCAGTAGTGGTGGCGGCTGGAGCTGCAGGACCTTTTGAACTGCTGCAGCAGTGCTGTTCCACTGCTCTGCATGGCTGTTAGGGAGGTGGGGGGCCCAGCATCACAATCCAAGCAGCATTAAGGGCTGACTGCCCTAGGCTCTGCCCCTTCCACCCTTGACCAGCATGCAGCCCTGCCTCGCTGCCACCTTGCCCCAGGCCCATGGCTGCTGTCAGATCCACTGCCTAGAAAGGAGTGGTAGGAGGGTTCTGGTATGTAGGGATACAACTGCAAGTTAATGCAATCGAGGGCTTCTCCTGTAGGATTAGTGGGTGGGAGAAGCTGATGAAGCCCTATTGGTTCCCTCATCACCAGCATGGGACTGGGAGGGATAAAGACAGGTGCATGGTGTCCAGGCAAAAACTTCTCTTTCCCAGTGCAGGTTCTGTTCTGGTCCTGGGAGGAGAGGTGCTAAGGCCTTTATATTGTTTGATGATATATGTGATATATCACATGATGCGCAGGGTATATTTTTATTTACATATCATGACAGCAGGTAAAATCTCTTCTTACCTTGAAGCAAGTTGAGTGACAGCAAATCTGCAAGGCATTTAAGATCATTTTAGCTTCTATGCCCAGCGGTTTCCGGCAGTACGTACACATTTCTTTTTCAATTATAGTCCTGTGTGTAGATAACATAACATCAGCTGTCAGAAAAGCAGATACCATTGAAACCCAGGGAGAGGACTGATTAATTTAATACATTACTGTGGAAGGCCATTAGTATACAGCACATCAGTCAGGAATGTATGAATGATGCACTGATATTTCGTGGTCTAATAGCAGTGATGCATGTACTGAGGGGGACAGAAAACTGATAAGTTCATTTACCAGACAGGAAGAATACTGGTCTTCTTTTGGTGAGCTGAATTATTCTAAATGACAATCAGAACATACTAAGTTGCTGCCTAAGTGAGGGTGTGAACATTAAGGCGCACTACCATACCCCTAGCTGTGAGGGAGTTGTCCGGCACAGGCAGACAGTATTTCTGCTCTAGCCAACTAGCAGGGTAGCTGCAGAAGCCTGGGTAAGGGGTCCGGCTAGCTGCCTGAATATGTACTTTGGGGGTCACACAGATGGGATGGTACTCAGGCAGATTGTACTTAGGAGCCCCTGACCATGCCACCTCAAACACACTGCTATCTTTTATACAGTAGCTTCTTGAACCAGTATGCTAATTTACCTCAACTGGAGGGGGCAGGCAGGCTAGTGCTTAGGTGCTTTTAATGGCTCAGAGAAGCAATCTAAGCAAAATGAGGGTTGTATCTAGACTCACAGGCAAGTGCCCAATCCTATACTGAGTTTGGTGCAGAAGCAGCTGGAATCAGCTTTCTGCTCTCTTTGCTGAAGTTGACAGTCCTGCTCTCATTGCTGTGAAATTAATGCGTAATGTTTGGAGCATCTCAGTTGTCTCTGCCTTTTCTTGTCATATTGCTCCCAATCCTTCCTCTAGACACTTTTATCTGGTGCTGCTGTTCCAACGGCATAAACTGAACTGATTTTGCTCACAGCCACACACTGTTACACTCGTGTATGCATTCCTTTTTGCTACTGATGTTTGTCCTACAAGGCTATCCATACCAACACCCCTAAAAGTTCACATATTAACCCTATTTTCATTAGGAGTTTGCCTCAATAGGATTACTGCCAAATAATGAGGAAGTGAATATTATCTGAAATCTCACTGGCTTCCATTTATTGATAGTGAGTTGTTACTGTCTTGAGTAGGAAATCCTGTACTTGGAAATATCTTATATATTGTTAAAAAGAAAACTTGTAACTGCATTTCACCCTGTATTAGCCTATTTATACATCACTGTTCTCTGAACATTTGGTCATTACAGACTCTGTTCCCACTATAGCGAAGAGAATTGTCCAAAACCGACGCCTGCCAAATTGTTTTATTAAAGATAACTGTCATCAGTAACAAGACTAATGACATAGCTATATGAATAGTTGGTACACAGCAGGTCGGGGTATGTATCTATCCCACGTTAATCTGCTGTGTGCTCTGTGTGGATATCTAGACCCAAGGATGTCTGTCATGCAGAGCTCGAGGCCATGGAAATTCCATTGAAAGGCAGGTCTGTCCGAGTACACAGTTTGATCGTGATGGGAGTGGCTTCCATTGCACTTGTTTCCCTATAGATATAGGCAATGTGTTTTTCATGCTAGTACTTGCTGGTACTGAGTACTGGCACCTCGGCAGCCTCAGCCACAGGAACCCTGGATAGGGGGCAGGGGGGACCCTGCTGGCCCTGTGTCCAAGAACCAGCTGAGCACACAGCTCTGCCAGCAGCCCCAGTCACAGGAACACTGGCTGGGGACCAGAGGTGGACGGGGGAGAGAAGAGAGAGAGCAGGCTGAGTACTGGCTTCTCTTATTATTTTTTCCAAAAAAAGCACTGGATATAGGTGATCCCGTAAAGTGTCTGTGTTCCACAACAGAACACGTCAGTATTCATACATACCAATCAGAAGTAGAATAAACAGTTTTGATAGACTTTCCAGCAACAGTTTTTTCATATGCATCATTGGGTGATTTGCTGTAATACAGTGAATGATGAGTAGTTAGCAAACAATATATATAACTTTTCAAGGTTTTATTGCACTAAGGAAAATGTTCAGTTCATAAATGTTAAAATATTATCCCAACCAGTAGTCAAGTGTTAAACTCAGCTGAGAGATTAGTTTTGTCTTTGTTTTGCTTTAATACCAAATTGAGAAAATTAATCTGAATTTAAGAAATAAAACAGAATACCATGCTTTTTGCTTTGTTGTTTTATAACTCCTGTGCATTACAAATTGAAATCACAAGTTCATTGAGCAGAATGTGAAATATGATACTTTGACTTCCTGTGATTACCTCCCAACTAAAGCTGTGTCTACACTACAGAGTTCTGTCAACAGATATTTCCCAGCAGAACCTCTGTCTACAGAACATGTCCACACCCAATACAGGCCCCCCCCCCGTCGATGCCCTCTGTTGACAGAAAGCAGGCAGACTGCCCAGCCCTCTGTTGACAGACCAGCCAAATGAAAGCTCTGCAAACAGGGCTGCCTTGTGAACCGGAAGCCCTCTCTGTCAACAGAGGGTCCCACCCGGAGTATGTACACTATTTTTCTGTCAACAGAATCTGTCTATAGATGCACTATGCCTCAAACTTTCAAGACAGAACTTTGCTGGGAAAACTGCTGTGTTCTGTCGACAGATTCTAGACGGAACACATATAGTCTGGACGCTCCCTAGTTTTGTTGACATCAGGCCTCTTCTGTTGACAAAACTTTGTAGTGTAGACACAGCTCAAATGTTATAGGCTACGTCTACATGGGCAGCCCCTGTCGACAGAAGTTAGTGTTGACAGACAAATCTTGACAGAACCTCTGTAGACATTGTATCTACCCACAATAGACTGCAGTGCCTTTTGTTGAAAGAACAGCTGAATAGAAGCTCACTGGCAGGCACCAGAAGCCCTTTGTAGATAGAATTGTCTACACCAGTGGTTCTCAAACTCTTCGGCATTATGCCCCCCTTTTGATTTTTGAGAAACGTTTATGCTGCCCCTGCCTCTTTTCTACCATGGGCCAGCCACTCCAGCTGCCTGTGAGCCACCTGTCTGATCCCCTCCCTTCAGCCAAGATAGGCACCACCAGCACCTCATCTAACTCCATCCCCCTCCATCCCCCTCCTCCTCCCCACAACCCACACTCACTCACCTTTGCAAGAGGCAGCTAGCTCCACGTAGGGCTACGCCAACTGTCTGCTTTTTATAGTGGCTGAGCCAGGTAGCCCACATGAAATGCCAGGGGCTGAGAGCTGGAAGCAAGGGCTGGCTCTTTTTTGGGGTGGGGCAAATGACTGGGGGTGGGGGTGGTTGCCTTGCACCTCCCTGCAATTTCTTCACCCACCCCCAGTTTGGGAAACCATGGACTACACAGTCGCTCTGTTGACAAAACACTGTCACAGTCACAGGCTTTGAACTTTTCTGAACTTAATTAATAATCCTATTTCCTTAGGACTTTGTTGTAATTATTACCTTACGGTAGTACTGGAATTTGTACTACTCTTTTATAATACAGTTAAAATAGCTTTTAAGGGAAGGGCTTACTTGTATTACATGCTTTATTTCCAAGAGCCTAAGGGTGGTTTTGTGATTAAGGCACTGGATTAGAACTCAGGAAATTTTGGTTCCATGCCTAACGGCACCACAGACTTCCAGGCTGCATCCACATAGACATACTGACATTGACTCTTATGGGAGTTTCACCATGGCAGGACATCTCTAATTTGTACTACAAAACCACACAGCCGCCCAGGTGGCGGAAGATGCCCAAAGGAACACAATGAAATACATCGTACAATCAGCCCTAACTGTAACACTTCAGGTCAGTGCTACCTACTTTTCAGGTTGTGTTGGCTTTTGAGGAGAGGTTGTGGTCACCTTGCCTCATTGTACCTCCTTCCTCCAGTGAGCTTTTCTCTTCTGAAAAAGCTGTGCACTGCTTTATGTGCAGACAGCAAACCAAGTGTGAATTTAACTTGCTAATTGCTATGGTCCTTATTTTAATCACAAGGGGCTTATCCAGAGAGGTTACTGTATATGTGTCAACATCTTCACAGAGAGGAGACTCGGGCTTATCTCTGCCATTTCATATTTGTATTGTTCAGATGTCACTGGCCTCTCTGAACTTCTCTCTGCAGTTCCAGTTGTTTCTCTCCAATCTCATCTCCAACTCCTTATGTTAAGCTACCATTTGTGCTTTTGGGATGGAGTTTCAAAGCTTAAAACTGCATTAAGGATGGAGATGTCATTATATGTATTCGGCATCCAGCTCTCCACAGCATTTTCAGATTGTGTGCACTTTGACTGGCGATAGCATTGCTTGTGCTTAAACTGGCATTTTCAGAATTACTGCATACATAAAAACAGTAGAGAAAAGTATTTGCAGGTGTCTTTCCAGTACCTAGTCTCCTCATACGTTCTTGTGTACACAACAGTGTCCTTTGGACTTGAGGAACTGGTTGAAGCATTATTGCTGAAATACACACAAACATGTATAACTGCATCTTTTTAAAGTTAATGATACTGTATACAAAACAATTACAAGAGGCTGTAAATATTAACAAGGATAATTCCTAATTCTGAATTTCACTGATTATTTTAGGTACCAATCTTACCCTCACAAAATTCCAGGGACCCCAGGGCCTCAGTCAGAAACTCAGTGCATATTGTTTCATATGATAGCAGGAAACTATTCACTACACATAATAGAGTAGTACAACAAGAATTAACATTGGAATAAAATCCAACCTTTCTTCCCCAGGAAATTTCTCATTTCAGGATTATGTTTTTTTCTTTACATCCTACCACGCTTTCCTCAGAGTTGGGTGTGTTGAGTATTTATTCAGAGTCCTGAAGTTATGTTTCCGTTGACTCCTGGCAAAATTGTCCCCCAGGCCTTTGTGGCAATGCACAAGTGTAAGAGCAAGAAAAAAAACCCAGCATCCTGCTGCAGACGTAGGAAGACGAGGGACTTTACACCTGGCTCTTCCTTGCCCACCCTACTCCCAAGCAAGAGCTGGGGAGTGGGTGGAAAGCATGGGAATGTGTGAAGCCTTGACCTCGGATGACACAATGCACCTCCCATTCTTCATTACTGAATAATATCTTGCACTGCTACCAATAAAGGTCATAAGCAGAATTCTTCCCCTCTCCCACTTGACAAGGAGCAAGTGAGGAGGACTGAAGGAATTATTGTCTGAAATCACAGGTTTTTTGCTTTATGTACAGTTATGGACTGCCACTCATACAGGACAATGCTTGCAGACACAGTCTAGCCCTATGTTAGTAATATGAACTTAAGAATATAAGAACGGCCACACTGGGTCAGACCAAACATCCATCTAGCCTAGTATCCTGTCCTCCAACAATGGCCAATAGTGATACATCCCCTGTCATCCATTTCCAGCTTTTCCATCTTGGCTAATAGTGACTGATGGAACTACCCTCCAGGAATTTACCTAGTTCTTTTTTTTTTATGATTCTTTTCTTATCATTTTGCTGTTTGCTCTTGAAGAATAGCTACACTCGTTTTCATGTTTAAACATCTCTGGAGTTTTCATTTCCTCATCAAGAGTGTTCTTTCATTCTGATAGAACGATACATTGTTTATTTGTTATCAAAGACTTAAACTTTGATACACCTGTTAAGACTTCCTGCAGAAAAACATGCTATTTCTTTGTTTCAGCTGCTCTCCTGCTACCCTGCTCTCCTGTCTCCAAGTATCCAGCCAATACATTTGGTCAGTTTCCACTGTGATTTATAATACAAGTGTCTGTTGTTATGGATAGTAGATAAAGAAAGAGATCTCAGAACTGAAAAAGAAGCACCTTTTGAAAATCTATTTGCTTCTGTATGTCTCTGGCCTGAAAAGCAGACAATCCAATAGAGTTCTGCTATGAAAGGTGAGAGATAACACAAGGTGTATCTGCCCACCACATTCCTTGGAGCTATATGACCTGGAGGTTCTGTCTATGGCATAGAGCTGAAGGGAACAATATATATATCCTTTCTTTCCCTTGTTGTTCCCCAGGTTGGAGGAAGGATTCCAGACCAGACTCCATGGAATTGCTATGCATAGAGACTATTTACCTGGATTTTGTTTAAGAAAAAGTGCTAGAGGCATTATTTATTTAAACTTTGTAACCAGACTACGGTACCTGGATCTTCTGTTGTCATAAGAGGACTTTGTGTAACATCTGTTACTTGGAGCATTAGCAGAATCATTGGGTTTCTCAGTTGTCCTAAAAAAAAAAAAAAACAGGACCAAGATTTATGACAAGCTATATTTTTAAATCATGCTCAGTCAGAGCACTTTCAGTGACTCTTGACAGCACAACAGAACTCTGTTACCAACATTGGACAAAATGGATAAAAGACATTTTCTTTCTTTACATTTTTTTAAAAAGAGTGTGAATGTGTCAGGGTTAGGGGAACAAGAAAGGAGGAGGGCAGTGGGGGAGGAGAAGAGGCTGTGTTTTCAGAAAGCAAGGTATGCAAGTAGATACACAAAATCTTAAAAAGAGAGTGCTCAAGACACCAAAAGGCCACAGAACCTTTTCCCAAGATGACAAAAGCAGCTAGTTTGGTACAGAGATGTTGCAAATGGAAGATTGCTTACAGAACCAGTTACAGCAAGGGGGATTATATGTGGTGTGGTAGAGCCAGCCTTGCTCTTGGGCTCCAGAACCCTTGCCTTGTTCAGTGTCCCACAGGCAGCTCAGGTCCTATGTGTCCCGTTGGAGTCAGCCCCAATGTTCCTGGGCTGAAGAAGCTGGGGGAAAGCCCCTTACTCCCAATTGCCTGGGAGAGGGAAGCCCCAAACTTTTCCTTATAGGGGCTCTTCACTTCTCCTTGCTAATCCTGGTACTCTTGAAGCTCTTTCTGTGTTCTCTAACTTGCTCTCTCTCACACACACATCCTCTGTTCTCACCACTCCAACTCCTTGCCCATTCCCTCCCCAGTTCCCAGCAGGGGTGGCCTTTTAACCAGTCCTAGGGCAGCCTCAAGTGCACGCAGCTGGCTCTTAGTTTGTAGCAGCCCCTCCTTGGCTGCTTCCCCAGCTCAGCTGTTCCTTGCTGCCCTGAGGTTGCTCTCTGTTCCTTTGCCAGGTGTTGCCTCTCTTTTACTGAGCTAGCTTTCTGGTCTAACCCTGTCACAGTGGATACAAGGCATTGGGACTTGCTGGGGGCCTCTGCAGACTTGGAGACACATTCAAACTTCTAATTTTTTTTTCTTGTTAGCTGAAGGCCAAATTCTGTACAATTCTCATTCACAGCTCTCTTGTTTACTGCCAAGTTGCAGTATTGATAGCAAAGATTTTTCTATGTTAGCTGTATTTCTGCAATGCTGGTAATGGATTTTTGGGTACATACTATATTTTAAAAGGGGACTTTAAAATACGAGCTTAGAACAGAACAGAGTCGAAAGACAAAAATAAGGACACTACTTTTTATGCAGAGTTTTGTTCTAGTCCAAGAACAAGCCACACAGAAAGTAAAGTCTTAAGATCATGTTTTAGTGTAATCCAGTGATCAGTACGCTAGAAATGACTAGCTAGATGCACACCAAGCAGCACCAAGATTCCTAACAGCATCAACAGTTTCCTACAGTTTTCACGGCTGTAAACATGACTGTCTACAAAGCATAAAAGTCAATCTCATCGATCTAATGCAGTGATTTAAAAGGCAAATGCTAACAATATTTGTGATTTATCATTTTCAGTGAAGCACTAACAAAAGGCCACTATTATCATGTATCAAAAGCTAGAACTCTGACAAAAGTTACATTCCGAGAGAAAGTGATAACCTTGAGCCTGAACAATGGTTATTCTGACTCTGGTTGTATTTGTTGCAGTGTAATTGCCAAGGTCTGGATTCTTTGCTAAATGAATCTCCCTCAATATCAGTGTTTTACGTGCAGTGCATGTAGCATGAATCAGTACTCTCCATTGTGCCTCTACCTTCATATGGCAGAGCCACTTCAATAGCTGACAGAAGTTGGTTCTCTATTCATTTTCAGCCTTGCCTCTCTGAGGAGGCTGCTAGCCAGGGCACTATCTTGATGAGGTCTTTTGTGATGTGACCACCTTTCTATTAATAAAAGGATTGAAATTCATAATTTCCTGAAATGACTAATCTTTTTTAACTATTTAGAGTAGGGCTTTCCATTTAGATGTAAAGCTTAATGAGGGACTTTCCAAACAAAGACAAAATACCATGAGTGATATTTTCCCTGAAAGTCTGACTGCTAAATTCAGCTTCATGAAATGAATTAAAACTTCAAAAGCTCAAGTGAGCAGGAACTCTAGACGCATTGATATATACTTTAAAGTACCGAGCACCTTATAAATGTATAAATGTAACTGATGTAACTAAATATAGATTTGTATTTCTATAAGAAATTCATGTCTGAACACATTACTTCCCTTAGTGCACGCAAATGAATTGGTGTCACACAGTACTACTACTAGGGGTATTGTGACACCAATTCATTTGCATGCACTAAGGGAAGTAATGTGTTCAGACATGAATTTCTTATAGAAATACAAATCTACATTTAGTTACATTTATAAATAAATTCATACATCTTTCTGAAGATCTGCAATTTTTACATTGGTAAGGAAAATTTCTCTGCACAGGACTACACAGCAAAATGCTGCCCCACTAGGAAACACTTTGATTTTCAGTGACTGTAAGACAGAGCTATGAATTGTCTCACCGATTTCTGTTTTGCTCCACAGGAGTTTTTACTTCAATGAGATCATCAAGACCTTGGCCTCTGTGAAAATGAAATACACCTCAGTGTTAGTCATAATATTCAATTCAATTATAAATTATCTATACAGATGGACCAGCATTTTAAAAAGGGGGAAAATTCTGTGCTTTCAACTAGTGAGAGATTGCTGACTACACGGCATCATTGTGCTAGTCGCCTGGCAAACACTATTTCCCAGGAGAGAACCCCCCATCTGGTAAACGTGGCCTTCATTCTTGGTTCCTAGGTGCATGGTTTTACTTTTGGCCATATTGAAATTAATAGTTTTTGCTAGTGTTCAGTTTACCAAGCATTTCAGATGGCTCTGTATCAATGACCTGCCCTTGTCACTGTTTGCTACTCCCACAGTATATATCATCTGCCAAGTCTCACGGAGGGTTTTATGGTTTCTTCTAAGCCATTGATAAAAAAATAGCACAGAACCCCACCCTAAAAACATTCTGTCAAGTTCTCTGTTTTACAAATACATTTTGGGAACTATTAGTTAGCTAGTTTTTAATCCATTTACATGTGGTGGTTTGATTTTAATAATTCTATTTTCATTATCAAAGTGTCGTGCAATAAATATCAAGTCAATTGTGTCTGACAGCAATATTATGCATTTTCTTTGGTTACTGTATATCTCCCAACATTTCAAGTGACTAAGGCAGGATGCAGCACCACTCATGTTTGGCCCAGCCACTCATTTAAAGATGGAGACAAAAGCACAGATGACTCAAACCTGAATGGTACCAAGTATCAGAGAAGTGGCCATGTTAGTCTGTATCTGCAAAAACAATAAGAAGTCCTGTGGTACCCAATAAATTAACAGATTTTTTGGAGCTTAAGCTTTTGTGTGCAAAGACCCACTTTGTCAGAAGCATTATATGCATGCCATGCATCTGATAAAATAGGTCTTTGCCCACAAAAGTTTATGCTCCAAAAATCTGTTTGTCTATAAGGTGCCACAGGACTTCTTGTTTTTGCTGAATGGTACAGTGACCCTGTGCATCAAGCTGCAATGCCATTTGCATTGGGAGTCCTCTCAAGCGTAGGATCGGGACAAACAACACCTGTTGCCTCCCTTCCCGACCCTTACTTCTTGGGGCACCCTGAAAATGGAAAATATTTCACATTCACTGGGCGAAAGAATTTGCTGGGGCAGGGAATCAAAGCAAGACAAACCCTGAAAACCTATGATTGTTGGGAAGTTTCTTGCTATGTTTTGAAATGGAAGTTAGGGACCATATATGACTATACAGAGAACCCCATCTCTGACAACATTAGAGCATGAAATATAATAAATATAAAGCAAAAGCATATCTTGGATTTAGTACATATTTATGGGTAAGAGGTTTTTGTTAGTATCAGGTCCTGCAGTCAAGTATCATGACAAGTTAATCAAAATGCTGTGAAAAAGTGAAATCCAGTAAAAGCACCTGCATAATATCATGACACAAACATAGATTTATTTCTGTATGTATGAGACTCAGCAAAGATTAATTGTATACGGTACAATTCTTTGGCAAATTGGTGCAACTTCCAGCACAAGGTATTTACACAGAGAAGACTGTTCACTTTAATTCCACTAATGAATGCAGTAACGAATGTCATTTTCTGGCTTTCTAGGTCTTCATTAAAACCATTTGGTGTTCTTTGCTAATGGGTGATTGGCACAGTAAGAGTCTGGATCAGGTTGGCCCTCTACAGAGAAGAGATTGCAGAAACTAATGGAGATTGCAGCATATCCCTCCATGGCTCCCCTACAGTTTTTTTTTTCAAAGCTGGTTTTAGATCCGCTTGGCTTTACCCTTGGGAGCTGTTTTACCACTGTATTCTCATGCAACAAATGGCTTTGGGGCTCTCCTGTCCCCTTCGTAGGCATTGGCTTTCTCCTTTTTCATTAGCATGACTGGAAAGTAAATGATACCAAGCAACTGTTCATCTTACTAATGAGGGACTTCAGGAACTATAGTAAGACAAAAACTGTATATATGATATAACGTCATGCACTGGGGACAGGAAAACTGAAACTTCCATATTAACTATTCCTTACCTTATTTTAAATAATAAAACCATACCTTCATTAGCTGAACTACATGGTAAGATAAAGATCTATACACTATCTAATTCACTGCTCTTTTTTTTAATGCTGATCTATTTTACTAGCATTCTTAGTTTCTTACATAAAAGTTAAAGTACAGTACTAGTGTAACACTGAATTCCATGCTAATGTATAGAGCTCACTATATTTTTATTGATTGTCCAAGTATAGTTGGCTCTTTTAGGGTGTCATGGACTCAGCTTACCTAAGAGAAGCTCTATTTAAGAGGACAAGCCAAGAGGTATACAGGGAGAAATTGGCAGTATTGATATGAGAGCACTCTAGGGGAGCGCACCTGCCACAAAAACTGACAAATACTTCTGAATTACAATTTTACTTGATCTAAGAGAATGAGGCAAAACAGAAAATTGCTGAGTCTCATAATTTAGGTATAGGTAGCTGTGAAATCATGAGTGTCCACTGAACAAGAAGAATAACCGATGTAGAATAATAATCGTGATACACATATGATACTGTATTTTAGCAACTGTGACAATTTCACAATGGAGGATGTAGCACAGAATAGCAGAAAAAGAAGCTTAAAATAATGTGGAAGTCATATCTTTATTATTTATTTAGGCAGATGAATGCTGAGAGTTTTGAGTTTCAATAATAAACAATACATTTCTCTGTAAACTTTCATTAACATCTATCTTAAATTATTTACATTTACTAGCTTGTATTTATTTAAAGACATAAACATGGATTTTACTTTAATTACCTAGAGAAAATCAATTAATTGTTGTCAGTTTTGACCCCCGTAACCACATTTACTGAAATAAATCTTCAGTAACAAGACAAACTTAGCAGCAACCCAACTATAAATGCTTTAAATTTAGAGGGAACATCACTTCAGGACTTGCCTCTTATTTTTCTTTTCAGCAGTATTTACAACAGTGAGATCATCAAGGTCTTTTCCTCTGTGAAACAACAAAAATAGTGCAGTATTAAAATATTCTGCTTGATTATAAAATCAGATATTAATAGGATTTCTTTAAAGAGATGAAGAAGTTAATGCATTCCACAGGAAAGAATGAATACTGAATAAGTTTGTTAGTAGCTCAGAAATAGCCACAAAATATGCTTACATTTCCATCTGCAAGACCAGATTTGTACAATTCTAATGCTTCCCACAGAAGCATTCACTTCTCTGGATCTAAATGTGTGAAAGTTATCAAATGATTTGAGATGCCTACTCTATATTATATGTGCCAGTAAAAGGAGAAATGAATTTTCTGCAGAATTCTGGCACTAATTAACAGTCCTCCAAGGCACTCATTTTTGTTACTACAGATTCAGCCCCTCTCATCTGGTGCCCTCGGGACCTGACTGGTGCCAGATGAGAGAATTTGCAGGATCACAGGAGGTCAATATTTTCTAGTATATCAACAACACTGTCACTGCTTACTGGACTTTTAGAAGACATTCAGGGGTAAATTACACCTAAATAACTGCACAGAACTCTGGGAGTCAGGACAGGAGGCTGTAAACAAACTTTATTGGACCCTGGGACACTTGGCCACACCCACGGTAAGTGGTCATCCAGCTAACTAAAATCATGCCGGATTATGGATGTTGCCAGATGAGAGAGTTCCAGATTAGAGTGATTCAACCTGTAGCATTAGTTCAGAAAGATAAGGAATATTGCAAACACTAAAACTAAATAAGCTTGCATTCTGATACAGAACTTCTGAATAAACACAGATTTCTCCTCTAAAAATATAAGCATTTTTAAAACAAAGATAGAATTTAAAAAAGACCAATTCTTTTACACTTCTGCCATTAAATTACTACAGCAATCATTTTTTGCAGATTTAAATCTGCATTGATTATTTTTTATGGGGGGGAAGCTTTTAAATACTGCCTTCCTTAAATTCATTTGAAGTATTAAATACAACACAATTACAGTTTAAATATAGAAAAACACACTTTTTAAAAGAAACTTTTTAAAGTATCTGAATTTTAATACATGACTTTTCTTTTCACTTTATATACCTTTCTCTTTCTCACATGAAGAACAGAAAAATGTGTAAAAATACTCAGCTATAATTAATACAACAAAAGGATGGGTCCTTTCTAGGGCTGCAGGTGGAGAGTAAAACCAAAAGGTTAAATTAACTCCAACTAGCCAATTAACTCTGCCTATAAACTTCTTTTTAGCCTTTTTCTTAAAATTGTTTTTTGAGGATCATGAAGATCCTAGTTCAGATTTCATTTGGATGTGGAAGTTTCACACACAGGTCAGCCTGCAAAGTTAACAATCTACTCATAACTGAGACTGTGGTTCTGTTGAGGAGGTCACAGATGTCATACATTCTGTACTTCCCATTACTTCCACAGTTACAGCAGCTGGTGAAGCTGGCCCTGAGTCTAGCTGATTGGGCAGTCCTAGGTCAGCTCCCCTGAGTTGGTGGGAGGAGGAAGTAAATGGCCTCACAGGGGTTATAGAAGAAAAAGAACTCCCATTCCTGCAGCAGAGATCTCACAGAGCAGCGGGGCCCTAGAATCAGAGATTTAATCATGAATATTTGTATCAAAACAAAAAAACAGTCATGTAGCACAGAGAAAGATGCTTTTTTGTTTTGATGGAATACAGACTGACATGGCTATCTCTTTGTTACTGTGAATGTTTATAATAAAAGTCATGGACAGGCCATTGGCTGTGAATTTTTGTTTATTACCCATGACCTGTCCACAGCTTTTACCAAAAATAGCCGTGATTAAATCTTAGCCTTACTCACAACAGCCTAATCTTGCAAAACGGTGGATGCCTCCTGCAAGTCACTGAGCACCTCAGCTTCCAATGGTGTCCAGGGCGTATGCGGGGTGTGTGTGTGTGGGCTAGGATGCTGTTGTATAGTTGGGGTGCTGAGAGCCATTGAACCAAACTATAAATCCTGTCTATACTGGTAACCACTTCAAGTAGGGGGTGTGACAGCACCCACAGTTCTTCTAGTTCCAGCACCTGGGTGTTGTCTGATTAGTACATAAGTACTATTTCATCATTGCTCTTATGTTCATTCTAATGCCATCCTGTACTTCTGAATGCCCAGTGCTAATTTTCAGTTATTTAAGAACTTTATGGATTTTAATATTAGTCTTTTTTCAAACTCCAGTAGTTATAGATGACCATCTGCATCAAAAAAATAAACACTGAGATCCTTCCAAGACTTACCCCTTATCTTTTGTGTTAGATGTGGAATTGTCTGTGAGAGCATCAAGATTCTGGTTCCTTTAAAGATAAAGCAAAACCAGAGCAGGTCACAATCAGTACATAAACTGTTCATTACTTCAGGCAAGTCCTTAGTTTTAGCTAAAGAGGTTATCGACACAGTTTTAAAGAACAACGGAATTAAATTGATGGCAAAGTTGAAAGCCTACATTGCTTTATTGATTCAGTTATATATAACCAGGAAATATAAACCCATTCAGGTATTTCCATTTGACCTCATCAAGGCCTAGTTATGTTTTAGAACATGGGTGTCCAACCTTTTGGCTTGCCTGGGCTGCACTGAGTGAAGAGGAATTGTCTTGGGCCGCGTATAAAATATATAATATAGTTAATGTATATAAATCACATAATAATGTTAGAAGTTTACAATCTTGTGGGGCCGCATTACTAGCTGTCCAGGGCCGCATGTGGCCCGCGGGCCATGGGTTGGACACGCCTGTTTTAGAAGCAACCATCTACACCTAACATCTGAGTCAAAAGGGTAAGTTCCTTCTTAGCACTCAATCATAATAAACCCCACCCCAGCTTTAAGACCTTTTAAAAATAGCATGCCCTTTAGCCAGCAATTAGCTTTAAACCATAAGATCACTGAACCATAAAATCAGCAACATTTTTCAATAATGTATGCAAGAATGAGTCCCTACTGAGAAAAAAACAGGGCATAAGCAAGAAGGAATTAATCAGTGGAAACACTCTTTTTGGCTTCTGTTATAGGCCAGTCAGCCCTTTGGACTGCCCGGTCCTGATTTAATTCTTGCTGTATTGGTGGGACAGTGTGGCCAGCTGCAAACCAGGTGGGGAGAGAGGAGCATTCATTATATAAGGCTGCTCATCCTAGGCCCTCTGATCTCTGACTGGCAGACATCATTTCCATTGTCTGATATTTCAAAATTCAAGTTTACTCTCCATAAAATTACTGCTACTTAGAAAACAGATTTTCTGTTCCCTGGAAGATTCTCACATTCATTCTGAAACAAAAAGAAAACCTGAAATTTTAATAGTTCTTTGCAGAATAAAAATTTCAAACACATTTTGTTTCAAAACTACTGAAATATTTGCTTCACTAGCATTGAATCACTTCGTTTCAGTAATGTTGATGCAACATAAAATTATATATTATAATAAAATTACAATAATAATAAATACTGAACTGAAAAATAATCAAAATGAAATCATTCTATAACTTTCTATTTTGACATGGTCCTACAAAAAATGTTTTCATTTCAGTAAATCGCATTTTCCAATGTAAAAGTTTTGGTCAAAAACTTTTTGAACAGGTTTTCCATAAAAATCAGTCCTGTCATTGCCTGTACACTTTAATTAGGTTACTATCTTGTATCATTGATTTGTGAGGGAAATGAGAAATGGGTTGGAAGTATAACAAAAGAGCAATTCCTCCGACAAGTACCACTCTGACTTCTTTCAGAACCTTGTCTCATTCTCCAAATGCAGAGGGAGGTAACCAAAAGAGCAAGAAGAGCCATTTTTTTCGAATGCGGTAAAACAGTCAATAATTCAACAGCCGCAATGTGTGTGAATACGAGATGTTGCTTAATAAACAACATCAAACCATACTTTTTGTAATCCCTGTTTTAAGAACAGTGCACACACATATGCCACAAGGCAGTGCACGTATTAAAGGGGGAGTTATCCAATGTTGCAAGATCACAGATTGTTTGCTATTTAGATATGAGCTTTGGTGTGTTCACTGAAATATCAAAAATAATCAGAAGGGTTTTTTGTTTGTTTTTTTAATAAACACTTTGCATGTGTAGCGTACAGAGCCATAAAGACCTTACAGATCCGCATGCAGCTCTGGAGCAGCACATTTCAAACCTCTATTCTAGTGCATAGTATTGCATGTTTGTCATCACCTGAAATTCCAATAGCTTCACATGAAACAGTTCTATTTTTAACATTATTTAGTGAAAGAAAATGACAAAGGGGGTTGCAAGATTTCCTCTTGTTATTTGTCTTGTAAATTGGGATTTACTCGGAGATTACCAAGATCTTGCCTTCTTTAAGGATGAAACAAAATTACCACAAGGGCGTCAAAGAATATTCAACATCAATGGCCTAACATTATGTATAATGGGGTCCACCATCTTGTGAGCACCCCTCTGTGGCAAAGACGTACAGTGTAAGATCTTCGCCTGATTGTCTTCAAGGCTCTGGGTCTAGGATTAGACTAGCCCTATCCACAGTGGTGTCAGTTCTTATGTTAGACTTGTAACCACTAGACCTGTGCCTTACCCAGGTGTAAGTTCAGCCCATGCTTGGAGCTGTCTGTAGTGCTGCTGGTCTCCCAGACAATACAGACATCTGCGCGGGTTGAGCTCCTGTGAGGAACTGCCAGGCCTAGCTCAGCAGCTTCTTTTATATCAGCCTGCTGGGTCCTAATTGGCTGCCACAGAGGCAGTCACTCCAGCCTGCCTCAAGGACCTCTTTGCTGCTCCTCTCACTGGGATGGGGTGAGGCAAGGCCTCTAGCTTCCTATAGTGGGCCCTGGGGCTTACTCCACCCCATCACAACAAGCTATTACTAAACATGTAATCTACATAGTCTTCTACAATGTCTGATGTGTAAATTTGATATATTTGTAGATTTGATATTTTATGGCAACAAATGCAGTGTTGCCAGGTACCACTATGTTACCACAAGCCTTGAGACATTCAATGTTTTTTTAAAAAAAGCTCCAGATCTTGAATTTGTTTGATTATGTGAGAATTCCAGTTTTCATTAAGAATAAGTTTCTAGCCCATGGTTGTATAAAAATGCTTGAAAATGTAACTCTAAGGATCTAAAAGCAGAAGGCAGATTAGAAGAACCCCTTATTATTTTTAAGCCAATTTCATGATGCTACTCTCCCATTAACAACTACCGCTGCTCATTGGGGTTGGTTTAATTTAAGAGAGCTCTCTCCCCTTGGCATTCAAGGGCTCCATGGGATATCTTATAGCAGCACAGCTGCAGGGGCTGTACTTCTGTAAGGTATCGAATGTAGCAATTACCCTAGTTGTTTCTAATTCACTTGGGGTCTGATCCCAAGCCTGCTGGAGTTACATGCCTGGTACATCTGTTCTTAATTAAACCCTAATCTAGCAACTGAAGACATCCCAAGTGTCACGGATCTCATGTGACACTCATGTATGCAGACGAATCTTTAGGCATTCCTGCATCCCAGAATTAATGTTGCACATTCATCTGGGCTCCAGAAAACAGGAGGGCTTTGACCACCGCTGCCACAGGGGCTTCTGTGGTGATTGATGAAGCATTCAGATGGCCTCTCTGCCTTCCCCTTTGGCTGCTCTCAAATCATCTAGCAGGTTCTCAGACATAAGGAACAACAGAAAAGGAAGGAAGCAGGATTGGTGATGCAGCATGAGTGCCTTATCAACAGGAAAGGGGCAGGTTCTGGAAATGTGTGAAGTGACAGCCACCATGGGGGCAGATGGGAAATGAGGCGGGACCTACTGGAGGGCAGCAAGATAGAGGACAGGTTATTGAGGAGGACAAGGGAGACAAAGACAACAGGGAGACACAGGAAGGGAAGAAAAGCAGGAGGTGCTGAAGGGAGGAAGAGGGAACACAGTAGGGTAGAATAGGCATGGGGGACTGTAGGAGGAAAGCAACTGATAGTGCTTATGCCACCATGTAACCAGGTTGCCCATTCATGATTTTATCTGCATCTCCTGACACATTTGGTGTTTCTTAAAGCTGAAATCACAAGATTGCCTGAGATTCTCACTTTGACTCTTAAAATGAAGCTTTGGATGGTTTGTTTAAATAAAGCATTCAATAATATTGTGTAGAGGGGGAAAGGGAACAGGATTTGTATGACTGTTGTTTTCCATAGAGCATTGATTCATAAACTGTTTTCCAGACAGAGCTTGCTGGTCACATGACTCCAACTCTCTTGCTTATTTAAAAATGCTGAGTAACATAAAAAGTCAGCTAAAGCAAGATTAAATACCTTCCATTACTCCTCCATGTAAATTCCTTTTAGTTGCCACACAGATGTTATCTGATCGTCAGTAAGAGAGGAATTGGTCTGAGCGAGCAGGAATATTCCAGGAAAGAGTCTCACTACTAAGATGAAAAATTAAAGTTTTCCATAGTATCTAATTAGCTGATGCTCGTAAGACCCATTGACTTTCAAAGAGAGTTTGCTTACGCATAGTGTGTTCTACTGAGCATATCAACTGCAAAACACTCTAACACATTGCACTCTCACCAGTCTTTGCTGGTGCCTAGTTTTGATGTGTTCCCATTAAGAACCTAGGTCCCTTATACGTATTTAAAAATTGTACCCAGGGTACGTAATATAAAAAAAATGTTGTGGACGTCTGCCTTACAAAAATTGTATAGCAATTTTCAATTAGCTGTAATTGTAGCTTGTAGTTTTCCTGTTGCGATTCTTTTCTCAGAAACACATATACCAAGTTTTGTTGGAGATACCAGACTATAAAAATTAAATTCTGTTAATATAATTATAATATATTTTTTATAAATATATAAATGCACATGCTCCAAAGCAGTTCAAGATAACTCCCAGAATATGTCAGCTCATCCTATGTTAATATTAGAATCAAATGTTAAAAGGCTCTCACGTTTTCCTACCAAATATAGCATAATAGGTAAGAAATTAAAAATACACTAAACTAGATAAAATATTAAATAGTACATATTCAAAAACCTCTGTCTAAGGTATTTATAGAGCTCAAATCACCATAGTGCCGAGGAATTGTAATGCAGTAATTAAGAATAGCACAAAAGTATAATCAAAGTGGGGTTTGTTCTTGCTTTTCTAAGGGCTGGACATCTATAAACTGAGGTCTTTTTTGTTCTTCAAGTCAGTTTTTCTGTTTGAGTGTTTTCCCTGATGGCTGACATTTCTCTGTTTATACAGAAGAAAGAAACTGCATTAAAGGAATTCAGATTTTCAACCCTGGATTACATAAACTTCAGTATGTATTCTCAAACTCTTTCCAAGTAGACATAGTTTGTTTTAGATATCTGGCAATCCGGACAGTGGCCAGAAATTTTAGATAAAGAAAAATTCCTTCAGATAATTTATCCTTTATTCTACACCCATGCTCCCTTAGAAACCTTCACCACTCCAACTGAGGGTAGAAGAGATCATGTTGCAGGGCGAGAAGAAATATTTTTGCAGGGGGAATGGCTGTCTGGGCTAAGAAATGAAACAGATCACAGGAATGCCATTTCTCTGGCAGAGGGAGTTAATTATTTTCATCTGGAAATCATGACAATAAAATAAACTCCCTGTAATTCTCAGACAACTTCAAATGTTTCAAATTAGTATTAAATTTACTTTACTGTATATATTTAAATAACTACCTCCCTACCCAACTGCATTTTTTCCCATATAAGCTAGTCTCATACATTATAGAATGGTGTTTTCATTTCCTGTCTAACGGGACATTAACAAAAAAGGTTTTACTTCTGTAATAAAGCAGGAGTTCTACACTGTATGTATCAGCCCTGTCAATCATTTTGTTTTATAAAATAAAGCTGAGGAATCCCAACAAATTATACATGTTGTGATCTACACTCTGAGGTGACTGATGAGATTTGCCATGCTTTATGGTCTCCTGGAACAACACTCCCTTCTTCCATGAATAGGGAGACCATCCATCCTGTATTGGGTGGGACGGTCCTATATTTGGGATGCCAAAAAGGCGCCCCAACTTTATTTTTAAAAGAGACTCATTGTCCTATATTTGCCCCCCTTCCCGCCTCAGGGAAGCAGGGGGAGCATGGGCAGCTGAAGCTTCCCCGGAGCTCCCAGGGAGCACTGGTGACTGCCATTTTCCCAGGCTCCTGGGGAGTGCTGTTGGCTGCTGCCTCCTTCCCAGCTCCCCAGGGCTTGGAGGAGCCGCCCCTTCCCCCTAATCTCCCTGTTCCATATTTGGGACAGGGAGATATGGTTGCCTTATCCATGAAATGTAACATGAAAGATATGTCAAATTTTACACTAGTAATGCTTCCCTAACTCAAAACTCTTTCACGCCGCATCTTCTTAGCAGAATTAAAGTAATCAAGATTACCCTCTTACAAATTCCCCCAATTAGGGGCAACAGGCTGGCTAGAGGAATCGGTAACAAGCTGTCGATTCTCTACGTCACTGGTTCAAATACCGCTCAGGTTAACAACTACAGTTAAGCTCTGATAGTTATTTGGAAAGGCATAACATAATGACTTTGATGGGACTACCTGCAGAGATAGTTGGATGAATCAGATTTTGAAGAACCAGACCCAGAGGTTTCCAGTGAGTGTTTTCTTAAAAAAGTCCACAGTTGCCTGATGAAGCTGCACCCATGGTAGCAGTAGTGTAAAGCATCTGCCAGCGTTCACTGCACCATCTGATCTCTCTCAGAACAGGTCCGGCAGCTGTATAACTTAGTGCTTTTACCATTTCTACCACCAGAATAGCTGCAATGTTGAAGCATAACAGTGAGAGCCTGAGAAAAACCTCAGTGTAAACACTGCTTAAACTAAGATGTAATTTGCTAAGTCATGACTGCCCGTGCTAAGTGAATGACGGATGTAAACTAAACTTATGGGGTGCTCCATTTGTTATGACAGTTCCAAGATTTTCAAAAGAATAGGTAGGTGCTTATCACTTTCTGATAATCAGGCGCCTCAGAGGTGTCTCAAGTTGGCCAATCTACAAGTGAGCTACCAAAAGCCACTAGCCATTTTAAAAATTTCTTGGCCCTTTTAGTGCATATGCCTATCTGAAATGATTTTAATCTATTTATTTTCCAGCCTACTGTTGTGCTGGTGATTTTGTGAGGTGGACACCTTTACCAGCACTTCCAACCAAGAGGTCAAGCACTAAACAGAGAAAGATTAAATTACCCTTTTACTCCAAAAGCTGTCCTCTGTATGTCAGAATTCAAACACATTGGAGGGGCATTATGGAAAAGTTTGCCTTGCTGCCTATGTAACACTTCTTCTGTGAATAAAGACAGTACTTCAGTTTCCAAGGCTGATTATCCAGTACTTTTCACAACAGTTGAACTCAGTTGATCAGTTTTTATTAAATGTCCTAAGATGTCTTTAAATACTGATGCCGAATGAACAACAAGTAAAGGTCTGCAATTTGAAGTCTGTGGAGCAATGCAGAGCAGTTTAAACATAGCTGGGGAAGTTTAGTGTCCTCTGTATGTGTCAGGGCTTCTGTTCATGGGATGGACACTGACATTCTTCAGAAGCGCTGCCTCTAAATGGAACACTTTCAAAGAAGGCCATTGCATCACTAGCAACATTGTGTCGCAGAGCAGTATTTTTAGAAATGATATAAAAAGGTAGCAGGTCAGGCTCCCTGGCAGGAAGAGGCTATGTTGTATACTCATCAGTTTAAGCAGGTGGTAAATATCTGAATGCAGCACTAAGGTGTAACTGGGCCTATTTTACTAATAAATTAATATATGCCTCCAGTGCAGGAGAATGTATTTTTATACCTTAAATAAGACACACTGTGCCTGGCCAACAATAAAAAATAAGCCATCAAGGCATTTTATATAAAAACAGCCAATGTTTTATGAAGAGAAAATATAGCAAAAGGAAAGGACCAAGTCTTAGGTCACTGACCGGAAGTATTCCCATTCCCCGCATTCGGTGCTGAGAGTAATACTTCTGACACCTTCCCTGACTAAGTACCACACACTGCACAAAATCCAGTTCTTTCCCATAGCCCAGCCAAAATGAGATCCTGCCTCAGCCTCTTATCATGAGCCCTAGCAGCATTCCATGTTTAAAGGTAGGCAGCCACACACTCCTAATTAATCATATTCATCCATCAGCTCACAGCGGCTCTGCTCCACACCACAAACTCCCCACCACTGATTTCAAATACTGCCTCAGGCTCCTTGTTGCTTCCTGATCCCTTGTGTAAGGCAGTATGTGGAACCTGGCAGCAGTGGATTCCTAGGCCAGTCCCCTAATGTCTAAAATCTAATGTCATTCCGTCCTTCTTGTCTATCAGATTCTCTATAGAGGCTCTCACTCACTAATAGTTCTGTCTTAGCTTCTGACAAGTCAGCTCGTCAGAAAGCAAAAAGACAAATAAGTCCTATTCAGACTTTCAGATGCTTTTTTTGGTCATGATCACACAAAGATGAAGACATAAATGTCCTAGAAACAGCAGCTCCATGCACCATGCCTACAAAACAGCTTGGGAGAGGGGGTTATTTTTCTCAATCATTCAGTTGAGCTCTTCCCTGCAGTTATATTTTTATCTGTCCAAAACTTCTAAAATACAGTAAAAAGCCTAGTAAGCAAGCTTTCCAGTTATCAATGACCTTTTGCTGGGTTAATTTGTTATGAAGTCCCAGGAATCCAAAATCCAAAATCCCATAACCCAAAATTCCTCAGCAAAATCCAAACTATGTATTCACTGTCAAACCCCACCAGTATAGCAAATCATCACGCACAGCTCCAAAGTGCACCATGTCAAGCCCCACATACCATGTCATGCCCCACTGAGTAACCAATATGGTTCCAGTGCCACTTATCAGGTCATGCCTCAGCCCCTCTAGTTGGAGTGCTTCTCTGCCCTGTTGCCTTTCAGTTATGGTTCTGCCTCTTGCCCAGAGACATCAGTAGATTCATCCCTGCATCATTCCCCAGTCTCCACCATTTTCCTCTGGATTCAGCCATCCAGATCAGAGAGCCTGTACATTTCCCTCTGCTTCTCTTGGCCCTCTCTGGTTGTATTTTGGTCTGGGGAAGTTTTTAGGTGACCTCTTGCACCCAACTTCCTTCCTGCCTTCTGCTTTTGCCCACCAGATCTGAAACCACTACCTACTAGGGTACTCACTGCTCCCTCCTTGAGGGGCTCCCACCCCAGCTCTGCTCTTCTTCTGCACTGTCTCTATTCTAGATCTCTGAACACACTCATTCTTACACAGAACTCCGAGTTCTGAACTTTCTTTCCTTTAGGGTGCCTCCCATTCATAATTCCCAGCAGCAGCTCCCCCGTCCTAGATGACACCAGACTAAGGTGCCCTGTGCTGGAAAAGGAGAGCTGGGCCCAATTTCATTTGATAAGTCAGCTACCTTGTTACACTCCACAAAAAGGGCAGAGATATTGGTGGCCACAGCTCTCAGCCCCATACATATCTGTTCATGGGGGACATCTACTGAACCTGTAGTTCCCAAATGCATTCTCACTGAATAACCCAGAATGCTACCATGAATTCTCATTGCTGCACGTTCCTTTTACGAGTTTATACAACCCCAGCAAAGTAGGCCATGGCTTTAAAAATTACATGTTTTACCACTTTCACAATGGGAAAGCTCTACTTGTGTTAACACACCCATTAATACAAAGGTTAAAAACTGTTCTACAAGAGATATGACTTTCTGGTCCAACAAGCCAACAGTCACAACAATTTCAGAAGACTTGCTATCCTTAGGAGATAAACCCATCAGATCTTTAGCCAGTCACTATGCAACCAAAAAAAAGGTTGACAAAGCCATCAACTATGCTGACACTTCAAAAATGAAGCTGAGCTAAAGCCTCAAAGACATCTCTGTCCTAATAATACTAGCATTGAAAAGGACAGTTTCAGGTTACAAAAACAACTGCAAATTGCCAGCTAGAATGTCCAAATTCTGGATCAAAAACTGTACCCTGAAATGTAGTCAGCAATTCAGGATTTGCATTGTACAAAGATTGACATCACGAGCCCATCTAAGTGTTGATTGACAATCCAGGGCCCTTTCAATACCCCTAGAACAGACTTTGTGGTGTGTAACTGACCAAGAAAAGGTAAGTTGAGAAAGAAATGGCTTTTATTCTGAAATAGGACACGTTTTCATCACTGATACAATCTAAATTAATCAATGCCAGCTTTCTTTCAACCTACCTCAAAAGGAGCCCTCCTTTAAACCTTGCACCAACAGTAGCCAAGGATGAGGAAACTGAAGAGGTCTTCAGCTGACTGAAAACCCATTTATACTGTGCCAAAAGCACAACATGCTGCTTAGCACAGAGAATTTCAGAGCTAAATGCAGAGGAAAAGTTGTTGATTAGAATGTTTTAAGGGGATGTGGACTAGGAAAGATCACCAGAGACAGGACAGCCATTCATTCAGTTCTGCTCTGTGGTTAAGTATGACCATATAAACATTACAAGAAATAATGCATTTGGACTGAGGCATCAGCTCTGTAATGAAAATTCGTTTGTATCATTGAACAGAAAAGATATAAACAAATCTCACTGTAAAACTGTAAAACTCTTTCAGGTACCGTATGAACTAGAAATGAGCCACAGAATCTCTTACTTGCTAGATAGAATCGAACTCCACAGTTTCCGAAATAGTAGCATTACCTTTTCTTTTGAAAAGTAGCAGTTAGGTCAGCTTGAATAATGAAAGATGAAGACAATATCTGCATAAAATGGGCAACTGAAAACTGGAGGCTGCTCTCTCTCTCTCTCTCTCTCTCTCTCTCCTGCAATCTCCCTCCAAGACAAAAGTTACTCAGTTACTTAGGAACACTACTCTTTGAACACTTGTTCTCACCTTCATCCACATATATACTATTGAAACATCTTACTCAATGCATGTTTACCAACATACCCCACAAAACAAGATAGGTTTAATAACCTATGCAGTGTTTAAAGTACTCCCCTCAGTTTGACATTCATTCAAGTTCAAGGCAGCAGCCAGCATGATTAGAGGTGGCTTAGCAGCTGAGTCAGATGTCACATTGCATCTGACAAAGCAGGTCTTTGGCCACAAAAGCTTATGCTTAGGGTGACAATATCTCCCTGTCCCAAATACGGGACAGGGAGATATGGGGGGAGGGGTGGCTTCTCCCAGCTCCTCCAAGCCCTGGTGATCTGGGAAGGAGGCGGCAGCCACCCCCGCTCCCTGAGCCCTGGGCTGCGGCAGCCCCCACTGCTCCTGGCAGCCCCAAGGAAGCAGCAGGGATGGGGCAGCCATGGCACTTCCTCCCCCACCACCTTCCCTGAGCCCCAGGAAAGTGACAGGGATGGGGCAGTAGCCCATGCTCCCCCAGGTTCCCTGAGCCCCCGGGGAAGGGGAAAGTAAGCTAACCTGTGCGCTCCTTGCTCTCTGGCCAGCAGCTTGCAGTGGAAAATACATGACAATTAGTCCCTTTTCTAAAATAAGTAGAAACACCTTTTTGGTGTCCCAAATACGTGACTATCACGCCAAAAACAGGACAGATGGTCTCCCTACTTATGCTCCAAAGTATTTGCTAGTCTGTAAGATGCCACAAGACTTGTTGTTTTTGCAGATACAGATGAACACGGCTACCCCCTGACACTTGTCACCATTAAAGACTAACAAATTTATTGATTAGGTTAATGAGCTTTCATGGGTAAGACCCACTTCTGAATAGTTCAGACATTTACAAAGTAGATCAGAACATTCTTACATCCACAACGACCTGTGTTCATTAACCTAGTTGGATATTTATAAGAGTAATAACTGACAGGAACTGTGAATCATAGAGACTTTATATAGTATAGAGAGCACCTGATATAACTGACATTCCCTGTCTGTTATTACTCTAACTTATATACATACAAGTAGGTCAATAGTGTACAACTTGTTTTCCACTCGGTGAGATAAGCAGGAGGAGCTGCAATACGAACAGCTGTAGAAGGCTGAGTAATACAAAGTAACAAGAAACTTGAGAGGCAGCGAAGGACATGAAGAAGGACAAATGGATGTTTGGCTGGCTGCTATGTGCAGAAACATAGGAACAGACATTCTAGGTTAGTGATCCAGCCTGTCCACCCTCCTGGGTCAGACAGTGGCCCATACCAGACACTTCAGAGATATGGACCCTGTAATATATATTTATAAAGTCACCTGCTGATAGAGGAAGTTTCTCCCTAACTTCAGGTAGTTAGTCACTGGCATATATACTGAAGCCTAACTAATGTATATTGTTTGATTAGAGATGATTTCATTATTCTTATGGTGATGTAATCATTTTGTGAAGCCTGCTAAGCTTCACCCCTCAATACAATCTTGTGGCTGTGAGTTACACAGGTTAGTTGTGGATTGTAGAATTTAAGACAGGTGCATATTTTTATAACTGAAGATAGGGAATGAAGGCACATAGCATGAAGGTTTACATGAGTCAGCTGATGTCCTCATACTCACAACAAATCAATTAGAACCCAAAATATACCCACCCACTAAAAAACACTTTGTCCTCCTGTCTCTGGCTCCCACTCTCTACCCACTGGTAGTTCCAGAGAGGTTACTGCAGCCCAAGGGTTTTCTGTGTCCTTTGCAACAAATAGAGGGGCAAAGATAAACAGAAGCTCAGTGAGGGCCTTATTCACACAACTATACCAAAAAGTCATGTTTGGCACTTTGGCTCAGCTTCACAAAACCCCAATTGTAGGCACTACTTCAAACAGTCACTGAACCAACTAGAGCAAGAGCCAATAACTCCATAGGCAGCGAGCACCAGATTTCAGTCCCCCTGATCCAAAGACTCCTGCATGGCAAACTGCATTGCAGACTTAATATTCTTTGCACCTTACAGCCATCTCATCTAACTTCCCTCCAAATGATACTCTTACTAGCATTGACAGCTTCCACACAGAGTCACTTTCAGTTCTCCTGAGAGGGGGAGATTTACCACAACTTGTATTATATGAAAATTCATTCATCATGAAATGTAATCCATTGTATCCAACAGCATTCATGTCTACTCCAGTTATATGTGTTTGTGCTCTAATACAGCCCTCTCAGAATGAAGAAGAGTTGATAGCTATTGTGTCCTCATAAATATTAATATGAATCTATATTTAACCCAATCACATAAGAATGAATAAAATGCTGCACTACAGAAGACAAGGCAGAAGCACTGTGTATCATATTCCAGTCATTTTATATGGGGATTAATTCATTATCATCTCTCTAGAGAAAAAACAAAATCCAAGTAATAGAATATTCCTTATATATCTCCTTAAAAATGCATTTAAATGTTACACATCTTAGTAAAATTACATGGCATGAAAGTATTTCACACTTAAGCTAAAATAATATCCTTAATATTGTATTATTTTAGTGAACTTCAGCATTACCAGAAAATGTATTTGTTGTTAATTTTCCTGGTGTGGAGTAAACATTTTCCCCCAAATCACAGCATTATTGTGGCATTAACAGAAAATCATGTTTTTGCTGAGCATTTTTAAATATGTAGATTAAGCAGAATTTGTTGGTTCATGAAACTGTAGGATTGGTATCATCGGTGATAAAGAGATAAATTTAGCCCTCTGTTTTCCATGTTACTTATAGTTTACATAGTGACACAAATAACTGAACAAGGTTACCATAGTAACATAGTAGATTAGTCAAATACTGTTCCTACAGCTCTCCACCTATCAGGGAACCAGAATGTAAAGCTTGATATGTTAATGAGAACCAGTAGAGGAGGAATGATATATGCTACATGAGAATGGGGATTAAAGAAGACTTTAAGAAGCCTTTATAGTGGAGAATGACTATGACATCCCTAGCTCAGGAACTGGTATATTTTATTCTGTAAAATCTCCTAGGTTTGTTGACAGAACTGATGCACTGAAACTTTGCTCCCTTCTTTGAGAATTGGAACTGGCAGACATCTTAGGGGTGTTTTCCTTGATTTTTGTACTGTTCTACAGCCTTGTGTATTTTGTTGTTGAATTTGAGGTAACATGCTGTGGCTCCAGATCTCCAATAATTTTACTTGGTTAATCAAATTAATTTAATTGACCTAATTTAAACTGAGTTTAAAATCTGAAAGTTTATTTTCTATTTAAAATTTACAATAGCAAATTATTAGCTATTCTCAGTGCGTATCTAAGAGTATCTTTACTGTAATAAAATCACAATTTTAACCAAATAGCTAAATTGCATAGTCAAGGCAATATATTACAATTACTGAATACATGAAAAATATATCGTTCCCATTCTGACAAGCCTCCCAGTTTAAATAATCAGCATTCCTACATTCTTGGACAACTTTTAGAATTACTTAAGATCCTTCTATATGTATTTCAAAATACATTACCACATTAACTCTTAAAAAACACTTTTATGTTTGTCACATTAAATTGTGTTTACATTTTTCTGTCTAAAATTCTAACAACACTCAGCATTAATGTGTCCCTTTTACTCACATAGCAGAGTGGAGATATTAACTAAATCCTTCCTATGACCTAGAGAACTGCTTAACCAGGTATAAACTACTATCATCCAGGTTCTTGCCCTTTAACATGTCCCCCCCATAGTCAAACATTTGAAGAAAAAAAAAAAGACAGCCATCAGGGCGTGGGTTCAGATTTTCGTGAGGTGGGCCAAATACCATGTTAAAAAGAGTCTAGGCTGGTGGGATGGGGGCTCAATGGCATCCCACCTCCAGCTGACACTCCAGAGAAAACCTATCAAAGACTTTCCCAAGATCATGCAGAAAATCAATGGCAGAACCACGATTAGACCTCCTGGAGCTTTTGGTTTCTAGTTTTACGCTTTGTCCATACTGCTTCTCCTCTTGTAAAGCATACATGTAACCCATTAGATATTGAGGTCTAATAAATCTATTGCACGGTGTTACATTGTCACAATCAGTACTATATCTGTTTGTAATACCTTGTTCTGGTTTGATTGTCTACAGCACTTTTTGATCTCGGAGGTGTAGTTTGTTCTGATGATAAGATAGTCCTACAATACAATATTAAATATATAGTTAATGCATGAGTAGCATGCCTCAGTTATCAATCTCGTTCCATTTACCTAAGTTATACTAGTACCAATCATTGTATCTCTTAGGTTTATATTATAGCAATGGGTTAGATTTTTTTGTAGAAAGGATGACTACCTTCTGCAGATTTTTAAAATTACATATATGCCACATAAAACACTGGGGCCATGTCTACACTAAGACAAATCTTCGAAATAGCCATATTCAGCACCTCATTAGCATGCCACCAGTCGCAACACATCAAAATTGCCACTTTTTGCTGCTGTGCAGCTAGTCCAGGTGGGGATCCTTTTTGAAAGGACCCCGCCAACTTCAAAATCCCCTTATTCCTATCAACAGATATGCATTTCAGCTCATATTCCCCTATATGCACCTATTCACCTATATGCATTTTAGCACCTCATTAGCACTCTTCGAAATGGCCATTAGCATGGCTATTTCCAAGATTTCTCTTAGTGTAGACATGGCCTGGATGATCAAAATGATAACAGAGCACTTAAGTATGATCACTGAAACATTACCATCAGTCTTCACAGCTGAGGATGTGAGGGAGATTCTCATGCCAGAGTCTTTCTTTTTATGTGGCAAATATGAGGCACTGTTCCAGACGGAAGTGTCATTAGCAGGGGTTTTGGAAAAAACTGACGTACAGCAGTAAGTCATCATGACAAGATGTCATTCACTTAAGAGTTCTAACAGAACTCAAATGTGAAATTGCAGAATACTAACTCTGGGTTGTACCCTAGTCTTTCTATTGTCTTCTGCACCAAATGGCTGGAGGAGAGCTAATATAACACCAGTTTTTAGAAAAGAACACTAGAGGTGTTTATGGCAATTATAGGCTGATAATCTAATTTCAGTACAAGGCAAATTAGTTGAAATTATAATAAAGAACAGAATTGTCAGACACATGGATAAACATAATTTGTTGGAGAAGGGTCATCATGGTTTTGGAGAAAGCGGCAAACAGTGAGCTGGTAAAATTTTGCAGGAGATACAAAACTGCTCAAGATAGATAAGTCCGAAGCAGATTGCGAGGTGCTTCAAAACCTTCTCACAAAACTAGATGACTGGGCAATAAAATGGCAGATGAAATTTAATGTTGATAAAAGCAAGGTAATAATGCATATTGGAACACATAATCCCAATTAAATGTGCTTAGCATGTATTCTGCTTTCTTGACAATTGTAAATAACTAGAGAATAAGAATATTACTGTGTAAGGCTTTCTCAGTGGCATAGATCCTGCATACCCACAGGGAATTACACCCTGAGCCCTAGGAATTGGGTAAGAGTGGGAGTTTAAGTTAACAGGGTCACACCTTGAGCCCTATGGATTGGGTAAAGGTGTGTATGTCCCTGAGTGTGGAAGAAATGAGAAATTTGTGAGGGTAACACTTCGCCCTAAATAATACCTTAATTTACCATTTCCCCTCCTGTTATTTTACTCATTCCCTCATTTACTATTCTTCCCTGTATTAATTGCCGCCAAAGATTCAGCTCAACATTGAAGACCTTAGTGGTGGACATGACAAGAAGTGTGGTACTAAAATCAGAGAACAGTTTGAAGGCTGGGGAGAAAGGTTGGATTTTTTGTATTGTTATGTTTATTTATTTCTTTATTTGAAATGTTGAGCTGTGTGTATTGAAATGCTCTAAACTGATTGACAGATAATGAAGTTCATACCAAGTGGGTGGGATGTGCTCATCGCTTGCTCCTGCATGATCAGGAAAATCTCTGATACATGATATGTGACTTCTGTTATAAACAAGTACACAACAATAAACACAGGACTGGGTTGTATTTCCAAACTTAATAGGTTTGCAAGTTTATGTTTTTAAACACCACAGACTTACATCTTTGGCTCTCCAGAATTTTCTGAAGAAGTGATTCTGCAGAAAGAGAACCATAAGCATTTTAGATGTGAAGTAACAAATACCAGCATGGGAACACCTCAGAAGTACTTAAAAATCTAACAGCAGCCTATCTCACTTTTCCTTCCTTATTAGAGCAGGCTATTTTCTTAATGTATGAATGATGCACAATTAAATCACTACAGATAACATACTGAAAATAAAATGACATTAGTACCATATTTTTACATATTGTTTTTACTTTACACAATCATGCTTCAATTCACAAAAGTACTCAATGATTTCAGCACTCAATTAACAGTCAAAAGCTTATCAGTGGAACTGATAAGATACTTAACATGGATTGCACATTTCTTTTAAGTGTCTTTCAGTTAGTGCTTAACTAAGATGGAATTGAAACATGACGCTAGAGAAATGCCATGCTTGCACTGAGAGGCTATGTCTATATAGCTTTCCCCATGTGCAAAATTACACTGCAGTTTTGAGCACAGTATTCCAGTTCTGGGACTCCGATCATACAGGGGGTAAAAGAATTTCTAGAATAGCTTGGATAGCACCAGCTTAGAAATAAGGAATTTTGAAATAATTTGCAAAATATGCATAGTGCAAGTTGCGTAAATGATTTTGAAAACAACTTGCCATGTAGACACAGCCAGTGAGTCCAGAAAAACTCAGAGCAATTCTTTGGTTCATAAGAGTAGATGGAAATTAGTGACAGGTTTCTTGGAAGCCAAACATGTCTGGGTATATCCCCACTTGAAGATAATAGGACTTTCAGATCCAACGGAAAGATTCATTTTTATACTCCAGCTTTGTCTTAATAACAATAATAGCCATTTCAAAAATCTGATGTTACCCTTTGTACCCCCAGCAATGGAACACTTGCTTATTGGCTTGAATGCCTTCCAAGAAACCATAGCAATAAGCAAGGGAGAGAAAAAGAAGATTTTTCTCCTACAATTGAGCTGTGCACAGCTAGTAATGCTCTGACTCCCAATTCTCGGCCATGTTACAGGCAAGGGCGCAGTTTCAGAAGGGACAACAGGCGGACGGGCGGGGAGGTGCGGGGGGGCAGGAGCCATGCATACTGGAAGTTTGCTGGCTCTTATTCTTGCTTCCCTGTCAGGGAGCAAGAGAAAAGTACTTGGCTTGTGTGCATGTCTCTCACTTCTGGCCAGTGAGGGGAGGGAGCAGAGGAGTAACTCATGCAATCTGTGCAGTGAACTAAATACTTGAAAGGAACTGTACTGAGACAGAGGGGGAAAAACCCACACTTATACAGTATGACAAATAACAAGCAGTCCTGTAGCACCTAAAAGACTAACAAATAACAAAAAGCCCCACTCATGCATCTGAGGAAGCAGGTCTTTGCCCATGAAAGCTTATGCTCCAAAATATCTGTTAGTCTATAAGGTGCCACAGGACTTCTTGCTGTTTTTGAAGATACAGATTAACACAGCTACCTCTGTGATACTAAAAGACTAACAAATGTATTAGGTCAAGAGCTTTTGTAGGAAAGAGCAGCTTCTGAATCATAATGTAATCACTCTGCTCCTTCTTACCGTATAGTATCAACTGTAGTTATGGTGGTTGTATTTGGTGGGGTGCTGGACTGCCTGTATAAAAACATGCAATGAAAAGTATCTGAGCATTTTTCTTTAGGAAAAAAAATTATTTGCTAATTTATTATCTAGAAAGGGGTTTGAGAGGTGCAATAGAAGATCGCGAATGGTAAAATTAATACAGTTGTTCACAAAAAGCTATACATTTGTCGTCACAGAAACATATATAGCTCCTCCACAGTAAGACTGTAGAAAGCATCCCAGTGAAAGGCCAATTTTCAGAGTGCCACCCCACAAGTCCTAACAACTTAGTAAAAACAAAACAAAACCAGTTCAAATTTGTACAGACTGCAATTTACAAGAGAGTCGGAGTGTTGGTTTGTCTGACTTTTTTTAATAAAAGTTTTGGTGTATGAAAAATACCATTTCAAGTTTTGTAAGTACAATTTTTGACTTTTTGAAGATTTATTAAGCTGTGTACATGCA
Source organism: Carettochelys insculpta (assembly GCF_033958435.1). Taxonomy (NCBI): domain Eukaryota; kingdom Metazoa; phylum Chordata; order Testudines; family Carettochelyidae; genus Carettochelys; species Carettochelys insculpta. Next base: position 88,910,281 of record NC_134137.1, on the reverse strand, counting down.
CATTTTATGTACATACTATTCATGCATAATTTGTATGTGCAAAGTTTTTTTCCCTCAGAAAAGTGCACTATTTATGTACATGTAAAATGTATTTAAACAATTATAAACAGTTTAACAGGAAGCCCGTGTGTTCATATTAGCATTCATATTTTCATATAATTTATTCAAGTTTCAGTGGATTGTGACAGGAAAAGGCTTATTCCTGACCCAGGGCAATCCCCTACCAAATTTCAAGGCATGGACTTTCTAGAGCTTCTTAAAAAAAACGTACGTAAGGGAATTTTTAACATGAGTTTGGCAGCATTTTTCCCCTAAAGTTCGGAGAGTTTTTTGTTTTAATTCTTCAGTCTGAGGCAGACATCTGACATAGGAAGCTTCCGCCCAAAAGTTTGCTAAGTTTTAATCCGCTAAAAACAGGGTCTCATAATGAAAAGTGTCAAAAAGCACCAGCTCTAATTTATGCATCTATATCTAAATGGCTATCTACAAATTAAGATTAGGAACACATTTCTAATCACCATCCTCCCTTCCTCATTCACCACTTTCCCCATCAAAAATCATGCTCTATGTCACTAAGAAGAAATGCTTTTAAGGATCAGTGTGAATTAGTGGTTAGCGCACTACAGCTTTGGAGGAGGTATGGTAATCTCTCATTTGTTACCCACAGGTAGCTGTTGAAAAGAAGTTAAGTGCCACTTTATCTCTACTGAACCACTCTCAGGTTGTCAGCTTTCAATAATTCAGTCCTTATGATGCTTCAGAAAATGGGGTGAGTGAAAGCCACCAATATACTCCTGACTAGTACATCCACATCTAACCTTTACTAGACTATCTGAAGTATCATGATGAATTAGCTCTCCAAACTGTTGAAATTCATCCTAGATTCCTTGTCTTTTTGCTTTTGTGAATTTTTCCTCTCCTAACTTTTTGAAATATGGAAATACACATCTCTCAAAACTGGAGGGAAGCTCAGGAGGTCATCAAGTCCAGTCCCCTACCCTCTTAGGAGGCCCAAGCACCATCCCTGTTTCTTTTTGGTTTTTTTTTTTGGGCCCCAGATCCCTAAGGCTGTGTCTACACTAGCTCCCTAATTCGAAGGGAGCATGGTAAGTAGGGTGTCAGGAGATTATTAATGAAGTGCTGCGGTTCAAATGCAGCACTCCTTTAAGCTAATTCTTCCCCATGGCAACTTCAAAGTGCTGGCTTGTGTGTAGCTAACATGCCGGTACTTCAAAGTGCCTTTTGAGGAGTACAGGGACTTTGAAGTTGCCCAGGCACTTAAAAGTACGAGCTGGTTAGCCACAGCAACACACAAGTCAGCACTGTGAAGTTGCTGTGGGGGAAAATTAGCTTAATGAAGTGCTACATAGGCACTGCAGCACTTTGTTAATAACCTCCTGACACCCTACTTAACATGCACCCTCTGAGGCAGGGAAGCTAGTGTAGACACAGCCTAAATGGCCCCCACACAGATTGAACTCAGAATGGGGGGGTTCAGCAGGTCAATGTTCAAGCCACTGAGCTATCCCTGCCTCCATTTTGTTTCTACCCTTTTTAAAATTGTATTTCTTTTTCTATGCAAACCTTCTGAGCAAAGTTCTCCCCATCTGTACAGCCACACACACTTCAAGGAGAATTTTACACATAGAGCTGAGAACACAATTGCCATTTAGACCCCAATTCTTTGCATCTGTAAGTACTTGCTTACATTTATACTCAAGCAGACCCATGAGTTCAGTTCATATAATTTCACTTCTGTGATTACAATTTCACTTAGAAACACTGAGATCACAAAGCAATATCTCACTAGCATGAGTAATGCAGAATACGGATAACACTCACATCTGGGGGGTGAGCAGACACATTTCCAACAGTTCATCATAGGTAACATTGCGATTGTGAGCACAAGGCACTTTCTTGCAGTCTCACCATTCATCAGAGAGAACGCACATGCGGCTGTAGTACTAAAACCTAAACACTCACTTGTAACATAATTGCAGCTAATTTTAGCATAGGTATTTCTGAAGTACAGTAAACTCTTTCATATCCAGAAACCCCACGACCAGGATGCTACCGGATATGCAAATATTCCAGTTAATCGAGAGTAGCTGGGGGGAGGCAAGGGTCAGTGGCCCCCCCCAAATAAGAAAGTTCAGTTTCTCCTGGTCCCAGCACTGGCTCCTGCTCATCCGCTGCCCTGCTTACCTTTTGATGGACACAGCAGGAGCTGTTTGCGGGGTATGCACATAACTTCCCAGCACAGGGAGCCACTGGTGGGCTCTCAGATCACCTCACAACATGAGGAGTGCTGGCAGGGCTCGCAGATCACCCCTGGCAAGACTCGCAGATCACCAAGTGGTGTGAGGAACCGCTGGCTGGGCTTGCACGTTGTCACACGGCTTGAGGAGCCCCTGACTGCTGCCCTGCTAGCAACCCCCTACCTGGACACCAGGGACCTGTGCGCGCCCCCATTAGTGCTGGCAGGAGGAGCCACGGCACAGCAGGACTTGCCTGGTAGCTCTGAGCAGAGAGCTACCTGCCACGTCCCTGCCAAAAAACCCACTCAGCTGTGGGGGGAGGGGAGGGGAGGGAGCTTGCGAAGCACCCTGGGACTATCTGAAAAAGAAAGTGGGGGAGGGAAGCTGCATCATGGTTCAGGGTTTGCCAGTGTTATGTCAGTTATCTGAGAGTTCCTCCCATTGATCAAGTAACAGATAAACAAGAGTTTATTCCGTGTCCAAAAACCTTGTTATTGAGAGCTGATTCAATGGAAGCTAAGAGTCCTCAGCATCTTGTGGGATCTCCTCCCAAAATAATAATAATTAACACCTAAATACTACCCTTAGTCCTTACCCTTTGTTTTCCACAGTAACAGTGAGGTTCTTATATCCAGAGACCGGTGGTGGCATCCAAGACTGCCTGTTATGTATTAATAAAAAATTCAATTACAGAGCATGAGTATGTAGTGTTTAGTGAATGAACAGCAGCTTAATTCTATTTCTCTCCACAGTATTTTGAAAGGAATCTCAGAGGTGATATAGAAAATGTTTATAACATTTTATAAGTGGCTACTCTCCTTTCAAACTTGTTTTCCAGTGCTTTAATAGCAACTGCCATCTTGGCACACTATTCTCTTCACGCTCTTGGAGCATTTTTAGCGGAATTTAATGTAAGTTGGTATAAAATGAAAGCTTTAATTACACTAGTACCCTTATGGTACAAAATACAATCTTTGGTCCAAACTTTTCTTTGTTGCTGTTCAAATGGAGTAAGAAGTTAGCCAATAAAACAGGTCTCATGGGGGACAATCAGATGAGTCAAATACCCAAGCTCATCAAACAGATTAAGGCAGGTTGATGTATTCACATGGCTCCATAAAATATTCAGATTTTGCAGAACCTAAGTTTTCATTTTAACCGAAGTAAGTTTCTAGCCATCATTGCTAAGGAAAACTCTTCCAGACTGTGAGCCAGCCATAATTATTGCAGTGATATCTTCCCACCTTGGCAGACAGCCTAAGGAAAATGACTGAAGGGAGTAAACTCTCTGCTGTCCATGAATCTCATTGGGGTGTTAATTCTAACATAACTACAACGCTTTAATTTCAATGTCAATAATTCAGTTACTGATCATTTTAGTATATGGAATGAAGAAAAAACTGGAGCAAAGCCATAAGGCACTGAATTTGGGAACTGCTCCCAGGAAGAAATTGGGTATCCACCTGCAGCCCATTCTGAGTTCCTAATTCAGTTCTCTACTAGGGTTGGCACCTGTGCAGGTTTTCCCAGGCGTGGTTTTGTTCTGGGGGTGTGTTTTTTGAGGTAGCTGTCCTGGGAAATCTGCAATGGTGCTCGGCACCCATTGCCAGGTGTCCAGTCATGATTATCCTGGTCATCCCAGTCTTCTGTATCATAGAGGTGTCAACCCTGTATGCCATATCCAATTCTCTCCATTTACCAGCTATTGACATTGAAGTGAGAAAAGTTTCTAACCATAGTTTTTCTCAATTAGAGAAGATAATACTATTGTTGTTCATTTGTACTGCAGTAGTGTGTAAGGATTCCCATCAAAAATAAGGGCCCATTGTGCTAGACTGAGCACAACTGAGCAGTAAAAAGAGAGTCCCTGCCCCACAGCGGCCCACCGAGGAACAGCCAGCTCACAACAATTTTCAGGAGCTAAATTCTTACAAAAAGAAATCCAAACTCATTAGAGGAAGATGTTGCTTCAATATAATCTTAACACATTACTGATGTGCAACAGTACTGTATATATCCTCAGAAAGCAAAGCAAAGGGGACGTTGAATACCTTTTGTGCTTCACAGGAGATGTGGTAGTGGGGATGGGGGTGGTGGTTGTTATTGCTGATGTGTTAGACGGAGTCCAGGATTGTCTGTTAACAAAAGAGACCGAATTTGCTCGTTGTTCTGCAGTGACGTCATGATTTTAATTAATAAACTAAGGAAAGGCATTTTTACTATCAGAGCACTAGTAGATAAAATTATAGCTACCTATGTTGGCTAAGATTTTCAAACATGATTACTGATTTCAGGAATCTCAGTTTTAGATGCCCAGTTTAAGATACCAAAAAGGATCCTGAAGTTTTGAGGGTATTTTGAAAAATTAGACCATTTTAAAGTATCTCAAACTGGGCACTAAAACCATTAGCAACTTTTAAATATCTTGGCCGCTATATCCATCCATGTCACCATACTATCACTTTCTAGCCACCAAAAAACATTACAAATATCTTTTTCATATTTTGAACTGTATGTTTTCAATCAGACACTATTATTAGGGCAACGCTGTACATTCTCAATTCCCTTTGTCTTCATCTGCTGTATCATAGCATACATAAATCAGCAATGAGGTTGTCTGAAACCAAAGCCCGGAACCACCTTTATCAGCACTGGTTTGGTTTCAGCTGCTTTTTGATACAGACTTATTATTAGAATGGAAGTTCAACAAACTACAAAGCACATTAACTGAGAAATGTGGCTATAGGGTCAGCAACCACATGGTCACCAAAAACTTTGGCATCATGAGGCCACCAGTGATGGCCACAGACTGAAGATCCAGCCAGACCATCTGATGGACCCAGCTAGAGATAGATCTAGATGGTGCTCAGTTAACCAGGAGGCTACAACCCTTTGGGAGTTGCCATCATAACGATGATAGATGATGAAATAAACACAATTGACTTTCTGCCCTGCAGAAATTTACTCATAAGACATTTGCCTCTCATAAGTTATTGTCCTACTTTCTCAAATTTTGAACTAGTAAGCATCAATACAATGTACACTCTATCACAATTCTTGTTATCAGTATCCATCGGGGAACATGTATAGGGCCAGTACAAAGCCGGTGCATCATTAAAGTTCCACACACACACTTTTTGAATTTCTGCCTCAGTGTATTCAGAACTATCTCCAGCCAAAAACCTAAGTTCCTTCTAAATTGCACAGATGTGCAACATACTACCAAGGGGCATGCAGGCATGCAGGCCCACAGGCCTGGAGAGCAGAGAGGAAGAGGGGGTGGGCAAGGAGCAAGTTGGAGCATGCAGGGCTGCAGCCATACAGGGGCCCCTCTCCCATGGACCCAGCCCCAGAGTTGCTGGGCTTGGGGACAGGTGCCTCATCCCCGCACCACCCCAAGAGCTGCTGCAACCTGGAAGAGGTGCTTCTCTCATGGTCCTATCCCTGGACCTGCTGTGGCTGGGGAGAGAAGGGGAGAGACTTTCTTCCCCACCTCAGGGCTGCTGTGGGAACAGAGGGCTCGGGGGAGTCCTCTCTCCTTGCCACAGCACCAAAGCAGCCTGAACTCCAAATCCTTCATCCCCCAGCCTAACCCAGAGTCTCTACCTCTAGTTGCAACTTTAACCCACCTTGATCCATTGCAGTAACTAACCTTTTAGGACCTTGCCCTTCTTTATCTTCTTGACACTTAAATTACTCAAGTGCTTACCATAACTTAGAAGGGAGGTCTTCAGTATTGTTCAGTTTTTCTAACATATATTTAGTGTAGTCATCCCTGATTCAAAAAATGACCTAAAACATGTCAAAACTGTTTGCCAGTGAAAAATTTGGTTTGACTAAATGAACATTTTCACAGAAAATGTGTCTGGTTTACTCAAAAAAATTGACATTTTTCATAAGAAGATTAAAAAAAACAATTTTAAAGAAACTCAGCTGGCAAAATTCTTGAAGTATTCATTTGGTTTTGAAATTTCTGATGAGAAAGTCTTTCACTTAAATTTAAAAATAAAATCTGACCAGCTCTAAAATCTTTCATGTATCACACACCACTGTTTATGCTTTGTATTCTTCCTTAATATATGGATCCCTAACAAAATAACAGTCGTAAGAATGTTTAAGGATGTCTTTCAGGGATAGCAGGTCTCAGACTCGTACCTGTTAGTTTTCCTGTTATCTAAGACAGAGGAATTACTTGATTTATCAGCATCTCTTCTATCTGAAATTCTGTATAGAAATTTAGAAAAAAGTAAATTTTCACAATTCATTTAGAAAAGAATCTAGTCTTTAAAAACACACTAAGAATAAAATGACAACATCAACTGTTACCTGATGAGGCTGCATTCCTTACATTAGTTAGCCAGTACACAAGATGTTGATAAGTAAGAATAGCATAGTACCTGACTCAGTATAATTTCACTGCCTGTTTCTAAAAAAAAAAAAGATTATAAACTGTTCAAATTTTGAATGGTTAAATATGCTGTAAATACCACAGTGGTTGTTACAAAGAAATTATAAAAGTTTTTGCTGCAAACTGACTGTAAGTACTAGTAAAATTCAAAATGTTAGAAAGGCTTTTGATGAGTCATTATTGTATATTTCCAATCAAAATTCTCATCCACCACCCTATGAAATGTACAATGTTCTTTCATGATGGCTTTTAAAAATTAATGTGATGTTCTGGTACAGAATCAGTGAGGGAACTGAGCTTTGGCATTCATGAGTAACATCAGTCAAAGAGGTTACCTTATTTGTACTTAATATTGATTTTATTCAGCCATTAGATTTCCATTAATGATCAAGCACATGACTTTTCATGTCTTTTGTAGAATCCATAGTAATTGCCTAAAATTTTTCCAAACTCTTAGTGAATTCACTATTAGTGTAAGATAGTATTTTTAATTTTTCACAGAAGTCTGAGAATCAAAATATTCTAGTAAAACTGGTAACATCAAGTTCTACCATCTTTCCATGTGTAGAGCAGGAGTTTTACACAAAGATTAAATTTAATCAGAATGATCAAACTGTTTATTTTAAATGTTTGGCTTAAATAACTGAAAACAGTTGAAGAGTTCTGAAATAAAAAATACCAAAAGGAGAGCTCTGTGGCCCATTAAATCTTTTTTTTCACCAATGGAAGTTGATCCAATAAAAGATATTACCACACCCACAGACTGTGTCTACACTAGGATTCCTCTTTCGAAAGAGGGACCCACATGAGGGAAATCAAAAATGCAAATGAGGTGCAGATATACTTATCTGACACCTCATTTGCATATTCTTCTTTCAAAAGAAAAAAAGCAGTGTAGACGCAGTGCTTTCAAAAATAATCCCCATCTTCGAAAGAACTCTTCCTCCGAAAAAAAAAAAATAGGAAGAAGGGTTCTTTCGAAGACGGGGATTACTTTTGAAAGAGCCACATCTGCATGGCTTTTCTTCTTTTGAAAGAAGAATATGCAAATTATATACTAGATGTGTAAATCTGTGACTCATTTGCATTTTTTATTTCCCTCAATCACATGCCTCTTTCAAAAGAGGAATTCTAGTGTAGATGTAGCCACATTGTTTCTGCAAAATGGTTGTCAGTTAAGAGCCATTTTTTAAATACAAAAATGAATAGAAGTGCAGTTATTTTTTCTTTTTTTAATAAAAGGGTGCCTATCCAATGCAATAAAAACAGAACAATAATTAGCCATGTTAAATCACAGAACTACGAAACAGGTGTCACTAACAAACAAGGAATTATATATTCTGCCCTCAGATGCACATGTGGGGCTCCAATTGTTCTCAACAGAAATTCTTGCGTAGCCGTTTTAGGGCCCAATTTTGTGCAGGGTGTGCAGTGTGCTCTCTAGAGTTTTTTTGTTTTTAACTCTTAAAATTAGATGTGTAAGTACAGCACATACCTGGGGAAAGGAGGAATGCCAGACAATAAAATATGCTGGTTATTCAGACTGTCTACTCCACCATTCCCAGCTAAGCAGCCAGCCCCACTGCTGCTGGTCCTGGCCCAGCAGCTGGCAGCCATCCCATCCTGCCAGAACTGCCAGACAGCTGGCCCCACTCTGCCAGTTCAGCAGCTGTCCCCAGCCAGGCAGTCAGACCCATGGAAGCCAGCCCCAGCCTGATGAGCTAGTTAACCCAGTGTGCTAGTTATCCAAGTGCCTGATAACATGGTTTTACTGTAGTTCAGGCTTCTCATGCCCCAGGCTGTTGGTGACTGTAACCAGCAGTTATTCAGCAGACCACTAGAAGTCTCACTAAGCTTCTTAACATTACAGAAGTGACAGGAATGAACATGTCTTAATTTTCAACTAGCTGTTATTCACTGTGAAACTTACACACTTGTCCTTCATTCTGCTTTTTTATAGAGGACGTTCCAGAAAAATCCAAATCTACAACTTTTATTTCCCTAGTGTTAGCATCCAATGTCTCAGGCTGTCATGGCAATAATGGAGCACTCTTTTTATTTACTTCCATCACTATTTTCATGACTCAAATATCATAGAAGGCAATTGTTAGTATTTGTTCTTCACTGTACCAGTTTTGGTGTCAGTAATTAATTCATTATTTTGTTAGTCTTTAAGATGCTCCTGGCCTGCTGTTCTGTTGGGTGAAGATACACAGGCACATCTCAAAGAGCTGGAAGGGACCTTGGTAGATCATTTAGTCCAGCCCCCTGCCCTCTTGGCAGGACCAAGCACCCTCCCTGACATCTAGTTGCCCCAGATCCCTAAATGCTCCCTCAAGGAATGAAATCACAACCCTGGGTTAGTAATATTTTGTACCAAGAAGTAACAGCATAAAGTCCATCATGATGACTAGCTGATTTTAAGGCATGTCTTCTACCTCTCTTTGTTGCTGTTACAGATCCAGACTAACACGGCTACCCCTCCGATACGCTTCCTCACATATGTAATTAGTTCTCAATATGAAGGGAGAAGCAATCTGAGTAAAATAAATGCCCCTTTCCATTTCTCATAAATAAAGGAGGGGTGTATAACCTATGTGGGAGGGAAGCATAGTGACTTGGAAGGAATGAGAAACTTTGGTGAGGCTTCCTTACTCTGAGTATTTTGAGGCTGATCCATTGCTAATCAACTTACATGGCAATTGTATTTGCTGGCAGATGTATTGTATATATTTATCTTATAAAGAAAGAACCCAATTGTTCACTAAATTACATAGGAGTAAGGAGTTAAATTTACAGTTTTAGGACATCCCTTTTTATAGGAGAAGCTATCCAGTGCTATAGACAGAGAATAATAAAAATAGGAAATTCCTTTTAAATGTGCATACAAGTCTAAACATCAACATAAACTCATGCACAAATTGCAATACTGTCCTATCAGAATGTTTTCTGGACACAGAACTATGACACCAGTATGTTCCTCCTCAAGACAAAAGAGCTTAGAGCAGGGGTAGGGGAAAACCACGTACAGCAGTTTCAAAAAACAAATTACTCAGACTACAATGGCATAAATGCAAAGCTAATATGCAACTCACACCATTTTACTTGTTAATACTTTTCCTTTTTACAGGCAAAAGGAGACACAAAACATTATTTGCATGAATATGACAAAATATTGAATATAGGAATATGTTACCTGTCTAAAGCAGTATCAGATCTGTATCGGACAAGTAAAATTTTCTTATCTTCTTTTTCATTCAAGTTACTGTTATAAAGAAAAATTAGTCAGATGTGTAATCAAAAACAAATTATTTTTAAAATTTTCATTTGTTTGCAAAAATGGCGTTTTATTTTAAATACATTTACAAATGTATTTTAACATTTTAATCATTTGATCAAAATGAAAACAATATGCAAATTTTTATTTACGACATTACACAGTACTCAGATATAAAGCAAAGCTACTCAGAGCTAAAGGCCTTTTCCACTTGCTATTGAAGTTGATAGGATGTTAGTAATTAATGACAAAGGAAATGAGACAGGTTTGAACTAAACAAAACAAGTTCTTTGCATAAACTGAATTTTAGTGTGTTTATTTTCCTTTGTCTCTGGCAATACCACTTGAAAGATGTATAGACATTCAGCTATACCTGTGTAAGCTATCTTGAGATTTGTATTGGTTAAGCACAACTCTGCCATAGTTTTCATTATTGCTGCAAAAATAAAATAAAATCAAAAGTCAGATATTTGGTGAAAATCAAATTATTTAAAGACCAAGTTCTTGACAAAGATTTATATCCTGACTCAAATCTCACAGCACTTTCAAACCATTGTAACTCCACCAACAGCAGCTCTTGATTGTAAGCTGTTTGGAACAGGGACTATGCATTTGTACAATGCCTAGAACAATTGAGAGCTGCACTTGTTGGGGCTTCTAGGCCTTATTGCAATGCTAATCATAATAACAGAGCACCTCTGTGTTAAAGTATTGGTCCTGGTGCAATTATTCCTTAAGTGAATCTGTCAAACAGTGAGTGATTGAATTTTTTTCAGACATGGAAAATCAGGTACACCAATAATCAAATCATATGGGAATGTCATCTACAGCCCACCCTGTGAGGTGCTGAGCACATCTGGCAAGATGCTGTGCACCCCAAATTCCCACTGAGGTAACATGGAAGTTGAGGCTGTTGACAGCTTGTGATATAGATGCACGTAGCACACCACTCAGGGTTGAGGCAATGGAGTTTTGACAATGAAATGAATGCAAACTCACTTGGATTACTGTTGCAAAAATTGGATAATAGAATACATTTAAAAAAAACAGAAGAGTAAGTTAACATGCATTCAAGGAAAATATGCTACATATAATCTTTACTGCCTAAAATGAAATTAATTCTTCCCTTACCTCTCCTCAGGTCTTGTCTTTATCCAGCTGTTATCCTGCAACAAAGTCCTTCGCTTGCTGTTGTCATCATGAATAACCTGTTGCTGGCTTTTCCCTGTAAGAGAGAAATTCTTTATATCAACCAATGCAGCCATTGAAAAAAGATTATGCAATACAGTTCTAAAACTTAGAATAGTATTAGAAATACCTGCTTTTCTGAGAAAGTCTGCAATATATCTACAACTATACATATATTGTATCTATCCATATATAATAGTGCATATAATATACCTGGACATTAGCAAAAATTTTTGATACAGTATCCCACAGTATTCTTGCCAGCAAGTAAAACAAGCATGGATTGGATGAATCAACCATGTGAACAGAAAGCTGGCTAGATTGCCAGGCTCAATAGGTAGTGATCAATAGCTCATTGACTAGTTGGCAGCTGGTATTGAGCAGAGTGCTCTATGTTGGTTCTGGAGCTATTTTTGTTTAATGTCTTCATTAGTGATCTGGGTGATGGGATGAATTACACCCTCAGTAAGCCTGCGGATGACACTAAGCGGGGGGAGAGGTAGATACACTGGAGGGTAGGGATACGGTCCAGAGTGACCTAGACAATTTGGAAGATTGGGTCAAGAGAAATTTGATGAGGTTCAACAAGTACAAGTGCAAGAGTCCTGCACTTAGGATGGAAGAATCGCAAGCACTGCTACAGACTGAGGACCAACTGGCTAAGCGGCAGTTCTGCAGAAAAAGGACCTGGGGATTACAGTGGATGACAGGCTGTATATGAGTCAACAGTGTGCTCTTGTTGCCAAGAAGGTTAGTGGCATATTGGGCTGCATTGCCAGCAGGTCAAGGGGAGTGGTTATTCCTCTCTATTTGGCACTGGTGAGTCCACATCTGGAGTATTGTGTCCAGTTCTGGGCCCCCAATTCCAAAAGAATGTGGATAAATTGGAGAGGTCCAGAGGAGGGCAACAAAAAACAGAAGGACACTTGGGCAGATGACTTATGAGGATAGGATGAGACAACTGGTCTTATTTACTCTTCAGAAGAGAAGAATGAGGGGGGAATTTAATGGCAATCTTCAACTAGCTAAAGTGGGGTTCCAAAGAAGATGGATCCAGGCTACTCTCAGAGGTGGCAGTTGACAGAAAAGGAAGCAGTGATCTTAAGTTGCGGCAGGGGAGGTCTAGGTTAGCTACAAGAATGGTGAAGCACTGGAATGGATTCTCTAGAGAAGTTATGGAATTTCTGTCCGTAGAGGCTTTTAAGGCCAGGCTTGACAAAGCCCTGCACAAGAATGGACTATCCCGAGGTCTCTTCTATCCCTAACCTTCTCCATGATTTATGGCAAAAATGAATCTTTATATGTTATAATAAACCCTCAACTTAATGGACTAATGGGGGGAAGGCGTGTCTGTTAATGCTGAAAGTCTGTTATATCGGAATGGTTATACTGTATGATGGTGCACTGACCTTCCCAGCCCATCACTCACTCCTGTCCTTGCCCTGCCTTCCCTTGCCCCCTCCTGCCCCATTCTTCCCCTCACACCTCCATCTCCCCATCCCAATTAGCAGAATAGCAGCTGAATGCCAGCCTGGCTCCTTCCCCCTCCTGTGGCTCTCAGTGTTGTGGCTCCTCCAGCCCCAGCTCCGAGCCACCTGGGCAAAGGTGAAGCTTGGCCACCCCCAGCCTGGCAGCAGGCAGTAGCCTCTGACCCCATGGCTGCAGCTCAGCGCCACTGCAGGCAGCAGCAGCTGGGCACCGACATGCTCCATGCACACAGGGCTGGAGGAGGAGAGCTCCTGTGCCCTGCAGCAGCCCCCACCGCCATCATCTCTGGCCCCAGGGGCCCCAGCCACTGTGGTGGCCGCTCCAGCCCCAGTGGCTCCAGCAACTCCTCCAACCCCAGCGAGGTGAGTCTCTGGCATTTACTGGGGGGCAGGGGGCTGGCAAACAGCATCCGTTATTTCCAAAGTCCGTTATATCAGGGTCCGTTAAATCGGGGGTTTACTGTACACGTGAAGATCTTGGCTTCTTTAATATCAGTGTGTCAAGCCATACATGGCATCATTATTCAGTTCATTCTTTTGTTAGATGTTTCCTTCCCAAGTGATCCATGTCTTACTGATCAATTTCCTGCTGCGTGGCAACCAGCGTAGAAGTCCGGGAATCCCACTTTACCATGTTGAATTCACAATTTCAACTTAAATATCAACAGCTTGATTTACTTCTTACACAGCTAATTTGGTAACTGAGTTAGAAACCATCTATTAAAGCAAACATGCAAAATAATCTTAACCAACAGTCTTAATGCCTGGTACACTGATGAATATTATTTGACTTGCTCCATGGGAACATAGTCTCAGTGCATTGGACAGTTGGTGAATAACTGATGACTGGTAGTTCGGTCCCATGGGCAAAGCCCACTCCTTTCATTCTCAGGGCTATTACTGCTGTGTGCTTTTCTCCCTACCATCATTTGGCTTTCTACCATGACATTACCTTCCCTTTAATTGGAGAATGTGCGTTCAGCAGCAGAGGAGGCTCAATACTGCAGTTGTGACACACCGAAATTTCGAAGCCAAGTCAGATGTGACAAATCAGAAATAGGAGAGGTATGTATAAAAACCATCCTTAAGGACATCCACTTGCTCAATAAACTGGAGTGCTGTGGGAAAATGGGTTCTTCACCTTTTCTTTTGGGAAGCCTATTGGATTATCTTTATATTGTGCCTACCACCACAGCAAAAAACCTCCATAACTGTTTGCTTCACTCAAGATGGATTTGAGAAGTTCTAATTAAAAATCATTTAGACTGAAAGTATATGTTTATGCTCTTTGTGTTTGGAAACACATATCTCCGTACAGAGCATACAAAGTTCATAGTGTGTTCATTTGTCCCAGAAGGATTTTGGTCACTTCAGCTTGTAAAAAGAGAAAGTTATTTTCCCTTTATCCAGGTAGGTCAAGCGTAGTGATGAGTACAAAGAGCCACACGTGCATATGCCAGATAGAGGAAGTGACACATAAGCCGCATCTACACGTGCTGGCTACTTCGAAGGAGCCGCGCCATCTTCGAAATAGCGCCCGCCACGTCTACACGTGGCGAGCACTATTTCGAAGTTGAAATCGACATAAGGCGGCAAGACGTCGAAGTCGCTATCCTCATGAGGAGATGGGAATAGCGCCCTACTTCGAAGCTGAACGTCGAAGTAGGGCACGTGTAGCCGATCCGCGTCCCGCAACATCGAAATAGCGGGGTCCGCCATGGCGGCCATCAGCTGAGGGGTTGAGAGATGCTCTCTCTCCAGCCCCTGCGGGGCTCTATGGTCACCGTGTGCAGCAGCCCTTAGCCCAGGGCTTCTGGCTGCTGCTGCTGCAGCTGGGGATCCATGCTGCATGCACAGGGTCTGCAACCAGTTGTCGGCTCTGTGGATCTTGTGCTGTTTAGTGCAAGTGTGCCTGGGAGGAGCCCTTTAAGGGAGCGGCTTGCTGTTCAGTCCGCCCTGTGACCCTGTCTGCAGCTGTTCCTGGCACCCTTATTTCGATGTGGGCCGCTTTGGTGTGTAGACGCTCCCCTGCAGCGCCTACTTCGATGTAGTGCTGCCCAACGTCGATGCTGAACGTCGACAGCACCAACCCTGGAGGACGTGTAGATGTTATTCATCGAAATAGCTTATTTCGATGTAGGCTTCACATGTAGATGTAGCTATAGAAAAGGAATTAATTGTTTGAAGGGAGAGTGTCTCAAGTCAGTTCTTCAGGAATATTTTCTTTAGTATTTAAGAATACTAAAATATTCTTAGTATAAAGATGGAATTATATATTACATTTAAAATCAGTAAAAGACTGCAAGTCATAATGTGCCCTCTACCACTTTCTGTGGTTCCCTTGGGGACCCCTGGGATGCTCACGCACAGATCAAGGACAAATATTTGTCACTGGGCCAGTGCCATTATCGGTAATGCAAAATGACCTTCCAAAAACATCTCCCTAATTTCCCAGTCTCGTAAACTGTGACACATTCTTCTTGCCAGGAACATGTGCACTTAGATTAACAGATTTTTAAAGCCAGAAGGAATCATTATAATAATTTGGTCTGCACTCCTAACACAAGTCAAAGAACCTCAACCAAAAATTTCTTCAGCAAACTAATAACTTCTGTTTGAGCTATAACATATCTTTTAGTAAGAGATCCAGTTTTCATTTATTAACTTCATGTGATTAAAAAGCCCAGTGCATTCCTACATACACTGTTCCAATGGTTAACTACCATCACAGTTAAAAATCTACATCTTAATTCTTGCAGCATGGAAGGGTGAAGGAATCAAAAAAGTATACATTTCTTTTTGCATTTAAACATTTTCCCCACTCATAGCTGCCGTCAAAGAAGGAGGCAGCATCAATTAGTGAATGAACCTATGCTGAATGCACTTGCTATAAAATTTATGCTTTGCTCAGTCTGGCTTTTCTATAGAATGTATTGATAATATACCACAGTATTCAACAGTACAGTGATGGACATGGAATAACAACAGGCAGAGAGACAAATAGAATGTGAACATTTCACAATGGATGATGGGGGTCTGCAGACTTTGTAAAGGGAACTGTATGCGAGCCCCACCATCACCAGGGATTTTGTTTAATACCCTATATCTGGTGCAAAAGGTTTGCTTTTCAGAATTATTTTTATGATGTCCAGGTATGAAAAGTCATCTTCCACAAGAATGGGATAGCAGTTTTAAAAATGAAGAACTCTATGAGAAGCAAGGAAATCTTCCCAGCATTGCCTTCATATTGAGAGTATAATCTTAGCAAAGTACTCTTGCAAACCCTTGCCAACACATTTGAGGTTTTGCTCTGAAGTAAGTTATATTCTCATGTACCTTTCAAAATTTGCTCTTTCGCATCTGCTGTTATGTATAAGCACAAGTGTAGATATGGTATTTTCATGATGGACATCAATATATACCCAAGAGTACATTGAGCCCAGTGTGGAACATTAATTTCTCCCCAGTAGCATGGAGTGAAAGTAAAATCACTACAAAAGATCCATTTAGGATTTTTAAATCATCTCTCTTAATTTAAATAATCCAATTAACTTGAAATGAAACCCCAGTCTAGAGGCAGCAGCTAAACAATATACTTTTAATATTTGCTTTTAATACTGCAGTGCAGACAGATTACTGTAAATGTGCTTTTTCACAGCATGTGTGATCCAATCCGCATCAAACTATCTGCACTGATCAAGCCAAGGATGATATATACTGATGTGCTTATTCAGATTTAATTTTGCTGCAGCTGGTCCTTAGTTCTTGAGCAAGTATAAAAGGGAGGAGAGGATACAAGAATCAACCTTTAACACATTGTTAAAACTCAGCTGTAAGTTTTATGTGCTGCATTTATTCAAGGCTGTGCTCCACAAGATTTCCTGTTTGAGGCACTCTTCTTTGTACAGTGAGGTTCCCTGCTATAGCCTATGGCTGCTCTCTGATGGTGCAGGAACTAACAAAGACATATTTTAGTTATCAAAAATGGCAGTATAAACATATTTGCCTAACGTCAAGGTAAACATTTTAATCTGGGTTGTCAATTGCAGTTAACTCAAAACAATTCACTTGATTCTAAAAAATTAATTGTGATTCATCATAGTTTTACTCACATCATTAACACGTATTAGATTTTTTTCCACATTTTCAACTACATTGATTTCAATTACAACACAGAAGACAAAGTGTACATTGTTACACTATTTTGTTTTTGAGTGAAGTTATGTAACAAAAATCTGTATTTGTAGCTAGAGTGCACTATTGTACTTGTAAGAGCTGAAGAGAAAAATACCATTCCTTCTGTTTATGTTTTCTACAGGGCAAACATTTGTAATAAAAATAATAATGGAAAGTTAGCCCTGTACACTTTGTCTTCTGTGCAATGATTGAAATAAATATATTTTAAAACATGCACAAATATTTAAATAATCAGTGATTAAAGCCATGATTAATTGAGATTAAAAAAAACACAATTATTTATGATTTTTTTAGTTGTTTGACAGTTCTAATTTTAATAGCTCGGAGAAGGAAGACACCTGTTTAGCCTTTGCTTGCTTTGGAGCTGGCTGAACGAAACCTTTTCTAAGGTGCTGGAATGTTCAGCTCTGAGTCTTTCCAGGGCTGGGTCCTGATTCTGTTTCCAATCAGTAGTAAAATTGTAACTGACTTCCATTTTCATATTTCTCCTTTCTAAGGCATTATTGCAGGCAGGGGTGACAGTAGCAAAACTCTTGCATAATAAACCACCAATGAATTATATTTTCGTTTCCTATGTCCTGTCTTCCCAAATCCTCTTTCCCTGGTCTCCTCCAAATATAAGGAATTGCAGGGTGTACTAGAGAGAGAGAAAGGGGGCGGGGGCATTGTTGGCAGAGGTAAGCCCACCTCTCTCCCTTTTCTTTCTCTGCAAAGCCCGGTCTGCTCACACTGCCTATTCTGTGTGCTTCTCAGCAGCTGCTGAGCATGCTCCCTGGTCTCCAGGGCAACCACAGGCACTGATGCCAGCAGAATCCCTGCTCTACTCCTGCTGTTTCCCTCCCTCATTTCTCCCTTGTGTGATGCTGCCATTCCCAGAACTCCAGCCAGAATAAAAATGTTGATAAGGATCAAGCAGCACTGCTTCCCCCACCCCACCCCCCTCACACCGCTGCCAAGCCGGTCCTCGCATGCATTGCCTAATCAAATAACTAGTCTGCCATTGTTCCCGAGCGGGTAGTATGCAGTCTCATTTGAAACCCTGTTGAAGTAACACTTCATATACTGCACACATGCAATGAAAAAGGCTCCTTGCTTTGCCCAATGCTTTAAATACCCTGAAAGTAACAGCATCAACATTACCACTTTGATTAGGGGATGCTTTTCCTGTTGTGAAGGTCGACATTTTATTCAGGGTTGTATCTTCCTTTGGGATCTAAAGGAAAAAATATTAAACCAGAACACTGGGGTGAGAATAAAAATTAGTGGCAATGACAGTTAATCAAATTGAACTGTTATCTTTCTCAACATGGTGTCTGCTCAGATTTGGAAAATTATAACAGAGCAAAGCACAGCTTAGAAGAGTCTGACACAATTTTACTCATACACGGCCTAATCCAACTGTCATTCAAAAATCATTGGAAAGGTGCTAGGTTAGCTTGAGACTAGGCCCTGTATGTTTTAGGTGTAACTTCTTCTCTCAAATAAATCTTGAGGAAAAAATGATGGATGTTTTGCAAGGTGAAACTTGCTGTGCCTTGGAGAATTTTAGTACATTGCAGTATTAACAGTTAGACTTCAAATTTCAAAAGCCTCTTAATAAATAAGCATTACAAATCATAACCAGATCAAGAAAAACTTAACATATTCAGGGAGTTGGGAAAGCCTTTCACAGTAAATTTTATCAGTAGAATATGAATTGTTCAGACCTTAATGCAAGAGTCTGATATATGAACACATACAAATGAACAGTAACCAAATCTGAAATGTTGGGCTGCTGCAAATACTTAAACTTGTTTCATAACTTGAGATGTTATTAATTTAAAACTAAACTAGCCTTCTGGAGCAACCTAATGCAGAGTGAGGGAAGTCAGGTGCTTGTCATTTCACCATACTAGGGTTCACAGGGTATTAGCATGATATCAGAGGAGCATCGAGGTAGTTTGCACAGGAGGATTTGGATTCTAGAGAAGAAAAGAAAACTGCCATTCCCTTCTCTTATGCGTTCTATAATTCAAGGTTTGGGGTTGGTTTTCCTCTTCTTCCTTCCCTCTTTTTCAACTACTTGTAGCTGTCATTCTTTTTCCTCTTCTCTCTGCTGCTCTCATCCTTATTATCTCTCTCCATATCACATTCCTTCACTCTCTCAGTCTTTTGTCTTCTCCTTAATCCCTTCTGTTTTGCATACCTGATCCATCATTTGCATACACTGATGTAAGCGAGCAGTGAATCAGGGCCTACATATGGAGGGAATGTTTGCTGAAGACTTCATTAGAGAGGTGGATGCCAACTTTATATTAGGACATATTAGGTCAGAACTTGGGTTTTCCCTGAGGGTATGTCTACATTGTAGCTGCCAACAGTGGAGTACTAGTGGGACTCACATTAAAAATAGCTGTAGTGGTGTTGCTTTGGCATCTGGACTTTGGCTGGGGCTCAGGTGTGAAGCTCACCCCAGACCCTAAACTTCGGAGTCCTGGCTCCAGCCCCAGACAGAATAGCTACATTGCAGTAGCATGAGTCTGTCAGCCTGGGCTGCAAAAACTTGCTCCCAATAGCTCTTCAGACATACCCACTGCTGTTTATCCACTGGCCTGCAGTCCCTTCTAATGTGCAGTCTGCTGGAGCCTACAAGAACCAGGGCAAAACAGTCATCTATAATAACAACAAAGAAATTCCCTGAAAACAGTGAACTATGATTACCTTATTTATTTATACAATTTGAGATTGATGTGACTGATCAACCCAATGCAGAGTGGGATGTGAGAATGACAGGCATGAGTTGGGATGGCGGGGGGAGTGGAGAGGAAGAGACTTGGGGATGGAGATGTAGATGGCAGGTGACAAAAAGTTCCTCAAGCTTGCAAAATTTGTTTCTAAGGGCAGCCCTGACAGTATGTTATTTAAAACTCAGGAAAACTAGTTCTGACAAGAAAAGCTGCATTTTTACTTCTTAAACTGAGCTTTGCAAATCATTCCATGAAAGCTCCTGAGATTCCTGAATGCTACAATAATCAGAACACCCAAGACCCTAATTAAAGCAAATGGGAATATTTAACGAAGTCATTGTAAAGGCAAAAGTTTTTAAAACTCTTCTACACTGCTAATATCTCACAATGTAATAAGGAATTACATTTCAACATGTTGATATTAAAGCACTAACAACCCTGTTTCCTTATTGACTAGTATGTTGGTACGAAGCACTCACTGGTACTGTGTAATGTACAAAATATGTGATTGCATTATTCGGTTCCCACCTAATAAAAATATGTTCAAGGCCATGGTAAACCAATCTGTAATAACTTATAAAAATCCTTTAAAAATTCTGCCAACAGAGGTATCTGCATTTAGCCAAGGAAATTCAGTGTGACTTATCACACCTCTGGGTTCTGTGAGTTTTGTGACCTAAATTAGGGTATCTAAATTGCTGTAATCACATCAGAAGCAAGAAGACAAGACAGGCTCCATTGTTTTGTTTTTGTTTTTAAACACACCCTGGCAACAGCTGATCATTTATTTGTTTTCATTTCATCCCACCCCTGAATAATAGTAGGTTTGCTTGTTAAACTTTGCAAAATGTCAGTCAACTCTGTCATGATTCATGTGGGATAGCCCAGCTATTTCTTTAACAGGGGATTGGATTTACTTTCTAATAAAGATTTTGATTTTTTCAAAGGGCAGTTTCCTTAGTAACAGGAGTCCCAACCCTTTGACAGCTGAGCTGCTCTTTAGAAGAAAGAAATCAGCTGTGACCCCAACAGTCTCAACAATCTTCCTGCAGCTCCCATTGGCCTGTCTTTGTCACCCATGTCGGGATTCCACCGGCTCTCTCTCTCTCTGAGCAATTTCCTCCCTCCTTGTGTGACTGGCCACTGGATGGTATTCTGTCTCTGCATTCAGAGAACATCTCAGTATCTCCGCTGACTCTCCCTGGGGGTTGTGTCCGCTGGCTTGTAAGTGACTTCCGTTCCTTTGGATCATTTGTTCCTCTTAGGCTACGTCTACACGTGCATGCTACATCGAAATAGCTTATTTCCATGTAGCGACATCAAAATAGTCTATTTCGATGAATAACGTCTACACGTCCTCCAGGGCTGGCAACGTCGACGTTCAACTTCGACGTTGGGCAGCACCACATCGAAATAGGCACTGCGAGGGAACATCTACACGCCAAAGTAGCACACATCGAAATAAGGGTGCCAGGAACAGCTGCAGACAGGGTCACAGGGCGGACTGAACAGCAAGCCGCTCCCTTAAAGGGCCCCTCCCAGACACAGTTGCACTAACCAACACAAGATCCACAGAGCCGACAACTGGTTGCAGACCCTGTGCATGCAGCATGGACCCCCAGCTGCAGCAGCAGCAGCCAGAAGCCCTGGGCTAAGGGCTGCTGCACACGGTGACCATAGAGCCCCACAGGGGCTGGAGAGAGAGCGTCTCTCAACCCCTCAGCTGATGGCCGCCATGGCGGACCCCGCTATTTCGATGTTGCGGGACGTGGATCGGCTACATGTGCCCTACTTCAACGTTCAACTTCGAAGTAGGGCGCTATTCCCATCCCCTCATGGGGTTAGCGACTTTGACGTCTCGCCGCCTAACGTCGATTTCAACTTCGAAATAGCACCCAAAACGTGTAGACGTGACGGGTGCTATTTTGAAGTTGGTGCCGCTACTTCAAAGTAGCGTGCACGTGTAGACGCGGCCTTACACAGCTGTCCTCATATGACCAGGGCACCACTACACTCTCCACAACTTCTTTAGTCCACCCTTCCTGGTATCTTGCGAATGGATAGATCTTCACGGAAGTGCCTGTCTTCAAGACCAGTAGGACTTTGGCTGACCTGTCATAGTCTACTGCAGTGGTCACCAACTGGTCGACCCTGGAGACTTTCCCAGCCAATCACAATCTCCTTCAGAGTAGAGGGGCTGCTGACAAGGCAGGTTTCCTGCCAGCCCTACCACCATACAGGTCCCAGAAGGGGCCAAATCACCCTTGCAGCCCCAGGGGAGGGGTTTCCATGAGCTGCTTCTGCTTGACGTCATTATCCCTGCAGGCCACAAACAGGGAACTGGGACCAATGCAAGCTGTGTGGCACCATATACCACACTGGGAACTGCAGGGCCCCCCTCCCAAACTGCAAACTCCAGAGCCTGTACACACACACACCCCAGCCTGGTGAAAGTGAGTGAGGGTGGGGGAGAACAAGCAACAGAAAAAGGGGATGGAGCAAATGGGGCAGGGTCTCAGGGAAGGACTAGGGTTAAGTAGACACTGGGTTGCCCTTAAATTCAAAAAGTGATCTTGGTCATAGAAAGTCAGAGACCACTGCCTGCTTTCTTTGATTATTGTCCATCTCCTTTCTGAGTTATCCTCATCCTTCTGGCTCCAATAGGCAGCAGGGTTTTGGTCCTTGATCCATAATCAGGGGGACTTTTTTGGCTGCCTGTGATGGGCTTTTCTTCAGTGCCAAAATGTTAAAAAGGGCTAAACCAAACAAATATTCTTGTGTAACAGTCTTTTAGCAGTTTTCACAGTTAATTCCTTTTGACCATTATTCTGTGAGTATGTTAGGGAGGAGTTGTGCTGGTCAAACTCCAATAAGAGTGCAAGCTCCTTAAATTCTTCCAAGGCAAACTGAGGTCTGTGGTCAGTGACTACAAGGGCCATCCCTACAGGGGCTTGGGCTCCAGGACAACCCTCCCACTCTGCTCCAGGCCCCTGCCACCCTGCCTCTTCCCACCCGGATCCCATTCCAACCCTGGCCCCAAGCCCTGTCCCTGCTTTGCCCCTGCACCCCATCTTCCTATCCCCCACTGCACCTGTTTCCTCCAAACCCCACTCTCCCAAGTGACACAACCCAGGGTCTAAAACTTTGCCCTTAAAAATAATAATGACAGAGATTTATTTCTTGCTTTGTCCAAAATGTGGTATTCCCCTGAAGCAATATTCTGCTCTAGACTAGGCTGACTCTCCAGTACCCATCAAAGATAAAAAATGGAGATTTATTCCATCCAATCAGTTCTATTATTGCATTTATTCCATCCAATCAGTTCTATTCTTGGTTTAAGGATTTGGTTTGCTCTGTTTTTGCCTCTTTTCCCTTTCTATATTTACTATGTCTAAAGTGGGTCACACTCCAATATTTTCAAAAACAACAAGAAGTCCTGTGGCACCTTATAAACTAACAGATATTTTGGAGGCTAGGCTTTGTCTTTGCCCACGAAAGCTTATACTCCAAAATATGGTAGACTATAAGGTGCCACAGGACTTCTCGTTGTTTTCAAAGATAGAGACTAACTCAGCTATCTCTCTGATACTTGATTCTAATATTTGTTATCAGATATATCGAGTACTACCCAAGCTCCAGCACAATGAAAATACCTTCAGTCTGGTTTTCCCACTAAATTAGAGTTGTTGGGGGGTTTTTTGGGTTCTGTTACAAGTATGCTATCTTTGTAACTTTTTAAATCAAACTCTGTCGGACCACAGTGTCACCCAATAAAACCCTGGCATGTTATAATGAACGTCTCAAGTAGCCAAATACAGTACTAGCTGTGGCCCTTATTCACAATTAGGATGAAATTATGAATGTGTGTCCCATACTCCTTGAAACTGTAGTGATCAGTATTATTCTGATGTTTTCTGATTTTCTTGAAGAACAAAAGCGAAAATGTGAATTGGCTAACATCTGTGTCAACTTACAGGCAAGGCTGCAAAGAAGATGCTTGTAGCTCCTGATCCTGGTGCCAGCCACTGCCACAGCATAATTTAGAAAGGACTCAAGACAGCTCTGTAAAACACTGGTTCAAACTGGCCCTTTGAGGACCCTGCACAAGCTGAAAATAGCCAGAGTATAGCAGCGCCCCAACAGCATACATTTTTGATGGTAGGTGTAGGGCAGTGTCCTACAGCAGGGGAACCTGCAGAAGGGGACATCCTCTGACTTTATAGCCCCTTTGTCCTGCTAGAACATTTTATAAAGGTGCTCAATCAAAGACTTTATTTTCAGGGAAATAAATCTACTGCTTATTTTTCAAACCTGTAAAGAGAAAGCTGATGCGAGTTTAGTAGTATAACAACATGCAATGATGAATTTCCCAGAAATATAGTAGCTTAAAGCCTGATTTGTTTTGGTGTTTATTCAATGCACAAACTAGAAAATAGATTTCAGTGACAGTAAAACATTCTAGATCACTGTAGTGGCCTATTTTGCTTTATGTGTTATAAATTTCCTCATCAGAAATCTGCTCTAAGTTTTCTCTAGAGGAACTGCCTTTCCAAATGTGTTCTTAGGTTTCAATATATTTTTTTTTTCTCCTTTCATTCACCAAGTATTCAGATCAGGGTTTCTCAGATACAGCGTTCTATCTTCCTACAACAGCCTACTGCATAGAAGAAAAACACGCAACCAAAACAGAATATACTAAATATGTCTAAAGCATGTTTCTTCAGGGATATCCATGATGACAAGTTTTCTGCCCAGCTATCATAGAATCTATTTCAGAATATAGATATTAAACCAGAAGGAAACAGGAAATCATCTGTAGAAAAATTGAAGTTAGAGAAGAAATTCTGTGGGACAGGAGTCATTTTTGGCGGAGGGTTATGATGTTTTGTGTCACCTTGTGTTGGAGGAAAATTTGCTATGCATACTTATTTGTGTTTTAATTTTGTAACCTTAAAACAGCCGGCAAGGGTATGGTACTTGGATATCTCATAAATGTGATTATGTTATTACAGATAGGTTTACCATGGCCTTGAACATATTTTTATTAAGTGGGAACCAAATAATGCAATCACATATTTTATGCATTACACAGTATCAGTGAGCGCTTACAACAGTCTTACAAAAGGGGTTTAGGGAGGAAAGAAAAGTCACTGGGCACACAGAGAAGTAACGCAGTTTGAAGTGTAGAAAGCACCACAAAAAGCACAAGAAGGAGAAGGAGACAAAGCTGCCACCAATGTGGAGCAATAGACAGAGTGCAGGGCTGATGTGGGGGATCAATAAGAAATGTAGTCGGCGACAGATTTGTAAAAAGCTGTCAGGATAAAGAGCGTGATTTTGATGAGGTACCAGGCAGCAGGCATGTGATTAGAGAGAAAGCTTATTTTCACTGCAGCATGTTGAACAGACTGGATGCTTACACTACAGAAGGTGGGAAGGCAACCACAGCCAGAATTTCTGTTTGCTTTTTTTTTTTTTTTCCTATGGAAGCCAAACTGTTTTGCAGAAACCATTTTGATTCATTTGTTTTCAGGAAAGTTTCTCAGACCCAGAATGGAATTTCTGGTCAAAACACAGATGAGAGTCAGGGTAATCCAAACCTCACCTGAGCCAGAATCCTAGTGGTTAAGGGTACTTGGGTAGGAGGATCAATCCCCACCAAGTCATCCCAGCCAGGACCTTGTCAAGCTGGGACTTAAAAACCTCGAGGATGGAAAATCCACCACATCTCTAGGAAACACATTCCAGTGCTTCACCACCCTCCTGGTGAAGTAGCTTTTCCTAATATCCAACCTACACCTCTCCCTCTTTAACTTCAGACCATTACTCCTTATTTTGCTGACACCACTGAGAACAGTTTCCCACCATCCTCTTTAGAGCTCCCCTTCAGGAAGTTAAAGGCTGCTATTAAATCACCCCTAAGTCTTCTCTTCTGTAAACTAAACAAGCCCAAACATGTCCCACGTGGCTTATTGTTTACTTGTAAAACAGGACCATGATATAGCTGACATTTTACATGAAAATATATAGTCCTGCTTAATTCCAATTTCAAAATACAACTACAGTGTTTCCTTAAAAATTTCGGTCAGTTGTTGAGCTAGTCAGTCAGGTCAGATCCAACTATTTATATTCTCCCTCCTTTCCCATACAAATAACACGGCTTATGTGTATTATGTGTATGTATTATGCATTATGTATTATGTGTATTAATGAGTAGTAACTATCCCCTCTACTAGAAGCTCATTTCAACCTAAAAACTGTTTTTTTCCCCCTAAGAACTCTTACAGATATCTTGTTTGAGATTTCCAGGTTCTAGAAAGTAAACATAGTGGGCAAATTTCATCATTTGGAAATTTCAGTCTAACATCTGAAACCATTTTTAGGTAGCTCTGGAATCAATTTATGTCTTATACTCCATAACAATTCTTCCACATACGTATGTGTCAGTCATACTACCATGAGTTCAGAATTCCAGCCCTTGTCTAGACAAAAATCTTTACTGGCCAGAGCATATTCTTATTTATTATTTCTATTGTGTTGATGCTCAGATATGCCATCAAGACTGGCATCCCTCCTGCTATTGGTCCTTACCGAAGAAGCCACAGTCAAATGTTTAGTTATATTGTCAGCTCTTCATTTCTCTTCCTGATTGAAGGCAGGGACTTTACCTTCCTCCCCTGCTAAAGCCAGCTCTTACCTAACACAGCAACAGCGGTGCCACCTCCCTCCCACTCCAAGGCTAGATATACACCAGAGAACAAAGTTGATCCAGATACGCAGTTCTAGCTACGCCATTAGTGTAGTTAGAATCAAAGTATCAGAATCAATTTTCTGCCCTAGTGTAGACGAGGCTCTTCAGGCTCATGCTGATGTCCCTTATGCTACACTATCGCATGGCGCTCTAGGGTTGATGGCCAAGCACAGGGGGATCGATTTTGCTGCGTCTTCCCACATGCAGCAAAATCCAACTCCAGAAGGCTCAATCACAGAGTGTTGATTGCTTGGTAAGTATAGACACACTACAAAGCTAGTTTTTTTGGAAAGGGTTAAGCGATGAGGGGAAACAGTTCTCCTTACCTCAGTTGGAGTTCCAGCGTTTCGGCCGGGTTCCTGCACAACTGGAGCTGTTCAAATGCTATCTTCCCCACTTTATTACCAGCGCAGCACCTGGCTTTCAGTCCTGAAGTGGAGACGAGAATAAAAGTAGGAGAATTCACCTGCTAAGTAAACCCAGTACCAAGCATGTTGTCAAGATTTAACAAATAAATAGACACAGTTAAATTCTACCCTCATTTACATCCTTGTAATTCTTGAGTCGAGAAACCGATTCTCAAGTCTTTTAATCCCCTATTGGAGTTAGTTTAGTAAGAACTGTTTCAAGTGTCTGTCTTATAAGAGCCACACTTCCATGTAACTACACACATTTTACACAAATTGAAAGAGAAAATTATTCCCAAAATGAAATTTTCTTCTGAAATCTCAGTCTATAGCAACATTTTTACAGCACAGTTAAAAAGAACAAGTCAGTGTACTTTACAGGATATTTCAACATTTAGACTGGGCTAAAGGATTGCTCTTTACTTTAAGAGAGATCATTAATATTCCATATATCTGAAAAATTACAGGAAAAATTAGAAGTTAAAAAGAAAAAAAAATAATCAATGAACATATAAGTGCAAGACAGAAATAAATTGTCAATCTACAGAACAGAGATGAACCAAAACTGGTTTTTCAGGACATGGGTGGAGAAGATTCTGTTTTGAAAGAAACTGAGCTTTGATATTGTCACTAATATAGAACATATTTATAAGGACAGAACACTGCACCTGGTTTTTATGCACCTTCTTTTTTCTCACAAATATATGAAACATTAGTTTTTCCAGACAGTGCAACAGGAATTTTTTTCAATTGTAAAACTTTGGTTTTGCACCGTCTCTTCCTCTGCACAGCCTTGAAAGCCAATAAGCACGTCTTAGATCACGTACTAAAATTACTGCTTTGGATCAAAACAGCCACATTTTACTATTTTATATATACTTTGCAGTTGTGTTGTATCTTCCAGATACTTTGCTTATAATTTACGTCTAAATGGCTAACTTTTGATGGGGTTTTCAGCAGTCACCATAAGGCAAGGTCTTATAAATGAGAACTTTTTTCATCTGTTTCCTGTGATATTTCATTTTAAAAAAATAAATGCCACAGAAATTATAAAGATATCTCAGGACAAATGAAAAATATCAACAACATACTTCTCATTGAAAACTGGGAGAATAACCAGTTTGTCATTTGAGAAACAAAAGAATAGAATTCACTAAAACTGGTCACACGAGCAAGATAACAAATGATCATGTATAATAGTAATGCAAACTCTGTGGCCAAGAATTCTAGAAGTGTGCAGTTAATTTGTGTTCCCAGCTTGAGACACCAACCGATGTTTAACTTTCACAGGTTATGTTCTCAGCCATTTCTGAAAAATCAGACCCCTTAAAGGGTCACACATTGGGTACCTTCTGAAAATCACTGCACACTTTTGAAATTTTTCACTTTAAATATATGGTATATTTTTTAAAAAAGCAAAGCCTACCTTTCTCTGGTAAATAAGTACTCCACGGCTGGCTGATTACAATGCTTGTCCTGGAAGTCACCTGGAACTGACTTGTTGAAATTTACAGAAAGCAGTGTCACACTCCATCTGCCTGTCTGAAAAGCTCAAGGTTTCCTCTTTGGAGGCTGAGTCACTTATGCAGGAGGTTGGAGGTGTGGAAAAGGGTGTCACCTAGTACAAACTCAATTAAAAATACTTCTGAGATTGCTGTACTCTAGTATTTGCTGTATTCTTTACGTAAAGCAGGGCTGGGTTTCACAACATAAAAATGCTTTCAGGGATCCAGAATTAACACATAGGCTGTTGATACCTATACTACACTCAGTTTAGCTTAACTTCTCCACACAAATGAAAGCTCTCTGGCTATCAATATCTGTCTCAAATAGAGGATTTAATCAATGTCATGCACATATTTATATGCAAAAAGTATGCAAGGAATCGCCATCTTTGATCAACGAAAGATCTCCAAGACTGTTATGCAAGGAATGTACATTGAAATCTGACACACGTTAAATACTTGTCTCATTTTGTTTTGTTAGGAAAAACCACCAGTCAAGAAAAAAAAATCTCACACCAGAATCTGTTGCAAATTCCTGCCATCAGTGTTTATTTGTGTTTCATTTCATTACTGATAATGCTAATAGGGCTAAGACAAAAGATTGCTTTGATTTTTTGCTGCTGTTGCAATGCATTATATTGAAAGTTAAGACGAGGTTCTATCCCTGAACAAGGGACAAAAGAGGAACACCAGATTCCATAGCTCTGAAATGGCCCCACCCAAAATCTGGGGGCTACAAATACTGCATATTAAACAGGCCCACACTGGTTCTATAATCTGGGAGCTTTTTTATACTAATAACCCATGTAAGACCTGATCCTGCAAACTGATTTCAGTGACTCACAAGATTAGGCCTGTAAGCATATTAACATAGCAAGTGTGTCTTTAGAGCAAATGTTTGTAACCTGTTTTCACTAAAGGGTAATTCACGTCTGGAAGGTAGGCTCAGAGCTTTGCTGACTGAAGATACATGGACCATGGCTTATATTTGACAAAACAGAGCTAATTAAAACAATTCTGCCGGTGGGGCAGTTCTTGAAAACATTAAATTAGTATATAAGTTACCAAGCACCACAAACTTCAGAATTAATTAATGCAAGCTAATGTGCCTTTCTATACAGCTGAACTACCTGGTTTCTAGAGTGGAATATTTGTAGCAGCCAAGGTATGTTCAGGGAAACTGTTCAATATGTTTATCTTTTTAAGAGCAAACTGTTTGGTGTATCCTTCCTTTCAAATAGAAGGTTTAATTATAAAATTAAGGGAACCAATGTGGAAAATGGTTTTAAAAGGTACATTGCCTTGAAATGGAAACATGTTTTTTCTGTAATACCTGTATATGTTATCAGAAGTTTCTTTGTATTGTATTTCAGGTCTCCTGACCTTACGGATGTGGGTAGATGTACGGATAGATGTAATAAGTCCTGATTTGCTGTCAGATGAGGATGGCATGTCCAACGGGTTCCCCATGAGTCAGTCCTAGGCCCTGTCTGAGTCAATATTTGCATTAATGATTTGGATAGATGAGTGAAGAGTATGCTTATTAAATGTGAAAGTGACACCAAGGTAGGAGAGGCTGCAAGCACCTTGGAGGACAAGATCAGGAGTCAAAATAATTTTTTTCGTATTGGAGAATTTGTCTGAAACCAACAAAATGAAATTCAATAAAGCGCAGAATAGTTCGCTCAAGAGGGAAAAATCAAATGCACAGCTACAAAATGAGGAATAGTTGGCTAGTACTGCAGAAAAGGATCTGGTGCTTAAAGTGGCTTACAAAGTGGATGAAAGTCAACAGCGTGATTCAGCTGCAAAAAACAAAGCTAATATCATTCTGTGCTGTATTAACAGGAGTGCTACATATTAGACATGAGAGCACTGGGGAGACCTCAGCGGGAGAATCATGTCTAATTGTGGGATCTGATAACAGTCTTTAAATATGTTAAGGGCTGTTATAAGGAGGGTGAGTATCAGTTGTTCTTTGTGTCTACTGAAAGTAGGGCAATAAGTAATGGGCTTAATCTTCATCAAAGGAGATTTGGTTAGACCAGTGACAGGAGTGGCAGGTTTCTAGACATTTTGGTGGTGTCCAGAATGGATCCAAGTCCCCACCGCCACCCATCTGCCTAAGGCTCTGGGTTCAAGTTTGGGAGCTGTATGTAGATTCTCGGCTGGGGCAGGGGATTTGAGGTGTGCACGTTCTGGGCTGGGGCAGGTGCTGGGGGTACAGGAGGGAATGAGGGATGAAAAGTCTGGAAGGGCCATAAGGGGGGTGTGGGGGAAGGGGGAGTGGGGTGTCGCACTTCCCTGGGATACCCCCCTCTGGCAGCAGCTCCCAGGTTGGAGGTCCAGGGGTCCCTGCAGCCCCCATTGGCCACAGGGGCACTCAGGAAGAGAGCAGTACACAGAGATACACACAAAGGAATGTGCCAGCAGCCATGAGTGAAGCCAGAGTAGGCCAGAAGCCACTCTAGCCTCCCTGTGCTACTGGTGGTGGCAGTAATAGCCCCCAGACCCTTTTAAATCACCTCAGGGTGTCAGGTGGGGTTAGAAGAGAAATCTTACCCTGAACTTTGCTGGAGCTGGGCCCCCAGGCAAGGAATATTCTTGAAGCCCAGGCACCAAGGGCTCATAGACCTCTGAGCCCCTAATCAGTGATGGTTCAGGAGCCACATGTGCACCTCTTTCCAACACACATTAAAACACTGTGTGATTTAATTATTAACCATCGTGAGCTATTATCCAATCAGTATGTTTTTACTATGCTATTAGCCAATTGTAGAATATTTGGTGAGTCATTTTCCTGTGAGAATTATACATATAAATTAAATTGAACAATGAATTCATACCCCTGTGGCTCTCCTGGGTAATACTGAGTGCTAATTTGGCTCCTGAATCACTGAGGTCTGCGGCTCACTGAGTTAGATATTCAGAAAACCTTTCTAATGATAAGGGCAGTTAAGCTCCAGTATAGGATTCTCAGGAAGGTTGTGGAAGCCCCATCACTGGAGGTTTGTTTATGAAAATGGGTTGGATAAAACCTCTCTGACATGGTCTAAGTTAACTTGTTCTTGCCATGTCACAGGAGGCTGGACTTGACAGCTTCTCAAGGGCACTTCAAGCCCTGCATTGTCATGATTCTAGCTCAGAGTTCAGGTGTTGAGTAAGATCAATTGGCCATCACTCTGCAACAGGGATTGGCAGTAACTCGGGGGGGGGCACTCCAAGAATCGGGTAGGTGATCAAGGACTGTACTCTTCCATGATATTAATGGAAGAGGTTCAGGGCCTGAGATGGAGGTTGAGTGCAAAACGGAGCTCAGAGCTGGGTGTGAGACGGCGTATGCAGTCCAGGAGGGTGTATAGGTGCAGGATAGGATTCTGACCTGGAAGAGGAGGGTAGGAGGAGGTAGAGGGCCTGGGAGGGGTTCTGTCATGGGGTAGGGGATTGGATGGCAGGAGGTCATGCAGGATCCAGGAGCGGGTGCAAGGTCTGGGAGAAGGTTGTGACCTGGGTCAGGGGGAGAGGAGTGGGGCAGGGGTTTTGGTTGTGACCAGGGCAAGAGGGGGCTGTGACCCGGGGCGGGGGATTGGATGCAGGAGGGGTGCAGGGTCTGGGAGGGGGTATGGGTGCAAAGGAATATTCTGACCTGGAAAAAAAGTGTAGAATGGGGCTCAGGATCTGGGAGGGGATTGTGACCTGAGACGGGGTGCAGGAGGGGATGCAGAAGGTTTGGTTTGTGACCACAGGCAAGGAGTTGGGGTGAAGGGGGCATGCCAGGGGCACGCTCTAACCGGGATGTGCTTATTGTAAGCGGTTCCCTGCCAGCAGCCCAGTGGTACCCTCCAGCCTGCCATGTTCCCACATGCCACTCAAAGTGGCCAGCCAGGGGAGTGATGTAATCTCTCTGCATCATGCATCCTTTGGGGGGAGAGCCTTCTGCTCACTGCCTGTGACACAAGCACAGCCCAGGCATCTCTGATTGGCTAGAAAATAGCCCATGGGAGCCATGAGATTCTGTTGGAGGGGCTATTGCGCAAAGCTCTCCACCCCCAGGGTGTGCAGTGTGCAGAAAGCACCTGGCCCCTGCAGCTGTCCGCTCTCAGTGGCATGTGGGAATGCAGCAATCAGGGAGCCTGCCCTCGGCTTCCACTGGGCTGTGAGGTGGTGGCAGGCATTTTGCCCACTTCTGCTCTGTATTCGCTAGTCAAACGCAGCACACAAAGCACACGGAGGTAATATTCAACTGTGTTTCAGTGCTGCCCCATTTAGCCAAAAATGTCAGCTAACTACTTCAGCTAGAATTAACTCCAGCTTTGCAAAGGTCACTCTCTGGAACACAGCTTTGAACAGTGCTTTTGGGCTGCATTGCAGCAGTGAAGGGGAAGGACTGTCCCTGTGCTCATGGGAAGTGGCACTCACAGTGAGTGTGAGGAAGTGACATAAAGGTCTGCATGTGGCCCCCTGTGCACCTCCACACTTCACCTACAGATCTCGGTTGTGTGTGTAATGCTAGAACAAAGATAAAACAAAGTACCATCAATGCAGCAAAAGACCTCACATTATACATTTTTAATATGCTGTATAATTCCACCATGAAGCCTCTAGGGGTCCCAAGCCTGGCTAAAGGAGGTGGGTTGGTCAGATGAGTGATAATGCACTGATCATGAAACAACAATATGAATGAAATCTGATGCTAGTACAACTAACTGATAAAAGAAGCTGGCTCAGATGTCGGCTGGATAAACAAGGTCTGCGGCACCAATCGAGCAATCGGGGTTGGGTCGATAAGTTGGCTACCAAAAGAAAATTACAACTAGCACATATACTACCAATTGGAACATGGAAAGCCTGAACACTGGGGTCAACTGGAAAGTTAGAGCTGCTTTGAAAGGAGATGGAGAGATACCGGTGCAATATACTTGAACTGGCAGAGATGCGTTGGATGGCATTAGGAGAGATGTGCAGTTGCAAAGTCATTTTGTCAGGGAATGAAACAAAGCATAAGGCAGGTGTCAGATTCCTTCTCAGTAAAAGAGCTAGAGGAGCATTGTTAGAATACAAACTGGTCAATGCAAAAATTATAGTAGTGAGATTCGAAGCAAAACTGTTTAACATGTCGGTCTTTCAGGTGTATGCACCCATGACAAGCAGTAAGGAGGAGGAGATGGAGCTATTTTATAAAGACTGGACAAAGACAGTGGAGGAGATACCAAAGAGAGAGATGCTGATCATCAGAGGAGATTTGGAAAGTGAATGTTGGAACACATAATGAAGGTTGGGATAGAGTTTGAATACGGAGAGAGAAATGAACAAGGTGAGAAACGACTAAACTTTCCTATGGCACACAAGAGGGTGATCTGCAACATGAGATTCCAACATACTGACTGTAGGAAGTGGATGTGATGATCAAATGACACAAAGTCCAAGAACATGATAGATATGATCTTCATAAGAAGATGGGTAACATCAGTACAGCAGTGCCGAATTTTCCAAGGAGCAGATATCGACTCGGACCACAGTCTAGTGATTGCAAACATTGAGATGAAACTCAAGAGAAAGTATGAGACACAGTTTAAGAAAAAAACAGACATGGCAAGGCTAGGTGAGGAAGAAATAGGGAATGTGTACAGAGCCACACTCGAAAAGAATATTAGGAATGGCGGCCCTTAGAAGTCATCTAGGCAAGGTGCTGATGATGATACTGACGGAGAGACTCAGATCATAGATTGAACTTCTAGCAGATGAGCAAGAGGGATTCAAGAAAGACAGAAGTACCAAATAGCAGATATCAGCACTAAGATTGATAGTGGAGAAACCTCGATGAAAGAACAAGAACATCTACAATTTCTTCATCAATTTTCAGAAGGCATTTGACAGTATAGACCAGAAAGTGACTTGGACAGTGTTGGAGTCATATGGAGGGGATAGCAGACTGATACAGTTGTTGAAGGATATCACTGACAATGTGGAGACAGTGGTGAGAATGTGCAGAGACTTGGGAAGAGGGTTTAGAACAAATAAGAGAAAGGAAATCCAATATCATCAAGTATCTTCACTGCTCACCTTGACAGAGCAACGGACAAGATTAAGGAAGAGGTAGAAAGGATATCTGTGCATGGGATGAGAATCAACAGCTTGAGGTTCGCAGATGATATAGTTATTATTGAAGATGAAGAGAAGCTAGCGAGAACAGTCCAGGTGCTAAACGAGGAAGGGAATTGGTATAGACTGATTATGAAGACCAATAAAACAAAAACAATGGTATTTGGAGATAAGGAAATAGGAAGGAAGATCAGAGTAGATGGAATCAAACTAGAGAACATACAAAAGTTCATGTATCTGGAGAGCAACAAAGGGTGCATCTACACTTCCATTCCTCTTTCAAAATAAGTATGCAAATGAGGGAAATTGAAAGTGCAAATGAGGTGAATATTTGCATATTTGGCATCTCATTTGCATATTCTTATTTCAAAAGAGCTTCTTTCAAAAGGAGAAAACCAGTGTGGATGCTGCTCTTTCGAAAGTAACCCCATCTTCAAAAGAATCCTTCTTCCCATTACATGAAGGGAAGAAGGATTCTTTCAAACATGGGGTTTACTTTCAAAACAGCAGCGTCCACACTGGTTTTCTTCTTTCAAAAGAAGCTCTTTCAAAATAAGAATATTCAAATGAGGGGTCAGATATGTAAATCTGTACCTCATTTGCATTTTAGTTCCCTCATTTTATACCTCTTTCGAAAGAGGAATGCAAGTGTAGACCCAGCCATAATATATGATCTAGACTGTAAGAAGGAAATAGCTACTGGAATAGCAAAAGCAAGAGCAAGTTTGAAGGCGATGGAAAAGATCTGGAAAAGCAAAGAGATTAGTTTAGGAACAAAGCTGAGTATCTTGAAAATGTGTATATTCAGCAGCATGCTGTATGGATGTGAGACATGGGTGATAATGAAAGATTCAAAGAAGATGTTGGCATTTGACAGGAGTTATAGAAAGATCCTGAGAACAGGACGGATGCAGAAGGTTACCAAAGGAAAATTATATAGGAAGATATAGCTGAAAGAGAACCTACTGCAGAAGGTTATACAACGGAAGTTACAGTTATTTGGGCATATCTGCAGAATGAACAACAAACAAAAAATCAAAACCCTGTTATTCGGCATAATGAATGGTTAGAATAGGAGAGGTAGACCCCACAGAGAATGGATAGATGATATAGTAGATTGGTGTGGAGCTAGTCTACAGAAACTAAGCCACTCCACATTAGACGGGCAAAGATGGAAGGAAATAGTGAGAGGGGCGTTGGACACCAATGGGTGCTGAGTCCAAGGTTGTTGTTGATGGTGATGATGAATATTCTGTATTTCTCTACTGCACCCTGAATTAACAAGAAGCAGTAAAATCTTTTGTATCTGGCATTCTATTAACCAGAACTCTCCAATAACTGGCACTTTAACCATCAGTAAATTTTAGTTACATTTTCCGTAAGTACAGGATAGTGAAAGTACAAATAAATGCAGCAAATACAGTCTAAGTTTACAGTGTCCTATACTACTGTTATTGGTAAATAAAGTACTCTGCATACATTTGTGTTTGTTTCTTGATATCTAATCTTGTTTTTCCTTTAGTGTTATGCATTGCTAGGTATCCTTCTCTATTATCCAGCATATTTGAATATCCAGCAAGCTCCGGGTCCTGGGGCTGCCCGCTATGAAAGAGTTTAGTGCATTTAGTTAAAACAAGTCCTCTGGCTTCTTATCAACTGACAGATTTATTGGAGCATAAGCTTTCTTGGGTAACACCCCACGTTGTCAGGTGTGGTTAATTAGTTATAGTTAATGATTTATCCGGTGATGAGCTTTCGTGGGACACTGAATAAATCATTTTCTTAGTCTTTAAAGTGCTACATTTCTGCCGCTTTGTTTTGTTGGAGTACAAACTAACATGGCTACCTCTCTGTTACTCATTTTAGTTAGTTTACTTATGCTTTGCTGTGAGGACACAGTGCTGTTACATTCAGTAAGCTGTCTTATCAGTACGTGATTCACTGGTTATTTTCCTAGGTATAAAAGCATATTGCAAGTTCATGTTCTAACCTCATATTCTAGCTAAGGGTTTAACCAGAGATTTACATGAAAACAGCAGAAGATAGTCTAGTGCAGTACATCAGTTTCATAGGATGTGTGTGTGTATGTGTGTGTCTGAGTGAAAGAGAGAGACAGAGAAGGTTGATAATTGATTTGCCAGGTATATTATATCCCGCAGGCAGAAATAGTTAGGAGGAGCTTCATGTGTAATAATCCCAAAATAGTGCATATGCAACCACAGCTCATTCACCAAATTGTCTTGCGCAATGTTTTCTTTCTGCAGTCTTCCAAGAATGATTTCTATACTATTCAGAGGCCTACAAATTGGATTTGTATATTATTTTCTCCAGAACCTATCATTATTATGGCCAAAGTTTTCAGGAGCATCATTAATTTGTGGTGTCTCAGTTTAAGATACTGTGGATCTGATTTTCCAGAAATGCTGCTTAACTGTTACTGATGTGAGTGGGGTAAACAAACATCAAATCTCAAGCAATACATTTAGGATCTCTACAGAGGCGACCAGTGCAAGGAGTGCAGGGAGCGCACCAGCCTGCTGCCACTGCCCCACTCACATCCTGCCCCGCTTTGTCCATGCCTGTCCCCTTTCTGCCCTTCCCCTAGAGCAGGGCAGCTGAGGGGTAGTGCTGTTGGGCTGTGCCACAGCAGTGGAGGGGCAGGACTGTCCCTGTACTCATCAGAAGGGGTGCTCACGGTGAGTTGCGTGTGGACCACTGTGCACCCCACACTGGACCCCACAGCAGCACACAGACATTCCAGAAAGTTTTTGGAGAATGTTGGGGATAACTTCCTGGAACAGGTGCTGATGGAACCATCCAGAGGCCATACACAGCTTGACCTGCTGCTCACAAACAGGAAAGAACTAGTAGGAGAAATAGAAGTGGGTGGCAATCTGGGCTGCAGTGATCATGAGATGGTAGATTTCAGGACCCTTACAAAAGGACAAAAGGTGAGCAGTAAAATACAGACCCTTGATTTCAAAAGAGTAGAATTCAACTCTCTGAGAGAACTGATGGGCAGGATCCCCTGAGAAATGAAGATGAAGGGGAAAGGAGTTCAGGATTAATGGCAGGATTTTAAAGAAGTGTTGCTGAAGGCACAGGAACAAACAATCCCACTGCATAGTAAGCAATGCAAATATGGCAGGCAACCAGCTTGGGTTAACAGGGAAATCTTTGGTCAGCTTAAACTCGAAAAGGATGTGTATAAGAAGTGGAAACTTGGACAAATGACTAAGGAGGAGAAAACAGCTGGAAAATGCCGGGCTGTAATCAGGACAGCAAAGGCACAACTGGAACTGGAGCTGGCAAGGGATGTGAAGGGTAACAAGAAGGGTTTCTACAGGCATG
Organism: Carettochelys insculpta; assembly: GCF_033958435.1. NCBI lineage: Eukaryota > Metazoa > Chordata > Testudines > Carettochelyidae > Carettochelys > Carettochelys insculpta. The sequence goes on along the minus strand of NC_134137.1, from coordinate 88,872,624 downwards.
TTAACAATAAGAGGGTTATCAGGGAAGGTGTGGGGCCATTACTGGATGAGATAGGTAATGTAGTGACAGATGATGTAAGAAAAGCTAAAGTACTCAATGCTTTTTTGGCTCAATCTTCACGGACAAGGACAGCGCCTACACTATGGTGCTAGACAATGCAGTATGGGAAGGTGGAGGGCAGCCATCGGTGGGGAAGGAATGAGTTAAGAGCTACCTAGGAAAACTAGATGTACACAAATCCATGGGTCTGGATTTAATGCACCAAGGGTACTGAGGGAATTGACAGATGTCATTGCCGAGCCTTTGGCCATTACCTTTGAAGCCTCCTGGAGATGAGGAGAGATTCCGGATGACTGGAAAAAGGCAAATGTAGTGCCCATCTTTAAAAAAGGAAAGAAGGACAACCTAGGGAACTATAGACAGGTCAGCCTTACCTCAATCCCTGGGAAAATAATGGAAGGGAATCTCAAGGAACCCATTTTGGAGAACTTGGAAGAGGGGAAAGTGATAGAAAGTAGTCAGCATGGATTCACCAAGGGCAAGTGCTGCCTGGCCAATCTGATTAACTTCTATGACAAGGTAACACGCTCTGTGGACACAGGGAAGTCAGTGAATGTGATATACATTGACTTCAGCAAAGCTTCTGCTACAGTCTCCCACGACATTCTTGCCCATAAGTTAAGGAAGTATGGATTTGATAGATGGACTATAAGATGGATAGAAAGCTGGCTTGACGGTCAGACCCAAGAGGTAGTGGTCAATGGCTCAATATCTGGATGGCGGTCAGTTTCAAGTGGAGTGCCCCAAGGCTTGTTTCTGGGTCTGGTGTTGTTTAACAACTTTATTAATGAGTGGATAGATTGCACCCTCAGCAAATTTGCGAATGACACCGAGCTAGTGGGAGAGGCAGATACATTGGAAGGTAGAGATAGGATCCAGAGTGACCTAGATAAATTGAAGAATTAAGCCAAAAGAAATCTGATGTGGTTCAACAAAGAGAAGTGCAGAGTTCTGCACTTGGGATGGAAGAATCCCAAGCACTGTTACAGGCTGGGTACCGACTGGCTAAGCAGCTGTACAGCGCAAAGGGACCTAGAGGTTATGGTGGAGCAAAGGCTGGATATGAATGAATAGTGTGCCCTTGTGGCCAAAACCAACAGCATATCGGGCTGCATTAGGAGGAGCATTTTGAGCAGATCTAGAGAAGCTGCTATTCTCCTCTGTTCAGCACTCGTGAGGCCACATCTGGAGTACTGTGTCCAGTTTTGGGGCCCCCAGTATAGAAAGGATGTGGATGTGCTGCAGCAGATTCAGTGGAGGGCAACAAAAATGATTAAGGGGCTGGAGCACATGACCTATGAGGAGAGGTTGAGGGATCTGGCTTTATTTAGTTTGCTGAAGAGAAGACTGAGGGGTGATTTGATAGCAGCCTTTACATTTCTGAAGGGGTGCTCTAAAGAGAATGGAGAGAAACCTTTCTCAGTGGTGACAGACAGCAGCACAGGGGGTTATGGTCTGAAGTTACAGAAGGAGAGAAGTAGGTTGGATAAACTGCTTCACCAGGAGGGTAGTGAAGCACTGGAATGCGTTGCCTACAGAGGTGGTGAAATCTCCATCCCTAGAGGTTTTTTAGTCCCAATTTGACATAGTCATGGCTGGGATGACTTAGCTGAGGTTGATTCTGCTTGAAGCAGAGGGCTTAACTCGACCTCTTGAGGTTGCTTCCAGCCCTATGATTCTATGACTGTATGACCTATGGATCTCTGTTGTGTGTGTGACACTAGAACAAAGTTAATTAACTAATGCAATCATCATCTTGTGGCTGGACTCTGTATTTATGTATGTGGCACATTCTTCTAACAGAAACATGATCTTGGGCCTACCAGATTTGTAAGCAGAAGCAGATTTGTAAGCAGAAGCTTCATCAGGTGAATCAAATGGGCTGAAAATCAACAAATACAACACCACTTAAAAAAAGAAAAAAAAAACCTTAATCCATGTAACACTGAAGTCCCACTTTTATGCCCTCATTACAGAGCTGGATTTCATGCACAGTGCCTAATTAACTTTGGCAACTTATTACCACAAAACAGCAATGAGGGAGGTCAAGGCCTAGACTTAGAAAAGGACTGGATATTTATATGGGTAACAGGAATATCCTCAGTTACATTGGAGAAGAAAGGAAATAAACAATGGTTAAGGATACAATTTGGTCATGAAGGTCAAGGCTTCTGTGACTTTAACAGACCTCTGTGACTTCCACTTGAGACCCCCCCCAGAGGGACCAGCTCTAGCTTCCAAGATTTTTGGTTTATTGCCCACGTTAGAATCTTAACCTTATAATGACTATGACTGACAGGATTAGGAAGAAATTTCTCTGTGGGTAGGTTTTCCATAATTGTCCTCAGTGTGATTTCTTGGACTTTCCTCTGAAGCATCTGGTATTACCACTGCTCGTGATGGGACACTGGATGGAATACTGGTCTGATCCAGCATGGAAATTGTTATGTTCCAGCACTAACCTTTGTTTTTGACTATGGCCCAGATTTTTAAAGATATTCAGGCATCGCTTCATGCAGCATTGCTTAAATCACAACCTGGGCCTAACTCAATAGGAGCTGTGCTGAGCAAGCCTCAGTTGTAAGCCAGTCTCTTCTCACAACTACGTCTATGTGCAACAAAAAGTATGTTGCCTTCCTTTCTCCAGCCATCCTCCTCCAACCATACAACTGTTTTGTCCTGAGAGCATTCCTTTCTCTAACTCTTCCCCAAAATTCTCTGTCTCCTCTTTTCTTTTCCAAGAAGGGAATCTCCAGCTGTATAAAGACTTCACTTTCTTCTTTGTCTTCTCTCGTCTTCTGCGTTGCAGAGTTATGTCCCCTGGGGCATTAACAAGATAGAGAGAGGAGCAATATCATATGACAGAAACTGTTCTTCAGAGGCTCACAAGTTAAGTCTCTTTTCAATGTTTGCAGTGAACAAAATAATAAATTTCCAGGGGTCATAAACTGAGAAGAAATGCACTCAAATGCGCCAGAGAGAGTGCCCTGCGTCATAGATTAATTCTTGCAACACATCCACTGTTACTATACGTATTCATTTTCAGGGAAGATATTCCAGCTCTTAAGTTTATAGTATGCAGCAGGATACTTTGCCACACCTTTCTAAGTACAAGGAAAGGCACTGCCAGAGCTGTCAAAACTTTGCAAATACATTTTTTAGATGCCAAGAAATCCTTCACTGACAATGAAAAAGTATCGGGCAGGTTGTTATTCTCGTACAAGGTGTGGCACTGAGAGAAGGTGTGGAGAAGTTCATATGCCAGAGATGACAAGGACGTGTGGCGCTAAGTGATAGGCATAAAAATGCCTTAACCCTTTCACTCCTCATAGTTTCATCAGTTTTCATCAGAAAACTGCCCTGCAAGCTCTTATTTCCCTTTTTAAATGGCATGTAAGAAGGCACAAGGTACATCTGACCTTTCATGAAGGTACATGATCTTCAATGCAGATGAGTTAAGTCAGGGGCAGCTTCATGAATCAGACTGCTCAGTTGAATAAGGTTGCAATCAGGAAGGCAGGTTACCTCAAGAGGCGCACCATGAGTATGTTTATAGCTAGCATCATTATCATTGCTACTCTAGCTAAAAGAGCACACAGAGAACTACTGATAAAATCTTAACTGTCCACAGGAAAATGGGATGAAAACTGGCAGAGCAAGAGACATCTGTTAGACCTTAGCTGAATGGGCAGAGGCCATTTCATATCTTCTGTTACTAGTAATAGGCTTATTGATTTGTCTTATTGCCATCTAGCTCAATGAACATCAAACATGTGGGAAGAGGAAGGATGGGTTAAATTCCCCCCATACATGCCTTCCTGGGTTCCAAACCAGGTAATATTGAGGTGCCTCAATGTTACGATAGGGTAAGTGTGTGTACTCAGGGGAGGGGGTATGAGGGGTGAGTTTGCACCTCCCCAGTAGGCCATGTGTAGGGCCGCACCAAGAGGGGCAGGTCCCCAGGCAACTGCCCACGTGCCACAGACCCCGCCCCCTACCTGGTCCCCTCCCGGTCCAGCCTGGCCAGGAATTAGCTGGGGAAAAGGGGGGTGGCAGGCAGCAGCAGCAGCCACAGGAGGTTGCCTACCTGCAGCCTCCCCTCAATCACCACACAGCACTCTGCTGTACCCTTATAGACCTCTGAGCTCTGCTTCTGTGCGGGCAGCTGGAAGCCTCCCACCCGCCCATGGAGAAGCAGGGCTCAGTGGTCTGGGAGGGCACAGCAGAGTGCCAGATAGTGGATCCTGAGGAGGCAATCTCCTGTGGCTGCCGCTGCCACCACCTGTCTGACCCACCCACACCCTTCCTCAGGTAATCCTCCCCCTCCCATTCACAGGACAGGTAGGGCTGCTGCCAGCGGGCCCCCAAAAATGTGGCTCCTGGGCCAGCCTCCCCACCTGTCCTATGGATAGGACGGTTCTGGCCACGTCAGCAGCCCCAGCCCATGTCTCCCACACAGCCACCAGGCCACGGGTAAGCAGTCTGACACAGACACTGCCTAAGGCTGCAGCCAAGGTAGGGAAGCTTCAGGCTGCACAGAACAGCCATCACCTCTGGGCCAGAACCGCCTTCCCTGCTTTTCCCAGAGAAGTGCTGGGGTACTGCTGCTTCACCTTCCAGCTTCATGTTGTTTTCATCCTACTGAATTACAGTTCTGGGGGTGGGCAGGGTTGCCTGGAGAAATGGGGGCGGGAGGGGCAAGACCTACTGGCCATTACCTCCAGCCAAAACCTCTCCAACACACCATCAAGGATCTACAACCTGTCCTAGATGTCAACCCCTCACTCTCACAGACCTTGGGATGCAGGCCAGTCCTCACAGGGAGACAGCCTCCCCACCCCAACCTGAAACATACTCACCACCAACTACACAATACAGAAACGTTAACCCAGCAACCAAACCAGCCGACCGATTACTAACTCTGTCCTCACCTCTATCCTAGCATATAGATAAATAATGTGTGGTACTGAAATACATTACTATTTACAGTTAATATTCCAAATTAATTAGCTAATTTTGTACAGCACAAATATTTAGCATTAGTGAATAACAATGCCAAGCATAAATGGTGTTGTCTCAATTGTTACTTTCTCTGGACACTAATCAAAAATTTCAGGAATTCTAGAGCCAGAAGAAACCATTGTGATCATCTTGTCTCCATAACACAAGTCACAGAGCTTCTCCACAGTAATACAGCATCTCTTTTAGAAAAACATCCAATCTTGATTTAAAAATTGCCAGCTGGACAATCCCCCATGACACGTGGTAAATTGTTCTAATGCTTAATTATGCTCACTGTAATAAATTGTATGCCTTATTTCCGGTCTGAATTTGCCTAGCTCCACCTTCTACACAATAGATTATGTTCCACTTTGCTAGATTAACAAAAGTCCAATATTCAATGTTTGTTCTCCACATAGATATTCACAGACTGCGATGAGCTCATTTCTTAACCTTCCCTTTGTTAAAATAAACAGATTGAGCCCCTTCTGTCTAACGGTATATGAGAAATTTCCTAAACTTTCAGTAAGTCTTGTGACTCTTTTCTGAACACTCTCCAATATATCTGCATCCTTTTTGAACTGCAGACATGAACTTGACACAATATTCCAGCAGTGGTCTCACCAGTGTAAAATACAGAGGTAAAATGCCTTTTCCATTCCTTCTGAAGATTCTGCTGTTTATGCACCCAAAGTTTGCATTAGCCGTTCAGATCACCTAGTAACCCTGGGAATTCATGTTCAGGGGGATTATTCACCATGACCCCAAACCTCTTCCTTTTATCCTGTCTCACAGGATAATGTCCTCTCCTGCAAACATGGCCTACGCTGTTCATTCCAGATGCGTTCATACACTTGGCTCCATATTAAAACACACAGGTTGTGGTCACACTAGCCCCCTCCATTCAGAAGGGCACGTTAACAAGGGATTTCTTCTATTTGGTTTTAGAAAGCATGAGTTTTTGAAATCAGGGGGATCCATTTGAAAGGCCCCCGTCTACCCAAGTGGTGTGCGTTTTGAAAGCAGCATTTTCAAATCACACGTGGATGACATTATGCTAATGAGGAACTGCATATTCATGGCAGCACCTCATTAGCACCTTCCAAAATCCCTCATTACCATTCCTCTTCCGAAAGGAGGGGACTAGTATGGCCACAGCCACATTGTTGGTGTAAGCCCAGCTTACCAAACCATTCAGATCCCAACGTGTCATTGACTTGCCATCTTCGTTATTTACCACTCTTCCATTTCGTGTCATTTGCAAATTTTACCACAGAGGATTTGTGTTTTTTCCAGGTTATTTTTAAAATAGCAGAGGGCCAAAAACAGATCCCTGCAGGACTCTAAAAGAAGAACTTTCATTTGATGATAAGTCTGCATTTACAATTACATTTTGGGAGCTATAAATCAGTGAGCAAGTGTTTCGCCCATTCAGTGTGTGCCAGGTTAATTTTATATCATTTTTGGGTTTTTTTTTAAATCAAAATACCCTGGGATATCAAGTCAAAACCAAGTCAAGAAGCCTAAGTATATTACTTACTAGTGTTACCTTTATCGATCACATTGGTAATCTCATCATAAAATATATCATGTTACTTTTACAACAGGGATGGGGAACCAGGTGCCAATGACCCACAAAATAATCGGTCAGGGCCACCGTTAAACTAAAAAAGAAACTTCACTCAACACACTTATAGTCGGCATTGAATTAACTCTTCTGGGGGGTTGTGGCTATTAGACTTTGTGGGTCACCATAGGCTCCGGGGGGGACCAAAAAGAGGTGTTCAAATTGCAGGAGAGGATTGCAGGTTGAGGCAGAAGGGTGGTGCAGGTGTGGGTGACAGCTCCAATCTGCAGGTATGGGCTCTGGCATGGGGCTGGGGATTGGATTGAGGGGTGCTTACATGAGAAAGCAGGTGGCTCAGTGCAGACCATGCTTCCCTCCCCTTGCCTGCAGGCACCACCTTCCACAGCTCCTATTAGACAGGAATCACAGCCAATGGGAGACGTGGGTATGGAGCCTGAGCTTTGCCCAGCACTTGTGATGATGACGCTCCTACCCAGTGGGCAGGACAGCCATGTTCAGAGCCATCTCCCACAACCTACAGCAGACAAGGCCAGATAACACAGAGGGGTTCTAGTGGTTGCAGCCCAGAGCTCCAGGCTGAGGTGGCCTCTCAAAAAGTTCTGGAGTTTGTGCAGCCCAGAGATATTTTTGCAAGGCCCTCAAACCCACCTGGGGATGCCAAGGATCAGGGCTTCCAGCCCATGCCAGAGAGACTTGCCACGGGCCAGATCAAATTAAGGAGGGGGATGGATCTATTTGCCATAAACCAAGAGATGGGCAAGGAAAGGCCCCTGGTCTGGGCACTGCTCACCAGGAGTAGTGCCTGGCAGGCCACCAGGCACTTTATTTACCCGAGAGTCCACAGGTACATCTGCTATTGATATCAGACTGACTGGCCTATAATTTACCTGGTTCATCCCCCTCACTGTTTTCAAACATTGGCACATTAGCTTTGTTGTAGTCTTTTGTAATTGCATCAGTTTTTCCAAGACCTAGCTGGGGGCACCAGCGGAACTGACAGCCTCTGTGGGCAAAACGGCAAGGTGGGAGTGGAGCCTGGCTCCCTGCCTCTGGAAAGGGTGGAACCATGGGTGGAAGGGGTGGGGCTTAAAGAAGTCAGATCTGCCCCCGCACTGAGTACGGAGCAGCAGCACAGTACTCTGTGGCATTTCAAAGGGGTCCAGAGCTCCAGCCATGTGGCTGGAGTTCTGGGCCACTTTTGAAATGCCAGGCCCAGGGGTAACTGTCCCCGTTACCCTACCCGCTATACCCCCATTGGCAAGCCTAAGGAGCACTCTGCTAATCAGCTGAGTGGCATTAGAATCTCCCCTAAGCTGCTACCAAGAGGACATCTTATAGGGAACACTGAGCATGACGCTTATTACATTTCTACTGAAAGTGCAGAGAAAGGGAAAAGAGACTGGTCATGAAGACAAATTCCTTGTGTACGACATATATGGAATGGATTGTCCTCTGCTAAGCCTATGTTTCCCTCAGTCTCCCTGTGCTCTGTGGCCTATGTTCTCATGAAGGTCTGCACCATTGTATCCACCACTGCTCAGAAGGAGATGACAGTGGAAATAAACCAACTGGGACTACTCTTTCTGGTAATTCCTCTCCCACCACTCATGGTCCTAGAAATATACAGCCTTTCTTTCTCTGGATAAAGTTCTTCTATACACCAAATAATTCTCTAGGGATTTGAATTCTGTCCATAGAACTGGCAGATTTAGGTTTCCCAGCGGTGATTGCTGGATAACGATCAGGTCTTGACTGCAGATAAATGAAGACAATTACAGTAGAACCAAGATTATCCAACCAAAACAATGGTCGGATAACCGGAAAGGTCAGATAATGGTGGTTCAGCCCCCAGGGGCCTGCAGCAGGATCAGCTGGTGGACTAAGCCAGTTGCTGCAGAGCTGTCTAATTGGGGCCAGTTTTTCAAGCATATCAGATAAAACAGCATTGGTTAATCGAAGATTTGATAATTGGGTTTCTCCTGTAGTTCAGGTCTATCATTTATGGACAAATCAGTGTAATGGAGTTTACCCTAGTCATGGAACCGTAAGCAGCACCTCCCTAAGACTGTGCACAATCTAATTCCTAAAGTTTCTCTTAAATTGACTCTAATTTAAATTTAATTGAGACCTAAACTCCATGCTTAATTTCTGCCAGGGGTTACCGGTTTAGCAGCTTCTACCCTTGGCATCTCTGTGCTTGCCATGTCAGTTACAAAAATAAAGCTTTGCTTGAGCCCCAGCATCTAAAGGCTTAGGCCCCAGTGCCTTTTTTCCTGATGTGTTTAAGCCCCTTAAATTTTCAGAAGCTTCACTGTTTTAAGCTGAATAAGAAAACTGAGTGAACATACTGCATTGCGCCTTAATTACACGATTGACTTGGGTGTGTATTAAAATGCCTACAGTAAGCTGGATGATAAACTGCTGAGTTTGGTTTTTCTTGATTTACAAGATACTGTTCTAGCTAAAACATCTACCCTTCTGTTCCCAGGGAGTGGTAAGAGGTAGGGGTGGGTAAAACAGGTTGAAGTACATTTTAAAGATATGTTGTCAAATTTAAAACACACCAGATTTGATTCATTTATTGTTCAGTTAAAACATTTTCTGTCCCCATGAAAGTAAATAAACTGGAATGCACACTAGTTTCTTACTTAAGAGACAGAGCAAAATTCAGATTAACAAATTCACATCTGTTTGTCACACTGATTCTCGGGTCTTCTCGTCAACCAGTCAATAGATGAAATTGACTAAATTGATGTTCCCTGCAGTGTCTGGTGACCAGAATACACAGATCACTCAACCACATCAGCAAAACCTTGTGGTCATGTGTGCCAATAGCTGCAGGGAGGCTACAGAGCACATATATACCAACTGTGTCATACACCGCCATAAGGAGGTTGTCTTCTAGTATTACCAGGGCTGTCTCCAGGCTGTATCCCAATCTGAAGTCTGACAGCCAAGTGTCCAGACTCCTGGCTGATATATTTTTGGAGCTGGGTTGTCCAGTACCACAATGGTTTTGCCTGAGAATAAGCTATTGGAAACAAGGTGGTAGAAAGGTTTTTTTCTGCACTGTAGGCTTTCAGAAGTGGATGATCTATTAGACACTTTTCAAGAAGACTGGCAGGTTCCTTTCTCTAATAGAAGTATTGATTTCAGTGAGTAGCAGGCACAGTTGTTCAATGCTGGCTTTCACCAACCAGCATGGATATGCATCTGTTCCCTGTGTGGAGGCTTGAATATCAATTTCAAGTACCCGTAGAATCACAAGAATGGAACAAGAAGCAGAGTAGTACAATGCCACAGCAAAGTGTGAGATCTCAGCTGGAGAACAGTATCCAGCCTGGGCACCAGACTTTCAGCAAGACGTGGAGAGACTGGAGAGAATCCAGAAGGCAGCAACATAAATGGTAAAAGATTTAGAAAACTGATTGCCACACTGTCTGGAGTGGTTCACAATAGCGGGTGCCAACCTCAGAGAAGACTGTCAAAAACTGGGGCAAGGTGGGTGAGGTAATATCTTTCATTGGACCAACTTCTGCTGATCAGAGAGAGCTTCTGAGCCACACAGAGCTTCACATCTCTGAAGGAGAGCTCTTTGTGACTCAAAAGCTTGTCTCTTTCACCGGCAGAAGCTAATCAAATAAAAATATATTACCTCATTCAACTTTTCTTTCGAGTACCCTGGGACCGACACAGCTACAACTACACTACAAATAAAAAGCAGGGCATATACTCCAAACTGGTAGTATGTTCTCTAAATGGATTGCACCAACCCAGTCACAAATGTGAACTCCTGAATCACTAATAACAAGCAGTCCTGTAGCCTCTTAAAGACTAATGAATTTATTTATTAGGTAATGAGCTCTCTTGTTGTCTCAGATCCTCAGGACTGCTTGTTATTTGTAATGCTATGGACTAACACATCTACCATTCTGAGCCCCAAATCACTATCAGTTTTACCATGGAGTCACTGGCAGTTCCCTTGAGCCATCCAGCCTATGGTGCCACCCAGGCAAGCCAGACATTGTAATAAACAGTTACTTACAACAAAAATCTAAAAATAGCCAGGTTGATCCCAGTCCCAAAAGACCATCCGGCACTTTCCCAGGTGAATTTGGATCTCAGCTTTCACATCAATTCTATAGTAAATGAACTAAGTATATATTAACTAGGAGTAAAAAAAGTTTGAAAGCTAGTTACATGTTAAAGCAGGCAATGTATTTGCACAAATAAGTTAGTTTATGGTTCTAAATTAGACCAATGTAGTAAGCTGTCCTCTAAGTGTCTTTTAAGTCTAATCCCAGTTGACCCTGAGGAGCTCTGATTTTGTTTCTTGGTTCCAGCCCTTGTCAGAGTCCAAACAGCAAAGAGATAACAATTTATTTTTGTGAGCATCTTCATATGCCCTTCCCTTGGAATTCAAACCAAAGGAATGAGCACTCTTGCAGGTAACGTCTTCGTAGATGGATGGGTCAATCAAAACTTTGTCCTACAATGTCCCATTTAGCTTTAATAGTGCTTCTTGATGGGCAGGGGAACCAGTCATCCTGTCTGAATTAAAAAGTTCAGAGCAGGCATGTTTACAATTATAAAGGAAAACATTCATATTGCGTAGGTAATATGTTACAGGTAAGAATAATGCATGCAGGAACTTCCAAGCATTTTATAGACTCTAAACTCACCTTTACAAGTCTAACACCTATCTCAAACAATAGTAAGACACAGGTGAGCTGCTCTGGTTTCCAGCTATGAATTTGTCAGTGCTCAGTTGACAGCTATAGATTTGGCACAATCTGGCACCTGTTCTGCATTACAGTGATCTATAGGGATAGGTTAAAAAACTGTGGATGTCCAGTCTCAAGGAAAGAAGACTGAGTACACAGACATCATAATGGTCTTCAAATATGGTATGAGGACTGTGATCAATTGTTCTCCATGTCACTGAAGGTTAAAAAAAAGTAGTAGTGGGCTGAAATTGCAGCAAAGGAGATTTCAGTGAGGTATTAGGAGGCACTTTCTAACTCCAAGGAGAGTTAAGTTCTGGAATAGGCTTCCAAGGGAGGTTGTGCACTTCTGTGTATACTTTCAAGGCAAACCTTGAAGACTCACCTTTACTTCGTTCCTGAGGTGGGGTGAGACTGACCCTCGGCACCTCAAAAATGGGACTTTAAAGAACCAGATACATGAAATCAAAATAATTTAAATGGTAACCACTTTGTAATGTTCTCTGTGGATTTTGTCACGGTTCTCTGTCAAACTATACTACTTTGAAGCACACTAGAGAATCTTCAGTATACAGCACATTAGCATGACTTAGAAATCATTCCAAACAGTACTGCTTCATATAGACAAGCTCTTGGATCCAAGTAATCATTTCCACTATTTAGTTATATTCTGATCTCTCCTTCCTCCCTCCACTTTTCCTAAGTAAGGCAGTGGAAACTCTGGAGAACAATTAAGAAGTTTGCCGATAGATCCCCAGATAGTCCCTGAAGGGCATACCCCAACCTTTGTGGAGCAGTCCTCTAAGGAAAGGGTCTTCAGTCAGCTTCTCCTCCCTACATTCCCAGCAAGCCAAATTTTGCCTAAAGTCCCAGAACCTCCCTTCACTCCATTTTTTTCCTTTTACTTTTTTACTCCATTGGGGAAAAGCTAATAAAACTATTAACATTTTTTAAATATCAACACCAGTGTTCCCCTGTAAGCTGAGCGTTTGGGAAGCCGCCCAGGAGAGATTCAGGTGCTGTCCAGATGATTAACAGCATGCTCACAAACACCCACCCCACAACCAGCAGTCTATGCTTCTATTGGCGGTGCACATCCACACATGCCTGGGTGCACATAACAAAATTTATTTGTCCATGGATGGAAAAATTAGAGGGAACACTGATTACCGCACATATTACCTAACCTATATGACAAAATCTTTGGTAATCACAACAGTGCTGTTATTTGCATACTGTGTATGCCAGGCTTGCAACAGGCACCGCGTAGCCAAGTACAGCCTGCTGGGGGGGGGGTCTGGTACTCAGAGACAATCAGATCCAGAGGAGCTCCTGTTCCCAAAACTCCTTCACAATCCAGCTCCTGTCCCCAGCCCAAGGGGCACCAGGAGCAGCAGGGCTCAGGGTCTAGCCTTGGAGGGGAGAGCGATGGACGTTCTGGCCAGGAAGGTCCCCGAAACACCCCACTCTGGGAGGAGATGCCAATCTGCAGCACACACAGGTCCCAGCTCTCAGTGCCCCATAGCTACTATCCCGGGGGGGTGGAGAGAATCCCTCAGCCAATGAGAAGTCTGAAAGAAGCAAGCAGTGTGGGGAAGAGGCAGAGAGAAGACTGCAAACAGGCATGTGTTTCTTCTGCTTCCCTTTTAAAAGAAATCCCAACCATGCTACTGGTTCATTGGCTCCCCTAGGCATGTGCTGTCTGTCTCTAATTGGATATCTGGCCCTTCCAGCTGAGAGACAAAGTTCTAAATTACTGCAGAAAATCCATTTATCTTCAGTGAATGACAGAAATAATCCAAAAATCAAACCTGTGGGGTGTTTCTGATGCCCAGGGGCACATTCAGACCAGATTTGAAAAACTGATTTCTTCCAGTTTTGCATCACTCCAAACTGGGGACATTTAGATCTAAGCATTCATGCCAACCTGTTTGGGAAATAAACCATTTTATAGCACATTTCTCACTTCCTGATTTGTAGGGCAAAGAGTCTCTTAAAATGTCAAAATATTCTCAGCTATTTGTACTATACTGTACGTACTCATTATGACATGTAATTTGCAGTTTGAACACTAGGTGGAAATAGAGTAAAAAAACTGAAAAGACATTCCTTTGAAAAAATCTCCGCCACAAGAAAAATCGGTAATCCCTCAGCATAGCAAATGGAAGCAGGAACATGCTCCAGACCATACTTGGAAATAAAAGGAGCCAGAAGTGGCAGCCTGGAACCCAGATAAAGCAGAACAGGTCTTTTACATAATCTGTTCTTGACCACTTATACTTACACACAATCCATACCATTTCTCAAACTTTCATCTTTTTTTTTCCTTCTTCCCTTACCTTTTTTGCTTTACATCTTACCTGAATATTTAATTGACCACTCTTCAAACATTAAAATGAGAAAGTAAAATCTGTATTAGAAATATTCAGGCCTGCTGATGGGGGGGCAAAAGGGTGTAGTTGCCCCGAGCCCCTTTGAAACGCTAACACTCCATGTGTGGTGCAAGGGAGAGGCAGGGCTGACTGCCCTAAGCCCCACACCTTCTACCGTTGGCCCTGCCCATTAAAGGGGTGGGGATTCAGGCCCACGTCCCACCTTGCCCCCCAGGCTGTGCAGCTGTTGGTGGTGCTGGAAATATTCATTGTCATTGTTGCTTAATTTTGCAGTCTTGCTTCACTATAGTTTCAGAAGTGTAGCCATATTAATCTGCAGCTTCACAAAAAATCAAGCAGTCATATAGCTCTTTAAAGATTAACAAATGTATGTATTAAATAATGAGCTTTCATGGGTAAATCCCACCTCAGATTTTCAGATTGGAGTAAACTCAATATTCAAGGGGTGATAAAGCTGGGGGATGGCGTGGAAGAAGGGGCACGTTCAGTCCATTGAGTATGATGTTCATCTGTTTACACTTGGAGAGGAAGACGTTCGTCTGTATCAGTGTGAGTTTTTTCATGTAGTTCATGGATTTCTACTCCTAATGGCTAAATGCAGTGCCTTACACAGTAAATAGACCCCTCTGAGACTATTTACCATGTAAGGCACTGCATTTAGCCATTTGGAGTAGGAATCCATCAAGTACATGAAAAATTAGCATTGATACAGATAGACATCATCTTCCTCTCCAAGTGTAAACAGATGACCATCATACCCAATAGACTGAAAATGTCCCTCCTTCCTTCCCACTCCTCCTTCCCGATATAGAAACCCTGGATTCTAATTGTCTGCACCAATCTGAAAGTCTAAAGAAGGGAGTCTTACAAATAATAATAAATTTATTAGCCTTTAAGATGCTGCAGGACTCCTTGTGTTTTGTTTCACTGTAGTTAAAGTGAACAGCTTTTTGGCTTTCCACTATACATTACAAATCAATACAAATTTTGAAAATGAAAATTGTCGTAAAATCTTGTTAAATTAAACAAACTATTCTTGTGATAATACATTAAGGATATATCACAAAAAGCAGAGCTAGGCATAAACCTATTGTTGAAACAACTGGCTTATTATCCTAATTTTCTACATTTGATTAGCTAGACAAGGTGAAATGGGATAATATATAGGTTTGGATGATAGCTGTCTTTAGATAATGTATTGCTGATTAAAATTCAGGCTCCAGAAAACACATATATAAAGTGCAGCAGCAACAGCAGCCAACCACAGTAGTGCAACAATGTGCTGGCAGCTAGGCAGCAGCACCAACAACATAACAGCAGTGCCACCACCTGGGCAGAAGGAGATGAGACCTGAGGATTGCCCCATTTCCCCACAGCCCTCACCCAGCTCCTTATTATAATAATCATCTAACCTCAGTGAATGTGTGTCTTGTGGTAGGGAACAGGCTGGATTTACTGACCCTTGGTTGAGACTTACTGGCCCAATATTGCCCTCCCATTACTTGTCAAGCTCAGTAATGGGGCCTTTATTAAGTCAATGAAATCAGCCAAGTACATCTCTATGCCAGTCTTAATTACTGTAAATGTAAATGACCTTGATTCAGAGGTGATTGGGTGACATCAAGGTATTCCAAATTAATAGATCGTGATCCAAAAGGTTTCCTGCAATATTTTGCTCCAAGTATATATTGTTTTATTTTTCGTTTTATTGTCAATCACCAGCATGGTGCTTTTTCACATTAATGTGCATTTCCTCAGGTTCTAGCTCTTCATTTGTCTCTCAGAATAGCAGCACGTCAGGAAAGTAGAGATTAGTTTGGCATGCCAGGTTTCTACACTTAGCTCCAGAACCACAAAGGAACTTAGCCATCTAAACCTTAGATTTAGGGACCATTGCAATCCAAAAGACCCTCTTCTACGCCTAACTGTGTAGGCACAAACTCATTCAGCACCTAAATTTCTCCTGAAAATGGTCCCTAGACACACTTATGTTTCTTCTTCTAATCAGGAACTCTCCTGCCTTACTACATATCCTGAGGCCTAAGTCCCAACGTGATCCATGGACTACAGGACCATAGAGGGACAAATAAATATCTTGCCTATGGGTCCTGATACAGTGTTCTGAGCATATCATCTGGAGTGGGCCCCATTCAAAAATGAGGAAGTGATTGCGATGGCCACCTTGTAGCCTTTAGCCCAGTGGTAAGTGCACTCACGTGGGATGTAGGAGATGCCCCTATCTGTCTGATGGGGATAGAGGACTTCAACCAAGGTGCCCTAACCAGCTCTCTGTAGGTGGGAGACCCAGGGTCCGGTCCTCCTGTGCCAATGACTATCTAATGTAAAATAAGTTTGTTAAGAAATATTGATGTACACCACTGTCAGAATATCCCATAGCCCAGGCATTAATGCAGTCACTGGAGAAGAGAGAGACCACTGTTCAAATCCTCTCCCCATAAGACAAAGATGGGAAAAATCAGGGTTTCCCACGAGGGCTCTAACCACTAGGCTAAAAATTGTAAAGTAGACTCTTCCTACAGCCATTTTGTGTGAGAAAGGAGGCTAACTCATTCTTACAAGGTAAATGGTCTTGGAGGGGTAACAATGTTACTGAAGCTTCACAAATAACAAGCAATCAGATAGCACCTTAAAGCAGGGGTTCTTAACCTGTGGGGTGTGCCTCCCCAGGCAAGGTGTGAGGTGCCTCCCAGAAAATTTATCACAATTGCTTTCTCACTGTATAAAATTCTAAAGTTTAGAATTCTTTATAATTGATATTATGAATTACAATTATTAACATTAATTGCTTATTAATTAAATATAGGGGAACTTGGGGTGAGATCAGATACTTAAGAGAACGACGTCTACTTTCACTATTACAGCTATTCGATCATATTCCACCAAACTGCTTTAAACTGGATACGAGAGAAACTAACATCTTGCTAACAGTGTTATATTTTGATTGGCTGATGCAACAAGAGGTGATATTTTTTTCCGCAAGGATGACACTTTTAAAAAATTAGGTCAGACACAATATTGCGCCTTTGTAGAATTACTGTAATCCTCACACAAATCTCACGCCTTGATTACGCCTGCTCAAGGTCAGGCATACCACTTTCTCTTGCATCATACCATATTGTCGTGGACTTTGCCCACACGCACTGGTTCAGTTAGCAGTCTGTCTTCAGCGCAGGTAGTTGTTTTTGCATTTAATTCTACCAGAATCGATAGTTCAGTTTACATTTTTGGGCCCCCTTGAGAGGACAAGAAAATGTCCAAGAAAAGGAAATACAGTGAGGATTATGTGAAATTTGGGTTCACATGATGTCTTGACCGCAATGGAACTGAAAAACCTCAGTGCTTTTTATATGTAAAAGTTCTCTGTAATGATAACATGAGGCCTGCCAAACTCCAAGAGCACTTCACAAATGTGCACCCAGGAAATTCTGGAGACTCGCTGGAATTGCTGAAGCAGAAGAAAGCTTGATTACATTCATCAGGCACTTTACCCAAGTTGGGTTTTGGATCTACTCAGAAGCCACTCCTTGAGGCCTCCTACAAAGTGGCATATCTCATTGCAAAGAGCAAAAAACCTCACACAATTGGTGAGACTCTGATCAAGCCTTGTGCCCTTCGAATGATTGAAGTTGTTCTTGGAAAGCAAGAGAGGAAACAGATTGCCGAAATACCTCTGTCAAATGACATCATCAGTTGTCAAATTTTGGATATGTCATCTGATATTTTGGATCAACTCATGGAGGAACTCAAGAAAGTGACTCTGCCCTTTGGACTCCAATTGGATGAAAGTACTGATGGGGCTTAATGCAGTCAAGTCTTGGCTTTTGTAAGATAGGCCACTGAAACATGCATCAGAAAAAAAGAAG
This sequence comes from Carettochelys insculpta, assembly GCF_033958435.1. Lineage (NCBI taxonomy): Eukaryota > Metazoa > Chordata > Testudines > Carettochelyidae > Carettochelys > Carettochelys insculpta. The sequence goes on along the minus strand of NC_134137.1, from coordinate 88,854,974 downwards.
AGTTTTTGTTCTGCAAACCCCTGTTGTGTACCACAAAAGCTGTTGATGTGTACCAGCTAATGTGTACCAGTTCTTTTAAAAAAAATGGACTGGACTGGAAGGTGAAATTGGGCTTCATATGCACTGATGGTGCACCTTCCATGCTGGGGAAGAAATCTGGCTTTGGAGCTTTGGTGCAGGTGGAGACCCCACAGGTGGAGGTTATCCACTGTTTTCTACATTGTCATGCATTGGCGTCAAAAACTCTTTCTCCAAGACTGAAATCAGCCATGGATACCGCTGTTCAAGCAGTGAACTTCATCTGGTCTAGAGCTTTGAACCACAGACTCTTCAAAATATTCTGCCCGGAAGTTGGAGCTGCTCATGAAGTATTGTTATATCACACAGAAGTACGCTGGCTTTCATATGGAAGAGTCTTCACTTGTGTTATGGAAGTTAGAACTGAGATAGTCATGTTTCTTTGAGAAAAGGAAAGCAAACTGTGTGAAGAGTTTGAAACCCAAGGTTTCATTGTGTTGTTGGCGTATCTTGCAGATATATTCTCACAATTGAATGATCTCAGCATTTCACTTCAAGGGTCAGAAGTGACTGTTCTGGATGCAAATGAGAAGATTGCTGCCTTCTAGCAAAAATTGGCTCTTTGGAAGAGAAGCATGGTGAAGAACAATTATGCAAATTTTCCTACTCTGGAAAATGTTCTTCTCTCTGGAGAGGGTTTGTTCAAGATGGTCCCAGACTGGATTCAAAGCGATATTTTGGGGCACCTGGAAAATCTCATGGACTCTTTTGATAATTACTTTGTTAAATACAAACTGAAAAATAACAAGTGGATTCAAAATCCTTTCACCTTTAATTTGGACTTGAAGGATGATGCTGACATGCAGAAGGATGACCACATCGATCTGCAGAGCAAAGCTTTGCTGAAGCTGTCAGGGATTTTTTCATCCCCTGGGCATCATCGCCCCTGTGGGTCAGGGGAGGCAAGCCTTTGGCCATTAAACATCAGTGCAGGCACATGAAAAATCTAAATTCACATAGGCTGCCATTTAGCAGCCTCCTGCAACGGTCACTCTGTGTCAGTTGGTTTCCCCGGTAACTTGAACTCATAAATAATTCATAATCATGGATTTGAATTCCGGGCTTCTGATTGGGCACAGGTGGGCAGTTTCTGGAAGCTTCCCTGGCCCAGAGGACCTGTTTGAGAACAGGTGCCCAGAACTTTCATATGATAATTACCTCATGAATCATGTATGAACTCTGTCTATATAAGTCAGGCTGGTCCTGGCATTCAGGGCCCTTGGGTACTGTGGGCAAGGGCTGAAATTTACTGAGGCAGCTGCCCTTTAGGGGGCGCCGCCTAGAGCTGAAATCACTGTCAGCACCTGTCTCTGTGGCTGAAGCTGTGCTGAATGACTGGAGCTGCAGCTCGCCTCAGGGGCAGCTGAGCTCTGAAGCGGCGCCGTCATTCAAGTGCCTCCCCGAGCCCCAGCACCGCGCTTGCATCTAGGAGTGGCAAGTGGGCCTTCAGGCGTACTCACCGGGTGGCGACCTGGCCCGTGACTTGTGCCACGGGTACTGCGTACCTGGTGAGGAAACCAGAGGCCCACCAATGTCATCTCATTGACGCCGCTCCTACGGCCATAGCATCGCCTAGCAGTGCCTACCTGGACCATCTCATCTGCGGTAACACCACCTCCGCCATTCTAACTAACCTATCTGACCATTGGCCCTTCTTCACTAATTATTCCAAACACCGGACTTGACTATTCACTTAAATATGACTACTGGACTCGACCACTAACTCTAGATAAAGACTACCGGACGTGTCACTTTTAATTTAACTGTGTATACGCCAGGCCTAAAGGCCCAGGCCAGACTTTCCTATGTAACATAAATGTAAATACCAATGTTATGTTAAGTATGTTAGTATTGTTAGTATTAGGATAGATAATTAGTATAGCAAATTAATACATAGATAAGTAAGATATTGATTACCCTATCCTACCCCTATTGTTTAAATCAGCAAGCTATCGCAGTACCGGGTGGGGAGTAGCGCCCCCACCCGGACTCTCTTCGGAGATAGGCTGGTAACCACCGGCAACTCCGGGTACCAGCCAAGGCTGGTGACCACCGGAAACTCCGGGCACCAGCCGCGGTAGCCTGAGAATCTAAACATCCATTTCCATTTACCCACTCTCTTTAATTAATGTATATTTGTATATAGGGGTATAGTATAATAGGTTAAAGTCTTGTTAATATAGTATAGTATAATACAATATAGATAAACATATAAGTTTTATTAATAGATAGTTATACTTAATAAACATAGTAAGTTTGTTTGCCCTAACATCCCCTGTCTTGGATTCTTCCATTCACTTTTGCTCTCTCTCCATCTCCGTCAGTTCCTTCCCCTTGGGTGGCCCTTGGGTGGGGTCCGGTGCATCTTCCCGGGTTGGCGCTCTCGCCTAACATCGCACGTGGGGTCGCGGCTGGGTCTGGCCGGGTCCTCGGACCCCTTTGGAAGGGTGGGGTCTCGCCTTCCAGTCGGCTACCCAGGGCCGGTCGGGAGCCGCCCAGGGTGGGAGGAGAGGCACCTAATCCCGACAGAAGCAAGGATTCTCCAGTCAAAATCTTGATGAATTTTGGTGCTCTCAAATAGTTGCCTACCCAGTTTTGGCAAAGAAAGCTCTTTCAGCCTTGATCCCATTTGCTACAACATATCTCTGCAAATCTGGATTTTCAACATTGGTCAGTGTGAAGACAAAGGCTAGAAATCAGTTGGATGCTAGGCATGACATGCGCCTAGCATTGTCCAAGATTGTCCTTACTGACAGAAAGCAGCAAAAGCCATCTCATTAAGGTGGTCCTGAAGAACTTTTTAATTTATTTATTTTTATATTTTTTGTGTATGTGAGGAATTGGCTAGAAATAAAATCCCTTTATCATCTTAATTATGTCTTGATTGGTTCATTGATTAATTTGAGGAAGGACGGGAGGTGTAAGCATTAAGTTAAATTTCAGGGGAAGTGTGAGGGCAAAAAGGTTAAGAAGCCCTGCCTTAAAGACTAACAAATGTATTATGTCATGGGCTTCTGTGAGTAAGAGCCACTTGTTTGCTAGTCTTCAAGGTGCTACCGGGCTGCTTGTCATGCTTACAATATGCTGTTTAGGTAACTAGCTCCATGGAGGCAGGGCCTCACAATATATTCCTCTGCACCATCTTCCACTGGTCAGTATAGAAAGCACCCTGCATTTTGTGGATACGATGCTTGGGCTCAATCTATCCCCATACAGGGAGCCAAAACACCTATCTCAGGCTTTGCTATCCCAGTATTGTTCCAGTGAAGTTTTTTAAGGCACCTAAAAGTTAGGAGTTGCCGCATTCCAGTTCCTTTGGGCATTGGTAGAGTGGCTCAGGTACCAAAGCAAATAATCACAATTATGTAATGTGAATAAAAATCACTATGAATAGAAAGCCTTTAGTAGCAGGGTGAGTGACAGAATGTCTTGTTTCCTACCTGGTTAAATATTTCACCATCTGAACTGGCTGTTTTAAATAAATGGTATAAACGTCTTTACTATAATTCTAGATGGTGTGGGAATGAGCTAATCCAGCAGAGTGCATGACAGTTGGGTACATTATCATTACATATGTTCTTGATACGATGCAGTTTAGAGAAGGCTTCAGCTTTCCAAGTTAAAAGTCAAATATTGAATGTATAAAAAGAAACATCCATGGGGTGGGGGGAGCTGAGGAAATCAAGGCATACGTAACTACATCAGTTACACTTGGAGCAAGCTATAATGCCCACAGACAGGTTTTAGTGGATAAAAATGAAGACTTTGGAAAACAATTGTGAAATCTATCCGTCTAGGCCCCCTCCAACTCATTCTTTGCCTCACACTATAATTGGGCATTTCCCAAACTTTGGAAGACATTGCCTAAGCTACCTGCAGCTCAATCCTTGGCCTCTAAGTCATCCAAGGGAAACAGGTAAATTGTCATAAGCCTTTATTTCTAAACAATGTTACGCACAGTGGGAGCCATTTTACCCATTACCAAATGTAACCAGCCCCTTACCACAGCAGCTGTCAAACGTAACACCAGGCCCACCAATGGGGGCAGAGGGCCAGGAGCTAGTTGTCCTCTCTGGGCCTGGTGTTCCAAAGGGGCCCGCAGCTCCATTATTTTGGCAGCACCAGTGGCTGGAGCTCCAGGCCTCTTTGAAGTGCTGTGGCAGCACTAGTCTGGCTGTGTGTGGCTGTGAGGGAGGAGCGGGGTGCCAGAGCTGCATTGAGAACTGACTGCCCTTGGCCCCACCCCTTCCAGGGGCACAAAGCCAAGATCCCCTCCCACCTTGTCTTGGGACCCCTGATGGCTGTCAGCACCACTGTGTGGCACAGCTATATTACACAGCCAGTTAGGACACCAGAGTCCTGTGTGTTTTCAGTAAGATATCTACTTGCACTACAGACAAAAGATGCTGGTTTGGCCCAGCTTGGCTACACAGAGCTACATGTATGACAGCAAGATTTGTGTATCAACAATTTTTTTTTTTGCTATCTTCTAATTGCATGACCAGTCATTACCACCCCTGCAACCTCACTGAAGGCATTTAACCAGCAGACTCAGTGGTTCTTACCACTGCGGACATGAGCCAAGGAAAGAAACCAGCCTGACTGCCAGAGTCCAGACTATGTTTATAAACCTGGCAATTAGGAAAAAAAATATTTTGCACCTAAAAGTAAGGTACTTGATATGAACACACAACTCCCTTATGCCATTTGAGTAATTTTTTTTTTAGATTAACACCCCCCCCAACACTTTAAAGTCCCACTGGTGAGCTCATAGGCATGCCATAGATTAATCCATATTCTACTGCTGAAGAGTTCAGCCAGGAACAGATTTTCAGATGTCAGCATCTTCACAATCATTTTTACCAAATAAAGGCCCTTAATATCTAAAATATGCCAACCACTATTCCCTCTATTTTTTTCCAACCGTGTACAGAATAAATTTTGTTTTGTGCACTGAGGCATGTGCAGACATGCACCTCCAGTAGAAACACATGCTGCCAGCTGAGGGCACTCTGCTAATCAGCTGGGCAGTATTTGAATCTCTCTGGTTAGCCACCCAAGCCCTCATATTCCAAGGAACAATGATGACAACCTCAGATTGTCACATTAAATTAGCTCAAATCTAACCTCCAAAAAGATTGAAATCTCAGATTAAAATAAGAGAGAAAGGTGTGTCTGTTTGATTATACAGCTAGTGCCAGTAACTAAAAAAAGAGTTGCTAGGTGTGGTTTTGATTATGAACATGGCAGTGATGACTCACCTTGTAGAATTACATACTAATCTGCCCAGCCTCTCTCCACTTCTAAAGGCAAACTGAGCTGGTGCATAAATCAGACTAGAATGTTGGTTAAATTTCGTAAAAAGAAATTCTGTGCTCTGGACACACAGAATAAGAAGAAGCTGTTTTCCTTCTACTGAACCCAGCAACGTTGGGCAGAACTCTGCCTGCATTTTTGTCCACTTCATTATGACAAGATATTTGCTGAACCATCTCCCCCAGTCCCAGGAGCTACCTCACCTGGAAAATGATAAACACCTAGGAGGAAATCCTGGCGCCATGGAAGGCAATGTCAAAACTCCCATTGACATCAGCAGATTGCAGTTGGGATGTCACACCAGAAGTACTACTATGTTCTTTACAGCAGTGTTTCCTTACAACCTAGCTTCTTCCCCTCCCTTCTCTGCTTATATTGAACCTTGGGTATGCACTTCCCTCTCTTTCCGTGAGGCCATCTTTTATTTAGCGTCCTCTACCTAGAGATCATTCCTCACAAACCAGACTGTCCTGAATTCACTCTCTCCCACAAGCAGATGTCTTACATGAAGCCCACAAACTCTAGACCGGGGTCAGTGACCTTTCCAAAGCAGCATGCTGAAATTTGACCTTTTGACCTCTTTGTATGGTCCTAGTGCCGGTGATACTTTTTAAAGCCTCTAATAGTCCTACTAACAACAGCTTCATTAACAAATAAATTCAGATGCAGAGCTTTGCCGTTTAGGAGGTGGTTGGTAGCATTAGCCAGTCTTTTGTTAATCCACAGGCAGCATGGCTTTGAGCAAGCTCCAGGCTGAACAGTGGAGAATGTGCAGGGCTGAGCTCCCACCACCCATTCCAATGACAATCGGGTTGCACCCATGCCAGGGAGTTGCTGACCCTGACTCTAGATACTCTTTCTAGTAAATACCGCAAACCCTGGAACTTCTCAAGTCAACTTAACTTGCTAAAGCAGTGGTGTCCAAAAGGAATGTAAGGGATTCCCACAGCCCCCACCAACTAGGTGGCGCCACCCCCGAGCCAGGCGCAGCTTCCTCCAGGGATGCACCCCCACAGCCAGGCACCCCCTTCCCAGATTACTCACCAAAGCCGCCCCGGCCTGAATCCATGTCACACAAGCCACCCTGTGGCTGGAGCTGCCACCATGCAAGCTGCGCTGAAAATTGGCTGGAGCCCCCCACAGCAGGAGGAGCCGCCTCTCCCACTGCCACCATGTACTTGTCCCACCATGTGGTGGGGTATGCGTGCAGAGCAGAGGGCCCGCCCCATGTGTGGCTCTCCTAAAACGCACTTCACAACACTGCGCAGCCTTGTTCGCCACATGTTGCAAATGGGCAGTGTCTTGGACACCCCTGTGCTAAAGACATTGCAAAATTATATTGATGTTACCAACACCATCCTCCTTTCCCATCAGATTTTGTAAACATACAGTCATAGAGTTTAACTCCAGAAGAGACCCCCAGATCAGCTAGTCTGACCTCCTCTGTATCTCAGGTGACCAGCAACACTCAGCAGCAACAAAAGCCCCAAACACCAACCACCAAAATTATACCAAAGTATCACAGCCCGCAACAGACTAAGCTCTTATATGTCTGAGATCCATCAATGCCGGAGGCCCCTGAAATTGCAGGGAATTAAGTTTAATTTATAGAGATAAACCTGGCAAGTGACCCACAGTCCATACAGCAAAAGAAGGCAAAAACTCCCAAGGTCACTGCCAATCTGAACAGGTGGAAAATTCATTCCGGACACCATATGTGGAGCATGCGAACATGTGAGCCAAAATAGACAGCCAAGCACCTAAGAGCAAGAGAGAGAGTGTGAGGTTTTTGTCATACAATTATTAGACCTGTTATCTGCAATAAAATTGACATAGAGAAATAAACAGCTTATGGAATGTTAGTACCATTAAAGTAGAGCTAAAGAGACCTGTTGCATACAATACATCATTGTTCATTGATTTCACTTGGTTCATTGATTACATAGATCATTTGGTTTGTAATAAGATTGAGATTTACTGGGTAGGTGCATTATATGTAATATTACAGATGCTGTTTAGTTGCTGATAGAGGGTGTTGGATCTTTACAGAAATGCTGTTAGTAGAAGTGTACATATTTGCAGAAGCTGAGGGCAATGAAAAGTAAAGTTTGTTTACTGCTGAAATCTTGAGCTCTTGCCTACAGGCTATATCCACTAAACCAGACTATCTGATGCCCCACAGAACTTGAAATCTAATATTTTGGCAAGACCCTCAGCTTCGTATATTGCTGTAAAGTAGTTACACTAGCACAGGGTGGGAACTGTATAAATAAAATGATGTTAATGATTCACTGTGCTTGCACACTCTCTAAATGTAAATACATCTAACTCCTGTAAAAGGATTCTGAGTAGTGCAGTCACACAACCTGTGCGTTAGGTTGTGCTGTGATACTTAATTATATACTGTATAACATAGAGCAAATTGTCCGTCCTGTGCAAAAGAATAATTATTACAAGTATCAAAGAGGTAGCCGTGTCAGTCTGTAGCTTCGAGAACAAGTCCTGTGGTACCTTATAGACAAACAGATATTTTGGAGCATAAGCTTTTGTGGGCAAAGACCCACTTCATCAAATGCATGAGTGGGGGCGTGGTTTCAGAGGGGTATTTAAAGAGTGGGGTCCCGGTAAAAGGGAGGGCCAGAGCTGACAAAGTCTATTCAGCAAAGTGGAAATGGCCCATTATCAATAGCATAATGAGCTGCAATTTATTTGTAAATTTCACTCCATTAACCAAGGATTAAACAGAGACTGGGAGTGGCTCGCCCCTTACAAAAAGAGCTTCTCTGCCCTAGGTGTTAATATCTCCCCATTAGACTCTGACAATGGGTCACATCCCCCTGTCTGATCTGACCTGTTTTTGCCTCTTTTGATACATACTATTGATAATGAGCCATTTCCACCTCACTGAATAGACCTTGTCAGCTCTGGCCCTCCCTTTTACTGGGACCCCACTCTTTAAATACCCCTCTGAACCACCCCCCCCTCTTGCATCTGATGAAGTGGGTCTTTGCCCACAAAAGCTTATGCTCCAAAATATCTGTTCATCTATAAGGTGCCACAGGACTTCTTGTTGTTCTCAAATAATTATTAAAACTACCAGTGGAGGGCACTGTAAAACTTATGTATACATTGCTGTATTACATTTACCATTTTTATTTCTCTCCCTCCTGCCCCCTGGAATATTTTAGGCCTAAAATAGAGGACAGTTCTTAGTATATGTTACATCTTAAGGCATAGTAACAGTCTTCCTTTAACAACAGCAATATAAAACAAAAATTTTGACAGCTGCTTGGTGAGACAGTGCTCCAATTCCTGTAGATATTTTTTTTCATTGTCAGTTGATAAGATTCTGGCTCCACAATGTGACCCTGCCTATAAGAAAGTAGGACTAGAAAAGAGATTCATAACTCTCTACTTTTATTATGCCAGTATCCCAAATTCTACCCTTTGATTCAGTGCCTACTGCAAAATGGCAGCAGTTCAAGAACATATCATGGAGTGGAAAGCTGAAAGCATACAAATCACTGGCAAGTAACATCATGCACTCAAAATAATTGTTATTAAAAAAACCTTAAGCAATGATAGAGTAGTATTTCTGATCTGCTTTCAGAATTACTGCATTGCATTTTTTAAAAAAAAACTATGCTGCAGTATTGACTCATCAATTAAAGCTGCAATAAAGAAGGCTGTTTTACAAGTTTTGCTGACTAACACCTTATAAAACATCAAACAGTTTAAAGACTTGAAAGGCATTTAATTAACAACTGCATTTTCTCATTTTGTAGAAAAAAACACTTGTTTGTCCAGCATGGATTTTGAGATAGATCTATACATATATATCACTGATGACCACATCAACATCACTCTCTACCGGAACCCTACTGACTGCTACACTTACTTACATGCCTCCAGCTTCCATCCAGCACACACCACACAATCCATCGATTAGAGTCAAGCCCTTAGATACAATTGCATCTGCTTTGACCCTAGTGACAGAGACCAAAAACCTCAAGACCTCTACCAAGGATTCCTAAATCTTAATTACCCATGGGGAGAAGTAAAAAAAAACAGATTGACAGGGCTAGTTGAATACCCAGAAACCAGCTACTTCAAGTTAGGCCCAAGAAGATCAATAACAGAACACCACTTGACATCCCTTTTAGCCCCCAGCTCAAACCCTTGCAATGCATCATTAAAAACCTACAACCTATTCTAGATCATGATGCTACACTTCATAAGGCCCTAGGTGACAGGCTTGTCCTCTCCTATAGACAATCTCCTAACCTTAAAAAGATTCTCATGAGCAATCACAGGCTACACCACAGCAATACTAATCCTGGAACTTTTCCTTGCAACAAACCCCACTGCCAACTTAGTCCACATATTTATTCTGGGCATGCCATCACTGCACTTAACCGTGTTAGTTACAAGATCAAGGGCTCATTCTCATGTACTTCAACCAATATTATATATGCCATTATGTGCCAACAATGTCCCACCACTGTGCACATTGGACAGACTGAGCAAACTCTTTGTCAAAGAATGAATGGACACAGAGCAGACATTGGGAATCTCAATGCACATAAGCGGGTCAATGAACGCTTCAATGGAGTGAACCCTTCTGCTGAAGACCTGAGAATTTTGTGTCTTAGAACAAAGAGACTTTAAAAACAGATTACATGGAGCAATTTGTGAATTGGAATTTATATTCAAATTTGACACATTAACACTTGGTATGAACACAGACAACAAATATCTCATGCATTACAAGGACTCCTTCCCTTCCTTTGATGCTTGTAATTATCTCAGGCAAGACACTTAACATCCCCCACACCTTACCCTTACTTCCTTCAGTCCTATGTACTTGATTTGTTAGTTTTTATTGCAATTTTTTTTTGGTCCTCTGTACTTACAGATGCCAGTCTGTACTGGAAATGCAAGTGAAATATTGATAACTACTCTTAAGTACATTTTTTTCAACTGCTTGTGCACCCACCATATAGTAACTTCATCTAGATTACATTTCCATAATTTTCATTTAAGATAGTCACACGCGCTGAGAAAGACAAGGTAAGTGAGGTAGTATCTTTTATTGGACCTATTTCAATTGGTATGAGAGACAAGTTTCAAGCTACATGGAGCTCTTCTTTGGGTGTAGGACAGGTATGCAGATCTTCATAGCTAAATACGGAATGGAAGGGACAGTTTAGCTTAAGGAATTAATGCATCTGTCATCCTGGGCAATCATGCCCCAGTAATTATGAGTAGAAAAGCAGACAATCACTATGCTCCTGAATTAACTCATACAGAAAAACAATAAAATAAAAAAAACCACCTTACCATTGGTGGATGGTCATTCCATAACTGACTTCTTAGTCTTCCTCCTTAAAGGAAACTTGCATAACCTTCAAACAATGAGCCAGAGATCTTAAACTCATAGCTTTGCTGGACACCCAAAACTCAAGGTTTTAACTGTAAGGAGGATCTGAAGGAATGCTTCCATTACAGCTAGCTGGAATGCGTGAGAAATCCTGGGTTTGCCTACATAAATACAGTTTACTCCTGCTTTGCTAAATGTGTTAGATATTCTGCTGATGGAGTGGGGTTTTGCTCATTGTAATAAACTTGGCTGGTGCTGGGTCACCAAATATGTTAATACTAATTTCAATATCTCTAATCATTGTGGGAATACAAAAAGACTGTGCTTAACAGGGCTCAAATGAGGGAAACATTCTCAGTTTAAAAATTTAGATTCTGAGCATTTGCATGTAAATACAGTTCACTTCTGTGTGCTTAGGATTTTCTGGATATTCAACTGATATAGGGATGTTTTGCCCATTGTAATGAATTTGGTTGTTGGGGGGCTACAAATTATATTAAGACTAAATGCAGAGATTATGAAATTTGATCACCAATGCTTGTAATTACTGTGGGAATGCAGAACAGACAGAAGGGCTGTGTCTACACTTGCATTCCTCTTTTAAAAGAGGAATGCAAATGAGGGAAATCAAAAATGCAAATGAGGCACTGATTTACCTATCTTGTGCTTCATTTGCATAATATCATTTCAAAAGAGATTCTTTTGAAAGAAAAAAAGCCATGTAGATGTGGATCTTTCAAAAATAAGCCCCATCTTAGGGCTTAGGTTCAGAAAAGGGCAACTAGAATGATTAGGGGCTTGGAACAGGTCCCGTATGGGGAGAGGCGAAAAAGATTGGGACTTTTCAGTTTCGAAAAGAAGAGGCTGAGGGGGAACATAATAGAGGTATATAAAATTATGACAGGTATGGAGAGGGTGAATAAGGAGAAGTTATTTACTTGTGCCCATAATACAAGAACTAGAGGACACCAAATGAAATTAATGGGTAGCAGGTTTAAAACTAATAAATTAAAGTTTTTCACTCAGTGCTTAGTTAACCTGTGGAACTCCTTGCCAGAGGAGTCTGTGAAGTCTAGGACTATAACAGAATTAAGAAAGAGCTAGATAATTTCATGAAGGTTAGGTCCATTAAAAGGCTATTAGCCAAGGGTAGGAATGGTGTCCCTGGCCTCTGATTGTCAGAAGCTGGAGATGGATGGAAGGAGACAAATCTCTTGATCATTGTCTTCAGTCCACCCCCTCTGGGGGACCTGGCACTGGCCACTGTCAGCGGACAGGCTACTGGGCTGGATGGACCTTTGGTCTGACTCAGTATGGCCATTCTTATGTTCTTATGTTCTTATCTTCCAAACAACCCTTCTTCCTATTTTGTTTCAGGAAGAAGGGTTCTTACAAAGATGGGGTTTATTTTTGAAAGAGCTCCATCTACACTGCTTTCTTTCTTTTGAAAGACTCTCTTCCAACAAGGTATTTTGCAAATGAAGCACAAGATGTGTAAATCAGTGCTCCATTTGCATTCCTCTTTGAAAGAGGAATGCAAGTGTAGACACAGCCACTATGTTTAACCCATTTCGAAAGGAGAGAGACACTGTCAGTTTAAAGAACATTGTAATGTGTGAGATCATTGCTATACCTGTTCATACCAAGTGTTAATGTGTCGAATTTGGGTACGAACTGAGGTACTTCACTAACTTGTGACTCCCTAATATGAACTGGGGCTCATAGTCAAATTTGACACATTAACAGTTGGTGTGAATAGGGATAGCAAACATCTCACATGTTACAAGGACTGTTTCCCTTCCTTTGATGTTCATAAATATGTCAGGCAAGACACTTAACATCCACCACCCTTCACCCCGCCCCTTCAATTCCATGTATTTGATCTGTCAGTTTTTATTTCAATTTTTTTTAGACCTCTGTGCTATATGTCAGTCTATACTGGAAATGCTATAGATCTGAAGAAGAGGGTCTGTCCCATGAAAGCTCATCACCTAATAAATTATTTTGTTAGTCTTTAAAGTGCTACATGACTGCTGGTTTGTTTGTTTGGTTTGGTTTGGTTTGTTAGGATACAGACTACCGTGGCTACCGCTCTGTTAACATTCAACCTACTTGGAGTGGGACTTTTATTCATAGTTTTTTCCAGGTTAATGCCAAGTTAGCTCCTCCCTTTTATTTATTTATTTATTTATTTATTTCTGTACAGTCAGAATCAATGCTTGCAAGTGGGGAAGCATCAGAGATGCCTTGATTAGTGTGTGAAATTGCAGATTACTGGGTCGGGGCTTGAGCTGGTTCTGTGCTAGATGGATAGAGAGAAGCCCCTAGATAGTGAACCCTGCCCTGGCTGCTGCTGGTTCCACCAAGAAGAATGGTTACATAACAAAGATTGAATGTATTGTTTGTTATAACAATATGTAACCCATTATCTCCCTTTTTGTCTCATCACTGCAGAGGTGTTAATTGGCCATTTCACCTTGAACAGTCTAAATTATCTGTTCCACCTTGTAGCTAATTGTGACATTTTCTGAGCCCTGAAGAGCAGCTCTGTATATCCCAAAAGCTCATATTTCACTTACATAAGTTGAGCAAGTAAAGATATTACCTCGCTAACTCTTGACTCTCTAATATCCAAGGACCAAACACAGCTGAAATGCTGCAAACAGTAATGGAAGATGTGGGACTGTGTATACACAATGGAAGGCAATATAGTATGAGCACTTCTTATTCTCAGGGCTTTGCTCAAATTGTTAATCATAATTGTAACATTTCAATTAATTAATTTGTCTTTCTCCAAAGGCACACAGCAGAGAGAAACAAAGCCTCTGAAGCACACAGAGCCTTTCCAACTGGATTACGTCACTCTCTTGCTTCATTTCGTACTGCAGTCTAGACTACATGTGAGCAGCTTATTAACACTGCAAGCATGTTTCATGATTTGCTCAGCTAGCAGACAACGTGCACATTAGCAGACAAAGAAGTCAGGTGGCTTTGCCAGATTGGGGACCTCACTCTTCCCTCCCAGTAGTACAAAACAGAAGACAGATTAGGTAATAAAGTAAAACCAATCAGTTAAAAACATACATCTTGCCACACAGCAAATATTTATATATAGCTCTTGGCCTTGATTTCATGTAGTGCTGTTTGGAATTATTGGATGAGAGCCAACTGCTGCTGACAATGCTTGTGTACCCCTCCCCCATAGAAGGGGAAAAGATCTGGAGGGTTACATCAAGGCTTTTTAGCAGGTCATTAATAAATCATACAACAAATACTGATAAGGATTAATAAATGAGATAAATGGTTTGCATTCTTTGAAAGAAACAGGTGCCTGAGAAAATCTTCTATTACAATTACTGGTTCTGGATTAAAGCTATTTGCCATCTCTGTATTGTTTTAATGCAATTAAACCCAATTAACTCAAACGCTAATGGACTGCACATAGTTCCTTATTTACTATGCTATTTATTAATCTTATAAGATATAGACTATATCAACTGTTCAAATAGCATTTGGAGGGTTTTGACAAACACATCCATTTTTGACTGCTGAGACTCTTAGTTTACGGAATGTTCAAAAGAAAAACCACACTGAGTATGGACATGGGGCAAGAGGGGTGGAAATTACAAATACATTTGTCAATGGTTGGAAAATAACCTCATACATAACTTGTTACTATTCGGCTTGCCTGATGAGTATAGGTTGGCTATCAACAGAACAGGTAGAATACTGGAAAAAATCGATGTTAATAAACTATATAATCAATTGAGGGAGGAAATTCATTTGTGAAATAAGCTATTTGTGATTATTTCATCAGCTCAAATTAAATAGGTTCTTTAACTCACAAAGGGACTGCAAAAAACCTCTAAAGAATGTTTAGGATTTTTTGATTCTGCCATGCTCTGTTCCAATACACCTACTTCCTCTGTGATCCTTGTTTTTCAGCTGCTTTGTCTGGCTTACTCTTTCCATGAAATTGCTGCAAACCAACCAAAGCTGTTGCTTTGATCATCTTTCATGTGTACCAGATCACAAGGCAGATGCTTCAGTGGTGCAGTTATGCTACTCTAGAAGAAAGGTTTTTTGTTATTAGAGGAAAAAAGAAAGATTCTGCATTTCAGGTTAAAGAAATGATTTATTTATTTATTTATTATTTTATTCTCTTGCTGCAGGCAAAATGTCAGCATCAAATACTGAGATGAGTTGGAATAGCATTTACTCATACTGAGGCTAAAAAGAGGGGCTTTTGATTAAAGCATAGAACCGGGATGCAGAAGGTACAGATTTCTCATCTGCATAATGCCAGGGACTTCCACTGTGATTCTGGGAAAGTCACCTACTCTGTGTTCAGTTTCCCCTATACAAATTAAGGATAGTACCTATCTGATCAAGGTTCTGGCAAGCCTTCTTCATTCCTTAACCTCTGCAAAGTAAACAGAGGTTGTAGGGTGAAAGGAACTATCAAAATGCATATTGCTATTTTTGCTCTGCTGATCCTTTACAAGGAACATCATCAAATAGTTGAGACCCATAATTAAGAAACCTGCACAAATTGTGTCTGGGAATTAGGCTGTTCTAGAGGTAATTATGAAAGACATTCATTTTATGAAAAAGTGCCATCTTCCTTGTAGCTTGCTTGCTTAGGGTCTATCTGTATTGCAGTTAAAAAATCTTCAACTGTCCTGGGCCCACTGACTCATTCTATTTAATTATGGTGTAGACATGTGAGCTTGAGCTGAGGCCGAGGCTCTAAAATCCTGAAAAGTGGCTGCGCCCCAGAGTGTAAGGCTGAACCATGAAATTGCCCTTTTATTGTAACTTTGTTATATATTGCAACTAAAACCACATTTCAAACTTCGCTCTGCCTTACTCTGTTTAAAGTTTGGTGTGTGTCTACAAAAAGTGTGAATGTGGGTGTGTGTGTAAAGGAACCAGTCCCTGAAGGCAGCCAGTCTGGGGGTATGTCCTCCCTACAGGAAGATCAACCCTGCCATGACTGATCTCCCAGAGTTCGATTTAGTGTGCCTAGTGGGGACATGCTAAATTGAATATAGGGTGTCCCCATCAACCACAATACACCTCGACCTGTTAGGAGTAAGGGAAGTTGACAGGAGTGCAGGCTCCCATCAACTTCTCTTAGCAGAGATGTCATAGAAGCCCAAATTAAGGTCCACTGACTCTAGCTACATAATTAACATAGCTGGAATTGTGCACCTTAATTTGTACAGCCCCTGTAGTGTGGACCTGCCCTGGGTGACCAGCTGTCAGCATCACCTCGATGGCTGAAGAGCAATGCAGGTGAAACCTGCAAAAGAACCCATCCAACAAAGAGAGACAAAAGCCCCATCTGCTGTTAAATGAAAGCCAATTTCAAACTCTGTACTGCTTTACACAGCACCCTGGGGCAAGGATGCAGGACAAGATCTATGGAGTAAAACATAAAACTATAGAATTAAGTCTTTTGGTTCTATCATCATCCCCCAGGAGCATTGGTGTGCGACAAAATGACCCCCCTCCCCTTCTCATGTCTAGACCACCTGGCCAGTGGACTAGCATGGGAAACCGAGGCTGCTAATTATATCCCATCTGTCAAACTGTGTGTGTATGACTCTATGTATGTGTGGTGCATAATTTTAGTAGTGAGAGACAGTAAATGAATTCTGAATTCACAATACACATAGCATATTGCCTTATCCCCCAGATAAGATTCTGCTAGCTCTATTTTTCTAAGTATAGCAAGAGCTTGAGCTACAGACCAGACAGCTACACTACAATTAAATAGTCCCAAGACTTAGCCCAAGACTGAAGTCAGGTGTCACAGACTTGCCATGGGTTTTTAGTTGCAGTATAGGCGTATTCTTAGTGTTTGATTAAAGAATTTAAATTCTAAACAGAATGACTTTTTTCTTGGTTTTTTTTTCTTTTGCTAGCAGTAAGGCTTTGTATTGCGCTTGAGTGGAAAAAACTGATCCTTCTTCCTAAGGAAGTGTGAAACAGTGTAATATGGACTTTTCATGTAACGCAAAAGCTTTGAAATAATATATGCTCACAAAGAAAGGGCCAGTATAAGCTTAGACTTTTAGAAATGCGTTCGCCCTTTTTAGTGTACCCAGGGGAGGAGAGCTCTCCAGCATCACACAATCTTCAGTCATTTTTTTAAATTTCTAATATTAACCTGATCTTGGATCTGTAATTTACAATGTAGTATGTTAATATGGTACTGTATAATAGCCTTCAAGAAAGGACAAAACCCTATGCCACAAGAGACAGTAAAAAGTCATCCAGATGGAAAGAAGAAACAGTAAGGGACATTTAAGACCCTGCCCAGTGGGTATAGTAGTACTAGTATGCAGGTAGCCAGGGGTAACCCTCCCCATTATGGACTAGGAGGGATAAATTCCTTTATGTCCTGTTGTGATGTTATCTGATTGTGATGTGACCATATAAATCAGCAAAGTGAGGAACGTGAGATTTTGTAAGTGGGGGAGTGCAGCACGATCAGCTGCTGCATCTGAGGCTCTTCCCCCTCATTAAAAATGTTGAAATATTTTACTGTTTTTATCATAGAATCATAGAACACTAGGACTGGAAGGGACCTCAAGAGGCCATTGAGTCCAGCCCCTGCCCCAGTGGCAGGACCAAGTACTATCTAAACCATCCCTGATAGACATCTATCTAACCTATTCTTAAATATGTCCAGTGATGGAGACTCCACAACCTCCCTTGGCAATTTATTCCACTGTTTGATCACCCTGACAGTTAGGAGCTTTTTCCTAATGTCCAACCTAAACCTCCCTTGCTACAGTTTAAGTCCATTGCCTTTTGTTTTATCCTCGGAGGCCAAAAAGAACAAGTTTTCTCCCTCCTCCTTAGGACACCCTTTTAGATGCCTGTGTGTGTGTAGTTACGTTTATACACCAGTTAATAAAGTTTTTGCATTCCATATACTTATTTTCTTACACATGCTGAAAGGTTTGTTTTTTTTTCATATGAACATAACCATAATTTCCACCTATTTGGATTATATTAGGCAGGTTATGTGGGCCCTGCTAATTGCAGGGACAAAAAGCGGGGCCCAACATAAGAAGTTTTCTCTCCTCTGATATAGAGCATGGTTGCAATAAGAGTTCTATATTTGCCACATACCTTGTACAAATGTCAAATAAGATATTGTTAGAAAAGTAATGATGTGTTGGTTATGATTGTGCCATTTGTGTGCGTGTATCATCTTTGTATTTATTAATATGAACATTAGCTGTGTGCCTGTATTTCAGATGTTGGCTCCTGGTGTAAATGCCCGCAGAACATCTAGCCAGCATGTCTGGAAAAGACTATTAAGGTTGATTAGCTAGTCAGGAAACATCCAACTGATATCTGAGGCATTCAAATACTCTGAATGGACTTTCCTGAAAACGTTCAAACTGGAATGTAGACAATGGCTTCCACCTGCAGAGAAATGAGTCGTGCATGGACAAGTGACTTGCCCATGGGATTCCAAATGCATCTGAGTGCTGGGAATCCCTCCTCCGTGTGACAGAGGTTATAAAAGGCCCTGGGAACTCCACCATTTCACCTCACTCCTGCTCCAGCCTCATTCTCTTCCAGCCTCTTTACTGGTCCAGCTTCACTGCTGCTCAGGCCTCTGAACTGTGGGCTTAGGCCCATTGGGAGCATTCTAACAAAGGAAATGAGGGCCTTCCAATGATATGGAAGTAAACAGAGACTTGCTGTGAGTCAGAAGTTTATTCCATCACTGATACAAGCCTGAACCGAGAACTCTGCAATTGTTGTAAATATTTGATTCCTTCAACAACTTTAAAACTCCAGTTTGTATTTTTTATGAATAAACATTTAGATTTTAAACACTAAAGAATTAGCAACAGCTTGATTTTGGGGTAAGATTTGACTTGGGAATGTGGCTGGTTCTTTGGGATTGGAAGAACCTTTTATTTGATGAGACTGTTTTTCATAATCACTCATTCATATAAAGTAGGGCAACTGGAGGTGAGACAAGAGATATATAGTGTCTGAGAGACTGGGACTTTTCAGTTTGGAAAAGAGGCGATTGAGGGGCGATATGATAGAGGTATATAAAATCACGAATGGTGTGGAGAAAGTGAATATAGAAAAATTATTTACCTTTTCCCATAATACAAGAACTAGGGGACACCAAATGAAATTGATGGGTAGTAGGTTCAAAACTAATAAAAGGAAATTTTTCTTCACACAGCGCACAGTCAACCTGTGGAACTCCTTGCCCGAGGAGGCTGTGAAGGCCAGGACTCTATTAGGGTTTAAAAAAGAGCTTGATAAATTTTTGCAGGTTAGGTCCATAAATGGCTATTAGCCAGGGATAAAGTATGGTGCCCTAGCCTTCAGAACAAGGGCAGGAGATGGATGGCAGGAGATAAATCACTTGATCATTGTCTTCTGTTCTCCTTCTCTGGGGCACCTGGCATTGGCCACCGTCGGCAGATGGGATGCTGGGCTGGATGGACCTTTGGTCTGACCCAGTATGGCCATTCTTATGAGGGAATTTCTGGAATGACCTCTTCTTGGCTAATACGGTGAAACAGAAGTTCTCTTTTGGGCTAATTTGGAGTGCCTTGTAAGTGAAGTATCCCCATTTTGGGGCTGTGGCTGCCCACTTTCTAAGCAATTTGCCCCAAATCAGTACTCTCAATAGTGTCCCACCAGAGCAGTCCTTGTGACACCTGTTCACACTGTGAAATTTGCCTCTCGTAGAATCATAGAACTGGAAGGAACTTCGAGAGGTCAACAAGTCCAGCATTCCGTACTCTTGGCATGACCAAGTACCCTCTACATCAGCCCTAACAAGTGTATGTCTAATCTGCTCTTAAAAATCTCCAATGATGGAGATTCCACAGCCTCACGAGTCATTTACTCCTGGGCTTAACCATCCTGACTGTTAAGAAGTTTTTCCTAATGTCCATCCGGAAGTTCCCTTTCTGCAATTTAAGCCCATTGCTTCTTGCCTTACCCCTAGAGGTAAAGGAGAATATTTTTTTTTCTCCTCCTGCTTGTAACAACCTTTTAGGTACTTGAAAGCTGTTACTATTTCCCTGCTCAGTCTTCCCTTTACCACACTAAACAAACCCAGTTCTTTCAATCTTCCCTCATAGGTCACTTGTTCAAGATCATTAATCATTTTTGTTGCTCTTCTCTGGACTTTAGCCAATTTGTCCTGAAATGATTTTCCAGAGCCAGTCTTAACCAAGCCTTGGCGACACGGGCTTTCTGGCCAGTACCGGCAGTTACTATTTTGTGTTTTGGAATGATTGTCAAAATCACCTCAAGAGCATTTAATGAACCAGTCTCACCTGTTGTTTTCAATAACTCATCGTCCTGACTACTGTAGCCAGCACAGTTTAGGAAATGCACAACCTCAAATCACCTTCAAGAACCTTTCTGGAAGCCATTTTAGGGCAGGAGACTGTAGCTAAGGTTTTATGATTGCATTAGAAGTGATGGGAGTAATTTCATTTAAGAGTTTAGATTTCATACAAGAGGCTAGATGCTGAAAACTAGATTGGCATATAGGTTGAAATCAAGAACGTGTAGATTAGGGCTACCATATAAAAAGAGGACACCCCCGAGAGGGAGTGTGTCTATATCAGAATCTACCAACTCACTTTGTATTAATGTGTTATAGTATATATAGTACATTAATACAACTTGAGTTGGTAGATACTGGTACAGATACTCTCCCTCTCAGCAGTGTCCTCATTTTTGAAAGGTCAAGGATGGTAACCATAATGTAGATTTTGCCATTGCTACATTGTGTGGCCTTCAGAAACTGTCTTATCATCTCTGCCTCTCTATTCTACCAACTGTAAAATGGGGTTAATGGTACTTACTACTGCACATCCCAAAGCATTTTGTAGAGAGAATTTCATCTATGCTCATATGTACATTTGTCATGGAGCTATGCAGTTTTTCTTGGGGTGGCTGGGATGCCAATGCTTAGAGCATGAGTCTGCAACCTGCTGCTCCAGAACCACATGCAGCTCTTTCAAGACTTCTTCATGGCTTCCTATGCTATAATTACAAAGTAAAAAAAAAACAAACCTCCTGATTATTTTTTATATTTCAGTGAACATCTAAAACCCCAACAAAGAACAACTCATATGTAAATAGCAAATGATATGTAATGTCAAAACATTGGATAACTCCCCCTTTAATACACGCAGTACATTGTGGGATATGTGTGTGCACTGTTTTTAAAACAGGGGTTACAAAAAGGATGGTTCGATGTTATTTATTAAGGACTGTCTCATGTTGCGGCTCTTGAATTATTGAGGGTTTTTTTACCAAATTTAAAAAAAAAATGGTTCTTCTTGCTCTTTTGGTTGCTGACCCCTGGCTTAGAGTGACAAATCACTCAGCCTGAAACTTGATTTGTAAATATCAGCTCCTCTCCAAAAACCGTTCATGCACAATCCATAATGTGAAATAAGTTCACCCAAAAGCAAAAGTGAACGAATGAGTTTGGCAAACAAATGTGTGGAAACACTGTTCAGAGACAGAGCTAAAGTACATGAATTGGTTGCTATAAACAGTTTACACATCGCTACTGTACCAATAAAAAAAATCTAAACTCTGTGGAATGTGTTCTACTGTGTTCCATTGCTAAATTCAATTTGTCCCTTTCTATGAGAAAAGGGAAATGGGGGGGCAGGGTTGTTCACATTTTGTAAATTCTTTTCTTTGTGGTAAAACAATGTGAGTAAAGAAAAAGGCTTTATCAGAGCTAGCCAGCAATTCCACATGGGTCACACATGGGTTTAAGTTTGACATATAACAAACTTTTTCTTTTTTTTTTCGGTAAGCAAAGGCTTCTGTTAAAATGACATTAACTTCCCCCTTCCAAAAAGGAGGCTAAAACCAACACAGGAAAAAAATTATGAAGGGAACAGCTCATAACAACGTGTTGAAGGACATCCAGCAAAACAGCTCAGTTAAAATGCAGTGGCCCACAGAGAACTATGATCCCTCACAAAAATAGCCACAGGGTCTCACTGCTTAGACGATGTGTAGTATTCAAATTTATTTCTGAATATGTATTTTATGGACATTAGTTATGTTAAAAATTCATATTTCAAGAAACGAGCTCAAACTCTCTGTTCCCCTCCAAGCCTTTAGGGCTGGGCTCGCAATTCAGTATGTCAGCCAGGTTATTCTGCCAGCTCAAACGTAAGCCTTGAGGGTTCTGTTCCGGGATACCTTAAGTAGGTAAGCCTTGAAATAAAAACAGGGCTGTTCACTTTCTCATGACCAACCCAGAAGAGCCCTCAAATGGAGATAAAATATCTGTGAGAGCTATTTTAAAGCTGGTCTGTAACAACTCATGGCAAACTGCCTAGGTGAGACTCTGAATCATTATGATGAAAACGCAGATACGCTCCAGTGTAAACATTTTTCTAAAGTTAGATCTACACTAGAACAGTGTTTCTCAACCAGGAGTACATGTACCCTTGGGGGCATACGGAGGTCTTCCAGGGGGAACATCAACTCATCTAGATATAGTGAACCCTCGAGTTATGCGGCAGGTTATATTTCTGCAAATGTGGGAGGAGGTGAGCCGGGAGTATGAGGGAGCTGTCCCTGCCACGGGGCAGAGAAGAAGTAGCCGAGCAGGTAATTGTAGTCCTCTTTAAGTCTGCTTTTGTGTCACTTCAGCAGCACAAAGCAGAACTAAAACTTTTGTGATTAGACATCTGAGGATTGTAATTTTAGATGAGACTCTTCTAAGCAATTTACTTCTCCCTGCACCTACTTTCCCTAGCTCCAGTAGATGGAGGTTAGAGGGTAGCCAAGCTGAGCTGAGGAAAAGTACAAGAGTCCCCTAAGGCAGTCATGGAGCCACATCAGGAACCAGGCGAAGACGCCTTTCCATCATCCGGCACATCTGAATATCCAGCAACCTCCCAGTCCTGGGGTGCCGGATGTCAAGAGGTTTACTGCACATATGCAACCCAAAATGTAACATAGAAGAGAAAAAAATAAATGTAATTCCATTCATCTTTAATAAGGTCTTCTTGCCTCTTTTCACTAACGCTATGGTGATATTAGCACTTTTGTTGGTAAAACTCTTGGCAGACAAGTGTAAAAAAAACCCCACACATACATACACCTTGATCTACATTAGTTTAATCAACAGCAATGTCCATGTGGAGAATGCAATGTCAGTGGGAGATACTCTCCTATTAGCATAAAACGGCTACACAGAAGAACTTACAGTGCCACTGAAAGATCTCTTGTGTAGATATAGGCTAAATCTCAGATATTTATGCTAACAGCAAATCCAATGACAGATCATCCTCTCGGGCCTTCATTCAAATGCCATTAGTGAGTGCAAAATTAGAAATGGAAGCAAACATTTATGTTCTCTAGTCCTTCTCTAGGCTCCTCCAATCCTTGGCAACTGATCAGCAAACACAGCCAGGACTTCATTGCAGCATGAGGTGAAAGGATGCTGCGATGGAGGAGAGTAAGTACTTATTTGAACATTCAGGTCAGAGGCTACCGTTCAAACATAGGTAAGTGGGCAACCAAGTCAGAGTGCCCGGATTTTCAGACACACAGAACTGCTGCAGCTACTATTTTAATGGCAACCACAGGCACTCACCTTTGAAAGTCAGACCATGATTGTAGGCGCCCAAAAATGGAGTGAAGAGCCTAGCTTTAAGCATAAGACTTTGAAAATTTTGGATATCTTTTTTCAGCGTAACAAAGAGAACAGGGCCTGGTCTACCAAGCACCCACTGAAACTGACAGCCTCTCATGGGCTGGCCTCCTCAGGAGAGTCAGTGGCTGGTCTTCCTGTGACAGACTCTGCAAGGAAATGATCCAACCCAAATCCACCTGTGAGTAGCTGATCATTTAGCTGGCTAGAACTGGCTAGAACAATGAGGAATTCTGTGGCACCTTAAAGACTGACAGATTCACTTGGGCATAAGCTTTCATGGGCAAAGATGAAGTGGGTCTTATACCCAAATAAATCTAGTAGTCTTTAAAGCTATGTCTACACTAATGTGCTCTTCCGAAAGAATTGCTACCAGAAGATATCCCCCAGAAGAACATCTTTCAAAAGAGCACGTCTACACACCAGAAGCAGATCAAGTCTTCAATCTGATTTTTTGAAAGATTGCTCTGCTCTTTCGAACGAGAGTGTTCACTCAGCTATAGCTGCTCGTCCAAAAGAACGGAGCAGGAAACACCACAGACAGGGTCACATGGCTGCCAAGCCCCTCCAGGCACCGCAGCCAGATGCTCCTTTAAAGGGTCCCTCCCAAGCACTCCCACCCTGCACACACTGAGGCCTGCCAAGCTCCCCCAAGCAATGCAAAGCCTATGCAGGGACCAGATGGCCAACGCACCACCCTATGGATCCCCATCAGCTGTTCACGCTACTGGAGTCGGCCATCCTGGATGCTATGGTTGGCCTGCTGGCCCCGGTCTAGGTTGCCCTCCACCTCCTCCAGAGGGTGAGCCACCCCCACCGGGGACGTGAAGCCCCCCTACTCAGTATCCTGCCAGTGCCCCCCCATGTGCTGCGGCACCTCTGGAGCCACCCCAGCAGCCCCTACTGGTGGGAGCACCTGGTGATGGAGGAGCGGGATGACACCAGATGGCTTCAGAACTTTTGTATGAGCAAGCAGACCTTCCTGGAGCTCTGCCACTGGTTCGCCCCTGCCCTCAGACACCAGGACACCTGCATGCAGCCCACTCTCCCTCTCAAGAGGCGGTTCGCCATCACTGTCTTGAAGCTGGCCACCCTGAACTGCTCTGTGGGGCACCAGTTCAGGGTGGGCAAGGTGACTGTCGGGGCTGTCCTCATGGAGCTGAGACATGCTCAGGTCACACACGTGCCACAGGGAGGGGGACTGGGTCCCAGGCATGAGGGACCCATGGTGGCAGGGGGCCAGAAGTGACAATGGGGGCTGGGGGCTGGGCACACGCTGTCACACCCTCATGAATCACACACCTTCCATCCCATGCAGATTGTCCAGGCCACCATCACCATGCTGCTGAATAGGAGCATCCGCATGAAGGATCTGGTTGCAGCCATTGTGGGATTCACCACACTCAGCTTCCTGAAACTACTTTGGAGCCCTGGATGGGACACGCATCTCTATCAATGCTCCGGAATGCAGTGCCAGCTGCTATATTAACAGAAAGAGCTACCACTCAGTTGTGCTCCAGACCCTGCTGGACTTGAAAGGCCAGTTCATGGATGTCCCATGGGCTGGGCAGGCCAGACAAATGACACTCATGTATTCAGGAATTCCAACCTCTGCCAGTGCATGGAGGCCGGGACCTACATCCCCCAGTGGGAGCTCCCAGTTGCAAGTACTACCATGCCCCTCTGCATGGTGGAGGACACTGCGTACCCACTGCAACCCTGGCTAATGCAGCCCCATACTGGCCACCCAGACTCCACCCAGGAGCTTTTCAATGTCAGGCTCAACCAGGCCCACAACGTCATCAAGCACATGCTTTGGTGCCTGAAGAGCTGGTTCAGGTGCCTACTCACGTACCTGGAGGTTAGGCTGCAGAATGTACTACAAGTGGTGGGTGCCTGCTGAGGCCTCCATAACATTGTGGAGGGTAAGGGTGAGGCATTCGTCCAGGGGTGGGTGGCCAAGTCTTGCCCCAGCTACAAACAGCCAGCTGCTGTCCTGAGTTGCCAGGCCCACCAGGACTGGGTCCACATCAGGGAGGTCCTCTGTGAGAGCTTTGCTCATGGGCCCCAGTGAGCACCACCCACAGCCATCCCCCACATCCCCCTGTGGGAGGCAGCCCCCAATTCCCCCACATCCAACAGCATGTTGGCCATGATGTATTGGGGGTGCTGACAGGGTCCCCATCTGTGTAGAGCAGGCCCCAGGTGCAGTCTGGCCCCTCTTGCTTGACAATCTTGAGGGGAGGTCGATCACAAGGTCCCCCTCCTCACTGGACCACTCCATGGGTGGCTCTGACTGCAGCTGTGTGGTGTGGCCGGGCCTTGGGATCTAGCTCATCCACTGCATTGCTGAGGATGGCAGATGGCAGTGAGCTGTCCTGGGACCCCAGGAGACTCTGGAGCTCCTGGTAATGGGCAGGTTGCAGGAATCCCGGGCTCAGGCATAGCTCACCAGAGCTCCTTCGTCTTGTTCCAGACTTGCTCCTGGGAGTGAGCAGGGTATCCCTGGGTGGCCAGGCCAGTTGCAAGGTGGGCAAAGGTGGCCACGTTACACTGCTTGCTGCCCATCTCCCTCAGCCAGAAGAGGTCCCGAAGCTCTGACTCTGTCCAGGAGGGAGCCATTTTCTTCTGTGGCTGGCTGTGCTCCTGTGAGCTCTGGGGATTCCGTGGTGGCTGGCTGCTGGTCATGGAGCGCTTTTGGAGTTGTGGGAGTGGCTATGAGCGCTTGCGGCTCATGCCTTTGCTGCCTGAGTTCTCTCAGCTTCCTGCCATGGAGTGTCTGGGGCCGAGTGGCTTTAAAGGTAGCATAGAGCTCTGCTGCTTCTGGCTTGGGCATCTCCACACCCCAGCTGGCCGGCACCATGGAGGGCTCCTCTTCCAAAAGAGCGGCCTGTCGAGCGTCTACCCCTGTTTTCTTTTGAAAAGAGGATGTTCGTCCTGTTGCAGGACTGGAGGAGTGCTCTCAAAAGCAGTGCTGCATTCTTTCAATTTCCTTTGGAAAGAGAGCGTTTTGCGTGTAGACGTGCCGTGGGCTATTTTGAAGGAGGGCCAGATTTTCCAAATGTAGTTGCAGCTTAAGTGTTGATGCAGTGTAAGGTGCCACAGGACTCCTTGTTGCTCTTGGGGATACAGATTAACATGGCTTTCCCCTTTGATATTAGTTGTCTAGGCAGTCATTAATTAGTTAAGAAACACCTGGGCCTAAGAAAGGGCTTATGCTGGTCAATTGCAAAGGCCCAGACAACAGAGAGGATATTTTTGAGGAAAGTGACTTATCAGTGGCGCTGGTTAGAGGAAAAATGGGTGCGGGAAAGCTGCTCCTGGATGAAACAAGATGCGAAAGGACTATGAGTAGCAGAGGCCATGGAAGGCTGCGTTCCAGCAGAACAGATCTCACCATGCCGCACCCAGAGGGCCAGGTTTTGGGGGAAACTGCATGCTGCTCCAGAGAGGAGCTGCAATGTTTTGATCTCTGCAGGGGCCTGACTCCTTCCAACAGAAGGAATACCAGGTAAAGAACCTGAATGCAGGAGCTGGATGGTCTCTCTTGAGGAAGACAGACCAACGTTAATTTGCTTCCACCCTGAATTAGTACAAAGGGGATAAAGAGGTGCTTGCATATCTATTCAGCCTTTGATTAACTAAACAGATGCCTGAAGGGACACAGGTTACTATATACAAGACTCATTGGACTTACAGATACCCCATGAGGGGGAAACTGAGGCAGGAAAACAGCTGGGACAGGCAGAGAAATGTCACAATAAGTGGTGCTCTGGCATGCAAGTTTTCTTGTTATATCACAGACATTCTGCAGACATCAGTGGGCACTGGATCAGGCCCAAAATGCATTTCTATTTTGAAGTCCTCTTCCATATGAAGTTTCCTGTGGCAGGTACCTAAATATTGCAAAATCAGAACAATTTACACTATATGTGGCTACATGAAATTAGGCAGAATGAGATTAAATTTAGCATAGTACAGAATATATATGGGATGGAACCAAGCCTCCAGATGAACCCGGTACTAGGGCTGAATTTCACAACCTGCCCTCTCTCTAATGGTTTTAAATCAAAACACCAAAATGAAACCCACCTTACTATGCAGGGATTCATAGTTCTGATGCATTTTGTCTCTTGCATAAACACAGAGGCATGCACATTCAGTAAAATAGCATTATGTAGCTGTAGTATGACCGAAAAAGTATGTATAAATGGTAGTGCTTAGGGGGCTGTTTAAATGTAAATTTGAAAGAAAAAATTAAGTGGGGAGTGATTTTTTTCACCAAGAATACATTTTCTATTTGCCTTTTAGCAACAGAAGGCAA
Organism: Carettochelys insculpta; assembly: GCF_033958435.1. Taxonomy (NCBI): domain Eukaryota; kingdom Metazoa; phylum Chordata; order Testudines; family Carettochelyidae; genus Carettochelys; species Carettochelys insculpta. The sequence goes on along the minus strand of NC_134137.1, from coordinate 88,827,170 downwards.
TTGTTTGCAGGTATATCAGTACAATAGGATTGATTCCTCAGCTTTTTTATTTGCATTTACTCGAGTTTCCACTGTAATAAACTGAGACAGATTCCCATAGAAGAGATGGATTTTTAAAACAGAAGCTATGAAACCTTGATGTGTGGTTAGATGCCACTTTGTGCTCATAGTGAGGAAAGAGGAAGAAACCCCTCTCCTGCCCTTTGGACTGTACATGTAGGAGCCAGGCAAAATTGCTATCCTTGCTCTACAGTCAGTCCAGGGGTTTCTCCCTCCTTATTATTCTTGGGTAGACAGTACCCCTAAGGGGATAGGGAAGACCTCTACGCATACACACAGCTGGCCAGGAGAACTGCCAGCCACAAAGGGTTAAAAGGGTTAAATGCTGCATACCTTAAAGGCTTGTAATAGCATTTACATTTCCTCATATCCCAGCTTCTGCAAAAGGCTTATTTCAGATTGTGGCTTGGGGCCCTTCCTGAACCAATATGGCTCCCTTCTGCCTTTAGTGTCTCAAAAATGCCACCAACTGCTCCCTTGAGTAACTAGAACTGTTTATTCTCGCATCTCAAATAAATATGTATATATAATATATTGCATTTAAGAAAGATGTGCACCCCTATAGAGACATATGCTGTTAGCTCTCAGTGGCTGCGGGCACTCTGCTAATCAGCTGGGTAGCATTTAAATATCTGCAGGGTGGGCACCCAAGCACTCCAGTTACAAGGAACACTAGTTCCAACTTCTGCAAAGTAGACAGCAAAGCACCCCTAGCACACATGCACTGATACTTCCTCCCAGCTGCACCCCCATGCCACATATCCCCAACAGTCCTGTAACAACATCCACACACATTGCCTTGGATTTGAGGGGTGTGTGTACCCCAGAGGCGATCAAGATGTATTTAGCATATTGAGCCACCATGAATTACTGAAATAAAATGACGCATGTCATCATCATCGTCAACAACAACCATGTGTTCAGCGCCTGTTGGTGTCTGATGCCTCTCTCACTGTTTCCTTCCATCTTTCCCTGTCCAGTGCAGAGTGGCTTAGTTTCTGGGTTCATTTGGAGACAGGCTTTTACAGACAAGGTTAAATTTAGCTGGCAGTTTCTGTTAATCAGAATGGGATGGGGGTGGAATAGTGATGTCAACAGTGGAGACGCTGAAAGCCTTGTTGGCTAGATGGCCTTAAGTCTGATGCCTTGGATATTGAAAGTTTATTGAAGGTTAGAAAAGTGATGATACAGCAGGGATCACTAGGATCTCTACGTTCTGTAGCAGTTCATTATAAAAGGTTAGCAAATACAGAGTCCTCTGAAGCCCTCTTGACAGACATTTTTTTCTGACACCTTCTCTCCAGGGAGTGAGCAACTGGTCACTGCAAACCTGATGATAATTACTCAATACCATTTCAGAATATAGGTAAAGATCTGAGATATTCTAAGTCCATTGCTTACCTCTGTATGTGCTTAAATCTAATAAACTACAGTGCTAGACAAGAGCAGGCTTACTTGCATTTTTCCTTGATCAGAAGGAAATCACTGAGCTCCTGTGGCACAGTTAAGTTTCCCTAAGTGGGGTGGGGGCGGTATTTGAAAACCCTGGGTAACCAGTTTTGGTGATCCAGATGCCAGGAGTGGTTTAAGAAAGGCAATGGTTGATGCAAGTGGCTGGTTTGTTGAAAAATAGGTGCAGAGGGCAATGGATCAAGACATCAACCTGTGTTTCTTCATTCTGTAGTCAGTGAGTTGATTTTTGAACACATTTCAGTGTTGAGTGAGGGGGTTGAGCTAAAAAAGCCTGGCTGAGTAAAAAGATATGTCAGAAGGACAGCAAACACCTGGAAAGAAAGACAAATGATAAGTAGATTTGGAGAAGAACTTGTCAGATTTCGTGCAGGTGCATGATGATAATTTTTTTTGAAGTCTGGGAGCTGTACCAGTTTTGGGCTGTTCCTGCAATTTTGGAAGCAGATGGTAAAATTAAGGGCAGAAATAGAGGAGTGAAAGAGAGATAAAGTTGAGAAAGACAAAGAAATATCCAAACTGAGGGCAGTTCAGATAGCAGTACTGCAGAAGCAGGAGTGATAGTGAGAGACAGAATAACAGGTTGGAGCAGAAAGCGTCTGGATGAAATAACAGAAAACGGAGCATGAATCTGCCTTTCCACCCTTATCAAAGGAATCCCAGGTTAAGACCCAAACAGACCTTGGGGAATGCAAGTGTCAAAGCTGTGCACTTAGACCCATGTGGCGAGAGCAGAAGGGAATAGTGGTGATGGTTGACAGGAAACAGAGTCTGTGTCTATACTACAAGATACAATCGAATTTAAAGGAACTAGCTCGATATTAAAATGTCACTGTTTTCACTGTCAATACCATTAGCTCCAATTAGTGGATCCTAATACTGATAACAAAATGTTGATATTACTGGATGGGTATCACGCCAATTTCAAATTTCAAATTTTGAACAAAGGCTAGTGTGGAAGCGTCATGTCTTTAATTCAAATTTATTAGCCACCAGAAGTGTCCTGTGTGTATCCCACAAAGCTACACAGTGACCCCCCATGTATGGCCTCTTCCTTCTCTGCTGCTCTCCATCCAGGTGTACAGAAAGAAGGTCACAGGAAGCCCGCAACTTTTTTGATTGAATTAGAATTTCAATTTGAATTCTGCAGTGCCCAGGCCTGCAAATATAAAAGTCTGGATGTGCAGCTGATGGAACCGGACAAGGGTGCACAGGGCTGATAGCACAGATGCCTGCTGCTACACCAATGTCCACAGAGGACGTGCAGCACAGGAAACCTGAGCAGGCTTGTGGGGAGGGCTGAGTTCTGTTACTGGGTGCTCTGAATTCTGGGACAGTGTTTTGCATCCTGGGAATCTAACATGACATACCCACAAGCAACCAGGGCTAAGGCACTGTGGGATAGGTTCCCACAATTCACTGCTCACACTGTCAAACTTACAAAGGGCAATGGGGATGCAGAAACTCAACACAAAAAAATGATGGGTTGAATTTCAAGAAGGTTTGTGGACACAAACGCTAATTAATAAGAATGAGGTTAAACATCAAATTTATTAAAAATTAAATTTATCTCATTTGTAAACTGAGCCTCCGAAGGGAAGTTGGGGGAGTCTGATGCAGATATTAAATCCTATGCTTTTCATTATGTTGATGAGAGGTGTGATTCCAAAAGAGCTTCCTTCTCCTTGGACTCTTCTGGGAAGTCCCTATCTGGTCCCTGGCTTAAAATTCTGGAAGAGCTGCAGCCATCTGTAGCCTCCGTGGTAAGTGAGATTGGTCTACAAGAGGGTAACCCAGGAGAAAGGGTAGCGGTCAGGCTCTTCACTCCAACCATGTTAGAGTTGCAGGAAAACTGGTCGGCTCATTAGCCCAGAGCACAATCTTGGGATGACTGGCAAAGATAATTGGCACCACCAATCTCACCCTAGTTGATGCAGCAGCGATTCCCACCCTCCTCTTGAAGCCAAGATGGGGGACAGAGGTCCAGTTTCCCAGATGGTTTGGTCTGCCCTACTTGTGGATTTGTCATTGTTGTCTTTTTCCACTCCCCTTTTCTCTTCTTCCTCCCCTCACCTACTCCCTGGCTTTTCCTGTTTCTACTTCTTCTCCCCATCTCCACCTTTTTTGCCTTTCTTTGCTTTTTCTCTCTCTCTTTCTTTGTCCTCCTCTCCCCTTCCATCAAAAGTATTTAGTGTCTTTGAAGATATGGTTGCCAAGCAATACTGACTAGTGCCTGTTGCGTTTTGAGAAAAGCAGTAAACTAGCAAAAGAGGAATCCGGCTCAAAGATTGAAAAATGTGTGTCTGCATAAAGCAATTTTGTTTAAAGCCATGGCCTCTTCTAAGTAAGATTTCAAAGGGGGACAAAAAGAAAAAAGAGGAAGATGAAGACAGGCACTTCAAGGGTTTCTTGATTATTCACAGGTGGAAATTTGGAAGCAGCTTTTAAGGCTTGTCCACTTCCCGGAATTTTTGTTAAGGGTGGCTGGACACACAGGAAAAACCCTGAGTGTGCTGCTACCACTGTCTGTTGCTTTCCTGTAGTGAAGCTAATGCCCCCAGCTTCCCTAACAGTGACACATTTGGACACAGAGGGGTAGGGCAGGCTTATGGGTGTGTCGAGTCTGAAGTAAGGGAGTTCAGACAGAATTTGTTGTTAAATATTTCTGTCACTTACTCCTTCAGGAGTAACCAAAATGAGAAACTTAACTCTGGCTGGACATGAAGCCTTTCTGGAATTTAATGAGGCAAAGTATTATTCCCTTTACAGAAATATTCTGTATTAAGTGTGGAAGAGGAAAACTGCACCCCAAAGCCAAGGAGAAGCCAGGACCCCAGAGCCACCTATGGAATGGCCCAGAGAGAAGGGGGACATCATGATCAGCCTCCCCTCATGGTCATCAAGTCAGGCCACAGTCAGCTGGGCGTCACCAGACCTCAGAGAGGAACTCTCCGGTAAGTACTCAGCGAGGCACACTGGGTATGCTCAGTGGCCCTGGGCCAGCTACATCCCAAGTAGCCGCAGCTCCCAGCACACCATAACAGCCACTAGCAACATTCAGCACCTGCCCCTGTGAACATGGCCACAAGCCACATGCACAGGGAGAGGATGGGGGTGCCAGACCATGCCCAGGACCTGTCCCACACAGGCAGGGACCCCCTCAGTGTCCCTGATACCCCATGGCTGCCATGCCATTAGACAGGGGGGTATGGGACTGCTGAGGGACTGACGTGCCATCCATCTCTTCCTTTCCATCCATGCAGCAGTGCCATCAGATGGCCAGCAGAGCTGCATCCAATCCACCTTCCCAGACAGCCCGCTGGCGGCAGAGGAGAGGATCCAGGCACCACCCCCACCAGCACCATGGTGGGCGCACACCAGAAAGTCATGGAGACAGTGGTGGGGGGACGACTCTATCTGCTGCCAGGCAGAGGTGGATAAGTGGCACCTTTGGCTGGAGGAAGTGGACTTGGCCTGGTGGAAGGGGGCCTGGGAGGACCTCTTGGGCAGCCACTGCTTCCTCAGCCCCCTAATGTATATAGTTTGCCCTGTTCACCACTGTACATAGTTCTGGCGTACCAAAAATTGCAGAACAACTGTCGACCTTCAAGGTAAGTCTAGAGTCAGACGCAGCCAGCATGGCCTACCCATCCCCACCTTCTCCTCTTGATTTCAGTGTCAACTGGTTCTTGTCCTGCTCTGTTCCTCGTTTGTGATGAAGTGTTGCCATTTGATGTGAAGGATTTACCTCAGGCATCTGTTTCTGAATGTCTGTAGCTTGTGATTTCAAGACTTTTTAGTATGCCAGGTCTCGCATCCATACAAGAACACGCTATTCCTATTTGTGTTGAAGATCTGCAGTTTCATCTTCGCAGATATTATTTGTGAACTCCATATGGGACGAAGAGTCTTGGATGCAGCTGATGCTTTCCCTATCCTGGCACTGATACCCTTGTCTGTTCCTCCATCTCTGCCCACAATACCCTCCAAGTAGGTGAACTGCTCCACATCTTCCAGGTCATCTCCTCCCAGTGTGATAGTGGTGTTGTTGAACTGGCCGATCCTCATTGTCTTGGTCTTTCCCTTGTTAATATTCAGTCTAGTCACTGAGGCAGTTTTGTCTAGTGTTGTGACTTTTTCTTTCATGATTTCATGTTGGTGTGAAAGGAGGGCAACATCATCAGCGAAATTAATGTTCTCTAGCTGTTTGAGAAGTGTCCACTGAATGCCTCATTGATGGTCATATGTTATCCTGTTCATAAACCAGTCCATTGTGAACAAGAGGACGAAAAGTGACAGTAAGCACCCTTGTCGCACTCCCAACAGTATGCTGAAGGATTGTGTCAAGTACTCCACTTAGGAAGGAATAATCAGTTTCACACATAAAGAACAGGAAGTGACTGTCTAGCAAGGATGACTGCAGAATGGGATCTAGGAGTCATAGGCTACGTCCACACGTGAAGCCAACATCGAAATAGCTTATTTCCATGTAGCAACATCGTGAGTAACGTCTACACGTCCTCCAGGGCTGGCAACGTCTATGTTCAACTTCGACGTTGCGCGGCACCACATCGAAATAGGCGCTGCGAGGGAACGTCTACACGCCAAAGTAGCACACATCGAAATAAGGGTGCCAGGCACAGCTGCAGACAGGGTCACAGGGCGGACTCAACAGCAAGCCGCTCCCTTAAAGGGCCCCTCCCAGACACAGTTGCACTAAACAACACAAGATACACAGAGCCTACAACTGGTTGCAGACCCTGTGCCTGCAGCATGGATCCCCAGCCTCCGCAGCAGCAGCCAGAAGCCCTGGGCTAAGGGCTGCTGCCCACGGTGACCATAGAGCCCCGCAGGGGCTGGAGAGAGAGCATCTCTCAACCCCTCAGCTGATGGCCGCCATGGCGGACCCCGCTATTTTGAAGTTGCGGGACACGCAACGACTACACGGTCCCTACTTCGACATTGAACGTTGAAGTAGGGCGCTATTCCTATCCCCTCATGGGGTTAGTGACTTCGACGTCTCGCCGCCTAACGTCGAAGTTAACTTCGAAATAGCGCCCGGCGCGTGTAGCCGTGACGGGCGCTATTTCAAAGTTAGTGCCACTACTTCGAAGTAGCATGCACGTGTAGACACGGCTATAGAGGAATACAAACTGAATGTGAGTCAACAGCATGACACTTTTGCAAAAACCCCATCATCATTCTTGGTTGTATTAAGAGGAGTGTTATAAGCAAGACATGAGAAGTAATTTTTCCACCGTCCAGTTCTATGTCCAGTTCTGTGTACAGTCTTCCCCTGCCTTAGGAGGGTAATTCATTCCTGAAAAACCCCTCTTAGGGCAAATTCTCGTAACTCGAAAATGTAATTACCATTAATTTCAATGGGAAAAAATTTTATGCGTTCCTGAGCCCCAAAATGTACACCCATTTATGCTAAAACAACACCAAATCCCATTAAATCCGGTGCAAGGGGGTGGGCAAGGCAGCACAGGGCATGGGGAGTCAGCCCGGCCTGAGCACAGCTTAGGTTAAGTGGGGAGGGGGCACTGCCAGGGGTTGGGTGCGTGGGGAGCTAGGCAGCCACAGGGGGCCCCCAGCTGGCAGGGGGCAATGCCTCTTCGTCAGGACCAATGCAGCTGACTCCATCCCCTCGGTGCTTGCCTACCAGAGCCGCCAGCCTCCAAATCAGTCCTTGTTAATGCGAAGAAGTTCCTCGTAACCTGAAGTAGGGGTAGTAAGTGAAACGCCTCGTAAAGTCAAATTCTCATAACTCGAATGGGCGTCACTCGGGGTATGACTGTACCATATTTCAGGAAAGATGTGGATAAATTAGAGAAGGTCCAGAGAAAAGCAACAAAGATGATTAAAGGTCTAGAAAATGTGACCCGTAAAGGAAAATTGTAAGAACTCTTTTGGTTTATTCTGGGAAAGAGAAGACTGAGGTGGGCATGATAACAGCTTTCAGATACCTAAAGGATTGTTATAACCTCTGGTGATAGGACAAGAATCAATTTTCTTGAATTGCAGTAAGAAAGGGATAGGTTGGACATTAGGAAGAACTTCCTAACTGGCACTGTGGTTAAGCAATGGAATCGATACCCTAGGGAGGCTGTAGAGTCTCCATTACTGGAAATTTTAATAGGATATTAGACAATCACCTGTCACGGATGGTCTTGATGACGCTTGGTCCTGCCATGAGTGCAGGGAACTGGACTTGATGGCTTCCTGAAGATACTTTAAATTTTATGATTCTGTTTCTTTTGTGGTTGCTACTGGAAAAAAGAATATTAAGATGTTGAAAATATAATAAAATATCTATTTTAATCAGTAGTCATTGCCAATTATATAAATATATCAGGGACAGAGTAAGTGAAAAATACAAGCTTCTTTAAATGGTTCTATTTTGTACAGCTGTAATCTTCTATCATAGTGATTAGATTATAAGAATAATAAATGGGTGTCTGTCATTTAAATCATTATGTATCTCCCAGTTTTGCAGGATATTGTCTGGTCTATGATTTTGATTTCTGTCTGTGAAGAAAGGGCTTGATGAATAAAAATTCATCTTCTATAATGAAAGCATATTTTTGAATGACAAAAGACAGCCAATTTTCTGCCATCATTATACAATAGAAGTGCACTGCAGTATGTCATTTAATTTAAAGGAAAACTATTTATCAGTTCCAAATGGTGCAATTTTTCAGAATTTAAGTTACACCCATTGCCATGGATTTGAGGTGTATATACCCCAGAATTCTATCAAGATAATTTCAACCCCATTATGTGCATTCATCCAGCCTGAATTAATAACATAGACCACCACATAGTTAAGGGTTAATTTCAGACTGGGTTTCAGAAGCAAAGCCAACACCAGTTACAGTTTCTGCTAGTCAGAATGGGAGGAGAGGACAGACCAATAAACAACTGAGACTGAAAACCCTCGTGGCTGGAAAACATCGAGTCAAGATGTCTCTGATATTGGACAGTTTATTGAAAGATGGGAAAAAGTAATGGTCCAATAGGGTTCATTGTGAGCTGTGTTTTGTAAAAGTTAGTTACAAAAGATTAATAATAGAGCATGCATTCAAGCAGTCCTCTAAAGCCATCTTGAGAGGCATTTTCCCTGACACCCTATTACCTTGGTGGGTGAGCAACTGACGTCTGTGGAGTTGCTGTTAATTACTCAACACCATTCAAGATGTTAGACAAATATCTAGGTTGTTAAGTAACAGTAATAACATGGATTTGTCAGGAACGAATCACATCAAAACAGTTTGACAGCTTTCTTTGGCAGGGGAACAAGCCTTACAGATGAGTGGGAAGTGGTAGATATGGTATTTTTAGACTTCAGTAAGGCGTCTGATATAGTCTCACATAACCTTTTTATTAACAAATTAGGAAAATACAATGAAGATGGAATTACCATAATGTGAGTCCATAACTAGAAGAGCTGCCGGCATGCTCCTTTCCCCACTGGCCCTCCCAGTGAAAAAAGGAGTAGAACCTCTGTCCTCAAACCCAGCCTGTCTTGCTGTACACAGATGGAGACACACCTTTGTGGAAGGGCAGGAGGTGGGACTGGGAGTTCTGCTCCTTAACGTGATGGGAGGTGCAGTGGGGAAAGGAGCATGTCAGCAGTTTTTCTGGCACCTGTACTGCCCCCTATCCCTACCACACCCAGACGGGTCTTGAGCAGGGCTGGGGGTTCTCTTTCTTTCCTTGCAGTGGATCCCAAAGCATGGAGGCATGGAAGAACAGGGGGTGGTACAGCAGCAACACCAGAAGAGCTGCCAGCAGGGGGCTGCCCCATGGCCCCACATTCTGCTCCCCTAAAGTCTCCCTTGTAGCAGGAGGAGGACAAAGCACACACACTCCAGCTAAAGTGGGATGGATCATAGGAAGGGGATGAGAAAAGCATGGGGAGGATCACATGCCCCTGCCCCATATTTGCAATAAATGTATTTTACTTGCATCACTGAATAGAACAGAACTAAACCAGTCTTGAGTGAGAAGTCTTCCAAGATGAGAATCCAGGACACGTCACCAGTGAGCCAGATGGCACTTTTTCCGGAAGAGCACTAGTAAATCCTGGCCCCATTGAAATCAATGTTAGTTTTGAAATCCAGGAGAAGTCATGGAGAAAATGCATTTTTTTGTAAAATAACCTTAAAATTGAGAAATACAAGAAAACTATTTCTGGGAAAATCTGAGGCTTGGCATTGCTAGAACTAATGTATCAGGATTGGCTTCCTGCCCCTGTGTAGATCAGGGCTCTTCAGACTCATGCCAACATCCCTCACTCCACACAGTAGTGTGGAGAACCAGGGCTGATGGCTGAGCCCGGAGAGATCAGTTTTGCCACATCTTCACAGATGTGGCAAAATTGAATCTTGAGAGATAGATCAAAGTGCATCAAACACAGGGTGAGTGTAGATTCAGCCTAAGTGTTTATTTAAGTCATTACATCAAGGCTTTCCCCTTTCTTTTGTGATATGCCCCATGCAGGTTTTGTTTTTTTTTAAATTAAGCAAGTCTAACACAGCACCCTGGCTGCAGAGCAAAATAAATAATGTAGGGCATAAAATCTTAGCCTTGAAGATTTGGTTTTGCAGCATTAATTAAATGCTTTCTCTGAATTATTGCTTTGCAATTGTAACCCTTCTATTAACGCCAGATGCCTGCCAGAAGGGCCGGGTTCAACTTTTGTGGGGTTTTCCTATCAAGGATACAACCAACCGGCTCGAGCCCCCACCCAGTGGCCTGGGACAATTTCACCCCCGTGCTGGGTGCCTGTAAGGCGGTTCTCCCCCACTGCCCCCGGCAAGCACAGAGTCTGAGATAGAAATGGCTTGTTTAATGACCGTAACCTACCCCAAGGTTACAGTGACAGATGCAGTATATCTAAGCAAAGAAGAGACAAACCCCTTTACCAAGATACCATCCCCATATGCAGTAGAACCCAGTCTTTTGCTGGGGCTCTTGGCCCTTTTCCACACACACACAGTCACAGGGTGTACCTTTTGCGGTGCAATCCCAAACCCAAAGCCCACAGATACATCACCAGGGCAATACTAGCTGTCCACTTGTCTGTAGCCTCCCCTTGCTGTCACCAGCTGTCTGACAGTTGCCGTCGTCCGCCGCCGCTCCTACCGGCCACCCGCCAGTCACCATCGTCCACCGCCGCCCCTACCGGCCGCCCGCCGGTCGCCGTCATCTGCCACCGCTCCTGCCGGCCGCCCGCCGGTCGCCGTCGTCCGCCGCCGCTCCTGCCGGACACCTGCCAGTTGCTGTCACTCCCACCGGCCGCTGTCATCTGCCCAACCCCACTGCTTGGGATCGCCCTAAGGCAGAACCCTGTGATTTCAGCTCTGCATGGCCTCAGCTGCCACTCTGTGATTTCAGCTCCTGGTATCTCTCAGATGGGGTTTCACAAACACCCTAGTATCCAGCTCTATCTTTCAACAGGTGGGGAGGGTTAGTCAAGCCAGGCTTATAGCTATATGGCCAAGGCATAGGCAGGGCCATGGCACTCAGCAAGCTGGCTCAACCAGTACCCCTCCCCCTTACTCTCACAATGCTTTATACCAGGGAGCCCTGTGTAATCAATGTCTTACACAGCTAAGGCAACTGCCCTGCCCCCCACAACAACCCAGAGCATTGGTGAGATCTCACAACTCCCACATTAAGTGTCAGCTTAAATTGTGATTTTACAACTACATGTTTACAATAGACCAAATCTCATGGCTTACTTGCTACCCATTAGGCTTTGCCTGAAAAGGTATCACACATGCACACCTTTGCATTCTTATGAAAATGATCTCTGGGAGACACACTCCCCCCAGCCTTCAGCAGCACTGCATTCCTTCTGCCACATTCCCTACATCCTCCCCCCAGCTGAGAATTTGACATCCCGGCAAAACACTGTTTCGATTATAACATCCACATGAATTTCCCTCTAATGGCCTGAGAAAGCTTACTATGGCTTCTACAAGTTTGTGTGCCAGATGTATTACATCCTCCCCAACCACTCCAGGTGCCTCATAAGTTAGTCTGTTTATGGGCTTTATGGCTCTATCTCGCCTATCGAGGATGGGGATAACAGGGGTTGCAGGGTCCTCCTCTGACAGCAGGGGCAAGAGGCGTCCACCCGGGGACTCCCCCTCCACCCGCGCTGGTCCTTGTGTCTCTCGCTCACAGACTGGGATATCCTGGACAAAAACATTTTCGTCATCTAATCGGGGTGTATCTGCACATGCCTGGTTCTCCTCCAAACTGTCGGCAGTTGGGGCAGGTTCATTATTCCAGACTAGTCTTGTTGTTGGAAGGAGGGTCCCCAGGCCGGGGCCTAAACACTTTTGCTCTGGGATTCAGTGCCAAAGGTGTTGCCCTTTCCCCAGGTTCCTGCAATAGATTCTGGGACCTGGTTTCCACTCTAGGGTGTTTCATGGGAATTTCATTCTTTTTAGAATCACTCTCGAAGGTGCTAGATAAGGGTAGATCATCTCCACTGCACCCACTGCCTGTGTTGGGTAATGGATGTGACCTTGCACTTTCTTTGCAACCCGGCTGTATGTTATAGTCCATCTTTGCAGATGCACCAACCAACTCTCCCACGGGCAGTAGGAGATTCCTATGTACGGTCTTTATTGGCCCTGATCCGCTCTTAGGTTTAATCTTATAAACAGGTAGGCTCTTAAGTCTTTCCACCACCAGGTAGGGTGTTGCCTTCCATCTATCAGCAATCTTATGTTTACCAGCAACCCCTAGATTCCGCAGGAGAACTCGGTCCCCAGGTTGGAGCTCCTGAGGGCGCACTCTTGCATCATACCGGTGTTTGTTACGATCTGTGTTCCTGCAGGCAGCTGCCGTAGCCAACCGGTAGGCATCCTGCAGCTTTTTCTTTAGTCAAGAAACATACTACAGATGTGTTTTATATTCTTCCCCATCCCCTGACACCCCAAAACATAAGTTTATTGGTAGGCTGGGCTCTTGTTCAAACATTAGCAAATACGGGGTGGTTCCCGTAGCATCATTCTTTGTGGCACTGTAGGCATGCACCAAAAAAGCAACATGTTGACTCCAGGCCGCTTTCTGCTCCGGGCGCAATGTCCCCAGCATATCCAATAAGGTTCGGTTAAACCGTTCTGGCTGAGGGTCACCTTGCGGGTGGTAAGGGGTTGTTCTGGACTTCTTTATTCCTGCCACTTTTAGCACGTTCTTAAAGAGTTGACTTTTAAAGTCTCGCCCTTGCTCAGAGTGTATCCGAGTTGGGAGTCCAAACACTGAGAAGTACTTTTCCCACAATACCCGTGCCACAGTGGTGGCTCTCTGGTCCCATGTGGGGTAGGCCTAAGCGTATCAGGTAAAGTGATCAGTTACCACTAAGATGTTTCCAATATTCTTCCTATTCAGTTCCAGAGACAAGAAGTCAATGCATACCAGTTCCAAGGGTTTGCTGGTTGTGATGCTCTGCAGATAGGCTGCTCTAATGGGCAGAGTTTTGCGTTGAACACATCGAGCACGTCTCACATTTCCTGCGTACATCCTCGGCCACCCGGGGCCAACAGAACCTATTACAGAGAAGCTCAAGTGTTCTTTTCATACCCAAATGTCCGAAATTATCATGCAGAGCCCTCATGGCCAGAACCCTGTACTCGGTTGGTAGTACCAGTTGTGTTCGTTGATTTTGCAATGGATCTACAGTGACCCAGTGCAGCACGCCTTGTATCAGTCTCAGTTTGTTCCACTCCCTTAGTAGTATTTTACTTCCCAGAGTGGAGGGAACAATGGTCCGAGCGTCTTGCCCCTCTCTTTTTGCGAGTAGGGTGTCACAGATGTCGGCATCTTGCAACTGGGCTTTTTGTCAGTCCGCCACATTGAGCCTAGGCAATGGCAATTGATCCAACGCAATATAGTTCACAGAGGCCGACGGCACACTCTTGGGTGGTAAACCCAGAGTTTCAGCAATGCAACTCTCAGGGGCCTGGGACTTGTGATAACTTCCATTGCAAATGGCTCTTACTCCATCTAGAGGAATCTTAGCAATCTCTGGTGGCTGTGGGTGTCGTGACAATGCATCGGCGTCAATCTTGCTTCTGCCCGATCGGTACTGTAGGCTGAACTTGTAGCTGGCCAAGGCAGCCACCCATCTCTGCCCAGTAGCGTCCAGCTTAGCACTTGTCAATACATATGTTAATGGATTGTTGTCTGTCCATACTTGGAACTTAGCACCATATAGGTAGTCACGAAACTTCTCAGTGATGGCCCACTTCAAGGCCAAGAACTCCAGCTTGTGGATCGGGTAACAGGTCTCACTGTTAGACAATCCTCGGCTAGCGAAGGCCACAGGCCTATGTTTGCCGTCCACGTATTGGTATAACACCACCCCTAACCCTTCCAAACTGGCATCCGTATGCAAGATAAAGGGTTTGTTTGGGTCAGCAAACACAAGGACTGGAGCATGAGTTAGGCAGTTAATGATCTTTCGGAAAGCTTTCTCACAACTCTCATCCCATTGTGATCCAAAAGGCTCTAGAGGACCACGGCACTTCTGCCCTGGCAGTCTTGAGGGCCCCCCATTACCCTTGGTCTTAGCCTTGCTCTTGTTGAGCGGGTATCCACGAGTGAGATCATTCAAAGGCTTGATAATGGACGCATAATGTTCCACAAATCTACGGTAATATCCACTAAATTCAAGAAAGGTTTTAAGCTCTTGGTAATTGTTGGGACGTGGCCATGTGACCAGTGCCTCTATTTTGTCTGGATCAGTACTCACACCTTCCTGGGACACAATGTGACCCACATACTTCATCGATGTTCTACAAAACTGGCATTTGTCAATAGAAAGTTTCAACCCATAGGCCTCCAACCGGTCGAGGACCTTAAGAAGTCTTTTTTCATGCTCCTCCAATGTTCTTCCGAATACAATCAGGTCATCCAAGTAAACCAAGACTTGCAGTAGGTTCATGTCTCCGACAACTTTCTCCATAAGACGCTGGAATGTGTCTGGTGCCCCGGAAATCCCTTGCGGCATGCGTTCGAACTGGTAGAACCCTAATGGGCAGATGAAGGCTGTCTTCTCTTTATCTTCTGCCCCCAGAGGAATCTGATAGTATCCACTTCAAAGGTCTAAAACTGAGAACCACTGGCTTCCTAGCAGGCAGTCTAAGGCATCTTGGATCCGAAGCATAGTGTACTGGTCAGTCACTGTATGGCTGTTTAGGGTGCGGTAATCAATACACATCCGGATTTTTCCATTCTTTTTACGGACCACAACAATAGGTGAAGCATATGGGCTGCGGGACTCTGTAATGATGCCATTCTCTGCCAGCTCTTGAAGATGCTGTTGCACATCTTCCATCTCAGAAAGGGCGATCTTCCTAGATCTCTCCTGGAAGGGTTGAGAATCATGCAGCCTGATGTTATGTTCAACCCCTTTTGCACATCCCACATCCCACTCATGCAGTGAGAATACCTTTGTTCTCTTGCAAAGCTTTTCCCTTAACCGCGTCTTCCATTCCTCAGACAGTGGTGAATCTCCAACGTCAAATTTTTTTGGATCTATTGTTGGGGCCGGAGTACCACACTGGGGCTTTACCACTGCATCAGGCTTAAAAAGGTCTGCTATCTTTTGTCCTTGCTTTACAACAATATCACGACTCGTCTCATTAGCGATTAGTATAGTCACCTCTTCCTGTGCTTTAGCAGGTAAGGCTATAACTCCACTGGGAACCAACACTCCTTCAGGAAGGCCTCCGTCAGCTGGTTGCTCTACCATAGCTAGAGTCCCTCTGCTGCTCTTTAGCCAGGTACTCCTAGTGAGCACCTCTTGCTCTGTCCTTGCAGGCACTACCATGGGAGTTGTGCCCGCGTACCTCAGGGCACCCATTGGTAGTTCAGGCAACTCCTGTTTAGAATCCTCAATTTTCTTGTAGGCTTTAGCACAAAGTGCATGAATCATCAGGGTGCTCAGGTATTGGTCCCGGTCCGTCATCTGCAGTATTCTGCCAGTACTTTAAAGAGACTGGAGTTGGTCCCTATTAGCACCGACACATCAGAGATCCCCTTGGGGTCGGGGCATATTAAGGCAACTGTGTCTACCTCTTCTCTTACCCCCGCCACTTCTTCCGGGAACTCTAGGTGCACTATGATATATCCCGCATAGGGGTATTCATTCATGCTGAGTTCACACAGGCCGAGACCCGTCAGTGGCTGGATAGGTAGGTGCCCAAGCCTTTGTTGATAGAATGACTGGAATATGATAGTCACCTGAGATCCTGTATCAAGTACAGCTCTACATTCCACCCCTTCTATTTTCACACTGACTTCTGCTCTAGGCCCTATTAGTCCTTGTGGGAAGGCCATGGGTTTGTCTCTTCTAAGGGAGCCTTCAATTCCAGAGGGTGTGTGCGGCTCCATTTCCCAAACCCTGTAGCCATTTCCCGACTTTTCCCAGGTGACCCTCAGCTTTTGGTACACCAGTGTTGGATTTTCTCTATTTCGACATCTTGCTGCAGTGTGTCCTTCCTGACCACATTTGTAGCAGAAGAATGAACCTATACTTGGCCGACCTGTAGAAGTAGTGGTCCTGAGTCCAGTCTTATGGACCACTGCTGCTAGCTGTTCACCACTTCCTGGTGCCCGGGCTGAACCTACAGCACCCCTCAGTTCGTCCACCTGCACCATCAGGTCTTGCACCTTCTGGGCGAGCTCCTCTCCACTGTTCACCATCAATGTTGTGGGGGGTCGCAAGAGGGCTGTACTGCCATGTTTGGACGGTTGAGTGCCCCAACTTTTACTAGTGGCCTGCCTTTCTTCCTCTTCTCGGATCTCTCTAATCAATCGCGAATAGCTGAGTGGGGCCACCAGTCATTCTCTTAACTAAAAGTAGAATAGGATTGGGTGCTGGTATTGTGCTCCCCTCACAATTTGGGACACTTGAGTTCGATCCATTTGTTTCGCTGTGATGGCTCCATGCAAGACAACTCTCTGCAGTAGTTTCTCCAACCTTTGAACATAGGTTGACAGCTTTTCGCCCCTCTGTTGTCTGGTACTCAGGAACTTGCAATAAACTTCCTCTGAATCTTCAGTCCTCCCAAAAGCATGATTGAGAGCTTCTAAGCAGTCATTTGCACTAGCCTCCGGATTACCCAGCTTCACTGTGCAAATGACATCCAGCGCGGGACCCCGGAGACTCTCTATCAGTCGCCTTCTCTTCTCGGCTTCAGGTACTGCCCCCTCTCGGAGCATTTCAGTGTTATGTTCTAACCAGGGTTCAAACGCTTCTTCCCCTGGTATTGGGACTGCACCACCAGAAAATAAGCGTAACTTACGGTGTGAACTAGACTCATGATGAGGTCGCAGGACCTTCTCCAATGCTTGTCCCAAAGCTTTGGCCCATACATCCATAGAAGGGCCAGGGGCCAATGGTTCAGCACTCAGTAGACTTGACACATCTCCCATAATCTTTCCTTCCTGTGCGAAGAAGGCTGTCATCTTCTCCTCAAATACTGCATGTGAGGTGGGGCCTGTTGCAAAGGCCTTGGCGATCACAACTTTTAAGGTGCCAGTGGGAATCTTTATCTCACTTGGGATTTGCAAAGAGTCCACAGCTACTGGCAATTCACATAGCACCACAAATGCTTTGTCGTCTACTTGAGGTCTACGCCCCCCGTATGCGACACCTCGTTAGAGAATCAATGGCTTTTGTTAGAAGGGCCTCAATTGGGCCATCTTCCATACCCTCAGGTATCCCTAAAACTAATAGACAATTTCTAGGATCAATACTCAACTCCTCACACCAGTCTTCTAGCATACGGCCAGCCATGGTATAAACTCTAGCTTATCCTGCAACAACAGAACTGCTTCTTACAATGTTATATATATATGTGTGCTTGCGAGGGGTACTACCCAGCAAAAGACATCCCGGACGAGCCCCCAGTTATGCAACCCTTCTATTAATGCCAGATGCCTGCCAGAAGGGCCAGGTTCAACTTTTGTGGGGTTTTCCTATCAAGGATACAACCAACCGGCTCGAGCCCCCACCCAGTGGCCTGGGACAATTTCACCCCCGTGCTGGGTGCCTGTAAGGAGGTTCTCCCCCCCTCGCAAGCACAGAGTCTGAGATAGAAATGGCTTGTTTAATGACCGTAACCTACCCCAAGGTTACAGCGACAGATGCAGTATATCTCAGCAAAGAAGAGACAAAACCCCCTTTACCCAGATACCATCCCCATATGCAGCAGAACCCAGTCTTTTGCTGGGGCTCTTGGCCCTTTTCCACACACACACAGTCACAGGGTGTACCTTTTGCGGTGCAGTCCCAAACCCAAAGCCCACAGATACATCACCAGGGCAATACGAGCTGTCCACTTGTCTGTAGCCTCCCCTTGCTGTCACCAGCTGTCTGCCAGTCGCCGTCGGCCGCCGCTGCTCCTACCGGCCGCCCGCCAACATCTGCTGCCGCTCCTGCCGGTTGCTGTCATCTGCCCAACCCCACTGCTTGGGATCGCCCTAAGGCAGAACCCTGTGATTTCAGCTCTGCATGGCCTCAGCTGCCACTCTGTGATTTCAGCTCCTGGTATCTCTCAGATGGGGTTTCACAAACACCCTAGTATCCAGCTCTATCTTTCAACAGGTGGGGAGGATTAGTCAAGCCAGGCTTATAGCTATATGGCCAAGGCATAGGCAGGGCCATAGCACTCAGCAAGCTGGCTCAACCAGTGCCCCTCCCCTTCTCTCTCACAATGCTTTAAACCAGGGAGCCCTGTGTAATCAATGTCTTACACAGCTAAGGCAACTGCCCTGTCCCCCACAACAACCCAGAGCATTGGTGAGATCTCACAACTCCCACATTAAGTGTCAGCTTACATTGTGATTTTACAACTACATGTTTACAATGGACCAAATCTCATGGCTTACTTGCTACCCATTAGGCTTTGCCTGAAAAGGTATCACACATGCACACCTTTGCATTCTTATGAAAATGATCTCTGGGAGACACACTCCCCCCAGCCTTCAGCAGCACTGCATTCCTTCTGCCACATTCCCTACACAATTAATAGAAACCATTCAGAATCTTGTTAATATCAAGGGCCAGGTGCTATGCTTCTATAGCAAGTTTAAATTCTCCCTTGGTTATTCACTGTTTACTACTAATCAATGCATGGTAGAAGTGGAATATTTTATTTATTTATTTATTTATTTATTTATTTATTATATGACCATCTCTAGGGATCATTTAGCATGACTACATCCATCATATTACTCCCTTCCTAGGAGGTTAATGGGTTAAAGCAATGTTTTTCAATACTGAGATTTTTACTGAGTTTTAAATGCATCATTACTAAACACAGAAGATCTTAAAGACGACACCTATGCACTGCACAGTCAAGTAACCTGAAAGCTGTAGTAAAGCCCCACTCAATCAGGCAGGTTCCTATACTTCCTGGTGGCCTTCTAGCATGTCTCAGAGGCTCATGGTGTCCCTCACACTGCTTCTGATCCTTCCAAAGGCAAGGGACTCCTCTTACCAGGCCATTCAGAGCACAGGCAAGTCTTTAGCCTGGGGCACAACCCCTCCAGCAGTTCTTGCCCCCCTTTATTCCTACCAGGAGCAATCCCCTTAGGGCAGGAGGAGGAAGAGGATGACCCCAGGCCCACACACTACTGTTGTCTCCAGTCCAGGGACCCTGAGTAGAGGCAGCTGATGGGCCTTCTCCTGTGGCCCAACTGCTATAGTTTTTTTTTTCCCTGAGCCATTTGTTTACCTGCTTCCCTCATCACTGTCACTCCGGTAGCTGGCTAGGCTTTCTCCATTGCTTGTAAACCTCTCCTCCTCTTCTTTTCCCTTCCTATTATCTGGGGAAACCCTTACAAGGTGAGCCTCCTGGCCTTAACTGGCTATAGGTGTCTAACTAACCTGTTGCTACAAGCCAGCTCTTAATGAGTCTCAGGTGCCTTCTGTTCAGGAAACAAGGACTCACTGACTCACTCAGCTAGCTCCCTATGTACCAGTCCTCTATTAGGCTTCTGCAGCTCACTCTCTTGCGTCTCCCACTAAACTCACTTGATGAAAGCACCATGTAACATGAAGGAAAGCATTTTGATTGCTTATGATTCGATCCTGAGTAGTGAGGATTTTTAAATGGCAGTTTTTGGCTTCAGCACCTCCCAGACTCAAACTTTTGGTATAGACATGCTAGTCCACATTGACAAACTTGTCAGTGTAACTATACTGGCATAATAATGGTATGATAGTTATACCAATATGCCTCCCCATGTGGGCACTAATGTTCTGAAAGATACAATTGTACCTTTACAGTAATATTATATTGAAATGCATACACACCCTGGGAGGAGATTGCAGTCATTTATCATTCTCTAAGGTGGGGAATGAAATATTAGAGGAGGAGCACATTCAGTTTAACTTTGGGGCAGAAGGGGAAGAATGCACGTTTAGAAGCCTGTTTTGTGGGGAGGGGAGAAATCAGCTGCTGCTATCTGGATGCTAGAATGCTCTAACCACTTTTAATTAATTCCAGTCTTGAGCAAGAGCCCTGCTTGCTTTACTCATGCAAGTGATCCAATTGATCTGATGAATTAAACTACTTGCGTGATTAAGAACAGAAGGATTAGGCTCCAGGTATGGAAAATTCTTTTTCTACTACAAATAGAACAATTGTCAACTGGGTTTATCTATAGATATAGCCTAGGACCATGGGCCCTGATCCTTGATTGTATTACAGTAGAACTGACAAACCCCCAAAGTAACAACTCCCAAAAGGGTGATTTGGTATGGAAATGGGATAATAGATGTGCCAACAAAAGTATATGTATAGATTAAAGTAGGATGATTTGCTCAGATAGCCACATACTTAGGGAATAATTTCTAACATGAGTTGGGAACTCAAGAACTACAAACAGAAAGAGACCTCAGTGATCACAGAGTAACTATGAGCTGCCAATGTAATGGGGCTAACAAAAAATCCTCAAATGTACCAGGTCAGATGTTTCAAACAGAAATAGAAAAGCACTAATGATTGTGTACAAGGCACTAGTAAGACCTCATGTGAAATATTACATACAATTCAGGTCACCCACTTTCAGGAAAGATTAGTTCAACAGGAATAGGTGCCAAGAAGGGCTATTAGGATGACCTGGGGAATAGAGAGCTTTGCTTATAATAAGGGATTGAAATAGCTTGGTTTGTTTAGCCAGCAAAACAAAAGCTCAGAGGTGTTATGGCTGCTATCTGTAAATAAATTAGGGGCAGAAGACGAAGGAGGATGAAAAGCTATTTAAGATATAAGACAGTACTGGCACATGAACAAATGGGCATGAACTGGCTGTTAATAAATTTTGTTTGGAAATTAGAAGGTTCCCAACCATCACAGGAATGGTATAGATCTAGAATAACATACTCATAGGACTGAGTAATGGGGAATTAATTTGATTTTGTGCAACTCATACACCCCAGACTTTTGTTATTTTAAAACGTTCAAGTAAACTTCAAGCAAGTAGGAAGCAAGCAAGAGAAGGAACTGCAGTGTGTTTTCTGACTTTTCACTCACATAGGCTTTGGCTACACTACCCCTCTCTTTGGGAAGGGGCATGAAAATCATGGCCATTTGAAAATGCAAATAAGGCGCTGATATGAATATTCAGCACCTCATTTGCATGATGGCAACCACAGGGCCGTCAAAAGTGCTTATTTCAAACTAAAAACAGCCATGTAGCCAGAGTTCTTTCAAAAGGGTGCCCAGATTTCAAAAGCACCTTTCTTCCCCCCAAAAATTAGGAGTTTTCCATGAAGAATGAATGAAGTACTCGAGGAAAACAGTGTTTTAGCTGGTGCCCTAGATTATCTAACTATTTAGTGTTACCAAATATGATTGATTTAAACCAAGTGCAGCTCTGACATACCACTAGACTTGTCCCAATAATAATACTAAACTGTTAACATAGTACTCAGATGTTGAAAAAACTTTACTAATTTACTGTTTACTATCCAGAATTAGCATGGATATAAAAATATTAGGTCTATGTTTTGAGAAAACAGATTTTTTACAAAATTTTAATGTTTTCAGAACCAAGAGTATCTCCCTCCCCCTCCCATTTTTACTGGCAAAATGGAAAAAGTGGTGAAGAGAGAAGGCAAAAGGGAGGACGTTGCTTTTTTAAACTAAGGTGTCATTGTCAGTGTGTTCCCCCTCACTCTGGAAAACTGGAAAATCCTGTCCTAATTCTGTGACCATTTCTCCAGACCAAATTCCCCACAAATGAATGAACTTTAAGGATGCTTCTTTTGACAGTGCCCATAGGTGAGTAAGGCTGCTGTGCTGCATTACATTAATGGGCCACTTAGCCAGTATTCTGATTCTGACAGTAAACTGTGCCAGACAAAGGTGCAGAAAGCTGTTTAGTGGATAATTATGGAACAATTCATCTATAGGGAAGTTTCCTCCCCACCATAGTCTTTAGTTCTTTGAAAGAATAATAGAAATTGGGGGTGCATGTTGTGACTTTGTCCCGAATGATAAACTATCCGATGCACTGAGAAGTCTCCTACTTTCTTCATTCCCCTCTTCACACTGTGCTTTAGCTCTAACTGTTGAGGTCTATCAGCCGAGCCAGAATCCAGCTGAGATTTAGGAACATTTTAAGAGTACTATTTTCTAAGAGATCCTTGTGTAGGGAAAGTCCCTTGTCTACCCCTTGTGCCAGACAGAGTACATACTTTGCATCCTGAGAGCCAAACACCCCTTCAAGTACACCAAAGGCATTTATCACTATTGCATCTAAATGCTTGTTTGAGCAAACCATGAGACACAAACACACAGATACAGCATCATCCACAGCATGTCATTCATCCTTCAAAAATTAATGGATTAGCAATGAAGTCACTGACAACAGATGAGCTCATTGTACAGGAGAGCTAGAATCACATTACTTACTTATACCTCTGACCTTTCAGTGCTTAGCTCATCATCCTCTAACAAGAATTGACAGTGTTGGCAAGTATCAGAGGGGTGGCCATGTTAGCCTGTATCCGCAAAAATAACGAGAAGTCCTGTGGCACCTTATAGACTAACAGACTTATTGTGTTGGCATATAATTTGAAAAAAAAACACTTAGATCTTAAAGTTCTATACTTCCCACCACAACAGGGGCCTGAAACTGTTATTTTTCCCTCCCTGAGAAAAATCTTTGACAGGATTTAAAAAAAAAAAAGTAGCTTTCAAGTAGCTCTAAGGGAATCATTAACAATAGAATCAGCTGTCATTCTGAATTCTCTCTCCCATCTCTCCCCCTGCCACAGAGCAAATGCAGGGGTGTCCATAAAGCAAGATCACGTTTATCAGTGTTTCATAGGCAGTTCCCTTTAAAAAAAATCCTGTTAGAAAATTTGACAAGCTTAAATTACTGTTTAAACTTCTTCCCTTTCCTGTGCTCAGTGGATATTCTAGCATGTAAATAGGACCGTGCTGGTTGTTTCTTTTAGTAAAGAATCTGCATTGTGCCAGAGACTTCACATCAGATTTTCAGGGAGGGGCTGAAGAAATTAGAGTTTATTTGTTTGTTCTTGCCACCTACCCTGCTGCCAACTTGTTGTGAGTTAATACACATATGCTTTCCCCAGCCACCACAAGGATATGCGTTATGGGAGATACGACATTACATATTTTACTCCTCAAGGTAATATAGGGTTACCATATTTGACGTTTCAAAAAAATGACATCACTAAGAGGAAGTGTACATCTACCAACTCATATTGTATCCATGTACAATATGGGCATAGCATACTATAACACATTAACACAACACGAGTTGGTAATACTGATACACTTCCACTCAGGTGTAACCTCTTTTTTTACATGGTAACCTAAGTAATATGTTTTCAGGTACAAACAGGAGTTGGTTGTCATTTGTCTTAATAATATTCTAGGTGTGTTGCAGTTGTGCAAAAAAACTTAAGTCCTACCCTAGAGACCTAGATATCTATGCAGACAATCTACAGCTGCAGGAGGAGGGAAGAGAGATATAAAGTTGTTATCCCAATTCACCTCCTCTTAGCTACCTATGGTACTGCAGCACTCCTTCCTCAGTCTCCGCCCCCCTGACGCACTGTCTGTTAGTTTACTTCAGCCATACAGGCATCCAAGTCACCCAGACAGATCACTTTCAGTGTTCTGCCCCTTTCAAGGCTACAGGGTCCCTCACTAAACTCCAAAAGTAAGGTATTAACTAACAACAACAACAACAACAAAAACCCTTCTGTCATCCTTACAGAAGAAGAGGCCCATCTTCTTCTTCTCACACTCACTGGGGCAGGATTTCTGCTAAGTCAGTCCTTCCAGCTCACCCTAGAAATATTGTCTGCCCTTAGCCTGTCCTCAGAGAGAAGGCACTTAAAGCATTTGTTATGTGCCTGGCCAATATTTTGATGTTAAACTGAGTGTCTGCTAGTAAGGCAGAACTCACGGCAGACTACTGGGCAGCAGAACCTGGTTTGCAGGCAATCATGGTAAGCAACTCATTAAGAGGCGTCTTTCACTTCAGCTTGGAAAACATGTGGGAAAGGGTGCTTGTAAACTGCAGCCCTCACTGTTGTTCATATGTTTGCATTTGCAGGGGGCAGAAGAATGTAGCACACTTTCCTCCCTCTCCCTAATGGTGGCGGAAGGGTAGGAATGCGGGGGGGGGGGGCACTTCAGCCTCTTCTACCCTCCCTAAAGGGTGCTTGGGGGTTGCTTAGGGGCTGGGGCAGTCCTAGATCAGTAGAGCGGGGACACACTCCCAGACAGTCCCTTTCACCTGCCTGCTGCTTAGTGCTGCACAAGAGCCCCAGGAGCCTGGCTGGAAGCTCATCCACCTCTCCTCCTGCAGCAAAGCACCCCCTGCTGGGTCTTACTGGAGTGATGCACCAGGGGCACAGTGGCTCACTGTCACCTCTGATTTGGAAGAGTGATCGGGTCCCCTCCCACCCCAGGATCTCATGCAGCTGCTCCTAGAAGCTGCCTGTCTGTGGCTCAGACCCAGAGCCATTGTTTGCTCCCTTTGTCTTCTAGTGCCTGAGCTCCTACATTTTCAGGCAGCTGTGCTGGCTGTCCTTTCTTTATCCTTTTTCCACCATGCCCTGAGCAATTTTGGCATAGCAATCAGCAATTCTTCTGCTGCTTCAGAGTTCTGCCTGCACAGATTCTTCTCCCCACCCAGCAATCAGATCCAATATCACCTGCATACTCCATGCTGGAGCTTGTTTGTGACCCTGGACATTCATGGTCAGGTTTGCTGCTGGCCAAACACGAAATGAAATTCAAAGGTTCCTGGGGCTTCTCCTGTGCACCTGGGAGTTCAGCAGTACTGAAAGCACTGGCAAGATCAGTCACAGTGGAGTTCTTGGACACCACCCAGAGTCCAAGAATGTCAGATAAAAGTGAGGTATCTGCTCTACCCCAAATTCGACCCCAGCTGGTCAAATTCAGCTCTACTCCTCTCATCAAGGCAGAATACAGTAGTCACTTTTGAAAGCCTATAAGGTCAGTTTGGTGATGTAGATGCATTCATTATAAAATTGACCTAATGGTGCTAATTTTAACCTAGTCTCATAGTGTAGACCTGGCCTGGGTAAATGGGCAATAAAATGGCAAATTAAATTCAGTGATGATAAATCCAAAATAATGTACATTGAAAAACATAATGCCATCTATCCATACAAAATGAAGGGGTCTAAATTAGCTATTGGCATCCTAGAAAGAGATCTTGGAGTCACTGTGTATAATTCTCTCAAAACTTCCCTACAATTCATAGCGTCCCTCAAAAAACCTAAGAGAAGGCTAGGATCCACTTGGAATGGGATAGATAAGACAGGAATATAATGCCACTATAAAAATCCATGTTATGCTCATACCTCAAATACTGAATACAATTCTGGTTGCCCCATCTTTAAAAAAAAAAAAAAAGGTGAATTAGGATTGGAAGAGGTACAAAGAATAGCAACAAAAATGACTAAGGGTATGAAACAGCTTCCACATGAAGAGAGGTTTTAAAGACTATTAAAAATGACTATGGTAAGATAGAATAGTGTTCTATAAAATCATGAATGGTGTGGAGAGAGTAAATAACAAAGCTAATTTACTCCTTCTCATAACACAAGAACCAAATAAATTAATAGGCAGCAGGTTTAAAAGAAATAAAAGGAAATATTTCTTCACACAACCCATTGTCAACTTGTGGATCTCCTCGTCCGAGGATGCTGTGAAGGCCAAAATGACAATAGGATTCAAAAACATATTAGGTAAATTCATGGAGAAGTGGTCCACCACTGGCTATTAGCCAATTTGGTCAGGGATGCAACCCAATGCTCTTTATACCCCCAAACCTCTGACTTCCAACAACTGGGATTTGGTAACAAAGGATGGATCACTCACTGATTGTGTTATGCTGTTCATTTCCTCTGAAGCATCTTGTACAGGACACCACTGCAAGACAGGATGCTGGACTAGGGCTATGTCTACACGTGCCCCAAACTTCGAAATGGCCATGCAAATGGCCATTTCGAAGTTTACTAATGAAGCGTTGAAATGCATATTCAGCGCTTTATTAGCATGTGGGCGGCAGCCGCGCTTCGAAATTGACGCTCCTTGCCGCCGCGCAGCGCGTCCAGACGGGGCTCCTTTTCGAAAGGATGCCGCCTACTTCGAAGTCCCCTTATTCCCATGAGCTCATTGGAATAAGGGGACTTCGAAGTAGGCGGCGTCCTTTCGAAAAGGAGCCCCGTCTGGACGCGACGCGCGGCGGCAAGGCGCGTCAATTTCGAAGCGTGGCTGCCGCCCGCATGCTAATGAAGCGCTGAATATGCGTTTCAGCGCTTCATTAGTAAACTTCGAAATGGCCATTTGCATGGCCATTTCGAAGTTTGGGGCACGTGTAGACACAGCCTAGATGGACCACTGGACTGATCTGTTGTGGTCATTAGTATGTTCTGGGTGTTCCTTTTGATTAGGTGTCCTTTTGTACTATACAGTATTCATCTTATTCCCTTCAAACTCCAATTTTGTTTCAATCTCTGCCAAGATTTTTCAAATTAGTTAATTCCAAACCTTATTTTACATATTGATTTCAAAAGGGCTCCATGCATGAGTAAAGCTAGCAGATTTTGGTCTAAAATAAAATTATCAGAATTTTCTTGAAACAGTGTATAGTAATATATCTAATCTCTAGCCTTGTGACAGGCTAATCTGTCCTTGTAGCATCTGTTCTGAGCACAGAAATACTGGCTTGTTCAAGGACAATTGACCTAACATACAACTTCAACTTCCTGAAGAAGGAAAGGCTGAGTGAAAACTCCTCTTAGGAGGGAAACATTTATTATTCCAAGGCAGATACATGCATCTGACAAAGTGGGTCTTTGCGCACAAAAGCTTATGCTCCGAACAATCTGTTAGTTGATAAGGTACCATTGGCCTTATCATTGTTAAGGCAGATTGTGTCTGAGACACAAACTCAATCCCAGAGAAAGAACTGAGAAGAAATGCTCAGAGACTGGACACACAAACCAGACGGTCTATGTGCCAAAGGATGACTGGACATAAATCCAGAATCAGAAATTGGAATACATGTGATCCTAGAGGGGAACATTTTAACCTCCCTGGAAATTCAATAATGGATTTAAAAGTAGCCATGCTCTACAAAAGAAATTTACCACACGATTACTGGGGGTGACATCTGAATTTGAATTCATTTACAAATTTGGCATGTTTATCCTGCGCCTGAATAGTCTTATGTATTATAAGGGCAATTTCCCCACGTTTGATATTTGCAGGAATGGGACACAACCTAATTAATTTGCTTCTAGATTCTGGATTCTGTTTTACCACTCCATTCATCTGAAGAAGCGGGTTTTACCCATGAAACCTCATGGCCTAATAGATTTGGTAGTCTCTAATAAGGTTGCTCAGGACTGCTTGTTATTTGTGAAGCTACAGACTAACACAGCTACCCCTCTGAGACAACAGGCACTAGGCAAAGTGAACCTTGGCAGTACCACATTAGGAGGCAATCTGGAGGTGAGAAGTGCAGTTATAGGCCCCCATTGTGCAGAGGCTTGCACGCATACCTAAGGTCAAAGAACATGTATAGTCCCCACATAATTTAAAGTTCCTATTTCTAATAGCACTTTTCATCAGTAGCCCTCCGTGTTTCATGAAGGAGGTAAATATCATTATCCCTCTTTTTACAGATGGGAAAACTGAGACCCTGAAATGGGAAGTTACCTGCCTAATGTCGACCAGTAACATTAATAATATGTAACAATAAAAATAGATCCCACGTATATTGAATCCTAACCCAGTGCACTACACTAAACTAAGTTGGAGGGAGAGACACATAAGATGGAGGGCAGGGATAGGGTCCAGAGTCACCTAGACAAATTGGAGGATACGATCAAAAGAAATCTGATGAGGTTCAACAAAGACAAGTGCAGAGTCCTGAACTCATAAGAGAAGAAAACCATGTACTGCTACGGACTGGGGATCAACAATTGTCTATGTGACAGTTCTGCAGAAAAGAACCTGGGGATTACAGAGGGTCAGAAGTTGTATCTGAGTCAACGCTCGGCTGCCCTGACTATGTTGCTTAAAACTAAGCCTGTACCTAAATCTTTGCAAGATGGATGTCTTAAATATCCTTAGAGAATCTCCAATAAGTGTTCCAATGAACTTTTTTAAATCTGCTTATCTGTAAATTTTGATCGTGCTCAATGGAAGTATTTTTGTCGATTTGTACATACACAGTAACTAAAACTCTAATCTTTTCAAGCCTAAATATAAGCTAAGAAATAAGGATAGGTTTTCAAATGAAATTAGGAAAAGTTTAAAATAGCTAGGAGCTCCAGCGGGGAAGATTTTCACATCAGCAGTAGTGAGACAGTGTGAAAGATGACACTGATTTAATGCTTTCATATGGCTTGCAACCAGTTTGTTTGTAGCAGCATTCTGAAATGTTATTTAAAATTCAAACATTCCTCTATAATACTGCCACTTCAGTGAGGATATGTCCAGTACATGGGGTAGCACAAGAGGTATTTTGCCCACGTATGTTGGGGAACAGTCACTGTGTAACTCCATTGCATTGTCTTTTCAGCAGAATACATCAACACAAATTGTTTAAAACCATTTTGGAGTTCAGGACAAAACACAGTTCTTGTTAGATTTTGTGCAAAATTATTAGAATTTGATCAACAAAAATGAGTATGAAAAAAGTGATAGGTTTTACAGGTATGTTCAACTTTTTAATTAATGATCTGGATGATGGGTTTGATGGCATCCTCAGCAAGTTTTCAGATGACACTAAGTTGGAAGGAGAGGTAGATAGGATGGAGGGTAGGGATAGGGTTCAGAGTCACCTAGACAAATTGGAGGATACGATCAAAAGAAATCTGATGAGGTTCAACAAAGACAAGTGCAGAGTCCTGAACTCATAAGAGAAGAAAACCATATACTGCTACGGACCGGGGACCAGCAATTGTCTATGTGACAGTTCTACAGAAAAGGACCTGGGGATTACAGTGGGTGAGAAGCTGTATATGAGCCAACAGTTTGCCCTTGTTGCCAAGAAGGCTAATGACTTATTGGGCTGTGCTAGAAGAAGCACTACCAGCAGATTGAGTGTAGTGATTATTCCCCACCATCCCGCAGTGGTGAGGCCACATCTGGGGTATTGCACCCAGTTTTGAGTCACACACTATAGAAAGGATGTGGATAAATTGGAGAGAGTCTATCAGAGGGCAACAAAAATTATTAGGGAGCTGTGAACCATGGTTGATGTGAAGACACCCAGTGAATTAGACTTTAGTCTTCAGAAGAGAAGAATGAGGCAGATTCCATAGAAGTTTTCAGCTAAGTGAAGGGGAAGGTGTAGTGGAGTTGGACTTGTCAGGGATTTTTCATCCCTCGGGCATTATCGTCCCCGTGGGCCAGGGGAAACAAGCCTTCGGCCTTTCAATATCATTACAGGGGCAGGTAGACTCTAAAAGGTACATAGGCTGCCAGTTAGCAGCCCCCTGTAACGGTCACTCTGTGTCAGTTGGTTTCCCCGGTAACCTGAACTCACAAACACTTCAAAATCATGGATTTGAAATCCAGGCTCCTCATTGGATACAGGTGAGGCAGCTTCTAGAGGAGGACCTGTTTGAAAGCAGGACCTCCAGAATGTTCATATGTAAATAGCCTCATGAATAATGTATGAGATCATGGAATATAAGGCAGCGCCGCACAGCGCTCGCCGGCCCTTGGTGCAGATACGACTCTGCCACCTACACGGGGAGGTGCTGGCCCCTGAGGCGTCCACCAGCCCCAGGCCAGCTGCCTCTGAGGCGAAGCCTTTTCGAAGAGCTCCTGCCTTTTCGAAGAGCTCCTGCCTTTTCAAAGACTCCTTGAAGCAACTCCATCTCCACCCAGCAGGGCCCGCCTGCTGAGGTACCAACCGTATCTAACACACTAAAAGAGCAAAGGCAGCAGCTCTGAGGTAAATTAGGCGGGAGGCGAACTGGCCTCACCCCTAGGGTGAGGTACTGCGCTCCTGCCTGTTAGCACCCAGAACCTGCCATCACTGCGGCACCCTCGACCTCGCCACCAACAAGCAGCTCAAAGGTGGATCTGGTGTGTGACGAACTGGCCTCACCCTTAGGGTGAGGTACTGCGCACACACCAGCTGAAGCTTAGAGCCTGCCACCTTCACGGCACCTACGCTCCCACCGCCCGCCATCTTGATTCTTCTTCACCGGACTGGACTTTGACAGAACTGGACTTAGACACGTAAACTTACTTTACTTTTATACCCACTCCCACCTGGGAACTTGGGACCCTCTACGAGGGAACGGAGGGTGGCTCCTCTGTTGTTCCCTTCCTTGACGAGGGGAGGGAAGTACCCGGGGACTCGACCATCTGTGGCCGGGTCTGGACATTCCAGGCAGGGATTACCACTGCAACCAAATATCGGCACATTTAGTTAATAATTGAGGTACGTTGTGAAGGTTTAAGTTGTTATAGTTACATTACTCTTAATAGAGCAAAGTATAAATTTTAACTAACCCTCTTCCTTTATCCTTTCCCCCTTATCCTTGCTCACCCCTACTCCATACACTGCAGGAGAAGGCACTGCCTCCCTGTCTCCCTATCTGTTTATCCTACCCAGTGACCTGGGAAGAGCATAAGCCTCCCAGGAACACTCGTTGGGCCCATTAAGAGGGTACCGGGGACCCCTACAAAATAAAGGGACAGTCCTGACTGGCTCTCAGGTACCAACCCCTTGGGTCGGGCTAGCAACTCGACCCCGCACGGAGGTGGGGTTTAGCACCCCCACCCCGGCTCTGTAAGGAAACAGCAGGGACCTTCTAAAAACCTAATAACCCTCATCCCTATAAACCTCTCCCCCTCCTCTTTTATCCCAATAATCAAATCCTTTTTATTTTGCAGAAAAATAAAAACCAGTTCAAGACTTAAGACCAAGCTGTCAAATGGATACTGTTATGAATGTACGTATTATTAGAGTATAAGAGAGTTACATTTAAAAAGTTGTTACTTGTTACAGATTTAATCCTGTTGTGTTTCTTAATAAAGCTTGTAGTTACTTTGTTTAAACCAGTCCACCCTTGTCCTAGTCTCACTGTTCCTGCTGTCCACTCCCTTCCAGGAGGCTCGGGGCGGAGCCCAGGCGCTCACCTGTGTGGGCATTATCCGGGCTGGGTTTTGTAGCAGGGTTTTGGTTTGGGTCCCGGCGTCCAACGCATAGGGAGTCTGCTCCCTTGTTCAGGGACTCATTAAAATATTCTTAATTACTTTCCCATCCAGAGAGTCCCGTCAGCACTCACCCCTCCAGTGCCTCCTGCTGGTCACATGGGGAATTAGCTCAATTTACAGAGTATGCCACGTCTTGCCCATTGTCTGTTCTGTGCTCACTTGGCTCCACCTGAGGCATTTCTCCCAGGGAAGCAGTTCTTCTCCTGTGCTGGCCAGGACCCAACTGTCATCTCCTCTGCTGAGCAGTTCCCTATAACATGATTGCCCTAGGAAACCTCCATGAGTGGCAGGAAATGAAGGAAAGGGAATGCATTCCCTTCTGAAAATTGGCTACATACCCACTGCTGGGGAAGGCTGGGTTCTTGGTGCAGCAGCTCAGCTCCCCAGCTGTCAGGAACGTCAGAGGCCGTGATATCCTGGCTCCCCAGGTGGGCCAAGGTCTCATGTGTCTTGAATCCACTCAGTGGTAGCAGGGAAGACTGAAGAAGGGATGGGGCCTCAGAGTGGAAGGGGCAGGTCTGGTTCCTACCTTCCTAGCTATGCTGAGGCTGAGGCTTACCTTCCTAGCTATACCACCTGCCACCCATGCAAACTGCCTTCTGATTGGCTTCCTATAAGCTTCTTCCTTACTGGCTGGGTTTACACAGGCTTCCTTCAACCTGCTTTCACCCCTTTCTTGGCAGAGTGGGGTAGCCCCTACACTCCAGGAGGTTCCACAGAGGTTGGAGATAGGCTGTTCTCAGTGTGGCAGATGACAGAACAAGAAGCAATGATCTCAAGTTGCAGCAGGGAAGATTTAGGGATGGTGATGAAACATTGGAATAGGTTGCCTAGGTAAGTGGTGGAATTTTCATTCATAGAGGTTTTTAAGGTGAGGCTTAACAAAGCCCTAGCTGGAAAGATTTAGTTGGATTGGTCTTGCTTTGAGCAGGTCTGTGGAATAGGTAACTCCTTATGTCTCCTCGGCCGCGTCTACACGTGCACGCTACTTCGAAGTAGCGGCGCCAACTTCGAAATAGTGCCCGTCACGGCTACACGTGTTGGGCACTATTTCGAAGTTGAAATCGACGTTAGGTGGCGAGACGTCGAAGTTGCTAACCCCATGAGGGGATGGGAATAGTGCCCTACTTCGAAGTTCAACGTCGAAGTAGGGCACGTGTAGACTATCTGCGTCCCGCAACATCGAAATAGTGGGGTCTGCCATGGTGGCCATCAGCTGAGGGGTTGAGAGACGCTCTCTCTCCAGCCCCTGCAGGGCTCTATGGTCATCGTGTGCAGCAGCCCTTAGCTCAGGGCTTCTGGCTGCTGCTGCCGCAGCTGGGGATCCATGCTGCATACACAGGGTCTGCAACCAGTTGTCGGCTCTGTGGATCTTGTGTTGTTCAGTGCAACTGTGTCTGGGAGGGGCCCTTTAAGGGAGCGGCTTGCTGTTGAGTCCACCCTGTGACCCTGTCTGCAGCTGTTCCTGGCACCCTTATTTCGATGCGTGCTACTTTGGCGTGTAGACGTTCCCTTGCAGAGCCTATTTCGATGTGGTGCTGCCCAATGTTGAAGTTGAACGTCGACGTTGCCAGCCCTGGAGGACGTGTAGACGTTATTCATCGAAATAGACTATTTTGATGTTGCTACATCGAAATAAGCTATTTTGATGTAGCGTGCACGTGTAGACGTAGCCCTCCAGATCTAATCTTCTATAATTCTGCTATGATGCTATATGATAAAGGTTATTTATCAGGTAGTTTGTGCCCCTTCCCTCCGCATCTAATCATAAAAGAGTTGGAAGGGCACAAAAACAGCTGGATAAACACACTTGCACATTGTTGTTCTCAGGCCTTTATTGAAAAAACACCCACTCATAATAGTAACAAACAAAAAAAAGTACTAATTTAAAACAAAATATTTGTCATGTAGAAGGAAAGTATACTTGCCTTAAAATCTCCTATGTTGAAGTGAAGCATTGTATACATTTTATACAGTTTCAGCAATTTCTCATCTCAAATAAGAGCTGGCAAGAATGCTTAAGTGCTTAGCACATATTGAAATGTGAAATAGCTGTTTGGTTCAACCAGTTTCATGCCTCTTTCAGCCCTGTTTGTAAGCATATCCTTGGAGCATATTTTTGTTAGATGCACACCAATAGTCACCTAGGAAGAAGAGTATTTGTGGACAAACCAAAGTACACTGCCCAACGATGATGTATTCTCCTGTTTGTAAATATTTCAGTCATAAAATCAGGACATAGAAATAATAACATAAAGTCATAGGGTTGGAAGAGACCTCAGGAGGTCATCGAGTCCAACCCCCTGGTGAAAGGACCAATCCCAACTAAATCATCCGACAGGGCTTTGTCAAGCCAGGAGTTAAAGACTGCTAGGAAAGGAGATTCTACCACCTTCCTAGGGAACCCATTGTGAGTTCTTTCCTTTAACTCTCTTGCTGATTATCTTCCCCAGGGTCCTATCTCATTGTTAGTCAGATTGGGCAGGCAAGATAAGGCTTGAGAAGCCTTTGAATCCAGCTTGCCCTGCCAGAACCTTCAGGCGGGGAGTACTCAAGGCAACTGGCTGCTACATCTGCCTATCTGCACCAGAGGAAGGGGGAGGCTTTGCGTCCTGACCCAGTATCCAGGTCATACTGGGCCACATTTCAGCCATGACTGCATGCATATTGAGTATCCGAGTACCCATACATTAATTTACGCGTAAGTTGGAGTTTGAAAACACCTAGTCTCTGTGCAGGACCTATGGGAATCCCAACAGAGGAGCACACGCTTCTGGAAACCTTTCATTGTTGAGAAGAGGACAAATTAAGAAAATGCAGGAAAATGAAAATGAAAATGGGAGCCAGAGAAAGTGTAGGAAACCAAAGGAAGAGGAAAGAGAAAAGCAAGAAAAGAGAAATTAAAAGATTGGTAGTTTTATTTATATTACTAATTTTCTTTCTTTCTAAATTACAGTACTAATTTTTCTTTACTACTAATTTTCTGCACAATGGCATGGGTTCTATTGCATTAATCCAGAAGATGGCTAAATCTGTGTTTGTTTACAAAAGAATTCACTGAATCACAGCATGCTGTATATTTCTATTAAAGAGCACAACTAAGACAACTAATTAAATTAAAATGTAACATTTAGTCTGCATGTCATGGCAACGGCTCCTGATGACTGCATAATTCCCATGCAACAAGATACATGAACAAGGCAAGATGGATTTTGACCAGTATAATCAATTAGGCTGTAAAAAATCAAACAAGGGGAGTGGATAGAGGCTCTATCATGTGGGGTATTAAAAACCAGCTAATATACACACCAGAAAACATTTCGTAGGAAACAATCCTGCATTGGCAGCCTGATAGACTAGATGACTCACTAAAGCAGGTCTTTTCCATCGTTAATTTGTATGAGTCAAGAACTAATAAAAATAATTGATTTCTTATGACTGTCACCCTGAAGAGCTCTGTGCAGTGCATAAGCTTGCCTTGTACCAACAGAAAGGGGTACAATAAATGATATTACCTCACCTGCCTTGTTAGTCCCATTTCACTCAACTTCCATGGAAATATTTCCATTAAGCTTGCAGAAAACAGAGGGACTATAAATCCATCAGTGACATTTTGCTAGGTATAGTAATGCTGAAATGACCCTGTGTTCTCCAACAACCCCTCGGATGTACATACAGCATGCTGTTCTAACGGTAAATATGCTTTTTTCTGGTACATTCATATTTCTGTTACAGAAATAAAAATCAAAACTAGGTTAAGATGCCTTCACTAACCTCTGAAACCAGAGAGAAATTCTCACACGCTAATCTAATATCAGCATTTAGAGCTGATGTAATAATATTACCTAACTGCCTCGTGCAAGTTCAAATGTTTTTCTGCTGCATTACTAAAGTAGACTGGGGATGCTGTTAACTACCGGAGGCGGGGTCAATATTCACCTCTCCTGAGAATAAGGCTAGTAATTGTACATAGAGTAATTTAGAGATTGGAAAGCATTACTGTACCATTCTCTATTCCAAAGCATGAATTTATTTCTCCCCTCACATCCTGTTTGCTCAGGATTCAATTTAGTTCAACATTTTTTCAGTAATCTCTTTAAGATACTAAGAAGAAAACTCATTCTTAATTTGCCAATAAAAGAAAACAAAAGTACAATATTAACTCTCTGCAAAACCTGAGAAAATAAAAGGATTAACTTTAAAAAACAAATCAAAGCTAAGCTAAGATATTGTTTGCTAACATCTTTTGTGCCATCTCATAAATTATACACCGTGCACAGCTATCTTTCTACATGTTATTTTATAAAGAATCCTGAGAGCATGGGTGTTCTGGAACTTCACAAGTCACAAGATGTAAGCCTTGAAGGCTTTATGAAAACATTATACCTATGTTTTAGATCACATGTGTCGTCAGAGTTGCCACCAGCGTGGTGCTCTGCTCTCTCCAATGTATCACTCGGCTGCGTGTGTGTGTTCCCTCTGTGTGTTGCCCCAGCTCTGCAGATAGCTGACACAGCAGACTCGAAGAGAACCCCCAATGACCACAGAGTCTAGTAAGGTGCGAAGGCACGTTGGCCAGGTTTATTGCCGAATTGGATACAGTAGTAGTTCCCTGTAGACTTCTTAGTCTAAGTCAGGGCATACTACAAATATGCACCCACGGTCAATGGACTCGGCTCAGTCAGTGGTGGGACTTTCCACTGCCCCCTCGGCCGGACCCAGACCACACCCCAGGAGTACATTCTTATACACAGGTACAAACAATTTACACGTCACTCCTGACGTATTGAGGTACACCCTTCTACGTAATCAGGTGCCGCCTCTCACCTTGTACATGATGGTTTGAACAAAACAACTCTATCCATCATATTACCCTTCTGCCCCTGTCATTGGGATGGGTCACCCTGTTCTTCCTTATCTGTGGAATGTTCCAGGGTCGGGTGTTCTGGTACCGTGTTCCTATTTCAATACGCTAGGTAGATATGTTTATGCAACATCAACCCTCTTTTTGCCAACTTCTGTGAGCAATGCATTCCTTTAGCTCACAGCTGCACTTTGCTTTCTGTTAGCAAAGTTTTGACCATTACTTTGGTTCAGGCCTAAGGCCTCATACTAGGCCTGTACTTACTACAACATGTAAAAAATAAAGTGCACGGGAACCTCTGTTCAGCTATAGATAGAAAAGCTATATTTATCATCATGGCTTACTATATGTATATCAGCAGATAACATTTGCCATGTGTGTAAACTTAAGAAAACAGAATGATATGGGAGGAAAGAGAGGCAATACTATTAATAACACAAACACTGATTTACATGGTAAGTTCAGGATAGTTAAAGCTAGCTTTCCTGCGCTCCAGACAGAAGTGATGTACTGGACAAGAACCATTACTTAGGGAAGGTTTACACAGCAAAAATTATTTCAAAATAACAATCCTAGCATCTACACAATACAATTACTATTTTGAAATAATTTTGAAATAACTGTTGGCTTATTTTGAAATTGGTAAACCTCATTCCACAAAGAATAGTGCCTATTTCGAAATAGTTATTTCAAACTATCAAAACAAAAAAGCAGTCCAGTAACACTTTAAAGACTAGCAAAATAATTTATTAGGTGATGAGCTTTCATGGGACAGACCCACTTCTTCAGATCATAGCCATAGCAGAACAGACGAAATATTTAAGGCACAGAGAACCAAAAATAGTAATCAAGGGCTGACAAATCAGAAAAATACTATCAAGGTGAACAAATCAGAGAGTAGAGGGGCAGAAGGCGGCGGGGGGGGGGAGGTGTATGGGAGAGTCAAGAATTAGATTAAACTAAGTATGCTTGGCTTAATCTAATTCTTGTACTCCAAAATAAATATAAAGAGAACACTGTATACTTTGTATTCTGCATTGTAATCTAAATCAACATATTTGAAAAGGTAGAAAACATCCAAACATATTTCAACAACTGGTATTCCATTTTATTCACATAAAAAATGGGAAGAAGATTTCTTTCAAAGATGGGGCTTACTTTCGCAACAGTTGCATCTACACTGGCTTTCTTCTTTCAGAAGAAGAATATGAAAATGAGGTGCCAGATACGTAAATCTGC
The DNA here is from genome assembly GCF_033958435.1 of Carettochelys insculpta. Taxonomy (NCBI): domain Eukaryota; kingdom Metazoa; phylum Chordata; order Testudines; family Carettochelyidae; genus Carettochelys; species Carettochelys insculpta. Next base: position 88,789,736 of record NC_134137.1, on the reverse strand, counting down.
ACCTCATTTGCATTTTTGATTTCCCTCATTTGCATGCCTCTTTCAAACGAGGAATGCAAGTGTAAACACAGCCTGTCCATTTGAGTAACTTCACACTAGTCAGATAAAAAGTGAGAAGGTGCCCATGTTTGGCACGTCTGCAAAGAAGAACTAGTGGAGCTATTTAAAAAATAAAACAATTTGTAGTGTTTGGCCTTGTTTTCTGTTTGCAGATTGTTTCTGAATAAGTTTCTAATGAAAATTAATTTGTTGACTGTTACCAATTATTGGAGGACTCTTTCATGCAAACAAATCACAGCATACAAACTGCTCATGAGCCCACTTCTGGGCAACTTTGAGGCAATACCAAGCATGTTAAAATGGCCAGTACTAATTTTTATAGGAATATTAATTTTACAGGTTACCACAAGGTATGTATCTTACAATCCGCTGAGCCATATCTTCAGATGGCTAGAAAGTAATTACACTCCATATAATCTAGAATTCTGGACTAAGAAGCACTCTGAACGTAGCTCAGTGGAGCTCTTAGATATAGCTACAGTGGAGTCAATGGATTTATTATACTGCTTTACTACAGTTGAGGATATGGACTGCATAGGTAAGTCCCAACCCTAATTCCCATTACTTCACAGAGTTGTTTCATTCTCAAAATACTTCACACGACAAGAAAATAATTCCCCCAACAAGCTCTATAGAAAAGCTTCTTTTGCAAATAACAGTATTATAATACGGCCCTAAAAATGGATGGAAGTGTTGTCACTGAGTTTAATGGAAGAAGGCTTAATCACTTATTGAAGAAATATTTCTTCTGGTAGGTATGATCTGCACTAGTGGATTTAGCACCATAGAAGCAAAAGAATCAACAATCTATAATAGTGTCTAGATTTATCCTTGGCATAAATCCTGTAATGAAGTATTTTGATTTAATGGAGTTAACAAGCTATGGGTCTGGTCTCCAGCTTTTAAAAATATTTTAGAATTCAGATTTAGAGCAACCTCCCACATTCTGGACAACACACTGATTGTTGCTATTTCGGGATACAAATGTATCCCAAAATAGCAGCTCCAGGACTAAAAACACTGCACTTATTTCACATGACAGCTACAGTATAGCGGTAGTCTGAGACAGGACTAAAGCTGCAGCAACTCCATCAAAAACAGTAATTACTCCGGCTTTATGTTGGTACAACTGAGAATAGAATTTTGTTCAGGGTCTTCAACTTTGCACTTTCCCTGCTCCTATTCATCTTCTGTGAAAGAATTTGTACATGCTACTTAGAAGAATGGCAAAGTATAATGCTGACAAGTAACTCTTTCAAAGCCTGAAAAACCTGTCAGTGAGTTGACTTTGGTGTAATGCTAATTATTTAGTACTTATCTATTGCCTTTTACCTTTACAGCATTTAACAAACACCAATTTGTTTAACCCTCACAACACTCCTCTAAAGTATTTCTAAACATTTTAACCTCATTTAACTAATGCAACAGGACAAAAAGTCATGATTCTTCATTATTTCTCACCTTGTCTAGTTTCTCCCATTATGAAAAGTGTAATATTATCACCTATGTAAGTGAACAGAAGATTCTGATTTGATAGCATTTTATTTCACTTTGAACAAGTATGGATCATTTACCAAAGGTGCAACGCCGTGCACAATTAGCCCTAAAGAAGCTAAGTGATTTGACCGAAATCAAAAAAGGAGGTAGTATCAAAGCCAGCTACAACAAAACCGAGGTGTTCACATCTCTGTCTCATGGTTAAGACTACTAAGCTAGGACTTTTCTTTGGAGGTTCAAGCTTGTAAACGTCAGACTTCAGTTAAAGTTGAGAATTTTCCACATGCATCAATATCTTGGTTCTAGGATTCTGTGACATTGACCCATTGAAGTGGTGAACCTTGTATTATGTATTTGGTATAGAATTATCCCAGGATGCTACTATAACCATTTGATAACTTTTATTTCTTCTTCAACTTGGGTCACAAAAAGGCCTTCTTACACTAGTTATATATTAGTTAATACTGCTTTTAGGTGGGTTTTTACAGAACTTATTTAGGGTCTTTCAGCTCTACAAAGTTATTGAGCAAACCTTCAATAAAATATTTTCCTTTCAAATTAATGACAGTAATTCGACAGTCTCAAAAACACAAAATACCCCAATACTCGACCACAATTTCCAGTCACCCAAACACAAATCCGGTGCCATTTTTCAATTGTCAAGCTAGTCATGTCTCAAATATCTGCTTAAAAAAACAATTGATTTCTTTTTGACTAACCGACAACTCTTATCTTTGGGCACAGGACTCTGATAAGTCACTTTAATATATACAGTTATAAAACAGACTCCTCCTGTAATCCCCCCTTCAACCATTTGATCAGCATAAAAATAGCCAGCAATAACCTAACAGCAAAAATGCAAAGAGTCTCCTGCAGAGAGTTTCCACTCCTTCGTAGATCAGGAAAAAAAAAACCAGGCCTTGTTATGTTTCCTGAAGGTCTGTACACTTGCAATTTTCTGACCCAGGCAGAGGAACAAGTTCTGAATCTGAATCTTTTGCCAAAAATGCCCTGCCAGCTGCTCCTTACGTCTGAAACAAATCTGCACCCAAGGTCTACCCCAGCTCTGGTGACAAAGCAGAGGAAGAAAGGATGTTCCCAAGGTAACAGAATTCAAACCAAGAGTAAAACCAGCATCCTGAGTCCACCCAGAAACTGACTGGAAGCCAGTGAAAATAGAAGAGCACTGCTTTTATGTACTCTCTAAGAAATCATGAAGTCCTGTGGCACCTTATAGACTAACAGATGTTTTGGAGCATAAGCTTTCGTGGGCAAAAACCCACGTCATCAGATGCATAAGTGTGGGAAGGGGTGGTTTCCAGAGGAGGATTTAAAGAGGGCGTCCCAGTAAATGGGAGGGACAGAGCTCACAAGGTCTATTCAGTCAGGGTGGAAATGGCCCATTATTGGCAGTTCGTGCGATCAAGAGAGGAGAAAACATGCCAGTTCAGCCAGGGGGGATGTGGCCCATTGTCAGCAGAGAAACTGCTTTTGTAATGGGCCACCCACTCCCAGTCTGTGTTCAATCCTTGGTTGATGGACTCAAATTTGCAGATGAATTGCAGCTCAGAAATTTCATAGAATGATAGGGCTGGCAGGGACCTCAGGATCAACCCCAACTAAGTCATCCCAGCCAGGACCTTGTCAAGCCAGGACTCAAAAACCTCAAGCAATGGAGAATCCACCACCTCTCCAGGCAACACATTCCAATGCTTCACCACCTGCCTGGTGAAGGGGTTTTTACTAATATCCAACTTACACCTCTCCTTCTTCAACTTCAGACCATTAGTCCTTGTTCTGCCATTTGACACCACTGAGAACAGTTTCTCACCCTCCTCTTTAGAGCTCCCCTTCAGGAAGTTGAAGGCTGCTATTAAATCAACCCTAAGTCTTCTCTTCTGTAAGCTAAACAAGCCCAAATCCCTCAGCCTATCCTCATAGGTCTTGTGCTCTAGCTCCTTAATCATTTTTGTTGCCCTCTGTTGAACCTGCTGCAGCACATCCACATCCTTTTTATACTGGGGGGCCCAAAACTGGACACAATATTCCAGTATAGCCTCACCAGTGCCAAATACAGGGAAACAACCACTTCTCTAGATCTGCTCAAAATGCTCCTCCTAATGCTCCCTAGTATGCCTTTAGCCTTCTTGGCTACAAAGGCACACTGTTTACTCATATCCAGCCTTTCATCCACCATAACCCGTAGGTCCCTTTCCATCGTACTGCTGCTGAGCCAGTCGGTCCCCAGCCTGTAACAATGTTTGGGATTCTTCCGCCACAGGTGCAGGACTCTACACTTCTCCTTGTTTAACCACATCAGATTTGTTTTGGCCCAGTCCTCCAATTTATCCAGGTCACTCTAGATTCTATCTCTACCCTCCAATGGATCTACTTCTCCCCCTAGCTTTGTGTCCTCTGCGGACTTGCTGAGGGTGCAATCCAGTCCCTCGTCCAGGTCATTAATAAAGACGTTGAACAACACCGGCCCCAAAACCGAGCCTTGCGGCACTCCGCTTCAAACCGACTGCCATCCAGATATTGAGCCACTGACCACTACCTGTTTGGCCTAACTGTCAAGCCAGCTTTCTATCCCTCTTATATTCCAAGGATCCAATGCATAGTTCCTTAACTTATGGGCAAGAATGTTGTGAGAGACAGTTTCAAAAGCTTTACTGAAGTCAAGGTATATCACATCCACTGACTTCCACATGGCCACACAGCCTGTTACCTCGTCATAGAAGCTAATTTCTCTTTCACTTTAATTTTTAAAATTTTTTGTTGTAGGATGGCTACTTCTAAATCTGTTACTGAGTGTCCAGGGAGACTGAAGTGCTCTCCTACGGGTTTTTGTATGTTACCATTCCTGATGTCTGATTTATGTCCATTTATTCTTTTACGTAGACACTGTTCAGTTTGGCCAATTGAAATTGCAGTGAGGCATTGCTGGCACATGATGGCATATACTATGTTAGTAAACGTGCAGGTGCATCATCAGTGACCTGCAACCTATCCTGGACAATGATCCTTCACTGTCCCAGACCTTGGGAGTCAGGACCGTCCTTGCCCACAGACAGCCTGCCAACCTTAAACAAATTCTCACCAGCCACTATAGACCACAACACAGTAACTCTAAAGCTGGAACTAATCCCTGCAACAAACCTCACTGTCAACTCTGCTCACATATCTACATCAGCGATATCATCACAGGACCTAACTTCAACCATACCTTCAGGGGCTCTTTCACCTGCACATCTACTAATATACTATATACTGTCATGTGCCAGCAATGCTCCACTGCAATCTACATTGGCCAAACTAGACAGTGTCTACGTAAAAGAATAAATGGACATAAATCAGTCCTCAGGAATGGTAACACAAAAAAACCTAGGAGAACACTTCAATCTCCCTGGACACTCAGGAACAGATTTAAAAGTAGCAGTCCTACAACAAAAAAAAAAATTCAAAAATAAAATTGAAAGAGAAATTTCTGAGCTGCAATTCATTTGCAAATTTGAGTCTGTCAACCAAGGATTGAACACAGACTGGGAGTGGTTGGCCCATTACAAAAGCAGTTTCTCTGCTGACAATGGGCCACATCCCCCGAGTGAACTGACTTGTTTTCTCCACTCTTGATGTTCACTACTCTGCACTAACTGCCAATAATGGGCCATTTCCACCCTGACTGAATAGACCGTGTCAGCTCTGTCCCTCCCCTTTACTGGGACGCGCTCTTTAAACCCTTCCCTGGAAACCACCCCTCCCCACACTCATGCATCTGATGAAGTGGGTCTTTGCCCATGCAAGCTTATGCTCCAAAACATCTGTTAGTCTATAAGGTGCCACAGGACTACTTCTTGTTTTTGAAGATATAGACTAACATGGCTACCTCTGTGATACTAAGAAATCATGTTCTTTGTTAGCTTCTATTTCTAAACACTGTGATTGGATAACTCGTATGTTGTACATGCAGCTAGGACAGCCTCGTGCTGATAAATCCCAGGATAATGGTTGGAATGTCCAGATCAGAAAAAGTGGTAGTGCTTTTCTCACCAGATGCAGATTGAAAAACATGTTCTTGGCTGTAACTGCTGCCTGAGCATCCAGGAGCATCCATCATCCTAAAGATATTGCAAGACTGCAAACTTATGTCACAGATATCTGACATGTTCTATCTCCCAGAAGGGAATGCTTCAATTTTCCTTTTCTTTGTATTGCCACAAAAAGGAAAAAAAATCAAATGGTGAGAAAAGGCTGATATTAATGTGATCTGATAAAAAAAAAGCTGTATTTGAAGCAGAAAGCAGGCTCTGCCTTACATACTTACCACTGAGAAGCTATTTCTGGAGCACAAATGGCAAAAAAACAACTTTACATCACTATGGACTGTGGTTTAGGGGAGTTTATCCATGGTCAGAAAGTTATTGTTTAATTAACAAAGTTATCAATATAGTTTATAATTCTGGACTAAGAAAACATTAAATTTGGAATGGGAAAAAACTGAATTCTGTATCCCTACAACAAATAAAGATAGAACAAATGGGGAGAGATTGTGAAGTCTGAACATGTAAAGTTCACAAGCCAATACATTAAGAATTAAACAGTTGACCACAAAGGCTATGTCTAGATTGCCAAGAACTGTCAGCAAAAGATATGCAAATAAGATATGCACTTACATATCTTTCACCAACAGTTCTGTCAGGAGTGGCTTTTCTGACAGTTGACCCATCCGCATGGGGCCAAGTGTCAGAAAACCCCCCTCTGTTGAGACATCCCTTCTTCCTTACGGAATGAGGTGTACAGGGATGTTGACAGAACACTCTCAACAGGCAGATCTCTTCCGAAAGTTTTGTTCTGTCAGAAATTTTGTCAGTAGAAGCCTACAGTCTAGACATAGCCAAAGAGAAAAAACAGTCAAGATATATGAATCATAGGATGTAAAACATAAGGAGTAATCCTGTGTTTCAACCACTGCTTTCATATGCCAGCCAAACAGGCATTTTTATGTCATTCATCATTTAAGAGTCGTGTGAAACAGCTTTCCAAGATTCCATTGTACAGTCTACGAAATATTGAAATAACTCATTCCATTAAAATGTGGAACTTTAAACACAAAATTTTTATATACTTTTGTATATACTTCACTAGCAAATTATCAGCCTGCATAGTAATCTGAACTTGGATAACTTTGCCATTCCAAAAAACATACAGCCAAAACTGTAACCTGTTCACAAGTTGATTATCATTTTACTCCCAAGCTTAATATGTCTCCACACTTTTTTCAATAGATGTATGTTTGCACAGAATTCAGACAAATTAAGTCTTATTTCCTAATATATTTTAATCTTTCTTGATTATGTCTAGTTGTTAATTGGCAGCTTTTCTTATAAATTTATCTACCCATTTTAGAGATACTTTTGAGCAAGACATTATTGGAAAGGAGGGGCCTTACAGGGGTTTAAAGACTATTTGTGAAGACATTACAATGCAGCTTAAGTCTCATATGTTAATGCTTTCATGTATTTTTTCTAAATGTAATACCAGTTCCACATGAAAATGTTTTGGAGACATATTACTTATGCCATCAGGTTTTCCTATCACCAGAACTTGGGCTCTCATGGAACCGTGAGACCTGTGTGTTGGTGACCCCACCCTGAACTAGGGCCTAGGCCACCTGACACTGCTTGTTTGTTGCCCTGCCCTGAGCTAGGGCCTGGGCACATTGAGAGCACGTGGGCGCTGCCCTGACCTAGGGCTAGGCCCTGACTTGGGTTGATTTCCCCAGGGCCCACCCAAAGTAATGCTGCACCCCCGAACTATCACATCTCACCCACCTGAGGCAAGGTGGGAACCAAGAACTATTGACTTGGGGGTTATTGTGGTACCTGTGGCAGTGGGGCAGAGTGGCTGCCAACTGACCCAGGATGTGGGGCAACCCCTCCCGGAGCCCAAACCAGCTACAAGCAGAATATTACTCTATCTCTGGTGATATCTTAAGTGCCTAACACTGGAAAAGAATAAAATAAATTAACCAAAGTCCATTTGTGTAGGGTGATGTAGGAAGGAAATCCAGTAGATACAATCCTAAATCTTATCAAGTTTCCATAGCATAATCTTTTCACTTTTACAACCACAGTCAGATCAGCATGTAGGGAGGCAACCTACTTTTCATCAATGAAAGCTAACCTCCAGGTGAACTTCAACATACAACACATATGGTTATTTTAATTAATTGTAAAATGCACTGTAGTCACACTATACCACTAACATTTGAAATCATGCTTTACCATTTTCAAAATCCACTTTCTTCTATCTCTAGAAATCATTCATCTTTCTGCTGCTTTTCTTGATACATATTTTTCATTCAGCCTAGAGAGAATAAGACTGTTGCGTATGTGCGTACTGATGGTGTGAAGAATCATGGGACTTTTCCTCTGCTTATGTAAACATGTTAATTTGGAATAAATACACCATTATTCTCAGAAACCTTTTCTGGCATGATTATCATTTTACCCCAAGGTTAATGTTTCTCAACTGATACAACAACATAAGTCCTATTTATTTAAATTTCTATTGCATTTTAATCTTTCTTGATTAAGGAAAGATTAACGAGACACTACAGTAGCTCAGCAGTTAGTTGAATTGAGTTTTTGCACTTTAATCAAGGATTCAGTTTCTTTTATGTGTATGAAAAATAGTGTCTCCCCCTAGCACTACAGCACTTAACATTGAGTACAGATGGATTTATCTGAGGCTTGACTGGTAAATTTGCCAATGAATAAGAGATTACATTTATTTTAAAATGGGCTTGCTAAGAAATTTAGCTCTCTGTGTTAGAAGTGTTTTTTGTGTCTAGTGATTTTTGAATAATAGTTAAAATTCAGTGAAATCTTATGCAGAGGCTATATTTGAAGGGTTTTAAAAACCTGATTAATGGTCACTTTTTGCATTCATTCTTGATAGCTTTTCCTGCAGCAGAGGTTGGTGAATAATTTTCAGAGAATTCCATGAAGAACTGCCCTCTTTCAGAATGTCTGCCATCTTTCTTCATTCTGAATGGGACTGAGGTCAAAGGCTTCCTGTCAAAAGGATAACCACTGACTCCATTCAGCTAGTTTTTACAGCGCTTTTCTTCACCTACTGTGGGGGGCGTAGGGAACCGCCATCTTTCCTGCGGATAGTTTGCTTCCCATTGTTCCCAGTGGCTGTGAAGCTTTGGCTCTTTTCAAAGACAACAGTTTGACATGGCCTTCACTGAGGAAGATTACTCTGTCAGTTTCCAGCTTTCTGTCTACTTAAAACTTGTTGAATTTTTGTGGATAAGCAACTTTTGAAAATATTAAATTGGAGTGAGGCCACTGTGACATCAAAGATAATGCCACTTCTCATCCACCCCCTACAATAATTTCCGTACTACAATTCTATTGACTGTAATAAGTCAATACTACAAGATAAAATAAATATTATATGAAGATACACATTTCATTGAACTGGAAGGGACTTCAGGAGGTCACTGAGTCTAGTCTGCTGCCCTCTTGGCAGGAACAAGCACTCTCTCTCTCTTTTATTTTTAATTAAAAAAAAGTTTATTTGCTTCAGATCCCTCAAGAAGTGAGCTCACAACCCTGGGTACAGCAGGCTACTGCTCAAACCAGTAAGCTATCCCTCAGGACATAAATTATAGTTTTTACTGATAGTGTCAAGTTTAAGGTCTTGGGCCTTATCTTTAAGGTGCTTAGTAGCCTTGTTACAAGATACCTAAAAGAGGGCCTAAATTTCAAGGATGAACATGTTGGCCAACTAGTCTGCTTGTCTGGAATGATGGAACACAGGAAGGTTACTCACCGTAGTAACGGTGGTTCTTCGAGATGTGTCCCCGTGGGTGTTCCACATTAGGTGTCGGGCACGCCCGGCGCCGCAGATTGGATCTTCCAAGCAGTTTCTGCCGGACCGCGCATGCGCCGGTGCGCGCCGCTCCCTTGCGCGCTCCTGGCCACGTGCGCGATCCGGTCCCCGCCAGTTCCTTGACCAACCACCTCGGATGCTCCTGCAAAACACTAAACAGAGATCCAAAGCAGGGAGGATGGGCAGGTAGTGGAGCACCCACGGGGACACATCTTGAAGAACCACCATTACTACGGTGAGTAACCTTTCTTTCTTCTTCGAGTGTCCCCGTGGGTGTTCCACATTAGGTGACTACCCAGCAGTAACCCAAGATAGGAGGTGGGTAATCGGATTATGTGCAGCTTGTCCCCGAGAGGACAGCTGTTGAGAGACGGGTATCCTCTTGGAATACCCTGTGAAGGGCGTAATGTTTGGCGAAGGTGTCATAGGATAACCAGGTCACCGCTCTGCAAATGTCTTTTAGCGCAACGCCCTTGAAAAAGGCTGTTGATGCCGCCACCGCCCGAGTGGAATGAGCCCTGGGCATGGCTAGTAAAGGAGTCTTTTTGAGTTCGTAGCACATTTTTATGCAGGATACGATGTGCTTCGAGATTCTTTGCGAAGAGAGACCTTCTCCTTTCGATTTGGGAGTAAGAGAGACTAGGAGTTTATCCGTTTTCCGGAAGGACTTGGTCCTGTCTATGTAGAAGGCTAGCGCCCTCCTCACATCCAGGAGGTGTAGGCGCGCCTCTTTGTTAGAGTTATGAGGGTTTGGATAAAACGAGGGTAAAACAATAGGTTCGTTAATATGAAACTCAGAAGAAACTTTAGGAACAAAGGCTGGATGCAGCCGTATGGTTACCGCCTCCTTGGAAAAAACAGTGCAGCGTGGCGTTGCCATAACTGCCGCAAGCTCGCTCACCCTGCGAGCTGATGTGATTGCGAGAAGAAAGGTCGTCTTTATCGTAAGGAGGCGGAGGGAAACTGTGGCCAAAGGCTCGAACGGTGGTCCCGTTAGCGCATTAAGCACCAGGTCCAAGTTCCATGAAGGTGGAAGCGGTTTCCGAGGGGGGTATAGGTTTACCAACCCTTTGAGGAACCTGGTAACCATGGGATGGGCGAACACCGTGTGCCCTTCCTCTTCTTGTCTGAACGCCGAAATGGCGGCAAGGTGGACCTTTAACGAGGATAGTGAGAGTCCTCCTCTCTTGAGGTCCAGTAAATACTCTAATATTACAGGTATAGGCACCGAAAGGGGGGCTAGCTGTTTGGTAGAACACCATGCCATGAAGCAAGTCCATTTCTGCTTGTAGGTCTTCCTGGTGGAAGTCCTCCTGCTACTTTCTAGGACTTGTTGCACTTCCTCCGTGCATGTGCTCTCTAGGGAGCTGAGCCATAGATTAACCATGCTTGTAGTCGCAGGCCTTGGGGGTGCAGATGCACTATGGACCCCTGGGCTTGTATGAGCAGATCCGGCGCCACCGGAAGGGGCATTGGTGGACGGTCCGACATGCGCAGGAGTAGGGGGAACCATTGCTGTCGATCCCACGTTGGGACTGTCAGGATCATTTGGGCTCCTTCCCTCCTGGCTTTCTGCAAGACTTTGTGGATCAGCACTGTGGGAGGAAAAGCGTACAGCAGGGGGCCCCTCCAGGAGATCACGAATGCGTCCCCCAGGGACCCCCGTCCCAGTCCTGCCCTGGAGAAGAATCGTGGGCACTTCTTGTTGTGTTGAGTAGCAAACAGGTCTATCTGGGGAAAACCCCATGCGTGAAAAATCGGTCGTAGCATATCGGGACGGATCTGCCACTCATGCGTGAGTGTGAAACGCCTGCTCAGCTGGTCTGCCTTCACATTGTGAGCGCCTGGTAAGTACGAGGCTTTCAAGGTTATATTGTTGGCGATGCACCAGTTCCACAACCGGACTGCTTCCGCGCATAAGGCACGGGACCGAGCTCCTCCTTGTCGATTTATATAAAACCTGGTGGAGGTATTGTCTGTACTGATCCCGACTACTTTGCCTTGTATATGATCTCGAAAGTGTCTGCAGGCATTGAACACTGCTCTGAGCTCCAGTATATTTATGTGCAGTGACTGCTCCGTGGAGGACCACAGCCCTTGCGTCACCTCTTCGCCCATGTGTGCTCCCCACCCTATGAGGGAGGCATCTGTAGTAAGGAAAACCGATATTTGTGGTTGGTGGAAGGGTACCCCTGTTAGCAAGTTCTTGGGGTTTACCCACCATTGCAGAGATTTGCGCACCTCTGTTGTGGGCGACACCACCCTGTGAACGGTGTGTGCTGCCGGTTTGTATACACTCGCCAGCCAGTGCTGCATGCTGCGCATGTGTAACCTGGCGTTCTGTACTACGAATGTTGCTGCTGCCATGTGGCCCAGCAGCTGTAAGCACGTCAGAACTGGCACTGTAGGGCTGAAGGTGATGACTTGCACGAGGGAGCCGACGGCCCGAAAGTGTGTCTCTGGTAGATACACTCTCGCTGTAATAGAATTTATGCGTGCCCCTATGAACTCTATGTCCTGTGTGGGGTCTATCTTTGATTTTGCCAGATTGATAACCAGGCCGAGCGAAGAGAACGTGCCTGCTGTGACACGTATCATGCGTAGTACCTCCTCCTTCGAGGCCCCTTTGAGTAGGCAGTCGTCCAGATACGGGAATATAAATACCCCCTGTCTGTGCAGGTAGGCTGACACCACTGCCAAGGTCTTGGTGAAGACCCTGGGGGCCAAGGAGAGGCCAAACGGTAGGACCTTGTATTGAACATGTTCTTTGCCTACCATGAACCGGAGGAATCGTCTGTGAGCCGGATGGATAGTTATGTGAAAATACGCGTCTTGTAAGTCGAGGGCTGCGAACCAATCTCCATCGTCTAGTGCCATAAGGATGGAGGCGATTGTGATCATCCGAAAGCGTTGCTTGCACAGGTACCGGTTGAGGCCTTGAAGATCTAAGATGGGCCTCCAGCCTCCTGTCTTTTTCTCCGTGAGGAAGTACCTCGAGTAGAACCCTTTCCCTTGCAGTTGCTCCGGCACTCTTTCCACTGCCCCTATGAGCATGAGATGGTCTACCTCCTGCTTGAGCCTCGCTACGTGGGAGGCCTCCTGGAGGTGGGGCCTGGGTGGAGGTCGTGGCGGTGGAAGCGACTGGAAGGGGATGGCATACCCCGTGGCTATGATCTCCAGCACCCATTTGTCTGAGGTGATCCTTTGCCACTGGTCCTAGAATGGTCGGAGGCGATGGTGGAATAACCGCTTCGGATGACCTTGTGCGATGGTAGTGATGGCGCAGCCCTGGATCTGCGTGTCAAACTTGTGGCCTTTGGCCCTGCCCCGAGGACGCACGGCTCTGTTGGGAACGTCGCCTGGGAGTTCTGTACTGCTGGTGCTGTTGATGTCGCCCTTGCTCGTAACCCCTGTGGTACTGGGGACGCTGTTGCTGGTACTGGTACCGTCTTTGTTGAGGGTAGTACTTTTTCTTTCTGTATGGAGGGGTGTAAATCCCCAGGGTCCTAAGTGTGGCTCTTGAATCTTTACTGGAATGAAGGACCGAGTCAGTTGATTCAGCAAACAGCTTCTGTGAGTCGAAGGGAAGATCGACTATCTTTGCCTGCAGATCCCTCGGTATACCCGAAGTCTGGAGCCAGGACTCCCTTTGCATCACCACTGCCGTAGCTGTGGAGCGTGCTGCTGTGTCCGCAACATCCAGGGCGATCTGAACTCCCGTCCTCGAGGCCGCGTAGCCTTCTTGCATGATGGCCTTGAGCACCGGTTTCTTGTCCTCTGGAAGCGAGTCCATGAGGGAGGTTAACCTAGTGTAGTTGTCGAAATTATGGTTCGCTAGATGCGCTGCGTAATTTGCCATTTGCAACAGTAGAGTGGAGGAGGAGTAGACCTTTCTGCCGAACAGCTCCAGCTTCTTGGCATCTTTGTCTGTTCCCCCTGTCTTGAATTGAGATGTCTTTGATCATTGTTGCAACGACTCCACCACCAAGGAATTTGGTTGTGGGTGGCTGAACAGGAACTCCATGCCCTTCGCCGGCACGAAGTATTTCTTATTTGCTCTCTTGTGGACAGGTGGAATAGTCGCAGGGGTCTGCCATATCATAGTGGCGGACTCCAAGATTGCTTCATCAAGCGGTATTGCTATTTTGGAGGAGGCCGGAGGTCTCAGATTTTTGAGGAGCTTATGGTGTTTCTCTTGCACCTCTGCTGTCTGGATGCCTTGCATGAAGGCCACCCTCTTAAACATCTCTTGAAACTGTTTGAGATCGTCCGGAGGATGGATGTCCCCCGGGGCCGTAGCCTCGTCTGGGAAGGAGAGCGAGGAACCACTAGGGTACGCCTCTCTGGACCCTTCCGGTTCCTGTTGGTGATGGTACATCTGCTCGCTGGAAGCTTGCAAGGAAAAATCTCGGGGTTCCATAACCATTTCCCCCTGAGATACTTGAGTCTCTGTCCCCGTTCGCGATTGCCCTTGGGGATACGGGACCGTCTATGGGGATCTTTCCCTGGTAGACTGCCGGTGGTGTCTATGCCCCACGTGATAGGGGCGACCATGGCAGCATGGGCACTGTTCTTGGGAAGGTGACCTGGACCACTCCCTTGGTGCATACCCTCTGCGTCTGGGGGAGCGAGATCGTCGAGAGACCTGGGACACTGGAGAGAGCGATTTGTGATAGTACTGCAGCGGCTCAAACCCCAGGAAGAGTGAAGGTGGTCCCAGCCAGGGCGAGGCTGGTTGTAAAAATGGAGACGGGGGCTCCGGGTAGGCTAGGGGGGACCCCTGCCTTCTAGTTGGAGTCTGCAGCATGAGCGGAGGGCTGAGAGAAAGCAACTCTGCAGCCCTGTCTGGAGAGGGGCTGCGGTGCCTTGTTTTGTGTGCAGCCCTCCCACGCCCTTGAGGGGGTAGCTCCGCCCCCTGACGTGTAGGGGATCTTGGCCTCGTCCACGCCGCGCTCGGCACGCTTATGGGCGGTGCCGCACGGGCGGTGTCCTCCGGTGCCTGCAGGCTGCGTGCCTGCGCGCTCTGCACCACCGGTTCCCCGGGGGTCAGTGCCGCTGCCTGCGGTGCTGCCGGTACTGGCGCTTGTTTAGCCACCGCCCTGCCTGCGGTGCGGGGTGGCTGTTTGATTATCGGAGGCTGAGCCGCCTCCACGTGGCTCTCTGTGCCGCCGCCGATCAGCTGTTGCTGCGGCTGGGGGCTGTGCGCTCCTCCCATCCCGCTCGCTGTTGCTGCCGGCAGGGATCGGGCTGGGGAGAATTTCCTCCATTTTTGCGCTGATGGGGTGAGGGAGGCAGCTTTCCTTTTATGGGCCCCGGAGGGTCCCTCCTGCTGCGGCCGCTCCGGCACATCTGGCTGGAGCGCCTTGTCGAAGAGCAGCATTTTAAGCCGCATCTCCCTGTCCTTCCTTGCTCTGGCTGTTAATTTTGCACAGAAGGAGCATTTCTGCGTGACATGGGACTCCCCAAGGCACCTTATGCAGTGACTGTGCCCATCAGATGCTGGCATTGCCTCTCGGCAAGACTCACATTTCTTGAATCCTGAAGAGGACATTGTTGGTGAGTCTTTTAGTTGTTAATGGGTACTTAGCACCTTCTCTGTGCTGTTTTCCCCCTCTCCGATAACCTGCCACGGCAGGAGGGCTAATGGCCCTAGGCTCCTGGCCTCTGGTGCTCCGCTTGTTACTAGGACTGGACTGAATGCCGTCCTGCTTGTTGTTTCTTGTTTGTTTGTTTTTTTTTTTGGAAAATAACAACTGGCTAACTTAACAGTAGACCAAGAACTTGAAAACTTTAAAGAAAAACAGTTAAAACCATTGAATACGCTAACTTGGCCGTAGCCTAGTCGGATTCCGTCTGCAGCTGACGGCGGTTAAGAGGAACTGGCGGGGACCGGATCGCACACGTGGCCAGGAGCGCGCACCAGCGCATGCGTGGTCTGGCAGAAACTGCTTGGAAGATTCGATCTGCGGCGCCGGGTGAGCCCGACACCTAATGTGGAGCACCCACGGGGACACTAGAAGAAGAATTTATAATTATGGTAAGGCTCATCTGTGGAGGAGGCAAAGCTTCCGTGGGGATAGCCTGAAAGTGTGGAATAAGTTTTCACAGGTCAGGAACTAAAGGACCATCCTACTCTTCATTTCTTTCTGCTCCAAATGCAAGACACACTACCTCAATCTTGTCTTCACTAACACGCATTGGTAAGACATCCATTGATTTCAACCAGGATCAAGACAAAGAATTATCATATTATTAAGCATCTGAGGCTGAACTATATATTTTTTCCCCCTAAAAATGTAGGTTTTCTTTTGGAATTGTTTCCAGATAGAAAACCAAGTCTCTAAAGAAAAATATCTGCCTGTTTATATATACAGGCATTTTACGTGAGTAGGGGAAAAAGTTCAATTGGTTTGGAGTTGTGAAATATCTCTGCTGGGCTTTAGTTGTAAAAGCAATCAGGAGTCAAATTGTTTGTTTCCAGAAAGTGTGCTTAAGAGCAAATGCTTTCTCAAGCTTCATGACGTGTTCTGTAAGCTTCTACTCAGCTAACCACCACTGTGCGCAAATTGATTGGATGATTTGGTGAAGAAACCATGATGAAAGAGTGTATTACAGCTGGGCTAATAGTATGTTAAAGGGCCTTTCAAAAAAGGCATACTTTTCTGAGGGGCTTGTTTAAGCAGCCACTCCCTCTTTATCTTTTTTGTAAGGTAAATTTTTAAAATCCCATGTAAGTCCTCAAAAATTTAGTTAAAGTTACTAACAAAAAAAATCTTATTTAACAGTTGTGAGTCTGTTCTCTGCCTGTTTAAAAGACCCATAGACAGATTAACAGGGATGGGGAACCTTTGGCACATGGGCTGGATCCCTTGCGTCTTGCCTGGATCTAGCAGGGCTTTCATCCTGCAGGGGCACAAGCTGGCACGGGTGCTTCACCAATGCAGAGTACACGATTGCTGGTGTGCCAGCACTGGCTGATTTGTGCTGCTGTGAGGTGTGTGGTGGGCGAGAGCCCCAAGCCTCATGGGCCCAATCCAGGCAAGCTGTGGCTTAAGCCTTTTTTTACCTCCAGACCCCACCCCCTACCCCATTACTGCTCCTGCGCCCTATCTCCCACCCACACTCCACAACCTCAGCCTGCTCTTGCACCCAATGTCCTGCCCAGACCCTGCACCCTCACTCTCAGCTCACTCAGACCTACATGCCAAAATCACTCCTACACCTACTTCCTACCCAGACTTCACATCCACACCCTCGCCCAATCCCCAGCAGCTGCCTCCTGTGTATTGAACCTCTCATTTTGACCCTACCTCACAGCTTAGGGAGTCCCACAAAAGCTATGAGCCCCATTCCTCCTAGGCTCTGCCATGCAGCTGGAAGATAGTGAAGTTAGTGCCTTTTATTTCAGCTTCTTAGGAGGGGGCCACCTCTTTGAGTGTTTTTTTGTGTTTTGCTTTTGTTTTGGTTTGCTTCTCATTTGCATGTGGCCCCCAACCCCCGCCCCCGACTTTAATGGGACTTCTATCTGGCAGTGCTAATGGCCCCGAGTCTGCAGCTGAATTGGGGTCTACAGGAGGAAAACTAAAAATGGGTGAAAGATAAAGCAGCGCTTCCCCACAAAGACATTAATTTACACCTACAACATCCCCAGTTTTGCTAGGGCTAAATCTACGCCTCTGATAAATATCTTCAGCTTCTATTAATTTCAGCAGGGAATTAATTCATTTGTGACATACCTGAATTTTGTCCCAGCAGAATATCACTGTAGTGAGGTAGAGTAACCTCTTGCTTACCTGGAATGGGGAAGAACTACTCCCCTGGCCCTGGTGGGCGAATTAGGCTACTATCACATTGCTATCACATTTGTTTTGCACAGCAAATGCATGATAGATTAAAGTAAGTCACACTACTTACATTCCATATTGGAATGTACTCCACCACTTAAATTACAGCTGAACTGATCTTAGTTTTGACACTGCATATCACCCCACCCATTCCATCCTACCATTCATATCCTTTCAGCAGCAGGATCTGGGATTCCCCCCCCCCCCCCCCCCCCCGATAAATGTCAGTTTGCCAGTTTAAAAAAAATAATGGAAAGAACATCAGGAAATCTCTTTGACAAATCATTTCTTTATGGAGTAAAGCTGTAAGGAAATGGAAAGCTGTGACAGGGTGTATCATTCTGTTCCACTGCTGACAAAAATAGGGTTAAGTCTTTTCCCCTGAGCAGCAAATGCACTACAGCTACTTCCTTGCTTTCAGTGCAGGACAGAGCCCAGCCATAAGAGAGAAATGCATGTGGTGAACAGGAACAAGTTAATGAACTCCAAAGGGAAATATAAGAAAAGTGTGCTTTGAAGAGCCTAGCAGATAACCTGCCCTTGGGGAAAAGCCCTTACTGAAGACAGTTTATCTTCCGATTCTCTGGAAGAAGTGCAGGATTTTTGTTTGCACGTCTTCTTTCAGTTTATTTAGGAATGGAAGAAGCCCATTCAGAGTTATTTAATTTAAGACTGTGCAAAGGCTCTTTGGATTTCATTTAAACTCCAAGGCTACATCTAGACTATGTCATTCATTCAAAAGGAGATCTTCCAGAAGGTATCTTCCAGATCACCTTTCAAAAGAGCGCATCTACACGCAAAAAGCGGATGGAGATTTTGATCTGCCCTTTCACAAGGCAGGTCTGGTCTTTCGAAAGAGATCACCTACACAGCCCCAGGCATTCTTTTTTGAAAGAACAGCCCAGGAAACAGCATGGACAGAGTTACATGGCTGACAAGCCCATCTAGGGGCTGCAGCTAGCCACTCCCTTAAAGGGCCCCTCCCTAACACCCTCACCCTGCACGTGCTGAGGGTTGGCAGGATGTCCACAGCACAGCAGACCTCGAGCGTAGAGCAGAGCCACTGCAGAGACCCCCATGGATCCCAAGCAGCTCCCTAATGGGGAACTCCTCAAGGCCATGTTCAGCCTGCTGGCCATGGTGCTCCCCACTGTCCTCCAGCGCCTCTGTGGGGGTCAGCCACCTAGCCACCTTCCTGCAGGCCACCTTTGTGGGGCAATGTCTGCACTCCCTCCCCCAGGTCATATGGTACTTGTGGCGTTATCCCACCAGTGGCAGGTGGTGGAACCAGCTCATCCTGAGGGACTGGAATGAAGACTGCTGGCTCCAGAACTTCCATGACCAAGCAGACATTTCAGGAGCTATGTCACTGGCTTGCCCCCACCCTCCAGCACCAGGATACCCAACCTGGAGAAGAGGGTTGTGATTGCCATCTGGAAGCTGGCCACCCTGGACAGCCACCAGTCAGTTAGGCACCAATTCATTCCAAGGTAAAGGAGCTAAGGTAGGCCTACTGCCCTTTCCTTCAAAGGATTCTTCTAAAGTACTTGCTAGTGTAGATGCAGCATGAGTGTGAGAAGCCCTGCCCAGCTGAATTAATAATTGTGCATTCCAGAATAGCTCTCTATGACCCTTTGGATTTGTGAAGTGGACCTATCAGATGGAAGATTTCCCTCCTCAACTCAAATATTGATGTGGGAGAGAAAGAAGGAAGCAACGACCAGTGGAAAGCACTCCCACAGTTTTGGATTGGAGACTCATTGAAAGGCTCATGGCATTGAACTACAGTTTTGTAGATTGGTTGCCCTAACAAGGGGTACTCTACTGCTTTTAGAAGTTCTTGTGATTGGAATGGCCTCAGCAAGAGCTAGGGAGGCAGGAGACACACCATTCTCTGAGCTGTCTGAGCATCTTCACAATGACCAGCTGTTGAGTAGTGGGAATTATTTTTGGTCACTTAAGCTGAGCATACAATGGCCATAAAACATCATTTGTGGCTTGAACACCTCAAAAGGCTATATATTGATTGGAAAAGGCTTTAAAAGCTGTCATAGCGTTGTATTCTGGTGATAAAATTCTCTCCCACAATAGCTTATTCAATCTGGCAACATCAAATTTCTAGTTTGACAAAAATCAGTCTTCCAACTCATCAACCCCTCCATACAATTTTCAGATTTAAGAAAAATGTCAAATACAATAACTATAACTACAACCTTTTCTTGACTTGTTTTTTTTTTTGCCACTTTCTACCAACTGCACCAGGCATGGTTAATCATTAAGGGGCTGTGTTTGCTGCAACACTAATTCAAGTTATAACTCAACTGTTGTTGCTAATTTAAGTTCCATGCACATACAAAACCCTCTTCTAATAAGTGTACTGCTGCTTTTGACTCAAGTTTACTCATCCATCAGGAGCCATTGGGCTTAAAAGGAGTTAGCAGAAATCATCACCTGCTAGCATGACTTCAGGCTAGCTCAACTCTAGCGCTGGCTAGTCTGCCTAGGCCTTCCATCAATTGCACGTGTGCCCAGAAAGAACAGACAAACGTTACCAGAATTCACTAGGAAAGAATTGATAGACTGTCTTCTTGCAGTGCAAAGAACCTTGGACTAAGCCCACAAAAGCCTTAGAGCAAATACAAGTGAGTGCAGTGCCAGTTTAGGGACAGCAGCACACGTGTTATATTGCAGGGTGGCTGCTTTCACTCCTCTCAGGTTAGCCTACTTCAAGTAACTCAAGTGAGCTGTGCAGGGAAAATACAAATAAACCCTCAGTTTAACAGACCCCAATATAACAGACTTTGGAAATACCGGACTCTGTCTGTCAGTCCCCCCGCCTCCTGCCCCTCCAGAAATAAATGTTGGAGGGCTGGAGCCACCAGGCTGGAGGGGTCATCACAGTGACTGGGGCCACCGAGGCCAGAGAAGCCAAGGGTGGGGGCTGCGGCGAGGCACAGGAGCTCTCCTCCCCCAGCCCTGTGTGCATGGAGCATGTTGGCCCCTGGCCACTGCTGCCTGCAATGGCGCTGAGCAGCAGCCATGGTGTCAGAGGCTGCTGCCCACTGTCAGGCTGGGGACAGCCATGGTCTACCTTCAAGTGGTCGGCTCGGAGCTAGGGGCTGGGAAAGCCGCAGCGCTGAGAGCTGCAGGAGGTGGAAGGAGCCAGGCCGGCATTCAACTCCTCTCCTGGTAATTGGGAGAGGGAGATGGAAGTGTGAGGAGAAGAATGGGGCAGAAGTGGGGAATGAAGGGGAGGCAGAGGACAGAGGTGAGTGATGGGCTGGGAAGGTCCGTGCATCATCATACACTATAACCATTCAGATATAAGGGACTTTAGGCATTAATGGGCACCTGTCCCCTGCATTAGTCTGTTAAATTGCAGGTTTATTGTACATGCTTAATAACTCAAACAGCTGTTTGATTTCATGGAAAATTCAGTCTTGAATCTGAGACCTAAACTCCGTTCTATATAGCAGTAAAAAGAGCTGAATGAAGCAAACAATATAGTTATATTTTCCCTGTAAAGTTAACCTAAAAACCTAGATGAGGCACTCGGTTAAGTACATTGAGCCTAAAAGGAGGCTCTTCCATTTTCCTCATCTCTAATCCAGTTCACTAAAAATTTGTATTCTCTTAGGAGCTGTACTGGTCTTGTAAATGGAACGCTTTGGTAAGGATCCCTTAAATTTCAAAAGTGCATTAAATTAAATTTTCACAGGAGCTAACCTAGCCTATAGAAGCTGTTCTCTGATTATTAAATTTAATATTTGCTGATCTCTTTCATCACCAATTTTCTTATTATTTTACATATTCATTCCACAGTCTCTTTTCTCTTCTACTCAAGCTTGTTTTATGTTGGTGTATGTGGGTTTCTGCTTAGCTTCTGATGCATTTTCTTTCAAGACATGTTTTCCAAGTTTCTAATATAATCGACTTTCTCACACATAAAAATTTATTAGCACTGACAGCACATTCAGTGCTATTCACACAAATAAAACACATTCCTCTACCTAACATTTTCACAATCTAGTATAGAAACAAACAAAACAACTCTCCCGTCAGGTGCCATTCTGAGTTTGAAATGAAGTAATTTTACAGAGGCCATTTTTGATAAACTTGGGGGAGGATGTGTGGTTTGAGAAAAGGTGTTTTGGCAATTCACTATTTTCAAGATTCAGGCTGTGTGGAAGAAGCTATATCAAGCACAACTGATAAGAAAATTGACTATGACCTTCCAAAGGCACCTAGAAAGAAGTGAGTCTGGCTGTGAGGTTTGCCAGTTTGATTTCTCTTTTTGTTATTGTGTACCTTTAGATAGCTCAGGAAGAAGTAGACTCTTCAGAGACTCAGCTGGATGGCTGAGTATCTTTCCCCTTGTGGAGCACTTCTGACTGCCTGGAGACTGAGGAGTAGAGGCTGGGTGAGTATAGGCATAAGCACTGAGTTTTATTTTTCCTGGCCTTGTTCTAGCTCCACTCTGCTTCAAGGTCTTGTTCCCATCCCACCTGCTACCACGGGGGCCCAGGGCTATTAGATTCTTTGGGGCCCCTTTAGCTATGGGGTGGGGCCAAAATGAGGGGTTCTGAGTGCGGGGAGGGGTGCTGCAGGTTGAGGCAGTATGGTGGGTGCAGGAGAGGTGAGGGTTGTAAATGCAGGGCCTAGGATAGGGCTGGGTTGAGGCCTTTGGTGTGCAGGAGGGGTCTCCAGGCTGCAGCCAAGAGATCTGGAGTGCAGGATGGGGCTCAGAACGGAAGGCTGGGGTAGGACTGTGGGGGTCTGGGTGGGAGTTAAGGTGCTGGAGAGGGCTCAGGCTTGTAGCTCAGGCTTAACGGAGCGGGGTCCAGGAAACAAAGAGTGCTTTAGTGTGCAGGGGAGGACTCAGTGCTGGGGCAGAGAGTAGGGTGCAGGACGCTTACCTGAGGCAGCTGCCCTTTGGTGGTGGTGGGGAAGCAAGGGCAGGGCCCCTAAAGCCCCTTTCTTAATCTGGCCCTGCCCCTACCATACTGCTCTTACCGCACATCTTCACATGCACCTCTCTCCCACACGGCCTCAATCCATTCCCCTCCCTCAAGGCCTTGCCCTAGCTTTGCCTCTTCCCACTCCCATTGCTCCCTCCTCAAGGCCCCAGCCTGCTCACTGCTGTCCACCCTCCACCAAATGCCTCCCCCAGGCACCAAACAGCTCTTTGGTGGCACCTTCAATTAGTTGGCTGGCAATACCCCAATTAGCTGATTGGATTGCCATCGAACAGCTTGTAGCTGGTGGCGTTGTGTGCCCACTGTTTTTTGTGGGTGCTCCATCCCTGGCATACCCAAGGTGTTAGCACCTATGTGTATAGGGGCCTCTTAGCCCCAAGGATGGTGCTGTGAGAGATGAAGCCCATTCATTCTATGGTTATGTGTGCATGGAGCTCTACCCAGCGTTGCTGCTGGCAGAGCTATGCAACGCGAGCTTCTCGGGATTGCAATTTGCATACTCCTGAAGCTCATTACCATAGCCACGTGAGAGTTCGGCGTTGGCAGAAGCGGGTGCCGGCACTGAAGAGGCCATGTGGATGTGCCTCTGATGGCTAAACCCCCCTCTATCACCAGTCCCTTATGCCTCAGGCATACACCAACCCTGCCCTCCTCAGAGACAGCACCCATAACCACTCATGCACAAGGCACTGGCGACAGAGGGAGGTTTAGCTGGCACAGGCACATCCACACGGCCTCTGCAGTGACAGTACCCACTTCTGTTGGCACCAGACTCTTGCATGGCTATGGTAATGTGCTTTAGGAGTATGTGAATGGGCAGCCGTTTTCAATCCCAAGAAGCTCACTTTGCACAGCTCTGCCAGCAGCAGCGCTGGGCAGAGTTCCATGTAGACCCAGCCTGTGAGTAGTCAGCGAATTGTACTTGGGAAGATGCAGTTCAGTATGCTGATGTAATAAGCTGAATACATCTTTCAATTTACTTGTCTTGCTATCATGTATAGGAACCACTGATGGAAATGGTTGAAGGTGATTTTGGTTTTGCTATGATCTGATTTATGCAGAAGTGTAATGACTAAGACGCATGATTCCCTGTAAATTAAATATTTACTCAACTTCTGTCATCCTTTGCACTTTCTCATTTTGACTCTGAAATGACAAAATAAATAAACATATTGCTCTTATAATACTTCAATTAACTGACAAATTATTGCTCCACGTGCTGGGAATGGGCAACAGGGGGTGGACCAAGTGATGATTACCTGTTCTCCTCTGCCCCTTTACTTCCATCCCTCCTCTATGAAGGTTGCTGTCCCCCAGCCTCGGTCACTTTTACTGGGCTGGGGCAGGGGAATGGGGTTCAGAATGGGTGTAGGGTGCGGGAGAGGATATAGGTGCTGTCTTGGAGGGGTCAGGCTAGGCACATGGGATTGAAGTGCAGGAGTGGTTATGGGGTGCTATGTCTGAGGGGGTCAGGGTTGGTGTAGGGGTTCAAGCTGTGGGCGGAGGGGGCCAGGGCTGGGACACGTGTGCAGAAGCGGGTTTGTGGTACTGGGTCTAGGAGGGTGTTAAGGCTGGGCCGCAGGAGGAAATGTAGGATAGTCATTCTTGGATGGGGCTCAGGGTAGTGTTTGGTACAAAAGGTGGGGTGAAGTGCTGGCTCTAGGAGGGGGCTCTGTCCTAGGGGTGTAGGGCGCTGGTTCTGGTCTGGGGCTCAGGGTTCATGGCTGGGTTTTGAAGTGCTGGCTCTGAGAGGGGCCAGGGCTGGGAAAGGGGTGCAGGAGCGGGTGCTCAATGCCAGGAGTGCAGGAAGGGGGTATGGGTGCTGGCTCTGAGACAGGGATTGGGGCTAGGGGTGCAGGAGAGTATATGGAGTGCTGGCTATGGGAGAAGTCTTGGGAGAAGCTTTCCACTGGGTGGCACTTACCATGGGTGGCTCCAGGTCAGAGGAGCAAAGAGAATGAGGTAGGCTCTCTGGCTGCCCCAGCCCCATGCCACTCCTGGAACAGC
This sequence comes from Carettochelys insculpta, assembly GCF_033958435.1. Taxonomy (NCBI): domain Eukaryota; kingdom Metazoa; phylum Chordata; order Testudines; family Carettochelyidae; genus Carettochelys; species Carettochelys insculpta. Next base: position 88,765,450 of record NC_134137.1, on the reverse strand, counting down.
CCTGGTTAGTGACCACTGATCTAATCTGACCTCCTTGAACCACGGGCTTTCACCCATTTTCTCTGCATTGAGCCTGTTTACTAGTAGTTGACTTCTTGAAGAATGGGATACAGTCTTAATATGAACACCAGCAGATTTATTTGGGTATAAAATTTTGTAGGCAAAAACCCATTTTATCAGACGCATCTGACAAAATGGGGTTTTGCCCATTAAATCTTATGCCCGAATAAATGTTAGTCTGTAATGTGTCACAACTCCTTATTTTTATGGATACACACTTAACACAGCTATCCCTCTGAAACCAATTTTAATACAAGGACTCCAAAGCTATGTCTACACGGGGATGCTACATCGAAATAGCTTATTTCGATGTAGTGAAATCGAAATAAGCTATTTCGATGAATAGCATCTACATGTCCTCCAGGGCTGGTGCTGTCGACGTTCAACATCGGCGTTGGGCAGCACTACATCGAAGTAGGCGCTGCAGGGGAGCGTCTACACGCCAAAGCGGCCCACATCGAAATAAGGGTGGCAGGAACAGCTGAAGACAGGGTCACAGGGTGGACTAGCACTTCTGGGGCAACAGCTAGCCGCTCCCTTAAAGGGCCCCTCCCAGACACACTCAGCTTGCACAGCACGTGGTCTGCAGAGCCACAGGCACGCACACCCCATCAAAGCAGTATGGACCCCCAGCAGCAGCAGCAGCAGCCAGAGGTCCACCCACCCGCCCCTGCAGGAGCAGTGCTTGCCCTGCTCAGTGCTATGCAGGAGGCAGCTGGCCACCTTTCATTCATGGAACAGGAGCTGCCCCCAGGGGAGGAGGAAGCAGCCCCAGACCTTGCTGCCCTCCGCGCCCCCACCACCCTCCACCGCACACGCCGCCGGCTGTGGAGATACCCCACGAGCACGGACTGGTGGGAGCGGCTGGTGCTCGGGAAGTGGGACAACGGGCGCTGGCTCCAGAATTTCCGCATGAGCCGGCAGACACTCCTGGAGCTCTGCCAGTGGCTCACCCCTGCCTTACGGCACCAGGACACCTCCATGCGACGTGCCCTCACGGTCGAGAAATGGGTCGGCATCGCTGTCTGGAAGCTGGCCACTCCAGACTGCTACCGATCCATAGGGCAGCAGTTTGGCGTGGGCAAGGCCACCGTTGGGGCTGTCCTCATGGAGGTAAGAGGAGCCAGGGAGAGGGAGCCCTGGGGGGGGCCTGGGGGAGCCCTGAGGGGGGGAGCCCTGGGGTGGAGGGCCAGACACACCCTGCACACCCCTCACTGGTGCTCTCTCATGTCCTTCCCCTGCAGGTTGTCCACGCAATCAATGCCCTGCTCCTCCACAGGCTCATGCGGCTTGGGGACCCGGATGCTGCCATTGCGGAGTTTGCCAGCCTGGGCTTCCCAAATTGCTTTGGAGCTCTGGATGGGACCCATATCCCCATCCGTGCCCCGAAGCACAGCGGAGGACGTTTCCTCAACAGGAAGGGCTACCATTCGGTGGTCCTGCAGGCCTTGGTGGACAGCTGGGGCCGCTTCCTGGACATTTATGTTGGCTGGCCTGGCAGCACCCACGACACCCAGGTGTTCAGAAATTCGGGCCTGTGCTGCTGGCTGGAGGCGGGGACCTACATCCCCCAGCAGGAGATCCCTGTGGGGGACACCACCATGCCCCTGTGTCGTCGCAGATGCGGCGTACCCCCTCCGGCCCTGGCTCATGCACCCTTACATGGGCCATCTCACAGCCAGCCAGGAGCGGTTCAACACGTGGTTGAACCATGCGCGCCAGGTGGTCAAGCGCACTTTCGGCCACCTCAAAGGGTGCTGGAGGTGTCTCCTCACCCGCCTGGATGCAGGCCCCACCAACATCCCCCAGGTTGTGGGCGCGTGCAGCGCACTCCACAACCTGGTGGAGAGCAAGGGAGAGGCCTTCTTCCAGGGCTGGGCTGCGGAGGCTGGCAGGGCTGATGTGCAGCCACCCGCTGCCCCCAGTCGCCAGGTCGACCCCGAGGGGATCCGGGTCCAGGAGGCCCTGTGGGCCCATTTTGACGAGGCTGTGGGGTGAATGCTGGCAGGCTACCCACTGCACCCCCCCATCCTCCACAACACTCCCTGCCCCCACGCCCACACCACAGAGCACCCAAGAGCACCCCCCCCAGCTTTCTTGCAAATAAATGGACGTGTTGTTTGAAACCAAACACTGCAATCTCTTATTAATAAAATATATATATATAGAAAAAAAGGGGGGAACTATTTACATGGGGGGCAGGTAGCAGAACAGAACAGGGGTGCAACACAAACTATATACAAATAATGGGGGATATGTACAAAGGGGGGGGCCACGTCCTCGGCCCCGCACCCCTAATGTCCAGTGCCCGGGGTTAGAGGGCACGACCCTCGCCTTGGCCGGAGCCCTGGCCGAGGCTGGGTGGGGGCCGGGCGAACCGGCAGATACGGCCGGCCGGTGTCTGCAGGCCCCAGGTCCCCCTTGGCGGCAGGCCCCAGGGTGGCGGACAGTGGAGGGACGGCGGTTGGAGCGGCGGGCAGCGTGGAATGGGGGGCCAGGTGTTCCGCGATGCGCTCGAAGGGCTGCATGAAGGCCCCCAACGCCTCCTGGCACTAGGCCAGCGCTCGCTCTTGTAGCTCCAGCCGCCGCTCCTCTACCCGCAGGCGCCGCTCCGACACCTCCAGCTGATGCTGGAGGGTCGCAAGCAGCTGGGGGTCCGTGGCTGTCCGCAGGTGGCTCCTCCTCTGTTGGCCTCGTCCTGGGGCTGGTCAGTGCTCTGCCGAGGGGCTGGCTTGCTGGGATGGCCCTGGTGGGCTCTCTGGGACCACTGACACCTCGCTGGCATTCTCCGGGCCCTCCGATGATGCAGCTGTGGAACACAGGGGGGATGAAGAGTGGAGACAGCCGTTAGTGTGGGCCCTGACCCGTGGCCCTTGTCCCCCAACCCCTCTGCTGCTGGTTCCCCACCCCCGTCCCCGTGAGATGCTGCTGCTGATGATGGGTGTCCCACCCCCTGCTCCCCCCACCCCCAGGGATGGGGCATGGCGCTGTCCTGATGGGGGGCAGGGGGTGATGCACTCTTCTGAGGGACATGCCACTGCTGTCCTTGGGGCCACAGTCATCTGGGCATGTGGAGGGCCCTGGTCATGTCTCTTGTCCCCGCCCCTTAACCCCGGGGGTGTGCACCGGGGGGGTATATACCTGACAGTCCGCTCCCACGGTCAGGGGACACCCGCTGGGCGGACGCCCTGCTGGAGCTCCGGGATGGGAGGGCGATCCGGAGCCCCCTGTCGCTGGAGAAGTCCCCCTCCTCCTCCGGCATCCCAGGGGTGGGCTTCTGGGGGGGCCCCTGGGGTGTAGGGCTTGCCTCCGGGGCGGACTCCATCTCCGGGGCCTGCTGGGGCTCGTCGGCCGAGGTATCAAGAGTGGCCGAGGGTAAGGAGGTGTACCGGGGGCCCAGGATAGCCCTGAGCTCCCTGTAAAAGGGGCAAGTGGCGGGGGCAGCCCCAGATCGGCTGGCCACATCCCGGGCCCGGGCGTAACCCTGCCGCAGCTCCTTAACCTTACTCCTGACATGGTCAGGAGTGCAGGCAGGGTGACCCCGGACAGCCAGGCCCTCGGCCAGCCGAGCGAACGCATCCGTGCTCCGCCTCTTGCTCCCCATTACCTGGAGCACCTCCTCCTCGCCCCAGAGCCCCAGCAGGTCCCAGATCTCAGCCTCCATCCAGGAGGGGCCCTGCTGCCTCTTCCCAGGCTGGCAGCCAGCCTGGGAGCCCTGGCTCCCCTTGGGGAGGGGTGCCCTGGGGGTGCTTGGGGGACTTCCTAGCGGCCATCAGTGCAGGGTGGTGGGTTGGGGCTGCTGTGAGGCGTGCAGGCTCGCTGCGTGGCAACGCTGCTGCCTGCACGCACTCTCAGTTTCCTGCACAGGAACGCAGGGGGCAGGGAGCTTTAAGGGGCTGCTGCACGCGGCGACCATAGAGCTCAGGGGCTGGAGAGAGCGTCTCTCAACCCTCAGCTGATGGCCGCCATGGTGGACCCCGCTATTTCGATGTTGCAGGACGCGGATCGTCTATACGTGCCCTACTTTGACATTCAACGTCGAAGTAGGGTGCTATTCCCCTCTCCTGATGGGGATAGCAACTTCAACGTCTCGCCGCCTTACGTCAATTTCAACTTCGAAATAGCGCTCGCCACGTGTAGACGTGGCGGGCACTATTTCGAAGTTGGTGTGGCTACTTCGAAGTAGCCGGCTCTTGTAGACGCAGCTCAAGAGACAGAAGATCCGTGATTTCTCTTAGTAGCTTGTTACAGTGGTTACTGACCCTTACTGATAAAAATATGTGCTTAACTTCTAATTTGAATCTGTCTGAGTTGAGTTTCCTGCTGTTAGTTCTTCTTATGGCTTTAAAAAAACCTTTAGTACCTGGTATTTTCTCCCTGTGAAGATACTTATGTACTAATCATGTTACCTCTCCACCTTCTTTTGTATAAGAAAAAGCAGTCTGAGTTCTTTAAATCTTTACTGGTAAGGCATTTCACAAGCCCTCAAATTATTTCTGTGGATGTCTTCTGCACCATCTTCAATTTTCCAACATCTTTGGGGATTAAAAATGAATCCTAGAACTGATGCAGTATTTCAGTATCAGTTTCACCCATATCATGTACAAAAATTACCCATGTTTAAAAAAAATAAAATCATCTTCCGACTGCTTCTAATGTCTCTTCCATTGTTTATATATCCAAGGAGCACATGCACCCTTTTCTTGCCACAGCACAAATTCTCTTTTTATTATAAGCTTGCTGAAATCTTGTTATGGGCCAAGGTAATTTCATATTAAAAACAGCTATATGAACGAATCATCCATTTAAGTCCATTGTAGGAAATAGTTAAGCGGCCACACCTCAAATAAAGCCTAATAGTGTCTCCCCAGAAACTATCATAAGATAAGAAGGAGGTACAACTGGGTATTTTGACCAGGAGAGAAGGGGAGGGTCTCACAGCATTTGAAAACAGGGTAAATGAAAAAGAGAATTTGAAGGAGTTGCCAAAACATGTAGCTGACCGTAGAAGAAACCTAGTGAGAATTTTTTGATGTGGGGAGTGGGCTGTCTAGACTGCCATTGTTACTGTGACCAAAGGAAGCTGTTTCTTGCTATTCTATTCCCACTGCATCCAGAGATACAAGACTTTGTATGGTCTTGTAAATAAACAAAACTGCACCAAAGACATACCTATGACCAATTTCCACTCCCAACTGAAAAATTCACAGGGGTCTAAATTTAGATTAGCTGCTTGGGTCAAAAAGAGGCAGCAATATTGAGTTGTTTTTTCTAGTATGATCCCGAAATCCTTTTAAAGCTTGCCACTTTTCAGGAGAGTCCTTGTAGTTCCAACAGTCCTCTGTTTTGTCAGTATGGTCTTTATTCCTTGATGCATAACTTTGCTTCTGGCTGAACTAATACCCATTTTGTCTGAACAAGCCCCGTTTACCTCATGATCCTGACCACCCTGTATGACAGTCCTGCCCTCATTAACCATTCCACCAGCCTCTGTGTCATCTGCAATTTTATCAGTAATGATTTTATATTTGTTTCCAAATCATTAATGAAAATGTTAGGCAGTATAAACCCTTGTGGTGATGATGAATATGATTATCTTCTATGGGAATTGTGGTTCCTCAGGTGGCTGATAAAGCCTGTCCTTGAGCCAAAAGTTCTCTTGCAGTGAGAACAGATGTTTCCAGGTGCAGCAGGAGGCTGTTGACCATGACTGAAAGCCAGTGTCCCCTTCCTCCTGTGCCTCCAGTTCTTTTCAGCTTGTTAGCAAGCAAGTTCAAAATGCAGGGGACCATTGTATTGTACTTCTCCCCATTTTGAGCAATCCTGGATGAGTGCCTCCCAAGTGTCATTGTTAATGTTGCACTTCAAGTCATCCTTCAGCAAGTCCTTGCAATGCTTCTGTTGGCCTTCTACATTATGATTCCCTTCCCTGAGCTGAGAGAATGGGACCTGTTTTGTGAGGGGATGTTCTGGCATCTGGACAATGTGACCAATCACATACTGATGGGTGATTTTTGCCTCAATATTAGTAGTCTTTGCCTCTTCTACAGTACTAATGTTGGTGTGTCTGTCTTCCCATTTGATCTTCAAGATCTTGCTGAGGCAGTGTTGGTGATGCCATTCAAGGACTTTCCTACGAGCAGTTGGGAATAAGGGGACTTTGAAGTAGCCGGGGTCCTTTCGAAAAGGAGCCCTGTCTGGATGAGCTGCGCGGTGGCGAGCCGCATTAATTTTGAAGTGGCTGCCCACATGCTAATGAGGCGCTGAATATGTATTTCAGTGCTTCATTAGTAAACTTCAAAATGGCAATTTGCATGGCCATTTCAAAGTTTTGGGCTAGTGTAGACATAGCCCCTGAGGTAAGTTGGGCTGGTACTAGAAGAGTTATGTGTGTGCAAGGCCATCTATCTGCCCATTGCAACTCAGTAACCACATTCCTGCAAATCTATCTACAATGTCCTGCACATTGCTGAGAGTCATAGTCCTGCGCAGCAGGAGATGATTAATGGCTTGTAACAGGGACGGTCCAGCAGACCCTGTTAGAAAGGGGGAAAAGGCACCTCAGGCCTGCAACCTGAGCGAGGGGAGAGAGGAAAACAGCTGTTTCAGCATGCAGGTGAGAGCAACTGCACTTAAACAATAAGAGCCAGCTGATCTCACTGCTGCATGCTGGCTGGACATTAAAAGCCTTCCTAGTCAAATAAAAAGGAGAGAGGGGAGGTGGAGAACATAGGGTTGTAGTTGGATAAGGAATCTGGGACAGGTTTGTAAAGACAACTGGGGAAAGAATACCTGGGCTCTCTTCCCCCAGAGAGGCTGAAAGCAGTGGCTGGAGAAAAGAAAGACTGACCAACTGATGCAGAACACAGGTGGGTGTAGCCTAGACTTGCCAGATGGTGGGTCAGGAATGAGACCTGAGTGGGACAAGGGGAGACCTTGCCACAGGCTATGTGCATGGCAATGGCCTCCAGTGTGGATTCCACCTCTCCAAAATGACTTCCTGCTGACTGGTAGCAAAGCTTGCTTTTTCAGCTGTCTGTTCAGCTCCCATCCTGAAGCCTCTGTGCAGGAGGGCTGAGGCAAATTTGGCTCACAGATCCATGAATGTGGCATTTCCACCTCTTGCTGTCCAAAACCTGTATTACAAGGTGATCTTAATAGTCAGTACTCCTTTTTTGAGCCCAGATGCAGTGTTCCACCACCTACAGAACTCTGATTACCATCAACAACCTTTATTTGGTTTTTGATATATTCCTTTTCTCAAATAATCCATCATGCCCCTCAGTGTTTCAGTTCTTTCTGTGGGTCTGCAAATACCAGAGACTTGAGGAATGCAATAACAAAGAATGCTGTAGACACAGGCTGTAGAACAGGCTCCATGCCTCTGTCACAGATGGTGACAAGGCTGTTCCCCTCTCTGGCACTTTGAGTGCAGAAGGTAAGGGCCTGTAAGAATTTCAAAGTATCCTGCCACTAAAGGCATCTGCTTAAAAACCTCCCCAAGCTCACAGATTTCCTGACCTTTAGAGACATGTTGCCACCACCCAAATGCAACCCCCTCTTTTGAAAACCAAGACAGACATACTAGAGATGTCTCCCTGTAAGGTAACCCCAAACTCTTAACCATCCCTCAGAAAAGAGACTGGAAACAAACTGCAAATTTCTTAATAGCTGTCTTTTCAGTCACAGGCAGGTGTGTACACAACCTCTTGCCTTCTGGGACAAAGGGCTCACACTGTATTAACAAAACAAGGAAGATATACTTGGTAAGTATACCTAGTTGCTAAGTGTTAGAACAACTGAAAAAAGGTAGATTTAAAATAAAGAAAATTGCACCCCTGGGATTTACTTTAAAAGCTGCTGTGTATGGGGTGGGGGCCATACACAAATCCATTCAGTAAAGTCCTGAAAACCAAACCCAAACAATAATAATAATAATAATAAAAAAAAAAAACCTGACCAGATCCATTAAATATCCACTTCCTGCTTGTGTACCTGTTATTCCTCTCCAGATATGGATATTACTGAAAAATTCCACTCCTGACTTAATGCATCTCTCTCAGTTCACCTTTTCCTACCCAAAGGACTGCAGCAGCAGATGACTGCTTCAGTTCAAAAAAACACTCTTCCCATTGGCTCACCTGGCTCCTGGAGACTTTCAGGGATCTACTATCTCTGGGTTTAACCCCTTACGGGCAGTTTAGTTAACTGAATACCGGGATGTCTAGAAAAGGTAGTAGCCCTCCAATGTCACAGATTGCAGACAGTGAAAAGTGTTGTAGGGGCTTCTCAGCCTATTTTAAAAAGTTGCATAAACAATGTATGGATGGCATTATTAGGTGGAAAATATGGGCTCTTGATCTGCTGTTTCAAGTCACTCCTGCATGGCCCATTTCTACCACACAATGCATTGCAAAAATGTTCCCAAAGGCAGTGGGTCAGACAGTGGTGTATGGCATGCTGGGATGCTTGCTTGTGGTATATTGCACGAAGCATCAAAACACTCACTTCCTGGTGAGTATGCACAAAGGGAAGTATTTACCAGCTTGATAGGTAGAAAGATCTAAATTTTCTTCTGAGGGAAGCATGCTGCCTATTATGCACAAGCATGAACTGTATATTAAGTGTAAAGCTGCTGCGTTTATGTAACTTGTTACAACCAAAGTCTGTGGTGTAGAGATGGCCTTATGAGTAGGGTGACCATATCTCCCTCTCGCAAATATGGAATCTGGCTGCAGCAGGGATGGGGCAGCCATGATACTTTCCAGAGAGAGCTGCAAGAATGGGGCAGCTGTGGTGCTTCTCCCTTCCCCTGCCTCAGTGGCAGGGACAGTGCATCCACACCGCTTTCCCTGAGCCTCAGTGGCAGGGAGGGGGTCCTAACTGGGCCCTTTTTTAAAATAAGTAGGGACACCTTTTTGGTGTCTCAAATATGGGACCATCCTGCCAAATACAGGATGGATGGTCACCTTAAGTATAAGCCTTCTGGGAAAAGGAATGTGCTTTTATGGTTATAAAGTGCTATGTTAATTAATGATATTCAGGGGTAGGGAACCAGGATCCACTAATCTCTAGAAAAGACCAGTCATGGACCACACACAGCCGCACAGGAAGAAAAGCGGGAGTGAGGGCAGGGGCTAAGAGTTTTCCCTAGTCTTTGAGATTAAGGTTGTCAACTTTCCTGACCATATGCTATTGCTCAGAATGGCAACAGTGTATGCTCTACCCAGCCAGGAGAGCTGACAACCATATAAGTGGGATGGGCCAAAAAAATGAGGGGTTCAGGATGCAGAAGAGGGCTCCAGGCTGGGGTAAGGTAAGGGCTCTGACTGGGCATGTGGGTTCTGAGGTAGGGCTTGGGGTGAAACATTTAGGGTGTGGGATAGGGGCTGAATCTCCACCACATAAGTTTCGAAAGATCAGGTTAGGTAAATAGCTGTTAGGGATGATCTAAAGCAGGGGTTGGCAACCCCCTGCGCACCACTCTGCATGTGAGTCAACTTAGAGTGGCCTGTGTCAAGGGTCTTGGCCCCACCCCTCCTGTCGCATGCAAGTGGAAGGGGGTTGGAGCACAGGGACAGACACAGCTCCTCCAGAGTCCCCTGCTGCTGAGCCAATTCTGTGGGGCTGGGGACCTGCCCATGGGATGCTGGGGTGTGGAAGCCTCTCTGCAAGACCAGGGCCAGAGCTCCATTACTCCTGAGACTCCTCCGTGGGGCTAGAGCCCCCACTGTGGCACAGGACCAGGATGGGAGTCCCCCCTCCTGCTATGGAGATCTGGTGTGGATCTGGGCCAGAGAGCAGGGCCACACCACATGGCTGGGGCCAGACTCATCCTCTGGAGCTCCAGTTGGGTTGCAGGGCTAGGGCAAGAGTCCCCCTTCCTCCCTCTGAGACCCCCCTGCAGGGTAGGGCCAGAACCTATCTCCCCCGTGAGCCTCTTCACCTAGGCCAGGAGCCCCTGACATAGCACAGGGTTGGAACCCCTCCTTTTCCCACTGGAGCCCAGTGTGGTGCTGGGAACAGTGTCCACCATTCCCTCCTGGAGTCCCCTCCACAGGGCCAGAGCCCCCCCACCTCCCTTAGCCTCCTCTGTGGGGCTGCAGCTGGAGCCCTGCTGCAAAGTCCCCCACTATGGGGCTGGAACCTCCTGCGGGCTGTAAGTATGACTATTAGTGACTCCAGCCATACAATGAGGTCAAAAATTCAAATTTTGGCACTATGTTCCGGAAAGATTGCTGAACCCTGATCTAGATGGTGCTTAGTCCTGTGAAGAGTGCAGGGTACTGGACTCACTGACCCTTCATGGTTCCTTCCATTTCCAGAATTGTATGAAATCTGACTATTGTTTGTTTTACTCTTCTACCCAGTTATTCGCCATTTGTGGGGAAAGTTGGAAAACCAAAAAAGGAAGCAGCAGGCAGGTTTGGTAGCAATGTGGGAGTAAAAGAAGAAAAGTAGTGGGGCCCTTGGGTATCAGCAAAAATGGGAATTCCATAGCAGAAATGATAGATTCTGGTGTTAGAAAACTATGGAATATACAGGTGCCTGAGAGTTCCCTTTTCTCAAATGCATTGTTTCAGACTTGAGAAGCTATCAATCCATTGGATTATGCTCACTTTAGATTATTATTACAGTGTTTTTTTTTTTTTTTCTTTCCTGGGGAAAAAAGGTGGCAGACATCAAGCCCCCAACCATCCTCCCCCACCACCCTGCCTCAAGCCTCTCCCCACACAGCCTCAATCTGCAACCCTCTCTTCCTAAGGCTTAATTCCTCCTCCCATGGCACCCAAACTGCCTCCCAGGCTTCACCCTCCCATAGCCCGAATGCCCTCCCTCCCTCTCCTGCAGAAACATGTTCCCTCAAGGCCTCTCTGAGTCCTAAATCAATACCCTCCCCCAAAACCAGGCACCTCCAGGGTCCACTCTAAATGAATGCGCTCCCCATCCTCCAGAACCAGACAAAATCAATTTGTTTTGGGAATAAGGGAATTCTGAGGTGTGGGATTTATTTTGAAGTGGGCACCTGTATACAGCTAGTGCACAGTTGGAAAGCACTTCTGAAGCGCAGAGAGCCACCATTATGCCAACGAGGCCCTGAATACATGTCAACACCTCATTAACCTGTTCCAAAGTGCCCCATTAATTTGCCCCTTCCAAAAGGGAGGGGCATGTGTACACACAGCCCTCGTGGCTGCAACAGTTTTGAAATAAGCCAAGGGCTCTTTCTAAATAGCAGCTGTGTTGTGTTGTGTGCACACTCGCAGTTAGCTCAAAGTACCTTGGCTGCTAGGTACTACCCGTTGCCTAGTCTTGTGCTATTCCCTCTTTTTCTTGAAGTCCCAACTGATACCTTCGGCCCTACCGCGCCTCCACGTCTATGAAATACCCACCCCGAGGTCGCTTTGGGAGCGCTGCGCCAGCACCTAGGAGAGGGCGCTCGCCCTTTGCACCCATGCCTGCTGAGGGCTGCGGAAGGCCGAGTAGGCAGCAGCTCACCCCCCGTCCGCCTCTGGGCGCTGCAGCCACGGGAACACACCAGCACGCGGGAGACTGGCGAGACTCGACGGGCGGGCTCGCGCCCGGATTTCCCGGGGCGGGGGCGAAGTGGGCGCTGTCGCGCCTGCGCAGTGGCGCGCTGAGTGTCTGACACTCGGAGGGGGTGGGACCGAGGCGGCTGCGCTGAGGGCGGCGGCTGGCAGGCGAACTGCGAGGGGGAAGCGGTGCCAGCCTCGCCCCCTGCAGCGGGCGGGCGCCCAGCGCGGGACCCCCACAGATACACACGCTCGCCCCGGTCCGCGGCGCGGCCCTTCCGGGACTGGCCTCCTCCCAGGAGGGGTCCGCGCGGGCGCCGCGGCCCTCGCTGCCGCCGGGGGCAGAGCCCCCTATCCCGGTGGATGTGCAGCGCCCGCGTTGCCGCTTGCGGCCTCCCCATGGCCGGGCCCCGGCGGTGAGGGCAGTGGGAGCCGCCTGCGTCCGCGTCTCGCCGGGGAGGCAACTGAGCCGCCAGGGGGCGGGGAGAGGGATGTGCGCGGCCGCCTCCGCCGCAGGAGCCGCCGCCGAGACAGGGGCTGAGGGCGGCTTCTTTTTCGCTTCTTCCGGCGGGTGCTGCCCGGCACGGGCCGCGGAGAGCTCAGCCATGGGGCTCGGCGCGCTGCCAGGGGCGGCGGGGCCGCCACCGCCGGGCTGCAGGGACCGCTACCAGCTGCTGCTCTCGGGCCGGGCCCTGGCAGACACGTACCGCAAGATGTACACGTCGGCGCTGAGCGACAGGGATCCGGGAAGCCACCCGAGCAGGTAACGCAACCCTAAGCTCTGCCCCCCGCCCAACCCGTAGGTAGCCACCTGGCGTGCAGTGCAGGCTTCGCCTTAGCTGCCTGGGCGCTCCTAGGACAGAGAACTAATGTGCCCCTTCCGGGTGGTAAGGCACCTCGTTTTTATTCAAGGCCTCTGCGCATCTAGCTCCCAGACTGCTCATGGCAGAGGGATTCTGATAGGTAGTATGTCCCATTTGCTGTCTTCTGCACCTGGGTGGATTACGCACCCACTTGCCATGCTCCCCTCTGGAGTCAACAGGCAGGTAGGACCCCTTCCCCCTCAGGACCCAGAGCTGGAAAATGAGCAAGCCAGATGATAACACCAAAACCTCTATACTCTGGGATGGGCCCAGAGCCACCATACAGAAAACATTCTTATACCCCTCCCCAGGGTGCCACCTGGGAACAGCGCTCAACCCCTTCCTTGCTGGAATCCCTCAAACAAATGATCTGTCCCAGTAACTACTTAGGACAGGATCATTCTGATAGTCAGTATGTCCAATTTAATGTTTCCTCTCCTGGATAATGTACTTACTCTGCAACTGTAACCTGTGCCAGCCAGCTCACTTGCCTCCTGCCCTACCCAGTGCCTCTGGACAGGCAAGGTGCTCTTCTCAGCTGCATCTGCCTTGGCATGTTTTGTACTTACTCTTTAACTTCCAGGCAGATTACACAGCTGGTGTCTTCAGTTCCTGGGCAGGTGTGAGGCACTCCATCTATCTTTTAGGCTGTTGTGTACACTTGCCAGCTTTTGCTGTTAACAGGTGTTTAAATTCTTCCTCTCTGAACAATTGCAAGTTTGAGTGTGAACCGTTCTTTGTTGGCAGGCTTACTCTCCTGCTGAGAAGGTGAAAGCAGCTTGTGCGGGCTTTGAAGTGCCAACAAACAGCATTCATAAGTGTGTTAACACAGCCTTGTTGCTAAAAGCTTTATAGTGTAGACAGTCTTAATTTGCCATGGACAGACATGGGCTGTCTCCACTCCCCAGTCATTGTTCCCTCTCCAAGGCAGGTTCTGTGCACAGGTACTTTGACTTAAGGCTCATCCCTGGGGACTTATGGGCTTTCTAAGCCTGCTTCCCCTGCAGTGCTTGGCCTGGTGCGCTGACTTTGTGCGGGTATCATGCTCCCATCCGATGCTCCTGTCTTCAGGCTCATTTTACAACCCTTTACCTTCCTAGACAGATGCCCTCCCCGCAAGCTGTAATTCATCGGGTGGGGGGAAATGAGAAGGATGCAGGATTGGGATGGAGGCTATCGCTCCAGATTGCTTTCTTGCCCCACAACAGCACCACAAACATGTGAACTGCTAGGAAGACAGGATGGTGGTAGAGGCACGCTATGTAGTCTGTCCTGCTCATCAGAAGCAGCTGTGGGAGATTGCATGGGCGTAATCTGCAGCAGTGATGCAGGGAGAGGAGGGAAGGCTGGATATGGGTCTTATGCCAGCTCTGGAATCCGTTAAAGTCAGTTAACTGGAAACCTGTGGGGCTGGTGTGGGGGGGAAGGTGGCTTGCACAATCTGGGTTCTGACCTTTTATTCTCTGGCTTTAGATGGTGGAGGTCAGCTCATGTTGTCAGCAGCTGCTGTTGCAGGTGAAGCCAGCTGCTGAGATGCCCCTTGAGGTGCTGCCCAGAACTTGGGGCAGGGCAGAGTGGGGCTTGTTGCAACCAAAATACTCATGGCCCCCTTTGGGTTTAGGGCAGCCTCAACCCTGCACATGACTATTTCTTGCTGTGGGCTGCAGTTTAGAGATGTGGAGATGTTGCATCTTGCACTGGGAAACAGAGGCTGCAGTGCCTGATTCTCCCATTCACCACTGAAGGGGACAAGCATTAATGTGCACATTGACAATTTAGGCCCTGTCACCTCCATGACAGTTGTGGCGTCTCTGCTCAGAGTCAACAGTGAGTTCCTGGGGAATTGGGTGTTGGGGCCACCAAATGAAAATGACCTAAGGGGGCAGGAGCAAGTAGGGTGCTTGCTTCTCCTCAGGCTGGGTCACAGCAAGGGACCTGGTGGCTGCTGCCGTTTAATGCAGGACAAGGGAGAATGTTAGGATGAATCCCTTTGGTTTCATCTTTCCAGGGAGTGACGTCTGTGTACATCCTTCACTCTTATCTGGGGAGATTGCTGAGGATTTCAATGACATGTTTGCCTGTCTCCATTTGGAGACCCTCTTAAATACAGGAGCTGGAAGGAAGAGGAGGAAGCTGTATTTATTTGCTGCATTAAGTTGAATGAAATTGTGATTCTAGGATGAGCGGAGACTGAAGAAATATTGCCCTTACCTAGTAAATGCTGGTAGAACCTTTTTTAGTTTTTTAAATTTTTCTGTAACAGTTTGAATTTACTTACTCAAATTATTTCCACCTTTTGAAAGAATATGGGTTCTGGTCTGTTAATTAATTTTAGCCAGTGCATTTGTGGGAGAGAAGTGTTTTTGCAAACACTAAGAATAATGCAATTTCTGATTTATCTGATGGCCAGTAGGTGGCTCTGGGCCCTTGACCTTATTGCATGTTTTTGTGCACCACCTGATTCTATCTAAGCTGTATTGTCAAGAAACTGTAATATTTGAAACAGCATTCGTGTAAACCTTGCTGCTCTTGTTAGGCCTTCATTCTGTGATTCTGTATTTCTCTGTTTTAATTTCTTATAATGAGCCTTGAAAATGGATTTAACTTGATGTGGAACTACAAATGTTAAACTTAGGAGATTCAAGGTCAGCCTTAATTATATGGTTATTGCAAGGTGTCATGAGAGAGTAGAATTAATAGCCTGGCATCTTATCTTCATGTTACTATACCTTAACATGTTTTGAGTTTCTTCTACATTTAAGATTGTCTGCATTTGGGTTTGTTATGGTTGGTTTTGGAATAATGCTTTTTTGCCATGAATTTTACTCTTAAAGTCCAGATAAGTGTGTGTTCTCTTTGAACTCTGGTTCAACATGATATTTTTAAATTAAAAGTTTCTTACATGAAACTTATAAACAAACTTAAAGATGATGGCTTGTGGTTTCTAAGAATTGAAGATATGTAATATGTCAGTCTTAAGCTATTTGAAAATTGTAAATAAAAGGCTGGATTCATTGCAATGATTTGGCTGCTTTGAATCATTTTGGAGCAGTACAAAGAAACGAGAATATATTAGCTAGGTCAATAAAAGTTTACAGCTGCTTTATGTTGCTAGAGCAGTGCAAGCATCAGAGTGAATTTGGCGCATATTTGCTAGTGGACCTTGTAAAGAGCAGTGACATTCCTTTCCAGTGCAGTGACAACAGCTATGCCATCTCGCAATAGGAACTCTTCACAAACAAAAACCCCAGGGACTCTCTCGTGCTAACTCATTAAGACCAACAGAACTGTGGCTTGCAGCTTTTCTGTAAAAGAAGAGTGGTGGCACTCCGTACTATGTCTGTCATAATAGAAGTGCTTTTCTTATTTTTTGTTTTTTTAAAATAAAGGTGCTGGTACTCAACTGGCATGCTGCTCCCCCCTCCCCCACCAATCCTGTGGCTAGAGGCTGCCGACGTGCCGGTACTCAGTACCAGCATGAAAAAAAAGCGCTGCATAATAGTGCCGTGTCCCAAGTTACTAACCTCATTTTGCCTGTAGTCATAAGAAGCTGGGTGAAAAATTGAGTTTTGAATGCTTTTAATTAAATATTTGCTAAAAGTATCCTTTTTCATCTTTCATCATAACTAGATGCATAAGTTAATAATTTTGACTACATTAGGTTACTACTAAGCTAATATAGACGATGTGAGTTTTAGACTGAAAAGCCTGCTGTTCCGCTATTAAAATCTTTTAGGGTATCCATTTCAAATAAATTAAATTATAATCCGATTTAGACTTGACTTGTAATTCTTAGAAATTTCTTTCTGAATTCAGAAAACACTGTATTTTGAGGCATGGCATACTAATTTTCTTGCATAATGAAAATACTGATTTTTTTTTTCAGTGCACAATTGAACTCAGTTGTAACGGTGAGGCTCTAACTAATGCTTCTGATAGTCAGAGTTATCATAAAACCTTGCTTTTTTACTCTTTGTTAGAAATGAAAGCAATGTTTGCTTGACCAGCCACAGGAGTCGCACAGCCATACAGAGTTAAATACTGATTATTCAGTAATCATGCACTAAATTTATGAATGTACACACACTGGTGGTTTGTACTAGTTATCATCTGAAAGGAGTGAGTGATGAATCTTTTCAGAATGTTATAGAACAGTAGACTTTGAAGCAGACGTAAGGTTGTTTCATATTTCTTATGAGAGGTTAAGTACTTCTGCAATTTAACAATGATGTTTTAGTATGCACCATTAGCAAAGTTCATAAAGTATAGTTTTTTTTTAAAGAACTTGGCATAACATTATGACTAATACCAAATTTCTTGACAGTTGCTTAAATTAAAATTCATTAAGACAAATGATTTTTTGCTAAGCTTGTCCTGTTTTTTGTTTTACAATATTAGGAAATGTAAAAAAGAGTACTGTTGTGGCTTGAAACCTTTCTTAGACAGGCATATTATTGAAAAGTGAATTTAAATTTTTAAAAGCTCAGTCAAGTTGTAAATCCATTACAATAAAATATATTAGTTAAACATTAATCAATAGCTGCCTTTCTCTCAGTTTAAGACTTTCTTGCTCCTAAGCTTATCCTCCGTACTAGATTGCCTAATTAAAAAGAAGCTGATTTCTTGATTTTTCAGTCAGTTCTTTGGGTTGGTTGCCAAAAGTTACTGTTGGAGCTAGACTACCACCCATCTCTTTTAATGGATAGCTGCATGTCTTCTGCAACAAATTGTTTACCAATACATGTTTTTTTGCATTTGCAATCTGAGTCTGAATATCTCCCTCAGACGAACAATGCACCACTGACTGGGCTGGCTCTAGAGTGTTTTATGAGTTGACATAATTTGTGGAGAAAGGTTACTCAAACACACTGTACCCATCCCCACCCTCCTCCTGCCACTTCCAGTGTTTGGTGAAGACTTTGTACAAAGATGTTTACTATGTTCAGATTTGGAAGACTTTTCTGTGTTTTTTCACACTAAAAGCAAACCAATACTTGTCATTTTTTAAAACATTAGGCTTCTTTTTACCTTGAGGTTCAGAACTTTTTTACTTTCATTGCTACACCACTGGTAACACTGGCAGCTTGAGCAATATTTAGTCAGAACAAATGGACAGAATTATAGGTTATACAACAATGTTAATAAGCTAGTGAGATACTGGTGTTTTTTTTTGAAAAGTTAATGCATTATATGACCACATTTTCCCTTCCTTTTGTAAAATAAGATTTACTAGCTTGTTCAGAGTTGATTTTTTTTCTAGTGTAAAACTCTGGCCAATTTAAATTACATATTAATAATTGTATTTTATTGGAAAATTGACAAAAGCTGTTGAAGGCAGTGGTGTTGTGGCAGTGTTGATCCCAGAATATTAGAAACAAGATGGGTGAGATGATATTGTTTATTGGACCAACTTCTAGTGAGAGAGATGAGGCGTTCAACAGATCTTTTGCATATTTAAGGATATTCAGAATTTGGGAATAGTAGCAAATTGTTTAATTGCAACTTTTAAACATCAGGTTTTAATCTTTTTTGGTGTTACTTAATCCCCACCAGTAGATGAACACATTTATTTTTGGCTCATCTCTTGTCTGACCCTATTTCACAAGGTGTACCAGAACAGGATGACATGTATCAGAGAGATACACATGACTTCTTATTGTTTCATCAAAGGATGGGTAGCTTAAAAAGGTGTAGGTCATAGAAATTCTGTCTTGGTTCAAGAGACTGTGTTGACCTACCATGTTACTTAAAAATACATTAATTGTTAAAATTGTGAAGAATCAAGTAAACTGGTAGTAAATGTTGGAAAGGAGGATGAATGGAAGTTGTGATGGAAGGAGATGTAGAAAAGCATAATTTGAATAACTACTTCTGAAGCTGATGCTGTTTAAAGTGATAAACTCAGTTATGAGTGATTCAGAATCAAGCAAGGTTTTTAAAAATATAACAGTACTTGAAATGTTGGGTTTACAGTGGGGACATTGAAGTTATATGTGTAGTTTTAGGACTAAAAACCATCATCTTGTTTTGAAATGTGAAGAAGTGAAACAAGCCTGACTTAGAAATTGCAAGGGGCATTTTTTGTGTGTGTGGTTTTTTTGGTTTTGTTTTGCTTCCTAAGGCTTATTTAAAACTATTTCAGTATTTAAACAGGAAGCTCTGCATCCCTGCTTCTGCAGAGTGTGTGTGTGGGGGAGGGGGGGCAACCATGGCCACTGCCCTGTGACAGACTGCATCCCTTGGAGGACAGGGTGCAATGTGGGAGCGAGCTGCTGGCAGGAAGGGGCAGGGCTTGTTGAGGAGATGAACACGTCCCTCTCCCCCACTCCAGTCCCAGGCTGCTGGGACTCCTCGGCTGGATTGTGACTATGCTGCAGCTATAGATGGCCTACAGGCTGTGAGTTTGAGGCTCTTGGGTTAGTGTCTGAATGATACATGGTGGTGGTAGCCTGTGATACGCAGGAGGTCGTGCTAGAATGATCTGATTGCCCCTTTTGGCCTTTAATGGTGATTGTTGTCTAATCTTTCAAATAAGTGTTACTTTTCTGGAGGAGAAATTAAGACATGTTTGAATACATGAAGAAGTGGAAATCCTCAATGTGACTGTTGGAGGATTCTCTGCTTTTGACTTTATAGCCCTTTCCACATTTTTATGGGATTTTGTCCCTTCTTCCTGCCTGGCAGTGTGGCTGGGAGTTACAGTAAAAGTTTCTCTTCCCCCCCCCAGGAGCCTGGGGAAGGGAAGGGGGCCAGACATGTAGTGCAGCTTGTGCTCTTGTGGCTGTGTGGCTCTTGCAGTTGCCATGTGCTCCAGCCCATCCCCTCAGCTGGGACAGTGAAAGTTTCCTTTAAGTTAACATACAGATTCACCTGCTTCCTTTAGGTTCCTCTGTGAGATACTCACTTTCTCAGAATAACCCACAATGATAGGGAATGGATGCTGACTGAATCTGGACAGAAGGCTGGTTGGCATTCTGCACTGCTTTGTGCTTCATTCATGCTAGATCCCTTATTGCTGCTTTGGCATGAAAAGGTGTTCTCTTGTGGAGATTGGAATAAGGCAGGCCTTCCCAGAAACCTTGTGAGAAGGATTAGAGTACCTGTCTGACAGCATATCTGGATGTGCAGGGTGGAACCCCACTGCATCCCCAGAGATGTTAAGAAGTTGTTCTGGGGGTGGAATCTGGCTGTGTAGGTACAGTGCTTGCCACACATCACACTCAATTGCCTTAACCCACTTGTAGCATGATTAAAAATGAGAGCTCACCAGAGCTACTTTCCCTGCCTTCAGGGTCCAGCAGCAAGAAGTTCTGGGAGAGGGGATTGGCTCCAAAGTTGAAAAAAGGTCCTGGCTGTCAGTGAGATCAGCTGCTCCGATGGCCAGCTCACCATTTTCTTCCTCCTTTTGTTCCTCATCCACCATGTCTTCCTTGCTGTTGCCAGAGGCTGCCCGAAGAATCTCTTTGGAGGTATCCATGAACAGTTTGGGGATAGTGTCTGTGTTCCCGCCGACACCCAGAAACCCATGAAGTTGCTCATAGAAGTGACGTGTTTGTGGCGATGAACTAGAATATCTAGTTGCTTCCTTTGTTTTTTGATATCCCTGCCTGAGCGCCTTTATTTTCACTTGGCACTGCTGGGCCTCCCTGGTATATTCTTTTTTCGTCATACCCCTTGAGATCTAGCTATGTGCATTTCATGTGCTGCTTTGTAGTCCTTCCAGCATAGCTTCATCTCCTTGCTCACCCTAGCAATAGGGTCCTGGATCTCCTGCATGCTTCATGCTGGAGCTTTTCTATGACCCCGGGAATTAATGGCCAGACTGGCTGCTGAGGTGTGCTGCCTGCTTTTCGTGCCATGCTGGCCAAACAGGAAATGAAATTCAAACTTTCCTGGGCGATTTCCTGTACATCTGGAGAGTAGCAGAGCGGAAAGTAGTGGCCGGAGTGGTCACATTGGGGCACTGTGGGACACTTCCAAGACCAACGCAAAGAATGTCGAATTTCACAATGCTTTGTGTGCACTACTCTAAAGTCAACCATGAAAACCAGGAGTACCAAAATTGACCTTAAAATTCCTTAAGGTTGGAGGAACGGACACCATAGTGTGGCGTAATTGCTTAGAAAATTGACATAAGTCAGTTAAGTTGAACCTGATGTCCTAGTGTAGACCAGGCTTAAGCAAATCCAGTTTTTTCAATTTTCCCTCATAGATCATCTTTTCTGGACCTTCGATCATTTTTGTTGCCCTTCTCTGGACTTTCGCCAGTTTGTCCACATCTTTTCTGAAAGCTGGAACACAGAAGACCAGAAGAATTAATTTGTGTCTTGCTTACAGTACTCTTGCTAATACACACTCTACCCTTGACTGGAAGGTTTGAAGAAAACGCTGACTGCACCCCTAGCTCCTTTACCCTTACTCTTTATTGGGACTTGCTGGGCAAGGAGATTATTTAGGGAGCCAAGAAAGGAAGTTGTAATAATGAGGATGTAGAGTAGGTGGAGCTTCGGACTGGCACTTTATCTGCCCTTTTCCTGTCTTCTGAAATCTCTCCAATCTTCAGTGACTTCTTGAAGATAATAGGTAATGGCTCAGGTATCTCCTGAGTTAGCTCGTTGAGTATTTTAGGATGCATTTCATCAGGCCCTCATGACCTTGAAGACCTCTAACTTTTTAATTTGTTCTTTTCCTATTTTAGCCTCTGGCCCTATCTCATTTTCACTTCCATTCACTATCCTGACAAGTCTGAGGGGCAGCCACGTTAGTCTGTATCTGGAAAACCAGTAAGGAGTCTTGCGGCACCTAAAAGAGCAAAAGATTTATTTGGGCATAGTTTTCATGGGAAAAACCCATTTTTAAGTGTTTTTAGCCATAAAAACTTAATCCCACATTAATCTGTTAGCCATTAAGGTGTCACAGGACTTCTCGTTGTATTCATTGTTAGATATCCAGGCACCGCAACGCTTCATGGTGAAAACTGAAACAAAGAAGTTATTAAACACCCCTGCCATTTCCCCAGTTTCTGTTGTTTTTTTCCCCGACCCTCATTGAGTAAGGGGCCTACCCTGTACTTGGTCTTCCTCTTGCTCTAATGTATTTGTGGAATGCTTTATTGTTACCATTTATGTGTCCAGCTAGTTTGATCCCTTTTTGTGTCTAGACCTTTCTGATTTTGTCCCTATATACTTGTATTGTCTGTCTTTATACATCCTTTGTAATTTGATCTTATTTCTATGCTTTTTAGGACTTTTCCTTGATTTTTAGGTCATTGAAGATCTTCTGGTTAAGCCAGCGTGGTCTCTTCCCACGCTTCCTATCTTTCCTATGCAGTGTTTATTACTAAATAACAGCAGTTACAGAATGCTTAGTTCAATCTTGGTTTTAAATAATGTACATTTTAAGAAAACATAGATGACAGAATAATTTTTAATTCTGTAAACTAAGTGGTTTATGGTGGGTAAAATAGAATGCTAATACACTAGTTATAGAGGTGGTAGTAAAAGGGCATATGCCGTCGTTCAGTCCTTCCCATTTTTTTTCTCTGTCCAGTCTTTTTCATTTTTGGAGCGAGACTCAGCTTATTGACGAATCACAGCATGAGCAGCAAACCAGTCAAGGTGCATCATCAGGCGACAAGACAGTGCAGATGATTTTTTTTCAGAAAAAAATGAACTTTAGGACATAAGATTTTCTAATATAAAAACTTGGAATAAGTATGTATATAAAAAGATTGTCGGGACCATGATGACGGAGTCTTGGCTCCAAGCCTCTTTTGTCTTGCTTACTGCTGTTAAACACGTTGTAGGGAAGCTCCTTGGCACTGACAACCAATTGGACATTTAAAAAGGCTGAAGACAAAGAAGACAAATTAAAAGTCTAGACAATATTTCCTGTCAAAGAGCTCTCTAGACAGGTAGCCACAGAAAAGAATCTTATCTGTAAGCAAGTGGAATCTTTCGAGTAGTGTACCAAAGATATGCAGAGTCAGGCCAGATTAGTTGGTAAGACCCTGGATCATAAAGTGTCTTCCAGGTTGTGTGGAGTTTGGTTCCACAGCATGATGAAAGGAAGGAACAGTGAGAATTCAAAAAGATTACTCAGTAAGGCTGTGGCTTAGCACAGGCTGCTTCTTGGGTAAATGTTGTTTATCTTTCTTGGTCCTTTTACTGGCCCTCTTCAGCATTGTGGGGATGGAGGATATGGATTTTTTGGCTTAATTTTTGATAGGACTTATTTATCCTTCTGAGGAGACAGCATTCATGCTCCTGGTGGATACTGAAAAATACCTAGTCAGGCTCCAGTAGGGTTTTAGTCTATAATGTTTTAAAATATATGGAATCAGCATTTTTGTTTGCCTACCTGTTACAACTGAGTTGTTATATTTTGAAGAGATTTGGAACTCACTCTGACTTAAATAGTTCTCAGACAGTTTTGTTTGTACTGTAAGTAGTCATTTTTTGGGAGGGTGGGGGAGTCATTGCAGGAATGTCTTATAGGTAGCTCACGGAGAGTATGTCTACGCTAGGAAAGTAAGTTGATTGCTGGTATGCCATTATAATTACAACAATAATGGTGGCTGCTCAGTTTTATATTTAGGAAGTCATCTGCCTCTAAGCCAATTAGAGAGTCTTCGATGAGATTCCAATGTGTCTTGTTCTTGCTTTATATCCATCATTTTTACTCCCCTCCCAACAGTTTTCTTAATATCATACTATTGATGAGACGTATTTGTCTTAATATTTTTTGGGGCTCAGGTTACAGGCTTGGGCATTGGGGCCAGGGCTTTGCCCCCCAGGTAGTGGGGATCAGGCAGGCTGAGGCTCGCATCTTGCTTCCCACAGTTGTTTAGTCATTTTTGTTGTCAGAAGGGGGTCTCAGAGCATTGAAGTTTGAACTCTTTTGTACTTGTACATCCAGTTTGTGTGGGTGAAACTGAGATCGTAGTGCTTCCCTTCCAACCTCATAGGCTTACGGTGAGGATAAATCCATTAATGATTGTGAGGTGCTTTGATTCTGTGGTAATGATAGCTAGGCTGTAGGTGTGCATTGTGCTCGGTAATTGAGTTTGATAAAAATGGTCATGCTAATTTTGGGTTCTTAATGGTGAGTGTTAGCCGGCGGCCAGGTAATGTGCGGTGAGGTACTCCCCTGGGTCCTAAGCAACCCAGTTTTTTACTGTTAGAGCAGGCAGCTCCTAGCACACTCACCCACGGCCAGGCTGTAGTAACCAAACGGTTAAAGTTCTTTTGTTGTGCCGGCTGTGTTGCAGTGACAAAAGGGTTAACAAAATAGTTAGGCTTGGATCTTAACTAGTTACAAGTTTATTAAGCTACAGTTATAAGCGTGCGGTTACAAAAGGCTATTGTTTACTTCTTATATGCTAGCAAAGTACAGGTGTTAACAAGTTACGTTACAATCCAATACAAAGATATCTGTGATCATCTAACACAATGATATCTTGGCACAATGACATCTAGTTACAGAGCTCTAATTCTTTAGCTGTGCACAAAAAAAAGTCAGAGACCTAGCATGGGTGTATCTTACCCTCTCTGCGTCTCTCGATACCAGCGTAGCCAAGCCGGATCGGTCACTCAATTCCGCGGAAAGACGAATACGAGGTTGGGCGTCCCCAGTAGTGGACCTCGGGAGGCAATCACCTGACCCGACCAGCAGGAAGTTGGTGGAATGCACTCAAAGTTAGAGTTCTGCTGGACCCACCTTTTATACCCCTTTTTGGGTTACGTATTCTCTTTCTTATCTATGGTGCCAGATCATACTGGTTTGTCTTTGTGACTCCAGTTTGTTACAAGGGCATTTCTACTTAGTTTGCACTTGTAAGACAAGAGATAAACAATTTAGGAGTACAGGACATTCTTTTGTGCGGGCGGGGCACGTCCCCTTCTGAGTGATTGTGTGTGTGCATCATATTGATCAATGCCAGCTGGGGTGATTTCTTGAGGGTTCCACCCCCCCCTCTCATGTTGACAGTCTGGCCTGTTAGCCTTCTAGCTGTACTTTCTGCTTCTCAGGGTCACGATAAGCCAGCATATCTGGGCCTCAATGAGGGCATCAAAGACTGTGCTGTCAGCAGCCATTTCCGTGCCCTGTGTGCTCCTCAGTGGTGGGGGGGCAACGAGCAAGCTGGCTTGTAAGGGGGAGACTCTGTCTGGCTACATTCCACCCCCTGATGCACCACACTACATCCCAGAACGCAAGGTGGCGGTGATGCCAGCACCTTTTGCCCTCCTTGGGGGAAGTCTAAAAGTGCCCAATGATCCAATCAGTATGTGGGGAATCGCGGAACTGGCTAGGATCACTTGTCAGCTCCATGTATCGGATTTGCATGGAGGAGATAGCCACGTCAATTAGTCTCCTAACGATGCACAGTGTTATGCAAAACACAACTACTATGATAAGAACAATCAAAATAGTGGTTACAATAGAATGCAGGAATGGAGTAAGAGAAAATTCTAATTGTTGAGCTAACCATTTTAACCATGAGATAGTTACAGCATGTAAGATTTTAACTGCATCTTTGATGGCAGATACATCCTGTTTAATCTGTTCTGAGTGTTTACCTAAAAGCAGCAAGATTGGTTAATTACAGCACAAAATCCTCCTTGTTGGGCCAGGACTACATACTTTGAGACCCACCCATCGCTTGCTGACACTCAGACAGAGAACAATTAGACAGGAAGGCAGATGGGAATTATGGTATAATCCAGAGAGTTCAAACCAGTTACCTCTACCCACACCAGCGTGGGTGGGAGGACAGGACAAAAGGGCCCAGCTTAACCTTGGAGCTTCCTCGCACGCGATGGCTTCCACTCCGAGGAATTACAAGCAAGACACTCAGTTCCGCGAAAGTTCAAACTGGTTACCTCTACCCACACCAGCTTGGCTAGGAGGACGGGACAGAAGGGCCCAGCTTAACCTTGGAGCTTCCTCGCACGCGATGGCTTCCACTCCAAGGAATTACAAGCAAGACATTCAGTTCCACCCTTCCAGCACCCAGAACGACAAGGTTGTCAGGGACTCAAATCCCAGCAAGCCTCATCCCGTTACAGGGTACAATAACAAAACCAGAACCAGCCCACCAATCATTCAGGTTCAGAGGGACAAACTTAATTCCCAATGTGGTAGAGGAGTTCAGCAGGGTACACATCCAGCAATCCGTGGCACCAGCGGTGGAGACGATGGACTGGATGGCATTCCTGAGGGGATGCTTAGGCGTGGAAGATGACGAGGAGTTGAGGTGCCATGCTGTCATCTGGGTTGAAGGTAGCTACAACACAACTAGGCCTATAGCAATTACTAAGAGTCTATTAGTATTAATATGGCATCTAGCAGCATGCATATATTATGTACATTAAAGTTCTTTGGTGTGTACTGATGTTACAGGTGGCCATTGCCTTGCTTCCTCCCAGGGAGATGTGTATATTCCAGGTGGTTCCTTCTTTTCTGGAGAGAAAACACAAGGTCATCCGGTCTTGGATGTGATCCAAGCCTTGGTAATGGTTATTGGTTCCCTTTTAGAGTCTAAAGCAGTCTACACCCCCACCTTTGTATGAGTGCAGTACATGAGTCTGTGTTCCCAGACTAGGGTGTTTAATTACAACAGTATCTCCAGGATTAGATTTGGAGTCCTTGAGTGGCGCAGCCGAAGTTGAGGAATTTTTCCCTGTAGGGAAGAATTCTCTGCTGATTGGAGTGCCCGTAGGGGTTTGCTCATTGTGTAGTTGCTGCACCACCTTATCCATCCTGTTTTCCCAAGTGTCAGCTGTGGGCTTCAAGTGGCTTTTTAACAGCCCATTCCAGCGCTCGACTATGCCGTTGGACGGGGGTCAGTATGGGCAGTGGTAAGTCCACTCAATTCCATGCTTAGTAGCACACTCTTGTACTACTTTGTTTTTAAAGTGTGAGCTGTTGTCAGACTGGATTTCTCAAGGGTACAGGGACAATTGCTGTTAAGCGGTTTAGTCCCATAATTGTGGACAGTCCTGTTGCCAATGGGGCAGGGTATGCAAAACCAATTCCTGAAACAACTTCCATTCCAGTCAAGAGGTACTTACACCTTTGCCTGGTAGTAGGAAGTGGGCCAATGTAATCAACCTGCCAGGTTGCCCATAGTGTTTTCCCATCTCTTAGTCTGGCAAATCGCTGTCCTTCAGCTATGTGTTTTCAGGTTTTAGCACAGATAGTACAGGCTTGCAACAGGTCTCTGGCCTGTTGGTGAGTGATAGGCCACCCCCTGATATGTGCTTGCCGCACCAGCTCATCACTCCCTGTGTGCCCCAGAGTTCCATGCAGCCATAGATACAAATGTTCCCAATCTACTTGGGTGGCAGAGATCTGGGCTGCTGCATCTGCCAGGTTATTTAGCTGTGCAGCTGGGGTGTTATTCTTTTGCTGGGCTGACGCATGTCCTATACTTAAGGGTTGCTGGGTGGCATGGTGGTACTCACTAGGCATTCCCACCTTCCATAGGGATTCCTTAATTAAGGTGGAGTTCTGTGCGGTATTAGCTTTCCGGCATGGACATTCCTCTACTCATCCCGAGAACAAACAAACAATAACCAGCACATTTTAAAAGATTTACATTTGGGTAGCTAAATGAAGCTCATTTGTAACTTCAGGAACAGTCCTAAAGGCAGAGATCTGGTTGCCAGAACTGTCTTTACAGGTTCACCCACGTCATGGGCTTGGCAGACAGGGCAAGCCAGACAGTAGTTTGGGCTACTTAGGAGAATTTGGAAGCAAACCAATTTGCTTGAACAGCAGTAATCATCCCCCTGCTTCGCTTACATGAGTCAGGCTGTTAATAAGATAGGCACAAACATAAAATACAAAACCACATTCTTCATTTTAAAAGGAGATTCATGATGTTTAGGTTGTTCTTCAGTAACTATCAGCTTTTCTCTGTGTTTCTGAAAGACAAAAGAATACTTTTCTACCCCCTTTGGGGTGGCAGGTTACATATTGGAATACTCCATTTACAAATATGCTCAGTTCGTTCTAAACTCTGCAAGTTACTGACTCTGACTTTTCTCCAGACCCTTTAGAGTTAAGGACTTACTCACTTACTCTTAACCTCAAATCAGACGCTTATTTTCCAAAATGACATTTTATTGGATATTACCATTTTAAGTATTACAAAAGGGATTTAGATCTTTTGTACCTATATTGAAAGGTGTCCATATCGGAAGGCGTCCCCTCCTTATGGATGCACCAGCAGGACAAACAGACAGACAGAAAGACAGACAACATTGAACAAAACTCCATGACATGACACAAACACGTGTTAGCAAAACAATTAATGTGAACAAAACTCCATGACACATACACATACACCACAACATAAATGTTTACATAACTACACTTTGTAACACAAAGAGTTAAGAACTTGAACTAAAGCTTTCAGAATTGGGCAGTTTCTTCAAGGTCTTATAACCTGGGCTTTTGTCCAAGGAGCTGTATCTCACAGCCAGATACAAAACTACTCCAATATTCCTTTTTCTCTTTTAGTTTACAAGCAGTTCTCTGCTTACAGAGCTGCAACCGTGATTCCTCTGATTGTCCCCAGTTCTTTTCCAACATTTCCTCGTCCCACTTAGGGTCACACCATCCTTCCTGGGTGAATTCCTTCTCTATGTTGGGGAAATCCATGTTGTTTATCATGACTGGTTTCATTTTTGTCACTGTGGTACAGCCTATGTCACAACCCTGCTCGACTACGCCAATTCTGTTAGCCGGCGGCCAGGTAATGTGCGGTGAGGTACTCCCCTGGGTCCTAAGCAACCCAGTTTTTTACTGTTAGAGCAGGCAGCTCCTAGCACACTCACCCACGGCCAGGCTGTAGTAACCAAACGGTTAAAGTTCTTTTGTTGTGCCGGCTGTGTTGCAGTGACAAAAGGGTTAACAAAATAGTTAGGCTTGGATCTTAACTAGTTACAAGTTTATTAAGCTACAGTTATAAGCGTGCGGTTACAAAAGGCTATTGTTTACTTCTTATATGCTAGCAAAGTACAGGTGTTAACAAGTTACGTTACAATCCAATACAAAGATATCTGTGATCATCTAACACAATGATATCTTGGCACAATGACATCTAGTTACAGAGCTCTAATTCTTTAGCTGTGCACAAAAAAAAGTCAGAGACCTAGCATGGGTGTATCTTACCCTCTCTGCGTCTCTCGATACCAGCGTAGCCAAGCCGGATCGGTCACTCAATTCCGCGGAAAGACGAATACGAGGTTGGGCGTCCCCAGTAGTGGACCTCGGGAGGCAATCACCTGACCCGACCAGCAGGAAGTTGGTGGAATGCACTCAAAGTTAGAGTTCTGCTGGACCCACCTTTTATACCCCTTTTTGGGTTACGTATTCTCTTTCTTATCTATGGTGCCAGATCATACTGGTTTGTCTTTGTGACTCCAGTTTGTTACAAGGGCATTTCTACTTAGTTTGCACTTGTAAGACAAGAGATAAACAATTTAGGAGTACAGGACATTCTTTTGTGCGGGCGGGGCACGTCCCCTTCTGAGTGATTGTGTGTGTGCATCATATTGATCAATGCCAGCTGGGGTGATTTCTTGAGGGTTCCACCCCCCCCCTCTCATGTTGACAGTCTGGCCTGTTAGCCTTCTAGCTGTACTTTCTGCTTCTCAGGGTCACGATAAGCCAGCATATCTGGGCCTCAATGAGGGCATCAAAGACTGTGCTGTCAGCAGCCATTTCCGTGCCCTGTGTGCTCCTCAGTGGTGGGGGGGCAACGAGCAAGCTGGCTTGTAAGGGGGAGACTCTGTCTGGCTACAGTGAGTTATTAAACCTGAGTTCTAATTACAATATCCAATTTTACCCTCATCTAAAATCTTGGCTATGGAGGTGGCACAGGTGTAATTGAAAACAGAATTGTACTTGCAGACTTATGTGAACAATGTCTCCAAACCCTATGTGCCAATTTTTAAGAGATGGTGTTTTCTAGTGTGACTGGCTTTCCGCATTTATGGTGCAGTCTGGATGCTGTGAAAACTGTCAGCCTCAGTGTGAGCAGGTGTATATCTTTACCTAAAGAGCTGGATGCAACAATTCAGCTGGTTTTACTGAGATTTAGATTTGTGTATTGACTTTGGAAGAAAAGCTGGTGGAACAATTTCCATATTTGTATATGGAATTAGCAAATACATTCAGTAGCAGTAACTATCATTGTGTTCAAGTCTTAAACAAATTCACCAGACACATGAGCATAGCCTGAGCACAGCTGGAGTCACTGCCAGCAGGATCAATTGAAATACCTTGGGTAAGGAGTCTTATCTTCTCATTGTAGCATTATGATTTTCTACCACTGTGGCTGTAATGTTGGATCATGGGAGAGTGAAGTTTTGCGGTCAGGGGCCACATGTGTGAGGGTTTTGCATGGTGGTGTTTTTTTGGTTCTCACTTTTATCAGAGCGTGTGTGTGTGTGTGTGTGTGTGTGTGTGTGTGTGTGTGTGTGTGTGTGTGTGTGTGGCGCGCCTGACACAAAAAAGGTCAAAACTAGAAAATATTCCGAATGTCCAAAATTATTTGCTTTTACAATTTCTATAGCTGTTCTTATCCACTGGAGCCTCTGACTGGTTCCCCGTTGCAGTTTTTCTCGTAAATCCACATGGTGTGGGTGGCAGGGAATACTAGACCAATTTTTTAGCTCTAATATCCCCAGAATTGGGAGTGTTTACCCTGCGGAGTTTTGGGACCAGGAGAGGTATGGAGAGCTTTGGCTTTTCCTAGGCTTTATTTTATCTTCTCTCTGCAATGCAACAGTCCCTGCTTTAGCTACTTCTGTAGCTTTATTCCCCCCACCCACCACCTGGAGTTTCTGGCTGGTCATGCATTTTTCAGAGTCATCTTTGCTATAATGGAGAATTTGGATCTGACTTACGTTAAATATTTTACTACAAAAGGAACATATTCTATCCTGATAGAAGTGCAGAAAAGGGGTTTTTGAAATGCAAATTTTTTTGCCATTCTTCCCTTGAGGTAAGGGGCTGTCTGGAGTGTGTGGGTGTTTTGTGCTTTGGGGGTTCTGGGCTTCTGTTTGTCCGTTTGGAGGTTTTTGAGTGGTGAGCCGTGTGTTTGTTTGAAAGGCCGTGTGCTCAGAGTGGCAGTTGGAAGCTGTGAGTTGGTTGGGATTGAAGTCTAAAACTCTTTGCTCATTGGTCGAGCTGTAGCCAGAGGGTGGGGCTATCAGGAAGGCCAGAGCTTTATAAACCCCTATAGAGAGTGACCAGGGAGCTTGCAAACAGGTGATTGCAAACAGAAGGGAGTTTTGAGAGGGGTGTTTGGAGGGGGGAGGTTAGAGGGTGTCATTTCCTTCTGACATATAACTTATATCCCAAGCCTTTAAATAAAAAACGCATTTATATTCACATTATTCAATAGAGAAAATGCAGGCAGAAGCCCAGCAGCAGAGTGGGGGCTGTCCTGTTTATTGCCTAGAGTGTAACAAGTATGACTACCTGCCCTGTGGGTGGGTGGCGTATGTGTGCGCTCGTTGCAAGGAGCTCCTGACCCTTAGAGACCGAGTTCGGGCTTTGGAGGCCAGTGTGGCTGAACTGGAGGAGCTTGGGGAGGCAGAGAGATATGTAGACGAGGCTTCCTGGGACACTGTAGTACTGTCCTGCCTCCAGTCTGAGAGCCCCAGTGCTATTAAGGAGGATGAAAGGCTCAGGGGAAGAGAGCAGCCATTGGAAGTTCAGGGAAATCATCCCATAGTTGGGACCCTCCTTGCAAAGGATGTTACAGTAGCCTCTCGCACTGAGGATACCTCTCTGCGGGAGGGAATGCCAATTGTTAGGAAAAGGCAGATGTTAATAGTGGGTGATTTGATTGTTAGAAATATAGATAGCTGGGTTTTTGATGGCTGGGAGAACTGTATGGTGACTTGCTAGCCTGGTGCAAAGGTTGCGGCTCTCGAGGCATCTAGATAGACTAATGTGTAGTGCTGGGGAGGGGCCAGTGGTTGTGGTACATGTTGGTACCAACAACATACGAAAGGGTAGGAGAGACGTCCTGGAGGCCAAATTTAGGTTGCTAGGAAAGAGACTGAAATCCAGGACCTCTAAGGTGGCATTCTCGGAAATGCTTCCTGTTCCACCGCAGGGCCAGGTGGGCAAGCAGAAATTCAGAGTCTCAATGCATGGATGAGACGATGGTGTAGGGAGGAGAGTTTTAGATTTGTTAGGAACTGGGGACACTTTTGGGAGAGGGTGAGCCTATACAGGAAGGTGGACTCTACCTAAATCAAAGGGGATCCAGACTGCTAGCACTAAACATTAAAAAGGTCGTAGAGCAGTTTTTAAACTAAGAGATGGGGGAAAGCTGATTGGTGCAGAGGAGCACATGAATCAGACAGAAACTCCTCTTACAGGAGAACCCATCAATAGAGATACTTTAGGCTTTAGTAAAAAAGAGAGGCGAGACACCAAACAATGGGCTAGATCAGACAGACAATCTCATATACAAGAATCTAATACATCTGGGATGGGAAGACAAGTAAGTAGAGGCAAATCTTTAAAATGCTTCTATACAAATGCTAGAAGTCTGACTAATAAGATGGATGAACTAGAGTACCTTGTATTAAAGGAGGAAATTGCCATAATAGGGATCACGGAAACCTGGTGGAATGAAGACAATGCATGGGACACAGTCATACCAGGATATAAAATATATTGGAAGGATAGAATGGGCTGTGTGGGTGGCAGAGTGGCACTGTATGAATCAAGATGTTCCTTAGAATCACTATGGATAGAAATTCCAAGCTCTGCTAAGAATATAGTAGTTGGTAGTCTGTCGTGTCTGACAATGACGCCTTGAGCTTGCACAGGCTCATTGGTTGTGGACTCGCATATGGCTGAGGAGTCCAAGCTTTGAACGGCATGGGCATTCACAGTGGGGGCAAGGGAATTGTCTTGGCTCTGTTGGTGTGTGGCTGCTGCTGTTGCTTTCTTCCTCTCATGAACATCAATGAGGTGTACGCATCGCTGCTCTTCAAAGCTGTCATACGTGTGTCGTATGAGAGCACGCCAGCCTGTTCGGTCTTTTGCATGCTTCTCTAGCTGATTGGGTTTTAAACCAGCATGAGCAATGTTGGCCTTCATGCCATCTTTATACCTTTTGCGAGGCCTACCTTGATTCCTTTTGCCCTGGGAGAGCTCACTGTAGAGGAGTTGCTTAGGGATTCTTGACTCCTCCATTCGTATGATGTGCCCTGTCCAGTGAAGCTGGGCTTTCAGAATCATAGCTTCGACGCTCGTGCTTCCTGCTTTGTCCAGGACTTCCAGGTTTGTAACTCTGTCCTGCCATCGAACGTGCAGTATTGACCTCAGGCTGCATATGTGGAAGTGCTCCAGCAGCTTTATATGTTTTCTGTACAAGTTCCAGGTTTCACAGCCATGCAGGAGACTAGTCGGGACTACTGCCTTGTACACGTTCAGTTTAGTGGACTATCGGATATTGTGCTGATTCAACACTCGTGCTCTCAGACATCCTAGTGCCTGGCTGGCCTGGCAGATTCTGGCATTGATTACTTTGTCAAGGGAGCCATCATTGGCTATCACACTGCCAAGGTACTTGAACTCCTCTACTGTTGCTAACTCTGTTCCTTCAATAAAGATTGAAGCAGGGAGAACAGCAGATCCTGGAGCAGGATGAAACAGTACCTTGGTCTTTCCTAGGCTACTGGCCAAACCAAGGAGGCGAGTGGTATTAGCAAACTTGTTGATGATGAGCTGGAGATCAGATTCCTTGTGTGCTATAAGTGCACAGGCATCAGCAAAAAGGGCTTCAAGGATAAGCCTCTAAAGCATCTTGGTTTTAGCATTCAGACAACGAAGGTCGAAAAGTGACCATCAAGTCTGTATTTTATGTAGACTCCATGGTCCAGGTCCCTAGCTGCGTGGGTGAGGACGCACATGAAAAAAAGGTTGAATGACACTGGGGCCAGCACGCACTCTTGCTTCACGCCATTGGATATCTCAATTAGATCTGAGGACTTGTCATGTGAAAGAACAAAGCCAGTCATGTCATCGTGTAACAGTCATATGAGGTTAACGAATCTTCTCAGGCAGCCAAGTTTTGCCAGGACTAAGAATATAGCAGCAGGGATATATTATCTCCTGCCTGATCAGGACAGTGATAGCAATGTTGAAATGCTAAGGGAGATAAGAGAGGCTACCAAAATAAAACACTCAATAGTAGTGGGGATTTCAATTATCTCCATATTGACTAGGTACATGTCACATCAGGATGAGATGCAGGAATAAGATATCCGGGTTCTGTTAATGACTGCTGGTGTGGGAACCCACAAGGGGAGGGGCAATTCTTGATTTAGTACTGAGTGGAGCACAGGATCTGGTCCATGAGGTCACTAGTACAGGACCACTTGGGAACAGTGATCGTAATGTAGTAACATTTAATATTCCTGTGGTGGGAAGAACACCTCAGCAGTCCAACACTCTGGCATTAAATTTCAAAAGGGGGGATTATGCAAAAATGAGGTTAGTTAAACAGAAATTAAAATCCAGAGTGACTAGAAAAAAAAACTCTGCAAGCTGCATGGAAGCTTCTCAAAGACACTATAATAGAGGCCCAACTTAATTGTATACCCCAAATTAAAAAACATATGAAGAGACCGAAAAAAGAGCCACCATGGGTTAACACGCATCTGAAACAAGCAGTGAGGGATGAAAAGGCTTCTTTCAAAAGGTGGAAGGTAAATCCTAGTGAGGTAAATAGAAAGGAACATAAACGCTACCAAATTAAGCGTAAAACTGTAATAAGGAAAGCCAAAAAAGATTTTGAGGAACAGCTAGCCAGAAGCTCAAAAAGTAATAACAAACGTTTTTTAAATACATTAGAAGCAGGATGCCTGCTAAAGGAAACCTGTGGGTCCCCTAGATGATACAAATTCAAAAGGAGCAATCAAGGATGATAAAGCCATTGTGCAGAGACATTGATTTCTTTGCTTCAGTTTTCACGGCTAAGGATGTTGGGGAGGTTCCCAAGCCTGCACCATTTTTTGTGGGAAATGAAAATGAGGAACTGTCCTGGATTGAAGTGTCATTAGAGGACGTTTTGGAACAAATAGATAAACTTAATGTTAAGAAATCACTGGGACCGGATGGCATTCATCTAAGGGTTCTGTAAGAACTCAAATGGGAAATTGCAGAACTATTAACACTAGTTTGTAACCTGTCCTTTGGATCCGCTTCTGTACCTAATGACTGGAAGTTAGCTAGTGTGACACCAATATTTAAAAAGGGCTATAGAGGTGACCCTGGCAATTACAGACCAGTAAGTCTAAGGTCAGTTCTGGGCAAATTAGTTGAAACAATAGTAAAGAATAAAATTGTCAGGCACGTAGAAGAACATAATTTGATGGGCAAAAGTCAACATAGTTTCTGCAGAGGGAAATCGTATAGAAAGGGGAGATCCAGTGGATATAGTATGCTTAGATTTTCGGAAAGCCTTTGACAAGGTACCTCGTCGAAGGCTCTTATGTAAATTAAGTTGTCATGGGATAAGAGGGAAGGTCCTTTCATGGACTGAGAACTGCTACAAGACAGGAAACAGGGTAGGCATAAATGGTAAATTTTCCAAATGGAGGGGGTAACTAGTGGTGTCACCCAAAAGTCAGTCCTAGGACCAATCCTGTTCAATTTATTCATAAATGACCTGGAGAAGCGGGTGAGCAGTGAGGTGGTAAAGTTTGCAGATGACACTAAACTGTTCAAGATAATGGAGACAAAGGCAGACTATGAAGAACTTCAAAAAGATCTCATCAAACTGAGTGACTGGGCAACAAAATGGCAAATGCAATTTAATGTGGATAAATGTAAGGTAACGTACATTGGAAAAAATAATCCCAACTATACTTACAATATGATGGGGGCTAATTTAGCTGTAACTAATCAGGAAAGAGATCTTGGAGTTATCGTGGATAGTTCTTTGAAAACATTCACACAGTGTGCAGAGGCAGTCAAAAAGGGAAATAGGTTGTTAGGTATTATTAAAAAGGGTTTAGAAAATAAGGCAAGGAGTGTCTTACTGCCTCTATATAAATCTATGATACGCCCACATCTTGAATGCTGTGTACAGATGTGGTCTCCTCACCTAAAAACAAGATATCTTGGCACTAGAAAAGGTTCAGAAAAGGGCAACTAAAATGATTAGGGTCTTGGAACCGGTACCATATGAGGAGAGGCTAAAAAGATTGGGACTTTTCAATTTAGGAAAGAGGAGACTGAGGTATGATTTGAGGTATATACAATTATGACAGGTGTCGAGAGGGTGAATAAAAGGAAGTTATTTACTTGTGCCCATAATACAAGAACTAGAGGATACCAAATGAAATTAATGGGTAGCAGGTTTAAAACTAATAAAAGAAAGTTCTTCACTCAGCGTAAAGTTAACCTGTGGAACTCCTTGACAGGAGACTGTGAAAGCTAGGACTATAACAGAATTTAAGAAAGAGCTAGATAAATTCATGGAGGTTAGGTCCATAAAAGGCTATTAGCCAAGGGTAGGAATGGTGTCCCTGTCCTCAGAGACAGAGGCTGGAGATGTATGGCGGGAGACAAATTGCTTGATCACTGTCTTCAGTCCACCCCTCTGGGGCACCTGGCAGTGGCCACTGTCAGCAGACAGGCTACTGGGCTGGATGGACCCTTGATCTGACTCAGTATGGCCATTCTTATGTTCCCATTATTTGTCCAGTATAGTGCATCACCATTAGGGCTAGCAGTGGTCAAAATGCTGATGTAGACAGGGAGCATGCGTTTATCTTGATGTGACACCTAATCCTTAGAAAGGGGATAGGAGAGGCCATTG
Organism: Carettochelys insculpta; assembly: GCF_033958435.1. Lineage (NCBI taxonomy): Eukaryota > Metazoa > Chordata > Testudines > Carettochelyidae > Carettochelys > Carettochelys insculpta. The sequence continues at coordinate 88,729,127 of NC_134137.1, read as the reverse complement.
ATCTGGGAGCTCTTTCAGAGTGTTTCTGGATTCAGTGGAATAGTGAAGTATAACTTAAAGATCATTAACAAGTTTTTGCACCATCAGTTGTAGCAGGTGTTGATTGCCTTGGGAAGGTACCTGTAAGTCTTTTGGAACATTCATAGTTTGACCCCAGAAAATTCCTTCCAGCTGTTGCTGGTGTTTTCAGTGGCAGTTGTTAGTGGAGGCAGTAGGGACAATTATCTCTAAAAGATCCTTCTAGTTAAAATTTAATTTTTATTCTCATGAATGTTTCACTTTTTTAGGAATAAGAAAATCTTGAGCAAGAAAAAACTGAAAAGGAAACAGAAGACCAAATTGAAAGTGAAAACACGAAGCAAGGTAAGGGATACGGATCCACATTTTAAATTTCAAATAGACTAAATATCTTTGCATAAGCCAAAATAATTTCACATGAAAGACAGATAAAAGAATGTTACCCGCCATAGTTACTTCTGATGTTTTTTGAAGAAATAAGAGTTTGTACACAGTGTATAGTATGATTTTGGTCGAAAGGTTAAAGTTTTGCAATTTTTGATTTAGTGCATTATTTTATCGAACTGTATTTAGTAATTGAGGTGTTCAGTGTAAAATGCAGTAAATATTTTTGGATAAATAGTTTATATAATAAAAGCTCTTTTATCTGGCATTTGGATAACAGCACACTCTGTTAACTGGCATCTACTAGGCTAGCGACTGTGGGCCTGGTGTCCTGGCTCCAATAACTGGCATATTTCATTCTCCGTCAACCCTTGTTTCCCAGGGGTGCTTTATAATTAAGCTTCTACTGTAATTTGATTTCTTTAATACTTAGATCTAAAGGTTGAAAATGTTATGGTGTAGATAACAGGACACATTAGCTCTTGGGAAGACAGGGCCCCCAAGTATCTAAATTTGAAACCTACCCCTTAGCTCTAAGGAGAGGCAGAATTTCAACCCTTTGCCCTGTTTCTTTTGTGGGAATAGGGGATTGGTGTAGGCCCTTACCACTTTCCCACATTGTTCAAGATAGCAATCAGTGCTGAACAATACATTGATCTTTATAACTCTTTTATGCAGTTACCTCCATTTAGTACTAAGCAATGCTAAGGCCATGTCTACACTAGCCCAAAACTTCAAAATGGCCATTTTGAAGATTACTAATGAAGCACTGAAATACATATTCAGCGCCTCATTAGCACGCGGGCGGCTGTGGCACTTCGAAATTGCTGTGGCTCACTGCTGTGCGGCTCATCCAAACAGGTCCTTTTCGAAAAGACCCCACCAACTTCGAAATCCCCTTACTCCTGTAGTTTAATATAATAGGAAAAAGGGGATTTCGAAGTTGGTGAGGTCCTTTCGAAAAGGACCCCGGTCTGGACGAGCTGTCTGGCAGCGAGCTGCAGCAATTTTGAAGTGCTGCGGCCACCCGCATGCTAATGAGGTGCTGAATATGTATGTCAACGCTTCATTAGTAAACTTCAAAATGGCCAGTTGCATGGCCATTTCGAAGTTTTGGGCTAGTGTAGATGTAGCCTAAATAGGAGGTATTTGTAAATTGTACTCTGCTGCATTGGAAAGATAGTGTTAGACCATTAGGGACTGTGGATACGAGAGAAGATTGTCTATTTATATATTAGAGAGACAAGGTAGGTGATGTTATATCTTTATCTGACTACTTTCTGTTGGTGGAAGAGGCAAGCTTCATAGAACCATAAGGCTGTAAGGGACCTCAGGAGGTCATTTCGTTCAGCCCCCTGCTTCAAGCAGGATCAACCCCCACTAAGTCATCCCAGCCAGGACCTTGTCAAGCTGGGACTTAAAAACCTGTAGGGATGGAGAATCCACCACCTCTCTAGGCAACACATTCCAGTGCTTCACCACCCGCCTGGTGAAGTAGTTTTCCCTAATATCCAACCTACACCTCTCCTTCTTTGACTTCAGACCATTACTCCTTGTTCTGCCATCTGACACCACTTAGAACAGTTGTCACCCTCCTCAGCAGAGTGCTCCACACTTGAAGGTTTGTGGTGTTTGAAACTTTGTCTTTCACCAACCAAATTGGTCCAACAAAAGATTTTACCTTGCTAATCTTGTCCCTCTCATATTTGGAACCAACATGGCTACAGCAACAGTGCCAATAGCAATACTTATATATTACAAAATATTAATCAACTTTAAAAAAAAATCCAACACAATGAAATACACATTAAATCCTTTCCTCCTCAGTTATACCAAATATTTAATATTAGTATGATTAACTGAATGTTTTTACTGAAATTTGCTCTTTTCTAAAGAAGTTTTAAAATTTCCTATATCGTAGTACTGGATCCCTGTGATTAACAAAAATGGCTCAAGTCAGGAAAAAAAAAACAAAAAGGCAGTTACAGCTATTGCAGTAAGGCAGTAGAATTGCCCACCAGCCATAGTGAATAGTTTACTGCATGCCAATTTTCCACCTTATCCATGCCTACCAAGCCTACTGTAGACTCCAGAAATCAGAACAGTTCTGTAGCTCAGAGCTCAATCTTGACTTTTTGGGTGTATAAGACTGTTGTGCTTAACCCATTCAGGATAATCTTTTGAGCAATTCTAGCAAATAGTTAGCTCATATAAGCGTAGCTAATTTTTTAATTTTTTTTTTCAGTAGTTTGGCAACTAGAGGGGAGCTTTTTACCTTTTTTTCGTTCACTGTAGCTGAGCTCCATTATCAAATTAGCTGCCAAGATAAAAGGCAAAACTAAGACACCTAAGTAGCACAACAAGACATATTAGGTCTTTGAACATATCCATTTCTTGATCTATTTGTGCCTTCTTTAAGAAGGATCCGTCTTCAGCTATGTACATTATTTTCAGCAACAAACCAAGGCAGTCTTTTCCTCTTTCGATGGTGGTTCAGCTTGGTCACTCTCAAGTAGGAGGATGAATCTGAGACCTCTGTGCACCACAAAGTTGTCAATAAAGCATTCTTTGGACACTTCCCTGTTTCCGTTACTTTTGATGAAAAGGCTGTTACTTGAGGAAACCATTGTCATTCTGAAGGCTGAAGCTGCTTCATGAGCTAGTACAGACTCTGAGTCTCACGATTTGCATCTGCTGCCCAACTGATTTGGTTTCCAATGTTTGTTTTCAATGTTAATAATTGTCATATTATGCTGGCTTTGTCTTTGAGAAGGCAAAAGAGGTTTCTTCCTATGCCTCCTTCTACCTTTTGTAATAAGGTACATAGATCCTTGATACCAGGGTCTCTGCTATAGAGCCTTCATCAGTTCAGTGCTTCAGAAGACATTGAAAGCTTTTAAACAAACCACTCCCCTCCCCCATCTCTATCAGTTGGCTTTAAATCTCTAGGCTGTCAGGGTTTGCATTTATTGGGATCTCCATGTACTCTGCTGCTGCTCCACATAGTTACTGGGATACTTTATTCCTGTGATGTTTCGTGCAGAATGCAGCACGTCAACACTACCAAGAAGGGAAAAGCATGATGTTAGTGGTTGAGTGCCTCAGATGCATTTGTTTCTGTGGTGACACAGACCCCTAAATTGCTCAGACTGTAGCAGAGGCTCCTATTGTATCCCCTCTTCATCAGCGAAGCTCACAAGAAGCCATGGGAGAGTCCCAGGAGGAAAATCTTCTGTGCTGGGTGTGGGCACCAGGTCTCTTCTTCACACATGCTCCTGTGCAGAGTGTAGGTTAAAGTGCAAAATAAAAGGGCCAGAAAAATTTCCCCGAGAGTCATCAGACTCCGCTCTTGCAGTGGAGCAGCTGTCCATCTCCCCACTGCTTCTGCTGCAGTGGTGGATGTCACTGGTAGAAACCCAGAGTAGAGAACAAAGAGAGCCTTTTAAAGGATCCCCCAGGCTTCAGCCTTTCTCCCGTTCTGTATTACTCCAGTTCTGTCTCTCAAGGTAGCAGGCAGGTGAAGGATTTCTTTTGAACCTTCAGGGTTGGAGCATGGTGCGCTCAGACTCAGATTTGCATGTATGCAGACTCTGTCTAGGAATTTTCCTTAAAGCGTGGGATCCTAGGAAATCCTCTTGGAAACTGTAGTGCAGCTCAGACCTCCATTCTGGCCCTTTTCAGATCAAGAAAGCTGCTTGAAAAAGTAATCAAGTCGCCATGGTATCCCCAGGGCACTGTCTAGAACTGTGAACCAACTGTGGAACCACTAACTTTCCAGCCTTGAGCTGTCTGTCACAGTGCATTGCTAGAGATAAGCAGAAAACTTCTCCACTTAGTACAACTGTGTGTGGTGTCCCATACCCAGCTGTACTGCATGAATGCTGCCAGTGCCGCTCTTGAATCACACAGAGAACGCCACCAGCCAAATTCCCCCAACCCTGTACCTCTGGAGTATACCAGGGAATGCAGGGGTTTTTTATTGGTTCACCACTTTATCAATTGAAAGGGGATATACACCAGCCTTTATAAACCCAAGCAGATTTTATAAACACTCAGGCAAACTTGCCGGTAGAGATAAATAATAAAATAAGTTCGTTGATTACAAAATACAAATTTTTAAGTGACAGGCGAAGTTTAGTGAGAGTTAACAGAGAGAACAAAATAAGTGCGCATTCTAAATCCTACAGCTATAAGATGCTAGGCAATATTTGGATCAAGCAGTTTTCTCATCCCACTATACATTACAGTTCATAATAAACAGGTTTGGCCCTTGAGAACCGAGTCAGTCTTCTCTGTTGTTTTCTGAGCATTCTTGTTACTTTCAGTGTAAGTGGGGGAAGGAGAAAAGGCCAAACATGTGGCCATTGTGTTTTTTTGTTACCCTTAGTATATTTGCTTGGAGAGCATAAGTCCAGATATGTCTGGTAAGTATTGCTGAGTTACCCAGGCCAGGATAACCATTCCCCTGATGTGGTCATGTACAAGCAAGTTATTGTAGTTCCCTTGCTGTACAATGGCTGTTGATGTTTATTTTACACCTGCCTGGGCATCAGTTATCTCCCTGATTATTGTCTTGAGGGTGCTCAGATCCATGTGTTTTTCAAACCCACAATATATTTTTTGTGCCAGTCATGCAACATAATTCCCATAACTTCATATTCATTAATGTTGTAGGTACTTACATGGAATGGTGAGTTTCAGCAGATCATAATATTTCCCTATTTTTTCCATGGCATGCTTTATATGAACTACCACAATTATATGCATGTGATAAATATGGCGCTGCCAGGGTGCTCCTCTGGGCATAGAGTGTCACAAATGTTATCACATTCTGAGGTGCAATTCAGACCTGTGAGGTATTGTTACCAGCTACCCTGCTACCTGGAGTGCTTCTCAGTGGTCTCCTGGTGTAGCTCCCAAACCTGGCCTGCTCACAAACAGCGTACAGGTCATCCCTGAGTGCCTAAGTAAAGTGATAGCCCTAATTCAGCAGCTTCTGACTCGAGCAGTCTACCTGCAACACTCTCTACACACTGGCTTCTAGAAATCTTGATTAGTATCTGTGAGGTTCCTCCAACATACTTCTAGTCCTGACCTTCTCCTTCCCCCAAATATGTGTTTTGCACTGTCCAGCACTCTCCTGGGAAGTTCAGATATCAGAGATCCATTGCACTACAGGGTCAATATGCATCAGTTTGCTGCTTTAACTGGTGTTATCCAAACAGTTCAGTTTAGCAGCAACACAGGATTAGTTTAGATTAAAGAATGAGACAAAGTTATTGATCTACAGATAACTAGATTTTAAGCAAATACATGTGTAATATATTAAAGTCAGCAGTGGGTTACAACTGTACAACCAGCAATGGTCAAAACTGTACAACCTAGACTTATTTCAAGGTAAAGGCCTTATCCTGTTCCCAGCAACATAGCTGATTGAATTTTCAAGTTCAAATGTGCTCCCAAAGTCAAGGGGATGGTTCCTTTGTCTTCTGAGGTGAAAGAGCAAAAGTTGAGGAGTGAGGGAGCATGGTATAGTGCAGTCTCACTTTGAAATGGATTTTCTGAGGATTTTGGCTTAAAAAGAAAGTTTATTCGAATAATAAAGCAGATGACTTGGAGTCAAGGGTAAAGGTGTCCTCAAGCTCTTTCTTCCCCTTGTGTGTTCTGAAATGCAGATTTGCCTTGTCACCTGCTGTCTCAAGGATCCTGTTTCTACTTACCTGTATATTGAAGTAAACACACATTACTTTGATAGACCTTCTTACCCACTCCTGCCTGATCAGGCCAATGTGGTTTTGTGCATGTAGTACCAAGAAGACACTTCATTTTGCCACATATTTTCATGATGATTTTATTGATCTGTGGGTTAATTTTCAAGTATGACCTCACGAGCTACATTTTGTATAAAGATTATTATAGTAACGTAGAAGGTGTTAACTCATGGGTACATTTGGTCACAAAGGTTTTCCACTCTCCATCTTTTAAATTGGATCCCCATATGAGAAGAGTGGTTAAGGGAAGCATTTTATAAAAAGAGGAATGAAGGGAGATCTCGGTGCTCAGAAACCTAATCATACCAACAAGAATCACAAACTGCTCTGGACCCGTGTGCGTCCTTTCTGTCATGTCTGCCTGAGATGGATGGAAAAGGGAAGAGTATGACCAGATAGGCCCTGGCTGACAGAGTGTTATGGGAAGAAAGACTGCCTGTTCTCATGGCATTCTGAGGACCCTGGGTACCGTGAGGAGGTGCTCTACGAGACACAAAGCAAAATCTGCTTCCTGTAAGCAGGGTTAATTTTGCTACTGTTCTTGAGAGAGGGTCACCTCTCATTCCATTCTGTATCATAATGAAGAAGAGGTGCAGGACAAACTTCTTTCTGCTGATTATTTTATCACTATGCTTAAAAAGATAATATTTATATTGAGTTGGCATCCATAGGACATTCCTGCAAGAGAGGAGGAGGAAAACCAATATAATAGAGAAAGTGAGTCCACTGAGAAATATAACCTCTCTGGTTCCATGTTAAAATAGCTAAGTAAATCCTTTCCTTAAAAAAACTATGCAGTAGGAAAGAGAGCTTACAGAGTACACCAAAAGAAAAGGTAGCGTGGCCAGACAGTGCTGCAGTGTGCCCCAATCCAAAATCAAATATGATCTATTTTCCGTATGCTGATGTGCTTTTCCTTCTAGTCTGACACAGGGGCCTTGTGCCAAAGGGCCTCTCAGCCAGAAGAACAGAATCAGCAGTAAAGAGAAAAAAACAGTGTTGTCAGCTGCATCACTGTTTTGCTAAAGGAATTCTGGCATGGATTTGCAACCTGAAATACCTCAGAAGCATAGAAAAGCATTTGGACACATAGCTTCGGGGGAACTTAGGTCCTAGGAGTGCAATACTGATCCTTTGACTAACTGCTCTCAAGAGGCTCAAAATACTGTGAAATGAAGATGTTTGGCAAGCCTAAAAATATATTGGTAGTGGACTTTTTTGGAAAGATCAAGGAAAAACCTTAGTTCCAAACAAGCAGGATTGGACCAACTCCATTATCAGGGTAGTGGTGTGTGTTTTGTGTTTTGTTTTTTTTTTTTTGTTTACACTGGCCAATGTAGAAAATACCACTAGAAACAGTTGAGAGGAAAATGGAATGGATTCAGGGGTGCCTCGGAGAAGTGAATTCTTTGGTTCAAGTTCAGGTTCCTCAAAACAAACCATGTGACACGTGGGCATCCCAGGGTGGGGAGTCAAGATGGAATCCTTAAATCCCTGCTAGTCACCATCAACAAGGGTACTTTAACCTAGGGCATTCTTCAGACCTATTCATGTTAATTTCGGTATTCCAGTTTAGCTATCTGGCAGATGCTTCTTGTGCTGTGTTCTTCGGGAGCAGCTCTACCAGTACAGGTCTTTTAGCTTCTGGTTTAGCAAGAGCCATGAGAATATTTATGGAAATGCTGGGAGTCTTAATACTAGGAATGGGACTTTCTTCTTCTTTCCAGGGTGATCTTTTTTTTTCTAACTTTACTTGGAGTCAGAGCAATATCCAGCACCGCTCAAGATGCTGCAGATCCATGGCTCTGTAGTTAAATTGAGAACAATCAATTTAACACCTTTTGCAGTGGATTTGCCTCTTCAGAGAGAAAATAGATGCCCTTCTCTACACAGTTTTGATATCACTGGAAAAAGAAGAGATCCTTAGGAATCTTACCAAACTGGACAGCTTCTTTTTGATGGTATCCATTCACTGTCTGAGATCGGTAGGCTGTTGTGTGGAAAACCTTCACTGGACCCACAATCATGCCAGAATACAACAGAGCTTCCCCTTGTCCTTCCTCATCAATCTCTTTTTCCAGCCATCAGTGAAAGTATTCCCAAGAGAATAGTCAAGGCTGGGGGGCGGGGGGGGGGGGGCGGGCAAGCATTGTTCAAGCAAATTTGAACCATGATCCCAGTAGACAGACAAGTCAGGAAGTTACTGACACTGAGGCCAGCCTGCAAGAATGGGCTGCTCTCACATGGGGTCAAGGATTTTCTGGGGGTCTGCTCCAAATATGAGAACAAACGTAGTTCAAACTGGTTAGATCTTGGTACAGACAATTCTCCCATACTTGAACATACCCTGATATACTGGTCATGACAAATACCTTCCTAATGTCCTACAGCTGTCTGTGAGAAGGAGCAAGGTCCACATTCCTATAAAGAGAAGGTTAATTGCTAATGACATTGGCACAGTCTTCTCTGCCCTTCTGCTCTCTGCACATCCAAGGGAAAAATATTATTGCTGACTGGCTTAGCTGGAAATAAATAGCTCTTTCAGAGATGGAACTACTAGTATTCTGCCTCTCTTTAAAGTACTTCAGTTTCAGATCTGTTTGCTTCCCACCTGAATCATAAGGTTCCATAGTACAGGGAAGAAATTATTTTTTTAAATCAAAGCATAGCAAATTAATTTGTCCTCACATATTCCTAGAGGAGCTCCTCATCTTTGCCTTTTAAGAAGTTTTCAAATGTCAAGGGTTATGATATGTGCAAGTTCTGAAAACCTTTTATAAAAGAGAAATAAAATTGTCAGCCAGTTTGATGGTTTGAATGTCAAGGTAAAATAAAATATAAAAATTTAAGAGAAATGGCACTAAACCGGGAGAAAGTACAGAAAGTATGTCCATTCGTGATCTAAAGAGGAGTTGTTGTATTTCTGATGACAATACAGGTCCCTAAAGAGAAGATGAGACTTTGTTTAGTCTTGTAGAAATGTTTCAGATACCTTCTTGGGTTGACTTTCTGTCAGACTTACAGCCTCAAACGCTATAGCTATATGACTTTTTGTTTTGTTTTCTTTTTTGGCTTAGATGGGACAACAGATTTCCAAGCCAGGCAGTTATTGTGCACATCTAATTGCTTTGGGAAAAATGTTTTAGAAGCTGCAAATTAAAACAGAGCTTTTAAAAGTGATCACTGTAGTCATCCAAAAGAGAGAATAAACTTCTAGTAAATAGGGAGGCAGCATGTTCTCCTGGGGAGGGCATATTACTGGGAAATCATTCTGTTCTTTGAGCAGCTATCCAGATGGGTGCTTCATTGAAGGTACACTTGTGTCCATGTAGTGCTGATTGGAGAACTTCGAAAGCAGTATTCATTAGGCCTGTGCATATGCTATATCTCCTCCTGCTGTGCCACAAATCTAGTCAGCGTGCATGGGCTAACCCCCCACGATCCCTACTCAGCTACCCTTCGCTGGAGAGATCATCATGTACGAGACAACTTTTGTTTTTTTTCCAGGAGCTGGCAAAGAGGGTGACGGGCACTTTCCAGATAACATTGGAGGAAGTCAAGGACTCCCATCATCACCCCTTTTGACACCCTCCTTCAAAATCTCCCTCCTGATTATTGAGTTCCAGTTTAGATTCAGCAAAGGTGCTTGCAAACACCAATATTAGTGGCACCAACCAGGAAGAGCAGACAAAAGAATACTTTTGCCACCACCAAGGAATCCAAATTGCTGTTTTCCCACCTGCCACAACCCGGTTACGTTGTGGTGGATGCAGTCAATTCTTGTGGCCAACACCATCAGTTAAGGGCTGCTGTGTGTCATCGGGACAAGATGTGCCTTGATCTTTTCAGCAGAAGAGCTTTTTACTTAGACACACTGCAGTTCTGTATTGCCAATACAGTAAACCCTCGAGATACACTCAATCAAGTTGCGCATGTCTTGGGTTAACGTGACTGCTGTCCCTGACAGGAGTGGTTTCCTGCTTCTGATGGGGTGGCAGCTGCGAGTCAGGCTGGCATCCCTGACGCAAGCAGTTTTTCCCCTGCTCCTGTCAGGGATGGCAGCCTGACTCGCAGCTACAGCCTCTGACAAGAGCAGTTTCCTGGTTTCTGGAGTGGCAGGGAGCTGGGAATCAGGCAGCAGCCTGGCTCCCTTCTGCTTGCAGCGCTGGAAAACTGAGCGGGGCAGCAGCCCTAGTTAGTTTCCTGGCTCCAAGGAGTAGAGGGGAGCTGGGAGCCAGATTGCCTCTTGGTTCCCAGCTCCCTATCACTCTGAGAGCCAGGAAACAGACTAGTCCTGTTGGGCTGGTCAGTTTCCCAGCTCCTGCAAGCCCAGGGGAGCTGGGAACCAGTCTGCAGCCTGCTTCCCGTCTCCCCTGGTTCCCATCTCCCCTTGACTTGCATGAAAATTCAAGTTATACAGGGGAAGGGAGTTGCAGAAATGCAACCCCTACGTAACTCAAGGGTTTACTGTACCAAGAAACATGACAAAGTATACTTAATTACACATGTAACCCTAAAATGAATGTCTGTATTGAAAAATTGATAGAGGCACATAACTCCTTTAGGGACATTAACCAGGTGGGCCAACTAGTGGTAAATACATTATCACAGTCCGCCTTTGTGGTGAATGGAAGGGGTAATACCCTTTTCTATACATTCTAGCCATTCAGTTAACTAAAGTTTTTTCACAGTGAACTTTTGAAATCTAGCCCTAATTGCCTTGTCTGTAAGGGTTAAAACCTTACACAGTGGGTCCTAGATGGTATCCAGGAATGCTAGATAAGCCTGAAGTGATTTGGCAGGAAGCCAAGAGAGCATGGACTTTTGAACTGGAAGCAGTGACCGTCCTATGACAGTCTTTGTGTGACCAGAGCAGAGGCTGGGAGATGTGAATTAAGCCAGGAAGACCCAGGCATGGAGAAGCCAGCAACATCTATACCTAGGGAACAACTAAGTCTTGAAACAACAGGTATGTGAGAGTAGACCAGGGAGGCTGCATCTACATCACAACAATTCTTTGAAAGAAGTTCTTCTGGAAGGAGATCTTCCAAAAAACTTCTCTCAGAAGATTGCATCCACATACAAAAAAGCGTTATCAAAGGCAATTGGCTCTCTTGATAGTCCACACATCCCTGCTTTTTCGAAAGAATAGGCCTGGAATCAAAAAATCTGGTCCCATGAGGACTGCTCTTTCGAAAGCAGGGACCATGGAGCATCTCCACATGCTTTTTTCCAAAAGAATCTTTTGGAAAAAGGACCGATCTTTTGAAAAAAGGGCCCCCAAGACGTAATGCACACTTTTTTCCTGAAAGAATCTTTTGAAAAAAGGCGCTTTCTCCTCTGGGTGAGGAAGGAGGCCGCCGAAAAAAGGGCCGCATTCTTTTGATCTGAAATTGAAAGAGCGCATTCTGTGTGGAGAAGCTCTGCAGGTTTTCTTCCGAAAAAGGCCCAGCTTTTCCAAAAACTCTTCTTAGTTTGGATGCAGTCAGAACGTTTAGTTAGATGCAATCAGGTTGTTTTCCTTATTTTTGGGTTTGTTGGACTTCTCTATTCTGAGCACACATTACTTCTCACATACACTGTGACTGTGAATCTCAGGGAAGTGATTCTGTGTTTTAATATTCTTTTTAGTTGCTCTGTAACACCTAGAACCAAGTAATATTTCACAAAGTGTTTTCTCTGTTAATAAAAATCCCCTTTTTAAGACAATTATCTGATTCTTGTATCTTAGAAGGTAGGAGGTTCTGTGTGAACACATCCAAGACTGCAAACTAGCTATTAAGAGAACTTAGGTTTTTTTTTTTCCTCCCAAGCTCTTTCCAAGAGAGCTTGAGGGTACCCCACAGGAAAAAAAAAAATCCCAGATACGTCTTCCTGGGTTTTCTGAAGGGTTTTTGTATTTGGGGGGTGTTTATCAAACTAAGGCTGGGAAATCTGTCACCTGAGGAGGTGTTTAAACAGAGCTCTCAACAAGTTATCTAAGACTAAGATATGCAAGACGGTCACTTCACCAACCGGTATTCCAGCATTGAAAAGAGGAAATTTGGTTTTCAAGCTTCATTTGTTGTCTTGATCATATCAACTCACACACAATTTCTCAAATTCATTCTGGATCTCAAATATTACTGTGTTACTACTACAGTTTGTTCTCCTTCAGGCTCTCATCAGTCCCACAAGTATTATTTTCTCAGTTGTAGCTGCTCGCTTATGCTGTTGGGGAATAATGATGGACCCAGATCTGAATGATTGTCTCCTCAGATCCTAATCTCTCCACAAGGCTTAGCAAGTCCCTGACACTGTAATCCATTAGTGTGCAGAACTAGGATTACAAATGAGCCCTCAGAGATCGACACTCATCCAGTATAATGTCTGGAATTCATAAGGGCCATCTCAATGCATTCCAAACCAGAGCCCTTTTACTTCAATGTGAGTTCTTCTCTTTAGTCATGCTCATAGGAAAAATGTAACCTGGGTCCCAGAGGGATCTCGCTAAGGTTGTCTGCCCCGTTATTTTAGTTTGTTCTGATTGAGCAATCTCCAACACAGGTGGTTATGCTAATATTTAGATATGCCAAGCCAGTAAGAAAACAGCTTTCACAATACCTTACTGATTACTCGTAAGGCAGCAATATAGTTCCCTTAAAGCAACCCAGCCTTGAGTTTCCACTCAGAGAGCCAAGTCAATATGATTAGGATGAAAAATGAGGTTGTAAGAAATCCTCTCTCATACTTGTCTTTTGTCACACCACTCTATTTTTCCTAGTGCCTTGATTTTTTTTAAACAAATTTCTTTCTACTGACATTTGATGGTCCAGAGCTGAAAATACAAGTCTTTGTATGAGACGTTGTTAAGACGTGACACAGGTTTCTATCAGCAGATTGATGCCACTGGTCTGAATTATACCCTATTATGTCAGGGTTCCAGACTGTCACCCCATCCTGCAGCCTTGGGCACCTTTACAGTGCCTTGCTGACGTAGGTCTCACCTGGGCTATGCACAACGCAGCCATCCAGCATGCAATTCGCAACCTGTTTATGTGCAACTGCAGCATGCCGGTTACATTCTGGCTCTCACCAGGTTATGCTTAGGGTGACCCCCGACAAGCTTTCACTTCTGGATTTTTCTCAGAAATGTATGGCATGTACTGCCCAGCTCTCTGCAGAACAGTACAAATCTGTTGTTTATTCCTGTAGTTTATCATCTTAGTTACCTAGACACTTAGACCTAAACACACCTGGATTAGAATAAAACAATAAAACCAATATTTTTTTCCAGTTGAGAAGAAACGAGGTAGGATCCTTCCCCTTCTCTCTTTGGAAACAATCTAGCATATTTTATCAGTAAGTGGATCCTAAAAATTAAAAGAAAGGGCTTTGTCATTCATTATGACAACGTACTCAAAGCCAGTTCCCCGTGCCACTTGTAGGAAATGTTCACATGAGGCTATTCTGTTTTCAGAAGTGTAGAATTACTTCTCAGAGACTATTGAGGACATACCTGAACACTTCAGGGTTAGGTGTTTTTATTCAATATGCAGAAAAAGGATGGGGGATTTCATCCAATACCAGTCATAAGGCATTTGAACAAATATATTCAGAATCTTGTTCCCGATGTTAACTTTAGCCTCCATTATCCCTGGACTTTCAGTCCTGGTTTGATTTGTGACTCTATTTAAAGGATGAATATTTTTTATGTATAATTTGAAGAACCATCAAAAGTCACTGAGGAAGAAGTGTATATTCATTTTGTCTTATTTGGATGTTCATCTTACCCACATTTTTCTTGTTCCTTCACATATAAGGGAAGGTTGTACAAGTCATAATGGAAGGTATGCCAGCTATCCATTAATTCAACAAACAGGGTGATAATCCCTCTCTCTTTTGGATCTGATCAGTTTAGGCATTTGCTGCATTCTGCTAATCATTTATCCTGTGGCCCTGCATTTTGAAGGAAAGAGGAGCGTAACTCCTGATAGTTTCAGCAGAGACACCTTTGAGAAGCACGAGGGGTCCCTGAAGAAACAGTATTGACTACATCAGCAATGATTTACTGAATTACTTCATCTTTCTGATGGCCAGATGTTTGCCAGAGCTGTCTTCTCAGCAAGAGGGCAGGGATTTTTCCATAAGATTCACAGCCCCTTACCTGCTTGGGCAATTGGACTTGTATGATGTCTACTCTTGAGTAATCATAGACTGCATCTACACCACAAGATAAATTTGAATTTAAGGCGGTTAGCTCAATATTAACATGTGACTATCTTCGTTGTAAATACCAGTAGCTCAATTTAGGGAGCCCTAATATTAATATCCTATCGTCAGTACCTGCTGGGTGTAGTATCAAGCTCAAATTTCAATAAAAGTTCGATAAAAGATGAGTGTGGAAGCTCCACATCTTAAAATGGCATTTATTAGCCTCCAGAGGGTCCTGTATGTAACCCAAAATGCCCCTCAGTGCTTGTCTGGCTGCTGCTCTCTAGGTGCACAGAAATTAGGCAACAGGAAAACCGTGAATTTCAAATCGGGACCAGGAAGTCTGTGGCTGTGGGGTCATGTTTGCATGAGAGCCTCAGAAATGTCTTTCTTTGCTATTAGTGCTGTGAGCGCATCTGTTAATTACTGATAACCCTGCATGAAGGTCGTGGTTCTGTCTCTACAGTTGGTATTTTTCTTCGTTGCCTGGAGCCAGTAGTTCTCCCCACAGCCCCGGAGCCATGCGGCAGTGAGGCTGATATGGGGGTCATGCTTGCATAAGAGGCCAAGAAACTTCTTCTCAGCAGTTTACGTTTGTGCACGAACCACTTTCCCTCCCCCACAGACTCCACGATGTGCTCAGCCGCATCACGTGGGTAGCCCCCCACATAGTAAAATGATGTGCCTTTCATTTGGTGCTGACCATGCTGCCAGGCAGCACCATGTGCTGGCTTGTGCGCAGTTAGGGCTTCAAGGGCGGGAAAGTCTTTTTGGGGCTTGCTGCTGCTGGAGGGAAGTCTCCCCAGGGGGCTAAGCTATTTGCGTGGGACTACTTCAACTGGCCCCCCATCAAAAATATTTTGGGGGCTTGCTGTCATTAAGGGTAAGTCTCCCCCAGCGGCTAATATATTGGGGTGACTACTTGAAAATGGCCCCCCACAGAAACCCTCCCATACCCATAGCAATGGACACATGAGGCTTGCAGCCGCCAGGGGGAAATCTCCTCTGGCAGCTAAGATAGTTGTGTGGGATTACTTCAATTTGCTCCCACACCAAAAATATTTTTGGGGCCTTTCTGCTGTTGGGTGGAAGTTTCACCTGGCAGCTAAGATCCATGGGTAACTACTTCAACTGACCCCCCCGCCATGCCCCTAGGAATGTACCCATGGGGCTTGCTGCTGCCAGGGGGAAGTCTCCCCTCAGTGGTTAAGATATTTGGGGGCTTTGGAACATTTCAACTGGCTCTGCAGCCGCAGCCTTCAGCCCTCTCCCCCACCTCCAAAAATATTTGCGGGGGCTTGCTGCCCAATGCATACACCTGCTGCTTTTTTGCAAAATCTTTGATTTTTCAGTTATAAAATATTTTTCCTAACCTTTCCTATCTTTCTTTGTGCATCAACCCCCCTCCTGTAAAAACGCAGGATGGTGGGCCAGTTGAGATTCCTGTTTGTGTTTAGAAGTTTAGTGTATGAGATTTCACTGCCATCTCCTGTGTTGGCGATGTCTGTGTAGTGAGGAGGGAAGACAAAAATCTTTTTTCCTAGACTTTTCTATCCTTTCTTCTAAATTTTCACCCCTTCACACAGGGAGGAGTGGGTGGAGGGTCAGTTGAGAATAGTCTGTCTTTGCGTTATCATCAGGTATCGGGTGCAATCACAGGAGTGGGGACTTTCAGTGGTTGGCCAGTTGAGAACATAGACTGTGCACAGAAGTCTTATAGTGTACCAGAGTGTCAAAGACCCTTCCCTCAGCAACTCTTTTTTTTCCCCACTTTCTTCAAGCTTTTCAGGGGCCTTGTGTTATTTTCAGGGATCAGATGCAATCTTGGGAGGACAGTCAGCCGATGGCTAGTTGAGAACACAGCCTGTGAACAGGGAAGCCAAATACCCTCTCTTCAGCAACTCTTTTTTTTTTTTCAAAATCTTTACTAACATCTGTTTCTTAAAGCTTTTCAGGGTTCCTGTGTTATTTTCAGGGATTGGATACAGTTGCAGGAAGTGGGGACAGTCAGTGGGTGGCCAGTTGAGAATTCAGTTACAGAAGAAAGATTTCTGTTAATTTTTTTGCTATTTCCGTGGATGCCCTACTTTTCCTTCCTTCCAATAGGAAAAATGGATGTTTAACACGGGAGGGGAATCAGGAAAATGCAGTGTGGGAAGATGTCAAAGACCAGCAAGCATAGCCAGAATGCTACGGGGATGAGGGAACTGTGGGATAGGTTCGCACAATGCACTACTGCAACAGTCTACGGTAGCCAATTGAGTGTGGCAGCAATAAGTTGACTTTGTGAGCAGCACGTGGGGAGGTGAGGATAATCAAAATTGAACTTATAAATTCCAGTTACAAAATTGATATTAATAAATTCAATTTAATCTTGTAGTGTAGAAATCCTTGTTAGTGTAGGATATATTGCTTAACTGTAGAAAGTTGTCTGTTAGCAAGTGATGTACTATTTGACATAAACCACATTGGTGGCTTGGGTTAGGCAAAAATCTTATACATAGAGTTTTGGCTTCTATACTTTGCGTTTTAGATAAGTTAATATACTTAATATTTCAAGCGCTCTCTTTCATGTTTGACATTTTTAGTTGATGGTAGATTGCTGTTAGAATGTAATATGGTTATTTGAGCTGTGTTGCCTTTTATGAAAACCTTTCCCTACGTGGGATCTTGATTTAATTTTAACTTCACATGTGAACTCACCTTGTGAATCCTTGTTCGTTGTATTATTTGTTTCTGAAAATGACTCTAATTATTGGCATAGTGTCAGCCAGAAGAGTGAGCAAATTAAGTGTTGTAAAGCATGAGCCACCATTTGTCTTTTAGAAAAGATAAGTTGGTTCTTAAGCCTGAGCCTAGATTTTTGCCAAGGCTAAGTCTAGACTACAGAGATCTTTCGAAATAAGGCTTTCTGGAAGATCTCTTCCAAAAGAACTTCTTTTGAAAGAGACCATCCACACAGCCCTCTGCTCTTTTGGAAGAATGGGCCAGGGGTTGAAAAATCAGGCCCTGTGAGGACTGCTCTTTTTGGGTGGGAAAAAAGGGCCTGCGGAGCATCTATGCGCTTTTTCTTTCAAAAGGGGTTGCTCTGACTGAAACAAGAAAGGAAGAGAAGTTTCGAAAGGAGTGGTGCATTCTTTTGAAGGAACACTTTTTTTGTGTGTGTAGAGGCTCTGCAGAATCTTTTGAAAGAGTCCACTTCTTCTGAAAAATCTTTTGAAAACTTACTAGTATAGGCACAGCTCAAAAGAGGTATTTGATTTTCATGAGAATTAATTTTCTTAATTTTTTTTAGGGCTGCCTATTAATAAAGGAGAATCTGTTTTATGTACTTTGGATGCAAGAATGCTCTTGCATATTATTTAGATAGAAATAAAAGCTTTTGAAGATCATCTAATTATTTCACTTTTACCCTATGATGAATATCGCTTCTTATCTTTTCCATTCATGTGCAGATTTTTTCTGTTTTTGTGCAAAATAAATTTTTAAATGCGCCAAGGCACATGTGAGTTGTCTCACTAATAGAAGCACAAAACCAAGCTGTGAGCTCTCGGCCAATCTGCAGGATAGCATTTGAATTGCTCCAGAGCAGCCACACAAGCACACTGCTTCCAGGGAACTGTGCCTTTAACCACCTGATTCTTAGCATGTATTTCAAGACACTAGGTGGATTAAAAATGTATTGTTAAATGTTACACAGTAACAGAAATTCCTGTACTTACAACAGCATGATTACATTCTACTACAGTTATGGCAGCATCTCTTGCTTATCTTAAATGTATTCCAGTTACTGAAACTTGCAGGTCTGTGAAATGGATCTCTGTGCACACTTTTACTAATCATTATACCCTTAACTTGGCCATAGGGATTGATGGTAGATTTGGCAAAGTGATGCTTCAGTCTTTATTAGCCTAGTACTCTGTTTTGTCCTCTGGGTTATTTTCAGCACTGCTTGACAAACTGTCCCATAGGTGGGCTGTAGAGCCACAGAAATGAAGGTTGGTTAATCATAACCAAAGTTCTCTGCGTAGTCCTTCTTTCCCCTGTCTTCAGCTTTGTCTGCTCTTTTTGATCTTTGGGTTGGCAGTCGAGGGATCTGAAGTGTTAAAGGGCACTTCGCCCTCTTATATAGCCTTGGAACTTTCAGAGGGATTGAGAGAGGGATAGGAGAGGGCACAGAAGTGCTCTAATATGTCTTTGAGTGCTTGCTTATATAAATTCCGTTCTAGGTATGCATATGCCCACATGCCTAGTCACCGGAGATTTTTGCCGTAGTGTTACCTATAGGGCCAGCTGTGGGGCCCTCTAAAGTGCCATGCTTGTTCTGTGGTATATCAGGTGGTTCTGGCCCATGCCCTCTCCGTTCCTTCTTACACTATGGTAGTCAGTCAGAACACCTCTCTTGTTTGAGAAAAGCTAGTTGTTTTCTTTCTTTGGGCTTCATGCATTTGGGCCTTTTGTACGTTGTTGTTACTGTTTAAGTATTCATAGTTAGGTTCCCTGACAGCACTTTGCCCCGATGAGGTGTAAGCCCTCCTCAGACTGCAGCAGGCCTGTGTCCATGAGTGACCTCCATAGCTTCTGCTGTAAGTTGTTGGGGGAAGCCACACACCAAGGTGCATTGCCAGATTATGCTAAGAGAAGTCAATTGTAGATATGCAATTCTAGCTACCGCAATTGCGTAGCTAGAATTGACTTGTCTGCAATCAACTTGGTTGGGTGCCCTCTCATAGGGAGGTTGATGGGAGAAACTCGGTTGTTGACTTCCATTACACCTTGTGATATCGAGTAGTATAGGGGTCAGCTGTCAACCCCAGATAGTTTGATTTCACGTGTCTCTG
The DNA here is from genome assembly GCF_033958435.1 of Carettochelys insculpta. Lineage (NCBI taxonomy): Eukaryota > Metazoa > Chordata > Testudines > Carettochelyidae > Carettochelys > Carettochelys insculpta. The sequence continues at coordinate 88,709,920 of NC_134137.1, read as the reverse complement.
CCAGGTGCACAAAATCACCTGGGATGATCTTCTGCATAGTGTAGACATGCCCTCAGGGTTCACCTGGTGGAGTCCGCCTTACATCCAGTTTCAAAGCCTTCCATGCAGACAGCACATGGCATTTTTCTGGCACTCCTTCACCATCACTTGCGTTGAAAAAGGGGGATAAAAAGCACACTTTGACACTGAGCAAGAAGGCTCAGGGGTTGTGCAGCAAAGGACCTGGGCTTTGCCTGCCAGACTTCTCCTCGAGGCATGTGAACCTCCCTCCATGACTAGGGCTCTTAGCCCCTCCACCCCCTGTAAAGATTTATCACAGGCTCTTGGGAGTGGTACGGGACCTGCAACCCTGCCTACAGTTTTGTCTTCCCAAGCCTAGGTGCAGAAACATCTCAGGTCTTCACCTGCTCCTGTGATGTCTCTGGTGCCCCAGGACTAGGTTAAAATTTCCCAAGATGGCAATCCCACTGTTAAGACCTGTCAGGGCAGAACAGCATTGTCAGTGAAAACACAAAAAACATTGAGCTGCATTGCATGGAGAATGCTGAAGCAGGTCCCAATCATCCTGGACTCTCATTCTGGTATACTTGTGCAGCATGGGGTTGATGCTCCACACACTATAACAAGTATGGTTTGCCTACCTCTAGATATCAGTTCCAATCCACCAGTATCATGGCATTGTTCTCCCTGACATCAGTCTCCCCAGCACGGGGGCCTGCTTTCTGCAGTATTGTCACTGGTCACTTACTTCTGACTAGTTATCACCAGTAGCCATGATAAATAAAAAAAGAAAAAAAAGGCTCCTCCCTGGGCATTGCAAAGCACTTCCTCTGTTGCAAAGGTCCACTTACTTTCATCACCCTGGTCTCAGCAACAGGCTTGGGCACTGAAGCCTGCTCCATTTCAATGACACTGTAGTAGTAGCAAGGCCAGTGGCCAATGCCGTGGCTATTTTAGAGAGTGTTCTGGTGGTGTGTCCCCTTTGCATTGCTTCTTGGTGATTGGTGTCAGAGCAGCAGTTGGCAGCGCCACAGGCACTGGGCTTGGTACCAATCCAGTCTTGGTTCTAAGGTTGGAGTAGACGATCCCATACTCACTTTCCTGTTATTGCTAGGTAACATGCCATATGGTGTGGTGTGAAATTCCCTAATTTGAAGACTTTGATTTATTTAGGGTTATGATAAAGAAAGATAAATGATGAAAGTAGCAGATGAAAATTGCCAACCACGGTGAGTTATGAAGAATGTTCTGCTTTTCTCTGGTACATGGAGTTGTAGTCATCAGACTAGAGAAAATAAAATATTAGCTCACTGGCTAAAGGGGTAAATGAGACTTTATTTCTTTTTAGTAAAATTTGAAAAGTTTAATAAACTTTATATGCAGAAGAATTAATGTTGAATGAAAAATAAAATCTTACTGTTTTTTCAGACAGAAAATTTGGAGAGTACAATAACAATACCAGATATCAAATTACACAGCAATCCATCTGCTTTTAATGTTTACTGCAATGTTCGCCATTGTGTTTTGGAGTGGCAAAAAAAAGAAACATCCTTAAATTTGTCTTCAAAGAACACTGTGCAGAGCGGGGATTCAGATAGTGATGAAGAGGAGGAGTCCAAAGAGCCACCCCTCAAACTTCCAAAGGCAAGTGACTCTGGATAATTTTTCATGTGTAATTTCATAATCTGCATTTCACATCTTTAGCAAATTTATTCATTAACATGTATTTAATCCTTTCTCAGTTTGATCCTGTTACTTAATGAGGAGTTGCTGGGAACATACTGTCATACCAGATCAGACCAGTATCCATTTACCTGGTATCTTCTCTGACAGTGTTGGGTGTGAGATGTTTCAGAGAACTGCAAGAAACCCAAAGGTGGTCACTTAAGAAATAAGCAACCAATAGGAGAATTTTCTTTTTAACTCCTGCAATTAGAAGTTGGTCTTATATCTGAATTGAGAAGGTTTATATCACTTCCAAACACTTAGCTTTTCCATCCTATCTAATGTAATTTTTTTCCAACACTGATTTCCACAAGTTTTTCTATATATTAAGATTGTGGACAAAATACTTCAATAATAGATTTTAGAATTGAATGACTTCTGCCATACAATCATGAGCATATAATAGGATAATGTTCAATAATGGGATATTGGAAAGGAAAGCTGGTGAGAATGGTAAAACTGCATTGTTTTTCTGAGCTTCATATTTTATTCGCTCATATATCCATTTACCAGTTGCAGCAATCTAGTAAGTTTGCTTTTTGTGAACTTTTGTCTACCAATTAGTATATTATCTATTAAGCTTGTTTCTTGCTCTTTCTCAGAGCTTGGGAAGAGCAGTTTTCCTTTAAATGCTACTTATAAGAAGGTTGAATTAAATACTTCTAAAACTACTTTTTTTAATGTTGGACTTACTGTTTCCTGGAAAACAGGAATCTTAAAGTTGTTTGAGTGTACAGATATTTTATCATGAAAGGTTAGATTGCAAGCACAGAGATGTCAGAAAAACTTTGGTGGGATTTAATGAAACTAGATAATTGGGCATCATGGCAGACAAAATTCAATAAATTAAGTGTAAATAAATAATACATGTTGGGGGGAACAATTCGTGTTCTTAATGCACTTCACAGGGTTTTAAATTAACTGTCATCTCAACACACCTTGCTTAGTGTATAGTTTGAGTTACAAGCTAACTGGCCAACCACGTGTCATTTGGAATTGGAGGTATGCCACCAGGAGGAAGCACATACAAGCAACCACAACAAAAGCAAATACAGTACTGTACTGTGTTAAATGTAAACTGCTTAAAGAAAAAGACAAGTCAAGGAAACTGTTTTTATGCTTTTCATTTAAATTACATGGTTAAAAGCATCGCATACTGAAGTTTCAAAGGAGCATTAAGTAGGGATGTAAAATTCCATTTAATTAATGTTAATTTAATTAGTTAATGTTAATGTAATTGGTTAATGTTAAGTTTAACTGGTTAACCAGTTAAATGTAGGGGAAGAAGTGGGGGGAAAGGTTGGCCAGGCTGGAGGTGCTCTGAGGGATGCTGCTGGCCAGGGCTGCTTCAGCTGGGCTGGAGTGCCCACACTTACATGTGCCCCAAGCCTGCTGTGGATGGGAGATGCTCTGGCCATGCTGGAGTGTCCCTGCCCCCAGCAAGCTTCATGGAGCTGGAAATGTTATCTGCCTAGAGCAGGCTGGGGGCTGCTCTAGCCTCTACCAGTTACCCAAAACTGGTAAGTCTCATCCATTTAGGGTGCGTCTTACCAGTTAACTGTTAACATATGTAGTATTAAGTCAATGTTCAGTTTCAGACTTTTGAAAGAATAGCCATAGGGTTTTGTTCAGAGTGATGAGCATTTCAAAGTTGTGAGCAACTTCCATTTCTGAGGTGTTGGTACTGCTGAGGTTCTACCATATCTTTGTATACTGCGTAGACATTACTTCAGGATAGGATGCAGAAGTAAAACTGTGAGACACTTAGTGACTGGCTGTTCTAAGAAGAAATCCTAAAATGCACAAGGGGAGAGACAGTTTTTGGTTTAGATTCCTAATGCATGGGATCTGCTCCAGGAAATGAATATAGCTGACCTGCTCAGTAACTGAAACCACAGTATAGTTAAACTTAACATCATTCTTTGTATGCGGAAAATTACCAGAGGTCACCACCACGGTAGCATTTAACTTCAAAAGTGGAACTACACAAAAATGAGAGCAGGTTAAATTTAAATTAAAAGGAGCAGTTACAAAAGTGAAATTCATGCATATATCTATTTTAAAACACCCTGCAGGCATAAAGGGAAACAAAAAGGCTTTTTATAAATACATTAGAAACAAGAGGAAGACCAGGGACAGGGTAGGGCCACTGCTCAGTAAGGAGGGAGAAACAGTAACAGGGAAATTGGAAATGGCAGAGATGCTTAATGCCTTCTTTGTTTCGGTCTTCACTGAGAAGTCTGATGAAGGAATGCCTAACATAGTGACTGCCACTGGGAAAGGGGTAGGGTTAGAAGTTGAAATAAAAAAAGAACAAGTTAAAAATGACTTAGATGTTTGCAAGTCACCAGGGCCTGATGAAATGCATCCTAGAATACTCAAGGAGTTGATAGAGGAGGTATCTGAGCCTTTATCTGTCATCTTTGGAAAATCATGGAAGACAGGAGAGATTCCAGAAGACTGAAAAAGGGCAAATATAGTGCCCATCTATAAAGAGGGGAATAAGAGTAATCCAGGAAACTACAGGCCAGTCAGCTTAACTTCAGTGCCAGGAAAGATAATGGAGCAGGTAATTAAATAAATCATCTGCAACCATTTGAAAGGTGGTAAGGTGCTAGGGATCAGCCAGCATGGATTTGTAAAGAACAAATCACGTCAAACCAATCTGATAGCTTTCTTTGATAGGCTAACGAGCCTTGTGGATAGGGGAGAAGCGATAGATGTGGTATACCTAGACTTTAGTGAAGCATTTGATTCGGTCTCGCATGACATTCTTATAAAAAAAAAAAAAAAAAAAGAGGCAAATACAATTTAGATGAGGCTACTATAAGGTGGGTGCAAAACTAGCTGGATAACCATACTCAGAGAGTAGTTCTTAATGGTTCTCAATCCTGCTGAAAAAGTATAACAAGTGGGGTTCCGCAGGGGTCTGTGTTAGGACCAGTTCTGTTCAATATCTTCATCAACGATTTAGATATTGGCATAGAAAGTACTCTTATTATGTTTGCAGATGATACCAAGCTGGGAGGGGTTGCAACTGCTTTGGCGGATAGGGTCATAATTCAACATGATCTGGAGAAATGGTCTGAGGTAAACAGGATGAAGTTTAATAAGGACAAATGCAAAGTGCTCCACTTGGGAAGGAACAATCAGTTTCACACATACAGAATGGGGAGAGACTGTCTCGGAACGACTACAGCAGAAAGGGATCTAGGGATTATAGTGGACCGCAAGCTAAACATGAGTGCAATGCTGTTGCAAAATAAGCAAACATGATTCTGGGATGCATTAACAGGTGTGCTGTAAACAAGATACAAGAAGTCATTCTTCTGCCCTACTCTGTGCTGGTTAGGCCTCAGCTGGACTATTGTGTCCAGTTCTGGGCACCACAGTTCAAGAAAGATGTGGAGAAATTAGAGAGGGTCCAGAAACGAGTGACGAGAATGTGACCTATGAAGAAAGGCTGAAAGAATTGGGCTTGTTTAGTTTGGAAAAGAGAAGATTGAGGGGTGACGTGATAGCAGTTTCCAGGTATCTGAAAGGGTGTCATGAGGAGGAGGGAGAAAACTTGTTCTTTTTTGCCTCTGAGAATCGAACAAGAGGCAATGGGGTTGAAGTGCAGCACGAGAGGTTTAGGTTGGACATTAGGAAAAAGTTCTTAACTCCTCAGGGTGGTCAAACAGTGGAATAAATTGCCAAGGGAGGTTGTGGAAAGTCCATCGCTGGAGTTATTTAAGAACCGGTTAGATAGATGTCTATCGGGGATGGTTTAGACAGTACTTGGTCCTGCCATGAGGGCCGGGGGCTGGACTCGATGGCCTCTTGAGGTCCCGTCCAGTCCTAGTATTCTATGATTCGGGGTTCAGACTAAAAGTATACCTCAAATTATAATTAAAAAAAATCAAAAACAAACAAACCAAAAAAACCTAACCAACCCAAACCAGTAAGAGGACCAACAGATGCCTCCATGTCTGAACAACAATTCAGGAGAGACAGTTAGAGGCAAAAAGAACTAATTGGAAATTTAAGTCTTCTTGAGAATAATAGATGGAAGTATTAACTCTGGCAAATCAGTATAAAAATATACTTATATAAATATAAAAATATGTAGCAGAAGATACACAAACAAAAAGCGTTGCTTTAAAAGTATGTTTGAAGCTTGGAAGCCTGACAAACTATCAGGGAGGGCACTGAATGATCTAGGTGCTAAAGGAACATTCAAGGAAAATTAGGTTGTTATGAAGAAGCTAATTGAATAACAGTTAATTTAGACGTCATCATTTTATATGTATATTTGGGCTTATGTTTTGTAATATGCATTGTTTTATATTAATCAGTATTGAATTTCATTTTCCATATTGCTGCCCAGTCGCCCAGTTTTGAGAGATTTGAAGGTCCTTGCAGTCTTCTGTGAACTTAACTATCTTAAGCAATTTTGTAGAATCTACAAATTTTGTCACCTCACTACCCCTTTCTTTATATTATATGAATATGTTGAATAGAATTGGCCCCAATACCGCTAGTTACCTTTCCCCATTCTGAAAACTTATTTATTCCTACCCTTTGTTTCCTGTCTTTTAACCAGTTATTAGTCCATGAGAGGACCTTCTGTCTTCTCCCATGACAGCTTACTTTACTTAAAACCTTTGGGGATGGTCATTGTCAAAGGCATTCTGAAAAATCCAGTGTACACTACATGCACTGGATTCCCCTGTCCATGTGCTTCTTGAAACCCTCTAAGATTTTTGGTATATTGGTGAGGCATGATTTGCCTTCACAAAACCCGTGTTTACTATTTCTCAACAAATCATATTCATCTATGCATCTGACAGGTCTTTTCTTTGTTACAATTCCAATATGCAGAGTACTGAAGTTAGATTTACAGGTGCTAACGTCAAATTGGGCCTGTGCCATTTACGTGATTGGTAGCCAGGGGGTGTGTGGTTGAACTACATGACTCCTTAGAGTGAAGTGCAGGAAGCCAGGCAAGTCACCGCAGGGATACCTTTGAGGGAGAATAAAGAGATCCATGATACAATTTGTACTGAAGCCATGACACTGTCTAAAAATGGAAAACAGTCAGTTTTAAGGAATTTTAATATTAAATAATTATTTAGATATATTTTATATTAGAATAACTGTACGTCTGTTTCATATTCAAAATTACACTTGTTTGAGAATTGTGTTAGATTATTTCTCTTTGTGGACTACAGTGACCTTTTATATTTACATGTTAGAGTTTTTATTCTGGATTTTCTTAGATAATTGAAGTTGGACTATGTGAAGTTTTTGAGTTGATCAAGGAGACAAGATTTTCTCATCCATCACTGTGTCTCAGGAGTTTGCAAGCTCTGCTTAATGTGCTCCAAGGCCAGCAGCCAGAAGGCCTCCAATCAGAACCTCCTGAAGTTCTAGGTAATATTTCATGCTCTTGCTTGAGAATTTATTTGGGGAAAAAAAGTGATTGCCATTAGCAGGCAATGATAAGAGGATAGTGTTTTCCATCTCTTTCGATAGATTATTTATACAAGGGATTTCTACTCTGGTTCTCTGTTATAAGCTGTTATGTTTGTTCTGGGGCCTCCATGGAATTGGACACTCTCACCCCTTTTCTTGGTAAAAGAGAAACCTATTTGTGGGTAGAGGGGACATCATCTGTGCTTTCTGATACAGAAACCAGAAAATCTAGCTAGTTTTTTGGTATTACTAATCCACTGAGACCTAAACAAGGCAATACAGTAAACCCTCAATTTTACAGACCCCAATTTAGCAGACTTCAGAAACAATAGACATCCACCAGTCCCCTGTTGTTTCCAAAGCCCACTTAATCAGGGCCCATAAAATTCTAAATCCCACCCCCCCAAAAATGTAAGGGACTTACTGGAGCCGTCACTGACAGGTGTGCCGCCGCTGCTGCTGCTGCTCCTGGAGCCGCCACGTGCTCCTCCCACCAGGGGTGGGGTGTGTATGTGGGCAAACAGCACTCACGTATGCCCCGACCACTGGTGGGAGGAGCGTGTGGTGGCTCCAGTGGCAGCAGTGGCTCTTCTAGCCACGCAGCAGGATCTGGCAACTCAAGCAGTGCAGTGCGGGGTGCACTGTAGCCGTGGCAGCGAGCTCTGGCTCCTCCAATGGTGGTGGTCTGGTGAGTCCCTGCCTTTAGTGGGAGGGAGAGGGGTTGGGGGAGCCTGGGGGCGGTGGATGGGCAGTAAACTGTCAGGTTTAACAGACTTTTGGATTTAATGGACACCCCTCCCCGAACAGCCTTTTAAATCGAGGATTTCCAGTACTATGGAAAACCCCTATCCTATACTTCAACTGTATGGCTAAATTTTGTGTATTCACCCATTGTATAAAATACGAATAATATACAAGAGAAATTTTGTCACTCTTGAACAGTGGTAACGGCATGTTTATTAAAAAAATCTAATGTTGGTATTTTGATTCTTTGAGATTGAAAGTAAGTGGATCTACCTCTTAACAGCTGTGCATATGAAGGGTACAAAAAAAGAATTGTATGGGATGGATGAAAAACTGTCACTGTGGAAATGACCATAGAAACCAATGTAATGGAGTAAGGAACTCAGGCTGGCTCTTCTACACGAACATTGTTTTAAAACCTATTTAGACTTCTTAGCTATTGATGCCACTATATACTCCCAAGTTAGAAGACTAGCTCAGGTATTCACTTGTGAGAATAACTGTTACAACTGAGACATATGTTTACCACAATTAGAAGTTTTGTGCAAGGTGTACCACAGTGGAAAAAATTCCAAATGTCAGATTTGATATACAGTTGCCTATCAAACTGTACATTACTGCTTTGTAATACTGCAGCTGGCACAAAAAAGCAGTAAATATTAAACCAAGAGGAAGATTTCACCCGTGTCGATTCGTGTACAACTGATTTCAATAACTAGACAGGAAAGATAAATACATCTGTTCAGAAGCTTATTTTCAAGAGGCAGTTTATGGGGAAAAAAAACTAATCTTTGAGAAGCTCATCATTTCTTTAAAGACAACATTTTAAAGGTTGGCTAGTTAAATTTGGGAGCATAAGCTTTGATGGGCAAAGGCCTGCTTTGTCAGATGCATCTGATGAAGTGGGTCTTTGCCCACAATAGCGTATGCTCCAAAAAACCTGTTAGTTTATAAGGTGCCACAGGACTTTTGTTGTTTTTGCTACCCCTCTGATGTTAGCTAAATTTAGTATCTGTTCAGGCCTTACACATCAGCTCAATTGAGTAAGTAATTGAGAGTGCCCTCGGGCATGGGTCTATCTTAGTCCATGTTCTACTACTTGATTTAAAAAAAAAATCACATTTTCTTCTTCAGAGACAAATATAGTAGTAAAAGCTATAGGTCAATTTTACTCTGGCTAATTGGTCTTCTGTGAACTTTTGCTACCCTGCCTTCTGGAAAACCAAGGCCAGTAAGTACCCCCTCCAAAAAAAAATTCTAATACAAAAGACTTCTCCTACCTGAAGTAGATTTTTAGATTTACTGGAATGACTTTCATTTTCTTTATCTGCTTACATGGAGACATCTGTTATTTCAAAGTCCTATGGTATATACCTACCTTGTGTCTTATATGTTGTATGATGAGAACTGTGCATAAGGCAGGATACTGGGCTAAATAGACCTTTTGTTCTGACCCAGTATGGCTGTTTATGTTCTTTGAACCTCTGTCAGCCTGCAAGGTTTGAAGTTGAGAGCCTTGTCTATGGAACATAAATACGTAAACTTTGACTCTGACAAAATGATATTTTGTTTGGCTCAAATGTATATCCACACATACCTGGTCTTCCCTGACCACAGGAAATAGTCCAGACGACGTTCCAAGTGCTTTTGTACACCCAAGATTAAAAAATGGTACATGTTGGATGTGTATGATGCATTGGAAATTACATGGTGGGTTAAGTTATTCAGGAGAGTCTCATGTCCTTAAAATTTTCATGTTAATAGAAGATGGACGAATAATCAAAAGATTTAGTTATTAGAAATTGTACCAAAGAAGACTATAAGAGTAGGCTTGAAACCTATAGACTAAAATCTAATTCATGAACTGAAAAATCCATTGTGGGTATGTGGGTATCTGCACACATGTTCTCAAGAAGTGGCAAATAAGATTTACAAAATCGATCAGATTCTGTCTTTGTGCTTCATGCTGTGCTATTTAAGAAGACTTGCAGAAATCAGACTTCTCTTGTACATGTTCCTGGAAGCTCTTCCCTGTTGGTCTGTGGTTGTCAAAATCCTATAATACTAATGGTGTGCCTGGAATGAATGAGAGAAATTTGCCCGATTTTTCTTGAGTACCCAGGCTCACCATTTAACTCCTTGGTCAATTGACATGTTTTAGTTGCATTTAATCTTTCAGTATCTCTTATGTACTTGAATATCCTTTGGGCTCGTCTACTTGATCTAGCAATATACATTAGAAGGGCATGAAAACTAAAGTGCACCAAATTGTTGTGCACTAATAGACCTGTGTAGAACCAGCTGGTTGCTGGTAATAGTTCCCAAGTGTACGTTAAAGCAGTGAGGACAAAGCTGATACACTCAGAGATTTGCTTTGAATTTTATTCATTGCATCAGAATTTTGTGTTTCTCTGCCTAGTTGTCGTCAAGCATTAAAAAATGTTTTGTCTGTGCCATAGCATCTGTTACCTGTAGGGTTAGCTGCACCATTCTTCACAGTTGGTTTCTGTGAATGTTGACCTTAGTTGACAAATCTCATTTCTTTCCCTATCTTGGTTTGGAATTTATATATTTCTTCAATACCTTCAGTTACAATATCAGTTATCGTCATCCTGCAGGTAAATCTGTGGTGAACAGTAATTTACTTTGATTACTTGTTTCAGCAAAAGTATTTATTTTAGCAATAGGAATCATCATCTTGGACTGAGCCATCAATCAATGGATCTCATCTTCTATGATACCATTGGTGAGTGACTAAACCAGTCCTTGATTGCAGAGCCGATTACAGTTGTAATGTAAACTGCCAAAATCAATGCTGCTCACTACTTCAGAATAAAAAAGCAGTCAAGTAGCACTTTAAAGACTAACAAAATAATTTATGAGGTGAGCTTTTGTGGGACACAAAGACAGATTACAAGCAATCAGGAATGCCATCTTTGATGTCACCACAGCCAATCTCGTGTCTGACCTCTGTAACTTTGTTCTCACCCACAATTATTTGCGATTTGGGGACAATTTATACCTCCAGATTAGTGGAACTGCTATGGGCACCCGCATGGCCCCACAATATGCTAATATATTTATAGCTGACCTGGAACAATGATTCCTGAGCTCTCGTCCCCTATTACCCCTCCTCTACTTAAGATACATTGATGACATCTTTATGATTTGGACCCATGGTATAAAGACTTCAGAAGAATTCCACAGAGGCTTTAACAATCTGCACCCCACCATCAAATTATGCCTTCATTACTCGACACAAGAGATACATTTTCTCAACACTACAGTACAAATCAAGGATGGCCTGATCAGTACCACACTGTACCGGAAACCCACTGATCACTATACTTACCTGCTTCCATCCTGCACACATAACTAGAGCCATTGTTTACAATCAGGCCCTTAAGTACAATCACATTTGCTCTGATCCAACTGACAGAGACCAAAAACTACAAGGTCTCTACCAAATATTCATAAACCTGAAGTACCTACCAGAAGAAATAAAAAAACAAATTGACGGGGCCAGATGAATACCCAGAGACCAGCTACTCCAAGATAGGCCCAAAAAAGCCAAGCACAGAACACCACTGGTCATCACCTACAGCCCCTGCCTCAAACCACTGCAACGAATTATTAAAGACCTACAACCTATCCTTAATCAGGATGCCACACTCCAGAAGGCCCTAGGTGACATGCCTGTTCTCTCCTACAGATAACCTCCCAACCTTATGAGGATTCCCACCAGCAGCCACAGTCTATACCCCAGGAAAACCAGTCCTGGAACCTTTCCTTGCAACAAAGCCTGCTGCCAGCTTTGTACACATATCTTTTCTGGAAATACCATCACTGGACCTAACCAGGTTATTCACAGAATCACGGGCACTTTCTCATGCTCCTCTACTAACATCATATATGCCATCATGTGCCAACGAATGGCCAGATGCTTTGTACATTGGACAGACTTCAAACTCCTTTAGACAAAGAGTTAATGGGCACAAAACAGACACCAAAACACTCCAGATCCACAAATCAGTTAGTCAGCATTTTAATGGAGTGGGCCATTCTGTTAATGACTTAAGAGTTTGCATGTTACTGAAGAAAAATTTTCGCACCACTCTTGAAAGGGAGACAGCTAAGCTGTCTTTTATATACAAGTTTGGCACATTAACACGTAGTTTGAACCAGGATGGGGATTTTCTGAGTCACTATAGGGTCTCGTTTGCATACTTGGCTTAATCTAATTCTTGACCTCCCCTCCCCCACCTTCTACCCGTCTGCTCTCTGATTTGCTCCCTTTGATCATTTTTTTTCCTGATTGTTTACTGTTTTTGGTTCTCTGTGCCTTAAATATTGAGTCTGTTCTGGTACGGCTATGGTCTGAAGAAGTGGGTCTGTCCCATGAAAGCTCACCTAATAAATTATTTTGTTAGTCTTTAAAGTGCTATTTGACTGCTTTTTTTTGTTTTGATAGTATATGGGCTAGCATGGCTCCCTCACTGTTACTACTTCAGAATGTGTAGGGAACGCATGGATTCAGGAAGATAGGCAAGGAACCCAGTTTCATCAGACTTCTGCATGTTGTATTGCTTCTTGCTCTCATTCTTTCAGCCTCACTTGCTGTTCTTGGATGGATTGTGCCCTTTCTTTCTCCTCACTGATGGTTCCCATGTCTTGCTCCAAGCTTTCTGTGTTTGTATGCCCCCTTTCCAACATGAGGATTTCATTCTTCTGCTTTTGGTAAATACCTGTTTCTTCAAAACTCCCCCTTTGGTCAGATTAGAGAATGTATCTTCCTCCCAGAAAACTTGCTTAATATGCTGACCTGTCATTTGGCATTAATACTCTTCATGCCCTCAATCTGATGGGGTACCTGGTACAAGTCTTGCCCATGGTCATGGATATGCACACTGGGCTTTTCGTGGTACAATAATAGCATGAAAACTTCAGAGTAACGTCACAATATCAAGCAGAGTTCATTATTGTGCAATGGTCCTGACCTATTGCAGATCCTCCTGTTCAAAGAGGCTTAGCTGGCATTTGAGAGAGAGTCCTCTGAGACAATGGTTTTGGCACTGTTCTTTAGTTCTCTCAAGAGTTTGCTGAGTGGTGCTTATCTTGAGCTATTCTTTTTCCCTTTGCGCCTTGGGCAAACAGGTACTGAGTTAAGTAAGTAAATTTGTACCAAAAGCATCCCTGTTATGAGGCTGACAATATAATATTAATAAATTATTAGAGAACACTTCTAAATCTGTCATTCTCCTTGAGTGACACATCTGAACACCCTAATCTTTTAATGTATTTATGCCTCTTGTGGTAGATAAACTTTATCTCCATTTTACTGATTTAGAACAGAGCAAAAAAAGCAAAGATCTCTTTGACCCATGCTTGCACAGGAATTGTTTGGAGGAGCTGGGAATTGAATCTAAGTTTCAAACCTACTGCTGGCAACCTAACAACTGAATCTTTCTTTTGCAGATCAGTGGAACTACTGGGCAGCTTAGATTAGTGATAAGTGAATTATTTTTGATGCGTTAAATGAGCTGAAAAACCGTGAGAAAGATTTTTGATTTTGAAACAAAAACTGAAAAATAAAATTTGGATTGAATGAGAAGCTTTGAATGAATAATAGAATGTAAAATTGTAACAATGTTAATTCAGAATATTTTGGACACTTCCAAAAATATTTTGTTTTTCTTGGCCAAAACTACTCAAAGAATTTGTCTCAAATTTTAAGAACAGTTTAAGTGCCCTGAAAAATGTTTTATTGGGGTGAATTTAAGTGTTTTTGCTAAATTATTTTTTGCTCAGTTGTATTCTTGAGTAATTTGGAGAATTTCAGCTAGTTTGTATGTTGTTGGGAATGGCCATTATTGATGGCTCTATACGGTGATAATTTTGTATCTGATTTTTCAAACTTTTTTGTGGTGACCCAGTTGAAGAAAAGTGTGACCCAGTGTAATTATATCTTTTGACCAGAGTGCATGCTCTGGGGTGGAGCTGGGGATGAGGGGTTTAGGGTGCTGGAGGTAGCACCAGGATTGCAGAGAGGCTCAGGGCTGGGACAAGGAGTTGGTGCTCAGGATTTGGGTGCAGTCTTACCTCCAGCAGCTCCCAGTCAGTGGCGCAGTAGAGGCATGAATGCAGGCTTCCCACCTGTCCTGGCACCGTGGACCTGTGCTGCACCCAAGAAGCAACGAGCAGCTATGTCTGGCTCCTAGATGGGGGTGTGCAAGTGGCTTTGCGCATGGCTCTCATCCACAGGGACCAGCCACTTCCCAAGCTCTAACCAACCAGTGGGAGTGTGGAAATGCCGTTTGGGGCGGGGCAGCCTACAGAGTCCCTTGTGCACCTCTGTCTAGGAGCTGGATCTGCTGCTAGCCACTTTCAGGATGCAGCATGGTTCATGGTGCTAGGAGAGGAAGGAAGTCTGTCTTAGACACTTCTGGTCACACTATCGTAAGGTGATACAGTGCCTGACATTCTGCCATACTGGAGTGCAAGCTGTAGTTTGAGAGCTACTGTTCTATGGTGTGCAAACACCTCAAAACCTTTGCCCCAAAAGGTTGCCACCTAAAATTATATTACAGAGAAAATTGATTTTAATGTAGTTTGCTTTGATGACTAATTTGAGAAATAGGCTCAGAATTAGAAGGGAGGAAAGCATAGTTTATATGGGTAGATTATTTAATTTTGTCAGGGATTTGTACGTGCTTTTGAATAGTTGTGGCCAGCCATTTGTGAGGTGGACTAAGTATTTCATGCTTGATTAAAACATGGATAGAGATCTTGGGCCTGTGACTGATGAAAAATAAGTCATACTTATCTGAACCAGGGTTGGATCTTTGCTAGGGAGACCTTCATTGACAGCTGTACTCAATATTTATCAAGATAATTAAGTGGTTACTTCATTAGTCTGGAGAGACATGTAATTCCCTATCTGTGTGGTAAATATTTGTTGCTACTTTATTTTTTGGAAGACATTCAAATACTGTGGTGAGGAACATGGTACTTGTGTAAGAACTAGAATGAATTCAGACCTATGTGTGGAAAAGACTGGTAAAGGTGGTGGGTATTGTGGTAAATGAGCAATGCTATTGTGGTGAGCCCCATGCTTTTTTTGGTATGGTGGATCAGGGTATTGCACAGCCATTAATTTTGGCCTCTACAAGTGCACTGGAGAAGTAGGTAGAGAAGGGAAGAGATCCACGTTTGCCCCACATGCCAATCCCAGGCCCTCGCATTTCATCAGCATCTTCCCGTTTGAGTGCGTTTCTCTTAGTCCTCTATGCTGGAGGAGTCTCTTTGCCCTGCTCAAGCAGGGTCTCCCTTCCCTTGGTGCTCTGATCCTCAGGCCACCACCAATATGCCTCCAAACTACAGTAATCTATTTCTTTCTTTCTCCTCCCTTCCCCTGACTGAGGCTGGGGCTTTTTATTAGGTCTTGGGTAGGGTCTTAAGTGGTTCCATCTGTTTTAGTTACCCTGTAGTAACTTACCCTAGTCCTCAGGAAATAAGGTCTTAACCATCCTTGGGCTTATATGTTTCCCACTTTATCACTCTCCTGGTGCTCTCTGGCCCTGCTGTATCACAGTATTTCCTATGCATAGATGGCAATGGGTCTAGAATTCTTGCCTACAAGATAGTTTTGCTCTTTTGAAAGTGCGATGCATTCCCTTCTGTGAAGTTGAAGATGTTTTGGGTTCAGTAAAGGCTAATGTTTTTTTGTGGCTCCTTTATTTTGAACCTGCTTCTGTAATCTCATTGCTTCTGATTGTCCTGGGTGGTGACTCAGTCTAGATAAGGTTATTATTAATATTTCTAGTATGATAGTTGTAAAACCTTTATACAGATGATGCTGGACAAATGTAGAAGATCTCTCTTACTCTCAAGGGATTACAGTCTAAAGACAAAAACATATGAAGGATAGGGTATGTGGATATAATATACACTATAATAATTATTGTGAGGAATTGGGACAGCTTTCTTAGGAACATAATTTTAAATATTGGGGTTACAGGTGGGGAGGGAGGGAAGAAGCTCTTATCTTCAGATTTGGCTCTGATCTGGGATTTGTTATGCCAATATAATTGTTATATTTTATCCACAGAGTCTCTCTTCCAGCTTCTTCTGGAAATAACTGTTCGCAGCACTGGAGTAAATGACAGTACTGGACAATCCTTGACAGCACTTTCCTGCGCTTGCCTGTTCAGTTTGGTAGTTGCCTGGGGAGAAACAGGAAGAACATTGCAAGCAGTCTCTGCCATTCTTACCAATAATGGCAGTCATGCTTGTCAGACTATTCAGGTGTTGTACTAAACCTATTTTGTATCTAGACTTTTGGTTTGGGCATATACATGAGTTCTGGAAGCATTCTAATACAGAAATACATTTGAATTTGTGGGCTTCATTCACTCTTAAAATCAGTTTTGAGGTAAAGGTAATACGTTTTGGATTGACCTGCATATTATGGAGTCAATTGATTGGCATTTATAGAAAGTAAATTTTATTTGTTTTTGTGTATTTCTCATTAATAAATATGAAGGCACAAATTAAGACTTACATTCCAGTAAAACTTTTTTCAGATATACAATGTAGTTGTAACTGTATCAGTCTAATGATATTAGAGAGAGAAGGCGTAGGTGAGGTAATATCTGTTATTAGACCAACTTGTGTATCTTGCCAACTGAAATTTTTTCCGGTAAAATATATCATCTCGCCCACCTTGTTTCTCTAACTTTTCAGAGCCAGGCTTAGTGGCTGCAGCTTTATTTTCACTTTTCTGTGTTACTTAAGTTGTAATATTTTGTACCATCTGATGGGGTTTTCCTTGCCGTTCAGGTGCCAACTATCTTAAACTCTCTTCAGCGGAGTGTACAGGCAGTTCTGGTGGGCAAAATTCAGATCCAGGACTGGTTCAGTAATGGGATAAAGAAAGCAGCCCTGATGCACAAATGGCCATTGAAAGAAATTTCTGTAGATGAAGATGACCATTGTCTACTTCAGAGTGATGGTTTCTTCTTGTATCTTCTATGCAAAGATGGACTTTACAAAATTGGCTCTGGCTACAGTGGGACTGTGAGGGTAAAGTAACTTCTGCCAACTCATGATATAAGTTTGAAAATTTAATCTGAATTGCATTTTTATGTCTTGTTTGGCAGTTAGTGTCTTGTAATTTAGTAATACTGATAATTATTTTTAAATGAATTTTAAAATCCTTTCAGTGTTTATTCAACAGCATCTCATTTCTTGCTCTGTTTTTCACTTCTCATCACTGTAGGAGATAATGTTTCTAGGTGGTAAGAGATTAACTATAAATTTGTCATTCTAACAATTGTCCAACTAACTCTCTTGTTACCTTACAGGGTCATATATACAATTCTACATCCCGCATCAAAAACAGAAAAGAAAAAAAGTCTTGGTTAGGGTATGCTCAGGTAGGAGAATTCATAAAACAAACAAAACAAAAACAAATAAATATTTAATTCAAATGGAGCACAGTTTAGAACAGGTTTGTAGAAGTATTACATCATTTCTTTCTATCTGGCTGTAAAGTACAAAAGCCAGTCCAGTGTAGTTAAAAATTCTGGGTTTTTAAAGGTTGGCAGGTAGAAAAGAGTTAATGCAGTGTCTGCTTTAGACATGTTACATTGCAGTATTATCTCTAAAAATTGAAGATCTTGCACTATTTTGTTTTTTAATTCTTTAGTCACTCTTAATATATTTTGTATTTCCTTTTTAGCCAACAAAGACAAAAAGTATTAAAACTTTTGGGCTTTGCAGTTATAAAGCAGTGCATTGTTGTTTTAGATTATTATATGGGAGACGTGTATTCCTGTTTCTAAAATAACAGTAAATGGAATGTTTAGTTACCTATAGGATTTCTTTCAGTACTGTTTTACTTCTTTATTTTGAGATATTTTCTTAGGAAGATTTATTTAGTCATTTTACAACATTATAAAACTGCTGATTTACTTAATCTTACATCTTTTGCATTAAATATTTCTATTAAAATATATACTGTAGTATTGAATTTATTTCATTTATACAGTACATCATCTTTTCTTTAACATTTTAACAAATACCAAAATAAGTATTATTAACACAAAATATCAACATGAGCAGATATTTTTGTCTCTAGGATTTTCTGCCTCTTGTGGAGGAATGTGATCAGCATAGTATTGCTGTTTCTAAATTTCCTATCTCTAGACAGCAAGAAATCCTGTGGCACCTTATAGACTGATGTCAGATGAAGTGGATCTTTTCCCATGAAAGCTTATGCTTCAATAAATCTGTCAGTCTGTAAGGTGCCACAGGACTTCTCGTTATAATTGCAGACCCAGACTAATGTTGCTAACCCGCTGATACTTGTTTCTGTAGACAGTTGTCTTCTCTATATTTCATTTTTGTGTTGCTCATTCCTCCCAGGCTGGCATCTGGGAGAATACATATGTGTAGAAGATGATCCATGGGCACTCTACATGAGAACTCTGTAATTTGGCTATTGCTATGTAAAGGGCTGTTTGAGTTCTCTTCTTGGGGAAGCTATGGAGAATGAAATATATAGTAGGGAAACATCTCCCTTCATACAGACTGCAGGGACTGAGAGGAGAGGTGGAATGTTATAACAAACTGTTGGATGTAACCCTGTGCATTGGGGTTGCTGTCATCAGAATTACTATGTGTACTGGATATATCATCACTGTAGAATTTGGAGACAAAATAAATCCACTGGATTTAGGTTTATAAAGTTTGTTTCTACCTAGCAAGTAACACTGTGGTATAAATAGGAATATGTGAACAGTGAACAACACTCAGATTCAGTTAACCTTCTAATATGTTGATCTACATTCATTTCTCTAATACACAGATTTGAACAGTTGCTATTGTCATTGTAGCTTATTCCTGTGAAGATACTACTAGAGAGGGAGTATGTGGCTTTCAGAGAAGTGTTTGAGCACAGTGTCACCATCCTCGTGCACAAGGAAGTAGGAATTCTAGAGTGTGTTCCACTTTTAATTTGTATTAGAATTAACATAGAGAATAAGGTGTAAACCTGAAGCTGAGAAAAAGCTCATTTTGAAAACCACTGAAGTGTGAAAAAGTAAATGATTTTTCTGATTGATAGTCTCCCTTTAAAAAGATTCATGAAGTTTATATTTTCATTTTAATATGTCATTTTGTTTTCTTTTTAAATTTACCAGAGTTATTTGTTATATAGAGATGTGAACAATCACAGTGTGACAGCCATAAGAATAAATCCTGAAACGTTGGAACAAGATGGTACAGTCACTTTGCCAGGTAAGGAGTTCTAAATAGTTGTGGTGTGAATACTTTTTAGGAGATCTTTTATACCAAACCCCAAATATCAACAGATAAGGACTCCAACAGAAGTAATTAATGGATTTTAAAAGCCGAATGGGCTGTTGTCACCAAGACTGACGTCTGGCTAACTTTGGCAATGTTATTTCACACAGTCATTCCTTCATGTATTACACCAGCTTGGTGGAACTAGAGCGTAAGTCTAAGGCTATGTGCACATGACAACTTATGTCACGATAAGTTATGTCACTCAGAGGTATGAATAAGCCACTTCACTGAGCAACATACGTTACACTGACGTAACTGCCCTTGTGGATAGCGACTTAACCTCCAGTTTGGACAGCGCAATGTCATTGACTTAGTATCTTCTGCTGAAATAGCTGCTGCTGCTCCTCACAAAGGCTGGAATAGTTGATGGGAGAGCTCTCTCTGGTCTGCTGATAGTGTCTGTACTGTCAGTGTTTACAGCAGCTCAGCTGCAGTGCTGTAAGCTCTTCAGTATTGCCATAGACTGAGGAGACATCCGTTCTTAACATAGACTCTAAGTAGTGTAGAATATACATATATAGTGTAGAAGATACTTAAATCTGGGACAGTGTTTTTCAAACTGTTCTCCTTTGTGGACCCTAAAAAAATTCAAAAGGTGTGAATCTTGGAAATCTTAGATATAGTCTGTGGACCCAAAGAGGTCTACAGTCCATCGGTTGAAAACATTCAAGAACAGTCATAGTAAGTGTTTCATGGACCCTGTCAAAAATAATAAGCGGTCCTATGGCGCTTTAGAAGCTAACAAATTGATTAGGTCATTTGTGAAGCTACAAACTAACACTACTACCCCCTCTAGTATTAGTATAGTGTTAGTTGGATTTAGGGTTAGTTAGCTGTAGTTTAAGTATTTCCCCCGTAGTGTCCTCATTGGGATTTAGACATTACACCTTGCTGGACATTGCTCTACCACACGACAATTGCCCTGTGTTACTTTGCAAAACTTTCACAAAATGGACTCAAGGGATCATTTGTCTGAAGATGCACTTTCTTGAACAGGCCATGACCCATGTCACCCTATGGTCCTGAGTGTTGCCACTTTTATCTTGGAGATGTTGCCTCTCTGAGAAGATTAGCTGCTGAAGGAGAGGTCACTTAAGACCAACTGAGGTCATTTCAATCCCTTGGGTACTCCTCTTCCTCTGCCAGGAGATGTACAGATTGGCATGGGGTGAATGTCAGTGTTTCAGAAGCAGTTCCATCAACTGCTTCCTGGTACTATACAGGTAGATCAGCAGCCCTGTACCACTGACTCTGGTTCTGGCCCTGGAGCATCTGTTTGGGTGGTGATGGCAGCTGTTTCTGTGCTGGAGTCATATCAGGTAATAGCAGATCTCCTCTGTCATTCCTTCTTCACTTTGCTGTTGACTCAGGACTTTTACAGGGTTGTGTACTTCATCTCTCTGCTGGCTTTATAGCCCTTTGGGCAGCTGAACCTGTGTGTCAGTTGCCAATATACTGCAATATTTCCATTTTACAATTGGTAGACATGGGGTTGCTGCTGGGGTTGGTACAGGGCTAGCTGCAAGAGACCCCCTTAGCATTGGGATCATCTTCAACACCCTGGGACTAGTGCCGCTGATGTTACTGTAGTGGCACTCGCTGCTGTCTACCGTGGCACTGTCCCATACCTTAGTTCCACTGCCACCTTCAATGCCAGTTCTGGCACTGAAATTGATGGAGGTATAGTTGGTGCCACTCATACTGTTTCACCTTTGTTACCAGCTCCCTCTTTGTTCTGGGTTATGGTTGAGTTTGAATGGTGGTTGTCCCTTCAGGGCTGGCTCCATTTTTATTCCCCTGAAGCTTGGAAGCTTGAGCATCCAAGTCAGCATCATCATCCTCTGTTTTTGTTGCCTGACCCACATTAGGGGCTATTCATAGAGAACTATGGGTACCAGGATTCACATTTGTCTCATGGTTGGGATGGGAGTTATAGTTCTGGTGCTTACAAGTCACCAATGCCTTAACCATGTCTGTGGGACTCTCCCGGGTTGCAGAGGTCCGACTCCTCATTTTGCTAAAGGTGAGATCCCCAACTTTGTATGTGGCAGTGGCCCTTGAACTGTTACAGGCTCAGATAGTGCTTAATCTTCCCCTTGTGGAACCTCTGGAGTGGTCCTGGCCAGGTCCATCAGTCCTGGAGCAGGATCTGACTCTGGAACAGTAAACTGCTTCATCTTTGTCCTGGGAGGCTTCAGTGATACTTGGCTCTTCCTCCCTTTCATTACTGAGGATTTCAAGACAGTCTAGGATGTTTTGGATTGCGATGCCACTTCCTTGGGTGTTCACGCAGGGTTCTTGCAGTAGAATACTTACAAGTTGGTGGATATCTTATGGTCATCTGTGCCTGGGATAGTTACTCTCCCTATTAAGTGTACTCATTGAGTCTGCTAAAGTTCCCTGGAGCATGTTTGCTTTGTTACTGCTTGCCACAAAGCTTGTAGAGGAATACTACTTTGTTCAAGTGCAGGGATTTAAGGGATTTTACTCCCATCTCGCCCCAAATTCCCTCATCATATTTGTAATGACTGATAGAGCCTGGCAGGACAAGGTTAAGTGTACTCACAAAAATAAGGATTTTAAATGAATGGTCCTGATCATGAAGACTTACAGTAGACCTCTGAGATACACGCACATGAGCTGTGCATATCTTGGATTAATGCGACTCTTGAGCAGCGGGGAAACTGACCAGTGCTACTGTGCTGGTCAGTTAACTGGCTTCCTCTCTGTTACCGCTATCTAAGTACAACTTTGTCAATGGGACAGCTGTGTCTGAATTTACAAGCCAGCTATCTGAAGCTTTGAGAGGAGTTAAGGGCATTTGTAACTATAGGCTGCTCGCTGGCTAAGACTTTGTTGCAGTCTGTGCTGAACATCTTAGATACTTAGATCAGAGTGATGGCATTGGTGGAGTCTGCGAAGCTTTATGGCTGTGAAATTTCGGCATTGCTCCTCTTGCGCAGACACCATAGAGGATTTTTTTTGCGGGGGAGGGGGTGGCTGTAGAAAATTCATTTGATTTATTGTAGCAGAGATCCATTTTCAGTATATAATGCTTCGACTGGGCTTTTTTCCCTCTCCCTTGTGTATCAAGTGATGCTGGCTTATAAGTAGAACATCCAGAAGTACTTGCTATAATTGTAGTTGTTGGAACTTGCATTTGGCTCTCTGACAGTGCACCCCTCAGTGACTTGTGCATGTCATCTGTCGTTTAGGGAATATTGGTTTTCTCTAATGTCAATGATATCAAGATTTTTAAAAGTTCTTCTTCATCTCTGTTTTCTGATCCAATGGCTGGCTCCTCCTGTGGGACCTTACCACAATCCTAGCATCTTTAGTAGGATTAGCCCACTGGAATCCTGTCCCTTTCTGTTTTTGTGTCAGAAAACTGCATATCTAATAGTGTTAATGTCCACAAGGAGTTTGGGACAACAGGCTGAGGTAGAAATTTGGCACAAAAAATTCAGCTCAAATGGGTAAAGATTAGTTAAAATATAGGTGACTAAAAACAGGGTATTACAATGGGAAGCAACTTTAATAAGGTTTGTGATGCCAATATGGAATGAATATATATATATAATATAAAAAACTAGTTTGATGACCTACTCCTTAAAGTTACTGGCTCTACTAAAATGTTTTTACTTAAAATTGCAAGACTGTATCCTTAGCAGGTAAAACAGTAGATTTTAAGCTTGTTCATAGCAATTCACATACACTGCTATTGTGCTGATCATTTTATTTTATGAAAACCCCCTTTGCTCCAGATATTGTATCATTTAATGATTATAAAAGAGGATAATAGTGATGAACATTGCATTTTTGGAAGTTTTGGTGTATATTCATTATTAGAACATGAAAATAAAATGGTAGTGTTGGAAACATGGTTTAAATTGTTACCATAATACGCATTGGAAAACTTTACCCTACATTTGGAAAGAAAAATCTTGGTAAAGAATATGTAAAAACTCTAATTTGCTGCAGAAATGGACTTTTAAATTTGATCACTTTTTGGGCAGCCGCCTTGTATGTAAAATTGTAAAACCCATGATAATGTTTTAGCAAAGATGCAGAATATAGAATGCCTTGAATTGAGATGAATTAATGCAAATTACTTCATATTTTCCTTCCTACCATAGATTGTCATGTTGAAGGGCAGAACATCCTTTTCACTGATGGAGAGTACATTAATCAGATAGCAGCTTCTAGAGATGTAAGTATTCAATGGGTGGAGTAGACAGTTTTTGTTTTTTCCCCTGAGCCAACAAAGAAGTCGCTGAACCCAGTGATTGCCCCATCCAGATAAAAAGACAGACTCCTTTTGACTCGCGTAGATAAAGGCAGAACATGAAAACAGAAAATGAAAATTTGTTAGGTACCTGTCAAGAGCTTAGATTCATACTACTTCACTTGTGACATCCTTTTCAGACTTGTAATTTAAAATCACCATAGGAGCTCAGCTTCTACACCTGAGGTTTTGTAGGCTGACTAGTTTGGGTTTCTTTTTTTTTTTCATTTAATTTTTGTGGCTGACTGCTCTTCGTTGCCCTTAGGTCATGTTGTATGAGAGTATATTTTCAAGGTAAGTTGAGTGATGCTTTTTCAGTAAAACATGTTTCTAAAGAATGCTGAGGATTGTACAGTAGCTAAAAGGGGTTACTTCAACTGTTGTTGTTTTTAGGTGTTTCTTTCCTTTACAATCATTTATTTGTACAGTGCAACCCCAAGATACATGCACTAAAGTTGCATGAATCTCAGATTAATGCGACTCTGAGGAGTGGGGAGCTGGCACCTGGTTCCTGGCTGCTTGCCACTCAGGGAAGCTGGAAGACTGACCAGTGCAGCAGTGCTGGTCAGTTTCCCAACTCCTGTGAGTCGTGGGGCAACTGGGAGCCAGGAGCCAGCTCCCTACCACTGTCAGAACTGGGGAAACTGACCAGTTGACCAGTTTCTCCGCTTCTGTCAGTGGCAGCAGCCAAGAGCCTGACTCTCATCTGCCACCACTAACAGGAGTGGGGAAACAGCTCTTGTCAGAAGCAGCAGCCTGACTCTTGCTGTCCCTGACAGGAATGGTTTCCCTTCCTGCTGTCACTGACGAGCTTGGAGACTGACCAGCACAAGAGTGCTGATCTGTTGCCGGGCTCCTGTGAGCGGCGGGGAGCTGGGACCCAGGCCCTAGTTCCCCGCCACTCACAGGAATGGGGAAAATGACCACTGTAGCAGTGCTGACCGGTTTTCTGGCTCCCATGAGTAACGTGAAATGTGACTTAGGCAGGGTTGCACAGGAATGCAACTTCCACATAAGTCAGTGGTCTCCTGTATTTCTTTTTAAAACAGGTTTCTTTCAGATAAGGTAAGCATATAGGATACATTTACGAAGAAGGATTGAATTCCAGTGTGACATGTGGAAATGGTATTAAGTTTCATGCTTTGTTGTGAAGAAGGGATAGTTGTTGATTTCATTAGAGGCAGCATTGCCTTGCTTGGCAGGAGAATGTGGAAGTGTGATTGTTTATTTTTTAAAGTCCCCTGTACTAATTTACTGATTCAGTCCTCTGGGTAAGAACTTTCGCTGGGGATTGCTGTTAACATGGCAGGATTATGGAAAGGGTTTTCCTTGCGAAAATGAGTTAAGCAAAGAGTTAATTAAAAGATGTATGTGTTCTTTGAGTTATTGTTCATGTCCATTCCATGTTACGTAAGTGTGCTTGCCACATGGACCAACGCTGGAAGTTTTTTCTTTCTGTGTTTGTAGGGGAACAGCCTGGCGCCCTTTTTGGGAGGAGCCTGTGATATGTAGTGTAAGGGCGTTGCCAGATCCCACTATCCTCAGTTCCTTTTTGACACTAGTGATGATGCATGGGACACTCTTTAGCTCTAGCAAAGTTCACTTGTTTTTCTCTCTCTCTCTCTCACACACACGCGCGCGCACGCTTTATTTGTTAGTTTTCAGTAGTTTCCCTTCCCTTAATGTGTAGTCTACCTGGCAGCAATTTCAGCATTCCATCCAGGCTCAGCAGGCTATTCCCTTTTTGAGACCTGATTGTGGAGTGCTTCCTTAGAGGACTGTCTTGGGACTTTAATCTGACCTTAATCTGGTCCTCTCTTGGTTGATAGCTCTCCTTTTTGAGTCTTTGGCTTTTTGCTCGTTATCCTATCTCCCATATGAAGTGACCTTTCTGGTAGCTATTACTTTCACTCGCTGTGTGTTGGAGTTGAGGGCCCTCACCAGAGAGTCTTTTATGAAGCTAAAATACAGTCTTTGAAGTGTCCATGTGGATTCCTCACCTCGGTCTAATGGCACTGCTGCACTCGTGGTTCGAAAATTTATGGTAGCAGTTCCCTTAGCAGGCTGCGTGTGTGAAGTAGCCAGCATGCGTTGAATGCAATGGCTGCTATGCATGTGCAGCTTGCTGACCCCTCAATTCCTTCTCTACTGCCCTTGGCTTGAGTCAGTTGTCCTCTACAGTTTGCCTTTTTCCTTACAGTTTAGATAGTTATTTGATCGTAGTGTTCTTGTAGCAGTTTATAGTGTTGGTATAGTTCACCATTGTTTACATTTTTTCTTCATTGTTCCTAAATTGTTAGATGTGCTTGGTTCCCCAGGGTTCAGAAGATATCTGACTTGCAGAAAGTCCACAGCTATTTCAGATGGACATTTTCAGTGTGTACACTGTCTCGGTGAAGGACATTACACAAGCAGATGTCCACACTACCAGAACCAGAAAGGCAATAGAGCTCCAATTCAAGCTTTTCTTGATGGAAAAGTCCAGTAGGCCTCTCTCTCTGACCCAGTGCACACACCACCACTCAGACAGCCTTTACCCAGGGCAAGTTCTAAATGGGCAGTCCATGTAACGAGGTCATCTTCTTCATACTCTAATCCAGGAGAGTCTTGCAAACCTTTCTAGTAAGACTGGTAAATATAAATAAATGTGACATTTCTGAGAGCAATCGATTCACCTGAAAAAAGTGAGTGTCCTGTGGAACTTTGTTTCTTTGAAGTGTGCCATGTAACTGAAAAGGTTGGGAACTGCTACTCTAGGGCATGCATTCACAGTAACATAGAATGCACCCCTAATGTTTGCTTTTCCGTCACTACCACTACTCCAGTGAGTTTTTTAAAACAAGACAAGGCCAGGGTAATCCTAATAGCACCAAATTTGCAAAGACAGATGGGGTACCCTTACTTGTTACAGATGTCAATAGCTCCTCCTTGGTGATTTCCTTCCAGTCTCTTGCCTGTGCCTCAGCAAATGTCTGACTCAGCTGACCATTGTGGACACCTCTGCCTCAGAGCGTGGCTCATCGTTGACTGACATGATTTGAAGAAAATTGTTCATCTCCAGTGCAAGAGATACTGCTCAGTGCTTGCAGATAATCTACAAGAAAAACATATATACAGAAATGGCACCGTTTTACTAGTTGGTGTGAGACAACAGCTCTCACCTACTTCAGGCGTTCCACGTGTATAGCAATATCCATTACAGTTTAAGGAAGCGGTTGTATCCCTCAGCTTTGTAAGGATAAACCTGGCCACCATTCTAGCACTTCATCCTCCAATGAGTGAGTGTTCTCCATTCACACATCCTACAATCACATGATGCTGTACGGGTTTACAAAATATCCACTGAATAAAGCCCTCACACCAGCTTGGGACTTGAACCTTGTATTGATGGCCCTTATGAGACAGCTATTCACGCTCGCAGCAACATGCTCACTCCTCCATCTCTCTATGAAAGCAACATTTTTGGTCGCTATTGCGTCTGAATATAGGGTGGGAGAATTGGGAGCTCTCATGTTTATTATATGTCATAAAGATAAAGTTGTGCTTCATCCACTCCTCAAATTCCTTCCCAAAGTGCCTACTTCTTTTCATTGTAATGAACCCTTGTACTTGCATGCTTTCTTCTGCAAACCCCATTCAGACAATACAGAAGCACTCATGCATACATTAGACATCCACAGGGCTCTGACCCTTTATCGACAAAGAACAAAACTTTTCAGGAAAACAGACTTTATCTTCTGCAGAATGCTCAAGGGCTCACAGATATCAAAATGTAGAATATCAAAGTGGGTGTCAGTCTGTATTCACCTAGCATATGAAAATTCTGGCAAGCATCACCAACAACTGCCCATACCCACTCCAGTAGAGCAGTGGCTGTGTCCACGCTGTTTCCTTGTAATGTGCCCATGCAGGACATTTGTAGAGCAGCTACCTGGGCATCTACACATACATTCACACAACTCTGAAACTTACTTGGCCACAGACACCCAATGTGGCCACACCATTCTATCCACTATAACTTCACAAAAACCAAAGCTCCACCTGCCAGCAAAAGAGACTTCTCCATAATCATCTAAATGGAGCAGCCCTGGGGACATGCCTTGAAGAAGAGGGCTTTACTCATGTTGAGCAGCAACTTAGGTTCTTTGAGATGGTTTTTCCTGTGGATGCTCCACCACCCACCCTTACTCCCCTCTGCATGGGTAGTCTCTTTTCCAAGCAGTGAAGGAACGGAGGGGTCAGTGAGCTGTGAGTGTGTAGTAGCCATTGTGTTCAGCCAGCTGCTTTGTGTGCACAGTGCACTGTGGGAACTGCTACTGTAATTCTGTGACTACAGGTACAGTGGCATTGTAATACATAGGTGGAGTACCCATGCGAACAACCATTTTGAGGAACCTTAGTTACTGTACAAGGTGGGTAACTCTCTCTTGTGGTCCCATCCTGCCTTCTTCCCAAGGTGGTGTGGGCCTTTCACATCAAACAGGACATTTTTCTCATTGTTTTCTTTCCAAAACTCAAATCCAGCTTCTCCAAATACGAGGTGTGCCCTCACTTTCTAGATAGAAAACACTAAACATTCTGCATGTCTGTTTAACTTTTCGTTGCTTTTGTGGACTGCATGAGTAGCCTCAGTCTCGTTGCAATGCCTCATCATAGACCACAATGTAGCAAGCTCTGCTATGGCTTAGCTAAGGTGCAGGATCTGCCTATTATGGCACAGGTCTCGACCAGGGCACAGGCCTCTTTGGTGGCTTTTCTGGCACATGTCAACTGGTGCAAGAAATTTGTGTCGGTCAGAAATCCTCAAAACAGTTTCTTTCACTGTCTGAGTGAAGCTCACATTAGTGACAAGTGTTTTATCTTCAAAAACTTTAAGCTGCACACCAATGACGAGTCGGACGTTAGGATTAAAGCCTTGCTGATGGTGTTGCCTCTGATCCCAGCACTGATCTAGTCCTGATTTGCTTGGTGTACAGCACCATCTCTTCAGTGTGGAGTTCTGGTCATTGCCCTTCCATCAGATCTATATAGGTCATCTTCCCTGGCCCTGGATCCTAAGAGGGAGAAGCCCACTTGAGGACATTCCCCTTCTTGTAAGAGCAAGGACAGTGCTGGAGGTGAGTCATGACCCAACAGGGTGGCTCTTTCACTTCAAGTGAGAATACAAGCTCAACTTCTGGCAGGTGCACAAGCCTTTCCAGCGGTACACCAGCCACTGCAGAAGCAGTATGGGGGTCTGTCACCTCAAAATGCCATCAACTTTGGACACCCTGCAAGTGGCAAAAGCTCTCGTGTCCCTTCTGGTGCCACCAGCACCCAAGCCAAGGGGTAAGCCTGTTCTTAGATCTCCTCCATGATCCCTATCTGTGTGGCTCTTCTTGCTTCTACAGGGAGTGTTCCACCAGTACTCACCTATACAGAGCTGTTGTGCTGTGGACATAGGGCTGCCTGGTCATTGGAACCCTCAGCACCAGACTCTGAACACAGTTTCTCTGCCTTGAAGTCTGCATCATCTGCAAGGTGATACAGGCTGGAGGCATGTATGACTCCACAACCTCATTACCTTGGCCACTGTAGTAGCTCATCCTCTGTGTGAACTCTTGCAAGAGCCATTGTGAAAACGTGTACTGGTCTCTTGTGTACGAACCCAGAACTTCACCCCAGCACTGGCACTGTTAGTCTTGGCACTGCTCGTGGCGCTGTTCCCAGTTGTAGCACCAGTCATCAAGTGTTTGGCATTGATTGCAGATCCACTGAATTCCACCACCACCACCGGTCACCAGGATCCTGACATGGAGGGTTGTCTCAGCCATTCCAGTTATCCTGTGGTGATGATCACAGCAGGGATCAGGACACCTAGGAGTCCCTTAGGAGTGGTACCAGTCACCTGAAAGAATCTCCTGGTCTTCTGAAGTTCTTTGCAGGAATACTCCCAGATGACCTTCCCAGGAGAGGTGTTCCCACCAGAGCAGACTGGAAGGCTGGCTCCTGCAGTACAGGCATCACTGTCTTGTCTTTGTATAAAGCTATTGTGGGACCGCCCTCAGTATTCTCTGAGGATGCCAGAGCCTATGAGGAGCTGTTAAAGAGGATTGCCTCAAGCCTGAGGTTGCTGACAGAGGAGCTGGAGGAGCCCTTGGCTGTTCTGTTTAATGTCTTGAGTGCAGTGACATTGGCTGGAATTGTGCTCTCATTTCATGAGAGCGTGGTGAAAATCACCAAGGCCCTTTGGCAAACTCCCTTGTCACTCCTCCCAATATGTAAATAGACAGAGCCCAATTACACTATGTACCTATCATTGGGTATGAGTATTTTTATATTCACCCTGCCCCGAACTCCCTGTTGATGTTTGCAGTCAATTAACGTTTTGACTGTCGCCTTGTGACGGCAGCATTGGGTTCTCTGTGGCCCCTCATTCTGTATGCAACCCATTATCTCTCAGGGAGTTGTGGCTTAATAGCCAGAGTACAAGGTACACCTCCTCAGGGTGTTGTGGTCTAGTGTCCATAGAGTTAATACAGTTCCTGTTGTGGTCAGGGTAGAATGTCCAGCAACCAACGAGGTGTAAATCATCCTATGGGGCTGGTGAGAAGGGGTGTAGGGGGATGCGAGCCTTCCTGTTCTACCTGGTCTGTGAACAGGATCCTGGCAACAGTGGTGTAGTCGACTACTAGCTCTGCAGTAAATCCCACTGCCACAGCAACATGCCAAGCCCCGAGGGTTACAATTCCTGCCAGTGCTGCTTGCTTACCAGTTTCTAGGAGCAATTTTATCCATCCCTTTGCTCTGGTCTGGGGCTTTTCCTACAGCCTTTTTTGGGGTGGCTGCTGAGGCTTGGTCTGTTGGTGCTTGTGATGGAGTGAGGGGAGTGCCTGTGTGAGTCAGGCTGGATGTGTGAGGCAAGCAGAGCAGTTCCTAGTGGCTAAGGATGACCCTGGGGCTACAACTGGCAGATAACACCTCTGCCCTGAACAAAGAAGAGGGAGGAGCTGAGCTGGTTTTGAATTGGGGGCGGCAGTTAGAGGCTAGGGGAAGAGAGAGCTGGAAGGCAGCCAGCCGGAGGAGGGGTAAAGCTACACCCCAGAGGGGCACCCCTCGGGGTCTTCCTCCCAGGACGGGTTGGAAGGACTGTCTCTGGCTGCTGTACTGTCGCTTCTGTGAGAAACTGGGCAACTGTTGCCTAATAAACCTCCTGTTGTACCTGCTGAGTGAGTGTCACTCCTGTCAGCGGACGGGGTGCAGTGCAGGGGGACCCCTGAACGCCATCACACTGGTGTCAGGAGTGGGATGCACTGCACCCACGGATGAGCTCCCAGCCATCGCTGACTGAGCGCAAGAGAAGGAAGGAGCCTCACAAGAGCCAGAGGGGGAACAGAGCAATTCCTGCAGCTGCTGCTGGTGAGTGGATACCCTGGGAGACAGCGGGGAGATGGATTATACCCGACTCCTAAAGGCAGAGCTAGCGGGCTGTGCAGAGAGAGGGGCCTGACCGTGGGGAAGGTGACCAAGGCCCAGCTGATTGCCCAGCTGGAAGAGAATGACTGATCCGGGGGGGCAGAGCCTGTCCCGGCAGAAAGTGGCCGGTCAGCCTCAGGAAGCGTTTCGGATTCTCCGACAGGAGCAGGGGCTCGACGCCGTCAGACAGACGCGGTGCCCGCTAGGTCGCGCTTAGCTAGCGGTGGTCCATCGCGGGCAGAGTCCCCCGCCGCAGAGCTGCGACGGCTGGAGCTCGAGGTGAGATTAAAGGAACTGGAAGCCCAGGAACGGCAGAGGGAACGTGAGTGCCAGGAACGGGAAAGAGAGCGTGAGCACGAGCGCCAGGAATGGGAAAGAGAGCGTGAGCACGAGCGCCAGCTGCAAGAGAGACAGCGGAAGGAGAGAGAGCGAGAGTGGGAGCATGAGCAGGCCATGGCAGAGGCGAGACACTAAGAGGCCCCAGCTGCGGTAAGTGGGGAGAGGGCCAGACGGCTTGGGGTGGCCAGTCACTTGGAGATGCGTGTGCTGGCCCAGTGTCAGGACCCAGGGGACATGGACGAGTTCCTTGCTGCCTTTGAGCGAGCCTGTGAGTTGCATGAGGTTCCCCCAGCTGAGTGGCTCCGGCACCTCACCCCCTTGCTGGGCCAGAAGGCCGCAGCGGTGCTCAGCCAGCTGGAGGGGCTACAGCCTGGGGACTATGAACGGTTCAAACAGGCCCTGCTGCATAAGTTCGGGCTGACTCCGGAGATGTACAAGAAGTTGTTCCAGGAGGTGCAGAAGAGGCCAGAGGAAACCCATGTAGATACAACCGCCCGCCTGAGGCAATACTACCGGAAGTGGGCGTTCGGAATGGGAGTCCAGTCCGTAGAGGACCTGATCGAGCTGGCAGTCCTGGAGCGATTCTACGAGATGTGCTCACCTGACCTGAGGGTGTGGCTCGTGGACCGGAAGCCTGGGGATTCACACAATGCAGGGAAACTGGCAGATGACTTCACAAACAGCCGGGCCAGGTTTGAAAGTGACCCCCACAAAGAGAGGGAGTCCCAGAGAGAGAGGGAGTCCCAGAGGGACCGGTTCCTGACCGTACGACAGAGGGGACCACCTCTGGGGCGAGCCTAGGAAAGAGAGGCCAGCCACCGACCCCCAGAGAACCAAGTAGAGCCAGGACAGAGCAGCCGGAGACCCAGGCTGTTATCGCTGTGGGCGAAAGGGGCATAGAGCAGCCCAGTGCCCCAAGCTCCCAGACAGGTTGAGCAGGCTGGGGGGTCATGGAGTCAACTGGGTGGAGTCCCAGAAGCCAGAGGGGCTGGTGGCCAAGGCGGGTGGTGCTGACAGTGGGCACTTGGATTGGGCCGAGTCCGCTCCACAGACCAGCTCCTCAGGGGGACCAAATGCTCAGAGGTCAGTTTACAGAGGTGGGGCGGCACTACCTCTGTGGAGCAAGCCTCTCAAACACCTCGAGGTAGACGGGAAAAAGGTCACAAGGTTCTGGGACACAGGCGCTGACGTGACGCTGGCCCGACCCGGGGTGGTGGCACCGGGCTGCATGATACCCAATTCCCACCTGACGATAACAGGAATTGATGGGACCCCTTTCAGGGTGCCCATGGCGAGGGTGCACCTGAAATGGGGGAAGAAGGAAGGCCCCAAGGAAGTGGGCGTGCACAGCCATTTGCCGGCGGATGTACTGATGGGGGCTGACCTGGAGAACTGGCCAGGTGAACACCCTCGTGCCCTGGTCCTGACCCGTAGCCAAAGAAAATGAGGGGTGCGTTCCCCAGATTCAGGGGTACAGGCCCAGCCAAAGTCACAGGAGCCACAGGGGCCAACCCTGAGAGAAAGGGGGCCCCCAAAAACCAGATCTCACAGGCCAGGGGTGCTGGAGCCAGGCAGGGATGGGGAAGCAGCATCCGCCCCTGCCCCAGCCGAAGAATTCCAGGCAGAGCAGCAAGGAGACTCCTCCTTGCAGAAGCTGAGGGAACTGGCCAGTCTCAGCCCAGCTCCACAGCTGGGGGAGGGCTGCACGGAGAGATTCCTGTGGGAAAAGGGATTCCTGTACCGGGAATGGGCTCCCAGATGCAAAGCGGAGCCATGGAAGGTACAGAGGCAACTGGTGGTTCCCCAAAAGTACCGGCGCAGGTTGCTGTACCTAGCCCATGTTGTCCCGCTAGCAGGACACCAGGGGATCCACCGCACCAGGAGAAGGTTGTTACAGAACTTTTTTTGGCCTGGGATCTTTGCAGCTGTCCGTCTGTATTGTCTGTCCTGCGATCCCTGCCAGAGGGTTGGGAAGACCTGGGTCAAGGGGAAAGCTGCCCTGAGGCCACTGCCCATCATAGAGGAGCCTTTCCGGAAAGTGGCTATAGACATAGTGGGACCCTTCAGCAAGGCAACGCGTTCGGGGAAGAAATATATTTTGGTGGTGGTAGATTTTTCCACGCAATACCCAGAAGCAGTGGCCTTGACCTCTGTCGACGCTGACACCGTGGAGGATGCACTGCTGTCCATTTTCAGCAGAGTGGGGTTCCCCAAGGAGGTCCTCACTGATCAGGGGTCCAACTTCATGTCGGCCCTACTGCAAAGCTTGTGGGACAAGTGTGGGGTCCGGCACACCTGGGCCACAGCTTACCACCCGCAGACCAATGGGCTGGTGGAGAGGTTCAATGGGACTCTGAAGCAGATGCTGAGAACCTTCATGAATCAATACCCCCATGACTGGGACAAGTACTTACCCCACCTGCTGTTTGCATACAGGGAGGTGCCCCAGGAATCCACGGGGTTCTCCCCGTTTGAGCTGCTGTATGGAAGGAGGGTACGGGGACCCTTAGACTTGCTCAGAGAAGAGTGGGAGGGGACGGCCTCTCCTGAAGGGGAGTCAGTGGTACAGTATGTACTGACCTTCCGGGAAAAACTCAGCGAGCTCATGGGCCTGGCCAGGGAGAACCTCTCCAGGGCCCAAAGAAAGCAAAAGGTCTGGTATGACCATAACGCCAGGGCCCGAGCCTATGCCACCGGGAACCAAGTGATGGTCCTTGTACCTGTGCGGCGGAACAAGCTGCAAGCGGCCTGGGATGGGCCCTTCAAGGTCGTCAAACAGCTAAATGACGTGAATTATGTGGTGGAACTGTCAAACCGGGCCCACAGCCACCGGGTCTATCATGTGAACATGAAACCTTACTGGGACAGAGAGAACTTGGTGCTGGCCGTGTGCAGACACTGGGAGGGGCAAGGGGATGATCCCTTGGTGGATTTACTCACAAGGACTGGAGCCGGCTCCTTGCTGGAGTCTATTCCCCTCTCAGACCAGCTGACCCCTGCCCAGCAGATGGAGATCAAGGAGGTGCTGCATTCGCACCAACAGCTGTTCTCTGACAGACCCGGACGCACTGAGCTAGCTGTCCACCGAATAGAGAGAGGCATCCACGCCCCTATCAAGTGTGTGCCATTCAGAGTCACAGGGAGGACGGCTCAGGACATAGAGCGGGAGGTTGAAGACATGCTGGCTCTGGGGGTGATCCAACCCTCCTCCAGCCCCTGGGCCTCTCCCATGGTGTTAGTCCCTAAAAAAGATGGGTCTGTTCGCTTTTGTGTGGACTATCGCAAGCTTAATGCCATCACTGTATCAGACGCCTACCCCATGCCCAGGCCCGATGACCTCTTAGACAAGCTGGGGGGAGCCCGTTAACTCACCACCATAGACCTCACCAAGGGGTACTGGCAAGTGCCATTAGACCAAGATGCCCGGCTCAAGTCAGCTTTCATCACCCCTGTGGGGCTCTGAGTTCCTGGTCCTGCCCTTTGGCCTCAAGGGGGCACCCGCTACCTTCCAGCGTCTGGTGGACCAGCTATTGAAAGGGATGGAGAGCTTTGCCCTGGCTTACATGGACGACATTTGCATCTTCAGCCAGACGTGGGAGGACCATGTGTCCCAAGTCAAGCAGGTGCTGGACCGACTCCAGAAGGCTGGGCTATCAAGGCAGGGAAGTGCAAGGTGGGAATGGCTGAGGTGACCTACCTGGGCCACAACGTGGGCAGCGGCTGCTTAAAGCCAGAGCCAGCTAAAGTGGAGGCTGTCAGAGATTGGCCCACACCCCAGACTAAGAAACAGGTACAGGCCTTCATTGGGATGGCGGGGTATTACCAGAGGTTTGTGCCCCACTTTAGCTCCATCGCAGCCCCCCTCACGGAGCTATGTAAAAAGGGAAAGCCTGACAAGGTGGTCTGGACCGAGCAGTGCCAAGAGGCCCTCTGCGCACTGAAGGAGGCTCTGGTCAGGGCCCCAGTGCTGGCAAATCCAGACTTCAACAAACCCTTCCTGGTGTTCACCGATGCCTCAGACGTGGGGCTGGGGGCGGTGCTAATGTAGGTGAATGACAAAGGGGAGAAACACCCCATTGTGTACCTGAGTAAGAAGCTGCTGCCCCGGGAGCAGAACTACGCAGCTATAGAGAAGGAATGTCTGGCCATGGTGTGGGCACTGGGGAAGCTGCAGCCGTACCTGTTTGGACGGTGTTTCACCGTGTACACCAATCACTCACCCCTGACCTGGCTGCATCACATGAAAGGGGCCAATGCCAAGCTCCTGCAGTGGAGTCTGCTCCTGCAGGACTACGACATGGAGGTGGTCCATGTGAAGGGGAACAACAACACCATAGCCGATGCCCTGTCACGCAGGGAGGGCCCTGAACTTCCCTAGCTCACTGGCTAAGTGACCCCACTCAGTTCGGTCTGGAAGGTGGGAGAGATGTGATGGAGTGAGGGGAGTGCCTGTGTGAGTCAGGCTGGATGTGTGAGGCAAGCAGAGCAGTTCCCAGTGGCTAAGGATGACCCTGGGGCTACAACTGGCAGGTAACACTTCTGCCCTGAACAAAGAGGAGGGAGGAGCTGAGCTGGTTTTGAATCGGGGGGCGGCAGTTAGAGGCTAGGGGAGGAGAGAGCTGGAAGGCAGCCAGCCGGAGGAGGGGTAAAGCTACACCCCAGAGGGGCACCCCTCCGGGTCTTCTTCCCAGGACGGGTTGGAAGGACTGTCTCTGGCTGCTGTACTGTCGCTTCTGTGAGAAACTGGGCATCTGTTGCCTAATAAACCTCCTGTTGTACCTGCTGAGTGAGTGTCACTCCTGCCAGCGGACGGGGTGCAGTGCAGGGGGACCCCCTGAGCCCCATCACAGTGCTTCCTCCCCTGGAGCTCCTGTGGCAGTCAGCCCAGACTGAGCATCACCACAGGCTTTTATAGCAGGGCTGTGGGGCTAGGGTTTCTTCAGCCAGTTGTGTCAGGTTAACCCTTCAGGTCCAGTGTGGGCTTGATACACCCTCTCACAGTGCAGGAAAGACGTGGGCAGCCAGGGGCTATTCCCAAAAATAAAGATAAGAGCAGTCGTCATGTAGCACTTTAAAGACTAACAAAACTATTTATTTATTTATTTGTTAGTCTTTAAAGTGCTACGTGACTGCTTTTTTGTTTTGATAAAATACAGACTAACACAGCTATCTCTCTGTTACTATCCAAAAATAAAGAGATAAAGAAACTGGATCTTTTTAGGCGTCTCAGATGTGGTGGATTCTGCTGCTCAGACCAGGGCCTCTGCCATCTGCATGAGGCAAGTGGCATGGCTGCAGTCTTTGACTTTCTCCCCTGAGATCCAAGATCTTCCATTGCTGGGCATGCTGTCTTTGAGGAACAAATGAATGAGAAACTGCATGTCCTCAAGGACTCTCATGTTGGCCTCAGGATTCTGGACTCTGTATTCTTGGGCAGCATCTCCTCCCTGACAGCATCATCAGCATAGACAGAACTCATTCTCTAAGAGGGACAATCTGTTCAGATGCTATCAGGGCCAACAGTCCTCTGCCTCCATGCAGGCTAGCTGTACCCTGCACCAACAGAGGCAGAAGCAGCTGTCTTGAGGATGCTCCTGAGGGCAATATTCTAGTTATCACCGGATCCTGTCCTCCCCCGTTTCTCCAACTGCTTTTCTTTTTTTTCCAGCAAGGTGGCTGTCCATAGCATCGGACCAATGGGCCTTCAACACTTTGGCCCATGGCAGTTTTCTATACAGTAATTTATTTCTACCCAGACACCTGACCCCCCTATCCCAGTCCCTGTTCAGTCTGCTGGTTAAGTTATTTGTAGCAAGAGAAGTAGCAGGTTCTGACCATTTTCTTGGCTTTCTCAAAGACTCTTACTACTTAGCTGTTGTGAAAAGAAACAGGAATTGTTTATTTAAACCCTTCTAATAAACATACTATGAAGCTGCCAAGACTAAAATTGGTCAGCGTGACTTTTGCTCAATGTAAGAAACGAAACATTCTATATCTTATTATAAAATATCAATAAACATACCACTAAGTGAATAAACATTAAAAGATGACAACACATGTTCCAGTTATGAGAGTTTCAGTAATTTGTGTCTTGATTTTTGTTTGATATATTTGAAGCAGAAACAGTTCTGTTTTTAAAAAAGTGCAATTTTTAGGCTTAGCACTTCATCTGTCTGTCTCTAAATCATTTTACTTGTCTTTTATCATGACACATTTTTGCCAATTAGTAGTCATTTTTCTACCTTAAAAAACTTCATAATTTTATTATTGTCTTACCTATGGTTTACTTTTAAAGGATGACTGGAGATGCATAGCATACTCTTTGTAGTGTGAGAGTAAACCAGACTTACTTGTGCCACAGAAACTAATTTAAAGTATTTTTAATGGTTTAAATGGCTGTTTTATTTGTTACAGGATGGCTTTGTAGTTCGAATATTTGCAACAAGTACGGAGCCAGTACTGCAACAAGAGCTGCAGCTTAAACTTGCCCGAAAATGCTTACATGCCTGTGGTATTTCATTATTTGATCTGGAGAAAGACTTGCACATTATCAGTAAGGCTTCATTTTATGTCCTCTTCTTTCAACATTCTACCATAAATCACTCATAAACTTGGGACTACAGGCTGAACCTCTTTTTCTGGCACTCTGGGGACCTGACTGGTGCTAAATGAGAGAATTTGCCAGATCACAGGAGGTCAATATTGTCTAACACATTAGCAAGACTTTCACTACTGACTGGGCTCTTAAAGACATTTAGGGGTAAATTACAGCTAAATAACAGCAGAGAACACTGGGAGCCAGGACTGTTTATGGTTTACAGGACCATGGGAGAGCTAGGATTATTTGCAAAGTTTGAGACCTTAGGAAGTCTGGCCACAGCAATGTGTGGTCATCTGGCTAACTAAAACCATTCCAGATTATAGATGTTGCCAGATGAGAGTTCTGGATTAGAGAGGTTCAACCTGCATAATTCAAACAATAAATAAAATTGAACAAGGAAGAGTAGTAGCAGTGGCCTTTTCAGACTGATAACTACATTCAGGAGTCATGGAAGTTCCCTAAAATTGGAGAGGGGCAGGTGGAGTGCACTGGTGCCTGAACTGTCTCTCTCTCACATGACCCTTTCTCCCCAAGACCTCGTCCTCTCCCTTCTTCCTCAGGTCCTGCTCCTGTATCACCTTTTCCTAAATACTCCATCCCCTGCTTGCTCCTCTCTACCCCCTTTTCCCCTATGTCACTGCCTATAAAAAGTGAGGCGGACAATGGCCCCCAGGCTCTCTTGTTCTGGCACACCTGGTGTTCCAAGTATACTGATGACTACTGACATAGACTGCCATAGTTCTTAAACTTGTATCCATGTTGGTTAGTAGCAACCAACTTTATTCTGTTTTGAAAAGGTCCATTGTTTAAAATAACAGCTATTTGTCTGTACTTGGAATCCCTTTGAATTTAATGTGAAACATAGTTGTCCTCTTGAAATTGGTTTAGAATTTTCCCATTGTATTTAAAGTATTTTCAGATGTACTTTGTGAAAATGTTTATGAAAAATATTTTATTTTAGCTCTGATCTTTTTTTTACACTTAGAGGCATAATTATAAACTTGAGATTTTGTAGCACTTGGATTACTTCAATGGAAAGAGAGAGCTTTCCTGAAGTGCTACTTTTTGCAAGGTTTTGATTGTATTGTCATTGAAGTCAATAACATAATCTGCTTCTACTGCAGCATTGCAGAATGAGGCTTGTAAAGAAAAATATATCTTTAAAACCACCTATAAATTGCATACCTAATTTACATCTTGTGTTCCCAGGTACAGGGTTCGATGAGGAATCAGCTGTTCTTGGTGCAGGGAGAGAGTTTGCACTAATGAAAACTGCTAGTGGAAAGGTATTAGAAATATTTCATTGTTGATATAAAATTGCTTAAATAATATGTCAGATCTTGCAATGGAAATTTGGTTTGATATATTGAAAAATATTTCTGGTTCTAATAATGTTGTGCTGTTGTATTTTGGCAGTTGGCTATAGTTTTTGTATATATTTGCTTTTTACAGCGAGGTAGAAGACGCAAAGCTGCAAGTTTAATTTAGCAATTTAACTTTTATAACTAAACAAAATTATAACAACAAAAATTGCTGCGTTATTCTTTTATTCACCAAATGTCACAGGTCCACATTTTTTTCAGTCCTTTTAAAATTAATTACTAAATTACAAATAAAACCTGTATGTTTCTTACTCAGGATGTCTGTGTGGTTGACTGTATAGAAGACTTGTCTTAATGTTTACTCAACAACTTAGTTTACTCAACAACTTTGTCATTTACTTAATCTTAGTTTTGTTAAAACACCTTTTGGCTTCACTAAATGAATAAATTTGAGGGTGCCCTTCAGCTGGAATCCAAAGGAAGTTGTGCAGTTACTGTTGAATTTCAGAGGCAGGAGCTATAAAATGATGTGATTGCTTTAACTAGAGTAACACTAACAGAGAGGTAGCTATCAAAACAAAAAAGCAGTCAAGTAGCACTTTAAAGACTAACAAAATAATTTATTAGGTGAGCTTTCATGGGACGACCCACTTCTTCAGACCATAGCCATACCAGAACAGACTAAATATTTAAAGCATAGAGAACCAAAAACAATAATCAAGGTTGACAAATCTGAAAAAAATTATCAAGGTGAGCAAATCAGAGAGCAGAGGGGGGGCGGGGGGGAGGTCAAGAATTAGATTAAGCCAAGTATGCAAAAGAGCCCCAATAGTGTCCCAGAAAATTTGCATCCTGGCTCAAACCACGTTAATGAGTTGAATTTGAATATGAAAGAGTTCAGCAGTTTTTCTTTCCAAAGCCGAGTGAAAATTCTTCTTCAGTAAGATGCATACTCTTAAGTCATTAACAGAATGGCCCACTCTATTAAAATGTAGACTAACTGGTTTGTGGATCAGGCATGTTTTGATGTTTCTTTTGTGCCCATTGACTCTTTGTCTGAGAGAGTTTGAAGTCTGTCCAATATACAAAGCATCTGGGCATTGTTGGCACATGATGGCATATATGTGTTAGTCTGTACTCCTACAAACCAAAGCAGCAGAAATGTAGCACTTTAAAGACTAACAAAATGATTTATTCGATGATGAGCTTTCGGGGGGCAGACCCGTGAAAGCTCATCACAGAATAAATCATTTTATTAGTCTTTGAAGTGCTACATGTCTGCTGCTTTGGTTTGTAGGAGTAACACTGTTACTTATACTGTTCCATACTAATTGTAAATTGATTTTTTTTTTAAATTCTCCTACATAAGTTTGAGACAGCTACTCGTTAAGAAAAGTAAGAAACAGTCTTTAGACCCTAAAAGTACTCTCTAAGTCATACTATTTATTTTTGTTATAGTTTAGGTTTTGTTTATAAATCAAAAATGGATTGTGTAGTAGTAGAGGAGAAATTAGAAAGCATATAATAGGTCAAATGCTTCCCACTGGAGAACAGCTGTATGATGATCCATTTACCACTGAATTGGTTAGTAGAACTTTGTCCAGATTCTTTTAGATTGGTGTGTCTCAGTCATTAAGTGTAGACATTTTTTCTATTACTTTTTTGCATGTGAATGAAAGCGGGCCTTTTTTTATAAATAGGAATTTTAAACAGTCTAATAATGGTGGAATTCCATGTGTTACTTTAAATAATTTTACTTTTTAGTTCTGTTGTGGTACCACATTGGTCAGCTTATTATCTATCCAAATTAGAAGAAGTGAATAAAATAAACAGATGGCAAAAGGTAAATTAAGTTTTAAGTTGTCTTCTGGTTTAAAAATCTCCATTTGCTTCATTTGTAAAATTAGTAATTCAAAATGGATTTCTCTGTGAATAGTTCTTTTTTTGTACCTTGTCACTGTCGTTTTTAATGTGCAATACCACTGCAGATTTTTTGTGTGAAGTTCTTCACAGTCTGTTTTGGTCTTAACTATCTTGAGTAGTTTAGTGTCTACAAACTTTGCCACCTCTGTTTTACCCCTTTCTCATGACCGTTTATGAATAAGCTGAATAGGATTGAATGTGGTCCTAGGACTGACCCATGGGGAACACCACTAGTTACTCCTCTCCTTTGTGAAAATTTACCATTTATTCCTACCCTCTGTTTCCTGCCTTCTAACCAGTTCTCAGTGTATGAAAAGATCTTCCCTCTTTTATCAGTTTTATTCTGACAATTTTATTCTGGACTATGACTTCAACTAATTTACCCGCTACCAATGTTCGACTTGCTGGTCTATAAATGCAGGGATCGCCTCGAGAACTCTTTTTTTCAATATGGGTGTTACATTAGCTATTTTCTGGTGATTGGATAAAGAAGCTGCATTAAAGGATAGGTTACAAACCACAGCTAACGGTTGTGCAATTTCACGTCTAAGTTCTTTCAGAACTCTTGGGTGAATGCCATCTGGTCACGATGACTTGTTAAGTTTATCAATCAGTTCCAAAACCACTTCTAATGACACCTCAGTCTGAGACAATACCTCAGGTTTGTCACCTACAAAGGATGGCTCTGGTTTGGGAGTCTCCCTAACTGCTTCCGTCTTCATGACTGAGGACAAGAATTCATTGAATTTCTCTGCACTGACTTTGTCATCTTTGAGTGCCCGTTTTGTATCTCGATCATCTGGGGAAGAACTGGTTGTTTAGCAGGCTTCCAGCTTCTGAGGTACTTCAAAAACACTTTGTTTTTGCTTTTTGAGTGTTTGGATACCTGTTCTTCAAACTCCTTTTTGGCTTTTCTTATCACATTTTTACATTTAATTTTCAGTGTTTACCTGCTTTTCTATTTTCCTCACTAGGATTTGACTTCCAAAAAGATGCATTTTTATCTCTCACCGCTTCTATTACATGGTTGTTAAGCCACAGTGGGTCTTTGTTGGGTCTGTTAGTATGTTTTTTAACTTGGGGTATACATTTCAATTGGGCCTCTATTATGGTGCCTTTGAAAAGTTTCCATGCAGCTTGCAGGGATTTTACTTGAGTCACTGTACCTTTTAATT
This sequence comes from Carettochelys insculpta, assembly GCF_033958435.1. Lineage (NCBI taxonomy): Eukaryota > Metazoa > Chordata > Testudines > Carettochelyidae > Carettochelys > Carettochelys insculpta. The sequence continues at coordinate 88,667,527 of NC_134137.1, read as the reverse complement.
TTCGTTTAACTGACCTTCTCATTTTTGCAAAGTTCCCCTTTCAGAAATTAAATGCCTAAGTATTGAATTGCTGAGAGATTCTTCCCACCACAGGAATGTTAAATGTTATATTATGGTCACTATTTCCAAGTGGTCTTGTTACAGTTACCTCTTGGACCAGATCCTGCACTCCACTCAGAACTAAATCAAGAACTGCCTCTCCCCTTGTGGGTTCCTGTACTAGTTGCTCCAAGAAGCAATCATTTAAGGTATCGAGAAATTTTATCTGCGCATCTTGTCCTGAGGTGACATGTACCCAGTGACTATGGGGCTAGTTGAAATCCTGTAATATTATTCCACTTTTTATTTTGATTGCCTGCCTAATCTCCTTTAGTATTTCATAGTCACTTTCAGTGTCCTGGTCAGGTGGTCAACAGTATATCCCTACTGCTATATTCTTATTAGAGCAAGGAATTTCGATCCATAGAGATGCTATGGAACTTATTGATTTCATTCAAGTTTTTACTTCATTTGATTCTACATTTTCTTTCATGTATCCCCACCTGCATGACCTGTTCTGTCCTTTGGATGTATTTTAATCCCCAGTATGATTGTCTCCCATTGACTGTCCTCATTCCACCAAATTTCTGTGTTGCTTATTATATCAATATCCTCCTCTAATTCAAGGCACTCTAGTTCACCCATCTTTGTTATTTAGGCTTCTAGCATTTGTGTACAAGCATTTTAAAAGCTTGTCACTATTTGCCTGCCCTTTCCTGATTCTTTTTCATGAGATTGTTTCTCTTCTGATCCAGCCCATACTTCATCCTCTTTCACCCTCTCCTCCTCACTAAAACCTAGAAAATTTCTATCACTAGACTCTCCTCTAAGAGAAGCCTCTGTCTGACTCACATGCACCTCTGCACCCATCAGCTTTCCCCATTATTTAGTTAAAAACTGCTCTATGATCTTTTCAATGTTTAGTGTCAGCAGTCTGGTTCCACTTTGGTTTAGGTGGAGTCCATCCTTCCTGCATAGGTTTCCCCTATCCCAAAAGTTTCCCCAGTTCCTAATAAATCTAAACCGCTCCTCCCTACACCATTGTCTCATCCACACGTTGAGACTCTGAATTTCTGCCTGCCTACCTGGCCCTGCGCGTGGAACTGGGAGCATTTCTGAGAATGCCACAAGACTGGTCCTGGACTTCAGTCTCTTTCCTAGTAATCTAAATTTAGCTTCCAGGACATCTCTCCTACTCTTCCGTATGTTATTGATACCTACTTGAACCGCAGCCACTGACTCCTCTCCAGCACTACAAAAGAGTCTGTCTAGATGCGTCAAGAGATCTGCAACCTTCACACCAGGCGGGCAAGTCACCATACGGTTTTCGTGGTAATCGCACACCTAGCTGTCTGTTTCTAATGATCGAATTACCTGTTACTAACACCCTCATGTTTGCAATCACCTGTTCACAAGCTCCCCTGGTCACACACTAGCTCATTACATAATAAGTTTGTTCGTTTTTAAGTTATTGACTGCTTGTTGTTTGTGCTGTTAAGAAGGTAGATTTCAAAATAAAAGAATATAGACAAAAGGACCCTAAAGTGCAACAACTTCTCTAGATCTGCTCGAAATGCTCCTCCTGATGCAGCCCAATAAGCCTTTAGCCTTTTTGGCTACAAGGGCACACTGTTTACTCATACTCATATCCAGTCTTTCATCCACCATAATCCGTAGGTCCCTTTCCGCTGTACTGCTGCTTAGCCAGTTGATCTGCAGCCTATAACAATGCTTGGGATTCTTCCATCCTGAGTACAGGACTCTACATTTCTCCTTGTTGAACCACATCAGATTTCTTTTGACCCAGTTCTCCAATTTATCCATTGTCTAAGAGTAGATGAATAAAACCTGGTACAAGAAATTGGTTTGAAGAAATTACCAACTCTGTTATGTCTGCCATCACAGTAATGAAGTACAACAAAGCAATTGGACTAGATGGAATCCATGCCAAAGTCTTCAAAGAAGGTGGGTCAGACCTCCACAAACAACTCTACCTCCTGATTCTCAAGATCTGGGATAGTGAACAAATGCTGTGAGAGTTCAGAGACACACTGATTGCTAGTCTCTTCAAGAGGGGCGACAAGTCAGACTGTGGAAACTATCATGGCATCTCCCTTGCAGCAATGGCTGGGAAAATCTTAGCTTGAATCCTTTACAAATGGATTTCTGCTATTCTCAGAAGAAATTCTCCTAGAATCCCAGTGTGGCTTCTGACCATTCTGAGTAACAGTGGACATGATCTTCACTGCTGGACAACTGCAAGAAAAACATCATCGTCAAAACCAAGCCTATGCAGGAGTTTAATTGACCTAACCAAAGTGTGTGACTCAGTCAGTTGTAGCACCCTGTGTACAATACCCTCAAAGATCAGCTGTTCCAGAAAATGGTTAGCATCTTGAGGCTGCTTCACGACAACAGGACTGCCACAGTATTGAGTCAGAATGGATCCCAAAGTGATCCCTTTAAGGTCAAACAAGGCTACATCATTGTCCCATCACTGTTCTGCATCTTCATCACCATGACCCTTTCCCTCATTGATGGCAAGCTTCCAGCTGGTGTGAAGATTGTCTGTTTATAGAAGGAATAGGAATCTTTTAAGTCTCAGAAGACTGAAGGCTAAAAGCAAGACCTCCACAACCTTGATCATGGAGCTCCAGTACACAGATGACAACATGGTTATTCCAGCGCTATTCAACACACATGGAACTTGGACAATATACAAACGTCATTTGAAGGCAGTTGAACAATATCATCAGTGCTGCCACAGGACAATCCTAAATATCTCTTGGAGAGTGTGTATCTGGACTCAACATGACCAGTCATTGTATATAGGTATAAAACGTGGAATTCTACTAAAGCTTTCGCCAGACATCTAAATGCCTTCTAGAGCAAAATGCCTCAAACTTGCTAGTTCAATAAATGAGATGAGTTCATAACATATGCCAAGATTTATCAGAGTTCAACAACCAAAGATATGCCAAAGATATCCAGAAAAGAAGATGGAAATATTTGGACATGTGTTAAGAATAAAGTCAGAATATCTGCCATTGGGGGGGTGTTTTGAGCAGCTGTAGAAACATGAAAAAGGTGGCTTTGAAAGGAGTCCTCTGCTAAATACTCCTCAGAGGGCAAACTTATGGGACTGAACAACACAGGGGGATATACAAGGAGTATCTCAGGACAGACCACTGCTAACCACCGTCTCTCGAGACGAAAAGGGGGCATATATCCCAGGGCAGACTGCTTAAGTGACACATAATTGTGTGGAAACTATTCAGAGATTCAGATATGGATAAGAATACATAGGGTATATTTTTAATAAAATTACATGCTTTGTGACATAAGCCAATAACATAAATTCATGAATTTTAAGAGACTGCTTTCTTTGCAGGCCGAGTATTTAATAGTTGTGCACAGTATGGTCTCTTGTAACTTGTTCCTGGTTACTGCTGCACAGAGACTACTAGGATCAGATTTGGCATTGCAGTTCTTATCTGTCTTTTTAAGGCAGTCTGGTAAATGGAAGGAGGAGACTTTTTGTTATTGGGTGATGTTTAATTTGATATTTTTAAAAGCAGTCATTATACTGACACTTCTTAATTTAACTTTTTTTACCAGTGCTTTAGTTTGTGCTTTGCATCAGCTCATGGTAGTAAATAACAAAAGTATATTATGTAATGACTTATTGAGTAACTTGATGAGTTAAAGAAAATGTTTTGTTTATGGTTTTCCTTCGTCTTTTTGCTTTGTAACCATGCATTCTGTCAATCTGCTCCTATAATCAAACGAATTCTCATGTTTGTTTTGGGTGCATTAATGCATAATTTAATTATCAAAAATTCTTTGAGTAAGCAGAGGAAGACAGCTATTTTCACAAAATATCTTGGCAGGGGTGTGTGTGGAAAAATGCTTATTTCTGTTGTGCTCACTTTCACCTTGCAGAGGTCAGAGCTGGAAATAAGTCCTGTTTGGTTGTCATTTGCAGAAAACTTTTATAAGGTCATTATTAACAAATTGACCGTAGAAAGTTTCAAATGGGAGAAAAATCCTTGAACCCCTTCATTTTGAATTTGCTTTTATTAGTTCCAATTACTGTTTCATTTTAAGTTTTGGGTACAACTTTTTCTTTCAGATTTATTACACTGGCAAATATCAAAGCCTTGGAATCAAACAAGGTGGTCCTTCTGCAGGAAAATGGGTTGAGCTGCCAATCACAAAATCTCCAAAGATTATCCAATTCTCAGTTGGACATGATGGTTCACATGCCTTACTTGTTGCAGAGGACGGAAGTATATTCTTTACAGGCTCTGCTAGTAAAGGAGAAGATGGTGAATCAAGTAAGTTTTCCTGCTCTAGTATCATTCACTTAATATAGAATTGTTGTTTGTAAACTATATCACTAACATCTATATTAATCCATCTTTAAGGTGTGAGGGGGAAAAATGGGTAGCCTACAAGAGCGCCACAAAAACTTTGTATCAATATGCTTGTGCACATTATGTACAAGTAAATGGAAGTTTCAGTGTTTGAACACAGAAACTAATGTAAGTTTTATGTTCAGAAGCAAACATGTTGGTGTTGTCTGACACAAATGGTGGAAAACAGGGAAATACGGAATTAAGGAACCCTTCCTACACAACCTTAACACCGGCCTACGAGTGTGATTCCCAGCTCATACACACTTGTTTGTGCTAGCTCAATTTAAAAATAGTTAAAAACAAACAGTCTAGCTAGAATAGCATGGACAGCAGTGAATGATGGCATAGACTAGCTGTGCTGACAATGCCTCCTGTGCTCGTGAAAGTTTATAGCTGTGTTGCCTCTTGATGTTTCCTCTGCTGCCCATGCTATGCTATTTTTAGAATACTGTCTCACTCTGATCTAGTTTGAGTATGTCTATTTGAACTGTGGATCACACCCTCAGCTCAAGACAGATTGCAGTGAAGGTTCACTGCACGATGTGTGAGTGTTGATTTGGAATTGTATTAGAACAGAGAAGATGTATTAGAATGCTCTTAAGAGTCTCATTTTTTATTAATATTCCCACTGAACTAGTTACGGTTGTTTGTTTTGGCTGGGAATGGTTATCTTAACTCTGGATTAGTTTTCCAGTATTCATAATATAGTGCTATTATAAGGGTTGTAGTAGGATGCCATACCTCTGTGCTACAGCTAAGTAAGCAAGAGAAGTTTTTTCTGTTTTTCAAGTTTCACTTATCTCAAGTGCTCTAGAATTCATGTAATCAATCCTGTTGTCTTGAAATTTACTGTACCACATAGCTCCTTGGACTAGAGTCAGGGGTCCAAAATTAGAACCATTTGATTAAGTTACAGCCCCTGTGCAAATTGGAGTGGGGAAGCAGGTTTTCTTAAAGTTAATGTAGTCGAAAAGGCAAAAAGCTGAAGTAAAATAGCAGAAATACTTCTACAATTAGTCTCTATGAAAGGGTATTTTTATGTGGGGAAGTGAAATCAGAGTACAATAGAATATTCAGAAAGTATTACAGTCAACCCTTGAGTTACATGGAGGGTTCGTTCTTGCAATCCATGTGTAGTTGGAATTTTTGAGCAAGTCAGGAGGTGGGAAGGGCGAGGGAACCAGGCTGCAGTCTGGTTTCTGGCTCTCCTGGGCTTGCAGGAGCTGGGAAACTGACCAGCCCACCTGGGCTGGTCAGTTTCCTGGCTCCCAGAGTCGGGGGAAGCTGGGAACCAGGGGCAGCCTGCTTGCTGTCTCCCTGCCACTTGCAGCACCCAGGAAACTGACCAGCTCTTGGCTGGCACTTGATTCCCAGCTCCCCTCTGCTTGTGGGCCCAGGAAACTGAACAGCCCATGACGGCTGGTCGGTTTCCTGGCTACTTCTCCCTGTCTTCCTCCCTTCCTTCCTGTGGCCCCTTCCTCCCTTCCTCCCTCCAGGCTGACAGCTGCACTGCGGGGGGAAGGCATGTTGAAGGCTTTTAGCTTGCTTAGCTGCCTGCAGCTGGGGATAGCTAGGCAAGCTAAAAGCCCCTTTCCCCAGCTGTGGGGCTGTTACTCTGACAGCCGTGTGGCTGGAGGAAGGCAGGAGTAAGGGGCCACAGAGTAGCTTTAAGTTGTGCTTAACTTTTCTTAAAGCGAGTTACATGCAACTTGAGGCTTTGTATTTCGAGGTTTTACTGTACATCTGTTTTTTGTTTGTTTTTTTTTAAAGAAAATGAACTGCACATACAGCAGGTGTTTGCCTGGAGGGGAGGTTGATCAGGGACAGAAAAATGGGGGAAGAGGCATTGGTATCAAGTGATAGTTAAGAGTTACTATTATGTGGAGTGGAGGGGAACACTAGTACTGCGATTATGGGGATAGGATGACAAGTGGATTGGGAGATAATGTAGTAGGAGTATGTGTTAGCGCCGTATTTATTTCCTATGTCTGTGACATGGTCTGGAGCTGCCCAGCCCATCTGCAGGTATGTGATCTGCTTATCCCTTTCTGCTCCTCCCCATCGTGTAAGTCAGATTTTGAAAGAGGCTCGTCTGTCTGGAGTCATCTGAGCCCTCTCCCTTGTCCCAGGTAAGATGAGCTCTAGGGATCCCTGCCCCTCAAGTTTGTGCTGGTATTCCCAGACCTCATCTCAGGTGAGGGAATGGGGAGGGCTCAGATGATTCCAGATAGACAAGCCTCTTTCAAAACCTGACTTACATGGTGGGGAGGAGCAGAAAGGGATAAGCAGATCACATACCTGCAGATGGGCTGGGTATATCCAGATCATGCCACAACCACAGGAGGTTAATATCGAGGATGTGAGTGACGTAAGAATAAATTTGAATATTGATTAGGCTAAGTCAGTCACACCAGAGCAATGGACTGGACTAAAACTAAGTCCTTTCCAATGCTCCCAGGATTTTACCCCGCGACCCTGCTCGCCGTCTACGGTGGGTCTAGTCACAACGGGGTTTCAGGGTGTGAGAACTGCGCTGCTGCGGTGTGTTTACCCAAGGAAGAAATACAGACAAGGTGTCAGGTTCAAACAGGGAGAAAGGGTTTACTTTATAACACAAAAGTATGGATTATGGTAAGCTAAGTAGCACAAGATATGTGGACCCTTGTTTTTCTGAAATAAGCACAGGATTTGAATACTAATTGGTTTATAGCCTTAAACAATAGGTAACTGCTATAACAGCACTGCTATCTAACCCTTCAGCTACTTACTGCGCTTCCGGGATGGGCCGTGCAGCCTTCGATGCGTGCTGTAAAATGGAAAGATTAACTTCAGAGCTGAATATTGTATTTATTTATTCCTGGATCTTCCTGAGGTTCACCAGGTCGCTCAACCCTTGGCTGACTACCGCGGGGAGCAGATCTTACTTAGAATAAGAATTTGCCTGCACTAAGCTAGGTCAATTCTCTAGTTAAGTGGGTTGCCCTGCTGGCCAAGCAGGGGAGAGCCCAGTATATGTGGGGTTTCCTTCTGAGAGGTTATCCCTTTAGTCAAATGGTGGGGTTTTCCTAGTTAAAGGTTATCCCCTCAAAAATGGTACTGCCTATTTCGACCACCTTGTTATGGTAGCCCTTTATTGCAGACCTTCATTACCCTTAAAGGGTTACTAAGAACACCAGGGTTTTCCCTTTATAGGGTTATCCCTGACCGCTCTACCCTCCTAAATAGGGGGGAGCTTATAGCTCTGAATTATAATTATAAAGCAGTTTGCCTAACTACCCTTCTGTGTGCATGTAATAGTTTTAGGCTAGACCAATAGCATTGGCCTCCTGTGCCTTTACACAGAGACAAGGGGTACAAAATATAAGACGTAGATCATGGACTTGGGGAAGTCCCAATCCACTCTCTGTTACAAAACTATATAAAGCTATTCTTACATTAACTGCTCACCAAATTACTTATATTGACTTTAAACCCAGACCACAAATACCTCCTTATTCCTGCTCTGTAATCCAGGCGCTGGGCCTGTAGTTCTCTTCGAGCTAGGAAGTTATGACCCTCACGGCACACTTGTACGGCAGCCGCGTCAGGTCAGATAGTAAAGGAGGAAGAAAAAGAGAGCCAGGAGGAAAAACCGGCTTGGTTAACAAAAACCACCTGTGTTTTTTAGGAACGACCGTGATATTTCAGACACCGGCCTGAGCTAGGGTTGGTGACTGGAAGGGCAGGGTCGCTGCTGCGGTTTTTCCGTGCAGGGCACCGTTGTTTAGGCGGTGCAGTCTGCCAGGCAAACCCTCCGGATAAAAGAACCGGACCCTTACTAGTGATTTTTTGCTCTTTGTAGACTGGAGCTCTTTTGGTCTTCTGGCTGGAACTCTTTTGTTCTTCGTCGGCCCACGGCGGCTAGCGAGCGATGACTGACACGCAGGTCAGCTTCGGCTCTTCCGCCAGCGATGTTCGGCTACAGGCTCAGTCCAGCTCTTAGCTCAGTCCTTCTCTGTAGTCTTCTTTCTTCTTTGTCTGCTCTCCTCCAAGGTCTGGTCCGGAATGCCCCAAGCAGGGCTGCTCTCCTGAATATATGCAGCCTGGGTGGACCTGTTTGACAACTTCTGCCTGCTAGGTTCTCCTCAGTGCCACAATGTATCAAAGGGGCATTTGACTATTACATATGGATAAGGATTCTAAATTAACCAATCAGTTTGAAACCTTTCAAACCATAACTTCATACATATTCATAGCCCGCCGAATATTAATTGCAACTGTCATTCTCTAACTGTCATTTTCCAGCGGCCATTTTGTGTATCTAAACACCATTTTCACAGTAAATATATTTTTCAATTTATCTAATTTTGATGTGGTTTGTGAGGGAAATATGTCACCACTGCTGGTAAAGCAGATTATAAATTTTAAATGCTTAGCTTAAGGGCTGTTTGGTCAGGATGCAGGGCAACCACACAGACACCACGGCTCATGGACAGGGACATATAAATCACCTCAGAAGAGGATTTTTCTACAGTTAATATGGCACTAACAGGGTCTTTGCCCCACCCTTGACCCCTCCTGTGAGCCAAGTTTAGGAGGGCTTGCCTTCCTTGGGGTCTCTCTCTCTCTCTTCCTGCCCCCGTTCCCCCCACTTTCCATCAAAGAATACTAGAACTGGAAGGAACTTTGAGAGCCAAGATCTGGCAAAGCTGTTCCTCTGTATTGGGAGTTTAAACAGACATTCTTGGAACATGTGCCAAGAATGCAGAGACAGAAATGAGGACCTGAAAAAAATCAGAGAGCTCGATATTTTATTGACATTTGTTAGCACTGGCTGGGGTGGGGGTGGAGAGGGAGAAGGGGACACTCCCTGACATGAATGGAGTACTTCAGAGGTCTTAGAATGTTACTTTTGGCTGTTATTTCCATGATATTCTTTCAGGTTAGAACTTCTCAATGAGATGAATGCATCACTTAATGCTTTCCTGAGTCTGCTACATTGCTTATCCTTGTGTAGCATTCCAGGGATCATACAGTATTATAGTGAAGTATCAGCTCTCTTCTACGCAACATTGGGAAGCCCTTCGTGTTTAAATAGCAGTTCTTCAAAACATAAAGTATGCTTGCATACAGATTGTTTTCAGATTTTCTGCATCTCATGGGAGTGCAAGTTCTCATCTTAATGGTAACTGAAAATGGCATTGCCAAGTTATGTGTTTGTTTCTTTGGCTTCATATCTGATGTGCTTGGTTCACAAATAAGGGTACCTCCATACTGCAGTAAGAAGAAAACTGTGGCAGCAAGTCTAAGAGCCTGGGTCAGTTGATTTGGGCTTTCAGGGCTTGGGCTGTATGGCTGAAAATTTTGGTGTAGATGTTCAGGCTTGGGTTGGAGCCAGGCTGAGACACCTGGCCCCTTCTCAGGGTTTCTGTGTTCATGCTGCAGTGAATTTGGTGGGATTAAGAATCCCAGACATTTTCCCTTTTGGTTCAGGTGGCATCAGAAAGGAGCCCTAAAACTATGTTTTCGAAGTTAAGAGACAGTTGAGAGATTTAAGAGGAAGGTGCTGTTTGCAACCTTGTTTTTTCTGAGTGTCTGGAGGAAGCTTTTAAATTTAGTAGATGTCTATGATGTAAAACATAGCATGTTTGAAGTTTATTTGTAGTTGCTCTTTTCTGAACAATTACAGATTATTTTAGCAATAATATAATTATTGCTAGGTTATGCAATGATGCTTAATCGTGTCACAATTTTAGCTAAAATATTGATAGAATTACCACAACTATTAGGGAAGCTAATATTGTGCTTCCATTGAATATTAAGGACACTTAAATGGGAACTTGATCGGGTCTTGACTTGTTAGATTTATGGATCATTTAAAAACTTTTAAATCAAGATTTTTAAATAATAATCCTGTCTTCAGATTTACAATGGTACAAATAACTTCTAATCTGTTTATGCATCTTTGCAGTTTCAAACAAAAATGTTTCTGAGCAAGTATTGCTCATTTAGAATCACTTACTGTTAAGGTTCTGTTAAATTCATGATCATGAAAAACATGTCATCGACTGCAATCTCCTCGCCCCCCACCCCCTGGTGAAATTTGGTCTGTTGTCTGCCTTTACCCTGTACTATGAAGAATTCATGGGGCCTGGGGGTGAGGGGAATCAGCATTTCTCAAACTTTGGTTCCTGACCCAAAAGGGAGTTGCAGGGATGTCTCAATGTTGTTTTAGGGGGACTTTGGTATTGCCACCATTATGTTGCTGCACCAGAGAGTGATGACTGTTGGCCAGATACCCAGTTCGGAAGGCAGCATTGCCAAGAGCAGTAAAGAAGGAAGGTAATTGTGACAATACTATACCATGCCATCCTTACTTGTCTGTTGCTGCTGGCTTCTGTTCTACCTTCAGATGGGCCCTTTGCTAGCAGCTGCTCTCAGCTCTGAAGGCAGTGTCGCTGCCAACAGCAGTGCAGAAGTAAGGGTGGCAATACCACAACATCACTGTAAAATAACCAGCAAAAGCAGCTTTGTAGAGTTGTCTTGAAAATATGACCACATAGGCACAAATTCTGCTTGCCTATCATTCTAAGAAGGATGAAAAAGTTAATGGTATGTTTTAAAAAAAACAACGAAATTACTAATGTCAGTGGGAGGATCGGCAAGCAGATTTTTGCTGGAATAATATTAGGAAATACTGCATTATTAAATAAGTGTTTATAATTTAGCTGGGGGAAAATGTTGTTCTCACCCTCACTTTTTCCTTTTAAAGCAAAAAGCAGGCGGCAGTCAAAACCTTATAAGCCTAAAAAGATAATTAAAATGGAAGGAAAGATCGTGGTTTATACAGCATGCAATAATGGGAGCAGTTCCATCATTTCAAAAGATGGAGAACTTTATATGTTTGGAAAAGATGCCATTTACTCTGACAGCACAAGTAAGTTGCTATTTGGGAGACATTATTTAAAGGACAAATAAAGCTAGTTAAATACAAGAGGAAAGGTCTTCAAAATGTTTGTTTGAATTTATTTGACATCAGAACGTGTCAGTTTAAATGAAACAAATTTTTGTTCCGATTTAATTATGGTTCTGCATAAAATGCTTTATGTAAACTATGAGCATTTATTTTATTTTCTGGAAAGATTAATTGTGATGGTTTTCCACTTTTTCTTCCCCAGCGCACCACCACTGGCCTTGTTTATACAACAACTGGTGTAAGCCTGTCGGGTAGACAATAACTTTGGTGATAAGGTTTTTTCCCCCCAAAGCTGTAGTTAAACCACACCCGTGAAAGGTGTTAGCTTAGATTGACAGAAGACTTCCTCTAGTGACCTAGTGGATCTTTACTGAAGTTTAGGCCAATTTAACTAAATATGTCAGGTATGAATTTTTCATACCTCTGAGCCACAAAGCTAGGTCAATATAAGATGCGGTGCAGACCAGATACGTTTTTTAGTAACTCCAGCGTTCTATCATTCTCACTCTTACTCTGCTCCCGCCCCCTCCCCCCCCCCCAAAAAAAAAGTTAGATGTACTTGAGATATAGTGAATGTGTGATCCAGAAAGAGAAAATGCTGTTTATATTTTGTGTCTCACAGGTTTAGTAACAGATTTGAAAGGCCATTTTGTGACTCAGGTAGCTATGGGCAAAGCTCATACATGTGTGTTAATGAAGAATGGAGAGGTTTGGACATTTGGTGTGAATAATAAAGGACAGTGTGGACGAGACACAGGTTCCATGAGTCAGGGAGGAAAAGGTAAGCTGCTTCTTGTTGGAAATTAACACGAAAAAAAACTTTGCTAAATTTCTTTTTCAAATTGTGTTAGCAACAATACACTCTTCAAGTGATGGTTCCTGTTGCATTCTGCTGAAAGTTATATATGTGTGCCTGGAATTGGAACTTTTGAAAGTAGTGCTGTTTGGTGGTCTGCACATATGCCCTGCACTGCTTTCTTGTTTTGCCTGAGTTGACCAAGGGTGCAGCAGGCCACTGGCATCTCTCGTTCCTTTTCACCACTGCATCATCCAAGTTGAAGCTTTTACTCTCCTATTGTCTATGTGATGCACTTTCTAAAACTCTTCTAAACATCTGTAATACTCTTTGTAGTCTAGATTTTTTTTATTTTGTTTTGCATTGTATTTTTGTTCAAATTTTTCCTTTTCTACCAGATTTAGCACTTTGGGATGCCACCTTGGAGATGCTTTCTGCCAAACTCCCCACTTCTTCTGGGCCTGTGTACTGGATTATACGAAAGTTGCCGGGAATCAAAACCTGTGCTTCCTGCCCTAACTAATTTTCAGTCAGCTTGGGGGAAATACACGTCATGGCCAGGTGCAGTATCTGTGTCTCCTTTACTGCTAATGCTCAAGAGAAGTGGACTGGCCATCTCAGGGAACACTTTCTGGAGGCTGCCATGGAACAGTCATCAGATCTTGGTCAGGGAATCACCCGTGAACAAGCAAAGAGTGGTTTCCTTTCAATCCATTGACTCAGATCTGATCACTGAGTTGAAGGACCTCTTCTCTTGCAATGTTCTTGCTGCCTTTGGTTTCTGTGGCACCACCATATGGCTGGATTTCTGACTCTTCTGAATCACATAGTACATTTGTCCTATGTGATATAATGCTCCTATTCCAAAAGAACAACAACTGGGAGGTTGAGACAGTTCCTCACCTTGGCTGACCCACAGATTTGATATCTGGCACTGTAGTCACAGGGTATACAACAACAGGGTCAACTGGTTTGGCCATACTAGCGCTACTAGCCCCAATGTTCACTCAGTGAATGGTCACACTTGGTTTGGGAAGACTCCTTCATGTTTCCACTACAACTTTTGTCAAGTATGTGTTCCTACATAGCACCAGTGGATCCAGAGAAGCATCCCACATCTTTTCCAGATGCAGCCAGTTCTTCAGTATTTTTTTCTCCACCAGCTGACTGTCATCATTTCTTTTAATTCCTGTGGAGAGTAGCCAGCACCATAGTGATCCCATTCGCAGAACTAGAGGAGAGTTAACGCCAGCTGCTTGACATCTTATGCTAGTTGGTACCAGTAAGGCTGGTCCTGTCAGTAAATGGGGAAATTTGCCACCTTATGCCATGTGTGCACTTTCTTTAAAGAAGGCTGAAAAAAGAGGTATTATGTCCCACCAGAGAGCCAGAATTCCTCTTCTCTTATGTTCCCCTGAACTCATTGATCATCCCTTTGGCATCTGAGGATTCCAAGTAATAGCCATGTTCCACATCATCTGAAAGAGGCTAAGAGACTAGACCTCATAGGCAAAAAAAAGTCTTCTCTGTGGGACTTGAGTTTCATATTTCAAATAACTTAGCTCTGATGGCGCATTGTGATTTTATTAACTTTTTGGGCATGACTAAGTTCACGGACAAGCTACCTTCACAAGATTGGAGCTAATTCCATGCAGTTCTGCAGGGAGACAAGCTACATGTGAGGATGATGCTACAGACTGCAGTGGATTCTCCAGATACAACTTCCACTGTCTTTTCGTTGGGAACTGACATGGCGGTGGGGGGCGGGGGGCGGGGAATTCCTGGTTACACACCTCAGGCTTCCCATAGAAATGCAAAATGCTACAGAAGATCTCCCATTTGTTATCTCTCTTCACTCAGAAGACAGATGAGTCCCTACGCTTCATAAATCATTGTAGAGCCCCTCTAATGTCTCTGGGTGTCTACATACCATCACTCTAGGGGAAATTCTACCACCTTCCCCAAGCTTACAGGGTTTTTCAACTGTATTATTAACATACCTACCAGTCTTCTCAAATGTGCCGTAGGTTCATGGACATGTCTGCCTACATTTACTGCTGGTAATCTACTCAGTTCATCCAGTTGTCAAGTAAACATTAATTTGTTGTCCTTGGATGTCAGTTGCTCGATACACAGACAAATGCCACTCTTGTCTACCAGCTTCTGGGTCCATCTCAAACTCTACCTGCCCATGTGGGAAGCAGTAACATTGGAAATTTGGGTCCTATATGTTATCTGAGATGGTTACACTACAGAGCTTAGAGATGATTTCATCTTACACTGTGCTGTGGTCCACATGCTTGGAATGCCCATGTCATGTCCTCTTAGAACTTAGAGGTGGACTTCCTTTTGCAGAGGGGAGCTGTGGACCTACTTCCTAATGCTAATAAGAGGATGTTCCAAGGAAGAGGCTCAGGAATCAACATCCCAATAGCTTCAACTCCTTTCCTCCTGGGGGTGTTAGTGTCAGTGTTGAAAAATCAACCTTACAACCTATTCAATCACTGTAGGTCATAGGACCTTGCATTGACGTGACTTGCACCCCAGCATATTTTGTATGGTAAAGTTTCCAGACAGTAAGAGAACTAATCACTTTGCTGAACTCCAGCCTTTGGATTTTTGCTAGCATCTGTTTTTCTCTCTGCATGTATGTCAAGCTCTTTGCATGCTTACACTTGCAGTGACCTCAGTTCTGGCTTCAGAGGGTCAGCTCCCCCATACGCCAACTGGTGAACACTGTACTACACATAGAGCCACAAGTTCTCTCTTCACTGTTGTGGCGGATGAACCTGCTGAGTCTGCACAGGAATTATCGCCCTCCTGTCCTTGCCCACTGTTACAATCATAACAGACGCATACCTCATTGGCTCAGTTGTCCGCTTGCGCAACTGCCTGACACAAGGAACCTAGACATCATGGGAGACCTGGGTGCACATTACCCCCTCTCCCCCCACACACACATACACAAGTAATCCATACGCTTGTTTCTGACCTTTCCAATTCTAGCTTCAGTTTCAGTTTTGCAGGTAGAAGCACCCCCACTCACACTGAGTGGCTAAGTCACCCCAACCAGCACATCCTTCAACTGATGGGTTACTCTTTGGATGGATGCTTTCATTAGCTCAGGGGTGTTATTTGGCAGAGTGAGAGGTCCTTTCAAGCAACAGGAAACTCTCCACAAGGTGCTAGAATCAAGCTAATTGGTCTTTTCCCAGGAAATAGTGGGCATCTTGCTAATCTTGGAATATTTCCTCTATTGGAAGGACTCAGGAGTTACCCTTAGCTACATTAATGTTTATGCAGTCACCATTAGTGCTTTTCTCCTGCCAGTGGATGAGCCATTCAGTTTTTATGCACCCCTATTAAATATAGGATTCTGGAAAGGCCTTCTATGACAATACCCTTCTATTCAGCTTGTAATTCCCCAATTCTGATGTAGCCTCCTCCTGACTTTGTTGATCACCACCCCATCCCGAATCTGTGGAGTTATGCCTGCCATGTCTTACTTTTTTGTCACCATTTCATTGGCTAAGAAGGTTGACAAACTGGGAATCATGTAGTCTGACTTTGCCCCCTTCACCATGTGCCATAAAGAAGAAAATATCTTAATGTCTTACCTCAGAATCCTACCCATGCCTTTATCTACCTTTTCCCCCCAAGCTTCATGCTTGTAAATAGGAAAAATATTCACAGCCCTTGGCCTTTTTTCCTGACCAGACAAAACCATTTCAGAAACCTGGACTTTTTAGTAGTAAGTCATTTCGACCCTGAGAATTTCCAAGTTGGGTTTCCGGATGCATTACATTTCTTGTCAGTTATTGTGATGCTCCATTCTTGAGGAGATATGAACCCTTTCTGTAAGAGCACAAGCAGCAACTACAGCTGCACTTTACAACATATCCCTCACAGTCACATGCATGGTGGTGACATGGAGATTGGTACACCCATTCTCCACACATTATGTTCTAGTGCGTGATTCTACAACAGAAGCATCATTCAGAACAATGGTCATCTATTCCATTGTCTCCTTGCAGCATTCTCCCATGTGTCTTTAGTGGAATGTAGTCAGGACCATCACTTGAAGAAGAAAACAGTTACTTACCCGTAAGTGGAGGCTCTTTGTGATGGGTGCTCCATATCTATATTCCAAACCCACTTCCTTTCCCCTCTGCTGGAGAGCCAACAAATCTGTGATAAAGAAGAAACTGGAGACTCTGGTGGCCATTGCATATGCATGGACCACTGACCAGTATTACTTTTAAAAGCTCCAGCTCTGGGCACGTGTGCCTAACCCAAGGTGGCATACATGTAAATGCTAAACTTATGGATGAATCTCTAATTACAGGTAAGTAACTTTATTTGTGTATTAGAGTGCCAAGAAGGCATAGCACTTTGAACTTGTCTGTCCCTGACTCTCGTCATATTGCTACATACTTGACATTCAGATATTTTTTTCAGTTAAACTAATATGTCAGATGTTTTCATTTTGTCTTTGATAACCTGTATATTGTCATAATAAAAATAACTCACATGCTTTTCTTTTAACTGTGGAACCCAGACATTTATTGATTTTTAGATTCCTTCCTTCCTTAAACTTAAATTTTCAAAGAGGGTGTTCACATTTTAGAGCACTTTACAAATAGTACAGAAAAGATTACTTAGTCCTGCGGAATTTCTGTAAAGTGATTTGTTAAAAAAGTTAAGAATAAAAAAAGTGTTTACTGACCTGTTTCATATTAGACCTAATTTCTGTCCCCATGTATCATCTCCTGTTATAACCACCTTTCACTTTTTACCTTCCATTCTGACTATTTGTTATCTCCTTTTCGTGCTCCACTATTTATTTTTCTCTCTTTCAACTTCATTTGATCCTTAATCATCATCTTCCTAAACAACTTCCCCTTCAGGTGTGTGTATAATTTTTCTCTAGTCTTGAAAAAGATAGAATATTTTTCCTGCACTTAGCCTTCCTCTCTTCAGAACTTTCATTTTTAGAACATTTTCAGTAAAAACACTTTGGAACTACACTATTTTGATATATTTCACTTTATGCCACTCGCAGTTATTAGATGCCTTTAATATGGCATTTCTACCTGTAATTAACATACTTAGTGATCACTGTTAGATTTTAGATTATCATGGATGTTACTTATAAGTTGTTTAAAATTATCTCTGTGCCAGCAAAGACAGAGTTTTATTGTCATTGCCATATGCTGGACAGATCAGTGAAGCAAAGCTTTAGAGTGAGTCCTATATTTGAAGAGTTTATTTTCAAGAAATACATTATATAATTATAAAACTATATATATATATATATATATATATATATATATATATATATATATATATATCTCCCAGGAGAGTCAGGGATTGTAATGGGAGTATCTATTTTTCAATGGGGTCGACTTGTTAGTTTGGCACTAAAGTTCACCAAAGATTTAATCTATCCTGGGACTAAGCAGGATGTTCCCTGCCATGGTTGATCTTGTGTACTGTTGATTCAGGCATAGGAGCTGAGAGAAGGGGGAGAGAGTCGGTACTCTGTGTACCTGGATAACAAGGAGGAAGTGTTGTGACTTAAATCCGAAAGGTTGAGATGTTGGGCTGGAGTGTAGGAATAGATTGTAACAAGGAACCATAGGGTCAGAAGCGGGGACTGTGACACGTGGAAGGGTGAAGACAAATCATATGAACAGCTAAGTCAAGGTGTGTGTGGCCCTGGGGCTGGTTGGGAAAGGAGTCGGATGAAGGAGGCTGCTATTGGAAGCTGTTGTGGGAATTGGACAAGGACAGCAGGGGGACTGGTTGGGAAAAGCACAAACTAAAAGGAGAGAGATTAGATGGGGACTCTTCTTACTGAATGAGAACGGAGATCTGTGGAAAAAATGACATTTGATAATTTTTTGGAAAACTCTGTCCTAACTCATGTGCACAAAATGGCCAGATTAAGTTTACACGGGCTTCTTTAATTTTAGTATTTCTCAATTTTTGACTTTGAAATTTTGACATTCTTTTAACGTTTTTGATGTGATCTATGTATATTTAAGTAAAATATATTAAAATACATACTATATGTTACAAATATATCAAAATGCAATTGAGTACAAAAAGAAAACAAGAACTAACAAATTAGAAATAAAAACAAAAGGAAAAAAATGTTTTGTGATTCTTTTCCGTGCGGTTTGTTTGTTTTTTGCACATGCTGTGCTACTAGGGAATCATTAAACAGTTGTAGATCAAATTTTCTGAGGAATTTTATATGTGGTGGGGTAACATACTCATCTTACCAAGGTCATTTATGCCAAACCAAGTGGTTGAAAGTCTGGCTCTAACTTTACAACACTTGTTAGTTTGTATGTATGAAAAGGTCCAGTTTTAATCTGATTTGCCATTGTTTTAACACTTTTTCCTTATGACACTATATATCTTAACATAACCAATGTGAATTTTTGAAGTGTTTCAATATCCTCTTAAATAGGTTTTGGAATTGAGAACATGGCAACAGCAATGGATGAAGACTTGGAAGAAGAATTGGATGAAAAAGATGAGAAGTCCATGATGTGTCCTCCAGGCATGCACAAATGGAAGCTGGAGCAGTGCATGGTATGCACTGTGTGTGGGGACTGCACAGGATATGGTGCGAGCTGTGTTAGTAGTGGGCGTCCAGACAGGGTACCTGGAGGGTAAGTAAATATGTTGATGTAAGCATCTTTCATACAGCGTGCGGAATAAGTTAAATGTATACAGAATATAATGAAAATAGACGTTACTTCAGACTTGAATTTTAATTATCACTATAAAGAAAATATTGCTCATCTATTTTGAAAGTCAAAAATATATTTAACTTTTGTGATATATAAATATATTAATAGTAACGTGGCTTAAAATATTTCTTACATTTGTTCAAAATAATACACAGAAAAACAAGTGGAAAGTGTGTTGAGTATAAACAAACTTTATTTTGGTATGCCTAATGACATTGAATGCTGCTATCTAAGGTAGGGAATTCCTGGCTTTGGATGTAACCTTTGAAAAAATAAAGTGGAAGATAAATGGTTTATTGTAAAATTGTAGAAATGTGGGGCTAGGAAGAACCTCAAGGGGTTATCAGATCCAGTCTTATGCCCATAGGCAGGACCAAATAAACCTAGGCCATCTGTAACTGCTTTTAGTCCAACCTGTTCTATTTTATGTGTAGTTTATACACATTTTTATGTAGTATTGCTTATTTTGTTAAATTGTAGATAAAACTTTGTGTTCTGTAGAATCTGTGGCTGTGGCTCTGGTGAGTCTGGCTGTGCTGCATGTGGTTGTTGCAAAGCTTGTGCTAGAGAGCTGGATGGTCAAGAGGCAAGACAAAGAGGGATTCTTGATGCTGTGAAAGAGATGATACCTTTAGATCTTCTACTAGGTAAGTGAGATGAAACTTGGAAACAGACATAGTAAAACTTGATGACACAATACAATCAGCTTCCCTTTC
Organism: Carettochelys insculpta; assembly: GCF_033958435.1. NCBI lineage: Eukaryota > Metazoa > Chordata > Testudines > Carettochelyidae > Carettochelys > Carettochelys insculpta. The sequence continues at coordinate 88,647,839 of NC_134137.1, read as the reverse complement.
GAATTAATTTTGGATTTTCTTTTTAATCATCCCCATATGTATTAATGTAACTAATGGAAGGATAGCAGTTAATCAAGAAATGGGCACGATCATGTCACTTTTTTATGTATTTTGATTTTACATTTATAGAATTTTAAACCTTCATTTCATAGAATTTCATTGATCTTCATTTGCAGTAACGCTGCGAAACCATGTTCTCTAATGACAGTTTTAGTGCAGCAGTATTTTTTTTTAAACAATGAGTAAATAAATTACTGCTTAAATGTTTTTTTCCTTGCTATTGTGGTAAAGGGGGTGACCAGATTTAACATTTGATCTCAGTTCACCATTAACATGAGGGTACTGGTTTAATACCTACATTCAACTTTTGGTTTCCCTGATGATGATACTGTCATAATAAAAAATACCTCACGTGCTTTTCTTTTAACTGTGGAACCCAGACATTTATTGATTTTTAGATTCCTTCCTTCCTTCCTTAAACTTAAATTTTCAAAGAGGGTATTTACATTTTAGAGCACTTTACAAATAGTACAGAAAAGATTACTTAGTCCTGTGGAATTTCTGGACAGCCAGTATCATGAAGCTTGACCCTCTCCCTCTGTATTAGCTCTAGAACAGAGTAGTGAAGGTGTCTTGTTGGAAATTTGTACAGCAGGGTTGTACGTGAAAAGTTGGGTTGTAAGTCCCAATACTGAAAAATTTGTCCTCCCAAAATTTTTGGAGAAAGTGGTAGGTGGCAGAAATATAAAAATAATAAGCTTGTGGGAGAAAGTGTGACTGTGTCTAACTAAACTAATAGTTGAGCTGAAACCAGAAAGAATAAATAAATTAAAAAACCTAAAATAACTTACTGAATACAAAATTTAGGGCCATAACTTCTGACAAAAAATGTTTCTAATATTGAATTTACCTAATTTTATCAGGCTGATTTTGCTAGTCTCAACTTCCTTATTTTACTGTGCTTAATTCAGGTGGGTGTTCAGAACTTAATACAGCTTGGAGCTAATAATTGGGAGGCTGAAGGAACAGATGTTTGGTGCCATGTAGATTCAAGCACAAGGCCTTTATTACACACAGCTTGTGGAGTGTCACTTCGCTTGTTATGCTCAGTGAAAACTGTCAAACAGCTGATTACAATGAATTATATAGAGTGCCAAAGGGTGGAGGGAAATGGTGGGGTGGGAGGAGTTCCCCAACCCCTAGACTGATGCTAGCAGCAAGGCATAATGAGTACAATAAGTCAGTAGTCTAAAAGATTACGAAAGTACTCCATGAAGGAGCAATGCATATATTGGCATAATTGTAAATACTACCCCCTTTCTGGGCTCCGATTGGCATTTTTGATGGGTAGGCATCATCACTCATGCTGATATGTTAGCCCTTTTCCTGAGCTTAGGGTGAGGAAGACATCTCTTCCTCAACTGGAGAGCAGACTTCCAGGCCCCTCTTGAGTTATGAACGTATAATTCAAGATAAGTCCTAATTATTGCTTTTGCACCCAAGTTTTATACTGCATCAGCTCTCGCTTAATGCCCAGTTACACAAGCAAAGGCTTATTTTACTATGTGCCGTGCCTTGTTCACTTAGGCCACAGACTTTTTTTGTCTGAGCTTGTGTTAAAGATTCTGAACAAAGAGTGTGGCTAGAATCTTGCACTAGGATCTTGGCCCTTAAGTGACTTAGACTAGGACCCAGTTTTGAGAATTATACAGTAAACCCTCAAGTTTTGTGAAGATTGCGTTTCTGCACCTCTCTGGTAGACAGTGCACCAGCCTAGCAACCTTGCCAGCACTTGCAGAAATCCACTCCCCTGGAAAGAGTGGCACACAAACTGTTCAGTGAGAAAATGGGCAAGTCCCTTCATTCTCCCAAATACTTTTGGGCTATGCTCTGGTCCCTTGGCATTTACTATCCAGCACAGAAGTGTAGACTGCAACAGCAGCCTTTCCAATCCTGCCTCCATCTCTCTTACCTATGCTACAAGCAGGAGGTGCCACATAGCATCACTCACAATTACAGCACTTCTCTGCTTCCGCCGCATCAGCTCATCAACCTGTCCCAGTAGCAATCAAACCAATAGTTTTGATGTGCTGGGTGGGAATTACAAATCTCTCCTGATGCCTCCTGTGGTGCCCTATCTAATCGTTGTAGTTGTTCTTAATCTATTTTTCCAGCATTGGTGCAAGAGCCCCTCAGACACCTGGTTACTGCAGATTATCCATCGGAATATTCAACAGAATTCTTGTCCTTTCTTTCTCATTTCCCTCTAACCTGTATTTCTCCAAGAAACCCTCCCACCTGTGTATCCTTCAGTAAGAGACCAATTTTCTCCTCCTCAGTGGCTCCATAGCGCCTGTCTCTCCTCATTACAGGGCACAGGACTTTATTAAAAATACTTTTTCATCCCAAAGATGTGTGGAAGGTGCTGTTCCATTTTGGACTTTGAAATACTCAACATCTCTATCAGGAAATCCAGATTCCTTATCATGGCAATGGCATTGATTATCTCTTCCCTTGTCAAGGGAATCTGGTTCACAGTGCTCATTAAGGAACATGCTGTTTTCCAAGGAGCCATTCGCTTAATCCACCTGAAATTTCTCTGCTTCTGGGTAGGACACCAGCATTACAAATTCTAAGTCCTTCCCTTTGGAATAGTGATAGGTTTGTAAGTCTTCATGAAAGTCCTCAGTGTTGTATCAGCTCCTGCATCTTCCCCGATCTGGACAACTGCCTTCTCGTACTGCTGCAACAGGACCTCATATCAATCACCCTTGCTCTTTGAGCTTTCCTCACCTCTCTCGGGATTTATGTCAGTGAAAAATCAGAGTTTGTCCCTGTGCGGATGATAAGTTTTATTGGAATGTGACAGACTCTGTTGTGACACAAGCCTTCCTTCTGGCACTTCATCATGCAGATGACCATAATTGCATGCTCGTGCCACAACCCACTCACTGCTAGCTAACATCTCTTTTTAGCTTCTTAGACATGTGATGACTTGTACTGTGGTGATACTGCTCACCTTTCTATGTGTTCCCTACAGCTGTGGCTCCTCTCAGTCTACAGACCATGCAGCGATCATTTAGATGCCACAGTTCTTCAAAAGATGGTTCTGGCTTTCTTCTCATGGTAGACTGACCCTCTCATGATCATGGTCAGTACCTCCTTGACCCTTCAAGACACCATCATGATGGTTGCATCCCTTGTGGGTGGGAGAACCCACTTACTTAAACTGTCACACAAACTAGGGTGGTCTTCTGGTCATCTCAAGAAGTCAGGATGCACGTAAGCATCCTGGAATTCAGAGCAATCTGTCTTTCATAGCAGGCCTTTCTCTCTTTCCTCTTGTCCCAACATAGTCAATTATACAGGCTGGTATCTTGCTGTCTGCCCTGAGTTCGTTCACCTTTGGAACGGATGCTTTGATGTATTTTGGCATGTTGATCAATTTAATACCAACTTGTATCAAATTGAAAATATGGCTTTTTAATGGAAAAAATGATGCAAACTTAACTGCAGGCACAGGGCAACAGAAACATACTGATATTAAAATGGTCATATGTATGTGTGTGGGCCTGTGTCTGTGTATAAAAATAAACTGAATTAATAAAAATTACACAGCTATTTCTAAAATGAGCTAATTGAAATGTACAGTGGTATTCATTTTCATTTTGCTATCGTGCTGTACTTAAAGAAAAGATTATAGATCAGTATTGTTTTAAATATAACTTGTCAACTGGTGTTATATTTGCTGAAAAATATATTTACTGTTAAACTCAACATATTAGTAAGAGGAAATTTGCTTAAACTTTTGTTCTGCTATCTGGAGTGGATATGATGTTTTCTCAGGTATACAATACATCTGTTTTGAGAGACACTGAATCTGTATTATGTTAATACTTACATTGTGCTAACATTTTCCAGACTGCAAGCCAGTCAATGCTTGGAAGGATTTTTTGGGTATATGTTTTATTAGCATAGATTTTCTGGTGTTATATTTACTGAAAATGTGGGCAGAAAATTAAAAAATACCCATCAAAATGTTTTAACAAACTTTAAAATGTATTTATATGATAGTCAGGAAGAAAAAAAACAATTGAATATTAAAATTGTGACAGACTTATGAAAGTAAGGAAATCTCAAATTGAGGCTGATAGTCTATTTAGAAATAGTTATAATGCCTCCTTCCCTTTGTTCCAAAACACTTCAACAGGCATACATAAAGGACAAAATATATCAGACCTTGGCTTTGAGCTTCTTAGCTGATACTAGGTTTCTTCACATTGATGATAATTTTTAAGCATAAATTTTGTAATTTTTTATTAATTGATATAGCCGTTCCTGTTGCTGGTGTTAACATTGAAGAGCACCTTCAGCTACGGCAAGAGGAGAAGCGGCAGCGTGTAAACAGGAGACATAGATTAGAGGAAGGGAGAGGTAAGAGACTATTTGTTACTGAGGTAAGGCAAAAATAAGGATAAATGCACACCTTTTCTAAAAATGGCTTGAGCATTCTGAAATGGGTGTTTTTTCCATTTAAAATCTGCCAAACATGAAATACAATTCATGCTAGGTTAGTCTGAGTTTTAGACATATGGTAAATTATGAAAAAATGTATATATTGGTAAAAATCTGTTTATCAAAATTAAAATATTAATCTTGAATGTTAGTCTTAAATAGCTTTTTAGACATTCCATTTTCATCTTTTATCTTCTACCATTCGAAAAAAAACTTAGTAATGTGGACACTAATCCAGTTCCAATATAATAAACGGGGAGAGAAAGCAGAAGGAGCCAGAAGCCTGCCTAATACTCTTGACCCCTGTAGGTGTGTTTGAGTTTTTGGACTCAGTTCATATAGGACAAACTTCTGTGGGTTTTCCTTTTGTTTTCACTGTTCTTCTCTGTTTTAATAAACAAGTAAGTTCTTAAAAATTGTGTTTTTAAAAGAATACATGAAGACAGTATCTTATGTACATCAGGACTTATTGCAACTTGTCATTTGACAATTTTTTGATATACATCTTTAAAATACTTAGGGTATACTGTGATGAGTGATTTAATTGAAAATGAGAAGTTTTTTTTAGGCTGGTGCAATTCAGCATGTAGTTGCAGGTGCCAAATGTGCCAACATATTTGTTAAACTCATGATATTAGCAAGAGGAAATTTGCTTAAACTTTTGTTCTGCTATCTGGAGTGGATATGACATTTTCTCTGGTATACAATACATCTGTTTTGAGAGACACTGAATCTCTATTATGTTAATACTTACATTGTGCTAACATTTTCCAGACTGCAAGCCAGTCAATGCTTGGAAGGATTTTTTGGGTATGTGTTTTATTAGCATAGATGTGAGAAGTCACTCATTTTCTTCCTTTTTTTAAGTGTTAAAGTTAGTGGGTGTTTGTAGTAGCTTCCTATCCAAAGAAGAAATGGGCTTTTTTCTCTTATGTTTGAAGTGGAGAACAAAGGATGACTTCTTTGAGTTAGTGGATCTACCTTATTTTGCAGGTCTCTTGTCATGAGCCAAGTGGTGGATAAGGAGATCTACGTCAGAGAAGTGTGCTGATTTAGTAAATTTGTTTTTAAAAAACTACTGAGTTAAATTGGTGTAAAGGAAATTAGACACACTTCCATTGCCTTATCTATAGCTTATATGATTAAGTTAAACAGCTATCATTAAAGCAAGTTAAAGTCATTAAAGAAAGGATTAAGTATGTTAGTGTCTCTTCAGGAGGGGATTGCACTAAATGAACTTGATAGCTTTTTTAAAATTAATATACCAGTGCAATTTTATAATGTAGAAAAGGCTGTCAAAATTCAGTAGTACTACTGTCTGGTAGTCCAGTGAATAGAATTGCTTTGAGAATTTGGATTTCTTGAAGCCTGTAGAGATGGGTGTAGGAGGGAAATCAGCTGAGAAAATAGATCTGGGCCTTTGATTAGGCAATTAGACTAGTTCTGCTATGAGTTTCACCTCAGAGGCACACGGTCACACTCAGAACACTAGAACTGTGGTGTTCAGTGCGACATCACTGGCTACAAAAATGTTTGTAGTCTTTGATTTATGAAAGAATAGGCTCCTCTGTTGTGCAGCTGTTACTGATAACTCTCTGGATAAGGCTGCAGAGCTGTTGTCAGATAGGTATTTGATGCAACCTGAGCAAAGGGAGCTATGAAGATATTGTGAGGAGAAGTACAAGTATTTCCTTCCCAAAATCTTACTCATCAGAAAGTGTTCATTTAGTGCGTGTGCCAAAAATGGGAATATGATGGCGGCAACTATGAAGGTCTTCAAGTACTGTTCCTGTGACTGCACCAGCCTAAATGTATACACATCCTTGTGTCTAGGATCTGAGACTTTCAGTAGTACTGCCCATTTGGGCCACACATGCATTCCTTCCTTCTTGCACTTTGTTTGGAGGTCTAAAGCACTCTGCAGTCAAGCTGCCCTTTGTTCCTTTTCCCAGTTGCCCTTGGCCTGAGATGGCATCCCTAGTACAGCCCTTTCTAACGAGTTCTTCGTGTCTTTGTTCTCATTTTTCATAGTGTTTCAGTTAGGATTTTGGTCATTCATAGTTGATTCTGTTCTTTCCTTTTTGCTTTTTTGTTAAAGTTGTCTTCGTTATTATTGCCCCTTTGATTAGAATAGTAGTTTTTTGCATTTCTTCCCTTCAGGGTAGTGATCCCTGTGAAAGGGGTTATTCCCAGATTTCTCAAGTTCACCTTGGGCCTCTGCTTCCTGGGGACCCCCCCCCCCCCGTGATGGGCCCTGCATTTCCATTTTTTTGCCTGGAAGAGGCACAAGTTCCCCAGAAGTATATGTATTGCCTTAAACTTAAGGCACAGAATCAGAAGAATCATGAGCTGAAATTAAGATGCAGAACATTGGGAAGCTCAGTTTCAGATCCTAGTTCTGGGGCCCTGATTGGACAGTGGTTACTGTTGGTGTCAGCATCAGCAACTCTATACTCCCTGGTAGTTATCAAGAGAAAACTAACAGATTCTTCGTGAAAGGATGCTAAAAGCACACTTTAAGTTAATCTAATAAGGAGTCACCAAAAACAAGGTCCATATGAAATCATTAATTTAGGTACCGACAGGTGTGTGACCTGTGACACCCCGAGGCCTCTGGTAATGTTGTCACCAGGAAGCTTAAGGACCCGCAAGCATAGGACTGAACAAAACCGCATTGCAAGATAATAGGGTAAAGAAAACATTGAAGCCTCAAAGATGTTACCAGCAGTATCAACTAGTCATGTGGCACCAAGTACGTGGTCACTGACATAATCTATGTCACATCCTGATTTATGTTCTCCAGAACAGTGTTATCCCAGCACTGACAACATAATCTAAAATGGCACTGATGCAAATCTCTCCCATAATGCTGATGCAAGTGACTTCCATGATACTTTGGATACTGGTACTGCTGAAATTTAGATTCTCCAGAGCCAAGTGTCTGACACACCAGAATCTCCACTGCTGCATACTGATTCCATCACAGATCACATTTCACCCCTTGGATGTGCAAGCAGGACCTAATCATTTGCCATTGCCTCCCAAGCCTACTGAAGTTTGAGATCCTACTCCACCTTGGGACCTCAGCCTACTGCTTCAGTGTGTCAGTGGTCTCTTGTTTGACCTGGTCATTCATACATCTGTCCATGAAAATGGCCTTTCTTGTGACCATCATATCCACTAGACAAGTGGAGGAAATAGAGCTTCTCATGGGGCACATTTCTGTACAGTCTTCTTTGAAGGTAGTTATGTTAAGACCACATCTAAAGTTCCTACCTCAGATACCTTACTTATTTTACTTACTTACATTTTCCCATTCCATATTTCTTTCCCAAGCCACATGGGAATAAATGAGAGGGCATATTCCACATGCTAGAAGGGTGCTAGCCTTCCATATTGAATGAACCCAAATTTTCAGAAATTCACCAATATTATTCCATTCTCTTGCAGAAAGATCAAAGGGATCAGCTATATCTAAAAAAAATTTTAAATAGATTTCCAGTTGTATTAACCTTTGCCATTATGAGCATGGTTTACAAATGCTGCTAGGGACTAGAATGCTCAAAACAAGAATGCTTTCCAACTCCTATAGCTTTATTACACATTATAGCAACCAGGGACGTTTGTAAAGCAGCAACCTGGGTATCAGCCAATACACTCACCAAGGATTATGCAATCACACAGGATTCAGCAGATGCCCTGTTAGGACTGACTTTTCTGTCATCTTGTGACTGTTTAAGTAGCAGCCTTCACTGCCATATTCACTGTTGTCATATAATTATGGTATGTTTTTGTACAAAGTGTGCCATCCAAGGGATCATTTTAAAAGTTTTGAGCTGTTAAACATTAAAGTACTGTTAGGTTGGATGTTGCATCATAGTATGTGAAGTTATGAAGTATTATGAGATAGTCAAATATGTATTTTGTGCTGTTGGGAACACTCATGGTCTGCCTTTCAGTTACAACAGAGGAGCAACCGTCACTGATCAGATGGTGGTTAATGGGTCATTGACGCACAATATGCTACTCTGTAGTCTTCTCTCAGAAGGGATGAAGACTGGTGGGGTGGGCTAGCAAATATGACAGCAAGGAAATTTGCGTCTGGAAGAGTATATGAGAGAGAGTCATTGTCATTTGGTCTTTCTCCCTCATCCCCCACCATCTCAGCAGCTGGAAGAGCACCTGCAAGGAGACAATTTTGAACTTGGGAAATTTGGTCCCAGTCTGGAAAGTGAGGAACTGTCACCTGCTTGTGTATTCTGTGAGGTTGAGACATTGCTTGATTCCAACCTTGAGAAGTTGTTTGTTAGATTTTAAGCACTATTTCTGTTTTGTTTCTGAGATAACCAGCTCTGTTCTTTGTCTTTGCTACTTGTAATCATGTAAAATCTACAGTATATTTTAACTAAACCAGTAGGGTTTTGTTTGAAGGGATAAGACAGGATTTGGCAACCTGTGATTCTGGGCACTGCCACCGCTGACTCCTCTTGTGGCTCTAGCGGCTGCTGCCGATTAAGCAAAAAAACTAAATTCAGGTGCCAACTGTTAAACCAACTGAATTTAGCTTTTTTTTTTTTTTTTTGTTCAAGTGGTGTTAGCCTCCAGAGACACTGAGCAGTCAGCTGCGGCAGGGAGCCCTGGAAGAGAAAGCTGGCAAGTCAAGGGAGCTGCCTGTGTTGCACATGGGGGAAGTCACCCTGCAGGAGAGCTGGGGCATGTAGGGGTGGTGGCAGCATGGAAGATCAATGATGGAGTGTGGAGCTCATTGGCAGGCAGGTTAATCCTGGGGATTGCAGGGTGGGTTTCAGGCTGAGAGGTGTTAAACCTGGGGATGGTGGGGGGTGGGGCTGAGAGTGGTTAAACCTAGAGATGGGGGCGGTTTGTCTTATACGGGTAAAGTTTGGGGGTCGATCTGGGGGTTGAGGCAGTTAAAGCCTGGAGGTGGGGGTACCTTAACTTTCTAACTGGTACAAATCGCGTGCATGCACTGCTCTTAAAATAAGAGTGACAAAAAGTACAGTTTGAAGTTATTTAAGGACTGTCTCGTATCCACATGCATTGGGGCTCTTGAAGTACTGATTTTATAACTGAATTTGAAAAAATGGCTCCTGTTGCTCTTTCAGTTACAGGCGTCTGTGCTAAGAGAATCTCAGCTCAGATTACAAAGTCTGGTGTATGTCCAGGTTCCGCTAAAGAAATGGTAAACTAGGTAACGAGCTTACACCAACCAGGTTTCTGACCAGTACAAGATAGCGCAGTTATGGGGTGCTGGGCTGGGAGTCTGTTGGCGAGGGCTGAAGCCTCTCTATTAATGGCTTATGAGTGGCTGAGAGATGATTTATGTAATTTGTTCGTGTGTGTTCCTACCTACGGATTCTTGTGTAAATGCAGTGCCAGTCAGATACTTGTAACGTTACATCAGTAGCATGGGTTGGTGGTTTTGAGGATTCAGTTGTCTCACTGTCCAGGTTGCATCTCCATAGTGATGCCCAGTGGACTAAGTGTCTGTGGTGATCTCCTCAGATCTTGGTGATGGTGGTGGTTAATGTCTCAGCTTCAGTTCTCCTAATTTGCCTTGACTGGCGATAGTGGGGATCGACATCAACCTTCTCTAAGTACTCAGAGTCTGAGGCAAAGCCAGTCTTAAGTTGTTATTCTGATCTTTGTCAGACTGACACTTTGGCTGTGTCTACACTAGCCCCAAACTTCGAAATGGCTACGCAAATGCCCATTTCTAAGTTTACTAATGAAGTGCTGAAATGCATATTCAGCGCTTCATTAGCATGCGGGCGGCCGCAGCACTTCGAAATTGATGCGCCTCGCCGCCGCGCGGCTCGTCCCGACGGGGCTCCTTTTCGAAAGGACCCCGCCTACTTTGAAGTCCCCTTAGTCCCATGAGCTCATATGCATTTCAGCGCTTCATTAGTAAACTTCGAAATGGCCATTTGCGTGGCCATTTCGAAGTTTGGGGCTAGTGTAGACGTAGCCTTTCTGGCAGGAAAACAGGCAATAAAGTAGTCAAAGGTACTGTCCCAGGACTTATGGTGCAGCAAGATTCCATTCACATTGTTTTACCTGAGTTTAGTTTTTACAGTTGTTCCACTGAATTTTTTAAAGTTCATGTTTGGGGTTATAGTAATATTTTATTGAAGGAAGTCTGGCATTTTCAGCCAGAATATTTTCAGTTCAAAGATTGTTCTGTTATTTCTTGCAAGAGTGAGGGAAACTTATTTAAATTCATAACAAAAAATCCTGTGGGCCCTTATAGACTAACAGATTTATTGGAGAATAAACTTTTGTGGGCAAAGACCCACTTTGTCAGACACATCTGATGAAGTGGGTCTTTGCCCACTAAATTTATTTTCCAATAGATCTGTTAACCTATAAGTTTCCACAGGACTTCTCGTTGTTTTTGTGGATGCAGACTAACAATGCTACCCCCTGCAGATTTCCAAGACCAGCATCGGATGAAGTGAGTCTGTGCTCATGAAAGCTCATGCTCAGAACTTTTCTGTTAGTCTGTAAGGTGCCACAGGACCATTCGTTGCTGTTACAGATCCAGACTAACATGGCTACCCCTCCGATAAATGCTACCCCCGACACTTATTTAAATTTGATTCCTAAAAAGTAATTAAAATGTATAGAAATTGGTGCATTGTAAGGTACAGTAAGAGTAAATGCTCCTTGTTTACTTTTAAGTTTAGTACTTAGCCGTGTGTTTGACCCAGGAACCCTTAGATTACCCTCACTGTGATACAAAATTGGTGCTTAGTGTAATTTAAATGTAGAAATTGGTTTGCTTAGAGAGCATGGGTAGGCAAACTTCATAGCCTGAGGGCCCCATCTGAGTATGGAATTTGTATGGTGGACTGAGATGGGGCAGGAGTGCTCATGAGGTATGGCATTGGGTGGGATCAGAAAGGAGCTTCTAAAGTGGTGGCACCATAGGACTCCTAGGTGTCCTGCTGACAGTGACACCAATGCTGTACCAGGCACTGTCATGGGCAGAGGCACCCAAGGTAGTACCCCAGGTTACTTTCAAAGCTCTTGAGGGTGGGTCTGGATGGGATCAGGTAGCTGCTTCATACAGTAAACAGAGTGGCCAGTGCTCGTTCACTGAGATTGAGTGAGCAGCTATTTGATATTTTATTTTCTCCGCATTGTTTGTGTGTTGATCCAGGGCTTATATACGCCGTGCTAGTCAAACCCTGCTAAGAATATGGAATGATTATATAATCATAGAATAGTTGTATTAGAAGCAAGATCAATAGGTCATCTTGTCCAACCCTGTCCGCTCGTGTCAAGATTAAGTGTTAACTAGACTATCACTGACAGTTCTTTGTATAAGTGACTTTTGAAATTCTTCATTGATGGAGATTCCACAATCTCCTTGGGCAATTTATTCTACTACTTAACCATGTTGACAGGAAGCCTTTTCTAATGTCCAGCCTAACCCATTATTGCGGCAGTTTATCCCACTGCTGCTTTTCTTATCAGAGACTGAGACAAATTTCTCTGCCTCTTTCTTCTGATTACCTTTTATGTGCTTGAAAAATGTTACATCACTTCTGTCTTCTCTCCAGATGAAACCCACTTTTAAAAATGTTCTTTCACAGGCCCTTTAATATTTTTTGTTGCTCTTCTCCAGACTTTCTTCAGTTTGTACCTCTTTATTGAATTGTGTCATCCAGAATGGGACACAATACTCTCGTTAAGACCTGATCATTGTTGACCAGAGTAGAATAATTACTTTTGCTCTTGCTTATGACACTCTTGCTAATGCATCCCAGAATGATGCTTGTTTTTTCTGCAACTATGTTACATTGTTAACTAATGTTTAGCTTGTGATCCTCTATGACCCCACAGATCCCTTTCTGCAGTACACCCTCCTAGGCAGGTCTTTCTCATTTTCTATATGTGCCACTGATTGTTCCTTACTAATTGGATAACTTTGCCTTTGTCCTTATTGAATGTCACACTATTGACTTTGTGTCTTTTCTCCAGTTTGTACAGATCATTTTGAATTTTAATCTTATCTGCTAGAGAACTTGCAACTCCTCCAAGCTTGATATCAGCCACAAACTTTATAAGTGTACTTTCTATGCCAGTATCTAAATCATTAATGAAGCTATTGAACAGAACTGGAACCAAAACTGATTTTTGCAGATACATACTTGATAAACACTTTCAGCTTGACAGTGAACCATTCCCAGAATGTAGTTACCAATGAATTTTGCACCCAGCTTATAATAGCTCTATCTAGGTTGTGTTTCCCTAGTTTGTTTATCAGATGGTCATGCGAAAGAGTATCAAAAACTTTACTAAGGTCAAGAAATACCACAGCTACCATTTTCCCCTGCGTACAAGGCTTGTTATCCTGTCAAAGCTATTTCTAGGTTTCTTCAAATTGATTGCTAATTTGTTTGCTCCATTATCTTTCCAGGTGTTGAAGTTAAGCTGACTTGTTTGTGGTTTCCTCAGTGGTCCTTATTTCCCTTTTTATAGATGGGCATTATATTTGCCCTTTTCCAGTCCTGTGGAAACTCTTCCATCCTTTATGACATTTGAAAAATAATTGTTAATAGGTGAGATACCTCCTCAGTTAGCTGCTTAGTCTAAGATGTATTTCATAAGGTCCTGGTGCCTTAAAGACTTGTACCTTGTATAAATGTGTTCTTTGAACTTTAATGTGTTCTTTGAACTTATAGTATCTAATCCTACATAATTTTCGCTGGCGTTCACGATATCAGAAGTCCAATTGCTGATAGCTCTTTTGATCTTTTTCCCCCATGGGATTTTCTGTGGTGCTCATCAGAATATTTGACAGCTTCTCAAACACTAATTTATTTAATTTCACAACACTTCTGTGCGGTGAGAGGCTATTGTCCTTTTTATATGTGAGGAACTAAAAGCACAAATATTAAGGTGAAAGGTGTCCACTTATTTTGGATGCCCAGCTTCGGAGAAACAGTATATGATTTATTAATATATTTATATTGCACTTAGTGCATTTAAGGCACAGCTCCCATTGACTTTATTTTGTAGCTATTAATCTGCAACATGTTTGTGAAACAGTCCCAAGAGTCTCAAGCATTGTTCCCTCTAATTTTTTTTCTGCGTGTGTCTGGAGTAAATTTTATGTGCACCAAGGCGTAGGGATGTTCACCAGCACTAGAAGTACATGCTGCTAGCTGTGGTTGCTCAGCTAATCAGCTGGGGGTGGGGTGGACATTTGACTCTCTTCTGGGTGGCCACCCTAGCACTCAACTTACAGGAAACGCTAACCGCAAATTGTGCATTCTTAAAATGAGGAACAAATAATTAGTAAAAATCTGTGAAAAGCGTTTGGTTTTAAATAACTTGCCTAATATTATGTAGAAACTCTTTGGCAGAGGCAAATGTGGAATCCAGATTGCCATATGAGTAGTAGTTGAGCCTGTAATCATGAAATTCTCCCTTCTTTTGCTGCAATACTCTGACTCCTCGACTACATAGTTTAGCAAAAGATGAGGCAGAAACTCTCCAATTAAACGTCCTTCTGCACAATCATCAGAGAGGTAGCCAATTTAGTCTGTATCTTCAAAAACAAGTAGTAGTCCTGTGGCACCTTATAGATTCAGACGAACATCTAATGAAGCGGGTCTTTGACCACAAAAGTTTATGCTCCAAAATAAGTCAGTCTATAAGGTGCCACAGGACTACTTCTTACTTCTACGCAACCATGATTCATCTTAGATCAGATTTATCATGTGCAGAGAATGAGGCAGCAGTCCTGTGGAGAAACTGATAATGTAATAATTAAAGACTGTATGACACTGCTTATGCACAAGATAAGCCATCCAATTAAGCAGATCAAAACAGCAGAAATGTGGCACTTTAAAGACTAACAAAATAATTTATTTGGTAATGAGCTTTTGTGAGACAGACCCACTTCATCAGATCAATCTCATTTCCAATACAGACTCACATAAGTAGAGGACCAAAAAATAAAATAAAGCAATAAAAACTGACACAGGGGGATGGGTCCCGAGGGGGGATGTTAATTGTCCTGACTGAGATAATTATGAGCATCAAAGGAAGGGAAACAGTCCTTGTAATGTGTGAGGTAATTGATGTCACTGTTCATACCATGTGTTAATGTGTTGCACAGAGTACAGACTAACACAGCTACCTCTCTGTTACCATCCAATTAATGTTGTCCAACCTCAATTCTGGCATTTCCTAACTTTTGAGTGCTTGACTTTTCAATCCCGATCTTCTAATAATTGTGTTTTTCAAAAAGCTATGAGGTTAAAAACAGAGTCTAGAAAAAAATCCAGAAATTACCTCATTCACATGTTCCATCAGCAGACTTGACCCTCAAAATCTCCCCTACAGATCTCTGCCTCTAGGTTTTTATCCTTCTCTGTCTCAGCCCCAGAGGGGGATGAGGGACTTACTGACTCGGGATCAGACTTTTAGGGCTTGTCTACGCTAGCTCCCTACTTCAAAGAGAGCATGGTAAGTAGGGTGTTGAGAGTTTATTAATGAAGTGCTGCAGTGCATGTGCAGCACTTCATTAAATAGCTTCCCCCCTTGGCAATTTCAAAGTGCACATGCACCGCAGCACTTCATTAATAAACTCCCAACACCCTATTTACCATGCTCCCTTCGAAGTAGGGAGCTAGTGTGGAAAAGCCCTTAGTGTAACTTATTTTTGCAGAGAAAACCTAGTTAAAACTGTAATCCTGGGATCTTTTAAATAAATACTTCAGATGTAAATATATTCTCCCAATTGTGTCCTTTGCAAGAAACATTCATAAAATAATTTGTAAGATTTGAAACATTCCATTGTTAATATGTCAGTATAAGAAACCACCGAAATACCTAGTTCTAGGTTACTGCTTCTCCCTAAAGAATGGCTGTAGGTAGTTGATAATTATACAAGAATTTCTGAATTTCAAATGAGGAAATGTGACCAACCTTATAATTTTCTCTGTTTTAGCTTTGACATGGTGATATTTAAACATTTTGTGCCAACTGAATACTTTGCAGTATAATAGAATAGCCTGCAACACAAGGTACATATAATATTTTTAGTGATAGGAGAGAGTGCTAACTATTTAGGGCTGAATTCTTTTTCAGCTAAGAACTTGTATACAGTAGTCCCTCAAGTTAGGCGAGGGTTGCGGTCCTATGCAACCTTGCATAACTCAAATTTTGCATAAGTCATGGGGTGGCTTTTTTCCCTGGCGGAATGCTTGTTTTCCAGCCGGGGATGCAGCAGGAGCACCTGGAGCTCCTTTTGAAAGGTAAGTCCTGGGTTTGGGGGGAGTGGGGCAGCAGTTGAGGAGAGTTAAACCTGACGGTGGGTTGGGGCAGTGGGATGTGGGCAAGGGGTTAAGCCTGAGGTGGGGTTAGGGGGTGGGGTTAGGGCTGCAAGGGAGTTTGGGGGGTGGAGTTGAGTCAGAACTGCTGGGCCCTATGGGGGATTGAGCTGGAGCTGGGCATGGAGGTGGCAGGGTGGGAGTGGTCCTGGAGCTGGAGCCAGGTGTGGGTTGGGGGGTGAGCTGGGAGCTGGGGCAGCGTGCGGATGGTAGGGGTGTGTTGAGCTAGGGCCGCATGGGGCAGTTTGATCCGGTGCTGCACAGGGCCAGGGTGGGTTGAGCTAGGGCTGGGGGATCAGGATTTTGAGTTGCACTTAACTCGCACTAATGCTAGTTAAGCCCAACTCAAAATCGCACTATTTTGAGGGATTACTGTGATCCCATATGCTTTAGTAAGTTTACATGTTTATAAATCAAGGCAAAATCTGTGTCTTATATGAGAAGATTATTCCATGTTCAAATATTTTGGTCTGGTCTTCAAGAAGTATCAAATTAACTTATTTTTAACCTTGTAAAGTACAAGAATAATGTAGAATTAGAATCATTTTTCACTCTTTGATTTATTTTTTATTTGAACACACTGTTTTCATTTTGTCAGCTATCCTATGCATGTGCAAATGTTTCTCCTCAGGCCCCCTTCTATTTCCTGGTCCTATTTTTATGAATCAGCGAGAGCAGGCTCTAGCCAGAATCAGACCCCATCCAGCACAGCTAAAGCATAAACGGGACAAGCACAAAGGTATTTGGTCTTCCTTACTGACTAGGAGGAACATATGCCAATCCTCCCAGTCATTTCTTCCATCCACTGAATCTTTGTTTTCAGAGATATGCACAAAAATTATTCTGCTCTTTCCTTGTTAGTCTTCTGTAACCTGAGGAGAAAGAAAACACACTTTATATGTTTTGTTTCTTTAAAAATACTAATGTTTGACACCCTACATTAGCTGTGTTTTTTCTTTTTGTTAAAGTGATTAATGTCACTTATTTTTCTGTCTTGTTTGTTTGACTAAAGCTAAAGAAATTGACGCAACTTTCTAATTTTTTCTTTGGGACGTGTAATTCAGGTCTGGCATATAAGTTGTCATTTCTTTTTCTTATGCATTGTGCAAGATCATAAACTTATTTGCTGCAGTTGCTAAAATATTGATTAATGTTGTAATAATGATATATTACAGATTCATTAATTCAAAACTTGTGCTTGATATTTTCTTAAGGTCTTTGTCTTCTATAAGTAAGCTTTTTTGATACTTCTGGTTTACAAATGTTAATTACTCAGTAAAAAATTACATTTAGGTAACAGAAGACATACATTAAAAATAGCGACGTGCTTTCAAAGCTTGTGGCAAGTAGTTTGGCTTTCAACTTTTGGTAATAAAGCAGTTGTCATAATCATGAAGTGGATGGTGTAATTTTCTAGCTCACTGTGAATTTTCTCTTGCTTTTCAGTACTAGTAACTGTCAAAGTGTGTGTGTGTGTGAGAGAGAGAGAGAGAGAGAGAGAGAGAGAGAGAGAGAGAGAAGGTCTTCATGGCATAACAGTAATAGTACTGGCCTTTTGTTAGCAGCACCAGGATGCTCTGGTGCTATTGTGGCCAGCAGCAATGGCAAATCTAGCAAATTAAAGGACAGTGATTATACTCAGTTTTCTTCCATGGAGTTTTCATGATCAGCTTTTTTCACTTCAGAAGCTGGCTTAATGACAAAGAGCTTATTCCGTTTTCCTTTGTTGTTAACTTCCTGCCTGTATTTGTGCAGGCTCCTTCGCTCATTTCCACGTGCAAATATACCTTCATTGCCTGTTTTACGGTATCTTAAAATGACACCCTGAATTATAGAACAGGTATTTTAGTTCACTTCTAGAAGTTTACAGATACAGTTTATTTTGTCACCTCTAACTCTGTACATCATACCTAGGGCAGCCTTTTTTACATGGAAAGCAGTAGTGCTAATTATTAAAAAGCAAAACAAAAAAAACCCCAACAAACAAATTCTGAACAAATGTATCTTCAGCAAATTTCAATGAGTTTGGTGACAAAGGGTTTACTAGCAGTTTTTTGGGATGAACTGCATTAATAATTTTGCAAAACAGAAAGAACATGACCAACTGAAGATCATGTAAAATCTCTCTCACCCCCATACACACCATTGTGCTTGTATAATAAGTAGCAAATGGTGGAATGTTTTATTTATTTGTAAATTGACATCACTGTGTACGCAACTGTTCTTTTCTTAAAGAAGTGAAAGCTCAATACAATTTTCATGCAACAATTCTGTGTATTTAACACATACATTATATTAGTTTGTGTTTTGCTGAGTTAAATTAACTTTTTCATTGTGCGGAATTTAAGTAGGTTAATAGATAAGTTTTTCCCTCCAGTTCATCACCTTGTGCATTAACAGTTTCTGTTTGCACATAGAATGTCAGTGTATCATGGCTCAAAATCTGCTTTATTACCAATATATTCATTTTGATCTGTTTAGATGCTGTATTGCATGTTTGTTGCTGCTGTTACCTTGTTCATTAGGTTTTCTTCTCCCGTCTTGCTTATTGTTTATTAGTCTTAAATGTTGTTCTTGAAAAGAATAAGGATATAACTGCAGATTATGTTTGTAGATGCAAGTGGAGAAAGGGGTGAGAAGGATGCCAGCAAAATCACAACTTACCCACCCGGAGCTGTCCATTTTGACTGTGAACTCCGGGCAGTGCAAGTCAGTTGCGGGTTTCATCATTCAGGTAGAAAACTACAGCTTTTATTTAATGCATGTATTTGTTGAAAAAA
Organism: Carettochelys insculpta; assembly: GCF_033958435.1. Lineage (NCBI taxonomy): Eukaryota > Metazoa > Chordata > Testudines > Carettochelyidae > Carettochelys > Carettochelys insculpta. The sequence goes on along the minus strand of NC_134137.1, from coordinate 88,629,178 downwards.
ATTATGATTATATGTTGTTCTGGTTGTATAACTACCATGAACAGCTATTTCTAAGGAAAGGTGTGTTAATACTTACCCCAGTGATTCTCAAATCACTGACTTTTTGGGGTGCAGTAGAACTTGAGTTATGAACATCTTGGGAATGGAGGGCCTTGATATAGTATATAGCCCTAATATAGGCCTTGAAAAAGTGGGTTTTAATGGAGGGGTAATATTTGTTTTCCCCAAAAGGATGAACAACAACTTGCCTAGGTTCTTAATAGGCAAACAAATGTAATGCAGGTTGAACCTTTCTCGTCCAGCACACTCGGGGACCTGACTGGTGCTGGACAAGAGAAAATGCCAGAACACAGGAAGCCAGTATCATCTAACACATTACTAACACTTGCACTGCTTATTGGAATCTTGGAAGGTATTTAGGAGTTAATTATAGCTAAATAAAAGCAGAGAACACTGAGACTGATGGCTTTAAACAAACTTATGGGACTATGGGACACTCAGCCATACCTGTAATATGTGGTAATCCAACTAACTAAAATCATGACAGATTATGGATGTTGCCTGACAGATGTTCCAGATTAGAGAGGTTCAACCTGTAGATGTTTATGGCAGTCAGTTAACCCGTAATTTAATCCAGCAATAACTTTTCTGAGTTTGTGCTGATTGCTGCTTTTTATTATTTTCAAATGAAAGTTTGACTGTTGTAGTTAAACAAAACATGTTTGTATCAGAAAGTTCTGAAAATTTGTTGTTTAACAGGTGAAAAATGTAATATTAGTGTCAAACATTTCAGTAGCTTTTCTCTTACCAGGGACTGGCTTCACTGGAGCTGTCAGACATAAAGTTAATTTTATTCAAGTATTTACAGGATCAATAACTTAATAAGTTTAAAGCCAAAGTGAGGGAAAATCATTACACATCAAACCAGAGATGCATGAAGTTCTTCAGATTGTCAGGAAAAAAGTATTCTGAAAACAAAACATTTTATTTTTAGTGGTTTTGATGGAGAATGGTGATGTTTACACATTTGGATATGGGCAGCATGGACAGCTGGGGCATGGTGATGTTAATTCCAGGTATGTTGCATATGGATTTAAGTACATATTTGTGCTGTTGAACTTCTTTCTGCATCTGTGAATGGGATTGCATGTAATAGATATATTCTCACTCCTTAAGTGACACAGGGAGAATATTCAGGAGTAATGTAAGTAGGGCAGGTCTTCCTTAACTTCCAAGATTTTTAACAAAGTTTATCTCCTGAGTATGTGCAAAATCAGTGTTATCTGTTTTCAATTTTATTCTCACCTAGATAAAGTTAAAAGCATTTAGTCTTCAAAGAACTGTTCACATCAAGGTCTAAATGTTGTTTTGCTGTGTCTTGGGAAAAAAAATGAGTTACAGGAATTTACTCAAGGAAGAAGTGCTTCCCTGTATTACAAGTTACTTAAAAAAATCAGCATGGGACTTGGATCAGATTTTATAAGAACAAACAGTACCTTCCTTCTAGCAGATTGCAGCTAAGAAGAATTTCAGTCCCAGACACACTTCAGCAACTTTAGTTTATGAAAAATACAATTCAAAGTATATAACCTTTTCTTTTGTCTGAAAATTTCTATAAATTGTCTGAGCCGAAAGATGAAATATTTTTGAAAGTTACTGCAGACTCTCTTCCTGCATTGTAGTTTTCCATATGTGTTAAGACTATAGAGGTTAAAGACTTCAGTGCCCAAAGATCTGCCAAGCTTCTTGAGTCCATAAGGTGCCCTCAAGCTTCAGTAAAGACACCTGTATATGTTATGTCTCTTAGGCTGTGTCTACACTAGCTCCCAACTTCGAAGGGAACATGGTAAGTAGGGTGTTGGGAGATTATTAATGAAGTGCTGCGGTGCATATGCTAATTCTAATTTAAGCTAGTTCTCCCTTGTGGCAGCTTCAAAGTGTTAAAGTTCAAAGTGCCGGCTTGTGTGTAGCTGTGGCTCACCCCTAGGTGCTTTGAAGTATTGGCAGGTTAGTTGCAGCTACAGGCAATCTGGCGCTTCGAAGTTAATACTTTGAAATTGCAGCAAGGGAGAATTAGCTTAATGACTTGCTGCATATGCACCACAGCACTTCATTAATAATCTCCCGACACCTTACTTACCATGTTCCCTTTGAAGTTGGGAGCTAGTTGTAGACACAGCCTTAATGGCTAAAGACGTACCAAGAATGAAGTCTGATTGTTCTAGGCACTATTACAAATACAGAGCAACATGTTCCTTGCTGTGAAGAGCTTACTGTTGAAATAGACAAGATAGGCACAGTGTGGGGAGAAGGGATGAAACACACAAGCAGTAAGAAGAGTGTATTGGCAGTAAACATCATGTTTTGTGGTTTGGATATTTTTGGATGGGCTTATGAAATGATAAGGTAAATGGAAATAAAAGTTGAAGGGCAGCCAGGGGAGGGGGACCTCAAGAGTCATGTTTTCCAGTCCCCTGGACTTATGGCAGGACTTACTATTATCTAGGCCAGTAATGGATGACATTGGCTAGTGTGTGGGCCTCATGAGTAGCCCTCTATTTCCGTGGGCTGCAAGATTGTTGCAACCAAGAGAGCTTCCTGGGATACGGTAGTTTTGCTAACTGTGCTTGCATGCCAAGAATTTACAGCATGTGCTGACTGAACCATAGCAGGGCTCTGATTTGATGTGGAGGGAGTTCATGGCTTTCCAGTCAGTGTTGTGTGCAGTCAGCACACAGTGCCCTTGCTTTATGTGCATATCACTTTAGTAAAACGAGTGGGATTAAAAAATGCAAATAGAAACTGGTGGAATATGACAAAACTCACATGGGCAGTGGTAAACCAAATGCCCTAGTTTTTCTACCACTAATCTAGGTCATTTCTGGCACGTATTTGACTAACCTGTTCTTCAAAATCTCCAATGTTGGAGATTCCACAATCTCCCAAGGCAATTTATTCCAGTTTACCTGCCCTGGAAGTTTTTTGTAATATCCAAACTAAATTACCCTTGCTGCAATTTAAGCCCATTGCTTCTTGTCCTATCTTCAGAGGTAAATCAAACAATTTTTCTCCTGTCTACTTGTAACAACTTTTTATGGACTTGAAAATAGTTGTCAGGTCCCCATTTATGTCTGTTTTTTCCAAAATAAATATAGCCAGGTTTTTTCAGTCTTGCATCATAGGTCATGTTTTCTGACCTTCAGTCATAGTGTTGAAGGCATCAGCCTCACTGGCTTCTTTGTTTTTGTACCAGAAAAGAAGTCTGTGTGTTTTCCAGAGAATGCTTATTTGAATTACTAATCCCTAGTCAATATTTGTAACTTCAGATACAAAACTGGTACATGGATGCAAATAGGATAATCATATTCAGCAATAACTATTCTGATGATACATCACAAGACCCATCTTGTATAAAACTTCCTCATAATTAGGCTCTAATCATTCCATAATATCATTATAAAGAATATGGGGTGCTGTGTCACAGGCATCTACACAGCAGCTTTATTTCAAAATAAATTATTCCAGAATAGCTTATTTTGAAATAACACAAATGCACTTTGAAATAGCACTTAGCTATTTTGAAATACAGAATCTACCCACACATAGCCTATTTTGAAACAGAACCATTGGACTTGTTTCAAAATAGACGCTATTCCCTATTTTAGCAGCATCTGTTTTGAAATAAACACTATTCCTCATAGAAAGAGGTTTACCAATTTCAAAATAAGCCAACCATGATAGCCCTTGTGTTGTGTAGACACTAGGACAATTATTTTGAAATAACAGCTGTGCAGACCTAGCCTTACTCTAAACTGGAGCTCAGTAGAAAAGGCACATGTCTAATTGCAATATTTGCGATAGTTAAATTTTTGTAATCTTCTTAAGTGTAAACCATCCTTTCATATTAATGCCAAATCTTCCATGCTGCAAGTAGGTAAGTGTGTGTGTGTGTGTGTGTGTGTGTGTGTACAAATGCATGTTTACCTACTTGCAGCATGGAAGGTATATATTCACACACATACATACATACATCTATCTGTAATCTAAAAGAAAAATAAAATTCTTTCTTTTGCTGTTTAAATGCTTTGTCCTGAATCCTTCAGAATCAAGCTCTAAATGTGTAATTTAATATATTTACTCTTTGTTTTACACACACACACACACACGCGCGCGCGCGCTCGATATACGGGATTTTGCAGTTAGAGATTATGTTCCTATGAGCTTCTGACTTAATTTTCCCTTGTTTTCAGTGCTTTAAATTGTAGCCGTGATATAATGGTAACTCACCTAATATTTTATATAGAATATTATTGCCTCATTTTTGTTTTGGTTTCTCATCAACATATCTGGTGTGTTACTATTTAATTCTTTTTCAGACTGATAACTTTCTTGCAGAGGGAAACATGTCCATGCAAATAAGTATATTGATGATGAATAAGGATTGCATTTTTTATAGAATCTTAAATATTATAACTTGCTAATGTACACCTCAGTTGTGCACTGTCAACTTTACCATTCGCTCCAGATTTTCATCTTAGACTATCTTTGTGGATCTTTATTTTCTTTTCATATTCAGTGTCCTTCCTTACCTTGTCCTCTTTTTTATCTCCTCTCATTCGTAACATTTCCACTGTCTTTTGCACTAGTCATCAGGGATTCCCTACATATGGGTTATTCAACATTAGTTATTCCACTTTAAATGTAGACCCTACCTTAATGTGAAACAATTTGCAAGTGTTTCTAAGCACTTAGTCCATGATCCAAACCCAGTGAAATGAGTTGTGGCTTCTCAGGCCTTTAATTTGTCCCCCCTCAATGTTTAATTTTTTTCATCTCTGAATCTCACTGCTTCTTTTCTAATTCATCACTTCAGTTTCCCCTCCTCCCCACACATAACATAGTCTTGCCAGCCAGGTTTGGGATCAGAACACTACACAAATGTTCAGTTTCATTCTAAAGAAATTGTATTGCAGATAGTGTCTGGCAAACAACAGTCACAAGACTACTACTGTGCTTCATTCTCTTATTCTGTTAAATTACCTTCAGGCTGTTACATTAACTAATTTTTGCTTTGTTAGTATTCACTGAACTTCAGGTGATTTCAGCAGTTTCTTTTTCCCCTGCATATTCTTCAGATTTATGTTCCTGTTAGTTTCATGTGCTTGCCTCTCTGCGTTCATGTAGTATACAAACATATCTGTGATCAGCCGCCCAGTTAGTAAGATTAAGATTGCATGTGTTAAATGTTGCATAAAAATTCACTGATATGAGTGTGGTTTTATTTTGACTTAGGGGATGTCCCACTTTGGTGCAGGCGCTACCAGGCCCTAGTACACAAGTTACTGCAGGAAGCAACCATACAGCCATTCTCTTAATGGATGGACAAGTCTTCACGTTTGGAAGCTTCTCTGTAAGGAAGCTTTTTTTTTTTAAGTTTTGGATATAAAGGTTCTTAAGTATATATTGTTAAATTAGAGTTACAATAAATAGTGTCTAGAAAGATTTTATTCCTAGTTGCACATATTTGTATATACCTGATGTGTGCCCATGTGTGTGAAGTATTCGTGTGTCTTTATTTTAAATCTGGGTAGACAAGTATGACTGAAAATCTCCTACTGTTCCATCTTAATGTGCCTCATGTCAAATGCATGTGGTTTATAGGGGGAACATTTTTCTAATTCACATCAATGTCAAAATTTTCTGCAGGTTAGTATTCTGGGATTTCATGGCACCAACAGAGTATTTCTATATGAGAAGATGGTTACTCTTCAGAGCACTCCTGGCTTAGATTAGAACTTCTGTTTGGGCTGCTTTATAACTTTGCTAAAAATCATTATCTATTTAGAGGTACTGGATTTAGTGGTGGTTACAACAATCTGTAATCCACTATTAGCACCCACCCCAGCTGCTACCTCTCCCCTCTCTTCCCTCCCTATGTGTGGATTGGTAGTAACAAGCCACTTTACCTTGAATGGTCCCTTGGAATATGTTAGCGCTACTTACCTTTAACAGTCTATGTAGCAGTCCTACTTGGAGTTAATTTTGCAGACCTGAAGAAGAGCTTTGTGTAAGCTTGAAAATTTGTGTGTCACCAGCAGAAGTTGGTCCAATAAAAGATAATACCTGACCCTGGGGGTGCCAGAAGCTCCCTAAAAGTGTTTGTAGGGTGCCTGAAATGTGCTCCCCCTGCACCATTCCTTTCCATGAGGCAACATGCCCCAGTATAATGGCACAAAGTAAACTTTTAATCGGTCATTTTTTTCCTGATTTTTCCATTTTGTATATTGCAACTGTGCCGTTTTGTCCATCTGAAACCATTGCTGATAGTATCTAGTAATAACTAAATTTCTGCTTTAGAAGGGACAGCTTGGCAGACCAATTTTGGATATGCCGTACTGGAATGCAAAGCCAGCATCCATGCCTAATATTGGATCCAAATATGGACGCAAAGCTACTTGGATTGGAGCAAGTGGAGATCAGACTTTTCTTCGGATCGATGAAGCTCTCATTAACTCTCATGTGCTAGCCACGTCAGAAATCTTTGCAAGCAGGCATATAATAGGTTAGAGCTCTTGAACTGTACTGTAAATTAGTTCATTTAACATACATTTAGTGAAGGGACTTAAAACATTACAGTGTAAGCAGGGGAGGTAAGCGAAACAGGCCAGCTGAGGTCAGCTATAGCCAGTCCATTTTACTTTTATGTTATTTATATTGTATATGGTACACCTAATTGATTTTAAAATGTAGTTTTCTAATTAAGAATGTTTGAAGTTTGTATTTAGGGTACTCCAAGCTATTGTTAAATTTTTAATGTTTTTAAGATAATGTACTATGAGCGTATTACGTGTGAAAGGAAAGCATGTGACTGATGGACTGTGTGTCAATTTTTTCCAGGTTTAGTCCCTGCTTCTATGTTAGAACCACCTCCATTTAAATGTCTTCTGATAAATAAAGTAGATGGGAGTTGCAAGACGTTTAATGATTCTGAACAGGAGGATCTTCAAGGGTTTGGAGTATGTCTGGATCCTGTTTATGATGTTATTTGGAGGTAAATGTGATGTGTAGTCACAGAAAAGGGGCAACAGTATAAAAACAAGATTATATTTATTAGAACAATTTTGAGTAGCATCATCTGGTTGAATAGCGCACAGGTTCAATTATAATTCCTGTTGTCAGAAAGCATCTATTCTGTCTCCTTTGTATCTGTTGTCACGGTATCTCTTCTCCCTGGCTCGAAAGCATGTGCTGCTGCATCCAGTCTTTTCAAGGAAGTGTATTTCTTGAAACAGAGGTTATCAAACAAATAGAACATAGTCTCAACTTAGTCCTTGGCCCTAGACTTCAGGGTCATCCTGTCCTCCCAGGCTTCTCTGACACTCGTCCTATCAACAGCTTCCTCACCTTAGTCAGCTCTGCTCCCCTCCTGGCACAGTAGCCACAGTGCTGCTTCTCTGAGCCTTTTAGCCTCTTGCTCTAAGGACGCACCATAGGATCGAACTGCATCTGCAGGGTGGCTTTCCTTTCACGGAGTTTCCTCACTCCAGTTGTCCACTCTTAGCCCTTTGTAGGCCATTGTTAATTGACTCCAGTTCAGGGCAGGTGAGGGTCTGTGTATCGATAGCAATCAGCTAACCTATGACATAGTATCTCTGTTTTTCTTTTGCCTAGTTTGTTCACTTATGCTCAGTATGGTCTGGACAGAGCTGCTTCTTTTTCTTCCCAATTGTCTTAATTCATCGGTGGTTGAAGTGGCACTTCATAGATCAGAGTGCTTGTGGCAATCTGTTGCATTGGATAAAGAATGGAAGAAGCTGACTATATTAGAAAGAAATAAGGTTTCTTCAGCTAAAATCAACATGCATATGCAACTATGAAATTGTCATTGCTAAGTACCATGGCCATTTCTACAGGAAAGTGTCCATTTCTTAACATGCTTCTAGAGTTATGGTGGGCAACCTGTGGCACATCAGGGTAATCTGATTGTGAGCTGTGAGACATATTGTTGATGTTGACTGTTTGCAGGAACCACTACCCACAGCTCTCAGTGGCTGTGGTTCTGTGTTCCAGGCTAATGGGAGATGTGAGAAGCAGCACCCGCAGGTGAAGGGCCAACAGAGATGAGCTGGCCACTTCTTGCCACAGCTCCCGTTGGCTGGGAACAGAGAACTGCAGCCACTGGTAGCTGTGCTTGCACACTGATGTTGTCAGCAAAGTTTCTTTCAGCACAGTCAGATTACCCTGATGAGCTTCAAGTTGCCCAACACTGTTTTAGAGGAAACCAAAGTTAATTAAAGGCTGTTTTAAATGAAAGAATGAATGTTGCTAAGTAATAATTAACAGTGGATTTTGACTCTTCACATATTTCAGCAAGGTCAGATTTAGCTTTGGCTGTCTCACTAAGGAAACACCCCTGGGTAAGATTGGTGGAACTCTCTTATAAAATATAAATGAAGGTAAAGGACCTTCCGTTTGAAGGAGAAGGTCTGTTTAGTGTTTAGACTGAAGAAGTGCTGAAGACGAAAAATGTAATATCTGCCATATCTTTAGGTTTCTTTAACACAAGAAAATTTGTATTAAGCACCGTTAAACAAGTATGAAAGGCAATATCCGCCTTATTTGTCTCCTCCTCAGCATTACAGTTATTAGAGAAGGGCTTTCCTTTTCATCTGCAACATTATACTTCACAACATCAACTTCAATAAAGGAAAAAAGTTAAACCTTTCAGTAATAAAGGAAAGGGTTTGTCATCTTTATTTTCTGTGGTTCCTCCAATGTTTCAGATTCGACATAAGGATACAGAGCTTCAAGGCAGCTCATATGGGCATTGTTTATCCACAATTTGGGAACTAGTCTTTTTTTTGTTATTTAGCAGTGAGAGATAACTTTGTACGGATGGATATTAGGTGCTCTTCCATATTATTTAACAATTCAGTTCAGAACCACTCCTCCCAACAGCCCCCCCTTGATATTTGGGCAGAGATCAAGCATCTTAATTTGTTAAAAAGGAGTTTCAATCTCTACTATATTTAGGTGCAGTAAAGGTAGTTTAATGAGTTCAGTGAGGGAAGTGGTTTTACTTGTTAGTTTCTGATCTCTAAAATAGCTGTGGGGCTTACCTGTCTTCTGGAGTTGAGATTAAACACTTGATTTATTAAAAAACAAAACAAAAGACTTCTCTTCTGCATGTTGTCTCTAACATTTTCTTTCCTTTCAGGATTGGTTTGTAGCTGTCATCTTAAAAGGCCCATACTTCCATATTTCTGTCAAACTACGTCATTGGAATATTCAAGGGTTTCATTATTGGAAAGGACTACTTTCAATACAAATTCCTCTCTTTTGAATTATTTGTGGGACCCTGGTTATATATATAATGCCTGGTTTTTGTGGCAGCATATCAAAGAAGGCAGAGGATGTATATGTAGCTTTACCTACATGACTGGTTAATAAGTGTCATCTAGGGAAGAGATTTATCAGTCTGGGGTTACAGATAAAATGCCTAAACTCTACATATAGGAGCTTTGTAGGAGGTATAGTGGATGTGATTGTGAAAGAGTTCTCCTAGAGGGGAGAGAGATCAATGTAAAAAGATGTATCTGTATCTTCTGCCAGTTGACAAGACTGTTACTGGCATCAGCCATCTCAGTGATAACTTATGCTAATCTTCAGATGAGATATTCAGCACTAGTTAGCAAAGAATTGTGAACCAGATTTAGACAGTATTCATAAAAAAAAAAAAAATGAATTCCACAACAGGCGTTAGTCTTAATATGATGGCTGGAAATTGAAAGTGCTATAAAAGGTATACTGTTTCAATCCCTTTTCAATCCCTTACATCACCTTCAGAATGTGAAGCCCATCTGAACAAGGAATTGTTGATCAGAGATAATTTTTCATCATACACATCAGTATTTTAAAACTCAGAACAATCAGACTAGCTCTAGCATAGTTTCTATCACAGCTCAAAGACAAAGCAATGGTGGTAGTGTAATGGGGGAAACATTCACAGCCATGCCACCTCTGCTGTTTGCTCAGGGAATCAGCTCATTTCAGCCTTCAGAGCACCTCCTTCTAGCTGGTGTCTTGCCAGCTTTTACCTTCTCCTCCTCCACCAATATCAGCCCCCACATCCCTCCCAGACCACAGTGCCCTTCCTCAGACTACTGCCCTGGTGCACTGTCACACACTGCCTCTGGTTTCCTCCTCTCCTAGAGAACCCCAATACTCACCTTGCCCCAGTGAACCACTGTCAGTCATCACTGAGTCCTTCACCTCGGGGCAAACTGCAGTGTGAAGTGGCCACTCATTGTTAAGGGGATTGCAGCCCTTTTCTTATCCTGTTTGCCTCTCTGCAGCCCAGGTATCCTCAGGCCTAGTCTCAGGCCCTTCAGTGTGGGACCTGGCCTGACCATAGCTCCCCCAGCTCTCCCTGCCTTCCCCTGAGACCTGCTCTCTGCTAGGAAGCCTCTAGCTTCCTGGTAGTTAGATCCCTTCTGCTCCCTCTTGCTCATTGGAGCAAGAATCTACTCTCCTCCTCCTCCCCCCAGGGAGCCTTCTGTTTATACAGCCCCAGCTGGGACTTAATTAGCTGCAGCTCTAATTAACATCTCTTTCAGTCTTAGCCCTCTCCCAAGTCTGAGTTGAATCCTTTTCCTTCCACAGTAGGGTAGTCTCCCCACTACAGGAGACTATATGACAGAACTACATCTGTGAAGTTACGCAGAGAAGGCAAGATTCTTTGGAAATACTTTATTAATCTCCACATTCATCCAGTAGCAATTCATTCAGTGAGGAGAAGAATGCTTTTTTCAGATCGTCATATCAGATGCATGCATGTTTTTGAAGGATGGAGTAGTAAATCATTTCTCCATTTTATTACTTTACCCAATACTAAATGTTTTTGCATCCATGAACAACAGAAAATGCTGGAGAGATTCTTCCAGGGTAGGCAGGGACAAGAAAACAATGCAGAACACGTTTCTAATACATTGGAGTCAGGATCTAATATGTCTTTCTCAGATTTTCCTTTATTCTAAGACTTAAACAAGGTATGACAAATCCAGGTTCATTTGAATAGCACCAGTATAACTCAAACAACAATGGAATCTGGATATGATGCATCTGACCAAATGATTAGTGGAATCTCTAATTGTCCCATCTTCTCACAATGAATGGAGAAGGGGTGTCATCTGACCTTTGATTTTCATTTGCCTGCTTGGGGAATAGATCTTTAGGTGAGCTAGAAAAAAAACCTTTGATTAGAAGTACAGAATGTACTGTTATGCTTTAGAAAAGAATTCAAACAGAAATGGAAGATTTTATTGATTTCCATGTTAATGTTGATCTTTATAACACCAATTAATTATATATTAGAAAACATATTGTATTGAAAGCATGATTTTAATTATCTTTAGTTTAGGTTCATCTCTTAGTCCCGTCAGCATGGGTTTTAGCTAATCGTGGAATCAAAGAATGCTAGAACTGGAAGGGATCTTGAGTGGTCATGAAGCCCAGTCCCTTGCCCTCACAGCAGACCCAAGCACCATGTATTATCCCTGATAGATATTTATTTAACCTGTTCTTAAATATCTCCAGTGATGGAGAATCTACATTTATTCTAAGCAATTTTTTCCAGTACTTAGCCATCCTGAAAGGAAATTTTTCCTGGTCCAACCTAAATATTCCTTGCTGCAATTTACGCTCATTGCTTCTTGTCTTATCAGAGGCTAAGGTGAATAATTTTTTTTCCTTTTTCCTTGTAACGCCACTTTGCATATTTGAAAGTAGTGCTTTTTTGTGCCAGTGAAATGTACTGGCGCCTCCTTTCATGGGGACAAGGAGCCCTGCTGGCAGCCGCCACCCTGGGAACCTTGGCTGGAGGACAGGGGGTCTCCAGTAGCCCTGCAACAGGGAGCCAGCTGGGGCACAGAGAACCAGCTCCTTTTTAAAAACAAAAACCAAAAATAGTACTGCTTGAAAGCTGTGATCATACCCCCTCTCAGCCTTCTCTTTTTCAGACTAAACAAACCATTTATTTTAATCTCTGTAGGTCATATTTTCTTGACCTGTAATCATTTGAGTTGCTCTTTGCTGGACTCTCTTCACTAGGTTAGCTAGTCTGAATCCAGATTCTCTTACCCTTCTTAGATAGTATCGGAGGGGTAGCCATGTTAGTCTGGATCTGTGACAGCAACGAAGGGTCCTGTGGCACCTTATAGACTAACAAAAAAGTTTTGAGCATGAGCTTTCGTGAGCACAGACTCACTTCATCAGATGCTGGTCATGGAAATCTGCAGGGCCAGGTATAAATAAGCCAGAGCAAGGCTGGGGATAACAAGGTTAGCTCAGTCAGGAAGGGTGAGGTTTACTACCAGCAGTTGATCTGGAGGTGTGAACACCAAGGAAGGGGAAGCTGCTTTTGTATTTAGCCAGCTATTCACAGTCTTTGTTTAAGCCTGAGCTGAGGGCGTCGAATTTGCAGATGAATTGTAGCTCAGCAATTTCTCTTTGGAGTCTGGTCCTGAAATTTTTTTGCTGTAGGATAGCTACTTTTAAGTCTGCTACTGTGTGGCCTGGGAGATTGAAGTGCTCTCCTATGGGTTTTTGTATATTGCCATTTCTGATATCTGATGTATGTGCATTTATTCTTTTACGTAGAGACTGTCCAGTTTGTCCGATGTATATAGCAGAGGGGCATTGCTGGCACATGATGGCACAAATTATATTGGTAGATGGACAGCTGAAGGAACCCACGATGGTGTGACTGATCTGGTTAGGTCCTGTAATGGTGTTGCTGGTGTAGATATGTGGGCAGAGCCAGCAACGAGGTTTGTTGCATGGATGGGTCCCTGAGTTAGAGTGACTATCCCCACCCTTGCTCTGGCTTATTTATACCTGGCCCTTCAGATTTCCAAGACCAGCATCTGATGAAGTGAGTCTGTGCTCATGAAAGCTCATGCTCAAAACTTTTCTGTTAGTCTATAAGGTGCCACAGGACCCTTCGTTGCTGCTCTTTCTTAGCTAGGGGAACCCCATCTCTGCTAAGCAGTCCTTCTTCCTGGAACAGCATCCCGTGGTCAAGAAAGCCAAAGCCCATCTGGCAACATCATCTCCAGAGCTGGGATGTTCCTGTCTCTGCCTGGGCCTCTTCTTTGATTGGAAGGACTTCAGAGAGCCAACCTGTGCTCCATACCCCCCAGAGCCCTGTAGTCACTCTTGATCTGCTGTAGCTTACACCTTGCAGTATTATTTCTGCACTCATAGCTGAGTAGCATGGGATAGTAGTCAGAGAGTGAGCTGATCCTCAACAATTCCTCCATCCTCCTCCATTCCTCCATGTCTCAGATATGGGCCCCTGGCATGCAGCATATCTCCCTGCCCCCTCATTCCCGGGGGACATGGTTTCAGGGTGACAGATGGGTGCCTCCCTCCCCCTTAAAAGAGAGTCTTCAACCACCACTGCCCTGTTTTCCTCCTCACAGTGGCGAGACATTCCAGTGTTGGGGTTACAGGGCTTCTCCTCCTTAACGGCTGATTCCTCAAGGCAGCATAGCAGTTCTTTAGAACTATGGTGGGAGGGTTGGAAGCAGAGGTGGAGCACTGCCTTCTGCAAGAAGTAACCAGCTGTCAGTGTCCACTTGAAAGAGAGCTATCTCCTCCTTCACTGGCAGTGTGAGAGCATCCTTTGTAGTTGGGTAGATTCCTCAGCCTTGTATGCCTGCATTTGGATCCTCTCAGGGACTTCCTTATGGGCTTGAATGCTCCTCAGCCTAGCCACTTTCTCCTGCAGCTATCCCAGGGGCTTTCTGGCAGATTCTACCAGCAAGCACCTTGCACGCTGGATGCTTCCCTCGACCTGGATTTCTGTAAGTGGGAAGTGTAGAACACAAGGCCTGGGTAGAGATACCCAGGGTCAGATAGTCTGGCTAGAGGCACACGTAGAGGAGGCAGGAGCAGTGGTAGCACAGGTGAGATGTGAGTATTTCTAACCACAGTAGGATTCCCTCAGACTCCTTACAAATTCCGTCTCAAACTCCCCTGTTTGTAGCCCCCTGCTGGGCACAAACTCCAGCTGGTCACTTGGCCTCTGGCTTTTACATTTTTTTTCTCCTTGGTCTCTTCTACCCCTGGTAGTCACAGGGGGATCCACACACACACGTTACTTGCCTCAGTAACTGAAATCACCTGAAGCAGAAAAAATTCAAATACAGTCCAGCAAACTCACTTGCCCAAAAGCTAGTAAGCTCACCTGGTTTGTTCATTGTGGGGATTGCCTTCTCACCTTCTCAAACTCGGATAGCAGTCCTGTTTGCAGCCCCATGCTGGTTACAAGCTAAGATACAGCTAAGCATGTTTTTAAAAACCTGAACAATTTTATCCTTCAATAATAACTCTTGTGCTCCCTTGGGATTTGAACATATTGCGATAGTTAAGGAGACCTCCTTTTGAACTTGGTCTTTATTTCATTTGTAAAAATAGTGGTTTTGACAGCAATAACTTCTGCAAGGTGAATCACATCGCACTTTTACTAATCCATTGTTCTTTAGATGTAGAATCTAGATTTAGTACAAAATTTGGTAAAGCTGTCATTCAGTTCTTGTTTAATGAGGACACCAGCTCTGACCATCTTGGTTCAGAGTACTTATTCATCTCCTGAGTAGGAAATGCAGAAGGCACTCAAAGGAAGAAATTAAGTTTACTTAACTATAATTGGGAGCTGCATGTGTGTTTCAGTAGCTACTGCTGGTAGAATTTTACCATTTGGGCTGCACAAATTAAAGTAAATATGCAGAGTCCGTATTGAAGAACTTAGGTTACAGGTAACTAACTTTCATATATTCAAAATATGACGATGTGGTGGTCTGTTGGGCTCTTCAGGGTTGACTCTATTCATCAGAGTTCAGAAACACCTCTGAGCAGAAATGAGTTAAGGCTCTATGTACGTACTTAAGGCTATGGCTACCAGAGTCAAGTGATGGTATCAGAACTCGGCTTTCACTTAGAGAGGAGTTTCTAGCAATTGTGATTGTGAGAAGAATCTTGAAAGTATGAGTCAAGTAGAAGTGTTGCATAAATTTCTGCATGAATCCTAAAGTCTAGAGGGAGGAGGAGAAGCAGCAGCAGTAGCTATAGAGACAGGGAGAAAGCCAGTTAGCCTACATGTGTTGAGAATAAAGGCAGTCTGTGTAGGGAGCAGGGCTTGAGTGAGCTCTGTGGGATTGGATCCTTTTCACAGAGGTTTAAATGCCCTGCTTTAATATGGCAGTTACTCCATTAAGTGGCTTTTTTGCTCTGATGTCTTAGTGAAACAGATAGGGAGGGAAGACTATATAGGTTTTCTGATATTTTCTCTTCCTTACTAACATGCTTTGAGCACAGAAATAATTTAAATGTCAGTTTTAATGATCATCATTGGGGTAACATTACACAATACTTCTTACTTATTTACTTACTTACTTAGTGTCCCATTTGCTTTCTACATCTGGTTCTATGCTGCCTCTACATATGAAGGAGTTTTCCAGTCAACTGCTAAGTTATTGCATTCTTATCATCCTCCTTTGAAAAAATATCTTTGTGGGTAGTCCACAAGGAAAAAAACAAAAATATATTGGACATCCACCGCCAAGATTTGCGTGCTTCAAAACTGAATAACTTTGACGTTCTATTTTTCATTGTTTTGTTGCCTTAATGCCCACAATTTGGTACTGTCACTTGCTGTACTTACTGTACATCTACAAGTAGGTTTTAAGTTCCTGAAGTTAAGTAACAAGAGCCATTAAAATGGTTCCTATGAGACATGATTAGAACATTTTCTGGATGTTCTGTAATGTCAATCTAATATAATATCTTAAATTTGTGGCTTATTAGAGTGGTTTGGGGCTATTGTTATGTTTTGTTATAAATAGTGATTATCTCACATAACATATTTCACTAGTACAGATTTCAATCTTAACATTCCCTGCTAGTCAAACCTATCATTCAGTAATTTTCAGTAGGTACTAAAGTAGTTTAGAAAAGTTAATGGTTTAGTTAATCTTTTGTCAAGTTAAATTTAATTTTTTTATTATTTTTTAAAATTTTTTGCTACATTGAAATCTTTTTATTTTTACCTTTTGTTTTTGGGTCAGGTTTCGACCAAAGACTAGAGAACTGTGGAGTTACAATGCAGTTGTTGCTGATTCCAGGCTTCCCTCAGCTCCAGACATGCAATCTCGATGTAGTATTCTAAGCCCGGAACTTGCTCTTCCAACAGGATCCAAAGCAGTAACCACCAGGTCTCATGCAGCTTTGCACATTCTAGGTATAAATTATGGTTGATGAAAATTCATAGTAAATGCACTTTGTGTCTATTTGTGTGTTTTTGCGTAGCGTTTCCATGGGTTTTGTACTTCGTGTGTGTGTGTGTGTGTGTGTGTGTGTGCGCACCTGTATTTGGCAATAGTGTTTGTTTGACCTGCACATATGCCCTAAGCATCCTCATGCCTTGAATTAATGCTGTGTAGTGCTGTGTGGTGGAACTGCTCTATTCCTTCTCATCTGCCTCAGCTTGAGACAGAGTATTGGTATACCTTTCTATTAAAAATAGTTTATTAATTTCTCTGGCTTTCATTTCTATTTACTTTGTTTCAGAGGCTTTGGTCTCAAAAGTTCTGCTTTGGTTTTAAGGGCAGGTCTAGGAAGAATTGTGAGATAAGGCTTAGACTCTTAACAATGTAGCATTCTCCCTACCCTGCCCCAGATCCAGGGCAAGATGCTCATGCATTTACCTCAGATATCGTCCTGGGAGTGATCATAGTTCCCCTTTGTCTTCAGCACATTCACCTGGATCTGCTGGAGGTAAATCATCAGAGAAGACCTTAAAAAAAAAAAAAATAAGAGCCCTTTCTCCTCAGGTTAAGCCTACTACAAAAAGTCTGTCCTCGTGCAAGTGAGACTGCTTCAGAGACTTCACATCCTGCTGTGGGTATGCTTGAGGCTCCAGGCATGTCGATACTGACCCTTATGTCTGTGTCTCTGGGCTTTTCTAAGAACAGAGACATCAGAGACAGAGAGATACTGTATGCAAAGACCCACTTCATAAGAATAAAGTAAAGAACATTATTAATACATCTGATAAAGTGAGTCTTTGCCCACAAAAGCTTATGCGCCAAAAAAAATTGTTAGTCTTTAAGGTGCCTCAGGACCCATCGTTGTTTTTGTGGATACAGACTAACACAGCTACTACCCCTCTGATACAGAGAAAGCAGACATACTTCTGTATGTCTGTTGTGCTTCAGAAGTACAGCTCAGCTGTAAAGGACTGTTAAGCACCCCTTTTTGTAGGAGTGATACCTACAACTTGTTTGATATCTGTTCTTATGTTGCTGTCCAAGACCAAGACATCATTGGTTATAGCACACCTCTTATGTAATCTTGGTGCCTCTTAAGATATCCTTTTCAGTACTGACGATCTCTACCAAGAGAGGCTTGCGCAAACAGCTTATATACTTGGCAATGAAATAAGTCCCCATTCTTCAAACTTACCTAGTACCACAGGAATTCACCTGTTCTAAAGATCTCCTTGTTTCAGATAAACTGGAATATTGCTTGCTAATGAGTACTGAAGTACTTGTGGTCTCAGTAGAAGTATGGCAATTGAGATTGATTGATTTTTTTTTTCCCCTAATACTTTTGAATAGTTGTGGGATTTCTTAGCTTGATGAAGAGGAATTATTTGTGACTCATGTTTCAGTCTAGAGTTCTTCTACTCACTGAATAAGGAAGTTCCTTTCTTCCAAGTTTGAGGAAGGGGAGGAGTTAGGTAAAAGATGGACCCATGTGCCCACAGCCTGCCTCAAGTGCAAGTGGATGCCGCACTCATCATATGGATCTGCTCAGAGGGTATTCTTGGAAGGCATAGGCCCAGTAATTTTCACAGACTCAGTCTCTTTTGTGGTGACTACAGAAGAACAAATTTTCCTACCCTGTTGATGCCTCCTCACCTACTTCAAATTCAAGAATCCTTTGAGAAACAGGAAGCTAGAACAGAGAAAAAGGCTATGCCTTAGACACCTCTTCTTCCCAGAAGATGATGCTGTTATGCCTCCTCCACATCAGGTAATGACTCTTGAGACTTCCAGGAGGTAAGGAAACATATACACCCGTTTACCCTGGAGGAGGTTTGAAGAGTAACAGCATAAACTCCTGTTTGTGGAGAGAGTGATTGAAAATGGCAGGCAATACCATGATAAAGCCCTGTTGTATGGTAAGGATCTACAATGTCTTAATTTGGTCTGGCTACAAGACCTACTCATCCATAATGCTTGAGTTTTAGAACAGCAGACTGCTAGGTTGTCATGGGTATCGCTCAGATTACACACCTTTTTCCTGCTTTATTGAACAGTCAGCAGAGTGATCAGTTTCAGCCTATAATTAGGAGCCACTCTTGGCCAAAATGTGTTTTCATGCCTCCCTGGGCTGCTGGACACTGCTGCTCAGTCTGTTCCTATAGCAGTGATCATGAGCACAGCATCCTGGCTTCTGCTTTTATGATTTCCAAGGGAGGACCAAACCACTATTGAGGACTTTTATTTTGAATTCGACAAATCCTTGTATACCCTAAAGCATTTCAGAGCTACACTGAGATCTCTGGATTTACTCACTGCATACAAAAGAAATTATTTCACTTTTCAGATACCTTATGAAGCAATCAAAAAGAAACTACAATTTTAGAGGAAGAGACTGTTTCTAAGTATCTACCATTTAGCTCCCATCAACATCTCAGTTATAGTTACATCAGGTTGGTCTGGGACAGTCCCGCAAAACTGAACTGCATTTGCACCATTTTGCTATTTTTCTCCTTTTTGGAGACGGTCTCTCCCATTTTCAATTTCCATAGAACAGATTACAGCAGATGAATTGGTGCTGGGAATTTACAAAGTTAGGGTATTCCATCTGTTTCTGTGTCCCTTTCCTCTTAGCCACACTTCTTCAGGAACCCCTCACATTTCATTCTTAAGGCAGAAAGCTGACTCCTTTCGGTGCGTGGGAGTGGTAAAAATGTTGTAGCTCAGCACAGAGGGAAGGGCTTCCACTCTATTTCCTGGTCCTGGAAAAGAATAGGGGATGGAAATGAGTTTTAGATCTAAGATTCCTAATCTGTGAAATTCCTAAAATTCACAATGTTGACTCTTGCATCAGAAGTTTAATCTTTAGAACCAGGGGATTGGTTTTTTGGCTCTCAACTTTCAGAATACTTATTTTCTTAATGTGATGCGTCTATCCAAACTGAATGTACAACTATCCGTAAATATCTTTTTGGCAGTAGAATTCTCCGGCCAGTGCTGAACAGGTATTGCATTGGATTCTAGTTTACGCTGTTGCCTATCTCTCTCTCTCTTTTTAAAATAGCTTGCTTCTTCCTTGTCAATTAGGATTAGTGAACAAGTTATGGTTGAAAATCAAAAGCTTGCTTTTTAACTGTCTTCCTTATTTTCTCTACTATGACTAAATTCTTTTGCTTTCTACAAGTGTGTGTGTGTGTGAGAGAGAGAGAGAGAGAGAGAGGGAGAGAGACTGTATAATCATGCACTCAATTTAGATGTTTTATATATAAATATGGGGGTGAAGAAGCATTTTTGTTTGGTTTTGGAAACACTCTTCTTGTGATAGAGTGAGAGGGGAACCAAGATTCCTCTCTGCATTGCTTTCAGGAGCTTAGAGACGTCTCTATTCTAGGTACATAGAGGGAAAAAAAACTCATCAGTGATTTATATAGAGATTATTAGTAGGAAACTAGCCAGAGAATAATTTTTCCATTCCTAAATTTTTAGTGTTTGCTATCCTAAAGTTGCAGCATGCTTTAGCACATGAGTCAGAATGTAAAATGAGAAAGTTAATTTGAAAATCCAACTAATGTTTTCTGATTCAAAACTGAGAAATAGTGAAGCAGTTAAATAGGGGGGAAAAAAGTAAACTAGATTTTTTAGGGGCTTCTGCATTCCCACTTGTTCATCTGCCCCTGGTGGTGAGCAGGCACCTTCTTTAAGACAATTTCTGTTAAGTGAATTTTGAATGTGCTCACATGATGCAGAACATCAGACAACCATGTCTCTATAAATAGTATATTCTCCCCCTCCCTCACTGCTTAAGTTCTTTTCATCTACCTCAGAGAGCAGAAGGAAGCCTGTCTAATTTTAGTTTACATATACCCACTTTTAGATTTAGCTTACTCTTTTGTGTATAAATGAAATACTTGTTGGTCTTAGATCTAGGTTGAATATTGTGTAAAGTAGATAGGGAATGTTTTTAAATTCCTCAGTTTTCCTTTGAATTCTTAAGGTTCTGCTTTTGCTCTTGGGACCATTCCTGTAAGTGTCTCTAAAAAGGCTTTAAAATGATTGTGGACATGTTTTTCGAGACTCGGGTGCTCATGTCATAGGGTTAAAAGGGATTGCAGGGGTGATTTAGGCTGACCTCCAGTCAATATGCTGTCTAAATCAATGTGGTTGTGTAACCTCTTTTTGAAGACCTTCAGTAACAGGTGGGGGGGAGGGGGGAGGGTTCTACAGCTTCACTAGCTTATTTGTTTCAACTATAGCTGCTCTTATAGTTAAGCAGTTTTTCCTTGAATTTAATTTAAATCTGCTACGTAGTTTAAACCTATTACATTTTGTCATAGTTGGCAAGAGTACAGTTGTCACCATCTTTTTATGGCTTCCTAACAAGTATTAGAAGATTGCTATCATGTCCCTGTTTAACTGCCTCTTTTCTAAACTAAGCATACTCAGTTCTTTCAGCCTTTATTCATATGGCTTGCATTCGATCCCTTTAGTATTCTTTGTTGCTCCCCTCTGTCTTTCGAGTTTCTCTATGGTCTTTTGCCTATAGCAGTGCTCAAGATTAGACCCAGTGCTCCAGATGAGGCCTAATCAGCACTGAATAGAGTGGCACTATTGTCTCCTGTGAATTACCATGCCATGCCTCTGGCTGCTTCTACACTTGCCTCCTCAGAGGTGGGAGTAAGGGAATGTCCAAGTGGGGCGCTCATTTTGAAGCTGCCCACATCTACATTGTCAATCTGCAATTCGAAGTCTGCACTTTGACATTTGTGCGGCCGCCGTTATGCTAACAAAGCACTGAATATGCATGGTAACGCCTCATTAGCCTGCTTTGAATTGCCTTATTACCATGCCCCCTCCAATGGGAGGGGCGAGTGTAGAAGCAGCCTCTCAGTGCAACCAACAATTGCATTTGCTTTTTTGCAACAGCTTTGTATGGTTTTCTCATGCTGAGATTGTCATCCTTCACATCTCCCAGATTTCTCTCAGCAGCATGAGTGCCAAGCAAATCATCCCCTATTCTGACCTGCAGGGGTAGGAGATTACAGCTTTATCAGCCCTCTGAGCCCCTGAACCAAGATACCTGTCCTTACCTCAGACCAGTGTCTTTTGTATATGCAAGGCATCTCTGTATTTTGCTGAGATTTTGGCTTTTGTGCCTAAGAGGTACTTGCTGTTATCAGAGTTGCTTGCAGGATTTGGGTTTAGTTTCATTACCTAATGCCTCTGGCAGCAGGTAATCTCATGTGAATGCCCTTCAACATCATTGTTGCGCGGCCGCCGTTATGCTCAAGAGAAGCCCCCATAATATGATTCATGCTCTGATATCATCGGCTTTTGTCTTGGAATCAGAGCCACCCAAAAATGATACACGTGGCTTCTGTGCCAGAAGCCAACTTCTTGGTGCTGACTTCTACTTCCAAAATTTTTTCTTCCAAAATTAAAGAGAAAAGGAAACATTTGGGATGAGAGAACTTGTGTGTACTTCTGCCACAGATCATAGAATCCTTCTCTTCAAGTCACAACCCATTTCCCAGCCTACTCCCTACTCTCTCACAGCCCCCCCCCCCCCCCCCCCCCCCCCCCCCCGTTTAGGGCACTGTTTTAGTACATTTCAGCCAATTTTCCAACCTCTCCATGCCTTCTGGAAGGAGATGTTTCAAGATCCTGTACAGCTGTTTACATGGCTACTAAGAGACGAGTGAATTCAGGCCCTTATTTAAGAGGTTAAGCGATAACCCTGGATACCATGTGACTTGCAGACTCCACTTCTGTGGCACTGCTGAAGGCACCACATCTGCTGGCAGCAGCAATTTCTGTTCTGGCACCTACAGATTATACCAGTCCCATTTGCTATCTATTTCAGAGACCTAACACTTTTACTAGTGAGCAACTAAGATATGGGATATTTGGAATAGCAAGTACCTCAGGATACTGATGAATATACTGTAGATATCACCTCATGTTTTCAAATAGATTGCCATCTTCACATGAAGAGCCTAAATTTAGAAAAATGTACTTCTACAGTGGTATCAATCGATATCTTTCTGGCATCATACTAATCAAAGGAAAAAAACACTCTCCCCATTAGCCATAAGTTTGAATCTGACTTCCACCTCACAGGTCTGTAGTGGAACACACTGTATGTACTTCCATTCTATGTGAGGAACTCTGTTTTGGGGGTGACATCTTGACCACATCCTTTTATGGTACGTGCAGCCCAGGACCTACTTGTCATCTTAGCTATAAAAGAGCAAGCATCCTCAGTGTACTCCAACGCAGACCACTGAATCTTTTTGTAAGAAGCAGCTTTCCTTTCTATTCCCCCCACTTCAGTCTTTATCTATCTTTGTTTTTTTACAACACTTGATGTGTAATTATGTCTGGTTGTTTGTCAAGGTCAGTCTCCCAGATCTAGAATCTCATACAATTTGGCACTGGGCCTCATCTCAACTCTACTTCCCTCAGGAATATGTGTTACGAGAAGGTCCTTGTATTTGAATTGCTCATGCCAAAGGAACCATGTTAGTACACCAAAAACATTTTCCAAGGTGATTTAGTATAAAATAGAGGTCAGTTGCAAAATCTAAATCCTGACATTTTGGAGCATGATTTTCTATTCTGTAAAGGCTCTTTCATGCATGCAGTGTGTTGATAACTTTTTGTTTTATTCAACAAAAGCATCTACCTGGATGAGATATAGACAAAAATGGATATTTTACATGTGGGCACTAACAAGAATGTGATTTAATCAAAAGCTGGGTTTTCAGCGGTTTTGAGGTATTCTGTGTCTTTGAAGTCATATTTTTGGTTGTGTGACTCTTTTCTCTGAAAGTGATCCTAGAAGCCATCTCTGCATATCAATAACATGTTAATGAAAGACCTGTATTTTCCCATTCCATGGTTACTAGATTTTAAAGACCTTATTAAAACAGTTCTTCTGACTAGAAACTTGCCTTTCTTGGGATATAAGCCTGGTACTAACTAAATTAATGGGCCCTCCATTTGGAATATACTTAAATGGTGCTTCTTATAACACCGCTCTTTCAATACTACCTAATTACCTTAACCTCTACAAAACATTTAAAGATGATCCACAAAGATAAAAGTGATCACGGAGCTCCTGCTGATATTTATGCCTAAAGTTGCTTCTGATTTTCACATCAGTTTTTTCCTCAGTGTACTCTTCCCAAGACTGCATTCTCATCTTCAGGAGTCTGTCTGCACAGCTTACACTTAAAAAAAAAGTGTTGTGAAAAGATTTTAAAAAATGCTCTTTGATCCTCAAGTAGAAAGATTTTGGCCAAAACTTTTTCTGTGTATAGCTCACTGAAATTGAGGAGTGTTGATCTGGGAGCAGATTTTATATTTCTAAGTTTGCTTTCATTCACATTTTCCACCTCAGAGCTGATACCTATTACCTGCAGCCAATCCAGCATCAACTGTGGGCTGGCAGGCTTACAGCCACATAGCTGCAGGAGCATATCAGTATCAGTTGGTTCTAGTCTACATTCTGAGAATTGGCAGAGCCTTTCAACCCCGATGCTGTTCCTATCTGAGTGAATTTCACAGCTTGGGTAAAAACAACAAGAAGTCCTGTGGCACCTTATAAACTAACCGATATATTGGAGCATAAGTTTTTGTTGGCAAAGACCCACTTTGTAAGATGCAGCTTGGGCAGATAGATTTGTGATGGCAGACCCTGAGAAGTGTGTTCACAATAGTGATGTGGACATCAAACTCAAGCTGGAGTTTGGACTATCAAGCCTATGGGTTGTGTGTGTTTAGTGCCCACCCTCCAGCATAAGGTACAATGTCCACATTGCTTTTGTTAGTATGCTTGCTCAAGCCTGTCCAGCATGAATTTGTCTAACCAGCTCTATTTCTAAGAAAAGATCCTCTCAAATGAATTAAAGCAGTGTGTAGAGTTACACTTAGCTTCAGCTAGGATTTTAGTTCCTACAACTAATCTGTTTTCTATACATCATTTCTCTATCCTGATCTTA
Source organism: Carettochelys insculpta (assembly GCF_033958435.1). NCBI lineage: Eukaryota > Metazoa > Chordata > Testudines > Carettochelyidae > Carettochelys > Carettochelys insculpta. Next base: position 88,604,853 of record NC_134137.1, on the reverse strand, counting down.
ATGTCGAGTCATTACCCGTTTGCTAAGAACACTTAAGCTGTCTCTACGCTACAAAAATGACTTTGAAATTGCTTAATTCGAAATATAACTTTGAAGTAGAGCGTCTACACACACCCTACTTCGAAGTTAAACTTCAAAGTAGGGCACTACTCCATTCCCAAGAATGGAGTAAGGACTTTGAAATTGTGCTCCCTTACTTAACTTCGAAGTAAGGGAAAGTGTGTGTAGACTCTATGCCGGCTACTTCGATGTAGTGCCTAACTTTGAAGGTAGTTCCTAGTGTAGACGCACCCATAGAGACTGAAAGTCAGGTGAGAAACTTCCACTTTAGCCCTTCATTCCTCTTATTTACGTGAAGAATACGTGACACCTAAAGAGTAATAACAACACAGAGGGAGATGTGCTAGTCTATACAATATCAAAACAAAAAGCAGCCAAGTAACACTTTAAAGACTAGCAAAATAGTTGAAAATAAACTCTTTTGCTAGTCTTTAAAGTGCTACTTGGCTGCTTTTTGTTTTCAAAAGAATAATGTGTGTAAGGCAGCTGTTAAGAGGCTATGTGCCATTGGCTATGTGAAGGTTTAGTCAAATATTTCTTAGTTCATTGAGAACAAATTTCTTAATAAACGGGTTTGTCCTCAATGGTAAGGCTGCATATGTTACCATAGCGACTTCTCCGAGCATAATTGGAGGGAAAGTGCTATTCTTCTGCTACAGCATATTTATGTGGGTGAGAGACAATTTGTGATGCTGTTGATGATATTTTCCTTTAGTAGTATTTAGCTTTTCATCACAGTTTCGCTGATTGTGGTTTCCAGTTACAGAAATTTTATATTTCTTTTTATTTTCTTTCAGGTTGTCTAGATACATTGGCTGCTATGCAAGACTTAAAAATGGGTGTAGCAAATACAGAGGAGGAGACTCAAGCAGTAATGAAAGTCTATTCCAAGGAAGATTATAGTATTGTTAATAGATTTGAAAGTATGTACTCAGTAAAATTTTGTTGCATGGACATCCATTCCATAAATCTGGCTCCCTAAATCCGTAATCATTTGTTCCTTGTAGGTCATGGAGGTGGTTGGGGTTATTCAGCCCATTCAGTGGAAGCTATTCGTTTCTATGCCGATACTGACATTTTACTTGGTGGCCTTGGCCTTTTTGGAGGTAGAGGAGAATACACTGCTAAAATAAAGGTAAGCATGGCTTAAGAACTGTAATTTTGAATTGATAAGAGTTTTTTTCTGATTCTGTTGAGCCTTGCTGTAGAGTTATGAAAGCTGTTCATCAGAAAAGGAACAAAAAGTGCCCCCCTCTGAAAATATGAATCAGCCTCCTCATTGAGACAGTATTGATTTACTGCTTCATGATGATGGTAATGTGAAGGTATGACACTGAGCATTTCATTACTCTTTGTTAAAATCCCATGCAAATTTTTCCAGAACAGGGGTATTAGCACTTATGTCCTGGTCACATTTAAAGTAAATGCTTTACCACTTGTCTTAAATTTCCTAAGTAGCATTTGTATCAAATTTTGGAGCTCTTCACTGATGGTGGGTGAAGTGATGAGAATCTTTTTTAATTGAAGACTTTTTTTATTTTTTTAATCATTCAGCATGAAAGGCAAGTTCATAGACGTTTTTGAAGAGGTGATATTTTGGAATTGTTTTTTTCTTTAACATTGCAACTTGAGCACCTAGAAACTTTGAAGTTGAGTAACATCATGTTATACTACTTACAACTGGGCATAGATAACCCTTATTTTTTTCCTCTAAAACTTACTGTCCTCTTTCCTAATCATGACAGAAAAAGTCAGCGTCATCAAAATGTTTCTTTTGCTGACCTACAAGTTGACCTGGTCCTATAAAGACACACACACCTTCTGTGCTCAAAAGAGATTATGACCTTAGGCCCTGATTTTAGATACACACGTGACTGTTTTTACACACTGAGTAGTCTATTTATGTCAGTATTGAAATCGCTGATTTCAAAGTATAAAAAAATGAAAAGCTACATACAGAAGGAAAAAGGCACTTTTGCTTTGTAGGTCTATTCAGTGTTATGAGCGTACCCAAATATAACTTCATACAACCTGGGTTTCAAGGTGGTTGGTCTTATTTTTTCCTGGTTAATAAATGTTACCATAAATACAATATTTTTATCCATTGTCTCTTTATACTGCTAAACTATTAATTCCTATTCATCATAGAGATTTCAGAAACACCTCAGGATGTTGAAAGGAAAGGAACAAGTTGGATTATTTAATTTACTTAAAGCCTCTTTTTTCTGGGTTATAGCATGCCATTCAGATGCCATCAGTTACTTAGTTTTGATGCTGCTTCTTCCACTTTCAGACAAGTGGGATTAAGAGTTTCTATTCAAGAAAATTTAGAGACTGATCGTTGTTAACATTTTGGAAGCGAGGGGGAACTGAAACTGTTCTCATATAAACAGATTGAATTGCCATATGACTAGGATTGGTGCAGAGAATCAGAACTGTATGCGGTCAGTAAGCAAGCTAAGATTCTTCAGAAGTGTAATTAAAACAAGAAATTAGAATTATTTCTCAAGTGTTTTGTAATGATGTAGAATTAAATGATGAGTTAGTGTCAACATTTGCTGATGACACCAAAATTTAAAATACTTAATTCTTTTGAGGTAGGTCATTCTTCCATTTTAAACAATATAAAATAGAGATCCCTGAATTAGGCACTGGGTAGATATGTAGACAAAAGTGAAACAATGCATTTTGGACCTAATAAAATTGAATAGTAGCCTGCCTAAAAATTGGAATGGCTCAACGATGAAAGAGCTGACATGAAGTTGAATACACTCTTTTATTGTAACAATATAAATTTGATCTTGGGCAATGTGGAAATGCCATTAAAAAGGAATTAAGGTTGATAAACTGTATGAATAATTTATGGTTAACGTTAGAAGGCTATAATTACCTAAAAAGCCCAAAACAGTCAGAGACAAATTGAAATCAAACCTAGTTAATAAAAAATAGGCAACCATTCTAACGCCACCCAATTTGGCCTCACAGTGACACTATGCAACAGCAATAGTCCATTTATGTTATCCCAGATTAAACTGCTGGAACTTTGGTCTCCACATGGTTGAAGTGATTAAAACCAAACTTTCTGTTAAAATGTTTTAAGACAGGAATTCCATTTGGGAGATTGCACTGCTGCAGTTGTACTGTTTTTCCATATCTTCTGTGTAGGGCTTCAAGAGACTATTATAGATTGTATAATATAGTATTGTACATTTTAGAGAGAGAGCTTTATTTTAATGCCATTCTAGTAATAACCTGCGGTTTGAGAATAACTAGAGGGTCTTTGAGTATTTGTGTCTGTGGATCTCTCTCTATGGCTGGGTCTACACTAGCAAGTTGTCTTTTAAAACAAACAAACAAACAAAAAAAACTGGCCTTTTCTGAAAGAACCTGCAAAGCATCTACACACAAAATGCACTCTTTTGATCTGAAGTTGAAAGAAGGCAGCACTTTTTTCCAACAGTCCTCTTTCTCTCTCCGATGAGGAAGAGTGCCTTTTTCCAAAAGTTTATTGTGGGGGGAAAAAACCATGTGTAGATGCCCCAGGGGTACTTTTCTTGAAAGAGCAGTTCTCATGGAGCTGGATTTTTTTGATTCCCATCCCATTTTTTCAAAAGAGCAGGGGTTGTGGATGCTCCCTATTGAAAGAACAGATAGAGTTTTGTTTTTTTTTTTGATGCACTTTTTTGTGTGTGGACACGCTTTCTTGAATGAAGCTTTTTCTGAAGAGATCTTCCAAAGAACTTCTTTTGAATATCGCTGTAATGTAGACGTAACCTAGGTGTGTATTTGCCTAATATGTGGGAGATCAGAATCTTTGAATAACAGTGTCTTTTGAGTTGTAGCTATGCTGTTCATGCCTCTGAACCTCCTCACCTAGTGGCGTAAACGGCAGAGCATGTGTCAACATCCTCAGTTCCTTCTTACGGTACATGGCAGTGAGTCAGAGCCAGATTGTCTGTCTGCCTTTTGCTTCCTAGAACATTTTCTGTTGCTTTATTTCTCTGTAAGTTTCCCCTTCATTTCTTTCTTTCAAAACCTTTCCTTAAATTCATTCCCTTTAAGAAGAAGGCAAATAAAAATTAACTGCTTTGTGCCAAAACCACTTCAGTGGTAGATTCAAACCCTTCTGCCCCATACTGCACCCAAGACAGGGCTGCAGTCCCATTCCCTTCGGCCCTTTGGTGTGAGGAAGTTGTGGAGGAGCCCTCCCCACATCCTGCTTGGGGCAGAAGCCCCATCGTGTCCAGTTGTTGGGGCAGCTCCATCAGCAGCCAGCCCCTTTCTCTGGCGGGCTGCGTTCCTGGTGCTCCATAGCTGGACAGCCTCCCCTTATCACTGAGAGCCATGTGTCTGATTAATGCTCCATGTGCCCATCATTCTCCTCAAGCACATGAAAATCCAGGGATACTTGGATACCTGGCATCAAGCTCTATGTCCCAGTCTGTCGGCCTGGGTATGACTCGCAAGACTGATGTAGGTTTAAAAAAAGTAATCTGACCCAGCACCCACAAGCAATAAGTAATGGCAGCCCTGGACTGTGTCAGAATTAATGACTGCTCTGTCATTGATGACTGAAACCATACTATGGAAAAGTATCAGAACACGGGACTCGGGTTCCCAGCAGTGGCCTTAGCTAGAGACAAAGTTGAGACAAAAGGAGAGAACTAGAGCTGTGTTAATAATTCATTTTATCTGGCTATTTATTTTTTGTTTCCAAGGCAATTCTGGAAAAAAAAAAACATAAAATTATAGTTCAGCCTGAACCATAACCAAAAAACAAACAAAAATAAATCTGAAAATATTCGACAAATTGAATTCAACAAAAAACTAAATTCAGTTTTGTTCTGAAATGAAATCTTTAGTTTCTAGAAATTTTTAAAATGGAGGCAAAGATAAAATCCATGTCTAGATTCACAAAACAGTTGGAGGAGAAGGTGGTGTTTTTCCTTCCTTGTATAATTTAGCACAGAGGTGAAAGCCCTCAACTGGGATGTCGGAGACACAAGTTCCATCCTCCTCCCTTTGTCTTTCTTGGTTCATGGGATTAAACCCTCTTCTAGGTAACTTCCCTAATCACTGGGGAAAAATATAATGGAGATACCTCCTCCGCTAGCTGTTTTCAGACTCATGCCCAAATTTTTTCGTGAATCTAGCTCTCCAAAAAAATTTGGAGCAAAACTACTTGGAGCAAATTCTTGGATAGCTTAGAGCAGGGGTCTGCAATCTGCAGCTGTGGAGCTGCATCCAACTGTCTAAGGACTTTTTTGTGTCTCCCAACACTAATTTACAAAGTTTAAAAAAACCACCTGATTATTTTCGCTAAATGGTGAATGTCTAAAAGCTCAACAATGAACAGATTATATCTAAATAGCAAATTATATGTGCTCTGGAAACATTGGATAACTGCCATTTTAATATATGCAGTACATTGTGGGATATGATACTTTATCCATGTATTGATCATGGTGTTAATAAAGTGTGCATTCTGAAAATGAGAAAGTAGCTTGTGGCATTTTTGCTGTGAAGGACAACACTCCTTTTAAGAAAGAAAACAAATGTGAAGTAAAATTGGCGTAATTAAAGCGGGTACTTGTAAGAATGTTACAGGGAGAAGGGAGAAAAATTGATACTATATGTGGACCTAAGACATTTTATCATCTTCATCTCTCATTGTCCTCTTCTGCAGCATCCTTTTTGTCCGTGTTCTCCACTGGCTGCACCCATAATCCCAGTCCTAGGACATTTTATCTTCTTCCTCCTTTTTCATCCTCTTCTGCAGCATCCTTATCCTCCCATATTCACCTCTGACTGCATTCCTAGTCCCAGGCCTTGTTCAGATTAAATACCCATAGTCCCAAACCCTAGGCAATCCACAATTTCCAAAAATGGAGTTCATAATCCTGACTCAGACCCATGCATCGTCTTCTGTGCCCCATATCATTCCCAACTGCAGGTCAAACCTGCAGAAGAAGAGAAAGGAAAAGGGAAAAAAATGGGGAGCATGGAGTCTCATCCATAGTTTTGTGAGGTATTCACTGTCTTAACCTGTTCCTCCTGGTGGCCTGTGATGTGTTCTATGTCGATATCTCAGGACCACTGGATGGTGTCTGAGACCATCAGCTGGCTCATGAGGCCTGCACTACTGGTTTGTTCTGGGGGTCCCGTGGCCCCAGGGCACCTACTAGCAGCATCTGGATTTTGATGGAGTAGCATCGAGTCTGTCAGAGGGGGTGTGTGTGACAATTTTCCTGTGGTGGGTTGCACCAAATGTCACCGATCGGTTCTCAAATGGGATGGACATGTCCACCATGATGATCTTTGTTTCCTCATTAGTGATACTGATGTCCTACCACAGAAGGCTGTCCATGCCTAGCACAGTGGAGTCCCATTGGACGGTGCCTAGGGTTGGTGACAGCACCTTGACGATCTGGGCCAGGATGGTGTTGTGGAGGAGTTGTCAGGGCTTGGAGTGTTGATGGCAGCTGCACAGGATGTGGGGCAGGGTCTCCAGCTCATATCTGCGGTGCCTGCATCTCTTATCCTGTGCACCATCAAGAATAGGACAAGAAGAAATAGGCTTAAACTGAAGCAAGGGAGGTTTAGGATGAACATTAGGAAAAGCTTCCTAACTGTCAGGGTGGTTAAACATTGAAATAAATTGCCCAGAGAGGTTGTAGAATCTCCATCACTGGAAATATTTGGTAACAGGTTAGACAGACATCTATCAGGGATGGTCTAGGGTACTTTGTCTGGCTATGAGGGTAGGATAGTGGACTCAATGACCTCTAAAGGTACCTTTCAGTTCTAGTGTTCTGTGGTGCTGTGATTTTACTCATTAGAAAAATTATCTGCTAGAAAATACAGGTTTTTGTGGACTCTAAGCCAGGAGTCAACAACCAAAATATCAAGAAGAGCTGTTTGTTTTTTCCTAATTTGGTAAAAACTCAGTAATTCAAGAGCTGCAATGCATTTGAATACGAGATGGTCCTTAATAAATAATATTAAACCATACTTTTTGTAATGCCTATTTTAAGAACAGTGTACACAATGATTTGTAATATGATGCATGTTTACTGTAGGGTGTTCACAACATTTTTACATATTCTATTTCCTCATACTTCACGTGTGTTTGTACTATGTTCCTGACTTTTGCTCCCAAACCCACTTTAATTATGTCAATTTTACTTCATGTTAAATTTGTTTTTTTCTTAATATATGTGTTGTCCTTCACAGGACTGTACTTTTTGTGTTCTGTCATATTATACAGGCAAGTGACACTGTTCAGTACCTGTGCATTGAAGGCCCTCAAGGCTAAACCTGTACCTGGGACTGGGATAGATGCCTCAGTGCTGAAAATCTCAGTACTAATATCAGAGCTGGCATTGGCTGTTAAGGCACTAACATTCCCTCATGATTTATTGCTGATGGAAGCTACTTTCTCTCTAGAGCCACCCTCCCTATCAATAACACTTCAACTGGCACCAACTTAAACATCTCAGCTTGCATACTGTAGAGATTGCTGCAGAGATCAGTACCATTAATATTAGATATCTTTACCCTGGTCACTGTCCTAATTGCACTGTATTAACCCCTTCCCCACCCTCCAACCACCACAAACCATCAGTCTTCACCTCCCCACTCACCAAGAGTGAATTTGACCTGAAAGGTCAAGAGCCACATCTGCACCAACAAATGGATACCTAGCAGTCTTCATAAGCGTACTTGATGCAGCTTCAGTCCCTACCTAAACTCCATTCTCTTCAGAAATTGTTCTGAAAGAAGTGGTCTCCTTTCTCTGGCCAAGAGCCATTGAGGAAATATCTGTGGAATTCAGATATCCTCATTTCCTCATTGTGAAGAAGAAAGGAGGTCTTCAGCTCATCTTCAACCTCAGAAGACTTTACAAATATATATTCTGTATCAGATTCAGGATGGCAAGTGCTACATTCTGCCACCCCTTCTGTACTGGCACAGTACTTATTCATAGTGTTCATCCTCCAAGAAGCATACTTCCACATTTTAATCTGTCTTACCCAAAGGTAGTATCTAGAGCCCAGTCATTATCAATAGGATCTAGCCACAGCACAGTGAGCATTAAATGTCTACCTGCAGTAGCTGATATGTAAAGGGGGCAGGGGAAGCTTTTGTTTCTAGTTATAGATGCTTTCCTGGTCAGCAGCAGCATACTATCATCGCAGTCTGTTCAAAGAGCTGGACTCTGATAAACTACAACAAATTCTCATTCTGACCATCTTATACTACAGTATTCATAAGAGCTTTAATCACCTCCAAATTGGCAAATACTTGTCTTCTGTGAGATGGATGATTGGATAAAATGGAATCTATCTCCCTCAATGAAATAAATCCCTCAAGCGTAGTGCAAACTTGTTTCAAAATTTTAGATCATGTAAGTTTTACTTTATGTGACGCTACTATTCAGACCTCACCTTAGATATGGTCGGTCTTAGTGGTGTAAAGCTTCAGATTGACAAACACACTGCACCGAGGCAATTCCCAAAGGCAATTCAATATGACCTATTTCTGCTCAGCTCTGGGCCCAATTTATTGTCCATCTGCAACGCTTGCTCAAGATACACATATGGACCCACCAGCTCTGTCTATGGATAGCCAGGACTGGCCATCCAGCTGCATGACATACTCTGAGCAATGTATGTTTTTTCATCCACTTCGTTTTTCCAGTGTGCATAGTTAGGCCAATCTCTTTCACATTCTTACCAATGTCACTGAAAAGTAGAACAAAGCCTTTTACATAATGGAGAATCCGTAGAACCTTGCCTTCAATCAGAAATCCATCTTTCACTTGAATGCTCCACAGGACATCTTCCAGAATGCTGGCAAACAACATCTGTGAACATGTCCCCTGTCTTATGCCGCGCTTCACTTCAATGCTCAAGGAAATGTTTTTTTAGTGAGATGTGATCAGGCTATTTTTTATTTTGTATTTGGTGTGGGACTTCTTGAGTTGGCTGATGTACCCCCTCCCTGGTACACTGTAACTTTTAAACTGAATCCCAGGGAAATGCTTCTCTGTGCTTTATCACGTAAAACTTTTGTTTTGTTAATAAATAACCTTTATTTTTAAAAAAGTCAATGATTGGTTCCTGTGTCAAGCTTAGGGAAGCACACAAGCTGACCTTTCATAAAGAAAGGTCTGTGAGCAGATTTCAGCTTAATTTCTTCCTTTTTGTTTTCAAGCTTTCTGTTAAGGGAGGGTTAATAGCTTGGGGTTACGCCACAGGGAGACATTCCTAAGTGTATCTGCCTGGGTTTTAAAGGATGTTTTCTCACTTGGGTGGTCTCAGCTACTTCCCAAGCTCAGGGAGTCTGTCACCTTGGGAAGCTTTTAAACAGAAGCCTATAGAGACAAGGTATTTTAAGGTCTCTTGCGGGCCCCCCACCTGCTGCGCTCAGGAGCGTCGGAGGGGGGAATAGCCTTGACAACATCCATCATGGAGTCTTGTATGATCCTAACATATCCTGGAGAAAGACAGAACAAGGAGATCAATCTGTAACTGACTGTGAACAATCAATTCTGGGGAGGCATCCCGCAAAGGAGAGCATTCAAAGCTGCATTTTGTTCCACTGCATCGAAGGTTTTTTGTTTTGTTTTGTTTTTTTTTTAAGTCAATGGTCAACAAGCACAGTGGGATCTTGTACTCTCTACACCTTTCAGTCATCTGTGTGACAGTAAAGTTTGATCCACTGTGGAGAATCCCTTGTGAAAATCTTCCTGTTCCCTTTTCATGTTTTCATCAAGGATACTCTTATAGGTGGTATTCTGGGCCACCTTTAAATGCATTAAATATGTTTCCAGAAGGATGAGACTCCATATAAATTTTCTGGAACTTAAGGCAATTAGGTTAATCTGCAAAGCACTCCTCACAGCTTTAAAGACTTCTCGCATGGCGATTCTTATATACAAAACGTGCAATATATTCTGTAAACAGACAGAGAGCTGCTCGTTTTTTCACTAAGATACAACCAGAAAATGAAAACAAATTCTTGAATTGATGGTCCTCCAGGGTCTAGTAAGTTAGCAGTCTTTCTCATCAGCCAATGTTATCAATCATGAATGGTCTCTTAAGAGCCCTGTCCTTTTATTGATGTTTCAGCAGTAGAAAATATGATGACAAAAATATTTGCCCTCAAAGAGAATATAGCATTTTACCTTTGGTTGTGTGAATGTGTAAGTCCAGGGTCCATGAAGAATGCATTTCTCATAACAAGTTATCATGGTATTAAGTGCATTTTTGTCGATGCCCCTGGCACCCTGCATTATAGGGAAAATCATACTGGATGCAGCTTCACTGATCCTGATAGCTTGTTCATTGGCAGACACAATTCTGGCAACCAGTTTCCATCAGATTTAGCTTTCTGCCCTTGTATCATTTCAGAACTGTCCGAACATAACATCAAATTGCGGGGGACAGATTTTACATCCATATGAATGCATCACATGGATGGCATAGCCCTTCCAAACATTAGTTTGTTCAGTGAGTGCTCAGATTGCCTTTTCTGCCAGTTTCCAATATACGCCATACCGGATATGTGTCAAGTGGCTGCTCTGGAGTAATTTTAAACACTATGCCCTTCATCTGACAAAAAAAATTAAAAGCCACGTTTGGAATGGTACCATCACAATCATCAGTTATTGGCAGATAAGACTCTTCTGTCTTCTAAACAAAAAATTGATTGCCAGTTATCTAGAGTGGGATCCACACAGATGCATACTCCAAGAACTTCAGTCGCCATGAAATAAAAAATTGTGTTTTATATTTACGAGTAGTAGTACCCTGTTCATCAGTGTTTCTAGCAAGGGGAAGGTAAGAAAGAATGGCTAGCAAATTAATACAGTGGAATGAAATTCATAAAGATGGAAAGATATTTTACTTTATTTTTCCAGTTGTTTGAACTGGGTCCAGATGGGGGAGATCATGAGACTGATGGGGATCTTCTTGCTGAAACTGATGTCTTGGCATATGATTGTGCTGCTAGGTAAACAATTTTCTTTACTTTCTCTAAAGAGGCTTACTGCCTTGCTAGTTTTGTTTTAGTGTGAATTTTAAACATATTTTAAAGGTATGCTAATCTGTGTCATTAAAATCTCTAACATGTAGTGCTACATGTATTACCTGCAATAAAAGAGAGGTAACACTTTGAAAAGAGCAACAAAAAAATAATATTCCATTTCAGGTATTATAGGAAGACTTGAGGTACCAAATGGGAAAGTGAAAGCCTTCCCAGCCTAACACATTGATTTTTTTTCCCCTTCGGTGGGTATTTGACTTTAAATCTTGTGTCTATTTAATTGAAGAGAGAGGTGTCGCAGCATTAAAATGTTACGTATATGCTAGAAGTGTGGAATGTTATTAGCGTATGTCTCAGAATTGACTAAAATTATGTGATCACTAGAGCTACGTCAACACGTGAAGCCTACATCGAAGTAGCTTATTTCGATGAATAATGTCTACACGTCCTCCAGGGCTGGCAACGTCGACGTTGCGCAGCACCACATCGAAATAGGCGCTGCGAGGGAACGTCTACACGCCAAAGTAGCACACATCGAAATAAGGGTGCCAGGCACAGCTGCAGACAGGGTCACAGGGCGGACTCAACAGTAAGCCGCTCCCTTAAAGGGCCCCTCCCAGACACACTTGCACTAAACAACACAAGATCCACAGAGCCGACAACTGGTTGCAGACTCTGTGCATGCAGCATGGATCCCCAGCTGCAGCAGCAGCCAGAAGCCCTGGGCTAAGGGCTGCTGCACACGGTGAACATAGAGCCCCGCAGGGGCTGGAGAGAGAGCGTCTCTCAACCCCTCAGCTGATGGCCACCATGGCGGACCCCGCTATTTCGATGTTGCGGGACGCAGATCGTCTACACGTGCCCTACTTCGACGTTCAACTTCGAAGTAGGGCACTATTCCCATCCCCTCATGGGGTTAGCGGCTTTGACGTCTCGCCGCCTAACGTTGATGTTAACATCGAAATAGCGCCCAACACGTGTAGCCATGACAGGCGCTATTTCGAAGTTAGTGCCGCTACTTCGAAGTAGCGTGCACGTGTAGACACGGCTTCGATGAAAAAGACATTGTGTTGTGCTTTGACTCATTTTGGGAGTGGGGAAAAAGGAAGCATTCTTTGCCGAAATATCCATAGGTATGAAATTGGGGTACGGTATGAACTGCACATATATGTAAGGAACTAGGAGTGACACATTTCTGTAACAAAACTAACTTTCAAAAAAAGCATATCGCTACCGTTGAGTCTGGATCCTGGAATGCTCAGTTACCTAGTGATATGTTCAGTCTTCCTTTAAACAGAAATTATACTTGAATACTGTGGAAGAAGAGCATGATCAGGAGGGAATTTAATTGCACGCAAGGGCACCACAGATACAGAAGACCTCCTTTGACAATCTTATCAGTGTGGATGAAAAACAACTTTTATTAAAGTTCATTTGCAGATGCTGTGGTCTTTCATGAAATTTCTGAATATAGGCAAGATTCTTTGCTATAACTTGGCCTTAGGCTATTGAAACACTTAATGGATAAGTAAGAGAGGACCTACCAATTTCTAAATATTTTCCAAATGTAGTAGCTGTCTTACTATGAACAGTTGCCTTGTCAAATATTTTTCACTTACGTCTCCTTCTCTTTGACCACGGTTACACTAGTGAATTTTGTTGACAAAACTGGTGGAATGTCTACATACAAAATGTGCTTAGTTGACATTTTGTCAGCCAACCTTGGCACTTTTGCTGGCAGCGTTTTGCCTCTCAGCCATGAGGCATAATGCTGCTGTCAACAGATTGTCAACAAAAAAGCTGTGTGGACCTTCTGGGGGGTGGCTTCTCTCGACAGATGGGGCATACAGAACAGTAGGCAGCCCTGTCTGTTGTACTTATGGGTGCCTGTTTTGTTGAGAGAGCATCTGGGCAGTCCAGCTGCTCTGTCAGCAGAGCTGAGTGCTCTTCTGTTTGGGTTTTGTGTGTGGCTGCTCTCTGTCAGGAAATCTTTCAAAAGTGACTTCTGTCAACAGAGCTCTGTAATATAACCATAGCCATTGTGAAATTTTTGTCCATAAATGTAATATGAAAAGGCTCCTGCCCTTTTCTCTGAGGTCTGTTAAAACTGTTAGAAAGTACACCCAACTTTGTTTCATTTCATATTGACTTAGTAGGTTTGCTTTGAATGTAGGGAAGGATGACTAAATAACTGGCTGACCTTCCTTACACTTTCGTTATCTAGAACTTGAATGCAATTCCAAGTCTTGTGGAGTAGCTGGCTTTCTGATCTGTGTCCATTAAAGATATTTTCTAGGCCCCCATGTGGTCTTTGCACACTTTTCCCAAAATGATGTTATTTAGATTCAGTGGTCAGACCAGAAACCGAAGTTGTCTTAACAGGGTTAGAGTCTTTTTCTGTGTTCGTCACTCAAACTCTGTTGTTCCTAAAAATTTATTTCTGGAGGTCTCTCTTGCTCTCTGATCAGTTTCTCACTATCTCTTGCAAACTGTTAGTTTTTCATTTTACAATCCAGTAACTGTCCTTAACAGTTTAGAATAATCATACAGAAACCCATACAGTCCTACTCCATGTAATTCAGAATTACCTCTCCAAACAAAATTTTCAGTTACAGCTAAGCCCCAGATCATACAGTGCTGCCTTTCTACTCTGAATCATGGGTCTTCAGTTTCCGTTCAGATGTACTCATGTAACTAGTGGTTTGATGGGGGCCCAGGTTCTTCTTCAGTCTCATTGTGGAGAAGAAATGAAATACCTCTCTGATCTGGCCTTGGATGTGACAGAGATAAGCAGTACCGCTCTAAGTGCAAGGTTGGGAGTAAAGGGTACTACTCTTAAGCCCACAGAGTCCTCACTTATGGCTTTCCGGGAAAGTGAAGTGCATTTTTATAATTACAAGGACAAATCTCTATCCAAGTCTGTTCAGAAGATATTTGTCCCTGGTCCCATCCTTTGGGAGGGAGCATCTGCTTTATGGATCCTCAGAGCTTGAGACCTCTGAAAATCCCCCAACAAGAAGGTTGTAAATGTGAAAGAAGGCAGCTAAGTCAATACCATTGGTGGCTCCAATTCCCAAGCACGAGTATTAACATCTTTTGGCTCTATCTAAGGATATGTTTACACAGAAAGGAAAAAAAAACTGTCTTGTCTGTGCTAGCTGACTCATGCTTGTGGGGCTCAAGCTATCGGACTGTTTCATTTTTGTGCAGTCTTCTATGCTGAGGCTTGGGGACCCTCCCACCTCAAAAGCATTCCTTAATTTCTTTGCACAGTCATACCCTGAGAGTCTGAGAAACAATATTTTGTCCTTGATAAAGGAGCCAAATTTCTTTTTTCCCCATCCAGTGCCCAACTCACTAGCGGTGTAAGCAGTCACGGAGAAACCAAGATGAGAACATCAGGAAAATCACCCCAGGTGACAAACGCTCAAAGAAGTTGAATCTTTTGGGAAGAAAGCCCCCCCCCCCCCCCCCATCCACTCGTCGACCCTAAAATTCTGTATCACTGACTTTCAGGTCTCATTAGCAAAATATGTTTTAACACTTACTCCAGGCTGGTGAACTTTAAAGACAAGTTTCCCCTGAGGATAGAGTTCAGTTTCAAGCCTTTATGGAGGAAGCTGAACCAGTGCTGGGAAAAGCATCATTGTAAGCTGATATGGATACAGCAGACACAATATATCAAAGGATAGCCACTGGCATAGTCACAAAGCATACAAAATAAGCCTTGGCTTCATTCGTCAGGGTTCCTGATATTAACTTGCCTTTTGACAGTCACATTTGTTTACTGAGAAGATAAATGAGGCCCTAAACTCATTGGAAGTGTCTGCTCTCTGGCAATTTGTATCCCAACTCCAAAGAGAGAATACTGTAGGCAGATATATAAATGTGGCTGCCCTCTACCCAAACATGCTTCATCTGTGTTTAGCAGTGCCTCTTCATAAATGACAGAGCACTCAATGCCTCAGTTTTCAGTTCACTCTGCTGCCACATTTGTCCATCCCCTGCCACCTATCCAGGACAGCCTTTGCTGCATCTGCTGAGAGCTACCAGCCATTGCTGATGACAGCCACATCTTTCCCCCTCATCACTGGGGGGTCATCTCTCACTTTTCCCCAACAGTTGGATTCTCAACACACACAGTTGTTTGGAAATTATCTATCCATGTTATCCATTAAATTTCTTTCCCATCCTTTCCCACAAACCACCTTTCTGGCCTCTTCAGGGATGATTCTCATGAAGAGAACTTTCCAAAGAAAGATTTTAGTTTTAGTGAGCGGTCTCATAGCACGTTACTCATAGACCAAAGACTATGGTCATTGTTCCTTTCTCTTTTGCATTACATGATATCATGAACTTGTGACCTCATTTCACTAGGCCTGACCTCTGTTTACTCATCAGATAAGGACCGCATGAGTATCAGAAGGATTGTTCCTACTAGCATTATTGCCTCTCATACTTGCTAATGGAACTCATTTCAAGTAAGAATAGACATCCTCTTCAGTGCTCACACCCTAGTCTGCAGTTATGGATACATCTTTTCAGAGTGGGGTGCTTACCTGAACAACTATACTATATTGTGCACCTGGCTCCACAGGAGGCCATATGGTACATCAACTTGCTGGGACTAAGAGGAGTCTGCCTGGCATGCAGGGCTTTTCTCTCATTCACTCAGTCTCTCCATGTCCAAGTAATGTCAGAAAAAGGTTTTGTACATTTAACAAGCAAGATAGACAGAGCGAGATCCCTTCACCTCTGCACAAAAGCACTCACGCTTTGGAACTGGTGAATCAGGAACCACATTACTATTTTAGCAACAAACATTCTGGGTATTCAAAATTCTGTATCTGACAACTGAAGCAGTTAGTTCTCTGCAGGTCGTGAGTATAAAATAGTTTCTATCCTGAGTGAGATACTCAGGTAGTGGTGAGTACCCCAATGACATTGTGTTAATCAAAGTGAAGAAGAAACTGCCTCTTTATTTTTCCAGAGCAGCTGTGAGAGACAACTCTCAGGGCAATATTCTCCTATTGTACCAAACAGATTGATTAAGTTACGCATTTTTGCTCCCTCCACTGCTGCCATAGGTCTTTGGAATGGTCCTTCAAGACCAAAGCCAGAGTCATTAATTAGTATCCAGTTGGCCCAGACATTTTTCATTCCCAGCCCTTTGGAGAATGTCAAGTAGTCCTCATGGCTGGATCTGGCCCTTCCCAGATATCCTTACTCAGAAAGGCAGCAAAATCAGACAGCTCGGTGGCCTGGTGTTTGCTTGGGAGACAGATATAGCATCCTCTTTCTCAACCGTTATCCCAGCCATTTTTATTCAAAACAGGAAGGATTCAACCAGGAGCTGCTATGGAGCAAAATTGATAGATTTTGCTTCCTGAGCGCAGCATAATCAGCCTCCCTCAGATTTTGCTCGTATCTTAGTTGTTTTAGATTATCTTCTGCTTTTCAAAATTGGTCTCTCTATTAGCTCTTTCTGTTTTCATTTTCCAGTTTGTAGTTCCTTTCTTTCCCCAGTAGGTGGGTGCTTAATTTCTTTCTCACCCTACAACACTTATGTTCATGGAGGGCCTGGTCAGAGCCAGTGTTCTTTCATTTTCTCTCTCCCTCTCCTTCTCTTTTATTTTTTTTTTTTAAATGTCCCTGTATGGAATGTGTGACACACCATGCCCATATTGGAGCACATTAAAAAATTCATTCCGTGTGGGGGGTGGGGCCAGCTGGATCAGAGTGTGGGAGGGGCTTAGCCTATGCATTCATTACTTCATACCTGCATGGCTAAGTCATGTAATATGGCTCATCTCTGTTCATTTTTTAAGCCCTCTGTCTTTATTTAGTCCCTGCTCAATCACAAATTCATTAACTGATTCCAAAGTACTGGCAACTCGGTCATAACTTCATTCACTCACTGTTAACCCCTTTGTCAGTTTGGTTTTCCTTCTCTTTTCCCTCACTCAATTTATCAGATCTCTTTACAGGCTCACTAAATCTGTTCCTGTACAGTTGTGGCTCTTTAAAGTTGTGCAGCTGTCTCAACTCTTTTTCCATTGTTTGGCCATCTCATAGTTCATGGATGCCACTTGATGTCTTTTCCCCAGTCAGGTCTCAGATCTTCCTTTCATAGCAGGTGTTTCATGTGCACTTCATTTGCAGCATTGCATCTGTCCCCTTGATTGTTGAGGGACTGAGGGTTCTTTGTCTAGGGAGGGGCCAGGTAAGATGCCAGGTATCTTCTGTGTCCTCTGTGCCTGGAGAATGTAATTCCAGAACTGGGTGAGAGCAGTTGGAAACTTTAGGGCAGTATCATTGCCAAGATGCACATTGCCAACTATTCTGTGCCAGGTCTTAGCCAATCAGGAGATGAGAAGAATCAGGCCTTGGTCCAGAAGAGTGGAGGCTTGGTGGAACTGATCATCATTTCTGATTCACTGTATACATAAGTTAGGGTGGAATCAAGGAAGAGTCAGGAACTCTGAGGATTCAGGAGGTGTCACTGAGGGTGTACTTTACTCACTGACCTCCTGAGGTGAGTTAGTGAGAAAAGATCTCAGGCCCAAATTTGCGACAGATTCTCCCATGCTACTGGCACCGCATAAGAGCTACTACATTCAGTTCATGTTGGAAAATGCCCTTTAAAATTTTTTAGTTAATGATGAAATCCTGATGCCATCAAAGGCAATTGTATTTACTGTTAGTCCCATCATCAGAATTCAAATGGACCAAGATTTGATTTACACATTTGCTGTGTAATTTGTAGTTTTGTATCTTGACACTTTCATATGTTCTTTTTTCCTTTCATGTTTATATATTTCTATTAATGTAATCCTTAGAATTTATGTATGGGACCCTGAAACACTTTATAAAAGAGACTTCTTTGTTGCCTGGAACGTTGTAAAGTTGTAGTAAAAATGTGCTTTGGCCCTGCTATTTATTATTATTTAACATTAATATTCTGTGTTTTGTTGAACTAACGTAGTTCATTAGCTTAGAAAGCATTTGAAATCTGTTGATTTTCAGGACATCTGCTATATTTAAAGAACAATTTCAAGCTTATTGGATCACTGGATGTCCTTGCTCAGTTAAAAAAAAAAAAAAAAAAAAGTACACTAACACCACAGTTCAAAGTAGTGTAAAGTTGAGAGTGTAAATATGTAGTTATTTTATTCATTTTGCTTCTGGTTCATTTGGGCATGGGTTTTTTACTTTTAGATTTTTTTGAAGTTGCTGAATTTCTTGTAGTTTAATTTTCAAATTAATTCAGACTTTTTTTTTCCAATTTTCACTTCTCTCAGAGAAAAATATGCAATGATGTTTGATGAACCAGTTCTCTTGCAAGCTGGCTGGTGGTATGTAGCCTGGGCACGAGTGTCAGGCCCTAGCAGTGATTGTGGATCTCATGGACAGGCCTCTATTACAACAGATGATGGGTAATTTTATTTTTGTCTGCCTTATGTATTTGTGCAAAAGAAACCATCTTATATTACTTGAATTAACGTTGCCTTTTCTTTCAGTGTTGTTTTCCAGTTTAAGAGTTCCAAGAAATCAAATAATGGCACCGATGTTAATGCAGGTCAGATCCCTCAATTACTATACAGGTAATATTTCCATCCATTTTTGGCTTAGACTGTGGAAATGTGTTTTGTCAAGGAAAGTGCTGTAAAAATAAGCCTACAATGCCTGATAGGACTGTTTTATTGAGTTAAGAAACTGATGGAAAAATTAAGGTATAGCAGAAAAAATACAAAGGAAAGTATGTGTTAATCCAAAGTTAATTTTCTTAGGATATAACGTAGTCTCTGCTGCTGCTCTGGATTCCACAGTGCCTGGAAGGGCTGTCAACCTTCAAAAAGATATTGCGGCAGCACTGAATAATTTTGTTTGGGTATTGTTTTTTCTCTTCTTTCCAATCATGTTATCTAGAGCTATCTGTTTCAACCCCCAGTTCTTTTGAGCTGCTTTGGCCCAGATTCTGATAGACCATATGTACAGAGTATCAGATGGGTAGCTCTCTTAGTCTGTATCCTCACAAACAATGAGAAATCCTGTGGCACCTTAGAGACTAACAGATATATTGGAGCATAACTGTTTGTGTGCAGACACTCACTTATTCGGATGCATACATGTGTACAGAGATGATTGAACCCCAAGTACGTTGCATCTGGAGGTCAAAACACTAGTGGCCTTCCCCAACTTTTGGAGACTGTCATAAGCATGGAGAAGGCTTTGGCCTCCTAGAATTCCAGTAAGATTAT
This sequence comes from Carettochelys insculpta, assembly GCF_033958435.1. Lineage (NCBI taxonomy): Eukaryota > Metazoa > Chordata > Testudines > Carettochelyidae > Carettochelys > Carettochelys insculpta. Next base: position 88,585,483 of record NC_134137.1, on the reverse strand, counting down.
GGTTACCTCTGTTTCACTAAGCCTTGGAGGTTTCCAGGACTCCTTTCTCAAACTCAAGTTTCCCGATTTCCCTTGCCCATTATTTTGAGTCTCCTCACAGTTCAGTGTATTCCTCTCCATATTTCTTCCTATAATACTTCCTTTTTGAAACATGTCACGAAATGCTCCAGTACATGAACTTGCTAACCAGGAGAGTTTTTGACTGATGTGTACTACTTAAAACATTTCCTGTGATAGAGTATTGGTGGCACATGAACTAAGCTTGGAAAACTCATCTTGTACCCAGAGGTATGGTTCATCTTTCTGGGTTTTTGCTGCCAGCAACACAGATTTCTGCCCGGAACTGGTGACATTTGACAATTTTGCAAAAAACCCACACATTTTTCAAAGTTTATGGACAACCTTTTATTCTTTTATGTAAGCTTTAAGGAGCTTGTATTTTGCATGTTATCATGTATTGTACCTTCACTGTAGAGATAAAAGTCCCAAAACATATTAGAATTACATCTTTTTTGTTCATTTTGTACATATGTACATGTGTTAAATTGGATATAAATTAGATTGATATGTTTATATCAAAATTACCATTTTTGTTCAGTGAACACTTTGTGCATTATCAAGCTATGTCTTGTGGTCTTGAACACTAATGCTGTCCTATGCAGAAGTGCCACTGGATTAAAAAAGAGAGTTTCTGGAATATTTCAAAGGCCAGTCATGCATGCATGGGTAATTATAATTTAAAACCACCTGTCATGCAGATTGGAGAAACAAAAATGTGCAAATGGAGAAGCTTTAGTTTAGGAATTCATTCCTTGTAACACCAGCAGTGTCCCTTTGTTCTCAAGCAGGAAATAAATGGAAAAACAACCTAATGGAGTGAGATTAGTTCATGCCATCTGTAAATATCAGCATTTTAATGAATGAGCACAGAGCAGACATTAGGAACCTGAATAAACATAAACCTGTCAGTGAGCATTTCAGTGGAGTGGGCCATTCTGTTAAAGACCTGAGAATATGCATTCTACAGCAAAGAGACTTAAACAGCAGATACAAAGGCAGATGTGTGAACTGGGGTTTATACTCTGATTCGGTACAGTAACACTTGGCCTCAATAGGGATAGCAATTATCTCATGCATTTACAAGGACTGTTTCCCTTCCTTTGGTATTTGTAATGATCTCAGGCAGGACACTTAGTGTCTAGTACCTCCTACCACACCCTCCCTCTTTTCAGTTCTGTGTTTCTGATTTGTCAGTTTTTTATTTCAATTTTTTTTTTTGGACCTCTGTTATGTAACTGTTGGTCTGTACTGGAAATGCTGTATCTCCAGATCTGAAGAAGTGAGTCTGCCCCACAAAAGCTCATCACCTAATAAATTATTTTGGTAGCCTTTGAAATGCTACATGGCTGCTGGTTGCTTTTGTTAGAATACAGACTAGCATGGCTACCTGTCTGTTACTCTTCTGCTGAGTAACTTTGCCTTTGCCGTAAATCCTGTAGGGTAACAGATTTGATTTGTTTTGGGCTGAAGGGACTACAGGGGATTAAATCCAGAGTGGAGAGGAAGGTGTTCACAGATAATATATTACTTGATGGCTTTCCTCTCATAAACCACCAGGTTTCAAATTCCGATTCCTTTACTGCAGGGATGAATAACCTTTTTGGGGTTGGGGACCACTGACCCACAGAAGAATCAGTTAGTGGCCACATGCAAGTGAGAAGGAAAAAAAACAAAACAAAACAAAACAAAAGCCTCGTGGGTGTGGCCCACAACTGAGGAGCAGAAAAAGACACTTATGCAACTTGGGCTGCCAGGGTTCCCTAGCCCTTCAGCTTCATGGTGGTGGGTGGCACCTAGGCTCAGACTTTCCACTGCTGCTACCACATCAGGGCTCTTTCCCCACTCTGGCGCTCCAAGTTCAGAAAGTGGGGGCTTGCAAAAACTTACAAGCACCTTGCCTGTACAAAGACTTTACTTTAAAACTTCCCAAGGTCGCAGATCCCCTGGAGGGTAGAGCTGCTACTACCCCAATCTTAGGAAACGCCTTTATCCCAGGTAGGCACACTGGGGAATGTCTCCCTGCAGGGTAAACTCCAGCTCCATTCTCTCCTGGCAGAGGGCTTGAGAGCAAAGGGAGCTGTAACTTGATATCTAGCCTAAGGCACGTGCACAGACTGGTCATTTGCTTAAAAAAATGAAAAGAGTAATTTATTCAGAAAACAAGAGAAAATAAATCATGGTCTTGCAACACAGAGAATCCTTCCCTGTAGCTTAAAAGTTACAGGGGAAAAAATCAAGCCATTAACCAAAGCAACAGTCAACAGGATAGTCTATCCACACAAAATTCAAAATAACCATAACCTGATCATGTCTAACTTCATATTTCCGTTCTGCTTAAATATCTATGGCTGATTTTGAGACAGTCAGGATATTTGTTGGATTTAGTCCAGCTGCCTGGCAGACATTCCCCTCTCTCACTTTTCCCTGTGCCTCAGCCAGCAGACAAAGACCCCTTCAGCTGCAATTGTTGTTAGACCAAAAAAGCTTCTCTTCCTTCCGTTGACTTGCCTGGCCAATCCCTGCCGAGAGATGTCTCTGTTAAGAGTTAACCCTTTCCTTGCATTCATTTATGACAAAGACACTCATGCAACTTGGGCTGTCAGGGTTTCCCTAGCACTCCAGCCTCGTGGTGGGGAGTGGCACCAAGTCTCAGGCCTTCCCACCCAGGGTCAGGTTCTTTTTTGGTGTCCCAGGGCTAATAGATTTTGTGGGGTCCTTTTGGCTGTGGGGTGTGGCAAAATAAAGGATTCAATGTCTGGGAAGGGGGCTGCCAGGGAACCGACTGGTGGTTGGAGGTCAGGGTGTGGGCTGATGGTAGGGAGCAGTAGTGGGGTGGGAATGTGAGGTCTATGCAGAAGCAGGTTGAGGGTGCAGGGTTTGGGAAGGAGGGAAGCTGCAGGAGCTGGCTGGAGATTGGGGCATGGGCAGGAGGGCTTCCTAAGTCATAATTTCTTTGTCTCAGTTTTTCTTCTACTTTTTGTGTGATACTACTTTGGGGCTCTGTCTCAGTAGTCATGAATGTAGATCACAAGTGCACTCTGCCAGAGAATGAGACAACATTATAATTTGGGTCACATAGGAGCATATGTATGAATTCCTAGTTCCCTGTGTTTCTTCATCTTTCACAACAAATGTATCCTGAGTTGAGCTGATCTTTGGAAGTTTCTCTGCGGGTCATGTGCCTACTCCTGTATTTTTCTACGTTCTGAAGCCCAGCAGAAAAGCTTTTCAATAAAGAAAACAGAAAAATTCATTAGTATTTGCTTGTAGTTGAGGCCTCCTTCCCAACAGTGCAGAATCCAAATAAGATTAATTTACAAATAGGACATGATTGTTGTGTTATCCAAAAATATGCCACATAATACAATGAGTACAATGAGTTAGTGCATTAATTTCAGATTTGAATTGAATCATATATCTCATGAGTTCAGTAGTCTTATCTTACTCGTTTGTTGCCACAACAACTTCAGTCATTTGGGTACAATTCATATTATTTTACAGTCAATTTAGAAGGACAGTAACAGCAGAAGAATTGTTACTTAAAATGAAGTGACTAAACAGCTCTGATAACATTAGGCTGTCTTTCTACTGCACCATCTCTAACCAGTAGATTAAAGAAAGCATACTTAAAAACATAATCATGGTTTCTTATCTGAGTCCTTTACTTCTGCTTTCAGGCTGCCAACAAGTGATGGCAGTGCATCAAAAGGAAAACAGCAAACAAGCGAGCCTGTGCATATTTTAAGGAGGTCATTTGCAAGAACTGTGTCAGTGGTGAGTATCAAAAGTTAGTTTTCATTTTCTGTCTTCATTTCTGATTGTAAAATTAAAAGAATTTAAAGGAAAAACAGTAATTTTTATTGTATTTTTAGCTACAACTTAACAGTTTCTGTATGCTGAGAGCCAAGTAGATGTATTAGGCCACGTCCATAGTAGAGGAAAACAGATTTAAGTTACACAACTACAGCTGTGAGAATTGTGTAGCTTTGAAGTTGACATACCTTAAATCATCCCTCTTAATTAACAGGAATTTTTCACTTACCAGCACCCTCCTTAGCCATCCAATGTGCTGGATTAAAAAACTTTTAATGTAAATAAATTAGGGCTATTTTCTGTGTTGATCACTTGAATATTTTATGTATGATAAAGAGGCTTAGCTTCTGTTTTCAGTTTCCACTCACAAGACATTGTTCTATATAGTGCTGGCTGTTTGGGAAATCGGAAAAGGGAGGTATTTGAATGACCTCTTGCATTCCAGTTTTTCTTTTCTCACCCACAAATTGAAAGTACTCTGTTGGAGTGGTTAGTAAAGTTTAATGTATGTTGATATATATTGATGTAAGAGGTTTTTTTATATTGCAGGAGGAGGTAAGATCAAATTTCTAAAGAAGATTTAAAACTAATTTAACCGGACTTATTTCTTTTTGGCCTAAATTTGCTTTCTGTATCCCTCATGTCTTGAAATAGGAATGCTTTGAGTCATTGTTGAGCATTCTTCATTGGAGCTGGACAACTTTAGTGCTAGGAGTTGAAGAGCTTCGTGGCTTGAAAGGATTCCAGTATACAGCTACCCTTCTTGATCTAGAGAGACTACGTTTTGTGGGCACTTGTTGTCTGAGGTTGCTGAGGGTATACACATGTGAGATATACCCTATGTCAGGTAGTATATTTTGATCTAATGTATATGTTTTATGTTTATCAACTGATAAGTAACATACAATATGGAGACAGTTTACATAATAAGCTAAATTTTCAAATAATTTTAGCATCTGTATTGAGTCTGAAATATTTCTATTTGCCGCAAGTTAATATAGTAGAGAGAGTGCAAAAATTTCCTATTTCTTAATGCAGTGCTTTTTTTTTTATGTTGGTACTTGCTAGTACTGAGTACCAGCACCTCAGCAGCCTCAGCCATGGGATTGGTGGGGGAATGGGCAGGGGACCACAGGAAGCTGGCTGAGCACTATTCCTCTTTTTTTATTTATTAAAAAAAAAAATAAGCTGTCTGATTGCATCAGTTAAGTGTCCAATAGAACATGTAATGCACATATTTGTTTAACCTCCTAATTATGTTGAAATATAGGTCAGTACTTAGACTGCTATGTCTCCAAGACTGCGCTGTGTTTTGTCATCCAGTCTCTGTCCCTGATATTTGCTTTGCTGGTAAACTTAATTAAAATTTGAAAACAAGTCTTTTTTGCTGTTTTCATACCTGCAAGTTAAGTACATCTTTATTAAAATTTAATAATGTCTTTATAGTCTTGTTTTATTTTGTTAGGATATAAGACTGAAAAAATTCAAGCTGTTACCATTTATGCATATTTCACCTTGCTTAGTTTTATTTGTTTTGCTTTGTATTAGTGTATACAATTGAACAGTTTTTAATTTTTATGTTTATATGCATAAGTAGTATTTTTAACTTTCTGTATAACTATTATGTTTAGCTACTCTTTGTAGTGTGCATTTTGGTACACAAGAATAAATGCAGATATTTTGTTAATTGTAAATTTAACACACTGCTTGTTGTCATCTTCTAGCTACTGCTAAGGCTGTTGTGGAAGAAACTAGCAAATTGGCAGAGTGCGTTGGGAAAACACGAACCTTACTGAGAAAAATTCTATCTGAAGGAGTCAGTCACTGTATGGTGAAGTTGGATAATGACCCCCAAGGCTATCTCAGTCAGCCCCTGAGTCTTCTAGAAGCAGTACTTCAGGAATGTCATAACACTTTCACAGCCTGCTTTCACTCTTTCTGCCCAACACCAGCCCTACAGTGGGCATGTCTCTGTGACTTGCTGAATTGTTTAGATCAGGTATACACTAAACATCACTGAACAGTGGTTCTTATAATGCTATATTTTGCTCTAAAGAAACAGATTCCTAGTTTATGGTCTTTTTCACTTATTTTTTTGTTAGATGAATTTTTAACCCAGCTTTTACAGCTTGAGTTGTGCTATTTACTTCTGTACATGTTTCACATTTGCCTTTAAATATTTGTTTTAAAAGAAAAATATTTTAACTTAAATCTCAAAATTATGGTTAATGAAGTGATGGTCCCTATGGATTGCAAATGTGGGTGTACATGTGTGCCATGCACTGGCCCAATTTTGTAGCAGTTCCCATTGATCTGCATGTGTGTTGTGCTCATGTCTCCAGCCAAGACAATAAGAGGCCATTAGGGTTCATGTCAACCCAGTTCCCTTTTACTGCCGTATGGCCAGCTGCAGAATCCCTATTCCTCTGCACGCAGCCTAGCTAACATAGTTGTTGGTCAGTTTTTCATTCTTCTTCATAGCTGTAGTTAGATTTTCCCTTGTTTTTGTAATATATTAGAGTTGCTGCTAGTTAGGTTTGCTTCCACACTGGGGAAATCCCCCATCCAAATGATGGCTGTACTGTCTGAGGGAAGCCTATATCATCGCCTGCTGCACTGTTTGCCATTTGTTCCTGCCCCAAATGCAGGAAGCCAGGGAACTTAATCTTAGATGGTTTCTAGTGGAAAAGACTATCTGCTCTTGTGTGCATTTGGAATTCCAAGTACTACTACGTGCGGGAACCGACTGCCTAAGCAGTAATTTTGCTGGAAAGGACCTGGGGATTACAGTGGATAAGAAGATGGGTATGAGTCAACAGTGTGCCCTTCTAGCCAAGAACACCAAGGGCATACTAGAGTGCACTAGTAGGAGAATTGCCAGCAGATCTTAAGGAAGTGATTATTCCCCTTTACTCAACATTGATGAGTCTACATCTGGAGTACTGTAGTCCTGTAGCACTTTGAAGACTAATAAAATATTAAATAATGAGTTTTCATGGGACAGACCTGCTTCTTCAGTTTTCCAGTTCTGAAGAAGTACGTCTGTCCCACAAAGCTCCTTACCTAATAAATTATTTTGATAGTCTTCAAAGTGCTACAGGACTGTGGTTTTTGTTTTGTGAAGGTACAGACTAACACAGCTACCTCTCTGTGACTGGAGTATTGTGTCCAAGTTTCCACAGAAGGATGTGGATGTACTAGAGAGTCCAGCATAGGGTGACAAAAATGATTAGGGTGCTGCAGCACCTAACTTATGAGGAGAGGCTTAGGGATTTGGATTTATTTAGTCTACAGAAGAGAAAGGGGGCTTGGAGGATTTGATAGGATCCTTCAGCTACCTAAAGGGAGGTTCCAAAGAGGATGGAGTGAGCCTGATTTCAGTGATGACAGAACATGGAATACTAATCTCAGGTTGTTGGACCAGTAGCACCCTCTTCTCCATGCTCAGTCCTTTATCATTTTGACTGGGCTTGGAGTCAATACTGCAAGTGTTTTGGAGATCATCCATACAAGGCATACCATCTGCTTTTCACATCCACCAGTGATGCCTCCCTTTCTTATCCCTCTTCAGAGATCCATATCACAAGAGCTTGATAGAAACAGAAGTAGATATACTCTTATATATAGAGGATCAGGTCCATCGTTTATACTGAGCTCTTCAATAAAAAGAGCTCATCTTCTGTGTTCTCTGTGTTATGCCTATGGGTGGTATTAAAACTAATGAATATTTGCAGGCACCTTGAATAAAAAAATACAAAAGTGGACTTTATGTGTAAATTTCTCAGCATGCAGATCAGTGTGGAAGGAAAAATGAAAAGCTATGCATTAACGTAATTCATGAAAAAATAGCTGTAAATAAAACTGAAATTTTGAAGCCTGATAAGGCAAAATTTTATACTTAAGTTTGTTGCTCAGGTGTGGACTTAATGATTTTGAACGTAAAAGTTTTATAATTTGATAATATTGTAAATGTGGGCATTTAAAATAACATTTGAGATAAATGTTAATAAACTTAAATTTAAAAACTGTTTGAGGTCCAAAGAGCAAAGGTAATGTAAAATGTGCAAGAGACGCTTATGCTTTGCTATTTACATCAAATTTTTAAAGTAGTTTTAATCATTGCCGGCAGCCAGCGGTAAACCCTGGTAAATTGCATCTGTCTAGTAAGCTGCATATTGGCCAGCCCTGATATAGAAGCTTCTTCTACAAAACATAATAATTAGTTTTAGTGACACAGTAACCTGAATGTTACTAGGAGAAAAGAAACTACAGTGAGAATAGAAGGAATATTCATTAGTTAAAGAACAGGACTAGGAGGGAAGAAGGTCTGGGTTCACTGAGCAGTTTTGCCTCAAGTATATCCTGTGACACCTTGGACAAGTTATTTTGTCTCTCTGTTTTTGGTTTCCGTATGTGAAAAGGGGATAATAGCACTTTCCTACTTCACAGAGGCATTGTGATGTTCTCAAGTACTCTGGTGATGGGAACCATATAAGTATGTAAGGTAGAATGCACAAATTAATACTACAATTTGAAAATCTATACTTCACTTACTACTTGTTCAATATTTTCTTTTCTTTTGTTTTTTAAGGACATTCAGGAAGCAAACTTCAAAACATCAAGTAGCCGGCTTCTTGCAGCTGTAATGTCAGCTCTGTGTCATAGTTCCGTGAAGCTGATCTCTATTTTTCCTATTACTTATGATGGGGAGGTATTGCTGCGATCCATGGTCAAACAAGTCAGCACTGAGAATGACTCTGCACTGGCCCACCGTTTCCCTCTCTTGGTAGCTCATATGGAAAAACTCAGTCAGGTTAGGAAACATTCTTTTAGATGAATCTTCAGACAGTTGTTCTGAACCGGAGAGAAAATTAATTTTTCAAAAGTATGAGCAAAAGTAACTTCGTCTTTTGAGTATATTGGGGAAAATACCGTTTTGTCACTTAATTTTCCTGCTTATTTTTCATTTGTAATTTCAGCTTTCTGTTGACTTTGCACATATAACTACATAAGCGGAGCAAGGCTTTTTTAGTGTGTCATCAATCAGATTGATGAGTTTTAATGAGTGATCACATGCTACTTTTGGATCATAAATGAGGCAGGGGTGAACAGTGTTTGAGACTGGTACCTGGGAGATCCCAGCATTGTTCAGTGACTTGTCCACAGTAAATGAGGCAGAAGACCACACATAAGCAATGTTTTAAAAAAAAACAGAAACAAACCCCACACACAAGTGTTAGCCAATTTCCAGGTGCCAGCTAAAGGTTTGGTGAGGCAAAGTGTGTGATGCCACACCAGTAGCCACGCTAAGCAGCCAGGACAGGCTGGGTTCTTTTGTTTGCATTCAGTTCAGGTACAGCAGCAAGAGGAATTCAGTTAGAGGCTTAACAATTACTTGTTTGTTTATACAAAGACAGACAACAGTTCAACTTACAGGTGATTAAAGTACAAAAATTATGAATTTTGCTATAACTTTGGTAGCGGTTAATAGGAAAAACCGCCAGCAGCAGTTCTGCATACAGAAACGGCCACTGCGAGTAAAAGGGGGTTTTTTTTAGATGACCAACCAATTTATGAATGAAACCAAGATGGCCGCCCAGTTTGAGTGACAAGATAATGATATTCCTGCAGTTCTATTCAAAAGGTAATGGCTGACCGCATTTCCCTAATAGAACTAAATGGTAAATGCATTTTACAGATATGGTAAGGGCCTCCCGCGGTTTGAGTGACAGGCTAATGGTTTTTAGCAGTTTATAGCCAGAAACAGTTAGTAACTGCGGTTTTTAAAGGGGAAACAACACAATTCAACTTAAGAAAAGTATTAAACAAACTAGCTAGCTTAAACTAATACAATTAATGTGTACGCAAGAAAAGGCACATTGCAGGTGTGATTTTCACCCCTGCCTCTTAGACCTGGTGTAACCAGAGTCTTTCCCTCAATTCCTATAGGAAAGAAGTATAATACTGGTGCAATTCTTACCCCTGCCTCCTAGACCTGGCATGACCAGAGTCTTCCTCTCAATCCCTCGGGAAGAAGGATATACGAACCAGGCGTCCCCAGTCTCAGGAGTCAATACCGGAACTGGCCAGCAGGTGTAGGTGATTGGAGCTCAAATGGGGTGGGCTGCCAAACCCTTCTTTATACCCCTGCACCTGTGAATTGTGGGCAATTAGGCACCTTTGGGAGGTGATGGGCGGAGCTTCCTCCTTTTCCTGGGGTGATGATCAGGCGTGTCAATTACCGATACTAGCCAGAAGGGTGGCCGTTAGCTAGCCCATTCACTGTCTGGTTTCTGTGTGAGAGAGTCTGGGTGAGACAGCACACCTGCGTTCCCAGAGCATCTCTGGGAACAGAGAGGGAGACAGCCTCCACTATGGAGGTTTCAAATTAATCTCATTTACCACTTGTCTTTGGTGTAAGAAATGTGTCTGCATCACAAAAATAGTGACTGAAAAGGAGAAAAAAATTTTATGCTTGTTGTGAACTCTGTATTTAGGAAGATCTGCCAGAAGTTAAAAAGGAAGGTTAAACCCATGTTCATGCAACAGTTTTTCATAAAAGGTGCTGATGACTTCTGTATAAAAAAAGACTATTTGAAAGAACGTGATTCTTGATGAGTGGGTGTAACTGCTGTTCATGTTGGTTGGCATTTTGAGTGTTCTCATCAGGAGAACAATACTTCTCAAACAAAACGTTTATAATTTTGAAAGAAAACAGATTATGAATGAAATTCTCTTCTTCAAGATCCATATGCCTTTTAAAATTGGAAAAAATACAATTAAGCAATTTCTGAATATCCTGTTAAAAATAAAAGGTGTTAAACTAGGAGGAAAATTAAGGTAATTTGGTGCAAGATGGATTATGTTTTATGAAATGATACTGACTTATTGATAGTGGTTTCTCCAGAAAGGTATCATTTGTCTTTATATAGTCAATCTGTATGTATTGCTCTTAAGTGAGGCCCCTTTCTCATCTTGATTGTTTTCACAGTCCTTAATTTTCACTTTTAGCATCTTTATTAACTTTCATTGCTTGTTGAAGAGACTCTTAGAGGGTAAAGTGCCTGAGATCAAGGATATTTTATACTGTTCATTGTTTGCATCATGAACTGAACAACCCCAAAATTATCCATTGACAGCATAGACTGCAGAGTGTGGAAGCATGGCAGGGTACTTGACAACCTGTAGCCTGGTGGAAAGGACAGTGAGCAACCTCTCAAACTCCTGCGCTTCAGTCTCCTTATTCCGTCTCTGGCCATGCTGCAGGGTCAGCACCACCCATCTCTCCTCTTGCTATGTTTCCTTCCTCTACGTGTTGCCTCTTTTTCTCTCTTGTAATCAAGCTGTTCATCAGGAGTGGCCAAAATTCCTGTATCATGTCATTCTGACTTTCTTCTTGAGAGTTAGTTGAAAATCTACACACACATGCACACACGCGGCCCCTACTTCTGTCTTTTTGTCCGTCGGAGGTGCAAGGACCCGCTAAGGAAAATAAGATGTTGTTTGTACTGGCTGGGGAAAAGACTGTTCCCCTTTTCCTGTAGCTGTAGAACTTCAAGGTGACAGTATGATATTTAATATATAGTGGTTTTATTTTATCCATCTTTCATTCACTGGCCTGTTCAGAAGCCTTTGCAAGCCGTGCTTTGAGCCATGAGCCAAACTGATGTACCAAAGTAAATTTAAAATAACAAGTCTCCATATTTTTTCCCATTCATTCTGAGGTTTCCTCTGAAGAGCCTCCTGTTACTAACAGCCATTTCACAGTCCTTTCAGGCAAGAGAAAGACTGAGGACAGTACTGTCTTAGTGCCTGGATGAAAGCAAGAATTTCCATTACAGGACAGGAGAGGAGTACAGGAGTCCATCTATTCTAAGGAGATACTTTTTGGCATCTGGTATCTAGGACATCTATGAATGGAAGAGACTTGTGAATTGCAGAGACAGTCACAGTAAATACACCCTGCCTGGAATTTAACCAGCTTTCTTGAATTCCTACTTTGTGGTAGGCAGCAAGCCTTCCAGGCTGGATTTCAGGACTTGTGCTAATACTCTAAAACTTGCTGTGTAGGGCTTTGAAGTTGTGGCATGGGCTGAATATTGGAATCTGAAGCCCACCCCCTTCCATAGGCTTCAGAGACTAGAATCCAGCCCAACCCACAATACCAAAAGGTACACTGAGCAGGAGCATGAGTCTTAGTATTTTGACCCAGGCTGGGAAGCTTGCTTCTAGGAGCTGTGTAGACATACTCTGTGAGAAGTTCACATGCATCAGCCCCCAGGATACAGTGAAAAATTAGAGCAAAATCAGTAAGATTGTAATTAGGATGGGGGTGCATTACCATCTCCTTACAACCGTTCTGCATAGACAGGATAGGTAGACAAGGACAAAATACATCCACTGCAACTATTTTGACCGACAATACTTCAGGTAATCAAAGAGAACAATCCAGTGTGGCAAAGTTATAGATGGGGTTATATTTGTAGGCATTGCGAATGTAAGCTCCATAAGCCTGATATCTCAGCTCATTCTCCTGTCAGTAAGAGTGTAGCTACTAAAAAGTTAAACATGCCCTTACATTATCTTAGGCTGTGCCTATACACACATGGAAAGTCGATGGCTGATACGCAATTTTAGATATGCGAGTCGTGTACCTAAAGTCAACTTTTTAGCCGTCAACTTTGGTGGCTGTCTTCATGGCAAAAGGTTGACGGGAGCACTCCTTCTGTTGACCTTGCTTAATCCTGTGGCTCACAAGGAATTCTGGGGTTGACATTGAGCCCAGAATGCGCCGTTTCGCACATGCATGAAAGTGCGCCCCAGAAGATCGAACCTGAGTGGTTGATCTTCTGTGGTAAAGTGTAGATGTAGGCTTAGTGCCTTGTTTAAGTTTTTCCTCCTTTTCACGGTGTCACCTTTAAATCCATTAGAGCAGTATAAAGGCAGCTAAGGAAATGGTGTGGAGTCCCTCCTCAAAAGAAGCATGCTACCAGCCCTTGCTTGTAAAAATAATATAATTTCATATATCCTAGAGATCCCTCCAGTTCTTACCACCCTATCCCAAAATGGCAGTTAAAACATACCAGGCTCCAACTATGCTATTTGTCTGTGCTGCTGTTTTGCCTGCGGGCTGCTCCCCAGGGTTGTTCCCAAGAAGGTCCTCTGAATATGGGCCCAGGATATGCTGCAGCTGCTCTAGCAGCATAGCCTGATCTTGGTCTGCCGTCAGCAACAAAGTTAATTTGAGGGCACTCTACAGGCACACTCTGCTTCTGTTATAAGTATGTCATCCCTATTTATGACTGTTGGGATCCTTGTTGGACAGTTGGAGTACACCTGTCCCTCCCTTCCTCCATCTTGCTGCCTTGTCCCTTTTTGATTTTTAATGGCTCCCAGTGGAACAGATTAATGATTGCTGTCAGTGTAAAAGGTCAAACGAGAGAATTTGCCTGTGCCCCGGGACAAGTTTGAGAAGAATTATACCAATACTAAAAGGGTTAAATCAAACACACAGTTCATATTATTAAATATAGCACTATATTAGAAACTATGCATTCCCTTAAGCAAGTCTCTCTTTTACAAACATACACAGATATGTCCATACATACACAGGCACAAGGTGCTGCCTGCCTGGCAAACAGGGAGATGGTTAACACTCTGTGGATAAAACAACAAGAAGTCCTGTGCCACCTTATAGACTAACAGATATTTTGGAGCATAAGCTTTCGTGGGCAAAGACCCGCTTCATCAGATGCAAGAGTAGGGGGGGGGCGCGTTCAGAGAAGGATTGAAAGAGAGAGTCCCTCTTTAAATCCTGCTCTGAAACCCCTCCAGTCATGCATCTGATGAAGTGGATGTTTGCCCACGAAAGCTTATGCTCCAAAATATCTGTTAGTCTATAAGGTGTCACGGGACTTGTTGTTTTTGAAGATACAGACTAACTTGGCTACCAATCTGTGGATGGCTTCTCTCTTCTTCATCTGTTCCCCTCTGGTCTGGTCTGTTCCATTGAAGCAAGGTCTTGGTTGTGTTGAAAGCCCTCTGCTTCACAGTCCCATAATCCACACAGCTGAGCATCACTGGCTTCTTCAAATGCTTGAACTAAGGAATCCCCACAACCAGCTTTGCTTGATTCTTACGCTACTTTTTCCTCAAAGGAGTCAAAAGTCTTAAAAGCCTGCCCAGTGGGCATGTAGTTCATTTTTTATCTAATTAGTATTTCTGGAAGGAGTGAGGAGGGGTAGTACTCAAAATCACTGCACTTTTACTCATTCATAAGTTGTTTGGTCTGACTTTTGCATGACCTTCTGCTGTTAGGTTATGACAGCTTACATGGCTACCCCTCTTAAACTTCTGCTTTTTGGTTATGACTGCCAAGTCAGGTTGTGCTCCATGCCGGAACTTCACTCATGTGATATGTACTTTTGCATAGGTGCATATTGCTTGGACAATAGATTTAGTATTGATTGTACTTGCAGCAGTGTTACCTCAAAAGAATATTTTTATGTAGACATCTGTGAAATTCTCCTTACTATTTAATAGGGCTGTACCAACTTCATAGCCATGAAAAATGCATCATGGACCATGAAATCTGATGTCTCCTTGTTCTTAGGAGCCCCATAGCTCCAACTGGGCATGGGAAGAATAGGACCTCTCCCTCTCCTGCAAATTGCTTTGGTGATGGGATGAGAGGAACCAGACCAGCCTCACCTCTGGGTGCTTTCCTCTGCTGCAGGATGCTGTTTGGAACTGGACAGCAGCTTGAGGTTCCTGCAGCTGGAGGAAACTTGTGCACTTGGATTGTATCCTCCCTTTGCTGCTGGGAGCACCCCATCAAAGGGGGCTTCCTTGCTCCAGATAGGCAGTGGAGAGACAACACTTGTCCCTCACCTGCAAACTTTTCTGGTGGTGGAAGCAGGGGACCAGACCAGACACACCTCTGGGTGCCTACCCTGTCTGCAAGACCCTCTGTGGGACTGACCTGCAGCACCTTCTGCAGCTGTGCAGAGGAGGGGTGAGTATTGTCCCTCCTAAGCTGGTCAGAACTAGCAGTGAGGAGCCTCTCTCTGGGTTGTTCCCAGTAGCACAGGGGAGATCAGACTGACTTTTGTCTTTTGGAATATCTTGTGGTTTCAGGCAGCTCTGTGGCTTCTGCCTTCAGAGTTCAGTCCAGAGGCCAGAAGTGGTGGTGGCAATCCCAGCACCTCCGTACAAAGGTTTGCAGGTTACAAAGCCATGGCATTTCAGATTTAAACATCTGAAAATATGAAGTTTATCAATTTTCAAATCCTATGGTGTGAAATTGGCCATAATGGACTGCGAGTACAGTAGAGCCCTACAGATGAATGTGCTAAACGTTTTATTCACAGCTCAAGCATAATTTAGGAACATGAATTTAGCATCAAAGAATTTTTCTTAATTTGATTTTAAAATAATCTGAGGTTCAGTTTAAAAAAGGCACCAGTGCCTAAATTATTATTGCAGATAATTCATTTCATTAAAAGTTTATCTGTATATAGAGATACTGATTGTCTATCTAATTTTTGTTTGTTTGTTTGTTTGTTTTTTTGAATACCACAGAATGAAGAAAATATCTCAGGGATGACAAGCTTCCGTGAGGTGCTAGAAAAAATGCTGGTTATTGTTGTGTTACCAGTCAGAAACAGCCTGAGACGAGAACATGAGCTCTTCTCTTCACACCTGGTTTCTAACACCTGTGGACTACTTGCTAGTATCGTGAGTGAACTTACAGCTTCTGCATTGGGATCTGAGGTAATCATGATTCTGTAAAACAATCTTTTAAGTGTTATACAGTATGACCATGTCTACACTAGCCCAAAACTTTGAAATGGCCATGCAAATGGCCATTTCGAAGTTTACTAATGAAGCACTGAAATACATATTCAGCATGTCATTAGCATGCCGGCAGCCACGGCTCATCCAGACGGGGCTCCTTTTTGAAAGGACCCCAGCAACTTAGAAATCCCTTTATTCCCGACAGCAGATAGGAATAAGGGGATTTCGAAGTTGCCAGAGTCCTTTAGAAAAGGGGCCCCATCTGGATGAGCCAAGCGGCAGTGAGCCGCCGCAGCAATTTCAAAGTGCCGCAGCTGTCGGCATGCTAATGAGGCACTGAATATGTATATGCAATATGGGCTAGTGTATCCTGTGTGTTACATTATCAGTGTAATATATACTGTGGTTGCACTTACTGTTTCTACCAGTGTGAAAGTTTGTATTTGTTTTAAAATTCTTTTTATTTCTTTAATTGTGTAATCAGTCTGTTATGAAAGCAGTTTACAGTTAGCCATTTTATTACGGCTGGAGAATACAGAGCACCTTCCCCAAAATAACATCAGCTCTAGACCAGCCCTTTCCCTTGTAAACATGCCTCAGTCTGCAAACTGTGCTCTTCCAAGCATGAGTGCTCCGCATTTCATGAGAGTGAAGGAAACTGTCACAAATGCAAGACCAGATCTCCTTTTAGCTTTGCTCCCAAAAGAAGGGATCCCTTCCTGACTCCTTCCAAATCAGTAGAGTCTTTCTGCTTGGTCCTTAAAGACTTGGATCTATGGGAACTATGAAGGGGCTGTAATGCTTTCATCCCACTTACGTGGTCTTGCCGTGTCTGAATAATGTCAGATATGGTGACCATCCCCTATATAAACAAATAAGAAAGTGCAAAATCTTTCTTTATACAAGCAGTCCATACTTTGTAATGTACATCCTTCATAAACAAAACTATCTGGCAGATAGTTTTCAGCAGACACTTCTCCACGGACTGTAGGTGATTCACAAATCATTTTTATTGCACTTACCCCTTGCCAGCAATCTTAGTGAATGAATAAAACTGGGCTGAGGACATCAGGGACTGGAGTTGCCAGCCAAAGATTGGAGCCAGGAGCTGCAGAGGGAACACAGGATTGGAGCAGGATAGGGTCAGGACTGAAGGAGAAAAGCATGCAGAGATGAGTGGTCACAGATGTGGACAAAAGCATTGAATGTTGGTGACCAGATGCTACTGAGCTTTAAAGCAGGCCCGTTGTCGCCTTTCAGCTAATCAAGTGGACCTGACAGTCATGCAGTCTTATTACAATCCAGTTGATCTTATAAATCAAGCTGGATGATGGCGTGTCTAGTCCTCAGGCTCAGCTGAAGTTGCTCATTTCTCATAAACCCATGTGGTCTGTGTAATTGTGGATTCTGGGCCTCCTACGAATGTCCACCAATTCTCCCATCGGCATCCAGCCTGTCTTACATTTTCAGGAGAATGTTGAGATCAGATATGACAACCAGTTCTCTACCTCACAGCTTGGTATTTGAATGAGTGTCAGAATTACCGTGTTCATGTTCATAGTTCAGTCAGACCATTCTCAGTTACAGCAGAAAAGACTCCGCCAGAAAATGTTATTTAGCTTAATGGATGTTTTTGTGTGGCTGGGCACAAGAAAATCTCTTTTTGCCAAAGATTGTGCAGGTATTCCTGGTATTCTTGACTGTCTCTTCACTCTCAAGTCAATAAGGCCTTTCTGTTAGCTTGCTTTCATTCTATATAGGAGCAATCAGTGTCTTACACCCTTTTGAGGAGGACTACTTTGTTTTATTTACCTTTGAATAACGAGATTTCTAAAGGACCTCGCTAGGGCCTTCCCCTCAGTAATGAAGCCTACACCCTACACCTCAGTCTTGTACTCTCAGTACTTATCAGACTGTCCTTTGGACTGTTAGCTACTTGTCAGTGTCCCAACTGCCTAGGAAGGTTACCTTTCTCATGCCATTATGTCAAGCCAGGAGGGTGAGTGAATTCATAGCTCTCTTGGCTCACTTGCAACACACCATATTTCATAAGGAAAAGGTTTCCTTTTGCTTCTACCTGAAATTCATCCCAAAGGTATCATCAAGTTTCACATGCCTCCATGAATTTGTCTGTCAGTGTGCTTTCAAAACCTTGGGCTTCCAGTGAGGAGGAGGGACTTAATTCCCTGGGAACTCTGAAGAGCTTTTAACACTTTATTTGCTAACAATGAAATCCGTTAGGAATTTGTCTAGATTATTTGTCCCTATAGTGAGTGATGGGGACAAGCATTGTGTGCTCATAGACTCTCTTAAGTTTTCTGTCAGTTAGCTTATCTTCTTCTACAGACTTAGTGAGGTCCTGTTTCACAACACAGGCAACTCTTCAGGGAGTACTTACACTGTGCATTTGCAGGGAAGCCTTTCTCTTCCATCCACAACTTCATGAAGCATTATGCTTTAGTCCAAGCTTTCTCTGCAGACTCAGTGATTGCGACAGCAGTATTAGACATCTATGCTGCTGCATCCTTGTATACCTTTCTAGTGCAATACACTGCATTGCACAACAAACACATAGGGATCAGCGTTCAAAAATAAGTGAAGGTTACTTACCAGTAACAGTAGGTTTTTCCAGATGTTTGGTTCCTTTCTGTATGTCACTACTCATTTTCCTTCCCCCTTTTCTTGGGATTGTGTCTCTGTCCACATTAGAGAGAGAGCTGGGGAGGGGGTTCGTCCACATCTTTCCTTGTCACGTTGGTATCAATCATAAGGAATACCAGGGTATGAGTGCAGACCATTGGACACCCCTTGCAAAAATTATCCCTTCTCATGCACATAGGTAGCATGTGTACTATGTGGAGTACAGATAGGGACCACACATATGAAAGAAGCTCCAGTTACAGGTGAGTAATTTTCTGTTTTGTAGTACAGCAGTACTACCTTATGAATAACTTTATCAATCTTTCTTTCTAGAATGTCACTTTATCCATTCTTAAAACAAAAGCTGAAAAAATGAGCTTCTCTCATTGACCACTTAAGAATGAGTAAAGTGATTCATTTGATCTGCTAAAAGTAACAAAAGTGATGCATGGCATTGCTATATGGTATGTCTTTCCTTAAAAATAAATGTCAAGCTATGTGCTATTTCTGGCTTAGTTTTATTTAAAATATTACATCAGATATTTAGATAAATTGAGAGGTGTGGTTTCTGTCCATCTTTTTATTTTAGTTAATAAGCAGGGAAGTCCCCTTTTTTCCTGTCTTTGATATTTCAACCCCCGCTTCCTAAAAATTTAGCTAAAATATTTATAGAATGATATAATTTTGCTTTCTTCCATTAAAGCACCATGTATTTTAATTGTTGCTTATATTATTTTACAGGTTGATGGACTTAACTCCCTTCATTCTGTCAAAGCCAGTACAAACCGATTCACTAAAACAAGTCAGGGAAGAAGTTGGAATACTGGCAATGGATCTCCTGATGCAATCTGTTTCTCTGTGGACAAGCCTGGTGTAGTTGTTGTAGGGTTTTCTGTTTATGGAGGAGGAGGAATTCATGAATATGAGCTGGAGGTATTAGTTGATGATGTAAGTATTGGAAAAAAAATCAAAACAAAAAAGTATTAAAGCAATGCATATATATTTTTACTATCCAGCATACAGTGTGTTTCAACTTTTTAGTGTATTATGCCAAATAAAAATGTAAGTGCTTTGAATTTAATGAATGTAATTATAGTACTAATGTATGGAAAGAGAGAAGCTGCGGAGAAAGAGGCTCTTATTCTTTCAACTGAATTTTGTCAATATATCGTATTGTGTTTTCTCAGCATGAGGGAAAGAATACCACCCTCTCCATATTTGGAGAGGAGAAGTGGTGGGAGTGGGGTGGAGAAAGCTGACACAGAACCATAAGAGAAAGTGAAGTTGTCCACACTTTTCTTTGCAATTGTGCTCTTTGTAATTATGACTAGAGCTACAGTTGACACCTGAAAGCTGTTCTCCATCTTTCTTACTTTCTCAACCCTAGTAAAGCTAGACTAGAAGAAGCTTCTATGTGCACCATTGTGGACCACGTATTCCATGAGAGAGCACGTTTTCTTTTATTAGTGATGAACTGGGACTCAAGAGTTTTGAGTTAATCCTCATCTGTACTGCAGACTTCCTGTGAGACTTTGGGCAGGTCACTTAAAGCTTTGTCCAAAACCCTCTAAAATAAATGGAAGTTCTACTATTTTTTTCCACTGAAGTTTGGATCAGCCCCCTAATCTCTCTGGCTCTGTCTGCATAGTGAGTTTTTTCGAAAAAGCCAGGGCTCTTTCAAAAAATCCTGCGAAGCATCTGCACACAGAATGTGTTCTTTTGATATCAAATTGGAAGAACCTAGCACTTTTTCTGGCAGCCCTCTTTCTCTCCCAGATGAAGAAGAGTGCCTTTTTCCAAAAGATTATTTCAGAAACAAACCGTGTGTTATGCCCCAGGGGACCTTTTTTCAAAAGATCAGTCCTTGTGGTGCTGGATTTTTCTATCCCTGCCCCATTCTTTTGAAAGAGTGGGGGCTGTGTGGGTGTGCTTTATCAAAACAGCAGACCAGTTTTTTTATCTGCTTTTTTGTGTGTGGATGCACTCTTTCAAAAAGATTTTTCAGAAGAGATCTTTCAAAAGAATGTCTTTCAAAGGTAGATGTAGCACATGTGACTTAGATCACCATCTATAACATGAGGAGTGATATATCGTTTCACCTTTTGGTTTAGATTCTCAGGTGCTCAGGATAGGGCTTCTCTGTTACCATGTGTTTGCACTAGCTCCTTGCAGAATGGGTCCCTGATATTTTATGGCCTTGCTGCTCTAGTGTAGTAAAATAATCACTCTTGAAGCTTTTCTTCTTTGCTCTCATGGTATTCCTCTCAAGTGCAGAAGTACATGTATCTGGATTTTGAATCTATCTCAAGATAATCAGTTCCTACTCCAGATAGTGTAGCCACATGGTGAATAAAGCAAAGGAGAAAAACATCTAGCAGAGTTTGGGGTTCTATAGGATCAAAGAAAACAGGTGGAAATGGTGGATGGGTATAGAGGAGGGAACCTTTCTGAATGCACTATATATAGAAAATTAAAACTAAAATAAAGGGGAAAGTAAAATAACATAAAGAGAAAACTGACCAAGAAAAAAAAACCTAAAAGCATGTGAGAGTCTTGCGTGAAGACCCACATGGTATAGCATCTCACTTATCAGTCTGTCACAGAAAATGCTCAAAGCTAGAGACTATAACTATAGGTAGTGCAAAGTGCTACTACACGGAAATCTGTTTGCATTTGGAATTAAGTCCTTTGCTTTCCCAAGACTCCATACTGTGGAGTGGTATGTTGGTAATACCTTCATTCTAGTGAAAACATGGTGTTTAGTTTTTAATTTGCTGCACCTGTAGCTGTAATTGTTCATTTGGGGGCACAGAGCTTGAATTCTGAATGATGGGACCGTGTTGTTGTGGGAAATAGCTTTTCTGTTTTAGGCTACGTCTACCGTGCAGGCTCTGTGATGAGACAGCTGTGGTGCTGTAGCAGCATTGTGGTGTATACACTAGCTAGAGTGACAGAAGCATTTTTTCTGACATTGTAATAAATACGTCCTGCTTTAGAGGTAGTAGCTAGGTGAATGGAAGAATTGTTCCACTGACCTCGTTACATCTACAGCGACTTGAGTATATTGCACAAGGTGCAATATTAATATATTTAATATTTTTCATAGCTCTACAGGATGTTGCAAAGTTTGTTGTAGCATTCGGTGAAACGAGCTTTTATTTGCTGCGGAGGGTTTAGCTCTTAAAAATAGTGTTGTTTGTAGTATGTGGAGTTTTGGCATAGAGCACATACTATGCAGGAAATTGTAACGTTAATCTAATTGTTAAAACAAATGAGCAAGACGACTAGATGGTTATGTTTGTACAAATTAAAAATTGATTTTATATTTCTTCAAACTAGAGTGATCACACAGGAGATTCAACTCATTCTCATAGATGGACATCCTTAGAGTTAGTTAAAGGAACATACACCACAGATGATTCCCCCAGTGACATAGCTGAAATCAGACTTGACAAAGTTGTGCCTCTGAAGGTAAATAAAAAGAGTCTGCATATTTCCATATTTATCGTCAGTAAATGCTATCAGTTTTCTGTTTAAAGATAAAATTGTAATCTTAGAGATTGAAAAAAGTTGTATTTCTTTTTGTTATATAGAGGTGAAAAGTATATGCTTCATTTACGTTTTATATTGTTGTGTTGAAAAATAAAAAACATGTAATATATCTAGAAAAAACCTGTCATTTTATTAGTTATTCTTTTAGTAGGAGTGAAGTTCAAATTCTCATGGCAGAAAGAAATTAAACCTTATTTTTGAGTGCCAGAGTTTGAATGGACTCTAACTTGTCTACTCATAAAAATATTTTAGATGCACATTTTTGCACATATATGTTGACAGCTAATTTTCTGATTTTCCAGTCAGATATACATTATCTTTTTAAGTATTTTTAAAGGAACCAGAAATAATAGTTTGTCACTGTGAACAGAAATATTGACGTTAAACAAGTTGTGACTTCATTAGATGTTGCACTTTTTTCCTCTTAAGGGAATACTCTACAAATAAAATTGTTGAAAGTGAGTGTGTGTGAAATAATTTTCAGCCATGTCCTGTTTTTAACATAGTTGAATCAAATTATATTAAATAGAAATGTACTCTCAATATGAGTACTACAAACTATTATGAAACAAATTTTGTGCAGCCATTTAATATTACTTGCTGTTTCTGGCCTTTGTTTTGAAGGAAAATGTGAAATATGCAGTCCGTTTGCGGAACTATGGAAGCCGCACTGCCAATGGAGATGGGGGAATGACCACAGTCCAGTGTCCAGATGGTGTGACATTTACATTCAGTACATGTAGTCTGAGCAGTAATGGCACAAACCAAACACGAGGACAAATTCCACAGATTCTTTATTACAGGTCTGTGTGCTCTCATGCTAGATTTAAAATATTTTTCATAAAAATATTAATATAAATCCATTTATGTGAATTCATTGGGACTAACAAATCTAAATTAATTCTTCAGAGATTGCTGCTTTGGTTAAAATAACCTCTCACTCTTCCAATTCAGTTATGTTGTTTTTTGGCTTTGCTTTCTTAAAAACATATGGTTTTCTGGATCATAACCTCTCTCATCCAGGACACTGAGGTAGCACCTCTCTGCCTACAAGTCTTGGAGGCGGTTTAGACTTGTCCATGAGGCTCTGGTGTAGAGCTACACTTCTGTCCTCCATTCGGATTTTGTGCTCCAGGCAGGCAAACAGTGGAGTAACACACTCTCCTGCTTCTTCCATTGTTATCCTCACTTTTAAAGCCAGATTTTGGAGCATCAATAAGTGGTATTTGTTCCTTCCTCTGCCTTTCTTGTGGAGTAGAACACTTGGAGGAGGATCATTCTTGAAATGGGCTCACTCCCTGAGAACTATTACTCTCTCCTCTCCCCATCACTCAAAGAATCAGATTGTACAGTGAAGTGAGTCTTGTTTTATAGAATTTCTGCCACATTTGCTTTAGAAATTGAAAGGTGTGTAGAGAATGAAGCATGGGACTACAAGAAAAGAAAGGATGATCTTGTTAAGCTACCCAAGAGAAGGTTCTGTGATGGACTTCAGTGTCATCTCCACAGTCTGTCTAGCACAGTATTCTGTTTTCTGACAATGGCTATAACAAGTGCTGCAGGTGGAATGAGCAAAGCAGGAAGTCAGCAAGTGACCCATCCCCTGACAACATCCACTTCCACCTTCTAGCAGTCAGAGACTCCCAACACTCTGGGTACAGTGTTGCATCCTTGACCGTATTGGCTAATAGCTAGTGATGAAGCTATCCTCCATGAACTTATATAGGTTTCTTTTGTAAACTTGGTACAGTTTTGGCCTTCACAACATCTCCAGCATCAAGTTCCATGGCTTATTGTGTGTAGTGTGAAGAAGTATTTCCTTTTGTTAGTTTAAAATTTGCTGCCCATTAATTTCATTGGATGACCCTGGCTTCTTGAGTTGTGTGAAAGAGAAAGTGAAGACATCCTTATTGGCTTTCTCCATTCCACTCACCCCTTTTAGAGCTCTTTCAGATCCCCTCTGAGACATTGTTTTCCAAGCTGAAAAGTCCAAGTCTTTTAAATTTCTCCTCAGATGGAAATTATTCTGTACCGTTAATCATTTTAGTTGGCCTGCTCTGTTGGCCTTTTCTAATTCTAATATATCTTTTTTGGGATGGGATGAGCAGAACTGCACATAGTATTTAAGGTGTGGAAATACCACAAATTTATGTAGTGTCACTAAGATATTTTCTGTCTTGCTAGCTATCCTTTCTCTATTGGTCCCTAAAGTAGCGTTAGCTTTTATGAATGCTGCTGTACATTGAGCAGATGTTTTCAGAGAACTATTTACAATGAATCCAAGATCTATCTTGAGTAGTAACAGCTAATTTAGAAGCAATCATTTGGTATGCATAGATGGAATTTTGTTTTCCCGTGTGCATTCATCTATCAACATTGAATTTCATCTGCCATTTTGTTTCCCAGTCTGTTGTGAGATATCTTTGTTACTCTTTAGTCTGCTTGGACTGAACTACTGTGAATAATTTTATATCATCTGCATTTTTTGCCACCTTATTGTTTACCCTTTTTTCCTGATTATTTGGTCCTGGCACAGCTCCCTGTGGGAAACCACTATTTACCTTTCTTCATTCTGAAAACTGACCATTTGTTCATGTTCTGTGTTGTCATTTAATCAGTTACTGAACCGTGAGGGGACCTCCCTTTTATCTCTTATCTGCTTACTTTCTCAGTCCAAGTGTATTATACCCATTGAATCACCCTTGTCCACGTTCTATTTGGTGAAGCATAATTTTCCTTTATACAAGCCATGTTGACTCATGTTAGTAATAAAGTGAGCCTTATTTCACTTCTAAATAAACAATACAATTATAAAGTACTTAAATGAATGTATGATATGATAGAGACAAGCAATACAGCTTTTGAAAGCAAGAGGAATAAATTAACCTATTCCAAGACACTGATGGGATTTAAAATAACTTTTTCTTGAGCGAAAAGACCGACATCATTGTGGATAACTCATTGAAAACATAACATGTTTTCTCTTCAGTGCCCGATCAGATGCTTGCATTTGATTCCTCCTTTGAAACAGATGGAGGCATTAGACAAAACTTTGGAGGTGGTGTCCTCTTTTGAGTACATATTTCTGTCTCATAACCTTAGTTGTTACTGTCTACAGCAAATGAGTTCAGTATGTTACTGGCTTCCATAAAGAACTAAAGAGAAAGTTAGGGTCAGGGACCCAAAAAATTATGATGGGACTGATACAAGCACTCTGTGTGGCAGTCCCAGGATACACTCAGGCAGTCATTGGTGACTTTTTTTTTTCTTAATCCTTTCCTTTCTGGCCTGGTTGCTGAAGAGCTCAGGATGTCTGACTCTCTCAGCTGTCTTGGGCCATGCTCCACAGGATGATGCTAGAGCAGCTCTCAGTGGGACTGTAATCATTGGGGCTCTTGGATGATGAAGTCTAGGAAGGAGCAGGGAAAATGGAGCGGGCAAGGTGTTGTCTATTGGAGACCACTGAACAGCTAGAGAATTGAAGCAGGGCACAGGAGAGGGGTGCATCCCCTCATATAAAAGTCAGAGTCAGTACCTAAGGTGGGACTGTGAGAACCACTTCATTCTGTCATATCTATCTTCATTATATCATATCTCCCCCTGGTCCTAACAAGGGTAGATGACTTCCCCCCTTCAGGAAGAGCATAGAAAAGCTGTAGACGTTGGCCTCTGTCTGGTGGCACCCATGTTTCTGACAGTTGCAGCTGATTTTTAGCAGTAGTAGCTGGCTCTCCAGGATCGACCGTGCCCACACATCTGTGTCCCAGTGGCATTTTCCTCTTGGTCAACACACCCCTCACAAAAGAGTTTTCAGCCTGCCTGAAGAGGAGTCATACCAGTGGCTGCACCTTGCTGATAGTGGCAGGGTGTTCAGCTCAGACTCCTGACTTCAGATCCAAGCACTAACATTAACTAAAGAGGGTATAAGTTGAAGTTAGACTAACAGAAGAAGGAAGAGGAGTTTAGTTTGGAAAGATTGTAGTAAAATTCTTAGAACAAATTCAAGAACCATTATTTCTGGTCCCGGACTAAGGTTCAGACAATCTTTGGGATGCACGTCTAGCTTCCTGTTGCAGTCAAAATGACTTGCTGGTGGTGGCCAGAGAACAGGAACCTGGGGAAGAGTTCACCCCCAGTGTTTGACTCTGTGTGTGAGCCTGTCAGGGAGGGGAGCCTATCTCTGAAATATGGTAGCTTGGGATAGATTGTTAGGTACAGACAAGCAACACAATCACTGATTGATATATAAATTTTCAAGAATCAAGAACACAGCGAAGGAAGTGCTGAACTTGCTTTTGATGTGGCAGGAAAAAAAAATAGAAACATCAGTTGGCACTATATATAGCATAGATAGATAGCTGTAACATCCCAGGATGCAGACCTGATAAATCTGACAGCAGAATCTCAATTCTGGTACCCGTTAACAACATATCTCCTAATACATGGCCCCATTGCCTATGACTACACAAAATTATGAGGTGATTTCAGTTGAGAGGATCTCTGTAACAGTGTACCACAGTGCATCATGTGTTGGTTTGTGAAGTGTTCTCTGGTTGGAGTCGCAGTTGGGAGACTGTAGATAACATTGAAGTAAATCCCTCATGTTTTGGGTGTATTTTTGTGAGGATGGTCTGAACATAGGAATAAGTTGCAATTCATTGAAAATCTGTTTGGCAGTAATTGTGACCTTACTGGGTTGTTCAGATAAAGTATCCTTAGGGGCAAGTTTCCATAAGAATGTGAAGAATCTGAAGGTGTTTTTCAGTTACACCAGGGAACTAGACTTGGATATGAGTACTCTTGCCAAACTACTATTTGAGCCATGGAATTCTTTGTCCCTTCAATAATATTTCACTTAAGCTCCTGTCTTTGGTTGCCATACATTCAGATACTTTCATTTTGTTTCATCACAAGGAGGTGGTGCTTAGGACAGTACTAGAAATTTGTCTGAAGATGTCTCTTTTTATTTTAACACTAAATAGACTTATTCCTCCTTTGTCTCGTAATTCTAGGAAAAACAGGGAAGCAAGATTGTACCGTTAGTCTGTGATTGATCAGAAACGTAAGAATGTCCGAAGAGAAGTCAGATTGTCAGGGGTTCAATGAGGCTTTCCTTCATGAAAAAGAATTTGAGAAGGGAAAATGCACCCACCAAATCTGCCCTGTCCTGTTGGGCAGAATAACTGCCCTGAAAGGGTAATATCAGTAGCAGGAGGGAAGTCGTAGAATCATTCCTTGTCAGAATTATTGTCATAAGCATCTTTGGTGGTTATTTGTAAAGTCACGTGGACATCACTTCATGCCTTTTTTAGACACTCTTCATTGGATGTCCTCTTCCAGGCCTCTTCCAATACAGTATTCAGGAGAAGCATCGTGTGGGGCATTGTGGGATGCTTAGTCCACCTAGCAGTGTAGACTGTGTTACTTTGAAAAGTCTCAAGTGTTTGGCGCTTGCATAGATAATAAAATAGAGCATGGGACATATTATCTGATGACTTTTGTTCAGGTTTATGACAGTCGAAGTCCTTACCCTTTTCAAAATCTGAATATCGTTTCAGTTTGTTCTTAGTATAAAGTGTATGAAACATGCAAGGCTGTTTGTCATAAAATGAATTCTTTAGCTGGGGGAGAGAAACTTTTCCTTGGGAAGAGCTATCTCCAAAATATCCATGGTAGAGGTTTTACACAATTCTGATACAATCATTTATGGCAATTAGTAACAAAGAGGAAGCTGTGCTAGTCTATACACTATCAAAACAAAAAGCAGTCAAGTAGCACTTTAAAGACTAGCAAAATGGTTTATTAGGTGAGCTTTCGTGGGACATACCCACTTGTATGGTTTGAAGAAGTGGGTCTGTCCCACGAAAGCTCACCTAATAAACCATTTTGCTAGTCTTTAAAGTACTACTTGACTGCTTTTTGTTTTTATGGCAATTAGGTTATTTTTGTGGGAAGACTTTCTTCTGTGTTTTTCACTGCATATGGGGTATTATTTGGGGGGGGGCGGGGGCGGGGGGGGGTTTCTGTTGCCTTATGCATGAATTGATTTTCATTCTGTAATTTAAAATAAACCTCGCTGAAGATTTGCTTCAAAATCAAGAACGTATTTTGTAAGATAAAATTTGTGTATTACGTACTCACTTTAACTGTGTGTTTTCCAGGAGTGAGTATGATGGAGACTTACAGTCACAGCTTTTAAGTAAAGCTAATGAAGAAGATAAAAACTGTAGTAGAGCTATTTCTGTTGTGAGTGCTGTGGTACGAGCTGCCAAAGACCTGTTACACAGGGCTCTTGCTGTAGATGGTAAGACTTTTTTTTTTCCTAATTGCAACTGGTTTATTTTTTGTCAACACAAATTAACAATAGTGAGATCACTGTCTTTACAGGATGGATAGTGCTAACATATAATTCTTCCTGTGCTCCTAGAATGTTCGCCTATGGGATAAACTACTGCATGTTTATCATTAGCGTTTGCCAGCAAAACTGTTGAAGATATGTTTTGTGAGCATTTTCACAACAAATTCCCATTTTTACGTGTTTATAATTTGGCTATAAATAATTAAAATTATGTTTAGGCTACTAATTCGTAATAAGGGTTAATTGACTGAAGTCAATTGACTGAAGTATTAGACCATGTTTTAGAAATTTCTTGAAGATTTTATTTTTCATCTTAAACAGTTTTTATAACTTTAGTAATCCTCTTTGACAGAATAATTTATATCTGCTTTAACAGTTGAAGCCTCTCTTATACTGTGAAAGTTTAAAATGTGGCTTCTAGTTCAAAATGAGATTTGCAGGCTCTTAAATTCACTCTGAAACAGGGTGCACTTAGTGATGGAGGTAATTTAGATTGATGAAAATGCATTACTGGAAAGGTAACAATTTTCTCTTTACAGATCACTACTATACAGCAGGAAAAATAGAAAAAAATCAGACATAGTACATTCATTATAAAGAATAATGATTATATTGAAATATTGTAATTATCTTTGTTTAGCTGAAGACATTCCAGAATTGCTCAGCTCTTCCAGTCTGTTTTCAATGCTGCTTCCCCTTATAATAGCCTACATAGGACCAGTAGCTGCAGCTATTCCCAAGGTATGTACTTCAGTATTTTGTACAGTTGTTTTAAAATGCTATATGAGAGGAAGCTGTCGTCTGAAAGGCACTTTTGTATTTGCATATTCTTTTGAATCCCTGATTAACCTTTGAACACTTACTGCATTAAAAGCTGCTTCAGAAGTGTTAGGAATTTTCAGCCATGGTAACAAGAATGGCTTATAGGTACTTACTCCACCCTTACCTTTCTCTACTATTGTCTCAGACTATTACTACTTATCTAAAATACCAGTTTACAGCAATGTTTTCTCAGCCAGTCTTTCATATACTCATATAGTGCTGAGAGGAACCTCAAGAAGTCTGTAATTCCAGCCCTTGTGCAGAGACAGAACCAAGTAAGTAAACATAGATCATCACTGACAAGTGTTTGTCCAGCATGTTCTGTAAAACTTCCAGTTAAGGGGATTCCACGACTTCCTTTGGAACCCTATTTCAGAGCTTAACTACACTTATAATTAAAAACGTTTTCCTAATACCTAGCCTAAATCTCCCTTTCTAGAGATTTAAGCCCATTACATCTTGTAATACGTTAAGGTCCCCCCTCAATACTTTTCTCGAACCTATAAACAGGCCCAGTTTTTTTAACCTCATCTTGTACCCAGCCACAGTTCACTAACTCAGCAAATAGATTCTTCTTTTTTGCTATATCTTTGACCTTTTTCCAACTGCTTCTCCTTCTGAAGTCATTGCCGTCTCTCCCTCGTCTTGACCTGTTGATCTTGATTAGCTATTGCTACATCACAACTGCAGGCTCCAGTAGTTCAACAGGGACTCTAAACTGCGGCAGATTCTTGTGCTTGGTACATTGGTATTACACAATGAACTGTTGATAATTACTCTCTGACTACAGTTCACCCAGTTCTGCACACATTTTACGGTAATTTCATCTGGACTGTATGTTCCTAGTTTGCTTATTACAGTGTTTCCCTATTTTACTTGGCCACAGAACCCTTTTAAACTCAAAAGAATTTTGCAGAACTCCATTTCTGGGTTCTGACCCCCTTGGCTCCCAAACCCACCTCTCTATCTCCAGGCTTTACCTGCTTCAGCCTCCCCAATCCACCACCCACCCATCCCCAGGCTTTACCCACCTGAGCCTCCAAATTTGCATCCCCCAGTCCCTAGGCTTAACCCCTCTCAGCACCAAACCTGCCTCCCCATCCCCAGGATTAACCCATCTCAGCCCTAAGCTGACCTCCCTCTCCCCCAACCCCACCCCGGGACTAACCCATCTGTGGCACTGGCTGGAGAACCTACCAGTGGAAGGAATGCTGGCATGGAGGTATTCTGCTGGTTGGAGTGGGGGGCAGTGAGCTGACCTGAGCCATGCCTTCATGAGGGGCATAGTTGCTTGGGTAGTGGGGCAAGTGAGAGGCTCTTTGTGGCTCCCTGCCGCTGCTGAAATAATGAACCTAAATTCAGTTGGTTTAACATCTAGATCCCTCCAGCCACTCTGCTGGCCGTTAAGCCAATTAAATTTAGTTTTATTGTTTCAGCAGCGGCAGGGCTGGGAGCAGCAGAGGAGTCAGCTATTGTACTAGAATTTTCTCGCGAAACCCTTCACAGAATCCTGGCTTCCATGGAACACCATTTGGCCGTGTCTACACGGGCACAAATCTTTGAAATAGCCATATTTCGAAGATTACTAATGAGGCGCTGAATTGAATATTCAGTGCCTCATTAGCATTAGGACGCTTCTGGTTGCGCCGCTTCAAAAGCACTGCTTTCGAAAGCATGCGGTTCGTTGCGGCTACACGGGGCTCCTTTTTGACAGGACCCCGCACCTTTCGAAATCCCCTTATTCCGATTGGGATAAGGGGATTTCAAAAGGTGCGGGGCCCTTTCGAAAAGGAGCCTGTATAGCCACACCGAGCCACGCACTTTCGAAAGTGGTGCTTTCAAAGTGCCGCGGCCGGAAGCGTCTTAATGCTAATGAGGCGCTGAATATTCAGTTCAGCACCTCATTAGTAATCTTCGAAATATGGCTATTTCGAAGATTCGTGCCTGTGTAGATGCAGCCTTTGGGAAACACTGGCTTACTAGAACGTGATGTGGGACTGTTTAAACACCTTACTGAAATTGAGATCGATCATGGCTATTGCTTCTTGCAGTCTACTAGGCCAGTAACGCTGGCAGAGAAAGTCATTAGGGTTAGTTTGACTTGATCTGTTCTTAATAAATTCCTGTTTTTTCTTCAAGTGATCCCTTGTGGGTGCTCCACTTTAGGTTTTATGGTGCCCCTGCACTGCTGATCACAAGAGTTCTCAGGCAGTATCTCATCGCACTGCACATGCACAGTTGAGCGTCTTGCTCTCCGGCTGTTCTGTGGAGTGCATGCACAGTGCAAGCCCCCCTTCGGTTCCTTTTCTACCGTCCCCTGCCTGAGATGGATCTTGGAGCAGCCCTGTGTTCCTGACAGGGAACATAAGAATCCACGCTTTATCTTAGACCTTTACCTCAGAATTTTAATCCTACCACTGTATTACAGCTACTACTACAAGGAAAGAAAAAGCAACGATTACCACAGTGGTGGCTGCTCTGACATTTTTTCCCTACCATCATGCTGGACTCCCACGGCTTTAACAAATGTAATATATACAGATCCTCGATGCCCACATCAGATGGGCAGCGTGGCTGAAATCTACTCTCTGGGAAAAGTCTCTGCTAAGGTTTCTCTGGCACGCTTTTCATCACCATTGCCCAGAGCCCACGTTCCCTGATTCCATCAGGGTTTGGTACCGTGGAGAAACGCAGGTCAGCCTCAAGCAGAATAAAACAATCAAGGCTATACTCTGAAAAAAGTCTCTTCTACCATCAAGGGACAACCCAGAGGACATGAGGGGGCTGCAAAAGCCCCCTTACAGGGCAGTTTTACCACCCCACACCAGGTTCCACACGCACTCAGAAGCAAACAGCTGCCGCAGACTATCAGGTGTCACGCCGCACGGGCAATGGCTGACACGATGGCCTTCCTGAATAATGGGCCATTAGACGTATGCAGAGCAGCCATGTGATCCTGATGCCATATTTTGCACACCACTATGTTTTACAGAAACCTACCACAACTCTAGCAGATGTGGTCCTTCCTTCCTCCACATAAAACTCCAAAACCCACCTCCAGCCAATGGGTACTGCTCTGGAGCACCAAAGGGGCACATCTCCACTACATTCCCCTTTTGGAGGAGGAATGCAAATGAGGGAGATTGAAAATGCAAATGAAGCACTGATATACAAATCTTGTGCTTCATTTGCATAATCCTCATGCAGTTGCATTTCCAGGAGAGGCTGTTCAGAAAAGAAAAACAGCAGTGTAGATGGGTTCCTTCAGAAAAATACCTCATTTTTCGAAAGAACTCTTCTTCCTGAAACAATTCCCCCCCACCCCCCGGCCAAATGAACCCCATCTACAAGGCTGCTTTTGTTTTTCTGGAAGACACTTTTCTGAAAGCAATCTCACGAGATATTTGTAAATCAGCATTTAAATTACATTTTCAATCTCCCTCATTTTCATTCCTCCTTCGAAAGGGGAATACAGTATAGATGTAGCCACAGGGATTGCTCAAAGGAGGAGAAGTTACTCACCCTGTGCAGTAGCAATGGTTCTGCAAGATGTCCCTGTGGGTACTCCACTACCTCTCCTCTCCTCTGCTTGGAGTCTACAGTGACTTCAGGTAGAAAAGGAACAGAAAAAGCTTGCACCGTGTGCACGCTCTACAGAACGGCCAAAGCACAAGACGCGCAGTGCGCATGTGCGGTGCAACAAGATACTGCTCTGAGAAATCTGATCAGTAGTGCCAGGGTGCCACAAGACTTAGAGTGGAGCACCCACAGGGACTCATCTGAAAGAACCATAGTTACTGCACAGGGTGAATAACTTCCCCTTGCTATTCCTTATAGCCTTGCTCTAGGTGCTCACAAATTGATTGTCTAATAATTAGCAAGTTTTCCAGATACTGAAGTTAAGCTGATGGCTCTGTGAGTCTCCTGGGCTACGTCTACACTAGCACACTACATCGAAGTAGTCTATTTGGTTCTTCGAAGTAGCCTATTTTGAAGTTAGGATATCGAAATAGGCTACTTCGACGCGTATCATCTACACATCCTCCAGGGCTGGTACCATTGACATTCAATGTCGAAGTAGCAACGGGGAACATCAAAAGGAGTTGTCCTGGAAGGAAATGTGGAGCGTCCACACACACAAGCGCTTCCCATCGAAATAAGGGGTCAGCAAAGCCCCAAGCCGCTCCCTTAAAGGGCCTCTCCCAGGCACACTTGCCCTGCACAGCACAAGATCCACAGAGCCGACAACTGGTTGCAGACCCTGTGCATGCAGCACGGACCCCCAGCTGCAGCAGCAGCAGCCAGAAGCCCTGGGCTATGGGCAGCTGCATGCGGTGACCATAGAGCCCCGGAGGGGCTGGACAGAGCGTCTCTCAACCCCTCAGCTGATGGCCGCCATGGAGGACTCTGCTATTTCGAAGTAGCAAGACGCAGATCGTCTGCACACACCCTACTTTGACGTTGAACGTCGAAGTAGGGCGCTATTCAGAATCTTCAGATGGGAATAGCGATTTTGACGTGTCACCATCTAACGTCGATTTGAACATCGAAATAGCACATGGCGCGTGTAGACGCGACGCGTGCTATTTCGACGTTGTGCCAGCTACTTCGAAGTAGCCAGCTAGTGTAGACGCACCCCGATTCTCTTTGTTAGCCTCTGTAAAAATAGGTATTTTTGCCTTAATGCGGTCCTCTGTGACCTCGGCTTTCCTCCATAGATCTCAAAGATAGTTGCTAAAGGCTTCAAGATTTCCCCAGCAAGTTATTTAAGTATCCTAGCACATGTAATTTCTTTGTTCCCTAATGCTAAAGTTTTCTCTTCTAACATTCTTTAAGGGGATAGTACCAATTTAAAATCTAATCTGTAGCACCAAGTTAAAAATCGTTTCAGATATTTTAACCTAGTATACTTGACAATTTTTGGTTTGACAAAATATTTTTCTGCTTAATTTTCTTTTTGTCTGTGTTTGCAAGGCGCACAAAACAAGTGGGAAACTGCCTGTACACAAAGTTTCCCCCCCCACACACACACACACACTGGAGGTGGGAAGAAGTAATAACTAATCCTTCAGATATAACAGTTGTAGGTGTTACTTGTAAAACCTTGAAGATTAAAACAATTACACAAGCATGATTTCTAAGTTTACTGTATCTCTTTAATAGAGTATTTGTGCTTTGTCTCCCAATTATACATACTGCCCAGTATATGTAGTGGTAATATAATTTCTCAGTGCTCAAAACATTTGGCTCCCTAACGTGGTGTTTTAATGAAGATGTGTTTAAACTGCCAACAAGGATTCTTTTTCCAGTTCTGTTCTTGTATTTGACTCTTTCAGATATGTAATTAATGCTTTCACACTGAGTCCATTGGGCAAGGAGGTGGGGAGGGGGAAGAGAGAGCATGAGGGGTTTTTAAAGTAAAGCATATCATACGACTGACCTATAATAATGTTAATTTTGAGACTATTCCATACAAATAATGTGGAGAACTGTAGGCTTTTTGACTTCGTCCATCCACATCAGATAACGCTTTATGTTCTACTGTGTCATATGCTGCAGGTTGCTGTTGAAGTCTTTGGTCTAGTACAGCAGTTACTTCCTTCTGTAGCAGTTTTGAATCAGAAGTATGCTCCTCCTTCCTTTAACCCCAATCAGTCTACGGACAGCACCACAGGAAACCCACCTGAACAGGGGCTCTCAGCTGGTACTACGTCTAATCATTATGCTGTCACAGAAAGCGAACACCCATATAAACCAGCTTGTGTTACCCACTATAAGGTAAGGACCGTTCTTTTGTGCACTTTTTAATATGTATCATAGATTGAAAGTATGCCTAGCTTTTTTAAGAACATTTCTAAAACTGTTAGCTGGGTTTATCTCTACGCTGTGAGCGTACAACATTTTCACTGTTGTTTGATGTCATCTATATATGAATTACATTATGCTTGCAGTTCTGAGGCAACTGTTGCAAAGTTGTACAAAATCAAAGCCTTTAACATTCTTGTTTTGTGTACACATTTTTAAAAGATGTTATAATTTAGTTTTCTGGTGTTTTCACTGTTGCAACATACTGCAGAATAATAGAATTCTAGGGCTGGAAGGGACCTCAGGAGGTGATCTAGTCCAGCCCGCTGCCTAAAGCAGGATCAACCCCATGTGAATCATCCCAGCCATGACTATGTCAAGCCAGGACTAAAAAAACCTCTGTGGATGGAGATTCTACCACATTCCAGTCCTTCACCACCCTCCTGGTGAAGTAGTTTTTCTCCATATCCAACCTACACCTCTCCCTCTGTAACCTTAGACCATTGCTCTTTGTTCTGTCATCTGTCACCATTGAGAACAGTCTCTCTCCATCCTCTTTAGAGCCCCCTTTCAGAAATTTGAAGACTGCTATCAACATACTGCAGAATAATAGAATTCTAGGGCTGGAAGGGACCTCAGGAGGTGATCTAGTCCAGCCCGCTGCCTAAAGTAGGATCAACCCCATGTGAATCATCCCAGCCATGACTATGTCAAGCCAGGACTAAAAAACCTCTGTGGATGGAGATTCTACCACATTCCAGTCCTTCACCACCCTCCTGGTGAAGTAGTTTTTCTCCATATCCAACCTACACCTCTCCCTCTGTAACCTTAGACCATTGCTCTTTGTTCTGTCATCTGTCACCATTGAGAACAGTCTCTCTCCATCCTCTTTAGAGCCCCCTTTCAGAAATTTGAAGACTGCTATCAAATTGCCCCTCAGTCTTCTCTTCTGCAAACTAAGCCCCAAATCTCTCAGCCTTTCCTCATAGGTCACGTGCTCCAGACCCCGAATCATTTTTGTTGCCCTCTGCTGAACCCCCTCCAATGCGCCCATATCCTTTCTGTACTGGGGGGCCCAGAACTGGACTCAGTACTCCAGATGAGGCCTCACCAGAGCCAAGGGGGCGGGGGTGTATATCCTTGACATCTGCTGGAAATGCTTCTCCTAATGCACCCCAATGTGCCATTAGCCTTCTTGGCTGCAAGGGGACACAGTTGACTTATATCCAGCCTCTCATCCACTGTAATCCCCAGGTCCTTTTCTGCTGCACTGCTATTTAGCTAGTTGGTCCCCAGCCTGTAACAGTGCTTGGGATTCTTCCGTCCTAAGTGCAGGACTCTGCACTTGTCTTTGTTGAACCTCATCAAATTTCTTTTGGCTCAATCCTCCAATATGTCTGGGTCACTCTGGACCCTATCCCTACCTGCAATGTATCTACGTGACCCCCTAGCTTAGTGTCGTCTGCAAATTTGCTGAGGGTGCAATCCATCCCCTCATCCAGGTCATTAGTAAAGATGTTGAACAGTACTGGCCCTAGATCTGATCCTTGGGACACTCCACTTGAAACTGACTGCCAGCCAGACCCTGAGCCACTAACCACTACCCGTTGGGCCCGTATGTCAAGCCAGTTTTCTGTCCATCTTACAGTACAGTACTGGCTGGGATGACTTACAGTTGATCCTACTTGAAGTAGTAGGTCCCTTCCAGCTTCTATGGATGTTGCCAGGTGAGTGTGTCAGACTGCAGAGGTTCAACCTGTATTGATTGAAATGATTCAGTGAAGAGGAGGACTGCATATATGAGTAAAGCGTTCTTTGATAGAGCTCAGCTGTCACTTGTCTTGAGGTTCTGTGGCTATATGCTCAACATACTAAGGGTCAGATTCAACAGTACCAGAAAGGTAGCTGTTTTAGTCTTTTTTTGCACATAGCAGCCTAAACATGCTGCTGAATCTGTCCTTCAAAGCTAATAAACAGAAAGTTATCTAAGACTGACACAATAAAGTCTCAGAGTACGCGATCTCAGAGTATGCGACCCTGGTCGTACGTGTCTGACCCCGATTCCTATAGTAAACCCTGTACCGCGATTTCCAGTTGTGCTTAACTTGCTCCCCGCTGCTCTGGTGCAACCCCCCTCAGCCATGCATGGCCCCAGCTCAGCCCCCCCAGCTCTGCTCAACACCTGCACATAGCTCCTTTTCACCCCACTCCCCCAACCCCGCCTCTGGCTCTAGCTCACCACCCCTCAGGCGCAGCTCAACATCCCTGGCCCCAGTTCAAACCCCCTGCCAGCTTGCCACACATGCGCAGCTCCAGCTCACCTCACATACCCACACCAGGCTATGGCTTACCACCACTCACGCACAGCTCTAGCTCACCCCTCACCCCAATTTAAACTGCCCGCATGTGGCTCTAGTTGAAGGTGCCCCCCACCCCCACCTTGCACAGGTCCAGTGCAACGCCCCCCACTGGTTCATAACCCATGTGCGCCTCTTGTTCAAGCCGCCTACTGCCCCATGTGACTCCGGTGCAACCCCCCTGCCAGTTCACAACCCTCACATGGCTCTGGTTTAAGCCACCTGCCTCCCCCCAACCCCACGCAGCTCCAGTGCAACCCCCCTGCCAGCTCGCCGCCCATGCACAGTCCTGGTTCCGGTTCACACGCCTCCCCAACCCCTGTGGCCCAGCTCACCACCCATGCACAGCTCCAGCTCACTTCCACCCCTTACCCCCCTGCAGTCCTAACTCACACCAGGCTTATCCCCACCCCACCCCCAACTGCCTCCCATGGCCCCAACCCAGTACCAGGCTTAACCCTCTCCAACTGCTATCCCCAGCCCAGGACTTACCTTTCTGCTGCTTCCCCAGCTGCAAAAATGTGTGTCCTGCCAGAGAAAAAGCTGGACCCCCACTTACGTGAAATCCAGGTTTACGAGACGGCGTGTGGAACAGAACCCTCGTGCACTCTGTGACCTTACTGTCCTGTATATATCTTCAGTTTGGTGGCATTCTCTCTGGGTCACTTCATCAGTGTTATAAATAAAATTGATCATTGGGGGGAAAACATCCTGGACCAAAAAAAAAAAACAAAGTGGAGTTAATACAGTAGGGTCGCAACATTCGCAAGGGTTCAGTGCCTCACGCTGTGTGGTGGAAACAGCAGCGACGTGCAGACAGCTACGGTGCCTCGCACCGCACGGTTGGCTATATTGCATTGTGCCATGCGGTGATAAGAGTGCTGGGGATGACGAGCCACTCACTAATAACTGAATTCATGAATGTTGCGACCTTGCTGTATTGGCATTACCCATCAGTAGTTTGAGGGGGGTGGGAGGGGGAATCCACAAATGTTGAAAATATATCAAAATAGGCATTGCATGCCCAGGGAATTCAGATTTCATGATTAGGATGAAAAGAATCCAAAGAACGTCACATGGAATTTCATAGATAAGGCATTCCCATAAAAATATAGTTTAGATAAGGCAGCACTCATATAAAGTAAAAGTAAGTGTGTGTGCTCAAGAAATTACTCTGAGATTCTAAACATTAAATCATTAATTGTAATTGCATGGCCATGGTATGGAATATTACAGGGTAAAATAGCAATAAATGTCAGAGGAAATAAAATGAGAAGAAACTTATGCTTCATTTTGTTGAGGAGGAGGAAATGGTCAGGGAAATGGTCAGATAAGACAAATCTGTGTACAAAAAATTATTGTCATGTTCTTTGGATTTCTTTTCAAGGATGATAGGAAACTATTCAGGATCACCAGATATTGCAAACGAGTTTTCTGTGGTCTCCAGCAGCCAGTCATTTTGTGCAGTTGTTAGATTTTTAGATGAAAATAGCATGGTTTTTCTTTGAGTACTTCTCTGCATGTGTGTCGTTTGTGGTGTGCGTGTGCTAAAGATTGGAAATTTTTATCCAGTCATGTCTATTTGGCTGTACTTATGCCTTTTGTGCTCTTTTGCGCCTTTACTCTGAAGGACACAAGTGGCGTGGCACAACCAACCAATCTCATTTCCTTTTCAGTACCTTTGGCTGAGATACAGCACTGAGTTAGCTGTGTCCGGTC
This sequence comes from Carettochelys insculpta, assembly GCF_033958435.1. Lineage (NCBI taxonomy): Eukaryota > Metazoa > Chordata > Testudines > Carettochelyidae > Carettochelys > Carettochelys insculpta. Next base: position 88,546,561 of record NC_134137.1, on the reverse strand, counting down.
TCTTGTACTTCTGCCTCGATGCTTGTAATATAGAATAGATTCTTAGATAAACTTTTAGTCCAGGATTTAATTCAGGTAAGTTTTCTTTGTTTTATTCACCCAGTACCAGGAGTCAGCCTCAGAACTTGACAAATTTTTTTTCTCTTTAATTATTGTTCATTGTATGAGGCAGCTCTGCTCCTCAACTGTGGGTGAGTTAGCTGCTTATTTTGCCCTATGGAGGAGCACATTTAAGATGAATGTACTATGTAATGTACAAGGAATGAGCTGCTAATCCAGGATGGCAAGTTTAAAAATATATCTCCTGGGTAAGTCTATGAAACCTGTTTTTAGTCCAGAACGGCAATATCCTTTTAAATTGGGGAAATCTTCAATTAGAATGCTCCTGCCACTTCCTCAGCTTTCAGAATTGTTTATGTCCCTCTGAGATATTTTCGTGAAGCTTCTCCTTCTTCACATTTTGAGGAGGTAATCCCCTGCTCAGCTTCTGAGAGGAGAATAAAAGTGGATCTCCAACTAAAAGCTTTTTTCGAAAGGGGAGAAAAAGAGACAAGTCTCTCTGCTTTTGCTAAGAAGGGCAGTTCAAGGCTGTCATTGTGCCCTGAAAGGCTAACTCTTAAGCCTTTGGGAATGGCTGAATCTTCCAGCATACTCACTGCCTAAGGCCAGGGCCGCCTTGTACTACTAACTAGCACTTATATTTCACTACCAGTAGTTTTGGTACCTACTATATTGGCATTGTTGAATTTGGTACTGATATTTCAACTTTCCTTTTGTCACTGACAAAATTGGTACTGATGTTTTTAAATCAGTTTATTATTATGTCTCTGTTCATTTGAGAATTCCCTTTTTCTTTTTCCATGCTCAATTTGTCTTCATCACCATCTAAAAAGCTCCCACCACAACATAATTCTTCACTACATGCACACCACAAATGATACACATAATGACAGGTACTCAAAGAAAAAAAACGTTATTTTCATCTAAAACTGAATGCATAAAATGACGGCCTTCTGGTGACGAGGAGACTAGTCTGCAGTCTTTGATTTTCCGTATTAGTTTCCAGTCATCCTTGAAAAGAAAGCCAAAGAACAAGGCATGAGAATAATCTAATCTTGCAGTGAAGTTGACCAACACTGTTTGCATGTCTTGGACACTGATGTGAGTTAAAAAAGCTATACAGGCCAGATATATTTCTCTATGCTCTAGGGCTGTTGATACGCAGGAAAGCCGCCTCTTTGGACTACCAACCTTGTACTGTGAGAGCATCCAGATGCTCTTCCCATCTGATCAGCTTCTCCATTTGAGGGAAATCACTCATATAGCATTTTTTGCTTTGTGCATTAGTGGTGGAGCTTCTCCTTCCTCTCCTTCACCTCCAAGGATTTGTTTATAGCCCATATATTTCAGATAGGCATTCCAGGAGGATGTCATGTTACCTTAGGGAAGGGTCCCTGCCTGCTGTAGCTGTCTCCCAGTCTTTAGCCTCTATATAGCTTCTGTTCTGTAACAACAAACAAGGAAGTTCCTGGCATACGCCCTTACACATAGAGGTTATCATGCTGTGACACTGGTGTGTCCAGTATTTGATAATCATTGGCAGATCATCTGAGCAGCCATTTACACTTCATGCAGAAACACAGGTGGTTGATGCTAAATTCTGTGTGTTCAGCATTGGGATGTTCCCTGTGCAGATTTGTTTACAATGAGGGAAAATAAGAATTACACATTTCTGCTCCAGAAGGAGTTAAGAGACTGAGTTTGGAAGTGGACATGTTTCTGATTCCATCAAATGCTGATTTGTCTGCCTATTCTGCAATCGCAGTTACCCCTTGGAATCTGAAGAAAATCAGTTAAGATTCTGCATCAATCATCCCCATAGCTCTGACCTTGCCAAGGGGGTATACGTTTTTAGAGCTTCATGCATACTGGAAGTGGAACACTGATAGGCCCCACGTATTGAAGAACTCCAGTTAATGTAGCAATAAGTGATTTTCCTTTGTTTTTCAATACTTCACCATTTGTAAAGATTAAGGATAAAGTAAAATACTTAAACTAAAATTAATTAGATGTATAAACTGATTTTTGTTTTCCTATTACTTGTTTCAGGTGACTTTCCCAGAATGTGTCAGGTGGATGACAATAGAGTTTGATGCTCAGTGTGGCACAGCTCAATCAGAGGATGTCCTTCGCTTGCTAATACCTGTCAGAATTTTCCAGAACTCAGGATTTGGACAAAAACAAATTCCTGTCCATGAAAATCTTAATTCATGGGTTGAACTAAAGAAATTTTCAGGCACATCTGGATGGCCTGCCATGGTTTTAGTGTTGCCAGGTGAAAAGAGTTAATAAATTGTGTTTTTTAAATAAAATGCGGGTGTTTAAAGTATAATTAACAAAAGATCATGTAAAAATACAGTAATTTACAGAGAAATAAAACTTGACTCATCACAAACCATTGTTATGAGATTGTGAAATTCTCAATGAAAATTTCCATTCATATTGACTTTCTTAGGTAATGAGACTGAATTATTCTGTTTTGTAGTTCAATATAAATCTGAAGAGAAGCCAGGACTCAGATTGGAAATCTGGGCCTATTACAGTGACTGGCTATCATGAAGTAATTCATTATTTATTTTTTTCTTTGCGATACAGATATGCAGATTGCTCAGGTGCTTCTTACGTCAGTAATGTTTAAAAGCTAATTTTCATATTTTTGTGATATAAAAATGGGTGGAAAAAGAGGCATTCCCATAGATCTTTAATTGTTTTGTGTTAGGAAATGAAGCACTCTTTTCACTGGAGACTGCATCAGACTATGTGAAAGATGACAAGGCCTGTTTCTATGGCTTCAAGTGTTTTGCAGTTGGATATGAATTTAGTCCAGGACCTGATGAGGTGAGAATAAGTAAAGCTACTAAGATTACATCAAATAAATTTGATCTTTCTAAAGGCAATTTTTTATGCAGCCCTTTCCTACTCAATTTTTTGTTAACATATTAGGAAAATATTTTAAAATGGTCTTAACATATTTTTGAACTGTAGTTTTGTGGAGCTGCATGTCCATTAACCTACCATACAAGAGTTCTCAAATGTTAACACGTGTAACAGGGTTATGGACATGCAAGACACCATAAGGTTCTGTTAGTAAAAATAATCTATGCATTGCATTAAAAGTAGTCTGTATATCTGTAACTCTGTTCAACATATCTGCCCAAATTCCTTTATGATTAGCTACCTAAAATCTGTACTCTATACTAATATTCACATTGGCCATTGTAGGAAGACTTTTCTGTGCTTTTCCCATTTCTAATCAGTAACATACTGTTCAGAAGATGGTATACAAACCCCTAAAATTTAAAAAAAAGAAAAAGGGGGGGGGCGTAGTAAGATGCTTAATGAAAAGTTTCTTTCAAATGCTAGCTATCTGATGCTATGAAGAATGAAGATTAATATTCTTTATACATTTTCGCTATGTCTGCACTAGCCAAAAACTTTGAAATGGCCATGCAAATGTCCATTTCAAAGTTTACTAATGAAGCGCTGAAATACGTATTCAGCGCCTCATTAGCATGCGGGCGGCCGCAGCACTTCAAAATTGGTGCAGCTCGTCCAGACGGGGCTCCTTTTTGAAAGGACCCCGGCTACTTCGAAGTCCCCTTATTCCTATGAGCAGATAGGAATAGGGGGACTTCAGAGTAGCCGGGGTCCTTTCGAAAAGGAGCCCTGTCTGGATGAGCCGCGCCAATTTTGAAGTGCTGTGGCCACCCGCATGCTAATGAGGCGCTGAATACGTATTTCAGCGCTTCATTAGTAAACTTCGAAATGGACATTTGCATGGCCATTTCAAAGTTTTTGGCTAGTGTAGACATGGCCTTTATCTTAGCTACTGTAATTACAGCTTATTTAAATCTCCGAATGCATAATATTTCTTCAGATGTTCTTAAACATGTTGCCTCAGTAGTACCTAGACATTTGAGTTCTGCAAGTTATTCCTTTATGCAACAAAATATTCTTTGAGGGCCTCTGTGTATTCTTTCTTTTGGCATTTGACATCTCTGGTATCCCTTGAATTGGATTGAAAAGCTGTGTTAGAGTGGAGCACAATTGTTTTTAAATAAAGCTCTCAGAGCGGTAGCCATGGTAGTCTATAGCTTTAAAAAAAAACAGCAGTCCCATAGCACCTTAAATATTAACAAATTTATTGTATAATGAACCTTCATGGGGAAGACCCACTTCTTCAGATCTGAAGAGTCTTGCCCACAAAAGCTCATTACTCAAATTCTTTAAGATGCTATAGGACTGCTTGTTTTTAAATAGGGGTGCTATTGTTATACTCTTAAGGGAATCCACCACACCTCGATTTCTTTGCTACCATAGAAAATGAACAAAAATCCTGTGTGATCTTAAGACGGATTTCTCTTAGCTTAATTTAAGACAGTATTTTAAATATTTTGGTTAGAGACATAAGGGATAGTTTCAGGTAAAAATCCCATTCTTTGACTCAGGACCTTGAGCCCTATGAGAGCTTTAAGAGGGGTACCTCTTGTCTGTTGTACTACAGCCTTACAGGTTGTTTCATTTGGGAGGCATGCTCATGGAATCCCTGAGTTCAGAGATTTTCTCCCAGAGAGAGGATTTTTCAAAGCTTGTGCCTCCCTCGCAGTTTTTTTTTTTTTTTTTTTTTTTTTTTTTTGGAAGTTGGGAGGCTTAATAATTTCATTGACCTATACCATCACATCTGTTGCTTATTTTAATATAAAACCCTTATAGCATTGGATGGTGGGTTTGGTATTCTGGGTACAATCCTGGCCAGTGAGGGGCTATGTCACAGCTGCCCTGAAAACTTGGATGCCTCACGATGCTTTGCTGATATAGCTCCCCTCAGGGCCATTGCAAACAGACATCCAGCAGCTGATCATACTGTGAGTGTCTGTGTATAGCCACAGCGATTCTGACCTCAGCAACCTGTGATCAAATACCAAGCACATTCTGACTTCCAGCAGCCTTTGATTGCTATGCATAGTGACACCAACACAGTCTTCATTCCCAAATTCTCCCCTTCCCCCTTTTCAAATGTATTTCTGCACTGTCCATCCTTCTCCTGGACAGTCAAAATATATTTGTTCATTACCCCTCTAAAGGAGATCAATATACAAGAATATGCTAAATTAAATGGAATTATCCATGTAGTTCACAACACTGGACTGGTTTTAATTCAGAACAAAGCAAGTTTATTTAACTATAAAGAGGGTTTGAGTGAGAATGAGTATAAGGCATTAAAGACAGAAATGACTCAAGAAAGAGTGATAAAATAATTCCTAGGACTAAAATTTAACCTGCTAGACTTGGTTCAAGTTAATCTCAGTAATGTAGTCCCATCAGCTGTGTGGGACCATTCCGTTACTATCATCCCCCTTACTAGATGGCAGTTATCTTTCTGCCCTCATCAGGAAACCAGTTATGCCTTCCCTCCCTTACCATTCATACCTTCAGTCCAATGGAATCTTTGGCAGGATAGGATACAGCAGGAGTCATCCAACTCACAGCAGAAGTGGGTGCTGACTCTCCCACTCCCCATTTGTCAGTTACTTTTCGTAAAAGTCAGGGACAGGTTTCTGTGAATTTTTGTTTGTCAATGACCTGTATATGACTTTTACTAAAATTAACCTTGGTTGTTAGTTTCCTTCTTGCCTGCTCCTTTGTGTCCTTTTGTTCTGTAACTCACTCAGCTATCCATAGCTCTGAAGGGCCATGCCTTTTTCTCCTGGGAACTCTTATGCCAGGGCTTCTGGAGCATTGCACAGATTTGCAGGGCTGTCCATCTACCACATGGCCAGTGCACAATGAGGGTTGAGTGTGTGGGAGGGAGATCTGGCTGTATAGGGTGCAGTGTATTCCTCTCCTGTTTTTTAATCCTCTCGTAGAGCAATAGTCATATACCCGTGATCGCATTGAGTAGAAACTTACTCAGCAAGCAATCCGTTAACATTTAGAGAGAGTGGTGCTGTTCAGTGTAAGTAAGGGTATCAAAAAGTAATTACTTTTTATGGAGTATTTGCATAAAACCACAGTTTGTTTATTTTTGCAAATAAACTCAGTGTTTTGTTGCTCATGGTGCAAAAGACAGACCTACCGTTTAGTCAATATGTCTCTGTACCAGCATTGAGAAAATCTACAAGGCAGAAGAGTAGCTTTGCCCTCAAGACATAAATACAAATTATTTAACAGCAAGACCAGTACATTGGCAGACAGAAAATGTGGTTTTGCAAAGGTGATGTAGCAGTCTGGTGGTCAGTACACGTGTACTCAGCATTCCAACTCTTTAAAGTGAATGTTACAGGCTTAAGAAAACAGTTTTCTTCTAGTAAGAATGATTCTGTTGAGTGTAAAAGCCTGGCAACCACCTACATTTAATAAATCCTGTTAACCGAAGAAGTTGTTTTCAACCTTTTTTCTCCTGTGGTCACACTTACAGCCCCGTGACAACAAAAAAGGGTCGAACCCTCCTTCCTTATAGCTGTAAAACAAGTAAGTGATAGTGACTCCCTGAAATCTGTTTGCGACAGTAAGGGTCTGCCCTTCAACTAGAGCATATTTTTGTGTGTGTGCGCGCACGCGCAATAGAGAGCAACAGTCTTCAATAGTCTGCCATCATACTACTAAAACTGTACCTTTTGCTTTAAATTTTCTCTCTCTTTTGAAGGGTATTATTCAGCTGGAGAAAGAGTTGGCCAATCTAGGAGGCATATGTGCAGCTGCTTTGATGAAAAAAGATTTGGCACTTCCTATTGGTAAGGCTCTCTTAAGGACCATAATATTTTACTTGTTAATTGACTTATATTTTGTGACTTACTAATATTCTGTGAGTTTCAAGATTGCTTCTACTTGAACACTGATTTATTTTTAGTTTAAAAGAGAAAAAAATCATCAGTACAGATAAATACTGTTTTTGCTTCCTGCTCTACTCATTACTAATGCATGGGAAGGTGGGGAAGGTAGTATTTAAATCTGAACCAGCTCGACTTGTATACAGATGAACTATGTTCTCCAGTTTCTTAAAGGTACTTCACAAATGTGCAGATTTCTCCGTATCAGTTATTTCTCTTATCAGTGTTCTTTCTGAACACAGGCCACATATTCAAGGAGGAAAAGCAACTGTTGTGCTGACTCAAAATGCTTTAATGCACTAAACTGTTAAAAGTTAATTAGTCATGAATATCTGTAAACATTGGCGCTTAAAATAATTCTTCTCAAAATTAAAATGTGTGTGTTTGTGTGTATATATTACTTACTGTATAAGCAGACACAGTGCATACAATTTTTCAGTAATACAAACACACTTTAAAATGTATCATAAGTGACAAATGAGATTCAGCAAAAGTAACTGGACCAGACTATGGTGGTTACTGAAGTAGAAATTGAAAGAGAGAGATCCCAATTCTGACCTCTCACCAGTTTTTAGCTTGTGGTCCACTATAACCCCTAGATCCCTTTCTTCAATACTGCTTCCTAGACAGTCTCTTCCTATTCTGTATGTGTAAAACTGATTATTCCTTCCTAACTGGAGTACTTTGTATTCGTCCTTATTAAACTTCATCCTATTTACTTCATGCTGTTTCTCCAGTTTGTCCAGATCATTTTGAATTGAGCCTCTGTCCTCCAAAGCACTTGTGACCCCTCCCAGTTTGATATCATCTGCAAACTACAGAAGCACACTGTCTATGCCAATATTTAAATAATTGATAAAGATATTAAACTGAATTGGTCCCCAAGCAGACTCCTTCAGCACCCCATTTGTGATGCCTTTCCAGATGGTTACTACTCTCTGAGAACAGTTATCCAGCCAGTTGTGCACCCACCTTATAGCATCCCCATCTAAATTGTATTTGCCTAGTTTATTGATAAGATAATGTGAGACTATATCTATTGCCTTACTAAGTTTAGGTATACCATGTCCACTGCTTATCCCTCATCCACAAGACTTGTTACCCTCTCAAAAACAAAGACTCGCTTTGTCTCATGCATCCAACAAAGTAGGTATTTGCCCACGAAGGATTAAGCGCCAAAAGATCTGTTAGTCTATAAGGTACCACACAACTTCTTATTCTTTTTGAAGAGACAGACTAACTCTGCCACCCCTCTAATACTTATCCTATCAAAGAAAGCTATCAGATTGGTTTGCCATGATGTGTTCTTTACACATCCATGCTGGCTGTTACCTGTCACCTTATTTTCTTACAGATGTTTGCAGATGAATTCCTTAATTACGTTCTTCATTATTTTTCCTGGTGCTGACTGGTCTGTTCCTGGATTGCTCTTGTTCCCCCTTTTATAGATGGGCATTATATTTGCCCTTTTCCAGTCTTCTAGAATCTCTCCTGACTTCCATGACTTTTCAAAGATGACAGCTAAAGGCTCAGATTCCTCCTCTATCAACTCCTTGAGTATTCTAGGATGCATTTCTGCAGGCATCTAACTTTTCTAAGGCTGTGTCTACACTACGAGATAAATTTGAATTTAAGGCAGTTACCTTGATATTGCCAAGTGACTGTCTTCACTTTGAATACCATTAGCTCAATTTTTGGGAACACTAATATCAAGATTCCAATATTGCTGTTACCTGACAGGTATAGCGTCCAGCTCGAATTCAGAAGTTTGATTAAAGGCCACTGTGGAAGTGCCATGTCTTAAAATCAAATTTATTAGCCTCCAGAAGTGTCCCATATGTAACCCACAATGCCCCTTAGTGCTTCACTCTGGCTGCTGCTCTCCAGGGCTACGTCTACACGTGAAGCCTACATCGAAATAGCTTATTTCGATGTTGCGACATCGAAATAGGCTATTTCGATGAATAGTGTCTACACGTCCTCCGGGGCCGGCAACGTCGATGTTCAACTTCGACGTTGCTCAGCCCAACGTCGAAATAGGTGCAGCGAGGGAACGTCTACATGTCAAAGTAGCACACATCGAAATAGGGATGCCAGGCACAGCTGCAGACAGGGTCAACGGGCGGACTAGTGCTTCCAGGGCAACAGCTAGGCGCTCCCTTAAAGGGCCCCTCCCACATACACTCAGCCTGCACAGCACGCGGTCTGAGGAGCCATAGGCACACAGACCCCGGGCGCCGCAGTCATGGACCCCCAGCAGCAGCAGCAGCAGCTAGAGGTCCACCCAGCCCTCCCGGCAGGAGCAGGGCTTGCCCTGGCCCATGCCATGTGGGAGGCAGCTGAGTACCTCCTTGCCCCAGGGGAGGAGATGCCCCCAGGGCAGCAAGGCTCAACCCCTACCCCTGCAGCACCCCGCTCCACCCCCTGCCTCACACGCCAGCGGCTGTGGAGCTACCCCACCAGCACCGACTGGTGGGAGCGGCTGGTGCTTGGGGAGTGGGACGACGACCGCTGGCTCAGGAACTTCTGGATGAGCCGGCAGACATTCCTGGAGCTGTGCCAGTGGCTCACCCCCGCACTCAGGCACCGGGACACTGCCATGCGGCGTGCCCTCCCTGTGGAGAAACGGGTCGGCATCGCTGTCTGGAAGCTGGCCACTCCGGACAGCTACCGATCCGTGGGGCAGCAGTTTGGTGTCGGAAAGGCCACCGTCGGGGCTGTCTTCATGGAGGTAAGAGAACCCACAGGGGGAGGCCAGGGCAGGGCAGGGGGGCCAGGGCAGGGCAGGGCAGGCCAGGGCAGGGCAGGGCAGGGCCACGCACACCCTGCTCACCCCTCATAGGGGCTGTCCCATGTGCTTTCTCTGCAGGTCGTGCGTGCCATCAACGCCATGCTCCTGCACAGGCTCGTGAGGCTGGGGGACCCACATGCCACTGTCGCCACCTTTGCCACCCTGGGCTTCCCCAACTGCTTTGGGGCTCTGGATGGGACTCACATCCCCATCCGCGCCCCGCATCACAGTGGAGGACGATACCTCAATCGGAAGGGCTACCATTCTGTGGTCCTGGAGGCCTTGGTGGACAGCCGGGGACGTTTCCAGGACATTTCTGATGTCTGATTTGAGAATTCTACGTAAAAGAATAAATGCACACAAATCAGACATCAGAAATAGCAATATACAAAAACCCATAGGAGAGCACTTCAATCTCCCAGGACACACAGTAGCAGATTTAAAAGTAGCTATCCTGCAGCAAAGAAATTTCAAGAACAGACTCCAAAGAGAAATTGCTGAGCTACAATTCATCTGCAAATTCAATACCCTCAGCTCAGGCTTAAACAAAGACTGTGAATGGCTGGCTAAATACAAAAGCAGCTTCCCCTCTCTTGGAGTTCACACCTCCAGATCTACTGATGACAATACAACTCAGCCTGCCTGACTGAGCTAACCTCGTTATCCCCAGCCTTGCTCTGGCCTATTTATACCTGGCCTTGCAGATTTCCAGGACCAGCATCTGAAGAAGTGAGTTAACTCACGAAAGCTCATGCTCTAAACTTTTCTGTTAGTCTATAAGGTGCCACAGGACCCTTCATTGCTGCTACAAATCCAGACTAACACGGCTACCCCTCTGATATGTGTTAGTTGTAATTCTCTTTTGGTATCCAACTTATCAACCCAACCCCTATTGCTAGATAGGTGCCGTGGACCTTGTTTATCCAGGCAACGTCTGAGCTGGCATCTCTTATCAGTTAGTTGTACTGGCATCAGATTTCATTTGTATGTTGTTTCATGATCTGAGCATCATTCATCTGACAAATCCTCCTCCTTTATTCAGGCTTGGGACTGGTATGGACCCCTTAGCGGCTTCCTAGCAGAGTTTCGCATCTTTAGTTTTTTCTTTATTCGGTCACTTTCTATTAAGATAGCAACTCTAGTTCCAAGCTGGAATGGAAGGGGATGTCTAGTGTATAGGGCCCTGGAATGGGGCTCAGTAGACCTAAAGTACATTTCTTTGCCAGTCACAGATGTCCTGTGTGACTTTGAGCAAGTAATTCAATCTACTTTGTCTCAGTTTCCCATCCCCCATTGACCATATTATCCCTGCTTCATCAGAAGATCTGTGAAAATAAAATCCATTGATGACTGTAAGACACTGTGGTAATAAAAGATAGCAGAAACTGGGGAAATAGGTTTTAATTCCATTTAGCTATAAAATTTGTGTGTCATCCTTTGCAATAAGGTTATCCTTTTTAATCATTTTGCTCAGCCCGACAGTGTGCAAATGTTTCAATGAACAGTTACTTCAGTATTTTATGAACAGTGTAAACAGGCAGTGTCATATTTGTCAATACACAGACAAAATTACACTAATCCACCAAACATTAAACTGTATGTACATTTATCTGAATGTTTTTAACGTGTATATATTTGTTGATTTGTACAACAGCTAATGAATTTGAAGAAGATCTTGAAATTCTTGAAGAGGCTGCATTGCAGGTATAGCATTGTTTTTAACATCTCAGAGTATTTCAGACTAACTTTCATTATCACTTTCTTTTTTCTGATGGCAAGAAAAAGAGCCTCTATGGAAGATCTTGGCAGTATCAAGGAAGTTACCTCATTATTCATAAACACATTAAAGCTGTTTTTGAAACCTTCAGAGAGAAAGCTCTTAAATCAAGTTAGTGGGTCATAGTATTTCATTATTTACTGGTATTAATATCATACAGTGGTGACTAGGACCTCCAGCTACTATTTTCAAAATGTGAAAAGCAATTTTGCATGTTTCCGTTGTTGTGTCCAACTTAACATCCCAGAGAGGTCTGGTTTTTCAGAAGAATATGCTGAGTGCCACGTGTCTGAAAAATATGCCCCATCAGGTTGTCTCATTGAGCACCCAAGAGCACTAGTAATTTTGGAAAAAAATTGCTCCGTGGAGTGACATTTTGGATACAATGCCTCTTGGTGGAGGAACAGTGGGAAGGCATACATCTCATCATACTTTGGTAGTTCTTAATAGCTGATTTGGCAATCATTAGATCTATTATCCGTGCTTTATGTTGGGTATGTGTTCACTGCAACTGAGCGCCCATGACTAGCTCATGTCAGTTGACTTGAGCTTGCAGGGCTTAGAAAATGAGGATTTTAACTGCATTGTAGATGTTCAGGCTTGGGCTGAGGTCTGGGCAGTGGGAGCCTCCCCACTTATCAGGTTTTAGAGCCTGGTCTCTAGCCTGAATAGCTACATCTCAAATAAACATGCCTATAGCCCAAAACCTGAGAGTCCAAGTTGATTTATGTGGAAGTCCCTGCCGCTTCTAAATTGACCGGGGAGGGGAGCTATAGCTCAGTGATTTGAGCGTTGGCCTGCGAAAGCCAGGGTTGTGGGTTCAGTCCTTGAGGTGGCCATTTAGGGACCTGGGGCAAATAGATGTTAAAAAAGATCTGTTAGGGATGGTGCTTGGTCCTGCCAAGATGGCAGGGGACTAGACTTGATGACCTCCCAAGATCCCTTCCAGCTCTATGAGATGTGACAGTGGAGAAGTAGCTAGTTCTATAGTTTAATGCCATTTAGCCATCCTTGAGCCACCAACATGATAAATGGGAGTGCATCTGCTAGAGGAGAAGAAAGTGTTGGGGAGTAGGAGCAGTAACCATGTTCTCATGCAAGCTGGGGTTTAGAACCAGGAGGTCAGGAAGCAAGAGTCAGATACCAAGAATAGTTGAATCAGGAAACCAGGAGATCAGTGTGTTGACTGGGGGATGGGAATTTAGTGAGGATTATTGTTTTGGGTAATGGCTCACCAGTCTGACCTGAGAGTGTCTAGGTTCGCATCCACTCTGGACACAGCAGTAAGAAGCTACACTAACATTTATCTGGAGGAGGGTCACAGGACCTGCAGGAATCATATATACTCTACAAATGATATAATAATAGCACAGAATTTATTACACTTCATAATGGAGTTTACAATCAAATATTTAGAATGGTTGTATTCAGGTTACTTTGCTTTGATTGGTTACATAAAATCAGTGTACACGTACAAATATAAGTAGGCTAATACCATAGTCACCCTCCCTCCTATTGGACTTGAGGAGTTGAAGGATCAGCCTTACTCCAAAGGTGATGAGCTGTGAGTTATGTTACATGAGAGGAAAACTTTTAAAACTACTACTACTAGTAAAATAAAATGAACTGAAAACTAAGAAAGGAAAAAAAGCAAGAGAGGAGAAAGGTGTAGAACCCCTTGCTAGTGAGGTGTTATTGGGTTGTCCTACATCATGTTAGCCCAACCTTTTAAAGCCAAAACTGGATTTCTGCACCCTAAGATTTTGAGGGTACGCCCACTTGACTGAGAGTGGCACTACAACCCCCTTTTAAATCTCCGTAACCTATTACATTCATTGCAGTTTCATTAACAACCTCCAAAAATGGGCATTAAGGACAAGATATCACCTAATAGCCTTGGTAACCTTGGCATTCACTTTGCAATAAACTGGATGGTTGATTGGATGGGGCCATAACATCTTGGTATTACAAAGATACAAAAATGCTGTTAACTAGCTAAACTAAAGTATTGGACATCAGCTGCACTCCTCTTTATATCTGCCTGGAACTATCCAAATGCCCACACCTATCCTCAAGCTAATGTTTTAGCGTATGACCCCTGTAGGCCTCTTGCATTACTTCTAAAATGGGATAACAGTGAAAGGTGAAGGAAATAGCAAGTAATAGTAAATACAGGTTTAGATTACAAGAATAAAATATCCTTATAGGGTACAAGTTTCAGGAGTCAGGGGCAAGTAGCTCTGAGTGAGCATTCCAGAGCAAGGTAGACCCCAGTTCTGGGGATGACTACTTCCTCCTTCCAATTTAAGTAGGGTGAGCAGACGACTCAGGAGATCCAGTGTTTCACCAGTTGGGCCCAGGGTTGGAACCTTCTATCTGAGCTGGGATTTTAGGTGTTCCAGTACTTGCTGATGCCTGTGCGTGGATATGTAGAGCATGATGGCCCCCCAGCATTATGACTGAAAAAAATATGCTGCAGCCAAGGTACACAGTCCTTTATTGTGTGGGCCTTGTGTGCACAACATGTGCTAATTAAAGACAGACAGAGAGAGAGCCTGCATTACCACAGTGCTGATGAATAGTATGCAACACTACTATGTCACTCCACTGCTCTTTCACACCTTTCTCACTGAGGGTATGTCTGTACTAGGAAAATAGGTCAAATTGGTTAAGGTTGGTTTTGTAGCACAAGATTTTGTAAAGTCAAGGGTGCGTGTCTGTGCTAGCACATACAATCAATGGAGTGAATGCCCATTGAGTGGGCTGCTTCAACTTTGTCAGCAATGCACTGTGGGTACTATCCCACAGTTCTTGCAGCTCCCTTGCATTCTGGCTTATATGCTCCGTGTCTGATGGGACAAAAAAAGTGCTGCAGGTGGTTCTCAGTGTGTCATCAGCCTCCCGTAGTGCACTGCTCTCTTCACCTGTCCTTGGAAAGCAACAGCAAAAAGTGTTTTCATGCCCTTTTTTCATACCCACAAAAATGCCATTGCAAGGTTAGCATGGACCTCATCCAGCTTCAAACAGTTGTGGTAAGTATTATGAGCATCTCACGCATTGTGCTACGATATATGCTGAGCCTAAGTAGCCTCCAGAGTGGTGATGATTCTTGGGAGGACACAGACATAGACAAATGTGAAACACTGGGAAAGAGGAACAGGGAGATACTGGCTGCCCTCAATATTTTGTACACTTTGGAGCGCATGTTGTCATGCTATGACACAAGCTCAGACTGGCAGGTCAACATTATTCTGCAGGTATGGGACAATCAGCAGGGTCTACAAAACTTTTTCATGTAAAGCCACTTTCATGGAACTTTGCAAATTGCTCTCCCCCTCCCTAAAGTTGTGCAGTACTAAAATGAGACCTGCTCTGACAGTTCAGAAGCAAGTGGCAAGAGGTCTGTGGAAGCTTGCAACCCCGGACAGTTACTGGTCAGTGGGCAATCAATTCGGAGAGGGCAAATCTCCCGTGGGTGGTGCTTGATCCAGATAGCCAAGGCAATCAGTACCCCTCTGCTATGAAAAACAGCAGCTGGGAAATGTGCAGGACATATTGGATGGTTTTGCCATATTGGGATTCCCGAAATGTGGTGGGGCAATATCTTGATGCCAGAGCACCTTGTGTACATAAACTGCTTGATGGTGTTGGTGGATCACAAAGGTCATTTCACTGACATTGATGTGGGATGGTGGGAAAGATGCATGACGTGCATCTTCAGAAAAGCTGCAGAATGGAGCTTTCTTCTGAGACCAGAAGATTGCCACTGAAGATGTGAAAATGCATGCCAGTAGTGACCCAGAGAGATCCAGCTTGCCTCCTGCTCTCTTGGCTTATGAAGCCATACACAGGCAGTCTGGACCGCAGTAAAGAACAGTTCAATGTACAGGCTGAGCAATTGCAGAATGGTGGTAGAAGTTGCATTTGCCTGTTTAAAATCCTGCTCCAGGAGCTTCCTGATTCAGTTAGAATTCAGCAAAAGCAACATTCCCCTCGTGGTGGTAGTCTGCTGTGCGCTCCACAACTTAAGCAATAGTAAATGGGGGCAGGAGGGATTTTGTGCCTGGCTGGAGGGCCAAGGCAGATCACCTGGCCATTAATTATGAGTAGCCAGACACCAGAGCAGTAAGGAGAGCACAGTGAGGGGCACTGCTAATCAGGGAGTGTTTGAAGAACATCTTCATGAATGACCAGGCAGGAGCATGACAGCCATATCTGTTGCTGTTAAGGAGGTATGCCTGTATGCCTGTAATCCTGTAACCCACTGCCCCCATGCAACACGAGCAATAAAGGTACTGTTTTAGTGAGCATAATTTTTATTTAGGGGACAGTAAAAGAATTGATGGCAAGGGCTTCAGAGGTGGGTAAGCAAAAGTATGCATCTCCTCCTTCCATTTTATTATGCCCTGTCCATGCAAGCAGCTTGCATGTACTCTAAGAGCATATTTTCCTGCATTCATTTTCTTCTTTGCATCTGTGCCAGTCTAACAGCTGCGTGGGGGGAGCACTGGTCAAAGAGCCCCCTAGGCACATTGCAACAAAACATAAGCCTGGATATTAAGAAGATTCATTTACTGTAGATGAGGTAAGTTTTACAATACACAAAGGAATTTCATGAGAGTCTCTGTGGAAAACAATAAGGATGCCTTATGTACAAGGACAAATTTTGTCTTTTAAGAGTCCTCTGTGCGGCAGGTACTACACAGAGCTCTTAAGAGACCTGCTTGAGTCGGTTCGCTTCCAGGCATGGTAAGGCACAGACTGGGACGTGCTTTCAAGCTTGTGATTGCAAAATCTGTTTCTGCGGCTGTGCACGCTGCAGCCAGGGGTGGGGGCCGGTCACCACATGCTTCCCGTCCTTATTTTGGTGGGGTATTGAGAGTTTGGGAAAATGAGGAGGAGGTAGGCATGGCAGTGTAGCTGGTATTTTCTTTCTCTGGGCTGTGTTTCTGGCTTTCATGGTTACTGTGTGCTTCCCCCCCACCCCACATCCTTGTTGAAACTTGTTGAAAGTTTCCCTTCCCCCAGGAGAACGGGGGGGAGAGGGTGGATGAAGAGGGCAAGGCATCGAAAGTGGTCACGTTGGGGCACCATGGGACACCTCCAGTAGCCAAGAATGTTGAATTTCACAGTGTTCCATCTGCACTACCCTTAAGTCAACCATGCAAGTTCAATTTTGGAGTTACTGCTCATGAAAAGCAGGAGTATGGAATATGATCTTAGGTCCATTAAAGTGGATGGAAGAGACTCTGTACTGTGGACGGACAGCTGACTTAGGTCAATTTTCTAATCCAAGTTCAACCTAGCCTCCTAGTGTAGAGCAGGCCTTAGTCACTTGCACAAAGGGGAGCAAAGTTGAATTGGGTGTTATTGCCACTCTTCAGACTCTCATCTTTCTCCTCTCATCCCTCTTTATCTCTCTTTCCCCCCCCCCCCGCCCCCCCACCATGTCAGAGGTATGAAAAGAGCCATTAAATGGCAAGGAATTCAGATGGGAGTAGGTAAGCCAGCTTCTCTCACCCCCCTATTCTTTTATGTTGTACCCATCAAATATATATATGTGTGTGTATAATATTCTTTAAGATGGCTTCTTCTCCATTGGCTGTCTTCACCCGCTTGCTTAATTTGTTTTGGGGCATTTTCCGTGGGCAAGTAGCAGGAGAGCTACTTACAATATTCTCTAGAAGTGAAGAGGGCTATTCTACCAGGAGAATCAAGTCTACCCCTTTTTTCTTCCAGCATGTCTCCCATCGCCTCCGAAGTGGGTTTGTCTTTTGTGAGATGACACAGACTATCGAGATTTCCCTTTCAGATCAGATGATATCAGAGGGCTGTACCCAGTGCTTAGAACAGGAGTCAAGTCTAGTGGTTACAGCAGCAATCAATAGCAAGGAATTGGAGCCCAGGATCAGATCTCAGAGGTCAGGTGCTGAGTCAAGTGTTATAGCTGGAGCTGGGAACCCGGGCCCAGGGTCAGAACCACGTTACTTGGTGTGAGAGTAGGCAGGAACAGGGCTGGGTCCAATTCCAGTTTGGGAATAAGTAGGTGTAGGAACTGTCCCAGCCATAGGTAAATGCTATGAGCAATCTTTGAACTGCTGTTGTTTAAGAGTTTGTCAGGCTTCTGACTCAATCAACCAGTAAAGTGTTGTAGGGAGTTGAGCAGCTCTTCTGCAGGCCAGCTATATTAGGTGAGGTGCCTAATGGCTGACTCTGCTGCAAGGCTTGGATCCACACTGGTAGTGCTGCAGACCATGACTTTGAGGGGGAGCAGGCCACTCTTCATTTCTGCAAAGGAGAAGAGGTTTTCCATGATCACACTATTGTCATTGAAAGTATGGCTATGATGTCATCCTTTCCAGGTGAAGTGGTATACCGTAAAAATCTGGTATTTTTCCAAGTGTTGTCACATAATGAAAAACATCAACATACAAGACATTTGTTCAGCTGAAAATGCTTTTTTTTTTTAAAACAGGTTTGTAAATCTCACGCAGGCATTCTTGGAAAAGGGTTGGCACTATCTCACTCACCAACCATCTTAGAAGCTCTTGAAGGAAATCTTCCTCTTCAGATACAAAGCAACGAACAGTCATTTCTGGATGATTTCATTGCCTGTGTTCCAGGGTCTAGTGGCGGACGGCTTGCAAGGTGATTTTTGTGCTATGTGAATGAATTTATTATTGCATTATTTTAATTTTTTAAATATCATAGCAAAATATAGCACTTAAAACGTGTAGATATTGTTTTATTTAGGACCATGGTTTTAATTATGAACTGGAATTTGAAAACTGTGTTTTAGCCCTCTTGCTTATTATGTTCATACATTTTTATGATTAAGCCTTTTGTTAGTATCTGTGTGTTTAAAAAGACCTCATTAGTTTTGCTCTTGAGTTTTTATTAACGTAGTTATTATGAAAAAAATAATTATTTCAGACTTGAATTTCTCCTTAACTACAAGTATGGAACAGGACTTTTTATTTTGTGTTCATCTTTATTACAATCAGAAGGTAGTACGAAACGGTCTAATGTGGTGTTACGTGTTTTTAACTATTCTGTTCTAGATGGCTTCAACCAGATTCATATGCAGATCCTCAGAAGACATCTTTAATTCTGAACAAGGAAGACATACGATGTGGTTGGCCAACTATTATTACTGTGCAAACAAAAGACCAGTATGGAGATATTGTTCATGTTCCCAATATGAAGGTAATTGTGTATGAACTGGAGTATATATGGCTCTTTTTATCCTACAGTTAATTTGTCAACATTTCTGGTTAACATCACACAGAAGATTCTGATTAGTGCAAAAAGTGGCTTTCTGAAATTGATGTAAACTCTGTGGGACTTTTCTACACCTGTGCAATATCACTGTCTCTAGGATATGCTTTTAATTGCACTTGCTCAATTCCAGTTTCTCCAGGTTGTCACTCTAGTCTTCTATGGGTTTATGCCAGTGTGGCTAAGGACATTGACTGGCTTTGCATGATCTTTTTCATTGATGGTATGTGAGAACCTCTTTTTGTAGTGTGGGTCCACTCTCAAAAGTGACTCCAAAAATGGCATGCTCGTGTCTCACTAGTTTTATATCACATATATTCACTTCATATGTGAAATACTGTTTTAAGACAATAAGTTCATAAGAATGGCAATCACCAGTTGATTCATCCCCAATCTTCCAGTTTCAGCATTGAGCAGTCAAAGACTTAGGGACACCAAGAATGTAGGATTACATCCCTGACCATCCTGGCTAATAGCCTTTGATGTAACCATCCTCCATGTATTTATCTAATTCTTTTTCTGAACCCGTAACGGTTTTGGCCCCCACAAAATCCCTGGCAATGAGTCTAACAGTTTGAATATGCATTGTGTTAAATACACCCTTTTGTTTGTTTTAATCATCATCATCAATAACCACGGGCTCAGCGCCCGTTGGCGTCTGATGCCTCTCTCACTATTTCCTTACATCTTTCCCTGCCCAGTGCAGAGTGGCTTAGTTTCTGTAGACTAGTTCTGCACCAATCTACTAATTCATCTATCCATTCTCTGTGGGGTCTGCCGCTCCTATTCGAACCATCCATTATGCCGAATACCATTGTCTTGATTCTTTGTTGGTCATTCATTCTGCAGATATGTCAAAATAGTTGTAGCTTCCATTTTATAACCTTCTGCAGCAGGTTCTCTTTCGGCTGTATCTTCCTATATAATTCCTCATTGGTGACCTTCTGCATCAATCCTATTCTCAGAATCTTTCTATAACAACTCCTTTCGAAAGCCAATATTCTTCGTTTCAAATCTTTTGTTATCACCCATGTCTCACATCCGTACAACATGCTGCTGAATACACACGTTTTCAAGACGCCCAGCTTTATTCTTAAGCTAATTGTTTTTCTTTTCCAGATCTTCTCCATCGCCTTCAAACTCGTTCTTGCTTTTGCTGTTCTAGTCGCCATTTCCTTCTTATGGTCTAGATCATATGTTGTGTTGCTCCCCAGATATGTAAACTTCTCTACATTTTCTAGTTCAGTACCATCAACACTAATCTTCCTTCCTATTTCCTTATCTTCAAATACCATTGTTTTTGTTTTATCAACGTTCATGATCAGTCCGTACCGCTTCCCTTCTTTGTTTAACACCCGCACCGTTTTCACTTCTCCTCATCTTCCTCAATGATAACTATATCATCCATGAACCTCAAGTTATTAATTCTGTTCCCCTGAACAGATATCCCTTTCTCCTCTTCCTTGATCTTGTCCATCGTTCTCTCCAGATGTGCAATGAAGATACTTGGTGATATTGGATTTCCTTGTCTCGTACCTGTTCTTGTTTTAAACCAACTTCCCAACTCCCGGCATGTTCTCACTGCTGCCTTCGCATTACCATTGATATCTTTCAACAACCATATCAGTCTGCTATCCACTCAGTATGATTCCAGCATCGCCCAAGTCACTTTCTGACCTATACTGTCAAATGTCTTTTCCAAATCGACTAAGCAAGTGTATATGTTTTTGTTCTTTCGTCGAGCTTTCTCCAATATCAGTCTCAGTGCCAGTATCTGCTGCATGGTACTGCAGTCTTTTCTGAACCCTGCTTGCTCGTCTGCTATATGTTTTTCTTTCTGCAATCTTAATCTCTCAGTATCATCATCAGCACCTTACCTAGATGACTTGTCATGGCAACTGTTCTGTAGTTCTTGCACTCCAACGTACTTCCTTTCTTGAGTATTGTCACTAGCACAGATCTTGTCCATTCCTTAGGCACCTTCCCTTCTTTCTATGCTATATTACATAGTCGGTGTATTTCCTGAATCATGCTTTCTCTGCTGTATTTGATCATCTCTCCCGTGATCTTATCATTTCCAGGGCTCTTATTGTCCTGTAATTGTTTCACTGCTTTTTCTACTTCCTCCTTGGAAATATCCATCTTGCCCTCGATGCTCGGTGGAGAGATATCTTTCAGTTCTACAGTCAGTCTCTCTGAGACACTTGTGTCCAACTGTGCTTTGTATAGATCGGTGTAATATCTCATCCGTTGCTGCACAATCTTCTCCCTGTTCATGAGCACTTCTTCATTCTCATCTTTGATTGCCATCTGCTTCGGTTGCCATTTCCTATTAATATTCCGAATTGTTTTATATACCTCCCTGGTCTTACATGCACTGTAATACCTCTCGATATCTTCACATTGCTCCTCTAACCATTTCTCCTTTCCTACTTGTTTTAAAGCTGCTGTCTATGAGTGGCATTAGCTGATTTTGGTTCTTGTGTTATTTGGAGATGTAAATAACACTTCCTTAGTCACTTTTTCCACAACTTCGATGATTTTACAGACTATCATACTCCTCCTTGATTTTCTCTTTTCCAAGTTGAACAGTCCCTGTCTTTTTAATCTCTCCTTATATGAAAACTGGCCCGTACATTTAATCGTTGTTGTTGTTGTTGTTGTTGTTGTTGTTCTCTATTCTTTCTGTTTCTAATATATCTTCTTGGAGATGGGGAGACTGGAGCTGTCCACAGTATTCAAGATGGTGGCACACCAAGACTCATGTTGGCATTAAGATACTAACTCTCTTTGTAACTATCACTTGAATAATAGTTTTTAGCATTCTAACAGCTTTTTAGACTGCCACTGTGATTCCACAGTCTTTGTTGAATGGTAGCTCCAGCTTTTCTGGCTGTGGACCTGGCTGTGGAGGGCCAGGGACCTGGCTGTGGAGGGCCAGATGAGGCCCAGAGCAGGGAACCAGCTATGGCATGGAGTTCTGCTGGCATCTCCAGCACTGGAGACCTGGCTGGGGCTGGGAGAACCCCAGCAGCCCACGGGTCAAGAGCTGGCCAGGGTGCAGAACTCTGCTGGCAGCTTCTGCCCCAGGGACCCAGACAGGATCAGGAGAACCCCAGCTGCCCCTGGGCAAGTGGGAGCATGGAAACTGACCAGTGCACCAGCACTGGTCAGTTTCCTGGCTCCCGCCAGCGAAGGGGAGCTGTAAACCAGGCTACCATGTGGTTCCTGGGTCCCTGCCAGTCAGAGAGCCAGGGCAAACTGACCAGCACTGGTCGGTTTCCCAGCTCGTGCAAGCCCAAGGGAGCTAGGAACCAGGTTGTTGCCCGGTTCCTCTTTCCCCTTGACTTTTTGCGAAATTTGAGTTACATGAGGGCGCACAGGAGCACAACCCTCACGTAACTCGGGGCTCTACTGTACTGTCACTTGTATTTCAATTAACTTTATTGCAAGTCTCCATGAGTGTGCATTTACTCAGTACTCCTTCAAGTCAAACGCCCATTTAGCAGCGCCATGTTCAGATAAATGAATCTGTGATCAGTGCTGGGCTAGATTTACTTGTTTTAAAACTGAAATAGTAAAAAAATCGACTCATCCAGATTTTGTTCTTCATTTGAAAGTTACATACTGAATACTGCTTACCAGAAATTGAGTTACTTGGAGTAGTTTGAGGTAAGAGGCTTTTTAGACCAGAGTAAAGCTGTTGAAGAGGTTGACCTAACCATTAATACACAAAATGGAAGAGTTGTTCAATAAGATACCAAGATTTTGTGGAGGAGGAAATAGTTATTTGGGAATACCAGTAATGGGAAAGTTGAGGAGACAGTCTAATATTTGGGTGGGAAAAATGGAAATAATGTGAAAATGAGGAACAAAACAAATAGAAATTTTTCGTAAACTTCTCACTTCTAACTGCATTTTGGCAGGTGGAGGTTAAGGCTATTCCTGTTTCCCAGAAAAAAACATCTATGCAGCAAGATCAACTGAAAAAACTCCAGCGGATACCAGGCAGTCCTGCAGCACCCACTTCCTCTGGCGCTGATATGACCTTTGGAGGACACCCTTCACCAAAACTTGATGCTTCATATGAACCTATGATAGTGAAAGAAGCTCGCTACATAGCTATTACAATGATGAAGGTAAATTATTTTCATTTAATCAGTATAGTTATAAAATGCTGTTCTTTAGTAGAAAAGATAGGAACTGAAGAAGTGAATGAGAGGATGTGCAAATATAATTTTATTCATTATAATTCTCGTTCTATTTGGGGGACATTTGGGTTAATAAAATCACGTATAATATAATTGTTCTTTATAGAGATTTTTGTGTTTTTGTAAAAATCAAAATGATGTTAAAATTGTGACATGACATTAAGTTGCCTGACCCATAGTACACTTGGTCCAAAGTGTTTTGACAAATTATGTTCATGCACACCCTCCTCTAAGCAATTTATTCCAATGTTATAACTACTTTAACAGGAAATTTTTCCTCATGTTGAACCTAAACCTCCGTTGTTGCAATTTAAGACCAAAACTTTTTGTCCAGTCCTCACAGGTTAAGGCAAATATTTTTCCATCCTCCTTGTAATGTTTTCAGTACTTGAAAATGGTTATTTTCCCTTTCATTCTTCTCCTTTCTCGACGAAAGAGACCTAGTTCTTTTAATGTGCTCTCACAGGTCATGTTTTCTGGATCTTTAATCACTTTTGTGAAATGTGACACCAGGAACTGAACACAGTACTCCAGTTGAGGCAATAGTGTGGAGTAGAGTGAAAAAACTACTTATGTCTGTCTTACAGCATTCCTGTTAATGCATCCCAGAATGATGCTTGTTTTGCAGCAATATTACGCTGTTTCTCTCATATTGGCTTGTGGTCCACTGTGCCTGCCAGATCTGTTTCCTCAGTATTCCTTCCTAGGCAGTCACCTTTTATTTTGTATGTGTGAAATTGGTTGTTCATTCCTAAATGGGGTACTTTGTATTGGTCCTTATTGAATTTCATCCAGTTTACTTCAAGCCATTTCTCCAGTTTGTCCAGATCATTTTTAATTTTAATCTTATCCTCTGAAGCCCTTGCAACCTCTCCCAGCATGGTATCAGCCATGGCTTTTAAGTGTACTCTCTATGCCATAATCTCAATCATGGATGAAGATATTGAACGGAACTGGACCCAGAACTGATCTCTGCGAGACCCCGCTCATTATGCCCTTCCAGCATGACTGTGAACCATTGATAACTATTCTGTGAGAATGATTGTCCGAACAGTTTTGCACCCATCTTTTAGTAGCTCCATCTAGATGGTGTTTCCCTTATTTGTTTATGAGAAAGTTGTATGAGACAGCATCAAAAACCTTACTAAAGTCAGTGTATACTACTGCTTGTTACCCTGTAAAAGAAAGATATCATGTTTGTTTGGCACAATTTGTTCTTGAAAGATTCATGCTGACTGTTACTTATATCACCTTATTTTCTTCCAGGGCTACGTCTACATTAGAAAGTTCTTTTGAAAGATTATTTCTATAGAAGTGGGCTCTTTCAAAAGATCCAGCAGAACGTCTACACACACAAAGCATTCTTTTGAAATTAAATTGAAAGAATGTGACGCTGCTTTTGAAATCGCTCTTCCTTTCCTGTTTCAGGAAGAGTGTCCCCCTTCAAAAGCTTCTTTCAAAAGGAAGGAAATGTGTAGACATTCCTCAGGACCTTTTTATTGAAAGAGCAGTCCTCATGGGGTCTGACGTTTCGATCTCGTTCTTTTGAAAGAGCAGGGGCTGTGTGGACACTCACTTTCGAAAGAGCAGCTCTGCGCTTTAGATCCACTCTTTTGTGTGTGGATGCACTCTTTCAAAAAGAGCTTCTTTCGAAAGATCTCTGTAGTGTGGACATAGCTCAGGTGTTTGCAAATGAATTGCTTAATTATTTGTTCCATTAGCTTTCCAGGTGCAGAAACTAAGCTCACTGCTTGATAGTTTCCTGGGTTATCCTTATTTCTTTTTTTTTTTTATAAATAGGCACTGTATTTGCCCTTTTTTTCAGTCTTTTAGGATGTCACCCGTATTTCCTGACTTACTACAGATAATTAATAATGGCTCAGATATCATCTGTCAGCTTCTTGAATATTCTAGCATGCGTTGCATCAGTTCCTGGTGATTTGAAGACATCTGTTTTGTCTAAGTAATTTTTAACTTATTCTTTTCCTATTTTAGCCTCTGATCCTACCTCATTTTCTTTGCATTCATTGCTGGTATGTGATCATCATCAGTCGTTTTGGTGAAAACTGAAACAAAGACGACGTAAAATACTACTTCCATGTTCACATTTTCTTTTATTTTTCCCTCTCATTGAGCAAGGAACCTACCCTGTCCTTGGTTCTAGTCTTGCTTCTAATGTATTTGTGACAGAGATATAGTAATCTACCAGCCTTGAATGTCTTTATAGGGCTAACCCTCACTGACCTTTTGGATCTTTGCTTTTTGTTTCTTAGTTTTAGCTCTAATAAGGGCTTATTTCCCTCTTTCAGCATTCGGAGTGAGGGAAGTAGGCCTTTTGTGAATATTTGTCAAAGGGTGGTAGGATAATCAGAAAAGCTTTTATCCTGCACTGGCCTGACTTATTTTGATAGTCCTCCATTATGGCTCTGGGGAGATGCTCTTCCTGTCTGACTTGACAAATTCAGAGCAGGAAGTTTTACAATTATGAAAACATACTCTTATTTGATCTTGAGACATGGAATACAGACATTACGTGGAAGATTAATGCAGACAGCAATTTACAAGCATTTTATAGTCTAAATCATTGATTTTCAACCCATGGACTGCTTGTGGGTAATCAGCACACTGCTGCAGTCCATTTGATACTCCTACAGGTAGTATATATTGTGTGGCTGCTGCTCCCATAATACGTAGAGAACTGCATTTGCATCCCACAGTGGTAATAGGTTGAGAACCACTGATCTAAATAGCTTCTTATAAGTCTAACACAGTGGTGTCCAAAAGAAATTTACCAGGTACACACACGCGCGCACCCACCCACCTACCTCTGCAGACTCTACCGCACCACCCCCCTCAAACTGCTGGTGATTCACTGGAGCTATGCTGAGCCACCCGCCCCAAGTGAGTCGTCCTTTGGCCCCCAGACCAGCCGCAGGAGGAGCCACCTTCACACTTGCCACCATGTGCTTGTCCCACCAACTAGATGGGTGCACGCATGGAGGGGCAGAGGGTGTGCTGCGTATGCGGCTCTAATGAGCTGCTTCAGCACACCATGGTGTGCAGTTTGCCGCATGCAGCAAACAGAGAGCGTATTAAGGCACTGTGGGTCTAACACTTAGGCTTCAGAGCACTCTTTCAGCTTTCCTGAAAAGGAGGAGGAAGCATGGCACTGGATTGTATTCTAGGTACTGTTTGAAGAGCTATCATCCTGATGTTTATGTAATTCCTCATCAGATTCCTCAGATATGAAGAGATCAGGAAGTCTTTATAGTCTCGGGTTTGGGTTTTTCCCAAGGATAACTTCCAGCATAAATTTTCCAGCCCTTTCATGGCCTGTGTCCACCATACCAGTCCACTCTCAAATGCTATCCAAGTATCAACTCCTGTCTTCACGTGGCTTATGATGTCAGTTTTTGTCATTCACTTGTTAAATTTCCAAACAAGTGCCTTTGTGCTTTTCTCCCCATATAGTCTCTCATTCTTGGTAGGAGCCTCTCATAAAAGTCTTTTTTGCCTTCAGATCCCTCCATAAGGCTTATTTTTATTATACTTACACAAAATTGACAATACACAGACAGCTGGTGAGCCATTGTCTGAAATGCTGACCAATATTTACTCACTTTTCCTTTGTGCTCCCCATCTGCCTGCTCGTATTCATGTATTGTCTCATGTTTTAACTTGATTTAAAAATTACAGTAAACTCTCTTTTTACTGCTTTTGCAGTAAACTCTTTGATATCCAGTAACCCTGGGACTGGGAGGTTGCCAGTTATTCAAATATTCCAGTTAATGGAGAGTATCTGGGGGGAGGCAAAGGCAGTGGTCAGTGGCCCCCCACAATAAGAAAATTCAGCTCCTCCCACCCCCAGTGCCAGGTCCTGCTCAACTGCTGCTCTGCATATCTTTTGGTGGGGACAGCAAAAGCAGCTTGCTGAGTGGTGGACACACCATGTCCCATGAGGAGCTGCTTATGGGGTGGCAGACACTATTGGAGCTGCTGGCAGCGTGCAGTTGTGTGGCAGCAGGCACAGGTGCAACCCAGGAGGAGCTGCTTGCAGGGGGACCTTGCCTCACGGATGCCACATGGCACAAGAAGTCTGGGGGACTCCGACTCAGCCTGGTGCAGAGGGAGGGCTGGTACAACACCCTGGAACCCTCAGAAAATAAAGGAAGCCATGTTTGCTGGTGGTATGCTGGTCATCTAAGAGTTCCAGTTGATCAAATAACAGATAAACAAGGGTTTACTGTAATTACATTTAATTACAGTTTTAATTACACTGTTAAACAATAATAGAATGATAATTGAAATTTAATCAGGGACTAACAGCAAACATTTTTGTAATAAAGAGGGAACTTGGTGCTCACATTCCAGATCCTTGTTGACATCACTCATTCAAGCACATGCTCTCAGATTTAGCAGGTGAGTCAAGAATCGATTTAGGATATAGGATTAGCTACTTTTTTACCCCTCGAGAGTGGTCCCTTCAGAATTGGAGTTAGGCGCATGAGCAGTGTGTGGAATCCGGGCACACTTTTACTTTTACCTCCCTGTTCCAAGTGCTATTAATCTGCATCTTTGATGACCAATGATTACCTTTCTTACTTAAAAAGTTTGCTTTAAAAAGTGCATATGTCTGATTATAATTTGTATCTATTTCTGGTTCCTTATTCCTTAGTTTTATTATGTGAGCAATTAGAATAGCATGTTTTGAGAATTTTTTTATTTTAATTTTTGTATATTTTATTTTATTTGCTGAGTTTTGATTTTATTTTAGCTGAACATTTTGTGTTTTGCATTGTAGGTATATGAAAATTATTCATTTGAAGAATTACGCTTTGCTTCACCAACACCTAAAAGGTAAAAAAAAAAAAAAAAAAAAAAAAAAAGTCTTGCAGAGAATTACACATTAGCTGGAATTAAAAGTAAATATTATACCAACTTTTAAAAAAAGTATGTTAATATCAGCACTTTATGTGACTAGACTTATTCCAGCATTTACCTTAATTTCTTCTTAAAGAACTGTTTAGGCTTCAACATTCTGCATAACTGGGTAGGAAAAACAAAGAAAATCTAGCATATTTTTCTTAAAATTAGGGGGGGCACTGAATCAATCATTTATACTTAGTTTATTTTGTCCTATAGCTTATTTCTTCCCTAAATTAACTTTCTAAATCAATCATTCAGTTTCTGTAGAAGATTATGATTTCATAATAAACAGTTTGAAATCCTTGAAGTGGCTTGAACAGGTGAACAAAATCCTGTTTCCATAGAAATATTTCTGGCGAACCATTAGAAGGCAGTGTAGTTTGGGAGGGTGTGGAAGGAGAAAAAAGCAGAAAGTAAATTAGTGGGATGTTAAATAGAATGCTTTAGCAGATTTTCAATGTTAGCATTTAATTAATTGTTTCAGTGTCTGTCTATTTTGTCTAGGCCCAGTGAAAACATGTTGATACGAGTCAATAATGATGGTACTTACTGTGCAAATTGGACCCCAGGAGCTGTTGGTCTTTATACCATTCATGTCACTATAGATGGCATTGAAATAGGTATCTTATTTTAATTAATCTTACATAGTAACTGCAAGTGCTTAATCTGTGTATCCGTGATGGTGTGTAAAGGTTTGTGCAAATAGTATGTCTGTGAAAATCAGCACAGTGCATTGGGTGAATATCATCCAGTTTCTGTCGCTCTTCCCAGCTTCCTCCCTCCCCCTGCATTCTGTTATCAGAAAACTAAAAGTAAACACACGATTGACAATAATACACTGTCATAAACCAACTGGAACTCTTAAAATGTAATTTCACTTCTCTTTTAAATAGTTTTTGTTAAGTTAAGCTCTCATTTCAATAGTAAAATATATGTAGATTTTCCTGAAGATGACCGGTGCTCAGAGTAACTTTTGTCACTGCAAAAGTCAATGACCTTGCAAACCTTTTAAAGCAAATTGTCTTCCTACACTCCTGATAGGTTTTTGAGATTCTTTTTCAGGGGAAAAGAGAAGAGAATCAGGATTTAGATCCTAGTAGGTAACTTAATCATTTATAGTGCTGCACATATAGAGAGCACTAGATAGTACTAGGCTGGTACCAGTAAGACTGCTCAGAACTACATCAATGGCAGGAGGAGGGGAGAGACCACTCCATAGCGTGGAACAGCCAGATACAAAATCTGTTAACTTTAGTTCTGAGAGATGTTCCTCTTCCCCCATTGTCATTTTTTTTTCTTCAGCCAAAGAACAAAAAACAGAAAAAAAAGATTGGCTGGTTTATTTTAGCCAATTGAGCACTATTTAGTATTCATATTTCAAGTCAATTTATTCTGTGTAGCTGTTCAGTAGTAATTTTAAGATGACTGAGCAAGATATTTTACAGCATGTCTAACTCTGCTAAAATGGTGGATAATTAATCTCTTGTTGAAATATGTCCCCTTAACATGGTCTTTTTTTTTTATTTAAATTTTTTCACTTTTAACACTTGTTTATTTACAGATGCTGGATTGGAAGTGAAAGTAAAAGACCCTCCGAAAGGGATGATACCACCTGGAACCCAGCTTGTCAAGCCAAAAGCAGAACCTCAACCAAACAAGGTTTGGAGAACTAAGAATCCAATCAGTCTGGATTATTTGTACATTTTGGTGGGATAGCATGGTAATTCTCAACTAAAATATGTTCAGGTCACCTTTGTATGCTGAATGCATGCAAACAGAAAAGGAAGAGGGGGAGGTTCAGCATGTTTGTAGTTAACTTCTTTTCCTCAAACTGCAAACATGCAGTAGTTGTCTTTCGCTGGGTATGATACCCCGTCATACCATATTACATAACACTGAGACTGTTTACAAAAGGAATGTTCATTTCATTTATTCAGCACTGTGATTTATGATACGAGGTGGCCAAAGAGTTTAAATGGACTTTCACATTTTTCATAATCCTCTCTTCTCTGTCACTGGGAATAAAATCATATTTGTTTTTTTCCCCTCTCCCCAAATTGTGTTCTCTTCCGCTTATCACGTTTTCTTTTTCTTTCTAAACTATTTCTTCTCCAAAACCTCTTTCCAGACTTTTTTCATCTGTACTATATAAGTTCCCATCCTGGCCAACCTACATACACTCACATAACTTTCGGAAATGTATGCTATCCACACCTCCCCCACCATGCATGCACGCAACCTCAATTTTGTGAGCCCCGGAAAAAAAAATAACTTCAGGTGTATCTTCTTCCTGAAACAAAATAGGAAGAAGGGTTATTTCAAAGATGGGGTTTATTTTCAAAAGAGCTCCATCTACACTGCTTTTTTTTCATAAGGACGGCCATACTGTATCAGACCAAAGGTCCATCTAGCCTAGTATCCTGTCTGCCGACAGTAGCCAATGCCAGGTGCCCCAGAGGAGGTGAACCGAAGACAATGATCAAGCGATTTGTCTCCTGCCATCCATCTTCCGCCTTGGACAAAAGGCTAGTCACCATACCGAACCCCTTGCTAATAGCCATCTATGGACCTAACCTCCAAACATTTATCAAGCTTTCTTTTAAACTCTGTTAGAGTCCTGGCCTTCACAGCATCCTCTGATAAGGAGTTCCACAGGTTGATTGTGTGTTGTGTGAAGAAAAACTTCAAAGAAAGAAGTTTCAAAACCTAAAGAATCTGTGTGGAAAAAACGTCAAAACCTAAAGAATCTCGGTGGGAAAATAGATTATGCAAATGAAGCATGAGATATGTAAATCAGTGGGCTCATTTGCATTTCTCTTTCAAAAGAGAAATGCAAGTGCTTATGTAGCCTTCATGTTCAACAGGCAGAAGCCTTTAAACATCTTCATTTTAGCATTTTATTTTGAGGTATCCTCCATCTTTTTCTTAGTTCTGAAGGTATTAGGCAGTCTTAACAAAGTAATGGCTTGCTTGCCATGCACTCAACAAGTGCATGAAACAACGTTCGTTCTAAATGCAGACAGTAGTAAAGCATTCTCTAGATAGGGATGCATCTCTCCTGTATAAGAATTGATTCACAGTCCAGATTTATTTTCATGAGCATATTACTATCTGGCTTAGGAAAACTAGAGCTATAAAAAAAAATGGAACCAGGAAAGATTAAAATATTTTGCAGTGAAGCTATGTTACATTTCTTAGCCAATAGGACTAACCATAAATACACGTGGGCCTGAAGGAACTTGAAACATTGGTGACATAACATGATTTTGAATTCATCCTTCGTTTTCTGATACTTAAAATCAAAGTTCCAAATCTTTGTTAATGAAGGTTGTGTCAAAGTTTCATCCAGTTCAGGGCCATATGGGTATGCAAAACAAGTTCCTCTTTTCTGATTCTGGTGATGATCGAAGTAATTGAGTAGGCAAGAAATTGCCTTCTACGTTCCATAACGGGAATCCATAAGAAAAAATGTAACCTGTGGATCTTCAATATGTTTGGTGTAACCATGAGAAGAACGGTATCAGTAACTGACTGGATCAAAAAGCAGCCAAACTGGTACAACAATATATTTTGATGTGTGTTCATTCATGTAAGATAAGATACCATAAAAAGAGAAACAAGAATTCAGTCTCTCATATTGGAAGCAAAGAAATTCTCATCAGCAGAAAAACTTCTTACACTGAATGTGGCATACCTTAAGGGAGGGTTTCTAGCCTGAACAATAACAACTTCCACTGGATATCATCCATGCTGCAGAAATGTCTGGTGGAGCTGTTGGTGTCAGCTCCAAAAATATTTCAGGGAAATACTTATCTAGACTGACTAACTCTGGGGTGGATGGTACACCAGCAGAGATGTGAACACCTCAGCTACTGCTGTCCTCCCCCTTCATCCCCAACCACCACCTCAAACTTATTTATTTTCAAGGGTCATGCAAAAATATTGATATTTTTTCCACACAATTGAACAGAATCAGAGGACTGGAAGAGACTTGCTAAGATGTCCCAGAATGATGTTTGCTTTTATTGCAATAGTATACTTTTGACTCATATTTAACTTATGATCCACTATGATCTTCATGTCCCTTTCTGCAGTACGCCTTCCTATGTAGTCATTTTCCATTTTGTATGTTATTCTGTAAGAATAGTCTAGATATTAGTCTGAGGACCATTACATTTAATGGAGTAGGACACATTCAGTACACAGGGGTCAGAGTGAGTAGAAGGAGACTAGCAGAGCATAGCAACTGCATCAAGGACAAAGAGGAGATCATTACACACTCAGTGGAGCCGTCTCATCAGCAGTATACTGTAATTCCTTCAATCTGTCAACATTTCTAAACCTCATCTACTTCTGTCTATGGTCAGAAGCTCAGAATTTGGTAATTGGCTGCTTATGGGGAAAATAATCTCCATCATCTTCATGTATCTGAGACATACTGTTAAATCCATCATGGATTGCATCCTCCTTGAAGTCAAATTTTTATAGCAAGATTTTACCTGTCCACCATTTGAATTCACAGAATCATAGGGCTGGAAGGGACCTCAGGAGGTCATCTAGTCCAGCCCCCTGTTTCAAGCAGGATCAACCCCCACTAAGTCATCCCAGCCAGGACCTCATCAAGTTGGGACTTAAAAACCTCGAGGGATGGAGAATCCACCGCATCTCTAGGCAATGCATTCCAATTGTTTGGATTCCTTCAGTTTTTGTATTTTGTAAAGATCAGTGGTGTTATGAGAATTCCAAAATATGTGCAGAACCGATGCTAATTTCCACTGATATCCTATTTATCTGAAGTATAATTCTTCATAACATGGGTCCATGAAAGGTAATAAAAATGTCTACATAAATATGGCAGAAATGTTTAGGAAATCTGTTTCTT
The DNA here is from genome assembly GCF_033958435.1 of Carettochelys insculpta. Lineage (NCBI taxonomy): Eukaryota > Metazoa > Chordata > Testudines > Carettochelyidae > Carettochelys > Carettochelys insculpta. Next base: position 88,513,806 of record NC_134137.1, on the reverse strand, counting down.
TTTCCTTGCTCTTTCAACCAAAGGAGAATATGTTGGCTAAATACCCTAAGAATTCGATGGCTTACAAATAGTGTATCTGAAGCATACAGCAGTGGCTGTTCTGAATGCAAGCCTTAGGACTGGTCTGCACAAATTCTGTACGTTGATCTACATTGTGCTAGTTAAGTTACATAAATTATTTACCTAAAGTCAACATAACTTAGGTTAACTTACAGCATTATCTACACTGCCATAGCTTCCTTTCTGTGATGGAGTACAGACACCAACAGGAGAGCATTCTCCTATTGACTTAGCATGCCTTCACCAGACTTGCTGAATTGACCCTGCTGCATTTATTGCTGAAATTCCAATTTATTTGATGGTGTAGATATGGTCTATGTCTCTAAATCCCTTGAAGGAGAGGATTGGAAATATCAACATCAATATAGTATCTTGAAATAAATAGGTTTAGGGAAAAGAGTTAAGGATCATATTTTGCTTTAATTTATTAGTATTTGTTACAAAGATTTTTTCAAAGGAAAATGATTATAAAAAACATTGCATGTGCTTTGAGGAACTTAACATAGTTTCTTTTTTAAAAAGCGGATTAATGCACATCTGAAGGCTTAAATCTCTTATCCTGAATACTTTTTTCTCAACATGATTTAAATGGTCAATAAACAATTCTGTGTTAGTGCTACTGCCAGTGTGTATATGAAGAGTTTTTTGATGCTGAAAAACTTGGTTGTAAAACATAGCATGCAAGTGTGAGGAAGAACACTTAAACTGTATGTATGTCTTAGCTAATTTTGAAGAGTTTAAATTCACCTCAGCATAGGGCAGAAATTTGATAATGGGGTAGCGTGGTTGAAGGTGTGGGTAGAATAGGTGTACTATTGCAAATCAAAAGAGTCATAAGGAGAATCTGATGTAAACTTGCTAGGAGCAACTGTGTGACTGTGGCACTGATATAATGAAGGATGGCTATTGGCTGCAGGGGGCTGTTTGAAACACGTAAACTAGAACTCATATTTCATCAAATCTATAATGTTGAGCTGGTCTACCAAATAGAAATCACTGGGATTGGGCTATGCAGTTGTTGTGGTTTATGGACCTGTGCGCAAAAGTTACATTAAATTTAAAAAACTCTGAAATAAAATAAATGTGAGGATAGAATGTATAGGTATTTCTGATGTTTTTATCTTTGTATAATAGAATTGTTTTTAGTTGAACATAGTTTTGCTAGAAGATTTTTCTTATTGATTATAAATCAAAACCTAAGTTTTACTCAGCAGCTCTGGGAAACTAGCAACAAACTCTTGAGACTATCTCATCACTGTAACTCAGAATCTGTTGAACCTATTTCTATATACTCTTGACAATTCTGTTCCAATTTTTTTCTGCATTACTGTCTTCCTTTGCCTTTCTTAGGTTCGCAAATTTGTGGCCAAGGACAGTGCAGGGCTTCGTATCCGTAGCCACCCTTCCCTTCAAAGTGAGCAAATAGGCATAGTGAAAGTCAATGGATCCATCACTTTTATTGATGAGGTAATTCATAAGAAACTTTTGTTTTAAAAAATGGGGGGTAAAGATGAGAACAAATGGTCTAATTTTCATGCATAGACATTGCCTTATCTGTAATTAAAGCAAACCTGCATGAGATGTTTAAATTTTTCTATTTTATATCAGTCTAGGTTTCAATATGCCATTTTACTTATTTTCATTTATTTACTTTTGTAAGACTCCTACAACAGACTTTGAGACTGCAGTCTGAAGAAGTGGAGTAGTAGTAGTAAATCTCATTACATTAAACATTTACTATGGTATGTTTAGGGGTTAGCTGTTCTAACATTTAATCTATAAAACACTAAAATTTTGAAGTTGCAGAAAGTGTTTTCATGAATCTTTCATTTATGTTTCTGAAAGATCATAACATTGTGAGTAAATGTGCATGTATCATCCTTATAAGTAACTTCATATTTAATGGAAGTTATAAAAGCCAAGGTGGTACTGATGAAACACAAAAGCGAAAGATGGGGCAAGTAATTTTATGAGAAAAGGTCTGGCTTTAAAAGAATTTTTTGCAGTGGTTCTTACTTTCACTGCCTATTACAAATGGCTTTCACAATTTAGCCTCTTAAAGCATACCCTTCATACTGCTTTGGCATTCTTTGCTGCTTTAAGTTCCTCCTTGCGCTTTCCTACTTTTCCATATGTCCTACCATAACAGCAAAGAGCTTATTTCTAACGCTTCCATCATCTGCCTGATCATAAAACTCTTAGTCCTTGCTAGCTGTGTATTAGTTTCAGGAAGGCACGGCTCGTTTTTGTTGCTTGTTTCCCATAGATTCACAATGATGATGGTGTATGGCTGAGACTGAACGATGAAACAATAAAGAAGTATGTTCCTAACATGAATGGGTACACTGAAGCCTGGTGCCTCTCTTTTAACCAGCATCTTGGCAAGAGCCTTCTGGTCCCTGTTGACGTAAGTAAAAGGTGCCTTTGAGGAATACTAGCAGTACACTCTGTCCTCATTACAAGGCTTTCTTTAATTAAGGCTGCAGCTGTTCAGTCCTGAGGTTAACCACATTTTACTAAATATTGCTTTGTGTTTGTTTGAGTTCTTCAGGGCTACTGTGTAATGAGGGTGGAGTGTAGAAAAGTTAAGGCCCTTTATGCTGAACATCTCTCCCATGTTCAGAAAAGGAGAAAAAAATAAAAAAAACCAACCAGGCAGGGACCAAGACTATAATTGTGCACTAAGGATCAGTAATATTGGAGAGTGTGTGGTCTGTACCAGTTGTGTTTTATATGAGTTATTCATAACACTGCCCTATGATGCTGTTGTTTGCCTACATGAACTTAGTATTCGTTTATTTTCTCGAGTGGGAGGAGTTTTTCATCTCATGTTTGAGAGCTTTTAGTTTTTTTCAGAATATTGTTATACTTATCTTATGACAGGGAAGTATAATTGATGATAAGCCATCTCTGGTGAAATAGTGGTGGTACTAGGAAAAAAATTCAGGCTGCTGGAAGGCTCCTGAGAGTCTCTTAATTTTTCACTGTTTGATCTCTCTTCACGGATTTCATATTCGAGTCTTCACATTGGCCAGCAATTTTTTGCCATCAAAATACTTATCCAGTGGTTGAGGGGGAAAATTATGACAATGAATTTATAATGACAGTAAACAAAACGTAGCTGTATAGTTTCAAGGAGAAAGTTACAAGCACTGGAATTTGGAAATAAAGCGCCAAACAGAAAGAGAAAATGCATTTGCTTGTTTCATAGTAGCCAAATGCATATACCAGTTATATCAGGAAACAAAAAGCTTTAGATTTTGCCTATGTTCCAGTAAGAGCATATGTTGACAGAACAACACTTTTATATTGGCATCTTTCCCAGTAAAAAACATATAACTTTAAGTATCATGGTAAAAACTTATTGCATAAAGAAACATAGTCTTCTTTGAGTGTCTGTCCCACTGGGCACCACTGTAGAATGTTCACTTGTGTGCGCTCTCAATCGGGGTCTTATATTAGCATTGTTCATGCTATACAATCTTTGTCATACAAACTGGAGCTCTGGAGCGAGAATTTATAGGGAAAAGAGAACTTGCTGCCACTTCTGTTACTTCTGAACTGCCTGCATCTTGAAATGAAGTAACTGTGGTGTCTGCTGCTTCCTAGAAGCTTCTTTTCTTGCCTTTTATTTTACTTTAGTATTTCATTTTTACTGTGTTGATATAGTTTTGGCTAAGTGGAGACATGTTCCCACTCCTCCCCTTCCTGTCCAGCTTGGACAGATTCTTCTTCAAGTGCTTGCTGATGTTGATTCCTTTCTTGGTGTGCGCATCACCGTGAACAGTGATTGAAAGTTTTTTGCCTTAGAAGTTTCCTTAGAGTTGGCTGTTTGTGTTCTCATGTCATGTTCATACGCTGGCATAATGGAGGTCACTGACCCTATGCTCTCCCAGTTCCTTCTTACTGCCTATGACAATTGATTAGTGTCTTGCATTGCAAGAGCATTAGTTGTTCTTTGCAGTCCGTCGTCTATCTTCTTTGTATATAGTTTGTAGGTAATTAGCTAGCCATTAAGTTGTGTTAGGTTAGTGTGATATACAGCCCTCTGTGGGACTTTGCTTTAGAGAGGCACATGCCCTGTTTCTTTGGCTACAGTGCCATCTCATGGAAGGTAATAAACTGTTTAGGCAGGACAGACAGGGGAGAAAAGGAGGAGGAGTTGCACTCTGGGGGGGGGAGCAGTATGATTGCTCAGTGCTCCAATATGAGGAGGGAGAGAATCCAGTTGAGTGTCTTTGGGTGAAGCTTAGAGTAAGAAGTAACAGAGGTGGTGTTGTAGTTGGTGTCAGCTGTAGACCTCCAGATCAGGTAGATGAGGATTTGTTCAGACAGCTAAGTGAAGCTTCCACATCACAGGCCCTGGTTCTCATGGGGGACTTTAATCATCCGGACATTTGTTGGGAGACCAATACAGCAGCACACAGAGAATCCAGGAAGTTTTTGGAGGATGTTGGGGTTAACTTCTTGGTACAGTTGCTGAAGGAACTGACCAGGGGCTGTGCAGAACTTGACCTGCTACTCACACACAGGGAAGAACTAGTAAGAGAAATAGAAGGGAGTGGAAACCTGGGCTGCAGCAACCATAAGATAGTAGATTTCAGGATACAGACAAAAGGAGGAAGGGTGAGCAGTAACATACAGACCCTTGATTTCAAAAGAACAGAATTCTACTCCCTGAGGGAACTAATGAGCAGGATCCCTTGGGAAACAAAGACGAAGGGAAAAAGAGTTCACGAGAACTGGCAGTATTTTCAAGTCTTACTGAAGGCACAGGAACAAATCATCCCGCTGCATAGTAAAACGCAGACATGGCAGGCAACCAGCTTGGCTTAACCGGGAAATCGTTAGTCAGCTTAAACGCAAAAAGAATGCATACAAGAAATGGAAACGTGGACAGTTGACTAAGGAGGAGTATAAACATATGGCTGGAGAATGCCGGGGAGTAATCAGGAAAGCGAAAGCACAATTGGAACTATATCTGGTAAGGGAAGTGAAGGGTAACAAGAAGGGTTTCTACAGGTATGTTAACAATAAGAGGGTTATCAGAGAAGGTGTGGGGCTGTTACTGGATGAGAGAGGTAACCTGATAACAGATGATGTAAGAAAAACTGAAGTACTCAATGCCTTCTTTGCCTCAGTCTTCATGGACAAAGTCAATTCCCACACAGTGGTGCTAGACAATGCAGTATGGGAAGGTGGAGGGAAGCCATCTGTGAGGAAGGAACAAGTTTTGACCTGTCTAGAAAAACTAGAGGTACACAAATCTGTGGGGCTGGATTTAATGCACCCAGTGGTACTGAGGGAATTGGCAGATGTCATTGCTGAGCCTTTGGCCATTAACTTTGAAGACTCTTGGAGATCGCGAGAGATCCCAGATGACTGGAAAAAGGCAAATGTAGTGCCCATCTTTAAAAAGGGAAAGAAGGACAATCAAGGGAACTATAGTCCAGTCAGCCTTTCCTCAATCCCTGGGAAAATAGTGGAGGGGATCCTCAAGGAATCCATTTTGGAGCACTTGGAAGAGGAGAAAGTGTTCAAAAGTAGCCAACATGGATTCACCAAGGGCAAGTGCTGCCTGACCAATCTGATTAGCTTCTATGACGAGGAAACAGGCTCTGTGGACATGGGGAAGTCAGTGGATGTGATATACCCTGACTTCAGCAAAGCTTTTGATAGTCTCCCACAACAGTCTTGTCCATAAGTTAAGGAAATATGGAGTGGATCCTTGAACTGTAAGATGGATAGAAAGCTGGCTTGACGGTCGGGCCCAACAGATAGTGGTCAATGGCTCAATATCTGGATGGAAGTCAGTTACAAGCAGAGTGCTGCAAGGCTTGGTTCTGGAGCTGGTGTAGTTCAACATCTTTATTAATGACCTGGATGGGAGACTGGATTGCACCCTCAGCAAGTTTGTGGGTGACACAAAGCTAGGGGGAGAGGTAGATACGTTGGAGGGTAGAGAGAGAGAGTCCAGAGTGACCTGGATAAATTGGAGGATTGGGGCAAAAGAAATCAATTGAGGTTCAACAAGAAGTGTAGAGTCCTGCACATGGGGCGGAAGAATCCCAAGCATTATTATAGGCTGGGGACTGACTGGCTAAGCAGCAGTATAATGGAAAAGAACCTAGGGGTTATGGAGGATGAAAGGCTGGAGTGTGCCCTTGTAGCCAAAAAGGCTAATGACATATTAGGTGCATTAGGAGGAGCATTTTGAGCAGATCTGGAGAAAGGGTTGTTTCTTTCTCTTCGGTACTGGTGAGGCCACATCTGGAATATTGTGTCCAGTTTTGGGGCCCCCAGTACAAAGAAGATGTGGATGTGTTGGAGCAGGTTCAGCGGAGGGCAACAAAAATGATTAAGGGTCTGTAGCATGTGATCTATAAGGAGAGGCTGAGGGATTTGGGCTTAGTTAGTTTACAGATGAGAAGACTCAGGGGTGATTTAATAGCAGCCTTCAGCTTCCTGAAGGGGAGCTCTACAGAGGATGGAGAGAAACTGTTCTCGGTTGTCAGATGGCAGAACAAGGAGTAATGGTCAGTAGTTGAAGAGGGAAAGGTGTAGGTTGGCTATTAGAAAAACTGCTTGACCAGGAAGGTAGTGAAGCACTGGAATGAGTTGCCTAGAGAGGTCGTGGATTCTCCATCCCTCGAGGTTTAAGTCCTGGCTTGACAAGGTCTTGGCTGGAATGACTTATTGGGGGTTGATTCTTGTTGAAGCAGGGGGCTGGACTAGATGACCTCCTGAGGTCCCTTCCAGCCCTATGTTTCTATACTCATCATGCAATAGGTCCATACCTATTAGTGATTCCCATGACAGCTGTTTGAAGTGCTTGAGTGAGTTCCATTGAAAGGACAAGTGCAGAATCTACAGAAACTTAAATCCTGGGACCCAAAAGGATCAGGATATGGTACTAAAGTCCCTTCTCATGAAGGCTGTACTTCATCCTCCATTGGAGCCCTTCTGCTTGGACCCCATGCCTACCACCTCAGCATTGTAGTGAAGCACACTACTGGCACTATGCTCCCCAAGCATTGTTACCCCTCACCAGTGCCTAAGAAGCATCAAAGGAAGAAGAATCCCCCACCCCCACCTCCTGTGGAACTAGAGGGGGAAGAGACTTCAGGTAAAGAATCTGTCAGGCTATTTGCCCAGCCTAGGACTTCATAGGGACAGTGCTAAGGTCAGACCTCTAGCCCTGCCAGGGATCTGCCTCCATCTCCCAGAAGCAATGGTGGACCGGATCTCCTAGGGCCCTCATTTCTCAAAGTAGCCCCAGCATCTACAGTCTGGCTGGCACCGCAGACCCCAGGCACCAATCTCAGTTACGACGCCAACATCACAGGGCATTTCATTAATGGGTTTGCCCCACAGGTCAGTGAAGCACCCAGACTGCAGGCATAGAGCCCCATCTCCATGGCCTAGGATGCAAGCACTGCATCCTCTTTCTCTGGATAGAATGCTGAGGTCTGCAACTCCACAGCCTCCACCTGTAAGGCATAGGACACTGGAATCAAGCCATCGGACACCAGTAGTGGTTACCCAAGAGATACAGGCCACTATGCAGGACCTCTGGTTTGAGGGAAGAGGGCTCTTCTCTGAGCTGATGGCCAAGGATCCCTTGCCATCTTCCCCAGTTGAGCACCTGCTGGAGAGAGGATAGAGACAAAGGGGGCCCAGCAGCAACACCTGTCCTTTTCCCATTCATCTGCTCAGCGTGGCCCTTCCAGGAACCAAGGAGTCCAGAAGCAGGCATTCTGACAGTGTGCTTTAGGACATCACCCAGTTACTTTCCAGGATCAATCTTCACACTTTTTCCTCAACCACTTGTGCCACGCTGGGTCAGCCTGGACCATTGGGTCCTTGGTTACAACCTGCAGTTCACAAGCATGCAGAACTAAATTGTCTGGCCTTTGCTAAGAAGGCCTCAGGCTCTGGGACTTCTGTGGATAACACACTATCCATTTGGTAGCCTTGTACCTCCCTGGGGCCAGGAATATATTGGCAAATCATCTCAGGGGACCTTCTTGCCTTGTCATGAGTGGTCCCTCCATCTGGAAGTGGTCAGAATCATCTTCCAGAGGTGAGGATTCCCCAGATGGACCTGTTTGCATCCAGGTAGAAGAGGAAATGCCACATTTTCTGCTCAACTCAACTGACAGAGGCTCCCTATCGGACATTATTCACCTCCCCTCCTTGCAAGTGCCGTTAGTGCAAAGGATCCTCACAACTTACAGGACCCCACCATTCTTTCAACCCTCTGGCTTCTTAATCTCTCCTCCTCCTTTCTAGAACATTTCATTCATGGTTGCAATAACATCTGCCTGCCAGGTTTCTGAGAGTAGCACACTTAACTCAGAACCAACTTATAAAGGGTTTTGGAAAGAGTGTGTCCAGCTGCAGCCACACCCAGCTTTCTTATCCAAGATGGTCTCATAGTTTCATACAAGCTGGGACATGTATTTACCCATCTGTTTTTTCCAAAGCCACAAGTCAGAATAGGACGACGACCAGGTGCATATCCTAGATGTCTAAAGGACACTAACGATCTATATCGAAAGGTCCTCCAGTGTCCACACACAAAATTCCTTCTTGGTTCACTGCACTATCTGCTGCTACGATCAGGCAAAGATGCTCCCTCTAGCTATTGTGACCAGCCTCTTCGGAAGCTTTTCTAGCCCAGGTGCTTATCCCAGATATCTGTAGGGATGACCTCGTCATCCATTTACATGTTCACATCTCATTATGCCTTATCCAGTAGAGTAGTGCTGTGAGCTGCTAGATTAAAAGGGTGTGTAATAGAATCAACCTGAACAAGAGCTTTGAAGAAGGAAGGGGGAAAAAAAAAGTTACCCAACTTCTTGTAACTGATGTTCTTTGAGATGTGTTGCTCATGTCTGTTGTGTTTATACATCTTTCTATCCCTTTGTCAGAGTTGCCGGCAAGAAGAAACTGAGAAGGCATAGGATAAACAGTTCCTAATGTGCTAGTGTACAAGCATGGCACTCAGTGGGAGCCACAGCTGACTTTAGGGGAATTGCTAAGACAAAAATCTATGAAGAGCATGTATGGGGGCATACACACGTAAGATGGAATGAACACGACCAAAACGTCTTGAAAAACTGTTGTGAAAAGAGAGGTAACCGATTTTTAATCAGCCATTTGCTCAGTGGCCTAACTTCATGGGTATTGCAAAGGGCCTAGGATTCAAACGCTGCCTGAACTGCTATGTTTCCCATGGAGCGATGGACTCTCCAGCTGTCACTCAGCTCTCAGATCAAGTGAAAAATTGGCAAAAGTTTTAAAAGTAGGTGTCTCAAAGAAAGAGGACTGAAGTTGAAGCTTCTTCTTTGGAACGGTCCTGAAGGACCAGTGGGACCCAACTCCCAGGCTACTTTGGCCTCATTCTCTCAGGCTTGTACACGTGACCAAAGCTGCCTCAGAGATAAAGCACTCTGTAAAAGAAAGCTTCATTTCCCTGAAAGAAAGTCCGGAAGGAGTAAATTATCCCTTAGAATTGGCGGCAGGGCAATTGCATGTCCAGTGATAGATATGACTGAGGTTTTAACAAATCCCAGCTCCATAGCATCAGCAACACCTAAGATGATGATCTACTCCAGCAAGTCTGCCAGTAAGAAGAAACCAGAGGTCCCATCATATTGTTTGTGTCATCTTTTCGGCATTGAGACTGTGCTAAAATGAAAGACTAATGTATTGGTCCTGACCTTCTCTTGGAGCTCTTACTGCGCCTCTGCTCCTTCTCTAGTACTATCCTATCTGGGTTGTGTGTATTCATGTCACAAAGAGATGGTTTCATTGGACACTTTGGTGCTGTTTTCAATGCCAGCTGAGTTGGTGTCCCTGCCTGGGGCTGCAGTATTGCTTTTAGTTCTGACTATCCACTACCATAGCCCTCTGGCACCCTCAAGATTCCTCTCTCATGAGCTTCAGTTTATCTCTGATGACCCAGAGTCCTCCCTTTAGACTACCAAGTGTTGCTTTTTTCCAGTACTGTGACACTGTCAGTCACCAGCCTTTATACTTGATGCCAACAGCAAATTTTCCAGTATTGATCCATCCCCAGTTCACCTTGTGCTTTCTTGGCCCCCGTTACTGGCACCAGCACCAATACTAGAGGCTCTTATATTTGGACTCAGAAATTCTGTTGCAAAGTTATTAACTTCCTCCCTTACCATATTATGCTTCTTGAAGCATACCCAAATGAAGAGTCATTAGAGCTCAGAGGATTCCTCAGGTATTCCAAACATGAATACCCATGAGATGCTTTCCTTACCTGGCAGCCCCATGAGCTTATTAGAAATCTGGAGCCTTTTACAGGAACTGGAAGAGGTCATGTTTGAAATACTTATTAATTTTACACCACTGCTGGCACCACAAATGCAGCTACTTGGTATCATGTCTCCCTGTGACAGGAGTAGTATAGGAGGATCAACAGCTATGATGGAAGAGGGGCTGTTTCCATCACAAGTCCTCATCCTTCTGTGGTGAGACATTCATACCAGTGCCATCACCCTCCTATACTCCTGCCACACTGTATCTTTCTGAAATTTCTTGAAGATCTTTCATTACCTGCTGAAATATAAAACACGTGGATAATCAGTGAACTTTGTTAAAGTGTTCTTGGAAGTTGTATGGCCATCCATTTCCCTATTAAGGGCATTCTTTGTCTTCACCACTCTCCCACGACAAGCTGCATTAAGGACTTAATGTACTTGTGTCTTAAATCCCATGCCTCCAAGGGACCTCAGTCTGGTCCCCAATATGTTAAGGAACTGCCCATTCAGGCCTATTACTACCTGTTTATTCGTTTATCTCTACCTGAAGATTTCATTTCTGGTAGCCATCACCTCATTCAGAAGGATGGGAGAGCTCATGGCATTGGCTGCCAAGCTGCCATCCTCAACTTCTGCTCATTAAAGTTTCATATCAGTCAAGATATCCATTTGCTAGTATCTTACCCTAAGTCTATTTTCTCATGAGAGCAGGCTAGCGTCTGCACCTTAAATGTTAGGAGAACATTTGCCTTTGCTCTGTACAGGAAAAGACCTTTCATCGTCTTGCCCAGACTGTTTTATTCTTTGCTAAAACAATGAAAGAACATTCAGTTTTCATACCTAGGCTACCAGTGTGAGTTTTGGGTTGCATCCTGGTCTACTGTGAAATTGCTTGGATGTGTCCTTTTTCTCGAGTAACAGCCCATTCCACCAGGGCTCAGTCCACATCTCTTCTGAAGAATAATTCCATACTGAAAATTTACGGGGCCACAACTTGATCCTTAGTTCACATATTCTCCAAATATTATGCTGTCATGCATACATCAGAAACACATGCGACCTTCGGTGATGCAATCATCCAATCTTGTTAGAGCTGCATCTTCAGCACCCAGCTTCACTTGTGTTATTTCTTGGGAGTCTCCTACGGAGGAGCAACCTGTAGTGGCATATACTTGAAGAAGGTTGAGAGCTTGCTTACTTACACAACAACCTGTGTGCTTCAAGATGTTTTGCGTTATGAGTTTTCCACATCAATATCTCTCTTCACCGTGCTACAGAGTATTCTAAACTCTATAGCTGAGGCTATGTACAAAATTCATTGAAAACAGAAACATTCATGCAATTGAAAGTTGTGATGAAATACATTTTAGTAAACTTTCTTGTTATAGACATTTACAGACTCATTTTTATACCATTTCAGCTTTAGTGAGAAAGGGGATTACTGATTTTTAATACTTTAAATAATTTTAAATGTGAAGATGATCATTTACTGTAGTTATACGAGAAGTGTTTTGGAGAAAAGTTGAATTATCAGAGGACTGAAAGCATAGGCGTCTTTTTGATTTTGTTTTGGGATTGTTCCAGAGCCGGGACTATATTATAAAGGTTCTGTTCTTCCTGTCTTTTGAGTTTATATGTGGATTTGTTAAATCAGCATGAACTGGATTATTATAACAGTCATGGCAAACTGTGGAAAGGTTCACAGTTTTTCAGACATATTTGAACATTTCAGTAAAAGGAGACTGGATTATAGTAGATTACTGCAGATTGCAAAGTGAAGTAATTTTCAAAGCACTGGGGTAATTTGTCCTGGGGCGGCTCCTGCTTGGTTGACCCTATGATAAACCATTTTCAACTTCTTTGTGAACATGACTGAATTGAAGAATGATTTTTTTTAACATATTGCCTATTGAGTAGAGAACTAAATGTATATTTCATATTAAGTGTAATATAGGCAAGTGATGCTGGGTGAACCTTTATCTGGGCAGTGTTTTGGGGTAAAGTTGTTTACATGTAAAGGAGTTACATTATAAAAATCTAATTAACAGATTTTAATAACTCCTTTTGAGTTATTCATTTATGCTGACTTCAGCCAGAAGAGATTTGCTTACAACATCAAAATATGGAAAATCGGGCTTGGACTAGAAACAGCAACACATTTAGTTGAAGAGCAGTACCATAATTGATTATACTATTGTGTTGCTCATTTGTGGTTTGAGCATTGGTCTCCTAAACCCGGGGTTGTGAGTTCAATCCTTGATGAGGCCATTTAGGGATCTGGAGCAAATAGACTATAAAAAGGGATAGAGCTTGATCCTGCCAGAACAGCAGAGGGCTGGACCCAATGACCTCCTGAGGTCCCTTCCAGCTCTGAGATGTTTTTCTCCATATATTGAGTGTAAGAGTAGAAGTAATTAAAGCAGAGAACCTGGAATTCTTCAGGCCATGGCTCTGTTCATGGCACTATCCCAAGCAAATTGTGGTCTTGAACAAATTATTTTATTTTATTATTTTAATCTCTCTGTCCATCAGATTTCTCATTGTAAAATGGCAGGGCAGAGTGCAGGGGCTCCTTAGGCTGATAGCCTCATGCTGGGCTACTTCTGCCCAAGCCTGCCAGTGAGCAGCAACCTCCGATGCTGTGAGGGGTGGGTGGGGTTGAGGGGACCCGGTGGCACCATCAACCTGGCTAGGGACCCCACAGCTGCGGTGGTCCCAGCCACAGCCAGGGACCCCACGGCTGCAGGGATTCCAGCTGTGGGGTGAGGGGGGGACCCAGCAGCGGTGGCTCTCCCAGCCATACCAGGAAGCCTTTTACAGTACTGCACAGTACTGTATTTTCTCTGGGGGGGGGAGGATAGCAGTCCATTATTACCGATGTTGGGTAAAATGCAATCTGCTGTAATGAGGGTTTAGTATAATAACAAAAAGGTATATGAACCATACGACAACATGTAATGGGGAGACATTTAGGTTTCTCATTTGAGAAACTACATCGATGTAATCTTCAAGTATGGTTCTGTACTAAAGAGTTATACTATAAAAATGGCATTCTGTTTTTATACATGTGAAATTACTTCATTTAAATTTCATACATTAACAAGAAACACTTAGACCATAGTTTGCTCTGTTACACCTGTGCTTGTTTAAGCAAACAGGTTTGTGTAAGATTGCCTGCAGGAAGAATTTGCCTTCTGAAATTTTAGCTTACTGACAACATAAGCAGAAGAGGATCCAGTATAGCTTCTAAGTCACAAGTTTAGTTGGCAGAGTTTAGTGGGGGGGGGAGAAAATCTGGCAAAATTTGATATGAATTAATTGAAGCACAACAATAATTTCTCGCAGTGTGTCATTTTAGTGTGTTCTTAAAGTAAAAACACACTTCTGTGGTAGAAGAATGATGGCAGAACTGTGTTTCTGAATATTCAAATTAACATTTCAAAACTCTCCCCAAATTCTCTGCTAAAATGCAGTTTTTTAATTTTATTAAAATGTTTTCAAGTCTAAAAGAAAAAAATTGCATATTAAGAATCTATTTTTTTTTCAAGCTTGGTTTGCAAAAGAAAAAACAGGAACTGAGTCTAAAAATTGCAGCATAAGGGCTAAAATGTGGCATGTTTGAAGGTGTGTCAGTTTAATTTTCATTCTTCAATGTGGGAATGTTTTCAGTCTGGCTAACTTTTATTGGGAATTTTAAACCAGCATATACACTCACGTTACATTCCTTTAAACTGGCATTCATCTATAAGCTAAGAAAACATGATGTTTTAAGAGCCCAAAAGTAAAACAAAAGAAATACTAGCTTGGTTTATTCAGAGTTGCACAGCCCCCATAATGCTTTTTTGTTCCTTCTGATAATTTCATGTTCATTGCTTTTCACATGTGGCTTTATAACACAAAATAATTTGTAACTTTGAAAGAGAGCACCAGAAAAATCACTTTTGATATTGTTTTATGTATGAAAGTCTGCATTTCTGTATTACAAACCCTTTGAGAAAAAATGGCAAAAATTCAGTCTGTTAATATAAAATGAGTTGAATTGAAAAATAAACTAATCAGAACAATATAGGTTTTAATAGTTCTCTTAGATTTATGCCAAATTTCTGTGTATTTTATCTTTTTATCTGAATAGGAAGGACATCAGCCACCTTGTTTGTGTGTAAATGTTGTGCCTCTTCCAACACTACATACATATAATATATTATTTTTAAAGTTGTTGGAATGAGAATTTTTCTGTTCTAGTTTTTTTAAATTTCAGCTTTTTAGTGTTAGTAAAACTTGACCTGAAAACAACTCTGTCAAACACAAAATGTGTGTCGGAGATGGTTTACTTGTGTTGATTTCCCCCATCCATTATTTTGAGCACATGTTCAGTCTTGGGAGATCAATGCATAGAGAACTTTCTGTATGGCTCCTCCCCACCCCCATTTTTGGTCTGATACCTCCTTACCTCTCCTGTATGCCATTGTTAAAGTGTAATATGACTGCTTTTCAAGGATTTAATTTAATGTCCTCGTCAAAATAGACCTAGGAGACATGATCTTAAGAATCATATTTTATTAGTCGAATTTTACTGTTCCAAAGAGATGCTGCAGAATGTGTTTATTTTGATAGTGGTTAATTAACACTTTACATTAAATTGAGATGAAATTTTTCTTACATGTGATCGGCACAGGGAGAGTTTCTCTGACATGTAAATAAATTTGTATTTTAATGTGAGAATAGGTGGGTTTTTGTTCAGCTTCCCGACGTCCCCACCCCCCAAAGATTGAGTTCTTTCCTACCTGCTTTGTGAACGTATTTAAAATCTATAGTGGAAACTCACTTACTCCCATGGACTGGGACCACACTTGCAGCTTGCTAAAGCTCTTTAGTGTAGTTTATATTATGAAATACAGTTGTACTAGTAAAAGTATATTTTGTACAAATACTGAGCTCTTAATGACGGTCCCTCCTGTCTCATTCTATTTTAGTTTTTCTTTGGATATAAGGGAAGGGTGCTATTTTTGTATGCAGATTATAGGTGTGCAGAGTAGTGAGATTATATTGTATAGAAAAAATTAATTTCTAACCGTTTTGAGGACAGTTTAAGGATGTATATGTATATATTTCCTGTTATAATTTGGGTGGCTGATAGTCCACAACCAACCATGCCACATTGGTTCTCTCACATAATCTTTAGAAAGTAGCAGACTGTCTAGTCATAAAACAAATCTGGCTTGCACTGGAACTTGTATTGTTTCACTGTGACAGGAGCGTGGGGCTGGCTTGCATAAATCTCAAGCTTCAGCAGATGTCTGGCTCTTATCTCAGTAAATGGCATGACACACTACATCCATTTAGAGCTTTTGACATACAAATTTGTTTTTTGTTTACAAGGTGATTTGCAATGGTAGCAATGGACTCAAATGACTTCATTTGTAAAAGTGAATTTATTTTAATAAGCATTTTAGAATTTTAAAAAATCGCATTACAGCGTCTCTAGTATCTTCTCCAATGTTCTCTTGTTCCTGTTTCCTTGTTGATATTTGTCTTTTTTAAACTTTGTTGCTCAGAATGTCTTTAATGCTAGCCAAGGAGTCAGGGATTTGGACTTTTTTTCATGGACTTCTAAAGCTTTTCCCCTCCAGGTGAGTTAACCATCAAGAACAGTCTTGTTATATCCTAATGGTTTTTGTTAAGAAATACATTTACATTAAATAACCCTCTGAAGTCTTCTCTATTCTGATTTATTTTTGCAGGAAATTCTCGATGTGTTCATATCATTCTGTAGAATTGTGTATCTACTCCCTTAATCTCACAATACTCTAGATTGAAAAATTACTAGTTCAAAAGGCTAATAATTACTAAACCTTCAGCAACACACAAATAATCCTTTTATTTTAAATATACATGCCAAATAGAATATTAAGAAGCACTGCTGGTCATTTAAGATGATCAAGAGAGCCTTTCAGTCACCTCTGTGTATAGACAAGATGTACTGCTAAAGTCTTCTTTTCCTGTTTTCAGTGCTATCCACCAGTTTATTTAAAAATTAGTAAGTTGAACATAATGGGTTCCCTTAAGAACTGGTCAGCTCAAACATATTTACTAAACACTTTGATGAACACTTAGTTAACTCTTCTACTAGTCTATTTCAAAAGTGCCATAACTCCTAGAAAAATATTCAGTTGTGTTATACATGACTAAGTTTTGTAACTATCAGATGCTTTTGTAAATTATTTGAAAGGGTACTGTTGCACTTTAGGCCATAGCTCATAGAAATTTGTTACTAGAAACTATTCTTAAATAATTACTCACATGGCTTTAGCTTTAGCTTTAAATATATATTACTCTACTTCCCCCTGCCTCCAAGAACACGGAACTGCTTGGCTCCTTTGTAGATATGTGGAAACTTTAATTGACAAAAATGATTTGTTTCTAGTTGTTTTAGAACATTAGGCTCTTCTTCCCTCCCCCCCACCAGCAATTTACTTTAGGAAATGCTACAGCTTGAACTGAAAATTCACTTCTTTCTGGAATAAATTTATACTGTTCAGTTGTGTTTAGTTACTGTAATGTTTTGGGAAGGTTGTTATTCTGGGTGCAGTATACAGGAATCATCACCAAATACAACGGAGAACCAAACAGTGCAAATATTGTCATGTTTATAACTAAATTAACAACACTTGCCAAATGGTCTTTGTATACAGGTCACGCATCTTGTTTTAAAATATGTCAGTCAAGGCTACTAATGTCATTTTTTTCTTTGTGTGTATGAGTGCTGCTCCCCATTATATTTATGTATACTGGAACTTATAGTAAATTACAGCTAGTGGAACAGTCATTCCAGTATTCTTCATTTACACTGAAGTTTGGAGAGTTGTCCAAGAGCTCTAAATATGTGGAGTCATTTGTACCTCAGAAGAATAATATCAGATCAGGCCTGGATTTGTGTTTCTTCCTTGCTCAGTTCTAAGCAAAAGAAGTCTGCAATGTCACTCTGATTCTTACAGTAAAAACAAAATAATAAATGCACATTATTATTTTACTATGTGCCTACAAGAACCACTGGACTACTGCTGCTCTTGGCATTAATAATAATTTACTGTGTTTATAGTATATTTCTGAAATCCTGATTAATTCAGTGTTTACAGTATATTCCTGAAATTGAGTTTAAAGAAAGGAGCACATTAAAA
Source organism: Carettochelys insculpta (assembly GCF_033958435.1). NCBI lineage: Eukaryota > Metazoa > Chordata > Testudines > Carettochelyidae > Carettochelys > Carettochelys insculpta. The sequence continues at coordinate 88,496,273 of NC_134137.1, read as the reverse complement.
ATGGAAACCAGATACAAGCTGAACCTCTCTTATCTGGCACCCTCAAGATCTGACTGGTGCCAGGCGAGAGAATATGCCCAATGGGAAGTCAATATTTTCTGGCATGTTACCAACACTTCCGCTGCTTTCTGGGCTTTTAGAAGACATTTAGGGGTAAACTATAGCTAAATTACACCACACAACACTGAGAGCCAGGACTGGTAGCTGTAAAAAACTTTGCGGGACCATAGGATATGTGGCCACACCCATAAGTGGTCACCCCACTAAATAAAATCGTGCCAGATTAGAGTTTGCCAAAGCAGAGAGTTCCAGATTAGAGAGGGGCAACCTGTAATATATACGCCTCCTTTGCACATGCTCAGAAGATCAATCATTAGCTATTTTTGTGTTTGCAAGGTACTGAATAGCATATTTGGATTCATAGTGCAGATAAATGCAAGTACGAAATGCAAAGGACATCATGAACAGGATTTCATGTTGAACTGCACATATGAAAATATTTATATATTTAGTGGGCCAAATTTAAACACATATTCCACAGTAGTTGAGATGTGTGTATCTCTGCAAGCTAAAGGGATCCCTTGAAAAGAATGACAGTTGAATTACAGGTTTTGTGACTAGGATGGGTTGGTTGGTTTTCTTCACGTTCTAGGTTTAGAAGTTAACTGTTCCAGACTTACTGAAGACATGTTTCTAATCTAAATTGTGCAAAAGCACTATTAACTGGTTCTATTCTGTTTTTCTTTTGCTGCTTTAATTTTTCCAGGAATCTAGTTCTAATACTGATGAGTTTTTCAAAGATACAAATTCACGCTGCACACAGGAAACAGTGGTACAAGAACAAGATGTGTCATTTCTTCGAGGTGGACCTGGAGTGTACAAGGTAGTGAAGACTGGCCCTTCAGGTCACAACATCAGAAGCTGCCCTAACCTTAGAGGTATCCCAATTGGAATGTTAGTTCTGGGAAACAAAGTCAAGGCAGTAGGCGAGGTATGGATCCTTGTAGCTTCAGTTCATGTCTTCATAGATACCAGTTTGTAACAGTAGTAAATGCAACAAAAGCATCTGCGCATACACAAGGTTTGCTTTTCCAACCCTGGTGGTAAAATGTTAACATTTGAACTTGGTTTACATTATAACTACTGTTCAGTTTATTTTGCATTGTAGAAAAGTGTTCATTAATTGGAGTTACATTAAACTTGAATTTTCTGATGCAGCATTATCGATACTTATTTCTGTTACAGTATGGTTGATTCATTGCAAAATAAGATTATATGTTTCATTTACTGATGATATCTATCAAAATGAATTTACTTTTTGGGAGGAATCATTTCCAGGGCAGTGATCAGTTCAAAATTGATCCTGTTTCACTGTATTTTTATTCAGTCGTTATTTTACCTTTCGTCTTGCTTTTGTATTTTCTTGTTGATATGGGCTTGAGGATGTAGTGTGTCATGCTATTTCTCAAACAGTATCAGGATCATAATTAGCAGATTTACAAATATTTCTTATATAAGTAGACAATATAATGTCATTTGGTGTTTCAGGTGCCAAAATCATGGAGGTTGTTGGATAACAACTTCTAAGAGCTTTTTTGGGTTTGTGTGGCTGGTCAAATATTGAACTTTTTTTTTAAACATGAACCGATCTAATATTGTGAAAACATTTGTAGTTTTAAAGTTACCATATATGTAATTTGGTTTTTCTTCTGCCTCAGGCTGTGGCCTTAATTTCAGAAACATATTTTTTAATAATATGAGGGAAATGAGCATATTGTTTCAATTACTGAAGCATGTTTCTGGATCTTAGCACTGGATTATTTGAAAAGTGAAAAAAATTGTGCTTTTTTTGTGTGTACCAGGTGACTAATTCTGAAGGTACATGGGTACAGATGGATAAGAACAGCATGGTAGAGTTCTGTGAGAATGATGAAGGCGAGGCTTGGTCCTTAGCTAGAGACAGAGGTGGAAACCAGTATCTGCGTCATGAAGATGGCAAGTTGTCTTACTTTTTAAAAATTAACTACTTTGTTACCAAAATAGTGTTTACCAAACAGTGTTTACCAAAATAAACATGATGGGAGGGGATGTTTGAATATAACTGAGTTTGACAGATTTAAAATTCAAATTTATTAAAATAATCCAGTTGGAGAAAAAAACTCTAACCTATATAATCATCCCCCTCCAAGGTCCCTTGCAGTGGGTAGTGTCAGTCTGTGAGAAATAAAGACAAGGGTATTAGCCCCCCAAAAAAGAGAGGGCAAAAATCTGAACTTATTTGAGAAGCAGCTTCATTCCACAAGGGGCATACAGCTTCATATTACAGACCAGTGAATTTTGCTGCAACACTATGATTTCATCCAGGGGGTTAGGGTTTCAGAGTTCAAAGATAAGCTCCCAGATGCGACAAAGCAAGAGTTCCAGACTTTAATGGGGGCGTGCAAGTTGTTCACCATAACAGCTCTGCAAGCAGGTCTGGATGTATCCGATTATACTGCTCGGAGCACGGCCTCTGCTATCACAATTCAGTACACATCCTGGTTAAACCCTTTTGGCCTTCATTCAGAAGTTCCACATATAGTTCTGTATTTCCTTTTCAAAGAGCTATAATTTGCAGAATGGGGCACATGTAACTTTCGAGTTTATACTAGTGTAAATAGTTGATTCAAAGTAAATAGAATTCTTTAAACCATAATTTGAAGGACTTCAGTAGCTCAACTGTAGGTTAAGAGTGTATTACAGAGGTGAGTGGGTCTATGGCCTTCAGTAGTCAGGATGTCAGACTAAGGCTACGTCTACACATGAACCCTACATCGAAGTAGCCTATTTCGATGTGGCGACATCGAAGTAGCCTATTTCGTTGTGGCGACATCGAAATAGGCTATTTTGATGAATAATGTCTACACGTCCTCCAGGGCTGGCAACGTCGATGTTCAGCATCGACGTTGCGCAGCACCACATCGAAATAGGCGCCGCGAGGGAACGTCTACACGCCAAAGTAGCACACATCGAAACAGGGGTGCCAGGCACAGCTGTAGACAGGGTCACAGGGCGGACTAGCACTTCCGGGGCAACAGCTAGCCGCTCCCTTAAAGGGCCCCTCCCAGACACACTCAGCCTGCACAGCACGCGATCTGAAGAGCCATAGGCACGCAGACCTCGGGCGACGCAGTCATGGACCCCCAGCAGCAGCAGCAGCCAGAGGTCCACCCAGCCGCCCCTGCAGGAGCAGTGCTCGCCCTGCTCCATGCCATGCGGGAGGCAGCTGAGCACCTCCTTGCCACGCCGGAGGAGGAGCGGCCCGCAGGGGAGCAGGACTCACCCCCAAACCCTGCAGCACCCCGACCCCCCCCCCCCCCACCTCACACGCCACCGCCTGTGGAGCTACCCCACCAGCACCGACTGGTGGGAACGGCTGGTGCTTGAGGAGTGGGACGACGACCGCTGGCTCAGGAACTTTAGGATGAGCCGGCAGACATTTATGGAGCTGTGCCAGTGGCTCACCCCCGCACTCAGGCACCAGGACACCGCCATGTGGCGTGCCCTCCCAGTGGAGAAATGTGTCGGCATCGCTGTCTGGAAGATGGCCACTCCAGACAGCTACTGATCCTTGGGACAGCAGTTTGGCGTCGGCAAGGCCACCGTTGGGGCTGTCCTCATGGAGGTAAGAGGACCCATGGGCGGGGGGGGGAGGCAGCCCTGGCAGGGCAGGGGGGCCCGGGCAGGGGAGGGGAGGGGAGGGCAGGGCAGGGCCACGCACACCCTGCTCACCCCTCATTGGTGCTCTCCCATGTGCTTCCCCTTCAGGTCGTCTGCACCATCAATGCCATGCTACTCCACAGGCTCGTGAGGCTGGGGGACCCAGATGCCACCATCGCAGGCTTTGCCACGCTGGGCTTCCCCAGTTGCTTCGGGGCTGTGGATGGGACTCACATCCCCATCTGCGCCCCGCAACACAGTGGAGGACACTACGTAAACTGCAAGGGCTACCACTCAGTGGTCCTCCAGGCCTTGGTGGACAGCCGGGGCCGTTTCCAGGACGTTTATGTGGGCTGGCCTGGCAGCACCCACAACGCCCGGGTTTTCCGGAACTCGGGCCTGTGCCGCCGGCTGGAGGCGGGGACCTACATCCCCCAGCGGGCGATCCCTGTGGGGGACACCACCATGCCCCTGTGCATCATCGCAGATGCGGCATACCCCCTCCGGCCCTGGCTCATGCACCCATACACGGGCCATCTCTCTGCCAGCCAGGAGCGCTTCAACCAGCGCCTGAACCACGCGCGCCAGGTGGTGGAGCGCTCATTTGGCCGCCTCAAAGGGCACTGGAGATGTCTCCTGACCCGCCTGGATGCAGGCCCCACCAACATCCCCCAGATTGTGGGTGCCTGCAGCGCCCTACACAATCTGGTGGAGAGCAAGGGGGAGGCCTTTTCTCAGGGTTGGGCTGTGGAGGCCGGCAGGGCTGACGTGCAGCCACCCACTGCCCCCAGTCGCCAGGTGGACCCCAAAGGGGCCCACTTCGATGAGGCCGCGGGGTGAACTCTGCCAGACCCCCCACTGCGCCCCCCCTTCCTCCACAACACTCCCTGCCCCTACACCCACACCACGGAGCACCCAACAGCACACACCCCCCACACTTTTCCTGGACAAATAAAAGCACGCACTTGTTTGTAAAATCAAACTGGTTTTCTTTTAACTGTTCTTTTAACTAATACCAAACTATATACAAGAACTTCTAACTATTATAAGTGAAAAATAAAAAAGTATGCATATATTTACAAAAAAAAACAGGGATTGCAAGGAAGGGGAGAACTATTTACATGGGGGGGGGCAAACGGGGGGCACAAATGAATAAGTCCAAACTATATACAAGGGTGGGGAGGCACGTCCTGGGCCCCACACCCCTATAGTCTGGCACTGGGGGTGGGCGGCCGGGAGCCCCGCCTCGGCCGCAGCCCTGTCCGGGGCTGGCTGGGGGCCGGGCGGACCGGCAGATAAGTCTGGCGAGTCTCAGCTGGCCCCAGGTTTCCCTCAGCGGTCCGGCCCTCGGTGGCGGGTGGCGGGGTGACGGCAGGTGGCGCGGCGACGAGCGGAGCAGCGGGTGGCATGGCGGGTGGAGTACTCAGGGCGGGCGCAGCGGCGGCCGGCGCAGCATGGGGGGCCAGGTAGTCCACTAGCCGGTTGAAGGTGTCCATGTAGGCCCCCCATGCCTCTTGGCGCCAGGCCAGCGCCCGTTCCTGGAGATGGAGGTGGCGTTGCTCCACCTGCAGGCACTGCTCCGCGACCTCCAGCTGCCGGCGGTGGATGGCCAGCAGCTGGGGGTCCGTCGCTGTCGGGTGGTGGTGCTGGGTCCGCCGTCTTGCCCGCCATGGGGCCGGTCGGTCCTCCACTGAGGGGCTGGCCTGGAGCGATGGCCCCGGAGGGGATTCCTGGACCACTGAAGCCTCGCCGGCGCTCTCCGGTCCTTCCGATGGTGCAGCTGCGGAACACAGGAGGGGGAGAAGAAGAATGGAGACAGGCGTTAGTGTGGGCCCCGAGCCGTGGCCCTTGTCCCCTCACCCCTGTGCTGCAGGTTCCCCATCCCCGTCCCTGGGAGATGCTGCTGTGATGGGGTTCAAGGGTCCCCCTGCACTGCACCCCGTCCCCCGGCGGGAGTGACTCTCACTTCACTCAGCAGGGTCTGACAGGAGAGGTTTCTTAGGCAACAGATGCCCAGTTTCTCCCAGAAGTGACAGTACAGCAGTCAGAGACAGTCCTTCCAACCCGTCGTGGGGAGAAGACCCCAAGGGTGCCCCTCTGGGGTGTAGCTTTTCCCCTCCTCCGGCTGGCTGCCTTCCAGCTCTCCCTTCCCCTAGCCTCTACCTGCGGCCCCCCCCCCCCGATTCAAAGCCAGCTCAGCTCCTCCTTCTTTGTTCAGGGCAGAGGTGTAACCTGCCAGTTGTAGCCCCAGGATCATCCTTAGCCACTGGGAGCTATTCAGCTTGTTGCCCATATCTGGCCTGAGACTCGCATTTGCACTCCCCACACTCCATCGCATGCTGCCGCTGCTGCTGCTGCGGGGTGTCCCACCCCCTTCTCCCGGGGGACCCTAGAGGTTCCGCTCCCCCCAGACCCGGGGATGGGGCATGGCACTGTCGTGCTGCGGGGGGGCAGGGGCTGATGCACTGCTGTCCTTGGGGCCATGGCCATCTGGGCATGTGGAGGGCCCTGGCCACATATCTATTACCCCCGCCCCTCAACCCCGGGGGTGTACACCAGGGGGATACATACCTGTAGGTCCACTCCCACGGTCGGGGAACACCCGGGGGGCGGACGCCCGGCTGCTGCTCTGGGGTGGCAAGAGGATCTGGAGCCCGGTGTCAGTGGAGGAGGAGTCCCCCTCCTCCTTCTGCTCCGGTGCCCTGGGGGTGGGCTCCAGGGGGGGCCCCCCCGGGGTGCGGAGCTTACCTCCGGGGCAGACTCCGGCTCCGGGGCCTGCTGGGGCTCCTCAGCTGAGGTATCAAGAGTGGCCGGAGGGGAGGAGGTGTGCCGGGGGCCCAGGATGTCCCTGAGCTCCCTGTAAAAGAGTCAAGTGCTGGGGGCGGCCCCAGATCGGCCGGCCGCATCCCGGGCCCGGGCATAACCCTGCCGCAGCTCTTTGACTTTACTCTGGACATGGTCCAGAGTGTGGGCAGGGTGACCCCGGGCAGCCAGGCCCTCGGCCAGCCGAGCAAACGCATCCGCGTTCCGCCTCTTGCTCCCCATTACCTGGAGCACCTCCTCCTCGCTCCAGAGCCCCAGCAGATCCTGAAGCTTGGCCTCCGTCCAGGAGGGGCCCCGCTGCCGCTTGCCGCCCTGGCTGCCCTGGCTTCCCTTGGGGGGGGTCCGCTGGGGGGGCTGCCGGGCGGCCATCGCAGCTGGGGTGGCAGACAGTGGTGGCTCAGAGATGTGCAGGCTGGCCGCATGTCTGGGCTGCCGCCTGCACGTTCTCTCAGCTTCCTGCACAGGAGAGGGAGGGGACCTTTAAGGGGCCGCTCCACGCGGCCACCATTGAGCTGAGGGGCTGGAGAGAGCGTCTCTCAACCCCTCAGCTGATGGCCACCATGGAGGACCCCGCAATTTCGATGTTGCGGGACGCGCAATGACTACACGTGCCCTATTTCAACATTGAACGTCGAAGTAGGGCGCTATTCCTATCCCCTCATGGGGTTAGCGGCTTCGACGTCTCGCCGCCTAATGTTGATGTTAACATCGAAATAACACCCAACACGTGTAGCCGTGACGGGCGCTATTTTGAAGTTAGTGCCGCTACTTCGAAGTAGCATGCACGTGTAGACACGGCTTAAGTGATTATGGTGATCCCTTCTGACTTAAACTCTGTGAATCTAAATAAAACTGAAGAAATTGCCTGAGGGAACTGCCAGGGTTCCCGGGTTTGGGGTTTTATTTTGTTTTATTGGGGAGTGGAAATGGGGAGGAACCAAATTCTACAGAACCAGGCTGATTTAGAAGAATTCAAAGAAGGTCAATTGACAGGTAGGAAAAACTTCTTTCTTTCAACTTTCTTTTTGTCTCCAAAGGATGCTTTTTTTATGTTTTAACATTTCATCTCTATTTGTTTTTAAAATTGCAGTATATTGTCTCCTGACAAATGCATATTTTTCATTTGTCTGATATTTTTCTTTTAAAAAAATATTTAGAAGTATGTATGTGCTTTTGATCTTGTTACTACTTTTTATTTTTTAGTGTTAATGTCTTGCATTGTGCATGGTTGCCATACATGTCTACAAAACTTTGTGTTTTTGTCCTCTTAATTTTGCTCAGTTCAGTATACTGGAAATTTTAAATGATGAAAATCACCGACTATAGTTAACACTTTTAATTTAAATTGACCATTTTAACTGTTGTTAAAATGTAGCACTGTTAGGTGTGTTAACAGCCAGAGAATACCAACCAAAGCAACAGGAAACTAATTTCCCATCTGTTTTAATAATTTAGTGATTAAATCTGCTGCATTAACATTTTAACTTTTAAAATATTGTAATTCCGGACACCTACAATTTAAAATGAGTGTGATCCCTTAAATGATGGGTAAGACAGTGAAAATGGATGAGGGGAATTTTTTATGTAGATAATGAGAACTAATTTGATCCTCCTCCCTTCATCAGTAAAAGTCAGGTGTTTTCAAAATACAGTTATTGCAGAAAATAGATGTCTTTCTGTACACTAATATGCATAATGGCACGTATCAACACTGCATGCATTTTGGGTTCTTATTTGTAGTAATATTAGTTATTTGTTTCTGGATGTTCATGCTATGGGTCAGGTAGCTTGTAGATATATGAGCATGGAAAATTGCTGCCACATAGAGTGTAGACATATTTGCAAACCAATGAATTTGAATTTAGTGTGTTTTAACTCAAATAATATTTTAATCATTATTGACCCTCCAGAATGGGGATCAGATTTGGAATTGGGTTGTTGAAGAAAGTGATCCATTAGCTTGGTAAAATATTAAATAAAGCATAATAAGCAAGTAGATTTCGTTGTGTTTCTGAACATGCAGCTTAAGTGCGGTGTCCATTTGCAATAACATACACATGAGCCGCGTGTGACTTGACTGATTTTATAGTTATGTTGTGTAGCTGTTTCTGCTCTAGCAGAAAAATAACATTAAAAGATATCATTCTTTCATTTTGTTAACTCATCTTTCCATTGCAAATCAGTGATAAAAGAAATATTAACTGTGAAGTGATGGCTTGTTTTACAGAGCAAGTTCTACTAGATCAGAATGCTCAAACTCCTCCACCAAGCCCTTTTTCAATACAAGCTTTCAATAAGGGATCTTCTTGTACCAATGGACAAGGATTTGACTATGGCCTTGCAAATAACAAAGGTAAAGTTATGGCTAAAAAGATTTTACAGAATACAATGTTGTCAAATTTTTGTCTGTGTATTTTTGCTACTTGTCTATGACTTGAGTGGATAGCAGTAGACATTTGAGGCACCAATAGATGTGCCCCCACAAAAACACCAACCATTTGATGAATCAAGTTATTGCAAATTGCAATGGCTTTTTCCACTGTGTGTTAAGCAGTTGTTAATGTAACTTGTATAAATTTCTGTTTTACAGAGATGGAAAGTAAAGATTCTTTCAGACCTATAGGAATTTTACATTGGTCCCTTTAATTGCACTCTTGAGTGGTGTCATCAATAAGTTAATACAGCAATTTCTCTCATGTTAGCCATGGAACTGTAATACAAGAATTAGGTTTTTTTTCATGGCACCAGAAAGAGTTATAAAATCCAGTATTGTGCAAATTAGGTTCTGAAATCATTAGTTTGAAAAATTCTTTCAAAAAAACCATGAGGATTCCAACTATCTGCTGTAAATAAGCTGTTTTTAGAAAGTGCTTTTATATTTGGGAGGTTCTTTTGCAGTGTGTTGTGTTCTGGAGGAATATCACGGAAACATGCAGCTTTGCTGTTCTAATCTTCTGTGTCTATGGTCTTGATCAGGTTTTTTCAATCCATGGGGTCAGGGCCTAAAGTCAGATTGCTAGACTATTTCAAAGGGTTGTGAGGCAGCTCCTGTGACTCCATTTCCACAGGATTGCCTGGACTTGCCTCCCTCTTCCAGGCACTGCAGCCTTTAGAATACCAGCTCCATTCAGGTTTGGCCCAGCCATCATGATGGTGGGAGTCCAGGGAGGCCAAATTTTAGTGAGTGGCACTGCAACCCTATGAGCCAGGTCACAACTCCACTCTCACAAATGTGATCTTCTCAGGGGAGCATGGTGTTGCAGATCCCAGAGCGGAGAGCCAAGCCCTGCTAGTCCCACAACTCAGGAGCCACTACTGTGGTGTGTGCATGTGCTGGGCAGAATTTGACCAAAACCACCTCAGGACAGGGCCATAACCAGGGCAGGTGCTCTGGACACAAAGCCATAGCAGTGACTCAGGCTGTTGATGCCAGATCCCTCAAGCCAGATCCATGTGGAGTGGAGTGGCTAAAGCCAGCCCCTTAGGTGGAACTCAGGAGGGAGCTTCACCTCTATCCCTGGCTCACCTCACCTGGTCACCCAACCAAAACATCTGGGGTGACCCATACATGCATGCCCCTGTCTGCTGGGGGACACAAATATCGTTGCTCACCCAGGATACAGAGTCTTCACCTCTCAGTCTATTCAGTGGATTGCAACAGGCCAAAAATGTTTACAAATAAGGCTTGAGTCCAAAAAGTGGGGACTTTAGGGTTTGGGGTGTGTGAAACTTCCTTTTAATGCTAACTGGAGCTGTGAGCACGCTCCAAGATTAGGGTAATTTTGGTTTGGTCTTCAAGAAGCTTTTAATAATTAGAATATTTTATTTTTAAAGGGAATACAGGAGAGGACTTTATCTAAACTTTCTGAATCAACTGTTTTTCAATCTTCATATAATCTTGCATAAAAGTATGTTTACATTGAAATACACGTTTTACTCAATTTTACTGAATTTTAATGTTAAATGAAGTTTGTCTCTTCTTTATCATAACTCAGTCCTTGCCTAGTAGATCTCTTTTTGAAGATGAAGATAAGAGGACTTTCATGTATTTTGATCAATAAAGATTTATGCTTGGCCCACGTCATTTCCCTCTAGAAGTTGTGTTCGTTGGCAGCAATAGCTTTTGCTTCTTTTTTATAGTTTATAAGAAGTGATTTTATTTGCCTCTGCTATTAGGTATTTTTTGTGATAATTTCTCTATTAAGTAGCCCCCAAAGGAGTAATTTCCCTCTAAGATCACTGTGTTAAGTACTCTCTCCCAAGCCTAACCATCCTCATTTCAAAATGGTAACTCAGTCCTAGAAGCACCAGGAAATGCAAGAGGGTGCTCAGTTTGTAGGGCAGTATTAAGATTACACAGTTCTTATGTTCTGTAAGATTTTCTGTGATAAGATGAAGGGAAGTTTCCTCCCAATGTTTGTCACAATGAATAAAATTCTGAAGCGACACTTGTTAAGATCACAGGTATATGTGACTGTGTAATGGCTCATTTGACTAGATCCTGGGTAGTTTCAGTGGCACATCATTTGAATATTCCAGCTCTTTGTTCTGTCACTGGCTCCCAAACCTTTTGTACAGCTTTAGTCTTTTTGTTTAGTACAGTTTTGGTGAGCAGTTCTGTAATTATTATTTAGATAGGTGTTTTCATTTACCTCCTTATCTATCTTCTACTGATTGTGCATTTCTCAGTAGTGGAGAACCTCTAATTACTATACTTGAAGAAGAAGAACAGTTACTCTCATTAACTGCAGTTCTTCAGTAATCTTACTGGAACAGACCATTTCTTCAACCGTGTGTCTGCAGTTCTGTAGAGTTTGTATTGAATTCTGAGGAGTGGAAAAGTTCAAGTGTATGAGAGCCAGGCCTTTTTTATATAATCTCAGACTGGACCCCATCATGTCTTGATCAGTTTGTGTGATCCCACAATTGTCTGAATGCACCCAGAATTTAGTTCTGTACTGGTAAGCTATTCAAAATGCCAGTTAGAGATGAGTAACCTTTCTTTCAAACAATTGGAACAGTATCCTTCTGCAAATAAATGGAATGGATGAGCCTTACATCCCAAGCACGGTGTCACACACTTGAAAAAATGCACATTTGTTTCTTCTGGGTAAAAAACATATCAGTGACAGATTGGGGTTATATAGTAACTGGAAAAAATAAATTTACAGATGACAAAAATTTCATGTCCTGCAATCTAGATTGCCCAAAGAGACATGTTTGCTTTGTTTGCTCTTCAGCAAAATAGGTGGGACAGATCAGTCAGTTTTAGATATTCCAAGACAAAAAGGTGAATACATTAATAGATTTGTTTAATTTACCCAATTTGTTTCTCAGACTGCTTATAACATGTTACCCTAGACATTTTAAAAGAGAGGAAATATAAAAATGGGCTGAGAAAAAAGAATGGCTTCCACAAAGTTCACAGGGGTAGCCTTGTTAGTGTGTATCCACAAAAACAAGAAGTCCTGTGGCACCTTGGAGACTAACAGATTTTTTTGGCGTATAAGCTTTTGTGGGCAAAGACCCGCTTCATCAGATCCATGCAGTAGATCTTTGCCCATGAAAGTTTATACTCCAAAAAGTTTGTTAATCTGTGAGGTGCCACAGGAGTGCTCATTGTTTCTACAAAATTGTTTGCATACAGGGTGACAGTGAGGCCAGTTTGCGAGATTGGTTATAGCAAAGTACTTGATATATCAGCTATCAGAAAAACACAAATAACTCAAAGAATTGCTGTGTAATATCCCCAACTGTCAATTAAGAACATAACAGATTTGGCTGTTGAAGCAAATATGTGTCAAAGCCAATGGATCTTATTTCTAGAGTTATTTTTGAATTCAAAAAATATGCATGTTGTTAAATATTATTTTTCCCAAAGGAGGGAGCAGTTTTATTTTTAAAAACAAGTTACTAGTTGACCTACCTTTCTTTCACCGCTATTTATATATGCAGAAAAAGGTATAATGCAACTCTTGACCTATAGGATTCATTGTTCTGAAGATGGGCATTTTGATTTTGTGAGTGTGGCACTTGACATGCCAGCTGTCTTTAGTATATGGTGAGATGGGGTCAGTAGTTGCAGAAGATTACTACTACCTGTGAGTGATTGTTTACATGTAGGTGCTTCAGTTCCAGCTCCTCTGTCATAGTAATTATAGTTAGTTTAAAGTATGTGTGTGTATACATATATAATAATATAATATAATAATATATATAATATATTAGTACAAGAGAAACAAGGAAAATATTTAATTTTGGGATGCTTGGATATCGTAGGAATCATCAGATCCTTTAATTTTGTTTCTGCTTTTATAAAACTATTGAATTTATTTAAGATATCTTTAAAGAGTAGTGTACACGGAGGCTACGTCTACACTACAGCGATCTTTTGAAAGAATTCCTTCTGAAGGGACTTCTTTTGACAGAGTGCATCCGCACACAAAAAAGAGGATCAAGAGAGATTTGGTCTCTCAAAAGAGAGTGCCCACACAGCTCCCGCTCTTTTGAAAGAATGGGCCAGGGATCGAAAAATCAGGTGCAATGAGCCCTTTCGAAATAAAGGGACTGTGGAACATCTAAAGATGTTTTCTCTCTAAAGAAGCTTTGAAAAGAAGGTGCTCTTCCTGAAACAGGAGTGGAAGAACGCTTTCGATCACTTCATTCTTTTGATTTCATTTCAAAAGAACACTTTTGGTATGTAGACACGCCATTGCATATTTTGAAAGAGCCCCCTTCTTTTGAGAAATATTTCAAAAGAACTTGCTCGTGAAGACTCAGTCAAAAAGTATATTGCTTCCTGTATGTTAAAATTATTTTTCCATTAATGCTTCTGTGGTACTGTCCAAAGGGATACAGGAAGTCAGGGTGTATATTTAAGTGAAAGAACACTCTTAAGGTATAGAATCACAGAATACTAGAACTGGAAGGAACCTCAAGAGGGCTCCAGTACCCTACCGTGGATAGTAGATGATAGGAGCCAAAATTATTCCTGGTAGCATCTTAAGATTTTATCTTTATGAATTAACTTACCTGTTTTCTTATTATATGTTTGTAACAGCCAGCTAATCATTTCTTTTACTTTTTCCAAACAAATCCTCTTTCTTAAAAACAACGTGAATAAATACAATAACCACAACTCTACTGAGGTACTCTCCAATGGCCAAGACAACATATATTTTTAGAGTTATGTTAAGGAAAGAAATCTCAGTTTAAAAAAAAAAATGTAAATAATGGCAGACTTTTTTAACTCTGAAAAATATCTGTTCAGTGTTCTTTTAAGATACGTGCAAAAGTAGGCAAGTACTTTCCTAAACCTGTGACATTTGCCTGCCAAAGCTTAATTATATTTTATTTTAACCCTTTTATTATCTTAAGCCTCTCATCTGGGTATACTCATCTGAGTTGATTTGCACTTGTGTGCATTTTTGTGAATGGTGGTTTATTTTTTATGTTTGGCTTCTTTTGTTTTGGTTTGGTTTTTAGCAAAGCAAGGTTAATTTGAGATGCCCTTTGGAATGTTTAAAAACAGCAAGAGTAAAGTAGCCATGCTTCTTAAATATTCTTCAGTATTTGCCTTACTTATTCATAGGGTGAGGTTTCTACATTTTAGCCAAATTGGTTTTGTGGTTCTAAGGGATTTTTCTCCAATTGTGTTGAAGTGTCTTGAGTTTTGGAATCAAATTTAACTATGATGCCAGAGATAAGTACAGTCTTTATCAATTCTCTTCATCTAAACTTCATTCAGTGCCATTTATTCTGCCTCTTTGGAGGATGAAATATAACAGGTTGTAGTTTTGACTGTTTTGCTCACTGCAGGTGACCAACTGAGTGCCATACTGAATTCCATTCAGTCACGGCCTAATCTCCCAGCTCCTTCCATCTTTGATCAAGCTGCAAAACCTCCCTCTTCCCTAGTCCACAGTCCATTTGTGTTCGGACAGCCCCTTTCCTTCCAGCAGCCACAGCCACAGCTTCAGAGTAAGTCTGTCCACCTTACCTGCCTCCTCATATCATTTCTGAAGCGTTGCCATTGCTATAACAGTCTTAGTTGCTTGCCAGTTACTAATCACCTATCAATGCATCTGTCTGCTTTTGTTCTTCTGAGTTGGTGGTTTATACTTTTTGTTTGTTTTTTGTCTTTGTTAGTTTTTTTCAGAAACATGAGTTAATGCTCCCAGCAAAACATACTTCTGATATTTTTTTCAGTATTAAAATTACTGCATGTATTTGTGTATATGTTCTGCAGCATAGGCAGTATATTTCTAAAAGTGTGTTTCTAAGACAGTGTTTTGCAGTGGGATTATAATTATGGCTAATATTGCGTACAATGCAAAATACAGAAGTTCCTGCAATATTTGAAGAAATGTTTAATATAGGCCATAAACATTTCAGTTTTCCATTTAAAAATGTTTCTTAGCCCCTACATACATAGGCTAACCTAGTGAGGAGGGCTTTAAACTAGGTTCGACGGGGGCAGGGGAGCAAAGCTTGCAGGTAAGTGGAGAGCATGGGTACCTGGGAGATGAGCTTGAAATGGGAGGGAGTATGGGCTACCCTGGGAGATTAAAAAGAGGGCCAGGGCAAAACTGGGAGGCAAGACCAAATCAATGTCTGAGATGCCTATATACAAATGCAAGAAGTATGGGAAATAAACAAGAAGAATTGGAAGTACTAATAAATGAATACAACTATGATATCGTTGGCATGACAGAAACTTGGTGGGATAATACTCATGATTGGAATGTTGGTATTGAAGGGTACAGCCTGCTTAGGAAGGACAGACAGGGAAAGAAGGGAGGAGGTGTTGCCTTGTATATTAAAAATGTACACACTTGGACAGAGGTGGAGATGGACGTAGGAGATGGACGGGTTGAAAGTCTCTGGGTTAGACTCAGAGGAGTAAAAAACAAGGATGAGGTCCTACTAGGAGTCTACTACAGGCCCCCTAGCCAGGTGGAAGAGGTGGATGAGGCTTTCTTTAAACAGCTGACAAAATCATCCATGGCCCAGAATTTGGTGGTGATGGGGGACTTCAACTATCCAGGTATATGTTGGGAAACTAATACATCAGGGGACAGACTGTCCAATAAATTCTTGGATTGCATTGCAGACAACTTTTTATTCCAAAAGGTTGAAAAAGCTACCGGGGAGAAAGCTGTTCTAGATTTAATTTTAACAAATAAGGAGGAAATTATTGAGAATTTGAAAGTGGAAGGATGCTTGGGTGAAAGTGATCATGAAATCATAGAGTTCACAATTCTAAGGAAGGGTAGAAGGGAAAACAGTACAATAGAGAGAATGGATTTCAGGAAGGCAGATTTTGGTAAACTCAGACAGCTGGTAGGTAAGGTCCCATGGGAAGCTCAGCTGAGGAGAGTTGGCAGCTTTTGAAAGGGACGTTATTAAGGGCCCAAAAGCAAGCTATCCCGCTGCGTAGGAAAGATAGAAAACAAGGCAAAAGACTGCCTTGGCTTAACCAGGAGATCTTGCATGATCTCAAAATAAAAAAGGAATCGTATAAGAAACGGAAACTAGGACAAATTACAAAGGACGAATATAGGCAAACAACACGAGCATACAGGAGCAAGATTGGAAAGGCTAAGGCACAAAATGAGCTCAAGCTAGCTACAAGCATAAAGGGAAACAAGAAGGCTTTTTGCAAATACATTGGTAAAAAGAGGGAGACCAAGGAGAGGGTAGGGCCATTGGTCAGTGACAAGGGAGGAACAGTAACAGGGAAATTGGAAATGGCAGAGATGTTTAATAATTTCTTTGTTTCGGTCTTCACATTCGAAATCTGAATGAATGCCTGACATAGAGAATGCTAGTGAAAAAGGGGTAGGTTTAGAAGTTGAAATAAGAAACGAACAAATTAAAATTTACTTAGAAAAATTAGATATCTGCAAATCACCAGGGCCTGATGAATTGCATTCTAGAATCCTCAAGGAGCTGATAGAAGAGGTATCTGAGCCTTTAGCAATCATTTTTGGAAAAGCGTGGGAGATGGGAGAGATTCCAGAAGACTGGAAAAGGGCAAATATAGTACCCATTTATAAAAAGGGGAACAAGAATAACCCGGGAAACTACAGGCCAGTCAGCTTAACTTCTGTGCCAGGAAAGATAATGGAGCAGGTCATTAAAGAAATCATCTGCAAGCATTTGGAAGGTGGTAAGGTGATAGGGAACAGCCAGCATGGTTTTGTTAAAAACAGATCATGTCAAACCAATCTAATAGCTTTCTTTGATAGAGTAACGAGCCTTGTGGATAAGGGAGAAGCGGTGAATGTGATATACCTAGACTTCAGTAAAGCATTTGACATGGTCTCACATAACATACTTATCAATAAACTACTCAAATACAACTTAGATGGGGCTACTATAAGGTGGGTGAACAACTGGCTGGATAACCGTACCCAGAGAGTAGTTATTAATGGTTTTCAATCCTGCTGGAAAAGTATAACTAGTGGGGTTCCACAGGGGTCTGTTTTAGGACCGGTTCTGTTCAACATCTTCATTAACGATTTAGATATTGACATAGAAAGTACACTTATTAAGTTTGCAGATGATACCAAATGGGAGGGGTTGCAACTTCTTTGGAGGATAGGGTCATAATTCAAAAGGATCTGGATAAACTGGAGAAATGGGCTGAGGTAAACAGGATGAAGTTTAATAAGGACAAATGCAAAGTGCTCCACTTAGGAAGGAACAATCAGTGTCACACCTACAGAATGGGAAAGGACTGCCTAGGAATGAGTACAGCGGAAAGGGATCTAGGGGTTATAGTGGACCACAAGCTAAATATGAGTCAACAGTGTGATGCTGTTGCGAAAAAGGCAAACATGATTCTAGGATGCATTAACAGGTGTGTTGTGAACAAGACACGAGAAGTCATTCTCCCACTCTACTCTGCGCTGGTTAGGCCTCAGCTGGAGTATTGTGTCCAGTTCTGGGCACCACAGTTCAGGAAGGATGTGGACAAATTGGAGAGGGTCCAGAGGAGAGCAACGAGAATGATCAAAGGTCTAGAGAACATGACCTATGAAGAAAGGCTGAAAGAATTGGGCTTGTTTAGTTTGGAAAAGAGAAGATTGAGGGGGGACAAGATAGCAGTTTTTAGGTATCTAAAAGGGTGTCATAAGGCAGAGGGAGGGAACTTGTTCTTCCTTGCCTCTGAGGTTAGAACAAGAGGCAATGGTCTTAAATTGCAGCAGGGGAGGTTCAGGTTGGACATTAGGAAAAAGTTCCTAACTGTCAGGGTGATGAAACGCTGTCACGAATTGCCAAGGGAGGTGGTAGAATCTTCATCACTGGAGATATTTAAGAAGAGGTTAGATAGATGGCTTTCAGGGATGGTCTAGAAAGTGCTTGGTCCTGCCATGAGGACAGCGGGCTGGACTCGATGGCCTCTCGAGGTCCCTTCCAGTCCTACTCTTCTATGATTTGTCAGAATTTTTCATTGACGCACCTGAAACATGGATTTGGGACAATTTAATTCATTAATTAGAAATGTTCATTTAAAAGAGCGTCTCTTTCTAGTTTAGACAGCTTCTGGCATGCTCGTGACCATTGCCTCCAAAAAGTTAACAAATATTAACCTAAATGCTGATGGGCTGGAGAAGAAACTACTGAGTGTTTTCTCAAGTTAGAGGTCATTATGGAGAGCAGATTTGATACCTTGGAGAAGTATTGCTCTTTATTCAAAGAACAAGTATAGCATGAGTAGCAGTAATACAATCCGTCTTCCACACTCACACCTTCATAGGTGCCTGATTACTTTCTTGTAGATCCCAATTCAGTCAGTTAAGTCTCTGTCTCTGCATTCATTGGTGTCATCACTGAGAATACATCACGAACGTGAATTGTGATAGTAGTCTGTAAGATATATACCTGTACAGCACGAACTACACCAACATCTTCAGTTCATTTCGCAAAGCCTCATGAGAAAGTCTTCAAGAACAGTATTTTTTTTGATTTTGCCAGAGACAAAGCAGTAACCTGGGCAGTAAGACACTAAGCCACTTAGACGTCCTATGAGCCATCCAATATCGGGGGAATTTAACTATAAAAATGGCTGTTCTGTAATTGAATAAAAGTTTTGTCATTTTGAAAATATTTTTAACAGAAGTGAGCTTTCCTTCTGTCTTATGAGACACATCTTAAGTCTGCTTGTCCCTATATATGGTGAATAAAATTCACATTATTTTGAAATATGGGTAATTACTATTGTCTGAATCCTGCAGGTCAGCAGCATAGAGCCCTATTGAATTCATTGGACTGCCACTGTGTCATTTGGAGGACTTGCAGCAGCATCATCTTAAAATTGTCTGTCTGTATAAGGGGTCAGCAAACCCTGGCATGGGTGCCAAGAGTGGAACATGAGCCCATTTTCATGAGCTCAGGAGCTCATCCCCGACCCTCCACCCCCATGTAGCCTGGAGCTTGCTCAAAGCCAGGCTGCCTGTGGATTAACAGAAGACCAGCTATTGCTACCTACCACCACCTAAATGATAAAGCTCTATATCTGAATTTACTAATGAAGCTGTTGTAAGTGGGACTATTAGTGACTTTAAAAAGTATCACCGGCACTCAGATCATACATAGAGGTCAAAATGTCAAATTTCAGCACTCTGCCTCAGAAAGGTTGCTGACCCCTGATCTGTATAAACTGTGTTACCTAAAACCACTTTTTGGAAAGCTTCCTTTTCTTTTGGACTTTGTTTTCCTGAAGAAATAGCTTTTTTGTTTAGCATCTTTTGTCATGAACAGCTAGCTCATAATCTTTCATTTTCATTTCTACTATCCCTCTTTTTCCCCCCTCTGTTCAAAGAAAATATAAACATTTAAAAAAAAGCCTCTGAGGAGGAGGTGGTTTGTTTTTTAATCCATTTCTCACATTCCATTTACAAATAACCCATTGACCTTTTCCTGTCAAAGATCAAATAATGTAGTATTTCAGGTGTCTCTGAATATAGGTGGTTGAAATAAATACTAGTGCCTTTCCAAATGATTACGCCCCGCCATGTTTCTGTGACTATACTTCAGATGTCTTACTCTTCTTGCATGGGTTATAGCTTCCGATTCGCCTTATGTCATGAGTGCTCTGTTGAGAGGAAGCAGCAAGTTCTGTCTTTTTCTATGAATTCTACACCATTCACCAACTTGAGCTATATGTATTTGCCTCTATGTGACAAAAAAGGAATCCCGTTTTCATGTCAGACAAGCTTCTTAATTTCCGTGGGGGGATTGTCCTCTTTCCTAACCCTTCAAATTCTCTTTACGACTTCAGCTCTGCAGTTTTCTAATAAGCTGTCTTCTACTTTTTTCCCCCCCTCTGTCCACCATTATTCATACTTATTATTGTCACTTTCACTGAGAACACAGGACAATAGCTTGAAATTCACAGGCCATAAGAATTAAAAGACTAACTGCAAACTGTGTTTTGTAACCTATCCTTTAAATCAGCTTCTGTACCTAATAGCTGGAAGATAGCTAATATGATGCCAATATTTAAAAAGGGCACTAAAGGTGATCTTGGTAATTACAGACCAGTAAGTTTACCATCAGTACCAGCCAAATTCAAATTGAAAGTGTAGGAAAGAATAAAATTGTCAGACACAGAGGTGAACACAATTTGTTGGGGAAGTGTCAACATGATTTTTTGAAAGGGAAGTCATGCCCTACTAATCTACTAGAGTTCTCTGAGTGGTTCAATAACCAGACAAGAGGGATCCAGTGGACATAGCCTCCTTAGATTTCCACAAAGCCTTTGACAATGTCCCTCACCATAGGCTCTTAAGTAAGTTGTCATGGGATAAGAGGGAAGGTCCTCTCTTGGGCTGAAAACTGATTAAAAGACAGAAAACAAAGAATAGGAATAAATGGTGAATTTTCAGAATGGAGAATGGTAACCGATGGTGTCATCCAAGGGTCTGTACTGGTACCAACCCTACTCAACCTATTTATAAATGTTCTGGAGAAAGGGGTAAACAGTGAGATGGCAAAATTTGCAGATGATGCTAAGCTGTTCAAGATAGTTAAGAGCAAAGCAGACTGAAGAGCTTCAGAAAGATCTCACAAACTAAGTGATTGGGCAGTAAAATGGCAAATTACATTTAATGTTGATAAACGTAAAGTAATGCACATTGGAAGTCAATAATCCCAATTATACATACAAACTGATGGGGATTGATTTAGCTATAACTACTCAAGAAAGATATCTTGGCATCATTGTGGACAGTTTTCAGAAAACATCTAGTCAATAAGTGGCAGAAGTCAAAAAAGCAAACAAAATGTTAGTAATCATTCAAAAGGGGTAGAGAATAAGACAGAATATCTTATTGCCTCTGCAAAATCCGTGGTGTACCCACATCTTGAATACTACATGCAAATGTGGTCACATCATCTCAAAAAAGACATATAGGCTTTGGAAAAGGTTCAGAAATTACGAAATTACAAAAATTATTAGGGGTTTGTAAGTGATGCCAGATGGAGAGATTAAAAAGACTGCAATTTTTCATTTTAGAAGAAGAGGAGACTAAAGGTGGGTATGTTAGCAGTCCATAAAATCATTACTGACTTGGGGAAGGTGAATAAGGAAACATTATTTACATACTCCCATAACGTCATAACTAGGGGTCAGCAAATGGAATTAATGGTTAGCAGTTTTAAAACAAACAAAAGGAAGTTTTTCTTCATGCAGCACATGGTAGGCCTGTGGAACTTCTTGCCAGAGGATGTTGTGAAGACCAGAACTTACAGGGTTCGGGAAAAAGAATTTGATAAATTCATGGAGGTTATGTCCATCAATTGCTATTAACCCAGGGTGGTTAGGTGTGGTGCAGCTAGCCTCTGTCAGAGGTTGGAAATGGATGACAGAAGGGGGTTCTCTTGATGATTACCTATTCTGTTCACTCCCTCTCGGGAATCTGGCATTGGTGACTGTTGGCAGACAGGATACTGAGCTAGATGGACCTGTGGTCTGACCCAGTATGGCCAGTCTAATGAAGTTAAACACCCCATAAAAACTATGTTGGCCCAGGAATCATCTAATGGACATGGAGTCAGTATTTTCTTTAGTCTACTTAAATATTTATCATGCACTTATCTCTGAAGCACCTTTCTCTTATAGGCTGTGTCTACATGGGCACAAAATAGCCATATTTCAGAGATTACTAATGAAGCGCTGAATTGAATATTCAGCACCTCATTAGCATTAGGATGCTTCTGGCCACAGTGCTTCAAAAGCATGCTGCTTGGCGCGGCTATACGGGGGTCCTTTCGAAGGACCCTGCACCTTTCGAAATCCCCTTATCCCGCTGTGAGCCGATGCCCAGGTACCAGCTAAAGGTCTGGTGGGGCAAAGGGGGTGATGCCACACCAGCAGCTACGCTAAGCAGCCAGGGCAGGCTGGGTTCTTTGGTTTGTGTTTAGTTCGGGTACAGCAGCAAGAGGAAAATTACACTTAGAGAGGCTTTAACAGTTACTTTTTATTTATACAAAGATGGAAACAATTTAACTAAGACAGGTGATCAAAGTACCACAATTGTGAATTTTTGTTTATAACTTTACTAACAGTTAATAGGAAACCGCTGGCAGTGATTTTACAACAGAAGTGGCTGCCGCGTGTAAAAGGGGGTTTTAAACTGACCGCTCAATTTATGAATGAAACCAAGATGGCCGCCAAATGAGTGACAGGATAGTGATTTTTCTCGTGGTTATTAATGTTTACAGAAGGTAATTGCTGACCGCAGCTTGCCAATTAAGGTAAGGTAAGGACCCCCTGTGGTTTGATAGGCAAGATAATAATTTTCTACAGTTCTACGTAAAAGATAGTGGAGGATCGCAGTGTTCTAATAGATCAAAGGGGTAAATGCGTTTTAAGGATAAGGTAAGGGCTTCCCCCAGTTTGAGTGACAGGCTAATGGTTTTTAGCAGTTTGTAGCCCAAAACAGTTAGTACCCGTGGTTTTTAAAGGGGAAACAACACAATTTAACTTAAGAAAAGTTTTAGACAAACTAGCTAGCTTAAACTAATACAAGTAATGTGTACACAAGAAAGGCCTGTTGCAGGTGTGATTTTCACCCCTGCCTCTTAGACCTGGTGGAACCAGAGTCTTTCCCTCAATTCCTATAGGAAAGAAGTGTAATACAGGTGTAATTCTTACCCCTGCCTCCTAGATCCGGTGTGACCCAGAATCTTTCTCTCAATCCCTCGGGAAGAAGTAGATACGAACCAGGCGTCCCCAGTCTCGGGAGTTAATTCCAGACCTGGCCAGCAGGTGTAGGTGATTGAAACTCAAAGGGGGGTGGGCTGCCAAGCCCCTTTATACCCCTTTTGTCACGTACACTTCTTCCTGGTCTCAAGTGGCCAATTGGGAGGAATATGTTTGAACCCCAGGTTTCCCAGGGAAGGTGCAAGGCTCAATTTGCACCTGTGAATTGTGGACAGTTGGGCACCTTTGGAGGTGATGGGTGGGGGTTCCCCGTTCTTCCTGGGGAAGTGATTAGGCATGTCAATTACCGAGATCAGCCAGAAGGGCGGCCATTAGCTAGCCCATTCACTGTCTGGTTTTTGTGTATAGTAGAGAGGCTGGGCGAGACAGCACACCTGCGTTCCCAGGACATCAAAGGCTGCCTGTCTCCCCTGCTTATTTCTCTCTCTGTCTCTCCCAGTGGAGGGGCGAGAAAGAAGAAAAAAAAGCCAAATCGGGGGGTTCATGTCTGGCTACACCCGCTCACTGATCGGAATAAGGAGATTTTGAAAGATGTGGGGTCCTTTCGAAAAGGACCCCCGTGTAGCCGCGCCGAGCTGCGCACTTTCAAAGAGCTGCGGCCAGAAGCGTCCTAATGCTAACAAGGTGCTGAATATTCAATTCAGCGCCTCATTAGTAATCTTCGAAATGGCCATTAGCATGGCTGTTTCGAAGATTTGTGCCCATGTAGACACACCCACTGTGTTTCTTCCCAATATGACAGTTTTCACTGATCATAATGTGAAATTGGGCTGGCTTCACCTCTACTATACTCTCCCCCACAGATCCCCATAAAGCTGACTGAGAATGTCAGTGGTTCTTTGGGTTAGCAACTGCACAAACGAATGCCAAAACCGTCCTCAAGAAATTTAAAAAAAAAAAAAAAGTCTGCCTTTGTAGTCTACAGGAATTTTTTTGTATCAAAATACTATGTACAGTGTAAGGAGCAATGACAACCTCAATATGTTGAATCAAACATTGCAAATTGCTTCTCACTAGAGGAATAAGATTTTCAGAATTGGAAAACTCAGAAGCACCCGTGCAAGGAAACTTTAGCGGCAAAGGTTGTAAATTCCATATACACAGAAAATTAAATTTAAGGTAGTTGAGTGCTGATTTACAGGCAGGTGTATGAGAGCCTATGCAGTGTAGGAGATCCAGTGTTTGGGGGTGTGAGGATAAAGAAACATTAGAATTAACACGGCATTGAAATACTCTATTATAGGTGCATGTTGAAAGGGCATGCTTTTGTGCGGTTTGTTTTTTTTCTCTTGATAAAAGTTTGAATGTAAATTCTGTCCCCAAACAATAGTTAGTGTTTAATGTTGAGAGCTAAAGCATAGAAAAATCAGTACATTCCAAACACCCAGGTTGTTTTGATCCCTTTGGTGAAGTCATGTTATGTTGTATATGGTAGTCTTTACCCTGTTACATAGTAAGCCTTTCTGTATCATGTTAACAAATACTATAAAAACTTGTGCTGTTATAGGTGAGGTTTCACCAGCTTAAACATTTTGATTTTGGTGGCCCTAATCATTAATTTTCATATTATTTATTACTGATTTACTCAGAACCCAGTTCTCTGGCCTTAAGAGGAGACTATTGGTATTCCCAAACTGCTTTTCTTCCGTGCATGCCAGCATTCATTCTCTTCCCTTGGACAAAAACCATCTTGTGTCTCACACCTGCTCACGTGCGGGGACAGGACACACACACACACACACACACACGCACACGAGTGTGTTCAGGCCCTCTCTCAATAATCTTTTAGTTTGTAAAGTGACCCTTATGAAGCCTGAATTCTGGAAACACTCTAATGGACAAGATAACCTCTACAATATATGGTCCCTGGTATAGTTTAGAAATAGCTGAATTTGGAAGCATGGCAAATATTTCCCTTACAACACATGACCACAACCCTCAACTCCTAATAGCCAAAACAACAGCCCTGTAATCACACCGGCATATGACTACATACATTAGTGTACTTGCTCCTGAGTTACTTCTAAACTCAGCAGGTACCACTGTCGACTTAATCAGCATTCCTTAGAAAAGTGTGGAGTGGGACGTGAAGGACTAGGGAGGTAGTGCACAGTTATGGGACCAGCCATAATTTGGCCCTAATGGGATAGAATAGGGGCTGGGGAGATATATGGCCCCTTTTTGTCTCGAGAGATGGTGGTTAGCAGTGGCAGTGAGGATCTATGGGCAGTGTTTATGTCTGCAGCTTCTCTCATGCCTTATCCGTCCAATGTTGGATTTGTATGGTCGATTGCAGTAACTGCATGTCAGTCTGTTTCTGAATTCTTGAGTCTGAGAGCTTTTCCTTCTAAGGCAAAGTTCTTTTGTGTGGCTGGCAAACATACTATCGAAGGATGATATTCCCTCTCGTAGCAATCGTCACCAGGTATTTCAATCGGATAATGTAGATTCCCAGGATTTTGGATTGATGTTAAATTTTTTAACGGTGTTTTTTGCCTGTATCCTTGAAGTGTGGCCTGGGTCTTCCTCTTGTTCTCAACCCACATGACAGTTCGTCGAAGAGGGTTTCCGTGGGAAGACATTCATCACCCATTCCATGACCAAGCCAACCTTCCCACAAGGCAGTGGGGAAGTTGGGGATATAATGTCTTCAGAAATCATTTTAACCTAAACTGGGACCACAGATACTGAAGGGCCTTGCATAGTATCACTGTGGAGTCAGACAAAAGAACCAGAGCACACTGTTCAGTTAACCTATTTTTTTTTAAATTTAGTTGCTTCTCATTGCCAGAGGAGTACAAAGTAGTTGGAATGTGTATTTGAATTTCCTGTCTGTTCTCAAATTTCTCCTCCCTTTTGCACTGAAGCACAGCATTATCCATGCCTTGCACATATACCTCCTTTGGATATGGTGAAATGAGTAGCTGCTGAAAATAAGCCTTTAGGATTAATAAGCAAAAAGAAGGGGAGAAAAGGGGGGGGGTTCTTTTTCAGAGCAATTCATGGAGAATTGTACTTTTTCCAGATGGTTGCCAGAAGCCATTTTAAATAGTACTCTGTGGACTGAAACACAGGAGATGATAGTCATTTTGATGAGTAGATTTTCTAGATTATTTTGTGCCAAAACATTTTCCATGCCTGATAAAGAGGCACAGGTGTGCAGTGCTGCTGAGGTGACAAGACTGTTAGGGAGCTGGGTGAGTTGGAGCAAACAGCCAATCAGCACTGCCTGCAGAAAATCCAATTCAAACTGTAGACAGTTCCTTAAAGGTTCCTGGTTTGGCTGCTCCTTTTGCTGCTAGATATCTGTTATCCCTCCGAGGAGGGAGGTACAACCAAGCCTCAGTGCCTCAAAGGTGGAGGTGTTCTTTGCTGCATGGTTTTGGGTGTCCATGGAGTTGCCGGAGAGGAAAGAGGTGATTATGGCTGTGGCCCATTTTACCTTCTCCCTTCCCACCGCCCCAGCCAGCTGCCCCAGTCACTAAAATCCAACCATTCCTTTTCAGCCATGCAGCCAAACTTTAATTCAAGTTTTCAGCATTCACATCTTCACTACAGCAGCCTCTTCATTTTTGGCCCTCATTACTTCAGTGTTGGGCCCTTCTAGGCTTTTCAGATTGGTATTCCTGAAATCACCTTGTTTCATTGTTCTAATGTGGTGAATGCTCTGTTCAAGCTCCTCCCTTGGTTTCCCCTTCAACTTTACATCAGATGCAAACCCCTTGTCTGTCTCTTTCATTACTTAGTCAAAGCTTCTGCTACCTCATCTAGTAATGTGTTGTAATGTTCATCCCTACCTTTGCTACACCAGTACTCCTAGCCTTTAATGCCCATTAGTCAACTTCTGCCATAAACACACTGTGCTTTTTTCCTCCATGCTGCCCCTTAAGAATAAAATGAAGTAAGAAAAAAAACTAAATATACACAACCATATCATTCAAATTCTCCCTTAAAACTCTCCTCTGTCAGATTGGTAGTCATAGCCAAATTGGTGACAAGCTGTGACTAATCATTTGTCTTCTCCATTCATTTTACCTCTACACCATGTTTGAAAAATGTACTGTGTAGGTCACTAAGTTAACTCTTCACCAGATTCATTTGTTTGTATGTTGTATCTTCATCTTTTTTCTGTTTTCGATCTGTAGATGGTAGGACCTTCAGGACAGAGATTCTCTGATTTTTTAGCATGCTGGCTCACTAATCCCAGTTTGAACCTTGGTGTGCTAGCATAATTTTTTAATAAAATTCAGGCTTCTTTGAAAATCTCTAAGTGAATAGGTGGTGGAAGAAAGCATAAGAGGAGTAATGATTGGAGATGGGGTTTGGAAGGAGAGGTACAGAGAAGATATTTAGAGAATGTGTTTATCGAGGACAGGCAGAATGACACTGAAGAGAGATGATGGAGATTAGAGAAGGCAGTCAATCAGCAGACATTACAGTGTCTTTGGTTGAAGAATTAGCTCTATAATGTAATGAACCCAGTTAGGCTTAGGTAATTTAAATACATACACACATCTATTTAAATTGGCATATTCATGCATGTTCTCATCACAGAAAAGAACATACAATTTAGATGAGACTACTATAAGGTAGGTGCATAACTGGCTGGATAACCATACCCAGAGGGTAGTTCTTAATGGTTCTCAATCCTGCTAGAAAAGTGTAAAAAGTGGGGTTCCGTAAGGGTCTGTGTTAGGATCGGTTCTGTTCAATGTCTTCATCAATGATTTAGATACTGACATAGAAAGTACGCTTATTAAGTTTGCAGATGATACCAAGTTGGGAGGGGTTGCAAATGCTTCGGAGGATAGGGTCATAATTCAAAATGATCTGGAGAAATTGGAGAAATGGTCTGAGGTAAACAGGATGAAGTTTAATAAGGACAAATGCAAAGTGCTCCACTTAGGAAGGAACAATCAGTTTCACACATACAGAATGGGAAGAGACTGTCTCGGAACGACTACAGCAGAAAGGGATCTAGGGATTATAGTGGACCACAAGCTAAATATGAGTCAACAGTGTGATGCTGTTGCAAAAAAAGCAAACATGATTCTGGGATGCATTAACAGGTGTATTGTGAACAAGACACGAGAAGTCATTCTTCCGCTCTACTCTGCGCTGGTTAGGCCTCAGCTGGAGTATTGTGTCCAGTTCTGGGTACCGCAGTTCAAAAAAGATGTGGAGAAACTAGAGAGGGTTCAGAACAGAGCGACAAGAAAGATTAAAGGTCAAGAGAATGTGACCTATGAAAAAAGGATGAAAGAATTGGGCTTGTTTAGTTTGGAAAAGAAAAGATTGAGGGGAGGCATGATAGCGGTTTTCAAGTATCTAAAAGGGAGTCATAAGGAGGAAGGAGAATACTTGTTCTTCTTGGCTTCTGAGGATAGAATAAGAGGCAACGGGCTTAAACTGCAGCAAGGGAGGTTTAGGTTGAACATGAGGAAAAAGTTCCTAACTGTCAGGGCGGTCAAACAGCGGAATAAATTGCCAAGGGAGGTGTGGAATCTCCATTGCTGGAGATATTTAAGAACAGGTTAGATAGATGTCTATCAGGGATGGTTTAGATAGTACTTGGTCCTGCCATTGGGGCAGGGGGCTGGACTTGATGGCCTCTTATGGTCCCTTCCAGTCTTAGTGTTCTATGAATCTGTGATCATCCCTGGAGTATTTTAACATGAAAAAAGTTTGAGTGCTATTACTTAAAGGAAATTTGAAGAAGATTTAGAAGTGGGTTCAGGGTGAACCTTTATATCCATCAGCCTTGGGACCGAAGGGGTTCTGAATGAGAGAACATTTCAACTGCTTACTTGGGCTCTTAGAAGACACGTGGGGTAAATTACAGCTAAACTGCATAGAACACTGACAGCCAGGACTGGTGGCTGTAAACAAACTTTAGAGGACCACAGGAAACTTTGCCACACCTGTGATAAATGACTATACAGCTAACTAAAATCATGCCAGATTATGGATGTTGCTGGACTAGAGAGGTTCAGTGGAAATAGATATAGGTGACTACAGCTATGAAACTTTGACACTTTTCTGTGACAAACAAATGTGTTACTAATATTTCTCAAGCATCCCGTCAGCAATAGGTAATTCAGAGTATAGATAAGAAATGATCCCTTGGCTAGAGAATTTAAAATATGTTAAGGGGGTTGAGTTTGCCCTGCAGAGGGAAATTTACAAAATCTGCTTTCTGAAATCTGGGCATTAGCCATCAAATATTTGTGAGGAACAGAAAATGTGGCATTGGGCTTTTGGAAATTTATTTTTCTAGAATACAGAGATGTAAAGCTTACTTTCTCTGTGGCAAATTTTGTAAATTCCTAAACATCTGGGGATAAATCATGTTGTAAAGTTTGAAGGTAGGGTATAAATTGAATTGTTTTATTTTTGTATTGTCTTAACAGTTTGAATTATAATTTACTAAAATGTTATAGTTGGCTAAAAATGCTAGGGTATTTTGTTCAGCTTTCTTCAATATATTCAAGTTTTGCCAGATTTCAATAGCTTGTATGATGTCATTCCCAGTAGTAATAGTTAGGCTAATAGATTTTTTTTTCCCCACTGGGATTGCACGTCAACTTTCTTTTGTTCTGGTTAATTTTATTACAATTACTATCAGAGACTAATACTTTCCTTTTTTAAAATATTTTCATATATAACAGAATTCAATATTTTCTTATTAATAAATTAGTGGAGAAAGAGGCTTCTTGTTCTACTACCATTGCCTTTTGTTCTTTGAGGCTTTATAGAAGCAGAAATATAACATAGTTCATCAAGTATTGTGCCTGTTGTTGCTCCACTCTGGGTGTCAGTGTGTCCTTGTGCCGGCTCTCTGAGATTCTTCTGTAGCTGTGGTTTCCTACACTGCAAATGTGCAGAAGGGCCTCTTTGTGCTGTCTGGCACGCGTGCAGCGTGGAACCCCTCAGTTCCTTCTCTACCATCTTTGGCTGTAGGCGAAGCTTTGTCCCCTCTGAAAAACAACTTAGTTATTAGTTACTGTAGCCTTGCTATCTAAGTTACTCTCCCCATTAGAGTTTTGACTTTACTTACTTTAAAAAAAAAAGTTTTAGTAGCGTTAGAATTTTTGCTGCTTCACCTCCATGGGCACTAGAATCATAGAACAATAGAGCTGGAAGGGACCTAAAAAAGCCATCAAGTCCAATCCCCTGCCGTAGGCAGGACCAAATCCATCAGATCAGCTCACCCAGGGCTTTGTCAAGGCAAAACTTAAACACCTCCAGGGATGGAGACTCCATTACTTCCCTGGGTAGACCATTCCAATACCTCACCACCCTCCTAGTGAACAAGTTTTTCCTTATGTTCAACCTGGACCTTCCCAACTGCAACTTGAGACCATTGTTCCGTGTTCTGCCCTCCGTGACCACTGTGAACCTCCCTTCAGTAAGCTGAAGGCTGTTATCAAGTCCCCTCTCAGTTTTCTCTTCTGCAGACTAAACAGTCCCAATTCCCTCAACCTTTCTTCATAGATCTTATGCTCCAGCCCCTTAATTATTTTGGTCGCCCTTCAGTGTATCCACATCTTTCCTATAATTAGGGGCCCAGAACTGGACACAGTACTCCAGATGCGGCCTCACCAAAGCCAAATAAAGAGGAATAATCACTTTTCTAGATCTACTGGCAGCGCTCCTCTTGATGCAACCTAATATGCCATTAGCCTTCTTGGCTACAACGGCACACTGTTGACTCATGTCCAGCTTCTCATCCACTACAACTCCCAGGTCCTTTTCTGCAGAACTACTACTGAGCTAGTCAGACCCCAGCCTGTAACAATGCTTGGGATTCTTCCGGCCCAAGTGCAGGACTCTGCACTTGTCTTTATTGAACCTCATAAGATTTCTTGCAGCCAAGTCTCCCAATTTGTCTAAGCCACTCTGGACCCTATCCCTACCCTCCAGCATATCTACCTCTCCCCCTAGCTTAGTATCATCTGCAAACTTGCTGAGGATGTAATCTAACCCCTCATCCAGGTCACTGATAAATATGTTGAACAGAATAGGACCCAGAACTGAACCTTGGGGCACTCCACTAGAAACCAGTTGCCATCCCAACATCGAGCCATTGGTCACTACCCACTGGGCCCGACCTTCTAGCCAGCTTTCTATCCGTCTTACCGTGCATTTATCCAATCCACATTCCTTTAACTTGCTGACAAGAATATTGTGGGAGACCCTATCAAAAGCTTTGCTAAAGTCAAGATAAATCACATCCATTGATTTTTCCCCATCCAAAGAGCCAGTTATCTCATCGTAGAAACTAATCACATTGGTCAGGCAGGTCTTGCCCTTCATGAATCCATGCTGACTATTCCTGTTCACTTTCCCCTCCTCCAAGTGCCTCAAAATGACTCCTTGAGGAGCCCCTACATGATTTTTCCAGGTACTGATGTAAGACTGACCGGCCTATAGTTCCCTAGATCATCCTTCTTCCCTTTTTTAAAGATGGGCAGTACATTTGCCTTTTTCCAGTCATCTGGGATCTCTCCCCATCTCCACGACTTTTCAAAGATAACGGCCAAGGGCTTGTCAATGACATACGTCAACTCCCTCAGAACCCTCGGATGAATTCAGTCCGGGCCTATGGATTTATGTACGTTTAGCTTTTTTAGATAGCTCCTAACCTGTTCTTTCCCCACCAAAGGCTGTTCATCTTCATCCCACAGTGCATCTCTTATCGCATTAGTCTGGGAGCTGTCCTTGTCCGTGAAGACAGAGGCAAAGAAGGAATTAAGTACTTCAGCTTTCCCTACGTCGTCTGTCACTAGGTTACCTCCCTCATCCAGTAGAGGCCCCAAGTCCTCTCTGATCGCCTTCTTCTTGCTAACATGCCTGTAGAAACTTTTCTGTTACCCTTCACATTCCTTGTGAGTCGCAATTCCAGCTGCACTTTCGCCTTCCTGATAACTGCCCTACATTCTTGAGCTATACATTTATATTCCTCCCTAGACATCTGTCCAAGTTTCCACTTTTTGTAAGCTCCCTTTTTGTGCCTAAGTTTTCCAAGGATTTCCCCAGTAAGCCAGTCTGGTCTCCTACCATATTTACTTCTCTTGCTGCGCATCGGGATGGTTTCTTTCTGCGCCTTCAATAGGGCTTCCTTAAAATACTGCCTGTTTTCCTGGACTCCTTTTCCCTTCATGGTAGCATCCCAGGGGATTCTCCCCATCAGGTTCCTGAAGGAGTCAAAGTCTGCATTTCTGAAGTCCAAGGTGTGTAATTTACTGCTCTCATTCCTTCCTTTTGTCAGGATCCTGAAGTCTAACATCTCAAGATCACTGCTTCCCAGGTTGTCACCCACATCAATGTTCCCTGTCAATTCCTCCCTGTTTGTGAGCAGCAGGTCAAGCCACATTAAGCAGTGCACCACATGCAGGGAAGCCATGCCGACATCCAATGGCCATGCTTCCTGCATTAAATATCGGGATGAAGGACACAAGACTCTCCAGCCTTACAGTGAGGGCTAAAAAGAACCAAGCCAACAGGCTCAAAACATACTTATACAAAAACTGCCTCCAACCAGCAGCCCCAGAACAGCCACCCACTAAAACTCACAAGGGAGATCAAACATATGAACTCTAAACGTCTCTCTGCCTCGGTTGGCACCACTCCTGTGGTGGCAGGCCCATCTCCAGCACGTTGCTGGCTTCCAGTGCTGTCTTCATGGGCCATGCAAGCAGAAAAATCTGCCACGGCCTCCCTGGCACTACCCCTGCCTACACCATCAAAGAGAGTGCTGTTGGAACCAAGCACTCAACACCTCTGACGTCATCGTCTCTGCCAGCTTCAGGTGCTTCAACACCCCGCTCTCACCTTTCATCACCACCATGCAGGGCTTTTAGAGATCATCCCCCCTCACCACAGCACCAAGGACTCTATGTCAGAGGGTGGACAGGAATCACCTCTGCACCCCCCCACATCACCTGTGGATGATGCCAAAGCATTCCAAGACCTCTGTGGGTGGCTCTGGCACAGGAAGAGGTGCCAATCAAAAAGTACAGGCTCCTTTGCACCCTTCAACCACCTTCTTCCTCTAGGATGGCAATTCCAATGGATGAGGCCATTATGGACACCACCAGAGTTATTTGGCAAATGCCAGGTTCCATCCCCACTACAAATAAAAGGTCTGACAAGAAATATTTTGTGGCTTACAAGGACCTTTCTCTTTACCCATCCGCAGCCAACCTCACCAGTCGTGGTTGCTGTCCGAAATAAAACCAGATCTTTCCGTTCCAGCCCTCAGGACAAGTCAAGCAAAAAAAGTGGATATTATGGGTCATAAAATTCATTCATCTGGCACACTGTTGTTGCGGGCAGCCAAGTACATGGCCATACTGGATGTTTACAACCATATAAACTACTCTAAACTCCAAGAGAAGTTTGTCCCTGCCTTGCCAGAACAACGCCTGGCCTTCGTCAGTGTTATCTGGGAGCAGCACATCACTGCTTGCTCGGACCTACAGTCTGCAGTGGATGTCACGGACATGGCAGCCTGGGTCACGGCATCTGCTGTGGTTAGGAGGTGCACATCTTGGCTTCAACCCACAGGGCTCCCTAGGAATTACAGCAAAAGGTGGAGGACTTCCCCTTCAATAGGCAGCCTGTTTGCCAAAAAGACTGATGATGATCTTCATTCCATGAAGGATTCTTGCACCTGTCATGTATACTCCTATCGTCAAGCAGACTCGCTACTCCCCCTACAGAGGCCGCAGGAGCATTTCAGAAGCAACACCAGCAGCAATGTTATGAGTCCCGACAACAACACAGGTCCCAGCAGTGATGACCCAGTAAACAGCATCTGCAGCAGTTTTCGACATCTCACCCTCAGCCACACAGACAACAGTATTGAGGATGTGGTTGAGAGTCTGAGAGGTCTTTCTGGTCCAACCAACACGCAGTCTTTCAGTCACCCATTTCATCACTGCCTCCACCCTTTTTTCCACCACTGGGCTGTCATGACCCCAGACAAGTGGATCCTGGAGCTAGTGGCCCGGGATACTCTGTTCTGTTTACCTCTGCCCTGCCTACCTGCCCCCCACCTCCCCATCCCTCTTCAGGAACCCTCTCATGAACATCTTGAGCAAGTGGTTCAGCGCCTCCTTCTGGGAGCCATGGAGCTGGTCCCCACATATGTGTGGTTATGCCAGTGTGTCTCAGAGCATATGCTATGACACACGGGCTATGTCTACGCTAGCCCCAAACTTTGAAATGGCCACGCAAATGGCCATTTCGAAGTTTACTAATGAAGCGCTGAAATGCATATTCAGTGCTTCATTAGCATGCGGGCGGCCGCGGCACTTCAAAATTGACACGTCTCGCCGCCGCGCGGCTCGTCCCGACGGGGCTCCTTTCTGAAAGAACCCGGCCTACTTTGAAGTGCCCTTATTCCCATGAGCAGATGGGAATAAGGGGACTTCGAAGTAGGCAGGGTCCTTTCGAAAAGGAGCCCCGTTGGGACGAGCTGCACGGCGGCGAGGCGTGTCAA
The DNA here is from genome assembly GCF_033958435.1 of Carettochelys insculpta. Classification (NCBI taxonomy): domain Eukaryota; kingdom Metazoa; phylum Chordata; order Testudines; family Carettochelyidae; genus Carettochelys; species Carettochelys insculpta. Next base: position 88,462,011 of record NC_134137.1, on the reverse strand, counting down.
TTTCGAAGTGCCGCGGCCGCCCGCATGCTAATGAAGCGCTGAATATGCATTTCAGCGCTTCATTAGTAAACTTCGAAATGGCCATTTGCGTGGCCATTTCGAAGTTTGGGGCTAGTGTAGACGCGGCCATACAGACCAGCTGAAGTTTATTCCCTTTCCCAATGTAGCAGAGACCCTGGGATGGAGATTGACTTTTTGAGCTGCCATTGCCCCCTGCACTGATCCAAGGGGCAACACAGCATGATCACAAATTGTCATTCTAAGCCTTCACGAAAAGTAAATGATTACTAAGTATATAGCATGAACTTCTTGGGAAAGTTACCAGTACAGACATAAACATGAGGAACAAAAAATCATCTTATAGTAAGAAAAATGTAGTGCTTACATATAACTTTTTACTTACCATACTCTTCCTCTAGTATTTGTCAGTTCTTTATTTTGATATTGATTACTGTAAAAAGTTTGTTTCAAAGCATACATGTATGCTTTTTCTTAGTGTGTGCATTATCAGTGTTTATTTTACCAGTGTAAAATAAACTGTCAGTATACACAAGATCTCTTGTTATATCCTGGAAAAATAGCTTTTAAATAAAAAAAATAATAAGCTTTATGGTCAGGGCACCCATTCACTGATCTGACGTTTATGCTGATGTCTGTTTGGGAAGATGAATGTTATCAATTCTGTGTTGTTATGCTGCCTTGAAGAATAGGATTGCTGTTTCAAGTGTGCATGAACTCAGTCATTCTTATTCACCACAACTACTACCCTTATTTAGCCTTTTTGTATTCTTCAGTAAATAGAACACCAGAGATGCAGACAACACATCTTTCATGAAGTACTTGGGTTGGAGCCATGGTAACTCAAATACACTTCACTCTCGAGCTTGAGCAGAACAGCTTTTCTGAATTGCACTGTCTTCTGCATATGCAAAATAAAATCTCTAAAAACTGTTATGTAATTTTACTGAAAGAAAGAGCTAAGAGTAAAATGTAAAAACTGAATTTTACTTCAAGCTAGTACTAGAGTTAAGGCTAAAATTCCATGTTAACATTTCATTGCCACTTATATTTCATAAGTCTAGAGCTTGGTGGTGATACACACTAGGCATGTGATAATGAAAAAAAAGGTTTGGGAATATTTCCTGGATTTTGTGGATTTATGTTAGGTAGTTCAAGCTACTTTGATTCAGTGGAGCGAATTCATCCTTGTTTAACTTCAGTGACGTTGAGCCTGGAGTTATACCATGCAAGCATCGACACCAGCGTTTTTAAAGACATCATTCTTACCCTGCACAATTCTGATAGCATTATTCATAAATTATCTTTCTTATAAAAGTATTAAAGTTGACCTGCCAAACTCTTCTGATTTTTATAAAAATCCTGTTGTCTATCTCACAAATATTTGGTTATCAATTTTTCATATACATATTTAAGTAATAAAACATTTAATTTGTAGACTTTAATGTACGCCCTTGGAAAAATGTTCCAAATTAAATAATACTCTTACGTAAGACTTGTTGAGGAGAATGAATTTAATCAGTGAAATAAAAAATATTTAGCAGAGTATATACATATTTGAAATGCTTGTTTTGCTTGGCTTTTATCTTTGCTAATTTTTTTCCATTGAATCTATGCTGCTTCTGTGCCACTGTTTTCCACTATAGAAACTCCATCCTGCTGCCTTGCTTCTCGTGAGCGCATTTACAAAAGTAGTGATGTAGCTGGGCCTGCCTCTGCTATTTCATCTCTTGCTCACAAACTAAAGGGTGGGTATGCATGCAAACACAGTCAGGTTATTCAAATTTTACATTGGAAAATGGTTTTTCTCCTTCCATTCATTTTCACTCCATTCACTTGATAAAACACTGCTTCAAGAATAATATTTAAAATTTGGTATGTGTTGCTGTTCATATAACAACTCAGTGTTGCTAATTTAATTGTAATGGTTTCATGACTTGTGTGCTGAAAACAGAATGTTAGTTTACAAGCAATTGTTAAGATACTATAACAAGACTACTGACATATGTATGAATATTAAGGTAACAGACTAGCAAAATTTGGGAGGACAGGATGGGATTCATCTTCATGTTAACTTAATTTTCATTAGCATATTTATAGACTGACCTTTAATACATTCATAATTGAATATTCCATTTTTGTGCTGGTTGGGTTCAAAATAGTAAGGGGCGAATTGTTTTATATTGTGTGTCACAAGTGTTGCAGTAATTGAAATCAGTGGAATTAACCCCATGAGCAAGAGAATTGCTTCCTAGGACCAAGGAAAAAGGAGCCAATCTAGATTTATTTATTAATATTTACTAAGTAATTTGTCAGTGGCATTTGTAAACGTCATCCTGAAAAATAAACTGCATCCATTCATAGAAAACATTTGAATTTGGATGCAAATTACTTTTCCTCCTGTGAACTATTCTATTCAACCTTGTAAACTCGTATTTTACGTATATTTATACAAAGTTATTACATAGTTCTGTCAGATAATGGATTGTTAGTGAATTGGTATAAGCACAACAGATTGTCAGTACCAAAACAAGGAAAGATGAATTAGTAATAGTAAACCAGTTGTCAGAAGTATTAATTCTCAGATGACCCTAATAATATGGCAGTCTCCAACTTAAGCCTGATTTTTTGCAGCATGTCTGGAACATGCCTCTCTCCTATTTGTGTAGGTTCAATTAGTTTATGTATATATTTTTGTCTTTTAACCAGGGAAGAAAACTTAAGTAACCATGAGGTTATCCAGCAAGTTCCATAGTTACAGTCAGTCTAACACATGTAAACCTCATAAAAATATTTCTCTTGTGACTCTCACAAGTTTAGATATGGTTAGCTTAGCTGCTAATGCTTTGTATTGCAGTTTCCAAATAAACTTTCTCTTATTGGTGATTACTGGAGATTGTGAACTCAAATTCTCTGCTTGGTACTTTTGATCTCTAGATAATTCCACAAGTAATGAATTTTTTATTAAATATTTTCTTGTGTGTGTTTTAGATGAGTATTCATGTAATATTTGTGCACCTATTGCAAAGTAGTCTTAAGTAGTCAGTGGTTGTATGATAGTAATTTTTTTTAAATCCTTTTTTCCCCAGCTCTTTTGGCACATTAGGATGTTAACAGAAACACCTGATTGAGTTCTGTCTGTGTTCAACTGTGTGCCTCTTAATTTGTATTGTAATGGTTATTGATTACAAAATGTAGTAATAATTTCTACTATAAATGTACCATACAGGTGACAGAGTGAATTTCACAGCAGCTGCTAGACCAGTTTCTCCAGCAGGAAAATCAGACATATCAAAACACAGGGCTGAGACCAGGTCACCAAAACCTGATGGACGTGTCATCCGAACAGTTGCTGACCAGAAAAAATTAAGGAGCACAGAAGGTTTATCTGCCAGTGAATCTCTTATGTTGAAATCGGATGCTGCAAAGTTGAGGTCAGATTCTCATAGTAGATCATTATCTCCAAACCATAACACTTTGCAGACACTAAAATCTGATGGGAGGACAAGTTCTGGTCTAAGAGCAGAGTCTCCAGGACCAGGAGCACGGTCTTCCTCACCAAAGCCAAAGACACTCGCAGGAAGATGTAGCACATCTGGTGCTAGTTCTCCTCGATCATCATCTCCACATGATAAGACGCTACCTCAGAAAGCTTCAGCCCCTGTAAAAAAGCTTGATCCTCCTCGGGAACGATCCAAATCAGACTCTTACACACTAGATCCAGACACACTTCGCAAGAAGAAGGTACCACTAACAGAGCCATTAAGGGGAAGGTCCACTTCACCCAAACCAAAAATTCTCTCAAAAGATGCAAAACCTGTGACTGAAACTGAAAATAGAGCTCCTTCCCCTCATGTTGTGCAAGAAAACCTTCACAGTGAGGTTGTTGAAGTTTGCACTTCCAGTACTTTAAAGACTAATAGTATTACAGATAGCACATGTGATGATAACACCGAATTCAAAATTGTGGATGACAGTTCTAATAAAATTCATTTTAGCATAGGAAAAGCACCAATGAAAGAAGAGCAAGATATGAGAGCTTCTCCAAAAGTAAGCCGTAAGTGTACTAGCAGGCACATCAGACCCAAAAAAGAAAAATCTGGCTTACTTTTCAAAGGAGACGGATCCAAATCTATAGAACCAGCCAAGCAAGCAATGTCACCATCTGTTGCAGAATGTGCCAGAGCTGTCTTTGCTTCTTTCTTGTGGCATGAAGGAATAGTCCATGATGCTATGGCTTGTTCATCTTTTTTGAAGTTTAATCCAGAGCTTTCTAAAGAGCATGCACCAATAAGAAGCAGTCTCAATCAACAACCTACAGAGGAAAAAGAAACTAAGTTGAAAAATCGACACTCACTGGAAATATCATCTGCTCTTAATATGTTTAACATTGCACCTCATGGTCCAGACATATCTAAAATGGGCAGTATCAACAAAAACAAGGTCCTGTCTATGCTTAAAGAACCACCTCTGCATGAGAAATGCGAGGATGGAAAAACTGAAATTATCTCATTTGAAACATCCAGTCATTATACAATGAAATCTAAGTCTCCTCTTCCCTTAACATTGCAGCATTTGGTAGCTTTTTGGGAAGATATTTCTTTAGCAACTATCAAAGCAGCATCCCAGAACATGATTTTCCCGAGCCCTGGTTCCTGTGCAGTATTAAAAAAGAAAGAAAGTGACAAAGATAACAAGAAAATCAAAAAGGAGAAAAAGAAAAAAGAAAAGGCTGAGGCTAGGCCAAGGGGAAATCTTTTTGGTGAGATGGCCCAACTTGCAGTGGGAGGACCTGAGAAAGATACCATCTGTGAGCTATGTGGAGAATCTCACCCATATCCTGTGACTTACCACATGAGACAAGCTCATCCAGGTAAGACTGTTTTTCCCGTAGTCCTCACTCATTTTTTTCACATAGTTTTGTATTTTGGAAGTAATTATTGTGATGATAGTAAGTCATGTCCCTTTAGCCATACTGGGAATTGTTACTTAAAACAATAAAGAAATTAAAGATCTTGATTGAGCAAGTGATTGTGTGCTTGCACACGTGTGTAGCACTCACATTTAAAATTACAGGTGTATTTAAGTGCTTTTCTGCGTTTAATGTACCAACTAAGTGACACAATTTTAATCTAAAATATCAGCTTCTGAGTTCGTGGAGGAAATGAGAGGAGATAAACATATTTGAAAAAGAAAAACAAGAAAGAAACTGTACTAGGAGCTCTAAGTAGTCAACATTTCCATTACAACCTAGTATTTTTAGTCACTGATAACTTTCTGAAACTTGAACATTTTCCAGCCCTGTGCTCTGGAAAAGACTGAAGATTTTTGGCGGCTTTGAACATCTTTGAACTTTGTTCAGGAGAAGAGTGGGGGTGGAGGGAGTTTACTTTTGCCTCCTTTTTTGCTTTTGTTGTTTGTGAAGAGCACTTGTTCTAAAATTGAGTTACAGGGGAGGAGGCAGGTAGGTAGTTGAAATGTGACAGAGAAATAGTCCTCTGTGTGAAGTGCTGGAGTGTGTGCTGGAGTGCTCTGATGAAACTTTTCAGTGGACCACATTATAGGCATTTGAAAAATGAATTTGAGAAAATTGTCTAAGGGAAAGAAAATGAGTATCCTCCTTCCTGTTTACAGAAAGGGACAGGAAGTATTAATTGTTATTCCTAAAAATAAAGCTATTTTTATGGATCATATTTCCACTATTTCAAGGTTGTGGCCGATATGCAGGAGGTCAAGGTTATAATAGCATTGGACACTTCTGTGGAGGATGGGCTGGCAATTGTGGTGATGGTGGTATAGGAGGAAGCACTTGGTATCTGGTTTGTGATCGATGCAGAGAAAAATACCTCCGTGAAAAGCAAGCAGCAGCAAGAGAAAAGGTAGGTTTATCTGTTTCTCCAGTATTAGCTTTAATAGTTCAGGTGTATCTTGATAATTCAGGATACCTCAGTGTCATGAAATGTTCCCTTTTAAGAAAAGTAGTTTTAATGTACTTTGATTTTTTTTTTTAAATTAACACTTCTTGTGGTGTTCTTCAGATTGAATTTGAGGGTGAGAAGAAGTCATAGCTGATTAGTTGTTAATTCAAATTATTTTACAGTGTACTTATTTTCAAATTTGGTTTTGTAAATTCGTTTTGAATGTTCTGCTAACATATTTTAATATAGAAGTTGAGATCTTGTGAGCAAATATCTTTGAACAAGTTATTATTTAGCAAATAACAGGATGTGATGGTACAGTTCAATGCTAATTTAAGCTGTTTGTGTTTTATAACCAGTAGGGTCGCCAATTTATCTTGTTACAAATGTTTGTTGTGCTCTTGAAGGTTTCTTAAAGTACTTTGTATAAATTTAGTTTGTAAATTATATACAAAGCAAAGATATATGCTTGGGTAATACACAGTAAATACCAATTTGCCTAACTTAAGTTATGAAACTACGAACACAGTTTTTAACCTCAGATGGTTTTAGTACACTTCAGTGTCCCCTCTCAATATGAGGTCCGGGCATTTGTCAGAGTTTTTAGCCCAGGAATGGGGCGGGAAATGTTTCTCTTTTAACTCTAACTGACATGAATTAGAGTGAGAGAACATGTTGCAATTTTCCTTTGTTCTTGTAGACCAGTACATACCCCTGTTTACAGATGTTCCACAGCATTCACATGAGACACCAATAAACCCAGAGTCTGTCTGTTCTAGTCACCTTGTTCCAGTCATGCTCATAAAGATAGCCAGCTTCCAGAAAAATCTGTCACCCAGGAAAAGATGGGCAGTTGGATCAAAGTACTGATGCAGTCCTGTTCAACAGGGTCCTCTTTTACCTACAGGAATGAAGAACCACAAAGTGGACATGAATAAGCTAGGGTGGGGAGATGTACCTTTCCTTTGACACCTGTCTGCTGCCTGCAGCTCTGTTCTATGGTATACTCCTCTGAGTGCATGTCTGTCACAGAACACTTATATACTTTGCCATAGTTCTTCCCATCAGGTGTTGCACTCCCCAAAAGAGAGAGACGAACAATTGCAAGAGATTTGGGGAACCATTTGCTCTGTGAGAGAAATGCAGTCCAGGCTTGAAACTCAAGGACTTTATAAATATAGCCTTTCAAGGGATTCAAAGAGAGGAGAAAACAGACTTCCCCTTCATTTGAAAATCCTCTACCTAGGGATAACTCTTGTACTGAGACCCAGTTGCAAAGGAATTTACAGCAAGAAGTCTCTCATATATGGGTGAGATCCACAGAAATAAGACTCAGAGGAGATAACCAGCAATATGATCTCTGAGTAAATTTTTCATGTGCCTGAGTCCAATTTTCAAAACTATCTTGGACACTTAGTATTCTGTGGGCAGCACAGATGGAGTGTACCATGGCAAGACGTTCAGTCAGGTGGAAATAAAGCCCGAGATGATTGGCCACTACCTGGGCGAGTTTTCCAGTGAAGCACGGCCGACCTGGTATTGGTGCCACCCACTTGTCCAGGTTCATTCCTCTGAAGTAAACAATACTTTGGGCAATGTTTTCTATATGTAAATAAAGAAAATGCTCCTGACCCAAAGAAAAAAAAAAGAGTCTGAGCTGGCATGGATTCACTGTAGGAAGTCATTAAAAACCACAGGGGTGGCTGGTGCTGCAAGTCTAGTCTTGGAGCCTTAAATGTCGAGGCTCTGCCACTCTGGAACTTTGTGGATCCCAGGGGCATGGTGTACTAAACAGGTCACTGCCAAGGGACTCATTATAGACTGGAGGCACAGGCCAGAGCTCGTGCATCTGTAGCAACTACTAAATTAAAGACTTGCTGTTAATGCATGTGTGCAGGGGGCAGAGAATGACTTGAGGATGCATTGCTTGAGTCTGTAACCTTAATATTATTTTTAGCATTGTTTTAGGTGTAATTTTTTAGGCTTTATGAAAAGGAAACTGAAAAACAGAATTGTATTTATCACGTAAAATCATAGTGATACCTTAATGGGTCACTGGCAACATTATATCCTTTAGGCAGTGTGTGTAGACCTTTGCCTCTTAAGCTAAGAGAGTACTTGATAGAAATGGTAGTTTGTTGCCATCCACATGGACCAGCCGCAATAGGGAGATGAAATACACACTTGGCCAGTGGCTTTCACAGGTAGTTGACTCTGAACTTCAGTCCTTGGGGCAGCACCCAGGACTGACTGAGGAGCAACAGTCTGGCAGATGGCCGAATGGGCTGTTGGGAGGGTGGTCCCTGGGGGCCTTGAAGTAAGCGGCTGCCACGGCCAGTCGGGACACACAACTGGAGCAGGGACCTCCTAGAGCAGCTGGGTCTTAAGAACAGAGATTTAGTCATCGTGGATGTCTATGCTAAAAGTCATGGACATATGAATTCTTTAGTACATGTGACCTGTCCTTGCCTTTTACTAAAAAATAACTGTCTAAATGTTTTCCTTAACTATAATGAACTACTGATGTAAAAATGTAAGCTTTTTATATTCTAGGTTAAACAATACAGAAGAAAGCCGATGCAAGTTAAGACTCCTCGTGCCTTGCCAACCATGGAAGCTCATCAAGTGATTAAAGCCAATGCTCTGTTTTTGCTGTCCCTGAGCAGTGCTGCTGAGCCCAGTATTTTGTGCTATCATCCTGCAAAACCATTCCAGTCTCAGCTTCCCAGTGTTAAAGAAGGAATTTCTGAGGAGTTTCCCATTAAAATGCCATGCCTCTATCTGCAGACTTTGGCAAGGTAATTAGTTATTCATGGGTTCATAAATCCATTTATTCATGATGTTCGAATAAAAATAAAATGTGTATTTTATGTTCTAAACTAAAATGTATATATAAAAAATGTACTGCTTTTTGAAAGTATTTCTGTGACTATTTATTATGTTGGCTTTCTCTCTATATATCGTTTTACGTCTTTTTAAATTGAAGTTGCTCTGTGGATCAGAGGTTGTGAATTGGGAGATGTCGTAATACACTTTTCGATGCTTGCTGAATAATTCTCAATGCTGATATTTCAGTGATTTAAAAACTTGGTAGCAGTACTCCGTAGTAAGTTTCACATTTATGACTTGAACACTGTATCCATGTACCCTTCCTGCCTCCTCCTTCTCCTCCTCAATTCAGAGCATTTAATCTTGTACCCTTTGTATTTCCCAGTATATTTCAAATTAGTACATATAGGGCTTGTCTACATTACCACCTTCCTTAGAAGGAAGGGTGGTAATTAGGGCGTTGGGAGTTTACTAATGAAGTGCTGCTGTGCATAGGCAGCACTTCATTAAGCAAATTCTCCTCCCCCTCCCCCCCCCCAGGACAACTTCCAAGTACCAGCATGTCTAGCTGCGGCTCACCTGCCAGTACTTCGAAGTGCCCTTACTCCTCAGAATTTTAAAACTTCGAAGTTTAAAACTTTTGAAGTTGCCGCGGGGGGGAGGGGGAGGAATTTGCTTAATGAAGTGCTGCCTGTGCATGGCAACACTTCATTAGTAAACTCCCAACACCCTAATTACCATCCTTCCTTCGAAGGAAGGTAGTAGTGTAGACAAGCCCAAAGTTTGAGTCCTAGGTGGATCATGTTGAGGCCATGCTGTTTGCAGAACATGAGCAAATGATAAAGTCATCCACAACTAGATAGGCTATTCTTTAGCTCAGTGGGCACACTTTAATAGGACAAACAGTTCCATAGCACACCCACTTTTTTACTCATGGGGGAGAGGAGGTGTGAGCATTTAAACTGTGATCCAGCTCCAAAAGATTCCTACCCTCCCTCTCTCTCCCTTTGGCACAGCAGGGTGGGGGTGCAGGCTCCCCAGCAGCCCATTTGTGCCAGGAAGCAGCATTTCATCTGCCTCCCAGTGTAAATGGGCTCTTGTTGGGTGGGCTTTTCCCCTCACAGTGGCTCTACAAAGAGCTTCTACAAGGGGATATTGACAAAACATACACCAGCAGGGACTCAGGCAGCCTTCTGCTTGAGTCCCAGCTGGTGCGGGGTTGTCAGTTCTCCCTCTCTGTCCCCTGCAGCGGCTCTGCAAAGGGCAGCGGTGAGGGGAAATTGACAAAACTTCATGGCACACTTGGACAGTTGTCACATCACACCAGTGTGTCATGGTACAGTGGTTGAAAACCACTGCTTTAGCTCACTGCTTCAGCATCATATTAATGTTCACGTTGCAGTAGTTCCTAAAGGCCACAACCAGTTTAGGCTCAAATTCAGTTGACAGCTCTTCCTTCTGGGTTTGTACAATGCCTACCGTTTCGGGGTTCTGATACAGTAGGATTCCTAAGCTCTATGATTCAGTACGATAATACAAATCATCATCAATAGTTTAAATATCTGCTTTAATGCAGGCATCATCATGAAAATTTTGCTGGATATCAAGATGACAATCTCTTCCAAGATGAGATGAGATATCTGCGTTCAACTTCAGTGCCTGCACCATACATATCAGTCACTCCTGATGCAAGTCCTAACGTCTTTGAGGAACCAGAGAGTAACATGAAATCCATGCCACCAAGGTATGCCAATGTAGTTCTTGATACCTGTTAGCTAGCATACTAGCACAACAATGAACTGAATACAAGGGTAATGGGAATTGTTGCTGCACTAGGTAATCAAAATACCAGGTCAGCTCAACCCTTGAATTGTGATCATAACTTGTGCATATTTTTGGTTTATAGGTTACCAGAAATTGGATTTGTTTACAGAAGAACAGTCTGTCAAATATTTTTAGCACCACCTCCAATTCTATTGAAAACTTTAAACTAATTTGTACAAGTGTGAATTTTAGTAATGAAGCAAACAAAATCTAGGATATTTTGTATATCAGGAGGTCATAATGACCCCAAATATTATGTTTATTTCTGTTTTGTGGAACTTGGTGTCTAAAAAACATATGTATTGAATGCCAGTGTTTAACCAGAACTACCTTCAGGAAAAAGAATAAGGTATCTGGTCAACAGATCTCTGCAGAAATAGGAACTTTATTTCCCCCACTAAACAAATTTTTCAAATTTCATGTAGGAGGCCTCTGGAGTTTATAAAACTGTGTCTATGTCATAAATTTAGCCATACAAACTCTTTTGATGAATTTATTTTTCTGAAACGTATTCATCTGAATTCTTTGGATGCCTCTTTGCTTCTCAACCCATTAGATATTTGTGTTTTCTGTGTTTACCTTGTCACATCATAATTATGCATTTTAAAAAATACAATATGCATATGTTAGCAATGTGCATGTTGAAGGAATTTGTGGGAATTTCTTCATGTAGTTATGAAGTTCCATAAGATAAACTTTCATAAATCTGTAATAATGTCATTAATTAAATGTTTGCTGCTTTCTAGTCTGCTTCATTTCCAGTCTTTATAACAGTCTTTTTAATGATAATAGTGCAGTTGTGAATTTTGTCTGTTTGTCATCATTGAAACACCCAAAAAACAGTTTTTATGACCTCACTACTTGCTTTTCTTTGCAGTTTGGAAACCAGTCCAATAACAGATACAGACCTGGCAAAGCGCACAGTCTTTCAAAGATCATACTCAGTTGTTGCATCAGAATATGACAAACAGCACTCAATTTTACCTGCACGAGTTAAGGCCATTCCCAGAAGAAGAGTCAACAGTGGTGATGCAGGTAAAAATAGAGATCTTAAAGCAGAGAAAGGATTAACATTAAAATGTCTATTTTTAATTTAAAAAAAATAGAGTTTAAGGATAGATAAGACTACAGTTCTTTCATGAAAAACGGTAAAAAAACAATACCATTTGTTATAAAGTTGTATAATAGAACAGGACAGGCTTTGTCAGTGACTAATTTATTAAAATGTCTTTACCACATCAGGAAAAGGAACTGAAACTTGGGTCTCCCATGTCCTTGTTAAGCACTCAAACTGCTGGGCTAAAGAAAGTCTCCTACTTCTCAGTCTCTGCTCACTTTGTGAATCTAGTCCTCCTTCTATCCAGTGCCCAAAACTGAACTGGAAAATTCCAGGTCTAATCAAAATGAAATATTTTAGTTTGATTATTTTGTTAGTCTGTCACTTGATAAATTATTTTGTTAGTCTTTTAAGTGCTACATGACTGTGGGTTTGTTTTATTAGAATACAGACGAACACAGCTACCTCTCTGTTGCTATGGTTAGATCTTGTTCAAATTCTTTTCTGACTTTGATTTACAGAAAAGCTTACCAAAGGTTGGTTTTGTTTCAATCTGAATCTTTGTATACATTTTGGAATTGACAGAGAACAGAAAAATCCATTAATTTCTAAGTTCTGGATACTAATAGCTTGGCTAACATTAACTACATGTAAGTTGTATGCGGAGTATTAAGAATAGCTCAGGAACTGAGGTCTGAAGTGAATTCCTTGGAGTGTTCTGCTTGGTTTTAAAAACTCAGGAAGCAGTCTTGCAATTCTTAGTGTCTGCTAAACCTGAAGTGAAGCACCATATTTTTGCCTTAGGGGTTGTATTATATTGTTCTACAAGGAAGAAATAGACCCTGTATACTAGATTTGCTGTTCTCAGAATAATGGTAAACTGGTACTTTTATTTTTATAGCTGCAGTAAAAACAATTACCCCAAATCTAATATGTATAATATTTTTATACTTTTAAATAGAAGTGGGATCCTCTCTCCTGCGACATCCATCTCCTGAACTTTCTCGGTTAATCTCCGCTCACAGCTCTCTTTCTAAAGGAGAGAGAAATTTCCAGTGGCCAGTTTTGGCATTTGTAATCCAGCACCATGATCTGGAAGGACTTGAAATAGCAATGAAACAAGCTTTGCGGAAATCTGCTTGCCGAGTGTTTGCTATGGAGGTATTAATATGTTTAACTGTAATAAAATGACACATTGGTTATTTGTCCTCCTTTCAGAGAAGTTTGAAAGTAATATTAAGATCAAATTTCATACTAATATATAAAATATAATGCTTTTTAATTTAATCAAAAAATGGGACTTCTGGCAAGTTTTAAAACTAGTCTGAGAAGTCCTAATAATATTTCCCAAGTCAGAAATATAAAAATAGAAATGTTAACTGCAAATGTGATATTTTGGATGGTCAGTGTTTCTCTGATCCTGAAATGGACCTAAGGGACTTATTTTTCCTCAAGCTTTGTTTTGAAGTACTGTACTGTAGCGGGGTCCACGTGATCTGTTAGTATGACAGGCTCGAGCACTGCAGATGTAACCCCCAGCTTCTTGCATACCATCTGTGTATGCAAGCCTTCAGTACTCCCTGTGATGTATTTGTGTCATTGTAAGACATAGTTTCTAACTTTACTTTAGGGCTTGCATAGGAGTATTTTTTCATAGCTTTTCAAAAATACTTGTTCTCCTGTGAAATGTTTAAAATAAATCTTTTTGTTGAACTCTACATCCATACCCTCCCGACTTTCCTTACCGAAATTGTACCTTTGTATCTACATTTTTGTTTTAGGCTTTTAACTGGCTTCTCTGTAATGTCATTCAAACAACTTCTCTTCATGATATTTTATGGCATTTTGTGGCTTCACTGACACCTGCTCCGATGGAACCTGAGGAAGATGAGGATGAGGAGAACAAAGCAAACAAAGAAAATGCAGAGCAAGTATGAGAGACTTTAGCATACTATGCATAAATGAAGCATTTCACAGAAACTGCAAATATGTCTATACAGTCACTTTATACATATGTTCTGGATGTGTAAAAGAGAAAACAAGATATTGAGTGTTGTGTAGCTTTTAGTGAAAAACAATCTCAACTGTAGAATGGGAAATTTTAGTTCACTTTTTTCCTGAACAGATGTATATTGTACTTACTAATTGTTTTTGTTGTTCATCCTTAAATTTTATTTACATCTAATAACTGTTGAATTAATAATCATTTGCTCATCCATTACTGTTTGTTTTAATACATTATTTTTAAACTTAAGCTGTTTAAACCATTCCCTATTCTAGAAAATGCAGGTTTTTTTACAAATATAGTAATTAAAAACTGTGCTTCTTAGATTGCTTACCAGAAAATTGAGGGAAAGTTTCTTCAGGAAAACATGTTATTCTTAGGGCTTGTCTAACCCAAAGGTTATATTGGCATAACTTATGTCTCTCGGGGGTGTGAATGAGCCTACCCCCTTGAGCAGCAAAAGTGATGTTGACCTAAGCGCCAGAGTGTATAGCACTATCTTGGCAGGACAGTTTCTCCTGCCATCTTATCTATCACCTCTCACAAAGTTGGTTTCATAATACCAGTAGGAGAGCTCTCTCCCGTCAGCAAGGAGCAGTGGTGGAGAGCCTTTATCAGGTCAAGGGTCAACCTTTTTTCGGTTTGTAGACAAATCAGTCAGGGACCACAGAAGTGAGAATTTAAGAAAAAAAAACAACAACAAAAAACACAAAACAAAACCTAAAAAGCCTTCACTGTTGTGGTCTCTGGGAGGGAGTGTGCAGGAATGGGCTGTGGGTGGAGGATCTTGGCAGGAGGGGTGTAAGTGAAGAGTGGGGTAGGGGGTCTAGGTGAGAGGAAGAGTGCAGGAGGGCTTGGCTTATGGAGTCTGGGAGGGGGGCAGGAGCAGGGCGCAGGTGGGGAGTCTGGGTGGGTGATGGGTGCAGGAGGGGGTAGAGGGTTTTGGGTGCAAGGTCTGCAAGAGGAGGTGTCAGGGTCTGGGAAGGAGGCCCAAGATCAGGGTGCAGGTGGGGAGTTGGAGTGGGAGGGGGATCTGGATGGGAGGGGGTCACAAGCGCTGGGAGATGGGCATGCACCTTACCTTTGCAACACACCCCACATGACTCTGCACCTCCTGCTTCCAGGCACCCAGCAATTCCAGCCAATCAGAGCAGCGGTAGGAAGCCTTCAGGCAGGCTGAGGAGGCCCCTTCCAACCCCTGGCAGAACCCATGGTCTGGATCTAGACTGCAGCTTGCCTAATGTGACCTGTGAGACTCAGGGCACCAAAACCTCCACCCCACTGTGGGTTGAATGTATGGAGGGCGCCCTGAACTGTGGGGCCTGGATCCAGACAAGCTGTGGTCCGGATCCCACGCCTCATTCAGATGCCAGCGCTACTCGTCTCTGCACCCTAGATGTTCAGAGAGCATTTGCAATTTACATATAAAGGACAAAACAATTCAGGAAATCTCTTAGACTCTTTCTGTCACAGAGCAATTTAAAGGACAAGTCATCTGCAGGCAGAGGCTGTCAAAGTGGATTTCATTATGCATCCACCTATGCTACTCAAAGAACGGCATTCTGATCTTACACCTGTGTGCCCACCTCCATTAGGGCAATGGTCATCTCTCTGGCATTCCTACAAAGTGTACCAATATTAGATATATGTAGAGCAACCACATGGGCTTCAGTGCATATATTGACTAAAAATTATGCCATAGAAAAACATGCCACTCAGGACACAAAATTTGGCCTGGCAATGCTCTCCAATATTCCTAGGTGATTTCTGGAGCCCTCGCCTTCCACAAAAACAGGGTACTGCTTTTTAGTCATTGTAGCCAGACAGAGTCTCCCCCTTACAAGCCAGCTTGCTCGTTGCCCCCTCCCACCGACGAGCTCTCTGCTCTTGTAGTTTTAAACTTGGATGATAACAAGGGCATAGTTGGTACCTCACCGCACATTACCCAGCCACCGGCTAACAGTCATCTACAGGGGAGCACCCAGAGGGACACGCCTCAGGGAGGAGGTAGTTACTCACCTGGTGCAGTAACTGACATTCTTCAAGATGGTGCTCCCTTTGCTTCAGAGTCTCAATGTATTTCTCCACGGAAATGGAGGAAGGGAGGGACAGTTGGTGTCACGTGCCAGATAAATGCTCGCAGCGCTGCAAGACTGGTATCCTGTGTGCACTTAAAAAAAAGTGGAAAATTTGAATTTTCCAGGCAAATTGAAATTTCCAGGCAAAGAGTATATTAAGCTTATATAAAGGTTGAGTGTGTTTCATAAATTTTAGGATAAAATACATTTTAAGAATGGTATAGTAATCTCAAACCCGAGTTATTTAGTAAACTTGGGAAAATAAGAGTTTAATTTTAAAAATAAATGGAAGTACAATAGGGTTATGGTAGGGACACAGGAGGGATGAAAAAAATGAAATGTTACTTTAAAAATTAGTTTAAACTAATCAGGGACCTTACAAATTCTAAAATGGTTACTCATATGGTCACTGCATGGTTTCAATACTAACTGTGCATTTCTATCTAGATTCTGTGCAATCTGTGTAGATTTTTTAATGTAATCTCTACCTGTGTTTTTCCAGAAGTTTATGACAATTTGATAGGAGATAATTAAATCTCTGGGATGTATTTTTAAATGAACTCTTAATCAGAATGCTAACATTTTTATCCCAAAATATATGTTTTATGAAAACTTCTTATTAACAGAACCAGTGTAACTTAATTTTTTTGAATCTTAGGAGAAAGACACAAGAGTGTGTGAACATCCTCTGTCAGATATAGTAATTGCTGGCGAAGCAGCTCATCCATTGCCCCACACTTTCCATCGCCTGCTTCAGACCATCTCTGATCTTATGATGTCTCTCCCCAGTGGCAGTTCATTGCAACAAATGGCCCTAAGGTAGGTACAAAATAGGGAAAAAGTATGGGAGGTCCAAGACATCCCACTGTTGTAAACTAACTTCTTAGAAAATTTTGCAGTGTACTTTAGAAGTCTAAAATGCCTGGATACGCTATTGCAAAGAAAAGAATATTTCTTTATTTCTGGTAGAAGCAAGAAGCTTGTAAAGGAAAAAAGTGTTTAATTTTAAATTTTGCACCATGTCCATCACCTTAGTGTAAAAATAATTATATTGTTGTTCTTTAGTATATAAACAAAACCCTTATATAGCTTAATACCTTTCATTTGAAAATTCTGTCATATTTGGGTATTCTCCAAAATTTTCAGTGTTCTTCATTTTGGTGTTATAGCTACAATAAAGGAATATAAGGAATAATTGTCATTGAAGTCAACACCGGTGTGACTATAACGAATACCCTTGCTTTAGGCTTTTTGCCTTGCAGACGAATATTTCTTCTTGACATCTGAAGGATTATATACAGTATGTTTCTGATCCTGATTGTTTCTTTTACAATGTTTATATAAGCTTACATTTTAAAATTATGCAATAATTAAAAAAATGTAAATACTAATGGTGCTTGCAAGAGTGCACTGATACTGGGGGTGGAAAAAAACTTACTTTTAATGTGTTTTTTTTAGATGTTGGAGCCTCAAATTCAAACAGTCAGACCACCAGTTCCTGCATCAGAGCAATGTCTTTCATCATATTAACAACATTTTGTCCAAATCTGATGATGGAGATAGTGAAGAAAGCTTTAGTATCAGTGTACAGTCTGGCTTTGAAGCCATGAGTCAGGTAAGTCTTATATCAATAAATGTCACAAATTGTACATCAAAATGAATTAGTAAATAATCTTCATCACTATAATCAAACTGCTTTATTTTTCTTTTTTTTTAGTAAGCATGCTTTATTACATATATATATTACGTTACAGTTAAAATTGCAATTTATTTTATTTTATATCAGTAATTCATCATGACCAGGGCCTTTGTGACTGGTATTCAAATTGTAATATTTAAAAATTCAAGTATTATCCCTCAATCTGAGCTTCATTCAAATTGTTATTTTGGAGCAGCGACCATCTCTGTTCTGGTTTCTAGGGTTAGGAGGTATATGGCCTCTTATGTTTTGAATTTAAATTCATTGAAAAATTGTGTTAAAACTCATGTCCTTTCTCCTACCTCCACTTATTTCCAGTCCCTTCTTCCTTCTATATTTCTTCTTTTTTTCCCTTTGTTCTTTTGAAGGCAAGCATCACTGCTTTTTAATGAGCATCTGTAAACAAAACTATAGGACAGAGAGGCTGTGGGAATTGAATAGAAAAAAATAAGCTGAGCATTGTTTCCAATTCTTAATACACGTTAGCAACTGAAAGCATTTCCCAGTTTTAATCCTGGTGGCTGGAACTCAGTAAACCAGGAGATTTGGTCATACAATTTACTCATGCACAGGTTTCTTCTTTTAATTTAGAGGATTTATTCATCTTAACAAAAATTGCTTTTAAAGGAGTTTGACTTATTTTACTTGGGCTTCATTTCTGAGTTTTTTTAAATTATCTGTTTTTTTTTTTTAAACAGGAGTTGTGTATAGTAATTTGCCTAAAAGATCTAACCAGCATTGTTGACATCAAAACGTCAAGCCGACCTGCCATGATTGGCAGTTTGACAGATGGATCCACAGAAACTTTCTGGGAGTCAGGAGATGAAGATAAAAATAAAACTAAAAACATCACAATTAATTGTGTAAAAGGAATCAATGCTCGCTATGTGTCTGTTCACGTGGACAATTCCCGAGATCTTGGGGTAAGAAAGAAAAGTCTGTTTACTAAAAATGCATAATCAGGACCTTATGGATTATTCAGTCACAATTTTATTAATCCTCCTCAGCACTTTCTCCATCCTATTTAATTTAGAATTCTACTCCTGAATATAAATCCCATTTTGAGAAGTTAAGTTTATAATTTCTTTTGTTATAAAGAAAAGCTTCTAAACATAAACAGAATGTAAAGTGATTCTGTGTGTTCAGTAGTCTGCATAAGGCCTGAGAATAGGGGAGCCACATGAATGCCTGTTATCGCTTTCAGGTGACATTGTAAGTAAGAAACAGGCAGCACTGAATCCTGCAAGTGTAAATAAACTTGTTTGTCTTCACAACTGGCTGAACAAGAAGTATCTCTCTCTGGAGGGAGAGAGAGCTCAGTGGTTTGAGCATTGGCCAACTAAACCCAGCATTGTGAGTTCAATCCTTGAGGAGGTCATTTTGGTATTGGGGCAAATAGATGCCAGGCGTGGTGCTTGGTCCTGCCAAGAGGGCAGGGGACTGGACTAGATGACCTCCCAAGGTCCCTTCCAGCTCTCAGAGATGTGTGTCTCCATTGTATTGTAATAAGAAGTCCAAATTCTCATTCTTAGTGGATAGTTAACTGTGTAACCCAATCATTGAAAGTAAGTATTCACATTATTAACTCTTTTCATGCTGATTCTTTTTGCAAAAAAATCCAAATTGGAGAGTTTGTTCTGACAATTCCACATGGCATCCTTTGCCTTCTGAGTACCAGAAGGCCGTGACTGTCACTGTCTTATTGCCAAATTTCTATTTTTCTCTTGAAAACTGATATATTATCTGTATCACACTGAATATTTAAATGTAGGGGAAGTTTCAAATATGTTTAACTTAGAACTGTCAATTGCAGTTAACTAAATAAAATTGTTAGCCTTTAAGTTGCTACAGGACTGCTTGCTCTATTTTTTTAAAACAGGTGATTTTAAAAATTAATCGCATTCTTTAACCAGTAGACTAAATAAAATTTATAAAATGTTTTGGATGTTTTTCCACGATTCATATATACTGATTATCCAGTGTACAGTGCTCACTTTATATTATTACTGAAAATACTTGCACAGTAAAAAATGATAAAAAACAGTATTTTTCAATTCACCTCATACAAGCAGGCTGTGTCTACACATGCCTTGACTTCCAGAAGCGGCCTGGTAATGAGCCGTCTGGAAGATGCTAATGAGGCGTGGTTGTAAATTTTCTGTGCCTCATTAGCATATGGGCATGTGATTCGGTCTCTGGAAGAAGTTCTTCTGGACTCCAAAATACATGTGCAAATTCGTGGCCCGTGGGGATCTTCCAGAAGGAAAGCCGCCTCCTGGAAGCCCCTTCTTCCTCAAAGTTCTGGAGGATCCCTGTGGGCCATGCATCAGCACGTGTATTTTGGAGTCCGGAAGAGCTTCTTGGAGACTCATTAGCATATGGGCATGTGATTCAGAGACCCAGAAAATTTACATCCTTGCCTCATTAGCATCTTCCAGACGGCTCATTACCATGCCGCTTCCAGAAGAAGTGGCATGTGTAGAGACAGCTGTTACCGTAGTTCAGTTTCTTTATTGTGAAAGTGCAGTTTGCAAATGTAGATTTTTTTTTTGCATAATGTGCATTCAAAAAAAAATGTAAAACTTTAGAGCCTCCAAGTCAACTCAGTCCTACTTCTTGTTCAGCCAGTTGCTAAGACAAACAAGTTTATTTACACATACAGGATTTAGTGCTGCCTGTTTCTGATTTACAATGTCACCTGAAAATGATAACAGGCATTCATGTGGTGTTTTTGTAGCCTGTATTGCAAGGTATTTACATGCCAGATATGCTAAACACTCTTAGGGCTTTTCATGCTTTGGCCACCAATCCAGATAACATGCTTCCATGCTGATGATGCATGTTAAAAATGTGTTAGTTAAATTTATGAATGAACTCTTTTGATGGGGGAATTATGTCTCTCCTGTTCTCTTTTGTCTGCATTCTACCATGTGTTTCATGTTATAGCACTCTCAGATGTTAATCCTACAACTGTTTGTTTTATGAACATTTTCACAGTAGATTTGACAAAACACAAGGACTGTTATCAATGGCGTGTTTATAAAAATAGCTACTGCACTCAACCCAAAGTTTAAAACCCTGAAGTGCTGTCCAAAATCTGAGAGGGGCGATATGTAGAGCATGCTTTCAGAAGTCTTACAAGAGCAAAACTTAAATGCAGAGACTACAGAACCTGAACCATCAAAAAAAGAAAATCAATTTTGGGTTGGTGACATCTGATTCATATAATTAACATATGTCACTCTGCACTGCTTTGGATCATTACCAGTCAGAACCCATCGTCAGCATGGACACATGTCCTCTAGAATGATGTATGAAGCACAAAGGGATATATGAATCTTTAGTACATCAAAAACATAAATATGTTGTGATGCTGGCTACACCAGTGCTATGCAAACATCTGTTTTCATGTTCAAGTGACATTGTAAATAAGAAGATACCGCCTGTAAATTGTAACCAGATTTGTTTGTCTGAATGAATGACTGAACAAGAAGTGGGTCTTAGTGGACTTGAGGCACTAAAAATTAACAGTGTTTTATTTTTGAATGTAGTTATTTTTGTCCATAATCCTACATTGGTAAATACTATTTTTTTTGTTTTTACAGTGAAAGTGTTTGTCATCAAAAATAAATATGGAGAGCACTGTACACTTTGTATTTAGTGCTGTAATAAAATTAATATACTTGAAAACTTAAAGAAAAAATCAAAATATTTAAATAAATGGTATTCTGTTATTTTTAACAGTGTGATGAATCACAGTTAATTTTAATCACTTAACAGTACTAATTGAGCTTATCATTAAATTAAATGGTACAAGAAATACTGCTCTGATTCATGTAATTTAAAACCTCAACTTTAATATGTCTGAGGCTGCTGTGGTAGCATTAGCCTGGTGGATGGAGTACCTCAGAATCCAGCAGCATTGCCATGGAGTGCATTGGGTGTTTGCATATAGTTTGGCACCATGCTGTTGTATCTGTAAGTCTGCAGTGTTTCATGTGTGTCCTCATTTCAGATCCATATAATGGAAAAAAAACAATTTGCAGATTTAGTTGGAATTTTTTGCAGTTCTTCATTGTCTGAAGTATTCTGTATAAAATCACTTTCATTTTTATACACTTCCTTTTTTTGTACTTTTGTATGTAATGAGATCTTTCCATTGCCTTAGAAATGCAGGTAACTTGTCTGTTAAGAAATTAAATTTGCAGCTCCATTTGAGTCTTTTTGAAAAAGCATTCCATAACGTAAATATGGAAGAAATTACTGTAATGCTACACACCTTCAGAATTGATTATGGAGATTAGTCTTTATGATTTCACTTGTCTGTTGCAGAACAAGGTGACTTCAATTACTTTCTTGACTGGTAAGGCAGTAGAAGATCTTTGTAGAATAAAGCAGGTAACTAATTTATGTGTTGCTGTATGTATAAATGTCTTATTAATGATAAAAATAATAATCCTGGGTATGCAAATCACACAGTCTATCTGAGGAAGAAATTCATAAGTGTTACCATAAATCTCAAAAAAACTTTATATCATACCATACCATAAATCATACCATAGATCTTTATAACTGTTCACCAAATTAAACCTCACAACAACTTAGGAAGTTTAAAAACTTAAGAATAGCCATACTAGTTCAGACCAAGGTCCATCTAGCCTAGCATCCTGTCTTTTGACAGTGGCCAATGCCAGGTGTCCCAGAGGGAATGGATCATCAAGTCATCCATCCCGTCAGGTAGTCCCAGTTTCTGACAAACAGCAGTTAGAGACACCATCGCTACCCAACCTAGCCTCTGTGAACTTATCAAACTTTTTTTTTTTCTGAACCATGTCATAGTCTTGGCCTTCACAGTACTTCACAGTTTTACGTGTGGGGAAATTGAATCATAGTGAGATATCATGGCAGACCAGTCACATAAGACGTTTGTTGCAAACTTCATACAAAACCGTTCTTTCTTGTTTGAGATACTGTCATCACCTTTGGCCAGTGCCTTTTTCATAGAATGCCATGTGGGGGTGGGGTTTAAATTGTACAATTCGCACAGTCTGCTTCCTGTTAATCTATGGTGATTTTGCAATAGCTGTCAGGACCACAAAGACTATAGTTCCCTCCTATGAAAACAAACTCCTGGCAGGAATTTTCTATCACTTGTAGTTTGTTCAGAATATAACTGTTTCCCCACTCTTTTTGAGCAGCCATGATCATATTATATCTGCCTTAAGTTCTTTGCTCTAACTTCCAAGAAAAAAATAATAAATTGGCTTTGTTATTTTGATACTACTAGCTGTTTGAATGCTGGCTGCATGGGTAAGTAGCTTCTTTTTGAATCTTGGACTAAGTGGAAAATCAGATTCCTTCAGCCTTTTCAGACTTAGTTTTTGTTTCTTACACTAATTGGTAAGCATGTCCTTGATGTGTTGTTACCAAAGACATGGTACTCGGTCCTTCATGACATCAGGGTTAGTTTGTCCCTCCCCATTTGCAAACGGGCACCCTTTTCTTACTGTAATTTTCATATGACTGTTGTTGGCCAAACAGAATCACAGGCCCACAGAAATGTACGGCTGGGAAGTCTGTGCTGAGGCAGGTCCCAGTAAACCTAGAAGACCATCCCTCACAGATATTTGTCCAACTTGTTCTTGAAAACCTCCTTTGATGGGGATTCCACTGCCTCCCTGAGAAGCCTGTGCCAGAGCTTAACTGTCCTTACATTTAAAAAGGTTTTCCTAATATCTAACCTATATCTCCCTTGCTGCAGACTAAGCCCATCACTACTTGTACAACCTTTAGGTCCACTCTCCGTCTTTTTCTCAAAACTAAACAGACCCAGGTTTTGAAGCGTTTTATTAAGTGAACAGAAATTGAATAGTTGTGTGTCTTTTTTTATTTGTACTTTCAGACTTTGAAATCTTAGCCTGTGAAGATTGGTAGTTTTATAATAAAATAGTTTTATGATCTTATTGTTCACAACTGACATTTGTGTGTCATCTAAGCTATATGTAGTTTCTGCAGTGTGTGCTGGATAATTTGTACCTCACCAGCGACAGGTGACTCAGCCTGACAACATGTTTCAAATTCGTATCTTTACGTTCCTCTTCATAAGGTTGATTTGGATTCAAGACACATTGGCTGGGTAACAAGTGAACTGCCTGGTGGAGATAATCACATCATCAAAATTGAACTGAAGGGCCCAGAGAACACGCTCAGAGTTCGACAAGTGAAAGTACTGGGATGGAAAGATGGTGAAAGTATTAAAATTGCAGGCCAAATCTCAGCAAGTGTAGCTCAGCAAAGAAACTGTGAAGCTGAGACATTACGAGTATTCCGCCTCATTACATCCCAGGTGGGATATTGCAATCTCATATTGTGAAACACTGGTGAATATTAAAGCTGTGGAGATTTAATTACTTATTCCTTTAAAAAAAAGTCATCTTTTTGTTTTGTTTTAATTTGTGTGTAGGTGGTGATAGAGTCGATGTTAGCTATGGTAGAAAATAACTTGAATTAATACTTCATACAATGATTAAAGACATTGATGAAATAAATATCTTTCTGGTCCTTTTACATTGTTCTGATTTATAGTTGATTTGTTTTGCTTTCTTTGATTTAATCAGTCCAGGACCCCATTTTTCTACAATGCCAACAACATGCTACCTCGTCCTTCCTCTCCCTTGTTTTATCTCCATGTCTTCCTGTTCTTCCCGCTGCTTTTGTTCACACCTGCTACCTCATGAGTTCATTCCATTTAAAAAGTATGTTGTATTCTTTTGTCTGTCTTGTCATTTTATACTGTAAACCTTTAAAGGGTGCAATTGCTGTTATTTGTGTTCGTGCATTACATAGCATATAAATCCTGAGCAGGGCCTTTCAGTGCTAGTGGAATATAAATAATATGGATTCAGACATCCTGAATCACCATCATCTGTCTGGTGAGAAATATTATCACAGAAATTGGAGATCAAACTAGACATTTTCAGCGTAGAATGACACGCTTTTAAAGACAGTAACATATTTCAATTAATTGTTAGTCTCTGGTGCTGGCTGCTTGTGTAGACTTCTCTCTTTTCCTATGCTGTTCCCAGCAATCAGAAAATCTGATACATGGTATACAAAACTGAGCAGTGGTAATCAATTTTAAACTACAAAGAATAATAGCAAAATATTGGTAATTTTGTTTGTCTGCGGGGAAAAATGTATATCTATATGAGCGTAGTTTTGAACTTTGTTTAATCTTTGTCTTTTTACAGGTATTTGGAAAACTCATCTCTGGGGATGCTGAGCCAACCCCAGAACAAGAAGAAAAAACTCTGCTATCCTCCCCGGAAGGAGAAGAAAAAGTACACAATGTATTATTTATGTTCTGCAATTATTATTTTACTGAAATTAGTTATCCCAGATGATTTTCAGTCAAATTTTATTTTGCTCATATCATAATATATCCTGTTACTCTTACTGTTGTTCCTCACACCCCAACAATATTATTTGGCTACGATTGCCTATTTTAAAAACATAATTAGAGGTATTTTGTGTAATATTTTATTAATAGATCATAATTTGGGGCTATAGGTTTTCTTTAAAGAATCATAGTAATAATGGTACAAATTAGTGATACTCAGGCTTGGGAGCCACAAGTGGCTCTTTAATGAGTCACCTGCAGCTTTTTGTAGATCAGTTGCATGGCAGTGTGAGAAATCTGTTTTGGATAGAAGACTTCCATTTCCATTGTTGTCAGTTCAGCAGATTTCACAACCATTGAATTAACTGTAGGCGATTTATGGCAGGTCATGGAAAAAGCAATGTCTGATTTTTGTTGCTTTTGTCATAACACAATACAGATTATAAACCCTGGATTTTTTTTTGAGTTTCTCCTTCTGGATGTTCAATTTAAAATATATAAAGACTGTAAAATTTGTCTGTGCGCATTAAATTGTAAAAACTTTCAGTGGTGATCAGTATTAGTTAAATTTGTCAGGTGGGACTTAGAAGACAGAATTTGTTTGAAATGAGACCGGTATCCAAGCATATGTACTCTGAGCTTTTATATTTTACATATATAACAGAATGGAAGTAAACAGCTGATCTCTGTCAGTCTTCTTAATTGATTTATCTTAGTTACATATTGTTTTGTTACGCATCAGTATGTTACGGTAATCCGCTCACTTTTTGTAGAAAATAGATTGATGTTACCCATTCACTGATGCAACAGTTCAAAAATGCTTCAGATCGTCTTAATCTCATGTTACTTTTTATTTTAATAAAGGCAACTTCAGATGCAGATCTAAAAGAGCACATGGTTGGAATCATATTCAGCAGGAGCAAACTGACAAATTTACAAAAACAGGTTTGTGCAGTACTCTGTCTTGTAAGTTAAATGTCTACCGTAAATTGTAACTATTGGGAAAGATCATAAATATAATCTTTTGTTGTATGACGTTTTTTCACTTCACTATTTTCATTCTTAATAATATTGCCATACTTAAGGCTGTATTTTCTTTATAAATTTTGCATAATATTTAACAATTTGTAATTTGACTTCAAAATATAGCCTTGGATTGTAACTAAAAATATTTTACCCTGCGTATCTTCTTTTAAAACTATAGTTGAACTGATTACTTATTGCCCCAATCTTTACTAACAGTTAATGCTGACATAGCTTGTTCAATATTTCAGATGAATCTCAGCTACCAATTGTTAGATACTTATTTAAAACACTTTCCCCTTTCCTGACATCTAAAAACAAGTTTAGATTTCTTAGATTATGGACAGGGGCTAGCAAGATGATCAGGGTTTGAATTTTGAAACTACCCTACCCACAGTATCTTTGGATGTTTGCATCGGGGTTTTGCTTAGCTTCATCTGTTTATTTCATGTTTTACTTAAACACAGAAGAGTGGCAATGATGCATGTGAGGAAACTTCAAGAAATTTCTTAAGACTTTTTGTTTAACTAAATTCTTCTTTCAGTAGTAATATTAGCCATTTTATGAGGGATAAACATTATAAGAGAGATCTTCAAAGGAGCTCAGGAGAGCATAATATACCTCTCCCATTTAATTGCAGCAAGATTTGTTTCCCTTTTGCACTTGTGAAAAGCCAAGCCTCAGAAGATTTAACATCTTTTAAATATGTTTACTTTTTAATATGCTATTTTGTTGATAATATACCCATTAATAATGTGTATGTACATGTAATAAGGGAGTTTATTATTGTCTAACATTTCTTAAGTGTGAGATCAAAAAAGAGATTTTAAAGTTGTGTTAAGGAGGTATTTGGTTTTGGGAAGATGTATGTATCTTTTGACTTCTACTTAACTATGTTTTTTATTTAAAACCTAGAAAATAGATATATATAAGTGGTACTTCACAAATTGAGTTCAGCAAATTCAGTATTGTAGGTACACCTTATCCTTAATTTGCCTTTATAGTGGGAGTAGTAGGATAGAAAAATCATATAAATTCTATGAGCTTTTTTGGTTTACCACTGCAGTCTTGAAGGTGTTTTTGCATGTTTTAGGTGTTACTAAGCCACTGCGTGTGTGACGTGTTTTGTTAGGTATGTGCTCATATAGTCCAGGCTATCCGAATGGAAGCAACCCGTGTTCGTGAGGAATGGGAGCATGCCATCTCTAGCAAGGAAAATGCCAACTCACAGCCTAATGATGAAGATGCCTCTTCTGATGCTTATTGCTTTGAGTTGCTCTCCATGGTTCTGGCGCTGAGTGGTTCCAATGTAGGTCGTCAGTACCTGGCTCAGCAGCTGACTCTGCTCCAGGATCTTTTCTCACTACTGCATACTGCTTCACCCAGGGTACAGAGACAGGTGAGTGTGCTCGCTGCCCCTTATCTCTTACTGTACCTTCAGCAAATTAATCCAGTGCTGAAAATTAGATGATAATATGCTTGACTGTATATTATGTATGTGAAATGATTTTTATTCAGTTAATTGTTTGCCTTATAACTGATTTTCAATTTACAAAATATATATGTATGTAATTTCCACTGACAAATTCAAAATAATCTTCAAAGACAAAGTATAACATATTCTCAGATAAAGTAAAAGCATACTTTCATAGTGTGACTGTAGCGAAGCATTAGCCTGAATGCAAAATTATTCAAAAGTTTAGATCTTTTGAAAACAGGGATTGAAATATAATCTGGTTTTGCCATCAGAACTATAGCATTTGCTGCCCACTCAATATATATTCCCAGATGTCTGCAGATGGTATCACTGATCAGGGTCTCAGGCTGCATCCTAGTCTGTCTCTTCCCAAAAAGTTTGCATTGTGAGCCTTTTATAACAATTTGAAGTGCCTTATACTTACAGCAGTGGAAATTCTCCCCAGATCAGCACAGGATTCTAAGGGTCTTCTTGCATTGTTATGTGACAGGCCCATACAGGAGGGGATAATCACTTTTTTTAATTTAAAAAAAAAAAATTTGTGTAATACAAATTAATGCAGCACAATAATCATTTGAAAATGAAGAATGATCCTATGCATCAACTTCCTCCCTCAGCTGGGAGTAGTTGTGGCAGAAAGTACCCTGCCTTCTTCTGAAGAGGACCAGGTAGCAGCATGGATTCATTTTTATTGCTACTGAAGTGATATTGTGGTCCATCATCCCCTCATAGACATGAGTGTAGGCAGACATCTGCTCTTCCTCTTAGTTTGGCGGAGGTGCCAGAAAGGGAACTCCACACATGCCTGAGTGTACCTGGCTGAGATAGTTGCATTTTTTTCCTGCAATGCACATGTTTCTGGGTGATGTTGGCAAGAAGAAGCTGGTGTTGGAATAAATGCCCCATTGATATTTATAAAGGAATTCATACCACACTGAGCCAATTCTTTCAGAATGCTTGCAGATTCAGACAGAGAAAAGTTGCACTAATCACTTCTTCAATTTTTTTCTTCAAAATTAGGAGCACTATAAGTACTATAAGCTTAATTTTTAAAAAAAAATGAAAGCTCTGTTTCTGAAATTATACAAGACCACAGTTTCTCAGTAACTAAACTATGTCTAGTCCTGTTTGTGAATATAAAGCAAGTGATATCCATTTAAAAATAGCTCTTTCCAATTGTCGGCTTTTATTTACAAAGGTTGCTCTCGTGGTACTATTACAAAATTAGTCAAATACAGGAAACAGAAACTTTTCTTTAAAATCAGAGAGCCATTACTTTTCTTATTGAAGTTGGAGTCCATGCACAGGGCAGTAAGCTGGGGCTGCGGGGGCAAGGGGTTGAACTGTGGGGGGTGCACCGGGGCAGGGTGGTTTAGTGGGGCCTAAACCACGGAGCCCCACAGAGCACACCGGGGGCTAGGAGCCGGAGCCCCCTGTGCAGGTTGAAGCTGGAGCCCTGCGCGCAGTGGGGTGAGCTGGGTCTGTGGGGGCATTGAGCTGGGTAGGGGAGGAATTGTATGGGGTGCATCAGGGTGAGGTGTTTGTGGGAGGTTGGAGCCCCATGCATGCTGAGGCCACACAAAGGTTGTGGGGTGGGGGCTGGGTGTGGTGGGGTTAGTGGCCCAGGTGTGTGGGGAGATTGGGGCACAGGGGTGGGAGCCGGGTCTGTGTGGGCTGGAGGGACTCCCTAGGTGTGCAGCTGGAGCCCCCCACTTGTGGAAGGTGAGCAGGGGCGCTCGGGGGGGCGGGGTTGAGCTGGTGGGGGGTTTAACGGGGTTGAACCTGAGTGGCTGTCAAGTGGCTGCGCTCTTGGAAGGCAGGAGGAAGGGGCTCTTAGCCTGCCTAGCTACCTGCAGCTGCAGGAAGTTAGGCAGGCTGAGACCCACAAGTTTCGCATTGTGTCAAACTCTCATTTAAAGCAAGTTTCACACAACGTGAAGCTGCATATAGTGTGGGATTACTGTATGAATCGGGGGTCAGCCGCGTAAGAGTGGGTTGCGTACTCTGGATTTGCATACTCTGAGACTTTACTGTATAACTTACAAAGTACAGTAAATATATCACAAAAGTCCTGAGAGATGATTTAGATGTTTAAAAAGTAGATTAGCTCTTTTACGAAAATGATATACTGAGATATCTTATAAATAAGGAAAAGGTACTTTTGAATATAGCTTTGAAAATTCAGATATCTCCTTTTGTGTTGCTTTGGTTCTTCTTCCTAGGTCACATCATTATTAAGACGTGTTCTGCCAGAGGTGACCCCTAGTCGCTTGGCTAGTATCATAGGAGTGAAGTCTCTGCCACCAGCAGATATAAGTGATATTATTCACTCGACAGAAAAAGGAGATTGGAATAAACTGGGTATCTTGGACATGTTCCTGGGGTGCATTGCCAAAGCACTTACTGTACAGCTAAAAGCCAAAGGAACTACTATAACAGGAACGGCTGGCACTGCTGCAGGCAAAGGAGTTACTACAGTTACACTTCCAATGATTTTCAATTCTAGGTTGGTAGCAGTTCTATTCTGTCAAGCTAATGACAAACAAAAGCCAGAGATTTTAAAGTAAAATACTCTTTAGCTCTCCCTTTTATAATTTGAACATAAATATTTGCACCCCATTATTAGAACTATTTAATTTGACAAGAAGTAGTACTATGTTGGTGTAAGAATTAATAAATGTAATGTTCCTGTGGTTACTTCTTAAATATACTAAAGAATTACCTTTATTAATTTCATTTATCATCTTATTTATTATCCTTTTACAGCTATATTCGTCGAGGTGAAAGCCATTGGTGGATGAAGGGCTCAACTCCTACACAGATTTCAGAAATCATTATTAAACTGATTAAGGATATGGCTGCAGTAAGTTTCCATATTCTGCATGTTACTTTGATGTTGAAACATTTCTGATCACTGAACAGTTCATGTACTGTTTTTTTCTTCAGGAGCCCTGTCTCAGTTAGTGCACTAAATGGGACAAGAGGTCTTGTGAAGAGAAGAGACAGTCTCTCTCTGACTCTGCCAAGATTTTCTGTATATTGTTGAATACATCACTTAGGCAAAATTTCAGAAATAGTGGCTCACTTTGTTCCTCTCGTTAGATGGCCAATGTGAGACGCCTTGAACATAATTTTATCAGGCATGGTGAGCATTCAAAACTCCATTTTAACTCAAAGGAAATTATTAATTGAACTGTCACTGGCAAGCTTAGCTACTGAATTTTTCTTTTTTAAATGTTTAACTTTACAAGTGTAATGTTATTTTTATGTATTTGTGTGTAATTTGTTTTAGGCAAAAGTAGTAGAGCCACCTGTTAGTAAGATTGTCCAGCACTTGCCATTATAAAACCCTACTTCCTACTATAGTTGCTTATAACTTTGGCAAACTATGTATGACATGTCTGACTTCTGACAACAGAACAGATTTGTTCAAGGAATGTCTGCTTGGTTAACAGACTAGTGTGATGGTCCCAATAGTTTAAATGCTATTTGCCAATAACTATTTTCAGTGACTTATAATGGAATGCCAGTACTATTTTTCACACTTTTGAGTGCTTGGTCAACTTTGAGATCGTATTCAAGTGTCATCCTGTCTATAAATGAAGTTATTGTTGGGAATTGTTTGGCTGCAGTAGGCTGAAATGCTTGTTGTTTTCCTGAAGACCAAAGATTTGAACGTGAGTGTGCAAGAGTTCAAGATGTTACAGAAACAGAAGGAATTCTGAATCAAGAATGTTTGTTGCAAGTGCAACCACTTCAGTGTCCTCTGTCTCAGGCTCATTTCTTAACTTCATTTTTCTCAAGAAGGACTTTTGATGTCTGTAAGACATTCCTTACATAAATGGATGCATTTTCTCATTCTTATAGCATTTGGAAATACATATTTCTTCTAGGGGTATTTGCAAATTAATACCTCTCTAATTCTTTGGTGCCAGCCAGGATCAACCTTTAAGGCACCAGAGAGGATTCTGCCACGTGCACATTAACGTGTGGACTGTGTTTTGCATTGAGTATTGTGTAGTGCATGAGGCTGAGTATTGTGGAAAGGGATGGTCTTTTAGGGGAGGCAATTAAATGCCACCCTGGAGAATGGATTCTAGCTCTACCTCTGTCGGAGAGGTCCTAGGTGATCTTGGGAAAGTGACTTACACCAAACTTGCACCTCGAACTGAGGATGTCCTTTGGTCATCTGACTTGCTTTAAATTTTTTGGGAATTCATCTTTATTACTTTCAGTATTTTTCTCAACACCAATTTAGTTACTAAAAGAACTTTCTTGAATAGCGTCACTCCTTTTATTAAAGTTGAGCTGATTACCATACCATATTTAAGATTGTATTACACGCTTTGTTTTGACAGTACAAATAAGCAAAATTATCTGCTTCTGTGGTATTCAGAGTGAAATAAGAAATGTAAATTATGGCTGCGGAAGCTTA
Source organism: Carettochelys insculpta (assembly GCF_033958435.1). Lineage (NCBI taxonomy): Eukaryota > Metazoa > Chordata > Testudines > Carettochelyidae > Carettochelys > Carettochelys insculpta. The sequence continues at coordinate 88,430,249 of NC_134137.1, read as the reverse complement.
GAGTACACACGTTTCTGATATACTCAGAATGAAGTTTAGGAGGTTAATGAAACTGCTTGACTGCCCCCACTCTGTCTGCTCAAGGATAGCTCAAAAATCTATTCATTTCAAGGCAAAGTTTCACTCTTTTGCAGATCCCATCCAGCACATCAGTTATAATATAGAGATGCATTGGATTTGTTTTATTAGTTAATGTGTACCTACTGGTGGGAAGAATGTGTTTGTTATATTTTTTAATAAAAAAATCATGTTTTACCCATTAATGAAAAGAGAGTACCACTGGATTTGTTAATGTGTACCTTACATATGACATTGATTAAATATCTTTATAAATTAGTATTATTTTCAGTTTTTAAAATGTTAATAACGAAACAGCTGTTTTACTTTAATCTGTGCAAGGGACACAGTTTTGAAGAGTATTTATAATTATGGTTTCATATATTAGTTTCATATATGTGCTTCCTCTGTCTATGACCTACAGCTGTGCTGAGCAGAGAGGGATACCCATGAGTGAGGGGCCTGCTCTATCCTGGATTCTCGACATAACTTGCCCTTTGCCCAAGCTGCAAGGGGCAGGCTTGGACAATTGTCCCTAAAACTGAACTTGTACTGTAATGCAAATATTGAACTCCAGTCTCTACAAAACCCATATGTCTGTGCCGTTCACAGGGTTTACTCTTTAAATTCATGTTACATTTTATAGTGAAAGTATGAGTTTGGAGTTGAGCGTGCAGTATAGTGGGAGTTACAGAAATGTTTTGTAGCATTATATGTTACTGTCTGGGAGGTGGCAGTGCCTTTGTGAATCAAGAGGAGGAATCTGTGATTGAAAATAGTTAATGTTAGGGATGAGTGACAAGTACTGCAGTATCATCTGTAACACGGTCATCTGATATTAGCTGCTGCAGCCTAAATTTTTCTCCCTTCCCTCTAGTAAGTATTGCTATTATATGTTCCCTTTTTCTTACTGTTAAGATGGAATGTTAGCTCTGTTCCTCCCATGTTCCCGAAGAAAGCTCTTAGATTGGTGAGGGTTATGCGCACTTCCCCAGTTGTCATGCTTTCTAGATAATTCTTAGTTCATGTCACTAAGTTCCCAAGGGTATGAACCTGCAGAGGCACTGCACAAAGGATAGGTCTATACTTGAAATGATGTGTAGAATATGGATACCGAAACTAGCGTAAATATTGATGTAGATGGTGAGCCGCTCTGAGATGGGTAGATTAGAGTGCCTTAAATGCCTGAACCTGTGGTAGATATCATACCTAGCTTTCTGCAAGCCTAAGTACTAATTCCCATGTCTACCCTGCTGGTTTGGGGTATGTAGTCTCCTGCTGCTGGAGCCTTTCCCCTGTGTTTTCCCCTGCTGGAACCTTTCACTCCATGAGAGTTTGGACAGCATTCACTGCAGCATGGAGCTACATGTACCCTACGTGCAGCTGCAAGTTTAGATAAGGCCAAAGCTGGCATTTGCCAGTAATTATCACATTACTGAGGCTAATCATTTTTCTGTATGCTTTGAAGAAGAAATAAGTGTGGTAACTGAATGCTGTTTTTAACTGTGATCACTGTACTTACATTTCTTTATTTCTGACTTCCCTTTAAGATCCTGTAGTTGCAGTTTTGTTTCTGCTTGATACTTTAATGAGGAAAGTAGTAATATGTTGATGTGTTTTAGAAAAAAAAAAAATACAGTTATCCCTTTAACAGGGTCATCTGTCCGAAGCTTGGTCACGTGTGACAAAAAATGCTATTGCTGAAACCATCATTGCGCTGACCAAAATGGAAGATGAGTACAGATCACCAGTGCGATGCATTGCAACAACCAGGGTAAGGAGTTTGTCAGATTTACATCAGTTTGTTAAACAGCAGTATCATCTCTAATGTCACTCCCACTGGTTAACATAAGTGGGTTCATATGTACTCACAGTAGTAAATACAAGGAACAGAAATTAAAACCAGTAAATTCTGTTCTGTGTGTTATGTTAAGGATATGTCCTATGATGAGGTGCCATGTGCCTACTCTGTGAAGGGTCATGGTTGGCAGAGCTGGTAAATGTATACTATTTTGTATGTAACAGTTTCAGGGTGTTGGATACCACCATTTTGAAGTTCTAATTTATAATTAGGTAATGTACAAGCAAAATTATATATGTAACGCTAAGGTTTGTAGTTTTAATAAAGCTAAGTCACATAAACAGTAGCATAATAGTTTTAAATGAGTTTCTCCTTCATTTATTTATCTGATTTTTTTTTTTTTCTTGCAACGTACGGGCTGTGGCCACACTTGGCCAAAACTTCAAAATGGCCATGCTAATGGCCAAATCGAAGAATACTAATAAGGCGCTGAATTGAATATTCAGCGCCTCATTAGCATGGTGCTGGCCATGGCGCTTTGAAAGTGCGACTTTCAGATGCGCGTGGCTAAAGGGGGTCCTTTCAGCTGAGAGGAATAAGGGGATTTCAAAATGTGCAGGGTCCTTTTGAAAAGGAACCCCCGTGTAGCCAGCCTGCGCACATTGGAAAGTGGCACTTTTGAAGCACGACAGCTGGCAGCATGTTAATGAGGCACTGAATATTCATTTCAGCACCTCATTTGTATTCTTAAATTTGGCAATTAGCATGGCCATTTCGAAGTTTTGGCCAAGTGTGGCCACAACCACATAGAATAACTCAAGATCCCTCTAATAGCAGAGCCAAGGCTCATTGCTGGGCTCTACCAATTTAATGAACATGAAAAACATGTAATAGGCTGTTGTAAATAAGCCCTTCCCTGTGATATCTGGTGTCTCCTTGTTCATAGGAGTGCCCCATTAAAGAGGGCTTCTTAGCTCTGATTGGGCAGGAGAAGGGCAGGACTTGTCCCTCCCCTGAAAACTGCCCTGGGTGTTGGACCAAACCAGACAAGACACATGTCCAGGTGACTCCCCTGCTGCAGAACACTGTCTTGGACTGGGCAGCAGCCTAAGATTCCTGCAACTGGAAGAGGCTTGTGGAATTAGATCATCTCCCTGAGCTGCTGCAAGGCCCATCAAAGGGGACTTCCAGCTCCAAGTGGGTGGTGGAGGGACAGGACTTGTTCCTCTCCTGTGAACTGCTCTACTGATTGGAATGGGGGACCCAACCAAATCCACCTCTGGGTGCCTCCCCAGCTGCAGAACATTGGGGCTGGGCAGCAGCCTGTGGTTCCTGCAGCTGAGTATGAGGCAGAGGGTTCAGTGGTTTCTGCAGCTGTGCAAAGAGAGTGAGTAAATATTGCCTCTCCCAAGCAAGCCAGGGCTAGCTGTGAGGAGCCTCTAGCTGGGGTAGTCCCAGCAGCACAGTGAAGATCAGACCCACTTCTACCTCTTGGAATCTTGCAGTTGCAGTAAGTTCTGCAAGAGTCCAGCTCTAAAAGCAGCACATCAGTGAGGGAGACAAACTCTTGACCTCCCTACAACAGGTTTGTGGAGTCTTCTGCCCCACCAATATCCTTTTGGATTGGGACCTCACAGTATACTACCATGAAAAATTCAGGTTTAAGATAATACCGTGAAAAATACAGGTTTAAAGAGATGAAAAAATGAAATTCACCAATTGTCAAATCTTATGGGACATGAAATTGGTCATAATGGACTTTGAATTTGGTAGGATCCTAGTAATTGCTTCAAATCACAGAGCATATAATATTCCATTTTTAAGTTGTATGTGTTCCTATGGTGTGGAGGAATAACACTAATCAACTTGACATTCATGTAGTGAAAAATAAACATGTAAAGATTTATTTGTTAACTTCAGAAATATTTCTAATTGTTCAGGGCAAGTAATAATTTAAAAGTTTTCTATCACATTGATAGGAAAAAGGGGATTTCAATGTTGGCAAGGTCCTTTAAAAAGGACCCCCATATAGACGAGCTGCAGGCGAGCAAACCATGGCACTTTTAAAGTGCCTTGGCTGGCGGCATGCTAATAAGGCACTGAATATTCATTTCCGTGCCTTATTAATATTCCTCAATTTGGCCATTAGCATGGCCATTTCGAAGTTTTTTCTAATTGTAGACGTAGCCTAGTGATTGTCAAAATAAGAAGTAGGACTGAGTGAACTTGTATGTTCTGAAGTTTTGCATTGTTTTGTTTTTAAGTGCAGTTATATAACAAATAAAATCTATATTTGTAAATTGGAGTTTCACAATAGACTGCAATAAAGTACTTGTAAGAGGCAAATTGAAAAATACTCTTTCTTCTGTTTAGTGTTTTTATAAATATTTCAAATTTAAAATTTTGGGGAGTAAAAGCACTTGAAGTAGCACAGGCACTTCAAAGTGCACGTGGCTACATGGCATGCCACTATTTTGAAGTCTGACACTTAGAAGTTGCTGTGGAGGAGCATTAGCCTAATGAAGTGCTGCATATTCATCACATCACTTCATTAGTGTTCTCCCATCATCCTGATTACCATGCCCCCTTCGAAGTTTGGGGCAAGTGTAGACATAGCCTAGGTGTATTGATAAAGGTGGTTCAGTTTTTCACTGGTTGTGCTTTATCCACATTTATTTTTCTGCAGCATACTATGGTTTTCCTTCTCTGCCTCTCTCTCTGTGGCATAGTTGGTTAACTAACACATTTATAATTTTAAGCCATTGAGATTTGCATCCAAAATTCATGTGCCTGATTCTTTTTATGCAATATGGTACTATGTGGATTGACCTGAAAAAAGGCAATTGTAAAATTGTTTATTCCTCATCATGAGAGTTAGATTTAGTTTAATCTTTTGTGTCTCCTTGAAACATTTCTACAATCCAACCTGCTCTTTCAATAGCTCTGGTTAGCCCTAGCATCCCTGTGTGTGCTTGATCAGGACCATGTAGATAGACTGTCTTCTGGAAGATGGATGGGAAAAGATGGACAACAAAAACAGTTGGTAAGTTTTTTTTTCAAGTTTGTTTGTTTGTTTGTTTTAAACTTGAATTTACTTTTCAAACAAGCAGTAAAAATGACAATTATTACAATACCACATAATGTGTAGAACAAACATTCTCACATTTCCCAAAAATGTTGTTCTATCCAGATAATGTTCAGAAAATACAAGTCAAACCCAGGGGAATATCCAGTAAAAAGGAACAAACAATGTGGGACCCAATGGCTATGTCTGCACTACAAAAATAACTTCAAAGTTGCACATCTACCCACACCATACTTTGAAGTTAAACTTCGAAGCAGGACACTACTCCATTCTCAGAATGGAGTAAGGTGTTTGAAGGTAGGCTCCCTACTTCGAAGTTAACTTCAAAGTAAGAGAAAAACATGTTTAGACTCTGCTAGCTACTTCAAAGTTGCCCCTAACTTTGAAGTTAGTTCCTAGTGTAGACACACCCAATATGTAGATCAAATAGCAAAAAATGAAAAAAAAAATCTTTAATCTTTAAAAATCTTTAAATATATCTAAAATAGAAAAACTGTCAAGAGTACTGGCAGTTACATTGGCCCACCAGTGATTAAAGGGAGCAATGAAGCCTTAAATGATTTATTCATCAGTTGTCACTGGAAAGGATGTTGGTGTAGACGCCAACCCTAAAACTAGTCTCATCTGGTGGTAATAATGGGCTTGTCAACACTACCTCCCTACTTCGAAGGGAGGATGGTAAGTAGGGTGTTGGGAATTTATTAACGAAGTGCTGTGGTGCATATGCAGCACTTCTTTAAGCAAATCCCACCCCCCCGCAGTAACTTGGAAGTGGGGGAGGGGGAAATTTGCTTAATAAAGCACCGTTTGAAGTAGGGAGGTAGTGTAGACTCAGCCAATGAATTACTGGTAAACTTGACTTAATGATATTTCAGTTTACAAGCAGTTCCAAAAATTTTTGGTTTTGGACACATCTGAACCTTTTCAGTTGGCCAAACATTCTGAAAAAGCGGGCAAAAAGTACACTTCAGGTTGAACAGAACGTTTTGTTCCACATGAAACATTTTTGTTACTGGGCATTTTAAAGGGTGAGAGTGATTAAAAAAATACAGAATAATAATCTGAAGAAGTGGGTCATACCCACAAGAGCTTGTGACTTTCTGCATCTGTTAGCTTTTAAGGTGCTACAGGACTACTTGTTCTTTGTGAAGCTATAGAGTAACATGGCTGCATTTCTGAAACCAAAAAAGGGAGAAAGAGGTGGTGGTGTTCCCCTTTATTAGCCCAGTGTATTCTGTGGGTGAGTCTGTTAGTATCTTCCGTTTAAACCATTCCACTTTATAAATAAATTAAGCAGGAATTAAATTTGGATCTCCCCTTGCCCAGAATAATGCCTTAGCCAATGGGCTATAGGGAAATCTAAGATGGGTTTGTTTCTATCCTAACAAAACAAAACAGCAGTCATGTAGCGCTGTAAAGACTAACAAAATGATTTTTAGGTGGTGAGCTTTCGTGGGATAGACCCACTTATCCAGGTCTATATAATTTCCAGTCCAGACCCAGATATTTATAGCACGTAGCTCGCTCTCTCTCTCATATACACACACACACACACATATATATATATATCTCACAGAGGTCCATATATCGAGGACTGGACTGGAAATTATACCGTGAGCTACCACTTCTGTTGTTTCTGTCCTGTTAAATCTGTTCCACTTTGTATAAATACCTGACTAGTCCTTGGGTCACAGTGGGAGTGTGAATATGATCCTATAGCCAACTGATTAGGGCGCTCATAGGAGGTGGAAGTCATTGTTCCAATGACTATTTAAGTTTATTATACAAAAGGAACAGCTTTAACAAAAGAGGCTAACTGATTGTCACTTAATACAAGGTGATTACACATTTGTAAATGTTAATATGGACACTGCACAACCATTTGTTTGAGGGGAAAGGATTTATTTTTGCCTTCCAAGAACCAGATTTCAGTTGTCTGTTCTCTCCTGTTTTACCACAGTGAGAAGTTCATTGGATTACAGTACAGTCTCTGTGCTTTTTCAGTAAAGCCAGACAGCAGGGTGTGGAGAGCCAGAGCTGGAACCTAGGTAGCACCTAGGTAGTAGGGGAAGTCAGAATTGTAAGCTGTGAGCTAGGGAGATGCTCACCACTACCTTTCTGTGACTAGTATAGCAGTAAGAGAGAAGAGCTACTGACACCTGCTTAGAGTTCCCTGCTCCCTTGCATGCCTTGCTGGAAGGAGGATTTGGTTGTGTGGCAATAGAGATGGGAATGACGGATATTTTATCACAGTAGAATAAACTTTTACAGTGGAATTTAGGGATTTTTTCCCCAGCATATTTATTCTCATCCTACTGTGAAATACTTCAGTCTTGATTATGTAACTGAAGAGAATAAGCAGCATGTCACATCAGGGGAACTTTTAGGGCTCCCAAACGTCAGTTTCCATATTTCTTTTCTGTTAAATATAGCATGCATCTAAAATTTGAGTAACATGTCAGTTGACACTGCAAGACTTCAATCTCACTGAATCTGAAAAGAGATTCCCAGATATTTAATGATGAATGTGACCTAATTTTCATTAAATTAAGCAAGTTTGGATTGGAGACATTACTACTCTTTTGTTTCTTACATTTCTTCCAGGCATAACTGTTTTTAGATATCATGTCAGAGCTGACAATTTATACTCTAAAAGGATCTCAGATTAATCTTGTTTTAACTTTTTGCGGAGCCCACAGGGAGAGGGGAGTTGAGATGGTTTAATATATATGGAATTATTTCACTGTTTTTGTTTTTTAGCCAATGTGTGATAACCATGATGATGGTGAAACCCCTGCAATCATTTTATGTAATGCCTGTGGGAATTTATGTACAGACTGCGACAGATTCCTTCATCTTCATCGGCGGACGAAAACTCATCAAAGACAGGTAGAGTGAATAAACATTTCAGTACATTATTTTTTTATTTAATCACAAATCAGATTAGAATGCTGTTAGTGGTATTGAGCAATAGCTAAAAGGGATAGAAAGGTTTGTGTTTAATTTTGCATTTTAGTCTACTGATCTATATGACCTTAAAAATGTTTTTATGAATAGTACTGTAATGTCAGTCCCTAATCCCTCAGCTCTAGCTCATAATCTCCACGTTTTCTTTCCAATTTTAACATCAATTGGATTACTCTAGAAAAGTCCAAGGAATATTTAGACTTCCATAACTAAAAATTCATCCAGAAATGCCCTCTTTACTCCTGCTTTCATAAGGAGTCCATACTTATGAACACCATTAATTGTTTGATCTCTTTGGCACCTCTTCACACTGTTTTCTGCTCCTTAACCCCTTCCCCTCTCAGTTTTTTGGGCCTGACATGCTTTCATGATTGTTATTGCTCTCTCTCTCCCTCCCTTACTTCATGCTGCTTAACCTATTCCTTTTTTCCCTTTAGGCCAGTCACTCACTCAAAAGCTATTCACTATTCTTCACCACAAATTTCTCCATCCCATTCTAATGTGTGAGCACCATTTCCCTTGCTTTCATTGTCTTCCTTCAAGTGCCTTCTGATGCAAGTGAGCTTTAGTATTCATACTGCGCCCCAGATACGCTTACAATGACAGACAATGTTACATCTAAATTCATGTTTAAACACCAAATTCTTACTTTCAGATCCCTTCAGAACTACACTCTGGCTGTGTCTACATGTGCCGCTTCTTCCAGAAGAAGTCTCGCAGTAATGAGTTATCTGGAACATGCTAATGAAGCACAGATGCAAACTTTCTGCACCTCATTAGCATATCAGCACATGGTTCAGAGTCCGGAAGAAGCTCTTCTAAATTCCCAAGTACACATGCAGATGCGCGGCCTGCAGGGATTTTCCAGAAGGAATCCCTCCTTCCAGAAGCCTCCTCTTCCCCAAAATTTTGAGAAGGAAGGGTCTTCCAGAAGGAGGGTTTCCTTCCAGAAGATCCCCACAGGCCATGCATCTGCACGTGTACTTTGGAGTCCAGAAGAGCTTATTCTGGACTCCGAACCACGTGCTGATATGGTAATAAGGCATGGGAGATTTGCATCTGCACCTCATTAGCATCTTGGATAGCTCATTACCATGTCACTTCTTCAGAAGAAGCAGCATGTGTAGACCCAGCCTGTAACCTCTACATTGTGGATCTAAGGGACTTTTCATGTTCCTCCCCTCCCCCTTTCTATTTATGATGGCAGTTTCACAAATTTTTCATTAATACACGTCTGTCTTTCATGCATTCTACCATGACAGGAACAACTTCACACTCATTATCACCCCCTCCTCCTGCAAATCCCTCTCCCACATATACTACAACATTTTCAGACCTAGAATTTTGTTCCTAAACTTCTTGTTTTGGCATCAAGATAGAAGTGACATGATCTTTAGAGTCCCACTGAAGTACAATGGAAGTAGAGTTGATCATTTAAAGTTATTTACTTAACTGTGGATTTTATAACCTAATAATGGACCCCCTGGATTTGGAAATTTTCTTCCATGAACCACATGACTGGAAAACAAAATATTTTAATATCATTACCCTAAGGTTTACTTGTGTTCTAGACTGGAGACTCTTTAAGGAAGGGATTATTTAGACATATTTATTTCACTCTCACAGTCAGCTTTAATAAAAAATTTGTCATGGCCAATTGTTAGTAGGTTACAGATGGTCATGGTGAACAGGGCAAACATCAAGGAAATACTTTTATTTAACAAAAAGACAAAAGTAAAAAAAATTTGCTCTCAAAAATAATGTTCTTTGAACGTTTGCTCATGTCAATTCCATCCTAGGTGTGCATGCACCCAGGTGCATGGGTGTTGGAGATTTTTTGCTTTGGCGGTATCTGTAGAGTCTGCTGTTGTGCCCTCTTGAGCGTTGCACTCATGCATCAGCACATTAGGCACCTCTAGCCCTGTACCCTTCCAATTCCCCCTTATCACTTTTGTTTGTTAGAGCACCTTTCCATTGTCTTGGAAGAGCTAGCAGTCTTCAAGATTTAAGTCTTTGTAAATAGTTTGTTGTAAAACATGGATCCTGGGGTATTACTGCCAAGAGTAACAGTTCCAGGTGAACTGCTTAGAGAGACAGCTATTTACATCCCGTGACTGGGGGGTCCTCCACTATAAGGCACACCAAACCAGTCAGAAAGAGCATTTCTGTTCACTTAACTGGCTAACAAGAAGTCATACAAACAATTCCCTCAGAGAGAGATTCCAGTTCTCTTATGTCACCACTGTGATAGACCACAGCAGGCTACAGCAGCCTCATGAAGGGCAAATATGTGGGCAGTTGGGTTTGTGCATTTATGTTTCCTAGAGACCCAGGTTTATCAAGGATCAGCCTGGAGCAGCAGACTAAATGAGCATCTGATGCTAATTCTCTCAGGTGAACGGGGGGCAGGAGATAGGGGATGGAGGAGGAAGAAGCAAAGAGTGTAGAAGAAGAACTCCCAGGAAGAAAGGAGTTATGCAACCACCTGAGGAAGGTACCGAGGAAGCGTCTGGTGGAAGTGGCTCAAGGAGGCAGTTGCTGCACTGGGGGGACCAGGGAGTTAAGCCCCTCAGCTGCAGCTGCATAGGGTCCCTGGGCTGGAACCTGGTATATGTGGGAAGGGTCCAGGTTCCCCCCAGACCGCCCCACACCCCAGGGCAGCTGTAGGGGGCAGGAGGAGGCTGGACACACCTAAAGGGTCTCCGCCACTCATGACTGTGACATGGACTGTGCCAATGATGAGAGCCGAGGGATCTATGAGAACAGGATGCAGTGCAGGGCACCGTGAGCCTCTGAGGCAGCACCTAAACCGCCACAAAGCGCAGGACCCAAGGAGGACAATCTTGGGGCTTTATCACACCTCCCATAATACTCCTTGTACACACAAGAAGTTATTTTAAAAAAAAATCATCAAATAAAAAAGTCCTTCAAGTGCCAAAGGACCAGTCATATTCCCAAGTCAATTTATAATTTAGAATCTTACCCAAAAAGCATGTTGTTGCTGTCCTTAAGAATCTAAAGGCTTATTTATATAAGAAGAAGAAGAAGAAGAAAGGGTAAGGGTTATAACAGTTGCAAAGTTCTTGTTTCATGCACGTAGCCTGAGTAAACTGGAACTAACTGATGGCTTAAATCAAATCTGTGGAGTACATCCACGATAAAGATGGGTCATCTACTCCTTCATGTAGAGTTTCAGTTTGTTACAAAGATACTCCAGAGATGAGAAGCAAAAATGGAGTTCTCAGGGCCTTAGATGTCTTCCCCCATGTGGACGGAATCTCACTGTACTTGCTATAGAAAAGTACAGTTACAAGATGGAGTTTGTGACATGAGCAAGTCACCTGTCAGCTCTTCTTTGAGGATCCCCAGATGTGCTCCATATGTAGGTGTGTCAGCTCTGCTGCGCCAACGGGTTGAAGATTTGAGTAGCAGCGTCCCTAGGCCACCTGCCTTCACAAGCAGGCAGAGCACAGGTACAAGAAGCCTGTGACAGCTACTGCACGTGCGTGGGCAGCCAGTTACTTCAGTTCTTCTTTGATCACTGCCAGCTCCAGTCGCAAGATCTTCCTCTTGCCCTCAGCCATCTTAGAACTTAAAAAAAAAAAAAAAGGCGGTGGGGAGAACAAACTATCAGAACCTACTTATGAACCACCTACAGAAAAGCAAACAAAGAACAGGAAAAGCCGTGGATGGGCTTTTCCCCAAGTGGCTCCAGCCATTGTTACCAGCTCCACTACAAAATACAGCCAGCCTGCTCGCTCACTCATGACCGGCTTCCCAGGCTTTAAGAAGTGTGCTGCTTGTGGCCTTTCTATCCTGGCTTCGGATGGCCATTCACTTTATATACACTGTCTGGGTCAGTGCCATAATACTGAAAGCTACCCTCACTGTAAAAAGCTTTCCAAAGGGTCCTGCAGAGCAAGACAGTAACAACTCCAGGTCTGGCTAATGGAGCAGACTCTGACACCCATTGTCCACCACAGGTCTGCACAGTTCTTGAAAACAGCAGACGGACTTGCAACAAGAAAGATCTGTTCACAAAAATGGCAGTGTTTTATAGGCTGGTGTCGTTCCCAGTCACGTGATCCCATGCAAGTGGGGATCCCATATGTACTTACTTACCTACTTCACCTTCAACAAACGAATCTATCAATGAATACTATTAGGTTCCACCTAGCAGCCATATCGGCCTTCTACCCACCCATTCAAGAACATTCTGTCTTTACTCACCCTGCCGTCAAACAGTTCGTGAAGGGTTTTCACAACTCACTTCCACCAATCAAAGAACCAATACTTGCTTGGGACTGTAACTTAATCCTCACAGCCCTAAGTGGCAAACCCTTTGAACCTTTAGCCACCTGCTCCCTGCTGCATCTCTCCATAAAGGTGGCCTTCACTGTGGCAATCACCTTGGCACAGAGGGTAGGAGAATTCAGTGCCCTGATGTTGGAACCACTGTATACAGCCTCTCACAAAAGCAAGGTGGTCCTATGAACCCACCCTAAATTCCTCACGAAAGTACTTACCAGTTTTCACTGCAATGAACCAGTATACATACCCGTCTTCTTCTAGGGATACAATCATGCACACTGTCGACATCCACCAGGCCTTGGCCTTTTACCTACAGAGAACTCAGTCTTTCCGGAAAACAACCCGGCTTTTCATCTTCACAGCTGACAGGTCTTGCAATATGCCCATCTCCAAAAAGAGGCTCTCTAAATGGATCTCTGGCTGCAAAAGACTTGCTTACATTAACTTTATTAAAGAACCCCCAGCGAGCTTTTGTGCACATTCCACATGTGCAATGGCTGCTTCGACAGCCTTCCTTTGAGGTGTGTCTACTGAGGACATTTGCAGAGCAGCAACATAGGCCTCTGCTCACACATTCACACAGCATTCCTCCATACAAACCTACACTTGCTCTCAGACTGTAATCGGCTACTCTGTATTGTCATCAGCTGATACACATCATCTGAAGGACCCACTCCCAAGCAACGACACAGTTTTGTAGTCATCTAAAGGTGGAGAACCCACAGGGACCCTCAAAGAAGGATAGTTTACTCACCCTGTGCAGTAACTGGAGTTCTTCAAGGTGATGTCCCCATGGGTGCTCCACCACCTACCCTCCATCCCTCTGCTTCAGATTTCTACCTTGACTTCCAGATTAGAGAAGAATTGAGGTAACCGGCTGCCTGTGCATGTGCAGTAGCTGTCACAGGCTTCTCGTGGCTGTGCTCTATGCGCACAGGCAGCCAGCTGCAGGACACTGCTATGCAAATCTTTGCCCTGCAGGCACAGCAGAGTAGGTCTGTTCAACTTTAATAATCCCTTCATAGTAGGCTGGCCAAACATCCCGTTGGTGTGTCCCTGAAGCAAGCATCTGAAATACAAGTGCATACTCAATTCTGTTTATTTTAAATACAAATGATACAGGCAAATAGTATAAGCATAAACATCAGATTGAGTTCTCAAATGATACCTTTTTCAGCATACTTTGAATAAGGTTTGTTGCAAATACACACACAACAATGATTGCAACAGTGATCTGTATGGCCACATTTTAATTAGGTAATGTCACATTTTTTACAATGGTTAGTAAGTGGTTGTTAAGTAGTATAGTTAGAGTCCCCATGTAGACTTTGCCCCAGATGAGGCGTGCCACAGTTTCCAGGTTTTAAGCCCTGCTGAATGTAACAGGTTTATGGTTATGATTTTATCCCATGGCAGCTCAAATGCTTGAGGAAATCACAAATGTTGCATCTGTAAGAACTTTCATCCTTGAGCTCAGAAAGAGTGAGACCTCCTCATGGGGGCTCTTCTCCTTCCAGCATCTAAAACCTTATTAGTCAGACTCAACTACAGTGCACATCACACCCCCAGCAGCAAGCACCACATCATCAGTGCCTGAGAAGACATCAAAGAAGAGTGACTCTCCAGCATCAAGCAAGAAGGACAAAGGACCCGCACTGGAATCATGTGGGGACACCCCCCTTGCTGGGGTCCCCTAACCTTCTAGGTTTCCATTGACTCTGGAGAGAAGCAGGGTACACAAAAGTCAACAAAAAGTCAAAAGTCAACATGGTTTCTATAAAAGGAAATTGTCTTACTAATCTTAGAATTCTTTGAAGGGGTCAACAAACGTGGACAACGGGGATCCAGTAGATATATTGTACTTAGGTTTCTAGAAAGCCTTTTGTCAAGGTCCCTCGCCAAGGCTCTTACGTAAATTAAGTTGTCATGGGATAAGAGGGAGGATCCCTTCACGGATTGAGAACTGGTTAAAAGACAGGAAAGAAAGGGTAGTTGAATAAGTGGTAAATTTTCAGAATGGAAAGGGGTAACTGGTGGCATTCCCCAGGGTCAGTCCTAAGATCAGTCCTATTCAACTTATTCAAAAATGATCTGGAGAAAGGGATAAACCGTGAGGTGGCAAAGTTAGCAGACAATATTAAACTGCTCAGGATAGTTAAGAGCAAAGCAGACTGAAGAATTTCAAAAGGCTCTCAAAAAACTGAGTGACTGGGCAACAAAATGGTGAATGACATTTAATGTGGATAAATGTAAAGTAATGCACATTGGAAAAAAATAACCCCGACTGTACATACAATATGATGGGGGCTAATTTAGCTACAACTAATCAGGAGAGAGATATTGGAGTCATCGTGGATAGTTCTCTGAAAACATCCACACACTGTGCAGCACCAGTCAAAAAAGTAAACAGGATGTTAGGAATCATTAGAAAAAAGGGATCGAGAATAAGACAGAGAATATGTTATTGCCCTTATATAATACCATGGTATGCCCATATCTTCAGTACTGTGTGCAGATGTGATCACCTCTTTTCAAAAGAGATGTATTGGCATTAGAAAAGGGCAACTAAAATGATTAGGGGGTTGGAATGGGTCCCATATGAAGAGAGATTAAAGAGACTAGGACTTTTCAGCTTAGAAAAGAGGAGACTAAGGCAGGCATATGATAGAGGTATATAAAATCATGAGTAATATGAAGAAAGTCAACAAGGAAAAATGATTTACTTGTTCCCATAATATAAGAACTAGAGAATACCAAATTAAGATAATGGGCAGGAGGTTTAAAACAAATAAAAGGAAATTCTTCTTCATACAACACACAGTCAAAATGGGGAGCTCCTTACCTGTGAAGGCTAGAACTATGAGGGGGTTTAAAATACAGCTAGATAAATTCATGAAGGTTAGGTCCATTAATGGCTATTCACCAGGATGGATAAAGCATGGTGTCCTTTGCCTATGTTTGTCAGAAGCTGGAGATGGATGGCAAAAGAGAGATTGTAACGTTCAGTTCACTCTCTCTGGGTACCTGGTATTGGCCACTGGTGGCAGACAGGATACTGGGCTAGATGGACCTTTGGGCTGACCCAGTATAGATGTTGTTCTGTTCTTAACAAAATGTATGTCACTAGTGGCCACTTACCTCAGGTGTCAAGGGATTCAGGTCTTACCTGTACTCATTAGGTTATCAAGGGCAGATCTGAAGCATGAGCATGGCACTTTGGAGGGCAACACAGGTGACTATGGATATCAGTTGGGCAAACAAAGTCTCTAGCAGCTGTACACATGGGTGTATGGACATGAACAACGCAGGTTGAAGAAATGGTTACAAAAGTTAGGTAACTTTCTTTTGCAAAGAACAACAGTGTGTATTTTGTGGTAGTGAGAGATTTTGTATATGTGCGCAGGAAGGCTTTCCCATTTTCATTACAATAGCTTATGTAAAATGAATTCAAGCATGGCCTTCCTACTTAGGAAAGATGAAAAACCAGATGACTGCATATAGGCCTTGTGGGATCTTGCCATCTAATTGTAGTTTACCTCAGAAGTGTTTAGTGATTGACGTTATAAGGAACCTTAAGACAAAACAGTTTTCATCTTATTCATTGTCATACTAGAGCCTGTCTTTCCCAAGTTGATTTTTAAAGTGTAAACAGTTTTACTTTACACAGAGGATTGTAATTTATGGCTTCCTGAAGTTGTGTTCACTAAGAGTCTTCACGTCATTCTGGTTCTTCACGTAGCTGTATTGCTTTTCAATGTTTGTTTTCTTTGACTCTTCTGCCAATCCAAGTTTTGATTTTGTAGCTTTTAACCTTCAATGTGTGTTCCAAATCAGATCAGCTCATTCCTACGTGCACAAACATTATAGAATATATAGAAGTCATTTTTTAAGACTTGGAATACAGGCTCCATAATACCTAGGAGAATTATGACAACAATGTATATTTATAGCTGATACCAAAACTAAAGTTTCTTATACTTGCTTAATGACTCAGTTATTGTAAAAACACTGTTTAATACCGAAATAATTAAATTAATAGGTATTCAAAGAAGAGGAAGAAGCTATCAAAGTTGATCTTCATGAAGGCTGTGGTAGGACCAAACTTTTTTGGCTCATGGCACTAGCAGATTCTAAAACTATGAAGGCTATGGTGGAATTTAGAGAACAAACGGGTAAAAATCAGATATCTCTTGTTCTTTACTCTTTTTAGCTTTTCCAAAACATCATTTTCTGGAAATGTGACTCTCTTAACCTTTCATTAATACTTTTAGCTTTAGTATTTAAAAGAAAATAAAAGAACACACTGAATCCTGACAAAATATATCTTGCTTTAATGGTAGCATGATGGCTGTGCGTTGCAACATAATGTATATGCTTGAATTTAGAAACACTGTAAACCCTTTAGGGCAGTTACTATGTTTTTGCTTTGTTTATATACAGCATAGGATGACCCTCCATCCTGTTTTGGATGGGACAGCCCCATATTTTGGGTGCCAGGAAGGAGTCCCGATGTATTTTTAAAAAGGGGATAATTACCCTGTATTTGGCCCCCTGCTGGTGCACAGGCACAGCTGCTGACCAGAGAGCCCGTACCCATGTGCTCTCCTGCCAACATCAGAGGAAGCCAGCAAGGGGCCCTGTAAAATTAAGGGTAGGTTGGGGTCTGCAGGGCAGCTGCTGCCCACTTCCCCGCTGCCACCTGCTTCTCGGGGAAGCTGGGAGGGCACCGGTGGCTGCTGCCTCCTTCCTGGCTCCCCAAGGCTCCGGGCAGCCAGGAGCAACACCAGCGACTGCAGCCCACTTCCCAGCTCCCCGAGGACTGGTAGAGTTGGGAGGAGGACACCCCACTCCCAATCTCCCTGTGCCGTATTTGGGATACAGAGATATGGTCGCCCTAATACAGAACCTGACACAATGCTGTCAAGATTACGCTCCTAGGTGCTCAGTAAAGAAAATAATTCTAATAATTGGATATATAGCTCTTTGAAGTGCTATAAGTTTTCAAATGTGGCATTCTTGGGTTGATATTATTACTCGTTAGCCAGTCGTGCAACTTCCACTTTCATAAAGGAAGTACTACAAATGGAGATCAATAGCTCATAAATAAGTGTTACCTATACTTACATTTGAATGATTTATAAAATGCTTTTATTATCTTTTGAGGGAGATGTGTAAAATGTATACAAAAGAAACTTATCTACTATGGACCGACTTGAAAATGGGTAATTAGAAAAAAATGTGTAAATTAAAGTTTCAGTATCCTTGGACAATGTTGATGCTATCTTTTTCCAGAAGCAAACTTTTTCCACTGCCTTAAAATATAAACAGTTTTAAAGTGCTCGTAGATTAAAGACCACAACAATGTTTAGCTATGAGCATAGTGTCCAGCCTGGCATTTGGATAGTCATTGCATTCCAAGTATTGTGTTACATTTGCAGAATATTTGGCTGGTAAAAATGCAGCCATGCCCTTAATTACAATCATTTTCACAGTGAGCAGAAAGTTCAGAAATGTTTGCTTTGGTGCAGCACGCATAATAATATGGGAAGCCGGCAGGGAGCCTGTCTACTTCCATCTTCTCTTATTGCCACAGAGAAAGATGCTCTATTATCTTAGTCTTGAGTGATGTACTGAACAGCCCAATTTGAACTTCAATAACGTGAGGTTGGAGAGTGTCGTAAGACTCAGATGTACTTTATCTTAAATTACATTTAGTAAAACAAAGAAAAGAATTATCATATACTTCACTCATGGTTTTTGTTTTGTTTTTTCCATTTCCCCATTCCCTCCTCAAGGAATGCTATTCCTTTCATTGTGGTTAGTGGTCTGTAAAGATTACATTGATTATGTTGCTTGTAAAATGTAGTTCCCTATACACTTGTTTAAACTTCGAGAATGCAAACATTTATAAATTAGGCAGGACTTGGAAGATTTCCTGCTCTTTTTCATGTAATTGACATGGCAGATACTTGACAAACTCCACTTTTGAAGGGGAAATATCTTGATACGACATGTTGTAAGAATGTGAAACATCTATTAATGCAAAAAATAAAACTAGGCAAATTAAAATAAAATAAGGTAAATTAAACTGACTAATTTTTTGTAATCAAGATAGTTTTAGCTAGGTATGAGATCAAGTAAATAATTTGTTCAGCATGCATTAACTTTTAAAGCCTTCCTTTAAGGCTGTAATTTGCCTTAAAATTAGGCGAATAAATAAGGTCTTCAAGACAATTAACCATGTTTTTTACATGTACATAGTAAGGTGGTTGGTACACTTCTAGGCGTTTATCACGATAATGAATTTCTTTAAGCTTTTTTTGGAAACAATTTGCCATATTTTCATATCCTTTTGTTGCATGTAGTGGTCTTTAGAGATGTGATTCTGTGGTTACTTGTGAACATTCCATGATCACAGAGTTCTCCTAGCCCATGAGTGAGGCAGTTTAATAATTACATTTTCCAGCTAATTTCATATGATAGTTAAGTTTGCTATTAATATGTTGGTTGATAATTACTTCACTTTGATAAATTCTGATTTTTATTTTTTTGTTTTGTTTTGTGGGCCTAGGCAAACCAACCACCAGCAGCTCTGAAGCGTGTCGTTTCTGCGGCTGTAGAAGTGGAACAGAGTTATCAGCCGTAGGCAGTGTCTGTTCTGATGCAGATTGCCAGGTACATAAAAAACCCAGCTTTATCTCATGAAGGCAAAATAATTAGAAAATTGAGTTTTCAATGAGGAATACAAGATGAAACTCAAAGGTCCTGTCTTCCAAAATAATTTTGAATTGTGAGTAATAGTGTCACAGATAGTCCCACTGAAACCAATGAGACCCTTCACATGAATAAGAATTAGTTATGTGAGCACTGGTTCAGAGGGTTGGGCACCAAGTTCCTAAATGTTTAGTTAATTGATGAACGGTATGCATCCACTCTTAAATGGAGTATTGGGTAACTTGTTTACCTCCATAATTTCTCTGGATCATCTATAGTTATGTCTAGCTGTATTTTCATTATTCATAAGAGAAATCTCAATCTCAGTGCTGAGGTCCAGTATAAACTGAAATCTAGTGTACATAAAAATGTAATAAAATTAGTTTGGGGTACCACATTTGCCCTGTGTGTGTGCGCCCATTTGTATGGTCGTCTTCTGTACTCATTTTTATTTTTCAAATGTTTCTTCTCTCCTCTGTTATTGTGAGTGGGAAAATGACTGATTACACAGGGCAAACACTGAATCTTACTGTATAAGAAGTGCACAAAATATGCACACAGGAAAAACAGAGAATATAATTTATGGTTCTGTAAGGTGTTTAATCAAAAATATTTTCCTTTAAATAAAATTTCATTAAGACTTGTGCTATTCAGGTGTCACATAGCAAAAGCAATTTTTATTTTATTTTATTTTATTGATCAGTTTTAATTCAAAGTCCTAGAACGGAAGAAATATTCATAACTGTACTGATGTCTGCTCTCTAATCTGAGCTTTTCTTGCAGAAAGTAAGGCTTCTTCAAAAAACAAAAGAATATATTACAGTGTACAAAATGATTCTTTGGAAAAATATTAATTTAAAAAAATCCATTCTAATAGGAGTATGCTAAGATAGCTTGTAGCAAGACTCATCCTTGTGGGCATCCATGTGGAGGTGTTAAAAATGAAGAGCACTGTTTGCCCTGCCTACATGGTTGTGATAAGAACGCCACAACTCTGAAACAAGATGCTGATGACATGTGCATGATTTGTTTTACTGAAGCACTTTCAGCAGCACCAGCTATCCAGGTTTGTCTTTGTTGTTTAAGAAATGAATTTTATACAACATAGTTAATTTTTAATTAAAAATTAATTAAATTAATTAAACCCTATGTCTTGTCCTATTTGCAAAGTAAGGATGATATGTTTTATATATGCCTGTGCTTTCTTTAACCTTAATGGATGATGAACATTAGATATTGCTCATTCTCATTCCCACAGACTTAGTATACAGTAACCAGGTTGTAAACATACAATATACTAGTTTGTCACACACTAAGTAGCTCTGTGGACCCTACTGCTAGACCTTCTATAGCGTACATTGTTAATTTTTTAACAATGTACAATGTAATTTGAAGGGATACATTTTAAAAAGTTTCAAACAGTATGTAACATCAGTATGCAGAGAATCGGATTTTGTATCAAGAACTATTCTCTATACTGGATGAGAATGCAAGTAGGGTCATTTTAGTATGTACAGTTCTCCTATTTTGCGAATTGTGTTTGTATCTGAAAATCCATCTCATTTAGAAGTATTTTAAACATTTTAAATCACCCTTTTCTTTCTTATGTACCAGTCTATACATGCAAGAAACAGAACATATTAAAATTATTCATGTTTTTACACAAGCAATTTGCAGCATATTCCAAAAAAGGGAATATGCATAGCTTTTTCAGGGGGAATACATTGCATGTCTGAAGAATATACTGTAGCTCGCATGCTGACAGGGTCACTTTTGATGATTTCATATGTCCAGTAGTTGGTGTTATGCAAAAGTTTCCTTTTTAAACTAATTTAATGATTATTAATATTCTCTCTCTTCATGAGTGGAAAAGCTTCTAAAATGTTTAGATGTGTAATTAATAAATGAATCTTCAGTTTGACTCAGATATAACAGTGTCTCATTATAGTAGCTATTGCAACCTTTGAATTTACAGTGCGGTAGGTTACTCATACATCTTCCTTTTTTCTTAAAGCTGGAGTGCAGTCATGTATTCCACTTGCAGTGCTGTCGTCGAGTACTAGAAAACAGATGGCTTGGACCCAGGATAACTTTTGGGTTTATGTCTTGTCCTATTTGCAAAGTAAGGATGATATGTTTTATATATGCTTGTGCTTTCTTTAATCTTAATGTATGATGAACATTAGATATTGCTTGTTCTCATTCCCGGAGACTTAGTATACAGTAACCAGGTTGTAAACATACAATATACTAGTTTGTCACACACTAAGTAGCTCTGTAGACCGTACTGCTAGAACTTCTATAGTGTGCTTTGACATACTTCCATTTCAAACAGCTGCACATCAAAGCACACTGAAATTTAGTACGCAGCGGCAGGGCCCAGAGGACCAGTTTTAGAGTACAGCAGCCAAATAAGCTGTACGATCACACCCTAACTAGCCATGCACTAAGAACCTGTGTAGCCAAGCCCTGAGTTCTTCCTTGAGTGCTTGTCTCTATATGTACTGCCCTTGAGAGTCCACATTTGCCAAGAAGCAGAGGTTTTGCCCTAGCAGAGTCTGCATGTTATGTATGGTATCAAAGGAATCTATAGGGCATATTGGCCCCCACCAGTTCAGTTCACGCTTACTGTTGATGGTCTAGGACACGGCTTCAATATTTATTCTGACTTCTTCAGCTTTTCTCTATAAAGAGTTGAAATATCATATAGTTTTTAATTGCTTGGTTCCTTTATCCTTGCAGCCCTCCATCTTGGGTAGGCAGAGATTTCTCAGTTTTCCACCTTTCCAATCCCAGGTCTCCACAATAGTCTCACAGCCTTTAAAAACTGTATCGAGTGCCATGAACCCTTATAGGTCACAGAGTACCAGAACACTCATGTGTATTGCCTGGGGGAAACTCCTGTCCTTACAGGTGCAGCACAGAGTAGTCCGTAAACTCAGGAACAGCCTGTGACTGGCAATACCTTTTCTATTTAAGTCTGTAGAAGCTAACGTTAGCGAGCTCCTCTTCCTCTGTCCTTGTCAGTTCCAAGACCACTATCAATCCTTTGGCTATAAGAGACTCAATACAGCTGAGTTAGAGCAAGGGGGACATAAATCCTCCTCATAAGGACAAGAGGGAAGGATCTCAGTCCAAGTTCTTTAAAAGAGGCATAAGCCCCCCATCTTATACCAACCATGAGAGATCTTGTGTTCTGTAGTGGGACTGTGCAGTGTCAGGAAGAACTAGATTGGTACTTCTTTGCAGGGCAAGACTGAACCACAATTTGTTGCTCTTCCATCCCAGCCTTTGAGGGGAGGTTGAGCCAGGCTGATGCCAGGACTAGTAATAAATAAAGGCAGCTCATTGTCATCTCCCATACTGAGGCCACTCTCTGCAGATTTGCATTCTAAATCTTCAGAGTTGGAAGAGAGCAGTGGGAGACACCCATTCTTGTACTCTGCTTCAAGGGATTCCTTGAGAGGATTGAGCCCAGATAGAATTTCAGGAGTCTCCAGGGTTTCACATTACTCCCATATGAGAGAACATGTATGTACTTAGCAGCACCACAGAGTTCTGCACTGAAGGGATATGAGTGGTAATATTGAGGCCCACATGGTCTACAAGACTACCACTTAACGTACCACCAGTGTTGTGGAGTAGAGAAGTCAAGGAGATACAGGGTGCTGGAAAAGACAAAGATCATACTCTGCTTCCTCAAGATGTGCAACAACTGCAGCATGAGAAATAGGAGGGAACAGAAGGATACCTCCTTTTTTTCCAGACGAGGCAGTGGTTGCAGTTTCCCCACCATGCTCTGCTAATCCTGAGGCATTCCAGGATTTACTTAAGAGGGTGGAAAAGGTCCAGAAGGCCTGGCACAGTCAGAACTGGGTAGAATTGGGTTTCCAATTAACAAAGACATCCTCAAACCTACCAAGAAACTTTGGCCTCAAGTTCCACCGGCATTGAAACTGGCTGAAAAAGAAGTTTTTCATACTCGCAAAAGGGACAGATGATCTGTTCTGTCATCCTTCCCCCAACTTCTTGGATGTTTCAGTAGTCATTGAGTGTAGCTGACAAAGTTTAGAGTCTAATCAGGATAACAGAGGCCAACTTCAGGTCCTGATTGACAAAGGAAAGCTGATAACTAGACTGGACTCCAGACAGCATTAGATGTGTTTCATATTGCAGCAAGGTCTGTGGGAACAGTAGCAATAATGAGGCATTCATTGTGGTTCTCCTCTTAGGGACTCTTAAGGTATAAACTGTGGAAGATATGTCATTCAAGTGCAATGAACTGTTCAGTACTAAAACAGTTGTCTTTCCACTCATTGAAAGACTTCCAACCCATACATCGATCATCTAAAATTTAAAAAAAATCTACGAGACCAATCCCACCTGCTTTTGATCACCATTGATAGTATGGACAGCCATGCAAATATCAAAGGACTTACTGGAAGGCTGCCAGGGACAACTGTCCTTCACCTTCAAATTGGTGGTGTTATGGGACCTTTGAGAGCCGTGCACTCATTAACTGGATCTCGACCAGATCTCTGGTCTTTCTCCTCCCTCTGGAGACAGACTTTCCCACTACATATTTATCCAGACAGAAATTATGACCAATATATCTGTAAAGGTCATATCTTTACGGTATATCATCCAGTTTTCTTCGTTCCTTAACTGTTCTCCAGTCCTGATTTCAGGGATCCCTACCTTGAGGGGAGTCTTCTGCAGGAGGTAGAGTCATTCTTCAGACTACAGGTGACAGAGTTAGTACCTCTAACAACAAGGGGGCAAGTGGTTCAGTTTGAGGCACTTCCTTATCCTCAAGATGATAGGAATATGGAGACTCATTCTGAATCTCAGGAAACTTGTCAAGTTTAACTGTTGTCTGAATGTTGATCCAGGAAAAAGGTTCCTGGCCCTCAGCCTCAAAGGTAACTGTTTCATATGGCTATTTATCTGTCACAAAAGAGAGTCCTGAGATTCATGGCTGGTTAGCAACAGTGCCAATATAGCAGTCTCCCATTGAGACTTCAGCAGCTCCAAGAGTGTTTACCAAGGTCATGTTGTCAGTGCTCACTTTCACTCTTAAGGAAGATGGTATATCCATGCTTAGATAATTCACTCTTAAAGGAAAGATCATATTGGGAAACACAGATGCAACTGCAGTCCATGTCGTCCTGTTGAGAAGCTAGCGCTTATTATGAAGCTTGAGAAGTTCACCCTGGAACCCCCTCAGGCAACAGAGTTTATCAGGGCAAGGATGGACATGCTGATGCCTGGGACATACTTACCAGACAGTCACTTCCTCTCTCCACCATCATATAGCAAATATAGATGAGCCCCAGAACCTACTTATGGGCCTCCCTTGTGGCACTGTTTGGTTATATGGTTACTAGTACTTGGGTGAACCTGTTTGGAAGGCTTCATCTCAGATGTCTGCACACTTTGTTACAGATAGTGTATGCCTCAGGAGAGCAGTCTAGATTTTTACTTACGGTTCATTGAAGGTTTTTAGTGTGGGGGTGTCACTTAGTTCCTAAACCCCAGTAACACACATCCTTTAAGCACACAGAGTGAAGGATTGCTAAGGGGGCATGCTTTTCTCAAGAATCGATGCTCTCATCTGTGTGTTTGAACTGAGAGCAGGCAGGCTGTCCTGTGAACAATTCCTGTCACTCCAGGTGTTATCAGACAACGCGTGCTGCTGTTCTATTGCAGAAGCAAGCAGAAAGGAGAACGCGCCTCAGTTTTGTGTGAAAGCTTTCCAATAGACTTACAGGTACATACTGAACATTGTTCTTCTTGAAGGAAGTGTGAAACCACACATGATGAGAGTTGGAGCAGCACAGGTAGCTTCTCTTAGAGATGTCCCACTTCTGACATCCGCAGAGCAGCGGTTTAGAGCTCTGTATGCACTTTGTTTGGAGACACTGCACAGAACAATCATTTGCCTCTGATGCCTCTTTGAGTGGAGCTTTTTTGCATCATTGTTTCATAGGACTCCAAATTCACACTTCCTCATAGATATATTGCTTGTGAATCCTCTGAAGTGTATTACGCAGAGGGACAATGACTCGAAGAATGATCTATTACTCACTTTGTTAATTTGAGTTCTTCGGGGTGGGTTGTCCCTGTGTGCTCCTTCACATTCTACAGAAATTGTGACTTACTAAGTGAAAAAGATTACCATCATTGCTAGAAGAGGGCACATGTAGAATATAAGTACAGTAGAACCCTGAGAGAGAGAGAGAGAGACACACACACACACGAGTTGCACGTATCTCAGGTTAATGTGACTGAGTTGCAGGAAGCTGGCTTCTGGGTCCGCGCTACCCACCGCTCAGGGGAGCCAGGAAACTGACCAGCACAGTAGCACTCAGCACAGCAGAGAAAGTGAGCCAGGAGCCAGACACCAGCTCCCCACCACTCCCAGGAGTGCACTGGTCAGTTTCCCAGCTCCTGTCAGGGACAGCTGCCACTGCTGACAGGAGTAGCAGCCTGACTCTTGCTGCCCTAGTAGGAGTGGTTTCTCAGCTCCTGACAGGGGCAGCAGCCTGACTTCTTGGCTGCTCCCCTGACAGGAGCAGGGAAACTGACCAGCGCAGCAGTGCTGGTCAGTTTCCCTCACCTGTGAGCAGCAGGCAGCCCAGGGCCAAGTTCTTTGCTGCCCACCACTCACAGGAGACAAGAAAATGACCAGCGGTACTGTGCTGCTCAGTTTCCTAGCTCCCTGAGTTACGCAAAATTTGACTTACGCAGAGTTGTGCAAAAACGCAACCGCCACCTAAGTTGGGGGTCTACTGTACATTGAGTTCATTGGCTTTCATTCTCCTTACCCTCTGTCTGGTTTTCCCGTACTGGGAATTGGCAGTACAGAAGAAACTAAAATGGTGGTGATCCAGTACTCCCTTTAGCCACTCAGTGCAGAGCATGAAAATGAGGAGAGAGAGACCAGACAAACATCGCTGGTTTCCACTCTGCCTGGAATATATGCAGAACTCGAAATACCCTGCACTACGTATAGTGACAAGGGACTCACGTTACTCCTAGATGAATAACCCATCATTTTCAACACAGCTGAAAGGAAAGTTCTGTAATTGTGTGTGGCTGTGAGAGGGTCCTGTGTCTGGAAACATGTCTTCACATAAAAAGTGAAAATAATGCAGAAGTAATTGGAAGTGATCAGTTTGTAATACAGTAAACCCTTGAGATATGTGCAATCAAATTGCATGTGTCTTTGGTTAACGCAACTGCCACCCGACAGGAAATCACTCTTGGTCAGTTTCCCAGTTCCTGCAGCCTGGTTCCCGTGTCCCTCAACTTGCACAAAAATTCGAGTTATGCGGGGGTAGCAGAAACGCAACCCCCGTGTAACTTGAGGGTTTACTGTAATCCAAGATATGGATGTAATGTACCTATTGCAAAATGAGTGAAGACTTTCGGTCTCTTCACACTATGCTTCCCTCGATTTAGCTTGAGTTATGTCAAGCAGGAAGACTGAGGTGGCTCCACCATTAGCCTTTTTACTCTGTCTTTCAATACCATGGGATGGTAGTGACCAGCATGTGTACAGAGAGAGTGCTTACTTCTATGAATCTGCCAAAAGCTCCTTTATATTGTACAGAAATTGTGATTTACTAAATAAAAAAGATTACCCTCCCGGCTAGGAAAGAGGGCATGTTGAGTTTATTGGCTTTCATGAGCTCCGCTGTGCTGGACTTCTGTATTTATAGTCAAGATCGGAAATTATATAGAGGGTAATCTTCCAGAGTCATAGATCCAATATAGCATCTCCTTGTTACTGATGAAGAAGTGAAAAGGGAACATGAATAGAGAAATGGTGTATCTCTGGGATACTGTGTTACATTGATGCTCCACTGCATTTTTTAATCCCCTGTGGCTGCTACAGCCCAGTGTAATGCTGGACCAACACTCAGGCTGAAGGATCTGAGCTTCACAAATTTAAGGTAAAAGGGTATTCCTGTTTCTCATGATGGCAGAAGCTGAAAAGATTAAAGCGTCTGGTGTACCTACCTCTCCTTGAAATATATATCCTGTATTCTTCCTGAGATTGTTCAGTATCCAGCATGATACGGCCTTTTGGCACTACCATGCTCTAAATAAATAATAATATTATTATAATGAAAATATTACAATATTCCAAGTTTCTTATCCGTTGTTCTTTATTTTAGAACAAAATTAATCATACAGTATTAAAGGACTTGCTTGATCCAATCAAAGAACTCTATGAAGATGTGAGGAGGAAAGCTCTAATGAGGTTGGAGTATGAAGGGTTGCACAAGAGTGAGGCCATCACAACTCCTGGCGTTAGATTTTATAATGACCCAGCTAGCTATGCTATGAACAGATACGCTTATTATGTTTGCTACAAATGCAGAAAGGTATGAACAATAGCATTTTCTCTGATGAAACTGATGTAATGTTGTTAAAAATTCCCCTTTCCAGATTCTGACAACTGGAAAAGCTGCACTGCATTGTTAAATACATAAAAAAATAGAGACAAAGACACCACTCTTGCCCTGTGAAACCTACATTAGAGAGAGAGTGGTTCAGAAATCTAATATGATGATGCCATCTCTAAAGATTGTGGACACCCTATTTAGTTAGAAAACCCCAATTGCCATCCATCCCATTCAGTTATGTTCCCATCTCCCACAATTAATCAATGCTCACTCCTCTATTGCACCTCTCATTTAGTTTTTGGTTTTGACTCCCATCCCACTTAAGGTATTTTCTTCTTCTGCCTCTCCTCTCTTCTCCATTATATTTCCTGCTCCCTTTACATGCTAGGGTTTTTTTCCCACGATGCTGTACCACCTTATATTTCATTCTGTACTCTGTCCCACAACGTGCATTCCCTTGGTAATATTCTGTTGCCTCTACTCCAGTATACTAATATTCCCTCCCACAACATTTGTAATTTAGTTAATGTCAGGCCAAGGATACCTGCAGTTTTATTTAAATCTTAACCCTCTCTCATTAAAACACCTAACATTTAATACATGACAACACCCTTTAGAAGTCTCTTCTGCCTGGTCTGCAGGGTTGGGAGGTATGTTCCAGAAGGTTTTTCCTTCCTGGATAGTGGCCTGGAGAATCCTTACCTCTTTCCAGACTTTGGGGCAGGGGGAGTGTCTGAAGCTACTTGTGTATGAGGAAATGCTTCAGAGTTGACAGCCCTGCTTGGAGTGCATGTTATGGTTGCCTGATACACCTTTGTACCCTAAAATCAAGAACAGTGGCAAAATGCCTTCCCCACTAGGACCTGGTAGGAGCCTGAGCATGGGAAGCAAGGAGCAGCTCATTCCCTTCTCCTCACTTTTGCTGTCTCTGCCCATCCTGCTGCTCTCCACCCAATTTGAGAGCAGTTTCTCTGCTGCCTTGCCTGTTCTAGGACTTGGCTCTAAGGCCCAAGGCACTTCAAGCTAGCTCCACAGCCTGTTCAGGCAGGAGTTTCTCCTCCCCGGGATCTGAGTACTGTGCTGGCACATGGGAAATAGAGGGCAGGGAGAAGCTTTCATTCAGCTATAGCATTAACTCAGAAGCACCCAGCACTCAGAGAATGGCTAAAAGCTTGTCCCATGAGCTGAATTCTGCAGTCTTTTGCACATAAAGATATGTGTATGGGATACACTAGATTGCTGAACAGTATGGACCGTCTTGAGGGTTATGGGATAGGGGAGGGGGGCAATAGGCTGAGAACCCTAATGCCTTAGTGAATGCCAAATCCTTGAGTATTTTGAACCTAATACAGAGAATGTACTAACAGCCTAGATTATCTTCCCCGTGCATATCAATTTGATAACAGGAGTATATACTGTTTGTCCCCAGTCTCTTCAGTTTTAATCTTCAGTTGTTTGTGTGTGACATTTAGGCATACTTTGGTGGGGAAGCTCGTTGTGATGCTGAGGCTGGACAAGGAGATGATTATGATCCAAGAGAGCTTATTTGCGGTGCATGCTCTGATGTTTCAAGGGCACAGGTAAGCAGACAAGTTTTGCACTTGTTTCCTTTTCAAGATTTTTTTAAATAGTTATCTGGACTATAGAGCAATTAGATTTATTTGTAATAAAATATGTATTTAATTTTAACAGATGTTTCAGATATGTAAATATATTGTTTAAATTGTTTGTTTGGTTACTAATGTTAACCGCACTTGGTTTTCTTTCTTTGCAGATGTGTCCTAAACATGGTACAGATTTCTTAGAATACAAATGTCGGTACTGCTGCTCAGTAGCTGTGTTTTTCTGCTTTGGGACAACCCATTTTTGCAATGCTTGCCATGATGATTTCCAAAGAATGACAAGCATCCCTAAAGAAGAACTTCCACATTGTCCTGCAGGTAATGTTCTTATAAAAAAAGTTTTAAACAACCTAAATTACCAGTAAGTATTTAGCCAGCCAGTTAGTCTTTTACAATTGATCAAGCTAATTTTTTAGAAAGATAGCAAAATTAATCACATAATTCAGCATTTTAGATAATCTTCATAGGCTGAATTATTTTGTGCTGTGATTCATTGCTTTCTGGAAATAGTCTTTTCTAAAATGGGTGTTGTATTATCACAGTACATCAGTGGATCTTTAAAATGTCTTGATCAAATTGCCTTCACACACAACTAGAGTACCATACCATACCACATGGATCAAAAAGATGAAACTTCCTAACATGAAATAATGCACCCAGACCTGAGTACTTACCCTGAAAATACAAAGGGGAGCACTTTGTTTTTGCCATCATCTTGTGCCACTGGATCTGATGGTCTTACCAGAATTGTAAATTTTATTGTTTCTTGTGCTCTCTATAGCTTTTCACATAGGCTATGTCTACACTAGAGGCATCTGTCTACAGAAGTTACTGTTGGAAGAGATGTTCCACCAAAACTTCCATCAATAGATCGCATCTACATATAAACATGGATCGATCTTTTGATCCACTCTGTTGATACAAGGGCACCCAGATCATCTACACAGCTCTTTTGTCGATGGTTTCTGTCAACAAAATGCATTTTGTGTGTAGATGCTCTGCAAGTTTTGTCAGCAAAACCCCAGTTGTGTGTACAAAACCCTCTAGTATAGACAGCCATATTGTTTAGTGCAATGTTAGAAGGTTTCTGAGAGGATTTGAGCAAATAAAGGCAGTATATATTTTTACTGTATTTCTTAACACTTCACTTATACACCAGGGAAGTAACTGTTGGCCTAACTCCTAAATTGTTCTTCAGGTGGAATTACATTTAACAATTACATATTATTCATATGTAAAGGTTTCTGTTTCACATTGTGCTGAAACCTACTTGACCCTATTAAAGATCTGTTTTACGAAATTTTAATTTTCTTTCATTTTGACTGTAAATTTTGAAAAAATAATTTGGTTTACTGTGAGTAGATAGCAGTGTGTTTTATTTTTACTTCAATTTTGTGTTTAAACCTTGAACTGAACTTGTAAGTCTTGTACAAGCCACTACTTCTGGCCCATTTTGTTAGGCTTTGTCAAACTGGTTACAATTGCTCTTTACCCTGTAAAGGTTCTAACTTTTAAATGCTTGATAGAAGCTGGTCATGTGAAAATAGTCCATTATTACTTTTTCCTATACTGTCTGTATTTTTCACAATCTATTTGTGTCCTTGAATTCATTCAAACTGATTTTTCTGTTTAATACTGTATTTTTCAACATGTTCTTAGTTTTATTTACATAAGATTTGGACACTTTGATAATGATTTTCTCTGTTTACACTGATTGCAGGTCCCAAAGGCAAACAACTTGAAGGAACAGAGTGTCCACTTCATGTTGTCCATCCACCAACGGGTGAAGAATTTGCTCTGGGATGTGGGGTTTGCAGAAATGCTCACACTTTTTAGACTATAATTTTTTTACCAGAGCAAACCAGTTCTCCTCATCCCACAAGTGTCCTAAACAGAGTTTAGTCCAGTCAGGATGGGGATGGGACCATTTCATAACCCAGGTAAAAGGAACAATTTACAGTGCAAGAAGGATGCCAAATACCATGTACCATGCTGTGAGAAATTGACATTTTTGAATAAAGACATCAAAAATTGTGAGGTGTTTGCATGTGGCCATTTCAGTCATCGGCTATGAAGCATTGGACATTTACAAATAAATAATTGCTATTAAAGGATCTCTGTGTCAGTGGGCTATGAATGATGCTGGTTTTCAAACAAAGAAAGAAACAAGTGATTATTGTATACTGACTTTTTGTAATCCTGTACAATTGTAACTGCATCACAGGTGGGGGTGAAAAAGAGAAATATTCTCGTTTCTTTCCTAGACTGTTACAAAAAATTGTGTTAGGAAGGCATAAATGTAACAAGTATCACGCTGTATATAAAGAATATCAATGTTTGTCCTGTATAAGAATTACTAAATTACAACAGCAGTTTCATTTAAACTTCTGGGTTATGTTTGAGCCTGAAATTTTAATGAAGTGCAATACTGAGTGTGCCTCATATCTTGCAGCTGTAAACATAATGGAATGTACATGTCAATAAAACCACTGTACATTTTTATACAGTGAAAGTCTAATGAATGTGTAAGATTTTTATTTGAGTAAAAAACAAAAATCATTTTATTTCTCAAATAGAATGTATTCTTTAAAAAAAAAAAATCAAAACCAGCTGGTAAAATGTTGTTACATACAGTAGTATTTTTGGATAGGAAAAAATTTGCTTGAACATTCTTTATGAAAAGTTAGATAATCTTACTAGACATCACACAAAGTATTTGCATTTGAATTGATGTACAGATTTATAAGGAGTTCCTGAAGGCTTCACACTAATATCCTGGAGGGATCATTTTTAATGGGCTTTGTGTTTATTTTTTAATTAGAAGTGTGCAGAGACCCTTTTCTAATATGTATGAACTCATACCATGAATCCAAAAAAGGTTGGCCCATGTTGTCCACTGGGGTTGTACATGTATCCTCGCATCTTCCTTACTTATGGGCAGATATGGGAAAGCAGCACCAACCGCACCTGTTCCTTCTTAGTGCCTGTAGAAGTGAGTCCTAACAACAGTGTCCACAGCAACTTACTTTTAAAATGTTAGCTCTCAGAAAATTAATAATTCTCACAGTAATTAGTTCTTGGGGGTGGTTGTCCTTGTGGCAGTTTTTAGATAGATTTTGGACTTGCCATCAGATTTGTTAGTGCAAAGACCACTTTCAACTCTATGGCAGAGTTTAAAATGTTTAGGGTTAAAACTGTGCCTGTGTGACACTGTGCTATATGGAGTGTCAAACAAAATAGCCTTTTCTGCCTTGGGAAAGGCTATATCTCCTGCATATACCTAGCCTGCTGATCCTTCTTCAGCCAAACCAGATGTGATACAGCCTATTTTTACCTGCTGAATATGGCATGAATTTAGTTTCATGCTTTGCACAACATCACCCTCTCTTGTGATTCAGAACCTAAAACTGACTCCATTAAGGAGAAATCCCTTAGCCCCTTGATCCAAATGTACAGTGCTGCCCTACACTGCAGAGGTGCCTGCCATCTCAGCGCAATAGGCCTCTGATCTAATGAGCCAGTGAAATCCAAAGTCTTTGGTTTCAACTTCCAACACGGGTATGCTTGCTCGTTCATCAGCCCTTGGCGGTTAATTCTGACAGTAGCCAGCTATACTGGATTGGAGCAGCTGTGGCAGGGCCAGCGGGTCAGGCTGCAGGGCCCCACAGCCATGGTGGGACCACATACTGAAGCAGGGCCAAGCAGTGAGACCTGTAAACCAGTTAAGTGCTATCAATTGACTGGTTAACATCCCTAGCTCTAAACAGCTGCCCTGGCTTATTTAAAATCAGTCACATTTTGGGGGGAAGAGGGGAGGGAATATCACCCTTTAGTGATATTTAACTTTAACTGAAACAAAATTAAAGCTCCACCCTAAGGTTTATTCCTCTAGATTTTTCCTTCTATAGCATCTACCCCACCCCAGGTGTCTCCATTATGAATACACATTCCCATTTTTATCTTTCTCACAGTTATTAGAACTCACTTGATCCACTGGTTTTGCAAAAATAAAAGCACCCACAAATAAGATTCTAGTATCTGACATGAGGGTAAGTCAGCAGAAGTGTTCCGCGTCTTTATGCAGGGCCCTCTATAGAACCTGATGCCAAGTTTCATTCACTGAATCATCTAAACTTCCAGCAGGACCCTGGTTTTCCCTAGTGGCCACACATCCTGATTCTGAACAAACTACCTTGTTTAGTTTGAGTTCTGACACAATCACAACCCAAGTTGTACATCCGCAAAGCAATTGGCCTTACATGACTGAATCAAAAACAGGCAAACTATGTTCCAGTGTCTGAAATCTGAGGGAAGAGACAACAGAAATTAAGGAGATAAAGCTCCCTAAGGTCCCTGAAGCCCTTGAGCAGATCAAGAGCCAGCATCATTCTAAAGCACAGTAACAGTAGAACAGTTTGGAGGAAGGTTGAGCAATGGCCCATGTTGTGTGACATGAACCAAAGCAGGACAGACACAGTGCACAAGGAAGCGGGAGAGAAAGCAGAGATCCTTGAAGAAATAAACATGGAGGAATTGAGAAAGGAAGAGCAGAAGAAGAAAAGAATGGGTGCCTTGCGGCAAACAGTCATATATGAGATGTGCATCTGTCTGTCTGAGTCTGTTGAAGAACTTCTCCTAAAACAGTAAGAGCAAGGACAGGGGTCTGCAAACACAGCTCTGGAGCCACATGTGGCTCCTGACGCTATAACTGCAAAGTGTTTTTAAAAAAAATGATTTTGATAAGAGTTTCTAAAAGCCCATAAATGAACAACTCGTATCTGAATAGCAAATGATATGTGATTTGGAAACATTGGGTAACTCCCCCTAGCATCCCCCAGAGAGAGGAAGCTTGGGAGTGAAAGTCAAGAAGATAGTAGTACAAACACACAGTAGCTGTGTCTACACGTGAACGCTACTTCGAAGTAGCGGCACTAACTTCGAAATAGCGCCCGTCGTGGCTACACGCGTCGGGCGCTATTTCGAAGTTAACTTCGATGTTAGGCGGCGAGACGTCGAAGTCGCTAACCTCATGAGGGGATCGGAATAGCGCCCTACTTCGACGTTCAACGTCGAAGTAGGGACCGTGTAGACGATCCGCGTCCCGCAACGTCGAAATTGCCGGGTCCTCCATGGCGGCCATCAGCTGGGGGGTTGAGAGATGCTCTCTCTCCAGCCCCTGCGGGGCTCTATGGTCACCGTGGGCAGCAGCCCTTAGCCCAGGGCTTCTGGCTGCTTCTGCGGCAGCTGGGGATCCATGCTGCAGGCACAGGGTCTGCAACCAGTTGTCAGCTCTGTGTATCTTGTGTTGTTTAGTGCAACTGTGTCTGGGAGGGGTCCTTTAAGGGAGCGGCTTGCTGTTGAGTCCGCCCTGTGACCCTGTCTGCAGCTGTGCCTGGCACCCTTATTTCAATGTGTGCTACTTTGGCGTGTAGACGTACCCTCGCAGCGCCTATTTCGATGTGGTGCCGCGCAACATCGAAGTTGAACATCGACATTGCCAGCCCTGGAGGATGTGTAGACGTTATTCATCGAAATAGCCTATTTCGATGTTGCTACATCGAAATAAGCTATTTCGATGTTGGCTTCACGTGTAGACGTAGCCAGTGTGAGGAAGTAAATACATAAAAAGTTTGTGAACATCCTGCAATAAACACACATTGCATTACAAATCAGTGTGTGTGCACTGTTCTTAAAATAGGAGATACAAAAAGTACGGTTTGATGTTATTTATTAAGGACCAACTCATTCACATGCATTCTGGCTCTTGAATTAGAGAGAGGCTGTAGGGGTGGCCATTGCACGTGTGGAGTGGGCATGAATGCCTGTAAGAAGTTCTTTGTTAAACTTATTGTAGTCAAGTCTTATATGGCCCAAGCTCAATTTGGACAGTCTCTCTCTGGAGACAGGCATGCCACGGGATCTGTTGGCAGTGGAGACTTCCAAAATGGCTGTGTTCTCTGAAAGTAGAAGGCCAAGGCCTGATGGGTGTTGAGGGTATGCAAGGCTCTGTCCCTATCATTGGTATGTGGTTTAGGGAAGAAGACAGGTAAGTACACTGCTTGTTACAGTGAAAGAGGTAAGTAATTCCCTTTCAGGGGGTAATTTTTGGGTGGATGTGGAGGACCACTTTGTCCTTTTAAAAGGTTGAACGCAGTGGTTTGGACATTAGTACAACAAAATCTCCTAGCCTTTGTGCCGAGGTGAGTGCCACAAGGAAAGCTGCTTTAATGGGCAAGTGCAACAAAGAGCAGGTGGCTATCAGCTCAAAGGGTTAGCTGTTTGAGGACCCTGAAGACCAAAGTGATGCAGGCATCAATTATTTGATTGGTGGAAAGGTGGTGTTGTGAGAGGGAGACGCCACATGGTGAAGTATTGCCAATTTTTTATTTTTTTGAGTAAGTGTTCTTTGTTACAGGTTACCTACTGTTTATGAGGGTCGTTCGGACCTGAGGTAGGCAGTGCAGCTGAATCTGCCAGCCCACCAGGAACAACACGTGGTGGTGAAGGCAGCAGAGGGCTGGGTTGCGGATGGACCTGTATTTTTCAGTTAGAGCGAGAAGACGGGAGGAAGACAATATGGGGGACATCTGAACAGCTGTAAAGGTTCAAAGAACCAGGTCTGTCTGGGCCATCTGGGTGCTGGTAGTATAACCTGGGTCCTGTCCTGCTTTATCTTGGCCACAATCCTCTGAATCAGAGGGGTCGGTGAGGATGCATATGCTGAAGGTGCATTCCATGTGATGTTGAATGCATTCCCCCAGTGAACTCCGGCCAAATCCATGTCCAGAGTAACAGTGGAGGCAGCATGTGTTGGCCCTTTTAGCAAACAGAGCCATGGTTGGAACCCCCATCTGCAGAAGGCATGGCAGATGGTGGATCTGTTGATTTCCTACTCGTGATCGGGAGGGAATGCATCAGAGGTCATCTGCAAATACATTGCTCCTATCTGGTATGTAGGCTGCCACCAGGTGAATTTGTCCAGGAATCACTACTCCCACATTTGCATTGTTTCTCAGCACAGTTGTCTTGAACATATTTTGCCCCTATTTGTTGACGCTCAGTGTTTTGTTCAGTGGATGGACATGGGCCTGAACTCTGCTCTAAACGAGGCCTGATTGGTCTCATCCAGCGGTATGCCTGGGGTGCAACTGAGATTGCTGCTGTTATGTGGCCAAGGAGACAGACATTGTCTGGAAGATACACTGAAATTGACCTGCAACATGATGATGAGGTCTTGGATCGCCCATATTCTGAGTAGAGGCAGCGAGATTGTGGCTATCTGGCGAGCCAAAAGTGCCCCATAGACTTGAGTATGAAAGATGATATCAGGATGCAATTTGGCAGGTTTATGTATTGCCCTAGACTGAAGAATGATGTTCTGGTCACAGCTGTCATCTGTTAGTTCTGAGCTAAGGGGTGGACCCTTATTAGATAGTCGTCAAGGTAGGGAAAGATGGTTACTCCCTTTGTTCTTAGATATGCAATGACCAGTGCCAGGACCTTAGAGAAAACCATTGGTGCTGTACGTAGCTTGAAGGGCAGCACCCTGTATTGGAAGTGTCATTTTGCCATCATGAAACTTGTGCGATTGGTGAATGGTGACATGAAAATAAGCATCCTATAGGTCAAGGGTGGACAGCCAATCCCCTTTCTGTAGTGCAGGACTAATGTTACCATCTTAAATCTTCAATAAAGAATATACTGGTTTAGATTTCTGAGCTCTAGTATGGGTCTCCAACCTCCTGTTTTCTTCTGTGTGAGGAAGTAGCGTGAATAGAAGCCTCTTACCCTGTGCTCAGTGGGTACCTCTTCTGTGGTGCACCTTGCATGAGGACAGACTCATGAGAAGGGTCCCTGATGTATGTAGGATGAAAATTTCTGAGGTAGGTCATGGTATTCTGCTAAAGACCCCCTATTTGAATCCTAAAGTCTGGAGTAGGCCTATAATCCTCTAGTTCAGAAACCCAGTTAATATGAGTGGAAGGTTATTGCTGCTTGCCCCCTCCCCATCCCATCTCACTCACAAGACCCAGTGAAAGTCGTCCCAACTTGGACAGGGCCTTGGAGTTTGGAGGGAGGGATAGTTGTCATGGCAACCACATTTCAAGAGGAGGCCATGCAAGTGAGAACCAGGATATAGCACCATCCCATGTGCTATACCAGGCTGGTACTCAAAACAAATGTGTTATTGCTCTATGCTGTTGCTGTCTCTTTTGCTCTAATCTTCTAGATAAGCACCCCAAATGTGCCTGTGTAAAGGTGCCATCATTACATCATTATGCACCATCCATACAATTAGACACACAGATGTTATTGCATGTACTAGAGATTAAATATTCTATAAACGATGGGCAGGGATACTGTGTGACCTTTTTAGATTATTGGCTTATTGTGCTCATTTCGTCTTGCTGCCAGGACCTATCTAGGCTTGGTAACACCCGTGCTGTAGTCCCCCCCCCGCCCAGCCTCCACCCACCAATAATCTATATAATCAATTGTAACCTATTGCCTGGCAGTGCTCCACTGAGTCTTGATGGGTGAAGCGGAACTCCACCACCGCTGTGTGTAATAAACCGTCCTGCTTGCTTATGAAGCAGAGCCGCACTGCAGCCACTTGGGAGAAACCATGATGTAGCTTTTCTCTGCTGTCTCCTCTTCCTTGTGTTTAGTTGTTCCTTGAAGGTTAAGTTATTCATTTGATTTGACATTTTTTTTTTGTCTTCAGGTGACTGAGGGAGGGACTGCTGCTGCAATGAAAGCCAGCAGCTATCAAAGAACTGAAGAGCTGGTTGTCCATGCATGGCATAAATGCCACAGGTGTCTCATGCCTGTGCCTTACATACACAAACAGCAGAGGAAAGGACACTGCCAGCTACAAATCTACAGCCAGTGGGCACAGTGCCCATAGGGATGCTCGAAGAACTGTTGTCTCTGGGAACAAGAGATCTTCTAAGATTGTAAGGTAGACCTTGAAATCAGATCCGTTTATACAGTCCTTTAGTTCTTTGAAACAACATTCTTATACTCTCAAGTTGTCAATTCATTATCATGAAAATAGGAAGTAGTACTTGTTTGATACAATCTGTTTGATACAATTCTTGACATAACTTGCAATGCCAACCTTAGCGCCTTTCACAAAAGCACCGGCACCAACACCAATCTGGGCATGGACATCAACAGCACCAACATTTATGCTTTTCCCACCACATGTCCCAGTGACATCATTCACAGCACCATCAGTTTTCCCTGGTTCTGGACTCCCAACTGTGAGTACATCCTTTTCATTCTTCCCCAATGAGGCACTGATGGGTTCCAATCCAGTCCCCTTTTCTGAGGACAAGACATTTCAGCAACTTCTCAGGCAAGTAGTTCAGAGCTTTAACATCCAGGCAGAAGTCGTGGAGGAGACTGATTGAATAGTGGACATTTTGTCTTCTGCCCCAAGCCATGTCTCCCTGCTAGTTACTAAGTGCATCTTGGATACTATCAAAACTCTGTGGCAAACTCCACCCTATCTACCACCACCTTGCTCCTGTCCAAATGCAATGAAAAGTGGCACTTTATTCCATCAAGAGGGTTTGAACATCTCTACTGCCACCCTCCTCCTAACTCTTGGGTGGTAGATGCAGCAAACCACCAAGAGTGACAAGGCTTCCAGGGCCCTTCACCAAAAGACAATGAGGCCAAAACATTAGCTGTCTACAGCCAAAAGGTCTGCCCTACTGGGGGTCCCCAATTATGTATCTCTAACTAACAAGCATTGATTAGTTGATATTGTTTTAACACATGCAGCTTCCTAACAAAATTTACTGAGCTGCTTCCTGTCATTCCCGCTGGCAAGTTTGTATGGCTGGCCAGGTCTCGCTTGCGGGAGAAGGTATTGCCACACACTCCGGACCGCTTAGGCCACTCATGGCAACATCAGTTATAGGAAATGAAACCTAACGAAACTTAAGGCTGGCGACATCATTTAGGGGAAACGAAACTTATTTCTGCCAGAGAATCAAAACTCAAGTTAAGCCATGTCAGCTATAGCACGGCACCAAATTTTGGGACACTTGCCCTGTTGTTATTGGTCAGGGCAGGTCCCCCTTTGGACACGTTCCCTGTCATTATTGGTCAGTTTTGGGGGAGAAAACATTCCAGCAAGGGGAATAAATTCTCTTCTCTGGCCTTTGTTCGGGGAGGTTTTCGCGCTGAGCAATTGCTCACGCTTTGAAGATGCGTTAGCTGCTGGTCTGATCACCCGTCCAGCTGCCTCCCCTGGAATGCCAGGCACAACCAAAGGCCTTCGCACTCGCATCCACTGTCTACCGCACACACATCATTACCTGGGGTGTAAGGATATAAATTGCTGTATATTAGTGCGTAGAAGTAGGTTAGAATAGACTAATTGGCCCTAATGAATTCTAGTCGGGAAAGGAACCATACCCTGGAATATAACTGGGAAGACTATATCAATTACATTTGCAACTTAAAACATTTCCCTGGGCAACTAATTTTTGCTTGTGGAGTTTTATTATTCATAATCTTTGTAGTTGTTTGTAAACCTCATTTGTAACCCTAAAAGAATCAAATAAGATTGGCAAAGAAAAACTCTGGTTAATAAAAGTATACTTTTGATTAAGTCCCAGTATACACGTCACTGTCTCTCCTCCCCGCCCCCCCCCGCCCCAGGGCATACGTACCTGTTGTGTCACTTCCCAAGGACTCCTACGCTGAGTTTTCTGCCCTTGTAGAAGAAAGTAGACTTGTCTCTAAGGCTCCCTTGCTGGAGGCTCCGGACACCGCAGATTCTAACAGAGTCACAGCCACTGGCATAGCAATGCACAAGGGTGGATGACTACTGGTATTTGGTCTGCCCTATGAAGTCCAGAAGACCATCCAGGACCTCTCTTTTGAGGGTACTGCTCTTTTCTCTGAGAAGTGGGATGAGAGACTGCAGTCTCAAAGACTCAAGGAGGATGATTAAGTCATTAGATCTGCATGCACTGGCCTCAAAATGGAGGAATTTCATACCTTGCTTCCAGGCCCATTCATACCCACCTCAGAACTGGCAGGAGGGGCCTAGGATACATAATAGGAATAGCAGGAGATGCCAACCTCAACAGCCTGGACAGGATTCTGACCAATCTCAACCCCCTTCAGGCCACGTACATCAATTCTGAGGGTATGGTTGAGGGCATCTTACCAATTCCTCCATTGGATCTGTTGAAGCAAACCCATAATTTTGGTTGTCCCTGTCTCAGAAGTGCAAGTCTCCTGGACAATAACAGATCCAACACTGGCAAGGATTCTCCCTGATTAAAGTGGATGAAAAGACAAAGACACCAAAGTAAATTAATGTATATATTAAGGGATAATTTTACAATAAGTAGGAAAAGGGGAAAATGAATCAAATAATCTATAACAAACAGACAGCATCCATAAAATGTAACCTTGAACACAGTATCAGAACTATTAATCAGGTATGAAGCCTAGAACCCAAAATATCCAAGTGGAAAAGGAAGAAAAGAATGATAGTACAGAACCTGGACAATAAGGAAGTTTACATTATAGCATCAATGGAAATGAAGTACAGTGTGAACCCTGGGACCTCAACCGTTGAGCTAACTGGAAGCTTGTCAGGAGGAACATCAGGGAGATCGCAACAGAGAGATGGGTGACAACTGTGGATCCTGTGAGAGTATGGTTCTGCTCCTTCCTGCAATATAGCGCTGCTGGAATTACTCAGTGCTAGAGGCCTGGGCCGCCTGAAGGGTCACACTGCCTTCGCTTGGACTCAGATGGAATAAAGTGAGAAACTCTGCCAAGACACTCTGATGGAACAGACTGCTGCAACTCCCTGAGACGCTGCCCTTTGATTAATAGGTAAAGAGCTTTTATCAACTCAATGGCATGGAAGTTCATATGATTGACAGTTCTGCAGCACATAACTTCTGAGAGAAAAGAATGTTCATGAACATATGGTGGGAAAATCCAGTTGAAACCAGACTGACCCAGCTTTACCTATGCTGACATTATCAGGTGCCCTACAAAATTGAGTTCATCCTTACAAAATGAAGTCTTCCAGAAACCATTATACAATACATTACTATTTACAAAATCACTCTCAACAGATCCATCACATTTTGTATTTTCATCCCAACTATCCCCTTGTTACCATATGTAAGTCCAAATTACATCAGACTATTGGGTTCTGCACACAGTAGAGAGGGAACAATCCACACCGTTTCCTTGTCCCTGGCCCCATTTACGCCCACTCCCTTTCCCTCTTCAGGGACAAGTAACTCCTATCTCAAGAGGTGCAGATGTTCCTGTAGCTGGGGGCAGTAGAGAGAGGTTCGTTTGGAAAGCAGGGGGTGGGCTTTTTACTCCCATTGTCTCCTAATGCCAAAAGCCAAGAGCCAGCTTTGACCCATGCTGTACCGAAGAGAACTCAACAAATTCATAAAGAAAAGTGAGTTCTGCAGAGTTTCCTTGCATCCATTATTCTCTCTTTGGATCAAAGCAACTGGTTTGCTGCCCTCTACGTAGGGATGTGTACAACCAAATCTCAATTTACCACCTCACAAGAAGTACTTATTGTTGTAAATTCCTCTGTATAGAGAACATGTCCCTGGCCATGGGCTGTGTGGTTTGTGTGTGTCTTCCACTACCCTCTGCCAGATAGCCTTGAGATATTGAGCATTCAAATTAAAGCAGCTTTATTTTTATTAACTTAACAGTGTCCCCCATCAAGCCGCCTAGGAATAGAATTAAAATATAAAAAGATTTACTTCTAAAATTAATGTTAAAGTGTATAGGTAACATAGGTGTATTGTAAGGTATAGGTGTTGACCGTTAGGGTCGCCAGTTGCTAATGAATATGTATTAGCTTATTGATTATTCATGAGCGTAGGTTTAAATTCTGATGCACTGATAGGACAAACTAAGATGCTCATAAATATGCATATGGAATGTGCATCTTGGTTGCCGGGGCAACACAGGTGCGGACCTGACACCTGTGAGTGTTCAAACAGGTCCGCCCTGGCTCTATAAATTCTGGAGCCCAGCCCCGGCTACCTCAGTCCGCCGGAGGACAGCAGAAGAAGAGGAGCGGATGGAAGACCTCAAAAGGACCGAGTTCAGAGCTGGACTGCGCTTGTAGCTGAAGGTTCGACACGGAGAGCTGAAGTGGACCGCCGTGTCAATTGACGCACCCCAGCCGACACGGGACGCAGAAGCCCTTTTGCGAAGAGCTGCGGCTACGAAGCCTTTTTGAAGAGCTCCTGGCAAGAGGATCGTCCAGTGACTGAACTGAAATCACTGAAAGGCCTCAGAACTTTACCTGAGGCAGGCTCACCAGGCGGATCGCGCCGGCTGGTGCCCCGCCTGGTGAGCCGCGCAAGTGGCGGCCTCTGCTGGCCGGCGGCGGAGCCGCTGCCACTTTTTTATCACCAGGGGTTTTTGTGTACCACGCTGGCCTTTTCCCCTGGCCACCTCTTCTCTTTCCTGTCTGCCTGCCGCGGCTGCCAAAAAAGCGCGCCGTGAGGGCTTCATTTCCTAGCTCCAGCGGAGACCCTTGGGCCCGGCGCCCGGAAAGACAGAGCAGGAGGGCTAGGTATTTTAACATCATACCTCCACACCTATAGGACATTAGGTCAATTAGCTGATTAGATTAAATACAATGGAGTTAGGTTTAATATTGTTCATTTTATCAATTGTATTGTTACTGGTGTCATTATTTGTGTTAATACCTTGCTGCTGTTATTATATGCAAGGCAGATCTAGGGGTGTAGACATTGTTTAAATAGGCGCCTTAAATTTTGTAACCCTGTTTCCCTCGGTTCTATTGTAAAGCACAGGAGGCGGTCATAACAGGCCTAGCCTTTATATTTTACAGTCACAATAGAAGACTAGTATAGATTTTAGTTTTTAGAAGGGATTCAGAACTGTTTGCTCCCTCTTCCAGGTAGAGCTCACCTGTGTTGAGGTTAGAGCATTAGGGGATAACCTGTAATCAGGGAAACCCCAATTTTCACAGACACATATACATATAAAAGATAATTAAGGGGATAACCCATTAGAGGGAAAACCCCATTATAAAAAACCCCTGCAGGGTAGTAAGACCTTGGGCATTGTCAATAAGACCTGGGGCTGTCTTAGGACACACAGATCCTACTAATAATAGACTGGGGAGTCAGTACCTATAATTATTAAGTCCTTAGGTAGTAGCCCGTTAAAAGGGATAGAAACCCGCGTGCTATTTTTGGAGGCCCCCTGCCTGGCCAGCAGGGCAACCTCACTGAGGCATATTACAAGTCATCTGTTCCCTTAGGAGGCTGGGCCTGGGGTAGAACAACCTAGCCCTTCTAAAGAAAGGGAAGGAGGGCGATAGGATGCTAAGGTAAAGGGAAGATAGTATAGTTGGTGCACACACTTGTGACAATGTGGTAAAGGTCTCTTAGGGGGCGACATAAGCAGTCACAGGGGGCTGTGTATTAGGACTCTATCAAAGTTACAATTGCACTATAGTCCTTTTAGACTAAAATATCCTACATATTTGCTGGATGCCTGTAACAAGGGTAAATAATCAAGGTATAATAATATAATAATAACAATAATAAAGTAATATACACATATAATATACATATATACCTATATATATTTACATATAGGAATATTACTATTCGGTTCTGATATCTTTTCCCTTTCAGCACACGAGGAAGAACACCACGTTGTGTATCCCTCTTGGAGTCAAAGTAAGTTAAGAGGGTTTAGGGAAGAATTAAGTATTACAATATACTAAGGGCTTCTAGTCTGTTAGGTCCCAAATCCTGTGCTAGGCTCAGGGGACAAGGTAATCTATAGTTGTACTTATAGAGATAGCTATAAATAGTATAAACAAACTTAAATAGGTTAAAAATACATCATAATATAAATAGAACTCGGCTCTTGTTAAATAAAATTCTTTGTGGACAGTTGATCCTTGGTCTGTTGTCCTGCCTTGGGAACAACGCAGCTCAGTCACGCACCCTGTATAACCCCACTGGAACAGGTCCCGTGATATCGACACAGGTTGCGGGGTAAAACCTGGGGCAGTGTCTGGCTGCTGGTGGAAAGACTTAGACAGCCTTATAGGCCTTTTGGTTGTCTCTGTGCTGGCCATTACAGCAGAGCATCGTTACTTATGATTCATGATAGACAACAGGCACTATCAATTCACTATCTTCCCCTTCAGCCTATCCTCAACATCTTGTGTAGTCACAAAATGCATGTCAATATTTGCCACCCTTCTCTGCATACATCAGATGCAGGTCTTCCCACACC
The DNA here is from genome assembly GCF_033958435.1 of Carettochelys insculpta. NCBI lineage: Eukaryota > Metazoa > Chordata > Testudines > Carettochelyidae > Carettochelys > Carettochelys insculpta. The sequence goes on along the minus strand of NC_134137.1, from coordinate 88,385,966 downwards.
TGAACGATTGGCTCATCAAGGGCTCTACCAGGAGCCAGGTAGAGGCCCATGTTACTTTAATCAGAGCCACATTCAACAGGCTATGTCTCCTTTTCAACAACATTAAATTAACTCTTTCCCCAGTTCAGAGGATAGAATTTATCAGGGCAGTACTGGACTCCATGTGAGCAAGGGCCTACTACCCAGGATAGAGATTTCACATCCTGTCAACTATCATTCGAAATCTCCTAATGCCAAAAGCCAATTTTCCCACAATCATGGCCAGGAACTACCTTAGGCCATATAGCTTCATGCAAATATGCAGTACAGTTCGCAAAGCTAAGACTCAGAACTCTGCAGCTCTGACTGTCAGACTAGTAATGTTACTCCCTCAACCAAGATCAAGGTTGCTCCAGAGTCCCATTTGTCGTTCCACAGCCCTCATTAAAATTGGTGATGGATGTGCCAGACTAGAAGAGGGAAGCCCACTTAGAAAACCTCAGAACTCAAGATCTCTGGATGATCTGACTCTTCACATAAATGTCAGGGAACTCAGGGCAGTCTCATTAGCCTGCTGGGAGTTCAGATCTTACCAGATGGGTCATTGTGTGCTGGTATTAACAGACAATAACACAATGTTTTATATCAACAAACAAGGCATTGCAAGCTCCTCTCCCCCATGTCATGAAGCCCTCAGGTTATGGAATTTCTATGCAGACCAGTCAATATAACTACATGTTGAGTACTGCCCATGAACACACAACAACTTAGCAGACAACCTCAACCACCCTTTTCGGTGCCACAAATAGAACCTTCTCCAGAGATCACCTGGTCAATCTTCCAGATGTGAGGCCCTCCCCACATAGACCTCTTCACAACACAAAATGCTGCTACATCTCTTTGTTCCAGATTCTCAGCTCATGCTCTGGCGAGAATGCATTCCTCCTCAATTGGGGGAGTCAGCTATTGTATACCTTTTCACCCATCCCTCTGGTTCACAGGGTCCCCCTGAAAATCAGACAGGACCGAGCCCAGGTCATTCTCATAGCCCCAGCCTGGTCCCACCAACATTGGTACACCAGCCTATTGAGCACGTCAGTGGATGCTCCAATCCCACTGCCTCACATCCCAGACTTTCTTTCTCAATAGCAGGGCCAGCCACTTCATCCGAATCTCAAGTTTTTCCACCTTACAACTTCGAAGCTGTATGTTTGAACCACATGAAGTTCCCATGCTTCAACCAAGTGAGACAAAGCCTCTTGGATAGTAGGAAGCCCTCCACAAGAGCTACCTGTGTGGCTAAGTGGAAGAGATTCTCAATTTGGACCACTCAACATGGTTTGCCCCCTATGCAGGCACCAATCCCTCTGATTTTGGGCTATCTCCTCCATCTCAAACAAGGGTTCTCCATTTCCTCTATTAGGGTATATTTAGCTGCTATATTGGACTTTCACTGGGGCCCCAAAGCTCACCCATATTCATCGACCCCTCTCATCAGCTGCTGCTTAATGGGCCTCAACACACTTTGCCCATGTCAGAAAACCTGTTTCTCCCTGGGACCTTAACTCAGTCCTATCCAAGCTTATGGGTCATCTGTTTGAACTTCTTGTTACATGTTTATTGCTGTATTTATCCTTCAAAATAGCATTTCTGGTGATAATAACCACTCCTTTTCCCAGAGCCCCACACCTATCCCACTGCTTCCCACCTCTGCTCTGCCCCCTCCTCCAAGGGTACTCCATATTTTATTGATGCCTTCCTCTAGAGGGAAGACATGCTCTAACATGCAGATCACATTGACCCCTGCCTAGCCATGGGGCCACCAAACTCTCCCTACTCATGATACCCATGGGGGAGCACTTAGTTGTCCTGCCACACCTCTTGCCCATGCATGTTCTATTGCTCTCCTTAGTGGGCAGGATTCCAGAGACGGAATAGGAGAGGCTTTTAATGCTGGCCACTCCCAGAAGCTGCTCTGCAGCCCTGACTGGATGCTCTCTGAGAGAGCCTGGCAAGGGAGGAGGTGGCTTCTGATCCCTGCCTGGGCTGAGGCAGGGAGGTATTAGAGCTAATGTTAAAAGCAAGAGCTGAGGAATTAATTCCTCCAATTCAGATCAAAGATTGTTGATTCTGCAGCCTGGTAAGGGCATGATTATAATTTGCTATGCAGATACCAACATTGTGGCTGGTTAAAGCCTATGATGGCTGATTCTGTATGCTAGAGGCACTTGAGGGAAGGGCTCAGGGATGAGCTGATCCATAGGGCCCCCTGCTGGCAGAAGGCCCTGGCCAGGAAGGTGTAGTGGGTAGAGAAGCTTGCCAGGGGGCGTTCAGCACCCACAATTTTCTGTGGGTGCTCTGGGGCTGGAGCACCCATGGAGTCTGCACCAATGCCACACACAAAATGTTTACTTATAATTGTTGCTGGTTTATCAATGTATTTGCCTGCTAATATTCATTCCAAAACCTCACGCTCATAAGAATGAATCAAAGTAACATTATTTGGATGAGTTTGATCTTACTACTCAGATACAAATAAAGAGTTCAGGAGCTCACAAACAATTCATTTCCTAGGTGGGTAATTACAAATGAAAAGCTGTTCCTGCTCAAAATTTGACAAGGGGAGCAGGGTCAGACAGTGCACAGAAGTAACTTACAAGAATATTCATTCTATTAGAGTAATTACACTGAAATTTGTAATACAACTCCATAGAGTTCAGTTCCTCATTTGCTAAATATTATGCATGTAGGTGACTTGATGTGCAATTTGGCAGAACTGTTTTTCAATTCCTTTTTAATTAGGTTACCTAGTCGCACCATCTGGTTACTATATAATGTTGACCTAACTATCCCAACAGGGAAAATCTGCAAAGGACACTCAAAACATAAATGATTACTTACTTGTAAATAAAGACTGCATATGCATATACCCTGCCCTCTTTCCCCTCTTCTGTGGAGACCTAATTATTCAATCCTCTTCATTAGTGATGGAAGGAATGGAGGCAGCAGACACTGCCATTTTTCTGTTTATGCTTTCAGAACACTTTACAATGCTATGGGGGCGGAGCAGAAGTGGGCTTCTTCATGCACATCCTAAGAAGCACCGCTGAAAGAAAGTTCTACCATTTAGTGACACCGGTTGGCACATATCCCAGGAGTGGGAATATGAAGAGGACCCTTGAAGAATCTTAGGCGTGTCGGGGATTTTTTATCCTTAGGACATAATCGCTCCCGTGTGTTAGGGGAAACAAGCCTCTGGCTGAGGTAAAATCAGTGCGGTACATGGAAAACCTGAAGTGTCACAGGCTGCCATTTTGCTGCAGCACCAATGGCCATTTTGAGGCAGTTGGTTTCCCCGGTAACCTGAACTCATGAAGCCAGGATTCAAGTGGAGTCCTCCGATTGGCCGAAGGGGGAGAGTTTCCAGAACCTTTGGCTGAAAGGAGGACCTAATTGAAAACTGTGACACAGAATCATGAATATTAAAATCACCCCATGAATAATCATGAGAACCCTCTATAAATTCTGAGCTCTTGGCTCAGTCTGGGCCCGTGGAGATTCAGGTGAGAACCCTGATATCCAATACAGGGAAGCGTGGCGGTGTGAGCAGCCGCGTCCGCTAAATCCCTGAGGCCAGCTTCAAGAAGAGAAGCGAAGAGAGCTGACAATTGTGGTGTCCCTCCTTTGGGAGACACCATTTCAGAGCAAATCACTATACCTGCAGCCTCCCTCAGGGGGACCTGTTTGGGAGCTGAAAAATCACTACAGCATCTGTCTTCAGACAACGCTGTCTGAGAGCTAATCACTGCAGCTGCAGCTTCCCTCAGGGGAAAGGCCCAAGCAGCTGCGAAGCGGTACTTTTGTACAAGCGCCCCTCCGCGCTCTAGCCGCGCGCTTGCATCAAGGAGCGACAAGTGGGTCTCCAGGTATACTCACCGGGTGGCGAACTGGCCTGTGGCTCTGGCCACGGGTACTGCGTACCCGGTGAGGAAGCCAGAGGCCCACCAACGTCATCCTGCTCTCCTTGATCCGGCCACACTATTGCCCACAAGACACGTAAGTGCCAGAGCTGTCATTCATCGGCTGTGACCTATTCAACTGGACTTTTCAACCGGATTGGACCCTAACTTCGGACTGGACAACGCTGTCATCGACGACATATATTTCACCAGGCCTGAAGCAAAAAGCCCTGGCCTCTCACACACTAGAACTGGGATATGCTTAAACGCTATCCAAGGACATCTAAATAGGCACCAGGACCCCTTACAGGGGAGTGGGAGGTCGTAACTCTCACTGTGCCTTCCTCTGACAGGGGGAGGGTAGTGCCTGGGGGCCTGACCCCACACAGCCGGGCCTACGAAGCCTATACAATATAAAAGCCACACTTGGTTAAAAATGTTTATAATAAGTTTAAAATAGTAATGTTTATGTTTAGTTAAGTATAGTAATAGATGATTGATATAGGTGATAAGTAACCTGATGCCAATTAGGCACTAATAACTCGTCTACATTCCTTTTCACCCTCCCATTTTTTTCTCCCGAGTGAGGCAAAAAGCCCCGGGAAAAGGTTGGGGTAAGGAGGTCAACTGCGGACAGGGACCCAGCGGCCTCCGCCACCAGCCACTTGGGCCTGGAGTAGTGCCCCGGCCCAGATTCCTTCTCCCTTCCTTTTTCCCCTCTCCTAATAACCATATTTTTCCTTTGCAGAACAATAAAGTGATAACAATATAGGAATCCTAAGATGGATCCCAAGTATATCTTTGTAAGTTAAGTTTAGTTAGTAGTGATATGAGTTGGGTCATGTGTATATTTTACTGTTGTTGTTGCCTTTTTGCTTGTTGTTATCTTTGTTAATAAATTCCTTGCTAGTTGCACTTTATACCTGTGTTGATTCCCTTTCTCTCTCTCGGTCCGGGCTCCTACCTGTCAGGGAGTGGGTGGACCTTAGGTGTGATTACATTGCCTCCTGCTGGTGACTGCATTCCTCCCCTAACTGTGGGACTCCCCTTCCGAGGGCCCTGGGTTTTGGCCCCAGCTCGCCCACACTTTAATTGGCCATCTGTCGCGAGGGGAAACCACCGGGCACTGACAAGGCGATGTCTACACTACGAGATATCTGAGAAAGTGATCAATCCAACTGATCTAGATAATATCAATTTTAAGTCATTTAGCCCGATTTTGCCACGTGCCTGTCTTCACTGTAAATTTCATTAGTTTGATTTATGGTGCACTGAAATCGACATAGTATCAATATCATAATATTGTAGTAAGCTGATGGGTGTAATGTTCAGTTTGAATTTAAAATTCCCAGTGAAGCGTAGTGAGGAAGCACTATGTCTTTACATCAAATCCATTAGCCTCCAGAGCTGCCCTGTATGTGCCCCACAGTTCTCTGCTTTGGCCTCTCCCATCATCTCTGCTTTCTGTTGCAGAGGAACTAGGCAAAAGGAATATGGTTTCAATTTGGCACGTGGAAGCCTATGGCTGTTGGATCATGAGAGGCTGAAAAATCTTTCTTTGCTATTAGCATGTCTGTGGTTCTGTGTCTACTTCTGCTGTTTTTTCTTTTGATCTGCCTGGAACCAGCTGCTGCCCCTACCCAACCTGCACCATGTGATAGCTAGGCTGTGGGTCGGGGGGGTCATGCTTCTCTAATAGGACAAAAAACCTCTTTTCAGACATTTGCATTTTGTCCTGCTCCCTACATCCCGTTCCTCCCCTCCCCAAGCAGCACCACACAGTCTGGAACTTTCTCTCCCCCACATCACATAGCAGCTAGTCTGTGGGTGCTCAGATGAGAAACTTCTTTTCAGCTGCTTACGTTTCCTCCTGAGGCTCACATCCCCTCCTTTCTTTCTCCCTGGAGGCACCACACAGTCTGGAACTTTCCTGCACCCAGCTGCATCACATGGCTTGACCCCCAAATCCATGAAAGGACATGCTGGACAAGGTGGCAGGCAGCTTGCACATGGTGTGGGTCCTGTAGCAGGCCAGGGGAAGTCTCCCTCAGCAGCTTGGTTACTGGGTGGATGGCTGTTCTTTGGGGGTCTTTCAGCCATTCGGGGGAACTATCCCACAGCGGTCATGATTTTCAGGTGCCGGCTGTAGTCAGGAGTCTTTCAGCCACCTGAAGGAAGTCTCCCTGGGTGGTCACAATTTTGGGGCTGGCTATACGCGTTGTCTTTTTCCAGAGGCCATTGATGACAGTGTAGTACCTGTCAATGTAGGACACCTCTACACTGACCACAGTTCTCAAAGTAAGCCATGAAAATCCTTATTCTGAGTGTTGTCTTGGCCAGGCCCAAACATAGAGCTATGCGGAGCATGGTGGTAATAGGGGCTGGTAGGGGGCGGGGGTCCTGCCCTGGAGTGTGTCTGGGCTTTAGCCAAAGGCCCATCTTTGGGCTGCTGTGGCCGGGCACATTCCACGGCCCAGTCCTTCGGCCCATTCTAAGGGAGGCCGGGACTCAGCCCACGGCCCTGCTTCCGCCAGAGCACCCCGGGGGGGGAGGGGGCATTATTGTCCCCAGGCGGGGCGCGCCAGGGAAGCTAACGGCCCGGCAGCAACTGCTAGAAGCTGCGAACTCCCACCTGCGGCCAGGTGCTCAGAGCGGTTACTCACTCGCCCGCCCCTGCACGCGCAGGACCGCCCGACGAGGGGGCGGGGCTCGCGGACGGGCGCGCTCGCAAGGCCGCGCCAGGGTCCCGGAGGAAGCTGCCGCCATTTTGGCTGGTGTCTGAAGCAGGTTCCGCTGCAGCGAAATAAACAAGGGGGCGGAGGGAGCGGACACCCGCGGTCGTACCGGGGAGCTTGTGCGGTGTGGAGACGCTGCTTGCCAGAGCCGCTGATGTGGCGGGAGCAGAGGCGCCGGTGCGGCCCGGGCCCGGGTTAGCGTGAAGCGCAGTTGGGAGCCACCGCCAGGTGCTGGGGCCTGCAGGGGAGGGGCTGGTCGGGGTGATGGAGGTGGCCTTTCCCTCAGCTGCTCTGGGCAGGGGACGGGGTAGAGCGAGCCAGAGCCGGGGACTGGCAGCGCTCTCTTCTCCGCGGGCCGGGCGGCCGCACGTAGCGGGGACCCGGTGTGTGGCGCAGCTTGGTGGCCACTTCGTCCATACTACTGCCTTCCGCCCCAGGGCCGTCTGCTTGGCCAGAGCTAGACCGGGACTAACGGCGCACCCCGCGGCTGCGCGCACACGCTGGGGGGGGGGGGGGGGGTGTTTCCCAGGGGAGCTGACTCCAGGCCCCTTTTCTGCTGACTTGCGAGGTAGCCCGCGCGCCGTTGTTGCTTCCCACTGCGGAATGACAACAAACGTCTCCAGCTGCAGAGATAAGTGCGGGCACCGTGCAGGCGTGGGGAGGGCCTAGGTCTCCGCGCACACCTCCCTCCCTTGTTCTGCTCCTTTCCACTCGCTCTTCAGGCTTCATCCTAAGTGTGGGCACAACGGCCAACTCCGCCTCTGTTGGGTTTGTTCGTATGAAAGTAGTGGTCTCGTATTAAAATGTTACCTATCGCTGGTGGGTTGGAATGATGGGGAATGCTACAGACGCAATGCAATCTGTGAAATGTTAAACGTCTGCTTTTTGTCATCTCAGTAAGTGACTGAACTGTACAATTTATTGTGGAGTAGGATCGCATTGCAAGCATGGTTTTGTAGGATGCGCCCAAACTTGGGCAGTTGGGAAAATTGCAGGTGCCAAATAAATTAGTCTTTATTCAGAAGTCTCTAGAAAATACCGTCGTGAACCACATAAGTAGAAAAGTATTAAATTAAGCTAATTTTTTTCTAGATGACACTGTTTTGGTTCCTTTTACGCTTGGTTATCTTTTTTGGCCAGGTGCATTGCAAACTATGATTTGGAAAAAACTTATCGGTATTGTTCTAGACAAGCTGAAAAGTATTATTAGTAGGGTTGGTAATTCAAGCATTTTGATAACTGTTCATCTGTTAATATTTGATCAAAGGAGATTTCACATTATTGATTTCTCCCCGATAACATTTAGAGATTTTTCTCTCCTTAAAAAGTGGTCTATTTGCCCCTTGTGGGATAAATAATACAAAACAGTTGGTGGTAACAATATACTTCTGGGCAGTTTTGCATAGATTTCTGCTGTCTGTTCTCTGTCCCCAAACCAACACACCTTCTGAGACTCCCTCTTTAAATCCTCTTCTGAACCGCCCCCCCCATTTATGGATCTGACGAAGTGGGTCGTTGCCCATGAAAGATTACTTTCTAAAATATGTTAGTCCGATAAGGTGCCACAGGACTTCTTGTTGTTTTTGAAGATGCAGACTAACTCGGCTGCCTCTCTGATACTGATCAGATGATGACACACATTGTGATTTTTTTTTTAAGTTGTTGTACTTATTTTCTCTAGTGTTTTCTGTAATTGTTCCAGGATTCCATATGGTGCAATGTTCTGATATTTTAGAAACATGGGGACAAATTAGGTTAATTACCTGAATGGGTTTTGTTTTTCTTAAATTTAGTTAGCAAGAAGAAAGGCCTTGTTTTCTGAACTTTAAATGTGGCTCTGGACCTTTTCTATGGACAAATGACACTTTATAAAGCTTTTGGGGTTTTACATTTATTTTTAGGACTGGCCTTAACATTGCAGTCTGCATTTACTTAGTGTCCTAACAAAAAAGCAGTCCAGTAGCATTTTAAAGACCTAACAAAATAATTTATTAGGTGATGAGCTTTCATGGGACAGACCAAAGCAGCTGTGTCCCACAAAAGCCCATCAACTAATGAATTATTTTGTTAGTCTTTAAAGTGCTACTGGACTGCTTTTTTGTTTTGATAGTATATAGACTAGCACAGTTATCTCTCTGTTGCTATTAGTGTCCTGCTATTCATGTGTAAAATAAAACTTGTATCTGTTCCTTATTTTATTATTTCAAAAATTATGCTTTTAATAAGCCATTTGCACAAATGCAAAAAGCTCTCATATAGTACTTTTAAAATCTAATCATGGTTATTGTCTTCAGTTCTGTATGCACCATAGATTCTAGTAATTGAGAGTTTTCAGCATTCAGTTTCTTACTGCCACTCCTATCTGTGGTATAGAGATTCAAGGTATACTTGTGTATCACCCCCTACAGCAAGCAGATTGGCATTCCTCCACGTTCTCTATATACAGTAAACCTTCAAGTTACCTGGGGGTTGCATTTTTGCAACCTCTGCATAACTCAAATTTTCATGTAAGTCAGGGGGATTCCTGTCTCCCTACCACTTGCTGCTTGTGGGATCTGGGAAACTGACCAGCTGATCAGGTTCCTGAGTCTCACTGGTGGTGGGGAGCTGCCAGTCAGGCTGCAGCCTGGCTCTCAGCTCCCCTCCACTTGCAGAGAAGGGAAACTGAGAGAGGCAGCATCCTTCACTCGCAGCTGTTGCCCTGGACAGGAGTAGTTTCCCCGCTATTAACAGGGATGACAACCTGACTTGCAGCTGCCACCCCTGACAGGAGCAGTTTCCCTGCTGCTGTCAGGGGTGGCAATCACCCTAACCCGAGACAATCTCAAGGGTTTACTGTACAGACGCTTCAAGCAGTGGAGTAAAACTACCCTGTTGACTATTATTCTTCAGTAGCAATTAATTAAACTTTGATTAGATCTGAATTTGAATTAAGCTGCTTGTACAGAAGCAGAATCCCAGCTTTTGTTCTTTTATGGATTGGATGAAAATACCTTATTAGTTACTATGTGCTGGTTTCTTTGCTTCTTCCTGTGGTGTGTGTACGTGTATGTGTGGTTTTTTTTAATGCCTTGTGGAGCTTGGCCAGAAATTTCAGATGAATCTATCGCCACACAGTATTAGCAATGACTTTCTGTTGGTTTATGTTCATGTGTTCATGAATCCTTGTGGATAAATAAGTACCTATATGTTCTTATTCAGCAGTACTTTATCAAACTAACCCTTTGCTGTGAATGCCCTCAATTCTAGGATAGAATGTGGAAATTGACAATAAGTGTTTCCATCTCCCTATTCTTTCAATGTATGTTTTATTATTTCATATTGCAAATGGGGCATCTGGCCATACTTTCTTCCTGTTAATTTTGGTTTCTGCCTAACAATGACTAAGAAAAATAGGGCAGGTTAGCTAGGAAACATAGTTAAAGAAGCAATGAATATTCTGTTGTACGGTAAACTCTTTGGTATCTGGCATCCATGGGACCTGCAGGCTGCAGGGTAATCAAATATTCTATATAATAGAGAGTTCAGTGCTCATGCTGGGTAGGAGTGCAGAGGAGCCTGCTGGCTGCACTCACATGCATGTCTGTATATGGAGAATGGAGGAATGCCAATCTGCTCACTGGAGGGGGTAACTGATGGTGAATTTTGGTTCTCTGTTTTCCATAGAGAACCTCATGTGCTCTGTTGTAGGACAGCTGTGGGCTAGGGCATGGGCCTGGGCAGGAGGAGGCAGGTTTACAGCTGCCATCTCCTATCCCGAGGGCTCTGCAAAGCCCTCAAGGGGAGGGTGAGGGAGGCACCATGGAGGGAGCTGCGTCCAGCTCCGGGGAAGAGGAAGGGGGATGGCACCACAAGGGGTAGTTGCTCCAGCTCCAGAATGGACCCCCTCAGCTGCCCGCTTTCCCCTTTAAGAGCAGGCAGCTAGGGACCCCTAGCTGGAAGCAGCTGGTCAGCTGCCAAAAGCCTGCTGTGTGTCAGTGCAGGTGGCAGTCTCTTCTGTGCTTACCAGAGCTACTCGGCTCTGAGTTATGCCGGTCTTTTGAGAATGCTAGTTGCTGCTTAAATAAGAATTTACTGTGCTAAGACATGCATAAAGTAAAAACTGGCCTTATCAACTATATAGGTGATAAATGTTTCACTTATTTTTTCAGCTATAATGTTTTTTATAATATAGCTAACTGAAACATTTAACAAATGAAAGTGTATTGGGAAAAGGACAGAACTTTCCAGACTTCAAACTGACAATATATTATTGACCTTGTCTCATAGTACCTGAATATTCATGTTCTGAATGAAGATGCCTGTCATTTTACAGAAAGTTGTGGGGTTGGTCTGGAGAGGGATACATTATAAATATCAAATTCTTTTGCAAACTGCCCCAGCATTTGGAGGACTGGAAATTAGATATACGAATCTGTGTCAGTTTGTGATCTTATGTTCCAAGTCTTTTTGAAAGACTGTTGAAGTCATCAAAACAAATGCTTTGTTTCATTGTCATCTTAATATGTGAGAGCATTAAAGTAAAAGTCGGGTATTAATAGGTAAAGTTTTAATTTTGGTTTTGGAGCTGACATCTCTAACTCATAAAAACATCCTACATGTTATCTTTTGTTTTTAAATGGGTTAACGAAATCTGACCCTAAGTTTTGTGCCTCTGTAACTTATCTTCTTCGTTTACTAATTTTTTCAGGCGGGGCAAGGTTGAATTGTTATAACTGTGTTTTAGAAGAAGTGCATACTGTTGAGCATTTGGTGTCTGTTTGCCATATCACACTCAACTTCATAGACTAACCTTTGAGAGTTTAATTAGACTGTGAACTGTTTTCATCCAGATGTTTAGCACAAGAATTAAACTACACTGGATTCATGAGGTAGCTGAACAGTTTAAAAGTTAACCCTAAATGTCACCCTTCCAAGCCTCAGCAAAGAAGTTGCTAATTTAATGGATTTAGGAGCAGAACTATATTTTTTTCATCTTAAGTTGTAGTAGTCATCCGATTTGAGCCTGGTGGATGTGGGAGGGAATGTGCAATAGCAAGAGCAACAGTAGTGAGAGATGAGCAGTATTTCCTATCATTTTCTTCGTCCATGCGCAGAAGGACTGTTTCGTATACACCAGTGTGGAGGTGATACAGTAGTGCCAGGGCTTGGGGAGGGGCAGTGTGCAGGGCCTAATGGAGAATTGTGCAGCCTAGGGGCAACTTAAGACACAAGGTGCTACTGACAGCTCACAAAACTGAAACTACCTGGATGCAGAGCATGATCAAATCAAGAGTTAAATATTCTGATAAGGGTGGTTTGGTTTTTTTTTTAATTTGTCTTGTAACAGTTGAAGACACTACTTTCAGATGGTAAAATAATGCCCAACATTTCTCTATCACCTTTATTTTTTAAAAAAACCCTCACTATTAGGTACTATAGAAATAAGTTGTCACAGGATTAATTTCAGTGGTGGCAGGGGAGTGGGTTGCATCTTAGCATTTTTCAGTTTGGACTTGACAGTGATGTAGCAAGAAGAAACTATTTTCTCCTGTGAAAATATCCCTTTTGTATCATCAGGTTGCCTGGGACTTGAACCCTGTTGTGCTGAAAATACTTTGTAGTCTGTGAATGTATGTATAGTAATAGATTTTTCTTATTCTTGTAGAATGAAACGAGGAAGGAAAAATAGTTCATTAGAGGAGGATATTGGAGAAGAATCTAAGAAACAGAAGATTACAGATGAAGAATTGACTGAAATCTCTCTGATTCCTGATTGGGGTAATCTTCTTCCAGACATTATTCTGCAAGTGTTTCAGTACTTACCTCTTCTTGATCGTGCTCATGCATCGCTGGTCTGTCGAAAATGGAATCAAGTGTTTCATATGCCTGATCTCTGGAGATGTTTTGAGTTTGAACTGAATCAACCAGCTACGTCTTATTTGAGGGCTACACATCCTGAGCTTATCAAACAGATTATTAAAAGGCATTCCAATCATCTACAGTATGTTAGCTTCAAGGTAACATCTTTCACACTCTTATTTTTGAAAATGAGTAATTAAAAATTCATTGCATTTCAAATCAGGTGTGAAGTTGAAGTTCCCTACAGTTCTATTTAAAAACATTTTTAAAATGCATATTTATTTTTGAACAGTGTGGCTGAAGATAACAAAACAATATAAGTTGCCAGAAATTTTACTTACTCAAGGAGCAGTAATTGAAAGAAATCTTTGCATTTATTATATGCAGCTGTGAACAAAACACTTTTCCTAATACACTGAAAGGAGCAACTTCTATTTTAAATACCTGTAATTGCAGAGTTAAAAGTCTGTCCTAATCACAAATATTGTCAGTATAAAATGATATGCGTAGCTGTAAATTTTATGTATGTCCTACAAGGAAACGTACTGAAGAATGGAAAGGAATTTAATGACTATAGGCTCATCTTACTAAAATGTTCCTATAAAGCTCTCACCAGATTTTTTTTGTTTTCCAGGTGGTTTTTACAAGGTTATTTTATTTATGTAACACAACCAAAAAAGTATTTTGATTTTCCCCTTCCCCCTTCCCTTCGTTTGTATGCTGCTGGTATTGTCTGTTAAATATCAATTTTACAATTGCTGGTAAGCTTTTGTATGGTCTGAGACCATAAAGAAGTTTTTCTTAGTTGTACATTAAGCAGTTGCATCCTGGTGGAATATGCAGTTTAATGATCAGCGAAAATAAAGTAACTGTTTTGTACCTTCTAAAGTTAGGCAGAAAATCTTCAGGCAAAAATGAGAGGTTTCAAATGGACTGTATCCCTTTAAAGGAAATAATGCAGGTGGTTTTATGTAGAAATGCAGAGTAAGATTACTCTTTCCCTAATGTGTTAAACTAGGTTTTCTGTTAGTATTCGTATCACCTTTAGATATCTGAACTAAATATGAACTAACCTGCGTTCAGGTTGCTTGGGTTCCCACGTTAAGTAGTTCACCAAAATGTAAAGAAAAAGCTGTAATACAAATCCATTTAACAAGAAATGGTCACCCAGTTCAAGGGTATGCAGCCTGTCAGTGTACTTCACTGGCAGTCTGCAAGTCAGTTGGTTTACACTGACCATCTGCATGCGTAGCTCCCCTGCAGCTCCTAGTGTCTGCAGTTTGCCATTCCCAGACAATGGGAACAGGAGGAAACCTCAGGGTGGAGGTTGTGCCTGCAGGTGCTCAGTGTAAAACCATCTTGTGGGCTGCTAGTGGATTACCTTGCAGGCTGTAAGCCAAAGGTTGCTGACCCTTGACCTAGCTGGACCTATTAGAATAAAAAGTAAGGAGGTTCACTTAATATATTTTAAGGGTAATTTTAAACAGAAGACTAATTGAAAACACAACATGATCTGCAGTCCCTCCAGTTTCCCCGTTCTGAATTCATTTTTCTTCTTAGAACCCTTCTATCAATTAATTTGAATCTAAACTTCCAGTGTGGTATTTGCCAGGTGACTATTGTCCAGCTGTATGGCTGGGAGGCATCTGGGTCAAAGGTAAGTACCTGCTTCTCTTATCCAAGACCATAGTCCTTATGTAGAAATATCTCACTCCATTTTCCTCTCGTTCTCTCAAACTATAGATGTACCATGTCTGACCTCACTTTGGGTAGAGCACCTACATTCCATGCATGACAGATTTGCAATAACCAGTACATACCCATGTCTATCTGCAAGCAAGTTACGTAATTTAAACTGTAGCGTTAGTCCAGAAAATAACACGGTAAAAATAGCACTGTTACGCAGTAGAACTGCTCCTGTGTATTTACTCATGGCTTTCATTGACTAAAAAGCATTGGGCAGTAACTTATTCAATTGGTCAATCAAACATTTGATCAAATATTTTTAAAGTATGACTTAATTTGAACAATATAATACAACAATAGTACAAAGGAGTAAAGTTTTGTAGTCTTTAGCCTTAAATAATCAAGCGTAGTTACAAAAAAAAGTTACTTCAGTTATTTTAAATCAGAAAAATGTGAAATCTAAAGAAAGGTGGAGGGCGGGGGGAGAAGATTACCTTTGCAATATTTCTTTATTCAGAATAATGTACACATGTAAACAATTAAAGAAAATTGAACTAATGAGACAGCAACTGTAAAGAAATTTGAAATGGGCTTTTATGCTAGGTAAGAACCTAGCTAACTCTAAAATCGTCTTGATTCTATTCATTGTTTTCTTTCAGTACGTACTAAATTTCTGTTTCTGATGTTACAATCAGTCATCCTAGTCTTCTTCCTCTTGCTGTGCATGTGCAGTAATAAATGAAAATGCTAAGAATTTCTCATATTATAGCTAGAATATAGGGAGGAATCAGTCCCTTTCCCCATAGTGAGGCAAATGGTTTAGATTCAACTGCTGGGATTGTATTTCATATTTTTCTACAACTGAGTAGGTGTCTCCCTTTATAGCTCTGATGGATCTAGAAAGTTACCTATTTCTGTATTCATTAAAATTTGTACCAACAACTCTGAGGTTACAAGCTAAATCATATTTATCATCCAAGATTTTGGTATCAAGAGTGTAGGCAGCATTATGTACAGGAGTGATCACTTGATTTTCCCCCCCCCCCCCCCCCGCCCCCAATATTATTTTGTCTGTCTTCCACTTTTGTAAGTAGACAGCATTATGATTTTTAACATTCAAGAACTTGTTTTTGCCATTGGAAACAACATAGAACTATAATTTTTCCATATTCTAAGAGCGCTGAGCTACATGTTCAAGCAGTGAAACTAATTCTGAATTTTGTGTCCAAAAAACACTTCCTCATGAAGAATGTTGGTGGAAATTACTTAGAGGCAATGCTTAGTGGCTCCTTCAACAGCAAATGTATGAAGAGCCTGGAATATTTGGAGATCTTTGAGATATTTCATAGAAGATGTCCACTACATATTACTAAGCTTACTCAGCATGGATGTGAATGAGTGCAGTATGAAATTATGCTGAAAAAATTACTACTGATGGCAGTCTTTGAAAAACTTGAAAATGTCTTTTTTTTTTTCCCCCTTAATCACCAGTTATAAGAAAGTTATTAGATTTCCACAATCACAGAAGAACTGCACCATATGGGCAGCACATCCATAACACAAGTAGATATTGATTTATCAACAAAAACCACTTTCTTAGCCATGCTGTCCATCGCAACTGAAATAACTTTGTTGATCTAATTGAATATTTAAACTGGTCAGCACTATGTTGGGCTCAGTCATATGACGATGCTCAGTTATGAATTGGAATGGGATTGTGGATTTGTTACCTTAAAGTTAGTGGTACTGTTACCCACACAGTTATGTCATTCACATGTTCTTGGGGCACCCACCCTTACCCTTTCCTAGGGTTCAGGCATCCCCTTACATCCTGTGGGTTTGGGAGGTCTTTTTGCACTGAAGGAGCCTTACACAGTAATATCCTAATCACTCACTCACTAACAGTCATTAAAAATAAACCAAATAATGCACATGTGAAGCATACAGTGCTCACTGCTCCCAGTAGGACAAACAAACTTGTTTTGATGGCTAACTAGGAACATCTGGGGAGACTCCAGTTTCTGCCCACCTCGTAGCATAACCTTAATTGATCTACAGCTAGCAAAATTGATTATGCAGCAGACAGAAACAATGCAAAAAACCAGAGATCCTACAAACAAGCAATAGAAAAGTGAGGACTATAATCATAGAATGAGGATTCCATGATCCCAACTATGATAAGGAGTTTCTTTTCAGACAGAATGCTATCAACTAAATTTTCTTTAAGCATCTGAAGATCTGTTTCTTTATCTGGTGATATGAGATGCCATTAGGCCACAGTCCCTTTAACAGCTTGGTACTGCATTATTTTAATGCAGTTTAGTTGGAATGTGAGTATGCGATGTCCTGCTTTAGAGCTAATGCCTGCTGCTCTTTCAGTCTGGCAGTAGATAAAGGCCCTAGGCTTAAGCCTTCCAGTATGGCTACAGGTCTTTCAATATAGATACAGAAAAAGGCTATACCCTTACAATACCTTCATTGCACACATCGCACCTTGTGTAATAAAGATATCAATTTTTTTCATCTTGTCCACTTCAGCATTCAGAAGACTTCCTGTAAAGTGTTTTGAACTTGATACTTTGTAAATTGGATATAACTTACAAAAAATATAATAATTTAAAGGTGAATGGCTTAAATACCACTCTCAAACTTAGCCATGTTTGATGAGTTGCCCCCCTGCTCCCCTCCATTCAGGGACTTTCAGTCAAAAATACCTCTTAATACCAATTTAAGTGATGACTTCCCAGAAGTAGTAGTTAATATCTTAGAAGATGCAAAAATAGAATTACCTTTACTTTCATTAGAGATACAAAGAAGCTGAGGTAATATCATTTATTGGACTAGTTTCTGTTGGTGAAAGATAAAAGATTTCAAACAAAGAGAGAGCTCTTCTTCAGGTCTGGGAGCATACTCAGACCTAGTATACACAGTCCAGTTAGGTTGATGTAAGGCAACTTAAGTTAACTTAGTTATGTGAATCCGTGCACTGTAGGTTTGTCCTGCTACTGTAAGTGCCCCACTACAGTGACCTAACTCCACCTTGGTGAGAGACAAAGGGCTTCTATTTGTGTAGTTTGTAGCTTTCTTGTAGTTGACAAGAAAGCTAGGCAGATAATGCCGGAAAGGCATCATTTTGTTTTAACTTTTTTATTGCTAAGTTTGTGGGCTTGATGTGGTGTTTTCATGCACTAATAAATGGTTTGTTTACATTTAAGGTGGATAGCAGCAAGGAATCAGCAGAAGCTGCTTGTGATATTTTATCACAACTTGTGAATTGCTCTTTAAAAACTCTTGGACTAATTTCAACTGCTCGACCAAGCTTCATGGATTTACCTAAGGTAGCTTGTGCATGTTTTAGTTTTATATATTGAAAGACTAGTGGTACATATGGTACAGTGGTGGTTCAAATAGACCCCAAAGCCATGTTCTGAGCTGAATTCCTTGTGATTCACCTGAAATGGAATGAACATGTAATCCCTTTAAGAAGAGTTACTAACACGTTCTTCAATTGTTGTATTTCAAGCTGTGTTGCGTATGTTCATTCTGCAATCCGCTGCCCTGTCAGTGTTGATCAGGGTCTATAATCCAGTGAGAAGGAACTGAGAATGGCCAGATCAGCCCCTTTTTGTTGTTGGCTTGCTGCATAAGCGTGTCATGAGTGCATGGGCTGCCTCAGGGGTATCCATGTGGGAAGAACACATCCAGCTCCAGCACACGGGTGCACTCTCACTCCTGAAGTGGAATGATTTGTGAAACACATTTCTGAGAACATTTACAAATGGGTCAGAACCACCATTTTGTGTGATGAACAGTTGACAAAATTACTGAACATAGCCACAGACAGGAGGGGTGGGGTGCTGTGATATTTAGTCATTCGGCACACAGGATAGCGCACACAGTTTTCAACACTGGAAAAAATAACCTAGCTAACTCGCTGATGATGATGATAAATTCAGCTCACTTTATGGCTTTTCAGTATATCATCTACTTTAAATTTTGGAATAATGTGTATACTGAGCAGTTTTAAACTATTTATAGATTCTGCAAAACTACTTTCTTTCTTTGAAAGCATATTAAATTAATGAGAAAAGGGTAATAACATAAATTTGAAGAATGAGGTGGGGGGGGGGGCAGGAGGGAAATAGTAAGAGCTCCAGGAAGAACATCCTGAAAATCTGTTTGGAAAATTTTATTTCCGTAGCCTTTGATGCAATATTTTCAGATTTATGTAGCAAATGCTACATACAAGGTTATTGAAGGTTTAGTAATAATTGAAGCCTGTTCTTAAATTCCTTTTTAAGAGTTATACATAATTGATTGGGCCTTTGAGACTAAGAATAAATTCTTGCACAGGGTGGGACTCACCTGGGGTAGCTGTTGCTGGCGGAGGCACAGCTGGGCAGCTCTGCAGGCACATTGCCTCCATTTGCAGGCACGCTGAGAACCACAAATGGTCAGTGCTTAGAGGAGAGATGGAGGCAGTATGCAGAGTTGCCTGGCCATGCTTACTCCAGCAACAGCGGGGTAGAGAACTGCTTGTGGGGAGTTGCCCTAAGGGAGCATTGCCATGGTAAAAATTGTGAGATCTGTGACTCACGGAGCTCAGAATTTTCAGCATAAACGTGTGTCTGTATACTGACATGTTACTGACCTCTGGTTACAAAACAGGTTAACTTTTTTTACACATTTGGAAGGTTGTCTTCACAGTTTTGATTAAATTTGACTTGCATTTTTGTTAAAATTACATTTTGTAATTTGATAAAATGTTTAGAACATACTAATATAGTTTATTGTGTATGTCTTGGTCTTCAGGATGTTGCTTTGGAAGAACACTTTGCAAATAATCTTCAGAGCTTACTAGGAGTTTTAGTAAGAGATAGCTGTGTTTGTCTGTATTCTGACAAAACAAACAAGCAGTCATGTAGCACCTTAAAGACTAACAAAGTCATTTGTTAGGTGATGAGCTTTCATGGGGCAAAGCAAATCCAGTATATTCAGATCTGAAGAAGCAGGTTTGCCCCACGAAAGCTCATCACCTAATAAATTACTTTTAGTCTTTAAGTTGCTAAATGACTGCTTGTTTATTTTGTTAGGAGTTTTAGGTTCACTGTTCAATTTATGCACTTGTGTGGGATATTTAGAATTTTAGAGTATTGTTTTTTTCCAGTTCCTGAACTTCTTTTAATGTTGAATGTTATCAGTGACCATCCAAAGATATGGATTTATAACAAAAATTAAAACTTGATCCTTGAACAAAAAGTTTGATCAAATGAATTACTGTCCAGTATTACCTGTGATACCTGTTGGAATGAAATGCACTGTTAAATGTTGCAGGTATTAGGTATTAGACTATATGTGAAGATGTAAGAAAACAGTTTTCAAAGTGTTGAGAATGTTTCACTGTTGCTATTTTTCTCTGTTTTGCAGTCACATTTTATCTCTGCACTGACTGTGGTGTTTGTAAACTCCAAATCCCTCTCTTCACTTAAAATAGATGATACGCCAGTTGACGATCCATCCCTCAAGGTACTAGTAGCTAACAACAGTGATACCCTCAGACTGTTAAAAATGAGCAGTTGTCCTCATGTTTCTCCTGCAGGTGAGCTATCCTATATGTGTTTTAAAATGTTACTTTTTTAACAGTGTGAACTATTCAGCAAGCATCTGAAAAATTAGTGGTTTTTAGCTCATGCTTACAGCCTCTGATATTTTAATGTGTTCCACTGTCTTTTGTTCCACAGGAGTATCAAAACTATGTGCTTAAAATTATTTTCACAAGTGTTGGAACAGTATTTATAGAGCTCTTCATGGATATTTGGTATCAGCATCTACAAAAATGATCCACGGATATCCACACCAATATCCGTGGATATCTGCAAATTCACAGGGTTTTAGATCCAAAATTCATATCCATATTCACAAAAATAAGCTGAAGATATCCACAGACTTGCAGTACTGTAAGATTTTGACCACCATGGACAAATAATTGTAGTGTCTCAAGGGGAGGAGAGATGAAAATTATTTATAAAACAAATTATTAGTAAAGTTTTTAAAATAAAATAAATTTGAAATTGACAGCTGGTAGGATTTACATTTACCATATTTAATTTTTTTTAAAAAATTAAACAGTACTTATTGGTGCTGCAGTTTAAACTGGACGTCACTGGCTAAGAAGCTGAAACCAGAGTTTGTTGAAGTGCTACATTAGCTTTTGACAGCTTAGTTATAATAGCCTGTTTTTCAGATCAGTGACAACTTCATTCAAAAATTAAGAACCCTATATTAGGAGTTAGAAAATCTTTTTTAAAAAAAATTTGGGGATTTTTTTTGTTTTGTTCATCTAGTCTCAGAATAAAAACTAGATGTGAGAGTGACCATTTCCAAAATCTTTAAGGACATGGGGACTGGAAACAGTCAGTTCGGTAGATACAGCTGATGCATTCTTTAAAAAAATTTTTAATCAAAAAATATTTTGCATCTAACTTTTTTCTTTGTCTATCCATCACATTAAAGGCAGTTTTATTTAACTACTTCAGACTCAATTTTATTATGATCTACCCAATAAACGTCATTTACTATTTTCTAGCATGAAGTAAAAATTAAGAATCTGTGTAACTTATCTGTATAATCTGTTGTGGCCCTCTTGATAATCAAAGTATCAGATTTATTGTAAATGTTGTGTCGTTGCAAATCAGTATATTTTAATGGCTGTGAACTAAAGAATAAACTTTTCTTTAGAAAATAGCAAGTGTAAATACACAACAGAATTAATGGGTGATTTAAATCAAGCTTTCCACTTGTTGATTTAAATCAGCCTACCCTGGAAGAGGCTTTGGAGCAGGGAGGATAATCTTTTACAAGGATGATTTACAATGAATCAATAACTCTTTTTTGCATTTCACTAGAAGTAGAATACATTCTCAGGTATTGCAGAATGTGTATTTCACCAGAGCATGGATCATGGAGCAGATGATTTCTTTGTTCTAAAAGAGCAATTTTATTTTTTAACTACAAAATAGAAAACAACATCCAAGGAGTGTGGGATCTGGGTTGTACAATACATCTTTTGCCCCTAACAGCTCTTCTCTAACACAATGAAAGGGTCAGTTTCTGCAGTAGACAGCATTCTCAGGAAGCTGGTTGAAGACCATAACTTTCCTGTAGTAACTAAGAAATACGCCCCGTGGCCCCTGCGCACGTGCGCGCACTCTCTCTCTCTCACACTCACCCCCGCGTGGGACTCTGGCTCCTTGCCGTGGCCCCAACCCTCCCTGACCTATGTGAAATTCAAGTCACATGAGGGTTGTGGGGAATGCAACCTTTGCATACCTCAAGGGATTACTGTACCTTGCTTTCATGGCCATTTGGCACTGATTTTTTTTTTTTTAATTTATATAATAGCTTGGTTTATATATTTTTAATACAGAAAATAGTATCCCCTCTTTAAAAAAAAAAAAAAAAAAAAAAAAAAAAAAGTGGGGGGGGGGGACTATTGCCCTTTTGATGTCGTAGAATGAAGCAAATGAAATAGTGACAAAATAATGGATGATGTTATGCTACTGGGAAAATAACTCAGCTGGGAGGTATAAGATGAGTTCTGGTGTGCCTGGCTAGATAGAACAGAGAGTGGACCAGACTGGAAATGAGCTAATGAGTGGATAATTGGCTTCATATTATGTTTGTGCTCCAAAGAAGACAAACTACAACTACAACAGAAGCAAGAATAACTGGAAGTAAGGAAACTTGTGAATACCTCTTCTGTGTGTGGTTGGCTGGGGTGTTTTCTTTTTTGTGGGGTGGGGGGGAATTGAGGTGGGAAGGGTTTGCATGGAAGTGTTCCACGTATCAGATCATTGTAATGTGCTGAAAAACTTTAATTCTCAGTGTGTAAATCCTTTTGTGTTTTTGATCCTAAGTAACATGACTAAAGTGACACAGGATGCTTGTGACATAATAGGAATCTCCAACGTTGCCGGCTAGTAGTTCTCCAGCCACTGGACTTTTCTTCCTTTCTGATTTATTATGGAGGGACCAGTCACAGCTCTTTGGTTGAGTTCTGCAGTTTATATTGTTTGAATTTCAGTTAATCACATGCCCATGATGATTACCACAGAATTTTTATTATGATCTTCATATTTTCCCTTCAAAAGGGATTATATTTTGCTGAGTACTATCTTAGGACATTTTCTTTTTTAACAAAAATACGAACATTTGTGATGTTTCCATGAATAATTCTTACTCCAAAGTCTTGCAATACCTCTGTATATATCACTTCAATTTTTCCTTGGGGTTAGTAGGAAAGAGGGTATCCCTTGACACCTGTATTTCAATGTGTAAATTACATAGTATCCTGTGGTTCAGTAACTGAGATTTTGAGTTTCTTTACTTTGTACTCCAGTCTTCATGAAGCTAAAGAATTTCACTGAAGTTTAAGGTTAAGCTTTCTTTTGAGAATAAAGAAGATTTCATATTTCCTTAATTTTATCAGAAATTAAATAGAAAAACCTTTAATTATGCAACAGAATTAAATGTTAAGATGTTAAAATGAATTGACTGGCATATACTAAATGCAGCATGCATTAAGGTGAAAATTAGAGAATATTACTGATAACTATAAAACAGTTTTAATTTTCTCATCCTGAGGAAGAAATTTTTTAGGGTCAGTAATTTGATGAAGCAGAACTGAAGAATTTTTTTATTTTTTTTTTAATTTTTCAGCTACACTCTTCGTTTCCAGCCTTTAACTAACTGCATTTCCAAATCACATCTTAGTTTCCTGTAGATAAAACTGGACCATATCCAGCCTAAACAGCAGGTGTTCTGCTGTCTGCAAAACCCAGACGGCTATATGTAGTGATAAAAATCAGCACCCTTTACCAGTTGTAGTAGCTTCACCGCAGAATGGGACTGCAAATACAGAGTACAGGGAAAACCACAGTACAGCATCCATTGTATAAGTCTCCAATTTTCAGTTCACTTCTTTCCATCCTGCTACAGTGGTTCAGGCTTGGAATGGTAATATTAATATCCTGTAAGGTGTGAATGGGCAGAGTATGAAACAGGTTCTTAGGATGAAAAAAATCACTTAAAAACTAAGCTCTTCACTAGGAACTTCATACTTGCCCTAAATCCTGTAGAAGGCGGACTTCGTGCCTCCTAGTTGCCTTTCTAATGCTGGTTGTGAGCGCCGTATTTCCCTTATTTTTATTTCGGGAATTCTGTCTCAAAACACTGATTGGTAGAAGTGCAAGAGGAGACTCCAGCCAAGGAGCTCCTATTACCTGGCTGACAACTATGTACAAGCTAATAGGGAGAATTGTTTTCTACTCTGGTGTTAATGTCTTTAAAGTTCTTTCCTAGTTAGCATCTGTTGTCTTGGAACACTTTTTTTGCTCCCTTATTGCCACTGAGGTTGGTAGTGGATGCTTCCTCCACCCTCCTTCCCACTAACAATTTGACAGCAATTTGGCAGGACAAAGTCAAGCTCCTTACTGAGATGTCAAAGGCCAGAGAGAAGTGCAGTAGTCTCTTCCAGAGTACGTGTTATGCAGCCGTGGACATAATTTTATTCTTGCAATAAGTCTGAACCTTTTTCTTACCCTTTGACACAAACTAGAACACCTATGACTGTGTTGGATACATTGAAATTATATTCCATAACAAAACATACAACTTGCTGTAGTGAAGAGTGATTTGCAAGTGTAAAAGAGAACCTGCATTTAGTCATTTAGTGTGCATAAGCCTTACTGTGTATATGGGGAATTTTATAGTAAAATCATGAAAGTACATTCAAGAAAGGGTCTTGAGGCAGGAATTTGAGATTAATGAATTAAGCACAAGGATACCATATAAGATAATTTTATCTCAGTGCCTGTAGCTCATAATATTGATATTCTAGATTTTGCACGTCAGAAATTTCTCCTTCTGTTTGACATCCAAAAGCTAATTTTTGTTTGTGGTTGAAGTCAAGAAAACTTGCTTTAAGATGTTAACATGAATACAAATTAATGCTTTGATGTTCCTTTCAAGGTATTCTTTGTGTGGCTGACCAGTGTCATGGCTTACGTGAGTTGGCGCTGAACTACTATCTCTTGAGCAATGAGCTTCTGCTTGCTTTGTCTTCTGAGAAACATGTCAGATTGGAACATTTGCGCATTGATGTAGTGAGTGAGAATCCTGGACAGACTCATTTCCACACAATTCAGAAGAGCAGCTGGGATGCTTTTATCAAGCATTCTCCCAAAGTAAACTTAGTCATGTACTTTTTCTTGTATGAAGAGGAGTTTGACCCATTTTTTCGTTATGAGATTCCAGTCACCCACCTGTACTTTGGGAGATCAGTAAGCAAAGATGTACTTGGTCGTGTCGGAATGACATGTCCTCGATTAGTTGAACTGGTTGTGTGCGCAAATGGATTACGGCCACTGGATGAAGAACTTATTCGGATTGCAGAGCGCTGTAAGAACTTATCGGCTATTGGCCTCGGGGAATGTGAAGTCTCTTGCAGTGCCTTTGTTGAATTTGTGAAGATGTGTGGTGGCCGCCTCTCTCAACTCTCTATAATGGAGGAAGTCTTGATTCCTGATCAGAAGTACAGCTTGGAGCAGATCCACTGGGAAGTGTCAAAGCATCTCGGTAGAGTATGGTTCCCAGACATGATGCCCACATGGTAGACTCCTTGAGGACTTCAGGACATGTGGAATAGCACCTTAAATCTGAGAATGCCATAGTGCAACTTATCAAAACCTCATTTAATATTATATTTTTATTGTAATGTCATTGCTTTTATTAGAAAATTGATGTCCTATTTAGCACTAATTTCTGAAATCTACGCTTTGTTTGCTTAAATCTGGATGTTCCAGATACCTTTCATCCAAATAAAATTAGCCTGTTTTAGGTTTTCTCACTTTGCCATTGACAATGACCCTAAATTTATGTAAATTTTTTTTAAAGATTGACATATTAAAAAGCTGTGGTTGCAAAATTTAGGTAGAATTACAATATTTTATCCCTGTTTGATGTAGATATAAATAGTGAACATGACTGATTTTGTATAGACTTACAAAGGGAGATGTGATTGAATGCTCTTACAGCAGCCACGAGCAGTTACCTAGTTTTTAAATATGAACTGTGTTAACTGCAGAATTTTAGAATTACATGGAGCATTTAGTAGACTATAAAAGCCCTACATTTATATAGTAGCATACTAAAAAGCAACACAAAAAACAATTATACACTTAATTAGGAAATTTAATGTTTTTAATTTCTGATTTAGTAGTTTGCACACAATGTGTTAAATAAAGAGGGTTATCAGAAGCTTTTTTCTCTATGCAATTTTAAATGTAAAGTTATTTTTAGGGTCTTCAGAACCATTCCTAAACTTGTTTTAAAGTATTAAGTTATAGCTCAGAGCTGAAGCACTCTGGAGGAAATTGTAGATATATACTGTATTTTAATACTGGATGGAACTGACAGGCTTTGCTCAAAAGTTAAAACCAAGCTTGCATCATTTGATTAGCTGGAATACTGCATGTATTTCTAGATAAGTGGAACCTAAAATGTGCAGAGATGTTGAATGTAATTGTTTTAAATAAAGAGAATAGAGCAGAGTGAACGCAACTTTAAAAGGAGTTTAAGAAGCCATTTGGAAAACGGGGGCGGGGGGGAAAGAATCTTGGAAGACCTGAAAAATTTAAGAGAAATGGCTTTGGAACTAAATTGTCTAAACTATATACATTCTGTAAAAATCTTTCTTCAGAAATGTTATATATGAAGTGAATGTTTAATAGTTACCATTTTTGTATTCCTTTATTTCAACTGGTATCAGATCATTTCAGTCAGAGCATCCAACCTGTGTCAAATAGAGCAATATGCAGGGATTAGATATACAATTTCACAAAAACAATGTTTGTTTTGATCAAAAATTATTATCCTACAGTGAACTGGGCTGGTGGCATGCTCTTTATTTTTGGGTTGTACAGTTCTTGTAATAAAAGATTTTGTTTACTTTTAATGTTCGTTGCGCTCAATGTACAGTTTGAGGGTAAGCTGTAAAATTTATAATATGTGCATAATTAACTTTATAATGTTTGAGCAAGCATTGCTCAGTGGACTGATATCTTAACAGTGAGCTGTGTGTTTCTGTAGAGGTTTGCAGTGGAGTTGTTGCATACGCAATTTTTTGTATTAGAATTTGTTTAAACATAGCACTAAACTTGCTTTTATTTGTACAAAGGTGTCAATATACTTGTCTTTAAGAGGAAAAATGTTGAGTTTGGAGTTTTTAATACTAGCTATTCCTTTTGCATTTATTTGTATAAACATATGTCTTTTGCAGTACCAGTATCGGTCTAAGGCTAAGTCTACATGAGAGTTTTTTGTTGACAGTGTGTTTTGCCAACAAAACTTGGCACATCCATCAACAACATTCTACGTCTTCTGTCAACAGAAAAGCCTTGTAGCTGCTTGGAGGTGGGGTTGGGGGTGCCTCTAGTGATAGACTGAGCTTCTGGGTGGTCATTCTGTTGCCAGAGTGCCCAGCCACTTTCTCCACTCGCCTCAAGTTATTGCCTCATCACTATGAATTTCATCCATTTCAGCTTCATTCTGCTTCAAACAAACACCCTATTTGCTTTTGGATCCTGAGGAGACAAGAGGCTTCAAAAGTATTCGTAACAGAGAGGTAGCAGTGTTAATCTGTATTCTAACACCACAAAATGTTCTTCAGGCCTTTTTCTCATGGTGCCTGAATGTTTGATCATGGGTCTGCTCTTTTGAAAGAGCAGGGACTGTGTGGATACACTTTTTTTTTTTTTTTTTTTTTTTTGAAAAAGCAGATCGCTCTCTTAAGCTGTTTTTTTTTGTTGTGTGCGTACTCTTTTGAAAGAAGCTCCTTTGGAAGAGATCTTCCAGAAGGACTTTTCTGAACAATCGCTGTAGTGTAAGTATAGCCCAAGTATTTCCAGGAGTCAACTTTGGTGGGGGAGAACAGTTGATGTCATACTTTACTTTAGGTAGGCAGGAACCCTTTGTTTCAAAACCTGGTTCCCAGACTGGCTTTAGGGAAAAATACACCCCCAGATGGAGTCCCAGAATCCTGTGGCCTAGTCACATGCCCTTGTAGAGTCATAGCCATTACTTAATAGGCTGTCCTGAGTGTTCTTAGGAAGGATTGCCTGGTGAGAGCTAGACTTCTAAGTCCTGTTTTTTTTCCCCCCTAATGGCCAGTAGGCCCTTCCTAACCAGCTATCTAGACTGAAAGCATCTTGTCTAGTGCATGGCACTTGAGTGTAACTACTGTTAAAGTACAGGTACATAGTTTTTATAACCTGAACTACAAAAATACTACATCCATACAAACGGGATAGTCATTTTGCAAATAACAACTCTTAACTTCTACAAAACAATTTCTTCACACGCACTCCCCAAAGCCCAGTTTGGGAAACAATGCTCTAACCCATCAAAATGTGACTTGTACAAAATGTCAATCAAAAATGATTAAAGTTAATTGCACCAAGCTAATATTTCATCTTACCTAATTATGAAGTGTGGCATGAGCATTGGTTCCTATACTCTAAACAAGTGGTTCCCAAACTGTCAGCATGACCCTGTTTTGATTTTTGAGATCCTCAAGCCCATCCACCTCTTCTTTACCATCATCCAACCGCGCTTTAACAAAAAATTCAATTCATAATTTAAGATAAACAAACGATATAAAAAATGTTATTTAAAATTAAAAATAAGCATGTTTTTATTAAATTTTTGGGCCAAGAAAAAAATTTAACAGCAGAAATGAATTTAATATGAAGGATGATACTGCATTTTCTTCACAAGTTGGGAAATCCTAGGTCTGAAAGATAAGTGCGCATGGCAAATAGTTTTCAATATCCAGTCAATTTGTTTTGTTTTTAATATAACTAAACTTGTAAAGCCTTTTTTCCCTACAGAGGTATGTTGATGAAAATGGAAGAATAATATATAACACTTTCTCCCCACCTTTCAAGTACACTGGGAAATATTTTATCCAATATTGCTCCAAGCTTGAATTTTTGAAGTGTTGTGTTGTATGCTTGAATCATATTTTGAGTGCTTTTTCTTGCCATACTTCTGGCAATGTGTCTACATCAACACTGAATTGATTGCATACTAATTTATGAATGGGGTTGCCAGAAAAGTTGTTTGGAAAATAGCGGATAGCAGACTCAGTGGAGCTGTGCGGCCCTGCCCAAAGCTGTGTGCCAACTGTCGCAGCCTGAATGTCCCCTCCCACCCAGCCCTGTTGCCCCCTTACTTCCTGTTCCACCTTGATCCCGGCTGCGCTGACACTAGCCCATCCATAGGCTGCGATGGCTGGTTCCAGCTCCATGCTGGACATGGCCCTGGCCCCATGGGTGCCAGTTCCACCCTGAATGGGCTGCTGACATGGCCACAGAGCTGCAGGCATGGCCTGGGCCCTGCACGTACCAGGTGCAGCCCTGGCCAGGATGCTGGACACTGTCAGCCCCATCCTAGCCTGGTGGCTGACTATGGACTGGCCAGGCTGCCTGGTGCAGCGCCAGCTGCCTGAGCCTTGTGCTGTCAGAGCTGACCTTTCACTTGGCTGTCAGCCCCTGGAGCTAACTGCCCCTGGAGCCAACTCAGCTGCCAGGGCTGCCTGCCCAAGCCCCACACTGCTGGGGCCAGCTGCCTGCCCACCAGTCAAAGCCACCTGAGCCAGGGCCAGCTGCCTGAGTCCCTCCCCCCCACTTCCCTTCCCCAAAGCCAGGCACCACCAGCCCCCTGCTCTTATTCCCTACCCTTCCCATCCCTTTCCCCTGAGCCAGGCACACCCAGCCTGCCAGCTAACCCCCCTTCTCCTCCCTCCCCTGCCAACCCACACTCCTTTGCAGGAGGCAGCTAGCTCCATGTGGGTCTTCACTGGCTGCCTGCTTTTTTATTGCAGCTGTGCCAGGTCGTCCATGCAACAGGGCAGGGGCTGAGAGCTGGAAGTCAAAGCTAGCTCTTCCTTGGAGTGGGGGCAATGGGGAGGGGGGGCCTGGGTCACCTTT
Source organism: Carettochelys insculpta (assembly GCF_033958435.1). Taxonomy (NCBI): domain Eukaryota; kingdom Metazoa; phylum Chordata; order Testudines; family Carettochelyidae; genus Carettochelys; species Carettochelys insculpta. The sequence continues at coordinate 88,356,719 of NC_134137.1, read as the reverse complement.
CCCAGTGCCTGGAATTTCTTCACACACACTCCCCAACCCCCAGTTTGGGAAACCATGCTCTAAACCATCAAAATGTTAACCAAAGTAATCATTGCTACTTAAAGCTTTACACAGTAGCTAAAATGTGTGAATTGTGCCTGTTCATGTTAGTGTCTACTGATCAGTGCTGGAAACGCCAACTTTCAGTTGGTCTTCAGCGCAGAATTATCAAACTAATTGCACTATTGTTGGAAGCAGTGGTAAATAATGATTAGAACAGCTGCTTTGGCATCAACATGTCAAACATCAACTACGTTAGGCTTGCACACTCCTCCTATGGGGCCAAAAATCTAGCTATCAGGGTCTAGTTTTCACTTCATAAGTTCTGTAAAACATTTCACTGATACCTTAAATTTGCTAAGCATTCTGCAATATAGGGCATTTCGGGGAAAGTGTAGTAATTGTAGCAGATGTGGTGGTGCTGTAAGAAGGAGCTTTAGATCTAACAAATGGGACCCTGGTGGTTCTACCACCATAGCTCCATTACTATATTTCATAGCAGAGTATTCATTTACATGACAAGAGCATTATCCCACTTAATTAGCCCAAATATTTCACTACTATCAGATGTTCCCAGCTTTGCTTGGGTCCTTAACTTTTTTTGTTGGGGGGGGGGGTTAAAAAGAAAATGTACATAAAATAGTTAAATGACTGAGTCCCCCCTATCCCCCCCCCACACCCTATACATCATCTGAGCAGATGCAGGAGTCAGGGAATGAGTTGTGGGGGGGGGGGTCCTCTGGCTGCAGGGGGCAAGGAATGAGGCAGGGATTGGAAGGCTGGGGAGACTCAGGATGGCAGGGGTTAGAAGGCCATAGCATGTAGGTAGGTGGTGATGATGGCAGGGCTTGGAAGGGTGGGGAGGTTCAGGATAGTGGGAGGGGAGGGGAGGAGATCCGGGTGCCCAGGCAGGGGGTAGAGGGCTCAAGGCAGGGCTTGAGGGAGCTGGAGGAGTGAGTTCAGGGGTAGCAAGCTCACAAAAGGATGTGGGGAAAACAGGGTACTGTGGTTGGATATGTGTGGGGCTTAAGGCAGGGGTGAGTGCAGAACTCAGAGTGGAGGGGGTGCCATTAGCGTGCTCCGTGCAGGGTGCTAGAAGGTCTGGGGAGTGATCTGGGGCCACCTATGGCAGCCAAGGTTTTGCTGGACTGGCGATTAAGGGGATGGGGGCAAGGCTCTGCTGCCTGGCCTGGGGTCTCCTCCAAGGGGAGGGAAGTAGTTCCTAGCTCTGACGTCTCCTTGAGGCGAGGGCAGCCCTGGTTCCAGTGTTTCCTCCTGGTGTGAGGGAGGTTCCCAGCTCCGCCTCCAGCATCTGCTCTAGGGGAAGGAGGCCCAGCCATGCCACAGCTCTCAGTCCCTTGCCTATCTGAGGAACAGAAGGCGCAGTTTGGTCCATGGCTCCTGGCACTGTACCTGCCCTCAGGGCAGGCCGGGGCTGGGGCCTGACCTGGACCATGGCTCCCAGCCTCCTTACTTGTCATCTGCAGGGCAGGTGGTGAGTCAGTTCCCAGCTCCCACCCATACTGCTTGTCCTCGGGGCGGGGGCTGGGCCATGGCTCCCAGTCAAGCCCATGCTTGTGGATGGGTGGGAGGAACTGGGCCAGGCTGCAGTTCCCAGCCCCACGCCTGTCCTCTGGGGACAGGCCAGGACTCTTCCCCACCCCCAGCTTGTACTCTGTTGGGGGGGGGGGGGGGAATGGGTGTGGCTCTCCCGGCCCATGCTGCAGGGGAGGGCTGAGCTGGGGGAAAGCGGGGGGGGGGGGGGGGGGGGGGGGGGGGGTGGCGGTTTGGCGCACGGGAGCACGTACCCTGTTCAGTAGTCAGAAGGATTTAGAGCCCCATGCCAAGGTGGCCACTGTATTCCTGTTATGGCTGTCCCCAGTGGTGATGTGCAGTATCAGTGTTCCCCGCCCTCACCGCCCCAGTGATGAGTTTGAAGTAGGGCTCCACGCCATTGTCTGGAAAAACCTTTTGATGCCAGTCACTGCCCATTTGGCTGGTGCAGGAAAACTCTGACCTTGGTTTAGGTTTGGGAAAGAGGATACCAAGGTTGGCGGTCCTACCACTTACAGTTTAGGAGACGTTCTGGACCAAACAGACTCACAAATACACTCCAAAAATATGAGATTTAATAACCATTTGTAAGTTTGATGTTGCTTCTGTCGCCAGACATTTGTTCCAAAAAAAGACTGCAAGTGCAAATGTCATGTCACTATCCCTCTGCCATCAATATCCATCACCTCAGCAGATTATAACCTGCAAAATGCTCAGCTGTTAACGCCCCCCGCCCTCCTCCCGGGGGCCAGAGTCAGATTTTTGCACACACAAAGAAAATGCTACACTGAGGTGTTAGACTGGAAACAGTGTGCTAAAGGTTTACAGGAGAAAAAAAGCATCATCAAAAACTTCTTTAAAGTCATTTGCAAATCCAGAGGACCTACTGCTGGGTGTCCCAAAGCAAAGGGCTATGCTTAATACTTCACTCAGGCTATGTCTACACGTGAGAGTAAAGCCAAATTTGTTAAAGTTGCCTTTGTAATGTTAGGTTTTATATAGGTCAAGTTGAAGGTCCACACCCGCTCACAAAGCTGACAGTCCCTCTCCCCCCCCGCCCACTAACCTGCTTAAGCACGACTGTAGCAGCACTGCATTGTAGGCACCTATGCCACAGTTCCTGCAGCCTCATTGCATTTGGGGTTTCTATGCCAGTGTCTTGTGGGAAAAAAAAATCACTGCACGTGGTTTTGGGTGTGCGATGTCATCATCCCAGAGTGAATTGCTCTCGCTACACCCCACAACTGAAAACAAATGGCCATTTTTTTTTCCACAGCCTCCCCCTGCACCAGGATGCTTTGATGATTGAGTCAGAGCTGACTATTGATGTGCCGATCTGCCTGGAGCACAGCAGTGGCTTAAGTACTGTCATTACTTCAAGTAAATAAAGGAGATCACTGCAGTCCAAGAAGCTCTTCCCCTGGTGATGCACATGACACTTACGTGCCACTTGCAATCAGTGTAGATACCAATGTACTTATCTCCAGTGACCACATGGACCAATACCATCACAAAGAAAGAAGACACAAAGACAGATTTTCTTCTTGCTCTGGGAGTGGGGTCTAGTAGGTTAGACGGTGGGAGGGCTGGTAGCCAGGACGCCTGGGTTCTCTCCCCAGTTCTGGGATGACATTGGTGGTCTAGTGGTTAGAGTGGGGGAAGGAGCCATTACACAAATAAGCACCGTAATTACTTCAAGACTCAGTGGCTGTGTCTACACTACAAAAATAACTTCAAGGTTTCTTACTTTGAAGTAAGCAACGTTGAAGTAGAGCGTCTAACACACTCCCTATTTCTAAGCTAAACTTCGAAGTAGGGAACTGCTCCATTCCTGGGAATGGAGTAAGGACTTCAAAGCTGGGCTCCCTACTTCAAAGGTAACTTCGAAGTAAGGGAAAATGTGTGCAGACAGTGGTGGCTACTTCAGTTAGTTCCTAGTTTAGCCACACCCATTATGGAATCCAAGACGAAGAGAAGGAAAAGTTAAGAAAGTATTAGACAAAAGAAAAGTTGAGGAAAGATGAATCCTTGAGACTGTTGTCCCTACTCAAGAATTATTTAGCCTAAGAACAGCAGGGATTCCCCTACCTCTTCTGGTAAAGAAGCCCTAGCTCAACTGCCTCTGTGGGAATGGGAAAGAAGAAAGCAAGCCCACAAGTTCCTTTCCTTCATAGGAAATTGCCCCCCCCCCCGAGCAACATGCTTTGGGAAGCAAGTGTGGCCCTGCCGGGAGAGCATAGGAAACTGTCCTGAACCTATCTGTTGGGTTGGGGGTTCCTTTTTAAAAAGGGACAGCAGACAACGCGCTTCAGAAAATAGCCAATGCAGAACAGGGCATAGGCAGATGTCCTGAACACAGTTCCACCAGGGACTGCTTAAAAATGTAACAGCTGTATAGCTGCGGCAGGGTGTGGGGGCAGCCCTGTGAAATGTACACCGCACGAAACAGGTTTCTCATCCTCTCCCGCTAAATCAGGCGTGTCCAACCTGCAGCCCGTGGGCCACATGCAACCCTGGACAGCTAGTAATAATGCAGCTCCACAAGATCGTAAACTTTTAACATTATTATGTGATTTATATACATTAACTATATTATATGTTTTATATGCTGCCCAAGACAATTCCTCTTCACTCAATGCAGCCCAGGCAAGCCAAAAGGTTGGACACCCATGCGCTAAATCCTGTGCAGGGAAAAAGTCCTCTCAAGTACTGAAGCTCTGCACAGGACAGGATGTGCCGCTGCCTAGAAGCACGGTCCACACAGCCCAATGGCCACATGGCTGGGAGGGAAAGAGGCTGGCCACTTGGTGGGTAGAAAGGAGCTAGCCAGACAGCCACATGGCAGCTTGGGAGGGGCATCCCCATAAAACAGAATTGCAACAAGTTTCTCAGTCACCTCTGCTAAATCCTGTGCAGGGAAAAAGCTTTCTCAAGCACTGAAACTCCACGCAGCCTACCACCCATGTGGTGTGGCGCAGTGAGGGAGCTTGATTTTTTCACCCAGCACTGCTGAGCATCCCTGGTGTTTACTCAGCACAGATTCATCCAACCATACAGCGATGAGATCCGGTGTCTCCTGCTGGCTCCAAGATGGGGCTCTTTTGCAACCCTAAAAACTCATGGCTAGATGCTGACACTCATGAGGTCTGCTAGCCACGCTGGCCAGAAAGAAAATGAATTCAAAGGCGCAGGCTTCCTGTTAAGCAGTGAGGTGGCAAAGTTTGCAGATGACACCAAACTGTTCAGGATAGTCAAAACCAAAGCAGACTGTGAAGAACTTTAAAAAGATCTCAGCAAACTGAGTGATTGGGCAGCAAAATGGCAAATGAAATTTAATGTGGGTAAGTGTAAGGTAATGCACATTGGGAAAAATAACCCAAATTACATGTACAACATGATGGGGTCAAATTTAGCTACGACAGATCAGAAAACAGATCTTGGAATTATAGTGAATAGTTCGCTGAAAACATCCACGCAGTGTGCAGCGGCAGTCAGTAAAGCAAATAGGATGTTAGGACTAATTAAAAAAGGGATAGAGAATAAGACAAAGAATATCTTACTTCCCCTATATAAAACTATGGTACGCCCACATCTTGAGTACTGCATGCAGATGTGGTCTCCTCACCTCAGAAAAGATACATTGGCGTTAGAAAAGGTTCAGAAAAGGGCAACTAAAATGATTAAGGGTTTGGAATGGGTCCCATATGAGGAGAGGCTAGAGAGACTGGGACTTTTCAGTCTAGGAAAGAGGAGACTGAGGGGCGATATGATAGAGGTATATAAAATCATGAATGGTGTGGAGAAAGTGAGTACAGAAAAGTTATTTACTTGTTCCTATAATATAAGAACGAGAGGACACCAAATGAAATTAATGGGCAGCAGGTTCAAAACTAATACAAGAAAGTTTTCCTTCACACAGCGCACAGTCAACCTGTGGAACTCCTTACCAGAGGATGCTGTGAAGGCAGGACTCTAACAGAGTTTAAAAAAGAGCTCAATAAATATTTGGAGGTTAGGTCTATAGTGGCTATTAGCAAGGGGTAAGGTATGGTGACTAGCCTTTTGTCAAAGGTGGGAGATGGATGGCAGGAGACAAATCACTTGATCATTGTCTTCGGTTCACCTCTTCTGGGGCACCAGGCATTGGCTACTGTCGGCAGACAGGATACTGGGCTAGATGGACCTTTGGTCTCACCCAGTATGGCCATTCTTATGTTATGTACTTCCAGCACACCTGGAGCGCAGTGGAGCTGAAAGCAGCCAGAACAGACACATTTGGGATGCTGCAGGCCAACAACATCAATTTAAAATAATACTGTTTCCACACTAGATTAATTTGACCTTTTAAATTTGAACTTGGCATTACATCACCTGAAAAGGGCAAGGCAAGAAACTTGACTTAAAGTTGACCTCATGGTATTTGCAGTGAAGACAGTCATGTTGTAAATCAAGCTAAGCGCCTTAAAATCAACTTTTTGCTCCAGTGTAGACAAAGCCTAACTGAAATGATACTTTCAGTGCAGTTACCTGTCCACTGCAGCCTACGTAATCAGTGACATACAAACTAAGCAGGCTATTAAAAATGCTCAGCCTTTAAATGCTTACAAAAATGTTAAGTAAATAAGATGTATTTATTTTAGCTAAATATGGCTCCTACCATTGTCTACAAGAGACTTCCTCCCTTGCACATGAAAAAATACTTCAGTATAAGATCTTGGAAAACATTTTTTCTAAAAAAAAAAAAAAAATCACGAAAGTGGTGTGGTTCTTAGCACTGTGGTACATTGCTATGAATCTACGTGGTACCTAAATCAATTTTTTTAAATAGTTATGCTAGAATTTATATAGTAAGATAATACATCAAGACTTCTAGCAGTACTCTGAGAACCACTAACAAATGCTCCTATTCTTGAAGGTGTGTGGGTTTTTTTTACAAAAATTAATTAATGCACTTTTGTTTCACAGATGTTCCACACTGAATATGAATTGAATATGAAATGAATATGAAACATACTTGAAATGTACACCTGAAAAATGTCATTATTTTGGGTTAAGTTGAGAAGACAATAGTCGTTATTATAGCTCTTTGAAGGTGAAAGACCTGACCAAGGACTGCCGAGTGCCATTTAAAGTGTGTGCAGGAGGTGAGGGTGTAAAAGATTTCCCTCCTCCCACTTCTCTCATCTGCTCTAGGTTCCCTCTTCCCCAGAAGCAGCCTTATCACACTGGCCCTTATCCGCTATACCAGGGTTTCCCAACAGATAGGTTGTGGCCCACGCATTTGAAAAGGGTCCCCGGCTGGGTTGGGTGGCTCCACAGGTGGCTCTTAAGAAGCCATTCACACTCCTGAAGTGGTTCTCAAATTCTTAATTGGATTAACAGCCATCAGGAAGTTAAGCCAATCAATTAAACTGAGAACCATTTGAGCTGCAGGGCAGAGACCTGCATACCTGAGGAGCAGCGCCCCGCTCAGGTAAGGTGGAGGTATGGATATCAGGTTGGGAGGGCACACCTGATCAGCTAACCTGGCTTCCAGCCTCTGAAGGAGGTGGGGTACCCTCAGCCCCCAGCAGGATTCCCACAGCTGGTTCTGTTGGCCAGGGCTCTGCCCCAGCCGGCTTCCAGCCGCAGGGGCCCAGCTGGAGTTCCCACAGCTTGCGCTGCCAGCAGGGCTCTGCTCCAGCCGGTTTCCAGTAGTGTGGTGGGATAGGTCAGGGTCTTCCCCCAGCCTGGCCAGGGTTTCCACAGCTGGTGCTTCCAGCACAGGGGCTCAGGGTCCCGTCCCGCCCCGCCCCCGGCACCCAGCCAGCGTTCCCACAGCTGACGCTGCTGACCAAGGCTCTATGCCCCAGCCAGCTTCCAGCTGCAGGGATGGGTGTTCCCCTCATACCGGCTGGGGGTCCTGTGGCTGTTGCTGATGGCCCAGGGCTCTATGCTGCAGCCAGCTTCCAGCCATGGGAGTCCCTGTGCCACCCCAACCCCGCCAGCCCGAGTGACTCCTAGCCCCTTAATGTGACTCCCCCAGCTCTCTCCAGCCCCTGAGTGAGAGTCTCCTAATGCCAACTGTGGAGTTTAAGCCAGAGGGAGCAATTTGGGGATGAGTGTCTTTCCACCCCCACAACTCTGATTAACCGTAGTAAATGTAGTGTTATTATTTTATTAATTTTTCCCCTTTTCTATGAAATAACTATTATGAATATATAAACATGAGGGGGCACAATTTTATATTCTTGCCTCCAGCGCAAAATTAGCTAGTTATGGCACTGTACCGCATCCCCGTTTTTTAATTGCCTTGGATCACCAAGTCTTCCTGAATTGTCAAAAGGGGTCCCCCTCTGGAAAAGGTTGGGAACCGCTGCCCTATACCCAGGCCTCCCCGAGTCAACTGAAACCATGTGTCTAGGGTCACAGAGCTACTTAGGTTAGGCCCAGACCTGCACTTCCATCACGATGGTGGGGCAGCAAAGCCAAATTTGAGTGAGTGGAGTTGTGACCTGGCCATTCAAGTTTGACGTGACCAAAAGTAATTGAGCTATGGCCTCAGTGGCCGTCCTGACCCCACTCAATACATGGGCCCAATCATGATTTCTATTGGTTAGTCAGTTCCTATCCTTCTTTCATTTGTGTGAAAGACTTATGTTGGACCTGAGAGGGAAGCCGCCTTAACTATCAGGCTATCCAAAAACAAAACAAAACAAAAACACATATCACCACCACCGTCTAACAAAAGGAATCATTAGCACAACACCCGAAACGTACCAACAACTTGCAACCAATTCCCATGTCTTTCAGGACAACTGGTACCGACACCCTCCTTTCAAACATGAAACGTACAGTGTTCCAAAAGGGCTAAGGTACATTTTACATGGAGTCAAGCTAGAAAGCACCTGCATCTGCTGGTAACCAGCTCCTGGACCCTCCCCTCTTTAAGAACCACCAGATGATTGGCAACTGCGTGTCCAGTGATAGGTCCAACCCCCTTACAAAGTCTGGGCCTGTACATTTTAGGTATTAATGTAATACCTTCCACCCAGCCCCTGTATTTTCTTCGTTAGGTAATGGGATTTCTTCATAGGTTATTTTGAGGTAAGGGGATTTCATAGGTAAAAGCCAGTATTCTAAGTTGTAAAAGAGGTAAAACTGGTGGTTCAAGACAACTTGATCTATTATTTTCAAGACATTCAGGAAGAACTCTCCAAGAGACTGATGAGCCTTGAATGGATAGTAGAAATCTCTTATGGCTGCAGCCACTGTCTTGTTTCCTAGAGGTCCAAAAATAGATGTTTCATTCCCCAAATAAATGGGCTCTCCAGCGAACAAAGTAATGCTGGTATAATTCGTTTGTATCTTATTAAATACAGCCCCTAAGTCTGCCAGCTTCTGGTATGTTCTTAATATAAACTTTGAGCATTCGTAGGATTCAAACCACACTATTGCATGCTTCTCAGGACTTGACTGAACTGTCCAGGTCTCATAATATATGCCGGTTTCGTTGTCATAGTTTACCCATTTTGCCATTTGGTTAAACATCGTTCCTGTAAAAAACAAAGACAGAATATATCCATAAGCATTATGGAAAAGAATACTGACAAATGCATACAATTCACAGATTACAAAGCTAGACAGGACAATGGAGATCATCCAGTTTGACCTTCTGTAATATAGAACTTCTCCAAAATAATTCACAATGAGCACGTCTGTTAGGAAAACACCCAAACATAATTTCAAAATGGTCCATGCTGGAGAATCTACCATAACCTTGTTAATTTGCCACGGCTGTGATTTTGTCATGCAGTTTGCAGAAGCCTGGCCACCCCAGCAACACAGCTCCCTGGCCACTGCATTGGTGTCAGGGGGGTGCTCGTAGTTCACTGGCATGGGGAAGAGGACAGTGGGACCCCGAAACTCTAAGCCCTCATGGGTGGTGGGGTGCCAGAGCTCCAAACCATCCTGAAGCTGACAAGCCCCTTCCCATTTTATCATGGATATTTTTAGTAAAAGTCAGGGACAGGTCATGGATTTCTGTGACTTTTTCTTTATTGCCCTGACCTGTCTGTGACTTTTACTAAGAGCATCCATAACCAAATCTTAGCCTTATTAACTACCTTGGCTGTTCACAATTTCTACTGTAATTTTAGTCTGAATTTGTCTAGGTTCAACTTCCAGCCTTGAATCATGTTATACATTCTCTGCTAGCCCATTATTAAACATTTATTCTCTACATAGATATTTATAGACTGTTCTCGAGCCATCCCTTAACCTTCTCTCTGTGAAGCTAAATAGAGTGCACTTTTTGAGTCTATTACCATCCAGGACATTTTCTAATTCTGTATTCATTCTCGGGGCTCTTTGCAAAGCTCTCTCCATATTGTCAACATCCTACTTTAATTGTGGGTGCTAGATAGGGATGCTAATGTTAGTGGTCACGGTTGACCGGTGGAGGTTAGAGCAGTGGTTGGGTGCTAGACACTTCAGCTTGGCCAGAGCAACCCTCAGCTACGGCAGGCCTGGCTCAGGAGAGCTGCAGACAGGGACACTCCAGCCCAGCCAGAGCAGCCCCTGTCCACAGGAGAGGGACTGCCCTCTTCCTCTCACTTAACTAATTAAACAGGATTTCATATCCCTAGTGCCAGAATTGGACAAAAAGTTTTCCAGAAGTTGTCACACCAGTGCCAGATACACAGCTAATATACAGGTTTATAGACGGAGGTAAAATATCTTCTATATATTTTAGAGTGCATGTCTATCAGTGCTACATTTGTTCAAGGACTCCTCTTAAAACCACAAAGTTTGATATGCTGCTCCTTCTTACACTAACTAAAACCAAGGCCAGGTTTAGTTATGCCTGGAAAATGGGAAATACTTGAAATCCCAGGATTTCCCAGGACATGGAAATGGAGGGGCACTGACAAAAGGGACGACATACTTCAGACTCACCTTTGGGAGCAGCAAACACAGGGAACAGCCATACTGCAGCATTCGAGTTCCCTCTTCCCCTCCCCCTTCCCTTCATGGATCAATTGAGACTATGTCAAATCAAGCCGCAGAAAATTCCCCGGGCTACTGGAAGGTCTGCCCCAGGGGAGGAGGAATGTGTCTGAGTCCAGAAGCACTGTAATCTCAGCAGGGGATTGGGGTGGGCAAGTCCAAATGCAGGGGATTAGACAGACATGGGGAGCAGCTGCTTGTATAGTGACTCCCCCTCCCTGTACACCAGGAAGCCTCTCCCACACTGAGTCCCCTGTGAATCAGAAACCCTTTGCACCCAGAACTCTCTCAAGCCTCTGTGATGTTACTGGATTTTTAAATTGAATATAGAAGCCATTTATATTCCCCTCGTATATAGTGGCACCAAATCTCGTGCCAGGTGGGCCAAGTGAGGTGTCTAATGAAAGCTGATAATGCCCTGAATCAGTCTATGTTACTTGTATATCTATGCCATGTTTGTATGTGAAGTTATATATATTGGCTCTGTACCAAGAGGGAAATGTTTTAGCAGTGAGTTTCATAATAGGAGGTGAGATCACTACCCCAGCCAGGATGATGGACTAAAAACAAAGGCTCAAAATGTCAAATATGTATCTCAGGAATTTGGGACTTGTCAATGGAATGCAACCCGTTGGTCATATGACATGGGCTGAGCAATAGAATTGAAATCAGATGGTCATTGAGCCATTCCACATACTATGCAAATGGAGTGGGATGTGGTAGCAAAACCAGTAATCAATGGCAGTTTCCCACTGTGGCTCACGTGGGTGAGGTGACCCTGACCCACAAGGGCCTATGGGAAGAAGAAAGGACCTTTTCCCTCCCCTGGGAAAACTGTAAGATGGCCCTGGCAGTGACCATTTTGGTTCTAGAATTCAGTATTCCAGAACGCAAGTAACTAAGACTATGTAACCTGGAATCAGACCCCTTATGGGAGTGTAATTTCAGAAACTTTCAAGAATCGGCATAGAACATCACAGGCCTGCATCAACAGCTGTAACTGATGTATGAAAAGTATCACTTCAACAATTTTTTTCTCACCCCATTCTCTCTTTCTTTGTTAGAAACTAAAATCTAAAGGTTTACTAAAGGATTGGCACTGCGCGTTGATCTGGGTAAGATCCAAATATAGATTGACCTGGGACTGCGGTTGGACCCTTTGGGGCCTGGAAGAATCTGTGTGGATTGGTGAAATAGGTTTTAAGAAAATACCATCTGAGTAGGGGACCATTGATATGGGCTTCTGCAGCAGCTACAGAATCTGTGGGGCTGCTTGTGTGGCTTCTGGCTGGCCAGTGGGGCTGGCAGGGGTACTTTTGTGGCTGGTTTGATTTGCCTTAGTGAGAAGGAAATCACAGCCTGGGCTGTGAGTGGCTCAGATTTAAGCAAATATACCCTGGGGAAGATACCCTTAACTGAGACCAGAAACCCCATCATATTACAGCCTTTCAAAATGCCACATACCAAGCCTCACTCCCTGCATCAGGGCCACTTCACCACCAAACCCCCACCTCAGTAAGCCCCAAACAGCTACACCCTGACACACCCACACCAAGCCCCATTTCCCCATCAAACCCAAACCACCTTCACCTGAACTCTCCCTCAGTCTCACTCCCCCTGCACCCAGATCATACACTGAGCTGTTCACACCCAGATTGTTCCACACAATTCTGGTACTCTTGATGGAATTCTACACCCAACAAAATACAATTCTGTATATTTTTACTGTCAAAATAACACAAACACAACAACAGTGCCACACCATTTTCATTTATTTTGGAAATGTATTTCAAAATTCTTGTAAGCCAGTAACTGAAAACAATGTGATTATATTGTGTTATTTTGACAAAAATACACAGAATTTTAAAATATTACACACAGAATATTTATATTTTTGGTGCAGAATTCCCTCAAGAATAAACTAGACATGTGGAAAGAGGACAAGGCTGAGTAGGGACATGAAATACTTCATAAAGCTCTGATAAATTGTTCTCCCTGACCAACCAGAATAGGGCAAGAAGTAACTGGTCCAGTTCATAGCACAAAAGATATAAATTAGATATCGGGGGGGAAAAAAAGTTACCTAGGGAGGCTGTGGACTTCCCAGTACCCGATAATCTGCAGTTAAAAACCTCCAAACACCTGTCACAGGGATGCTCTAGGTAAAACTAATCCTGCCTCAGTGCATAGACAGAGGGGTAACGGAATGGGCCAGATTCCCTCGAGGTCCCTTCCAGCCTTACATTTCCATAATGTCTATTCTCTGAATTATAAAAACTGAAAGATACGCATTGTGAATAGAACACAGAACAAATGTGTTTCAAATTGTATATGTTGAGCACTGATGGCTGCTGCATTCGCCAATGTTTCTGAATGATCCTCAAGTTTAGGGCCACACAGAGTTCATTGGATTGTTGCAAACTGGAGAAAGCACACATATGGGTAACTGACTGCTTCTGAAACTGAGTGGAAATGTTTATAACTGCCTAGTCAAAGGAAAATTTGGGTGCGGGGGTGAGAGCCTCACACTTTTAACGCGGGTACCTGTTGTAATTGATACCAGTTCAGTTTCAGAGTGAGAATTAAATACTAACACATCAGAATAGTAGAGTGCAAAAGCGTAAAATTAAGTGTCTGTTTCTTACAATTGCTAGTTCTTGCATGCACAACTATTTTGAGTTATTCATTTAATTAAGTTCTGTAGTTTTAAGATTAACAATTGCTCACCCTCTAAGTAGTAATAAGTCTCAAAAGGCATGTATATCCCTGAACAAAAAAAGGAAGAAGGAAAATAAAAAGGCAACCAATCTGGCTAAACGGCTGGGTTAGGGAGCTTATTTGAGCCAAACACTGTTTCAGATTTGGAAATCTAGTTTCAGTGAAACCAGAAAGCACACACAAATCACCACAAGCAATACACAAATGGAAATTAGGAAGGCTAATATGGATTTTGAGAAGCAAACCACTAAAAAAAGTATAAAAACAAACTGAAATTTTGGAAGTCTGTTAGAAGATGGAAGCCTTCATGGTCTGCTGCATCAGAGGAGTGAAAGGGAGAAATTAGGGAACATAGTAAGGACACTGCCGAGAGAACAAATGATTCCTTTGCCCCAGTCATCGTCACAGAGGATGTCTGGGAGATCATTACCTCAGCCTGCTTTTTTCTGGTAGAACACACAAGATACTACCAAACACTGAGGTGTCAGTAGACAAGGTAACAGAGAAAACCGATAATTTAAAAAGTACCTAGTCACGAGGTCCAGTGTATATCCAAGAGTCCTAAAGACACTTACATATGAAGTGGCATAGTGGCAGCCAAAAACAGTCATTCAACACAGTGACTATACTGTAGGACAGAAAGGTGATAGCTGTGTTTTAAAAAGGCTCCAAGACTGGTCCAGGGAATTACATGCTAGTAAACCTAACAGCTCTACTTGATTGAAACAAAAATTAAAAACCAAATAATAAAACCCCTGGAAGATCATGATACAATGTGGCCTAACCACAAGGTTTCTGCAGAGGGAAACTATCTCAATAATCTCTTAAAATTCTGTGAATGGGTCAATAAAGTAGTGGGCAAAGAAGACACAACTGACATAAATTACTGATTTGCCAAAGCCCTTCAACAAGGTCCCAAACAAGAAGCTACTAAAGAAGCTAGTTAGCCCTGGGTGAAAAACAAATTAGTGTCACAGATCAAAACTGGCTAGGAAACCAGAAAACAGAAACAAGAGGTAGAAATAAATGGTCAGTTTTTATGATGGCACAATGTTAACAGTGGGATGTGTCAAAGGTCTGTGAAAGGTGATGTTTAATGCATCAACAATCTGGAAAAGGCACAAATTGTGAGGCAGTAAAATTTGGAGTTAGGGTTAGTCACATCCAGAGATGACTTTGACTAACCAGGCTAAATAAATGGCAGTAGAAAGGCAGAAGAAGTTCAGTGCTGGTACACACACAAAATGCGCTCTTTCGACCCGAAACTGAAAGAATACAGCTCTTCTTTGGGAAGCCCTATTGCACTCTTGGACCAGGAAGAGAGCCTCCTTTCAAAAACCTCTTTTGAAAAAAAAAAAAAGCATGTGTACATGCTCCACAGGCCTTTTTTCCCCAAAGAGCAGTCCTCATGGTGCCAGGTTTTCTGATCCCTGGCCTGTTCTTTCAAAAGAGCGGGGGCTGTGTGGACACTGTCTATTGAAAGAGCAGATCGATCTTTTGATCCACTGTTTTGTGTGTGGACACTCTCTTTTGAAAGAAGATCATCTTGTGTGTAGACACAGCCCAGGAGGTGGTGAGTGGTGCAAGCATGGGCCAGAGGACTCCAGATGAGCTGGGGGTGGCCATGCAGCCGACAGCTGGAGAGAAACAGTAGTTTCCCCTTCAAAGCGCCACTCTTCTCTATCCACTGGCTGCGTGACTGCCCCTTGCTCCTCCTTGAGCCCGCATTTGTGCTGCTCAACACCTCCTGTGCCTTTTGCCTGCTCCTCTGAGGCCAGGACCATCCTTACCCATACACACAATATACAGCAGTGTAGGGAGTCCAAAAATTTAGGGCACTCCTGGGTCTCCATGTCCACCCACCTCTTTCTATTCCTGTTCTTTGGCTCTGCTGCATCTGGAGAGGAGCCATTTACTGTAACAGTGAAAAAGCCTGCCAGACCTATTAGCAGAACACTGAACCTGGGAAAGAGCTATTCAAGCAGTAATGAAGGCTTTTAACAGGCACTGCCAACCCCAGGTACATACTGGCAGTTTCTGAATTTACTGGGTTAGTCTAGAGGATGTTATTTTAAAATTTACTTTAAAAATATTTCATTAGTGTGTTGCTATACATTGGGCACAGGAGTACTAGTTTAACAGTACTGCATAGGGATCCATAACTCCTAAAGGATGTCCCTGCCTTAGGCTACAGGTGACCTTTTGTTTGTATGTCAGAATGTGCGTAACGGGGCATGCTTGGTACACTTGGTCAAAAGGCAAACAAGGTTTTGGGATATCTAAGACATACTATAACACTATTAAAATGAAAAGCAGTCAAGTAGCACTTTAAAGACTAGCAAAATGGTTTATTAGGTGAGCTTTCGTGGGACAGACCCACGTCTGAAGAAGCGGGTCTGTCCCACGAAAGCTCACCTAATAAACCATTTTGCTAGTCTTTAAAGTGCTACTTGACTGCTTTTTGTTTTGATAGTGTATAGACTAGCATGGCTTCCTCTTTGTTACTATTAAAATGTTGATACAATCTCATTTGAAATATATGCAGTACTCGAAACTCCATCTCTGAAATGGCATTGCAAAATGGGAGCGGTTTCAAAGAATGCTGACAAGAAAGACAGAGTGGAATAATTCTCAAGGACAAACTGAAAAGACTGGGATTGTTTACTTTAGAAAGGAAGGTAAGAAGATATCTGATAAATGCGTACATGATAACAAAAGATCTAGAGAAGGTTGATCAGGAATTTAATTTTCCATGTCTCACAACACAAGAACAAGGAGACAGCTCATGAAACTTGAAAGTACCAAATGCACCACTGATGGAATGAAGTACTTTTTCACCCACTGAACAATTAGACTGTGGAACTCAATGCCTCAGAATGTCACCAAGATGAAGAACTTAACAGCTGTGTCTACACTACAGCAATCTTCTGGAAGACAATCTTCCAGATGATCTCTTCCAGAAGATCACATCCACATCTAAAACACAGTCTGAAAGAGCCACCTCTTCTTCGGGAAGAGTGTGTCCACCCAGCCACAGACCCTCTTCTGGATGAACAGTCCAGGAAATGCCGTGTGGCTGGAAAGCCCTTCCGGGAGCGTCAGCCAAGTGCTGCTTTAAAAGGCCCCTCCCAAGCAACTCCTCCCCACACTTGCTGCTGAGGCCTGCCAATCTGTTTACAGCAAAGATGACCCTGTGCCCAGTCCCGACCTTTGCTTGTGAGAGACATGGACCCACAGCAGCTGCGGACCCACAGCAACGCTCTGCCATGGCAGACGGCCATCCTGCTTGCTGCCATCCTCAGCCTCCTATGGGCAGGACACACGTCCCCAGGGCTTCCAACCCACCACAGCCCCTGCTGCACCCCCTCCGGGCCATATGGTGCCTGTGGACCCACCCTGTGAGCTCTGACTGGTGGGACAGGGTGGTCCTGGCTGAATGGGACATCGCACGCAGGCTGTAGAACCTCCGAATGAAGAAAGACACCTTCATGGACCTGTGTAGCTGGCTCACCCCTGGCCTCCAAAGCCAGGACACCCAGATGCGGCCAGCCCTTCCCGTGGAGAATCACATAGCCATTGTCATATGAAAGCTGACCACCCCAGACAGCTACCAGTTCAGGGCCGGCAAGTCCTCCATCAGGGCCGTCGTACTCGAGGTAAGGTATCCTCTGCGCCCTAGCTCAGCAGGAAGGCCTAGTCCTTGGGGGACCGTTAATGCCCCACCCATACACAGGCAGCTGCTGGAGGGGTGGCCCCATGCTGGGGGACAGAGGTACCCCGGGTACACTGAGGAGCATGCTTGCTCTCTGTCCCCTGCAAGTCATGAGAGCCATCAACCAGGTGCTGCTCCAGAGGCTCATGCGTGTCGGGCACCTGGATGCGGCATCATAGGGTTCGCTGCCCTGGGCTTCCCCTGGTGCTTTGGAGTGATTGATCGCACGCATATTGCCATGAGGGCCCCAGACCACAGTGCCAGCTGCAACGTGACCCACAAGGGATACCATTCCATCATGCTCCAGGCATTGGCTGACCATCAAGGCTGGTTCATAGACATTTACGTGGGCTGGCTGGGCCAGGCACATGACACACTTGTCTTCAGGACCTGTGCCCTGTACTGAAGGATGGAGGCTGGCACCTATATCCCTAGCAGGAACACGCCATCAGGGAGGTTGCCATAACCTTCCGCATGGTGGGCGACCCAGCATACCCCTTCCAGCCCCGGCTTATATGGCCATACACGGGCCATCTCAGCCTCTCCCAGGAGTTCTTCAATAGCCAGTTCACATGGACACGCTACCTGCGTCCAGTACGCCTTTGACTGCTTGAAGGTGAGATTTAGGTGCCTCATCACACAGCTCGGTGTCAGGAGAGAACATCCCCCAGGTCATAGGGCCTGCTATGCTCTCCACAACCTCACTGAGACCAGATAGGAGAGCTTCCCAAAGGGCTGGATGGCCGAGGCCACGCCCAGATATGAGCAGCCTGCTGCAACCCCTGACCACAAGGTCAACTGTGACGGGGTCTGCACCCAGGAATTTTGCCCATGGGGCGGAGTGACCCACACCCAGGTACCCCTCACCCATCCACCCCTTACCATCCCCCACAATAATCGGGGGTGGGGGGGCCTAGAAACTATTAAACCTTACTGCAAACAAACAAAATGTTAAAAATAAAGACTGGTTTAATTATTTACAGATGTGCAGGTGATGACGTACATGGCAGACTAATTAAATGGGGCGAGCACTACTCCAGGGAGGGGGTGGAGGGCTGTGAGCCCCAGCAGACACAGGAGCCCCTCCCACCCCATGTGCATGGTCCCCATCAGGGCACGAAAGGGGCTGGGAACACAGGGAAGTAGGGGTGTGAGGCTGTGGAATCGGCCTCACCTGAGGGGTGGTTCTTCAACAGGACCCACCCTGGCCACAAGCCAGGCCCTGAGCTCCCAGAAGGCAGTGGGTTTAGAGGCCTGCCAGGAGGTGGGTGGCAACTCCACAAACGCCTCAAAACACAGTGCAGACCATGCCCACCACCTCCCACTCCATGTGTCCCACCACCACGCCAGATCAGCCTCGTCCAGTGCCAGCCACCTCTCTGCCAGGATGTTCTGGTGGCAGAGGGTAGCTGTATAGGCTGAGGCATCCTTATCATGACCCCGACATCAGGCCCTCCAGGCACAGGCTCATGGGCTTATGGCTGTAGGGGCTGGTATGGCCCTGGCTGTGGGACTCAGCAGCCCTCCAGACTGGATGGGGCTGACAGGCCCCGGGGCTCTCCCGGCCCTTGTAGGGCATACCCGTAAGACATGGAGTGGAGGAAAGAGGGGGAGGAGGGGTCAGTTCCTCATCCTGGCCCTGGTTGCCATGCCCCCTGTGGCCAGCTGCCCCCACCCTTGATCCAAGGGATGGGCAAGTCCCTGGAGTAGTGGCCTGTGTTCCCTGGACAGTGGCCCATGCAGCACATGGCCTCTGTGTTGCCTTGGGAATGGTGCTGGCCATGGCACTGCCCGCCCTCCCTGAGAACAGGCTAGCGGGTGATGGGTGTGTGTTTGGATACAGGGGAGTCTCTGCTCAAGTGTCAGGTGGGCTGGACATAGCCAGACACCCCCAGGTCTCGCAGCACACGTGTGCTGTTTGTGGTACTGTCTACAGGGGAGGGTGCTGGGTGTCACCTGCAGGCATGCCTGGGGGCCCAGAGCACGCTCCAGGGTGGGACAGCTGGGGTTGGGTCATCACACGTGTCCCCCCTTGTGGTACGCACCATGCCACACACTTACTGGAAAGTCCTTCGAAGAGGTCAAGGGACGCCCAGCTGGAGGTGGCCTGGCTGGAGGGGGCCAAGGACACCTCTAGCATGAGGGAGCCCTCAGAGGACTTATCCCCGGACAGGACCTGTGGCTCTGTGGTGCTGGCCTGTCTGGTGGGTCCAGGCTGGTCCTCGCCTAGACCTGACTCCCCCAGGGCAGCAGGGGGTTCATGCTCAACAGCATCCAGGGTGCCATGGGGTGGGTAGGCATCACCACCTGCCAGGAGATCCCACAGCTCCCTGTAGTAAGGGCACGTTGCAGGGGCCTGACACAACCACTGGGCGCTGTCCCAGGCCCTTCATGTAGCCCTGCCTTAGTGCCTTCAATGCGCACTGGCCTTGCTCGGGGGCACCAGTGCCAAGATGCACAAGGGCAGGTGCATTTCGCCAGTGCCCTGTGGTATCCCGCAGAACATCTTCATCTCTCCAGAGCCCAGGAGGTCCTAGAGTTACACTTCGGTCCATGACGGAGCCCTCCATTTTGGGGCCTGAGCAGGGTCCTGGCTGCCCTCATCCAGTTCCCTGGGGGGCTCACGGCAGCTGGCTGCCTGCCATCGCTATCTCAGTGCTCACTGCAGGGGAGCCTGACGAGTGTCTCTGGCAGAGGTGCAAATACCTGCTGCCTCCGCACTCTCAGCTTCCTGACACAGGGCTTCTAGGTCCTTGGAGGGGCAGAGACCATACAGCCCCACTGGTACTGGCAGAGGCATCTCTGCGCTCCAGCTGGCAGCGGCTACTGGGGACCACTCTTCTGGAAGAAGAGGTTGTGGAGTATCTACACACACTTATCTCCTGGAAGAGGGCACTCTTCCTGGTTTGGGAGCAAGGTAAGGACTCCAGAAGAGGGGCTGCATTCTTCTGGATTCGTTCCAGAAGAACGCTTTTGTGTGTAGATGTGCCCGGGGTCTTCCAGAAGAGCTCTGCCTTCTTCCAGAAGAACTTCCGTGTGCAGACGCAGCCAACAAGAATTAAAACAGGAGTTAAGCATTTACATGGATAACAAGAAAATCCAGTGTTATAACAATAAATGCTAAGCTTTTGTGGAAGAGATGTAAAATCTCATGCTTCACAGCTTCTAATTAAGTAGGAGGCCATCATGGTGGTCAGATTATTCAATATCTGCCTGTTGCTGTTTTTTTGCATCTGGTTCACTGTCAGAGACAGGAAACTGGAATAAATGGACCATGACTCTGATCCCGTCTGGAAATTCCTATGTAAACTCAATTTGTACATGTACATATGATTGTACAAGACACATGGTAAAACAGATTCAGGTCTAAGATACATGAGCGTCAACAACATGCTGCAGTGCTATAACCCAAAACATCTGACTTTCTCCCCAAGCAGAATCACACTTGTGCCAGAGAATAGGAAAACAGAATAGAGGCCAGGATTACCCTTCACAAAAGGCCTTTGGGATGATGAGCTATCTGCCAAAATTACACAATAACATCTTTCCAAGGGAAAAGTACCTCACAAGTAATATTCTAACCATTCCTGCTAGGACCCCCAGGAAAGGTCAAAAATACATTATGCTCAACTTTATCCGAGGCTATCAACAGATCTGAACGAACTGGTGTGTATAGCTGATCGATAATGAGGAGGTCCATGTATTTTAGTTAAGAGTCACATGATACGGCCTGCCATTTATTTCTTAGCCGAATTAGCCAAATGGAATCTCCAGATTCAAAAGTCGAGGTGTCAAGCTGAAGAAAATGATAGCGGACTTTGGACAGACTAACACTTCACATTACTATTTGAAGAACACAGGTCTGTAGTTTTAATCTGAGTTTCTCTGCTTAGAAACATAAACAGCCTGTAGAGTGTGCCAGAGCACTAGCAGATTAGGCAAATATACTGAATAGTTCTATACATTTTATTTAAAAAGCAGCAGATTATTGCATGAGTTTTGCATACAATCTGTTCAGTGTTTATTAAGGGGAATAGTATTTTTATTCTAGCATTTCAGTTCCACATTAAGAGACCATGAAATGTGGATTCAACCAAGAAGCTACTTTGGTGAGCTATACAAAAAGACTGAGTATAAAAACTACACCACTTGTCCAGCAATATGTGATAAATAGGCCTATTACTGCTGCTGGGATTATTTGCAGCTTTATGATACATCAGATGAAAAAAGGGATCAGGGATAGTAGTGTTCTTGAGAGCATTTCCTGGTATGTCCCACTTATCGGTTCAAGAGCACAACACAATTCTCTCCATTTTTCAATTTAAAAATTCATCTGCCACTTCCCAGCAGGAGGTTATGTTCCAGTACAAGTGTGTGAAAAGAGGCCAGAATGGTTCGGTGTAAGCTGTTTTGCTATCTTTATACTCAAGACTCCACTATTCTTGCAGAGGTGTTCATATGATATAGCAAGCAATTCTCACTTAACAGTGTCTTTTTTCATGGGTTATTCAAAGGATAGTTTTACCATAGCACTTTCTATATTAAGAAAAGTACAAGAGTAATATTTCAATTTCAGATTAACAGCCTCAGTCACTCTGCATTGCAAATGACCCACAAAAAATGAGTGGAGAGATACTGTCTGACCTGAATGCGAGGCTGTCTATGTACATTATGTTATTAGGGTCAAAGGATTTTGAAATCTACCTGATATAGTGGTCACCAGAACCAACGTCCCATTTTCCTTCCAGTGGACATCATCTATTCCTTCATAAAAACAGGCAGCTCCCTGATTACACCAGAATGGCGCATCCATGTCAGGCCGGAGATGCGGAAATGTGCAGTTCCCAAGCTGGAAGAGTTCATACCATTCCACTGTGTAGTTTTTGCCAGTTAGAGAACTCTTGAAGCCAACAGCATCATGCATAATATTCTGAGGAAAGGTCATGAACACAAAGAAAAAAGTTTTGTAGTGCCAACTTCCCTGTGCATTACCGACCTTCTAAACAGGGTGTTGTAATGAGATGTGCCACACTAAATTACATGAATATTTCACATTGTATTTGTCTGTATCCTGCACCAATTTCCATTTGCAGCCTGTAGCAGTGGTAATTATGAGTTAGATATTTAATTGGAATTAGTCATCAAATGCCCTCTTACCTTTGCATACCCTCCCCCCAAATTGTGGTATAAGGATTAACAAAAGAGAACCCATTTGGGGAGCCAGTCCTGTAAAAAGTAATGAAAACCAGTGTCACCAATAACAAACATGAGTCAGGCCCCCCAAAATCATGAAATTACTTTAAAATTCTTGTTTCAGTTTATGTATATTCTCATTTTTTCTCTTTAGAATGAGCATATTTCAGATTCCTTCTGCAACCATAAGGGCTAGAAGTGTACTTTTTTAAAAAAGCAGCTGAGATTCTGTTGCATGGCATGAGTCTGGGGGCTGACACTTTAAGAAAGGGATGGGAAACTTCTGGTTCGCAGGCCGCACGCAGTTCAGCAAGGCTACCCACTGGTAAGCTGCCAGACACTTTATTTATCTAACATCCACAGGCACAGAATCCCATAGTTCCCAGTAGCCCTGGTTTGCTGCTTTTGTTGGCCAGGGATGGCAAACCATGGTCGCTGGGGGCTGCAGGGCTCCATGCTCATGACCTTCAGGTAAACAAACCACCTGATGCTCCACCAACAGCTAATCCTGATGAACTGCATGAGGACAGTGTGCCAAGACTTCCTCACCCCTGCTTTAAGAGAACCACCAAATACTGTGAGACTTCTAATAAAAGTCAAAAGAGTTGGCAACAAAGTCAATGAGTGGTCCACAGGTCATACTGCAGCTGATTTTCCAGATCAGACTGATATCCATGCTAATAAATTCAAATCAGACTATGTTTACTGCAAGATCTTCTTTGGAAGTAAATGCACAACAAGAATCAACTGGCATACAAATCAAGAGAAGAAAGTGGGGATGGCTAGGCCACATGCTCAGAAAACCATCATCTAGCACAGACCATCAAGCTCCCCCATGGAACCTGTAAGGAAAACGCAAAAGAGGAAGAAGACCTCAGACAATGTGGAGAAGATCTACTCAGATTGCAGAACAACAAGTGGGGTACTCCTGGAGTCAGCTAGAAGACAGAATGACGTGGAGGAGATGTGTAGATGACCCATGCTCCACTTGGAGTACAAGGGTTAAGTAGTAGTAGTAACTGCACACAAGATTGCCAAAGATGGGTGTCTAAGGGCAAAAGTACCAAGTCATGCTCCTTTCCTAATTTGTCTTGAATTACTTCTATAACTCTTGTTTCAAGATTAGCAGTTTTCAGACACCATAAATGAGTTATGCTTGCCCATAGTCTTCAAAATAATCTACACAACTGCGTTGAAATATTACAATGGATGAAGTCCTACTGTAGACATTTGCTGCTGAATTTAACTGATATGCAACTAATAATTTCTGTTAAATGAAAACACCATCTTACCAGATGTCCAAGCAGATCTCCATATTTGAATTCCCACACTGGAGCCTGTAATCGATAGACTTCAATGACATCCTCATCCTTCATTAGAGGAATGGGAACGCCAGTAGGACAGAAAGTGTAACGAGCTTGACAATAGGGATCTGGTTTTGGACGGTAATCAAAACGCCTACATTTGAAAACAAAAGCATGGAAAACTCTCAATTCAGCTTCAGAGGAAATGTAGGATGCTAAAAAGACACTTATTTTAAAACACACTCTCCAAAACGGCTTCTAATGGCCTTATTTGAAGAAGTTCAGAGTACCTGGGCTCCCATTAAAGTCAATGGGACCTATGAGTGTACAACATCATTAAAAATCATAAGACTCCGCTCCTGAAAACACAGACACAAATGGGTTCATAGGCTCATTTAGGAGCCTGTTTGCATCTTCCATATATGAGTAAAATATATTATATTATAATATAAAAATACTAATTAGTTGTCTAATGTGATAAATATAGGTTGAACCTCTTCTCCAGCACTCTCAGACCTGACTGATGCCAAACAAGAGAATTTGCCAAGCTACAGGAGGGCAGCATTGCTTAGCTGCATTAACAACACTTCCACTGTTTATTGGGCTCTCAGAAGATACTAAGGGGTAAATTAGAGGTAAATAACAGCACAGAACACTGAGAGCCAGGACAGGTGGCTGAAAAAAAACTTTATGGGACCAAGGAAAACTTTGCCACACACATGATAAGTAGTTGTCTAGCTAACTAAAACCATGCCAAGCGACGGATGTGGCTGGATTATAGCATGCTGAATTGGAAAGGTACAACTTGTAATGTTAATTGCATGCACTACACTGTAGTAACGATATCAGAGGTTAGTTTAACACCTCTTGCAAAATTTTACCCCAAGGGTTTTTCTACATAGCAAAATGGACCACCATGGCTATTCTGGCATTAACATTCAGCAACAGGCATTCCAGAAAAGCACCCTTGTAGATAATATTCTAGAATAAAAGTTACTTTACTTCAAAATAATTACTTTCCTCCCAAACTGAAATAATTATTCAGAAATGTGATCTCTCTTATTCTGAAACACAGTATCAAGAAAGGAATTTATTTTGGAAAAGCTAAATTATACCACAATGGTTATTCTAGAATAATGATTTCCTTTTTATTAAAAAGGCCTAAGGATCTGAAATCCACTCATTTCTTCCAGAGAATTTTCAGCTCTCCCATTTTAGCACATACCTTATTTTCACAAAAACTGAAAAAAAGACTCTACTTGTAGAATATTGTCAATACAGAACATAAAGCCATGAGTTCTCCCCTGCAAAAGTTCTCCCATGACCCTCGAATTCTACTCCAGTTTATTTACTGTATTTTATTCCAGTCCTGTTCCTCCTCACATTAAATTAGAAAGAGCATCCAAATCGCAGAACTTAAATATTATTTTTCCTCCTTTCAATAGCAAGGTATTAAATATGCTTACTTTAGTAAAGATATGAGGTCATCAAGCACCTATATGCTTTATAAGGTTTGGTTTTGTTTCATAAGTTTGAAATTATAGGGCCTAATTCTGCACCCATTGAAGTCAACTGCAAACCCCTCACTGACTTCAGTGGATGGAGGAAAAATCTGTTACTATGGGTTTTGTTTCCTTTCTAGAATTCAGTAATCAATCTTTCAGTTACTAGGAAAGCACCTGGTCCTCCATATCTCATGCACTCACTGTGGACTCATCTACACTAGCCCCCTCCTTTGAGGGGCATGTAAATGAGCCAGATCGGTGAATAGCAATGAGATGCTGCACTGCATATGCAGAACTCATTAGCATAATTGTTGCCATGGGAACTTTGAAGTTGTTAACTTCAAAGCGCTGGCAAGTTGTGTAGCCACAGGCACTTCAAAGTACCCACGCAACTTCGAAGTTTCTTTGTTGGGAGTAAGGGAAGTTTGAAGTAGCACAGATACTTTGAAGTGCTCGTGGTTACACAGCTTGCTGGCGTTTTGAAGTTAGTAACTTCAAAGTTTGCGCCGCAAGAATTACGCCTAGTTTGTTTACATGCCCCTTTCGAAGCAGGGAGCTAGTGTGGATGAGCCCTATACTCGTCTCTAGTCCCTCCCTCACGTTCTTCCCCGCACATATCAGACTCAATCAGACTAAACTTCTGCACATGTCCCTTCTCCTAAAACTTTCCTACAATATATATACAATTCCATTTGTTTGTTAGCTGTACAGACGATGGACCAGGATTGGAACTTCCCAAGAGATAGAATTTTACCTCTGGGCAGTAGTGAGCTCCGGCTACAGAAGAAAGAAATGCAGAAAGCATACCTAAATATTCTTCCACTGTAATTTTGACTTCAGAGTTTCTCAGAGGTTTTTGTATTTATTAATTTAAAATAAAAAAATAACCAGATTAGAGTTTGTTCTGTGGAGTGCATGTAGATTAATACAACTAAATGAGTGAGACCATTCCTGGCATTAAACTTAAACGTATCACATGCATAAGAGAGAATCTATGTAAAATAAAATTAACAACATATCTGGTCCTCCAAGAAAAGGGCAGATACTCGAAGCCCAGCTCAACAAAAAATATCATCTTCAACAGATAAGCTCCCTGTGTGCATTCAGTCATATGTTCTCACTTTATAACACTGAACATTAAATTTAAATTACAGGAAAAAAATCTATGTCCCAATCAACGTCTGGTAGCATTGGAGATTTCATACAGCCAAAGAACAGTGAGCGGTATTCTATATTGGTTCATGCATCAATAACAATTACTAAGTTCCAATTACAAAATATTTTGACCTGATTTTCTGAGGCCTCAGGCACCTGCAACTCCCACTTACTACAATGAGAATTAAGTTATAATTATCACGGAAAATTAGGGCATTTATTACTGCTTGTGGCCATGATCCACCAGCTAGAAAGAACACAGCTTGACTTTCATATTCCAAGTCATGTCTATAGGACTGCTCCTTTTACTTGTAAATTTAGACTTCGATATGATGCCACCGACAAACAAGGAATTACTCTGAATGAGTAAAAAAAGAACTAAATCCCAAACTTTAAAATGTTTTAAAGAGAAAAGGTTCAGTTGTAGCCAAGAGGACATCTGTAGTACAGATTTATAGTCTCTCGGGAAATATTAGTTTTAAATAGAAAACATGCCATGTCCTTCAACTATTTAACTGCTAACACCTTATTACATACAATAATGAGATATGGAGATGGGGTATCAGAAAAAGGCAGAGGTCTCACTTAAACAGTCCTTTGTCAAACTAGATTTACTAATGTACTAGAACTATTAAAATTATTAAAATGGTTCAAGGACTCCTGACGCAGATACTCCAATTTTTAGGGCACTTTTAACACTCTCAGAAGGTGGAAAAACATTGAAGAAAAGAAATCAATGGTGATCTCAAGGACTTTCACCACTCTGTGGTTTTCAAGCTTGCTCTTGACTCATTACACACTCCCTCAATCTGGACTTAGAATTTCAAAAATCAAAAACCACAAAAGACATCATAATTAGTTACACAATAGTTCATAAAACTTTTTCCCAACTCAAACCAAGTTAAGCCCAATGACTTCCTGGAGTTACAAAACATGTTTTCGAGACTTCCCTTGTTTTTCTTGTTGTTGGGTTTTTAGTTTATTTGGGTTTTTAGTGTCTACCTTTTGCAGGCAGAAGAAGGGATGTAGGTGTTGTAGTTTCTATGCTTAGACAGTTCAGAGATGTCTTAATTTATAATATGCTATACATAAGAACAGCCACACAGGATCAGACCAATAGTTCATCTAGTCCAGCTTGCTGTCTTCTGTCAAAGGCTGATGTCAGTTGCTTCAGACAGAATGAGTAGGACAATGCAATCTCAAGTGAACCTTTCCGTCAGCCAGTCTTAGCTTCTGGTAGTTGGAGGTTTAGGGATACCTAGGGACGGATTTGCACTCCTGACCATCCTGGCTAACAGCCACAGATGGACCTATGCACCACAAATTTACCTAATTCTTTTTTCAATCCAGTTGTGCTTTTGTCCTGCACAACATCTCATGATAATGAGTACTGCAGGTTGTCTGTGCATTTTGTGAAGTAGTATTTCCTTTTGTTAGTGTTATATCTGCTTACTTTTAATTCCATGGGATGACCTCGTGTTCTTTGCATTATGCAATGGTTAAATAACTCTGCCCTGCTCACTTTCTCCATATCATTTAGGATTTTTGGACCTAATAATCCCCCTTAACCATCTCTTTTCTAAGGCAAAAGTCTTAGTTTTTCTACCCTCTGCTCACACCCCAAATACTTTTTCTTGCCCTTCTCTGAGCTTTTTCCAATTCTAATATCACTGAACAGAATTAACAGCCAGTTTAAGACAAACATAAGGAAATATTTCTTCACGCAACATACAACCTCATTGCCAGGGAAAACTGTGAAGGTCAATATCATAACTGGATTCAAAACTTAAGAATTAGATAAGTTCATGTAGGACAGGTCCGTTAATACCTATAGCCAAGATGGTCACACATGCAATCCCATGATCAGGATCAGGGATGAGCAAAGTTTTTACATGTGTAACAACAGTAACATATTCCATCATTTTTAATTAGATGGATGAGCCTGAGACTTAGCAGCCACTCATACTGTGTCCCCCTTTTGAAATGTCATGCCATCCCCGCTTTGCTCACCTCTGGTCTGGCTGTTCCTAAATCTCTGGCTATCAGAAACTGGCCCTGGACAGCAAAGGATGAATCATTCAATAATCACCCTGGTCTGTTCAAGCTCTCTGGAGCATCCGACACCATCCACTGTCAGCATACTGAGCTAGCTGGACCATTGACCTGGCCCAGTCTTAAGTTTTTTTCAACTTTGAATAAAACTGCAACTTGCAAATGGTTCCTCACATCAAGTCTTGTATAGTGCCCTCATCCACTGATACAAATCAGCTCTTTGATTTCAAAAAGAGCTACTTGCAGGACTACAGACTTTCTGGGCGCGTCTGGGTTAGCCTCTTCGGCAATCAAATTCAGGAGTCACTTCCAAATAAACAGGAACCTTGCCTTCAGCCTTGCAAGCTGACACTAAAGCTAGGCCTTCTTAGCCGTGTGATTCCCGGACCGAGGAAGATTTAAAATGCAGTTACACACTCACCCACAGAGGAGGGGGAAGAGGCTTTCAATTAGGCGTCAGCAACAATCCCCGAAGTGGGAGTGCGCTACACCTGCCTCGCTTGTTGTGCAAGCTACCAACTCACCTGTAAGGCACCGGCCACTTGCGCTGCTGCTGGGGCTGGGACCCTGCGAAGGAGGCGGGCACCCCCACCACTAGCAGCAGCAGCACCCGCGGGGAAGCGGCCCTCATCCCTCTGCGCTGCTCCTGGGCGCTGGCCCGGACGCCTCACAGCCCGGCGACCAGCGGGTAGCTGAGGCAGCTGACTGGAGTTCCCCGTCACATGGGCCGTGACTCGGCTTGGCAAGGGCGGGGTAATTACACCGTCTCCTGCTTTCCTTTCGCTTTCCGGCTCGGGCTGCGGGCGCCGACCGCTCAGCTCCCCCACGTGGCGGGCTCCCGGCGGGAAGGGGGAAGAAGCGGCTTAGCCGCCTGCTGTGCCCCCGTGCCACTGGCTGCCGGGCAATTGCACCTGCTGTGCCGCACGGCGGGGGTGCAGTGGCAAGCTGCCCCTGCCAACCGCTGCTCACTTTGGGCATCGCGGGATGGTGCGGTGCACCGATGCGGGGGGATGCGTCTCTCTCTCTCTCTTCCCCCCCGGGGGTGCACCAGCGAGGGTGCCTGGTGAGCAGCGTGGTCTGCGTTTACAGCTGATGGAGGGGAGCTAGTGCACAGCCCTGGGGGGATTACGTGGAGGAGTCTGGCGTGGGCGGGGGGTGCATGGTGGCCGTGGAAATGTGGAGGGCTCGCGCACGGGGTAGGGTTGGGGGTGGAGCAGTGGGGTGGGATGCATGGTGTCCTGGCAGGAGCAGTTGGGGTGCAGAGACATCTAATGGGGGCTTTGGCTGGAGCAGTTGAGGACGTCTCGTCCCTTTTTTTCCCCCCCATATATTTTGGTTCACACAGTGCCTTGCCACCAAATGGCGCTTAGGTCCCACTTGCCTACCTGGCTTGGACCCAGTTGCATCCTCCATGCCACCAGGGTGGTGCTGGTGAGGGGCAGACGGACAGCGAGGGGCAGCATTTCAAAATAGCTCTTTTCTCCTGATCCATGCTGGGAAAGTGCATCATGGTTAAAGAGTACCGTAAAACATTGGGTATGAAGTCTGCACCTAGTACAGATAAGGAAGAGCAATTGAACTTAAAACCCTTAAGATTAAACACAACCAGGTAACGTGTCTTTACACAACTTAGCCTTGTCTACACCAGTTGCAGTTATGATAAGGATAATTAAGATATTTCTAACTGCATGATTCCCTTTGAAACAGCCCCCAAAGATGTTTATGGAGGGAGCTAGAGTAATATTGGGGAAAATGGGGACTCACAAAGGACTTCATATCAGCTTATGAATGTGAATTCTTATATATACACTTTTATGAAAAATACAGCAGGAACAAATTTGGGAAAACCAAAGGGCAGAATGGATTTCATAGAATCATAGGGCTGGAAGGGACCTCAGGAGGTCATCTAGTCAAGCTCCCTGCTTCAAGCAGGATCAACCCGATCTAAGTCATCCCAGCAAGGACTTTGTCAAGTTGGGACTTAAAAACCTCTAGGGATGGAAAATCCACCACCTCTCTAGGCAACACATTCTAGTGCTTCACCACCTTCCTGGTGAAGTAGTTTTTCCCTAATATCCAACCTATTCCTCTCATTCTGTAACTTCAGACCATTGCTCCCTGTTCTGCTATCTGTCGCCAGTGAGAACAATTTCTCTCCATCCTCTTTGGAGGACCCCTTCAGGAAGTTGAGGGCTGCTATTAAATCACCCCTCAGTCTTCTCTTCTGTAAACTAAATAAGCCCAAATCCCTCAGGCTCTCCTCATAGGTCACATGCTCCAGACCCTTAATCATTTTTGTTGCTTTCCATTGACTCTGCTCCAGCACATCCAGATTCTTTTTATACTGGGGGGCCCAAAACTGGATGCAATGTTCCACATGTGGCCTCACTAGTGCCGAATAGAGGGGAACAACCACTTCTCTAGATCTGCTCGAAATGCTCCTCCCAATGCACCCTAATATGCCGTTAGCCTTTTTGGCTACAAGGGCACACTGTTTACTCATATCCAGCCTTTCATTAACCAGAACCCCTAGGTCCCATTCCACTGTACTGCTGCTTAGCCAGTCAGTTCCCAGCCTATAACAATGCTTGGGAATCTTCTGTCCTAAGTGCAGGACTACACTTCTCCTTATTGAACCACATCAGATTTCTTTTGGCCCAATCCTCTAATTTATCCAGATCACTATGGATCCTATCTCTACCTGCCAACGTATCTGCCTCTCTCCCTAGCTGAAAGTTGTCTGCAAACTTGCTGAGGGTGCAATCCAGTCCCTCATCCAAGTCATTAATAAAGATGTTGAAAAACACCAGCCCCAGAACTGACCCTTGGGGCACTCCTCCTGAAACGGATCGCCATCCAGCTATTGAGCCATTGACTACTACCCGTTGGGCCTGACAGTCAAGTCAGCTTTCTATCCATCTTCTAGTCCATGGATCCAAACCATACTTCCTCAACTTATCAGCAAGCATGTTGT
The DNA here is from genome assembly GCF_033958435.1 of Carettochelys insculpta. Taxonomy (NCBI): domain Eukaryota; kingdom Metazoa; phylum Chordata; order Testudines; family Carettochelyidae; genus Carettochelys; species Carettochelys insculpta. The sequence goes on along the minus strand of NC_134137.1, from coordinate 88,325,525 downwards.
GGGACACAGTATCAAAAGCTATGTTGAAGTCAAGGTATATCACATTCACTGACTTCCCCATGTCCACAGAGACTTATACCTCATCACAGAAGTTAATCAGATTGGTCAGGCATGACGTGCCCTCGGTGAATCCATGTTGACTACTCTCGATCATTTTCTCCTCTTCCAAGTGCTCCAAAATGGATTCCTTGAGGATCCCCTCCATTATTTTCCCAGGGATTGAGGTAAGGCTGTCTGGTCTATAGTTCCCTGGATTGTTCTAATTCCTAGCTTTCATAGAGTACATTTATTTGTACTCATCAAAGTGCTTACAAATGAAAACTCCATTTTGCAGATGGGGACGCCGAGGCACAGAGCAGTGAAGTGACATGCTCCAGCTCGTACAATGGATCATTGGCAGGGCTAGAATTTTTTTAAAAACACAATAAAATTAGTGTCCTGATTGAGTCTCAGTTCATTGCTCTGTCTACTATTCGGTACTTCCCTAATGATCCTTAGGTGAGGTGTCAGACTGTGTAACGCTGCTAAAAATGCCTTTGCAAAAACATCTCTGCATGTTAGTTACATTCAGGCACACATTTCAGCATATAAATAGACAATATGCCATCCATTCAGAAAGTTACGTGTAGCTGAACCACATCTGGGCTACATCTACACTAGCCCCTTCCGGAAGGGGCATGATAATGAGCCACATTGGTAGATGCTAATGAGGCACTGCCATGAATATGCAGTGTCTCATTAGCATAATACCAGCCACACGCAGTTCAAAAGTGCCAGTTTCAACTTGTGTGCTGCCAGTGTAGACAGAGGCCTTTTGAAAGGACCTCCCAGACTTTGAAAGCCCCTTTTTCCTAAACCAAATAGGAAGAAGGGGCTTTCGAAGTCTGGGGGGTCCTTTCAAAAGGCCCCGTCTACATGGGCAGTGTACAATTTGAAAGCGACACTTTTGAACATCATGCAGCCAGCATTATGCTAATGAGGCACTGTATATTCATGGTCAACGGGCACAAAACAGACATCAAAACACTCCAGATCCACACACCAGTTAGTCAACATTTTAATGGAATGGGGCATTCAGTCAATGACCTCAAGGTATGTGTGTTACTGAAGAGACATTATCGCACCGTTTTAGAGAGAGAAGTGGACAAGCTGACTTTTATATTCAAATTCGGCATATTAACACATGGTTTAAATCGTGATGGGAACTTTCTGAGTCACTGTAGGGGCTCGTCTGCATACTTGGCTCAGTCTAATTCTTGATCTTCCCCCCCACCCCTCCACTCTCTGATTTGCTCACCTTGATTATCTTTTTCTGATTTGTCCTCCTTGCTTACTGTTTTTGGTTCTCTGTGTCTTAAATATTGAGTCTGTTCTGGTCTGGCTATGGTCTGAAGAAGTGGGTCTGTTCCACGAAAGCTCACCTAATAAACTATTTTGCTAGTCTTTAAAGTGCTACTTGACTGCTTTTTGTTTTTATATTCATGGTAGTGCCTCATTAGCATCTGCCAATGTGGCTTGTTACCATGCCCTTCCACAACTAAGGGGCTAGTGTAGACACGACTGTCATGATTCATCTGATGCGCGGTTTGACAGCTCCTCTCATTTGACACTGCAACAGTGGCCTATGCAGAAATTGTTCAACAGGTGTTAATTCAAAGCTCAGTTGGACTCAGCTACTCTAGCCATATACCAACAGATCTGATTCCATGAACCATGCCGATTACAGCTCATTTTCACTAATAATATTGAAGTACTGTAGAAGAAATAAGGTGCAGCTTACATTTGCTGCTTCCTCTTATTATTCCCAAGTAAATGATTTAATGGAGGGCTGAGACCTCAAGTAGCCAGCTAAAAGAGATGAGCTTGTGACAGACTCTCACTGGGGAAAAAATTTCAAAACTAGAAGAATGGTTCTAAAATATATGTGAGGTTGTAATTATAGGGAAACAATTGCCGTGGTTACATACCCAGCAAAATAGAGGACAAATAGATGCTGAATTGTGATGGCTGTGTAAGGAGAGGAACGAAACAGTTTAATCTTGCCATGGAAATTATAGCAGTTTCAAAGTACATATCTTTCTCTCCAAATGCAAACGAATGGACATCATACCAAATGGACTAAAGGTGAAAAATCCTTTGCAATCTACATACTGCACAGACTACAGTGGGAGAGTATGCCATACACTCTCGCAGAAACTGAGGAACCACCTAATCAGCATCCTGTACAACAAACAGGAGAACATCAAAAAAGAGCTCTCAAATCTGGAGTCTTTCATAAAAAAACAACCTTCAACACAAACTTCCACACCGCTGAACTTTACTAAAATAAGATAGGAGATTTACATTAGACACTTCACTACTCTACAGAGAAAAAAGGACTGCAAGCTGTCTAAACTCCTGCCTGCTACACAGAGCCACAGCAGTGGTACCACTAACTCAGCCAGCAATATCATCAGTTTGTCCAGCTACACGCTCAGCTGAGCAGAAGAGTCCGCTCTTTCTCGGGGACTCTCTTTTTGCCCCACCACCCGCACAAACATACTACAGTTCTGCGGTGATCTGGAAGCCTACTTTCGCCGTCTCAGACTTAAAGAATACTTTCAACACAACACTGACCAGCACACCATTACACAGACACCCTCCCAGCAGCACAAGAAGAATAACTCCACCTGGACTCCTCCTGAGGGTAGAAATAACAGTCTGGACCTATACAGAGAATGCTTCTGCCGACGCGCACAGGCAGAAATTGTGGCGAAACAGCATCGTTTGCCTCACAACCTCAGTCGTGTGGAACGCAGTGCCATCCACAGCCTCAGAAACAACTCTGACATTATAATCAAAGAGGCAGACAAAGGAGGAGCTACTGTCATCATGAACAGGTCTGACTACCAGAAGGAGGCTTCCAGACAACTCTCCAATACCAGATTTTACAGGCTACTTTCCTCAGATCCCACCGAGGAATACACTAAGAAACTACACCATCTGCTCAGGACACTCCCTACACAAGCACAAGAACAGATTTATACCAACACACCTCTAGAGCCCCGTCCGGGGCTATTCTACCTGCTACCCAAGATCCACAAACCTGGAAATCCTGGACGCCCCATCATCTCGGGCATTGGCACTTTCACTGAAGGACTGTCTGGTTATGTGGACTCTCTCCTCAGACCCTATGCCACGAGCACTCCCAGCTATCTCCGAGACACCACTGACTTCCTGAGAAAACTGCAATACATTGATGACCTACCAGAAAACATTATCCTAGCCACCATGGATGTAGAGGCTCTCTATACCAACATCCCACATAAAGATGGAATAAATGCTGTCTGGAACAGTATCCCTGATGCTGCTACAGCACATCTGATGGCTGAGCTCTGTAACTTTATCCTCACACACAACTATTTGAGATTTGGTGACAATATATACCTTCAAATCAACGGTACAGCTATGGGTACCCGCATGGCCCCTCAATATGCCAATATTTTCATGGCTGACTTGGAACAGCGCTTCCTTAGCTCTCGTCCACGAACACCCCGTCTCTGCTTACGCTACATTGATGACATCTTCATCATCTGGACCCATGGGAAGGAGACTCTGGAGGAACTCCACCTGGACTTCAACAACTTTCACCCCAACATCAACCTCAGCCTGGAACAGTCTGCACAGGAGATCCACTTCCTGGACACCACGGTGCTAATACACGATGGCCACATCAATACCATCCTGTACCGTAAGCCCACTGACTGCTACGCCTACCTTCATGCCTCCAGCTTCCATCCCAGACACACCACACGGTCCATTGTCTACAGCCAAGCACTAAGATATAACCGCATTTGCTCCAACCCCTCCGACAGAGACAAACACCTACAGGATCTTTACCAAGCATTCTTGAAACTGCAATACCCACCTGAGGAAGTGAAAAAACAGATCAGCAGAGCCAGACGTGTGCCACGAAGCCTCTTACTACAGGACAAGCCCAAGAGAGAAACCAACAGAACACCACTAGCCATCACCTACAGTCCTCAGCTAAAACCTCTACAGCGCATCATCAGGGATTTACAACCCATCCTGGACAATGATCCCCCACTTTCACAGGCCTTGGGAGGCAGACCAGTCCTTGCCCACAGACAACCTGCCAAGCTGAAGCAAATCCTAACCAGCAACTATACACCGCACCACAGTCACTCTAACTCAGGGACCCCTCCATGCAACAAAACTCGTTGCCAGCTCTGCCCACATATCTACACCAGCAACACCATTACAGGACCTAACCAGATCAGCCACACCATCGTGGGTTCATTCAGCTGCACATCAACCAATATAATTTATGCCATCATGTGCCAGCAATGCCCTTCTGCTATATACATCGGACAAACTGGAGAGTCTCTACATAAAAGAATAAATGCACACAAATCAGATATCAGAAATGGCAATATACAAAAACCCGTAGGAGAGCACTTCAATCTCCCGGGCCACACAGTAGCAGACTTAAAAGTAGCTATCCTACAGCAAAACAATGTCAGGACCAGACTCCAAAGAGAAATTGCTGAGCTACAATTCATCTGCAAATTCGACACCCTCAGCTCAGGCTTAAACAAAGACTGTGAATGGCTGGCTAAATACAAAAGCAGCTTCCCCTTCCTTGGTGTTCACACCTCCAGATCAACTGCTGGTAGTAAGCCTCACCCTTCCTGACTGAGCTAACCTTGTTATCTCCAGCCTTGCTCTGGCTTATTTATACCTGGCCCTGCAGATTTCCATAACCAGCATCTGATGAAGTGAGTCTGTGCTCACGAAAGCTCTTGCTCAAAACCTTTTTGTTAGTCTATAAGGTGCCACAGGACCCTTCGTTGCTATAACAGTGTACTGTGATGCAGAAGTATAAGTGAAGTTGTTGTTCCAGAAGAAATCCTTAGGACAATGATCAAGGAGATATAACATCTGGTAACTCTGGGTGGTTTGTCAAGAGTAGTTGAAATCATCAAGGTTAATCCAGGCATACCCCACTGGTGTTTGCAAAGTCCACTCTACAGACAACTTTTGCCTTAATGAGGACACAGTTTGCAAGTTTCTTCTAGTGTACCTAAGTGCTATGCCCCAATAGTGTTCAACATCTAGAAAGATGTCTCATAGTGCAAGTTAAGGCATTGCTTCAGGAGGACAGGGTTACCTTTACCTTGGAGCCATGTCTCAAAAATAGCCTCTAATTTGACCTGTAACTCTACCACAGGCCCCAAGATGCACTGCAATTTTCAAAACAATACAAATAATGATACAGATTATATAGCACCTAGGAAAACTAGTTAAAATTATTAGAAGTTCTCAGCCTTACCCCACTGTATTGAAAAAAGATTGTACAAGGAGTGCAGAATAAAGAAAGATGGAAGTATTTCTCCTATAGAGCCAAATAAATAGGTATTCCAGAGCTATCCAAGGCTAACAGCCAGTGACATTTCATATTAGCTCAAACTGAACTTAATTTAGGAATCCATTTTTTAGTAGTGGTGCCACAAAAAGTATTTCTAATTAGCATCTAGAAAGCACCTGAGTATGTAACTATTGTAGTAATGTAATTACTGTTCATGCTAATTGTCAAGAAATCCTGTCAGAGAAGCCCCTGGCAGGGTTTCGAGATGCCCCCAGCCTCTGGTGTACTGCAAGGTCTCCTTGGTGACAGGTCATGTTTGATACATCAACAAAGCACAAAGTTTTACCTCAGAAATTTCTTCAGAAAGTGATTTTAACTTAAAATCAATACATAGCCATCCATTTAATCTGAACGGGTAACTTTTGGCGGTAAAAGACTTCTGGAAAAATCCAAAATCTCCGGACGTCTCAGGGGTAGTTCTCTGTCAGGTCCGCACCCGGCCCCCAGACTTATGAATAATTCATGAGCTGGGTGTATAAAAGAAGGCTGCTCACCACAGAGAGGGCCCTTCGGGAAGCCCTTGTCTCATGACTCGGACCTTTTGGTAGCCCCTCAGGGTGAAGCAGCTGAAAAATCACTTTGCACCATCCTGAGGGAGAGTGTGCCACCGGACAGACAAGCTGCACTGAGGGGACCTGGATCGCCGCACCAGGCGTCGCCTGCAGCTCGCAGCTATAACATTGCAGCAAAGCACAACAGTGATGGCGGTATACTGCATCACTTGACACCGCTCCCCGGCAGGGGCCAACCGGGCCAGGGCCGGCCCTCACTCCAAAGAGACGTCTTTACCAGACTGGACAACTCATCAACTAAGCAGCTGTGAGCTAAGGCTACAAAAGAAAGGCTGCTCCAGCTGCGGTATGCTTCCAATATTGATTCTCTTTCTCTTTAGTCCTATTTACAGTTACTGATATTATTGTTAATTATTACTGTTGTTATTGTTAAGTATTAGGTATAGTTATTATTAGAAGTTTATTGTTTAGTGTCTCTTAAAGACCTTTTATTGCTGTTAACTTAGTACAATTATATATACTTACAAATTCGTTATAAGTTACTATAGGTGTCAGGGATTCTTTCTCTATTCTGACTCATAACACTAAGTAGGAAAATCACGTGGTAAGAATTATGTGTAGAATGGAAATTTCATTTGTCTCTAATGTCAGATACCAGCACTTTGGAAGCTCATGGTTAGGGACCGTAAACCACCCTACATCCTGCCTTAATTCTAGGTTTGTAACCAGGAAGAGAATTTTAGAGGCAGATTTTTAAAGGACTTATTTATAAAGCTCACTCCTTCACATGCAAAACCATTCTTTTGCGTATATCAGATAAGTGTCTGATTTATGTCTGAAAGAGTCCTTGCGCATATAGGCCCTAACCTCTTAAAGTTTTCTGTATTTGTAGTCCTACTGAAATCAGTATAAGCATAAATCTGTGCAGAATTAGGGCCATAATATGAACATGGATTATGTGTGCATGAAAACTGGAAGCCCCTTGAAAAACTGTCTAATAATGCATATTTACTGAGCATCAACCACTGTTGGATGCTCATAATTTGTCTCAGAGAACCAGTTTGTGTAATATGACAGAGACTGTGCAGCCCCCCACAATGCTGGCTGCATCTACGCTACAAGATACAATCGAATTTAAAGGATTTAGCTCGATATTAAAACATCACTGTTTTCACTGTAAATACCATTAGCTCAAATTAGTGAGCCCTAATACAGATAACAAAATGTCAATATTACTGGATGGGTATAGCACCAATTTTGAATTTAAAATTTTGATCAAAGGCTAGTGTGGAAGCACCACGTCCTTAATTAGAATTTATTAGCCTCCAGAAGTGTCCCATATGTATCTCTCAAAGCTACGCCATGACCCTCCATATATGGCTGCTTCCTTCTCCACTGCTCTCCATCCAGGTGCACAGGAAGAAGGTCACAGGAAGCCCACAATTTTGTGATTGAGTTAGAATTTGAATTTGAATTCTGCAGTGCCCAGCCCTGCAAATATAAAGGTTCAGAAGCATGGCTGATGGAACCAGACGGAAGCGCACAGGGCTGATAGCACAGCTGCCTGCCGCGATGCCAACATCTGCTGAATTCTGTTACTGGGTGCTCTTAATTCTGGGACAGTGCTTTGCATTTTGGGATTCTAACATAAAACACCCCCAAGCAACCAGGGCTAAGGCATTGTGGGATAGATACCCACAATGCACTGCTCACGCTGTCGAACTTTCATAGGGCAACGGGGATGCGGAAACGATGTACAGAAAAAAATGATGGGTTGAATTTCAAGAAGGCTTGTGGACACTTCAATTCGAATTCATAAGTACAAGGTTAAAATTGAATTTATCTTGAAGCGTAGAAGTGGCCTGTTATGGAACACCTGTTGCACTGCATGAAATGTAGCGGATGTATTCTCTAGATGGTTCTTACTGTGTTCCACGGAACACTGTTGTGCTGTGAACAACTCGCAGGTGGGTCGCAAGCCTTTGCCACCCTTTTTGCTATTTTACACCGGTGGTATTATCTTTTCTGTATGCAAACCCGCTACAAGGTTACTTCTTCATTGCCATGATTCCTGATTAAAGTACTTCTTTTTGGTTTTGCTGCATATGTTGCTGGTGGGTTTGGGTGTTTGGTTTTGGTCGGACAGTTTTTGGAACAAAAGTTTCATAGGTTTTCCTCATAACACCGTTATTGTTGGGTGTTCTGTGGTTGCAAAAAAATTAAGAACCAGTGCGTGGGGGAGCTTTGTGGCTACTTCTCTGCGCGGCCCTTGGCACAGCGGGGCCCTGCTCCTTGCGTGGCGGCGCTGGATGTATCAGGAATACAAGCGAGGGAAACAGAAGCGGGTGAAACGCTTTGCAGGCCTAGTCCCGGCCTATGCCGACATTATGGTTACCCGGTCCCGCGGACTTGACTCCAAATCAACAAATCACGCCCCCGCGCAATGGCTCAGCGCAAGGGCAGCTGGGCGGGAGTTAGAGGTTAAGTCCTTCACTTCCGGCGCCCGCAGTGACTTGCAGCAGGCGCGGAACAGCGCAGCAGGAGCTCGGTATGGGGAAGCGGGTGGCCCTGGTGCTGGCCGGCTGCGGGGTGTTTGATGGCAGCGAGGTGCATGAGGCCTCGGCCGCCCTGGTGCATCTCAGCAGGGGCGGAGCAAAGGTGAGAGCGGAGCCGCGCTAGCGGGGGGAGGTCGGGCTGCAGGCAGCTGCCGCCTCTTTGCGGGGCTTGATTCCCGCCCCCAGCACACGCGGGGGCCCTGGGGGAGCTGCTGCTGCTGCTGCTGCAGAGCGGGTGGGATCCTTCATGTCTTAGTCCGAAGTGAGCGCTGGCTGGGACCTTCCGCACAGGGCCCCAGCCCGGCAGGCTGCAGACGCCGAGCTGCGGTAAGCACGTGACTGCGGTGAAAGGGGGCTCCCCTCCCCCAGCCTGTTAGCCCCCTGCCTCTCCTCATGCCCGACTCCCCAGCCCAACGGGGAAAGAGCGTGAAAAGCAGCGGTGGGCCCGGGTTAAAAGCTCTGATGATCCAAATACCTACTAAGTTTCCCCGTCAAAACAAAAAGCAGCCAAGTAGCACTTTAAAGACTAGCAAAATAGTTTATTAGGCGAGCTGTCGTGGGACAGACCCACTTCTTCAGAAGAAGTGGGTCTGTCCCACGACAGCTCGCCTAATAAACTATTTTGCTAGTCTTTAAAGTGCTACTTGACTGCTTTTTGTTTTGATAGTGTATAGACCAGCACGGCTTCCTCTCTGTTACTAAGTTTCCCCGCCTCTTCAACTTTGGATCTAGCTCCAGATCTCAGTTTTGCTGCTAGCCTGTATCTTGGGATAAATTAGATTTAATGCGAGATGTTAGTGCCATGGCACAAAATTTGGGTCCAGGTCCATTCTCTCTGTTCAAATAACTCAATTTTAGTTGGGCATAATGGTCAATGAAGTGCTGGGCCAGCAACAGCAGGCCAGTACTATCTGTGATCTGGAGAGCAATTTGAGCCTTATTAATGGACTAAGAGCTAGGTATTTGCCAGGGTGGTGCAAAATGCAATAAATGCAACCTGTGAAAGGTGTAAATGGAAGTCTGAAATGCTCTGTAGCAGATATGGAAAAAATCAACAGTGCCACTTTCTTGAGACTTCATTATTTTCATGCTGACTTCTGAAGGCTTGTTAAACAAATAATGGTGTTCTTTTAAAAAAAATTGTTCTTCCTCTCTAATATTTCAACTAAAAGGTAGGTTGCCAGGTGATAATGCAGTTCCATTGTCAGGGAGTTATGACTGATAGTGAGGTAGCAAGCACGTTTTCAGAAATAGAGAAAAAAAGAAAAACAACAAAATGCTCTTTCCAGAAACATTTTTAAAGTTTGCCCTGTCATGACTTTACATTGCCCTATTTAAGGGCTTAACCAAAAGCTTCTGATGTCAACTGGAGCCTTTCCATGGACTTCAGTGGGTGTTGGATCATGCATCTTGTGGATTGAATGTATCAATTAGCTTCTTAAGTACATAAATCCCTTGGTGAATCTGGGCCTAAAATACAGATTTAGGCATCTAAGTCCCAGTTTCAGGCACTAGTGTGATCCACTAGTGTGATCCCTTCTTGGCTGTTGTCTAGCCTCATCATAAAACACAAGTACTCCTGTAGTGCCTTCAAGACTAACAAATAACTAAGTTATTTATTAGGTAATTAGCTTTCATGGGCAAGACCTTGGTTTTTGTGAAGCTACAGACTAACCTCATCAGCTATATTTTCACTGAAAGGTTCCCTGCATGACATGATTTCTGTTTCTGGGCATGTGCACTGTGGCCTCCTGCCAAAACTCCAGTGCAGTCCATGAACGGGGAAGAGGTTGGATGAACACTAGATCATCTGTTTGCCTGCAAAGTCTGATCTGGTATATGTGCTCAGAGGTGCCTACCAGATCTGATCCCATTCAAAATGTGGGGGAAGGAGGAAGTGGCAGTGCTGCTTACCTTATAACTTTAGACTTTTAGATCACTCAGCTAGTATATGCAAGTCCCAGGTTCAGTTCCTTCTTTCCTGTTAGGGAGAAAAGTCAAACAAGGGTCTCCCACCTCTCAGGAAATTGCCTTCACCCCAAGCCAGGTGGTAGTTAAGGGGGAGAGGGGAAAGGTTTCCCTCAGTCTCTCCAGTTGAAACTCAGAGGGGTGGGTGTGTTAGTCTGTGACTTACTTGACTTAAATGCCAAGAAGTCCTTTGGCACCTTATAGACTATCATATTTTGGCAAACTATCTGTTAGTCTATAAGGTGCCACAGGACTTGCTGGTTTTTTTTGAAGACACAAACACGGCTACCTCTCTGTTACTGTTAAATTGTACTCCAGGTGGAGCACAGGTCATTTACAAGTCTCCTCCTCTTTGCTCTGTCTTGGGAAATAACTTCTAGCTGACCCCAGGAGTACTCTGTAGTAGTCTGTAGCTTCACAAAAAAACAAGCACGCCTGTAGCATTTTACAGACTAACACTTTTATTTATTAGGTAATGAGCTTTCACGGGTAAGACCCACTTCATCAGATTGAAGCTGTTTCACTTCAGATAAATGATGAAAATCATTGGAATATGAGGGCTGAATTCTGGCTCCCCCATCTTTAGAGGTGGTTGCTCTCACCAATAGGTTATAGAGGAAGTCTCTCTGACCTGATGACTGCTTTAGCTACTGGGTTAAAAGTTATTAATTGGGATGCATGACCACTTCTCCTCCCAGTCCTTGTGCCATTTGGTGTGGAGTGAGGCAGGCATCTAGCCACCTGTCTCTGGAAGTGGGTTCCCTACTGTGAATCACAGAGAGAGACAGCTTCCTGCAACCCAAAGTTGGGTGCCTAACTCTATGAAAGGTTTGAATACATCCCTGTCCCCTATATCTCACCCACTGATTGATTGATTGTTTTAGGTGTGTCCTCACCCAGCATGCTTGCTTTTGTTGTCTGATTCTTAGAAACATCTCACAAACTAACATTCTTGAGCAATTTGTGCCTAGTTTCTGATGATGTTGAATTGATGTGATCCCTGTAGTTTTCCAGCTGTTTTCTTTGTCTTAATTGTTTGTATATACCACCTATTTTGTTCTTCATCTGTATTTTAGGTAAAGATATTTGCACCCAATATAGAGCAGATGCATGTAATTGATCATTACAGAGGAAGTCCAGTGGAAGAGAAGAGAAATGTGTTAGTTGAAAGTGCTAGGCTAGCAAGAGGCAACATTCAAGATCTGGCTGAACTGGAAGTTGGTGAATTTGATGCAGTCATTTTCCCAGGTGAGTTTTGTTTTAAAAGCAGACAGAAAATGCCCCACTCTCATAAAGTGTAATAACAAGTAATTATTTTAACTTCCTGTAACTATTTTTTTAATAAATCCCTTTAAATAAAGGATTTTTCTGGACTGGTCAAAATTGAGAATATTTCTTATAAACATGGATTTTGTATAGGCGCTCAAAATGCTTTGAAATAACAATTACGTGATGTAGCTCTCTTTGTTAGGTGAGTATTGTTATCCCAATGTGTAGGTGTCAGGATGCTGGGTTTAATGTTTGCATGTGCATCACATGGTTCCTTCCTTCTCCTTAAAAGGCTTGTAAACTACACTTCCCTACCTATGGATAAGAATGGAGCACAGAGCAATGACAGAATTTGTCATTATACAACATTTGTTATGCTTTAGTGACGTTAAAATGATTGCCAGTTGAATGCCATTCCCTCTCTGACATTTTGTGCAGCTCACTGCGTTTTGCTGCTGACACTGGAGCTCTGAGCACTTCATTCATATCTTAAGCTGCTTTGCAAATGTAGATAACTATTTCCATTTTACAAGTGGGGACACCAAGCAACATTGAGCGAGTTGCGTAACCTCTAAGTCCCACTACAAAATCATGTATAAAACTTAAAATACAAACACCTCAACTGGCCATTAGCAGCATTCATTTTTAAATCACAATAGCGTTGTCTGCAGTACAGCCAGGAGAGGGAGCACAAGTATAATACAGTATTAATAAATCCACTTCCCAGGGCTGTGACGAGCTGGTAACATCATGGCTGCAGGTGCACAAGCCAGTTAACAAATTCTGGGTGAAGTTAATGTTCCATTGGAAACCTGCTATGGGTGCTTGGCGGGGAGAGACTATCAAAGGGAAACAAACAATGTATAAACTTACAATTGAAATAATATTCAACTCAGCAAGCAATGGGAATAGGCTGAAAGGAAGAAATTTAAAATACTGTTAAAATTTTAAAATAACATAGTTCTCCCAGCACTATCGTGATTTACTATAGGAATGCCAGTGGGGCTGTGTTCTTTCCACAAGGAGTCAAATATAATTGGGTGATTACAATTGCTAATAACTTTTATTTTGATAATATATACCAGTCTAAATCCAGCAAAAGAAATTGCAGTAAAACTTTAATCTTTCGACCAAAACATGAGGCTTAAATGCAGGGTTGCTTATAATAACACAGCTCCAAAGATGCGGTGCCTCTTTTTCAATAGCAAATTGCTTTATAATTCATAAGAGATACAGCCCAAAGCTCTTAGTACTGCATTGTTTTTTAACAGTAAGTCATGCTGGATTACCTCAATAAAAACTAAAGGTCAGAGAGAGACACATTTTTATACGGGTTTATGTTTTGAACTAAAACTTCCAGAAGAAATTATTGTAGCAGATAAAACACATTGGCTTCATCAGTCTCCATTTTCTTCTGCTAGACATGTCAGATGGCTCATACTACTTGTACCAAAGAAAACCAGCAGGGATTGGGACAGAGTATTCCTACCCATGAAACAGCCTAGCCACAACAAAAATGATTCCCCACCACCCCTGTGAACAACACTAATATTGTCCAATTCTCAGTTCAATGTGTCTCCATTCTTGGTTTTTAGTTACCCCTTGTGTGTTGGTAGGTGTACGTCAAGTGATAACCCGGACTTATCCCAGGAAGTATCAAGCGGACCTGAAGATTAAATTTTTCTCTAACCTCCTGAGCTTTCTTGCCGGGACATGTGTGAATGCTTGCATTCCTGCTGTCTGTGCAATCCAGAATTACCATTGTTGATGTGAATCCATCACTTTTGGCATGCTGAATGGTTACAGGCCACTAATTTCATAAAATGTAGATAGTTTTTAAATCATAGTCTTTGCTTTGGCTAAATAAAGAGGGTACAGCATCTTTCTGGTGTTGTAGCAGCTAGCTCATTGCTCTTCAGACTGTCTTAAATGTGATCTTATGCCTTCTTTTCAAGGTGGATTTGGTGTAGCAAAGAATCTATGTTCCTGGGCAGTGGATGGAAAAAACTGTACTGTCAATGAGCTTGTGAAGTCCACTCTTCAGGCTTTCCATAGTGCTAAGAAACCCATTGGCTTGTGCTGTATATCCCCAGTGCTGGCAGCTAAAGTCTTCCCAGGTTGTGAAGTCACAGTTGGCCATGATAAAAATACAGATGGAAGGTAAGAAAGGGTTAAAGATGCTTATTTTACGTGCACAAAATACCACAGGCCTGTGATGCCAGCATTCCCCAGAGAATACATTAATTGCATTCTTTGTCATGTTTTACACTGTCCGTTTTGTAGAAGTGCACTTCTGGAGTAGGAGGGCAGAATGTGTGAGACTAGTTGGCTTGTTACACATAGCAAGTCATCACTCACCAAGATATACAATAGCCAAGCCCATTACAGGTCTGCTAACATCATCCCCAGTGGTATTAGACAAAACTTAAAAAAAAATAAAAAAATAAAAATGTAGTCTTCAGAGCACAATCGGATTACCAGAGGTGCCTATGGTAAGGAAGCAACTTCCCCTTTGGAGTGGCGTTCCAGATTCGTCCAGTTTTTGTTGTCCATCTGTTAGACGGCCATTGTTGAATTAGATGGACCGTTGGTATGATTTGGTAAGGCGGGGTCTGTGTTTTCAGGGTGCTGGCAGATATCCAAATAACAGCAATAATAATCATATTCCTAGGCCGATGTCATGCCTTTGCCATTCTCCTTGCTCTCATTGTTTTAATGGAATTGCCCTTTCTGGTGGGAGGGATTAGAGGGTATGGGTAGCAGCAGAGAAGGTAACCTAGCAGGAGTTAGTTCTTTTTAGATGCTGTTAACTACTGATGGGATATCTGAATGAAACTCTGTAGAGCCAGTCAAGTGGTGACTGGCAAACCAGCTGTTTCGCCTCTGCCCACCCCTTCCCCAGGCTATCCTTAGAACAAAATTACTTCTTTGCAGATGATGTGGAAGGTCCTCTAGAAGGACCAAGAAGAGGAGCTAAAGTTGTTGGGAATCTAGTCTTTCCTCCTGGCCCCTCAGGAGTTCAGCTTTGAGCACCAAATGTCGTTATGCTTGACATCTCTTGGTACATTTATCTAAACATTGCTAGTTTTTCTGGTTATGCAGATCATGAGTTTGTATTATATATGGCAAAATGTCTTGATTTGGCAAGATCCCAGATGAGTGGTAAATAGGGGTGGGGTGGGGAGGAAATACTTGGCTGAGATCTCTGTAGATATGAAATCTCGTTGTCCAAGAACCCTTCTTCTAATCACTAGAGCGAAGATTTTTGTAATAAAAGTCATGGAGAGGTCACAGACATTAAAGAAACATTCACAGAAGCCATGACTTGTCCAAGACTTACTAAAAATATCTGTTTACAAGATAGTATGTGCACTGCAGGGGTGCCTCTGTGTCTCTGGAGAACCACAACAGCCAGGAACTGTGGGTGTTTGCCTCTAGCAGCCCCCTGAGTTCCAGCAGGCAGGGGTATCTCACAGGTCATTCTCCCCACCTGCCCAGGTGGTAGGGGATCCTACGACTGCACCGCTGCAGCCTGAAGTCACTGAGATCACTGGAAGTCTCATGTTCCTTGACCTCCACAATCTTCACTGGTAGAAGTGGTTCAAATATTTCTGGAACTCTTTCACTGAAGTAGGTTGCCAAATCATATGGCTACTGTGCTTTTTCTTCTCATCTTAACAGGTTTCCTGACGCTGAAACAGCATCTGCTATCGCAGAGCTTGGATGCAAGCACATCTGTAAAGATGTAACCGAATCACATGTGGATGCCACCAACAAAATCGTCACTACTTGTGCTTTCATGTGCAAAGCTCCTTTGCATGAAATCTTTGATGGAATAGGAACAATGGTGGCAGAAGTCCTGAAACTCAGCTGAGCAAACTGACTTTTGCTATCCCCTGCAGTGAGATGACTATCAGTAAATATAAAGCATTTGCCTGTACTTAACTGTATTAATAAAAGAGTTAGCAAGCATCCATCCTTGAAGTGCTAAATGACAATGTCAGCTCTAGAACTTCTATCACTGTTTTTTCTCCCTGTATTTGAAATACAAGCAGCATCTCTTGAGCTTTATTCTGAGCCTAGATGGTTATAGACTGGGGTAGAAATCCTCCTTGCCTAAATGGGTGTCTAATGCCCAAGTACAATAAAATGTGACAGGAGAAAAGGAGAGTGTATTACTCATCTGGTTGAAAGTGTGATTATTTAAATCAGGCAAAAGAACTAAATCATGACACCAAAAAACAAGGAAATAATCTGGACTTTGTGTTTTTATGACTAAACAAGCTCAACACTAATCTTCAGTACATTTGTAACAGATGAAAACCTCTATGTATCTTTCATAACAGAGAGACTAGCAGTTCTCAAACTGGATCAGGACCCTAGAGGTGCTCACAATCCCATTTTAAAGCCAGTGTTAGCAACCCCTTTAGACTTGCTGGGGTCTGTGCCTCACCACCCAGGGCCAGAGCCCAAATCCTATCCTGTAGGGCTAAGTCTAAGCCCTGCTGCTTGGAGCTGAAGCCAGAGGACTTCAGGGGCTGGGTGTCAGGACTTAAGTTACAGGTCACCTACCTGAGAGTGAAGGCTTTGGTTTTTGCCTCCCCAGCCTGGCAAGATGGGGCTCACATTAGGGGGCATTCCACCCAGGATGGTAGGCTCAGGTCTCAATCCCTCTGGCTGGGATTGTGTAGTAATTTTTGTTGTCAGACGGCAGTCAGCATGCAATGAAGCTTGAGAACCCATGACTCATACAAGCCAGTTTCGTGGGCTGATGGAGCACTTGCAGTTTAATACAATTTATTTGGTTGAAAATTACGTTTTATAGATAACTGGACTTTGCTGTTTTTAAATGAAATAATGAAGGATTGAGTTAGAGGGAATACATTTGGTTACAGATCTTTGCACAGACAAATTGCAATGACAGGAGAATTAAACATGGATTCTAAAAATTCAAAACCATCTGTTTTCATCTAAAATGTGGGGGTAGAAGTCAACATTTTTTATAGGCACAGTCCTTTCAAGAGATATTAACTTCAGTAGGTGTGCATCTACACTTGCATTCCTCTTTTGAAAGAGGCATGCAAACAAGGCAAATCAAAAATGCAAATGAGGTATAAATTTGTATATTTGGCACCATTTGCATATTAATTTCAAAAGAGCTTCTTTCGAAAGAAGAAAGCCAGTGTAGACACTGCTCTTTTGAAAGTAAAACCCATCTTCAAAAGAATCCTTCTTCCCATTAAATAAAGGGAAGAAGGATTATTACGAAGACGGGTTTATTTTCGAAAGAGCAGCATCTACACTGGGTTTCTTCTTTTGAAATTAGAATATGCAAATGAGGTACCAACTATGCAAATATACACCTAATTTGCATGTCAATATGCCTCATTTGCATCCCTCTTTCAAAAAACGGATGCAAATGTAGACACACCCTAGAAGTTTACAGGGTGTGGTTTGATGGAACCAATCTACAAAGGTGCTTCAATGTCTTAGGCTCATATTTAGGCTTCGCTGCAATCTATGAAATGGCTGTCAAACCTGCCAGTGCCTAAACTCCTTCAGCTCCTAAGTTTTTAGGTGAAAGTTCCTTTAGCACCCAAGTTTTAGTGTCTGAGTAAGCACCCTGACGAACTGGGTGTTTGGACACCTATCTTTAGCTTAAGCCTCAGAGCAGCCAACTAACTGGGGAAAGATAGACAGAGGTGCCTATCTCATGGGCAGGGCTCAGCCAGTGAGTGAGTGGAGAGGCCACCTACCAGATAAGCATCTTTCACAATCTGTGTAAAAGGGATGGTGGTGCCCATCAGATACCTTTTTGTAGGACTTATCTGGGGTGTGGGATACAAAGGTCCCATTTCTCCTTGTGCCCGACAGGAAGAAAGTATTTGAACAAGAATCTCCTGTCTCCCAGGACAGTGCTCTAATCACTGAGCTGTTCTGATGTGGGTCTCCCTCAGTCTTACCTTAAAGCTGTTCTGTTGTGGATAAATAATGAAAGGGTGATTAAATGAGGGCTACTGGACTAGGGGTAGTCTACCTCCCAGGCTGGTGCTCTAGACAGCCTGGCTGTGTCTACACTAGCTCCCTACTTCGAAGGGAGCATGGTAAGTAGTGTGTCGGGAGATTATTAATGAAGTGCTGCAGTGCATATGCAGCAAGTCATTAAGCTAATTCTCCCCTGCGGCAACTTCGAAGTGCCAGCTCATGCATAGCCATAGCTAACCCGCCGCTACTTTGAAGTACCGGGAGGTTAGCCACAGCTACAAGCGAGCTGGCACTTGGAAGTTGGGAGGGTAGAATTAGCTTAATGAAGTGCTGCATCTGCACCGCAGCACTTCACTAATCATCTCCGAACACCTTACTTACCATGCTGCCTTTGAAGTAGGGAGCCAGTGTGGACAAGACCCTGTCTCTGTCCTAATGACTCTTTCAAGGAGAAACAGAATAACTGCACAGCCTAGAGGTAGGGGTACCCATCTGGACCATGGCAGAGTCTAAGTCTAATTTCCCTGCTTAATTATTTATCCCCATGCGAACAGCTTCAAAGAGAGATTGAGGGAGCCCTGTGACAGATACTGCAAACACAGGAATGGTTTTTGGGGGCTGAGAGGTGTATTGTATTACTGTGGGCCAGGCGTTGTATGAGTGTTGTGCCCTCTGGGAAGAGGGTTACTGCAGCTCCCCCAGGAACAGAGTGAGCGGTGTACATGTGCATTGGAGAGGGGGATTAAGGTGAATCACTCACATAGACGCCCTAGAAGGTTGTACCCCCCAGTAAAGGTTCAGATATTTGTTCAAACTGAGTTCCTGCAGACTAGAAAATGGAAGATCAGACCTTTGCCTTAAAACAGCTGCGCTTCAGTAGACTAAGTACCTTTTTTCTGATCTAGCAAAGCAACAGGATCTTCCGTCCAAGGGCCCCAACCTATACAGAAGAGGGGGAGGCCTTTGGACTCCCAAGCCCCCTAAGTTAGATGGGAAAGATCTAATGAGCTTTTATTATGTGTATAGAAACTTCTGTTGTTTAATAACCTTCTCTGCTAATACTTTTCTCTCAAGAACAACGGTGCTTGTGTGGAAGGAGCAGTATGGTCACTTAGTCTGGCTGGTCCTACTCTGTTTGTAGCCCTCAGAGAGAAAGCAATACTCAGGCACTGGTTCTTAAGGAAAGTGGCTTCCTGGGTACATCGTGGTGTGTTTGGGAAGCAGTGCAGCCTTAAAACTATGACCAGGCTGGAGAGGTGGCAGCTGGAAACCTTATGTGGGTGTCTTCCAAAGATAGAGGGGGGTCAGCTGTACAGTTCCCCTGAAGCTGTAATAATAGCCTGACATCACCCCACACATCAGGTGCTTAGTGCACTCTACTGGTCAGTGGGATACCCCTGTTCCAATCTTTTTTCCACGGTAGAGAGAGGGCAATTGAACCAGACTCTCCCACATCTCAGGTAAGTGGTCTAACCAATGAGTTACCACTTGGGGAGATGCTTTACTGGTGGACGCAGCAGTGGTATCAGCAAGTATCTCTCTCCTTCCTTCAAGAAACTGCTAGGGCACCAAAGCCACCCTGTCCCAGGAGAGAGATTCCTGTTTGTGGCTGACTAAGCAGAAACAGGTACTTGCTTCTGAGAGAGAGGAGAGGTTTAGGTCATATCTCACCATTTCACATTAGCTGGCATAGGGAGCTTGTGGACTAGCATGTCAGCTTCTTAAGACTTGCCTTCTAAAGTTGCTTTCTCCCTCAATCCATTGCACAGGGAGCTTAGGTGCCTACCTTAGGCTTTGTGGATCACAATGCCGTTCCCATGATTTTTTTTTCCTAAGGGCCTAAAAGGTGCCACGACACTCAGTGTGGCAATGCAGAAGTCCAGTGGATCTAGGCCAATTAAACTAGTTACGTGTGCTCTAACAGTCAGTGGTTTACTGCCCTGCAGAAGTCACTCACTTAGCTGAACCAACTGCAGGTACAGAAGCTGGTCATCTTGAGTGTTCTAATGTGGTAGCTATGCCGAAAGGCCTTTGTTTACCATAACAAAATGTGCTTAACCACCTACTTTAAGTAATCCCAAAAGGTATGCCTTTGGAAGACATGGAATAGCGCTATTTCAAAATAAGCCATAATGGGCTCTAATGGCTCTTATTTGAAATAGCGCTGTGTGTCTGGAAATGCTATTTTGAAATAGAGTGTTATTTGAAGTATATTTTTGTGTGAAGTTGTGTTATTTCAAAATACCATATTTTGAAACAGCTGTTTCCAACTATTTTATTTCAAAATAGGGAGACAGTGTAGCCCAAGCTTTACACTGCAGCTGGAAGAATGGGACTTGATGGATATTAGGGTGAAGGCAGCCTCAGAGTAACAGTGCTGGTGCCACACAACTGTGAAACATGAGTGAAAATTTTGGTTTTGGCAAAAACCAGATTGCTAAGGTGTGTGCCTGTGCGTTTAAAGCAGCCAAACTCAGACATTTAATGGATATCATTGTTTACCATGAGCAGGATTAGAAAGAGAGCAATATTGTCAACCTTGCTTATACAAGACTATATTTGATGGGGAAGTTGGGGTGTTTCTTGGAGAATCAGGGTATCACGGGTTTTTCTTTTGGCATAGATAGAATATTTATACAGTTTAGCTACCTGACCTTCTAGCAACTGCTTCCCTACCAGAACCAGTGACTGCCCTATCCCTGCCAAATCCCAGTCTGTACTACCAAACCCTCTAATACAGACAGTCCCCAACTTAAACAGGTTCTGTTCTGAACACTTGGTTGTAACTTGATTTGGTCGTAATCTGGAGATACCTTTATACTGTAATCCCTTGAGGTACCTTGAATTTCGTGCAAGTCGGGGAGAGCTTGAGGGATGGATTGGGGCCCTGGGAGGGGGCAGGGGGGATAATTAAGCCTGGGATGGGTTAGGGCAGCAGGGTTGTGGGAGGGTGCAGTTGAGCTGGGGCTTGCAGGGGGTTGGACATGGGCAGCAGGTGGTTGGGGTGGAGGTTGAGCCCATCCAGGGGGTTGGAGCCAGGGCTGCAAAGGTGGTGGGTAGCGGGGTTGGAGCTGGAGGGGGTTGGGAGCTTATGGTGCAGGTTGAAGCCATAGCCCACATGCCGGGGAGTGTGAGCTAGGGCTGTGGGGGATTAGGGGGTTAAACAAGGTGAACTGGGGCTGGGGGGTTAGCTGGAGGGGTAGAGCCTCACGTGCCCGCGGCGGCTGACAGCCAGAGCCCTGCAAGCATGCTGGCAGCTGGGAGCCCAGCTCGTGCCTGGGGGAGGTTAAGCCGTGTGGAAGGGGGGATTGAACAGGGGTGTACCAGGGCTGGGGTGGGTTGAACTGGCAGGGGAGAGACAGCCCCTGCGCATGCTGGTGGTGGCTGACAGCTGGAGCCGCAAGCACAGGTGGGGGGTGAGCTGAGGCTGTGGGCCGGAGGGGTTCAGCTGGGCGGGAGGGGTAGAACGGGGGTGCACCAGGGCGGGGTAGTTGAGTGGAGAGTGGTTGGAGCCCCACCAGGGGCTGGGAGTCAGAGCCTCAGGCATGGGTTGAAGTCAGAGCCCCATGCACAGGAGGGTGAGCAGGGGCCATGGGGGAGTTGAACTAGGTGGGGGAGAGGCTGAACAGGGGCGCACTGGGGTGGGGTGCTTGAGCAGGGGGTGGGTCAGAGCCCTAAGCGTGCTGATCAATCTGGGGCCACACGGAGGGTTGGGGGCTTGGGTCCAGGTCCATGGGGGTTGGGAACGGATGAGGAGGGTGGGGCAAAGGGTTGGAGCTGGGTCTGGGGGGGTTGGAGGGGAGCCTCAGGTGTGAGGCTGGAGCCCCCTGCTGGGGGAGGTGAGCTGGAGGTTGGTTGTCAGTACGAATGGCCATAAGTTGGGGACCGCCTGTAGAAGCAGGGCACCTAGGGTGAGGCTTTTGTTTCTGGCACCAGTCCGCAGAGAACTTGGTAGCAGAAATCACCCATTAAGAGTGGTATTTTTGTGGGGCCTTCAGGTACCTCTTCTTGTAATGTTATAAGGATAATCAAGGGGGACATTGCCAACACAGGACCTTCCTTCCAGCACAGCACGGCTATAGCAGAACGTAATCGTTACACTGACAGCAGCACAGTAGTGGTGCTGCTTACATTCCAGGAAAGCAATATGATTGAGTTTTCTTTGTTCTGGTGCATTCTAAGTGCATACGAGTAACTATGAGGATAAGTCAACAAATGTCCATTTTTTCAAGATAAGCATCATTTTGAAAGTACCTTTTTGGCTTTGTCCCTTTAAGAAATGCACTTAACACAGAACAGTCATCTACTTTCTCTAAATTATCCACAGTCTCCACAATGCCTTCTGCGGCTTCCACTGAGAGCACACTGGACGCATTGGAATGAAACTTTTTCTTCAAATCTTCTGTACTTAGGGGCCTCCTCCAGTGTCCGTAGAATGTATCACAGTGTTCGCTAAGCGTGTTGCCTTCCTGCAGAGTAATGGTCACCTCACAATAAAGGTTCTCAAAGCTAGGCTTGTTGTCAGAAGGGTGTTCCAGCTTTGTTTTCCTGAGCAGCTCCTTCAACATCGGCCTACAAATGTTCTGATCGCTAAATGACTGAACTGAGATGCTGCCATCCAGCAAAGCAGTGCATGCGGTGAACTGGAAGGAATGCCGGGCTTCATGTTCCGAGTTAGGGAAAGGTCTGTTCACATATCTAACATCTGGGACTTTGACAATGACTTCCTCAATTCTGCTAATGGGGACGGAGCCTTCACCATCAACAAGGCGCTTCCTCAGTGAACAGACAGCATCTGCCACCCAGTGCATTCCAAGATGAGCAGGAAAGCGCTTGAAGGCCACATCTTGTTGATCCAGCAGCCAGGAATAAGACTGCAAAGTTGGCAGGATCCGGGGAGTATAGTCTGTATAAAAGGCACCCAGCCCTGACTCTATGTCCAAGATTTGTTTGTTGCCCTGAAGACCCAGTGATGCTAAGAAAGCTGCTTCCAGGCCATGCCTAGCTGCATTGCCAATGTGGAGGGGTTTGGTTTGTGTTGCTGCATTCGCCATTGGGGCACCTGCATAAGAAGCAGCAACAGCTAAAGCCTCTTTACATTTAAACTGATCAAGTGCTAACAGTTTGGCAGCAGCTGCCGCACTCCCCATGGTACCAACCACAGCTGGCGGGTGAAACCTGAGAAAACAGAAACAGCTGTTTGGTACTAGATTTCAGAGAAGAGAAATATGAATTCCAGGGAAGAACTCCCTGTAAGCACCTCATCCCACCCTTACTGACTTTAGTGGGAGTTGGATCAGACCAAAAATTAGCGTATATTTAAAATCCCAAGGCCCTATCTGGTAATCCTAACTCCAGCAAAGCTCCCATATTGCCTATATGTTGAAACACATTGCTATATATTAATGCAAAGGAAAAGCTGATCTGAACCTCTGAACACAGTGGCAGGAGTGCAGTTCTGCTTGGAGTGGGGAGGGGAAGAGTACTGGGGCTGAGTCTACACTATCAAATTCTTTCAAAAGATTTTTCAAAAGTAGGGGGCTCTTTCGAAAGATCCCGAAGAGGATCTACACACAAAAAGGCTACGTCTACATGTGCACGCTACAATAACGTCTACACGTCCTCCAGGGCTGGCAACGTCGACGTTCAACTTCAACGTTGGGCAGCACCACATCGAAATAGGCACTGCGAGGGAACGTCTACACGCCAAAGTAGCACACATCGAAATAAGGGTGCCAGGAACAGCTGCAGACAGGGTCACAGGGCAGACTCAATAGTAAGCCTCTCCCTTAAAGGGCCCCCTCCCAGATACAGTTGCACTAAACAACACAAGATCCACAGAGCCGACAACTGATTGCAGACCCTGTGCCTGCAGCATGGATCCTCAGCTGCTGCAGCAGCAGCCAGAAGCCCTGGGCTAAGGGCTGCTGCACACGATGACCATAGAGCCCCGCAGGGGCTGGAGAGAGAGCGTCTCTCAGCCCCTCAGCTGATGGCCGCCATGGCGGACCCCACTATTTCGATGTTGCAGGACGCGGATCGTCTACACGTGCCCTACTTCGATGTTCAACTTTGAAGTAGGGTGCTATTCCCATCCCCTCATGGGGTTAGCGGCTTCGATGTCTCGCCGCCTAACGGCGATGTTAACATCGAAATAGCGCCCAACACGTGTAGCCGTGACGGGCGCTATTTTGAAGTTAGTGCCACTACTTCGAAGTAGCGTGCACGTGTAGACACGGCTAAAGCGTTCTTTCAAAAGTAAATCAAAAGAATGTGGTGCTCCTTTTGAAATCGCTCTTCCACTCCTGTTTCAAGATGAGCGCCCCCTTTCGAATGCTTCTTTTGAAAGAAAACGTGTACATGCTCTGCAGGCCTTTTTTTCCAAAAGAGCAGTCCTCATGGGGCCTGATTTTTCAATCCCTGGCCTGTTCTTTTGAAAGAGGGGAGGCTGTGTGGACACTCTTTCAAACGAGCAGATCACTCTTTTGATCTGTTTTTTTGTGTGTGGACAATGTCTTCCAAAAGAACTTCTTTTGGAAGAAATCTTTGGGAAGGGCTTCGTTTGAAAAATCTCTGTAGTACAGATACAGCCAAAGAGTTTTGGGCAGGTTGAAAGGCTTTGGAGTAGATTCACAAAGGTATTAAGATGTCTTGCTGCTTCTTTAGGCATCTCACCAATATTTAGGACCACCGATGTTCTCAAAAAACCTCTGCTCAGTTGCCAGCTTCCCTGGCAGGCATGTGAATTTCCACTGGCAGTGGCAGGCATGTGAATACCCAACTAAGGCCTGATGGCACCAACAGCTAATTGGCTACTTTGAGCCCTATCACAAGTTGAAGGACCCGGAGCAGAATCCTCAAATCAGATCTGTCCCACATCCAATCTTGCCAGTGGGGTCCAAGACTATTATCACTCTCAGAACATGCCTGCAAGCTTGGGTCTCGCACAGAAAAGTGTGTGGCTACATCTGTATCCAAAATACCAAGAGCCTTGTACATACAGCCAACACTCAAGTACGTCTGTGAATGTGGCGCTTTATAAATACTTTATTACCTATCACCAACTCTGCTCACTACATATAGGGGCATCTGCACTAGGAACTAACTTCAAAGTTAGGCACTACTTAGAAGTAGCCAGCAGAGAATCTACACACATTTTTCCTTACTTTGAAGTTAACTTCCAAGTAGGGAGCCCCACTTCAAAGTCCTTACTCCATTCCCGGGAATGGAGTAATACCCTACTTGGAAGTTTAACTGCAAAGTAAGGTGTGTGTAGACGCTCTACTTTGAAGTTGCTTTCATAAGCAATTTTGAAGTTATTTTTGTGGTGCAGACATAGCCCAAGTGTGTTTCTACACTACAAAAATAACTTTGAAGTTGCTTATTTCAAAGTACAACTTCGAAGTAAGCAACTTCAAAGGTCAGGGTCTACACACACCCTACTTCAAAGTTTAACTTTGGGGTTGGGCACTACTCCATTTCCAGGAATGGAGTAAGGACTTCAAAGTTGGGCTCCCTCCTTTGACGTTAACTTCGAAGTGAGGGAAAATGTGTGCAGACTCTCTGCTGGCTACTTCGAAGTAGTGCCTAACGTTGACGTTAACTTTGAAGTTAGTTGTTAGTGTAGATGCACCCTATGTGTAGTGAGCAGCACAGCAGCAACTGTAGGGTTGAGGTAGCAACAAAAAAGTATACATCCTGATGGAGGGGAATTTTTTGTTCCTGAGCTGCTTTGAGGCCATCTCCAGTCTAGAGCCTGTTTATTCTGGAACTGTACTGAGCCCAAGGTTTGGCCTAGGGAGAGATTAATTCCCATTTCTGGGAGCAAGCAATAATCTTCTGTTTGCATACTAAGACCTGATCAGTTTCATTTCTATGTCTGATTAAAAAACTGCCAGGCTGAGATTTTTCTCGCTAGCATCTTTTCATTATTTTGAATCAATGTAAAGGCTAATGGAATCTTTTCAGATGTCCCACTGACTACACATCAAACAGTGCCACCACATTAAAAAGTAAATACCATCTATTGTTCATCTAAAAGGTAAAAATTACAATGGAGTGCTCGTTTTGTTTTTAAAGATTGCATGGCGCCACACTGCAAATGAGATTAGTTGTGCAGCTATCACCACTTTGAATTTTGAAGTACAGTAGGAAGATGATACTGACTAGTTGCCTCCAGCTATGAAAGAAATTAATTTATTCAGCCTTTGTAGCAAGTCTCGCAAAACACAGTTCGAGAGTTTCCTCAGAGAGTAATTGGAGATGGGAAATGAGCATTGCTTTCACTGCTTAATCTTAATTATATCAAAAAATGAACAAAGCACCTTTGTGCAACCCAAATACTACCCTTCTCTTACCTTTTTGGAATATTGCTGGCTTCATTGGAAAAGCGCATCAATCTGCCTTGTACTTCAACCCCCACATTGAAAGCTAAGAGCAGATCAAGGCCAGAGAGTCTTTGCTTTCGAGGCAGCATTTCTGACACAGCAATCAGAGAAGGCAGCACAGCTCCAGATGGGTGGGTGGCTGGATGCCAGGTGTCATCGAAATCCATTGCGTGAACCTTTTGGGAAAGAGTAATGCCTTGATTTGTAACCAGAGATTTACCATTTACCTTGGCAAGATCAGCTAATCCCATTCCTAATGAAAAGATTTTAACCGATACCAATAAACACTGAAGAATTTAATTTTCTTCCAGGACAATCTTTATTTTTAGTTATGCTTTCTTTGTATTGAGTTATGCAGAAACATGATAATGGAAAAAATAAGACTATCATAATACAGGTTGAACCTCTCTAATCCAGAACTCTCTGGTCCAGAAAACTCCATTATCGAGCATGATTTTAGTTAGCCAGATGACCACTTTTCATGGGTGTGGCCAAGTTTCCCGTAGTCCCATAAAGTTTTACATGGGTCTTCGTGTTCTGTGCTGTTGTTTAGCTGTAATTTACACCTAAAAGTCTTCTAAGAACCCAGTAAGCAGGAGAAGTATCAGTAATGTGACAATATTGACCTCCTATGGTCCGGGAAATTCTCTCTTTTGTCACCAGTTTGGTCAAAAGGGTGCTGGAAGAGAGAGGTTCAACCCTTTATAAGTATTAGTATGTTAGTGTTATCCTGTATCTGCAAAAACAAGAGGTCCTATGGCACCTTGTAGACTAACAGATTTTTTGGATCATAAGCCTCCGTGGGCAAAAACTCACTTTATCATGCATGACATGCATCTGACAAAGTGAGTTTTTGCCCACAAAAGCTTACAGCCCTTTATACACTTTGCAGAGGGGGCTTGAGTTGGATCTCAATTTCACCAGCTTTATAACTCTAAAGGCTTCGTCCTATGGTTTTGGTTGTCCTCAGCATATCCTATAGAGTTCAGTTAAATTGGTCTGGCTGAGGGTCACCTTGTGGGTGGTAAGGGGTTGTGATCTCTGCAGGACACATTCCCCAACTCCTTCAGCCGTAATGAGCTCCTGCTGTCACATTCCTTACATAAGCAACAGGACTGTGTTAGCTAGTACTGGGAGAAGGCTGCTACCCCAGAGTTAGGGATAGGCCACTGGCCTCCTGGGGTTGTGTGCTGCAGCTGTGTGGCATTTTGGGAAAGGGGATGGGTCTAGTACAGTCTGGCCTGGTTCCTCAACCCCACCCCCTACCATCCTGGCCACTCGCAGGTGTTCCCCAGGTATAGTTTGTGCTGTTGCTGCTGATTTAGCAGGACCAGGAGTCCTGTACTTTAGAAAGTTTGTGTTCAGTTAGAATATGGGCATGCTGCCAAAGTTTCCCCTCAGAAACTTAAGCCACACAGGGAAAGGTTGTTTTTAACAGTTTATATCTCAGCAAAATCAGGTGGAATTTAATGGGATAAAAGAGACTTTTCTCACTTCCAGGCGATTACCTTGCCACATTCCAAAAGCCTGCTGCAAACAAAGAACATTGTAGCTCAGCTAAAGAAAAGTGACAAGAATCTTATATATGTCAGGTAATCTAAATACATGGGTCACTTCCAATGCCCCCTCTCATTATGATGACACAGCCTGTCAGGTCCTTGTTGTTTTATGTACCATACAAACAGAAATGCACATTGTTCCTGCTCTGAGGAGTGTTCGGTCAGCTACAAAAATATCCTGTCTCTATGGGGGCTGAAGATTTTGCCTTATGCTGTCGCTAAAACAGTTTTCCTTTGATGTGTAGTGGGATCTTGGGTTTGACCTATGACCTTGATGAATATAGGATTTGGACATTCTGAATTTATTAACTGTTGTAATTAAAGACCTTCACCATGAAGGGTGTTATGTCTTTTCAAAAATATTTGTCCTCATTTGAAATGAGAGGCCTGATTTAACCAAGACCTCACTGCTGCACTGGGCATTCCTAATATACCAGTTCCCCAGTTTGTTACCTTGACTAGTTTTGCATAATTCAGAATAGGTCATTGACTTCAGATTGGGTCTGAATTTAAGCTAAATTTCTAAGGCACCAATTATCATGTTATTGATAAAACAGAGTACACACAAAATATAGACTACGTCTACACTAGCCAAAAACTTTGAAATGGCCATGCAAATGGCCATTTCGAAGTTTACTAATGAAGCGCTGAAATACGTATTCAGCGCCTCATTAGCATGCGGGCGGCTGCGGCACTGACTACTTTGAAGTCCCCTTATTCCTATGAACAGATGGGAATAAGGGGACTTCGAAGTAGGCGGGGTCCTTTTGAAAAGCAGCCCCGTCTAGATGAGCTGTGCGGCAGCGAGCAGCATCAATTTTTGAAGTGCCGCGGCCGCCCGCATACTAATGAAGCGCTGAATATGTATTTCAGCGCTTCATTAGTAAACTTCGAAATGGCCAGTTGCATGGCCATTTCGAAGTTTTTGGCTAGTGTAGACATGGCCATGAAGTTTTTCTCAACACATGTAACTGAAGATTATGATATTTTTGTATATATCTGATTGCTATTGCTATGATACTCTATATATGTGTGTTTAGATATAAAAAAGCGGGGGGGGAGGGAGATGTCTTTTCTGTATTATTGCCTGCTATGTGTGAAATGTGGGTGTCACGGAAATCAGTGGAAGCTAGAGTTTTTTTTGCATGTAACTAAAGTACCTCGTATAATTGGGCCCTCGAACTACCACAATACATGTCATAAGATGCAAGATGAAATATCCTATTTCATCCTTAAAATTGGTGCCTGGAATAAAGATGAGGTACATTGGTAGGACACTTTAGGACAGCTTTTATAGTGGCTGTAAATCTGGCATCAGCTGCAAGAAGGAAGTAAATTAAAAACGTAGTGAATATAAATGCAAGGTATCATGGCACATAGCATCTAAGAGCAGATATAGATTAGCGGGAGAAGATGTTACTTACAGCTACTCCATTCACAAAAGCTGCATACAGAGGAGGAAGTCTGAAATCGGAGCGACCCCACACCGTGCTGGATGAATCTGAATTGTAGACCTGGGTTTAATTTGGATATAATTTAATGCAAAATCCTGAACTCAAGCACAAGACAATACATTGTGCCTCCATCTCACTGTTTTCATCAATTACAAGGCAATTATTTTTACCAGCTGTTGAGAGTAAATCAATGGGATAATCAGATTAACCAAAGGGTGCAGAAATGTAGGGCCAGATTCTGATCACACTAATGCTAAGGTACATGCAGAGTGATTTCCTTGAAGAAAAAGAGTTAGTCTTAGTAATCGAGTTAATCTGCATCCACGCTGCTGTCCCTGACATCAGCATTTAGGACTGAATTTGCACCCTCCCATGGAAGAGGAATGCCCCAGCAATGTCCCCTGATAGGAACTCCACTGTTGTGTTCTGTCAGGTGCGGTGAGAAAGTTTGCTGTCCTGCAAACTAAACCACGGGACCCACCCCTCTACTGTGTAGATCTCACGAGGATCACCAGGAGGCCAGGGACATCAATATACCTCCATACCTGCTCTAGTAATTTTTATCTCCTCCTCCAAGATCCACTGGCTATAGCTCCCAAAGCCTTCCCCCTTCCTCTTTAAAGAGATTCCCCATTGCAAAAAGGTCTCTGGAAAAAATGAGAGGCTCGGGCTTCTCCTTGCCATCTCCACTGGATGCTGGGGGGAATGATGTATGGTTCTCCTGCTTCTGGACATACCCCCCTTCGCCCATCAAGTCCTTGTCACTCCCCCTACATGGATCCCTGACAGGCCTTCATGGGATTCAAGGAAAGGACCAAGTGCCAGAGAAGCAGCTAAGCCCCAGTCAGCTTGGGAGGGTCCTCTCCACACGCAGATGTCAGAAACACAGTCCCAACCACCCACGGCCTTCTAAAATGAAACAGTAGGCCTGGATGTATGCCAGGAATGATACTACTGAAGTGCAAAATGTTTCCCTTGTGTAACTGAAAGGAGACTGGAGGGAAACTGGAGCCAATGTTTCTATACAGTAGTATAGCATGCACAGTAGTCCCTCGAGTTACGTGAGGGTTGTGTTCCCACGCACCCTCGCATAACTTGAATTTCGTGTAAGTCTCGGGGCGGCTTTCTTCCCCAGCGGAACGCATGCTCTGCAGCCGAGGAAGCAGCAGGAGCACCTGGAGCTCCTTTTGAAAGGTAAGTCCCGGGGTTAGGGGTGCAGCTGGGGAGGGTTAAGTCTGGCGGTGGGTTGGAGCCATGGGAGGGAGGCAGTGGGGTTAAGCCTGGGGTGGGTTATGGCTGCAGGGAGGCAGGGGTGGAGTTGAGCCAAAGCCACACACGGGGTGCATGAGCTGTGCGTGTGGGGGGGTTTGAACTGGGGCTGTGAGGTTGAACAGGGGCCATGGGTGCTTTGAACTGGGACCAGGGGCAAGGTTGAACGGAGGCTCCATGGGGCTGGGGGGGACGGTTTGAACTGGGGCTGGGGGGAGCAGGATTTTGAGTTGCGCTTTCGCGTTAAGGCGAGTTAAGCACAACTTGAAATCGCACATTTCAAGGGCTTACTGTACTAGAAATGACCTTAATGTTGAGTATTTAATATCCCTGTATACTGCACATTATAACTTTTTAGAACAGTCTTAATATTGTTTCTTTTACTGATATCTTTCCTAGCATGGAGTACCCATGGAAAAAAAAATACTGGGTGCTTAGCACCCACTGGCAGCCAGCTTCCCCCCATGTTTCGCAACACTTCCTGCCTGCCAGCTGCACCACCGATCAACTCCACCCCCTACCTTCCAGCACCTCCCATGTGCTCCAAAGCAGCCTTTCCAACACTTGCAGAAGGAGCTGCAGAGAGGGAAGGAGCAGAGGTGGGGTATATGTGGGAGAGGGACAGTATTGGGCAGGAAAAGTAGGGCTGGGGGCAGGATGTGGGCCTGAGCGGGGCCTGAGCAGTTGCCAGTGAAAAGTAGAAGCCAGCAGCTGTGTTTCCTAGAGTCTCAGATATGAGAGAAAGGATCTGGCAGGTTATCTAGTCTGTGTTCTGCTTGCTATGCAGGGATTTTTCATATAGCATATTTTCCAGAGCTTTTTCCAGCCTAAGTACGTGACTTAAGCAATGGAGCTTTCCTCTCTCCAAAGGAACTATTCCATCACCTAATAAAGCTCACCACGAGTAACTTTTCCTTAATATCTTAATTTTATTTTCCCTCAATTTTCTTTTAGCTATAGCTTTTCTACAATGTGAAGTTCAAAGTAACTTACTTTACTGTATTGTTTAACTTTATGGAAAACTGCCGTGGTGGTGCCAAGCAGCCCCACTCCCAGAGTATCCAGGATCATCCGTTTGCTTCTTTGAATGACTAGGTCTGTCAGGTGGCTTGCATTCAAGCCATGGATAACACTGGCAAAATTTTCAGTGACAGTCTGGGGAAAAAATAGAGGTCTTAATTTAGAAGAAAACATTAAAAATGTCCAACCTTTTATTTCTACTAACTTGTATTTCTTTTATTATTTCAAGTCTAAAATCTGGCAATTTTAACTTTCTGGCTTTACTCACCATTAATTTACACTGCTTTCATGACTGCGTAGATGACCGACTTCTACAGAGTACATAAAATCAACCAAAGGTATTATCTAGCTCAGCTTTGATTCACTTCCCCTCTTTTCCACTGGGCATACAGACATATGTTTATTTCTCTTTCTCCATCTCCTTTCAACACCCACTCTGGCTTCCTTCTTTCTCTCACTGTCACATTTCATACTATGTTTGCAGTATTGCTGTAATCATATTTGTCCCATGATGAAGAGAGACAAGGTGCTGGAGGTAATATCTTTTATTATACCATCTTCTGATGGTGAAAGTTTTGCAGAGCTCTATGGAGCTTCAAAGCTCATCTCTTCCACCAACTAAAGCTGATCAAATAAAAAGATATTATTTTTCCACACGTCCCCTTTATATCCTTTAATTAAGTCTCTTTACTGGGTGGTGGATTGTATTGTGGAGACACTATGGAGGAGAAATAGAAATATAATCCTTGAGGTGACAAGTCCCTTGCTATCATTCTCAGTGGACCATAGTGGTTATGAAAACCAGTTGTGATTGCATAAGTCACTGCGATCAAATATGTATCTGTCAAGCTAGGACACAGTTGCATGCCTATCTTTAGGTGGAAGAAGAAATTTCCAGCAGTTGTTAGTCTTTATGCATCTAATAACAGAGAGTCCAGCCAGTGTACCAATTTGCCATCTTCAAGGCAGACTTTTCAGCCAAGAGTGAAATGTTCTCCCCCTGCCCACTTCCCACAGTGGGTTTGATTCTCCCCTGTGCCCAAGACAACCTCAGGTACAAGACTATGTGGAGGCAGATCTGATGTCAGCTCCCTAATTTTGCTTTGTCCAACCCTGGCATGATTTAAGATGGTAGAGGGAGTAACTTTAACAGAGCATCAGGTGCAACATCACCTCACTCCAGCATATCCCCTCCCGACACCTTCTTCCCCTTCGACTACCTCCCTGCCTGCCCTCACCCAACATTCCCTCTCCCTGCCCACAACATATCTCCTCCTCCTTTTATGCCAGACAATGCAGCTTTGGTGGAGGTAGTGTCATTGGTGGGTGGTAGAGCCTGTGTAGGAGACAGCACACCCTCCTCTGCCTGTCTTACATTAGCTGGAGTGTCTCCCTGCACCTGGAGAACTCCCCTCGGGGTCTCTCTGGGCAGTCTGAGTTAATTTTGCACTGCATAAGCAGACTGGAGCTTTCACCCATCAACTCTATCTTGTCCAGGGTTAGTTTGTCTTAATTTGGGTGTTAATCTGATTCTAGCACTGGGAAAGGTGGGAGTTGTTTGCGTTTCCTTCAGTGTCCCAAACAAAGATGGGTTTCATCCAGCTATTGCTGGGACTGAAAACAGTGACATCTCATAATCACATTACCTTGGGTTGGGGATCTGACAGAACCTTGCATAGTGCACTAAAATTTGGCATGAGGATGCAGCTGACCATTCTGAGTCACTGGACCAAAATCATCTCATCTCTGTCATAGTACTTGAGAAAGAATTCACATGAGGGCCCTGTCTACACTAGCCCTCCCCTTTCGAAAGGCAGATGCTAATGAGACACTTTGGGATATGCTAATGAGATGCTGCAATGAATATGCAGTGCCTCATTAGCATAATGGAGGCCACAGCACTTTGAAAGTGCCACTTTTAATCACACGTGGCTTGTCTACATGGTGTCCTTTTCAAAAGGACCTCACACACT
The DNA here is from genome assembly GCF_033958435.1 of Carettochelys insculpta. Lineage (NCBI taxonomy): Eukaryota > Metazoa > Chordata > Testudines > Carettochelyidae > Carettochelys > Carettochelys insculpta. The sequence goes on along the minus strand of NC_134137.1, from coordinate 88,292,146 downwards.
TTGAAATCCCCTTATTCCTATTTAGTTATAGGAATGAGGGGATTATGAAGTGTGAGGGGTCCTTTCAAAAAGGACCCTGTGTAGACGAGCCACACATGATCGAAAGCGGAACTTTCGAAGTGGCGCGGTCACCATTATGCTAATGAGGTGCTGCATATTCATTGCGGCACCTCATTAGTATATCCAGAAGTGTCTCACTAGCATCTGCCTTTCGAAAGGTGGGGGCTAATGTAGACATAGTCTAGGATGCATACTTTTCACAGAAGCTGTTAAATAGTGCATTTTACGGGCGAGAAAGATGCTGTCCAGGATTCCTCCTGTACCCAGCTGCCTTGACGTATGCTGGCTGGCTGGAAGCTAGTGCACATATAGCTGCCTGAATTCGAATTTACAATCCTGGCAGCAGTATAGAATACCCTAAGTTACATGGCTCTTGTAATGCTGAGAAGAGCAACACATTAATACATCTAGATATAAATAAGGCCATTGACAACTGTGCCAAGATGAGACCATAACATCAGCCATTGCTTTAGCTCATATCTGGAGTGTTATTTTTTTCAACAATTTAATTACTTTTAAACATTTCTGGAAAAATTAACTATCTCGTTCCCCTCTTTACAATAAGGCATTTAAAAGTAATGATTGAAATGTTAAGCAGATTTTATTTGTTTCTACTAAAGACAGTATAGAAAGTATCAAACTTCTATTAAGGTTCCAAAACTGACATCTCAAGGTTTGGGATTGGAAATATCTTGCTGTTTGTTCTAAATTTACAAATAAACTTAAAATATGGCCTTATTTGGTACTTGTTATATATTTTTCTTTATATAACAAGTACGAGCACTGTTCCTATTAGTTAATTTCTAGGTTATTACCTGCAATATGCCCATGAGTTTTTAGGTTCCCAACTAGCCTCTGGAATGGAATCAGGGATGCAGCTTCCCCCCCCCACCGCCATCAAAATCTAAAATGGCAACCCAACCTTCTCCAAGAGTTCCTGTCACTAAAGATAGTTTAGAAAGTGAAGGTGAAACACGATGCTTCAAAAATTAGTTCAGATTTGGGCTCTTTGGAATCAATTTAGAGCACGTGGATCAAATCATACACTTGAGCAGAATTCCCAAAATACTGAAACAGAGCAAAATCCCCCACTGCCACAGCCCCCTCATTATTCCTCTTTCCCACTCACTTTTCTCAAAAGAACCAACTCTTTGGCCATGTCTACACTAGCCCCAAACTTCGAAATGGCCACGCAAATGGCCATTTCGAAGTTTACTAATGAAGCGCTGAAATGCATATTCCGAGCTTCATTAGCATGCGGGCGGCCACGGCGCTTCGAAATTGACGTGCCTCGCCGCCGTGCGTCTTGTCCCGACAGGGCTCCTTTTCGAAAGGACCCCACCTACTTCGAAGTCCCCTTATTCCCATCAACTCATGGGAATAAGGGGATTTCGAAGTAGGCGGGGTCCTTTCGAAAAGGAGCTCCGTCGGGACGAGATGCGTGGCGGCGAGGCGCGTCAATTTCGAAGCACCGTGGCTGCCCGCATGCTAATGAAGCGCTGAATATGCATTTCAGCGCTTCATTAGTAAACTTCAAAATGGCCATTTGTGTGGCCATTTCAAAGTTTGGGGCTAGTGTAGACGTAGCCTTTGAAGAACAGGATTATTCAATCTGACTAATCTATTGATGGAACAAAGAAGGAACACACTTTTGTGTCTCAAATCGGTATGATTTTCTCCCCCTTTTCTTTGTTAAAGAACATAAGAAACCTAAAGCAGATGAACTACAGGCCCTACAGGAGTCTACTGAAGAATCAACAGCAAAAGATGCAAAAGGTTAAAATGAGCAGATGGACTCAAAATACATGAAAAGAAAGCAGTACCTTTGTCCACATGTTGCAATAGAAGACAACTAGTCCCTGGGGTGAAGCTATGAAAGGAACATCAATGGGGAAGCTGGCAGGGAGCCTTCTCTCTATATAAGCAGCTCTTGGCTTCTCTATTTGTAATCTTGACCCTCCCACCTTCTTTGCTGCCCAGAAATTTCCTTCTTTCATCAGTTCCAGTCTTTTTTTTGACTAATTTCCTCTAAACTGCTGAGATTCTTGATCAACAGCATTGTATAAGGCAAGTTCCCACATCATGTGAAAGGTGGCGAGCGTGTGGCAATTTATGACTGGAGCCAATGGAACGTGTCAGTCATTCTGATTTCACTTCCACTAGCATAAATCATAAATAATTTGACTTTGTTTTAGCATTTGTTCTGGCTAGTAATTCTACTGGCCTTCTCTGAAATGCTTCCAGTTCCATATGCAGAAGCCAGGTAGGGAGACAGAACTTCAGTCTCAATGCATAGTTCAGACAATGGTGTAGAGAGGAGGGGCTTAGATTCACTAGGAACTGGAGACACTTTTGGGAAAGGGGGAGCATGTACAGGAAGGCCTACCTCATCTAACTGGACCATCCTCATTTTCAAAAGCTGATTAGAGTTATTCAGCCAAATAGTAACACAGAAATTCTGTCAGCTATTCATGATGGCAGAGGTCCACAAATGTTCCCTCATCAATATAATCCTTATCTTTTCTTCCTCTGTCAAGTCCCATTACAATATGAAAATTTCAATTAAATAATAAGTTCATCATCTTTAATGTGTGTCATTCTTTTCTTGTTTTTCCTTGTGACATTTTTAATTCCTATCTTCTTATCCCCATTTTGTTTTTTTCCACCTGACAGAATCTGATCTAAATAGAACTCTAGCTTCCATTATGGCCCCTCAATGCCCCTGTGCTAGCCCACAGAGTGGTGACCAATAAAAGGAACATAAAAGCCCTATAATCATCCGAGGGAGAACTTTTCCCATTCAGTTACTGTGCAACAGTATGCCATGGTCAGGGAATTCTCCATATTGAACACAGATGAGTAGCTCATGGATGGCCCTGAGTAGGAGAAGACCTTAATGCAGAGCAACTCCTGACTTTTCTCATTAACGTTATGGCACTGGTGAACAATTTTCCCAGTAGTCTCCCTCTTATCATTCACGGAATTTGTTGCTCACCCTACACTGGGATTGGGACCCTGAGGGTCCTGCAGGACCTGCTGCCATAATGGCAGGATAAAAATTTCAACAAGAACTGTGGGATTGGGCATTGCAGGGCAGGATAGAAGCACTATGAGAAAAATAGTCCTCCTGCACTCCAAACAACATGAATGCCCCAGCCAGCAGCTGCTTACCTCCAGTTGCCTTACTTGAAAAGCAGTGCTGCCTTTAGTGCCAGCAACAGCACAGAAATAAGGGTGGTAAGGAGCACTAGTAAGTCTGCTGTGAAAAGTGGTATTTTTTTTTTAAAAGGGTAAAAGACCAAAGTTTCTTTGTGCTCCCCATGAACCTCTTGCTGCCCTGGAGGGACACATCTTTTGCTTGCTTACCAGAGAACAAAGCCCAAAACTGGTATGTAACAAGTGTCAACCACCATAAATCCCCTTCCCCTTGAGCTGTATCTTCTGAGTTTTGTCTCCAGGAGGCACAGCACAGAATCCAAGCCCACGGATATATATTTAGCTTAAGTAGACTCTCACACGATTTTACAAAGGAAGGCTATGTCTACGCAGCCCTATTTCAAAAGAAGATCTTATTTTGCAATAACACAACCACATGCAAAATGTGCTTTGAAACAGAACCCAACTATTTTGAAATAGCATTTTTGGGTCCATAGTACTGTTTCAAAACAGGCCCATGATAGCCTATTTTGAAATAGGTATTATTCTTCAGGGAATGAGATTTACCACAATCACATTAATGCACCTGTTATTTCTAATTTATTTCACAATAGCGCATGCAACATTTAGACAATGCCAACATTATTTTGAAACAACTGCTGTTATTTTTGAGGTATCTTGGCTGTTTAGACATAGCCGAAGAGAACTCTCATAATCTGCAGTCTCTAAGGTAATATTAGTGGATAATACTTTCAAGCACTTGCAACTGCAGGTGAAATTTTCCCCTGTGCTGAGGCTCGTGACAAGAATATACATCACTTAAGGTCTCAAGATAGGGTGTAAATGGGACTTCAGTGAAGAGTAATCCTTGTGTTTTCCCTCTGGCATGGGGTGAACTTCTTCATTGGTCTCCACTGTCCACAATGTTTTCCAATATAATTTACCTTCCTTCTGCACTATCACTTGTAGGACACATTGTTCAGCACTTTGAGATAATGACTTCAATGGAGTTCTACCAGTAAACGATTTTCGCCATTTAAGGTTTAAAAGTCCATTTCACAGAAGTGGAACTGTGCTATATAAAAGAAAACACTTTGAGGACTGACAAACGCTTACCACTTTGACAAAAGGAATCCTCTCCTTTGACCTAAAGCAAACCCATTCTGCAGTTTTGGCAGAAAATTACTAGCAAGCGAACATACTGGAAAGGCAAAAATGAACTAGTTTAATTTCATCTGCAACAGCACAGACAGCCACATACATGAGTCACGTACTAATTATAGACTGAGGCTTTGGTTTGCCAATGTCCAGTAGTTGCTTGTCTCTGGCTAACACATCGTATTTTTCTTAAGCTACTTGCTCCGCATCGCCCTCCCGTCCTGCAGCTCCAGCAGGGCGTCCGCCCAATGGGTGTCCCCCGAACGTGGAAGCGGACCGTCAGGTATGTACCCCCCCGGTGCACACTCCCGGGGTTAAGGGGCGGGGACAAGAGACATGACCAGGGTCCTCCACACGCCCAGATGCCCATGGCCCCAAGGACAGCAGTGGCATGTCCCTCAGAAGAGTGCATCAGCCCCTGCCCCCCAGCAGGACAGCGACATGCCCCATCCCTGGGGATGGGGGGAGCGGAACCTAGGGTCCCCCAGGGGGGACACACCCATCAACATCAGCAGCATATCCGGGGCACGGGGATGGGGAACCAGCAGCAGAGGGGTGGGGGGACAAGGGCCACGGGTCAGGGCCCACACTAACGGCTGTCTCCACTCTTGTTCCCCCCTGTGTTCCGCAGCTGCACCATCGGAGGGCCCGGAGAGCACCAGAGAGGTGTCTGTGCTCCCGGAGAGCCCACCGAGGCCATCCCAGCAGGCCAGCCCCTCAGTGGAGCACAGACCAGCCCCAGGACGAGGCCAACAGAGGAGGAGCCACCCGCGGACGGCCACGGACCCCCAGCTGCTCGCGACCCTCCGCCATCAGCTGGAGGTATCAGAGCGGCGCCTGCGGGTGGAGGAGCGGCGGCTAGAGTTCCAGGAGCGAGCGCTGGCCTGGCGCCAGGAGGCTTGGGGGGCCTTCATGCGCACATTCCAACAGATTGCACAGCACCTGGCCCCCCCGCCGCTCTGCCCACCGCTTCACCCGCCGCTCCACCTGCCGTCCCTCCACCGTCTGCCACCCTGGGGCCTGCCGCCGAGGGGGACCATGGGCCTGCAGACACCGGCCGGCCCTATTTGCCGGTTCTCCCGGCCCCCAGCCAGCCTCGACCAGGGCTCCAGCCAAAACGTGGGTCGCGCCCCCCAACACCGGGCGCTGGACAATAGGGTGCGGGGCCGAGGACGTTGCGCCCCCCTTTGTACATATTCCCCCCATGTTTGTAAATAGTTTTTGTTCTACCCCTGTTTTGTACCTGCCCCCCCATGTACATAGTTCCCCCCTTCTTCTTCTGTTTTCATATTAATAATACAAGGTTGCAGGGTTTTGTTTAAAAAAAATTCCATTTTATTGCACAGCAGTGTGGCGGTGGTGTGCTCTTGGGTTCTCTGTGGTGTGGGTGTGGGGCAGGTAGCGCTGTGGAGGATGGGGGGCGTGCAGTGGGTGGCTCACCCACAGCTGGCCTTGCCAGCGTTCACCCCGCAGCCTGGTCAAAATGGGCCCGCAGCGCCTCCCGGACCCGGATCCCCTCAGGGTCGACCTGGCGACTGGGGGCAGCGGGTGGCTGGACGTCGGCCCTGCCAGCCTCCACAGCCCAGCCCTGGAAGAAGGCCTCTCCCTTGCTCTCCACCAGGTTGTGGAGTGCGCTGCACGCACCCACAACCTGGGGGATGTTGGTGAGGCCTGCATCCAGGCGGGTGAGGAGACACCTCCAGCGCCCTTTGAGGCGGCCGAAAGTCCGCTCGACCACCTGGAGCGCATGGTTCAAGCGCGTGTTGAACTTCTCCTGGCTGGCTGTGACGTGGCCCCTGTAGGGGTGCATGAGCCAGGGGGCCAGAGGGGGTACGCCACGTTTGCGATGACGCAGAGGGGCAGGGTGGTGTCCTCCACAGGGATCTCCCGCTGGGGGAAGTAGGTCCCCGCCTCCAGCCAGCAGCACAGGTCCAAATTTCTGAACACCCGGGCATCGTGGGTGCTGCCAGGCCAGGCAACATAAATGTCCAAGAGGCAGCCCCGGCTGTCCACCAAGGCCTGCAGGACCATGGAATGGTATCCCTTCCTACTGAGGAAGTGTCTTCCACTGTGCTCTGGGGCACGGATGGGGATATGGATCCCATCCAGAGCCCCAAAGCAATTTGGGAAGCCCAGGCTGGCAAACCCTGCGATGGTGGCATCTGGGTCCCCAAGCCGCACGAGCCTGTGGAGGAGCAGGGCATTGATTGTGTGGACGACCTGCAGGGGAAGGACTTGAGAGAGCACCGGTGAGGGGCATGCAGGGTGTGTCCGGCCCTCCCCACAGGGCTCTCCCCGTCCCCACAGGGTTCCCCCCCTACCCCTGGGTCCTCTTACCTCCATGAGGACAGCTCTGATGGTGGCCTTGCCCACGCCGAACTGCTGCCCTATGGATCGGTAGCTGTCTGGAGTGGCCAGCTTCCAGACAGCGATGCCGACCCGTTTCTCTACGGTGAGGGCACGTCGCATGGGGGTGTCCTGGTGCCGTAAGGCAGGGGTAAGCCACTGGCAGAGCTCCAGGAATGTCTGTCGGCTCATCCGGAAGTTCCGGAGTCAGCGGTCATTGTCCCACTCGCCGAGCACCAGCCGCTCCCACCAGTCCATGCTCGTGAGGTATCTCCACAGCCAGCAGCGTGTGCAGCGGGGGGGGGCGCTGGGAGGGCATCAAGGTCTGGGGCTGCTTCCTCATCCCCCGAGGACAGCTCATCTTCCTCAAATAAAAGATGGTCAGCTGCCTCCTGCATAGCACTGAGCAGGGCAGCCATGGGTCCTGTAGGGGCGGGTGTGGGGGCCTCTGGCTGCTGCTGCTGCTGCTCGGGGTCCATGCTGCTTCCACGGGGCGTGCGGGCTTGAGGCTCTGCAGACCGCGTGCTGTGCAGGCTGAGTGTATTTGGAAGGGGCCCTTTAAGGGAGCGGCTTGCTGTTGCCCCGGAAGTGCTAGTCCACCCTGTGACCCTGTCTGCAGCTGTTTCTGGCACCCTTATTTCGATTTGGGCCGCTTTGGTGTGTAGACGCTCCCCTGCAGCGCCTACTTCGATGTAGGGCTGCCCAACGTCAACACTGAACGTCGACGGCACCAGCCCTGGAGGATGTGTAGATGCTGTTCATCGAAATAGCTTATTTCGATTTCTCTACATTGAAATAAGCTATTTCGATGCAGCGTCCCAGTGTAGATGTAGCTATGCTCTGTCACCAAATGCTGCAAATCTAATGCCTTTCCTAGGACATTTTAGACATTGTCACTGATAACTCTGTAGCATTTCATTTTAGAAAGGGGAAGTTTGCAAAATGAAGACATTAATTAAATAGAAGCTAGAAGGCATAGTGCCCAAAGTGAAATCCCTGAAAGCTACATTGAAACTTTGTGAGGGTGCCGTAATAGAAGCAAATCTTAAACGTACACCCCAAATTAAAAAAAAAAAATGCCACCATTGCTCAACAAGTGAGAGAAGTTGTGAGAGGCACAAAGGTATTGCTTATAAAGTAGACATTAAAACCTAGAGAGGAAAACAGAAAGAAACATAAACTCTGGCAAATGAAGTGTAAAAATGTAATTATGAAGGCCAAAGAGTACAAAACTAATAACATTTTTTTAAAAAGTATATCAGAAACAGGAAGCTTAATAAACACCAAGAGAGGACACTGGATGATCAAGATGCTAAAGGAACACTCAAGGATGATAAGACCATTGCAGAGAAACTACATGAACTCTTTGCATCAGTTTTCATAGCTGATGATATGACGGAGAGTCACAAATCTGAGACCTCCTTTTTCGATGGTAAATATGAGGAACTCTCCCAGTTTGCAATGTCATTATAAGAGGTTTTGGAACAAACTGAAAAATTAAACAGTAATGAGTTACCAGGACCAGATGACAACCACCCAAAAGCTCTGAAGAAACTCAAATATGAAATTGAAGAACTAGTAACTGTAATCTTTCATCTATATCATTTAAACCATCTTTTATGTCAAAAGATAGCAACTGTGATGCCAATTTGTTAAAAAGGAATCCAGAGGAGAGCCCAGTAATTACAGACCAGTAAGCCTGATTTCACTGCTGAGCAAATTGGTTGAAACTGTAGTAAAGAACAATATTGTCAAACATATAAACTGACACAATTTGTTGGGGAAGAGTCAACACGGTTTTTGTGGAGAGAAATTGTGCCTCACCAATCTGTTAGAATTCTTTGCAGATGTCAACAAGCAGGTGGACCAGGAGGATTTACTGGATACAGTGTATCCAGATTTCATAAATGGCTTGTGACAAGGTCCCTCACCAAAAGCTTCTAAGCAAAGTAAGCTGCCAAGAGATAAGAGGGAAGGTCTCTCAGGGATTGGTAACTCGTTAAAAGTTAGGAAACGAAGGGTAGGACCAAATGGTCAGTTATCAGAATGGAGGGAATGGATCACTTGATGGTTACCTGTTCTGTTCATTCCCTCTGGCCACTCTTGGAAGACAGGATTCTGTACTAGATGAACCTTTGATTTGACCTAGTATGGCCAGTTATGACCTGCATTAGTTGTATTAGTCTACAGTAAACAAACATACAACTAGAAATTACTGGATTCTTTAAATCCCTATCACAAACAGGCCTCCCATTTTCAAGTTAGCACCTAGGTGAAGCCACTGAACTTGGCTACTCAAGTAGATAACCACAGAATGGAACAGAAAAAGAGGCACCCATATGGACTATGCCACATGTTTAATAATGCGTGCAACATTTAACTTTTGCAATAATGTAAAATACTGAAGGGAAATTTCCTCTATTGTGCCTCTGTTATTCTCTCAGTTGCAAAAATGAAGACAGCTGAACCAAAATATGTAAATTACTTGCAACATCCCAGTTTCCCATTTCTAACTTCTTCAAAACAAATACCAGAATCACCATGCTCCATGCCAGTAAGTGTTTATCCAAATCAGTGCAATAAACCCAGGATAGGTTCTCCTCATTCCCTTTTAGAAACAGCACATATGTATAAAGTGGCAGCCTTTAAAAAAGCATTTACATTTGCAATTAGCACTATGAGATAGCCAGCGCTAGTTATAGATGGAAACTACTTGTAGCTATAGTTTGGTCCTGCTTAGAGCAGGGGGCTGGACTCGATGGCTTTTTTAGGTCTCTTCCACCTCTATTGTTCTATGATTCTATGATAATATTCTGTGCAGAATATCTTGCTCAAATGGCACTGAGCAATACTCTCAGCAGATTAAAGACTGGGTAGCATAAACTGGATACATGGTTTTCACCTAAGAAAAGAGGAGGGTTTGAGGGGAGCCAAAGAGTGTTCTACTGGACCACTGACAAAATTAATTTAATGGTGCTTATAGAACACTGTGACTTGCCTCGACAGAACAGTGACTGGCAACAAAAGGTGAGCCAACATTTCCCACCCAACCCTGTGAAATTCTTACCCAGTTACACTGTTGCACTTATGCATGATAAATAACTCCCCCCATTTCAGATAAGCTGCTAATAATTAATATTAGGCCTAACTATTTGAATCAAGCCCCAACTCTCTGTTAATCTTAACAAATATACAGTATTTTGACAAGTACCAATAGGTGCATACTTGAAGTCTGTCTTTTCATGACACATGCTTAGGTCCTGGCATACTGAGGAGAACAAAATTTGTTGAACATAAACAGGCTCAGCAGAAGTAGCTTCATGTACAATCTACAGTTTGAGAGCATAAAAGTGTTCCAGGCACTGTACATGATGGTCTGTCCAGGAACGTTCATGTGATTTGCAAAAGTAAATTTGTTGTATTCTGCAGCTGTATAAGATAAGAGGCAATCTACATTTTTAAGGTACTAACATAAGAGTCCTATGTATTATCTGTCTTTGGATGAGTATTAAAGCTCCCAAACAACATTACTTAATTTTCAGACTGCTTTGCAATAACGCTGACAGTGTGTGAAATCAGTCTACCCACATGACATGTCTTGGTGGTTATTATGAATAGATTAAGCATGAGTGTTGCAAAACATAAAGCACAATAAGAAAAGTCTTGGTATGACTAAGTTCTAATTTTTTGAAGGGAAAACATTCAGCATTAGACAAAAATTTGCATGATGAAGAAATACTTGCTAAAATCAGAAGAAATATTTCATCTGTGGCAATATAACAGAGCCTGTTTAAGCAAACCTCCATTATTGGCTCTCTGTATTAACTGAACATCCAGCACACACACAGGATCATTCCAAAGCATTAAAATACAGTCCTCTTTTTTATTTACTGCCCACATGAAATGTTGTTCCTACCAAACAGTATCGCTTTCTTAAAATGCAGAAATTATAAACTTAAGAAACTCAAGGAATATTGCAGGCTTTGAAGGTTAAAATGATCCTCTCTTCTTTTTTAAAATGTGGTACTCTCTACTAGAAGAAAAAGTTTGGAGATGCCGTACACGAGGAAGAGGCAATGGTTTTAGTGGTTGTCTGGCAGGAGTCGGCTAGTTTAAAAGTGACTAGTTAGCTATGTCTACACTGGGACGCCACATCGAAATAGCTTATGTAGCGAAATCGAAATAAACTATTTCGATGGATAGCGTCTACACGTCCTCCAGGGCTGGTGCCGTCGACGTTCAGCGTCAACGTTGGGCAGCACTACATTGAAGTAGGGGCTGCAGGGGAGCGTCTACACACCAAAGCGGCACACATTGAAATAAGGGTGCCAGGAACAGCTGCAGACAGGGTCACAGGGCGGACTAGTGCTTCTGGGGCAACAGCAAGCTGCTCCCTTAAAGGGCCCCTCCCAGACACACTCAGCCTGCACAGCAAGCGGTCTGCAGAGCCACAAGCACACACACCCCATGTAAGCAGCATGGACCTCCAGTGGCAGCGGCAGCAGCAGCAGCAGCAGCAGCAGCAGCAGCCAGAGGCCCACACACGTGCCACCGGAGGAGCAGTGGTTGCCCTGCTCAGTGCCATGCAGGAGGCAGCTGACCATCTTTTATTTGAGGAAGATGAGCTGTCCTCGGGGGATGAGGAAGCAGCCCCAGACCTTGCTGCCCTCCCAGCCCCGCCCCCTCGCCACACACGCCGCTGGCTGTGGAGATACCCCATGAGCACGGACTGGTGGGAGCGGCTGGTGCTCGGCGAGTGGGACAATGACCGCTGACTCCGGAACTTCCGAATGAGCCGGCAGACATTCCTGGAGCTCTGCCAGTGGCTCACCCCTGCCTTATGGCACCAGGACACCCCCATGCGACGTGCCCTCATCGTAGAGAAACAGGTCGGCATCGCTTTCTGGAAGCTGGCCACACCAGACAGCTACCAATCCGTAGGGCAGCAGTTTGGCATGGGCAAGGCCACTGTCAGGGCTGTCCTCATGGAGGTAAGAGGACCCACGGGGAGGAGGGGGAGCCCGGTGGGGAGCCTGGTGGAGAGCCTGGGGGGAGGGAGCCTGGGGGGGGAAGCCCTGGGGGGAGGGGAGGAGCCCGGGGGGGAGGGCCAGACACACCCTGCACACCCCTCACCGGTGCTCTCTCATGTCCTTCCATTGCAGGTCATCCGCGCAATCAATGCCCTGCTCCTCCACAGGCTCGTGCAGCTTGGGGACCCAGATGCTGCCATTGTGGGGTTTGCCAACCTGGGCTTCCCAAATTGTTTTGGGGCTCTGGATGGGACCCATATCCCCATCTGTGCCCCAGAGCACAGCAGAGGACGCTTCCTCAGTAGGAAGGGATACCATTCCGTTGTCCTCCAGGCCTTGGTGGACAGCCGGGGCCGCCTCTTGGACATTTATGTTGGTTGGCCTGGCAGCATCTACGATGACCGGGTGTTCAGAAATTCGGGCCTGTGCCGCCGGCTGCAGGCGGGGACCTACATCCCCCAGCGGGAGATCCCTGTGGGGGACACCACCGTGCCCCTCTGCATCATTGCAGATGCAGCGTACCCCCTCCGGCCCCCTGGCTCATGCACCCCTACACGGGCCATGTCACAGCCAGCCAGGAGCAGTTCAACACGCGATTGAACCATGCGCGCCAGGTGGTTGAGTGGACTTTCGGCCGCCTCAAAGGGTGCTGGAGGTGTCTCCTGACTCACCTGGATGCAGGCCTCACCAACGTCCCCCAGGTTGTGGGCGCGTGCAGCGCACTCCACAACCTGGTGGAGAGCAAGGGAGAGGCCTTCTTCCAGGGCTGGGCTGTGGAGGCTGGCAGGGCCAACGTCTAGCCACCCGCTGCCCCCAGTCACCAGGTCGACCCTAAGGGGATCCAGGTCCGGGAGGTCCTGCGGGCCCATTTTGACCAGGCTGCGGGGCGAATGCTGACAGGGCCAGCTGCGGGTGAGCCACCCACTGCACCCCTGCATCGTCCACAACACTCCCTGCCCCCACGCCCACACCACAGAGAACCCAAGAGCACACCCCCCCACCCCACTGCTGTGCAATAAAATGGAATTTTTTTAAACAAAACCCTGCAACCTTGTATTATTAATATGAAAACAGAAGAAGAAGGGGGGAACTATGTACATGGGGGGGCAGGTACAAAACGGGGGTAGAACAAAAACTATTTACAAAGATGGGGGGAATGAGTCCAAAGGAGGGGGTTTTGGGGGGCAACGTCCTCAGCCATGCACCCCTATTGTCCTGCGCCTGGTGTTGGGGGGCGCGACCCATGTCTTAGCCGGAGGCCTGGTCGAGGCTGTGTGGGGGCTGGGAGAACCGGCAGCTAGGACCGGGTGGTGTCTGGAGGCCCATGGTCCCCCTTGGTGGCAGGCCCCAGGACGGCCGATGGTGAAGGGACGGCAGGCGGAGCGGCGGGTGGAGTGGTGGGCGGAGCGGCAGGGGGGCCAAGTGCCGCGCGATGGCATCGAACGTGCGCATGAAGGCCCCCCAAGCCTCCTGGCACCAGGTCAGCGCTCGCTCCTGGAGGTGGAGCTGCCACTCCTCCACCTGCAGGCGCCGCTCAGACACCTCCAGCTGACACCGGAGGATGACGTGCAGCTTGGGGTCCGTGGACGCCCGCAGATGGCTCCGCCGCTGTCAGGCTCGTCCTGGGGCTGGTCCGTGCTCTGCCGAGGGGCTGGCCTGGTGGGATGGCCCCGGTGGGCTCTCTGGGACCACAGACGGCACGCCAGTGCTCTCTGGGCCCTCCAATGGTGCAGCTGCAGAACAGAGGGGGGAAGAAGAGTGGAGACAGCCATCAGTCTGGGCCCTGACCCGTGGCCCTTGTCCCCCCACCCCTCTGCTGCTGGTTGCCCATCCCCGTCCCCTGGAGATGCTGCTGCTGCTGCTGATGGGTGTCCAACCCCCCACCCCCGGGGACCCTAGGTTCCGCTCCCCCCATCCCCAGGGATGGGGCATGGCGCTGTCCTGCTGGGGGGCAGGGGCTGATGGACTCTTCTGAGGGACATGCCACTGTTGTCCTCGGGGACATGGTCATCTGGGTGTGTGGAGGGCCCTGGTCATGTCTGTTGTCCCCCCCTCTTAACCCCGGGGGTGTGCACCAGGGGGGTACATACCTGACACTCTGCTCCCGCAGTCGGGGGACACCCATTGGGCGGACGCCCTGCTGGAGCTGCGGGAGGGGAGGGCGATCTGGAGCACCCCGTCGCTGGAGGCCCTCTCCTCCTCCTCTGGTGTTCCAGGGGTGGGCTCCTGGGGGGGGGCCCGCGGTGCAGGGCTGGCCTCTGGGGTGGACTCCGTGTGCAGGGCCTGCTGGGGCTCGTCAGCCGATGTGTCAAGGGTGGCCGGGGGGGGGAGGAGGTGTACTGGGGGCCCAGGATTTCCCTGAGCTCCCTGTAAAAGGGGCAAGCGGCGGGGGCGGCCCCAGACTGGCTGGCCGCATCCTGGGCCCGGGCGTAAACCTGCTGTGGCTCCTTAACCTTACTCCTGACGTGGTCAGGAGTGCGGGCAGGGTGACCCCGGGCAGCCAGGCCCTCGGCCAGCCGAGCGAACGCATCCGCGTTTCGCCTCTTGCTCCCCATTACCTGGAGCACCTCCTCCTCGCCCCAGAGCCCCAGAAGGTCCCGGATCTCGGTCTCCGTCCAGGAGAGGCCCCGCTGCCTCTTCCCCCTCTGGCTGGCAGGCTGGGAGCCCTGGGTCCCCTTGGGGGGGGTGCCCTGTGGGTGCTTGGGGGGCTGGCTGGATGCGATGGGGTGCAGGGTGGTGGCATGGGGCTGCGGAGGGACGTACAGGCTGGGCACGTGGCAGTGCTGCTGCCTGCCTGAGCTCTCAGCTTCCTGCACAGGAAATAAGGGGGCAGGGAGCTTTAAGGGGCTTCTGCACGCGGCGACCATAGAGCTCAGGGGCTGGAGAGAGTGTCTCTCAACCCCTCAGCTGATGGCCACAATGGAGGACCCCACTATTTTGATGTTGCGGGATGCGGAACGTCTACACGTGCCCTACTTCGACATTCAACATCGAAGTAGGGCGCTATTCCCATCTCCTGATGAGGATAGTGACTTTGACGTCTCGCCACCTTACGTCGATTTCAACTTCGAAATAGCGCTCGGCGCGTGTAGACGTGGCAGGCGCTATTTTGAAGTTGGCACGGCTACTTCGAAATAGCCGGCTAGTGTAGACACGGCTTGTATCTTAAAATAACACATAGAAAGCTCTTCCCTCATTTTCCTGATTCTCAGAGGTTTTCATTATCCAAGCTTGTCCCACCTAGATCAGATAAATAGAGGTCTACTATAATATCAAACACTTAGGCTACGTCTACACTAGCACATTATGTCGAAGTAGCCTATTTCGAAGTAAGAACATCGAAATGGGCTAGTTCGACGATTATCGTCTACATGTCCTCCAGGGCTGGCAACGTCGACGTTCAACGTTGAAGTAGCAACGGGGAATGTTGAAAGGAGCCGCCCTGGAAGGAAATGCAGAGCGTCCACACACACAAGCACCCTCTTGCGAAATAAGGGGCCAGCAAAGACTGCGGACTGGGTCACAGAGCACACTAGCCCTTCCGGGGCAGCTGCAAACCACTCCTTTAAAGGGCCCCTCCCAGACACACCCAGTCTGCCCAGCACAAGGTCTGCAGAGCAGTAGCCACTCTCTCGCAGACCAAGTCACAGCAGATATGGACACCCAGCAGCAGCTGCAGCAGCAGCAGTAGGAAGCGGAGGCCCTCCAGGTAGTCATCCAGGGGGCAAGCACCCTGCTAGGTGCTGCCCGGGAGGCCACCCAGTGGCTCCTGCCAGAGAAGCCCACCCCGGAGGCAGACAGGGATGCCCCTGACCACCGGGCTCCCCTCTTCCTCCCTCACCAGCTGCTCCCCCGCCTCTGGAGCTACCCCACCTGCTCTGAGTGGTGGGAGCAGCTCGTCATGCGGGACTGGGATGACGATATGTGGCTCCGGAACTTCCGCATGCACCAGCAGACCTTTCTTGAGCTCTGCCAGTAGCTCACCCCAGCACTGAGGCACCACGACACCTGGATGCGGAGCACCCTCCCCATCGAGAGGAAGGCCGCAATAGCCGTCTGGAAGCTGGACACTCCAGACAGCTATCGCTCCGTGGGACACCAGTTTGAAGTGGGAAAGGCCATGGTCGGGGTCGTCGTCATGGAGGTAAGGAGGCCCAGGCACACACCTACTGGGGGCCGGGGGGGGGCCGGGTGTGGGCTTGGGGAGGGAGGGAGGGACCAGGTGTGGGGCTGGAAAGGGAGGGGTACTGAGGAGGGACAGGCTGGGCAAGTGGGGTACCTGGGAAGGTGCCTGGGGGAAGGGCCCTGGGGCACCCTGCACAGCCTCATGGGCACCTGTGTTCCATCCCAACAGGTGGTCCATGCGCTTAATGCCATGTTGCTCCAGAGGGTCGTCCGACTCGGGGACCTGGACACAGATGTCGCCGGATTCGCCTCCATGGGGTTCTCGAACTGCTTCGGGGCCCTGGATGGGACCCACATCCCCATCCGCGTCCCGGACCACAGCGAAGGAAGATACATCAACTGCAGGGGCTACCACTCCGTGGTCCTGCAGGCCACGGTGGACAGTTGGTGCCGCTTCCAGGACGTGTACGTGGGCTGGCCTGGCTGCACACACGATGCCTGTGTTTTTAGGAACTCGGGCCTGTGCTGCCAGCTGGAGGTGGGGACCTACATCCCCCAGAGGGAGATCCCTGTGCGGGACACCACCGTGTCCCTCTGCCTTGTGGCGGACGCGGCCTACCCTCTCCAGCCCTGGCTCATGCGCCCGTACACCGGCAACCTCAATGCCAGCCAGGAGCAGTTCAATGCCCGCCTGAACCACACCCGCTAGGTGGTGGAGAGAACATTTGGCCGTCTGAAGGGTCCCCTGAGCACCTCCCTGGCCTTCCCTAGAAGACCCGCCCCCACACAGCCTGCAATGCCCGCACACCGCCCCCAACACCCGCACGCCACCCCGCCAACAAGCACACGCCTCCAGCTTTTTGGAAAATAAAACCTTTTTTCTTTAACCGGATAACTTGTTTGATTCTACAAAGAAACTGCAACTAATCTACAAAACGGGGGACAACTATATACATGGGCCAACAGCCGAGCCATCCACTGGGCCCCCATCAGTCTGGGGTGGGGGTAGAGGGGCGCGAGCCCCGGCGGGTACTGCTCGCAACCCCCCCTCCCCGTGTCCGCGGTCCCCGGCGTGGCCAGCTGGGGGCTGGGAGGACCGGAAGGTATGGCCAGGATGCCTCCACTGGCCAGTCTTCAGCCCCAGTGGGCTCTGTGGAGCTTGCCGGTGGTGAGGTGGGTGGGGCGGCAGGTGGGGCAGCAGGCGGTGAGGCGGGTGGAGTGGCAGGTGGGGCAGCAGGTGGTGAGGTGGGTGGGGCAGGAGGGAGGGCGGCCCGGGGGCCAGCAGGGGGCGGGAGCCGAGCGACAGCCTCCCAGATCGACCTGGCTATGTCCCTGAAAACCCCCATAAAGTCCTCCCATGCCGCCCACCGCCGGGTGGACTCCTCCTGCTCAAAACGGAGTCTTTCCTCCGCCACCTCCATCTGCTGCCAGAGAGCTGCCAGGAGCTGAGGGTCCACCGGGGCCATCTCCAGAGTCCAGCAGTGGTGGGACCGTCCCGCTGGCCTTAGGGGTGTCTCCAGGCGCTGGCGCTGGCTGGCCTCTGGCGGGCTGTCGGGAACAACAGAGGGTATCTGGCTGCCTGGGGCATCAGATCCTGCAGCTAGAGAGAGGGAAAGAGGGAGGGGAAGGCTGTTAGTGCAGTGCCCTGGCCCGTGGCCCGTTCTCCCTGCCCACTCTTGGGTGCTGAGTCTCTGTTCCCATCGGTGGGTTTGATGTCCCTGTTGGCTGTTGCCATGGCATTGTCCCCCCGCTCCCGGGGTCAAGACTGAGTTCTGTCCATGGGTACGGGTGCTGACAGGTGCTGATGGCCATGCCACCGTCCTGGGACTGTACTGTGGCTAGGCATTCGCGGGTTGCAGTCCGCTGGGTGTGTGTGAGGCTCCTGGTCGTGGCTGGTGCCCCCGCCCCGTGGCCCATGGGTGTGTGCTCTGTGGGGTACATACCTGAACGTCCATTGCCGCAGTCGGGTGAAGCCTGGTGGGCAGATGTCCGGCTGGTGCTCCAGGAGGGGAGGTCGATGAGGAGCTCCCCCCTGCTGCTGGACCCCTCCTCCACTGTCCTGAGGGGGGGCTCCTCGGGTGGGCCCTGGGGTGCGGGGCTGGCCTCCGGGCCGGACTCCAGCTCTGAGGCCTGCTGGGGCTCGTCTGCCATAGAGTCAAGGGTGGCTGGGGGGAGAGGAGGTGTCCCGGGGGCCCAGGATGGCCCTCAGCTCCCTGTAATAGGGGCAAGTGGTGGGGGCAGCCCCAGACCGGCTGGCCGAGTCCTGGGCCTGGGCGTACCCCTGCCGCAGCTCCTTCACCTTACTCCGGATGTGATCCGGAGTGCAGGCAGGGTGACCCCGGGTGGCCGGGCCCTCGGCCAGTCGGGTGAATGCTTCTGCGTTCCACCGCTTGCTCCCCATCACATGGAGCACCTCCTCCTCGCCCCAGAGCCCCAGCAGGTCTCGGAGCTCGGGCTCCGACCAGGAGGGGCCCCCCTGCCTGGCTGCTGGGGGTGCCTGGGTCCCCTCAGGAGGGGAGCCCTGCGGGTGCTCGGGGGGCTGGCTTGAGGCCATAGGTGAAGGCAGTGGGGACTGGGGCCTCTGAGAAGCGTGCAGGGCTAGCACGTGCCTGTGCTGCTGCCTGCATGCTCTCAGCTTCCTGCCACAGGAAATCTGGGTCCGTGCTGCCTTTAAGGCTGCTGCGTGCGGGGACCATAGAGCCCCGCAGGGGCTGGACAGAGTGTCTCTCAACCCCTCAGCTGATGGCCGCCATGGAGGACCCTGCAATTTCGAAGTAGTGGGACGCGGATCGTCTACACACACCGTACTTCGACGTTGAATGTCGAAGTAGGGTGTTATTCCCATCAAAGGATGGGAATTGTGACTTCGACGTCTCACCGCCTAACGTCGATTTCAATGTCGAAATAGCACCTGGAGCGTGTAGACACAACGGGTGCTATTTCGACGTTGTGCTGGCTACTTCGAAGTAGCCGCTAGTGTAGACACACCCTTAATGTTTTAGTTACTAAACTTTTCTAGAAGGCACATTTAAACAAACCAATGATTCATTTTAAAAAATAATTTGAAATATTCACATGGATGGATCTCAGACAGCTTCTCCCTAAAGCCACTCATCTTTCACAGTGGGTATTCACAGGTCTCAGGACAGGTTGATAGCCTTCCTCTACTTTTTCTCTCTCACCTATTTCATAAAATAAAGGGGTTGACTCTTTAACTTCAAAAGAAATAGCTACTTGCATAAACGTTGTATGATCTAGCCATATTTCACTATATATAATACAGGTTTAACCTCTCTAGTCCACCACACTCTGAATTGGCAACATTTGTGATCCGACATGATTTTAGTTAGCTGGATGTCCACTTCCATGGATGTGTCCAGGTTCCCATAGTTCCATAAAGCTCATTTACAGCCATTAGTCCTAGCACTCAGTGGTTTTTGTTATTATTTAGTTCTAATTTCCCCTTCAATATCTTCTAAGAGCCCGCTAAGCAGTGGAAGACTTGGTAATGCTGCTAGACAATACTGATCTCCTGCGGTTTGGCAAATTCTCTGGTTTGGCACCGGTCAGGTCCCAAAGGCACCAGACTAGAGAGGTTCAACCTGTATTATATTTACTTATTTCCCTCCCTCTGCAATGCCTCTAAGACCAGCCTCTAGGTATATCAACTTATTTGGAACCAGCAGTGCAGAAAGTAGAAAGCTAGCTATGGAGACTATCCTATTTTTAAGTCACTACATCACTAAGGTCTTCTAAATGCCAAACTGTGAAACCCTGATTCATTTCGGGAAACTGATTCAAACAAGTCATCCCACTTTTCATGAGTAATTTCTCACTGATCAGAGTTACATAATTGGGACCTTAATGGTTCTATATGTATAAATAAAAGAAATGTATTCTGCTTATCTATCATTTTAAACAGTTTGATTTCTTTTTAAAAACGAAATCAAATACTTCCATTTTAAAATTTTAAGTTTTGCCTTCTTTAAAAACAAAATATCACTTGCTTAGCTTTGCTAATCATTACACCTATGTCTAGACTGCAGAGCTTGTCAACAAAATGGCCATTTTGTCGACAAAACCCAGGGAGTGTCCAGATTGCACAGTGCATGCTGTAGATCGTAAGTGCATTCTGTCAACAGAAGAGAGCACATTTGTCAACAGCCGTACCCCACTAGCAATGAGGAAGAACAGCCCTATCAAGAGAGATCTGTCAACAAAACGTGGGTCTGGATGTTCCAGGGGGATCTGCTGTTGACAGAAAAGGCCTCTGAGACGCCCTGTCCACAGAAATCAGTGCTTTATGGTTCCTGCCCCTGGCCCTTCTTAATGTCACAGGGAGCCTGGGGAACTCGATGCAGGAAGCTGAGAGCATGGGAGCAGCAGAGCTACAGGCTGCAGTCCCCCATGCCCTCAAAGCCGCATGTTTACTCAAGAGCACAAAATGGCAAAGCAGCAAGAAGCCTGAGACCCCCCTCTCGGCTCTCACAGGAGTAGCTTCAGGGCTCCCAGGAAGAGCAGACAACAGAGGACCAACCCACACAGGAGACAGACTCCGAGAACAGCAGCCTCATCATTGCCCTGGACCCAGTCCCAGGCAGCCAGGCCACCTCCCAGGCCTCATCCAAGCTTGGCGAGGGTCCCTCCAGTGTGTACCTGGTGTATCACACACCCTAGGGCTTGGGAGGTAGGCGCAGACAGGGCGTGCTGTGAGCACTGCTCGGCCAGCTTGGGTGAGACCTCACACTGCCGTCCCAGCACATGGGACCACATACAGCGGTAGTGTAGTCAACCCAGACCCAGCAGACAGCCCCAGGGCATGGGCAGTATCCTGATGCCAGGCTCATGGGAGAGGCTCATTCCATGGCTGGAAGGCTAGCCACAAGGTCACTGGCCTGAACCCAGGCACACCGAGGAGTGTGGTACCTGGCACATGGGCATGCCCACAGGTCAGAGGCAATACCCACTCCTGTGGGCCATGCTGCAAGCTGCAGGTGTGTGAGAGGTCCCTAGGGAGGGCCAGGCTTCTCCCAGCTCACCCGCCACCATGAGGGGACCCCTCTGTGGCCAGACACCCCACTTGGTCCTTGAAAAAGCCTTACACAGTAATATTTATTGACAATTACCAAGCTAGCAGAATACAAACCAAACACACAGTGTCATGCTCACTAATTCTGAAAAACAAAAAGCAGTCAAGTAGCACTTTAAAGACTAGCAAAATAGTTTATTAGGTGAGCTTTCGTGGGACAGACCCAGTCTGAAGAAGCGGGTCTGTCCCACGAAAGCTCACCTAATAAACTATTTTGCTAGTCTTTAAAGTGCTACTTGACTGCTTTTTGTTTTGGTAGTGTATAGACTAGCATGGCTTACTCTCTGTTACTATTCACTAATTCTGATAAACGCAAGCAGATTTCCCCTGCTGGCCAGACAATGTCAGTCTCTCTGGATGCTGGTTGCTGCACCTCACAGTCATGCAGAGGAGTCCTGGAAGCTCTGGTCTGAGGCTGTGTCTTGGAGGTGAGTTTTAATTCCCAGTCTTTTTCCTTCTTCTTCTTCCTTCACACTGTTTTTCTTCTTGGATCCCATTTTAGGTAGTATCAGAGAGGTAGCCGAGTTAGTCTGTATCTTCCAGAACAACAAGAAGTCCTGTGGAACCTTATAGACTAACAGATATTTTGGAGCATAAGCTTTCATGGGCAAAGACCTGTTTCTTCAGTTGCATCTGAGGAAGCGGGTCTTTGCCCACGAAAGCTTATGCGCCAAAATATCTGTTAGTCTATAAGGTGCCACAGGAATTCTTGTCTGTTTGGTTATACCTTGACCAATTATGATAGTATAATTTTACTAATTGTACCTGACTGCAACAGATTTACCTAGCCAATCATACCCCACCACATTAGTTGATATTCACCCAACAAAATAAATTATACAGCAGACAGAAAGAATTAGAAACCAGACATAGATCAGACAAAAAGTAAGGAAAGTGACGCCAGTTATCGTAGAATAGGGATTCCACAACCTCAGCTATTGATAAGTAGTTTCTGGCTAGACAAAATGTTGTTAACTAAGTTTTCTTTATCCATCTTGAGATCTGTTTCTTTAACTGGAGATAGTGGGTGCCATTTGGACAGATCTCCTTTTTAACAGCCTGGTGTGGCACAAATGTAATGAAATTTAGATGGAATTATGTGACCCCCCAGCTTTACAGTTCATAGTTGCTGCTCTTCATCTTGGCTGCAGAGGAGGACTTTCAGTACGGTTGTGGAAAAACTATATTGTAATACTACAACACCACTGCATTAATTACTGTGGTGGCTGATGTCCATATTACCCTCTTTCTGTTGCAGGCGCTGGGAAGGTGAAGTGGCCCATTAAATGGTCCCTTGAAATGTGCCTAGTACTTAGCTACACAATCTGTTCTACCTTGGATTTAGTTGTGACACTCCAGGGGAAAGTCTATACTTAAAACATGGCATGGGGACAGCTGCACTGCTATAGTGCTTAAGACTTTCCAAGCCAGTGTTGGGCAAAATATGACCAGTGGGACGGATCCAATCCACCAATCTTCTAGATTCACTCTGCCACTGTCCTGCAGTCCAGAGCCCCTGCACACCACTCAAAGTGGCCGCTTGCGGGGTCCATGAGCATCTCTGTGCGCAGTGCACCTCTGAGGTGGGGAGCGGGGGTGCTTCATAATGTCCCTGCCCCAAACACAATCTTGCAGTTCCCATTGGCCAGAAACCAGCCAATGTGAGCTACATGGCCTATACTTGCAGCGCAGGCAGTGGACAAAGTCCCTAACCCCTCTGCTCCAAGAGTCATGGAGGGATCTTCATCTTAAGGCAAAGGATGTAGAGAGGAGCCAGCAGCACGATTAATGATGTTAAAGGTGTTTGTTTTCTGAGTAAAGAAAAGCATAATTAAAAATAAAATTAATAGGAACATTATAATATTTTCCCTTTTACCTAGCTGAAGGACTCCCTTTTTTTACCCTTTCCAAATAAAACACACAACAATATTAACAAGGGGCAAATACGTACCACATGTATCGCTGGTGAAACACACTGATATAACTTCAGTCAGAATTTGGAGGGCATGCTGATAGCCAGCCCAGTGAAACGCTCAGGAATTTTTCTACAGGACCCATGATTTCTGGAATGTTAGTCCTCTCACACATTTCATAAAATGGCTTCTCTGAGGTATAGCACTTCACCATTTTGAAACTTAGGGACAGACACAACACTGCCACCTACAGTCCCCGAAAGGCCATTTGTGTCTCCCTGCGTGGCCAGGTTCATCTCCCTCAGATTGGCCAGAAAGTGAGAGACTGCACCCAGACTGAGATAACAGATCTGGCTCCCCGCATGAGGCAAAAGCCGGCGGAAGAGCTAGACACCTGGCTCATTTGTTTATGGGATTCAGGGGCACGTGATAGCACTCTGAGTGCAGCAGAACTGAGACAGATGGGGGCCTGACAACTAACCCCCTCATAAACCAGCATATTGGTGGTATACTACCGGGTGGGAACAATCACACCCTAATGGAATGTGCTTTGATGGGGATAATGGCATTGTACCCAGACCACACTGCCTGGCCTGAGGAGAGCAGCTCCTGGAGAACTATTGATGAAGCTGGAAAAAAGCTTTGAGAGGAAGCTATGAAAATTGGCATGTATGCAGCCAACTTCAATGGCCCGGATACTTTTCCGTTCTCCCAGGGTATGCAGCATCGTATCATAGCCACTGCCCCTTCACAGTATAAGTGTCCCTTACTGGCAATTTTGAATCCTGCTGTTAACTCCCCTGTGGGAGATGTAGTACCGCTGCTGAAATCCCTCACTGAAATGAGGGATGACCTCGCCTGAGTGCGCTCTCGCCCCATTGAACATGAAAACCCCCCTCAAGCAGGTGGCAAAGTAAAGTGGAGCCCTAAAGACATGTTCTTGGCTCTGCTAGCCACCGGGGTCCCCAGAGCAGAAATTGACCGGAAGCCCACTGATTATCTGTGGGACCGGGTCCACCAACTAGGGTTGGAAAAAAAAGGACCGCCCCCCGCCCCCCCCCCCGCGCAAAACGTGCTTCTGCTCCCTTGGGGGATGAAAACACCTCTACTGGATCCTGACCAACACCACCCATGCCAGGTCTTCCTCCCCTGCCCCCTCAACAGTGGCAGGCTCCCCAGTCCCAGCCTCAGGGGCGTCAGGCCTAGGGACTCGGCCGGATTCCTCAGGTTCGGGTCATAAGAGAGGACGCACAAGGAGACCCGAGGCCACATGTTCCCCTGACCATATATCGTGCAGGGCAACCCCCGCACAAAGTGACTGCTCTGGTGGACACCGGGGCAGAAGTAACTATAATACGTGTGACCCCTAACCCAAGCAGGGGACAGCCTGTTACCATTCAGGCCCTGGGAGGTCCTGATATCCCCACTGTTAAAACTACCCTAAGATCAGGGATTAGAAATCTGGCCTCCTCTGTTTGTTCTGTTGTAATTGCTAACACAGGGGGGAACACATACTGGGAAGGGACGTACTCTGGGGTTTGCAACTTTCCCTGCCAGGAGGACACTTTGCATTTGAGATCTGGGCATTGGCTGTTGGGAATGCTCAGTGGGAACCAGTGGTTGTACCTCTGCCTCCCATCCAGTACACACCAAGCAGTACAGGGTACCCCGGGGCACAGCTGAAATCACTTCTACCATTAAAAATTTGGAAGGAACAGGTGTGATTCGCCCTGCTGTGTCACCCTTTAATAGTCCCATCTGGCCTGTTAAGGAAGCAGCTGGCGGCTGGCACATGACCATTGATTACCAGAATCTGAACCAGGTAGCACCCCCACTCACGGATGCGGTTCTGGATGTGGTCACCCTACTGAAACAAGCTGCTCAGTTAGGGGGAAGCTGGAAGGTGTAACAGATCTTGCCAATACTTTCTTTTCCATGCCCCTAGCTCCTGAGTCACAAGATCAATTTGCTTTTAACCTGGGATGGCTGGCAGTACACCTTTAGTCAGCTGCCAGAGGGGTATCTGCATTCTCCCACCCTGTGTCACGGACTAATTGCCCGTGATTTGGATCAAATCCATTCCTCTCTGTCCCCCCGTGTATAGTTTTTGCAGTACATTGATGACATTTTAACTCAGGGCCACATGAAAGAGGAGATGGCAGAAGCCTTAAATGCCATCCAGGGCCACCTTAAAGAATGAGGGTGAGCAGTTAACCCAGACAAGATGCAAGGCCCCAGTGTAAGTGTCAAATTTCTGGGTATTGTCTGGGCAGGGATACAGTGTGTAAGGCCAGAAGCAGCAAAAAGTAATATCTTAAGCACAGCCCGCACCTCCTCCAAGGAGGAGACACAATGCTTTACTGGTCTGCTGGGGTATTGGTAAGGCTTTTTCCCACACTTGCAAGTAATTCTAAAACCCCTGTACCAGGTCAGCTGGAAAAAGGCTGTCTTTAATGGAGCAGGAAGAGGCTTTTCAGCAATAGAAGGCAGCAGTAGCAACTGCCCTAGCCCTGGGACCATGTAGAATTGCAGGTCTCCACCCAGGGAAACCAAGCTGCCTGGAGCCTGTGGCAAATGCAGCATGGGCATCAGGTGCCTTTGGGATTCTGGAGTAAAACCCTGACAGGGGCCAGTGCTAACTATACTCCCTTTCAGACATAGGTGCTGGCTTGTTACATGTGTAACCCTTCTGTTAACGCCAGATGCCTGCCAGAAGGGCCGGGTTCAACTCTTGTGGGGTTTTCCTATCAAGGATACAATCAACCGGCTCGAGCCCCCACCTAGTGGCCTGGGACAATTTCACCCCCGTGCTGGGTGCCTGTAAGGCGGTTCTCTCCCCACTCGTAAGCACAGAGTCTGAGATAGAAATGGCTTGTTTAATGACCGTAACCTACCCCAAGGTTACAGCGACAGATGCAGTATATCTCAGCACAGAAGAGACAAAACCCCTTTTACCCAGATACCATCCCCATACGCAGTAGAACCCAGTCTCTTGCTGGGGCTCTTGGCCCTTTTCCACACACACACAGTTACAGGGTATACCCTCTGCAGTGCAGTCCCAAACTCAAAGCCCACAGATACATCACCAGGGCAACACTAGCTGTCCACTTGTCTGTAGCCTCCCCTTGCTGTCACCAGCCGTCTGCCAGTCGCCGTCGTCGCCGCTCCTACCGGCCGCCCACCGGTCGCCGTCGTCTACCGCCGCCGCTCCTACCGGCCGCCCGCTGGTGTCTACCGTCGCCGCCGCTCCTACCGGCCGCCTGCCGGTCGCCGTCGTCTACCGCCGCCGCTCCTACCGGCCGCCCGCCAGTCGCCGTCGTCTACCGCCGCCGCCGCTCCTACCGGCCGCCCGCCGGTCGCCATCGTCTACCGCCGCCGCTCCTACCGGCCGCCCGCTGGTGTCTACCGCTGCCGCCGCTCCTACCGGCCGCCCGCCAGTCGCCGTCGTCTACCGCCGGTCCTAACCCCACTGC
The DNA here is from genome assembly GCF_033958435.1 of Carettochelys insculpta. Lineage (NCBI taxonomy): Eukaryota > Metazoa > Chordata > Testudines > Carettochelyidae > Carettochelys > Carettochelys insculpta. Next base: position 88,265,796 of record NC_134137.1, on the reverse strand, counting down.
TTGGGATTGCCCTAAGGCAGAATCCAGTGATTTCAGCTCTTGGTATCTTTAGTGTGGGGTTTCACAAACACCCTAGTATCCAGCTCTGTCTTTTAACAGGTGGGGAGGGTTAGTCAAGCCAGGCTTATAGCTATATGGCCAAGGCATAGGCAGGGCCAAGGCATTCAGCAAGCTGGCTCAACCCATACCCTCCCCTTGCTCTCTCACAATGCTTTAAACCAGGGAGCCCTGTGTAATCAATGTCTTACACAGCTAAGGCAACTGCCCTGTCCCCCACAACAACCCAGAGCATTGGTGAGATCTCACAACTCCCACCTTAAGTGTCAGCTTAAATTGTGATTTTACAACCACGTTTACAATAGACCAAATCTCATGGCTTACTTGCTACCCATTAGGCTTTGCCTGAAAAGGTATCACACATGCACACCTTTTGCATTCTTATGCAGATGACCTTTGGGAGACTCATTCCTCCCAGCCTTCAGCAGCACTGCATTCCTTCTGCCACATTCCCTACACATGGCATTGCTAGATACGGAACACGTCACTCAAAACCAGCAGGTGTTGCTGTGCCCCGAGCTCCCTATCATGAGCTGGGTGCAAGGTACAGCACCCCCTCGGTAGGGGTGAGCCATGCCCAGCACGCTGTTAAAATGGAGATAGTACATTCAGGAGACAGCTAAGCCTAGGCCCTCGGGGGTTTCTCATTTGCATGATCTGGCAGCACAGCTCCCAGAGGGCAATAAGACAAACCAACCCAGCCAGCCAGCAGTAGCCACCTCCACTGTGAGGGACAGCAGTATGGGGCCCCCCATAGGGTACTCTGACCCCGACCAGAAACAGTTTGCCTGGTTCACTGATGGATTCATGGGGGGTGCCCGGAAGTGGCGAGCTGCCACTATACAGCAGACTCGCAACATACAGATAATAAAAGAAGGCACAGGGGGATCCAGTCAGCTAGCTGAGCTAGTCGTCATACATCTTGCATGCAAACGAGCAATAGAGCAGGGGTGGCCAACGGTCTGGCCGTTTGGTCAGGCCACTGGGCTCAGAATAATTGGCAAATTCATGGACGCCCAGTTTGGGGTGCCACTATCTGGCAGGAATTGTGGGACCTCCGCCATCACATTGATATCCTTGTGTCCCACGTAGACGCCCACACTCGAAAGCCAGGAGAGGAAGCAAAGCTAAATGCAGCCGTGGATGCTTTAGTAGCCGTGCGTTCACTAACAGCTGCCCCTGAGCCAACTGAACTATCCCTCCTGGACACCGGGGCTCATCAGCAGTCAGGACATGCAGGGGTGGACCACACCCACCAGTGGGCAAGCAGGCATGGTATTCCCGGTACTAAAGATCAGGCTCGTACTACAGTCGAACAATGCAGTATTTGTCAGCAGGTAAAACAACGGCAGCTGCCTGAGCTGCCCCCAGGTCACATTCCTCAAGGAGACACACCAGGCCACACCTGGCAGGTGGACTACATTGGCCCGCTACTTGACTCTGGGGGTTGCTGTATATTCTGGTTGCTGTAGATACCTATAGCGGCCTCACCTGGATACACCCATGCTGCTGTACCACAGAGCAGAGCACTATTGTGGGGTTGCACCGACGGCTGCAACTACACGACCCACCATTACAAATCCACTCTGACAGGGGCTCCCACTTCTCCAGAGCCACCGTGCAGGATTGGGCCCACGAAGCTGGCATAAAATGGGTGTTTCATATCCCATACCACCCACAAGCAGCAGGGCAAGTGGAGCGCACTAATGGCCTTCTCAAGGAGCAAATCAGACAGCTCATCCCCACGCACACCCTCCGGGAGTGGAAGTTGGTATTGGAACAAGCCTGCTGTAACTTGAACTCACAATTAATAGCAGGTGGTACCTGTCATGAGCATTTCAAGGGACAAGGTGGCCCTAGTGCCCTGTCCCCTGCTGGAGATGCTTCCAAGGAACTAGAAGGGGTCAGCCAGTGGGTTTGGATATTACCCCGACCTGGAGACTGCTCTTTTGGTAGCTGCAAAAACCACTGCCCAAGGTCCAGGGGCTACTTGGTGGGTGCTCCCTGCTACTGATGTTACTTTACAATGTCTTCCTCAGATACATTTGCGCAAGTGAGAATAGGCTGCCAGCATGCAGTTATTATGGTGGATGATCCTGTTTTCCAGTCTACTGTCAGCCTACCCCTGGGGATGCTGGAAATCAATGATCCAAGTGGAAAAGTCAGCCCAGACCTGGCTGAATGGGTCGTGCCCCTTGTCTGCGCAAGTGGAATTTGTATCTGAATTCCTGATCCTCCAGTCCTGGAACGCCAGTATCCAGTTGGGACCCTGGACCAAGCAAGAGAACATCACCACTGACTATGGTGCCCATTGGTGTATTCACCTCAACACCACAGGATGGCCTGGATGTGCTATTTGGGGACAAACTCATCAAGGCATCCATGTCCCAGATGTTTCCCACAATGAGACTTTCCACTACCAGGTTGTTGTGAAACCAGGGACAAACTGGACATTGGTGGCAGAAGATAGTAATTTATAACTGAGATCCTGAAGAATGAGGTAGCCAACCAAGGTGGCTTCTACATCCATAAGGCCTCCGACGGACTGAGGGCAACATTTGCGCTAATACTTATTGGGGTAAAGGGCAGAAATGATTGTGACCCATGCAGGTACCCACACCCAGTTACTACCTGGGAGACAGTTTGCAGTGAAACCTCCTATTAGGACAGCACTGACATTCCCCAGCCTGAGGGACGAAGGCTGGGATATAGATCGGGGAAGCCTCACCTTTTGGGTATCTATTGGCTAGACCACTGTACACCTCTTGCCCTCTGTTTTAAGGGCTAGAACTCCTGAGACCTTTATTGCTTTCCCTAGCACCTTCTTTGAATGGTAATCTACATTTATGTGACGGGGAAAACCAACATCACACATTTGCACCCACGGTGTAAACGCTGGGCCCTCCCCTTTTTCTCTGCCTGTCTGGATGCACCCCAAGGTAATAGACAGAAACGGGATGCTGGGACTGTTTTAGGCTCCCTGGGGACTGCAGGTGCTGCCTTCAATGCCATGGACCTGGAAGTGGTGTGCAGTAAGTTGGCCATGATGGGACAACTCAGTAGCCAGGCCATAAAGGGCCAGGGCCAGGCTAATACTGCTTATCAGGAAGCCTGAGTTTGCACCCTTGAAATAGCGAGCAAACCCCTTGTCCAAATGTCACAGATTTTGGAGGTTTTAGTATAGGAAGCAGTTAATCTAACAAATGAAACAGCCTCTGCTATTAGCTGCACTACTATGCAAACATTTGCTATCACTCAGTATGAGCACCAGTCATTCTGGATACGGTCAGGCAACCCTGAGGCGATTTCTACAGCTTATAAAAAATGGTGCCCAGAGTGCAAACCCCACTTTGCTAAAATCATTCCCTTGGGCATCCTGCGGCCTTTTAGAGGGTATATACACCTCAGATCCATTCCTCGTAATGAAGCCACTGTCCCTGGTGTTTGAGTACACCCCAATCCCTCTTATCCTTGGACACTGGGTTTGGATGCCTGGAAGCCCAGGTCACTGGATTACCCAAGAAGGACAGTTATTAGATCACCGAGGCTATGAGCAGTGGGCCCAAAATGAATGGATGTGTCCTTCTAAACATCAGATTCTAGATCCCTGCAGACTAGAAATTGACACTGTGGGGGTATGTGTCCCGGATGGCATATTCAATCAAACCACTGTGGCACTCACTAACCACGTGGGGTGCCTTTGTGTAGTGTCTACCATCACTGTTGACTGGAGTGACCAAACCCCCAGTTTGCCCCCCATCAGTGAGTGCAGATGTAACGCCTCTGCCCTGGAAGCCGGAGGCCACATTTATGTGAGGCCAGTATATCAGCAATCTGAGGTCCTGGCCAAAATGTTCCCCCCAAACTGGACTCTGTCCCTAGGACCAAAGTGGCAAACTGTGTGGGATCAGATTCAAACCCTTAATAAAATGATCCCGCATTATGAGGGAGCCTTTGCAAATGAAAAAGCATCCAGCCTCCACATAATACACCAGAAGGGAAAACTCCTTAAACTCACAGCTGAAATAGAGTCAGTGTCAGGACGCAACTGGTATGATATATTCCTGGGATACAGCCCCTCCTGGACCGGCATATTTAATTTTGTTCTGCATCCTATTATTATTGTATTATTAGGCTTTGTAACAGTTTGTATTACAATCACTATACTAACATGCTATGTACGTTATTTAGCCCACCGCACAGTGCGACTGGCTCAACAGGTAGACAGCCAGGTCCTTTTGGGACAACTGGAACCCTGATCAAAAACATAATGCGGTGAGGTGCGTTGCCATACCACCCGGGGTGGAACATAGTGGTTAATTGCAGAAGAACTTTGTACATGCCAGTATAGGGATGGTGAGGCATGCCTTCTCCCTCTCCTCTCATGTCTAATGAGTCAGGAACAAGCCTGAGAGAAAAACTACCAAACAAGATAAGTGGTGGCATTGTAGCAGAACAATCTGTAGATAGCAATAAGAGGAAGGGCACAAACATGCAACAATCTTGTATGCTGAGATGTGGTAAACACGTAAGTAAGGTTAAAGAACAAGAAGTAACAGAACCAATAACAGATCAATAACTGACAGCTAAGGAAATACTGTAAATGTTAATGAGTGACCTAATGGAACTGTATGACGAGGCAGAAAAACCGTATATAAACTGCACAAGAAACCGTGGCAAATCAGACCTCACTGATGGGCCACAGTACCAGCGCCTCGGACCAGTGACCATAACTCCTGCTCGTCCACAGCTGAACCGGGGTACCCAGCTTGCAGAAGGGACATAAGTGCTGCTTTCTATCATACTTTGCTTTTTAGTCAAGGATTTATTGCTAGAGTTGGTCAGAGCAATAAATTGCTTGTGGTTAACAGCTACCTTGTCAGCATGTTTTGTACTCAAGAGAACCCAGTGTCAAACCTGAACTAACTTTTGATTGCAACACCTCTTGCTCAGAGAACTGCAAGCTAAACAATCTCCAGCACAGATGGTACCACGGTCTGTCGACAGAAGTTAGTTGGAAAAGATCTTCCGGCAAAACTTCTGTCAACAGATCACGTCCATACACAAAAGCAGATCAAAAGAGCAATCTGCTCTGTCAACAGAGAGTAGTCAGACTGCCTGCTCTTCTAGAATAGCCTATTTCGAAACAAGGCCGTTGTGTATACATACCCTAAGACCATATGAAAAGTATCACAAGCCTCATTCACACTACAGCACTCTTTTGTAAGATGATCTTCCAGAAGCTCTTCTTTCAAAAGAGCACATCCGCACACAAAACAGTGGATTGAAGATCAATCTACTCTTTCGATAGAAAGCATCCACACAGCTCCTGCTCTTTTGAAGGAATGGTACAGGGATGGAAAAATCCACCACCATGAGGACTGCTCTTTTGAAAACAGGGCCCTCAGAGCATCTACACATGCTTTTTTTCTAAAGAAGCTTTTAAAAGGAGGCGCTCTTCAGCCGTGCCTACACTAGCAAGTGCTTCTGAAAATAATTTTGAAAGGGTGGCTAATTTCAAAAGATCCTGTGGAGCATCTACACACACAATGCTCACTTTCAAAATTATTTCCAGAAGAACACAGCACACCTTTCGAAATTGTTTTGCCATTCAAATAAATTTTGAAAGAGGCCGTATGTAGACGTTCCGTGGGCCACTCTTTCAAAAGAGCGGGTCCCCATGGCGCCAGCCAGTGGGAGCATAGGGACATCCTTGCCAGCACCAGTGGGGCTCTATGGTCTCCAGCTCTGGCTGTGTTTAAAGCTACAAGGACCCAGAAAGCCCATGCAGGAAGCTGAGAGTGTGCTGGCAAATGAGCTCCCAGCCACACGCCTTGCAGCTGCTTCTACAGGTCAGCAAGGCACCCCACTGGCCTCATGACGAGTTCCCAGGAGCTCTGTGTCCCTGAGAGGCTTCCCTCTGACCCACCAGAGGGATCCCAGGTGGACGGGGTAGAAAAAGAGGGTCCTATCCTGGAGTGAGGCCGAGGTGAAAGATCTGTTCAGCTTCTGGGGGGACAAAGAGGCGCTCCTGCACACAAGTGGCCAGTTCAGGAACACTGTGGCTTTCACCTGGTTCTCCACGGGGTTCAGCAACTGCGCCCCCACCCCCCAATGAATGGCAGAGCAAGTCCGCTCAAAAGTAAAAGAACTGTAGCAGGCCTATTGCCGGGCCAGAGACTCAGCTAGCTGCTCAGGGGATAGGGGCCACCACCTGCCCCCCACTATAAGGACCTTGGCCACCTCTTCGGCTCCAAGGAGGCACCTGCTCTGGAGTCCCTGATGGACACAGCTGGGCCTGAGACAGAGACAGAGACGGCGTGCCAGGAGCAGCCGGGGTCCTGAGCCAGGACCCAGGAGGAGGAACATAAGAACATAAGAATGGCCATACTGGGTCAGACCAAAGGTCCATCCACCCCAGTATCCCGTCTGACGACAGTGGCCAATGCCAGGTACCCCAGAGAAGGAGAACAGAAGACAATGATCAAGTGATTTATCTCCTGCCATCCATCTCCTGCCCTTGTACTGAAGGCTAGGGCACCATACTTTACCCCTGGCTAATAGCCATTTATGGACCTAACCTGCAAAAATTTATCAAGCTCTTTTTTAAACCCTAATAGAGTCCTGGCCTTCACAGCCTCCTCCGGCAAGGAGTTCCACAGGTTGACTGTGCGCTGTGTGAAGAAAAATTTCCTTTTATTAGTTTTGAACCTACTACCCATCAATTTCATTTGGTGTCCCCTAGTTCTTGTATTATGGGAAAAGGTAAATAATTTTTCTATATTCACTTTCTCCACACCGTTCATGATTTTATATACCTCTATCATATCGCCCCTCAATCGCCTCTTTTCCAGACTGAAAAGTCCCAGTCTCTCTAGCCTCTCCCCATATGGGACCCGTTCCAAACCCCTAATCATCTTAGTCGCCCTTTTCTGAACCTTTTCTAATGCCAATATATCTTTTTTGAGGTGAGGAGACCACATCTGCATGCAGTACTCAAGATGTGGGCATACCATAGTTTTATATAGGGGAAGTATGATATCTTTTGTCTTATTATCTATCCCTTTTTTAATAATTCCTAACATCCTATTTGCTTTACTAACTGCCGCTGCACACTGCGTGGATGTCTTCAGAGAACTATCCACTATAACTCCAAGATCCCTTTCCTGATCTGTCGTAGCTAAATTTGACCCCATCATGTTGTACATGTAATTTGGGTTATTTTTTCCAATGTGCGTTACCTTACACTTACCCACATTAAATTACATTTGCCATTTTGCTGCCCAATCACTCAGTTTTGCTGCCCAATCACTCAGAGGAGCTGGAGGCATCATTGGACAAGGAGTGCCCCCTTGTGACTGCTGTCCCCTCTGGCTTTTCCAGCCAAGCAACTTTGAGCTGGGCCTCCCCTGACGTCTTTGCTGGACCCCCAGGCAGGTAACTGGAGATTCGGACATCCCAGGCTGGGGGGTGCCCTCCCCTGTTTCAACTGGCAGTGAGCAAGCCCCAGGAGGGAGGCACCTGTCCAGATGCATCCTGGACGGCCATGTCCTCTGGCCCACAGAGTGGGCCATGTGCTGCATTCAGCACCTGCTCCCATTGACAGCACCACAACAAGCATGCCCAGAGAAGGAGATGGTGGGGTGGACTGCACCTGGCATGTGCCCCAAGCATGCGGCACCCCCCAACTGCCCAGGAGACCCAAAGGTGGTTGGGCCAGTGGATGGCGGGTTGGGGGCCGGCTTGGGGGTGTGTTGAGCAGGGCCTCCAGGGCCAGGTGTCAGGACTTCACAGCTCTGCCATATGAGGTCTGCGAAAGTCCCATCCCAGGAGATGGGAGCCCCACACTGGCCACCCAGGGGGCCAGGGAACCCCCATCCCTGGGGCCCGGACACAGGCAGGGCCGGAGGGTGCGCTGTCACTGCTGCTGGGACCTTGACAAGGCAACAGTCGCCCACACCATGGCCATCAGGGAGCAGACTGCTGTCTTGAGGCAGTGGCTCCACATGCAGCAAGAGGATAGGGCCTGGTGGTGGGAGGTGTGGACTGAGAGCATTGCCTGATCTTCCCCAGAGTGACCAGCTGCACCTCCTAGAGCTGACCCTGATGCCCCCCACCCACCAGCTCCCTGCCACCCCCTCTGCTGCCCCCCACCAGTCTGCCTGCCGACCCCTGTGACCCCAGACCTCACTGCCCTGATCCCACCCAACCTCCCCCCAGCCACCTGGCTCACACTGGCCCAGTGGCTCATCGCCACTGCAGGCTATGGGGAGACAGCACTCTCTGCCCTCCCCAACCCCCCATGAACCCCCTGCCAAGATGGTGGCCACAGCACCCCCTTCCCTCCCCTATTTTCCCAGTCCCTGCCCTGTCCCATCCCCGAGGGGGACCTGGGGCCGGAGGGGCCCATGCACCCAGTGTGGGTCATGGCCTTCTATACTTATGGAGTAATAAGGGCTCCCCTCCCCCTGGACCCCCACTCCAAGTTTGTTGCCCCCACCCTCCCCATTGTATATGGTTTGGCCCCATTCGCCCCCGCATACAACCCCTTGTTGGAACAGAGTTCTAACTATTTACTAGTGTTAAACAAGTTTAATTTGAGGTGCATTTTTGTGAAGTTAGAAGTGTTTTACAATGAATAACAAATAAAGAGTTTATTTGCATTCACCCCAGTGTCCCACGTGAGTGCTGGGGCAATGGTGAGTGGTGAATGTGTGGAGGGCAGTGGTGCAGGGTGGGTGTGTGGCAGGGGGTCATGGATGAGGGTACTTGAGGGAGGGTCACTGGGGCTCCTGAGTGAAGGCCTCCCGAAGGCCTCTGTGACAAAGCCCCTTGTCGACCCCTGTGGGTTCCTGCACTTCCTAGCAGTTTCCTAGGCATCTCAGAAACATGGTGGAATGAGGACAATCAGTGGGACACTATCATACCGGGATATAAATTATATCGGAAAGACAGAACAGGTCGTGCGGGTGGCGGAGTGGTACTATATGTGAAGGATAATATAGAATCAAATGAAGCAAAAATCCTAAAGGAATCAAAATGTTCCATAGAATCATTATGGATAACAATTCATTCCTCTAATATGAATATGGCACTAGGAATATATTACCGACCACCTAACCAGGACAGTGATAGTGATGCTGAAATGTTAAGGGAGATTAGAGAGGCTATCAAAATAAAAAACACAGTAATAATAGGAGATTTCAATTATCCCCATATTGATTGGGTGCATGTCACCTCAGGACAGGATTCAGAGATTAAATTTCTTGATGCCTTAAATGACTGCTTCTTGGAGCAGCTAGTACAGGAACCCACAAGGGGAGAGTCAATTCTCGATCTAGTCTTGACTGGAACGCAGGATCTGGTCCAAGAGGTAACTGTTACTGGACCGCTTGGAAATAGTGACCACAATATAATAACTTTTAATATTCCTGTGTTGGGAAGAACACCGCAGCGGTCAAACACTCTAGCATTTAATTTCAAAAAAGGGAATTACACTAAAATGAGGAAGCTAGTTAAACAGAAACTAAAAGGTAGAGTGAGTAAACTAAAATCCCTGGAAGCTGCATGGAAACTGTTTAAAGACACCATACTAGAGGCCCAACTTAAATGTATACCCCAAATAAAAAAACACAGTAAGAGACCTAACAAAGAACCACCATGGCTTAACAGCCATGTTAAAAAGGCAGTGAGAGAGAAAAGGGCAACTTTTAAAAAATGGAAGTCAAATCCTAATGAGGAAAATAGAAAGGAACATAAACACTCCCAAATTAAGTGTCATAATGTAATAAGAAAAGCCAAAACAGATTTTGAGGAACAGCTAGCCAAAAATTCAAAAAACGATAATAAAATGTTTTTTAAATACATTAGAAGCAGGAAGCCCGCTAAAAAAGCAGTGGGGCCCTTGGACGATAAAGATATAAAAGGAGCGATCAAGGAAGACAGTGCCATTGCGCAGCGATTAAATGATTTCTTTGCTTCAGTCTTCACGGCTGAGGATGTTACAGAGGTTCCTAAATCAGAGCCAGCCTTTTTAGGTGACAAATCTGAGGAACTCTCTCAGATTGAAGTGACATTAGAGGAGGTTTTGGAATTAATTGATAAGCTGAATAGTAACAAGTCTCCAGGACCAGATGGTATTCACCCAAGGGTTCTGAAAGAACTCAAATGTGAAATTGCGGAGTTATTAACAGTGGTTTGTAACCTATCCTTTAAATCCACTTTGGTACCAAATGACTGGAAGACGGCCAATATAACGCCAATATTTAAAAAAGGCTCTAGAGGAGACCCTGGCAATTATAGACCGATAAGTTTAACATCAGTACCAGGCAAATTAGTAGAAACACTAGTAAAGAATAAAATTGCAAGGCATGTAGAAGAGCATGAATTGTTGGGCAAAAGTCAGCATGGTTTCTGCAGAGGGAAGTCGTGTCTAACTAATCTATTAGAATTCTTTGAAGGGGTTAATAAACATGCGGACAAGGGGCACCCAGTGGACATAATATACCTAGATTTCCAGAAAGCCTTTGACACGGTCCCACACCAAAGGCTTTTATGTAAATTAGGCGGTCATGGGATAGGAGGAAAGATCCTTTCATGGATCGGGAATTGGTTAAAAGACAGAAAACAAAGGGTGGGAATAAATGGTAAATTTTCACAATGGAGAGGGGTAACTAGTGGTGTTCCCCAGGGGTCAGTCCTGGGACCGATCCTGTTCAACTTGTTCATCAATGATCTAGAAAATGAGGTAAGCAGTGAGGTGGCAAAGTTTGCAGATGACACCAAGTTGTTCAGGACAGTCAAAACCAAAACAGATTGTGAAGAACTACAAAAAGATCTCAGCAAACTGAGTGATTGGGCAGCAAAATGGCAAATGAAATTTAATGTGGGTAAGTGTAAGGTAATGCATGTTGGAAAAAATAACCCAAATTACACATACTACATGATGGGGTCAAATTTAGCTACGACAGATCAGGAAAGGGATCTTGGAGTTATAGTGGATAGTTCTCTGAAGACATCCACGCAGTGTGCAGCGGCAGTTAGTAAAGCAAATAGGATGTTAGGAATTATTAAAAAAGGGATCAATAATAAGACAAAAGATATCATACTTCCCCTATATAAAACTATGGTACGCCCACATCTTGAGTACTGCGTGCAGATGTGGTCTCCTCACCTCAAAAAAGATATATTGGCATTAGAAAAGGTTCAGAAAAGGGCGACTAAGATGATTAGGGGCTTGGAACGGGTCCCATATGGGGAGAGGCTAGAGAGACTGGGACTTTTCAGTTTGGAAAAGAGGCGATTGAGGGGCGATATGATGGAGGTATATAAAATCATGAACGGTGTGGAGAAAGTGAATATAGAAAAATTATTTACCTTTTCCCATAATACAAGAACTAGGGGACACCAAATGAAATTGATGGGTAGTAGGTTCAAAACTAATAAAAGGAAATTTTTTTTCACACAGCGCACAGTCAACCTGTGGAACTCCTTGCCCGAGGAGGCTGTGAAGGCCAGGACTCTATTAGGGTTTAAAAAAGAGCTTGATAAATTTTTGCAGGTTAGGTCCATAAATGGCTATTAGCCAGGGATAAAGTATGGTGCCCTAGCCCTCAGAACAAGGGCAGGAGATAAATCACTTGATCATTGTCTTCTGTTCTCCTTCTCTGGGCACCTGGCATTGGCCACCGTCGGCAGATGGGATGCTGGGCTGGATGGACCTTTGGTCTGACCCAGTATGGCCGTTCTTATGTTCTTACGTTCTTTGGTGTGCCTCAGAGACTCACGGTCGGTACTTTCTCGAGGCAGAAGTCTCCGCTTAGCAAGCCATCCTCATCACAGGCAAATCCCAGTGGGGCGGATAATGCCAAACCCCCTTGCATGCCTGTTCCGGCACTGGCAGTTTTGCCCTCCAGGGGGGAAGGGTGGGGAGGGACAGAGGGTGGACAGTGCCCTGCAGTGAGGGCCTGCAGGACCTCAATGGGAAGGGCTGGGAGGGGTTGTGGGTCCCTGCCAGACAGCTGCAGGGGCTCCATGCAGGTGGGTGCGAGGAGGCCTTCGCTCTGGGCACAGGGTCTGCACTGGTGTGTAGCAAAGCAGCCCTTGCCGTGTGCAGGGTCGAAGTGCTTGGGAGGGGCCCTTTGAAGGAGCAGCTGGCATCGAGCCCTGGAAGGGCTTGCCAGTCACATGACACCCTCCATGATGTTTCCTGGCTTGTTCTTTGGGAAGGGCGCCTGTTGCTGTGCAGATACTCTCTTTTGACAGGATCGTGCAATCTTTCGAAAGAGTGGATCGGAGATGCAATCCGCTTTGGGCATGTATACGTGATCTTACAAAAGCTGATCTTTCGGTATGTACCTTTCGAAATTTAGCCTTTCAAAATTGTGGTGTAGTGTAGACACAGCGGCTACGTCTACACGTGCACACTACATCGAAATAGCTTATTTCGATGTAGCGACATCGAAATAGTCTATTTCGATGAATAACGTCTACACGTCCTCCAGGGCTGGCAACATCGATGTTCAACTTTGACGTTGGGCAGCACCACATCGAAATAGGCGCTGCGAGGGAACGTCTACATGCCAAAGTAGCACACATCGAAATAAGGGTGCCAGGAACAGCTGCAGACAGGGTCACAGGGCAGACTCAACAGCAAGCCACTCCCTTAAAGGGCCCCTCCCAGACACAGCTGCACTAAACAACACAAGATCCACAGAGCCGACAACTGGTTGCAGACCCTGTGCATGCAGCATGGATCCCCAGCTGCCGCAGCAGCAGCCAGAAACCCTGAGCTAAGGGCTGCTGCACACGATGACCATAGAGCCCCGCAGGGGCTGGAGAGAGAGCGTCTCTCAACCCCTCAGCTGATGGCCGCCATGGCGGACCCCGCTATTTCGATGGTGCGGGACGCAGATCGTCTACACGTGCCCTACTTCGACGTTCAACTTCGAAGTAGGGCGCTATTCCCATCCCCTCATGGGGTTAGCGACTTCGACGTCTCGCCACCTAACGTTGATTTCAACTTCGAAATAGCGCCCAACACGTGTAGCCGTGACGGGCGCTATTTCGAAGTTGGCGCCGCTACTTCGAAGTAGCGTGCACATGTAGACACGGCCAGCCTTCCTGGCCCAGGAGTGGAACAGGGGTTCTGGAAGAACTGCGTCTTTTGATTTTGGATCAAAAGAGCACATTTTGTTTGTGGATGCTTAATGCATTCTTTCAAAAAAGGTCTGATTTTCTGAAAGAACTTGCTAATGTAGATGTGGCCATAATGTTCAGAAGGAAATAGTAAAAGAGCACGTTGCTGGTACTAAACAAATAAATATAATATTTTAAAACTCTTTAGAAACAGGAGACTTTTAATTCATTGGCATAACAGACAAGGAAATTCAGATTTGCAGCATGGCACTGGAAGGATGGAAGATAACATACCAGACATTCTGGTTAATTTGGGTGTGTAGCACTAGTAGGTAGAATGCATCAAGCACTCTCATATGTTTATGAACATGTTATTCTCCCACTCTCCAGTAGAATAGTTTGAAGGAGTACACAACCACTAACAGTAAGAAACAAAAGATGCTCTTTTAGTTCTGGTGAGAGAAGCAAATTCTTTAGGTATAGAAATCATTAATTATACTTTCTTACTCTTCATGAGTTCTCTAAGTAACTATGGTATCTCTATTTTTCACAAAGGTTGAGATTTTCAAAGCTGATTAATGGATTTAGCTACACAGGTCTTATTAATTTCTATGGGATTTTTGTGGCCAAATCACATAGCTGACTTTGGAAAATTTCTACCTAGGATCATTACAGAGGCCTGGCGCTGTTCATAGCATCAGGTGTTAGTATCTGGGGACAACAGAAAGGCTGAATACTGAACTGCACAAGACAAGCACAAATCCTACAAGAAAACCCAAGGAGCACAGCTAGAAATGCCTGAAAAGAATATTATTAACTTAAGTTGGTGGGATCTATACAGTTTGAATACTCAATACACTTATTGTCAGTATTCAACTTTGGGTATGTGAACCAAAATGTTATTCTCTAGAAGTGCAATGCCGGCAAACCTGTGGCTTTGTGCAGTGGATGGTAAAAGGTTACACACAGAGAAGGTCCTGTTCAGCTTGAGGAAACCAGCCATATAGTGCTCTTTTTGTTATCAAATTTGGCTTATACAATTGGTCACCACAATTTCTATATAGGATTATCATCCTGAAGGGTCTCAAATTGCTTTGCAAATTTATTGCTGGCACACAAGTTGTATACCACTGAAGCACAACCAATCCTTTGCTGAACTCACTTTAAAAGTTCAAGACTCTTCCTATTAAGAACATATTAGAAAATCTTTTTCTTTGAAATCTGTCTAAAAGACTTCCCCTTCACATCTAGCTAGGGAAACCTCTATTCCTGTTTCTGCGGACCTCCTTGCTCTTTATTACTCCGTATGCCTGGAGCATACCTCATTCTATACTACAACAGACAAGGTGATAGGCCTAAGAACTGATCTAGTGAACTTTTAACAGATAACATTTAGGACTTCAGGTCTCTCCCCACTCCATCATTCTTTCTATGGGAAATCTTATTATCACTCACAGCATGTACTCATAAGTGCTAAACCAAGAGGAAAGTGCAAGTGTTTACTTTAAAAGATGAAAAAAATTAGCACTATAAAAGCAACAAGGTACTGTGTCAAGAAGTTTCTTATAAAAGTAAACTGTTTTAACAAATACTGCCAGTTACTTCTGTTCAAAGACAGTGAGCCAAACTCAGCCCTCACATAGATACTTGCTTCTTATTGAAGTCAAGAGAAATTTCATATGCATATGTAAGGTCAGAAGCTGACCTTTAACAATGGAGGAGAGAGGTCATATGACAGGCTGATTACACAACAGAAGTAATATAAAGCTGCCACAAGAGCACATCTTTGATAACTACACAGTAAATCCTCAAGCTACGCAGGGTTGCAGGTAACTCAAATTCTCGCACAAGTCAAGGGGAGATGGGAACCAGGCTGCAACCTGGTTCTTGGCTCCCTTAGGCTTACAGGAGCTGGAAAACTGACTAGCCCACCAGGGCTTTTGACAAAAAGAAACTGTCGACAAAAAAGCTGTGTAGACACTCTGGGGGCCTTTTGTCAACAGAGCCTATCAAAAGACTGATCTGTTTTTCATGTTGACACGATCTGTTGACAGAAGTTTTGTCAGAACATCTCTTCCAACAGTAACTTCTGTAGACAGATGCTTCTAGTGTAGATGCACCCAGGGCCATAACAAGGGTGAAGCAAGTGAGGAACTAAATTTGAAAAAATGGCTCTTCTCACTATTTTGGTTGCAGACCTCTGCTCTAGTTGGGGTAGGTAATGCCCTTCCTCACTACACCCAACATGAAGAAAACATTCTTATGCTCCTCCCCAGGGTGCCACCGGGAACAGTGCTCAATCCCTTCCTTGCTTGAATCCCTTAAACAAATTATCTGTCCCAGTAACTGACTTATGGCAGGGTCATTCTGATAGTCAGTATGGGTCCAATTCGCTGTCTCCCCTCCCAGATAATGCAATTACTCTGCAACTGTAACTTCTGCCAGCCAGCTCACTTGGTGCTTACTGTGCTTCCTGCCCTACCCATTTCTCCTGGGCAGGCAAGGTGCTCTCCACAATTGCATCTGCCTTGGCATGTTTTGCACCTGCTCCTTAACCTCCAGACAGATTCTATACAGCTGTTGTGTTCAGGTCCTAGGCAGGCGTGAGGTCCTCATAAATATAATAAATAAATGTGTTTTGTTATCATTTATTATCTATCATTTATTATTTATTATTTTCTCCTTTTCTATAACTACTATGTACTTATAAACATGAGGGGCACAATTTTATATTATTGCCTCAGGCGCAAAAATAGCTAGTTACAGCACTGGACGTACCTGTTCTCTGGCAAGGTTCTGGTGGCTTTTGAAAGACAGAAGATGGTGCAAGAGTGTGTAGACAACATGCTACACTTATGCTTCTGTTTCTAATTTGTATGTGTTGTTTCTTTTCTTCTCCTCTGCACCCCCCACACAAAAAAAGAGATTTGCACTCAGCTGTTTTGTTTTTGACTTTTCTTTTTCCAGCTCTCACAAGAGGCTCTTTTCTTATCCCTTGATCTTTTTGTCACTTTCCTTGCAAGCTTCATTTTCAGCCTCTGCCCTTTAGATAATCTTTCTTCTTACCAAAAGCCAGCCTGCAATCTCATCCTGTCTCCATGTGACCTAATGTTCCTAGTTTGTTCCAGTGCTAAAGATGAATGGATTTGTTTTTTGCTTTATGTATGGTTGTAGCACATTTTTAAAAAAATGTCAGTGAGCAAAGGATTCCATTTTCCAGGGTGTCAGTTCAGCATTTACATAAACTTAGCATTCACATAAAAACTGAAAGTTAAACTATAACAGGGCCTTTCCTTTAACAAAACACCCTCCAACTAATAATAAGTTGCAGCAGTGACATACAATAAAATGTCATTTGGTGGCACATATCACAGGCATGCATTTGTGCACATACATATACAGGCATGAAGAGGCTGAGGCCATTCCTGCAAATACAGTGCTCTGGCAGCAGAGCTGCACTGATGCAGCTGCAGAGAATCTAGTGAAGATGCTATATGACAACCTTCCCGGTGAATGACAGCTCTATGAATGGCAGAAATTATGTTGGTGGGGGGAGGCACTCCCGCGTACACAGTGCTGTGCGCACAAGCTCTTATGTCAGTGTAATTTAAGTTGCTCACAGAAATGGTTAATTCACATCCCTGAGCAATGTAAATTATGCCAACATACACTATAGCATAGACTGGTATGAAACTGGCCTCCCTTTTTGCATCTGCAACTATTTGCAGGTAGAGATAAGGCAGTTTAGTTGCCTAATTATCTGAGTGAACCCCTAAATCAGATATGTTTAGTGATCTTGATTTTGTCACCAATTTTCACGCACTAGGTAGCCAATAGGGAATGAAAGAGTGATGTGGGGCTTAGGCTCACAGGCACTGGGGGATAATTCTGTTTGGGATTTATAACCTGTACTCTCTCCTAGAATGATGAGTCTAAGAAATACCATAGAGGCAGCAATTTTAGCCCAATGTTTACAGCACTTGAGATATAGAAGATGGGTTCAGTTCCATCCCTTTGTCTGCAGCGAATGTCTTTGTTGCTGGGATATCCTGGCATAGGTTTTTCAGTTTTTCCTTTTGAAGATATTCCCCTGTGCATAAATAAATATGCCAGCGAGAATATGTGTGACTCTTAGTCCAGTGGTTATCCTACTTGCGTAAGCAGTGGGAGATCATTGTCCAAATCCCTTCATTTCCTCAGGCTGAGGAATGCATTAAATCTGACTTTGCTAGAGCATACCTAGACTGCTGCTGGCGGCAAGTCTCAGCAGCCAGCTGCATGGTACAATGAGGCTGCTGTTCTGACTTTCGCTCTCAAGCCTGGAGTATCAAGTGGGCTTGAGAGACTGAACTCCAGAGCAGAAACAAATGGATTGCTACTTTTAGCATGCTAGCTCCAGCCTCACCAGTGCAAACCTGTCTAATGTGTAGACATATGCTCATATCCTGGGTGAGTGTAGTAACCACTGGGCTAAAGGTTATAAAGGGGCCTCCTCACTGTTCATCTGCCCAAAAGGTAACATAGATGAGGGAAGGTTTAGTATGCAAATATCACTGAGGCTTCGATGGTGGGTGCCCATTCTGTCCGGTGGTCATTGAGGGTGTTTAGACGGAGTTAATACAAATCTGATGTGTGTTAATTAGTGATTGGAGCATTACACTCAATATCTGGTGGGTTTACATTGGACAGAGATTCAGGGAGTCACTGGGGATGCTGTAAGTGCTACCTTTCAGACTACTGACACCCTCTCTCCTCCTGGGTTGCAAGGGGAGCTGATGTTCTGGCGCTGACATCTACTCTCCCAGACTGGCTATGGGAGCTGTACCGATGGAGGAGCTGTTCCAGCCTACTATTAAGTTCCAGGTGATTGTCAATTGTGATAAAAATATTTGGGGACTGTTTTATGCATAAGTAATGGAAATAGTCCTTCAGACAATATGCCATCAGATAAAAATAAATACCCACACAATACGCTTTACTGATGATACACAAGGAGTGAATATGCAGATAATTTTCCACTACTGCTGCTACAGTTCAGTCAGCACAACCCACAATTTCTAGGTACACAAGTACAGTTGGACAAACTACCCTATCCCAGGAGACCATCTTGCTTACAACACTCTTGCAGAGCTCTGAGATGAAGGAGGGCCCCCTCATGTGACCTAGTCACTAGCCTTGGGTGCACCTCACTGGTTTGGAGCCTTTGGGCCAACTTCCATTTTGGTTGCAACTTGACTCTCACACCACTAGGTGCTACCCTTTCTCTATCATAGGTGAATCTGTTTTATGAATAAGACTGAAAAACCAATCTTGATTTCCAGTTTCCTCTGTGCTATCCGAACACAATTTGACTTCTGATTTTTATTAACGATTACTGTTAATGGGGAACTTGATGCAAACATCCTTTCAAGTGCTGAGACAAGGATTAACCTCCACTCCCACTAATCACTATGATTTGACAGCTTTCCTATAATGTAACCAGTAAAATTATTGGAACACAGATTAAAATAGCACAAATTCGTACACAGCCAGTCCTGAGATGAGGCCAACAAGAACAAACAAAAATACTTGCCTATCTTCTTTTAAGTCACTGTTGCTCATTCGGAAATGACAGGTCGCAGCACGACTAAAGAAGTTCAGAGATTTATCTTCATAGAGCCCAGGCTGTCCATGATGCCATGTTTAGCTCTTTTAAATTATCATGCATATTTCCTAACCAGGCATTTTGTTCCAAATGCAGCATTTCAAGTGTTACATCTACTAACACTCTAATTGTGCCTCCTATGTAAAATGAGATGAGTGTAAAATACTCAAATTAAAACAGCGTTGCATTACCATGTGACTGAACATGTATCTGCGACTTCAATGTGATGTATTTGTTATCCATTTGAAAATAGCCTATCTGAAATGGAATCAAATTCCATTTCATGGACATGGATCAAATTGGGGGAGAAGAGAGGAGAAATGATGATACTCCATTCCTACCCATGATTTACCAGCTTTAACTCGTGAAGAGAATGTTAAAATAACTACTGACCCTTTCTTTTCAGGTTATATTAGTAGAAAATAAGTTATGACAATGAAAGCAACCCTACGTGGAAAATACATGGACGCTATAATATTTTGAACAGACACTGCTTTACAATTGTGTTTATAGCAGTAGATATCACAATGTGGGGCACATCTGTAACATAAAATGATAGCTATTTCACTGAGATAAGCTTCAAATACCACTTGTGTCATGGGCCATTTTTTGTGATACAACCTGCATTAGTAGGCTTTCCCTTAGAAAACTCTTTCATTAACTTATATTTATACCACACCCTCTATATGTACTGATTTGTACTACATTTTACTGGATTGTACCTTCTGTACCAGGGACCTGGACAATTTGTTTAGTAGAACTCCCTTAGTGTGTACCATGTACTAAAAACAGTGCTACATAATGACACAGAGAAAGAGTTAAAGGTTGCTCCCCAGCAAATGCTAGGTTTGGAAGCAATGAACATTTAGAAGGGGTAGAATGGGAGGGAGCAAGATAACTGATTAGTTTGTGTGTCTGCTAGAGATAAGCCTAAAAACTAGTTGTGCTCTAGCCCTATTAATCTAATAAAGAGGTTGCAATGTTTTTTGTAACATATTTTAAAGCCCACTAGAACTTGGAGAAAGTCACAGTTTATTGAAAGGTATGTTGATTCAAATATCAAAATTATGCTGATTAAAATATTTGAAAATCTATATATTCTATTGCCAACACTGTTGTAAAAAATAGCTCGTCAGTATTGAGTTTTCATCTTTAGGATGTACAGCTCAATCACAAGGCTCTCAATACACTGCCTACAATGGGAAAGATAAATTTAAAGTATGAATTGGTGGGATCTCCAGAACACCATCTCAAAGCACAAAGGGTGTGGCATAGGAAGATACAGGTTGAATCTCTCTAACCCAGCACACTCTCACCCAGCAATATCCGTAATCCCTCATGATTTTAGTCAGCTGGACAATCATTTATCATGGGAGTGGCCAAGTTTCCTGTGGTCCCATAAAGTTTGTTTACAGCCACCAGACCTGGTTCTCAATGTTCTGTGCTGTTACTACTGCTAAATGTTTTCTAATAGCCCAGTAAACAGAGGAAGTGTTAGTAATGAGCTGGACAATACTGACCTCCTGTGGTCCAGCAAATTCTCTCATCTGCACCAGTCAGGTCTTGAGGGTGCAGGATTAGAAAGGTTTAACCTGTACTAATTTACGAAAAGGAGAGTCAATGTTAAAAGAAAAGGAGAGTCAATTCCCTGAAGTGCTTGCCAGTAAACCATCATCTGTAAATCTAGTGTACATATACTCAGGGTCAAATGGGTCTACAGGTCGAACCTCCCTCACCCGGCGCCCTTGGGATCTGAGCGCTGCTGGACGAGAGAATTTTCTGGACGACAGGAGGTCAATATTTTCTAGCACATTACCAACACTTCCACTACTTACTGGGCTCTTAGAAGACATGAAGGGGTAAATGACAGCTAAATAACATCAGAGAGCACGGAGAGTCAGGACTGGTGACTAGAAACAAACTTTATGAGAGTATGGGAAACTAGGCAACACCCATGACAAGTGGTCATTCAGCTAACTAAAATCATGCCAGATTATGGAGTATGTCAGATGAGAGACATATAGGTTCAACCTATAATACACTTCAAGATAAATCCCTTTCTAATCAGCAAACAGGTAAAATAAGGAATACATTTCATCTTTTTTCTCATAACATCAAAACCATTTTAGTTACATGGGTAGCAGATCAGTTTAAATCAGGACTCTTTCCCTGTTCTTGCCATGGCAGTGCTGGCAGACCAGAAATCAATCGTAATTTCTTCATTTTAAAATAAAACAAGATTAACATTTGCACCATTATCAACAACAATGAGAATCTGCTGGTGGTTTAACAACCTTAAGTCAGTCAAGTTTTTAACCAAATAATAGGTAGTACGAATGCCTTAAAAAGTTTTCTTTGTTCCACTTTTTTGCCTGTCTCAGTTTTCTGTAGACTAGATTTGTTATATTGTTCACTTCAAGTGATGGTTTTGCCAAGCCTATTCTTGATTCCTTTCTTAGTCCAAAATATTTCTCTGATTGTCACTTGAGCATTTTCCTTGCCATCCAGTTTTTGCATTAATCCTTCTTTCTAAAACAGGTTAACTGTTTTTCTTTTCCTTTGTTAAATTTCTCCCTTTTCAGCTAACTTCCCCCTACTCACTCTTTTTTTTTAATCTTCTGTAAAATCTCTTTTTTCTTCATGCCTTCCCCATCAATGAACCTCCAAACCTATGATTGCCCAAAACAAGTTTACATCTCTAGATACCAAGAGAGTGCATTGCCTGCTGCTGCTACAATGCTCCTCAAACCATCACACCTATTCAGTTCTGTGCAGGAAGACAGAATGAGCACTTTTACTTCCCACAGAGAACAGCTGAGAAACTGGAAGCAGTGACTATCTCTGCTATTGCTTTTAAGGCACATGACAACAAACCAACATGTATGACATTCAGTGGAGGTCATTTACAATGAAAAGAAAACATAATGCAAGTTTCAACCAATGTATTTGAAATATACATAGATATCTCTGTAAAAACCTGATCAAATGAATCAACATTCAATGGCAGTTATGACATCACCTGATTATCCTCTATGTGTTTTATTTTATAATTAAAGTACTGGTTTACGCGTCCAATCTCTACAGGATGGAATATATCACACCTACTCAAATCAACAGAGTTCAGCAACCCTTGGCACACGTGCCAAGAATGGCACACAGGCTTACTCTAATTGGCACACAAAACCGGAGCTCAGCACCACCCTCCCTCCCGCATGCAGCAATGGCACAGATATCCTTAAGCACCACTCTGTTCCCACAGGTGCACACTGCAGCGAGCAGAGCCACTGTGGGAAGGCAGGGATGTGAGAGTCCTGCTTGCAAGCTAGCCGGCTGAGGGGTGGGAGCAGGCAGGTTGGGCCGCAGGTTTGGAGCTGCTGAGAGCATGGGGATGGGGATGGGTCCTTCCAGCTTAAGGTGGGGCAGTGCTGCTCCCCCTGCTGCATGTGCCACCCCTCCTCCCATCATCTGCCCTCCTCTGCTCTAAAGAAGAGGACTAATCCCTCTGACCTCCTGCTCCACTATCTGCCCCTACCTCCCCTAGGGACAGGCACTGGGCCTCTCTGTCCCATCCCCCCGCCTCTGCCATCCACCCCTACCTACCCCGGGACAGGGACTGAGCCCCTTTGATCTCCACCTCTGCCATCGGCCTCTACCTCCTCCAGGGACAGGGAATGAGCCCCTCTGTCCCCTTCATGCCTTCCACCTGCCCTCCCACGGGGAGAGGGATTGAGCCCCTCTGCCCCCCCACCCCAAAGTAGCGATTTTTTAGTCCATCTGCCCCCACCTCTATCCATGTCTGGCACAGTGGCCGAGCCCTCTTGCTTTCCATTTCTGCCCTGTCTTGCTACCTCATCTAATCGCTGCCATCATCCTTCATGCAGGTGGTTAATTCCAGAGAGGTGTTTGGAGGTCCTGCTTCCCCAGGGCTGCCCAGCTCCTCCCCCTACAGCGCATCTGCCCCCCCAGCACATGCCAGCTCCACTTCGGCACGCCAGGACTCTCCTTCCTCCCACCAGCCACAGATAAAGGGCAAAGCTCTGCAACTTAACTTATTTATTAGTGGAGCTGTTGTAAGTAGGGCTATTTAAAAAGTACCACCAGCACTCGGACTGCACATAGAGGTCAAAAGGTCAAATTTCAGTACTCCACCTCAGAAAGATCATTGACCTCTGGTTTACCATTTTGATAACCTCTAGCGATTGAATCAAGGACTGACATAATAGCCATGTCTACACGTGCACACTACTTCGAAGCAGCGGCACTAACTTCAAAATAGCACCCGTCACGGCTACACGCGCCGGGCGCTATTTTGAAGTTAACTTCGACGTTAGGCGGCGAGACGTCGAAGTCGCTAACCCCATGAGGGGATAGGAATAGCGCCCTACTTCGACGCTCAACGTCGAAGTAGGGACCGTGTAGTTGTTGCGCGTCCCGCAACTTTGAAATAGCGGGGTCCGCCATGGCGGTCATCAGCTGAGGGGTTGAGAGATGCTCTCTCTCCAGCCCCTGCGGGGCTCTATGGTCACCGTGGGCAGCAGCCCTTAGCCCAGGGCTTCTGGCTGCTGCTGCGGCAGCTGGGGATCCATGCTGCAGGCACAGGGTCTGCAACCAGTTGTCAGCTCTGTGTATTTTGTGTTGTTTAGTGCAACTGTGTCTGGGAGGGGCCCTTTAAGGGAGCAGCTTGCTGTTGAGTCCGCCCTGTGACCCTGTCTGCAGCTGTGCCTGGCACCCTTATTTCGATGTGTGCTACTTTGGCGTGTAGACGTACCCTCGCAGCGCATATTTCGATGTGGTGCCGCGCAACGTCGAAGTTGAACATCGACTTTGCCAGCCCTGGAGGACGTGTAGACGTTATTCATCGAAATAGCCTATTTCGATGTTGCTACATTGAAATAAGCTATTTCAATGTTGGCTTCACGCGTAGACGTAGCCAATGACATACCCCCATTATAGCTACCAGCCAAGGAAAATTCTTCATTCATTGGAGTGTTGGAGCCTTAGAGCAAAAGATTGTAAATTCTTCTCCCTGTATGGCACAACTGGCAATTTTGACACCCGTTCATGTGACATGAATAGTACAGTAACCCCTCAATATGCATGATTTCAATCTGCGCTTAACTTGCGTTAATGCAAGTTAAGCACAAGTTGAAATCCTGGGATGCCCAGGGGCTGGTGGGAGCGCAGCTCCTCCGCTGGCTCTCCGCTCCAGCCCCACGCTCTCCCAGCTGGGAGAAGCTGCACTTGGCTGGCGGGGGGAGAAGGGGGAACAGTAAACTGACCAGCCCCGGTAGGTTTCCCAGCTCCTGCAAGCCCAGGGGAGCTGGGAGCCAGGCTGCTGCCCGGTTCTCAGCTCCCTGCCGCTCTGGGAGCTGTTCAGGAAACTGAACAGTGCTGGTGAGCTGGTAAGTTTCCCAGCTCCCACAAGCCCAGGGGAGCCAGGAACCAGGCTTACCCCCACTTGTGCAAAATTTGAGTTACGCAAGGGTGCGCAGGAGCACAACTCTCACATAACTTGGGGGAGTCTACTGTACTAACTTGAAGCAGTACTGAAATTCAGTACTGGCTTTTTTTGAATGTGTGTTATGACATTAAGGATCAGTGTGACAAAATAGAAAATCTATCAATTTATTTGTTCAACAATATAAACTACTTGTGGACTATAACCTGCTTCAGTGATGATGGCACAACAGTGTTTTCACACAGTTGCCACCATTTTAAGCAACAGACATTTATTATGGGAATGAGAGCAAGTCTTTTAACTCCAGGGAAGTGCATTGGATTAGAAGGAAATACATGAAGATACAGAGAACATGTCCATAAAGAAAATAAATTTTCTTTAAAATGTGAAAAGGTGGGTGAGTGAGGAACATGGTTTCCATCTCAACAGGGTGGACTGGATAGATACAAAGTTAGACAAAACTTTAAAAACACTAGTGCAGCAAGCCTCCCACTTGATATGGGATTCATTTCTTCACCATCATTAACACTTCTCCCTTCATTTTCACAACTCTGCATTTGAAATGTAAATAAATTAAAACAAGGGAAGTGAGACAACACCAATCCTGAGAAAAGGAGAGAAATTTGACCTCAAGGGACATCTTTCACCAGGAGCAGAGGGCATTTGGAAACAGCTTTATTTGCAGTACCAAGCCAAAATCAATTCCTAAAGTTCCTTCCTAAAGGTTGTTTACACTTCCCTATATACTTCCAAAGCCCGTGCAGCCATTCAAGGCTGAGTCCTGCCTGCACTGTGACAGGTAAACCGCCAACTCTCCCGATTAAATTTACAGGAATAAAACCACTGAGCCGAAGTACAAACATTTTCCCACCAGTGACTAGTCTCAGGCCGGCAGAGCCCCGTTTGGAAAAGTCGTTGGGCTTTGCAGAGGATTAGGACGGGGCCAGCGGGGAAGGGAGGGTCCGTCAGCGTAAATCCATCCCCCTTCCTCCCCGTCGGAGGAAGAGTCGCTGCGCTCAGCTCTGCCTCCCAGCCACCCTCCCACGCCTCCTGCGAGGTGCAGCCGCGCTACATAAACACGGCCCCGCCGCGAGCGCCGGGGACTCGCCTCTCCGCCTGACCCAGAGAGGCGAGGCTCGCCCAGCGGCCAGGACCCGGGTCAGAAGCGCGGCGAGGCGGCTCTGGGCGTAAGGAGCAGCCGCAGGGAAGGGGCCAGAAGAGCGACCGGCTGCCCGCACCCGCAGGCAGGGAGGGAGGCGGCCCGGGGCTCGGAGCTGCGGACGCCGAAAGGGGCCGAGAGGCGGCGGCCCTTCTCGCGGGAGGCCAGGCGGCTGCTCCCCGCCACCCGCCGGAGCAAGGGCGGGCGGGCAGGCGGCGGGCTCGCTGCGGGATGGCGCTGGCGGACAGCGCCCGGGGGCTGCCGAACGGGGGCGGCGTGTCCCCGGCGGCCGGGCCGGGCGCGGCGGCGGCGGCGGGCTCGTCCGCCTTCCCGGAGATCGTGGAGCTGAACGTGGGCGGGCAGGTGTATGTGACGCGGCGCGGCACGGTGGTGTCGGTGCGGGACTCGCTGCTCTGGCGCATGTTCTCGCAGCAGCAGCCCGGCGAGCTGCCCCGGGACAGCAAGGGCCGCTTCTTCCTCGACCGCGATGGCTTCCTCTTCCGCTACATCCTGGACTACCTGCGGGACCTGCAACTGGTGCTGCCCGAGCACTTCCCTGAGCGCAGCCGCCTGCAGCGGGAGGCCGAGTACTTCCAGCTGCCCGAGCTGGCGCGCCGCCTGGCGCAAGGCCGGGGGGTGGCCGGCGGGGGGACGCGCCCCGCCGCCCTGCTCCGCGACGGCTCGCTCTGCGCTGACGAGCCCCCGCCCCTGCTCGGCTACCTGGAGGCGGAGCCGCCCGAGGGCGGCGGCGCCGCCTCGGCCCCGTCGCCCACCTCCAGCCGCAGCCCCTCCGGGGGCCCGCTGCTCACCCCGTCGCAGTCGCTGGACGGCGGGGCGGGGCGGCGCTCGGGCTACATCACCATCGGCTACCGCGGCTCCTACACCATCGGGCGGGAGGCGCAGGCCGACGCCAAGTTCCGGCGGGTGGCGCGCATCACCGTGTGCGGCAAGACGGCGCTGGCCAAGGAGGTGTTCGGCGAGACACTGAACGAGAGCCGCGACCCCGACCGGCCCCCCGAGCGCTACACCGCCCGCTACTACCTCAAGTTCAACTTCCTGGAGCAGGCCTTCGACCGCCTCTCCGAGGCCGGCTTCCGCATGGCCGCCTGCTCCTCCACCGGCACCTGCGCCTTCGCCCCCGAGCAGGGCGGCCCCGCCGACGACAAGATCTGGACCAGCTACACCGAGTACGTGTTCTGCAGGGACTGAGCCGCTGGCGCGCAGCGCCCCCTGGCCCGGCGCCCCCTTCCGCCCTGCCCGCTGTGGGCCGCGCCCCAGGAGCCCTTGGGAACTGCTCGTCCTCTCCCCAGCCCCCAGGCCCCGAGGGTGAGAGGCCCAGCCACTCCCTCCTCTGTCCCCACCAACTAGGCACCCTACCCTACTGCCAAGAGGTGTGCCCCTGTGGTGGGGCAGAGACCTCCCCGCCCATCTCCCTGCTTTAACTTCACCTCCTTGTCCCTGCCCAGATTAAAACTGCCTACCAAGGAGCAGTCTGGTGAGGGGAACAGCTGCCCCCGTGCTCTGATTTTCCTTCCTCCAAGAAGAGCATGTGGGTGTGGTCGTGGTGGTGGAGATGACTGACCCACCAGCACCAATTACTTCCCTATCCCTTCCTATTCCACCTCTATCCTTCTCCAAAGTCCTGAACTTTGAAGATCTTGAACTGGATCAAGGGTGTGCAGCTGGTGAAGAAGGCCGATGACAGCTACCAGACCAAGTACTCTGGATTGCCAACCACTTGAATTGTTAAATCTACTTGGAAGAGCAATGTCTATCCTCTCTACTGAGGATATAAAGCACCAATTTTTTGAAAACTTATGCTTGTGAATCATAACTTTCATAGGTGGTGTAATAACCTTAGTGTCGCATAAAGTTGCCATATATAGGAACTACATAAAATCTATTGCACGTTCCTTAAACTCCTTTAAAGTGGATTGGTGTGACATAAGCCAGGCTGATCAGAGAGGTGGTAGAGTGCCTGTTTCTTGTGAGTGTGATTTTTAGATGTTGAAGTGATAACAAGCTTGTAAAAACAAGAGAATCCTGCTTGCGACTTAAGTGTTGTCACTTAATCACTGTAGTTTCAGCAGTGAACTGAAATTCTTCCTCAAAAGGCTTTAACAACAAAATGCTGATTTTCAGTTTTTTGCAGCCATATTATTAGAAAAAAATCACACTGCTAAATAACACTTCCTAGGCATAACAAATACTGTCTCAATAAAAGGTAGAAAACTAAACACAACCACAACAAAAACATGAGCAACAATCGCTTCCTTCAGTGGGCGTTTCCCCTCCTTAAAGTAGTGCTGAAGTTGTTGTATATAATTTAACAAGATAAGGACATTTCTCTGCCAGAGGAAGTGGCTATAGCTTTCTGTGGAAAAATGACGTACTGTATAAGCACAAGCTTTTGTAATGAATGACGGTTTAAAAGCTCCTTGTAATAAGTGGCTAAGGATCTGAGTAGTAAAGCAGTTTGCACTTCTTAAATTTTAAAACATAAGTTATATATTCAAGCTTCAACAACAAAAAATGACACCTTTTTGCCCACCTTAAACATTCACGGACTTAGTGGTGCATGTGAAGTTACAAAGGTAAAAGTGCAGTTTGATTGTCCTGACTCTTGTATTTAGAAATATTACTAGCACTTACAATCTAACCAAAGAGTTTCACTCTGGGATTTAATTTTTACATCTTATTTCCTTTTTACAAAGTGATAGCTTCAGATAACGTGAAATCTTTTTATTTAAGCAGTGTTCATGCATTTGAGTTTCAGTGCTTTCTTTTCATCACCTAATCTTGAATTAAAAACATGTCTGAAAGTAATACTAAAAATAATTTGCAATCTTAGTTTTTATGAGGTAGAGTTTATCCATGTGATTAAGCTGAAAATATACATGAGCACAAGGTATTGTCCAGTTGTAGATAATTGTAAAATGAAATATTTTAAAAGCAACATAAACTTCAAATTAGATGAGCAATAAAAGATAGTAGAGGGAGGCCAGTGCACCAAAAAACAGAATGAAAGCTAGTTGTCCTATGCCTTATTCTAAGATAATTTCTTTGTGCATATCTTATCTATACCACAAGTGAAAGGTTATTGATCACAGCTACTAAGTATTTACAATGTCATTCTTAAATCAATGACCGTCTTTTTCTAGTTTCTGTTAAGTAATTTTCTCAGAAGTATGTTTTTTAAAACTTTGTATAAAATGGGTTTTCAGTAAGTGTTTAAATTAGCTCCAGCTAGGTGTTTTTTCCCTATGACTTAAGACCATCATAGGAGTTATGAATGGAGGACCATTAAATTGAATTTGTGATTTAGTGTATATACACTATAAACATTTTACACGAATCATTTAGTTTTTTTATTCATTGTAGTGCTACAAAATTTCATAAAGGATATCTAGCCTGAACACTTGCATATTACTCTGTATATAATATGGTAATATTTTCATCCATTTCTTACACCTGTTTCTATGGGGAAAAAACCTAAGTATGAATATCAACATAATTGTAGAACTAATTTTGTCTACACTTATCTGCTTGGATATGAATTATAGTTAAACTTCCTGTTGGCTCTCTAAAATGAGGATACTTGTATTTTGATCAGTAAATGTCTGTTTGCTAGCAGATGACCCAGAAGCTCAAAAGAATGAATGTAATAAAAGCAACACAAGTAGTCATTTTTTTTCTAAGCTTTGTGTTTGTGATATTACAGACTCAGCAGTGACTCGAAGTGAGATATGGAGCCTTTCACTTATAGGTCACTGGTATTAATCTGGACTCAGGTTGGCTGTGACCTAAACTAATTAGTTGTTTGATAGCTGCGATAATTATTCTTAGTGTGTGTAAATTATGAGTTGGTACTTGCAGCCAAATTGCTAATGGGCAGCCTTTCACTGGATAAGTTACTTGAGTCTTGCTGTCTCTCTGAAAGCTTAAGGAGTGAATGAATGTGGTTGCCTTTAGAGCTAGTCGTTCTCCAGATTAATGTGGAGGCATGTTGATGGAGCACTGTATGTATTTCTGAAATTACTGTTGCTCATGCTTTACCTGTTCTGTGAATAAATACAAGTCTGACACTATTAATGAGCACCAACTTTTTTTAAAGGCATTCTCTTATAATTAGAAATAAAGGCACAGATACCATATTTTTATCAGTTAGGTGTGTCATAGGTGGTATCTTTACAACAAATGTTTGATAGGATGTTTATATTTTTGTACATATAGTTAATTAGCCATTTATTCATCCTTTTTTCACGTTGTATAGTGTTGGAAACAGACATCCTCCTAGGAAGATGTTACAGACTAAATTAAATTCTTGTTCTTTTGCTACTAACTTAGTCATGTTATTTATTTATTGCCGTTAGCAGCAATTTGCATGATGTCATTACATTTGCTTTGTTTAATAGCATCAGGTTCACATCTTCAGTAGAGCTTTGTAGCCAGTCTGAAAATTGAAACATGGTTCAAAAGATGATGTGTTGGTTTTCTAATGATGTAGGTGAGGGGTCCGCAACCCCTGGCACAGATGTCAAGAGTAGCATGCGAGCTGATTTTTCTCGATATGTGAGAGGGGAGCTCTGCCCCATCCCTCCTCTCCCATACAGCCAGGAGCTTGCTCAAAGTGGATTAACAAAGGACCAGCTAATGCTACCAACCACCAGTTAAATGGTAAATCTCTGAATTAAGCTGTTGTAAGTAGGACTGTTAGTGACTTTAAAATGTATCACCAGCAGTCGGACCATACGTGGAAGTCAAAAGGTCAAATTTTGGCACTCTTCCTTGGAAAAATTGCTGACCCCTGATTGTAGAAAAAGGTTAACGTCTCACATGTTTTCCTTAAAATATACAAAATACTATTGTGGTGCCAACTTTGGCACCACCCATCAGACTCAAATTATTATTCACTACCTAAATTTGAATAATACAATATGTCTGGCCAGCTGAGATGTTAACCTTAGAAATTCAGGTGATATTAACGTAATAACTAACATAACACTGACCTCTAAAGAGGAAAAGGTAATGAGAACATCTCATGACAAATTTTGTTTAGATTAATTAAAATGCAATAAAAGCTTTGCTGTACCTTTATTAATGCTAATATCTCTATAATTAATATATTAATGTAATGGAAGTGAATTTTGTCCAATTCACTTTTCCCATCACTGTGGAACACTGGAATATTTAATGGATGTTCTTTAAAATCTTCAGTGGGACAGCTAAAGAATTAAACAATATAAAACCCTTGATTTAACAGACCCTGTTAGAACAGACGCTGTCTGCCAGCACTCCACCCTCTCTAAATAAATGCCGGAGACTCACCAGAGCCACCGCTGGGACTGGAGGAGCTGCTGGAGTGGTTGGGGCTTCCAGAGCTGGAGGGGCCACCACAGCAGCTGGGGCCACCAGGGCCAGACGAGCTGAGGGGGGCTGTGGTGGGACACAGGAGCTCTCCCCCCTGCCCAGCCCCGTGGGTGTGGAGCATGTCCATGCCTGGCCACCGCTGCCTGTAATGGAGCTGAGCAGCAGCCATGGTGTTGAAGGCTACTGCCCCCTGGCAGGCTAGGGGCAGCCATGCTCTACCTTTCCCTGGGCAGCTAGGAGCTGGGGGCTGGAGGAGCCACAGTGGTGAGAGCTGCAGGAGGTGGAAGGAGTCAAGCCAGCATTCAGATGCTCTACTTATAATTGGGAAGGGGAGATGGCGGTGTGAGGGGAAGAATGGGGCAGGAGGGGAGAAGGGAAGAGGACGGGCAGAGGACAGGAGTGAGTGATGGGCTGGGAAGGTCAGTGCATCATCATAGAGTATAACCATTCAGATATAACAGACTTTTGGCATTAATGGACAGCCCTTCCCCCCATTAGTCTGTTAAATCAAGGGGTTACTGTACTGTTCTTTGATAAATTACCTGCCCATCATCTAATTCAGCTGCCTCACAAGATTTGAAAGTGTTTCATTTTGACAGGAGTATTAGAAAAAATATTGACTCTAGGCAGTGTGTGGCATTGTTACAATAGAACCTTTTGTTGAAGTGGAACAATGGCTCTCCAGGAATGCTAACTCAGGGGAAAATTCTAGGTAGTGTTCCCAAGCAGCACAGCATGCAGCTCTCAGCTGCAGTAGTGGGTGGACTAAAATGGCTTTAAGTTATTTTACACTTACAGGTGACTGGAGAGGCTCCTGGCTTACAAAGCTTTTGGTAAGTTACAGTAGCCTCCCCACGCTGCTCAGTTTTCTCTGCTGCCCAGCACTACTCTAGGGCCTGCGAGGCAGCCAACTGTATAGCTCTCTGGTACAATGCTTGCACTGGAGGACTCTATCAAATAGAGGCTCTAGGGGCCTTTTATAGCATTCTTAACTTCTTTACAACAGGTGAAAGAGTTGGAATGCATTTGTGCATCTAACTCAGGTCAGTGTAGTACTGCAGACTAGCCTCTAAGCCTGAAGCTATGGTGAACTAGCCACGTTATTCTGAAAATAGGTTTATTGTTCAAGCCAACTAACTGGCCAAATAGCCACATGTGGCTAGTGGCGAGCGTGTTGGACACCACAGCACTAAGCTTTCATTTGTCCCTGTTAACTTTTTTTAAAAAGAGCTTCAGTATGGGCTTCACTTTTCTTGATGTGTATGCTAGTGTTGAACTACTTGTTTTATAGGAGGAATCAGTTACGTTCCCAAATAGTAACATTTTAGTTCTGCAGAATTTAAAGGTTGTATTTATAAATTTGGCCCTAATGGGTTTGTCGTGCTAGATGAATAGAACTTAGCCTAAATTTCTAGCGTTGAGTCACAATTACGGTAATTCAAATGCCAATAACTCTATCCAGTGCTTTTTTTTCTAAAAAAACAGGCGCTGGTATGCCCCCTGCCAGCCCCATGCTGCTACCAGGCCAGCAGGGTCTCTAGCATTGTGCTGCCAGTGGGCTGGCAAGGCCGCCAGCTCCCAGCCCTACTTTTCTGAGCAGCGGGAACTCCAGCTTGGGCCCCATGCTGCTGTCGGGCCAGCCTGGGGTTCTGGCTCCTGGCCCTGCAGTAGGGGTTCTGGCTTCTGGCCCCAGAGCTGGGAGTCAGCTGGGGTATGGATCCCCGCCAGCAGACACAGCAGTGTCATACAGCTGAGTTAATCAAATATAATAAAACTCACCAGATTATCTTTTTTGCCCACATAAAGCAGAAACTAGAGAGGTTTAGGCACATAGCTGCCACTTAAGATGCCCAAGTCCAAAAGGAAGACTCTCAAGGCCTGCTCAGCAGCCATCTGGCTGAATAGGATTCTAAATTTGTGTTTGTGGGTATGCGTTCCACCACCCAAATCTTAGTGCCTGCTGCTTAGTTCATGCCCCAATTGCCCTTTCAGGGGCAGAATGTAGACCACATCTAGCTATTTAAAATTTCCTTCTGACTAGCTTAGGCAGCTCCCCACTTAGTTTGATGGTGTAACTGTTGGTGCTGCTCAGCAATGGAGCTCACATCCTTAAGTTGGAGGCAAGCACTTTTGGTGCTTCAGCAGCTAGGCTTTGTAGGCACTGGCCTTGTGGGTCTCCAAACCAACGACTAAGGGAAATATTATTTTGCTAAGCCTGGACGGAAAAGGAAAGGCTGAAAACACAACAGATAAAGAGACAAACAGCTATAGTTCAAACAGAAAAACCGTGGTTCCTGTATTGTCTATTACCACAGTGAACCTGACAGTGATCTGCAAGCCTAGTTCTTGCTGTGTCCTTACCAGTGCATGTGCATTCAAGCAGATAACAGCTGATTAGTTTCCAAGCCATGCTTAGATAGTGTCTCTCATTGGGTCCCCTTTGCATTAGCTTCCTTCTCAGCCACTGCTACTTCCCCATATGTAACACACTGCCCTACGCCCCATGTGCAATATCTGAACCTCACAGCCCTCTGTATGCAGCTCTGCCTGTGGTTCCAGGCACAATCTTATCTGCCTCCAGCTTTTTTGCAGCTCTTGGCTAGCCTCATGGTGTCTGCATCCAAAGAGAGCCAGCCCCCTTCCTTGTTTAGGGTCTTTCATCGCCAGAGGAAGGGGGTATGCAGTGGGAAGGGAACAGATGGGATTTGTAGTCCTTTGGTTAGAAGCTCCATTGGTGGGTTCTGTGAATACTATTTTAAGGTGCCTAATTTTTCCCATGTGTTGACTCTGTTGCTAACTCTCATGATTTTGTCCTGTGATAATTATCATTTTCTTCAAAGACCCAGCTCCTGGAGTCAAGTGAATATGCAATGATTCCTGCTTCATTCTTAAAGAAAAACTATGTTTTTAATCCTCAGGGCTGTGGCAAAAGCTTCAAAATATGAACCCATTGCACTCTGAAGGCTCAAGAAGATGAAGACAAATAAAAGCATGAAATTACATAACCTCATGGATTTCCAGCCAAGTTCACACTGGGTCACCTCGTATCTAGTTTGTCACCAGGACACATGGTTGAAAAGAGACCCTGGGGATTCTGGTCAGAATTGCCATGCCGGTCATTAAAAGTCCAGTCAGCAGTGCTTTGGATCCAAGCCAGGCTAGTCCCTACCCTTCCTACACCCCAGAAGCAGCCAGCATTCTGGCTTCTAGGGGTTGAGGGGAGGGCAAGGGGCTGCACGCACTGCTTGTGCACCGAGCGCTGGCTCTACGCTGCCATGGACTAGGAACTGGCCAGAGGAAGGTGGGCTGTGATGTCTGCAGGTGACAGCAGTTCATGGAGCCTCTTCCACGCCCCCGCCAGGTGCCAGACCTGCTGGCTCTTTCTGGTCTACAGGGTGGAGCTAGGACAGTCCAGAGTCTGCCTTAGCTTCACTGAGACACTGGCCAGGAGCCACACAAGGCGATCCCATGCCTCAGCCCTGAGCATCAACTCCCTGTCCCCTCAAACCTGGAACCATTCCTGAACCCCAGAGCCCTCACCTCCTCCTGGACCCCAATTTCATGTCTCAATCCACAATCCCTTCCCATGCTGCAAGCCCTGCAGAAACAGTGCGCCCAGGAACAGACATGGACTAGCAGCAGCTGGAAATCCTGCTGGCTGCTGCCAGCGGAGTGGGCGCCCTGCTGGCTGCAGCACCGGTGGCTGTCCAGCAGCTCCTGGCAGGGCCCTCCCTCCCAAGGGGCAGAAGGGGATGCCCTAGACCATGGGGTCCTCTGCTCCCCCCATGTGCTCTGACAGCTCTGGAGCCACCCCACCAGCCGTGAGTGGTAGGAGCAACTGGTCAGGGGGGAGTGGGACAACGGATGTGGTGACAGACCTTCCTGGAGCTCTGCCAGTGGCTGTCCCCAGCCCTGAGCCACCAGGACACCTGGATGCGGTGGCCCTACCCGTGGAGAAGAGGATCGTGATAGCTGTCTGGAAGCTGGCCACTCCAGACAGCTACTGCTCCATGGGACACAAATTCAGCGTGGGCAAGGCCATGGATGGGGCCATCATGATGGAGGTAAGGAGGCCTGGGCACACGCCCGCTGGGGGATGGGTGGCCCAGGGTGGGGCCAGGGAGGGCCTGGGGTGAGGTGAGGTGGGGTCAGGCAGGGCCCAGGGTAGGGCCAGGAGAAGGTCCCCAAAAGCTGTCCCCCAGGCTGCCTGGTGCCAGGTGGCCTCCCGGTCCTCGAGCCAGAACCGGCGCTTGGCTAGCTCCACTTGGCACCAGATGGAGGTGGTGAGGTGGGGGTCCTCCATTGTCTGCCTCTGGCTCCACCGTGACCGGGCTTGTCCTGGCACTGGGGGTGGCTCTGGCTGGTCATGTCCCTCGCTTCTGGGGGGCTGTCCGGGACCACTGACAGGGCGAGGGTCTCCCAGCCCTCGGACAGCGCATGTGCAGACACGGGGGGGAAGAGAGGAGCAGACTATGAGTACCAATCCCTGCCCTGTGGCCCATGCCCCTGTGGGCACCTGGTCCCTGTCCCCTGTCACCTGTCTGTGGGTGCAGTGGTTCTGTGGACAGCCCCTTTGTGTGGTCCATCCCCCGCTCCTGGGAGCAGGGCGCAGCACTGTTCATGGGAACAGGTGCTGATAGGCACTGGTGGGTGTGCCCGCTATCCCAGGGCCATGGTCGGCTAGGCCCTGGGGGCCCAGGGTCTGCTGGGGGTGTGAAGGGCCCCCAGTCGTGTCTGGTGCCCCCACCCCACGATCCAGGGTGTGTGCTCTGTTGCGTATGTACCTGAGGGCTCACTGCTGAGGTCAGGCAATGGCCATCTGGCCAATGCTCAGCTGGAGGTCCAGGAGGGGAGGTCAATCACCATCTCCCCCTCCTTGCTGGACCAGTCCCCAGCTGAGGCTGGCTCCGTCTCCAGCCCAGGTGGAGCGGGGCTGGCTGATGGTCCCAGCTCCAGCTCTTCACCTGGCTGGGGCTCCTTGGCTGCGGTGTCCAGGATGGCCAGCAGAGAGGATGTGTCCTGGGGTCTCAGGATGCCCCTAAGCTCCCTGTAGTAGGGGCAGGTGGCATCAATGGCCTCCGACTGTCTGGCTGAGTCCCGAGCCCAGGCGTAACCCTGCCGCAACTCCTTCACCTGACTCCTGACCTGTTTTGGAGTGCGGGCAGGGTGACCCTGGGTACTCAGGCCCTTGGTCAGAAGGGTGAAGGCAGCCACATTCCACCACTTGCTCCCTATCATCTGGAGCACCTCCTCCTCCTGCCAGAGCCCCAGCAGGTCCTGGAGCTCGGCCTTGCTCCAGGAGGGGTGCGCTTCTTCCCCACCCAGCTGGACCCTTGGGAGCCCTGCCTGCACTTTGGGGGGGGAGGGGCCGTGGGGCTCCTGACCTGCCTGAGCGCTGGCCATCACAAGCAGGGGGCTGCTTGGGGTCACACTGAGGCAGGCAGGGGCAGCATGTGTAGCAGCTGCTGCCTGCACACTCTCAGCTTCCTGCCATGGGATTTCATAGTCCATGCAGCTTTAAGAGCCTCTGTGTGCATGGACCATAGAGCCCCACAGAGGCTGGGCAGCGCGTCTCCTCCTGACAGCTGATTGCCACCATGGCGGACCCCACTCTTTTGAAAGAGTGGGATGTGGAGCGTCTACACACGTCCTTTTTTGAAGTAAGAAGTTGAAGAAGTGGCCTCCTCCTGTTTTCTGTTTGGAAGAGCAGTTTTGATTCCTGCAGCACCTAATGTCAACTTCATCTTCAAAAGAGTGTGTGGCGTATGTAGGTGCTCCATGTGCTACTTTGACACAGGGCCTGCTCTTTTAAAAGGCCAGGCTAGTATAGAGGTGGCTACTATGATTGAAGTGGCTGAAGTTTAAGCCAGAGCAGACAGAAGTAATATTTTAGCATAGGGTTCCTTTCTTTTCTTAAACCCTTGAACTCTGGGTGGAGCATAGATCATCTACAAGTCTCCTCCACTTCACTCTGTCTAGACATAACATGTATAGCTGACCCCAGGAGTACCCCAGTTGTTGTCCTTCAGTCTCAGTAGATTTTCCTCTTTTGCATTTAGATTAGGGTACCGGTTCTCAAAGGGTGGACCAGGCAGAGAGGTAGGGGGAAGAAAGGAAGAGAAGAAAGAGTTACCTGCCACTAGTAGGGCCATTGATCCTTTTTTTCCCTCCTTCCTTTCCCTGCAGCCTCACACCCCACTCTACAAAACCCTGGATTCTATCTGTCTTCTCCAGTCGTCTGAGGATGTGGGTCTTCCCCACGAAATGTCATGACCTAATAAATTTGTAAGTCTCTAAGGTGCTACAGGATTGTTTGTTATTTGTGATTACCTGAGATCAACATGCTCCCCCTTTCCATGTGGCAACAGTAATGATGAATAGAGGCACTTTAATTATAGCCCTGTGCTTTAAAAGGCTGTGGGCAGGAGGTGGTGTATGTTTGTTTGTTTGTTTGTTTTTCATTAGGGATCGTAATTCTGGAAATGTTCTGTTCCCACTTTTCATCGAAACCCCTTTTGTTACAGTTTAAGTGAACTGTACCTGTAGTGCTCATGAACTCTGGGTGCACCCCTTCTTGGTCTCAAGCAGTAACCTTTCTATTTAAAAAATTATAGATTCTAATGCCAGCTCTAGTACACTCCTCTGCATAACACCAGTCACAGAACTTGCGTGAGATAATTTTCTTTCTGGACTAGAGAAGATCTTACAGAAAACAATATACAGGCTTGAGTTAAAAATTGCCAGTGAATGAGATATCTACTTCAAACCTTGGTATGTTACGCCAGGCATTTAAAACCCTTATTTTAAAAATTGCACATTATTTCTCTCCTGAATTTGACTTCAGCTTTCAGTGTTGCAATCTTGTCATACGTTCATGTGCTACACTGAAGAGCCCATTCCCAATTTTTGCTTCCCATACAGGCATTTATAGCCTGTGATCAAGAAGTCTCTTAAGCTTTGTGTGTGTGTGTATTAAGCTAAATAGATAGATTACAGGAATCCAATTTCTAAGCCACATTTTCCAATCCTGTAATCATTCTTATGGCTCTCTTCTGAGCCCTCTTCAATTTATCAACATCTGTCCAGTATTGCTAATATCAAAACTGGACACAGTGTTCCAGTGGTTGCTACACCATTGCCAAATATAGAGGTAAAATAACCACTCTACTCCTAATCTAGATTCTCCTCTTTATACATCCCAGATTCTCATTATCCCATTTGGCCACAATGTCAAATTGGGAGCACATGAGCAACTGATTATCCAGCTTGATCATCCAAGTCTTTTTTCTTTTTTTTTTTTCTCTTTTTAAGAGACCTTATTTCCCAGAATAGAGACCCCTAGGCTACGTCTACACTACAGCAATCTATCAACAGAAGTTACCGTCGGACGATATCATCCGACAAAATGTCTGTCAACAGATTGTGACCACACATGAAAGTGGATCTCTCTGTTGATCTGCTCTGTCGACAGAGAGTTGCCAGACTGCCTGGCTGCTCTCTCAACAGAATGGCCAACTGGAAGCACAGCAGACAGGGCTGCCTGGAGTCCCGGTAGCCCTGTCTGGTGACAGAGGGCCCGCTGGAGCATCCACGCTGTCTTTCTGTCAACAGATTCTGTCGAGAAAGGTATTTTGCCTCCTCAGGGGAATGGTAGAACACTGCTGACAGGAGTGCCGCATTCTGTCAATTTACTGTTGATAGAGTGCATTTGTAATGGGGACACTTTGCGAGTTTTGGCAACAAAACTCTCTAGGGTGAATGTAGGCCTATTGTTTAGAAAGATCTATGCCCTTTGATCCTGGATGCATAAATGTACATTTAGCTATTTTAGACCACATTACTTTATTGCTCCTAGTTCACTATGTAATCCAGATCACTTTTTCTCATTGACTTGCATTCTTTATTAGTTACTCATCCCCTAAACTTTTACTGATGTTTTCATGGTTTCTTCCAGGCCATTGATTAACATGTTAAACAGCATATAGCCAAGAACTGTTCTCTTCAGTAGCTTGCTAGAAACATACCTACATGATGATAATTCCCTGTTGCATTTTGAGGCCTACCACTTAGCCAGTTTTTAGCAATTAGTATGTGCTATGTGAATTCTGTATTATTCTAGTTTTGATAACACACAACATTTTGATTAAGAAGTCGGATTCTTTATGGGGGTTTATTATATCAACACTATTATCTGTGTCAACCAAAATTATAATCTTAAAAAGATAAAGTTAGTTAGACAATACCTAATTACTATAAACCCCTCTCTTCGTACAGAGTAAGATGATCCTCCTGCTCTCGGACTGGATGCTGACATAACATAACAGCGCCTTTGACTTACTTTCACACTCTGCAACTCTGCCTCCTGTGGGAGAATGACAGTAGTAAAATGACAAGTTTACAGCTGGAAGCGTAGTACTCAATATTGTAAAAACTTTATTTTTCCAATTTGGACAAGACAGGAGGAAATACACATCATGGCCTGGATCCAGAAAGAAGATGTAGCATCTGCATTACTTGACAGTAGTAATCACTAACCAAAAGCCCCCATTCACTGAATTTGGGCAGGCACGATTTTTTCAAACTTCTCCTGTCCGTATTAGCCTGTCACTCAGTTGCGATTAACTGATTCCCCCCATCGCTCCCTCACAAAAAAAAGTGTAATGTGTCCCTTATCTAGCCCACTCCCACTTATATAGGGGGCTTGTCTACACTATTCCCCTCCTTCAAAGGGGGCATTTAAACAAGCCTGAGCAGTGAATAGCAATGAGGTGCAGCACCTCATTAGCTTAATTCTCGCTGTGCAAACTTTGAAATTGCAAACTTCAAAGTGGTGGCAAGCCATACAGCTGCGGGCACTTTGAAGTACCTGTGCAACTTTGAAGTGCCCTTACTCTCAACACATTTTGGGAGTAAGGGCACTTTGCAGTTGTGCAGGTACTTCAAAGTGTCCATGGCTACACTGCTTGCTGCCACTTCAAAGTATGCAATTTCAAAGTTTGTGCGGCGACAATTATGCTAATGAGGAGCTGCATATGCAGCACAGCACCTCATTGCTATTCACCGCTTGGGCTCATTTAAATGCCCCCTTCAAAGGAGGGGGCTAGTGCAGACAAACCCCTAGTGTTTTAAAATGCAGGAAGCGGGATGTGAACTCTATTCCTGGCTGTAACATGGATTGATGACATGATGTGCTTTTAAAAACAAAGACATGGTGTGCTTTTAAAATGCTCATTTTAGAGTAACTCTTCATCTTTTGTTTTGCATTTTATTGGCCTTTTGTGTTCCTTTTCAGTCATTCTTATCCCCCCTCATCAGCATTTTTAACCCTTTCCAAATCTCTTTCATAACAGCTGGTGAATGTTTTGTATTAAGTCCCCCATTATTTCTATCAGATATGACATTATCCTTAATGCTTTCCTAAGTACGCATTCCCTGTTCACCCCTCAGTGCATTCTTGCTGTATTGTACATTGTGATGCTGATAGACCAGGTGCAAGACCATAAGTCTCATGAACACTAACAAATGCATGGCTCAAAACCAGTCAATCTTGCTTGGCAGTATACTTAAAATCTTTATTAGTGTTATAAGCATATGATTAGTTTGTAGGCTGCTGAATGCATTAATAAATTTATAGTTTCCATATCCCATTCTATAAGGAAATACCCAAGTATTTGTTCTATAACTGTAAATTTTTTGTTCTTATCTCAGCAAACAGGAAAATATCTTCTCCCAATGCAACTACTCGATTCCTACGGAAGGTGTTATCTTAAGCCCATCAAGAAAGACTATTGAATCCAAAAGGGCTCTTGTGGACCAAAGACTTTGTCCATTGCTTCATTACCTAGCTACAAAGAGGTTATATACAGAACTTTTTATCCCATTAGCTTGCACTGCAGGAAGGGGGAGGTGGAGGTGAGGGTTAAGGGTCATCCCTGATCAGGAGAAACTGGAGCCCTTTTGATCTGCTGGGACTCTAAGAAGCAAAGATCTCTAAATGTATGCAAGACATCCCAAAGCTGCTTGGCCTGTGTTAGCCCCAAAGCACATAAAAGCTTGCATATGGTAGTTGCTTCTATTACCCTTTGAATTTAAGATTGCATTTTGTTTAACTGCTTTAACGTTGCTAATAATTCTGTCATGTCCTTTTCCCAATTAATTAAGCTTTAGTTAGCACTTGTCTACACTGATGGTTCTCAGTGAAGGTTATGTGTACCCCTTAAACGGGGTACATCAACTCATCTAGATCAGTGTTCCTCAATCTGGCGGTCATGGGGTGGGACTGGCAGGTTTGCAAGTGCAGTGGCAATTAGGGACTGATAAGCAAGGCGACTGCCTGGTGCCCCAAGCCACTGAGGACCCTACACATCTAAGTTATGTGTTTCGATATGTATTTTCTATGGCTATTTCATTTGCTATAATGGAGCAATTTTACAAGGAAAACATTTCCTCAAAATACTTCCTTTGTCTTGTTATAGATTCCCTTTATTAGTTTTTGTAACAACACTGAATAATGTGGATGTATTTGGAATAAGTCCAGCTCTGCCAAAAAATAAATAGTTTTGAATAATCCACATGCATGAGGATAATAATCACATTAGCCTATGTCCTGGTAGACAGAACTTCTTTTGCAGAAGCGGGATAATTAAGTCAATGGGAGAGCTCTCTCCTGTAGACTTAGAGGGTCTTCACCTGCATTGGTCAACTGTGTCACTGATGTGCTTCTAGTATAGGCCATGTCTACACTGATAAGTAAATTCAAATTAAGATACAAAACTCCAGCTAAATTGATTGTGGAGCAGGAATCCCCAAACCTTGATTCAAACTTTGGCACAGTCCCCAGAGTGGCAGATCATGGGAAAAAGTGCTCCCATCAACTTCCCATACTCCCCATGACTGCGAGGAGTACCGTGGTAAATGGGGATGCCCCAACATTTGATTTAGTGCATGCCTACTAGACATGCTAAACCAAACCCTGGAAGACTGACCTCTGGAGTGTTGATCTCCATGTAAATATAGACATGCCCACAGACTAGTTCTCAGTTTGTTATAGAATTGACTACAGGCCTTGTCTTTAAGGTGAAACCTAGGTTGCAAGTTGTCCTGAGGTAAGTAACTGGTCCGTTGGGATGAGGAAGAGCCTGCATATTTTGTACTGTAATCTTTATTGTAAAGTGACCCTTTGTCATAAATTTAAGCTCACCTGGGTGCCAAGATTGGAATGCCCAAGGCTCCTGCCTATAACTGCATGTTAAGGCTGAACAGCGCCTGAGTAGTTTGCACTTGTTTCCTAGCTGGTGAAACCTCTCCACAGAACTCACAACAAGTTTGGGGGTTTGTGCCCTACTTGTTAGAGCAGTGTGACATTAATAGACCCTGCAATCAAACATCTAGCCCTCTCTAAATACGTCAAATCTAGCACGTTAACAAGACCTTACAAATAAATAGTAGTGCAAATATAGAACAGACGACGTTCCATACGCTATCAGAGGACAGGCCTGTCTAAATCAGTATCTGCTCTCCAACTGTGCCCAGTATTAACTATTTTTAAGGACACTTCAGAAAAGCCCACAAATGTTTTTTATAATGTAATCCACTTCTGGACACCTTCAATTATCATCAGCCCCTCCCACCCAATAATACGTATCATTACATAATTTACTTAGCATCCTTAGACAAACCTTTTGGTAACACTACCTCTATTTCCCCATTTTTCTGAATAAGAATGAACTCGCTTGTCCAATATGTGACGTTGCCATCTGGAGAGAACATATTGCATTACTGCATTTACAACAATATTTATTTTATATGTCTATTTCATTTGCTGTACTGGAACACTTTTGAAGGAAAATGCTTCCTCGAAACCTTACTTTGCCTCAGTACAGAGTCTCCTTTTCAGTTTTTGTAACAATGCTGACTAATGTAGTTATATTTGGAACGAGTTTTCCATAAAGGGTCAGCATTGCCAGAAATAAATATCTTTGGGTACAGCCACATTTTCAAAAACTTGGTTTTTTAAGGCTTGGCTCTGTGCTAAACCTCAAATGAACAACTTACTTTGGGAAGAAAGCACACTTAACTTAAATCTTATCTCTGAGATTTTACATCCGTCCTCTGTATTTTTCTCAGTGATCATTGTCACCCAAATAAGAGATGACACCAATCAACTCTCTAAGATGTTTGGGTTGAAATCCTTCCCTTTTGAAATAAGTGGTAAAACTCTCAGTGACTTCAAGGGGGCCAGAATTTGACTCTTGATTTATCAGTATGTCTAAGGCTATTTTGCCATATCTGAACAACTGTTTGTGTGTTTTCCTCTTTAAAAATCTGGCTCTTGGATCAGGTTTAGTTGGCCACCGTTTTGCCCGCCTCATGCATCGGCTGATGGTGTCCAACACAATCAGGTGGTCCAAAGACATTTACACAGAGCATGTCATGGGCCACCACCAG
This sequence comes from Carettochelys insculpta, assembly GCF_033958435.1. Classification (NCBI taxonomy): domain Eukaryota; kingdom Metazoa; phylum Chordata; order Testudines; family Carettochelyidae; genus Carettochelys; species Carettochelys insculpta. Next base: position 88,222,524 of record NC_134137.1, on the reverse strand, counting down.
TACTGGGAGAAGTAAGCAACCTGCTTCCCTGATGATGCATGCTACAGCTTGCCTACCTTCCATGAACATGGACCGCAACCTTTGACTAGAGAGGACTGAGTGGTCTGCCACCAAAGAAAGGCACACCAGGGACCCTAACCATTTACACCCTATAGACTATGTCTCCCCACAGGTGCTGGACCATGAGGAACTCTGGACAATGACTAAGACTTCGATGAGGGACATGGTCAGGGATAGCTCCTTGACAAACTACTGACTTTGCCCTGAATAATTTTTGCCTGGTCATCCACTCAGCAGAGGACACATCTTTCTTTCTCTCCCCCTCTACTCTGCTTCCTACCGCAGGTGCCAGAGCAGAAGACCAGTGAGACAGTGACCTACTGCAACCTGACTGAAGACAGAGACCAACACTGAGGCACATGTTCAGGGATCACCTCTGGTGTCCTCCCTGTCAAACTCTGCTTTACTAAAGCTTCACTTGTACTGTCACCAAGGACGGTCATAGCTGAGGTCTTAACGACTTTCCCCCAGAGGCCTCGCTTCCCTCCTAGGTAACAGAGACCATCACCAGGACAGAGACCGACTGCGACCATGACAAAGACAGATGACCAGTAAGGGAGAAAGATGACCAACGAGGGACAAATTTGGGGATCGCTCCCAATGCTTTCCCTGAAGGACAATTGGGCTCTGTTTTATTAAATTTTTACTTGGATTCCCACCAAGGAGAGACAAGGCCAGCGCTTCAACTACTTTCCCTCTGAGGTGACAGAGGAGACCATCACTAGGACTTCAAGGGACTACAGCTGGACAGAAGGATGTGAGACTACCAACAAGCTACACGACTGAGGACAACAAGAGACAGTATCAGGAACTGATTAGAACCTGACCGAGGGATGAGAGGGACATGACTGGAAATGATGAAGGACCATGTCAGGGGAAGCACTGACTTCCATACCTGATGGACTGAGTTAAACTGGACTGAGCTAATTTTTTTTTTAAATTTTAGGTCTTACCCCCAGTAGGGACAAATTCTTCCATTACTGTATTTACTTGTGGTGATAAACTAAGACTCTGCTATCCGTTATGGAGGTTTGGCCAGGGGTTACTTATTGATGTAAGTGTAAGTCACAAAACATATATATCAGGGGCAAGGTGGGCTATGGAGTGTACTCATTAACCATGTTAAGTGCTTGTTTCTGCTATAACCCACCATTGTGCTGTGGATGACTTACATGTGCTTTCTTTCTTATCCTATACAGTTTGGCTTTGTTTGGTTGTAAACATTTGCTCAATTTATCAGTTTAGTATTTAGTAAAATAATGTGGTTTTGTAACTAACTGCATACCGAGCCAACTAAAACCTGTGCACCCTAGTAGCTTTGTTGGACCAAACAAATTCTAATATACATGTGAAGCCTAGTCACTGAACTGCAAAGGTGGAAATTATTCTCTCCCCTTGTATTTCTTCTAATTTTATTTCTATGGGGTTCTGCAAGTTGTAAGGTTAGAGGATAAGCCTTTAGAAATGGTTCTTTCAACCATGTGCAGCTTTGCCATTACTGCCCTTATTGACTACATGTCTGTTAAATTTACATTTTAGCTTTTAATTTCCCTTTTGGAATTGCAGTGTTCCAATGTGTGATCTTATTCAGACAATTTCCTCCAGTCAGAGGTAAGAGACATGGTGAGAAATTACCTTTGTAATGATGTACCATGACCTGCAGGTGTTCTAGCACTGGTCTTTCTTCCTAACAACATTTTGTCAAAGCTACATCAATTTATCTTATTAATCAACATTTGCTTGCATGTTTCTGGAGTCTTCATATCTATTTTTAGCCTCATTTTCGTATCACTTTTATTTAACCCAGCATGGGGGATTTGAGTTCTGTTATTACATTGTACTTAGTTCTATTAAATAATATACACAAGTCTCCTTGTAAAAAAGTCAATGTCTTCTAAGATGAGATCCTCAAAATTCAGAACCAGTGAGGGGACTCACGATTGCAGGCATTTTGAATTTCCTTTTCTGGCTGTGCAACAGGCCCTGGCAGTCTGTCTCCATTTCCCACAGGTTATAGATTTTGTGTTCTGCAGCTTGTTGAAAGAATTGTGCTCTGACAACTGCAATGTCTGTATGCAACAGAAACAGGGATCCATCTAGTTTACTGATGATATCTCGGTTGTGGTGAGCCATGCGGACTTATGTTCTCCCCACTTCTTTTTTTTTTTCATGTGGTACGCTGCTGGGGACATCTTTGTATATTGTCCAGTAAGGCGGAGATCTTCAAAGCTGCCATGATGACTTGGACATGCACTTTAGACTATGTCTACATTATGAAATAAAGTTGAATTTAATAAAGTTGACTTTTTAATCCTAGATTTTATACAGTCAAATTTGACTTTCCACAAATGTTCAGAAAGTCAACTTAGCTTGTCTCCATGGCCTTACATACATTTGCCTGTGTGAGCAACGTATAGTGGGTACCAATAAAGAAATAAAATAATTGATTTTTTAAAGTTAGAAAAGGAGGGGGGAAGAGCTCAGTGGTTTGAGCTTTGACCTGCCAAGCCTAGGGCTGTGAGCTCAATCCCTGAGGGGGTCAGTTAGGGATCTGGGGCAAATAGATTAAAAACAATCCATCAGGGATGGTGGTAGCTACTGCTGTGAAGGCAGGGGAGTGAACTCAATGACCTCTGAAGGTCCCTTTCAGTTCTACGAGAGAGGTACAGCACCTGCCACCTTGCTGTATACTAGGTTTTTGTGCTAGTGGCTTGCAGAAAAAAAATGCACTGCAAGTGCTTGTGGGTGTCTGATGTAATCATCCCAGAGTGCAAAGCACCCACCCCCTCCATCACTGAAAAACAAAGAGCCAGCCCAAGTTATTTCACACCATTTTCTGAGCTGTCTTCCCAAAACTTGCCCCAGCTCATGCTGCTGCATTGCACTAGCATGGATCCTCAACAGCTTATAGCCATTGCAGTGTGTTACGGACACTTCCTGGAGTGTCATGGAGTATTTATTTCCACAAAGTCAGTAGGAAGATGAGTAGGATGATCAGGAAGAGGATGATTCGGATGATGAAATTGAAGAACTGGAGACCAGGAATGCAGCACTGTTGTCTGCCCTGGATGCACTGTTTACAATGTAGTGTCATTTCTGGGGATGTGAAACCAGCATACACCAGTGGGACCACATCGTTCTGGAGGTCTGGAATGATGAGCAGTGGCCATAGAATTTCCACATGTGCAAGGCCACTTTCATGGAACATTATGATTTGCTGTTTTCCACCCTGAAGTGTAGCGGTACCAGAATGAGTCCTTCTTTGACAGTTCACAAGTGAGTGGCAATTGCTTTGTGGATGTTTGCAATGCCCAACAGCTACCAGTCAGTGAGGACTCAATTTGGGGTGGGCAGAGAGACAGCAGGGGCCACAGGGATGGAGGTATCCAATGCTATCTGTCACTACCTGATGCAGAAGACTGTAGCTCTGGGAAATGTCCAGCACATAGTGGACAGCTTTGCTGCCCTAGGGTTTCCTAATTGTTGTGGGGTGATAGATAAAATGCACATCCCCATCAGGGCCCCAGACCACCTGGCCTCAGAATACACAAACCGCAAGGGGGCACTTCTCCAAAGTATTGCAGGCATTGGTGGATCACAAAGGTGATCTCACCAAAATCAGTGTGGGTTGGTTGGGAAAGGTGCATAACATGGGCATCTTTAGAAATTCAGGTCTGTACAGAAAGGTCCTGGATAGGATGTTCAGATCAGAAATGGCTGGTGATGTGGAGATGCCCACAGTGATACTGGGTGACCTTGCTTACTCTCTGCTCCCTAGGTTCATAAAGCCATACACAGGCAGCCTGGACCACAGCCAGGAGTGCTTCAGTTACAGACTGAGCAAATGAAGGATGGCAGTGGAATGTGACTTTGGCCATTTTAAAGCCAGATTCAGGTGCCTTTTGACCTGTTTGGATGTTTCCCAAACGAGTGTTCCCACTGTGTTTGCAGCGTGCCGTTATTCTTCATAATATATGCAAATCAAAGGGGGGATAACTTCATACCAGCCTGGGTTTTAGAGGCAAATACCATGAGCAGGGCTTATACACAGCTGGACTCAGGGGCATTCACCAATGCACATGGAGAAGCAATGGGAATCAGGGAGGTTTTAAAAAAATAGCTGTATGAATGAGCAGACAGACACATGATTCTCATGCATTTAACTGTTGTGATCCCACCAACATCCCCCACAATGATGTGTGCTTGACCTCTGTGAAAGTACCTCCAAGTGCACCCCACCCATGTGAACCAATAAACAATGTGGTTTTCACAAAAATATTATTTTTATTTGAGGGGTGGGGGCTCAGATTAAGGGGTAGGAAAAAGAAGGCAATCCTGGCATCACTTGTGGTGGAATGTCAGCCTTTTGTGGAGAGATCCTGGGTGTGGAGTGACAGACTCTCCTTACTCCTCCATCCTGGGATCGGGGACCCGGGGTTGTGTGTGAGCTATATCATAGGGAGGCTGGGCAACAGGGTGTGGAGTCCACATAATGAGTCCTGCAGTGGTAGTTCCTCTGTAGCTCCAGTATGGAATGCAGGATCTTAGTTTGCTCCCTGACAGCCCTTCAGGAACTCTGCCTTGTCGTCTTTCCTGTACTCAAACTTGCTTTGGTGACACTGCAGGATACTCTGTCACCACCGAAGCTATTACTTATCCAGAACATGTCATTGGAGACTTGGTAAGATCTTGGTGGCTTACGAATACCGGGGAGTGGGGAGTTGAAACAAAGCCCTGTAAACGTACAATTAAAGCAGGGAAATCCTGCATTGGACTTGCCAGTGTCTGGAAGCAGGGTCTGCACAGACTGGCAACTGTGTGGAAGTGGGGCAGGGTTGATCACATTGACTGCATGGTGGACTGGGGTAGGGGGTCATCCCTATAAACTGTAAAGCATGGAAAAAATGGTTCTCGGTGGCTCCTCATCAATCCCACACAGGGAAAAAGCCAGCAGCCTGGTGGGAGGGAAGAAGGCCGGGAGAACCTGCTAGCCATGCAGAGGCCAGAGATAGAGAATCTGCCAGCCTGGTGGTTCAGCAGGGCTGTCCTGAGAAATTTAAACGGCCAGGGAGCAGTGCAAAAAACTCTCATCAAAATTCTCATGCTTCTTCTAGGTTGCCAAAGGAGACATCAGGTTCCTAATTAAAACAGAGTGAAAAAGAAAATATGCTCATACTCTGGGAGCACAGGGCTGGAAAATTTGCCAGATTGCTGTGTGGCGCCATGATACCAGATTACTTAATCTTTGCCTGGAATGGCGAGGCATGCTATCTTGGAGGCCATAATAAGTCAGGCCTCCCCAGAAACCTTGTGCAAAAAATAAAAGAGTACCTGGCTGAGATCTTTATGGAGAGCTACAGAAAGGATAAGTGCTCCATCCCCAGAAATATTAACAAGCTGTTCTAAGGAGCATAGATACACTGCACCTAACCCACAAACCTCTAGTAGCAGTTTTAAAAATGTGCTCCACAGAAGTAAACCTTTACCTAAACCGAACTGCAATCTGCTTGTGGCATTCAAAAAAAAATGCTCACCAGAAGAGCCCTCTGCACCCTTGCTGGACCCTGGAGCTTCAGGTGTCAATGAGGAGGGGACTGGCTCAAGGTCGAGGTTGACAAAGAGCTCTGAGCTGGCAGGATCAGCTTCATCAGGCACCTGCTGATGACTTTCAGCATTCTCCTTTTCATCAGCTTCTGCTTCCTGCTCCCCACTCTCAGCTCCCACCAGAGTCCTGAGTACAGTCTCCTGAAGGGTTCCAGTTAAGATTGGGAACCATGGTTGATCCCTCCCAAGAATGGCGTTCAGCTGCTCATATTACCCACACATCTTGGGAGATGACCCAGATCGCCCATTGGCTTCTTGGGCTTTATGATAGTTCTGCTGGAGCTCTTTTACTTTTACTCAGCATTGCTGAGAGTCCTGGGAATAACCTATTGCAATCATCCCGTGCAAAATCTTTTCCTAAACGTCCGCATTTCACTTGCTGACTTGCAGTTTGCTCAGCACTGATTCCTCTCCCTAGACAGAAATGAGATTCAGGATCTCTTTATGGCCTCATGCTGGAGCTCTCTTGCGACCCTGAGAACTCAGATCAGAAGAACCCTGAGTACTCATGATGGCAAGATGGCTGTATGCAATGTCGAGATCCCACGTGATGGACGGCTTCTGAGGTGTGCTCCATGCTGGTTAGAAAGAAAATTAATTCAAAATCCTGTTACCTAATTCAAACTCCTAGGCTTCCTGGTACCTACTTCCTAGCATCTAGAGAGCAGCACAGGTGAAAGAGGCCAGAATGGACACCTGTGGGGCATTGTGGGATATACGTGTGACACCTCTGGAGGCCAATAAAATCGATTTAAAGAAATGCTGTTTCCACATTAGCATTAATCCAACCATTTAAATTCAAACTTGGTGTTATGCTGCATAGGATGGTCAATGCAAGGATGGTGACCCTAGCATTCCTTAAAATTGACCTAGTCGTATTCATAATGAAGACAGTAACATTGTAAAATTGATCTAAGTGCCTCAAAAACAACTTTATGCTGTAGTATAGACACAGCCTAAATGGGAATTTGGCATCCAGAGCAAATCCTTAGTTGACTTCAAAATCTTTGTCTAAACTCCTTGTCTGTTAAGTGTCAGTGATAAATAGTATCTCGTATTTTAAATAATTTCCCTACACTTTATGCATGTTGTCTGATGCAATAGCTGAGTATTTAAACAAGTGTTCAGGTTTGGAGTTCTGCCAATTCTTTTTTGAAATTCAAATTAAATGCTTATGGTGGGTGGTAAAACTTTTTAGGTACACATTATATGAAGCTTAAAAATTCTATTTGTTGTTTCACAGTCAGCATTATGTAGAAAAGATGTTCACATTTATGGCAGTTACTAATATTAGAAGCATCATTACAGCAACAGAGGGAAAGGATGGCATGGCAGGTATGGTGCTAGCGTGGGACTCTGGACACAAGGATTTAACACATGTTCTGTCACCAACTTTCTATATAACCTTGGACAAATGTCTCCGTGTCTCTCTGTGTCTTGGTTTCTCGGCTCTAAAACAAAAATAATATACTCCCCTACTTTACTGAAGCCCTTTGAAGACAAATACACTAAAGACTGTGATAATACTCAACTACTGTGATGAAGGATGCCATGAAGTACCACAGCTAGAAGCTATAAAGCATAGGGTCTCTACTTAGTCAATGTTGGTCAGATGGGCCATTTCTACACAGGCCACTTTCTCTGAAAGTGGCATGGTAATATACGGCCCAAAATATGCTAATGAGGCACGGATGCAAATTCCCCACGCCTCATTAGCATACGGACACGTGATTTGGATTCCAGAAGACCGATCTTCCGGACTCCAAAACGCTGTTTAGAAGTGCGGCCCCCGGGAGTCTTCCGGAAGGAAGTCCTTCTTCCAGACACCCATTCTTCCCAAAAATTTTTGGGAAGAAGGGGCTTCCGGAAGAAGGACTTCCTTCTGGAAGCTCCCCCGGGGCTGTGTTTCTACACAGCATTTTGGAGTCCAGAAGAACGGTCTTCCGGACTCCATATCACGTGACCATATGCTAATGAGGTGTGGGGAATTTGCATCCGTGCCTCATTAGCATATTTCATGTCATGTATTACCATGCCACTTTCGGATAAAGTGGCCTGTGTAGAAACGGCCATACACTCCAGAAGGATGAGGGAAAGTGTTACGCTTGGATGCTTCCCAAGAACACCCTGCCAAGAGTTAGAGAAGTTTAAATGAATTTGGCCTGGAATTACTTTCATAAAGCACTTTGAGATCTACAGAGTTATAGAAGAGCTAGGAAATATTATTATCTCATCACTAACACAGCCCTCTACTAGTTTATGGACAACAAAAAGGCTATGTCTCTATGGCCAAGTTATGTTGAAATAACAGTAATTGTTTTGAAATAATTTGGTGGAATCTAAATGACACACACACTTTTTCAAAATAAATTTGAAAAAATTTTAAATAGGTGTCTGATTTTGCTACTGGTATACCTCATTTCCTGAGGAATAATGCCTATTTTGAAATAGGCCATAATGGACTCCAATGACACAATTTCAAAATAGCACTATGGACCTAGAAATGTTATTTCACAATAGCTGGGTGCTATTTTACAGTGCATTTTGTGTGTGGCTGTGTTATTTCAAAATAAAATACTCTGAAATAGCCATTTCTTATTTTGAAATAGGGCTGGCATGTAGACGTAGCCTCTATACCAAGTAGTAGTTTGAGATGTATTAGAAATAAATGCTTGACTTGACCTATGAAATATGGGCTACTTCTACACTAGCCCCAGAACTTTGAAAGGGGCATGATAATGAACCTAATCAAAAGATGCTAATGAGGTGCTGCCATGAATATACAGTGTCTTATTAGCATACTGGTGGCCGTGGCACTTTCAAAGGGCCACTTTTGATTATGCGAGGCTCATCTACACGGAGTCCTTTTCGAGAGGACCCTGCACACTTTGAAATCCCCTTATTCCTATAACCAAGTAGGAATAAGAGGATTTCGAAGTGTGTGGGGTCCTTTCGAAAAGGCCCCCATATGGATGAGCTGCTCGTGATCGAAAGTGGCACTTTCAAAATGCTGTGGCTGCCATCATGCTAATGAGATGCTGCATATTCATAGAAGTGCCTCATTAGCATCTTTTGATTAGGTTCACTATCATGACCCTTTCAAAGTTCTGGGGCTAATGTAGACACAGCCATGGTGAGAGTTCTGCTTTTCCATTGAACAAATCTGTTGAAAATCTGTCTGTAGGAACTATCTCTGTGTAAATGCAAATGCAATGGGATAAGCTATTATTCCTCTGTCTGCTGTTCCCTCATGTTTTCTCATAGAAATAACTCTCTACTTATTGCCCGACCTCAACAACTGGAAATGCTTAGCGCCAACAACTGGAAATGCTGTTACGTTACAATAGCAGACAGGTACCTTTAAGAAATTGGTGCACAGATTTTTTTTAAAAGGTAGGGTTTTGTGGCTGTACAAAAAAGGCAATACTGCTCTGCTGGCATTATCCACCTTCTTAACAACCTACTCAAAAATGTCAAGTAAAATATTTGACAAGTTACTCCTCTTTCTCATCCACAAGTGTATTGGATTATTATTTTTTTTCTAATCTGTATGCTGTTCTGTTTTGCTCCTCCACACAGTTCTTCTTCTTGGTGTCTTGCACATTACACGGTGCAGATATCAAGATGGTCAGGCTGTGACTTTTGTCAGTCTTGTTTCACATTTTTTTAAATTGAAATGCAATATCATCCCACGCCTAATCTTTTAAAAAGAAATTAACTGCCAGAAATGCTTGCGTGTTTTATGTATATGAACCTTCTAGCTTTTAAATGGCTAAAACCATTTAACTGAAGCAATCAGTTTTGTATCTAATGGAATGGAGCTGAAATGATTGGTTTTGAGACCCATGACCCATAAAAGGGTCTGTCCCACGAAAGCTCACCTAATAAACCATTTTGCTAGTCTTTAAAGTGCTACTTGACTGCTTTTTGTTTTGATAGTGTATAGACTAGCACGGCTTCCTCTTTGTTACTCTCTAAAGGAGTGCTGCATTCTTTCAATTTAATTTAGAAAAAACGCTTTTTGTGTGTAGATGCTGTGTGAGATCTTTCGAAAGAGCCCTTTCTTTTGCAAATATTTTTGAAAGAAATTCCCAGTGTAGACATGGCCTGAGTGTTGGGATATTTTGGTGTAAACACATCTCGTCCCTTCACGTTGGAGCTGTCACACTCTAGACAAAGGAGTGCTTGCAGCGGGCAGGCAAGGTCAAATGTGTCTCATGATGGAGCCTATAACCATTGAACTACAGAGTTGGGCTCTCACTCACTCCTTCACCCATCCCCAAATGATCATTTTGCTGTGGATATATAATTATACACAGTGGTCTAGAGAGGAGTGGGGAACTGAACCTCGATCTCCCACATCCCCAGTGAGCATGTTAACACCTTGACTAAAAGGTAAATGTCAATGCCCCTCAGGTTGTTTTCTATGCAGTGAGGCACCTACCTAACTCATTCTCTCAAAAAAGTGGCTTAGGGGCCTAACAAGGATGATATAGATAGTGCTTGGTTCTGCCATTAGGGCAGGGAATGGGATTTGATTACCTCTTGAGGTCCCTTCCAGTTCTCATATTCTATGAGTCTAAGTTGTCTGACTCCAGTCAGGGGGCTCCTATTTACGGATCACTAAGGAGAGATAGCCATATCACTGCAGTCCAGACTTGTACACTGATCTCTATTAGAGAAGTTGACTGTCAGTCTGACAGCTGCACAGCTGGGGGAAGACAGGGAGAAACATCCAGGAAACTGACCAGCCCTAGTGGGCTGGTCAGTATCCCAGTTTCACAAGTGGAGAGGAGCTGGGAACCAAGCAGCAGCCTGATTCCTGGCTGCCCTGCACTGGTGGAACGTGAAAATTCGAGTTATGCGGGGGCTGCAAGAACACATCCCCCATGTAACTCAAGGGTTTATTGTCGATAACAGCCACTACCTCTCTCCTCTGAACTCCATGCCTGCCTGCTTCCAGCAAGCTTCCTGCACGTAAAGGAGAAATCTGCCTGCTCTTAAAGAGGAAAGTGGGGTGCTGTGAGGGACCCACTCTGGAGCTGTCTGCAACTCCCATTGCAGTGCTACCCCCTTACCCTTGTGCCATGAGGCTTCTCTTTGGAGGGTTTTTCAGAGCTTTGAGGATGGGAGATGGCAGCTGTAGCTTCCTCCTTCCCAGGCCTATGCTCCAGCCCAGGGCCATCCTACAACCCAGCACAGAGCCAGGAAGAAAAGTTCAGGGAGTCAGAGCTGGGGTTTGTGTACAGAGCGCAAGCAAAGCCATCCCCTGCAGGGAGGATCCCACTCAGCACTGCCTGTGTCAGCTGGCAGGGTCCTCTGCACTCCTACCCAGCATGAGAACTGAACTCTCTATTATCTAGAGTATTTGATTACCTGGCAACCTCCCAGTCCCATGGTTGCTGGATATCAAAAGAGTTTATTGTATGTTGTCCCTCTTGTTGGTGCTCCTCCCTTTTCATGTTCTGGGATTTCAGGCATTTCCCACCTTCCAGACACAAGCAAATCCTGGCTGCGGTTTGTTAGGATAAGAGGAAGTTGCATGCTAAATTTCATGGTCATAGCTCTTACAGTTGGTGAACAAAGGTAGCACCAATAGAGAGATCGACAGATGAACTCTAAAATATATAGTCGATAGACATGATAAAGTAGTACTGCATGATAGCAGTGTTTACTTTTCCTTCAAATGATAGGCTCACCAGTGACTTAAGTCTTGACTTTGCAAAGATTTATGTACATGAAGAGCTTTGAGCAGCTGGTGAATTTCAGTGGGACTACTATGGTATATAAGCCTTTGCAGGATTGAGCCTTTAGATCACTGAGGGCAACCTAGGCTAGTGAGTGGGCCTTATGAGGGGCCCTCCTTCATCTCAGTGGGCCACAAGACTGTCATAATCAAGACAGTCCCTTGGGCAGGGTAGTTTTGGTAACTGCACTTGCATACCTTGAATTTGCAGGGTGTGCTGAATGAACTGTAACTGCACATTTATTTAAGGCAGAAGGAGCACACGGCTCTCATAATCAGCACACACCTCGCCTCCCATGCCCTTGCTTTATGTGCATCTCACTTTAGTAATACTGGTAGGAAAAAAACCTATGTAGACAGGAGCTAGTGGCAACCCTGCATGTGGGCAACAGTAAACAAAATGTCTCGCAGATCACACGTAAAACATCAATGTGCTGCATGATGTCCTTGGGCTGCAGGTGGACGATCGCTGCTTTAGATTGGTGGTGAGCAACTGACAGATGTAATCTAACAAAAACAATAGCCCATATCATAATGTCTGTGACACTTTTAAATACGAAAATATGGAAAATATTGGATTACTCAAAGGCTATTCCTATGTCTGTAGTTAAAATTTCAAGATGGCTTTCTGAAGCCAGCAATATTTGTCTTATAGCTAAAATAATGAACATAATTTTCTTTCCAATGTTATACTGAAGTTGTTTATGGACACTGTCTAACCAAGAAGAATTGATAGTATTTTCTTGTCAAACTGGATTTCCATATTATACTAAACAGGTGGCCTTGGAAATCAGCTTTTGCTAGTTAAGAAAATAGACTAAGCATAGATCATTTTAATAAATGCATATAAACTACTTTGCAAGAAACAAAGCACTGTTTTTTAAAATATATGTTCTTTATCCTTAAGTGAACTATCCTTACAAAAATATAAACAGATGCAAGTAAAAAATGGCAAGTATTCAACATCTATTTACATTTCAACTAATCTCAATTTAATACAAGCCATGGAAACAGATAATAGATTCCTGCATGTGGCTGGCATCAAGTCATACAGAGTTAGCACCACTTATGGTGATGAAGAAACCTAAATTTAACAATATAGATATCTGCCCACCTCCTAAAGTTACTTCTGAGAATCAGTTATCATAACTCTGTTTTATTTCTTTCAAAAATGTATGCACGTACAAAGCTGCGATGAAATCAAATTCAAATGAATTTACATACCATAGCTAAGACTGGAAACGTGAATCACAGACATTTTAATTCTACTAATTACAATATAGTGTTTTTTAATCCTTTCATATAATTAATTGTGTCATCTCTCTGGGACAAAGAGAATATTCACTTCCTGGTGGTAGTTAAACCAAAAACAGATGAGTAACATAGAATAAAAATATTAAGATTTAAAACTATCAATCAACAAATTTTATTCAAGTAAGCTTCATTGATATGGGTTTTCCTATTCCTTTTATGGTCCAGATGTGTGACTTTTCTAAGGCTCAATTTGCCATTAAGTTTTCATAGATAAATTTCTTATTCAAATGAATGAAATCACCTTTTCTCTAAAACAAATCATAAGAGATCTCAGATCTGGTCTGAATACTTCATGACTTTACTGACTGTTTTTGAATAAAATTTATTATATTTGATCAATTTCTGACAAAAGCGGATATAATTATGGAAATGGTAAAATGCATATATTCATCTAAAGATAGACATAGCTGTGAGTAGATATATTTTTACAATACGAGATACTAATTCAGGATCACTTAAACACATACTTAAATTCATTTCTGTTTTGAAAGGTACTTAACTGCACTTACTCAGATTTAAGCAAAAGTCTAAAAGTTACTTGAAATCAATGGAAATTAAGACCTGATTACGTATTCCAAACTGAGACAGTTTCCTGAATTGAGACCTGAATGCCATATTGGACTAACACATCTTCCTTGAATTGCAAACCTCTGAAAGTCTTCAAGAACACAAGAATGAACAACAAAAAAGTGCTAAGCTGCAAGGTTCAGTCTGGACTGCCCTCAGATTCAAGTGTGTTTTCAGTCTGGGGTCTTGGTTCTGGCCCATCAGTGGACAACAGGAAGCCATTGAAAGGAGGAAAAAGTGATATGAACCAAAGGAAGTTATTAGAGTCAATATTGTGAATTGTACCAGATCTGAAGTAAGTATTTAACACTACTAGTACAACTAGGCCCGCTAACCGTGGTGAGGAAGGAGGGGAAGAGGGCAGTTGCCCAAGGGACCAGTGATTTTAAGAGATCTGGGGGCTGTCAGCTGCTGTTGCTGCTACTGCTGCAGTGGCAATGGCCGGAGCCCCAGGATGAATTGCCACCGGAGCACCGGAACACCTCATGGGACTTTGAGGCCTGGGGGGAGAGGCCCAGTGCTGCAGTCTGGGTGGCACTGAGGGCTGGCTGCCCTCAGCTCTGCCTCTTCTGCTTGAGGGCCTGGGACCCATCGTGGCTGTCAGCCCAGCTGAGTACAATGGTGATTGTGTGTGCCTGCTGTGGTCCTTCACTCTTGAGTGAAGAGTGAGCCCACTCTGCTTGATGATGGCAGGCAACAACAGTTGGGCGGAGGCTGCTCCAGTCAGGACAGAGCAACAAGCCATCTGTGGTCTGTAGCCTCCTGGCTGGGACAAACAATAGTATAACAGTCTATAAGCTCTGGCCACAGTGAATAGCCCACAGCCATCTGCCTGGGGCAGACAAGGTTTTAACAGTCTATGAGAAGGCTTTCTGGCTTCAGGTGAGCGAGCAGCCAGACCCCAAGTGTGTCTGTGGGGAGTTGGTTGTAGGGGTAGGAGGACCTGGGCCCACCCTACTCCAACTAGTCCCAGCCCAGAGCCCTAACAGTGGCTGGTGATTCCACCACTGAGCCAGAGAGGAAACCATTGGAGCATGCTGCCTTGCTTCTTGGCACCACAGCTGGATCAATTCCTGTTTCCCCTGGGCTAATTCCAAACCCACACCGGTGGCATTGCTTTGATGATATTGGGGGCTCAGTTTGGCTGTTTCATAGTTGGCCAGCATGTTATTTGGTGCCTTCCCAGGGTCTTCAGACTCCCCTGTCAACAGGGTGCTACTCTACTGGGGACTAATTCCAGGATCCTGTAGAGGGATCAGCTCTCTGGAAGAGAAGACTTGTCCCTCTCTTGGTCCAGCACTCACTGAGTTCCAGTACTCTCCTATAATACTTCCTGTGGTATCTGGATACTTCTAGTGAAGGGTGGGAGGAGGCAAGTCTGGGAATGGAGTGGTCTCCCACTATGTAGTCCAGAGGGAGGCCACTCCCTCTCACTACAGTCCCACATTACTGAAAATCTGTGGACTAACACAACGCAGTTTTAAATAGACTTCCTAGGAATGAGTTTAATTATGATGCTATTTTGTGAAGGAGTAGTGGATGCAACACTGCTACATAAGGGCTAGACTGAAAATTCATCCTTCATTTTGCCATAGAATTTGAATCCCAGTACTTTTTTGATGATGCTCTGCTACGTACATATGCACATTTTTAGAATAACAATTTAGTGCTAAAAGTTTGAGGGCCCAAGCCAGCCCTTCCTAAAGTCAGTGGAAAGACTCCCACTGATTGCAGTGGAAATTGGGTCGGACCCTTAGTTATCTTTCAATTCAATTTTGAGATACTACAGCAAAATGTGATGGAGGACTACTGTGGGGCAGCCAGTGGTAGTAGCTGCATTGTTTGGGTAGTAATCTTCCAGAGTTTATATGTTTTTGAAGTTCAAATGAAAACCAATCCACAGTGCTGGTCTGGAAATCCTAAGAGTGGGAACTATTGTACTGGTGCCCAAAGTTTAATTAAGGTGGGGAAAAGACCATGTTTGTTGCTACTAAGCTTAGGTCAACAGCAGGTCCTACTGTTAGCGAATGGCTTGGAAATCGCTAGTTTCTTCTATACATGTAGAAAGTGACAATATATGAATAATTAGCTCATACTGTAAAGCTGCATATACTTTTTTCCCTCATTATTTTCCTTATCTACTCCAAACAGTCCAGTGGTTGTCTATGCTAGTTTAATACTTTGCAATATAAATACTTGGCAAATTAAGGCATTTTACACACAGCAAAGCAGCCTTGATGTTTGCATTTCTTATGGCTCTGTCAAAATTATAACTGAAGCCCTAAAAGCTTTTATTTCTTATTCTAATGCAAGACAAGCCAAATAAAGAATTTTCCTATTTCCTATACATAAAATTGGAAAGTAGCTATTCAAACTCTCTGTCTATAGTTGAAAGGAAATCGGCTATCAGAGACAATGTCTTGCTTCAGACCTTTTTTTTTCTTGTTTGTTGCAGCTGTCTTTTCCCCAGCCTGAAAAAGTATACTTCTCTAGATATCTTTGGTGTTCCATATGGTGTATTGGGTTTGGTTAGCAACTGAAAGGGAATTGTTCTCTCCCACAAGTCCATTACTAATTCAAAATTCTTTGTTCCATATGTCTATTAAGGATTTAAATGTTACTAAAACCCATTTTATCTTAATTTCCTTAGGCTGCCAAAAACTTTCTGATAACCTGGATGTCTTCATAAGACAGTTTAATATCAAGTCAGATCAACAAGAATGAATATCATAGAGCTGATTTGCTTTGACTACATTCTTTTCAGATTGCTATGTATTTTAAGATGGATAAACCGTGCAGATTTCTATGTCTAATTTAAGTGACATTCAAAAGTGGTTTTAATATTGAAATGATTTTCATTCATTCCAGGCAAGATCCACAGATGGTTTTAGGACCCAAATGGCCACTTTAGGTAGCATTGTCCAAAATGTAGATCCTTAAAACCTCTGCTCAGTGGCTGTAGGTGTCTAGAACCCTTAGGTGCCTAAATTTCTCCCGTTATGAGTTATTGTGAGTGGGGGATTTCGAAGTCTCCAGCTGAAGTGCATACAGCTTGTATGACACCAGAATAGGGACTTGAACTTGGCTATTCTGAACTCAGATGAGTGCTCTATTCACTAAGTAAATTTTGTAAGGGAGGCAGCGGTAGTACTACTATTAACTCTTCTTTTTCCATTGTTGCAGGAATTCCAAGAGAGGATTCCTGGCTGCAAATCCCTGGCAGATATAGGCACTCTTCTCTTACTCACAGTTGGGTATCTTTATCCCTCTGAAGGGGTGGGGCTTTTACATCCACCCCCACCATTTCCTATTGCCTAACATAAGCAGCAGCACCACAAGTCGATCTTCCGGTAAGTGCAGATGTACCCTAGGGCTGCCTCTCCACGTGCCGCTTCTTCTGGAATCAGCATGCTAATGAGCTAACTGGAAGATGCTAATGAAGCATGGATGCAAATTTTCCACATCTCATCAGTATATCTGCAAGTGGTTCAGCATCCACAAGAGCTTCTTCCGGACTCTGAACCACTTGCCGATATGCTAATGAGGCATTGAAAATTTGCATCTGCGCCTCATTAGCATCTTCCGGCTAGCTCATTAGTGTGCTGCTTCAAGAAGAAGTGGCATCTGGAGACGCAGTTTAAGATTTGGCAAGGGAGGAAAAGGCCGAAGTAAAAGTCATGGGGATAGGAAGAATCACAGAGCACAGCATGAGGTGACGGCATTCTTGGCCAAACATTTTTACGTCCCCAAGAAATGTATTTTGATTTTATTTCAGTAACTGAAGCAGTTCACTTTGTTTCTGCGCTCATCCTCCCTCCCCTTTTACAAAGTTGTGTCATTACAGCCAGAACATAGCCCTTGATAAGGAACTTCTAAATTAGAGGTAACTTTTAGGGCAGTCAGGTTGTTTTACCTTCTGAAATTCACAACTACAACAATGGGGCATGAGTGCTTCTTGACTGAAATACTGAATGTGAGGAGACAAGTAAGGATAATAGTGTGATAGAAAGGGCTATCAGTAAAAGGAGATTGTCTGTTTTTTTCTCACGTGATAATGCAAGTAACTATAAAACATGACAGAAGGAAATAAACATAGTAGATCCTAAACTGAAGGTTAAAAATCTCACCTATTTGCTCAAGGCTGATCCTAGAGGTTATGAAGTCCTAGGAAAAAGGACATTTCTAGAAACTATCGATCACTCAAACAGTTACCGAACAGTATTCTCACAAACCAGAAATTAGTCCTGTATAGGCTTAGTAACTGCCTGAACTAAGTCTGAATGTATTACTTAAAATACAAATTAGGATGGGTACTTCTATAATTGTACATAATTTTTAAAAATTGATTGGAAATAATTAGCCTCAAGATAATCTATTTCATAGACTTATCTTTTAGCAACATTTATGCAAATTCATATGAGCTCTTCCGAAGTTGTAATGGGTGCACAGCATGTGTATAACCTATAGTGGAACTTGGCTTTGCAGTCATTGAGTAAATGTATTGCCTCAGGACCTCAGGAATTGTGAAACTTTGCTTTGGAACATTTCTAAAAAATTATGATCACACTTTGAAAATTGTCTTCCCTTGATATTTTAAAACTAAGTCTTTCCCTTTGTGCAGCAGGATAATGCCAAACCATAAAGTGATTGTTGGCTCACACATTTCACTTTGAAATCAGACAACCACAGGTGGTTAGATGTCCAAGTCCAGGACCTGCTGATTTCCAACTCACCAAGATAATGTCCAAATATGAAATGTCCAAAATAATGTTAACAGTATGACACTCTAGACATACTGTTTTCTTTCTGTGTGCTGAGAAACAGTGATTCATGGATTCAGCTGAAATTATATTTACTAGTAAATATTAAATTGCATTTGTATAAAATAAACGCTGCTGTTTCACTATGGCTATCAGAGGAAAGCTGGAACTGAAGTTGATTCCACGGATTTCATCAACTGACAATGGTTCTCACACACTTACTTTTTCTAAAGCTTGAATATCACCAAGTGTGTTTGCTGTTCTCAGATCTAGATCAGCAGTTGCGTGGGGAAGATGTTAAGGCTGGTGACAGACTGAACAGCTTATAGCAAAACATCTTGCGCTAGACCATGAGGATAATAAGGCCTACAAGAGGTCTGTGGCACCTTGTAGACTTATAGATTTATTGGAGCATCAGATACATGCAGTGGAAATTCCAGAGGCAGGTATAAATATACAGTACCAATCAAGAGGAAGGCCAGAGTTAATGCAGCCAATTCAGTCAGGGAGATTATGGCCCACTTGCAGCAACAGATGTGGAGGTGTCAACAGCAAGGGTGCATCTACATTTGCATTCCTCTTTCAAAAGAGGTATGCAAATGAGGCCAATCGAAAATGCAAATGAGGTATAAATTTGCATATTTGGCACCTCATTTGCATATTCCAATTTTGAAAGCTCTTATTTGAAAAGAAGAAAGCCAGTGTAGATGCTGCTCTTTTGAAAGTAAACCCCATCTTTGAAAGCGTCCTTCTTCCCATTAAATAAGGGGAAGAAGGATTCTTTTCAAGATGGGGTTTACTTTCGAAAGAGCAGCATCTACACTGGCTTTCTTCTTTCGAAATTTGATGCCAAATATGCAGATTGACCTCATTTGCATACCTCTTTCGAAAGAGGAATGCAAGTATAGACGCACCCCAAGAGAAGAGAAACTGCTTTCGT
Source organism: Carettochelys insculpta (assembly GCF_033958435.1). NCBI lineage: Eukaryota > Metazoa > Chordata > Testudines > Carettochelyidae > Carettochelys > Carettochelys insculpta. The sequence continues at coordinate 88,203,533 of NC_134137.1, read as the reverse complement.
AGTTGATCAGACACTCCCAGTCTTTGTTCGATCCTAAACTGGTGCTGTCACATTTGCAAATGAATTATAGCTCTGCAGTTTCTCACTGGATTCTGTTTTTGAAGTTTTCTGTTGCAGGATGGCTCCTTTTAAATCTGCTACTGAGTGTCCAGGGAGACTGAAGTGTTCTCCTACAGCTTTTTGTATGTTATCGTTCCTGATGCCTGATTTGTGTCCATCTATTCTTTCATGTGGAGACTGCCCAGTTTGGCCAAGGTATATGGCAGAGGGGCATTGCTGGCACATGATGGCATATGTTATATTAGTAGATGTGCAGGTGAATGAGCCCCGGACTGTGTGGCTGATGTGGTTAGGTCCTGTGATAGTGTTGCTGGTGTATATGTGGGCAGAGTTGGCACTGAGGTTTGTTGCAGGGATTGGTTCTGGAGTTAGAACTACTATGGTGTGCTATATTGTTGCTGATGAGAATTTCTTTCAGGTTGGTAGGCTGTCTGTAGGTGACGACCGGCCTACCTACAAGTTTATTTCTGCAAACACAGATAACTCATGGGCCTGATTACTTAAATGCTTTTCTACTGTTTTTCACATTGACTCTTGCAGCTGTAAGTTGTGTCTTTTACTCTGACTAGTATTTTGCCTCATAGCTAACAGCTTAATTGCTGAATGATGAAAACAGCCCTGGGGAGGCAGATACTTTCAAATACAGCAGTAATCAATTTGTGCTTTGTTTGACAACAAGCAGCATTTTGAGATAGTATAATAGAGTGGCTACGTCTACACTAGCCCAAATCTTCAAAATGGCCATGCAAATGGGGCTCCTTTTTGAAAGGACCATGCCAACTTCGAAATCCCTATCTGATAGGATCTGCTGATAGGAATAAGGGGATTTCGAAGTTGGCAGGGTCCTTTCAAAAAGGAGCCCCATCTGGACCAGCTGCGTGGCAATGAGCCGTGGCAATTTCAAAGCGCCGTGGCTGCTGGCATGCTAACGAGGCGCTGAATATGTATTTCAGTGCCTCACTAGTAATCTTTGAAATGGCCATTTGCATGGCCATTTTGAAGACTTGGGCTAGTGTAGACACGGCCAGTGAGCAGAGAGTGTTCTGCCCTGGCATTAACCACTGTTACAAATAGATCAGAGTTATGTCATGGAGATAGTGAAAGTGCTTTCTAAACCATTGCTTTGGCTACACCTCCACCAGAAGTGGAGGTGATTAAATGATTGGATATATCTTCCTGTAGAAAATTAATTTGAGCATCGAGTCAATATAATCATCAGGGAAAGAGTTCAACAACAGCAAGAGGTGCCTTTCAATCCAGGAAGTGCAGTCTTGTCATTGGCCAATGACAGACAAGCACAGACTATCATAGTCTAACACAATCATGTTACAGTCATGGTTAGTAAGGAACATGCTGTCTGCCTCCAGTGTTCTCTTTTTAGAGCCTCCCCTGGGTTTCACAAGGATAGATGCTTGTAGTGCTTTCAACCCTACCGTCAGTGCTGATTGGTATTACTAAGTCTTGGTTACTGGGTGATCTGGGCTTTCGACCTCTTTTAGTCCCTTCAGTACACCCTTTGGGTACTGGTTTCACTACCTTCTCCTTCTATGCATGGGCCCACGCAGTCCAAGCTCACTCACATAGATGGCTGGTGTGCTGGCCTGCACTCCCTCTTTCCAACTGTATTAACCTGACAGATCCAGCTGAGTTTGGCACCAGTCTTTTCCTTTAGGAACCCGTGACTGTGGCTAAACATTCAAAATCAGCTTTTTCAAACACAAAGCATTATGTATTCTGTCATGCAAATGTGCACCAGAAACAGAGTGAAAGGCTGAAACAAAAATACTCCTGTATGCATTTTCTCTTACTTCCTCTTCTTCCTGCCTTGCATTGTTAGTCCCTCTCACCCATGCTAACCTTGGCTCTGACTGTGAGAAGCAGACTGTTTTGCATGCATCATGTTCTCTATTCACCTTCATTCTGAGCTTGCTGACAACCTTACCCCTCCTCCTGCAAGCCAGCATCTTTAAAGTTTTGGCTTCCCTTTGATCTTAGGCCTTTGGCTTGGAGAAGAGTAAGCATGCTGGAAGCCAAGAAGGAGCACTACCCAATTAATAGCTCCCAGCACTGTTGCCCAAATAAACCTTGTGTTTGCTATTTTTCCATATCCTTTTCACTGCCCGCGTGGATTAGCTCCTGGCAGGATAACAGATAAGGGATACTTATAAAATGCACAAAACTCTCTCACTTGCTACAGTCTTGACTGACAATTGCTTCCCTGGAAATCAGATCCGTCTCCAGTAGTCAGTGTCATCTGTAAGTCGAGCACTTGGGCAGCCACCTAGGCAAGATTCAAATGCTGCCTAATTGATTAACTGAGCACCCACAATTGCCCATACCCATTAGCATGTTTTTCTGTTGCTGATGCATATCTGCACATGCCTTGGTGCACATAACAAAATTTATTCTGCATAAGGATGGAAAAAACAGGGAACAATGTCAGCAGTTCCTCTTCTTCATTTGTGTATTATTCATACATAAATCAGACAAGTATTTTTGTGACCGTGGGTGCCAGATGGTTTCCCATCACCTGAGGGAGATGCAGGTCCTAGGTCACTGAAGGCTAGATCACTTTCAGAAAGGTCAGTTTTATTGATTGTACTCATTTGTAGTGGCTTCTCATAAATTTCCAGAACTGTGAAATTCCCAACTTAATCCAGAAAGTTTAAGAGTTGGCATGAAAAAATCGATAGCAAAATGACCAAATTATGTGCCAACATAGCTCTTTGTTAAAATGAAATCAAACTTAGTTGAAGCCAGGGTTATTCTTATAGAGTATTTATAATGCAAGCTTCCTTTAGTTGCTCTAATAAACTAACACTGCACTTTTATCTGCAGAGCTCCCTAACTTCCTCCTGCCCACACCATACTTTGCTTAAAAGACCGCTTCTAATTCTGGCTCTACTCTTAGCCAAAAAGTCCTCAGCAGATGTTAACTGCCAGACAGGTTGCTCTAACTGCCAATTCGTTGCCTAGTTTGGAATTTAGATGGAAGATGTTGAATAATCTGAAGTTTAAAATTACTGCTTTTTTTAAAAAAAACAAAAGTTTGTAATGTTTCTTTCCTTTTATATACAGGAAGGACCTTGCTGTAACAGGAAGGAGTAACCAGTGTGACAATGAAATTTGTTAAAAAAAGCTAAAACAGTCCATGTGAGTGAAGCAGAAAGAAGAGGAAGGATACCAGCAATAGGAAATTGGACAAGAATGTACGACTTTTACAAGCCTGAACCACCCCTTCCATGCCATCAGGGCCTTTTTGCTCCCCTCAGGTTCAGACTGCAGCAAGAAGACCAATATGATACAGAGGACTTCACAGAACTACAGCCATGCTTGATTGTCCCTTTCATAGAATGGCTTCTTTGTCTTGCAAGATGGTCTAGAGATCAATAGAAGTGACCCTGATCTCACATGGAAAGCTCTTTCCCATGCCACTCTCCTGTGATGTCATTGTAGAGGAGCAGTGTAGTCTTTGTCCCTAGCAAGCCCTGTGAATCTCTTATCTGTACTACTGAGAGAATCAGGGTTTTCTTCTTAACCTGACCATTGCCTTCTGTTTTGACCTTGAGGACTTAATTTCTCTGTCTCAACCTCCCCATCTGTAAAATAGAGATAAGTTTAAGGACATTTTCAAGCACTTGGGAAGAGCTCAAATGAATGGTGCTACAAAAATACAATACAATGTATTATTATATATCATGTGGGATTTCCTCAAAGAGAGACCAGCTTCTTTTAATATGTGCAACCTAATCAAGGGTTCTAAAAATCACCTGCTTCACAACATTTAATCTGGTGGAATATTTACTTCATCATGGAATATTTAATCAATTTGTGGTACTGGTACATCATTGTCAAACAAAATGTTTTATGCCAAATAATGTGGCTTTTGAATCTGTGACCTTTGGCAGTTCCCTCTTGGAAACCATGTTTGAATGCACAGACAGTAACAGACATTCAAAATTTATAATTCCTGTAAGGTATTTAATTTTACAGAAAACATCAGTGTATTAATTGTGATGTTGATTACATTCTCCAATTATCCAGTTATCTTTAACGCCCAAAACATTTATGGTTTTGTTTATTTAAAATTTCCTGGGAATTTATCACTATTTATTGCAAAAAGTATTAAAAAATGGATGAAAATCTGGGCAAAAATTAATTCCAGTGTTCTGGGTAAATATCACGGCTAACATTGGCAGATGGGAGGCCAGGAAAGATCAACAAATAGGGAAAAGTAAGAATGCTGAAAGTAAAAGCAGTTTAATGTTGGTGCTTTATTTCATAATCTACATTAACAGTATGTACACATATGCAAGTGTATGCATATCTGTGCCTTCTACAACGTTGCTTTAGTTTAACAAGAAGCCTCACATTTGGGCTTAGATAATTTATTAGCAGACAAAGCTGTCTATTATAATGTACTGGATTTCTTAACATATGTTAGACTGTAGCAAGAAGACCTGTATGACCTCCTGAGGTCCCTTCCAGTCCTAGGTTTCTAGGATTCTAGGATTCTATGAGACAGAGGGTCTCACAAAATTACAACCACAAGTATTTTCAGGTTCTCACGTTGTTCAAATTTCAGGTGGAAACCAGTATGTGTGTGGACTGGGCTGTCAGTCAGTGGATCTTATCTTCTATGACACTGTTGGTGAATGGCTAAACCAATTGTCGATTGGCATAGCCAACTACATATGTCACATAAAATCCACTAACTGTGAATGTGGGTGTTGTACATTCTTTTTGGATCCTACACTTTTCCTGTAATGCCTGGTGCGATGTTATCAGATTTTAAAATGAATATAAGGAACATTAGTGTAACCATTGTACCAAGTTCGCACCAAATCTTGTGCCAAGTGGGCCAAGTGAGTTGTCAAATCAGAGCTGATGATTCACTGAAACTGTTTATGCTGCTTGTATGGCAGTATAATTTTTGTATGTGAAGTTACGAGAGTGGCTCTGTGCTTGTATTAGAAATGTTATAGTGCTGGAATTCCCAGGAGAAGGTGTGGTCACCTCCCAGCCAGGTGAAGGTGGGCTGAACTGAGGAACAGCCCCATCAGACTCCAATCCGTATCTCAGGAATTTGACGGAGACATGTCATCTGGGAATCTGCCAATGGCAAATGCCCCCAAAAAGGAAGGACAGGTGACATGATCATGTGGTTTGCCATTGAGTACGTGACCAGAAGCAGGAAACTTCCCTCTACATGCGCAAGTGTCTGTGGAAAGAACCATGGCAGTCACCATTTTGTCCTCAGCCTTCAGCCTCCATCTTGTGAGCAGTTTGCAGAAACATCTCTGCTATGAACTGAGCCTGAAAGGATTGTGGATCCATCCTACAAAGGATACATTTCCAGAGACTTTTAAGATATCAGCCATTACCACCTGATGCAGCCAGCATCAAGAGATTTATGATTGATGTATGTAACCTGACCACTTAAACAATTTTTCTCTCACTCATTTCTTTCTTTATTAATAAACCTTTAGATTCTAAAGGATTGGCACAACATGCTGTTTTGGCCAAGATCTAAGTATATGTTAACTTGGAAAAGTGGCTGGTCCCTTTGGGGACTGGAAGAACCTGTGCGGATTTGGTGAGAGTGGTTTTCATAACCTCTGATCTGCAGAGGGATGGATATTGGCGGTAGCACAAGGGAAGCTGGAGTGCTCAAGTGTTTGGCTTGTATAATCTCTGGCTAGCCTGAGAGGCATCAGAGATGCTCTTTGTGACTGGTTTGGTGTGCCTGATGTAGGAGGACCACAGTCTTGGGCTGTAAGTGGTCTGGTTTTAAGCAATTTGCCCTAATTTGGATCTCTCTATAGTGTTCAGAAACTTCTTGTGTATCACACATGGATAAGTTGACTCTCAAAGCATTTGAAAGCCTGTAGAATGCTTTGCCAGCAGGATAATCTGTCTTGAGCTAGAATTTCCAGATCATTGGAAGACATGCCACATGACTTCACAATGGCCTTTAAAATGCCTTTATAACCCTTATACTAACCACCAATAGAGCATTTTCCATGAGCAAGCTGGCCAGAAAAGACCATCTTTGCTATCCGTGTAATATCCATCCTCATAACATGACCAATCCAGTGACACCAAACCACTTAAGAAACTTATGCCTCCTCCTTAGCTCAAATATATGCTGATTTCCTGGAGGCATTTTCTTTATCATTGATCCAGGCCAGGGGTATCACATGTATCTTATCAAGAAAAACTTGGACATCTTTGTCCTTGTTGTTAAACCCATCCTTGCACTTGCGTTCTTGGAAGCCAAGGATTTCAACAGCAGTTCTGTAGGTTGTTTCTTTGATATTTAATCCAGCCATCTTCAGTAGTGAATGGCCACTCTGGATCTTCATTGCTGATGATTAAGGAAATGTCAAGATGAGTTGAACCAACATGTGTCTCAGGTATTTCAAGTTTACCTACATCTGAGTTTTTTTGGCATACAGAAGAATGATGATGTTTTGGTGGGCAAAGGCTCAAGGAGAAAGAACACTGCATACCATGCAGTGATCAGATCAGCAGCCAATGCCAAACATTGCGTGAGTCAGCTTAGCATCAGAAAGATTTTTGTTTTGTGATGAAGTAGTCAATCGTATGCCAGTGCTTAGACTGAGGGTGCATCCAAGTTGCTTTGTCGATGTTCACCTGTTCGAGGAATGTGTTTGCAATAGCAAGCTCATACTGTGCCAGGTTTGAAGAAGAAGGGTGCCTTTTGATTTCTGACTTCCAGGACCATGATGTCCAAGCACCTTTGGCCATGTGGTGCAGTTCTGACCAACTCTAGCATTAACGTCTCTGTGAATATATAGCTTGGATTTAAAAGGTGCTGAGGAGATCACTGAATTCAGGCTAGCATAGAAAGCCTCCTTTTCATCATCTGCAGCGGGCAAAGTGGGTGCATATGCACTAATAAGTACAAGGCATTGTCTCTGCTTCAGTCTAAGCTTTGTGGTCATGAAATGAGGAATGATGGCATGGGGCTGGGATTCAAGCTGGGAAACTCGTGGTATCCTAGTAACGATGTATAAAATCAAACTATTGGGTCAACAGTTAACCCCTGTACTCCTCAATATTGTGATGAGTAAGGGAGGTCACAGGGGAAACTGTGTATCTATAATTGACTTTAAGATCTGGTGCAGACCTGGCCTCAGTGTTTAATCTGCAATGAAAGTGATGCTGGGGTTCTTTTTTACCCCCATTCATAACTGATACCACAAGCCCAGAGGTGCTGGGGCTATGAATTACCGATCCTACAGGGGCCAGGGCTGTGCTCTGGCAAGCTCCTGCACAAACTAAGCAATAGTTACCTTACACTTCAGTTACATTTTCAAGCTATTTTTTCACAATCATGAAGAAACTTAACAGTATTTGATTTTTAAAATGAACGCTGAGATTTTGATGTACTCAGGTAACTCCAGGAAAGTGGGGGAGGGAGATTAGGAGCATGCCTATATGTCAGTCTGGCCCTGATTATCACTTCTACATGAGGTACGTACAAATGTATGTAATACTAATCATTGAATGATTATACTTGTCATGTTCTAGCAGCATATAGATCAAAATACCCATAAAAGAAATGGATGCTGACATTCTAGTTTTAAAAGGTTTTTGGTACAAGAGAGAATACATGACAGTGTGTTGTTGTGACATAAAGATTTTATTGCATTCATTTGGAAGAACCTATATACTGTACTTGCACCTTTGTGATTTGTGTAATATACCTGTTTCAAATCCATGCTACTGAAGTCTTGATACCACATACTCAAGCACAAACCCTGGTGTCTTGTCATGCACTGTCACTGTGCACAAAATCTTTTTTCAAAATCTGACATTAGCTTGCATACATTTTGCATTGTGCTTTATCTGTACTTGTTTGACATAAACCTAAAATATCAGCATCCTTTCTTTTCATGGGCATTTTGCCATACATGCTAGTGCATGCCAGGTATAATCCTACTGTAATCAGTATTATATTCCTATATTGAATTTTTATCCACAGTAAAAACAAAAACAAAAACAAATAAAACCCACCTGTTTAAATAGGTATAGAGATTTACTTTTAGTGCTTTAGAACTGTATTATATTTATACATTGTGTTTTTATCCTTTTCTCTCATTTTTGTTGCATGCTGTTCTACTCAGTAGAGATCATGACAGCATGATTAAATAACTGTAGAATTTGGAATTCTGATATTTAAGAAGCGTATTTTCTGCCAGAGAAGTTTCAAATGTGTTCAAAGAGGCATTTAATGACCTTGATTTCTTTTGATATTCTCAATTCTCTAAGATTCAGTGACTCAGCTACTGAGCACCAGACATCCTCTGTATCTTTTTCTTAGGTCCAGATCAAATCGTATATAGGGCAGAATAGGGAAAACTAAAATGGTATGGATGGTAACACAAGTGAATACCAGGAAACTGATAGGTGTCACAAGCAACTTTAATTTTTTATTAATGCAGTACAAGGTAAATTGGACCATTCTGTTTCCTCCCATTTTTTACTCTGCTGCAAACGTCCCATAAGGACAATGAGGTTCACTGACAGGTGTGCATAAAATTTACCAGAGCTGGCCCAAAATAACACTTATCTTTACAGTATGTTTGTGCCTCTAAACATTCATTTCACTATATGCAGTGATATGCTGCTGGTATGTTAAAAAAGGATTCCAAACAAACATTTTCCACCTTAGCTGGTGACAAACCCAATGTAGCGTGTGTGTGTGTGTGTGTGTGTGTGTGTGTGTGTAAGAGAGAGAGAGGAGAGAGAGAGAGAGAGAGAGAGAGAGATGGGTAGACTGTTTTAATTTGTTTTTCCATTCAAACAAACCAACCAACCAACCAACAAACAAACAGACAATGATTTCATAACCACAGCTAAGGGAAACATATTAAACAGAACTTTTCTAAAAACATGTGAAGTTAATTAACAGTATAGCAGTGTTAGACTTGCATATTTTGAATAGGCTGCATACGTTATGTCATGAGTGTGCCAAGCAGAATCCTTCCCTGGGTATTTTTCCTTCAAATTAATTGAAATCGAGCCTATTCTAAAAGCAAATCACTTGATCAGCAGAAGTAATTTATGTCATCTCTGGAAGGGGTGAATTCACATTAATAGAGATGAGGTTAGCCTCATAGGCAGGCAGAACATCTCTGCCTTCATCAAACTGTTAAGCACAATTTTAATAAGGTAATCCCCATAACCCCTGAATACTCCTTCCATTATATTAGTGCATAATCACTGAAGAGAAAATAATATACAGACCTTTAATATGTATCTATATATGTATTTGTAACTCAATGTTTATAACAATGACTCTGTTTAGGATGGGGCTGAGAAAGAAAAAAAGATGGATTTTACATTTTGGCTGACATAATTGGTGAGAAGTTTCTTACAAACGCTGTATTGCTATCAAAAATACTGTACATAGTAACGATTAGGCAGTTGAACCTCATGTCTGCAGACATGTCTTTATTTAAAATGCGATGAACTGTTTAGGTTGCACTTAGTAAGGGACGGAATCATAGGCTGATGTGATAAAGTCATTTGATAACATTGTACAGCCAATAGTTCTGCCAATTCCTTCAGATCCATTCATCTGAAGAAAGCCCGTGTGAGTACTCAAAAAGATCGTGAAATTTGCCATTCTCTGGGCTATAATCCAGTTATAAACTCCAGAAGTACTAGGAAAAACAAATATGATACTTACAAACTAAAGTAAGCAAAACTTAAATACCAGTTAAAAAAGCAAATCAAGGGAAAGAAGAAAGTAAATCAAAGGAATCAAGAAAGTAAGAACTTAGCTGGTTGTGGGAAATAAATGCTGTTTATTACAGCTCTAGTTCTCTTACACACTGTATATACACAGAGAGAGAGAGAGAAATATATTTATCTTATAGAACTGGAAGGGGCTTTCAGAGGTCATTGAGTCCAGGCCCCTGTATTTACAGCAGGACGTATCCCCATCCTTACAGATTTTTTTTTAAAAGCATTTGCCCCAGATCCCTGAATTGCCCCCCTCACAACCCTTGGTTTAGGAGGCCAATGGTCAAACCACTGAACTGTCCCTCTCCAGAGTAATGCTTGTTAATTTACATGGAAATAAAGATATATTAATTTCAGTGGGGTAACTCACACATAGTTTAAAGAATTAAGTCTTTGGTGTTTTTTATTAGTTATACTCAAATAGTAAAAACTTCAGGCCTGATTATCTTCTCACACCAGTTTTACACAGCATAACTCTATTGACTTAGGAGATATTCCAGATGCACATTCGTGCAAGAAACAAGTCCTCAGTTAAGGTAATGATGGACATAGTGTAAAAACTTAAATAGAATAATTAGATGGAAGGTTAGGAACCAACCCTACTCACAGGAAATGTCCTTTGAGTTTACAAAGAAGTGATGCTCTTGGAAATATTTTATTAAAATATACAATATATTTCATGGCTTTAAAACTTCAAGATTTGTTTGTCTTAAGGTTTTGTTTCCTCCATATGTTTGCCTTCAGCTAAAGGATCAGAACTGATGAAGTGCATGGAAACGTTGTCAGGCTGTGTATAAATTCCTTACTTTCTAACAACTGTTTTTACATTTAACATGACATACTCCTTTGGACAGGAGATGATTATTGACTATTACTCCTACATACTACTTGCCCATCAGAAATACTTTGCAGATGACCTTTTCCAATAGAGCTTCCAAACCTTGTACTACTTAAATTTGCAGTGGCAACTCATTGATATCTGTGGGTTGCCCTTAATATGCCCACAGGACCAGCCTTATGGTAAGATGAGCAAGGTGGTTGCCTTGGGTCCCACACCTTCACGGCCATGCATTACGATTGACTATAGAATCCACCATCTGCTGGCTGGTCCCCACTGTCAGCATGCTGTCTTGTGGGGGCGTAGATCAATGCCCCTGGAAAAGGCAGAGCCTTGGGTGGAAGAGGTAAAGCCAAGGATACTCAGTCCTTAGTCTCATGTGGAGCATGGCATTGGGCCACTCGCAGCCCTCAGATGCTGTTAGGATTGGTGGACTGACGGTTTCAAAGGAGCCTGGAGCTCCAGGTCACCACTGCTGCTATTGCATTGGGCCTCAGTAGGAGGATGACTGGGGACCTTATTACAGATCCGTATTGGCCTCTTTTTGAAATATATGTGTTGATTTATTCACATTTGTAAAAGCACCTATGCACAGCTACATTTTCAAGGCAATAGTTATATACACATTCATACAAATATTTGACTGTTAGGCTGTATTTTGGATTCCATTGCTGAAGAGTTTTATTGATGTGGTTGCTTCAGCACAAAGTATAGTATTATGTTGTATTAAAATACTCTTCAACAGTTTTCTTCTTCTTGGACTGAGCCATCAATTGACAGATCTCATCTTCTGTGATGCCATTGGTGAGCAACTAAACCAATCCTTGATCGGCAGCACTGTTTACAGATGTCACATAAAAAACCACCACCTGCAGGCATTGTATGTTCATTTTGGATCCTACTCTTTTCCTGTAGTGCCTGGATACTCTGACTCTGAAAGCAATTATGAGCCTTTACAGTAGTTTGCCACCAGGACAATCTGTCCTGAACTAGAGTTTCCAGATCATTGGGAGATATGCAGCATGAGTTCATGCTGGACTTTAAGATATCTTTACAGTGTTTATACTGACCATCGATAGAGGGCTTCCCATGAGCAAGCTGTCCATAGAAGACCATCTTTGGTATCTGTGTATCATCCTTCCTCATAACATGACGAATCCAGCGAAACTGTTTATAAGCATTGCTTCCACGCTCATGAGACCACACAGATCCATGTTAGGAATTTTGTTCTACCCGTTCTCGTGGGCAATCTTCCTCAGACAGCACAAATGGAACTGATCAAGTTTGAAAATATGGCGGCAATGTATTGTCCATGACTCTAAGCCATACAGAGGGCTATTTAGGACAACTGCTTGATAAACTGCTACCTTGGTATGGAGTTTAATACCATGGTCATTCCACAGGCATTTGGTTAATCTTCCAAAGGCAAAGCTGGTTTTGGCTAATCAAGCAGATATGTCATGCTCCATGTTTATGTTAGAGGATGATATGCTTCTGAGGTAGCAGAATTTGTATAAAAGTAAGAAAAGAGGAAGAATGGAAAATGCAAGGGATTGTTAATAGAATACAGAGACTCACCTCTACCAGTTCAAAGTCAATGTGCGAAGTGGGATATAGGAATCGCCAAACTGGATCTAACCCAGGGGTATCTAATTTAGTATATAGTCTTTGACAGAAACCACCACCAGATACTTTAGAACAGCAAATGTCAAAATGTGGGTCTAGATCTCAGAGTAAGTCAGCACCCCATTTTAATGGGTATTAGAATTACTGGGGTATGAAGCTGGAGCTGAAGCTATAGTCCCACTGCCCAGGGTGAAAGCCAAAGCCCAAGAGGTTCAGCTCTGGGCAGAGGACTCAGGTTTCAGCATCATCCCTGACTGGTGGGGCTCAGGTTACAACCCTCCTGCTGCAGCCAATCTGTTGAGCTTTGGCTTTGGACCCCCTGCCTGGGCTGATAATTTTTGTTGTCTGAAGGGGGGTGAAAGCTCAGTGAAGTTTGAGAGCTGCTGCTTTAGAGGGAAGGTATAAGAATCCTGCTGTAGGAACATAGGGAGTAATTTGCCCTCCACATTATATCTCACCCTGATATTTAACAGATAGAAATAGACTTAGAGCCTGAGGTTTAATATCTGTAAAAGGCTTCTATTCACTTGTGGCTAAGTCTGGGAAACTCTTGTCTCATCTGACACTCACTTCTATTCTCTGTTCGTGCTCGGGCCCCGTCTCTCTCTGTGACTCCGGGTGCTTCCCCTTTGTGACTCAGCCCTCAGGTCATTACATAGTCCCCCTGTCTTGCAGGGTAACAAAGTCATCTGGACATCTCCAGACCCTATGTCACTATCCAAGTGGCTGGTAGGGGAACTTGTCTCCACCAACTACTCCAGGTACTCTTTCCTACCCCACCACTGTATATTCTTTCTTATCTCTGATATGGCACCAGAGATTATTCTGCTCTCCAGAATTACGTCACCCTTCTCAATCTTTTGCTGGGTTCCCTGATCCAGGGCTGGACCTAAGAGTTTACTCTTCCCTCAAATCTTTTCCTTGTCCTTGGCAAATAACCTTTCTCTTGAGGGAGTGACTGCCAAAGCCCTTCCTGTTCTCACTTCCTGTTTTACAATCCTATTACAGCTCTATTCCAAGCTGCACTTCATCAACCATTAGGGTTTATCTATTCCTGGTTTCCCTCCAGGTACAGCATAAGATTAATTTCCCCCTTTTGGCCCTCATTAACACACCCATGAAAATTATGTTTAATTATAATCCTGGATTGTCCTTTGTAATATAAATATACAATCTCCTCTTGAATCTGATTAAATTCTTGCCCTCAGCAACTTCCTCTGGCAGTTTGCTCAACTGTTTAACACACTATGGTTAAAAGCATTTTCTTTTATTGCTTTTGAATTTTTCACCCTTTAATTTAATGGAAAATCTTCACGTTTGGCTGCATTTATGAGAAGGGGAGAACAGAAGGTTTTTTATGTAACTTTTCTTACATACATTTGTCAGGTGTCTTCTTTTTTAGAGTTTTTCTAAAAGATGCCAATCACTCTGGTTTCTTTTCACATGAGGATTTTTCAGTGCTCTTGTTCATTCTCATCACTTTTCTCTGAACCAGCTCCAATTCTGCAGTATTCTTTTTGAGATGAGCTGAATGGTAGTGCACATAGTAATCTGGGTGAACCTGCGCTATTGCTTTATGTAAAGGCATTACAATATTCTCTGTATTATTCACCACCCATTTGTTATGTAAAGATAAATTCTTGTTTGCGTTTTAGAGTGCAGATGCACCTGGAGCAAAAATCGTCTTTGAGTAGTCTGTAATGATACCTTTTCTTGAGCTGATGCAGTTAATTTAGAACAGAGTAAGGTCTATGAATAGTTTAAGTTTTTCCCCTCCAATATGTATTACTCTGAATTTATTTACATTGAATTTGCAATATAATGTACATTGAACGTTCAAGCTTCAGCTACTCATACACACTGTGGGGTTCTAAATTAATTGTATTTGCTCAAGACAAGGACCTAGGCATTGTGCAATTACTATCTGATGACTGTTCAGTGTAATTCAGTGTTTTGGACCTGTAGGCCACAACCTGTAGTTTCCCTGCGCTTTGTTTCTGTAGCAACACTGCTCCTAGTGCTAGGTCAGTGCCAGCCAATTGTAGGATGAATGGCTCTCCCAGCTTTGGATATGCTAGGGCTGGGGTCTGGGCCAGATCCTGTTTCAGGGTCAGTAAAGCCTTTGCTTGATCAGGTCCCCACTCCCATTGCTGCCCTTTCTTTAGGAGAAGATACAGTGGGCGACTCTTGTCAGCGTACATTTCAATAAAAATCTCTTGAGAAATTCAGGGTCCCCAACAGGGATCTTAAGGATGCCACATCAGTAGGGGCAGAAAGTTTTCCAGTCAGTTCCACCCCTTGTGCATCTGTGGTTTGTCTCTCTTTTCCCGATATGACCCCTAAATACTTTACCTCCTGCTGTACCAACTGTGCCTTGGCTCTGCTAACCTTGTGGTTGGAATGGCTTCTATCCATTTTGTAAAGGGATCAACAATTACCAAACAATCCTTGTTGTTTCTTGGAGTCACTGGTAGGGGTCTAAGATAGTCTGTCTGTATCTGGGCCCATGGACCCTCAATTCTTTCGTGGGCAATAGGACCCTTTTGTGTCTGTGGGTCTGCATTGACCATAGCACACTGCAAACAATTATTACACCACGGCTTTACATCCTCCCTTAAGGTGGGCCACCACCCTGTATCTTTGATCCTTTCCACAGTCTTGTTCACCCCAAAATACCCTTGCTCATGAACATACTGAATTAGTTCCGTTCTGACCTTTTTAGGTACCAACCACCTCTTACACGGCTCCCCAAGGTCTGGGTCATGTGTAGTGGCCCACACCACCCTTCTGGAGTCTTTGTGTACAGGCCATTTCCTTCTGACTAGTCCTTGCCTTGGTAATGGCTCAGTCTCTTCATCCCCTTCCTGTAGTGTTTGCAGATCCAATGTCTCTGGGCTTGTCACCTGCTTTTGTGCTCTGATTACCTCCTCCTCTTTCTCACTTGGTGTTAACAGGTGTCCTTGTTTGGCTAAGGCATCTGCCCTGTTATTCCAAAATCCTTCCTCACTCCCTGGTTTCTGATGTGCTCCTACATGAGTTACGTATGTGTCTCCTTTCCTGCCCTTTAGTAGGGCTGCCACTTGCTCCCAGTACTGTTTGTGAGCCACAGGCTTTCCACCACCTGTGCACATTCCCCTGGCTGCCCAAATGGGTAGCCATGTCACCAGTGCTCTGCGCACCCAGTCTGAATCAGTACATTTTGCCAGGGTGGTTTTCTGTTCCTCCTCCTGTAACACTTTCAATACTGCCACCACTTCTGCAGTTTGCCCTGAGTGTGGCCTCACTGGTACCTTCAGTTCCTGGTTGGTATTTACCTTTGCAGCTCCAAATCCCATTTTAGCTTTTCCAGTGCTGAAAAAACTAGATCCATCCACAAACCAGATCTGTGCATTTTTCTCCTGAGCCTTCTGTTAGGTAAGTCCTGATTTCACTGGCCAGTGTACCTGGTTGTACTCTGGCAGGAGACATTCATGTTCCTGCGCGTGCACTAGAAGGCCATATGGCACAGGGGACAGGACCTTTTCCTTTTCTACAGTTACCCTTCGGTTTACAAGAGTCAGAGTCCGTTCTGCCATCCTAGGGTTAGATATGTGCCCTTTTTGTACCTTTCCTGAGATGATGTATTTCAGTGGGGAATGTGTGGTCTGTACTATGACTAGTAACAGAGCAGTAGTCGTGTTAGTCTGTACTCCAACAAAACAAATCTGCAGGAATGTAGCACTTTAAAGACTAACAAAATGACTTATATGGTGGTGAGCTTTCGTGGGACAGACCCACTTCATCAGATCAATCAATCAATCAATCAATCAGTCTCTGTCCCGTGAAAGCTCACCACCGAATAAATCATTTTTTTAGGCTTTAAAGTGCTATTTTTCTGCTGCTTTGTTTTATCTGATGACTAGTCAATGTCCAATAAATGTGATGGTCTCCGTTCGTTTCCTGAGGTCACATGGTCACGCAGCAAGAAAGCCCACATTTGGCACTAGTTTATACATTTGCTGGCAGTCTCAGCTGAAAGGCCACAAACTGAATGGATATGAAGACTGAACCATGCTCCCATTTGTAGAGGTGATACCTCCTACTCAGGCTTCAGGCATGTTGCTGGGAGAATGTGGGAAAGCTGCCACTGCCTCTGTACGTGCTACATCTGTTCTGTGGAAACAGGAGTTTTGTCTTCCTTCTCTCACACTGATCTTGTCTGATCTTCCTTTTATGATCACCCAAGATCAGTGGTGTCCAAAAGGGATGTAAGGGATGGCCACAGCCGGCCCCGCACAGCCAGGCGCTGCCCTCTTCCAGCAGGCCTTCCTTCCAATTACTCACGGAAGTTGCCCTGGAATGTGTCTGCAGCTGCCGCCACACGAGCCACCCCAGAATGCTGGAGCCTGTTGTGGCTGGAGGAGCTGCCTCCGCCGCTGCTGCCGTGAGCTTGTCCCATCGTGTGGTGGGGCATGTGCATGGAGGGGCATCCCAAGTGTGCGGCTCTCCTGAGCCTCACTTCGCCACACTGCACTGCCCCATTCACCACATGTGGCAAACAGGTAAAGTATTGGACGCTGCAGCCCTAAGGTAGTTTTCTACGTATCTCGTAGCTGACAATAGTCATATACCTCCTGAAGAGACTTAGGTGGAATTCGTAAAAACACCTGCAGAATTTAGGAGCATAAGTGTAATTTATTTTCAATGGTACTTGTCCTCCTGTGCCTGCTTTTAAAAATCTCTCCTTATACAGTAATTTTCTAAAAAAAAGTGAAGAAAATCAACAGGAATTTGGTAGCTATGTACAAAGTTAGAGTTTGGTGGGCAAACTACTTTCACTGAGTTCCATTCTCCTCATTCAAAAAAACTACACAAGAGCTGGATGTCATTCTGAAAACGCTCAGTTGTCAGTGGTTCCCAACCCATTGACTATTGTAGGCCGTAAATGTGCCCCACAGCGTGTTATGTGAGCTACATCCAATACTACCCAGTCAGCCCTGAGGATGTCATATGGGCCACAGCTGTGTACTGATGGGCCCCAAGCATCACACAAGGCTGATGTAGAGAATCAAAGTTGAAATCCTCAGCAGTACTTCCTATTAAGTCTTGAGTGTGTCTCTTAAGACAGAGACGCTTTGGCTCCTTGTTCAACAAAAAAAACCTTAGGCCAACTCCATCATGCTTTCTTATCCTGACATCCGATTGTGTTAATATTGCATTTAAAATAGGGTTGGAAATCTCACATTCAAAACCTTGTTTGGCTCTAATGACCTTCTGCTCTTTCCTAATTTTCCTGGCATTACTTTCCTCCTTTGTGGTCATTTCTCTTTGAACTGCTTGAATATCCCTAATGTTTCAGCCTGTAAAGCAGGAGCTTCCTTAGATGTACTGAATCCAGAAGAATATAATTCTGAGAAGTCACAGAGAGGTAGCCGTGTTAGTCTGCATCTTCGCAAAACAAAAAAGCAGTCATGTAGCACTGTAAAGACAAACAAAATAATTCATTAGGTGATGAGCTTTCGTGGGACAGACCCACTTTTTCAGATCTGGAAATTCTGATATCTGAAGAAGTGGGTCTGTCCCATGAAAGCTCATCAATTAATACATTATTTTGTTAGATCTGGAAATTCTGATAGCTGAAGAAGGGGGTCTGTCCCATGAAAGCTCATCAACTAATAAATTATTTTGTTAGTCTTTAAAGTGCTACAGGACTGCTGTTTTGTGGTGTGAAAATTCTGATAAAGCATTTCAAAAGATAGGGAGAAAATCTCAAGGTGTTTCAATATCATGATCCAAACTCAGCCCATTTTTATGCATAAGGGCAGGTTTTGATAAGCTATTACACCTCATCTTACACAAAACACAAAGCAAAAACTCTGAAATGTTTGCAAGCTGTCAGCTTCCCATTTAAGAGCTTTATGCCTTGATCTAGTCCAGGGGTGTCCAACATATGGCTCGTGGGCCAGAATCCAGCCCACGAAGCCTTTTATCCAGCCCACAGAGGCAGCAGCAGTGCCACTTTTAAAAGGCTGACTGCCGCAGGGCCCTAGTGGCTGGGGCGCAGGCCCCACGGCAGAGCCCTGGCAGCCAGAGCACAGACTTGTTGCTGGTCCTAGGCGCAGAGACCTGGCTAAGGCCCAAGGCCCATGGCAGAGCCCCAGTGGCCAGACCATGGAGCTGCCTGGCACAGAGATCTGGATAAATTAATCCTGAGTTTGGAGGTGCGGGAGTTGAGGCTGTGAAGGGAAACCTGGGGGTGGGTGGGGGCTGGGTTGGGGCTGCAGAGGGTCTAAGGCTGGGGTGGTTTGGGGCTGTGGGGATTTAAGGCTGGGGAGCAGGGGAAGTTTGGGGCAGCAGGGGGGGTCTAAGGCTGGGGTTGGGGGGGTGGTTTGGAGCTGTGAGGGGTTTAAGCCTGGGGAGGTGGCTTGGGGCTATTTTGTGTTTGGCTCCTGGCACATGTAAAAGATTGCCGTGTGGCCCCGATGATAAAAGGTTGGACACCCTTTCAGTAGAGTGCTCTATAATTCTATGACCCCTGACCTACTCCAAAGCCTCAGAAATACCCTCAACCTGATTTTGTTGTAGATGGATAGTCAGCAAGAAGTAGAGATAATCTTGGTATGCCTTGATATTTTAATGTAACCATCATCCAGGCTTGTCTGCCAGGCTCTCAAATGGAACCTGAAAAGAAAATGCAAAAGAGGAAGACCTCAAACGACGTGGAGAAGATCTACCGAGACTGAAAGACAGCAACTGGGGTACTCTTGGAGTCAGCTAGCAGTTTTGTCCTGAGACAGAGTGACATGGAGGAGACTTGTAGATGACTTGTGCTCCACCCAGAGTACAAGGGTTTAAGTCAAGTAAGTCCGTGTGCTTTGCCAGCACATCCCAGTGGAAGTGAAAGACAGGGTGTATGATCTTTGAACAATTCCAAAATGTTAGAACAGCTTGGGGAACAACCTTTGCAGCAGTTCTCCAATAAGATTCAGTGAGCGGACTGCACATGAGATGCAAGACACATAGTGATTTATATAAGAAACCGTGATGGGGATAATCATGCTTAGTAATCAGAATGGTGGCAGTTGGGTCCAGTTGTGGGAGCCACAAGTCATAGCTGGAATCAGGAGTCCAGAGTGGAGTTAGGACAAGGTCAGAGAAGCACTAGGGCAGGAGCAGCCTAAGCCTTGTGTGGTCAGTTACCACGATCCATGAAACACTGCTGGGGAGACTGAGCTGCTGTTTCCACTCTGAGTCTGAAATACCTGAACTGAGAGTCATAGGACCAGCTCCTGGCTTGTGCAATGGCTGGAGCCTAGCACAGGCATGGCTCCTTATTGCCTATGACTTAATCACCCTCTATGTCAGAGATGACCCCTCAGCTTACAATTTACTTGTAGAATTTGATTTTGAACACCTACTGGAGCCATATTAATGTCATTGTCCTAGACTTGTCTTCTCCAATCACCCATACCTAAACTAGCTTTTTTGAGCTCTAGAATAACATTCAGAACACGCATCTCTGCATTGGTCTAAAATCTACAAAGTATCAAATGGGGCCCTGAAAGGTGCATTTGGGAGCTGGAGATGGAGAAAGCCACAGGGCCCTCACATTGGAACAAATAAGCCCTTTATGAAACCGAAATTTGCACAGCTCCATTGGAATCACTTGAATCCCATTTCCAACAAACAAATGGTTAATTTTGTGCCTTTCATGGTCACAAAACCCAGAAGAATAGAATAAAAGCAGCATTTTATGAAACATTAGAATTGCCAAATAGAAGAGCGAAAAATGTTTTAAAATGTTAAGGAATTTGAGATTAGTGTAGAATATTAATGATATTTTATACATTAAGCTTCAATATCAAAATCTTTGGGTTGTCCCATTTACAGCAGCAAATGGTTCTCTACAAATTACTGTAAGTTGCATTTAATGCTGCTCAATTCTGTGAATTTACTGAGCTTTTCAAAATTATTTGTAGGAATCGAACAATTTCTAGAGAAAGTACCTTTGCTGAATGCCTCTTAAAATTGGTTATGAAATATAATAGAAAAGTCTTTTACTGGGGCCTAGGATATAGGACCAGTATGCATTCCAGTTTTAATGCGCAATCTCTCCATGCGTTTTTGTGATTTTGAGGCTCCATTAGAAATTTGGTTGCATTGAACAGACCATTGTGTCTAATTCAATTCAGTTTAAAGTGATCTAGACAGAACTGTTAATGATGGATGCCATTTTTACATTTGTCTAGTCATGGCAGTATATGTTGATATGTTAATCAGGTTAGCCATGTTACCAATAGAAGCACTGTTGCCTATTAGTTGGTTATTTATTTGTTGGTTTCTTGATCCTTCAGGTAATTCACTGAAAATATATAGGCATTATACCATTATACCATGTGAATGGGTGGACTCTCCGTTCTGCTTAAACTAAGGTCTCTCTGTGTTACACAAGGTCAAGGTTACTGCCTTTCCAGGATCTGTTTTACTGGTAATTCAAATAACACAGAACATATGCCTGTCTTTCTAAGCCCAGCGGCTCATGGGGATTTCTATAGAATCTTTGGTTGCTTCCCTGAATTACATTTAGCAAATGAACTTTCAGAAGCCCTCGTATTTTTGCTGTTCTGAATGGTGGATTAATACTTCAAAGACATATTAAAAACTTACAAATTACAAGCAGTCCTGAAGCACCTTAAAGACTAAGACATTTATTAAGTAATGAGCTTTTGTGGGTAAGACCTACCTCTTCAGATTATTGCAGTAGACAGTTAGAATCCAGGATTTATGTAGTGGGGGGAGTCGGGACAGAAGGATGGAAGGAGGAAGGAAAAGGGGTTACATGTCACTAGTAGGACCAGTGTTTTCTTTCTCTAACTACAGTAAACTCCTTCTTATCCGGTATTCATTGTCCCAGAACTCTCAATTAACTGGCACCAGCCCCTGCTGGCTCCACCCCCAGCCTGGGGCTGGAGCTGCCGGCTCTCAGCCTACGGACTGCTGCAGTACCTCTGGCCCTGGCAGAGCCCGGCTCCCTGGCCTGGCTGCCAGAGCAGCTCTTTTCCCCAGCAGAGCTCCCCTCTGCGGCTGCTGGCGCTCCCCCATGCCCCAGGGCTGCCAGCACATCCTGGCACCTGGCATAGCCCTGCGTACCAGCACAGCCCCCCATGCCAGCAGAACCTGAAGCCGCTGGCAGAGCCCCATGCCCAGGGCCACTGGCACAGCCCGGGGCTGCTGGCAGAGCCCCGTGCACCAGCGTTGCCCCACACCACAGCAGAGCCCCAGCCCCCTGGCCGAGGCCCATGAACCTGTAAATTTCTCCTAGCCCCAGAGCTGCTGGAATTCCCCCTAACCTGGAACACCGGCCAGCTCCCAGCCACGGGGCTGGCAGGGTCCCCTGCCCCGCTACCAGGCATCCCACAGCTGCCTCTCTGTTAAGTGGTATTTTTTAGTATCTGGTAACCTCCTGGTCTTGGGATTGTCAGATATGAAAGAGTTTACTAGAATAAATTTTTTAGTCTTTAAGATGATACAGGGCTGCCTGTTATTTGTGAAGCTGCAGACTAACACAACTCCCTCCCGGGGCTATTAAAAACTTATTAAAAATAGTAGCTCAGCTGATTCAAATAACATTTAATTTGTAAGCATTTTTTATGTTGGAATGAATAACATATTAGATTTACATCTGTTTGCATTTTGCTGACTGTTTCTCTTGTTTAAAACACATGAGGCCTGGAGAATAAACTGCTTCATTACCTACCTTTGACTTGCCTCTTAATGTTTGCCCTCTCTTTCCCTCAACAGATAAACCTTACCTCTACATAGCAGACGAAATGACACTTTTTGGCTCAACATTTTCAATTTTCAGTTTTTTTCATGTAAGTCAAAGATTTCACTAGGAACCCTTCCTCCCATTTTCCTCCCAACTCTATTCTACATATGAAAGCAAGTAGACTTTTCAAAGGTGTAGAGGGCAAGCTGAAAAATTAGGTGACTGATGATGTCCCCATAACTTCAAATGTTAAGAGGGGTTAGTGGAAAAATTCAACCTTATCATAAATAGAAGCAACTCCATTGACATCACTGAATTAGAACTCTGCCTGCTTATGCCCTGATATGGCTCTACCATGGGCAAAGTCCCACCTTCTGAATGAGGTTATAATGCTGAATTTTGAGAACTTTCCTGTGTACCTAGTGGTTGAAATCCAGCAGCAATTTATCTAATTGCCTAGTCACAGTAAAGATAGATAATTCTTCAGTAATATTACTCACTGATTCCACTTAATACATAATTTTATAAGAAAACCAGCTCTAAAATTATAGAAATCTAAGTGTTTTCAAACTCCTGTGTAATTTTCTGATCAGGTTCCGTTTGCATTTTGAGTCCAAGTTTTGGGTCACCACTGAGTTTATTGCAACCTGTTCACCCACATCTCTTGTCCAGAGTCAGTTTTTATATGCACACACCTACTCCTGCTAGCCCTGCTGTGAGAAAAGAACTGCCTTTTACATTTTCTGTACGGTACTTCTGTTATAGGTGATGATTGTAGTTAACTGCTACATTAGGTATTTTCTCAATATTTTTTGTTATTGATTTCACATGATAATAATTGGTTGACATGAGAATTATATCTTTCACCTACAAATAATTTGTGTCAGACAATGTATCACCTTTGGTGGAACATTATACAGACAGGTGGCATCTACATATGCAGCTTTTGTTGACAGAGGTCACTGTCGGCAGAGAAACCCTGGCAAAACTTCTGTTGACAGATTGAGTCTACACAAAAAAGCAGATCAAAAGAGCAATCTGCTCTGTTGACAGAGAGCAGCCAGACTGTCCTGCTCTCGCTCAACAGAATGGCTGATCAGAAGCTCGGCAAACAGGGCTGCCTGGGGAACTGGAAGCCCTCTCTGTTGACAGAAGTGTCTACACAGGCACTCTGTTGACAAAGCACTGTTGACAGAGGCATTATACTTGATCAGGGAGAGGTATAACACTGCCTACTGAACAGCTGAGTTTTGTTTTGGCAAACTCTTGACAGAGCACTTTAACCATTTTGTCGACAGAAGCTGCCCGTGTAGACGCAGCCATAATATCTGCAAGAGAAGCTAGAGCATTTTCAAAGTGTCTTAGTAAGGATAATAAAGGAAGTAGGCCTTTTACCAGTGTGGGCTACAGGCCTCTTTCCTCTGTTTCTAGTTTCTGTTCATAGCACGCACTTCTGCTCTTTGCTGATTAACATCTTTTACTGTAGACAATGTTTTGTGGTAACTAGAGGAATTTGATGTTGTGAAAACTGAGGTTTATTGTAGGTTATTTATTGCAGCTTAATATACTGTAGCAATGGTATACATTTATCAACAAAATACTATTATAATTGCAGTAGAAAATGAACACAAAGCACAAAATAAAGTGCATATTAGATTTTCATTGCAGTAAATTAAACTTCACATTGAGATGATGCTTTGTGTCTGTATACGCTCTTTACCTCCAGAAGCCACTGGAACCTTACATTATATTTGTTTCTTTTTCTTTTTAAGAGATTTACAATTTGCTTGATAATTTCTGAAGCTTGCACATTGAATATCTTGCATAATAATTAATAGTTAGCTCCTTCTAAAGCTATGTATAGAAGGCCACACACAAAAGTCAGTTGGCAGCTGGGTTTTCTTTATGCTTCTCCCTTGCATTTGAAAGGTTTAATCTTATATGGTAAAGACCTTTCCTGTAGCATTGCAATTATCTGTCATGGCAGATCTCATTTTTATTATCTTGGCTGCAATCTATTTCAAAATAGAGTGGAAACCTTTTACGGGGAACTAAAATTTTTTTTTCAGACACTCAAAACAATAGTTTCATCATCTTCAGTTTCAGTCACAACAAACCACAGCACTAATTTTAGTTGCTTAGATATTGTTGAAAGTGAAGTAGTCACTTTCAAATTGCTATCATGTGGTGATTTGTTGAACCAACTGCCATTTGTAGAAAAGTTGTTTTCACAGCAGGACAAGATAAGTGGTAAGTTATTTGTAGAGCCCCTTTCTTGAATGATTATACTTAAATGTTGCCACTGCCAAGGTATCTTCTTTAAACCTATCTGATTTAAACATGCAGCTCCCATTAATGTCAATGGGAGTTATACATACAGTTATTCAGAGACTCATTGAGTTAAGTCATTTGACCCAAACCAGTCCTTTCAAGCTCTCTGTGGTAAGCATTAATCCTGATTTTGCAATTTAGCAGTGGGCGTGCCTCAAGGACTGGTTCTGGGTCTTTTTTTCTTTATATTTAGAGTCTACTGCTGCTGTAAGTCACGTGATAGATCTAGTTCTGTTTCTGTGCTGATGACATTCTATCTATCTACATGTGAAAATCTGGAGAATGAATTTGTGTGTGTGTATGTGCGCTCACTTCCAGACTTTTCTGAAAAGACCATCCATGCACACTGTGCATAATATTTCAGTGATCAATCAAGACCAGTGAGGGGCTTTGTGACCTACTCCTTATCCACCTTGGGTGCTTCACAATGCTTTGCTGCTGTAGTTCCCACCTGCGCCAGTCACAAAGAGCTTGGCAATATGCAGGGCCCACGCTGAGGCTACGTCTAGATTAGAGCGATCTGTTTACAGAAGTTTTTTTTTTCGGAAAATATATTCTGACAAAACGTCTGTTGACAGATCGTGGCCAAACTGCAAAGCAGGTTGCTCCATCCATCCACTCTGTCAACAGAGAGCGGCCAGACTGCCTGGCCACTTTCTCAACAAAACAGCCACCCAGAACCACAGCAGACAGGGTCGCAGGGCATCATTTCCTTCTCAGAGCCCCAGTGACATGCACCCGTGAAGGACTTCACCAGACACGCTTTCTCTGCCCATGCTGACATGTGCCTGCCTTCAAGAGGGACAGCACAGCTCCTAGAGCAGGTCTTCGACTCTTTCTGGGAGACACAGCTCTTTCTAGTGAGCCTTGGTGACCAAGCAGCCCCCAGGGTTGCACTGGCCTCACCCGGAGGAGCTTCCGCAACTGTTGCACCTTCTGATGGCCATCTTCCGCTTCCTCAGGGAGGGCAAGCCTGACACCACCTTCAAGGAGCTTGCCATTGCTGCAAGACAGGCACACATGTACCTGCCCCCCATTCCCTGGGTACACCGGCAGATCTGGAGACACCCCACCAGTTCCGACTGGTGGGACAGGCTGGTCATGGGGCAGCCACAG
Organism: Carettochelys insculpta; assembly: GCF_033958435.1. Classification (NCBI taxonomy): domain Eukaryota; kingdom Metazoa; phylum Chordata; order Testudines; family Carettochelyidae; genus Carettochelys; species Carettochelys insculpta. The sequence goes on along the minus strand of NC_134137.1, from coordinate 88,178,037 downwards.
TGGCTCCAGAACTTCTGCATGCAGAAGGACAACTTCCTGGAGCTCTGTGTCTGGCTCACCCCTGACTTCCAGAGACAGGACAGCCGGCTGTGGCCCACTATCCCCATGTAGAAGCAAGTTGCAGTTGCCCTCTGGAAGCTCGCCTACCCCGAGAGGTACTGCCTGGTGTGTAACCAATTCGGCACATGGAAGTCCAATGTCAGGGCCCTTCTTGTGGAGGCGAGGCACTCTCAGGTAGCAGTCACCGCATGGGGGGTGGGAACCCTCAGAAAGTAGGGTTGGGGGTACAAGGGGTGGGGTGTTGCGGGGAAGCCCCATCCCTGGAGGTCTATGACGTCCCACCCTCCCACTGCCCTGCTACCAGAGGGCTCCTGCTGAGCTCATGGGGAGTGAACAGGAGGTGTCTGGGGGTCTCCCCCGGGACTCCCTCCCTCAGTCCCTGATGTGTGTGTTTGGTCCGCTCCCTCTGCAGGTTGTGATGGCCATCAACACCAACCTGCTGCAGAGAGTCATCTGTATGGGAGACATGGATGCAGTCATGGTTGGATTTGCTGCCCTGGGGTTCCCAAGCTGCATCAGGGCTATTGATGAGACCCACATCCTGAGCCACGACCCCGCACATAGCACGGGCCAAGTACATAAACTGAAAGGGATACTGCTCTATGACGCTGCAGGCCCTGGTCGACCACCGTGGCCAGTTCACAGACATTCATGTCAGGTTATCAGACTGGGCATATGACACCCATGTATTCTGCAACTCTGCCCTGTGCCAGAGTATGGATGAGGACACATTCATCCCCCTCCATGAGCTGGCAGTTGGAGATGTTCAGATTCTACTGTGCACCCTGGGGGTGTGTGTGGCCTACCCCTCATGCTGTGGCTCATGAAGCCTTACCCTTGTCAGCTGGACCCCAGAAGGGAACTCTTCAATGCCTGCCTCCACCAGGCCAGGATGCCAGTGGAGTGAACCTCCAGCCACCTCATGACATGCTTCAGGTGCCTGATCACCTGCCTGGACGTGGTGGAGCACAATGTCCCCCCTAGTTGTGGCCATGTGTTGTGTCCTGCGCAACATAGAGGAGAAGAAGTGGGAGGCCTTCCTCCCAGGCTTGCGGGGTAGCCACCAGCCATGAGTATGAGCAGCTGGCTGCAGATTTGATTCTCCAGGCCCATCGGGACGGAGTGCAGATCTGGGAGGCCTTGAGAGACAGCTTGTCCCACAGCCCCCAGTAACTCTCCTCAGGGCACCCCCAGTGGGAGCCTCAGGCCCACAGCCCTACCTGGTTCCCACCATGACCCCTCCCTTCACCCCCTCCCTGACCCCTGCCCAGTGAAGAGGCATGCGGGTGTGGTGCTGAAATAACTGTTTTACTGAACCAAAGAAAAATCAGTGCAAAAGAAACAGGGTAATACAAATCTATTTACAAAAAGTGCAGTGCAGTGAGCTATGTACAGTGGGGGGACTTGGGACAGGGGTTAGGGGCATCAGAACTTGGATGGGAGGGCTTGGGATAGAAGTAGGGGGGGCCTCAAGACTTGAGGCGAATGGAGGGCCATGAACCTGAGAGGAAGTGGGACCCTGAGTGGCATCAGCTTCAGAATCATCCTCCTGCTGCAGGTTTGGGGTCCCCTTCAGGGCTGGGTTGGGGCTGGGAGCAGGGGGAGGTATGGAGGCAGTGGGGCTGCAGTGAGGTCTGGGTGGGCTTTGGGAGCAGGATGGGCCTGTGAAGTAAGGAGGTGATGAGAAGTGCGGAAGGCATGGCCCTCAGCCACTGCAGGTGGTCCAGGACACCCTGTAGGATGGTTGATGGGGACAGGGTACAGGGTAGTGGAGGTTGCATCGGGGTGGAGGCTGAGGGGTGGGCGGCTGTGCCACCATGTCTTGCCAGATGCCGGTGTAGGTGTCAAAGCAGAACATAATTTGGTCCCAGGCCCATGACCACCATTTCTTGTTATCCCACACCCACTGTTCCATGATCTCAGTCATTCTCCAGAGGCCGGCATTGTGGTCCCTCTGGAAGTCCTTCTAGATGCAATGATAGCCCCCCTGGCTGTGGGCTCAACCTGGTGGTGAGGTGGGGGCTGGCCCTGCCCTTGGGCAGTGTAGGTGCAGCTGTAAGGAAGACAAGGAGGAGAGACGGTGAGGGCCTGCCTCCCATCGTGAGCAGCACCCAACACCTCCCAGGCCAAAGGATGGGAGTGACCCAGGAGCAAAGCCATGTGTAGCCTGCACAACAGGCCCTGCCGCACAGGGCCTCCGCATTGCCTCCAGGAGCGGGCTGACCGCAGTGCCTCCCCACCAACACTTGACAGGCTAGTAGCCAAGGGGGAGTCCCACCGCAGAAAGGTAGCCTCATGGGTGGCAGGTGAGCCAGAAGCAGCCTGACCCTCCCTGGAGACCCGCCCCCACATGCGGCTCACAGTGCTGTCCACAGTAGTAGGTGCTGCCTCGTGCCTCTGGGCATGCCCACATGCCAGGTGCCGCACTCCCCAGCGTGTCTGGGCTCAGGCTGGTACCCCTGTGACCAGCCTGCTTTCAGCTGTGGCAGATGCTGGCAGGGCCCCTCTCCCCCGCATCGGGCCTGAGGCTCGTCTGGCCTCCTGGGATGCTGGTAGCAGGCTGGCACCTGTGCCTGGGGGGCTGTCTGCTGAGTCAGGGTGGCGCACACTGCTGCTGCATGTGGTTACTCATGCTGGGACCACAGCACAATGTTCTGCCTGAGCTGCCATGTGATGCTTATAGCACACCCCATCTGCGCCCGCCTCCCTCACCCTGAGGTGTGTGACAAGGGAGGTACTCACTGGAGGGACCCTTGCCCAGCTCCAAAGATGCCCAGGAGGTGTCCTGGTTGGCGGTGACTGGCTCCAAGGTGATAACCAGGGTGTTGCTGGCCTCTGAGGCTGCGTCTGCCTCTGGCTCCAGGGGGGGTTGGGGCAAGGGGGGCCTGCTGCTCCTCCCGCTCGTGCTCTGGCTGAGGTGGTGGTGGGCGGGGCTCAAGCACTGTGTCCACACTGCAGCGTGGTGGGGATGTATCCCCTCCCCAACTCCCCGCCTCAGGGTGTCATGTAGCTCCTAGTAATAGGGACAGGTGGTGGGGCCTGTCCTGGAGCCTCGGGCAGCATCCCAGGCCTGGATGTAGCCCTGACAAAGCTTCTTCACCTTCACCCGGACGTGCCTCATGGATAGCGGTAGGATGGCCCTGTTCCACTAGGGCAGTGACCATCCGGGTGTAGACGGGGTGTTCCACACATTGGCCTTATGGTCTTGGAGGGTGTCCTCCTCCTGCACAAGTCAAACAGGGCCTGGACCTCCATCCCAGTCCAGGAGGGCCCTGCATTTTGGTGTCCTGGGGTGGCTCCTGGCCACCCTTCAATGACCCAGGGGAGTTGTGGGGGTGGCTGCTGCTTTGCCATGTGTGAGGCTCTCATCCCCAGTGTGGCTGCAGGGCGTGGGGTGCTGCAGCCTGTAGCCCTGTTGCTTGAACGCTCTCGGCTCCCTGCCACAGGATTTCCTGGGCTCCTTGCATCTCTAAGTGGAGCTGGTGGCAGGAACCATAGACTGTTGATTTCTGTAGAGAGGGTGTCCCTCAGGGCACCCACGTAGCCCCCTGGAGGCCTTTTCTGTTGACAGAAGGCCCCCTGGAATGTCCAGGCCCAGCATGTCAGGAGGTCTGTAGGCAGAGACATCATTCTTTATGGGGAGTGGGGTACAACTGTTGACAGAGGTGCTGCGTTCTGTCAACTTACTGTCAACAGAGTGTGCCTGGCAATCTGGATGCTCCCTGTGTTTTGTCAAAAAAATGCTAGCTTTGTCCACAGAACCCTGTAGGACATAGCCCCAATGTCTGTGCATAGCTGCAGCCCTAGTCCAGCAATTCTGAACCCATAAGCCTGCAAGCAACGCACCAGCCGCACTTTGCATGGCCCTAGCCTTGACCTTTACTTGCAGGGTGACCCCAGCTCCGTCCCAGTTGTAAACTGTCATCTGAAAAACACAGAAACCAGAAACCAAACAACACCCCATGTGTTCTACACTGTCCAGCCCAATTCAGCTATGTTCTGCATTGCCCACTGGCCAATCCAGGTATGTTAAGTGCATTGTCCTTGTAAGGGAAAAATATTCAACCCCTTGCCACCTTAAATGGAATTACTTACACAGTTTACAACTAGTTCATTTTGATGAAAGAACAAAAACTCTTTAGTAACTTTGTGTGTACATACCTTTGCCCATGCTATTGTTGCCCAGTGAGTTTTGAAGTGACACATCACCAGGCATATTTTGTAGAAATAACATTAGTGTGCAGGGTGTGAATACAGTGAACACAGGACTACGAGGTGCAGTTAGTCACACCATGTTTATTTTTTTATTTTTAACTGGATGCTTTACCAGAGCAAATGAATAGAGTCAAAAGGATAAACTGTGGGTGAGCCCATAGGTGGCCCCACATTTGGGAATGAGTACCTGTCCTTGTTGGTCTATGTCACCCACTTAAGAGCTAGCTAGAATTCACATCTCTGCACTCAGCTCCTGCTAAAGCATGCCCGCATTCCTTTTAGTTTTTAGATCATTAAAAAGCTCTTTGTGCAGCCACACTGACCTCCTATGGCTCTTATTTTTCTTCTGAATTGGAATAGCTTGGTGTTGAATCACCAGTATTTCATCTCATAAGAATTACCTGCCCCCTTAGGCTCCTTTTCACACTAGTGGGTCTCTCCTTGGGACCAAGCCTACTAATTCCCAGAATCAGCTGAAACCCTCCTTTTTGTAAGGCCAGTGACCTTTTGCTGTTCTCAGATCCTCCTTTTTAAAAGATCTTGAATTCTATCAGACCACGATTACTTCCTCCCACATTCCTGACCACCTTCACATTCACAACGAATTCATCCTTCTTGATCAAAACCATATTCACATATCTCATATCTCAACCTCCTTGTCGGTTCCTCAACTTTTTGAACCAGACAGCCATCCCTATGTAGGCTAAGAATTTGCTGGACATACTTGCTGCAATAGTCTTCAAACAGATATCTGGGAAGTTAAAATCCCCCATTTTTACTATCTTATATGTATGTTTCTTCCGGAATGTCAAATAAAAAAGAGAGGCCTTGAAACTTTGTAAGGGATCTAGCGAAAAATCGAATTGTGATGATTCCAGAAACATATTTCATTAGCTGCCACATATATATATCTTTTCTCCACAGCAGGTTCTTAGAAATATTTGCATAGCTGTTCTCATCTATTCCCTTTCAAGATACCCAGCTCTTTTAATCAATACCATCATTTTTTACATTTAGCTGAAAATCAAATCTGTAGTTTGTTTTGTGCCAAGGAAAAGAAAGTCTGGAAGGGACCTCAAGAATTCATTTAGCCTTTTCCCTTGCAATGAGGCAGGATCGGGGTGAAAGTAACTTCCATTTCTTACAGATACTGTCCTATTGCATCCTCCCTTGAGGGGTGGGCAGGGTCAGAGAAGAGAGTGTGTGTGGGGGGTTCCCACTAAATTTTCCATCCATGGTCAAAATAAATTTTATTATGTGCACCAAGGCATGTGTGGATGTGCGCCACCGATAGAAACCACAGGCTGCGTGCTGTGGGGAGCAGTGCGCATTCTGCTAAGCAGCTGGGTGGCACCTGAATCTCCCCTTGGTGGCTGCCCAAGCTCTCCGCTTACAGGAAACGCTGGTGGGGGCTTTGCGATAGGACAGTACTTGTACGACATGTAAGTGCGGGATGGAGTACAGGGGGGCTCCGGACAGGGAACTGAGGTGGGCGTGGGGGCTCAGGGCAGAGGATTTGGTTGTCGGGGGTGCAGGAGTCAAGGCTGGGAGCTGGGAGATGTAGGGAGCTCAGGGGAGGGATTCAGGAGTCAGGGCATGGAATTGGGGTGTGTGGGGGGGCTCAGGGGCTGGGAGTGCAGCCACTGTGCTGCCCCGCTGCTGGATCCCCATGGCAGCCATGTTTGCTCTGCCTGGCTGCCAGATCCCCTGGATGGTGAGGGCTGGGCTGCCTGGAAGCCCCAGCACCAGGTCTGGGGTCTGTGCACTGGCAGCCTCCAGAGCCCCTCCCTCAGTCAACCAGTTTCTTACTGTTGCTCTGCACAGGGGCATACTGGATTGCTTTCACCTTTGGGCAGGACCAAGTGTACCTAACCATCCCTGACAGATGTTTCTCTACTTGGGTTTTGAAGCCTCCAGCGATCTTGGTTCCACAACCTCCTTTGATAATCCATCCCACTCCTTGACTGTTTTGCCTAGCTAAATAACTTAAATTTCCCTTGCAGCAATTTATGCTGATTACCTTTAGTGCTATTCTTGGTGGGTGCGGAGAACAACTGGTCACCATTCTCTTTATAACAGCCCTTTACATATTGGAAGACTATTATCAGATTTCACCTCATTCTTCTTCTTCCCAAGACTAAACATACACATTTTTTAAAACCTTTTCTCATACAATACTTTTACTATCTCAAATATCTTGCTTTAAAATAGGGCCCACACAGCCCACAAGCAACATCTACAGCCTTCAGCTCACAAGCGACATCTAGCTCACCGACAAATTTTGAACAGCCTCCATTACAGGTATGTGCAGCTCACAGGCTGCAAATGGCCTGTTAGGGTAATTTACTGGTGGGCTGCAAGAATTTGTTTACATTGAGCATCTGTAGTTCACCATTCCCAGCCAATGGGAGCTGCAGAAAGTGGTGTGGGCTGTAGGGACAGGATTGCCACTGCTTCCCACAGCTCCCATTGGCTGGGAACAGTGAAGTGTAACCAATGGGAGCAGTGGGTGGCTGTGCTTGCAGTCATTCAAGGACATAGTTCTGGTGAGCAGGGCTGTTCCCAAGCATTTTGGACTTGCTGTGCTTCAGAGGGATTCAGAAACGGGGCTTGTGCAAGGCCTGTTTGCTTTAACAGAACTCAAATTTTAAAACACAAGGACATATTTAGTGCCACTTTTAACCACTGCCTTTCGGGAAATATTGCTCCTGATACAAACGCTGTTTTCACTGTCCTGTAACACAGTTGTGGTAGAACACGATGCTCTCACAAGGAGCTAAATCAAAACAAGCAAGCACACAGGTGTACAGCTAAAGCACACTTCAGGACTCAATACAGTCAAGACAAAACTGCACCTGTAAGAGAGACTCTTCTCCATCTTCTTTCCCCTGGCCCTATGCTACTCTCCAGCTAATCTTCCCCCTCCATTGCCCCTTCTCCCTACTTTCTCACCTCACCATCACCTGTTCCTCTCTCCTGCTTTTTCCTGAGCTCCAATCTACTTCACTGTGCACATTCCTACAGCAAAATGACTCCCCATACCTACCAACTTTCTCTCACCCTTTGCTGCCTTGTCTGTTAACTAAGAGCACTTCAGGGTAGGCATAGTCTCTCATACCTTTAAGAGTTATGTACAAAATGTATATATTATTTTCTGTAATTAACCTACTCTGGTTTACCATAAGAGCAAGATTGAGTGATGTGGCCCTGGCATTTGAAAGTTTGGGGGCCCCTGCTTGAAAATTATCCTTATTTAGGGCTCTTTGTTGTATGAAGACTTTGTATGTGCAAGGCAATATAGAAACCGATATATAATCAAGAGTAATAACACATACTAAAGCGTCTTTTTATTGAGATGAGACTATATCCTCAAGGTGACTAAATCATTGTGTTTTATTTTCAGACCAGTTCTAGCAAACCTTTAAGCACTGAGTGAAAAAGCTTTGGGGAGTCTCAACTACTGTATGTCTACGTTAAACCCCACACCTTATCTTATGCTTTGTAACATGACTGCTAAATATTTTCTTTGGACTGACCATGCATGAAAGACTAATTTTTTACTTCAGCAAGTATGCTCTCTTCTGAATTTTCATGTTGTAGCACTGTCTTTTCTCAAGCGTAAATGTGACTGTACTACTTTCCCCAACCAACAGACTTCTTTGAATAGAGAGAGGAGGAAGGAGATTAATAAAAGGCCTCGTAATTTCCTTTTTTGGAGAGGGGAGAGGTTATGTTCCCTTTTTCCTCTTGTGCAACCAGCCAATGCCCTATTATAGGCTGCAGTTCACTCTCCATCTTTAGTGTTGATATTTGCAGCTAATCTTTGTTCTGTTTGTGATATATTCTGACGGGGTCAGCATATTAAAGCACTAAGCTTCTCATTAACGGTATGTGGCAAAACAACGTGGAACAGAGAAGGCAGTTACTTCCCTGTTAAATACAGAAGCTCAACATTGTCTGAAGATCTTTATTGCTCTTTGGGTAATGCATGGAAGAAAAGCTAGAGGCATTAATCTAATTTCCTCAGTGACACTGGTAAATCATTTTAAAATTTTCAAGTACAGTTGTTTTGCTGAAGAACATATATATGAAAGAATGTAATTTAGTTTTATTTTGCTTCTATACATAATTGTTTACAGTTCAGCAGAATGCAGAACAGTTTCCATCCGAAGAGAACACAGAATCTAAAAATACTGCTAACACTACTGCTACATGTGAATCCAATGCAAATGACAGACCAATAAAAGTATTGTTTATTTCTGCTTTTCATTTATTTGATCATTTGCCTATGAAAATATATTACAGATCTCTGTTTGCAAACAGATACTCAAATTATGACCATAGTAGGAAGAAAAAACAATACTTTATTTTTATTTTCTTCTAGAACTTTTTCAAACATAGTGTTACACAGATAATTCCTAAGCTGCACCAAATCTGACGCGGCAAAACTTATCTCACAAAACTGTACAAACTCTATTTTGTTCCATTTCAACAGAGCAAGCAGCATGAAAAGCCAATGTGTGGTACCTCCTGGGTCTTCGACAAAGGCTCAACTACTGGCTTTATTCTCTATTGTTGCTCAGTAGCAATGGAATGAAATATCAATCATGAATTCTGTAAATATAACTTGATTGAGCTCTTTTAACACTCCAGCCTTGGTGAATGGGAACCCAAGTGTTCATTTTCCTCTGAAACTTAAATTAGGTAATTTTTCATGGCCCTTTTAGTCATGGAGTCTCCTTAAGACTCTTTGAAGGGTTTTGAGCTTTATGAACATCTTATATTTTAAAATGGCAAAAAAACTCAGGGGCCTTTCTGAAGACTCCATAGGCAGTACTTGTCTGTATGCCGGCAGGCCATGTGGGCCCTATTTAGACGAGGGAAAATCACAGCATAAAACAATTGTGTTTCCTAATCCTGCTTGCAATTATCACTTAGAGCCTGGTGTAGCTGCAGTTTATTACCTTGAAACACATATTTGAACCCAGCGGGGAGGCAAGTGTCAATGCAGACCGGCAAAACTAGGTTTAAGGGTGTTAAATTGCAGACAGCCCTGAGTTGGAAGTGGTCAGTCAATGCCATTTAAGAACCAGAGAAGCCATAGGATGGTTTGGGGCAGTAGCCCCAGAGCTTGCACTTTGGGGGCCCCCATTGTGGCTGCCTCAACTGCCCTGTGGGTGGCACCCGTGGAGCCCAGGGTGGCCTGAGGATTACCAGGGGTCTGAAACTGGAGGCTAGCATGGGCCACGCACCCCTGCACTTACTGTGGTTGTGGGAAGCAGAGAGACCCGGCAGCCTGCTCCACTCTGCTGCCCATCTCCCAGCCTGCTGTGCTCTGACTCCCCACGGCAGCAGCAAGTGGAGCAATCAGCCCTCTCCATTCTGCTCCTCTGAGTGATGCTGGCCTGGAGGAGCACAGGGCAGCAGGCTGAGGCCAGGGTGCTCTGCTTCCCGCGGCTGTGGTGAGGTGGAGTGCAGCGGGCTGGGGGACAGACGGTGGAGTGGAGCAGGCGGCTGGTTTGCTCTGTCTCTCACTACTGCGGCGAGTGCAGGAGTATCTGACTATTGATGCCTCCCCATTCCAGCCTCCCCTCCCCCGATAATACCATGGGTCACATAGCTCAGGGGAGGGGGCTTCAGAGAAGGGGTGGAAGGGGGCCAGGGCATGGTGGTGAAAGGGCTGGAAGAGGCAGGGTGGGGGGGTGAGAAGGAGTGGGGCTGGGGGAAGGGTGGAGGGGGTGGGGCAGAAGCAGAGCAGGGGCAGGAAGTGACAGGACAGGGGCAGTGTCTTGGATGGAGGGGAGATTACACCAGGCCCTGCACCCCCCGAGGACAACCCTGCTATTCGAGTCCTAATATTAACAATTCACAGTTAATAGCTGGGAACCAATCCCCTGCCCAACATTCCCGCCAATGTTTTCATCCATGTGTGGAGTCATTTCTGTTGTGTGCACCAAGGCAGGTGCAGGTGTGGGCCACCGACAGAAACACATGCTGCTGGCTGTGGGAGGCTGTGAGCTGGGTGGCATCTTCATCTCTGTTCGGCAGCTGCCCAAGCACTCAGGCTAGAGGGAGCCCTGGCCCACTCCCATTGATGTTAATGGTAATGGGATATGGAAACTGGCAATAGAGATGCCAGTTATTGACAAAGTTTTCATGTGCCTTCTGGGGCTGCAGCCCTGCAGCCCTGTCTGCAGCCGGGAGGGGAGGCTGCAGGCCAGGCAACGGTAGGGAGGGAGGCTGCATCCTGGCTTCCATGACTTCCCGCTGGGAGCTGAGTGTGGGAGGTTCATTGGACTGGAAGTACCTCTCCATGCTCTCCAGGTAGCTCCCTGCCTTGACACTGGGGACCAGGCTTGACATGTCCCAGTGCTCTGTTCCCTGGCAACAGCCCTGCAAACCTGCCTGAGAGACAGCAGCCAGAGAAGAAGGCACTGAGATGCCCTGAGGGCCACCTATAGGCTGGTTTTCTGGCCTGGCGCCATAGGGGGAATTGCTGGGACATGGCAAGCACCAGCTGTTGGCATGCTTAGCGCCAGCCACAGGCAGGTTTGCAGGGCTGAAGCCAGGGAAGGAAGCACTTGGCTGTGGCTTCACTGGCTGAAGCCTTAACAAACCTCTGTGCTTGTAGTCTTTCTGTGCCCTCCCCTCCCAATCTCCTTTCCCAGTGCAAGACAGTTTTACAAGGCTATGGGGAGAGATATGCACATCACAGAACATCCTTCCCTAGCTGCAGCCTGGAAACCTGCCATCTGTTTACTGGCAACCTGTAGATAATAAGCAAGATTTTTCTGGGAAGTGAGAGGCTGCTAATAGGTGAAATCTACTTATTCCAAATGGTGGTTAGATTACAGAATTCTAAAAAGTACTCAGCACTTTTAAAAAACTTCTGGAACTTGTGGGTACTGAGGACTTTAGAAAATCTGGTCCTTAAGTGTTTATAGCATGAGCTCCCCTGTATTATAAGTCAATTATTTGTTATCATTCTGAAGAAAGTGGACATTTTCTAGAGCTCCCTTATGCTCCATTATGGATATTAAAAAACAAAACAAAAAAGTCTCCCTCAAAAACTGGTTTGTTTTGGAACACAGACCACATAGTCTTTCAAACTTGGATATCCCTTTTAGTTAAATGGCTCTGCTGTATTCATGAGGCAAATGCCTGAAAAAAGGAAAACAATACTAGAATCTGAGCTGATCAAACTCTCAAACGTGGCCAGCAAATGTATCCCTTTTTAAAACAAAGTTTTACTGTGCCATTACTCGCTACCTCATATAAAGTAGAATATATTTGGAGGCAAAGAGTAGAAAAATGAGAAGACAGAGATTGAAGTACAAATCTTTAAATTAACTTTATTAAATGTGGAAAAGCATAAACATTATACTGATGCTTGTTTCAGATTTTTACACACAAAGCTTCATGTCTGGACCTAGCTTTTCGGCATCTGATTTTCATGCAAAACATTTCAGTTTAGCTCCAAATTCCCTTCTATTTCTGTCACTAACAGCAGAAACTCAAACAGTGAATCAAATGCTATCTCTTTGCTTACTTCAAAAATTCCTAATAAAACAAGCTACATTTTTTTCAAAATTAAATTCACTTGTGTTTGAGTTGAGAGCTTTCCTTATATTTTTGGCCTCATCCAAACTTTACCCTCTTGGATGAAAAGTACAGCTAGTTGTACTATGTGTACAAGGAAGCACAAAATAAGTATGAAATAGAGCTTAGCTCTTTTTGTTCAATATTATCCCCATTGAAACACCGGAATCTGGAAAACTCCCAGCAGAGAGGACTGAGTGAAACAAATTTATATATTTTCATAGGGATGGATAACACTTTAAGCTTGGCTAGGAAGCCAGAACAATTTTACGTAGTCCAGCTGCTCTTTCCTAAATGCTAGCAGTATATCTCTGTTCGTGACAGGATGCAATTCGATTCTCCTTCTTCAAATCTGGTTTACATATATCTTTTACTTCAGTAACATTTCCATGCCACCCAGGGAAGCAATAGTAGTTTGAGATGTTTTAATTTGCCTTTGCAGAAAATGGTTTTGATAACCAGAATTAGTGAAGTTCATTGTGCCCCAGCTCCACTCTCCTGCCATTCTTAATACACCTTTGCTGCAATGGTAGGGCACACAGGAACAGGTTTAAGGCTGCTTGAGTTACCAGCTCAAGGAATAGAGGAAAGGAGATTTAAGAGGGGCTAAGGATCTGGGTCTCATTCTTCTTAATTATCTACTATTCTTCATTAGGTAAGAGAACACTGGAGTTTTCCTTTTGGATCTGGAATAATCAAATGTATTAGATCATGAGCTTTCACTTCTTAAAATGGAAATGGAGCAGAAAACCAGAATCCAGGGTTTACATAGCAGGGAACAGTTTATATGGCAGTCTCCTTGGCGCTGGTCTTTGAGGGCCTAACTCAACCAGTCCAGACCAGTTCCTACGTGCCCTGCATTTACAGTGAAGGTCACTCTCACAGACCTTGGATGGAAGGCCAGTCCTCACATACAGACAGCCCTCCAGCCTGAAACAAATTCTCACCAGCAACTAAACATCACACCACAGCAACTCTAAACCTGGAACCAATCCCTGCAACAAACCTCGCTGCCAACTCTGCTCACGTACCTCCACCAGTGATATCATCACAGGACATAACCACCAGGGTGGCATATATTATATTAGTAGATGTGCTTTTACAGTCACACATCTAACTTAATTTGCTTCATTAACTGGCCTCCACTAGTGACAGGCAGCTTCTTTTCCCAACACAATCCTCACCTCGCTCCCTGCTCCCCGCTATGTTTTGGTGTCTAACATAGGATTGCTGTAGCTTTCAGAAGTTACATTGCATTTAGTTCTCTACATGGTCTTGCAGTGATGTTTGTAAGTAAATGATGTATGGTGACCACTGCTCAGTAACTGTCCTTCATAGTCCTGATTTCTAATCAGATAAACCATTCTACTTAAATCATCTCTAAGTTTCCCACATGTAAAATGGGAAGGATTCTTCTCTAACTCACAGGGGCTACGTCTACATTAGCACACTAAGTCAAAGTAGACTACTTCGAAGTAAGGACATCAGAATAGGCTACTTTGACATGTATCGTCTACACATCCTCCAGGGCTGGTGCCGTCGATGTTCCATGTCGAAGTAGCGATGGGGAACATCGAAAGGAGCCGCCCCGGAAGGAAATGTGGAGCTTCCACATACACAAGTGCTCCCCATCAAAATAAGGGGCCAGCAAAGCCACAAGCCGCTCCCTTAAAGGTCTTCTCCCAGACACACTCGCCCTGCACAGCACAAGATCCACAGAGCCGACAACCAGTTGCAGACCCTGTGCACGCAGCATGGACCCCCAGCAGCAACAGCAGCACCCAGAAGCACTGGGCTAAGGGCGGCTGCACGTGGTGACCATAGAGCCCTGCAGGGGCTGGACAGAGCATCTCTCAACCCCTCAGCTGATGGCCGCCATGGAGGACCCCGCTATTTCAAAGTAGCGGGACGCGGATCGTCTACACACACCCTACTTTGACGTTGAACATCGAAGTAGGGCGCTATTCCCATCTTCGGATGGGAATAGCGATTTCAACTTCTCACCGCCTAACGTCGATTTCAACGTCGAAATAGCACATGGCGCGCGTAGACGTGATGTGTACTATTTTGACGTTGTGCCGGCTACTTCGAAGTAGCTGGCTAGCGTAGATGCTCCCAGGGTGTGTCTACACTTGCACTTCTCTTTTGAAAGAGGTATGCAAATGAGGTGAATTGAAAATGTAAATAAGGTATAATTTACATGCTCAGCACCTCATTTGCATATTCTAATTTTGAAAGAGCTTCTTTTGAAAGAAGAAAGCCAGTGTAGATGCTGCTCTTTCAAAAGTAAACCCATTTTTGAAAGAATCCTTCTTCCCTTTATTTAATGGGAAGAAGGATTCTTCCGAAGATGGGGTTTACTTTCGAAAGAACAGCGCCTACACTGGCTTTCTTCTTTCGAAAGAAGCTCTTTTGAAATTAGAATATCCAAATGAGGTGCAGAATATGCAAATTTATACCTCATTTGCATTTTTATTTGCCTCATTTGCATACCTCTTTCGAAAGAGGAATGCAAGTGTAGACACACTCATAGTAGTGTTAGGATAAAATCCCAGATGTGTGACATTCAGGGGTGATACAGGCATTTAAGTGCCTAGATAGATAAATGTGCTACAGGAAATTCAGTCGGATGGAGAAGTGGTTTGTGTGGCAGCGCTTCAAGCTCTTGGGCTGTGTCTACACTAGCCCAAAACTTCGAAATGGCCCTGCAAATGGCCATTTCGAAGTTTACTAATGAAGCGCTGAAATACATATTCAGCACCTCATTAGAATGCTGGGAGCCTTGGTACTTTGAAATTGACACGACTCGCTGCTGCATGGCTCGTCCAGATGGGGCTCCTTTTCGAAAGGACCCCGGCTACTTTGAAATCCCCTTATTCCTAAGAGCAGATAGGAATAAGGGGATTTCAAAGTTGCTGGGGTCCTTCAAAAAGGACCCCTGTCTGGATGAGCCATGCGGCGGTGAGCCATGTCAATTTCGAAGTACTGTGGCTCCCGGTATTCTAATGAGGCGCTGAATATGTATTTCAGCACTTCATTAGTAAACTTCGAAATGGCCATTTGCATGGCCATTTCGAAGTTTTGGGCTAGTGTAGACACAGCCTTGGTGTCTCTCGCTATAGGGGCTGAGATAGAATTGGAACAGGTAGAGGAGAGAGTTGCATCCCCAGTAGTGTAGGACTAGGGCCTATCTCCACAAACAGAACTCAGAATCAGCCTTGCAATACCCAATGTTGAGATGCCCTGGCACCTAGTGGAATACACTGCTATGAGTTAGGCACCCAAGCTCCCTAGACAATCAGTGGAGAGAGTCAGGATCCATCCTCTAAGAAGGGGATACAAAAATGCAGTGAGCTGAGGGGGCAGTTGTCTCAGCAAGCCAACAGAAAATCCTGAGAAGAGGGTGGGACGTAAGCCTTACCCCTCTAAGGGAGTCAGGCACCTAATGGGAAGCATCTCGCTCTGTTTGGGATTCAGACTTATGAATCCTCTTCCAGACTTTGGTGCCTAAGCTAGGGCAGTCCTTTCCTGCACAAAGCTAAGGAAAAGGAAGTGACAGGGCTAGACATATCCTGGGGTGGTTTACTCTCTCCCTCTCCCTGCTGAAGATGTCCCACTCTACTTACATAGTCATTGCAGTAGGATTCTGAATCCAGGCCATGCTTCAGCACTCTAGCCACCATTCTTGCTCACTCTGGCCCAATAGCAATTTAAATGGTTACACGATGTGGAACAACTTCAACAGGAAATTCCAGGAAGTGCCCACACACAATTATGTTTTATCCCAGTGGTTAAGTCATTCAGCTGGAATATGGGAGACCTAGCTTCAAACCCAACTCCAATTCAGGCACAGGAGGGGTTTACACCTTGGCTTCCCAAATCACGGCTGAGTGCACCCACTACTGGGCTGTTGGATAAAAAAAGCACAATACCGCTCTCCTTTCCTGTGGGTTACTGAGCCCACACGTTGGATCAGGCCTAGGAGAGGAGACAGGCAGCTTGTGAATTCTGCTGGGGCTGATGTGTGAACAGAGTATCAGGACTGAGGTAGCTTTGTGTATGCCCACCAGCCAAAACCAGGCAACTACAGGGGTAGGTAGCAGCTGGGTGGGATTTTGAGACTCTAGATTCTGTATTCAAGCATCTAAATCCTGTTGTGGATCTAGCAGTGGAAGCCTGTATTCCTGCTTACAAGACATGTGCTCCCTGTAACACTGGGAAAGGGAAATAGATGACAGAGCAGAAGAATTAGTTGATATTTTTTGACAGACAATAGTCCAGTTATTATTACTAAGAGGAACAGCCCCCTTTTGTGTTTAATTTTAAGAGTAGCCTGTGTCTGAGATGTTATGTAAATGGGTGTTGATGGTGATGGTTGTTCAGGAAAACAAAGGAAGTGAGTCCATCAGTACAAAAGGGAATGTTTAAAAACATGTCCATTACAAAAATTAATAAATACTTTTCCTAAGAAAATGTGGAAAATTCAACTATCTTCTGAGGCAATTGTGCCAGATTTGAAGATTAAATCCAAGAGGGATGTTATTCCTATGTAAAATTCAAGTTTCCTTGCAACCTGAATCATGGCTTTGCTACACTCTCACTGTAGTTCAATGTGAATAAAAATTCTGGTCATTTTCATCATTCCTCCAGTCAGTAATTCAGAGGTTTACAATGTTTAATAGTTTGTCACCTGTATTCTCTTATTCTCCTTTGCTCTTTCACTTTCCACTTGAAGAAACAGTGAGATAACGATGGATATTTCAGACTCCTGTAGACACAAGCCACTGGTGAAATTAATGGGCGCACGTGATGGAAAGAACAGCAGCATCACTGTGTTTGTGCAGTTAACCCAGAAAAATAAGCAATCCACATACTCTCTGAAGGTGCAACCTGTGACCTAAGCTAATTAGTAACAAATTGCTGCTCCCTTTTATCCAGCCCGCCCCCCCCCCCGGCCCAATATCTTGTCTTCCTCAGCAAAAATACTCTCAAGTTCCAAGCTGACTGTTTTATGAACTGTGCATTGGTTAATAACCCATCTTTGTAATTAAACTAAACTAGCTCTTTGTTAAAGGAACAATTTACAGAGATGATCTAGGAGCAGCTTCGCTTTCCTAGCCAGAGGCCCTCAACCTGACTTCCTGATACCTCCTCCATACTCTTCCCCTCTGCAACCAGTGCTACTCCCTCTCAACTGTCTGGGCAATGCCTCTACTGGCCATTTTTAGAAAGAGCTGCAAGATATTCCTTTTCATCCAGGCCTTTTCAATGAATTTAATTATTCTAAGGCTTCTAGGCCAGATGGTCCAATCAAAAGTATTGTGGCATGGAGGCATGCAGTTTTATTTCCTTTTTTTTTTGGAAAGATAATTGATAACCATGTCGCCAACTCTCATGACTTCATCACCAGTAACATGATGTTGGCTGGCTCAGCTGGAACCAATCTCACTGTAACAGAGAAGCACCCACTGCCAGTAAATGGGCGACTGCCACTGATTAGCTGCCTTTGCATGTTCGGGTGAAGAGCTGCAAAGCAGGGCTCTGTCCCAGGTAGATTTCTCACATCTCCTGGGGAGCTGAGCAGAAAGCCCCTCCATCCTACCCTCTCCTGATTTCAAGCCTGGCTCATACTCTGAACAAACCTGAAAGGCTGGGGTAGGGGAGGTGCCACTCAGCAGAAAGGACATGGAGGAGTGGGTGACCAGATGTCCCATTTAAAAAGGACAGTCCTGTAATTAAATCCTCCTGGGATGTTCTGACTTTTTCTTAAAAACAGGCAAATTGCCCCATACTTTCTGTTCTGCCTTCTCCCCACTATGATCAATATTGACAGGTCTTTTGTCTGGCCATACCCCTGCTCATCAGCTACCTTCCCAACAGTAGCAAATGGAATGGTCCAGTGGCCATCAGTGGGGCTGGTTGAGCAAGGCTGGTGGTGAGGCAAAGCTGTAATGTGTGGGGCCGGTCACTCTCCCTGCAGCTCCATCAGTGCATCCCCCCACTGCATACCAGGAGGGCCTTGTTTCCCCATCCCATTTCTGGCTGGCACTGGCTGCTCACTGCAAGTTGCAGTGGCTGGCGTGTGCAGGTAGGCACCAGGTAGCAAATGGCTAAGTGTTGCCTCTGCTGGGCACCAGTCAGTCCTTTATGTGCTCTTCCTCTTGCTGTCCTCTCCCAGCTTTGCCTCTTCACTGCCTTCCAGCCCCACTTCTCCTTCATATCCCTCCTGGCAGGGTGTGTCCCACTCCCAGAACTGTGTGGAGAACCAGGCCCTGGTTGGAGTAGCCATGAGAAGGATGCTGGAGGAGGGGTGTTTTGCGACTGTGGGGCTTATTTCCACTCCTCCCTTGTGTCACTCATCTGGGCAGAGTTCCTTTGGGCAGTGTCCCTGGATGGCTTTGAGGAGCAGTGGGTGCTGTGTGAGGCTCTCTACTTGGTGTCCCCCTCTGGTTCCTTCATTTTAAACCTGTGACTTGCACTCCCACTCCTGGTTTTCTCATTAGTTGTCCCAAGAACTCACGTGGGTCCTGGGTCCAGTAGCCCCTCCCACTACTCTGGGGGAGGGTCCTTAGACCTGCCCGATTCCCAGCATACAAATAGTACTCAGCTCACCAGCAGCCTGGGCAGTAGGATCCTTTCTTCTCCTTCTACCTCTGGCTGGCACGGACTCTGGGGAAGCTAAAGACCCTCAGCCCAGGGGCTCTGGCCAGGAAAAGCTGAAGCTGACAACTCACATAGCACTGACACCGGGCAGCCACTCTACCCCTCAGCTCAGCTCTGGAGCGGAGTGGGGAAAAGTGATTTCCAGGCTGTTCGTGCCCAAGCCTGCCAGCTCCACAGCAGCCTCCTGGACAGGGGTTAAGTGCCCTCTTCACCAGTTCTCCTGTCAAATGTGGTGCTTGTTCCAGGGCTAGGAGTGGGGAATTTGTGTTTGTGCAAAGATGCATGGCTGGGACCAGGATCCCTCACCCAACGCTGGCAACCCTTCAGCTGCCAAGTGATGTCATGAACAGGATTTGAGGACTGTAGACAGGGATCCCAGGAGACAATGTCTGAGACACCAGGGACAACTTCCACAATCCCCCCTGCCAACCTAATCCCCCTCCTAGAAGCCAGCCTGGTCTTCATGACTTTGACATGCCAGATGGGGGCCCTGAAGTTACCCCAGTTCACAGAAGATGTCAGAACAGCTTCACAGCACTAGAGACCACATTTAACATGTACAGCCTCCCTGAGTACCAGAATGTGGGGATCTTGTTGAGCTAGCTGGGGGCAGCCACCCTCATGGAGGTGTAGATCTGGCCTGATGGCCAGATAGAATATCACCAAAATGTTTTTAAGTGACTGGATCAGATTTATGATCCCATGATCCCTTCCATGAACAGATGAAGGAGTTCTTTGCTCGGGCTCAGAAAGCTACTGAGAAACTCACAAACTTCGTTAATAGCCTTCATGTGATCATTCACCCAGAACACAAGCCCCTCTGTGGTCCAGGATCTAGAACAGGATCTGGCCAGATGGTTGGCAGAATGGGCCTATGATTCTCTTGTTTGACAGGCTTTGCACTTCCCATGCTTTCAGTGCCCTGATATGGGCTTTGAGGATTTTAAGGAAAAGTCCATGGAAGCAGGTCACATACACCTGAAAGCCAGGCCTGGACTGCTACCCGTGTGCTGGGCTTGGGTTTTCTGCACCTGGCTGGGGAGGACTGAAGTTTCCCAGTGAGTATGGAGTCCCCCAGCACCTGCCAAAGATACAGAGGCAGCCCGGCAGCAAGCAGCCCGGCTTTTCAGACTCGGACCAGACACCCCTACCTCTGTCTCCCAGGCCCTTGCTGAAGCCACCTTGTGGGTGAATAGTTCAGATACATGGAGGAGCTGAGCACGTGGACCGAGACACAGATGCCAATGTCCAGTGGTTTGTTACATATTCACTGGTGAGAGAGAGGGTCAGGGCAGAGAGCCAGTGACCAGTTAGAAGAAGATGGCTGGGCATGTGAGGAAGCTGGCAACACAGTGCAGAAGTGCTCCCAATGGAGAGTGGTATTAAATAACGGGTCCTTGGGGTGAAATACTCCACCCAGAAGGAACTGCTCTGGTACAACACCTTACTGGGAGCATTCCAGATTCATCATTAGTACGTGGATGAATGCTGTGCTGGACGCTGTTTTCTGGGAACTACTATCCAGAGAAGGACATTGTCCCCAGCCCTGGGCCTTATTGAATCCTGCAAATAATAGCTAGTTATTGGGAATGGCTCAGCATACCTTATGCAGAGTAAGTGCTTGCTGATGTACAGTTAGACTCCAAGATGCTTCATGGAGCACTTCATCAAGCCGCTTGCTTCACAGTGTACACCAACAACCACTCCCACCACAGTTCAGCTCTGCGAAGCTGGGAGAACCCTAAACTGGTCATCAAGACGGGGCAATTACAACTTCTCCATGGCATTCCTGTCTGACCAGAGTAACACCAGTGCTGATGTCCTGTCCTGGCTGCCAGCAATGCCTGAACCTGTAGCACCAGATGACTGTGAGGACTTAGAAATGTTACTTTTTGTGGTCATCTCTGCTGAAGCGGTGCAGACAAGCTGCCAGGCAGCTGTTGCTGCCACTGGGGTGCATGAGAAACTCCTGGAAGAATTTGAAGAGGACAAGGGCCTCTGGATCGAGATCCAAGGCCTCAGACCTGTTATTTGGAGCATATCAGAGATTATCCAGCAAGGTTCTGTGCTTTTCACCACAGACAGGAGAGCTCTGCACTCAGAAGCTGGAAGCCTATCTACATGCAGAAAAGGACAGACTCTGGAATGTAAGACCCAAGGCCCTGGGATTAATGAAGAAAACATCTAGATGGTGCTGTCCCAGACAGCAGCCGAAATGGTGTTTCAAGTCTGCCATGATGTGTTCGGCCACTGTGGCTCCCAAAAGACGGATGTGGATGTCTACATAGGATTCTCCCAAATGGGGATGGCTCACTCTGTGCAGAAGTGATGCAAAAACAGCTTGGTCTGCACCAGCAAAAGGTACCCAGAAGTGGAGGACAGGGCCCCCATCCAGCCAGCAGAGATAAGTGCATCCAATGCACTCCAGTGGATGGTGGAGCAAAATAAGAGCAGTGCCTCCTAGACCTGTACCATGATAGAGCAATTACTCCAAAGTCCTGGTTGCTGTGGCCCTCAGAGATCATGGTCAAAGCCATTATTATAGAATCATATACTCATAGAAGATTAGGATTGGATGAGACTTCAGCAGGTCGACTAGTCCAATCTTCTGCTAAAAGCAGGACCAACCCCAACTAAATCATTCCAGCCAGGACTTTGTCAAGCCCGGTCTTAAAAACCTCTAGGGATGGAAATTCCATCAATTTCATAGGTAACCTATTCCAGTGCTTCACAACCCTCTTAGTGAAATAGCCCTGGTCGGGCTGCCAGACCCCAGATGGGCTGCTGGACAGCCCCACAGGTGCTGACTCTAGTCCTGGCTGGGCTGCCACCTCCGTCCCTGCTGGGCTTCTTTGCCTAGGACCACTGGTCCCTCTATCATTGGGCTCCACCTGGCCCTCCCCTTATTATCCTTCCAACCTGGGGCCCTCTGGTCCAGTAACAGCTGAGGTCCTGCCAGAACATGGATGTTACTAGACCAGAAAATCACAGTTTTGGGAGGTGCAAACTGTAGTTAAGTTTTGGAATAGTTTTCCAAACAGAAGTGCTAGAATACCCACCACTGGACGTTTTTATGTTCAAGTTAAACAAACATCTGTGAGGGATGATTTAAATTTATTTGGTCCTCCCTCAGCACAAGGACTGCACTGGGGGTGCCAGTGTGCTCCAGGCCAGCACTACCATCTGGGGCAAATATCCAGGACCACTTTGCCTAGCAGCTGCAGTTCCAGGTATGCTCCCTAATGGTAAGTTGAGGCTACTCTGCCTAGCAACTAAAATTGCGAGAGGGTGGGTAGGGGATGTGGGCCCACCCTAGTTCACCGAGTTTTGATGTGGGGCCCTTCAAAGCACTAGGCCATACACACTCTTATACCCTCATCCCATAAGCACTCTGACACATACATCCTCACCCACACTTCCTGGGTCACTTCCTACCCATTTCCTGTACCGCCAATAGTATCATAGCTCTGTCTTGGCACCCCTTCTGGCTTCCTCACAAATTCATCCCAGGAGCCCCTTCCTGTGGTGATAGCAAGAGGTTACTCTTGGTTCCCAGAAAGGCTTACAGCAGCTTGCCTCAGAGGCTCAGTCCCAGTAGTTTACAGGGCTGGTGGCTTCTTAGCAGGAGGCTGCTGTATCCAACTGGTCTTCTCCTTAGCCAGCCCAGACTGAACTGACCTCCCTTTTGAATGCTCCTGGCACTGGGACTGTGCCTAGCAGAGACTACAGGGTACATCTTCCTGCAGCTGAAGCAGCTCCTTAATCATTCTTTTGCCAGTGTGGGGTTGAAACACCCTCTCACAGGCTGGACTCAATGACTTCTCAGTGTCCCTTCCAAGCTTATATTTCTATGATTCTATGAATTCCAAAATTTAAAGGAACATTCTGGGCATCATTAGGCAGAACCCGAGTGAATTTGGTAAACTCTGGAAAAACTGAAAGGGAGAAAAGGGGGGCACCTGGAAACCTTGCAGTCCGGTTGACAAATTTACCAGCTTCATCCAAGACTGTAACTGTCTGTGGGTCGAAGAACCAGTTGATGTCAGGATTAACACCTGCCAGCATAACAATTTTAGCTGTACCCGTCCTCTCAACAGAAGTTGTAAAATGTCTTGAAAGAGAAAGAACAAGGGACAGAAGAACAGTGGTAGGGAGGTGACTGCATGCAGGTGTAGAGGAAGAACAAGGGACCACGGCATGGGTGGGCAAACAGAGCTGCTGGTGGGGAGGAGTGCGCATAGCTCCTGCCATGGGGGTAATATGAGAAACCCTGGAAGAGGAGCATGTCAGAGCATGCCTGGAATAGGTGCAATAGGGGTCACACAGAACCTCTGGCACCTGGGGGTGAATTGGGGACTCTGGTATAGCATGGCAGGAGGACATGGAGAGCCTGTAGCAGGGACTGGGGAACAGGTAGGCATAGAGGGCATACAGCACCCCTAGTGAGGGGTAGAATAGGTTATCCTGATGTAGGGGGTAGGAGATATAGGGGATAGACAGAGGCCCTGGAATGGGGGGCCACAGAGTCCCTGATATGAGAAGCTGTGTGAGGGGGATGTAGAGTCTCCCTGAAACTGAGGGGGATGGCACATAGGGAGCTTGTAGGGGGGACTGAAGGGGTGGAAAGGAGCCTGAAGGGGCATACAATGAGCTCAGCCTACCAAAGAAACAAAGCACGCAACACCCTATGCACTGCTGCTGTAATCTTAGAGTGTAAAACCGAGTTCCCGCCTCTGTGTTCTGACAGGTCTGTTGTGTTCGGCAAACATTTGGCAGATCAGCCTTTTTTCACCTCGTCATGCAGTCCTGGATGAGGACCTACAGTTCTGCAACAAACATATATTTGTGACTTGTTTTGGTTCTGAAACTTGCTTTCTTCCAGCTTAAGAACAACTGCACTGCTTTAAATTACAGAGTAGGGGCAAGAGGACATTCTGGTTTTTAAGTGAACAGAATTTTCCATTGACAAGTGTGGTCTGTTGAAAAAGGCTGAATTTGAAATACTGCAGTTGCATGTTCTGGGTCTCTTTGTTGGTGAAAATACCACGGCATGTGGTTGTTCCTGAAGTCTTTTCAATGAAATATCATGTGAACAGTCTGTTCCTGTGACATTTTTGGTTTGGCCATCTGATAGGAAAAACAGGATAAATGAAGAGAGGAAAGGGAAATGGCAAGAGAGTTGTGTGTGTGTATGTGTAAGGTTGTGTGTGTTTATGCAAGTGTGTATCAGGTAGGAAGACAAATAATCAAGGAATGAGCAGAGTAAAACCAGACTATAGCTCTGAAAAAAGGCAGACACAAAGAACTCCCCAAGGAGAAATAGAGAAAAATAAAAACAAAGAAGACAGGCAGAGAAATAAAATGAGAAATGGATGTATCAATCCCTTCAGGTTTGTCAGCAATTGAATTTAGAACCGCCCCCTGCCAGTATGTTTTATAATGCAAACCTGATCTCTGCTATATACAAGAGAGATCCCACAGAACTTTTGGCAAACACAGCTCTTGGAAACCTGAAGGGGGATTCATGAATTTTGCTTTTGTGTTTAAGTGAATATTTTTTCAGGTTTTACCCTATTTAAAATTTATTTGATAAATACCAGAGCTACCCCATTCTCTAATATTATGGCAACAAGAGTGGCAGATTGGGGTGATATCTGAAAGAGCACCAAAATAACCTGCCAATAGCACAGATCTTCTTTGTCTCATTATTGGTTCACATCTTACTCCATTTATAATTCTGAAGTTACCCGAGTGAACAGAGCTTGCTTTTAAATGATGCTGTTTCAAACAGAATTCCCAGCATCAACCTGAGACTCAGTGGGATCACACTAATTTTACACTGATTTTAACTGACCATGTCATGGCCTTGCTTTTCTCTAGACCCTGTCTGTGTGTGGGAGGAACGGGGGGAGGGAGAAGTAGGGGTGGAATGAATGAATGGGAAGGTGCAGGCCAGCTGGAGGTAGAATGCCCTGAGCACTGAAGGTGGTGAGTGTGTCATGCTCCTTTTTATTTTTTTAAGCAGCATCAGACAGTAATGTGTGCAAGCATGGTGGAACCTGAGTCATGCTAGACATGCCTCTGTAGAGGAAAGGAGCACAAATGGGTAGAGTAGCTGGTTCCACAGTCTAGTGCCCTGAATAGGGTTAGAAGCTGTGATGGTGAAAACACCCTGTGCTCTAAGTATACTACATCTTTCACCATTGTTAACACGGGTGAAGCTGCCCCAGTGGAGAATTATGCATTTGATTTTTTCTAGTGAAGATGCATTTTAGGAAGCTGACACATTTCCAACAAAAACTGTGTCAAGAAAGCTCCCTGACCTGGTGCTGAAATGGGTTTACCTTCAATCACAAGTAGGACTTAACTAGTCACACCAGTGTTATAGGAAGTATTAATGAGACTTGAGGGGTTTCAGATTCCAGTTTGCAAAGATGCTCAGAAGCTAACATCCTGTGCAGCTGTATATTTGGTTCAGGAATTTTGTCTCTGGAATTTTTTGTGTAAGGATACTGAAAATGGACTTGTTTTCCAGACACAGGCACCTGAACCATCTTTGGCAAGCACCTGTTGAAAACCATAGTCAAAAGTGAGCCATTCTCTTGCACAAGCAAGATTTTTTTGTTTCACTTTGTTGCTCTTTTTCAGCTCATTCCTTTTCTCGTGGTCAGCTACTGATGTAATTTAACTAGAATTTAATTTTAGTTCAGTGCTTAGGAGCAACATCTTTCTCTCGTGCCAGCTCTGTCTGACACATCTAGTATGTCTAAATGTCAGGAATTATTAAAATGAGATAATTTAAAAAATAGGGTACATAACTGGACAGTCATAATCTAAAATGTCATTGTTTCTCCAAAAACTTACTATTAATAAAGATCTGTCAGATCAGGTCCATGGTGATCAAAACTGAATATACTCAAATGAAAGCATATGCCATATGCACCTTGAAGCAGTGTTGTATAGTGGTTAGACTATTAGTCTAGGACTTGTGAGATCTGGCTTCAGTTCTCAGCTCTTCCACTGAATTGCTGCATAATTCATCTCGCCACTCTGTGCCTCAGTTCCTCCATCTGAAAAATGGGCATAATGATAACTTTCTTTGTAGATTGCATTGTGCTTTATAACACTTTCAGTCTATATAATGCTAGCATTTTGGCTTCACCCAGCTCAATCTATTAATTAAACAGTTTCAAAAGTCTTATGGGTACCTAACTAAAAATAACCAAAAATATAATGTAGAAAAATGACAGCAGTTTACCCAAATCCCCCTTGAATACAGCAACTTACAGGGTGCGTCTACACTTGCCCCTTATTTTGAAATTAATTTTGAAAGGGGGCCCAATTTGGGAAGGCATGTGGGGGCCAGGCCACAGCCAGCAAGCGCCCCACAGATGGGGTCCCGGTGGGCACATGGGAGCCCTAAGGGGGGGTCGTCAGGGGAGGCACCACCTCGGGAGATGGTCCGGGGATGGTGGGGGTGGTGCAGGTGGAGCCCCTGGGCCCAGGTGACAGCACTGATGGGTGGCCTCTCTCCCCTTGTGTCTCCACAGCATCGTCCCCTGAGGGCTGGACCACACCAGCACCACCATCCGACAGAGCCGGAGAGCCCTCCTCCCCATCACCCAGGCTGCCACCTGGCCAGCCCCGGAGGGCCTGACGGCAACACCGCTATGACCCACAGGAAGCGGTGGAGGCCCACACTGCAGCCATCCAGGAGCAGGCCGCCGTGCTCCGGGAGTGGCTGCAGATGGAGCGGGAGGACAGGGCCTGGCGGAGAGAGGTCTGGGCTGAGGTGTCTGCAGCCCTCCAACAGCTGGTCCCCCTGCTACTCCCCCCGCTGTCCCCGAACCCGCTTCCGCCTCCCCCAAACCTGCTCCTGCTGCCCCTGAACCCATCCCCACTGTCCCCAAACCTGCTCCTGATGCCCCTGAACCTGCTCCTACTCCCACTGCCCTCATTCCACCCACCCTCACCCCATCCACCCGGCTTGCCCTGGGCCACTGGCTGACAGCAAGTGTGAGCCAGGAGGAGGATCCTCATAGTCCTTCTACAGCCTCTTTAAAAGTAGAATAAAAATACTTGACTTGCATATGAAACTGAGACCCCTTTTATCTTGTGAGCTCTTGTGTTAAAGCAGTGAAAAAAAATCCAGAAGTTGCTAAGTCACCGTTCAATGTATTTTTTGTTCAAATGCTAGATTGATGGACTGTACTTGCAGAGGAATTAAGGTAGGAAAAATGTCCTTTCCCTTTTGTTGCTTAAATGCCTTACTGAGAGAAAACAGGAAAAATAGAGACCATGTTGTATAATAGGAAAAAAAAAAGAGGGAAAGAGTTATTTATGTCAAGCGTTTGACTTCTACGAGTTGAGGAAGGAAGACCACAAAGCATAACTAGGTTATATATTGTACCAGGGAGAGATAAGATTTCAAAATTGTGATCCAAAGAGATAGTGAAAGTAGGCTATAGCATGTTTCAAATGTGTTTCTAGTTCTAAGGGATCAGCTCTTAATTGCTGTAGCTCTCAGAATCTGATAAATGCTGTGACATTTTCACTCCTTCAAGGGCAGGAGGTAGCTCCACATGAAAGAAGCTCTCTTAAATGAGAATTCAAAAGGATGCTGAGAACTTGCTCGTGAAGTTTATACTACTCTGCAGAAATAGCCTTTGGAAGGGAGATGTTAGCCTTGGAAGTAAATGGGAATTTTGACTAGACAATGACCTAGTAAAAATGACTAAAGAATGAGCTTTAATCTTGGTTCCTAGTAAGAGTGGATTTTGAGTGAAATAAGAGGGAAAACCAGGCTGTATTTGTGGTAAAGAACATGTGCAGAGTTCTCTGCTACAAACAACAGGCTGAGATTTTCTTCTGATTTTTTTTTCTCCATATTTCTGGGTAGCATGTGTGTCTTACTAATGTGCGTGCTTTAGTTTTAGGACTTGAAACATTCACTAGCCCTCCTGCCTGGGATATAATGCGAGTCTTCCCTGCGGTGTGTAGGGACAAAAAACATAAATTTCTTCAGAATTAAAAATTTCATATGAGGAAAAAAGAGTGTTCAAATCCATATAGTGGCAGAAGTAACCATCTGGTTGTTAATTGAACTTACACTGCTGAAATATTGGGTTACTCAGTGTGCAGATAGACAACTCCACTGTTACTTATAAAACCAGAGAAATGCCTGCTTGGAAGAGATCCTGGGAGATCATCTAGTCATAACCTCCTCCGGACCCCACCGCCCCACCAAAAAACCCCTTTTCCTGGTGTTAGCCATACTTCTTGTTGGAAAACTTTTCCTAATACAGTATTTACCCTAATACTCCCTTGCAGATTAAGCCCATTGCATTTTGTTCAGCTTTCACTACACATGGAGAACAATTAATCTTTATAATAGGCCCCTAAAAACTACTCCATGCAGTCTTTCCTCAGGGCTCAACATCACCAGCGTTTTTATTCTATCCACATAGACCAGGTTTTCTAAACCCAGTAGCCTTTTAGTTACTTTCCTCTGCACTCCCTACAGTATGTCCAGTTATTTTTCTTCAGTTGTGGCACCCAGCACTCGGCACAGCATTCTATGGCGCCCTCACAGGGGCTGGGTGGAATGGGACAGCATGAAATTAGCCTCTTTTTGGCAACAGTACCACACGGTGGCTCATGTTCAATCTGTGCTCCACCATAACCCCTACACTCTTTTCAGCAATACCACTGCTAGCCAGTTATTCTCCCTTTCGTAGTTGTGCATTTAATTTTGCCGTCCTAACTGTAACACTTTGCCCTTTGTAGCACTAGTCTCTTTTGGAAAGCAGAGGCAGAGGGAAATTAATAGGATTCTGTTCTGAATCCTGTGGGCAGCAGTAACAGTGTCAAGAATTATGTCAATTTCCTTGTACTGTTGCTTGGCAAAGATATAAGCAGCAAAATGGGAAGAATGTTAAAAATGGAGCTGAGGGAGGGGGAGACTAGTGGAGATCTAACTCCTTGTCAGTGGAAAGGGGTTTCTGGAAAGGGGAAAAGAGAAAACTCTTTCCAGAAGCAAATAGGAAGTGGGTCTTCAAGCCTACTGGTTGCAAAATGATGCACAATACAAAGCTCACATGCAAAGCCCAGGGCAATCCTCAGGCAGAAATCCTAGCAGCTTTTCTCTTCCATGCAGCCAAGTGATAGAAAGCCTTAAAAAGCAACAAACAAACAAACAAACAAAAGTACTGCAAACGCTTTCATATCCAACAGCCCTGGGACCCAGAGGTTGTCAGATGGTCAAATATTTTGGAAAATAGAGAGGTATATCTAGCAATGCATAACACTAAAGAAAAACAAGATTAGATATTAAGAAATAAATAAAAATGTATGCAGAATATACCAACAACAGTTGTATTGTACACTGTAAACTGATATTGTATTTGCTGTATTTATTTGTACTTACCTTCACTATACTGTACTTACGGAAAAATTACTTATGGTTAAAATGCTGGTTATTTGAGAGTTCTGGATAATAGAGTGCTGGATATGAGAGTTTACCGTATGCAACTTTAGGATGTTAAAGATTCTGACATTCTGGTAAAATGAAAAAGTAGGTTCTTCTGATAAAGAGTATTAAAATTATTTCCTGCAGTATAAATCACTCCCAGCCAAAGTCAATGTTAAACTGGAATTGCAGTTGACAGCATATACCAGTAATTTTGGGCACAATATATTTCAGAGATGTTGCAATTGTCCCAAATAAAGTATTATAAACACAGGAAATCAATTACTGTTAAGGTACGGAAATGCCCATTACAGAACTGAAATAGCCATAACGCTTCCCTTTAAACTGTGTTCTGCAATGCAATAACTATGTGATTCTGCATAAGATAGCTCAGTGCTTGTGGTCCCAGAATAAATTAAACTGATTTGTACAGGTTGATGGATATTTTCTATTTTCCATTCTTCTTCTTTGAGTAGATCTGGTTCAATGGGTATTTCTGAAAATAGTCAGGATTAATAGTCATTTAGTAAGCCGAAAGGCTATCTGCCCACAGAAACTGGTGCTTAAAAATCTTGTTTAGAGAAACACACACAGCATTGCTCTTATGCAGAACGGCTGCCTCACTCCCTTTGTTTCCAGGACAAGTGAGGCCACGCTTGCCCTCACTTTTAAGATTTTGTTTTCGGTCACGATCTCCACCTTCCTTTTGTCTCCAGTGAGCGTGTGCACTAAGCAGGCCACTTGTTATGAGAAAGGCTGTAGCTTTAATCCAGGAGTGTGGAACCACTGGAGCTCTGGCTGCACGTGGTTTGTCTGGATTAGTCACTGGTGGGTTGCCAGAGGCTTTGTTTACCTGAGCAGCTGAAGGCATAGAACCCTGCAGATCAATGCTGGCTCAGGAGATTCCTAAATCTCTCTCGTGATGATAGGTGCATGAACACTTGAGTCCTGGAAGAGCCAGCCACGACCAGCATTGAAGCCATTATTATTCATTAACAATTTCGTTGGATGGGTCACGTGGTTTGGATGTCTGATGAGCACCTCTCAAAACAGATTCTGTTTTTTGAATTGGAGGAAGGACAGAGGAGCTTTGAGGGCCAGCAGAAGCGATATAAGGACATGCTGAAGACACATAAGAAAAAGAGCAGCTTCAGTGCTGACACTTGGAAGAACTCTTCCCAAGACCGTCCCCAGTAGAGAACAGTAATCCGTGGGGTGGGGGGGTGGCACAATTTGAGAGTTCCCGCTGCTGCACAGATGAGGAGAGGCAGAGAAGAAGAAAAGAACATCAAAAACTGCCCAACACCCCTCCGACAGCTACCAACACCTGCCCCTTCTGTGATAAGATCTGTGGCTCCAGAAATGGGTTGATCAACCATCAATGGACTCACAAATAGGAGGGTGACATGAAGACGTCTTACTTGTTATTGAGTGACCTCCAGAACAGAACTCTAATTCAGAAATGCAGAACCTCTGGCACTCTGGCTGCATGCGGCTGGTCAGGGTTAGCCACTGATGGGACACCAGATGCTTTGTTTACCCGAGCATCTCCAGGCATGGAGCCCTGCAGCTCCTAGTGGCTGTGGTTCTCCATTCTTGCCCAAAGGGAGCTGCGGGAAGGGATGGGTTGGTCTGCGCTATTGACTGGGAACTGTAAACTGCAGCCCCTGCAAGTGGCCATGCCTGCAGATGTTCAGGTAAGCAAAGTGTCTGGTGGCCTGACAGTGGGTAATGCTGATGAGCAGCATCCAGCCTTTGGGCTGGAGGTTTCCCAGCCCTGTGATTATTGTCAGGTATGAACTGAACCCTAGTGTAAACACCGGGAGATGAGACCCATTTTAAAAGAGGGAAGCATGGCATTCTGTGTCCCAAAGCAACCCCCACATTCGCCATGGCGATATAACTATGACCTTGTGAAGAATCATTTGAAAAGCTTAATCTCTCCAATATCAATGTCATGTTAAATTGTCTGTGCTAGCATTGAGAACAACAAAAAGTTTTGTGGCACCTTATAGACTAACAGCTATTTTGGAGCATAAGCTTTCTTGGGCAAAGACCCGCTTCATCAGATGCATGAGTGGGGTGGTGGTTTCAGAGGGGTATTTAAAGAGTGGGGTCCCAGTCAGAGGGAGGGCCAGAGCTGACAGGGTCTATTCAGCAAGGTGGAAATGGCCCAGTATCTACAGTACTTATCAAAAGAGGAAAAAACAAGTTAGATCAGACAGGGGGATGTGAGCCATTGTCAGCGTCTGACATTGGCTCACATCCCTCAGTCTGATCTGACTTGTTTCTTCCTCTTTTGATAAGTACTGTAGATACTGGGCCATTTCCACCTTGCTGAATAGACCCTGTCAGCTCTGGCCCTCCCTCTGACTGGGACCCCACTCTTTAAATACCCCTCTGAAACCACCACCCCACTCATGCATCTGATGAAGCGGGTCTTTGCCCAAGAAAGCTTATGCTCCAAAATAGCTGTTAGTCTATAAGGTGCCACAAGACTGTTGTTCTCGAAGCTGCAGACTAACATGGTTACCTCTCTGATACCTGTGCTAGCATTGTATATGACGTTATAAAGTATGTGTCACTGAAAGAAATTGAGAAGTGGGAATACCCACAGCAGCCTTTCAGGTACAAAAAGGAAAAGACCAAACAATGCTCATGGTCCACTGAAGAGATCCGAACAAAAGGATCTTCCCAGCAATTGAGTACAATAGAAACTGCTCAGAGATAGCACATAGTGGAGAATGTTTGACTCAGATCACAGCAAAAAAAAAAAAAATCCTTTCATCAATCTGGAAGAACCTTTAAAAGAGGGAAAGTGACATCATCTCTTGCCCTTACTCCCCACACAATATAACACCTGGAAACACTAGAGGAACAAAGACTGAACTGAGGGATGTGCTGGTCCCAGGCAGGAAAGAAGAAAGCCTTGTTTACATATGAAACATCAGCAAGCCGCTTGTACTATCTAACTAGGTGAGACACAGCTTCATTCAAATCCTGTGAGCTGCGTCTACACTAGCCACTTCCTTCTGGAAGGGGCATGGTAATGAGTGAGGTCAGAAGATGCTAATGAGGCACTGTCATGAATAGGCAGTGCCTCATTAGCATAATGGCAGTTGCGGTGGTTTTAAAGTGCTTTTTTCCTGTCTGGAGTTAGGAAGAAGGGGCTTTTGAAGACTGGGGCATCCTGTCAAAAGGCCCCCGTCTACATGGGTGGTGTGCGATTCGAAAGTGGCACTTTCAAATGGCTGTGGCTGCCATTATGCTAATGAGGTGCTGCATATTCATGGAGGGCAAGCAGCTTGTTACAACGTCACCATGTGAAAGAGAACCCAATCTGGTAAGACAGAGGGCTCAACAGACCCCAGTTTCAGATTGCACCTGGGAATGCTCGTCACAGGCAGTTCTATATGTAACAGAACATTGTTTATCGGCCTCTGCTAAAGAAGAATTTTTAATTTAGGAAGACTAAAGGGAAAATATCTTTCCTTCTAAAGACACTCTTCAAAAGTAGCCTATGCCCAAGCTGCGTGGGAAGATGAAGTGCCTGAGTTCTTACATTATTAAAAACACTCGAGGTGGTGTTGGGTGGGGGGGGGAGTTTGACACCAGGGGCTAATTTTCTTATTAATTTTTAAATTAATTTTAACAAACCAGTTGACTCATTTACTTGTAAATTCTCAGAAAATTAATTCTGTAGTCAGAGTAAGCGCTCTAATTTTGTAAAGGACATTCTGTGTTTTTCTGACAATGGATCTCTGCTTCGAATATAAAACTCAGGTCACTCTTGAATATGGAACTGCAATCAGTGGTTCCATTATAGGTATATTAGCTAAATGGTTACTTGTTTGCTTACTTGTTTTTTTCATGATGGAGAATGACTCCTGAAAAAACCATGTAAGATCTGACAAATTATGTGTGTGTTCTATTGCAAATTTGAGAGGCTAATACAGTCCTTTTGCAGGATTCTTAGACATGTACATTTCATAAAATTATTCCATGTTAAACTCCTCTCCCTTTTCTAGGCCCATAACTGTGCATTTCCAGATTTCTAACCCTTCTGGTTTTAATGTAATGTAAACTGGGTTTTTCATTTATACTGGATCAATGGTTCCCAAACTTTTCGGCATCATGCCCTCTTTTTGATTTTTGAGAAACCCTCATACCCCCCACCTCCTCTTTACCATCATTCAACCCCCTTTTAACAAAAAATTCAATTTGTTCCCCTATATGCTAAAAGGCAAAAAACAAAACAAAACAAAACAAAAACCCAAAACCTAAATCACATTTTGTGGTATGAAATTTGAAATTTTAATTTTTTTTTATGACAGTAGTCTCCAATCCTGTTACGCCGAAGATCATGTTTTAAATGTCAGTACAAGCCCCAAGAACCCACCACTTTCTTGAGGCCCTGGCCTCTCCGTTCCCCCGTTCTCCATCATTCGCTGTCCCCAGTCCTTACTCACTCTCACTGGGTTGATACAGGAGGTATGGGGTCTGGGGTGGGAATGAGGGATTTGGGTGTGGGAATGGGTAAAATGTGCAAACTCTGGGAGGGAATTCAGGTGCAGGAGAGGTGGAGAAGGGGCTGGAGAGTGTTCGGGTCAGGTGGAGTGGTGGGGTGCTGAGCAAACCACAGGCTTGTGGATGTGAGGGTGCAGGAGTTCAGGTTGGGGTGTATGAGGGGCTCAGGACATAGATTTGCATTGTGTGGATTGTAGTAGTGGATTGTAGTAGTGTTGTGGTATTAGACTGGGGATGTGAGAGGCTGAAGACGAGGGGTTCTGGTGCACAATAGGCTCAGGATTGAGGTGTATGGGGGGATGTAGGGGTGTTATGATGGCCAGATGGCAGCTTGGCCCCAGTTTGGGGCTTATTGGCCAGGCTTCATTTCTAAATAAAATATGTCTGACACAAATGTTTCAGCATTGTTTTTATTTATGGGAGGGGTTGGGAACCTATTTTGGGTCAGGGGTCACTGACCCACAGAAAAATAAGTCAGGAACCGCACAAGTGAGATGCAAAAAACCAACCAACCAACCAAACAAAACCCAAAGCCCTCCAAGCCCGTCCCCAAGCCCCAATAATATGGTCCCAACTGAGACACCTGCCTTCCCTGCCACTCCAGCCCCAGGGAGGGAGGGTAGGTATGACAGAGGTTCAGGGCCTCAGGCCGGATTAATTCTTCTGGAGTTCCAGAAGTAGTGGAATTCGTGGGCCCCTCTACACTCTGAGGTGGGGCCAAAAATGAGGGATCCAGTGTGTGGGACAGGGTTGCCAGTGAGTGGGATAGGGACTGGGTGCAGAATCTGGGTGGAAAATAGGGCACAGGAGCAAGCTAGGGGTAGGTGTCTGGCCAGGAGATAGGAGGGGGCAGGGTGCTGGTGGGGCCCTGAGCAGGGGGTGGGGGCCCCTGGCCAGGGTACTCATGGGGGTCTGGCCAGGTGGGCAGAGGACTTGTTGGGGTCTGGGCAAGGGGAGGGGACAGCTTGGCTTGTAGCTGTGGGTCCCACAGTTGTATGCCAGGTCCAGGGCTCAGGAATCATGTGCACTGCTTCCCCTTCGCAAACAGCCAGTGCATTTCCTGAAAAGAACGGTCTGTTGCCTGCTGGTGTCTTCCTTCCACCTGCTGCCTTCCTATGCAGGAGGCAGGGAGGGAAGTGGGAGTTCTGGGTCTGTGCCAGCTCCAACTGCTCAGGCAGCACAGGGCTACTGTGGGGAGCGAGGAGCAGGGCGACCCCCCCCAGCAATTTTTTCACCCTGCTGGGGGGGTGCACCCCCAAGTTTGAGAACACACGAACTAGATAGTGTAATGAACAGGGTAATGTGTATGCATCACCCTCTGTGATACTATTAGCACTGGGGAACTATGTGTCAGACTGTGTTGTTAATATAGTCATATTATTTAAAATTAAAATTGTCAGTTGCCTAGAGCCCAGAACAGGACCTCCACAGGTTCTGTTATATAAATAAATAAGTTACTAACAGAATCTGGAGCACTTTCCTTCAAGTACTTGGAACTTGTATTTTTGGAGCAGGAAGGTTTCTTAGTTCAATATCTTGTTTTGTCTAGCTGTACTTAAGGTTCAGCAAAATACAATTAGTGAAAATCATCCATGTTGTACAGCGCTGTCTGCCAGGTCCATTGGGTCCAATCACTGAAAGACAGCATTTGGCCCAGTTGCTTTCTTTTCATGGCTCACAGACTGCAGCGCATGTTCCTCCTCCCTTCCAAGGCTCTGTGTATTGTAAATGTTTTCCTTTTCTTTAATGCCCCCCTTTACTCTTAGGCCCTTTCTTTTTGTTGCCAGGAATCCTTTTTTCTTATGTTGCTAGGCAATTTTAGCTTTCTCCTGATTCTGCCACTCACGCCACGGACGTTCACCTTCTACTCCTAACATCACCCCCCCACCTTTTATTCGTATACCATCACTGCCCAGACACATGTACTATATCATACTGAACTAAATACTGGGCAAATGAGGTCTGATAAAGGTCCTTTACCTTAGCTAACCTAAAAGAGACAGAATTTACAATAGAGCTTGAATTTTAAAAAATGTGATTCTACTGAAGAACATAGATGCTGATGTTTCCTTCAAAGGGTGCTCTTTAGACAAAATTAAATCCAGTGTGCATAGCTCTGTGGAGAAGAGTAAGGTACTGACTGTAATTATCTATTATGTTGTCATACATAAAATTAACATAGACGACCGTTGAGGGTAAGCTACGCTTCACTCTATTTGTTTAAAAACCCTTTATATAACCTGTTCTAGCACCTCCTTTATTATACCCACTTCACTAAAGAGCAGCATGAATAAAAAATAATTTCCAGTGCCTGTATAAAAAAAAAGATGGGCCAAAGGCTGGCATTTTATTTCAATGAAACCAAATGATACAGAACAGACATGCTGTGCTGGTGCGACAGCATGAAAATTACTGTTCTGTTTGCTTTTAATGTTTCTGATTGGTTTGGCCTCCAAAGCTTCCCCAATTTTTGTTTTCTCCACAGATGCCATTGCACAAGGCAATGCCAAAGCTGCTACTGGCCTAATTGCTTTTGTCATATAATTTCCTCAGAGACCTTTTTGTGTGACACAACTTGCAGGAGAACGGGACAAGAGGAGGACAAATGGCTCACTCCTTTTCCCAGCTAAGATGCAGGCCCAGCCCTGGAAAGAACTTCACTTCAACACCTCAGCTGTCAAACTCTGTGACTTCCCTTATGCTAAACAATTCAACTTGCTCTTTCAGGGGCTGTAGCCTCTCTTCCAGGCATCAAAGTCTGGACAGACCTAAACTGCCAAGTTCTTCTATGACAAGAGTTCTGGTGACCAGTCCTCAGGTACTAGACTCCCAGTCTTCCTCCCAGACATGAAAAAAGCCCCATCCCAACCCCATCCCCTCAGAATGAGAAGGCCCCCCATGATCCACTGGAAGATGCACCCCAACCTCTCCCTATGTTATCATTCACCAGTTCCCTCTGCCCTCACATAAACCAGTTATCTTGCATCTCCACACTCCCAGCCTCCAACTTACAAGCAGCCTTGCGTACTGGCAAAACTCACACAGTCAGGATTTCGTAGTTTCAGAGTTCTGTGACCTCATCCTCGGAGCACAGGCAGGAGCAGATGGCCAGTCAGGTAGGGAAGCAGACATCCTGGTGGAGTTGGAGAAGGCATCTGGGCAGCAGATCATGATCACAATATTTCTAACACCCCATTGTAAGGCTTATAGAGAACTTATGATGTGGCAACAGGCATCCTTACAAATATTCTTCATCTCCACTGTAAAGACTGAGTAAAAGATAAGGATAGAGCATGACAGAAATAGGGAATGCTTCTTGCCAGTGGTAACTAAAAAGGAACTAGCTACTCCTCTAGTTATTAATATAATTACTTAGTATAATTCATTTTGAAAGTGTGGATGGGGGCTCATTGCTACAACAGACAGGTATCAAGTAAATCCTTGCCTGGAATTATTTATAGGCAGGGATACAGGCAAATAAAATGAGACTCATTTAGCTAACCTGAGGAGGGAGCTACTACTACTATGTTTTTCATTCTGTTTTGTGTTAGTGGGGCTCATGGCCATTGGGAGTCCAAAGGAGAGTTTGAATGAGTACAGGAATAGTCCCTAATACTCTGTGGTTGCCAGGGTATTCTTCTGGTTGTGAGAGGTGAGTAGTCCAATAAAAGCCTTCTTCCTGAAAGTCCTGCTTGGGACGAAAGGGAAGTAAAGTGCCCTGCTCAAGTGTAGAAGACCCACAGTTTCCCCTTGGCAAAAATCCCTATTTAGACTCTTTTTGGAGACAATTCGTTGCTATTAGAGAAATCAAGATTTGTGAGCACATTCGATCCCTTATAAAGAAATGCTGTTTGCATTGTATTGTATTCACATGATTTTAGTGAATGGTTTCCCAAACTAGCAGGCGTGCTCCCTGGGGCGGGGGATGAAGAAATTCCTGAGGGGGGGCCGTGAGGCAACCCAGCCCCCTTCTCCCCTTCATTCCCCCCACCCAAAGAAAAAGCCGGCCTTTGCTTCAGGCTCTCGGCCCCTGTCATTTTATGTGGGCAACCCAGCACAGCTGCTGTAAAAAGCAGGCAACCGGCGAAGACCCACATGGAGCTATCTACCTCCTGCAAAGGGGAGTGAGTGTGGGTCGGGGAGGAGAAGGATGGGGTTAGATAGGGGCTGGGATGCCTGGCTTGCAGGAGGGGGATAGAGTGAATTGGGGACTGGGGGTGCCTGGCTTTGGGGGAGGGGAGGCTCGCAAGGCTAGGGCAGCCGGTTTGTGGGGCTCATGAGGCTTGGGCAGCTGGCCTCCGCACTGAAGGGCTTGGGCGACTGAGGCTGGTGGCCAGGTGGCTGGCCCTGGAAGCGTGGGGCTCAGTCAGCTTGGATGGGCGGCTGTGGCAGCACAGGGCTCAGGTGGGCGGGTGACTGGCACGGGCAGCTCTGGCAGCTGACCAGCTGGGGCTGCACAAGGCACCCGCAAGGGGCCAAGACAAACTATTTGTACTTATTTTTAATTTCAAATAACATTTTTATATCAAGCTTTTATGTTTATTTTAAATTACGAATTGAATTTTTTGTTAAAAGGGGGTTGGATGATGGTAAAGAACAGATGGGGGGCATGAGGGTTTCTCAAAAATCAAAAGTGGGGGGCATGATGCCAGAAAGTTTGGGAACCACTGTTTTAGTATGCTGTAAAAATACAGCATTCAAAATACAGACGAAAGCTATTTAATAATAGTCCAGTTTAAGAAAATCATGTTTTTGTCTTCCAACATAGTCACACCTCATTAATCCAAAAAGCCTTATATTTCACTAAAAGCAATCTTTTTGGATGGTCTCAGGACTCTCTGGATAAATGGTTTGAAAAAACAATGGCTATACAAAAGGAAACACTTCCTCCAAATGCAACTCCTAGTATATTAAGACAATGTTCACATGATCATAACTTCAAAATGTTCATAGGAGCATAACACTTCAGCCTCAGTTATAGACAACTGGATCTCTAGTTTGGCCATACCTATGCAGTGCCATGCCATAACTTTTTTGCACAGTGAAACTCATCAAGATTTACCTGTCCATTGATATGAATCCAGAATGTCTGGCTCTGGTTTAACAATGCTGACATCAAAGGAGTTACTGTGAAAGAGAGAAGAAAATTAGGTCCACTTTTAGGTCTACCAATTGCTGAACATGAATTAAACCCAGCACTGTTAAGTATTGTCTTTATAGGTGAATTTGTCAAAGGGTCTCAATTCCTTTTATATATCAGCTTCATTAAAAAAAAAAAAGAAAAAGAAAACTATATTTCCCGGTATTCCCAGAATGAGACTGTCTTGAAAACATTAGGCCAGAGTGTCTGCCAATGTAATAAACAGCTCCACTGAGATCAGTGGAGATTTATGCTAACTGAGAATCTTGGTGTGTGTGAATTGTTCACTGCACTATTGTAATACATTTTTTTATATAGAATCTTGTGTAATGTGGTTCTTAGTGTGCTGAGGACAGAAGAAATGTCACAGGTTCAAAGCAGAAAGAGACAAAAGATAAAGAGCTCAACACTCCTTTGACTACTCACTCCAGGAGTTCTTACATTTCTGAAGCTTGGTCTTACTGGTGGAGGTTGACACAGACGAACTTAAAAGTGAAATCTAAAGGATGTCCCCTTGCAAAATCCTTTTATCTACATGGCACACTTCCCTGTTAATTTGGCCTCGATTGTTTGACAGCCTGAACACTTTGTTTCTTGCAGTGTACAGACAGACGTTGTGTGGGCATTATTATTATTCCTTCCACCTCTCTTTGTAAATACCACACAAGTTTGCTCAGTAATCTTATCATCAGGAGATGTTATCAGATTGCTTGCAAAATTAATTTTCTCTTGCAAGCAGTTTGAGAACCACATGCATAAACACAAGATAATCTATTTCCTTACAGAATTGTCTCTAGCTTGGAGTCAGCCCCAGTTCTACCCTCAGACTAAATTGTGGACACATAGCCAAGTGTCAAACAAGTTTTGCAGAATTCAGTATAAAAGAGCGGGCAGGATCTCCCTTGCTGAATGATGCTAATGAGGGCTGCTCTCACATTCTTTTGCAAAATTGATACTCTTATGCTATCTCCTTTACCAAACTGCTCAAACTCCTCCTTTATGTGTAACCCTATTCCAACCTATTAGGTTCTGAAGTTGAATATCCGCTGAGGAGGAGCTCAAAATTACTATTTGTTGCTTGTCTTTACTATTAAATTTTAAACATAATTCAGTGAAAAATGTTAATAAAAATAGAAGTGTCCCAAGTGAAGACTTCTACAAAGACCCTGGGCTCTGTCCACAGCTGGTGTAAATCTCCTAACTTCAGTGAAACTACATTGATTTGCACCAGGTGATGAGGATATGGCCCATTGATGCCTTCCATATAAAAAATGTGACAAGAATACTAATTTTACATTGTTATCTCATCAGAAGGGGACATTCCAGAAAGCAAAAGCAAGTACAGACACTTCTTAAAAGGAAAACGGGTCATTCATGTATTCCTTACACTAATTTTGTGCCCTCAGATCTGCGTCACAACTTTAACTTAGTTCATGTGAGAAGAGAATCTGTGAACTTTTAAAAGTAAATAATCCCTCCTGCCTCTACTGGTGGTGGCCTATTCCAAGAGGTACAGATCCAAAAAAAAAAACAAAAACCCAACTATGCAAGGTTACCCACTGTTACTTCAAAACATGAGGGCTACAGCTACACTGGAAGCATCTGTCGACAGATTTCTGAGTGAAGAGATTTTCCTACAAAAAGTCTGTCAAGAGAGTGTGGCCATACACTAAAGTGGATCGAAAGAGTTTTTTGCTCTGTCAACGGAGCAGCCAGCCTGCCTAGCTGCTCTCTTGACAAAACAGACAACCGGAAGCACAGCAGACAGTGTCTGTTGACAGAAGGCACCCCCAGAGCATCCACACAGCCTTCTTGTCAACAGAATCTGTCAACAAAAGCACTCTGCCTTATCTG
Source organism: Carettochelys insculpta (assembly GCF_033958435.1). NCBI lineage: Eukaryota > Metazoa > Chordata > Testudines > Carettochelyidae > Carettochelys > Carettochelys insculpta. The sequence continues at coordinate 88,137,511 of NC_134137.1, read as the reverse complement.
GGAGAGGCAGAAAGTTGTCGGTGGAAGTGCCAAGTTTTGTCAACAGAAATGCATTTTGTGTGCGGATGTGTGATGAATCTTGTTGACAAAACTCTTGTTTTGTGGAAAAAACTTGCTAGTGTAGCCATAGTCATGGAGCCTAGTTACGTTGCCACACTAGGTATGTCTCCACTAGAGTGATCTGTCGATAGAAGTTGCTGTCAGAAAAGATCTTCTGACAAAAATTCTGTTGACAGATTGCGGCCACACACAAATGTGGATCGCTTTGTCGATCTGTTCTGTTGACAAAGAGGGCCAGACTGCCCTTCTGCTCTCTCAACAGGACAGCCAACCTGAAGCACACAGACTGGGCTGCCCAGTGCACTGGAAGCCATATCTGTTGACAGAGGGCCCCCCCAGAGCATCCACATGGGTTTTCTGTTGACGGATTTTGTCAAGAAATACCTCCTGCCTTGTGGGGGGAGAGGCAGAAGGCTGTCAGCAAAAATGCTGAGTTCTGTCGACAGTATGCTGACAGAACACATTTTTAGTGTTTTTTGTGGATTTTGTTGACAAAATACCTGTTTTGTTGACAAACCCTCTAGAGTAGGCACAGGCTGTGTGTATGAAGCCTGTAAAAGCTTCACTGGGAGATCTTTGGGAACATTAGCTCCCAGACTGATCCTTTCATTGGTTTATTTTCTTTAAAATGCTCAGTTGGCATTTAGGCTCTGCCTAGCACACATTTAGGAAGACGTGGTGGGTAAAACTACTTTTAAACCATTTCAGAGGGATTTCATGAAATCATCATTTTTTATAACTTATTTAAAATAACATTTTTATTCAGAGTCTTTTCTTATTACAATATGTTCATGGCAAAGACCCATGCTCATACTGCTGACTCTATCAAGGTCAGTGACTTTCAAAAGTGTGGTGTACAAAGTTCTATCAGCTTGAGTGAAGGTCCTGGATAAGACAGAGAGATCTTCATTCATTCAATGCAGGATGATGAACAGTTGCTTTTCTTTCCGAGGATCCTTATCAGTGGATCCCCACAGGACTCAGTCCTTTCACTCCTCCTATTGAAAATCTATATAGGTATGTCTACACTAGAAAGTTTTGCTGACAAACCCTGGTTTTGTCTACAAAACTTGCAGAGCGTACACACTAAAAATGTGTTCTGTCTACAGTAAATCAACAGAATGCGACACTTTTTTCAACAGCCTTCTACCTCTTCCCTACAAGGCAGAATGCATTTCTTGACAGAATCTGTCAACAAAAAAGCCATGTGAACACTGTGGGGGGCCCTCTGTCAACAAACAGGGCTTACAGGTCACTGCGCAGCCCTGTTTGCTGTGCTTCCAGTTGTCTGGTTCATCAAGAGAGTGGCTGGGCAGTCCAGCTGCTCTCTGTCGATAGAGCAGATCAACAGACTAATCTGCTTTCACGTGTGGCCATGATCTATTGACAGAAGTTTTGTCAGAAGAGAGCTTCCAACAGTAACTTCTGTTGACAGATTGCTCTAGTGTAGACATAGCTTATGTGAGGACCCTAGGAGGGGTCATAAGCTGATGCAAGGTACTGAGGTATCACTAATGTGCTGATACTAGTATTTACATCTCTGCTGTAAACAGACAACTCATTTTCCCTGATGTCTCACTTGCTGGGAGAGAAAATCTGCTGACTCAGAGACATACCAACCAACAAGCAAGAGTCATAGCAAAGAACAGCAGAGAAGGGTTGACAGAACTGGCAGAAACTATGGCCCCCTCTCAACTGAGGATAAAGATCTCTCATTGACTTGACCCCTTCTAGACTAGTACATCAGCCTTGGCCAGCATGGAGAGCAGATCCTTATGCACTGCTAGCAGATCAGGTACCACTAAAACAAACACAAGCTCTTCACCATGCCTACACCAAAAACTGACTGACAGATTCAAAGCAATCAAAGAAATATGAGGATTTTAGAAAACCCCAAAGCTGCCTTGTTATAAATCTTGCAAGAAAGAGTAAGGTCATCCATGAACAGAGAGAGTTAGGGGAAGAAAATTACTTGTGGGAAGCTGGTACCTTGCTATCTCTTCAGGAAGTTTTAATTATCTTGGTAGTAGAAAAAAATCCTATTTCCAATTTTAGTAATACATCTATATCTGTGTGTAGGACCCAGGGGTACTGTGAGCTCATACTAGGCTGAGTGAAGTCTCTGCTCTACAGCCTTATCTTAGCATGAGCTGGCCTTTAGCTCACATGGTAGAGTATGGGACTTTAGACCCTCTACTCACCGGTTCTAGTCCTGGGGCTGGTAACCTGGGTCTGTCAGCATTGCATCCATCTATAGGAAACATTCTAAGTATTCAAGTCTTGATGTACTAAGCTTTAAGGACTATGTCCACACTAGCCAAAAACTTCAAAATAGTCATTTTGAAGTTTACTAATGAAGCGCTGAAATACACACTCAGTGCCTCATTAGAATACGGGCAGCCATGGCACTTCGAAATTGACGCGGCTTGTCCAGACGGGGCTCCTTTTCGACCAGACCTTGGCTACTTCGAAGTCTCCTTATTCCTATCTGCTCATAGGAATAAGGGGACTTCGAAGTAGCCAGCGTCCTTTCAAAAAGGAGCCCTGTCTGGACGAGCTGTGCGGCGGTGAGCCGCGTCAATTTCGAAGTGCCGCGGCTGCCCGCATGCTAATGAGGTGCTGAATATGTATTTCAGCGCTTCATTGGTAAACTTCGAAATGGCCATTTAGAAGTTTTTGGCTAGTGTAGACATGGCCAAAATGTTTTAAGTTGTACATTCTGCCAAGCTATTGTGAGGCAGAAATAGACTTAGATTCTTATGGTCACTATCATGTTCTTAGTCCTGAAGTAAATATTGTAATATAGTATAGTCAAATGAAGTAACCAACTGCTCTTTTGAAATTGTGCTTGTCTAACCTTGTTATGCATGTGAGAGTGAGGAATGTGTGGGACATAAGCAGAAAGCCATCACAGGACCAGATGCTAGAGGGAGGACTCAACACCTGAGGAGAAGGCACCAGAGATCACTGCATATCAAAAGAGGGCCGGATGATAATCCAGGATCCTGAAAGAAGAGGCACAAAGCCAGCTAAGTGTAGGAAAGCAAGGAACAAGAAGGACAACTTGAGATAACTAACTTCCATCAGAAGAACAGGCTGATGATGAGCCATTATTAAAGATTGGAGGGGTAGCCGTGTTAGTCTGGATCTGTAACAGCAACGAAGGGTCCTGTGGCACCTTATAGACTAACAGAAAAGTTTTGAGCATGAGCTTTCGTGAGCACAGACTCACTTCTTCAGATGCCGGTCTTGGAACTCTGCAGGGCCAGGTATAAATAAGCCAGAGCAAGGGTGGGGATAACAAGGTTAGCTCAGTCAGCAAGGGTGAGGCTTACTACCAGCAGTTGATCTGGAGGTGTGAACACCACGGAGGGGAAGCTGCTTCTGTATTTTTCTGTATGCAAAGAAATTTCGGGACCACACTCCAAAGAGAAATTTCTGAGCTACAATTCATCTGCAAATTCGACGCCCTCAGCTCTGGCTTAAACAAAGACTGTGAATGGCTGGCTAAATACAGAAGCAGCTTCCCCTCCCTTGGTGTTCACACCTCCAGATCAACTGCTGGTAGTAAGCCTCACCCTTGCTGACTGAGCTAACCTTGTTATCCCCACCCGTGCTCTGGCTTATTTATACCTGGCCCTGCAGAGTTCCAAGACCAGCATCTGAAGAAGTGAGTCTGTGCTCACGAAAGCTCATGCTCAAAACTTTTCTGTTAGTCTATAAGGTGCCACAGGACCCTCCGTTGCCATTATTAAAGAATGACTGCTTGCCCGTAAGGGGCAGGTTCCATCCTGCCACTGAAGAATGGGGGACTTGGTTGGCACCAAGATAGAATCCGGCTCACTTAACACTTAGTCTTCTTGGCTGCCAGGCTAAGGCAAGCAACAGACTGAACAACTATAAAAATCAACTGACAATATGTGTGTGTGTGTCTGTGTGTGTACGCATAAGCTAGCTGCTTTTCTTTTGTATGCTTAGTAAATGTGGTTTACTGACTTTTTGCCTATAAAAGTCATGTGTTTTTCTTATCAGCGTAACATCTCTACCTAGAATGGACACAATGCCTTTCTGCTAAATCTTGCCCATGGGGATCTTGAGTTTGCCTGGCAAATAGCAAGTTGAAGTTCCTGCCTCAGCTGCCAAAACCTCCTAATTAATCTGGTTGGAATTCAACCAGAGTGTGTATTTGTTCCTCCTAAAAATCGATCTTGTCCACAAACAACCAGTTTACTGCTGAGTCCAGAAACCTTTACAGTGAAACGTTTCACAGTCATAGTGAAAATCAGCTCGGCACTGGCAACCTGGAGCGCCCCCAAACTTTCTACCCAAAAGAACAGAGCATATGGGGATGATTTTGCAGAAACAATTTAGAAAAGAAAAAATCCTCCAGTACCATGATAGCCATTGCATATGATTTTCAAACACTTTGCATGGCAATCAGTTGGCTGCGGTCTAACATCTGCTTCTCAAGCATATTTCCCCCTCCCATATGTGTATCACATTGATATGACCTGGTGAACCTCACCACTGAATACTTAACGTACTAGGTGAAGCAATCTTTGGATCATCAGCAATTTATATTTGAGAATTTATAGTGATTGGGTGAAGTCCCTGAGCACTGAAGCAAACAATGTACCTATCCTCGAAGAGGAGAAAAAAGAAAACCTGGGGAATTCCATACTTTTCAGCCTGACTTTGACATCTAGAGAGATAATGAAACAAACTATTAAATGATGAAGGATAACAACATTTCAGCTAATAGCCAAAAATGTTGTGTCAAATCAATCTGATTTCCTTCTTTGTTCAGGTAACCTTTTAAATGGATAGAGGGGAAGAGTAGAGGAACTTTAATAAGGCTTTTGACACAGTTTCATGTGAAATTCTCATAAACAAAGTAGGGAAATATGGTCTAGGTGAAACTGGTATAAGTTAGTTAGCTATCAAAATGGGATTACATATTAAGCGGGGTTCTACAGGGGTCTATACTGGCTTTAGTACTATTCAATATTTTCATTAACACGTGGGATGATGGAGTGGAGAATATGCTAATAAAATTTGTGGATGATACCAAACTGAGAGAAATTGCAAGAGTTTTGGAGGATAAAGAGAATCCAAAATAATCTTAATAGAAGTACCTCTGCCAGGTCTATTGGCCAGCCAGAAGACAAACAAGCAAACCCACAGACTTCCCAGTGCAATACCAACCCAGACCAACAACTCCCAATTCAGGCGAACATTTCTTAAAACCTATTTCACACACTCCACACAGATTCTCCTGGGCCCCAAAGTGTCCAGCCACAGTCTCTGGTCAATATACACTTGGATCTTACCCATATCATCATGCAAAAACCAGATCCTTTAGACTCAAACACCTACAGGCTTATTTACAAAGCAAGAAAGAACAGGGCTAGAGAGAAAAATTGTTAAAATGATACTTTACATACATCAATTACATTGTTGATGCAATGTAACATTGTTGATGCAAGCCTGCAATGTTATATTCTGATTTTTGGACGTCTCAGAAAGCCCACTCCATAAAGGTTAAGATTCCAGGTTACAGAGTTTTAATTACTGAAGAATTGTAGATCCAGCCAGCCACGGTCTGCATGCTGGAACATTGATCCTTGAAAGAGGAACAAAAGACATTAGACTTTCTCTCCCAGATGGACCTGCTAGGGCCCTTTTATAACTTTCCCCTGTAGAGGGAAAAAGCTCTTTCTTGTTCCCATAGGCCCTTGAGGGTCAAGGTCATCTGATCCAGGTGAGTTGCTGTGGCAAAAATGCCATTGGTTGCTGGCTTGGCTAGCATGCCCCAGTCATTTACTTGGCAGGTGGAATGGAAGTCTGGGCATCTGATTTCAGTTCCTTTGCTTGGCCCAGGTCAGCTGACAAGTAGGCTGCATGCCATTGACAAGTCCCAAACTTCTGAGATGTGGATTTAACATTTGAGCCTTTGTTGAGCCTGTTATCCTGTCTGGGGCTGAGTTTACATCTCCTATTGTGAATCTTAGCACTAAAACATTGCTAATACAACAACAGAACTAAAACCTATAACTCTACCTACAAACATGATACAGACACATAAGTAGCACACACAGATTTAGGGCATCCTCAGCTTTCATTAGACACCTCACATGGCCCCCTGTCACACTGTTTGGGGCTACTAGATACAATGGACACATAAAATGGTTTTCATATGCAATACAAAAGTCCAGTCACATGACTGACATTAACAAGGTAAAATTCAGTGAAGACAAGGGAAAGTACCTCTTTTATGAAGAAAAAACAAATGCATGATGCGGGGAATAATTGGCTAGGTGACAATCCAGCTAAAAGTGTCTGAGGGTTACAGTGGGTCATAAATTTCAACTGAGCCAACAACAAATGCTGCTGTGGAAAGGACTTTGTTCAGGGACTTATGAAGAGGAATGTCATATGTGATGGATGGGAAGTAACTGTTCTCTTCTGCTCTACTCAGGACCAGCGCGGCATCAGAAGGAATCTTGTCTCCAGTTTTGGACACCCAATTCTAAGAACTATGTGGAGTTTGTCTGGAGAAGAGCAACAAAAGTTATAAAAGGCTTGAAAAACATGAGCTATGAGGAAAGGTTAAAAGAGCTGCGTATATTTAGTCCACAGAAGACAAGGCTGAGGAAGATCTGATAGCAATCTTAAACACACAAGCTGCTATAAAGAAGATTGTGCTCAACTCCTCTCCATGTCAGCCAAGAGAAGAGTAAGAAGTAATCAACTTTGCTTGCAGCAAGTGAAATTAAGGTTAGATATCGCAGGCGGAAATGAAGGGGAATTTCTGATGATTAGGATTAGCTAATACCTGGAACAGGTTACCTAGGAAAGCTGTAGAAGCTCTGTTTCAAGAACAATACTTTTGTGCCAAATGAACTGACTCCCATAGCAAGGGCATGGACCTTGATGCTCTTTAATTTGACTGAGGAAGACAGTAGCTGGATAGCATGTCACAGAGGGTGTGGGGCCAGAGGACCCAGAAGATGGATGGATGTAATGTATCTCCTGGACTACCTCCTGTGGCAGAAGTTTAAAGGTGCCCTCTTCCAGTACAGGATAGCAGTGATATCCCTGCCTACCTTCTCCCTAGTAAAACACTCATAGTACAGCTGGCACCATGATATTGCTTCTATATAAATCCATGATACTCCCATATTGTGACTACTATGTTCATATCTGGTTGCCCCATTTAAAAATTTATTAGAACTCAAAAAGTTCATAAAATGGCAACAAAATTATGAGGGGTATAGAGCCCTGGAGTTTTTAAAAACAAACATCCACTGGGTGTGGGCATATTTACTTAACCATGCCTCAGCATAGAGGCTGGTCCAGGTGATCTCTTCAAGCCCTACATTTCTATGATTGTATCATACATGTTTCATCATGTCTGGATGCTATGGCAACCTGTGAAGATGGCATGAGAGAATATATTTTATCCTTCCCAAAGCATGTTCACGTAACAAAGTGCTGTCTAAAGGGATCACTATTCTAGGCTTTGATTGAGGGGACCACCAAAGCATATGCTTAATTTTAAATTCTTGCCTGATTTTTCACAATGGCTACGTCTACACAGCCCCCTCCCTTCCACAAGGAACATGGTAATGTGCAAAGGAGAATATTCAAATGAGTCAGAAATTTAAATATCCTGTGCCTCATTTGCATATCCACAAGATTTCGCTTCGGAAGAGCCCCTTCCAGAATCTACAGAGCTGTATAGATAGGGTCCTTCCAGAAGGAACTCCCCTCTTCCAAAAGCACCCTTATTCCTCAAACTATTAGGAATAAGGGGAATTTTGGAAGTGGGGGTTCCTTCTGGAAGGGCCCCATCTACATAGCTCTGTAGCTTCTGGAAAGAGCTATTCTGAAAGTAAAATATTTTGGGAATATGCAAATGAGGCATGGCATATTTAAATCTGTGTCTCATTTGCACATTCCCCTTTGCTCATTATGCCCCTTCTGGAAGGGAGGGGGCTGTGTTGACACAGCCAATGGGTGCATCCTATAGTGCTCATTGAAGTCGAGGCAACTTTTGTGCCAAATTTACACTGTTGCACAATGCTGCTCCCGTGGGAGTTAGTAGCTGCTCATCAGCTTTGAAGATCTCGCATGTTCCTAAATATGAAATTAAGATTCTCAATCTATGATCGTGATTTTGAAAAGTTTGCCCTACACTTCCAGCTTTTCCTTGTTGTCTTGCCTTTCTTTCACATGGAGTGTTTCTTTCTAAAAATGTTATAGAATTAGGAGGAAATTGCATATCTCTTGGCAGTTTATTTCTGAAGTACAGGCTTCAGACCTATGACATTTATTTTTAAATGAACTCTTCCCTTCTATAGACCTCTCTACAATGTCTCTTTTAAATGAGTCATCTCCATATGTCTTCCTTCCCTTTAACTTTTACCTTACTGTTGTCATTTGTTTTCAGTTTTCAAGTAATTTTTCTTTTCTTTTCTTTTCTTTTTTTTTGGAGCCTTGGGCTATTAATTTACTATTTTGTATTCAAGAATGATATAGTCCAGTGATTCAGCTATATGCCAGATGGTAAATATTTAATGTTTGGTCTCATCATTGACATTATTTTTGGTGTGGCTATTGACAATCATAACACACATACACAGATTGATATGATTTATAGCACATAACATCCTCTCCAACAGGCTTTAGTTTATTTGATCTTTTTAGCTTCACTGAGCACTGTAATTCACTGTTTCTGCTATGTTACTTTCCAGATGGCAGATTTACAGTCCAAATTTCATTTTCATGCAATCTGAAGTTTTCTGGAAGAGGATTATAAATGCCCCATCCTCCCAGCTTGTCTATATGTTTACACTGTTCTTGTTGGGCATTACTGCATAAGTGATTTGTAACATCATGCCCTGACAACTCCTCACCATCATTTCTACAAAATCTAGGGACAACAGTATAAGTTCAAGTTAGGGTATCAGTCTTGGCTTTGAATGTCTCTGCTTTTGCAGATCTGAGCCACAACTGAAACAGATTTTTTACAAGCATTGTATAGTTCATCTTTTCCCTTTTCTTTAAATAGAATTTTAAAACTTAGCTCTTCATAGAAATAAATGTAGGTTGACAGATAGATCATAAGTCACATCAATATGTTCAAAGTATGCAAGACTGCAGATCTCTGATTTATCATGCTATCCAGAGGTGTTTGCAATTTTTTATTTTGTTGCTGATGTGCATTTAAACTCCATTCTCATGCCTGTTGTGTCTGTTGGATTGCCATATGGAAGTTACGTGGAATGGGCCTGGGAAGGTCCCCCCAAACTAAAGCTGGGTCCAAACAGGAAGTGAACAACATGCACAAAGCAGCAAAGTAGCAGCTGGTAAATTCACAATTGCGGTATTTCAGTGTGTTTAGTCATTTTTAGGTATTTTTTATCAATTACATTTGAATGATAAAGAATAATAAGGTTAGGATTATCATGCACCTTTGTTAGATCAACATGTCAGCCATGAGCTAAAGCTCTTTGTTGAGCTTATACGTGTTTACTTATATAGACTGTAAAACTAGAATGGTGGTGTAGGTCAAATTCCAGCAGGTCACATTTCTCTTCAGTAGGTGAGGCTATACCATTAAGCGGTATTCCACATAAGACACTATAGAGTGAGCAAAGATTCTAACCAAGATTCTAGAGCTGCTAAACATTCAGTAGATCACCTACATCCCAGCTGCTGACAATGGAGGATTACTACCTATTTTGCAAGGAATAGATTTTATCCCATTCAATTTCAAAATGTGGCAATTGCTAGCTGACAGGTTCCCATCTAGTGGAGCCTGACGTTTAAGAAGTTCTCTGCCTGCAGGCAGTGATAACCAGTGGGCGAAGTCAATAAAGTTGCCCTGAGCTGCAGGGAGTAATATCTAGTGGGTAGAGTTTATACAATTACTCTGACTGGCAGAGCAGTAAGGCCCAGTGGCCTAAGTCAAAGGGGTTGCTCTTGTCCTCAGGGCAGTGATACTTACTGGTCAAAGCCAACAGGGATACCTGGTGGACAGGACAGCAAGGCCTGGTGGACAGGGTCAATAGAGGCACCTTAGTTTGCAGGGCAGCAAAGCCAGCAGCCAGAGTTCCTAGTTAATCTGGCTTTCAAGGCAGTGATGTCTAGTCAAAAAGGGAGTGGAAAAAGGAGGTCCCAAATGTGGGGCCAATCATAAACTTTATTTCATATTGAAATATGCATTTTGCAAATAAATTAAATAGAAAATAGACAACAACCTATGGGTGGAAACCATTCTCTCTGGTTTGTGCACTTCTGAGATCCATTTACCTTTCTCCAGGTAATTTGACGTACGAAAGACTAACAGGAAGTTCCAATAAGAGTCTGGGATTTACATCCAAAACCAGGACCTAAATGTCAAGGGTTTTAGATACTCCACTACAGTTGTAGGAATAGATTAGATTAGATTATATGTAAGGGCTGGGGAGAGAGATCAAGGAACCTTCTTGCAGAACTTGCAAACGCAAATGGCTTTAGCCATGATGTGCTTGAAGAACACAAGCACTGCAGTCTGCTGGTGGTACAATGTACTAACATCTACAAATCACCTCTCTCCTTTCCTGTCCCAGGCCAGCAGCACTGGGTGGGTGTGGAAAGAATACATGCTGCTAATGGGCAATGAAGCTCCAAGTATCGTGCTCATTCCCCAAGGCACCCAGAGAGATTCTGGATGAGACTGAGGATTGGGAAGAAACTCAGAGTACTGTAGTGTTATTCTCTATATAACTTTTCTGTCACGTGGAGCCAGCAGCAAGGGCCAGGTTCAGTATCTAGGGGTTCTTTTCCATTGATACCACACAGATTGCACCCCCAGCCCATAACCAAGGAAATGCACACGTTGTCCCAGAGTCTCTGAGAGGCAATGCTTCCCTACTCACGAGCACAGTGCCAAAGGTTACGTCTACACTATGAGATAAATTTGAATTTAAGGCAGTTAGGTTGCTATTACCACATGGTTGTCTTCACTTTAAATACCATTAGCTTGAATATGGGAGCACTAATATCGAGATTACAATATCGTCAGTAACTGCTGGGTGTAGTGTCAAGCTCGAATTCCAAAGCTCGATAAAAGACCAGTGTGGAAGTGCCATGTCTTAAAATCGAATATATTAACCTCCAGAGGTGTCCTGTGTGTAACCCACAATGCCCCTCAGGGCACCACTCTGGCCCCTGCTCTCCAGGTGCGTAGGAATTAGGTAACAGGAAGACCATGAATTTTAAATCAGGACCAGGAAGCCTGTGGCTGTGGGGTCACGTTTGCATGAGAGCCTGAGAAAGGTCTTGCTTAGCTACTAGTGCTGTGAGCGCATCTACCCCTTACAAATAGCCCCAGAACAGAGTTCATGGTATTTTTTTCTGCACTGCCCGTCACCAGCTTCTGCCCTTCCACACCATGTGGCAGCAAGGCTATTGTGGGGGCCGTGGTTGCATAAAAGGCTGAGAAACTTCTCCACAGTTTCCATTTATGCGTACTCGCTGTCCCTCCCCAACAGGTGCCACACAGTTGGGGTCTTTCCCATGCTCAGCCACATCATGTTTGTATCGCCTGATCCAGTAAAAGGACATGCCCGCCATTCAGTGCTGACCATGCTGCCAGGCAGCACCCTGTCCTGGTCTGCGTGCAGCTGGGGCTCCAATGGAGAGAAAGAGGGGTATAGGACAGTTTCCACATAAGGGGAGATTAATAAGAGTGGGCTTTTCAGCTTGGAAAAGATCTGGCTAGGGGAGGATATAGTGGAGGTCTATAAAATCATGACTGGCATGGAGAATCATAGAACCATAGAACCATAGAAGGTTTAAAAAAACAATGTTATACACTACTCATAACACAAGATCTAGGGGGCCACCAAATGAAATTAATAGGCAGCAGGCTTAAAAGAAAAATAAATATTTCTTAACAACGCATGGAGTTCATGGAGGATTGGCCTATCATTGGTTGTTAGATAGGATAGTCAGGGATGCAACACTATGCTCTGAAGGGTCCTTAACCTCTGTTTGCCAGAAATAGGCAACAGGGAATGGATCACTTGAAGATTATCACTTAACATTGGCCACTGTTGGAAGGCAGGATACTGGCTAGATCAACCATTGGTCTGAGCCCCTATGACTGTTTTTATGCACTGTATTTTTAAGCTTTTTGAACTCCTATGTGCCTCAGTTTTCTATCTTCAAAAATGAGGATAGTACTTTCCTGCCTCACAGGGGTACTGCGAGGATAAAAAGACTATGCTTTGGTGTGAGATGCTCAGGTAGTATGGTGATAAGGGCCATGTAAGCATTTAGCTGCCTTTGACGTTGTAGGTGACGCAGTTTACGTCCTAATGGAATCATGTTGTATAATTGCACAAGTTGGAGACTTCATGAAAATGAGATGTACATGGGATTTTAATTGGACTGTCCATGGGAGAAAAATGTTTCAGGTGAAGATTTTTAGAAAGAGCTAATAGAGTTAGGCATTTGGCTTCATGCAGGGCTAGAGCATAGTACTAAATGAGTTAGTTAGTTGATTTTACATTAGGAAGTTGTTTTGAAAATTAAATAAGGAAATGGACAAGTCCTTCTGTACTGAAGTGCACTGGCTCAAGTATCATTCATGCCTCCATTTTTATTATCATCCAACTATGGGAATTTTGTTTTTGATAGTCTCATCCAATTCACATATGTATGCTACATACAACTGCAGTCCTAGGACTAATGCCGCTTGCTTTCACTTACCACTTCTTCTCAACTAAAAAAATTGCCATTTTCTGTCCAGCAAATAGTGACAGGTTGACATAGCCTGTAATGAAAGGTTCCAAATTATTTATGGAACATTCTAAGAACCCGGCATGCCAGGAATATAATAAGCAGGTGTCAGAAGGTCAGACAACTGCTTTCAATAAATTAAACACAGAAAAACAGTTTGCAGATGCCAGGAAGGCAAACAACATACACAGAACTCCAGGAAAAGTCCAGCTGGAAGACAAAATCCACCCTATGACAGCTATTCATTTTCACAAAATGCTTCATTATTATTTGCGCCACAGTGGTGCCCAGAGGCTCCAGGTAGAATTAGGTCTTTTTTGTGCAAAAATATTATACAGGCAAAGCACACACAATATACTATTTTCTAACACCTCTGAGAAGCCCAGGTCCCATGGACTTTCAAGGAGAATTAGCTTCCTATGCACCTCAGTAACTTTTAAGATATCTACCCACCGTCATCCAACCCTGAAGAATTTACCATGTATGAATTCAGGAAATGAATACAGGGAGATGGATAGTGTCAAAAAGAAACACTATCATAATACACATAGGCTACATCTACGCTAGCACACTACGTCGAAGTAGCCTATTTCGACATAAGAACGTCGAAAGAGGCTACTTCGACGCGTATTGTCTACACGTCCTCAAGGGCTGGTGCTGTCAACGTTCAACGTTGAAGTAGTGACAGAGAACGTCGATAGGAGCCGCCCCGGAAGGAAATGCGGAGCGTCCACACACACAAGCTCTCCCCATCGAAATAAGGGGCCAGCAAAGCCCCAAGCCGCTCCCTTAAAGGGCCCCTCCCAGACACACTCGGCCGGCACAGCACAAGATCCACAGAGCCGACAACTGGTTGCAGACCCTGTGAATGCAGCATGGACCCCCAGCTGCAGCAGCAGCAGCCAGAAGCCCTGGGCTAAGGGCTACTGCACTTGGTGACCATAGAGCCCCACAGGGGCTGGACAGAGCGTCTCTCAACCCCTCAGCTGATGGCCGCCATGGAGGACCCCGCTATTTCGAAGTAGAGGGATGCGGATCGTCTACACACGCCCTACTTCAACATTCAATGTCGAAGTAGAGTGCTATTCCCATCTTTGGATGGGAACAGTGATTTTGATGTCTAGCCACCTAACATTGATTTCAATGTCAAAATAGCACACGGCGCGTGTAGAGGCAATGTGTGCTATTTTAACGTTGTGCCGGCTATTTCTAAGTAGCCAGCTAGTGTAGACACACCCATAGTAAATAGCTAATAGTAAGTGCATGCTGCAGTGGGGCCAACAGCTGGGCTCCTAGGCAAGGTGGTGGGGGGTTCAATGCTCCTGGAAGGGCTGGAAGCACCTAGCCTTCAGTATCACCCAGAGCATGTTGTGACACTCCCCACATCCCCAGGGAGCCCTCAGAGCTGTACCACCTCTGCCACCACAGCCAGCCCTTAGCACTGCTCGGAGCATGCGGCATAGTGCCCTGGTCTCAATTTAAAAGGAACAGGCCTCCAGCCATGACCTTTGTCACTGTAGCAGTGGTGGAGGTTGGGAGCCCCAGGTCCTTTTGAATTGCTTGGCCCTGGGTCACCTGCCTCCTTTGACGCTCCCCGTCCCCAATCGGTGCACCTGGTACATTGTCTAGTACATTGTGGGGTGCCAATCTAGCACAAATCATTTTTCAAATAATTCTACAAGTAATTTAAAAAATGAACTTGAATTTGTGTGCCTAGTGTAATGGTCTTTGCATTTCTAATGGTCACAGTGCCCTCACTCTAGATTCCTAGATCCCCACTGGGGAGCTTGAAGAAATTGCAAGATTTTTGCTGCTGGTGATCAATGAAGATGAAGTATGCTTTCTACTTAGAAATGGCCTTTTATCTGAGATCTCAAAGGCTTTCAAAGGCCTGGCAAGGTATTGCCATCACTGCTTTATTGATAGGGGAGGGATTAATTTCCTTCTTCAAAGTATACACTTCGGTGCTGGGAATGGTCAGTTTTACCGCTACTTAAACCTGGGGATTTCATCAGGGGAAGCAGCTTTAAACTGTGAGTGGAGCTGCATAGGAAAACCAGTGACTCACCCTTTCTCGGTGGTGCCTCGGCTCTACTCAAACAGCTGGCTGGCAGAGCCCCAGTGAACTAAGCCCTTAGGGATTAAGTGGTTTAGAGCAGTGCCAGGCACAGAACTCTGGTCTCCTAGCCGCTAATACAAACACAGGTGATTGATGGTAGCATTCAGAAGGTGTGCTGCTCCCTCGACCCCTGCCAAAATGTTAACTGATAAATGGTGGTGCACCCACATGTCCCCTTCCTGCCTCTCTTGGTGGGTGTCCCTTCACCCCTTCCTTCCTGCAGGCACCAGGTGCCCTGAGCTAGAATATGCTGTCTCTCTATTTAAATGCAGTCATTTAAAATTTGTCTGAAGTGTAGGTTCCATGCCGTCCAGAACTACATTTAAAGACTTCCACAGGAGACCTACATATCAGTAGCATTTTGCAGTGTGCTACAAGAGATCTATAAACAATTTACATAAATAACAGACAACACTCCTAATAGAGCAGCTCTGTAAACTTACCTCAGAGTAAAGAATAATGGGACTTCAGAGCAAAACAAATGCATAAAATAACTTAACTGCCTAAATACCATCACTGCCTTGTCCATCATGAAAGACACAACTACTGGTAAACAAGAACATACCAACCCATACAGAGAAGACTCATTCAGTGAGACATATGGGGCCAGATCTTCAGAGCCACTGAAGTCAAAGGTGTTTCGCCCATTTGCACCAGCTACAGATCTGAGCCTGTGCTAACTCTGTAAAAAATAACACTCTTGAAAAAAAATCAGTAGGTCAGTTAACATTCACTCACTTTTCGATAAAAACTGCTCTTGCTGTTAGCAGCAGACAGCTAAGTGAGACATTGCTTGGACTAAATTTTATTGGAGATCACACTGCAAGGTCAAGTAACACAACTACAGCTAGATAATGTACCAGAATAAATAAAACTTAATTAGATCTAATAGATCACTGTCTGAATAAAAAGTTGATTTCATCCCAGCATACTATCAGTAAAGAAACTCTACCAGCCGGCATTTCAGGAGGAATGTCTTGGATTTTAATGGGTCTTGGGCCATGTTTCTTGTAAGCTGCACACTTGTGCGGCTGCTCAGGACAAAATCCAATGCCACCCAGCTGATTAGCAGAGCACCTACAGCTCGGTCTGTTGTTCCTATCGGTGGTGCACATTTGCACGAGCCTCATTCACATAAAATTTTACTGTGCCTATGGATGGACAAAATCTACACATGGATGGAAAAAAAATAGAGGGAACATTGGTCTTGGGTCAGCTGAGGTCTTGTATTAGCTGTATGGGCTGAAATGTTTCTGAGGCTGGTGCTGCTCCAGTAAGTAAAGTTCCTGTCCTTGACTCTTACAAGGGGGTGAAGGTGTTTTGGTGTGTGAGAGACAAGCATTTTATCAACCTGTGTGATTTTCTGTTAACTCTTTGCCATACTGAAACTCTAGATGTGATCTAATAGTTTCTTTTGTGCCGATAGGAGCATGCTTAGTGTGGCTGCTGAATGAAGAGTTCAAGTTTAACATGTCATGTTTTGTAAGTCTTTGACAGTGCCAAAGCTAATACCTTGATAAGGAGTCATTATGAAGCTGAAATGTTGAGTACTAATTCAATCACCTGCTCTGTAAAGGGTAGTAATTCTTCAGTGCTGCCACTGAAGAATGTTTCTGATAGGAGTATAAAACAGGATCCCTGATCTTTGGTGATGTTCAGATCCAGATGTTATAGCTCTGGCCTCTCTCAAGTTCTGATTTCTTCTGTACTGGTAGGGAACGCTGTTCATTTAATTTAAGAAATGATTGATCCTAAGCAGAAATGTTATAAAATGTGGGGTGCAAATATCCACGGTTTCACATTTTGGAGCAGAGGACATCTCTGTATTTGCCACCTTCTGTTCATGTAGCCATTTGAACAGATTTGATTTATTACCTGAGTGCACATTGGCCCGTGGAAATAAGTCTTTTTAAGGAATAAAGTGAATAGCGTGGAAATGGCTAGGAGGCAGGAGCAGTGTGGATTTAAAAAGTGTGTATGCTTGTTTTGCTTAGATAAAATAATAATAAAACTCTAGCATGTTTTAAGTTCCATTTGTATATAAAATTTTGATAAATTAATGTTCATGTTCTCTCAGAAGTCATTTAAAAATGATCTACTCCCACCCTAGTTACACTGTGATCATCAAGTTTTACAGTTCTTAGAAAGTTTAAGGACAGAAGGATACATATATCAGTGCCAACTTACAACAAATTCTTGAGCCAAATGGAAATATCCTTTAAATTAAATACAAAAGACCTGAGTAAGAGGAAAACAAATCAAAAGAAATACTAAAAGAAGACTGTGTTAGGTCTCAGATCTTTGAAAATAGCTTTGCAACCTAACCTAACCTAGCCTTGATGTGATGTGTTCTGTTCCTCCAGTAGGACACAACTACAGAGATGGGGACATGGATGCCAATACCACATGTCCCCATCTCTGTAGCTGGGTCCTACTGGAGGAACAGAACACAGCACATCGAGGCTATGGAGGGCACTAACTCTCTTTCTTCTAGAGGATGCCCACACTGGATTAACAGTGCTTTTATAAAGACAGAAGAAGCACATGCCCAGCTGGTTGCTGGCAGAAAAAAGATAATAGCAGCAATCAGATTCATATGACAGGCCCATCTCAGTCACTGAACAGGCCCCGCTGCAGAAGGCCCTGATTTGACAAATGTAAGTGTTTGTAGTCAGAAAGCTGCTGAAGTTCAGAAATGATATTTGACAGCTGTCACACATCCTTCTTACCTCCACCCTGCAAGTTTCCTTTTGTGCATTTTAGTAATTGGCTGTGGGGTTGTTTCTGGGTGGTATAATTTTGTGGTTCCATTTGATTTAAAAGCAAAAGAGGGAAATTGTAACAATACCCACTGGCGTCAAATAATCGGCGTCCCTACCGTGTGATAAGGTATAACCTTTTGTGGCCATCTCCAGGGTCTTTCGACATGGGTCAGCAAGTGAAAAGCACCCTCCTTTGTATCACACTCTATAATCTATTTTCTATTGATTGTTACAAATGCCTCAAGTTTGTATCTACTGTGTTCACTGGAGCATCCTTTAAGAATCCGATAATATTAAAGGTTTAATTGGAACTCTTGTTTTCCTCCTTTTAAAAATAGGCTTAAAAGAGCAAAACACTGAAGATGGCCCTATTTTAACCAGAAAAAAATTAATGCATTTTACGTCAGATATAACCCAAATCAGTTTATGCACAGGCTTTTTTCTCTCAACCAATCTGTTCCTTGGCATACAGCTACATTCTATGTGATTTGTGTGTGTAGATAATTGGGGAGCAGATTTACTGGAGCTTTTTTTTGAGATGCATCTTTTTTTCACTTTACTTCTATGACTTGACCGGTGATTGCAGACATATTTAGTAAGATAAAGTAATCTTTGTTCTGTTCCTGTGACTTCTTTGCTTCTGTGTAGTTTATAAGTTTCAAGTTAAAAGAGACAAATTATTGACAACAAGGGAACAAGGCCAGTGCATTTGTGACAGTATTTTAGGAATAATATAGTGGGAGGATACATAAACAGCAACAACAATAAAAATACAAGCTGTTAACATATACAGTTTCACAGAGAAATGGTAAACTGGTATTGTACCTACTGGCCAGGGCACGGGAATTAGGTTATGAGACTAAGGGTTTATTTCTAGCTCTGTCACTGACCTCTTGTGTGACCTTGGGCAAGTAGTTGTGCATCTTCTTCCAAACCCATCCTTTAACTGTCTTGTCTATTTAGATTGTAAATATTTTGGGGCTGGGGTCTGTAAATGGTTCCACAGCATGAAAGCTAACAAGACCAGCTGGTATAAAAATGTGGGTTCTTACTAGAAAACATGCCCATTTTTGTAGAACAAACCCACAATGCCTAAAATGTTTTCAAAAAATGTAGTCATTGATGAGAGTCTGTGTGTCTGGAGTTATGCCACTGGAGGGACATACAAGATACAGTGCTGGCTCTCAGCCTTTTAATCATTGTACATCTCTGTTAGCAATAATGGTCTCTAAATAACTGCCACCACAGCAGGGTTACGTGTAGAGGAAGGTACACTGTAATTAGCTAGTTCCTGTTTCATTATAATGGCTCTCCAAAACAAACAAACAAACAAAGCCTTTTGCAATTTTGCAAGATGAAGTAAAACTAATTTTGAAAAGTCTGCATCTCTGTCCAGATTAAATGAAGTGTAATCGCAAGCAATATTCATGTACTACCTTCCCCTAAAATTCATCGGCTTCGAGTAAGTTGCCACTCCAGTAGCTGATCATCTAAAAACAATAACTTGAAACTGAAAGGGCTAGACTCTGTCCTGAGCTGTGCAAGCACAAACCGCAGAAACTATACATATGTCTGTGGAATTATCTGAGATTCATGTCCATGTTACTCTGAAATTAATTCGTCCAAGAAGTGCAGCTGTCCAGTATCATCATATTTACACTAGGTATTTGGTTACTTTGTATAAGACCAGCGTATGGGTGTAATTGCAGGATAATTCAACAACCCCCACCCCACATGCTCTGTGGTATTATCATTACTGTATAACAAAAAAGACCAAATTCTCAGACTGGCTTCTCCCCAGCAATTGTAAATCTGCCAGAAGTGGAACCATAGCTGCAAAGATTAGATTGTAAAAAAATATTTTAGATTGCAAGCTGTTTGGAACAGCTGTAATTCGTAAGAACATAAGAACATAAGAATGGCCATACTGGGTCAGACCAAAGGTCCATCTAGCCCAGTATTCTGTCTGCTGACAGTAGCCAGTGGCAGGTGCCCCAGAGGAGGTGAACTGAAGACAATGATCAAGAGATTTGCCTCCTGCCATCCATCTCCCGCCTTCAACAAAAGGCTAGGCACCACACCTTACCCCTTGCTAATAGTCATCTATGGACCTTATGGACCTCCAAACATTTATCGAGCTTTTTTTAAACTCTGTTAGAATCCTGGCCTTCACAGCATCCTCTGGCAAGGAGTTCCACAGGTTGACTGTGCGCTGTGTGAAGAAAAAACTTTGTTTTATTAGTTTTGAACCTGCTACCCATTAATCTCATTTGGTGTCCTCTAGTTCTTATATTATGGGAACAAGTAAATAACTTTTCTGTATTCACTTTCTCCACACCATTCATGATTTTATGTACCTCTATCATATCGCTCATCAGTCTCCTCTTTTCTAGACTGACGCCCAACAAAACAGGGTCACAACCTGATTGAGGGCTTTATTATAGGCAAGGCTGGTAACACTGCCTATGATTAAAGTTGCCCAACACTTCCTGTTTATGACTATATTTTCAGTTGCTTGTGACTTTACCAAAAGTTTTAACTGTTTCTGCTGAAGTTTTACAGGCTGGGTGTTGGCCTCAGTCTGATTCTTAATCTCTTTCTTTCTCTCTCTCTCTTTTACATTTGAATCCAACTCCCCACACATTTTTTTTTATAATTTCTGCCAAAATATTCAGTCATCTCTGAGAATAAGATTGAAGGACAACACTTTAAAAAAATTAAAGACTTCTGGTGATCTTTTATGCAAGAAGCTGCAGCCCTCCAGGTGCTTTGCAGCAGGGACTTGAAGTTTGTCAGGGAGTTGATCTTTGTGACAAGGATGTGACTTTTGCTATTCCTGTGACACTCTGATCAAACTTGACCAAGTCATAAACTTTTTGAAAAAGGCTGTTCTTCTGTGCACCTGGATCCCATGTATGGTTCCATAGCACCTTTTGCACCATCATTTGCAAGTTCAAATAGTCATATTCAGGAGAGGATGTGCATTCACCCTCCATGCCCTCACACTCTTTTTCGTATGAACAAGGGGAACATTGAACCCATCCACTCTCAACCTCTTCACTGCCCAGGGTCCCATAAAGAGCCTGAGCTGTGCGAATGGAGAGTGAGTCACAGAATCCACATGAATAAGTCATAATGAAGAACAACAGTTATTGTTAGGTGAGTAACTGATTCTTCCTTTGCATGTTCTTATGCAAGAGGCTCCCATTTCTGGTATTAAATTAGCTGTTCAGTATGCAAGGTAAGAGCTCATTTGAAGAGACTTTAGAAAGGCTCTCCTAAATTGGTCATGTGCTGTTGGTGTCTGTGCTAGAGAATAATGGTTGATAAATGTGTGCACAGAGGACCATGTCACTACAAATTATGATTGTGATAGGGTGTGTTCACAAAAGTCCCCTTGGAATTGTCCCCCAGTGTGCTAATCATGCCACTGACACCCACCTTCTTGCTCTCTCGGACTTTTCTCCACCTGTACTGCTGGGCCAGATCCTCTGGTCTACCCCAGCAAGGCACAGGGTTGGGGTTACTCCCCCACAGAGTGATGCAGACACTGAATCAGTTTCAGCATTAGAAGGATGCAGTTCTAGGGCTCAGCATCCAGGAAACCAATCCTCAAACGGGACCTCCCCAAAATAAATCCATTTTTCTCTGTGTAAAAGATTTACACGGGGAAAGCTTAACATCAGTAATGTACCACTTTAAAAACTAACAAAATGATTTATTTGGTGATGAGCTTCCGTGGGACAGACCCACTTCATTAGATCAATAGCATTTCCAGGACAGACTGACATTTGTAAGTACAGAGTTCCAAAAAAAATTGCAATAAAAACTGACAAATCTTGTACATAGGACTGAAGGGGCGGTTGGGGAGGGAATGTAAAATGTCTTGCCTGAGATTACGATTATCCAAGGAAAGGAAGCAGTCCTTGTAATGTGTGAGTAATTGTTGCCTTTGTTCATACCAAGTGTTAATGTGTTGAATTTGAATATGAACTCCAGTTCACAAATCTCCCTGGGCAATAGGGAAAACTCTTCAGTCAAGCTCCCTTTGCCAATGAAAGAGACAGATGTGCAGTGGCTGCTCCCACCAGGTAACAGTTATTTACACAGGGCCTGATAGTAAAACAAAATTGCTTCTATTTATTGCAAACAGTAGGATGTAAGTGGTTGCAAGTGAAGACAAACAGATCAAAGTAAGTAGCTAAATTAAAATGAATAGAAAATTCATAGCTAGCTTTAATTCACTAATAAACTTGTCACTTGCCAAATACTACCCTACACAGTTGTTCTTAATTTAGCTATAAATTTCAAGTCAATGACAATCTCTTTTATTTGACTTGGGTCTCCAGCCCTCTTTAAAGTTCTTTGTATCCTCTTAGGATGTGCCAGGAAAATTCCAAGACCAACCAAAACCAAAAGGGGATTGCCTCCCATTGCTCAAATAGCCTTTTCCCTACGACAGGCAACTTTTATTTGGGAGGCCTTTCCATGGAAAAGGTTCAAAATGGCTTTCAGTACCAAGTGGTATGGTCACATATCTTTCTATACTAACCACCCTCTGAACTTTTAGACAAACAAGGCTGTTTACTAGTTGTTGAGTTGATGATCCAATTATCAGGTTTCCAGGACACCTGTAATGGCTCTCATCAGCACATTTAATACAATAAACAGACTTAACGCTTCATATTTCATGTTACATGAGGTGTTTTATCTAAAGCAGCTCTGAGTTATGCATACTTATATTCATAACCCAATTTCATAAAGCTTGTGTGTGTGTGGCAGGGGGACTATCACAGTGGTACCTGAACTCTGATAAGGCAGCTTGGGTCTTGGTAGAATGAGCAGTCCCTTGAATTGTAGCTTATTGATCAAGTATGAAATCCTGTTATAATCCATATTTAGATAGTCACTTCCATGCTGTATGCATTGATGTACACACAGGTGTGTCTACATAGTAAAATTATTTCAAAATATCAGCTGCTAATTTGAAGTAACTGTGTGCACATCTACACAACACCACTGCCAATTTGTAATTGGTAAACCTCAAACCACGAGGAATAGAACTCATTCTGAAGTAGATATTTCAAAGTAGAGGCTGTGTAGGTAGCATATAGAGCCTATTTTGAGATAAGCCATAATGCATCCAATGGCTCTATATTGAAATAGGGTCTATTGTGTGTAGATGCTCTATTTTGAAATAGCTAAGCTCAATTTTGAAATGTATTTTGTGTTTAGCTGCAAACTATTTTAGATTAGCTATTCTGGAATACCTCTTCCAGAATAGCTTATTCAAGGAATAATGCTGCGGTATAGACATACCCATAAAGAATTTAGGAGGGTTTCTGAATGGTCTTGGTCTATTAAGACAGTTTAAGAGGGATCTTCTTGTGTGTAAGCTTCTGTATGTAACTTCATCTCATTAGCAGATAGCCGAAATGTTGGGAAAAATACTGGTAAGTGTATACATTGATTTCTATGAAAGTTTAAAACAATCTTTGTAAATCTAAGGCAAGGCCACACAGTTACTTTGTGTATGTGGAAAATTGTATAAGGGGGCATTAAATGTGAATACTTGAAATCTGTGTGCAGAAATGATTGTCACAAAAATGCAATTTCAGTTGATAAATGACGTAGGAAGGAAGAAGCCTTTTGCTCCATTAGCTTAAGCTTAAGTCCTATGAAGGAGGCATTTCTCTTGTCACTGGAAATGTGCAGCGACTCCCTACGAAACTTTTGATTCTAGATGTGAACAGGCCTGACAATCAGGGGGATGGAGGGGGGACAGTTGCTCCAGGGCCTGGCATTTCAAAGGGGCCTGGAGCTACTTTGGCTGGGGTGAGGGCTGGAGCTTTAGGCCCCTTTGAAGTCCTGCAGCAGCACTGCTCTGCTACTCTGCATGGATTTGAAGGGGACTCAGTGCTGGTCCAGGAAGAACTAAGGGCTGATTGCCCCAGGGTCTGTGGTGGCCGTTGGTCTCACTGGATGGGAAAACATCCAGGATCTTTGAACAGGAGGATGAAAAACCAAAATTACAGCTATATGTATTCTGAGCCCTCTGAAAAGGGCTCTAGAGGTGAACCTGGCAATTACAGACCAGTAAGGGTAACGTCAGAACAGGGGAAATTATTTGAAACTATAGTAAAGAGTAAAATTTTCAAACACATAGATTAACATAATTTCTTGGGGACAAGTCATCATGGTTTCTGCAAAGGGAAATCATACCTTACTAATCTACTAGAGTTCTCTGAGGGGGGTCAATAAGCATGTGGACACATGGAATTCAGTGGCTATAGTGTAGTTTGATTTCCAGAAACCTTTTGACAAGTTCTCTCACAAAAGGCTCTTGAATAAATTAAGTTGTCATGGGATAAGAGGTAAGGTTTTCTCATGGACTGGTAACTAGTTTAAAGACAGCAAACAAAGGGTAGGAATAAATGGCAAGTTTTCAGAGTGGAGAGGGGTAACTAGTGGTGTTCCTCTAGGGTCTGTGCTGGGCCAATCCTATTCAACTTATTTATAAATGATCTGGGGAAAGGGGTCACCTTATCACAAAAAATATATATTGGCACTGGAAAAGGTTCAGAAAAGGGCAGCAAAAATGATTAGGGTGCCATACGAAGAGGGAGTAAAAAGACTGGACTTTTCAGCTTAGAAAAGAGGAGAATAAGAGGGGGATATGGTAAAGGTCTATAAAATCATGACTGGTGTGTAAAAAAGTGAATAAGGAAAAGTTATTTACTTGTTCTCATAACATAAGAACTAGGGGTCACCAAATTAAATTAATGGGTAGTAGGTTTACAACAAATAAAAGGAAGATTTTCTTATACAACACACACAAGATAATTTGCCCGTCCTCAAAACAACTTGCCATGATAGCCATAATTCTTTAAGATGACTGTCTGCAGATGCTTGGTTCCGTTGTATCTGCTCTCCGGCTGCATTCTATCTTAGTCTCATGACAAGTACAGGCTTTGGATTTAATGGAAAGAACTGAGCAGTGGTTTGGCCTGTATCCCTTATAGCCTTCAGTATATGTGTAATGACAGCTCACACGGATATCTGGAAGGTTCGGAGCTGGCATGCAGAAGATGTGTAAATCATATTCTGCGTGAATCCCTGCACGAAAATCACAGTTACCATGGTAAATAACTGTTCTTTTCAATATTTAGTTAATTACAGGTTGTACTGAAGATCCAAACATCACATCATTTTATTACCAAAATCAAAAATGATATATTCAAAGGATAAACTAAGCAGAATTAAGATGCTACAATATATGAAAAATAGACTAGAAATAGACAACCAAGTATCTTTTTGAATTAGGGGTCAAATTCTGCCCTCATACCTATGCGTGCAATTCCTGATAAAATCATCAGAAGTTGAATGACTGAATGTGAAGACAGAACTTGACTTTAACTTGGTCAAATGTATATCCCCTCCGGTATAATTATCTACTGCATCTGAACTCCTGTGGCCTGGTGCTAGCACCATTCTGTCTGCTTTGCGCCGCAGAGAAAACACAGGAAAGTGGGAAACTGGCTTAACTGGCTGCCAGAAGATTCCTTGCCTGGGATAATCCTGAGGAGGCATAAGACTTGTGTACCAGATCACCTTCTGGAGAGCTAACATGTCTCTTTGGTGTTCCGTTGACCTTCTGGCAGACCAGTTCCAACCTACCCCTAGCCCAGTTCCAGCCTTGTCACTTCATAGCAGATAATGGGAAAAATATTCAAAAGCACTGACATTATGTAGGAGACTATGTCCCAGTTTCAAAAATGCAGGATATTGACACGATGGCCTTGTCTACACTTACCTTCACCAGTGGTCTACTTCAGCTGTGCAAATTGACATACCTATTATGGAGTCTTCCATGGTATGGTTAACAGGGACTGTTCTCCCATTGAAACTGGCTGATCTTATTTTTTGGAGTATTGGTGCAAGCTCAGAGATCATTTTAGTGCATCTTCAATGATGCGATAAATCAATGCCTGGCGGAATGACCCCAGCTGAGTAGATCCCCAGTGTAAGGTAGACATGCCCTTAGATATCTAAGTCATTTTCCAAATGAGACTCAGAAGGTTTTAAGTGCTTTTAGCCACTATCTGCTGGTGCAATTTAGAACAGTCCTAAGGCTACTTAAAGTTGTGCTATGACTGGCCTGGCACCTGAGATCCTGTGGATCAGGGTGTGTATATACTATATTTCTCCCACCTCACTGACCTTTACTGAGCGCAGAATAACTAGTCCCATGGATCAGGTTTCCATTGTTAATGAACACTGAATGTTAGGACAAAAGCACAAAGATTTCTTTTTTAGATGTCAAAGGCATTCATAAACATCGGGTACAGTTAGGGTGCATATAGGAATCAATTCAATCAGCATTTCATTTTCATTTACCTGTGGGTGTTTCTGGACTGTAGGAGGACTACATAATAAAGGTATTATAATCAGAGGGAATTTGACTGTAGGTTGGCATACTGATGGGGCATTATACAATTTTTTTTTTGAAAATTTATACTACTCAGTTTGGAAATTCTATTCTACAAGCTACATGCTTGGTAAAAACAGTAGAGTTCCATCTGATTCTGGTAGCAGATAAGAAACTGCTAATGCTGATTTAATTATAGACTATTTGGATAAATGTATATACTTAAAAATAACAAGTGCTTGTGTTTATCTTATAAGATTTTTCCTACATACGGTATCTAAGCTGGTAGAAAAACGGCATGTGCATTTATTTTAAGGTATCAGAACTCCTTAGACAATTTACTGGAAAATATTTTTTATTATGAAAAACTCTGGAAAGGCTTGTTTGACTGTGACTTTCTTTACTTCTACCACTTAGCAGAATAGAGTGAGCATTGTGTGATTCTTTACTGTCATATAAGATAACAATTAGTAATTGCTTAAATAGAGCAGCTATGCAGAACAAACATTGTAAAAATAAAATCCAGTAAATTCCAAAATTATTTGTTGTTTTCTGCCTTGGCTTTTACTACATTATTTTCTTGCTTTAAACCATAGAAATGATTTTCTCCACTTTGGGACTATGTATTTACATTTGCCCACAAGCAGTCTGCTTCTGCCTTTCTAATTATTCATGTGCATGGTTTTTGTACAGCTTGTACTTTCCTTAACACTATAGAAAGTTCCAGGATTGCAATTGTTATGGCAACATATAGTTTTTCAAACAGTATGCAACTGTGATATAGTCAGTATTAGTGTTCTGTTTCTTACGTGGCTAAAGTCACTATTTTGATTTTCAAGAACTATATTTCAGCTCTTACAGGGCTATATTACCTGTCATACAATGGACCTACTACCTTTGCCACAGCTGTGCTGAGTTTATAGACAAAAAATCAGTTTATGGTAAAAATCTATGAATTTATTAGAAGAAATATTAGCATTGTAGAAAATGCCTAAAGTACTTTCAAGGACCCCACACCAAACCTAGATTGAGATCATCATGCTTTCTAGATGTCGTGAAGCCCTGGTAGTCTGGGGGATCACTGTCTATGTCTTAATTTTTCATTTTTCATTGATTACTCTCTTTTCACCACAAGAAGTTTTACATTTTATTCAGCACCACCAATGAATTAGGTCCTGACTACTTTACAGATTACATCAGATCAGATTTAGAGATTACAGATCTAGGAAGCACCAAAAACCTGTATATCATCTGGAATAATATAGGCCACAAAGCCCAGAATTAAATGTATTAGGATCATTGACAAGACATTCTGGCTCAAAGGAGTGAAACAAACTTTCCAAACAGATTGGAAAAATCCAGAGTCAGACTTCCTCTAGGAACAGTTGCCACTGTCTTTAGTAAAACTTTTCCATCATAGTCGAAATGACTAAAATCATCCTCCCTCACTCTTGATTAAATCCAATAGTGAATTCATTAATTTACAGGGGAGGCAGTCAGCTATCACAGTGGTGGGTGGTAATACAAAATGCTAAGAGTCAGATATTAGACTGTGCTTTCTATCCTCACCAAATATCATAAGCAGGAAATAACCTCCGGTGTATTGTTTTCTGGAAGAAAATAGCAGGGGAGCCATTGGACACCAATGGGCACTGAGCCCAGGGCTGTTGAAGATGATGATATTGCTTTCCCAGCTCCCATCTAAGAGCTCATTCCAACTTCTATTCATCAACTGGATGATTCCCTTTGCCTTCAATTTGAGCTTGGTTGGGCACTAAATCCAAAGTAGGTAATGTACTTTCTGCTTCCTAGGCACTTGCTTATATCTCCCTAAATCTGCTCCCTCAACTCAGAAAACCCTGATGACCCTCATATGTAGGTCTCTAAGTCCTTTGTGAGTATAAATTAAAAATGTTACATCCTGTCTGAAATAGGGACGTCACATTCACCCTCAACAAACTCAAGCATAGGAACAAATAATTCCTGCTCCGCCTCGCTAATAATTTCATAGGTCTCCCATCCTATGGAGTATGACAGACTGCAACAATTCCTTCCAGGTCACTAAAGTTTAGCATATCTTTAATATGGTAGTAAAAATAAATTTTTGCAGTGGATTGTAATACGTTCTTCCAGTCCAGGAGGCAAAAAATATCCTTTAAAATAACGTCTTAGTGGATACTTTGCCTGGCCAATATATTATGCCTTGATTAAATTTCCAGCCTGACTAAATTCTTTTCATGTGTTGGAACATGGCTGCAAAAATTATTAATTCTCCTATTAATTTAGGTGCACATTATGCATGCCACCCAAAGGATGCATTAAAGGTTCCACTTCAGCCAGCAGTACTAGCTCAGGTGTCTTCAAAGATATATTGTCACTGTGGCTGCTCCCAATTAGGCCCTGATCTGACTCACGTATGTAGGTGGACTGCTGCACTAGTGTGGAGCCTGACCAAAATCAAGGGTGCTTCAGGTGCAAGCTGGCGTCAAGGAAAGCTCTGTGTACAGCTTGTCTCGCTCACCAGTAGAAGCTATTACCTCACCCGCTTTGTCTCTGTGTTAGAACCAGCAGCAGTCCAGACCATGCCTTTAACTTGTGTGGCTTGGAAGTCACTGTTGCAGGTTCCTTTTGTTGAAGTTGATTCTACAGATTTCCTGAAAAGCTGGTAACAAAAGAAATATGGAAGTATGGGGAACGAATTTGCCTGTTACAGGCCAAAGAACCAATGGAATGAGAGGCATAAAAAAATACAGGAAAATGTAATTGCTTTAGCGATCGGCCCTCTCATCTGCTGCATCTTCTCTACTACTATTTTAGGGAGCAAAATGGCTCAGTATGATCACCAGTTTGAGAGAAGCTGGCTGAATAAAAATAGTTTTGCATTAATAATCAGCTCATTGAGACTCTTCAGAAGGAGCTTTTCAAAAACAGCTTGCAACATTATTTCATTTGGCATCTGACTGAGTTCTAGGATCCCCTAAAGCTACCAACAGCTTCGTTCCTGACACTCATGATACAGTGTAAGTTCAGGCTGGATGCAGTGTAAGCTGTAAATACTACCCAGTAGGGAACTCAAGCATAATGTTTTGCATTGATTAAATGTTAACTGCAAGGAGACAATTGCAAGGAGACTTTCAGAATGCTGAATATATAAACTGGATATCCTTTGCTGATAGCAATAAGATACCGAAACTCTGAAGACCATTGGCAACAGTAATAAGTCACGTAAACTTTACATCACTCCAGCAGTGTAAAGAGGTCTATAAATGAGAGCATATTGTATTTACACTCACTTTACTTTCCCTTTGGTTTGCTAAAGAAGGGTCGAGTGTTCTCACAGTCCATAGCTGTGTCTACACGTGCATGCTACTTCGAAGTAGCGGCACTAACTTCGAAATAGCGCCCGTCACGGCTACATGCGTCGGGCGCTATTTTGAAGTTAACTTCGACGTTAGGCGGTGAGACATCGAAGTCGCTAACCTCATGAGGGGATCGGAATAGCACCCTACTTCGACGTTCAACGTCAAAGTAGGGACCGTATAGATGATCCGCGTCCCGCAACGTCGAAATTGCCGGGTCCTCCATGGTGGCCATCAGCTGGGGGGTTGAGAGATGCTCTCTCTCCAGCCCCTGCAGGGCTCTATGGTCACCGTGGGCAGCAGCCCTTAGCCCAGGGCTTCTGGCTGCTGCTGCCGCAGCTGGGGATCCATGCTGCATGCACAGGGTCTGCAACCAGTTGTCGGCTCTGTGGATCTTGTGTTGTTTAGTGCAACTGTGTCTGGGAGGGGCCCTTTAAGGGAGCGGCTTGCTGTTGAGTCCACCCTGTGACCCTGTCTGCAGCTGTGCCTGGCACCCTTATTTCGATGTGTGCTACTTTGGCGTGTAGACGTACCCTCGCAGCACCTATTTCGATGTGGTGCCGCGCAACGTCGAAGTTGAACATCGACGTTGCCAGCCCTGGAGGACGTGTAGACGTTATTCATCGAAATAGCCTATTTCGATGTTGCTACATCGAAATAAGCTATTTCGATGTTGGGTTCACGTGTAGACGTAGCCCATGACAATTACGGCCTGAAAAAAAGGTTTACGCAGAATGCGTCTGATTCTGCTCTCATTTACACCAGTGCAAAACAAAAATAATCCCGCAAAAATCAGTGAATTTACACCAGTGTAAAAGTCGTACATTTGAAATTGGAATAAGGGGCAATATGTTCATATTAAGTAAAATGCTTTATTAAATTATAAAGTGCCTTTTTATGCACTACTATAATGTCAAAGATTTGCTTGTATTTGACATAGGGTATCATTTTTTTTTTAATTTTATAACTTTTTAAAATATGATCTGGGAGAATTTCAGAGGATTGGCAGTGGTACAGTCCAAAAAAACGAATTCTGATTAATAGGTACTTTTGGCGGTTGGAAGACCTGACAAGGTACAATGGACCAAGGCTTCCTTGCCTGTGTGTCTTAGCTGAGGATGGAGAGTGGACTGGGACAGGACATGGAAAGCCAATGAGAGATTATTTCAAAGCTAGAGCCAAGGAGTGGGACTGGCTGGAGAGCAAAGGAGTACAGGGCTATGGAGTAGATCTGACTGTGAACACCTTGATAATTGCTCACCTTGATAATTTTTTTCTGATTTGTCAACCTTCATTACTGTTTTTGATTCTGTATGCCTTAAATATTGAGTCTGTTCTCCTATGGCTATGGTCTGAAGAAGTGGGTCTGTCCCACGAAAGCTCACCTAATAAATTATTTTATTAGTCTTTAAAGTGCTACTTTGCTGCTTTTTGTTTTGATAGTATATAGACTAGCACAGCTTTCTCTCTGTTACAGAAGTCAGGGGATGAAGTTTTTACAATCTGCCATCTGAGAAATGGATAAGAATAGGTTTGACTTTGGAGTTACGGTGAATGGTTTGTTCAAGGAAGAGTTAAAATTATTGAGGATTGGCTATTGATAATGTATTTGATTAAGACTCTCTGGCCGTGTCTACACTAAGAGAAATCTTCAAAATAGCCATGTTAATGGCCATTTTGAAGAATACTAATTAGGCACTGAAATGCATATTCAGCGCCTCATTAGCATGCCACTGGCCGCGGCACTTTGAAATTTCCACTTTTTGCTGCTGCGTGACTTGTCCAGACAGGGGTCCTTTTTGAAAGGGGTGGAAAAAAGGGGGAAGTTCTAGGATAAAAAAAGGGAAGAAGGATTCTTTTGAAGATGGGGTTTACTTTCAAAAGAGCAGTGTCTACACTGGTTTTCTTCTTTCTAAAGAAGCTATTTCCAAATAAGAATATGCAATGAGGTGCCAGACATGTAAATCTGCACCTCATTTGCATTTTTGATTTCCCTCATTTGCATGTCTCTCAAAAGAGGAATGCCAGTGGAAACACAGCCTATGTTTAAAGCAGAAATTAAGGCTGGTATCAGAACTTCGTTATACATTTAGGTAGTGATTTCCACAGCTTTTTATATGAAGACTTCTGTTTTTCTTGATATGCTTCTTAGTACATCATCTTTTAAGGTGCAGTTAGCCTGCTTAATTGTAATTTAATTACATTTTTGTTTGGAAATTCATTAATACTTCTAATGTTTTTATACTTACAGTATGTTGCTTCACTCCCTGATGTGCTTTTGTGTGTGGGTGGTTAATGCAGAGAAAGGCCAGCTCCCCATCCCTTGCTCTTGCCTGCCTAGTGTTTGCTATTTATAGTCCTAACTCTG
This sequence comes from Carettochelys insculpta, assembly GCF_033958435.1. Lineage (NCBI taxonomy): Eukaryota > Metazoa > Chordata > Testudines > Carettochelyidae > Carettochelys > Carettochelys insculpta. The sequence continues at coordinate 88,105,623 of NC_134137.1, read as the reverse complement.
CAAAAGAACAATGAAATCAACAAATTGATTAACAGTCCTACAAGCTAGATTGCTATTCTAAGATTCCACTTAAATCAGACACTCCGCTGCATTTACTGCTACCCTTGGCTAAGATTTTTATAACCAGAAGTGACTGAAAGCCTGCGTTCTGCTGCTGGCCAGCCTCACTTGTACTGCACACTGCTGAAAACTGGGGATGCTGGGAACAAAGTTTTCAACATCAGAGAAAACTGTGGACCCAGCACATAAAGCTAGCTTCTGTCAAGCCTCATTCATTAAACATTTTAGCAGACCACATCAAGTAGATAAGATTTCTATAACTACACATTGAAAGAGGCTGAGGAAAACTGAAATCCCCCTTAGCTAGGGTCTGATCCAAATGCCTTTGAAGTCAATGGCAGTGCTCCTATTGACTTGCATAAAGGTTGGCAGTGTGGTATGTCTTTGGCTGATAAGTACATTCACTCCACAGTTAGTGCATGTGTATTCAGCTGTTTTTACCAGAACTGTCAAATAAGCAGATCACACAATATAAATGAATTTAACTTTTCTGCCACCAGCTGTCTTCTTTTAAAATTGTTAAAGTTTGCAGAGCTTTTCTTTGTAAAAAGGAAAGTGTATTCATTCAGCCTCCATGCAGCCAAAAGTGATGGATCCTCTTTCTCAGTTTTTCTCCAAATATACATCTTATAGAGATTAATTCTTCACCTGCTGTGACGGTACATTCAGAGAATGGGTCTACAAATGACTTTAAAAGGTAAATTAAACAACTACACACTGCTTGAATCACCATGTACATTTGGTGGTTACTCACGTGCATGACAAGAACTCAGCAGTGACTGATATGTTCTTAAATTGTAACTTATTTTTTCAATAGGAATGAACTGAGGAGAAGGCCTGTACAGGCAAAGATTCAGAGAAATAAGATGGGCTGGTCCCCTGAAAACATGTGTTCAAGGATCTGGTTTGAATTAATTTCAGAGCAGACACCATAAAATATACATTCAGATCCAAATATTTTGAGAGTATGGAAAGGAGGCCAAGTGGATATAGAGACCTGGTGAAGGCCTACTGCTAAAAACAGTACAATGAGATGCAGGAAGAATAATCTCTCTATAAGTGGTTATAAAAGCAAAGATCAAGAGTTACTGTACATTTCCCACTCTATAGTGATCTCTACAACTTATCTTTATTTTCAGAAATGCCAAGAATTTTCATTATGCAGCTTCTGTTTAAGAGAAGCTCCTAGTTAGTTACTAAAAAAGTTTTAGAGAACCTTTTTATATGCACCCTCACACGCCGTGTATATCATTGTTTGTATCTCATCTTAATGTAACATTTCTGTGGAGTTGACAGCCAGTGATAGGTAACCACAGAGAAGGGTTAATATCCAGGAATCCCTCTTAGCAATACAATACAAAACCTTCTCACTCCCCCACCCCCAAGTAATCTGGGAAAATTAAGCCCACCTTTGGGTGCTTCCAAGAGGCAATAATTCCTTGTCTTGCAAGCATGGAGTCTATGTATAGCAGATAAAACTTTTAATACAAAGGGGAAAGGAACCTGGCATTAATCACAAAAAGTAAAAATTTAATAAAAGTATAACAATGAGTATATAAAAATAACAGTGAGTATAATTAGCTCTATTTTTCAACAGTGGAGAGAGGCACGTTAAATGGTGCCTAGGAACTGACAGAACCCACACCTCCAGGCAGGAACACCCGTCCTCACCCTCTCTGACTCTTCTCTGGGATCTAGCAACAGAATCCACTGCTTAGTGAGTTCAGTTCAGTTAAGGGTGACCCTGCAGTCAGGATAGTCCGAACATAGTTCTTCATGATGATCATCTTCTGTTCTTTGTTAGTGATGATGTCTGGCTCCCAGTTGGCTGTCTGTTCCAGGGATGGTGGTATTAATGGCAACCTTCTCCACAGGTGGGGGGATGGCTCTGAATAGGTAATCTTGGATGGCTTTCAGAAAACCTTTAATCCAGAACTTCTTTTTTTTTTTTTTTAGTCCCTAGTGCATCACACCAAGAAAAGTATGACTTCAGCCCTGCAGTTTGAGTCTGGTGTATGGTGAACTGAAAGACAGACATCATACCCAACGGAGTGATACTGAGACAGTGTCACTTCTCATTAAGAACAGTCATGAGATTAGATCAGATGCTCAAATATATTCAAGGATATCCTCACTAAAATAAAACCAGACAAAGGATATGATACAAAATATTCAAATGTTTTCTGTACCCCTTTAGGTATTTTCACATAACGTGCTCAAACAGCACACAATTTTTGTCAGTTGATATGCAAAAAAAATTATACTCATTTTTGAAATTCACAGTAATCATCAACAACAGAAAAAATAAACAAAAACATGAACAATCTCTCTGGGTTTATAGCTCAATTGAACAGTGATTTCGCTTTGGCACTTCCCACCTGTAATCTGTGTTTCCAAGACGTAGGATCATTACCACCAAATTAAAAATGGAAAAGAGTAAAGCATTTTTTGTCTTGATCTTACAAGGCCACCATTGAGTACAATAGTAAAGGTCCAATACTGGACTTATTTTAGAGTTGTATTTCATCACACAAGTTCTTTTGATTCATTATGAAATCTGCAGCAGCAAACCAGCTATTTCAGAATGGCACATATATGGAGTTATTTTCAAAAAATGAACAAAATGATGCATTTTTCTCTGGATGGTCCTGACTCTCTGCTGCTGAAAAAGTCCAAATAAGCAAACAACTGTAAATCTGAGTAATCAAAACAAACATAGGCTCCTCTCTGAAAGGGAGATTGAGCCTTGATCCCTCAAACAAGAGGGCTTTTTACACCAGATGGTCCCAAATGGCTACTGACATTATCCAAAAGAGACCAAAACACAGCAGATGCAGCAAGGTTGTAGTTATTGTAATCAAAAATAAATTAATTAAATCTCATCTGTGATAGCTTAGCTAGCTCCAAATACTAGGGAAGCGACTTATAGGAATGATATCATACTCCAAACACAGAAATACAGTAATTAAATTCAGCGTATTCCCACCCACTATGCAAGTGTGCTTAGGAACACTTCAGTCAGGAGGAAGAAGCTCATTTTCACAGTGTAATAAAGCAATGGGCAGAGTTTTCATTTGGTGGTAATTATTCCAAAGAATCTATCCATTAGTGAGTGGTTGCAGGAAACAGTTTGCAAGAAATGCATAAAGTCAAAGGGAAACTGAAAAAATGGTCAGATATGGAGAGAAATTTGATACATCTGCAAACGGCTTTCGGATAATTCATGAGCAGAAAAAGAATCTCAAATGAACAAATATATAATTCATATTAAGTTATTTGCTCATCTCTGCCCAGCACCCATTTTGCTGGTGGTGGTTCAAATCTTAAAACTCCACTGAAATGGGGGATTTAGATACATATCTTATTTTTGCTGTCATGTATGATTACAAAGTTTTGGGAGTGATCTCATAATCCTCTCTATAGCCGTGTCTACACGTGCATGCTACTTCGAAGTAGTGGCACTAACTTCGAAATAGCGCCCGTCACGACTAAACGTGTTGGGCGCTATTTCGATGTTAACATCGCCGTTAGGCAGCGAGACGTCGAAGCCGCTAACCCCATGAGGGGATGGGAATAGTGCCCAACTTCGAAGTTGAACGTCGAAGTAGGGCACGTGTAGACGATCCGCGTCCTGCAACATTGAAATAGCAGCGTCCGCCATGGTGGCCATCAGCTGAGGGGTTGAGAGACGCTCTCTCCAGCCCCTGCGGGGCTCTATGGTCACCGTGTGCAGCAGCCCTTAGCCCAGGGCTTCTGGCTGCTGCTGCTGCAGCTGGGCATCCATGCTGCATGCACAGGGTCTGCAACCAGTTGTTGGCTCTGTGGATCTTGTGTTGTTTAGTGCAAGTGTGTCTGGGAGGGGCCCTTTAAGGGAGCAGCTTGCTGTTGAGTCCGCCCTGTGACCCTGTCTGCAGCTGTGCCTGGCACCCATATTTCGATGTGTGCTACTTTGGCATGTAGACGTTCCCTCGCAGCGCCTATTTTGATGTGGTGCTGCGCAACTTCAAAGTTGAACGTCGATGTTGCCAGCCCTGGAGGACGTGTAGACGTTATTCATCGAAATAGCCTATTTTGATGTCACTACATCGAAATAAGCTATTCGAGGTAGGCTTCACGTGTAGACGTAGCTTATGTGCCGCAGAACAGAAGAGTACAGTCATATACTGAAAGGAAAGGGAACCGTTCCTCTCTCTGTGTATCTCTTCTCTCATTTGCAATTTCAGCCTAATAGCTTGTATAATATAAATAATTTGTTGTTGAACCAGTATGTTATCTAATTATCTACAATAGCTTGTCTACAGATATTTTCTCCATACAATAAGTTGTCAGACATGCAAAACTCAAGAGGCTTGCTGTCACTTTGGTGGAATAAAATGAGTCACTTCCTCTTGCTATCTGACGATCTGATAGTCAATACACCAGCATTATTATGTTTAAATACATGTGCATAAACTCACACCCCTGGCAGAAACAGAGGGAGTATACAGATGGGCAGTTGAAATGATTAGAACCATGACAGGACTTCCATGTGAAGACAGACATAATGGATTATGGTTGTTTGGGTTAGACAGGAGATGAATTAGAAGGGAAAACAGAGATATAGAAAACCACTAATGATAAAAAGATCTGTTTGGTGTCCCTAGTTATCTTCGCTCATTGTACAAAGAAAGTTGACATCCAGTGAAACTGAAAGGCAAGACATTTTAAATAGATGACTTTTTTCCCCTACAGAACATAACCCGTGGAATCCTTGTCCTCCAGATACCATTCTGACCAGGACGCTAGGAAGACTCAACAATTCAACATTTATGGGTGAGTGACCTGACTGCAACATTGCCCTAAGTGTGCGAAAGCCTTACCTGTATCTGCTGGAGGTCACCCGCCGACTTCTCCAGCCACCTACTACTCAAGCGCTCCCCTTTCAGTCTATGCATGCTCTGCTGTCCCTCTTCAGGTTTTCAATAGGCACATTCCAAACCCTGAGCACTCTGAGTGTCTCAACCCTATTTCACTGGACACTCTGTTACCCATACAAAATTCTGTGTTACTCTAGGGGCACCCACTTTTACTCAGTTCCTAGGTCTCTTCATTTAGGCATGCCTACCCTTTCCCGGTTCTTTGGTTTCCAAGCGAAAGCCACATAACTTTACTGTTTTATGGGGTCTGGGATATACTCCTCCATGGGCTCTGGAAAATGCCTTATTCCTGAGGAGTCAGGGCTTAATCTTTTGTAGGTTCACAGGGTCTTTTGCCAGCGAAAGAGACTTACACAGTAATATCCTACTGAATCTTGACAATCACCAAAACAGAATGCACATGGATCTCCATTTTTTGATCATCTTTTGTTTATTGTAATGGACAGTGCCTTAACTATTGAGTCTGTTGTGGTATGGCTATGGTATGGCTGAGAGGGACACAGTGCTTTCCAGCTAGCCATGGTGCCAGAACAGCCCCTGGGCTTAAACAGACTTCACCCAGAGGTGTTTCAGCATTTGCTGCATTTCATCATGGCCGTCCCCCTCTCCCTCAGGGAGGGCGAGCCTGCCACCACATTTGAGGAGCACGCTGGTGCTGATGGCTGGGCCCACCTGTGTTTGCTCCCACCAGGTGCACAGGTGGATCTGGAGGCAATGCACCAGTTCCAACTGGTGGGATTGGCTAGTCATGGGCCAGTGGGATGACCAGCAGTGGTTCCAGAACTGCATGCAGAAGGACACATTTCTGGAGCTCTGCACCTGGTTCACCCCTGCCCCCTGGAGACAGGATGTCTAGCTGTGGCTTGCCATCTCTGGGGTGAGGCAGGTCACTGTTGCCATTGTCCCGTGGAAGCTCACCACCCCGAACAGCTACTGCTCCGTGGAGTAAATTATCAGATAATTAATTCTGTGCTCAGGAGGGCAGTGATGAAATTTGTGTGTGTGTAGGTGTGTGTGTGGGGAGATGCATAACTGTGGCTCAGTTGTGTGCTAAAGGCAGTCCAGCACAGAGCTTTGGGGTTAGGCCAGGGACAAAGTGCCCTGTGGGCAGACCTACCGCCGGAGGGGCTGGGAGTGGGGTGGGGGTGGAGTAAAGGGGCCACTTATCCCATGGCCTGGCACTTCGAAGGGGCTTGGAGCTCTAGCTGCTTTGGCAGTGGTGGCAGTTGGAGCTCCAGGCCCCTTTAAATTGCTGTGGCAGTGCTGCTGTGCCATTGCACACACCTATGAGTGGAGGGGGGGCCCAGCACCATGGTCCAGGCTGCACTGAGTGCCAAATGTTCTAGGCCCCAGCCCTTGTGCCCTTGGTCTTGCACCTTCTGGGGCATGGAGCTGGGCCTCTCCCACCTTGCCTCAGGCCCACCTTGGCTGTCATTGTTATGGCCAATGGGGTTAGGCTGAGCTCCCAGTGCCCAGCCGCATGCCCTGACATGGAAGGGTTGGCTGCTTGCTGACTGGCCCTGCATGGAGGGGTCTACCCAGCCACCCACCCTGCTGCCTGGCCCCACCTAGCTCTGCAGAGAGAGCCCAGCTCCAGGCCCCACTCTCAGGAGGGGTCTCTGGGGGCAGTCTGTGGGAGGACTGAAGAGCGTGGTGGTTCTCAGCCTGCAGCCCAAGTAACACACAATGATCAATAGGATGAGAACCACTGTACTATGCTGAGATTGAGGAAAATATTTCTTTGAGACTATTCAAATTATTTTCATTGACAGCCACACTGAAACCTTAAGTATCAAGAAAATCCAGGTTTGGCTGTGTGTTGTCTTTAAAATGAATACATAAAGTGAACTAATCAATAGATGAACAGTCCATTTGCTTTTTACTCACATTTCCCTCTGAATACAACTTCCACACTTTTCTGTATGCATCAGATTGGTGGCAGTCGGTAAACTCGGGCACGCTTATTAAATTAAATAGCTTGATGGTAAAGATGGTTGTCTGATCACTTCCACTGGTGCTTTCTACTTACAATAAACTCTTCCATATCTGGCAACCCCAGGGCTGGGAGGTTTCTGGATGTAGCCAACCAGGCTCGGGTTCCCCACAAATGAGGTTGCACCCAGAAGGCAAGTGCTATATTTGGTTTATTGAAGCGAAGCGGACAGGGAGCTGCAGACAGGGGAGCTTAAGAAGGAGGAGAGCAAGGGAGCCTGCCGCTGAAGAAGCTACCAGGTGAGAGTGCTGATCTCTGGGTGAGTGAGCGTGTGCTTTAACTGTGGCAGTTGAACTGCCATTTTGATTCCAGGTCGGGGGAGTTTCAGTTTCAGTGGCAGTTGGGACTGCCTGCCTGACCTTTTGCTCCCTTGATCAGCCTTCCCCTGTGTGACTCATAGGGGGAGGGCCTGAGAGAGGCCAGCAGGCTTAAAAGCCAGAGGCAGGAGCGACCAGGGGAGCAAAGCAGACAGGGAGCTGCAGACAGGGGAGTTTAAGAGGGAGTGTGGGAGGGAGTGTGACAGAGAGGACTATAATGGTTAGGAAGACCCGCAACACCTGTGCCAGCACTACTGCTGTCTCCTCCACTTGTGCCTCTAGCCAGACAGACTGCCTGACCATGGATGTTTCTACCCAGATCCTGGTGTGGTTCTGCAAGGACTGTGGCTTGCCGTTCCCACTTACTGATACCCAGGCTGAGGGGAATATTCAGTGTGGAAGGTGCCTGCTGGTGGAAGCTCTCAGGCGGCAGGTGGGGGAGCTACAGGAGGAGGTGGCCAGGCTGAGGAGTATCCGAGTCCATGAGCAGTTCCTGGATAGTATTCAGGTGGAGACTGCGGAAGTAACTGTCCCAGTGCACAGGACGGCTAATAAACCACTGGAGGAGGTGGACCAGGGTGGACACTGGCTGCTGGTTACATCTCACAGCAGGCTGTGTCCCACCCCTGCTCAGAACCCTCCCACCGTGGTACTGGAAAACCGTTATGCTGTACTCGATACAGGAGACCAAGAATTACCTCGTACAGAAGAGGAGAAGCCTCGTACCCCCAAGGCTGGGAAGTCTACTGCCACCCCTGCAAGAAGGAAACGTAGAGTAGTGGTGGTTGGAGATTCTCTTCTGAGGGGGACGGAGGCGCCCATCTGTCACCCTGACACTTCCTCTCGGGAGGTGTGCTGCCTGCCGGGGGCCCGTATCCGAGACGTTACGCAGGCATTGTCGAGGATTATCCGGCCCTCTGACTACTACCCCATGCTTCTCATCCATGTGGGCACTAATGACACGGCGAGGTGTGACGCTGAGCTGGTCAAGTGTGACTTCAGGGCTCTGGGGGCACGGGTTAGGGAGTTTGGGGCGCAGGTGGTATTCTCTTCAATCCTGCCTGTCAGAGGTAGGGGCCCAGGCAGAGACAGGTGTATCCTAGAGGTGAATGCTTGGTTGCGTAGATGGTGTCACCAGGAAGGCTTTGGTTTCTTTGACCATGGGATCCTTTTCCGGGAAGGACTGCTAGGCAGATGGCGTTCACCTTTCGAGGAGGGGGAAGACCATATTCGGACACAGGCTGGCTAACCTAGTGAGGAGAGCTTTAAACTAGGTTCAACGGAGGCAGGGGAGCAAAGCCTGCAGGTAAGTGGAGAGCATGGATACCTGGGAGCTGAACTTGAAATGGGAGGGAGTATGGGCTACACTGGGAGAGTAAAAAGAGGGCCAGGGCAAAACTGGGAGGCAAGACCAAATCAATGTCTGAGATGCTTATATACAAATGCAAGAAGTATGGGAAATAAACAAGAAGCATTGGAAGTACTAATAAATGAATACAACTATGATATAGTTGGCATGACAGAAACTTGGTGGGATAATATGCATGACTGGCATGTTGGTATTGAAGGGTACAGCCTGCTTAGGAAGGACAGACAGGGAAAGAAGGGAGGAGGTGTTGCCTTGTATATTAAAAATGTACACACTTGGACAGAGGTGGAGATGGACGTAGGAGATGGACGGGTTGAAAGTTTCTGGGTTAGACTCAGAGGCGTAAAAAACAAGGATGAGGTCCTACTAGGAGTCTACTACAGGCCCCCTAGCCAGGTGGAAGAGGTGGATGAGGCTTTCTTTAAACAGCTAACAAAATCATCCAGGGCCCAGAATTTGGTGGTGATGGGGGACTTCAACTATCCAGGTATATGTTGGGAAACTAATAGAGCAGGGGACAGACTGTCCAATAAATTCTTGGATTGCATTGCAGACAACTTTTTATTCCAAAAGGTTGAAAAAGCTACCAGAGGGGAAGCTGTTCTAGATTTAATTTTAACAAATAGGAAGGAAATTATTGAGAATTTGAAAGTGGAAGGATGCTTGGGTGAAAGTGATCATGAAATCATAGAGTTCACAATTCTAAGGAAGGGTAGAAGGGAAAACAGTACAATAGAGATAATGGATTTCAGGAAGGCAGATTTTGTTAAACTCAGATAGCTGGTGGGTAAGGTCCCATGGGAAGCTAAACTGAGAGGAAAAATGGCTGAGGAGATTTGGCAGTTTTTCAGAGGGACATTATTAAAGGCCCAAAAGCAAGCTATCCTGCTGCGTAGGAAAGATAGAAAACATGGCGAAAGACTGCCTTGGCTTAACCAGGAGATCTTGCATGATCTCAAAATAAAAAAGGAATCGTACAAGAAATGGAAACTAGGACAAATTACAAAGGACGAATATAGGCAAACAACACGAGCATGCAGGAGCAAGATTAGAAAGGTTAAGGCACAAAATGAGCTCAAACTAGCTACAAGCATGAAGGGAAACAAGAAGGCTTTTTACAAATACATTGGTAACAAGAGGAAGACCAAGGAGAGGGTAGGGCCATTAGTCAGTGAGGAGGGAGAAACAGTAACAGGGAATTTGGAAATGGCAGAAATGTTTAATGATTTCTTTGTTTCGGTCTTCACTGAGAAATCTGAAGGAATGCCTGACATAGAGAATGCAAGTGAAAAAGGGGTAGGTTTAGAAGTTGAAATAAGAAAAGAACAAATTAAAATTTACTTAGAAAAATTAGATGTCTGCAAATCACCAGGGCCTGATGAAATGCATCCTAGAATCCTCAGGGAGCTGATAGAAGAGGTATCTGAGCCTTTAGCAATCATTTTTGGTAAATCGTGGGAGACGGGAGAGATTCCAGAAGACTGGAAAAGGGGAAATATAGTACGCATTTATAAAAAGGGGAACAAGAATAACCCGGGAAACTACAGGCCAGTCAGCTTAACTTTTGTGCCAGGAAAGATAATGGAGCAGGTCATTAAAGAAATCATCTGCAAGCATTTGGAAGGTGGTAAGGTGATAGGGAACAGCCAGCATGTTTTTGTTAAAAACAGATCATGTCAAACCAATCTAATAGCTTTCTTTGATAGAATAACGAGCCTTGTGGATAAGGGAGAAGTGGTGGATGTGGTATACCTAGACTTCAGTAAAGCATTTGACACGGTCTCACATAATATACTTATCAATAAACTACGCAAATACAACTTAGATGGGGCTACTATAAGGTGGATGAACAACTGGCTGGATAACCGTACCCAAAGAGTAGTTTCTAATGGTTTTCAATCCTTCTGGAAAAGTGTAACTAGTGGGGTTCTGCAGGGGTCTGTTTTAGGACTGGTTCTGTTCAATATCTTCATTAATGATTTAGATATTGACATAGAAAGTACACTTATTAAGTTTGCAGATGATACCAAGCTGGGAGGGGTTGCAACTTCTTTAGAGGATAGGGTCATAATTCAAAAGGATCTGGATAAACTGGAGAAATGGGCTGAGGTAAACAGGATGAAGTTTAATAAGGACAAATGCAAAGTGCTCCACTTAGGAAGGAACAATCAGTGTCACACATACAGAATGGGAAAGGACTGCCTAGGAATGAATACAGCAGAAAGGGATCTAGGGGTTATAGTGGCCCACAAGCTAAATATGAATGAACAGTGTGATGCTGTTGCAAAAAAAGCAAACATGATTCTAGGATGCATTAACAGGTGTGTTGTGAACAAGACACGAGAAGTCATTCTCCCACTCTACTCTGCGCTGGTTAGGCCTCAGCTGGAGTATTGTGTCCAGTTCTGGGCACCACAGTTCAGGAAGGATGTGGAGAAATTGGAGAGGGTCCAGAGGAGAGCAACGAGAATGATCAAACGTCTAGAGAACATGACCTATGAAGAAAGGCTGACAGAATTGAGCTTGTTTAGTTTGGAAAAGAGAAGATTGAGGGGGGACATGATAGCCATGTCTACACGTGCACGCTACTTCGAAGTAGCGGCACTAACTTCGAAATAGCGCCTGTCACGGCTACACGTGTTGGGCGCTATTTCGATGTTAACATCGACGTTAGGCGGCAAGACTTCGAAGCCGCTAACCCCATGAGGGGATGGGAATAGCGCCCTATTTTGAAGTTGAACATCAAAGTAGGGCACGTGTAGACGATCCGCGTCCTGTAACATCGAAATAGCGGGGTCCGCCATGGTGGCCATCAGCTGAGGGGTTGAGAGACACGCTCTCTCCAGCCCCTGCTGGGCTCTATGGTCACCATGTGCAGCAGCCCTTAGCCCAGGGCTTCTGGCTGCTGCTGCGGCAGCTGGGGATCCATGCTGCATGCACAGGGTCTGCAACCAGTTGTTGGCTCTGTGGATCTTGTGTTGTTTAGTGCAAGTGTATCTGGGAGGGGCCCTTTAAGGGAGCAGCTTGCTGTTGAGTCTGCCCTATGACCCTGTCTGCAGCTGCGCCTGGCACCCTTATTTCGATGTGTGCTACTTTGGCGTGTAGACATTCCCTCGCAGCGCCTATTTTGATGTGGTGCTGCACAACGTTGATGTTGAACGTCGATGTTGCCAGCCCTGGAGGACGTGTAGACGTTATTCATCGAAATAGCCTATTTCGATGTAGGCTTCACGTGTAGACGTAGCTGAGAGCAGTTTTCAGGTATCTGAAAGGGTGTCATAAGGCAGAAGGAGGGAACTTGTTCTTCCTTGCCTCTGAGGATAGAACAAGAGGCAATGGACTTAAATTGCAGGAGGGGAGGTTCAGGTTGGACATTAGGAAAAACTTCCTAACTGTCAGGGTGATCAAACACTAGAACGAATTGCCAAGGGAGGTGGTAGAATCTCCATCACTGGAGATATTTAAGAAGAGGTTAGATAGATGGCTTTCAGGGATGGTCTAGAAAGAGCTTGGTCCTGCCATGAGGGCAGGGGGCTAGACTCGATGGCCTCTCGAGGTCCCTTCCAGTCCTACTCTTCTATGATTCTATGAAAGTGCATGACACCCACGGCGGGAGCCCCGGAGATGCCGCAGTCACCCGTGGGGGAAGACCCGACGCGCCAGAGCTTCGCTCGGGGAGAGGATCTGTAACAGGCCTCCTAACACTAGCTGATAAAGCTGAACTTATTAACATAAGATTGCCTAAAATTGCCTATGCATTTCTTATCACTATCTCTTGTGGCCTACTGCCAGCGTAGCCTTGAAGTCTTGGCAAGCGCCTTCTTTGCAGTTGTTGCCCTGGCAGGTTTAGTTGCTTTGCAGCTTTTCACCTTGCACAGACTGGTTTGTTTGGAATTCTCCTGAGGATTCACGGAGGGGTCGGACTGCACTCTCAACCATTACAAAGTCTTCTCGCACCCTACACCGGATATGCAAATATGCTGCTTAACGGAGAGCAGCTGGGGAGACACAGGCAGGGCTCAGGAAAGGCAAAGTAGCAGGATCCCCGAATGGGGCTAGGGGAACACCGCCAGGGCCTGGATAACTCTGGCAGTGCTGGGGATGGGAAGCCAGAAAGCAGCTGGGGACAGGGGAATGATGGGAAGCCACTGGGGCCGGGGTGATGGCAGCAGCACCAGGGCAGGGGGAAAGCCGGCAGTGCTGGGGCTGGGAAACCAGCTGGGGTGCAGGGATATGCCGGTAGCTCCAGGAAGCCTGCTGGGACTGGGGGAACTCCAGCAGTGACAGGGCTTGGGGAAAGCGGCATGTTTGTGCCAGTTATCTGAGAGCTCCGGTTGAATGAATACCAGATAAAAGAGAGTTTATTGTATTTCAAACATCAGTTTCTTCCAGGGTATTGTAACAGAATATTACCCATTGTAACTATATTTATCATGAAGCATTTGTATGTTTTATATTTTATAGAATTAAATTAATAGATTATAATGCTAAAAAAATGCTATTGTGCTTAGCTATTGTGTGAATGACCTGCAAATCACAGGCCATAGAACTTCCCTGAATTAATTTCTGAATTAATTTCTGTTTGAACTAATCTCTTCAAAAAAAAAATCCAGCCTTGATTTTAAAATTTCTAGTGATAATCTGCTGCAACCCAAGATAAATTCTTCTAGTGGTTAACTACCCTCATAGTTGAAAATGTGTGCCTTACTTCTAGTCTGAATTAGTCTAGCTTCAACCTCAACTGTTACATTGTAATACTCTAACCCCCGCAATCTTGGCTTTTATGACACAAATGCTCCTGAATGGAACTATTTATTTGTAATCCTGTGTAGCCATTGAAAAGTAAATGGATGGAACACTATATTTAAGTTTAAATTCCCATTCACTGCTAATACCCTCTATGCATGCTGCAATTTCACTGGCTTGTAACTCGATCAAACCTATTACTTTTGGTATGGTATTATCCAGGCTTAGGCTCCTATACCAGAGCAAAAGTATGTCTTTCCAAGCATGAGGAAAAAAAATAGAGTAGTTGTTTCCATTTCAGGGCCATATATATGTGATTTGTATTGTGCCTTGGGATCCCTTGGAAGGGAAATGTTACACAAATGTTACAAGTAGTTATTTTACTGTGGATTCTCAAAAAACCTGTGTGAGCCAGGAAGAGGAGAACAGGGGTTGAGGTACTGAAGATGAGGACAAGAGCTTTTTAGCCGTCTTGCCTGACCATCTTTCTTTTCACTTTGACTATGACTAACTACCACAGAAGCTTTGGTTGCATCTAACAGATCCCTAGACACCTCTCTCTTTGAAAATCCTGTTGCTACATATACAGTCTAGGTTAGCCATGTTGACCCCAGAATATTAGAGAGACAAGGTGTATGAGGTAATCTCTCTCTCACCTTTTGTATCTGTTTCTGTATAGCCAGTCAGGGAGAGGCAAAGACTTTTTATCATATAGCTGATTCTTTTCTCTCAGGATGGGCATGAGCAAAAGGCTGAAAGAGAAAGGCAAAATGTCTCAAAGGGTGCGTCTACACTTGCATTCCTCTTTCGAAAGAGGTATGCAGATGAGGTAAATCGAAAATGCAAATGAGGTATACATTTGTATATTCAATACCTCATTTGCGTATTCTACTTTTGAAAGAGCTTCTTTCGAAAGAAGAAAGCCAGTGTGGACGCTGCTCTTTCAAAAGTGAACCCATTAAATAAAGGGAAGAAGGATTCTTTTGAAGATGGGTTTACTTTCGAAAGAGCAGCGTTCATACTGGCTTTCTTCTTTCAAAAGAAGAATATGCAAATGAGGTATTGAATATACAAATTTATACCTAATTTGCATTTTTCTTTACCTCATTTGCATACCTCTTACGAAAGAGGAATGCAAGTGTAGATGCACCCAAAGAGTCATAACATAAACATGAATCTTACAATCAACCATAGCAAATTTCAACAGGAATCTCTGTAATGAGGATGGTTCTTCATTTGTAAAGTTTTTTGAGACCCCTGGATCCCTATCGGTGCACAGTATTATTGTTATAGTTTTGAGTAAACTCTTATTAAACCCCTCACTTGTAGGTTTCCAAGAATACACTGTAAGGAATATTATTAATTGCTGAACCACATAAGGCGTCAACCCCCACAATTTTAATTTGAACGTTTAAGTGAGGAAAAATTGCTTAACTTTCCACTTTGATTTTTGTAGGCACAGTAATTTAGCTTTTCATGATAAGGCTGGTCCCAGTCATGTACAGAACGCAGGGTACTCTCATTTCTCAGTGCTCTTTGATAGACCTTGATGCGCTTTTAGTTTTTACAGAATTTTTGTGAAGGATACAAGAATCTTGCAATGACCTATGTGATGCATGGTCAGACAGATACTGCAAGGAAGTAACTTATTTAACTTCTCCTGAGGTTCTGTTTCGTCATTGTGAACTATATTTTGATATTACTCTGGATGACGCTTGAACTATAGATTGTTACTATAACGTGTGACCAGTTTGTGATGTTTTAAAGTGTGCATCCTGAGCGTTGTCATTTTATGATGTATATGGAGGACATTATGCTGTAACCTCAGAGCATTTTTTGTTCCTATATTTGCATTTAAAAATTAATCTGGATTCTGACCTGCTTCAATGTAGAGAATTTTTGCAGAGCTTCATTTGTGCAACGGTGTTTTAGTAACTGCAAAACATAATTCCACTAATTATAGCAGCCTATAGCAAGTTAGAATTTTAAAGTAATAATTTGTTGCTAACCTATCTAAGTATCTGAGGAGTCTAAATCTGGCAAAGCTGGTTAAAATAGCTATTGCTGATTTTTCTGCTTACATTATTTCAGAGAACACTTTTTAGTATGTGTGCCTTATGGTTTGTTATTTTTTTTCTGCATTTCAGTAGGTGTGCTAGTTCATGTAAGAACACAGTCTCTTTTCCTCTCATGCTGCAAATGCCATGACTGACAAATAAATTATTTGGCTAGATGTACCTGCCTCATTATTCGTAGAATAGTAGTGCATACATTGTACCAGGCACGGTAGATACCTATATCAAAGAGTCAGTCCCTGCCCCAAAGAGCTTACAATCTAAGGTTGTTTATGGTTCTGCATGCATTCAATGGGATCACTTAACAGTGAAAAGTAACTCATATACAGAACAGTTTGCAAGATCAGGACCTAGATTCAAATAACAATAAGAGAAACTGAAAATACAGAGGGCTAGAAGGACAGGGAAATGATGGACAAGGGCAACATGAGTAATGGTGATTTACAGCTAACACAAAGAAGATTCTAAATGATAGTATTTAGTGGTATATTTCTCAGTAATTTGAACAGTTTGTAAGGTTTCTTGAAGAAGTGAGTGATGAGAAGGCAAGTAGAGGCTGGTGTGATGAGGGTGGGTGTTTGAGGCATAAGGTTCAATGTGCTGACAGAAGCCAAAGGAATATGTTTACTCAAGGAAGCCTCAGAATGGATGAGACACCCTTCATTCAAAAATTGCTGCTTTCTTTCCCCACTGATGACTGGGAGGGAAAAGGTTGATGTGGCCATTGAAGGAGAGCTACATGGATCTAATGAATTGAACATTGGTAAAGACACATGAAGAGCGCTCCACCAAATAAAGCAATGATCAAAAGAGAGAAATTCAGGAAGCTCTTCAGACAGTGGAAAACAGGATCTTAACAAGCAGGAGAAAGGAGGACTATGACTGTCCTAAAAGCCAAGTCATGACAGTTTGTTTGAGGGCAGGGTGGGAAGAAGACCCAGATTTAAGGAAAGAGGAAGCAGGAAACAAGAATGGTATTGGCATTTATACAGTGATTTGAATTTTGTGAGGCTTTTGGGCTTACATTAATTGCTGAAGAGACAAGTCAGAAGCAGATTATATAGAAAGTGGTAATGCAACATAACAACCAACTTTTGCCAGTTAACTGGAGTGGCAGATGCTGGCTGGGTTCTTGTGCTTGAGGGGAACATGAAGGACTCAAAGTTGGATGAAGATAATTCATTCAGGGAACACATTGGAAGAGTCTTTGAGGACCGGTGAGAGAGAGGGAGGCTAGACTGAGAGGAATGCTCTTTTATTTTTCTGTTGGGAGGATATGGAAGTTCTGGTGGACCTATGTCTGCTGTAGGCTTAGTCCATCCTTGCTATGCTGACCATCTAAACTCAATTTGAGAAAAAAATATCCCCGAAGAATCAGCAGATTGGATTAAGATATGAATCCTAGGTTGTTGTTTCAGTACATCAGAATCTCTCTGGTAGGGACTTCCCCAGTCACAGGCAATATCCTACTTTCTGAGCTGATTTATGTGTTCTTCTGCTTCAGCCAGATAATTGCTATGACGTGCTTTACCCCTTCTATGTCCTCTGGAGCTGGCATTTTACTGACTGTCTCGATCTTGTTAAGATCTGCTTGCACTTCCTCTGCCATGAGCAGATATTGAAGATACATCCCTTAATACTGCCTGAGTTGCATTTTTATGAGTTTAGTATTCTGTTCCTGTCCATGCTCTGCTTTAGAAAATCATATAGTTTTTTGTTATGGTCTTTTTAGCTTCTGTTTCACTGGTTCCTTCACCTAGCAGTATGCCAGACTCTTTACCCAGGTTTGTATGTCTAAACCTGTTCCACAAGTCACAGACCATAAAGAGCCTGGCTTTGGAAAGTTCTTGCAAGACATCATCATTTGTGGGAAGTATATAATGGTATTTTCTCTGTGTCTGGTTCAGTGGCTCTAGATCTATGCAGATGCATAATTTGCCTGGTGGCTTCTTTGCCACCACCTTGCTGCTCACTCAGGTTGTATGGTGGCCACTGCAGTTGTTATAATATCACAGCTCTGCAGACTTTTGAGCTCCTTGCATACTGGATCACATAGTGCTAAGTGCACAGGTGCCACTGTCAGTCCACTTGAGGTCATAGCTGTCATGTGAGGTACGCATCACAGGTGTTCTTTGTAAGCTGAGCTCTTTGGCAGCCACCCAAGACAGACTCACATGCCACCCAGATGATTATCAGAGTGCTCACAGCCACCGACAGCTGGCGGCCTGTGTCTCCATTGGTGGTGCACATCTGTACATACCTTGGTGCATATAACAAAATTTATTCTGCCCATGGATGGAAAAAAAAGAGGGAACACTGCCCATCACTTTTGGAAGTATCCCATTTGCTTTTAAAACTGTTTCTGTTATCCATGGGACTCCCCTTTGTCTTCTTTCACTGGATCTGTAAAATGTTTTTGCTGTGCACTGATCAAATCTATGGCTTGTATTGTAATATTCACCTAACTGGGAATTGTGGCATTTACGAGCCACACCCAGAACTTCAGGTGGTGTCATCTGCTATTTTTTCAGGTTAATTATTGTGAGGTCACATTTTCCCACAGAGTGCTTTATGCAGTCATTGTACACTACTAGAGTATGCGTACTCTTTGTAACGGGTGTATTGAATTCCACTTCACTGCAAGGAACCACTTTGCAGGAGGTCCTTCTCTCCAGAGGAAATCACACAGGCCATTTCTCTATTAAGATTGTTGCATGCAGAAGGATTGGAATTGCCCTTTGCTACTCTCTTGTCCTGACAGCCTGAACCTGATAAAGGTCTCAGACTCAAGAAGAAACTCATGATGTTGTTTGCCACTGTCTCATATGCCCTCCCCTTCTTATACAAGAGAATCATGGTGTTATCACTGTCAGATGGGAGCTCCCCCTCTTGTACAAGTCTGATTGAATCTTTCATGGACCTTCCTCTGCTCTTGCATACATTGCTCTAATGATTCAACTGGCCACGTTCCTTGCAATGCTGTCCTAGAGTTGGGCCTTTTTTACCCATTCCTGCTGTCTCCCACAGTAAGTGTATCTAACACTGGACATGGAACCTCCTTCCTTTGCTGTTGTCTCATTGCATGAACCTCTGGTGCTGGTGTCACCTTTGCGGCTTTTGTGCCCTCCTCAGCCTGAGAACCTGCACCCTCCCTCCCCTACTGGGGGGAGGCAGCTGCTCCATGGGAGAGGGCTGTGTTTAGGGTCACAGGAGTAGGAGTTGAGGGGGGTAGAAGCAGGGGAGAGAGAGTGTAGGGGGTGGGGGAGAAGCATGTGGACCAAGTGGTGCAGCTGGCAAGAGCTGTAGGCCGGGAAGAAGAGTGGGGGAAGAGAAGGGTGTTAGTGAGGATCCTGCACTGTCAGGGAGTGCTACTGAATTTGCAGGATTGAGGCCCCACTGTAGCACAAAGTCCATATAAAGCAAACATATCAAGATCTCAAGAAGATGTAAACCCACGGACTTCATGTTACTTCATTATCCCCAAAACATCCAGTGATTTAGCACAAATTTGGGGTTATTTTAAAAACTATACACAGGCAATATTCCTTCTGCCTTTGTATTAAATCATATATTTTCTCATGCAATAATCTGTGATTTTAACAAGAGCCATGATCAGATTTTCTGTTATTTCTACTCTGATGCAACAGATTTTTTGCACAACTACAAATTATTACAGTCACAATTCTCCAACAGCACATTTATCAAACTGATTTTAAGTGGTTGACAAAGCTTTAGTGTGACCTTTTCTATGATAATTCAGTATTGCGAAAGTCTGTTTTTTAAATACAGCAAGTTCTGTTTAATGTACATACTACTTCCCCTTACATGACAATATTGTAATAATAAATGCTCCTGAGGCAAAGCTCTCTGTTTTGTTGGTTGGTTCATTCATTATTCTTGTATGCCTCTCATCTTTCTGTGTGAATATGAATTTTGTTCCTACACAGTGTAATTACTGCTGACGTTTGCCAGTTCCCAGGCGCAGTGTTGCCTCTGATTTTCACCTCGGTCTGAAAGAGGAAGGGAGAGTGAGTGCTTGTGCTGTCACAGTTCATGTTTCAGTAATCATGATTTTCTGTTTTAGAAGAGCTGAGCTGGGTCACCTCACCACATTCTAGAAGGCCACGTTCTATGAGTGTTGCACTAAAGAGTACTCTACTTCCTTACATGTACCCTTTGCTAATATTTCATGGAGGCAAATGACCTTTTCTAAGTTCATACAGCCAAATTCTAAATTAGCATCCACGTGTCCATACCAACAAGTGCAGGTACGGGTTTGGGTGACTGGGCTTTGGTCTTCTTAAAAACCTGGATTTGTAGAAGAAACATGTTATGTTTCCCAAAATTCTATCAGCCAATCATGTTGTAATGTAATCACAGCAACTTACATTGAACTAGACATCATAAAAATGGAGTAACAAAGATAATCAAGTTAACACAACAAGTGAGTCTTTGCTACCTTCCCCATTCTGTACCCGCTTCTTTCTTGGGTACAGTCGCCAGCTTCAATTTCATCTGTAGTTGCTTCAAAATGAGAAATCTTTTGAACTTTGAGGGCTTGCAGGGTTTGGGAGCTTAGAAGTGCAGTAAGCCTATTAGTTCCTAAAGCTTCCTGCAACAACTCAAAGCCAGCAGGCAGATGGGACAAAGGAGGTAAATCCAAATACTAATGTGTACAAAAACTTGAGATTCCAAGAGGGGGGATGAAGTAAAATGCCAAATTCAAGCACCAGATTATGTTCTCACTTATCATCGTGAAATTCCAGAGACACATGAGCAGTGGTATTTCTAGACAAATGTACCCTTTCTTCTTTGTTGTAGCAAATAATGGGGGAAAAGTTTCTGTGTGGGGAATCTAAAAGTTCCTCCAATTTGAGTAGTAAAGCATGATTTGGTTATCCTGTTCCTTACAAATAAGACAGTGTGATTTATTGCAATCAAATAGTGCTTTTAATTTTTCCATCTTATCATCAGATGTTCGCATCAGATGATCATCTCACTGTTTCATATATGACGGTGTCTGGGAACTTAAATATTTTTATTTCAGTGAGACTACTTGCAGTGGAACTACACGTGGAGAAAATTATTACTACTTAACATAAGTGTAGCAAGTTCAGGTCCTTAGTAAGATAGCCAAAATTGGAGTATAAGTGATATATTGAAATCCTTAGTCTACTGTGACCCAAGCAACTATTATTTTAGAAATAACAGAGGCATAGCATTTAGAGTCACCAGATCAGCTAATCTGACTTTCTGTATCACCACTAAACTCCATTCAGTCATTCCCACACCAGGCCAAGAACTAGAATGAGACCAAAATATGACAGCCCTCTGGAGACTATGGTGCACCATCAGCAGAGAACAGGAAGGAGTGAAGTGCACCATTGCATAGGGGCCCTGCTCTTGCAGAGAATTTAGTAAAATATACCCAGATAACCGTAGCAAATGACCTCTGCCCAGTGCTGTAGGGGAAGGCAAAAGCACGTATTATAGTGCATGCTCACTGCTGGAGGCCCCCCAAATGTGAGGATGTGGTGAACTGCACAGATTCTTTCATCATGCCCCCCACAGTGGTCTGGCCTTATCAGGGTCTGTGTTTTTAGTGTCCCAGCCATCCCGCCAGGTTGGTTTTCAAACTCAGTTCCCTTATGGGGGTAATGCAAATGTAAGCAGATTAAGTCCCACTGTCTATAGGTCTTTATGTCAAAAGTTCAGTCCCCTTCCAGGACTGCATCAGTCTTTGCTTCTCTCATTTCTGAGGCTCATACTGTCTCCTTTGCTGGGGAAGAGGTCATGGAATCCAGGTCCACCATTACCTGCTGCAGCTCTAGGATCCCGTCAGGAAGCTAAGGCTTGAACCCTCAAGTTCCTGGCCAACTCACTGGCTGTTCCTACCTTTCCCTATTCGGCACTATCTCTTGCCAGGCTGTAGGGTCTGTTCCCACTAATCACCTGGGTTGTGTCTACACTACAAGATGAATTCAAATTTAATTTGGTTAGGTCAGTTTTACCACATGACTACCTTCACTGTAAAGACCATTAGGTCAATTTTGGGAGCACTAATCTTGATATTATAAAATTGCAGGTGCCTGATGGGTATAGCATCAAGCTCAAATTCAGAAGTTTGATTAAAGGCAAGTGTGGAAGTGCCATGTCTTAAAAGTAAATTTATTAGCCTCCAGAGGTGTCCTGTATGGGACCCACAATGCCCCTCTCAGTGCTCCGCTCTGGTCGCTGCTGTACAGTAACAGGAAGAGCCTGAATTTCCAAGTGGGAGCAGTGAGTCTTTAGCTGTGGGCTCATGTTAGTATGACAGCCTCAGAAATGGCTTCTTTCTTTCTATGCTATTAGTGCTGTGAGTCCATCTACCCATTCAAACAGCCGCTGTAGGGAGTTCATGGATCTGTCTGTACACTTGTTATTTTTTTCTGTGCTGACTGGCACCACCCCCAGTCCTGCTGTACCACGTGTCAATGGGGCTGTGCTGGGGGTCGTGCTTGCATAAAATGCTGAGAAACTTCTTCTCAGCGGTTGACATTTGTTTGCGAACCCCCTTCCCTCCTCCACAGGCATCACACAGTCTGGGTCTTTTCTGTGCTCAACCACTTCATGTGGGTAGGTCTCAACCCAACCCAATAAAAGGATGTGCCTTTTAGTGCTGACCATGCTGCCAGTCGCGCGTTTAGGGCTCCAAGGTGTAGGGGAAGATTTTCTGCTCTTTGCTGCTGCTGTGAAGTCTGCCCCGATGGTTAAGATACTGGGGGCTTTGCTGCTGCCCTGGGGAAGGACCACTTCAACTGGACCCCTCAAATACTAACCCCCCTTGCCCATACTGGACCTTACTGCCACCAGGGAAAAGCCTCCCTCAGAAGCTCAGGGGCTTGTTGCCACTGGGGAAAAGTCTGCCCCTGGCAGCTAAGAAATTCTGTGCTTTGCTGCTGATGTAGGGCAGTGGGACAAGTGGATGGCCGGTTGAGAATACTGCTGCTACACCTGTGTTGGCAATGTAATATGTGGGGAAACCAAAAATAATGTTGAGGGTCTCTGCATTATTTCCAGGGATCGATGTATTTTCAGGAATTGGGAAGAGAATGAGCAAAATGCAATGGGGTAAGATGACATCAAGACCAGAGAGCCAACCAGAGTGCTATGGGGATGATGGAACTGTGGGATAGCTTCCCACAATGCACCACTGCTACAGGCCATGTTAGCCAATTTGTGTGTGGCAGCAATGACTCAACTTTGTGGGGAACATGGTGGAAGTGAGGATGGTCAAAATCGAACTTATAAATTCCAGAATTAGAAAATTGTATAAATAAATTCGATTTTATCTCTTAGTGCAGATGCAGTCCTCATCCGTCTCCTTTGAATCTGGATACTAAGAAGGAGTTTGAGTGGGAATCCACAGCTCAGTCCTCAGGCAGTTTCTCCATCTCTCCTTAACCCAGGTGTTCCTCCAGCTCTGCTTCTGGAACTGGATTCCCACCGAGATCATCTGTGAGCACTCAGCCAGTTCCTCTTTCAACATCTCCCCCCTCCATCAACCCTTTCACCTTTAGGCTTCAGAATGCAGCAGTCAGACATTTTTTTTCTATTTTGGGGAAGGCAGCATAAATACTAGTCCACTTCCCCCACTCGTTCTCAATTGGTTGGGTGAGACAGGAGCATTACCCCACTTCTGACCCCAGACCCTTAGAACTGTAATAAGTTGCTCTCCCCAGTGCACTTCTTACTCCCCAGGACTGCTTCTTGTTTACCCATTTCACCTATTTCCCAGGTCCTTGCCTACTCAGACACCCCACCCAGCTCTTAAAGGGCAACCACCTGCAGGTGTTGGTAAATTAACCCCTAGGCTTTACTACCGTTAAGGGGCAGCCTAATCCTACTATTCCATATTACACATTTCTCTTAGATGTAGAAATGCTTCTTGTCTGGGAACAATTGTTTAGCTAATTAATCAAATTCCAGCTCATTCTTACCAGAGATAACTGTTGGAGGGATTTTAACTTTAACATATGATTAGCTGCAAACACCAAGAAATCAGCAGCATATTGCACATATCTTATCCTGTGACTAAAGGTCTCATTTGTTTTCATTGATAGGTTTTTATTATGTGAATGATAGATTGATGGATAAGTAGAATTTTAAATGAAACAAATCAATGAACCAATACCTTTAGAATATGTAATATTCCCACACCTCTGTATATTTATAGAGGTATTTATATGCCCCCCTCATCTAAGCATCTTCCAAATATTTAAGTATAAAAAAATACCAATTCTGGTCTACACAGATTCTTATAGCATTCATCACCATTGCAGCTAAGTGCGTTCTACTAGTGTATTAAGCAACAATGACTAATATTTGTTGTGGAATAGGGCAGGGGTGGGGTGGCGTAAAATTTCATAAGGGGAGTGGAGTCTTGATCAACCGCTGGGTCTCAGGCTCATTCATCTAATTAAAAATGCTGAAATACATTACTGTTTTTGTGTATGTGTAGTCACATTTCAGCTAAGATTCAAGGATACATGCAAAAACGCCATGAAAAAATTCAACATCGATCCAAAATCCTAGGAATCTACATCATCAGATCAAAATACCTGGCAACGATTGCTAGGACAGGGCACATCATGCTTTGATAGTATATGTGCAAGCCACGCAAAAGAACTTTGCCTTAGAAGGAAAAACTCTCAGACTCAGGAATTCGGAAATAGACTGACACGTGGTTATTGCAATTGACCGTGCAAATCCAATATTGGACAGATAAGCCATGAGAGAAGCTACAGACTCAAACACTGCCCATAGATCCTCACCGCCACTGCTAACCACCAAAACCACTGGTGGGGCCTTTTTCGCCATACTGCACCAGCAAAAATACCCAGAATGCTATGGGGCTGAGGGAACTGTGGGATAGGTTCCCACAATGCACTGCTGCAACAGTCGATGTTTGACGATATAGTGTGGCAGCAATAAGTCGACTTTGTGGGGACTTTGTGGGGAGGTAAGGATAGTTAAATTTGAATTTATAAAATTCATTTTAATAAAATAGAATTTATTTTGTAGTGTAGATATAGCCTGAGTCAATATTCTATGGGGAAAGCCAGTGTAGGGAACAGAGGACACGTGTCATGTGCTCACATTAACTGATGTTGCTGAAGAGATGTGTTGCAGTATTCTGTAGTAGTTGGCATGTCCCAACAGTATCTTTTCCTCCATCCATCCCAGCCTGTCAAAGAATAGCTCGATTAGTTAGTAGGATTTTTTTTTGGTTGTTTTGCCGATGTTCACGCATGTGCATGAATTAGTATATTGTGTGTGTGTGATAAGAAATTGCTGAGTTGGAACAATTAGTTTTGCATCCAGTCTTAACAACTCATAGTGCTGTAATCATCCATTAGCATTTGTGGGAGTGGTTTCTCTAGCCTAGGTCAAGCTCCTGTGAAATTTTCCTGTATTCTGCACTCTGCTTCATTGGCCTACTGGGCTGTAGTTGTCATGGAAGAGCCTAGCTGTCCAGAAAGAAGTGATCTCTAGGGAAGCTAAGGCCAACCAATCCCATAAAGGAAGTTAGCCATGAGGAGTCCTGTCTATACTGCCCTCCACTGTGGATTGCAGGGTGGATATGGGAGTGTGCACCAAAATGCTGCACTGTAACTCCCTCCTGCGGATGCTGTAGATGCAAACTAATAGTTTCCTAGTTCAAGCTAATCTAGTCCTCCTTAAGCAGGACCACATGAATGGAGGAGCCTTTTAGTGGCCACCTGCAGTGTCCACATAGGACATCCTGGTGTACACTGCTGTACAAGTGCCCCTGCTCCAAACTGAGGGGCAATGTAGATAGGGCCATAGTCCTTGAACTGGGCTCCTCATTCTGTCAAGGGCAAGTGGAGAGAGTGGAGCTATGGGCTGATGTGTTCAAGGAAATTTATGTTGCTAAGCATTTTGAACCAGTTGAAGTGTAAGGTTTGTGGCTTCATATCTGGATATAAATAACCATCATTTAAATAAGTATGATTTTTATTTTTCAATGTTTACAACTGATTTGGGTAGTTACAAAACAAAGAAAGCAGTTCTGTAGCACCTTAGGCTATGTCTACACTAGAGGGTTTTGTTGACAAAACTGGCATTTTGCTGAAAAAACCTGGGGAGCATCCAGATTCCCAACATGTTCTGTTGGCAGTAAATTGACAGAATGCAGAACTTTTGTTGACAGCTGTACCCTGCTCCCCATGAGGAATAATGGCTCTGTTGACAGAGATCTGTTGACTGAAAGCTAGTCTGGATGTTCCAGGGGATCCTCTGTCAACAGATAGGGCTTCCGGGACACCAGGCATTCGGGCAGTCCAGCTGTTCTCTGTCGACAGAGCGGATCATTCTTGCAATCCATTTGGCTGTTTGGCCACGATCTGTTGACAGGAATTTCGTCAGAAGATATCCACTGACAAAATCTTCTGTTGACAAATTGCTGCAATTGAGACATAGCCTTAAAGACTAACATTATTATTTAATAAGTAATGAACTTTTGTGGGAAAGACCCACTTCTTGAGATTTGGAGCAGTACCGAGAGAAAACAAACTAAGAGAAAACTGAGGAATCAGCTAAATAGGGGGGAAGGTAGGAGTGGAAGAGAATAAAAACGTCTGTGAAATGTCAATTAAGCCTGTCACCACTGCCAATATCAAAGGTGGGGAAATTGTCCTTGTAAAGTGTAAGATAATTGAGATCTTTGTTGAGTCCATGGTGATTTGTATCAAACTTGAAAATGAATTTCAATTCAGCTGTCTCCCTTTGTAAGTTGGTGTTAAAATCTCTTTGAAATCATGCAACAGACCCTAAGCCATTAAGAGTGTGTCCTGACAAGTTGAAGTGCTCACTTACCTGTTTATGCATATTCAGGTTCCTAATGTCTGATTTGTGTCCATTCATCCTTTGGTGAAGTGATTGTCCAATTTGTCCAATGTACATGGCAGAGGGCCATTGCTGGAACACGATGGCATATATCACATTAGTGTAAATGCAGAAACATGAGCCCCGATCATGTGACTGACATGGTTAGGTTCAGTGATGGTGTCTCTAGTGTAAATTTGTGGACAGAGTTGGCAATTGGGTTTGTTGCAAGGAAAGGCTCCAGGGTGCTGGAGGGGTTTAAATTGAGGGCTGGAGGGGTTTAAATTGAGGGCTATAGGTGATAACAAGCGGTGTTCTGTTATTTACCCTTTTGGGCCTACCCTGTCAATCTGTTTCTTTACTTTTCCTAGTGCATAATTAAGTTTTATGAATGCCCCGGTAGGGATCTTGAAGGTTTTTGTCTTGGATTGGAGTGGTTGTACTTTAGGGCTTGAGTATAAACAATGGATCATGTGATGTGTCCTGGGTGGGAGCTGGAGGCATGTAGGGAAGTGTAGCAGTCAGTGGGTTTCCAGTATAGAGAGAGATTGATTTCACCCTCAGTGATTTGTACTGTAGTGTCCAGGAAATGGATCTCTTGTGTGGAAAGGTCAAGGTTGAAATTGATGATGGGATGCAAATTGTTGACATGCATAGCCCTGTGGATTCTTCAGGGGTGTCTTTGCCATGGGTCCAAATAAAGAAGATATCATTGGCGTAGTGTAAGTAAAGGAGAGGTAATAGGGGACAGGCGCTGAGGAAACATATTTCTAAGTCAGCCATAAAAATATAAGTATACAGTGGGGCCACGCGGGTACCCATGGCAGTGCTGCTGATTTGGAGGTATAAATTGTCCCCAAATTGGAAGTAGTTGTGGGTGTGGACAAAGTTGCATAGCTCAGCCTCCAGATGTGTAATGACATCATCTGGAATGGTGTTCCTGATGGCTTGTAATCCATCCTCATGTAGAATATTAGTGTAAAGAGCTTCTACATCTGAGGTGGCAAGGATGATATTTTCAGGAGGATTTTGGATGTTCTGTAATTTCCTCAGGAACTAAGGGGTACCTCGGAGATAGCTAGTCGTGCTGGAAAGATAGGTTTTGAGGAGGGACTCAACATAGCAGGATAGTCCTGTAGTAAGGGTGCCAATAACTGAAACAATAGGACATCTGGGATTTCCAGGTTTATGGATTTAGGGTAGCAAACAGAATAATCCTGGCTGGGCTCCAGAGGTGTGTCAGTGTGAATTTGGTCCCAGTAGAGGCAGGGAGTTTCTTTAGCAGATGGTGTAGTTTCTTTTGGTATTCTTCAATGGGACCAGGGGAAAGAGGACTGTAAAATGTGGTGTTGGAGACTTGTCTGGCTGTCTCCTGTTCATAGTCTGACTTACCCATGATGACTACAGCACCCCCTTTGTCAGCCTCTTTGATTATAATGTCAGAGTTATTTTTGAGACTCTGGACAGCATTGCATTCAACAAAGCTGTGGTTATGTGTCACTTGGTATTGTTTGTGCACAATGTCAGCCTGTGTATGTTTATGGAAACATTCAACATAGAAGTCCAGACTATCATTATGACTGTTGAGTGTGGGGGAGCCCACACAGAATTCTTTTTCTTGTCCATTCGTTGGGGGGCTCTAGTGGATCAGTGAGATGTTCATGGGTGTGTTGGAAGCATTCTCTCAGACGGAGACGGTGAAAAAAGATAGACAGAAGTGTCATGGTTCACAAGGATCTGCATGGAACTGTATCTGGCTTCTGAAGAGAATTCTGAATAGCTGACATTTCCATTTTCTGAATGCTTATTACAGTACAAAAATGCATATAAGCAATCTCATTAAGAAAATAATGATTTCTGAAGCTGGCGGGGGGTGGTGGTTAAATTGTCACAACAACATGAACTATTATGGGAAAGAAGTGGGAAAGATAACATACTTTGTCATCATGCAAGTTAGTTTTATTTTTGATATGCCGATGATTTATGCTAAGTCTCCTTGCATGTATATTTAAGCTGCAAGCACTGAGATAGAAGCAGAGAACCAGAAGGATGGTGTAGGGAGTGGACTGTGTGTGTGTGCAGGCGGATAAATCATAGCCAATTTGAAATGAACTGGATACTGGGACAAAAGACTTTGTGCCACCAGATGAACTATGGCAAGACTGAGCCTCAGGCCCTTAGCTGACAGGAACATGAGAAAGCAGTAATACATCTATACATTCAGGTCCTCTGAGAGGTCCAGACAGGCCACCTCCAAATAAAATAAAAAAGATGATACATGAAAACAAGGCATCAGAAAGAGTGAGACAGTAAGAATTTATTTAATAAATGTTTTTCTAGCCCTTTTCTGTGCAAAATGCACTAATTATTGAGGGATGTGCAAAACACTTTGTGAAATTATCAAATGCCAAAAATTTAACCATGTCTAAATCTTAGGCCTCCTTTGATCTTCATGCCCAAGCCAAATGGCCCTCCGCTCCCTACCCTGATTGTCCCTGAATGCATAAACGATCCCTAAAGCACAAATCAAAACCTGAAACTAAGACAAGGAAGTGGTGGATGGGGCACATAACTGGTAGCATTTCAATGTTCAGGATGATAGATCTAGCTGATAATTAACTGTATGAGTATTAAGATGAATCTTTTGGTGTGGGAAGAAGCAGAAAGGAGGCCTTCCTCTGTCAGCTGCCTTCTCAGACTCCTGTTGGATGGATGCATGGAAGGAGCTAGAACTTTATATCCATTGTTAACACAGAGAAGAGGCCTAAGGTGGATATTGTTTTAAGGATCTAGACCATCACTGACAAGTGTTTGTCTAATCTGCTCTTAAAAATCTACCGTGACAGGAAGTTCTTCGTAACATCCAAACTAAACCTCCCTTGCTGCAATTTACGCCCCTTGCTCCTTGTCCACAGAGGGTAAGAAGACTATTCGCTCCCATCTTCTTGCAATCATTCTTATGTATTTGAAAACTATAATTATGTTCCCTTACAGGCTTCTCTTTTCCAGGCCAAACAAATCCAGTTCTTTCAGTCTTTCATCATAGGTCATGTTTGATGGACCTTCAATAATATTTGTTGTTCTTTTTTGCACTTTTTCTAATTTGGCCATATTTTTTCTGAAATGTGGCTACCATAACTGGACACAATACTCCAGTTGAGCTCTAATCAGCATAAAGCAGAGTGGAAGAATTACTTTTATGTCTTGCTCATGGCTCTCATGTTATTGTATCCCAGAATGACGTTTGCTTTTTTTTTTTGCAATAGCACTATGCTATTAATTCATATTTAGCTTGTGCTCCATTATGACCCAGAGATCCCTTTCTTTCCTATGCAGTCATTTTGATGGTCTCATAAACAAACTGGGGAAATGTAACCTAGATGGAGCTACTATAAGATGGGTGCAAAATTGCTTGAGAAACTGTTTTCAGAGATTAGTTATCAATAGCTAACTATCATGTTAGACAGGCATAGTTAGCAGGGTCCCACAAAGATCAGTTCTAGGCCTGATTCTGTTCAATATTTACCTTAGTGATTTAGTCAATGGCATTGAGAGTACCCCTGTGAAGTCTGGGGATGATACTAAGTGGGAGGAGTTGCAATTGTGCTGGAGGACAGGATTAAATTTCAAAATGATCTGGAGAAACTAGAGAAATGGTCTGAAGTAAATAAGATGAAATTCAGTAAGGACAAATGCAAAGTATTCCATTTAGGAAAGAACAACCAATTTCTCACATACAAAATGACAATATCAGAAGCTTTACTGAAGTCAAGATATACCACTTCTTTCCTATCCAAGAGGCTTGCTATCTTTTCAAAAGAAAGCTATCAGGTTGATTGGATACAATCCTTTCTTGACAAAACCATGGTGACTGTGACTTGTGACATTGTCTTCCAGATATTTGCAAATTGCTTTCTTAATTATTTGGCCCATTAGCTTTCCAGGTACATAAGTTTAGCTGACTGGTTTGTAATTCCCCAAGTTTTCCTTATTTCCCTTTTTATAGATGGGCACTGTATTTGCTCTTTTCCAGTCTCCTGGAATCTGTCACATTTTCCTGGATTTTTGAAAGATAATCGTTAATGGCTCACATATTTTGTCAGTCAGTTTCTCTGAGTTTTCTAGGATGTATTTCATTAGGCCCTCATGCCTTGAAAATATCTAATTTGTCCACATACTTTTTAACTTGTTCTTTTCCTCTTTTAGCCTGTGATCCCACTTGATTTTCACTGACATTTACTATGTTGGTTCTCATTAAGTACCTCTGACATTTCCACATTTTCTCCTCCCACTTTGAATAATAGGTCTACCTCGTCCTTGGCCTTGCTCTTGCTTTTAATGTATTTGTAGAATGTTCTTGTGTTACCCGTTATGTCTCTAGCTAGTTTGATCTTACTTGGTGATTTGGCCTTCCTAATTTTGTTTGTACATACTTGTGTTATTTATATTCACCCTTTGTAATATGACCTAGTTTCCACTTTTTCTAACAGTCCTTTTGTTACTTGGCACACCATGGCCACTTCAAATTTCAGAGTGGCAAGAGTATTTGTACTCAGAACCTCCTGCATCAAAAGCATAGTCTGGCACCACTTGTGCTGAAAAAGTGCCGTTTACTTTAACATGATAAGTCCCAAGCCACATGATTTGAAAGTTCTCATTCTCCTTTGCAGTCCACAGACAACCCACACAAGTCATTCCCTGTACAATAGCTTTTTTGCAAGACTGATAAGTTTAAATTTCAAAACTAAGAAATCAGATTTCTCACCCACATGCTTTTCAACATTTCAATAAATCAACAAATGTGCAGTACATTTTATTGAAACCTGAAATAGAACTAAAGCTACTGCTACGTTATTGCAGTTCAGGGTGTTTACATCACATATGCTTGCAGCAAGATGTTTATTAATAACATTTATGACATTTGTATCTGATAATATTATACCATATTGTAAAAATAATAAAAATTAAACTTGATAAAGTACATGCATCATATGCCATATGATGGGTAACAAAAGGAAAGGACTCCATGTTGCTAGTCCTAAATAGAGTTGATATTAAGATAGCTACTTAGGAGGTGGCAGTTGCTATTCTAACCAGGTGCAAACAGACTGACTTCCTGCTGCCTTTTCCATGCTCTTCCCTTCTGCAGCCTATGATTCTCTCTCCAGGTACCAGGCAGGTTGCTCCAGTATAAACCTACACAATGTTTGCCACACTTGAGGCTGCCTCCTGACACTTCCCAACGCAAACCCTGAAAGCATGGAATTAAGTCTTCTGAATGTATTGCTGCTTTCACATTACCTACAGAGTTGTTGATGACACATTCCAGAACTCCATGAAGCTTTCACTTCCACTGGTACCAAAAGCAATATATGCTTCACCTTCAAGGTTATGCTTTAGCACAAAAGTTTAATAATAATCTCATACACTCTTGTATTGACAGACTGGAATATCACACTGACACACTCCATATGTGAAAAGTTACTGTGCCTTAGCATTGCTGGGGGTGCAGCTTTCTAGGTTCAATTTTCTTGCTATTACCTCGGGGTTTTTACAAACTAAATAAAGGTTAAAAGCTCAATTGAATTGAAAAATTTGGGCTCAGTCTTGATGGTGAAGTTGTGACCAGTGACTTGCTTACAAGGTACTGGAAAATAAAGCGAGGTGAGAAAGTAGGCAATAAGATGATAACTCATGACACCATCCTTTTGATAATAATTTCCCATCTCTCTCTCAGCTCTTCACTGTGTTGAGCTGCTTTCCTTTCTTCCCTAGTTTTCACTGTTGCTGGCATTGCTTCCCTGTGTGATGGTACTTTTAAACATTCTAAATAGAAAAAAAATGGGGCACCTGAAAAAGTTTGAACTAAGTAAAAATAGGTGGAAAGCTGTGTGTGTCCCAGGACAGATGTTTTCTATGAGAAGGATGAAAAGAAGCAGCAACCTACAGCAACACTAGATTTTCCATCAGAGTACTGCTGCAATTTTCCAAAAAGATTTGGGGGCAGTAGAGTTTGATCCCAAGTTAATAATTTAATGGTAGTCCATCGATCCGATGATGACACATCTGTGCAGATCATCTGTTATTGCTCTGATGGTGTGCCCTCTGGTGACTGTATAAGCCAATTCTAGAGGTGCACATTTTGCCACAGATGGTGCATGGGAAGTCTGCAATCTGTGGGCTGTGAATTGCTGATGCTCTGTGACATCATTCGCGTGCCTCTTGAAAATACCGGCAGCGGTCTTCCTCAAAGGCAATGCAGGTATTTCTGACTGTTGCACTCCACTGTGTTCTGTCACTGGCAGTGTCCTCAAGGTTCCTAGGTTTGATACTGCTGTACTGCAGATTGGCTTTGATGGTATCCTTGTAGCGTTTCTGTGGACGACCTATCCGCCGGATGCCCTGGGAAAGTTCACCACACAGAAGCTGGCAACGGATGCTGTTGACATCCATGCGGCTGACATGACCAGTTCAATGTAGTTGTGACTTCATAATCATCATTTCGATGTTTGTCATCTGGGCTCTCTTGAGGACTTCAAGATTGGGAACTTTGTCTTGCCAGCGGATCTGCATGATGTTACGGAGGCAGCGCATGTAGAATGCTTCGAGCTGCTTGATGTGACGCCTATATAGTGTCCATGTTTCACACCTGTACAAAAGAGATGAGAGAACAACAGCTCTATACACAAGCAGTTTTGTTGACATCCGGATGTCGTGGTGGTTTAGAACTATGACACGCAGACAGTCAACTGCCTGGCTTGCTTTGGATATTCGCACGTTGATCTCATTATCCAGTGATCCATCACTGGATATGACACTACCCAGGTATTTAAAGTTCTCCACTACTTTAAGCTGAGTGCTGTCAATGGAGATACTTGGGACAGGAGCATTTGATCCAGGTGCAGGTTGATGGAGAACTTCTGTCTTTCCGAGGCTGATAGTTAGTCCAAAAAGTTGCGAGGCCTCAGCAAAGTTGTTGATAATGTGCTGAAGATCGTTTTCAGTGTGAGCCATAAGGGCACAGTTGTCGGCAAAGAGTGCCTCAGAAGGGAGTTTCTGCACTGTCTTAGTCTTTGCATTCAGGCGACAGAGGTCAAAAAGTGAACCATCATGCTGGTATTTCAAGTATATACCTTGGTCCAGATCTTTCATTGCATGGTTAAGGATGCATGCAAAGAACAGGTTAAATAAGACAGGAGTGAGAACACATCCTTGTTTCATGCCGTTGGTGTTGTTCAAGGGGGCTGATGTGGCTCCATCAGACAGAACTTCGCCTGTCATTTCGTCATGGAAAAGGCGTATAATCTGGACAAATTTTCTTGGGCAGCCAAGTCGTATTAGAATGGTCTAAAGGGCTTCCCTGTTGACGGTATCAAACGCCTCTGTCAGATCTATGAAGAAAGCATACAGGTGCATGTTCTGTTCATTCCAGTTCTCTTGCATTTGTCTGACAGCAAACACCATATTGGCTGTGCTCCGGCCAGGTCAAAAACCCCATTGACTTTCAGGTAGATTTGCCTCAGAAATACTGGCTATTAGGCAGTTCAAGATGATGCGGGTGATGATCTTCCCTCCAACGGAGAGGAGGGATATGCCTCTGTAGTTTTCACATTCTGCTTTGCTGCCTTTATTCTTGAAAAGGGAGACAATAATAGCATCTCAGAGGTCCTGTGGTATGTTTTCATCCTCCCAGATGCTGATGATCACACTATTGAATGCAGCTAGTGCTGCTGGACTTGCTGCTTTATATATCTCTGCTGGTATCCCATCTTTTCCAGGAGCTTTTCCTGAGCTCATCTGGCTAATAGCTTTCTTAATCTCATCTATAGTGGGTGGAAAGTCAAAATCTGTCAGGATGGGTTGTTGTGGAATTTCATTGAGGACGTTGTTATTCACAGTCGATGGTCTGTTAAGGAGGTTGCTAAAGTGTTCTCGCCATCTTTTGTTGATGCCCTCTTTGTCTTTGACCAGTGTTGTGTTGTCTGATGAGAGCAATGGGGTAGTCCTTGGTTTAGAAGGTCCACAGACAGTCTTAATAGCACTAAAGAACATCAGGTTTGGGTCTCGGCATAGTGCTCAATTTCTTTGGCTTTGCTCTCCCACCAGCTGTCTTGTATCTGACGGAGGTCTTTCTGTATTTTGCTCTGAAGGTGCTTGAAATGGTCCCATTTGGAGGCTGAGGAGGGGTCATTCTGCCATTCAATAAAGGCTTTTCTTTTTACTTCCAGTGCTGAACATATTTCTTCTTCGTTCTCATCAAACCAATCCTGATGTATTCTTTTCTTTGGTCCAAGATATGTTATTGCTCTGTCAGTCACTATCTGTTTGAACTGATCCCACTTTTCGGTTACAGTACTGACCAGTTGACCGTGGGATGTTAATTTGTCATCGAGACTCTTCTGAAAATTGTTTAAACATTGGGCATCCTTCAGTTTGACTATGTTAGAAGTAGGTTGTATATGCTTCAGGCATTTGTGCTGAGAGGGAGTGATGTAAAGTTGAAGAGACATCCTGACTAATCTGTGATCTGTCCAGCACTCTGCACCTCACATTACTCTGGTGATCAGTACGTCTTGGATGTCTCGCCTTCTGACAATGGCATAATCTATCAGATGCCACTCTTTAGACCTAGGGTGCATCCATGTCGTTTTGTATTTATCCGCTTGCCGGAACAGAGTGTTGGTAATAGTCAGGTCATTTTCAGAACAAAGGCTCAAAAGGAGTAGGCCATTGTTGTTCATTTTGTCTACACCATGTGGCCTGTTTACTCCTCTCCAGTTCTCATTGTCAGCCCTGACTCGGGCATTGAAATCTCCAAGTAGGAGTAGTTTGTCTGTTGCAGGTGTGGCCTTGATCAGTCTGTCAAGATCTTCATAGAATTGTTCCTTTGAGTTGTCAGGGCATGTTAGAGTGGGTGCATATGCACTGATGATGGTGGCATGACGTTTGGTGTTTAGTGGGAAGCGTAGTTTCAGCAGTTTTTCACTGATACCCACTGGAAGGTCTGGGAGTTGACTTATCAAAGAGGTTTTTATTGCCAGACCAACTCCATGTATTCTATCCTCTGTCTCAGTCTTACCCTTCCAGAAGAAGGTATAACTACTTCCCGGTTCACTCAAGAAACCTTCCCCAGCCAATCTTGTTTCACTTGTTGCTGCTATATCGATCTTATAGCGGGCTAGTTCACGAGCAATGAGAGCTGTCCTTCTCTCAGGTATATTTACCACCTGTAAATATACCTCTTCAAATTAACAGCAACAGACTCACAACAGAAGAAATCAGAAAAATCATTGCCCATCTGAATGCGGAAAAGCACCTGGTCCAGACAACATTCCTGCAGGAGCAATCAGGTCAGGTCAATCAGTCAACATGATGTATAACCTTTTTGGGAAAATCTGGAACACTGAGGAGATCCCACAAGACTGGAAACATGGCTACCTTATCAAGCTTCCAAAGAAACGCAACCTGAAGGAATGCAAGAACTGGAGGAGCATCAAGTTACTGTCTATTCCAGGAAGAGTGTTTAATAGGATTCTTTGAAGAGAATGAAGACAGAAATTGATAGACAGCTCAGGAAAGAACAGGCCGGCTTCTGAAGCAAGATATCTTGTACTTACCAAACAACAACTCTCAGAGTGATAATAGAACAGTTGCTTGAGTGGAACTTCCCTTGTACATAATCTTCATGGACTTTGAAAAAGCCTTCGACAGCTATGACAAAGACACTTTATGGAAACTGCTGCAACACCGTGGCAGCCTATCCAAAATTATTAACCTGAACCATTCAACATATGAATCCGCAACATGCCAAGTTGTTCACAATGGTTTCTTGACAGAATCCTTCAGCATCCTCTCAGGAGTATGACAAGGGTGCCTATTGTTACCTTTCCTGTTCTTGATCACAATGAACTGGTTTATGAACAGGCCAACAGCTACATTAAATGGACACTTTTCAAACAGGTGGAGGACATTGATTTCACTGATAATGTCACCTTCCTTTCACACAGACATGAAAGCATGGAAGAAAAAGTCGTAACGCTAGACAAAACTGCCTTAGTGACTGGACTGAGCATTAACAAGGGAAAGACCAAGACAATGAGGATCAACCAGTACAACATCAACACCATCATACTGGGAAGGGATGACCTGGAAGATGTGGAGCAGTTCACCTATTTGGGGAGTATTATGGGCAGAGATGGAGGAACAGACAAGGATATCAGTGCCAGGATAGAGAAAGTAACTGCTGCATTCAAGACTCTTCATCCCATAAGGAGTTCACAAATAATATCTGTGAAGACAAAACTGAGGATCATCAACACAAGTGTGAGGAGTGTGCTCTTGTATGGACGTGAGACCTGGAGTACTATAATGTCTTCAAATCACGAGCAACAGACTTTCATAAATAGATGCCTGAGGTACATCCTTTGCATCAAATGGTAAGACATTGTCACAAAAGAGGAGGTTTGGAACACAGCACGGAAAGAACCACTTGACTTTCTAACCAAGAGAAGAAAGTGGAAATGGATAGGCCACACTTTCACAAAAACCGTCATCCAGCATAGTCTGTCAAGCTCGCAAATGGAACCTGAAAGGAAAATGCAAAAGAGGAAGACCTCAGACAATGTGAAGATCTATTGAGATTGAAGGACAACATCTGGGGTACTCCTGAAGTCGCCTGGAGGTTTTGTCCCCAGACAGAGTGAAGTGGAGGGGACTTGTAAATGACCTATGCTCCACTCAGAGTACAAAGGTTTAAATAGCAGTAATTGTAATAGAGTTTGATCTCTCTCTGGTAGTTTCACTTCAGACTATTATTGCTCATATTAAATATTTAAAACATGAAGCATCTGCTCTGTGGCTATCTAAACTAGAGCAGGCTGTAGCAGACCAAGGAAAACTGCTCCAAATGGGGAGTGAGAAGAGCATTGCCCTTTCAAATGTATTTTGAAACTGCTCAGATAGCCTGCATCTTTAATATGAAAGTAAGGATTTGGACAGCAAACTGGGAGGAAGGATGCTCTTGTGCTTAAGGCACTGGACTAGGGTTACCATATTTGAAATATTTGAACTTTCAAAAAAGAGGACACTCCTGACAGTGAGTGTATCTCTATCAGTGTCTACTAACTCATGTTGCATTCACGTACAATATGAAACATCCTTAATATCTATCTTTAATTTCTGTCTCTGTTTTCCTGTGCAAGTCACTTTATCTCTCTGTGCTGTGGTTCCCCAACCATAAGGTAGGGATGATATTACCTCTCTCCTACCCTTTGTTTCTCTTCTGTTTGTCGAATGTGCTCTCTGACCCAAACGGTGTTTCTATTATTGTGCACATATACAAAAACTGCAGAGAGGCCTCTAGACACTACTATGACCTAGGCTACACTATGGTTTCCATTTGGATACATTTGTATCCCAAAATAGAAACCCAGTGGCCAAACACCATGTTTAAAATAGCAGGGCTATTCTGAGATGGCATTTCATTCCCACCAACCCTCTTTATATTAGGGATTGTGAGAAGTTCAAAATAGTCACTTTTATTGAACTCTGGTGCAGTGTACCTGGCACTGGGTTTGAAATAAGATGCCTCAAAATAATGTACACAATTTGCACACTGCATATTGCGTAAGTTATTTTGAGATAGGCTAGACTACAAGTAGGCTACTAGAACAATGCAAGTCTACTCAGTATAAAAAAGGAGGAGGAAGAACAGTGAAATCACTGATAATATCTGAAAGCTTTTCAAAGTATTATGGAGTACCAAATGAGACATTCAGGTGTATAAAAGAGATTGAAAACTCTGAGACAGTTTAAATAATGTCCATACTGAATATGAAGGGTAAATTCTTTAAAGACTATTGCTAAACTAATGTAGGATCTGAGCCTTCTGGGCCTATTTAGGCAAAACTTTCAGTGAAGCTGAGAATCTCAGATTTCTATAAGTAAGTTTATAATTATTCTTCTTCATTATGATTGCATTTTGATTTCCCTTCCTTCATGAAAGTGCCCGTCATTCTTGATTAAGACAATCTTTTTATGTGATATTCTTCCTACATAACTCACTTAAGTTTCTCATTGTGCCAAAATTATTACAAACAGGGACAAATGCACAGACATGCCTGAGTGAGAATGGCATGGCAGTCAGATAGCAAGAAATTCTTCCTTCAAGCTGCTATAGCTGCTCTGGGGCCACTTTTGCATGAGGATACAGTAGAACTTTCAGCTTTTGTTCTTTGGATGCAATAACCAAGAGACGCAGAAAGCAGCAGATCTACTTATCTCAGTCATACCCTTCTGTCAAGCAATCCTTCCCAAACAAATGGGTTAATAGTGAGTGGGCAAAATTTGCAGATGGTACAAAATTACTCCAGATAGTTAAAACCAAAACAGGCTACAAAGAGATCTCTCAAAACTGGGTAACAAATTGACAGATGAAATTACGTGTTCATAAATACAAAGTAGTGTATATTGGAAAACACAGCCCCAACTATATGAAAAAAATAATGGCATCTCAATTAGCTGTTCACACTCACAAAAGAGTTCTAGAAATCATTATGGATAGTTCTCTGAAAAAAATGTCCATTCAACATGTAGTGGAAGTTAAAAAAGCTAATAGAACGCTAAGAAACAATAGGAAAGAGGATGATAAAAGAAAATGTAATGCAGCTACATAAATCCAACGTATGCTTATGCTTTGAATACTGCACACAGTTCTGGTTATCCTATCTCAAAAATAATACATTAAAATTGAAAAAAGGTGCAGAAAAGGGCAACAAAAGTGATGACAAGTATGGTACATTTTCTGGGTGAAGAGACATTAAAAATACTGGGACTTTTCAGTTTGGAAAAAGATGACTAAGAGGGAATATGTTAGAAGTCTGTAAAAGCGTGGCTGGAATTGGGACAGTAAATATGGAAGTTATTTGCATCTTCACATAACACAAGAGCCATGGTTTATCAAATGAAATTAGTAGGCAGCAGGTTTAAAACAAACAAAAGGAAGCACTTCTTTACACAACACAGTCAACATGTGGAACTCATTGCCAAGGTATGTTGTGAAGACCAAAACTCTCCTGGGCTTCAATAAAGAATTGAATGGCTATTAGCTAAAATGATCAGTAATACAACCACATGCTCTGGATGCCCCTAGGCTCTGACTGTCAGAAGCTGAAAGTGGAGGACGGTCTGACTGACTCAATGAGTGCCTGTTCTGAGTGAGGCACCTGGCTTTGGCCACTGTTGGCAGACATGATACTTGGATAGATGGATCATTGGTCAGACCCAATATGGCCATTTGTGTGCTCTTCCATGAAACTGTGCTTCATGGCACACAAGAGGATGCAATCCTATACAGGCTCCTCAAATCATGCCATATGTAGCAGTAGACTTGACTGAAATTATTTGAACCCTTGCACTCCAGGTGGAGCATAGGTCATCTACAAGTTTCCTCCACTTCTTTCTGTCTCAGGACAAAACTTGTAGCTGACCCACGGACTACCCCAGTTGTTGTCCTTCAGCCTCAGTAGATCTTCTCCACATTGTCCATCTGAACTAATTTTGTGTTTCCTGGAGACATCCGGTGTCTATGGGGCAGGAGTGTGATGAAGGAATCAGGCCTCAGTTGATCTGTAATATTTAATAAATTGTTGCTTGTACTTGCTCGTTTAGGTTGGATGTTAGGAAAATGTTCCTAACTGTCAGGGTGGTCAAACACTGGAATAAATTGCCCAGGGATGTTGTGGAATCTCCATCTCTGGAGATATTTAAGAACAGGTTAGATAAGTGTCTATCATGGATGGTCTAGACAGTACTTGGTCCTGCCATGAGGGCAGGGGGCTGGGCACAATAACTTCTCAAGGTCCCTTCCAGTCCTAGCATTCTATGATTCTGTCCAGAGAAGACAATTTAATGTTTGAACTCACATATTTAGTCCGATACAAAAATGTGTTAGGTATAAGCCTCTGGTTTTACAAAGTGAATGAAAATCTATGTTATCGGAGAAGCTAGAGTTTCTATATAACACTTCTCTGTTCTGTTTGAGAAATACTATATGAAACCAAGCTCGTTAAGATAAACAACATTGCATCTACAAGGAAACAAACACAGGGAGGATGTTATGTTGGTAAGCTAGCTCGACAGTGGGCTAGTTAAACCTATAAATTATCCTCATCACTTGACAATGTGCTCTTCCATAAGCCCTTGAGTCCCAAGGTCTATAAGATGTCTGGCAATAGTTGCAATCTCCTCAAGGATAAGCACTCTCTGTGATGGCCTGTTACATGTAACAAATCCTTTGTTTAAATCACATCTTTCAATTTCATTGGCTGTCTAAACAAAAAGCAGTCAAGTAGCACTTTAAAGACTAGCAAAATAGTTTATGAGGTGAGCTTTCGTGGGACAGACCCACTTCTTCAGACCATAGCTAGACCAGAACAGACTCTGGCTATGGTCTGAAGAAGTGGGTCTGTCCCATGAAAGCTCACCTCATAAACATTTTTGCTAGTCTTTAAAGTGCTACTTGACTGCTTTTTGTTTTGATAGTGTACAGACTAGCACGGCTTCGTCTCTGTTACTATTGGCTGTCTAAGAGTGGACAAGACAGACTTTTTGGTGTTTCAAATGCCTCCTTATTTAACATCATTTCATAGGTATCTGAGGCAAATTAGTCATATTCTGGACCATATTCTGGTATTTTGTACCTTTTAGGTATTCTCAAAAATTGAGTTGCTTTCCAGGTCAGTGGTGGCTCTTTCATAAGATCACCAGATGGTCTTCCAGTTTTTGAGACTGAAAAGTCAAAGGAGAACAGGTCAGATACAGCTTTTTGATAAACTGACTCCTGATTGCTAGAGCGTTAAAAGATATCTGACCTCCAGCACAACATCCAAATCAAGTACATACAAAGCTAATACCTACATGGTTGCTCTTCTAGAAACAATTTAGTCTAGTTTCCCTATGCTCTGTAAAAGAGGAGAAAAACTACTGCTCACGGGCCACATCTGGCCTGCTACACTCTTTAGTCCAGAATCTGTAGTATTAGCATTTACATTTAAGAAGCCATGGTGACAAGGTAATACATTTATCTGCAAGGTAATAAGTTTCCTGGTTTTAATGTGGTGGTAACCCACCTATTTCTGTGAGCTACAGGAAACTTAGCTGGATGGACCAAGTTGTGGCTTCCCTTATATTTAATGTAACAAACACTGAGTACAATCAATCTAACATTTTTACAATCCAGGCTAATCACCTCATCTGGTTGTTAAACTCTTGGTCCCAGAACAGCTCTTAGAGATTTCCTGTCAATTTTTATAGTAATGAGATAATATAAAAGATTACCAGACAAGACTGGCTGCATCTGGCAATACTTCTTTACTTCTGAGAAACAGGTCTAGTTTCTCCGATGTTTCTACCAGTGTTAATTTAGTTTGCTGCCATCTGTTCCAGAAACAGTAAATCTGACATTTCCAGAGATCTTCTGGTTGCATTTTGCAATATGCTACAAAATTTTCCAGTCACAGAAATGACAATTATATGAACGTCACAGTCTTATTGTCAGTAGGAGCTCTGAAATCAGAATTAATGACGTCAGAAAGAAAAACTGAACTGACATCATGACTAATTAATGTTCTGTAAGTTCTGTGTAAGAGGTAATGTCACAGAATCATACAAGACTAGGGTTAGAAGAGACCTGAAGAGGTCATCTAGTCCAACCCCTTGCTCAATGCAAGACCAACCCCAACTAAGTCATTCCATCCAGGGCTTTGTCAAGCCTGGCCACACAAACCTCTAATGATGGAGATTCCACCAGCTGCTAGGCAACCTATTGCAGTGCTTCACCACTCTCCTATGCTACATCTACACTTGCGCCCTTCTTTGAAGGGGAAAAGGTAATCAGGGTGATGGGAGAGTACTAATGAAGTGCTGCAATGAATATTGCCCACGGCAACATTGAAGTGTCAAACTTCAAAGAGTTGGCATGCCATGTAGGTGTGGGCACTTTGAAATATCTGCACTACTTTGAAGTGCCTTTACACCCCAAAATTTTGAGGAGTAAAGGCACTTCAAAGTAGTATGGGCACTTTGAAGTGCCTGAGGCTACGTGGCATTCCAGCACTTTGAAGTTTGACACTTCAAAGTTGGTGCGGGGAGTATTTGCCTAACGAAGTGCTGCATATTCATTGCAGCACTTCATTAGCAATCTCCCATCACCCTGATTAACATGCCTCCTTGGCAAGTGTAGACATAGCCCCAGTGAAGTAGTATTTTCTGATTTCTGACCTAGACCTCTCACACTGCAACTTGGGACTATTGGTTCGTTGTATGTCATCTGTAACCGCTGAGAATAACCTGTCTCTTTACTCTTTGCAATCCTCTTTCAGGTTGTTGAAGGTTGCTATCAAATCTCCCCTTCATCCTTCATTCTTGTCTTCTTCAGACTAAATAAGCACAGTTCCCTCAGCTTCACCTCATAAGTCATGTGTCCCACTCCCCTAATAATTTTTGTTGTTCTCCAGTGGACTATCTCCAATTTGTTCACATCGTTTCTGTGTGTGGGGTGGGGTGAGGGGTGTGGGGTGAGGGATGGGATGCAATTACTTCAGATGTGGCCTCACCAGTGTCACATACAGGGGAATAATCAGTTCCCTCTTCCTTCTGGTCAAGCTCCTACCAATGCAACCCAGCATGCCATTAGCATTCTAGGCAACAAGGGAACATTGTTGACTCATATCCAGCTTCTTGTGTGTTGTAATCCTGATCTCCTTTTCTGAAGAACTGCTGCTTAGCCAGTCAGCCCCCAGGCTGCAGCAGTGTGTAGGATTCCATTCTAAGTGCAGGACTCTGCACTTCTCCTAGTTGAACCTCATCTCATTTCTTTTTTGCCCAATCCTCCAATTTGTCTAGAAGTACCATTTCCATACAAAAACATGGAAATGGCACTGAATAATTCAACAGTTTATTAAATCATCCGGGCTTCATATTCAGATGCAAAGTTCCTTTTTGCTCAGCCAGTCTACTTTTTCTTTAAGTTATCTTCGCCATTGGTTCTTCAAGTTGGATGCAGCTTTAAAGCTCTTACAAGATCAAAAGCAAAAGTAATTATTTAGTTAGCTATGCAACCACTTAGCTATTGCTGCACCCATCCAGGGAATACTCAGGCCCAAAGCAAAAGAGCAAAGATAGCTCTTTTAAAACACTAACTAGTGCTATTGAACTATGGGCTTGATCCAAAGCTAAGTGAAGTCAAAAGAAGTCTTTGTTGACTTCACATCAGGCACCAGCTGATCTTTAAAATTAATAAATTGTTGCTCTGTTCTACAAGCAGCTTTACAAATGCTAACAACTGAGGAAAAAGTTAAAAATCATTAAAACCTTGTATGCAGCAAGATTTAAACATGCAAAAATCCATTCATCCTAAGGGATTTTGTGCTTGTGAGCAGAAATTAAGACTTATACACTGCATATGCAGCTGGATATGCTGTAAAAATATATACACATTTTCACTGCAAAAATGCTTCTATAAGTCCTATATACTGGGAAAACATCTATTTAGCTATCTGATCTAAGCAGCGACACAATTTTCTAATGTAATATTCAGGACACATGTAAATGTAAGTCCTTGATGGTTTTTGATTATTCAGCTTTTGTGCAAATAAGATTAATTTTAAACCCAGAAGGGACCATTATAATAATCTATTTTGACCTCTTGTATAACAGAGGCCACAGAGCTTAATACAGCGATTCAAACATTAGGACTCATAACTTGTGATTTAGCTAGAAAGACGCACCTTGGATCATTACTGTAAAGCGCATAGAATATTAAGAATCCAGTTAAAACAACTTGGAGGTCAAATTTTGCCCTCAACTACAGCATGTCATCTCATTAAAGGTGAATTGCATGGTGTAACTGAGGGCAGAATTTTTCAACTAGTAAAGATAATTCTGCCTTGTGGTGTATATACACACATACATAACATATGTGTATAGTATGAGAGGGTAGCCGTGTTAGTCAGTAGCCACAAAAACAATGAGAAGTCTTGTAGCACCTTATAGACTAGCAGATTTATTGGAGCATAAGGTTTCATGGGCAAAGACCCACTTTATCACAAGTACAAAATCCTTTCGGATGAATGTAGTCTGTTAGTCTATAAAGTGCTACAGGGCTGCTCGTTACATATGTGTATGTGTATGTGTACCATTTGGATACCATGGTGATGGGCAACAATAAAAATGCTGTGATGA
The DNA here is from genome assembly GCF_033958435.1 of Carettochelys insculpta. Classification (NCBI taxonomy): domain Eukaryota; kingdom Metazoa; phylum Chordata; order Testudines; family Carettochelyidae; genus Carettochelys; species Carettochelys insculpta. The sequence continues at coordinate 88,061,020 of NC_134137.1, read as the reverse complement.
ACATTATTAAGAATCTGAAATTTGATTGTTGATCCTTATACTGGTGCCTAGTGCATGCTGCAGAAAGGTGGACCTCTGAAAATTCTATTGTAACTTCTTTTAAATACAAATACTGAAGAGTTTGATGAATTAAATAAGACTACAGCCAGCACAATTCCCATTTTGATATTAAATTCTGTTTTTATGTGACATCATCAGTTTTAAAAATGCCAACACCATTTTTTTTCAAATTGACAAAACTTAATGGCATTGTAGAAGTGATCTGGGTAAGCTAGAAGTCTGGGCATTTGCATTAGGTTCATCCAAGGAGGAATGGGAAGCAGTTTGAGATTGTGAGGAGAACCTTATGGTTTTCATGTTAGTCATGAAAAAGTTAATGTTGATACTTAAGATTGCATCATGATTAACAGATTCAAATGGCTCTTCACTGATATCTGCGGAATCAGAAAGACAAGATTAATTGGTTTATACTGTTCATATTTTCAAAGTTTTCTTTGCAGTTATAAGGACTTATTAGTTTTAAAATGAAAACTTAGATTGGGCAGCACAATTACATAACGAATGCTGGAGTTTCTGCTGGCATATCCAGACCAGGAAATTGTTCCAAAATAACTTGCTAACTTAATAACCCCTAAAATAACTAAATTGAAATAGCATGTCCACACTATGGGGAACCATCAAAATAAGGCCAACCCATTCCGAAATAGTATGTTCATACTAACTTGAGCCTGCCTTGGTTTTAGAATCCCCACTGTCGTGTATAAACCATCTACACAGGCATTATCGCCCCCGTGAGTCAGGGACACCATGATTTTGGCAGGAAGGGGCTGTATGATAAAAATCCCCACAGATACATGAAGCTTTAAAGTGTCATTGCTTGCCCATTGGCAACATTGTAACGGTTCTTTTTGACTGGCAGCTCCCCTGGGAATTTGAATTGTTCCATGCGCTCATCCATATTCATGAGTCAAGGGTATTCAGATTTGCATAGGGGCAATCTGATTGGGTGAGTCTGGATGCCTTCCAGAACTTTCCATCAGAGTGTGGCCCTAGTTGAGGACTTTACCTGCATGATAATGATTTCATGAATTATTCATGAGGACCTTCTATAAAAGCAGGGCACGCAGCCCATTCTGGGCAGCCCTGGATGGGAAGGCATGGCTCGCAAGAGCGTCCGCCAAGTCCCTAGGCCAGCCCGTTGGGGTGAAGACCCAAGAGAGGCACAAGACTGTCACCACCAAGAGAGGCGCAAGACTGTCACCAGCCTGCATTCCTGGGGCAGTGGCTTTGGCAGCAAGGCGGTGTCCCTGACAGTGAGCTCGCCAGAGGTCGATCTGGCCTGCATCTGCGCAGGTACTGCGTCTCTGGTGTTGAGAACCCCAGGGCCCGCCACGAATCCAGCAGCGCCCGCCTTCATCGCCTGCTCAACCAGCAGCGATCTACTACCGGATGTGACAAATCTTTATCAAATAAGTATCCTAACCTACTGGCAGGCCCATGCTTTGCGCAGGGTCTGCACACGGAGGCAGCTGCATTCCCGTCAGTAGCTTAAGGGACCCCTAGTAGGGGAGTGGGGCCAACCCCCCTGCTGTGTGCCTGTCAGGCAGGGCAGGCACAGTACCTCAAGGACCGACCTTAGGCTGGGTTTTGCTGGCCGCTGGCTGGGTTCCATTACAAAAGACGCTTATTAAGACTTCCTTTAGTTCGGAACTGTTACCACTTCAATTAATTTGTTTACCATAGGTAGTTCTTTTAAATGTTAGTTTTAATAGATAAGTTGTTTTATTAAGAGGAACCTTAGTGATAGATAGGATTGTTAATTAAGTTAGTAATAGATAGGATTGTTAAACTGTTTTAGTGGTAAATTAAAGGTAATAATTATTAGTTTATTAATAACCTAGTTAGGGGGAACAATGTTGTTAGCCTGTTAAAATATTGGTACCAACAAAGAATACTTACCAGGGTGAAGGCGTGGGCTTCCCTCTCCTTGTCTTTTCTATTTGGCTTGATAGAGAGGTAACAACCTCCATCAGCCTTTCAAAAATCACTATTACTATTGGGATCGGAGTAGCCACCTGGTCCCCGGTAAGGGTAAAGAGGAGTAGCGCCCTCTCCCTCCTTTTATTTCAAAAGTTACTTTACTGTGAACTGGCCCTGGGCCGAATTTACCTGAGACCATGTCACAGTCTGGTAGTAAAAATGGTCATCTTCCTGTTATCCAAGTAAGCGTATACCAATATTAGAATAGGACTGGCAGTAATACTTCCCGTCCCTTCCTAGTGTATTAATAAACCAATCGTGTTTCTCATCTCTGCTGCCTACATCACTGCTCTCTTCGACCTCAGTCTTCCTGGCGGGTGCCAGCGTAGGTCTGCATCCTCTAGGGGCGCACCCCGACAAAGGCCACGGGTGCGGGTTCTGGGACCTAAAAGGTGGTGAGGGTTTGTTTTGTGGCGTCTCCCCACCACCTGTCGGGGGCCCAGCATTTCTGGAGAGTCCCTGGGCACCCAGAAGCACTCTAGGGTGGGCACCAGGAGGGCAGACACTTCTTGTTGCTGGTGGGCCAGGCAAGTTGTGATGTGTGCTTCCAGGAGCACCTGTCTACAGATGTGTCCCACAAGCCACTCCTCCACTGCCTCCCCCCGTGTGACATAAAAAGGACACAGTGGGCACGTACCATCTTATGCTCTGGTTGCCCTTGCAGATGCCACAGCATGCACGACATGGAGCCAGAGGTGCTGCACAGCATTGTCATGCTCATGGGCCACGTGCTACACCTCATAGTACAGTACAGTACTTCCAAGCTGCCCACATGTTTCTCCACCAGGACGAATCCCGGCATGGTCTGCAGTGTCTGTTCACTCAGGTCATGGTGCTTCTGCTGCTGAGCGTACCCACCAGTTCTCTGGACAGCATGGAACACTGCTGCTAGTGGTGCGAGATGAGCTTGGACTGGTGAGACTGCATTGTCCTGCAGGGATAAGAGAATCAACTGTGGCTGTGGAACTTCTGGATGCAGAAGACAACCTCCCTGGAGCTCTGCAGTGGCTTGCCCCTATCCTCTGGCAACAAGACACCCGTGTGAGATCTGTCAGCCCTATGCAGAAGCAAGCGGCCATAGCCCTTTGGACTCTCACTATGCTAGACAACTACCACTCAGTCAGGAAGCATTTTGGCATGGGGAAATCCATGGTCAAGATGGTGTGTGTGTAGACGGGGGGAGGAGTACAACCTCTGGGATGGGGTTCGGTTGCTGGGTCTGGTTCTGGCCTGGGGTGAGGGGTGCAGGCTCTGGGAGAGAGATTGGGGTCTGGCGAGGGTGCAGGAGTTTTGGAATAGAGGGAAGTGGCAAAGATGGGAGGAAGTGGGATGTGAAAGAGGGTGCAGGGCAGGGGGTAGGGGTGTCATGAATACTCGGGGCACCACTGTGTGGCTGTGGCTCCTGGGGGAGCCATGGGTCTCTGCGTGTTGCTGTCTTCTTGCCACTACATGCTCCCTTCCCCCCACCCTGTGCACTCCACAGGCAATTTAAAATGGTCCAGGGGCCCCCTGCAGGAACCACAGTAGGGCTAGAGCAGCTGCCACCACTTGTGCCCCTGCATCCCTTGGAAAGGGGTGTGTGTGTGTGTCTCTGTGCGCTGCTCCCAGAACTCAGGAGGAGCACACAAACTGCCCCCATCCAGAGCGGCAGGGATGCAAGTGCTGGAAGACAAGTGAAGCCAGCCCTGTTGTGGTACTGGTGGTGGCAGCAGGTGCACCAGGGCTATTTTAAATTGCCCAGGGGAAACAGAAAGGGCAAGGGAACACACATGGAAAGAGTGCAAAGGGGAGACAGGCAGGGCTGTGGAGAAAGACCCAGCCCTGAACTTTGGTGGAGCCAGACCTCTGGACCAGGAATACTCTGGTGCTCAGTCATTTTGCAAGGTCATATAACTCACCACCTGTGTCCTCATTCTACTTCCTGTTTGATCTGACTCTCTCCTTGCCTGGAGAGCTTCTCCTGTTTCTGGCAAGCCCCCCTACCTAGAGAGCTTTCCTCTGCTGACTCAGTCTCTTCCCTGCAGTCTCCAGAAATAGAGTGATAGTTTCTTGGGCTCCTCCCATGTCCACTGCCATTTCCTGCTCTGAGATTCCTACCTCTGTGGGATCCTCCTTCCATCTCTTGCCCCAGCTGGGCTTTATCACTGCTACAGCATGGCTCTTCTTACACACAGGAGTCAGTGGATTCCTCTCAGGTAGGGGCTATTCTGTTATCAGACCGACTTCACTCCAAGTGTTCCAGCCCACTTGGCAGGCCACTCTGTTATTCCAGTCAATTCATATTTCTGTTAGTTCAAGCTATTCATGGACAGAATGTTCTCAATAAAACCTGATGATAATTAAATATAATTACTTAGTTATCCATAGCCTGTATACATCACTCAGAGAATGTATAAGTAGTCAAGCTGAATGTGAGTCACCTTAGCTTCTCATCAATCCAAAATAGTGTCTACAGTTCATGCCAGAAATATTGTGTTGTTAAGGATTTTATTACCTGCAATGCAAATTTCTATTCTATTAATTGTGATAAAGATATTTCAGTGGATTGTCACTGAACTTGAGCCTCTACAGCATTTGATAGTTATATCAAAACCCTTATTCTGTTACGCAAGAACTTCTGGGGGTACAAACAGATTGAGTGCCTGAAGGAAACAATGACTGAAAGTACAGCTGAGAGTCATTTACTGAACTTGTCATTAGTACTCTTCATAAAAATATTAATTAAGATGTACCAGGCACCAAAAGCAATCATCAGCAGAGCTTTTCAGAAACAAAGAGGAAGATGCTGTCCCTTCTTCAAAGATATTAGGACATACATGAAACAGAGAATGCCTGAATAGCACTTGAGGTGTCAATATAAGTTGAAGATGGTGGTAGAATCTAGCAGCAGTATTTTCAAAATACTTCACGCAAATATTAATACTTCATATGTATTCAGGACTTTAACTAATTTATTAATCTGCAGGCAGCATCCTTCTTCGAGGTTGCTGTTAGACAAACATGGAAACAGCCACGTGCATGTATATTTTTCATAAGAGGTGTAGTTTGAATTATTATATACAAGACTATTTCGAGAAAATGAATGCCTTTGTGCATTAGTCATTCAAACTGCATGAAACATATCCGAGCGTTCATTTCATCCTACTGTGTGAAATTTCATTTGGATGAGATAGAGCAATGCTATTAAAAATTCAAAATTGGTTGATGACCTGATTTGTGTAAGCAGACAAACTATTTCAATATTGCTACTTAAAATATGCAGCAGCATTTACAGCTGGCAGCTGTCTTCAATATCAGTGGTCACAGGAGTTTCAGTGACACATCTTAGCCCCTGAAATGGATTACTGTTGAATGGTTTCTTAGTGGTCAACACTGAGGAATTGCTTATGCTTTGGCTGAGGTCCTGTGACATTCTACCCTCTGCTTGATGTTTCTAAATAAACTAATTTTATTTCATATGAAAATATGTGTTAAAAATGAATAGAAACAACTATCTGATACATGTTGGCTAATGCTGCATTTCAAACAGCAGCCAGGACCTCATCCTGTTCAACGACGAAATTAAGAGACCTGACTCTTGCAGCTGCTCTGCTTCTTCCACGTTAACATAAAATTTCTCTCCTTTTACTCTTGTTTTCACGGGTCTGAGTCAAGAGAAGACAGCTCAGATCCACATATAAAGTAACAAGAACAACACATCCTTAAAATGGATCTGTCATCTTATCATTGAAGTTATGTCTACACTAGAGGGCTCCTTTGAAAGAGTGCCTTTCAAAAGAGTGATGGAAAGATGCTCTTTCAAAGTGGAGCATCTACAAACAGGCCGGGGCTGGCATTATTGACGAGCGCCATTGAAAGGGCCACACAGCACGTCAAAAGGGGCCACGCAGGACATCGGAAGAGAGCATCTACACTTACCAATGGCCTCTTTTGAAAGACGGGGCCAGCAAATGCTGCGGACAGGGTTGCAGGGCAGCCGAGCCCTTCTGGGAGCACAGCAAGCCGTTCCTTTAAAGGGCCCCTCCCAAACACACTTCCCTGCACAGCACGAGGCCTGCAGAGCTGCCAGAACCCCACAGACACAGTGCCCGCAGGAAAGACCATGGACCAGCGGCAGTTGGAAACCCTGCTGGCTGCCACCGGTGGAGCGGTCACCCTGCTGGCCACAGCACTGGGGGCTGCCCAGAAGCTCCTGGCAGGGGAAACCCGCTTCAAGGGCAGAAGGGGACGCCCTAGACCATGGGGTCCTCCTGGCCTCCCCTCCGTGTGCTCCGCCGGCTCTGGAGCCACCCCACCAGCTCTGAGTGGTGGGAGCAACTGGTCATGGGGGAGCAGGACAATAACCGGTGGCTCCGGAATTTCCGGATGTGGTGGCAGATGTTCCTTGAGCTCTGCCAGTGACTGTCTCCCGCCCTGAGATACCAGGACACCCAGATGCAGCACGCCCTCCCTGTGGAGAAGAGGGTGGCGATAGCTGTCTGGAATCTGGCCACTCTAGACAGCTACAGCTCCATGGGACACCAGTTGGGGTCAAGGCCACAGTTGGGGCCATCATGATGGAGGTAAGGAGGCCTGGGCACACACCCACTGGGGGCTGGGGGGCCTGGGGTGGGGCCAGGGTGGGGCCGGGGGGGGCTGGGCACACCCCGCACACCCTCATGGTGCCTCCCACTTCCTGCACACTCCCCTCACCTCCCGCACACCACACCCTGCACTGAGCATGCAGCACACAGGGGTTTTGGAAAAATAAAATGTATTGAAAACTACAAAAACTGTGAGTGATACTTATTGTTAAACAGAACAGTAGGGCTAACTGTATACAAGGTAGGGGGACCTAGGTGGCCTGGGTGGTGGGCCATCACTCCGGGGCAGGGTTGGAGGGGTGCGACCCATACTGGCTCTGGGTCCCATGTCCCACCCCCTTGTCTGCGGTCCCTGGAGAGGCTGGGTGGGGGCAGGGAATACAGGGAGGTAGAGCTGGGGATTGGCCTTGTGCCAGTGGTCCAGACCAGCAAGGTCCTCTCCCAGGAGGCTAGCAGGGGGGCCACAGTGGGAGGGGCAGCAGGCGGGGTGGCAGGAGGGTCAGCCAAGCCTGGTAGGAGGCCGCTACGTCCATGAAAGTGCCCATGCAGTACCCCCAGCCTGCCCAGCACCAGGCAGTCTCCCCCTCCTCAAAGCAGAGCCAGCGCTTGACCAGCACCACTTAGCACCAGATGGAGGCAGCGAGGTGAGGGTCCTCCACCGGCCGCTGTGACTGGGCCCATCCTGGTGCTTAGGATGGCTCCAGACGGTAGCTGTCCCTCACGTCTGGGGGGACTGTCTAGGAAGATGGACAGTGTGAGGCTCTCCCAGCCCTCAGATGGTGCAACTGCAAAAACAGGAGGGAAGAAAGCAAAAGGCTATGACGTGTCCCACGCCCCCTGTCCCCCTGTGGGTGCTGGGTCCCCGGCCCCTGTCCTCTGTCTGTGGGAGTCGTGGCCCTGTGGGTGACCCTTTGTGTGGTCCACTCCCCCACCCCTCCTGCCTGGGGGCAGGGCGTGGCACTGTCTGTGGGAGTGGGTGCTGATGGCCACTGGCAGCCATGCCGCTGTCCCAGGGCTGTGGTCCAGCTAGGCCCTGGGGGGCCGGCATCTGCCAGGGGTCTGGGGGGTACCTGGTCATGTATGGTGCCCCTGCCCCATGAGCTGGGGTGTGTGCCTGATTGGGTGTGTATCTGAGGGTCCACTGCTGAGGTCATGGGATGGCCATCTGGCCGATGCCCAGCTGGAGGTGTGGGAGGGGAGATCTATTACTAAGTCCCTCTCCTTGCTGGACCAGTCTGCTGCTGCGCCTGGCTCTGTCTCCGGCCCTGGTGGTGCGAGGCTGGTTGACGGTCCCAGCTCCAGCTCTTTGCCCAGCTGAGGCTCCTTGGCCATGGTGTCCAGGAAGGCCAGCAGGGAGAAGGTGTCCTGAGGGCCCAGGATGCTCCTGAGCTCCATGTAATAGGGGCAAGAGGTGGGGGCAGGCCCCAACCAGCTAGCCAAGTCCCGAGCCCGGGTGTAACCCTGCTGCAGCTCCTTGACCTTGGTTCTCCTTTGCTCCGGAGTGTGGGCAGGGTGACCCTGGGTGGTCAGGCCCTCAGCCAGCCAGGTGAAGGAGGCCGCATTCCATCACTTGTTCCCCATAACCCAGAGCACCTCCTCTGCATGCACAACCCCAACAGGTCCTGGGGCTCGGCCTCACTCCAGGAGGGGCTGCGCTTCTTCCCCCCAGCCAGACCCTTGGGAGCCCTGGGTGCATGGAGAGTGGGGAGCCCCTGGGGCTCCTGACCTGCCTTTATCGTGGCCATCTCAAGCAGGGGGCTGCTGGGGGTCACACTGAGGTGTGCAGGGGCAGTACGTGTAGCTGCTTCTGCCTGCACACTCTGAGCTTCCTGCAAGGGGGTTTCCTGGTCCATGCGGCTTTACGAGCTGCTTCACGTATGGACCATAGAGCCCTGTGGGGGCTGGGCAGCGTGTCTCCACGTCCCAGTTGATTGCCACCATGGCGGACCCTGCTCTTTCAAAACAGTGGAATGCAGAGCATCTACACACGTCCTTTTTCGAAGTCAGACGTCGAACTAGTGCCTTCTTCCTATTTTCTGTTTGGAATAGTGTTTTCGATGTCTGCAGTGCCTAATGTTGATTTCATCTTCAAAATAGCACATGGTGTGTGTAGACGCGACATATGCTTCTTTGACGTGGGGCCTGCTTTTTCCAAGTACTGGGCTAGTGTAGACATGGCTTGAGTGCTTTCACATTTTAGACACACACATTTCCAGTTCCCTGCCAGCTTGAACATGTGGACCAACATCAGGCCAATTCATACAGATTAATTGCCATAATGGTATTGTGCTCCAATCTGAAGCAGACCTCTAATGATACAGATATTTTGCACATTTGCTATTGATTAACCAAGGGGCCTCTTTATGGGGATATTTATAAGTTCTCTTTGCAACAATGTGTAACCTTCGAAAATAGGCTAAATCTGTAGCAGGACAATGGATTGTGTTAGAGGCAGGGCAGGCAAATTAGCAGACATATGAAGAGTAGCAAGAAGTGTTAATGAAAGTAGCAGGCCAATATTTGCCTTTACACTCTAGTGCCTAGAGCTGACATGAAGCTGAGTGGGAAATAAGTATTAGAAAGCTAACCATGTTAGTCTGTATCTTTGAGAACAAGAACAAGTCCTGTGGCACCTTATAGACTAAAAAATATTTTGGAGCATAATCTTTCATGGGCAAAGACCTGCTTCATCAGATGTATGAGTGGCGGAGGGGGTGTATGTTTCAGAGTGACATTTAGAGTGGGGTCCCAGTAAAAAGGAGGGCCAGAGCTGACAAGGTCTATTCAGTCAGGGTGACCTTGTCAGCTCTGGCCTTCCCTTTTACTGGGACCTCACTCTTTAAATATCCCTCCCCACCAATGCATCTGATGAAGCTGGTCTTTGCCCATGAAAGCTTATGCTCCAAAATATTTGTTCGTCTGTAAGGTGCCACAGGACTTGTTGTTCTGAGTGGGAAATGACATTCTCATCCAACTCAAGTTTTCAAAAGTTCAGAAAATTTCCTGTTCCAAGTCAGGATGTTCCAGATCATCTGAGAAATGTTTGACAAAATACGAAAGAGAGGGTGAGCTCTTCTCCAGAACAGCCAGTACCCTAGTAGCTAGACAATCTAACTGGAGTTTAGGTGACCCAGCTTCATACACTGTTCTTCCTGATTTGGACCAGGGACTTCAATCCATGCATTGCATGTGGATGTCTGAACCACTATGCTTGTGGGTGTTCTGAGGTGGAAGGAGTCTCTTTGAGCCAAAACATCATCCTGCATCTGAGAGATATTCCCAGCAAAAGTTTCACAGAAACTGAGCCTTTCTGCAAATAATCTAGGTTGGGCTGAATCAGCATTTTCTGATGGAGAAAGCGTTTCTTCCACAAATGCCCATCCAGATCCAACTTTAACTTTGCCACCTCCAATTTAACTTTGCCACCTCCTGTTACTAATAAGGAAAGTGAAGTCAGTTCAAGCAGTAAACAGCCAGCATCTCTGTGCATATAATCTGGAGCAACATGTGAGCAACAGCCTGTCAGCTGTTGTTTTGTCCATCTGATTAGTGCCAGGAATATATAGTTTCTCTTCTAACTGTGCAAAAGAAGAAAGAAACAAGGCTTGGGTAGCAACGAGCACACAGCAAATTGAATTCCTGGACTCAGAAATCAGGAATTTTGACTAATTTCTCTTAAATTTGTAGATGATGAAGTGTGTACATTCTCCAAAACTCCTTGAATGCTTTTGAAGTTTCTTTGTGTATACTGGTGTTAGAGCACATGATGCAGAGCCTACACCCACTTCAGGCCAGAGCAAGGACCAAGTGCAATATTCAACTATTCCAGACCTCAAGATATTTGATTAAAAAGGAGAGGAAATGGAAGTTAGTTTAGTTGTTACATTTCAGGGTGCCACGTAGTGACCTGCTGTCAACCAGGAAGATAGTGAGAGAGAGAGAGAGTGTGAAGGACTGGGCCAGTTGGAGAGGGATCAATGACCATTATAAGTTAAAGATAACGAGCGCTGAAAGCCTGAATGGCCACCAGTCAGAAGCTGTGTCTACACGTGCATGCTACTTCGAAGTAGCGGCACTAACTTCGAAATAGCGCCCATCGCGGCTACACGTGTCGGGCGCTATTTTGAAGTTACCTTCGACGTTAGGTGGCGAGACGTCGAAGTTGCTAACCTCATGAGGGGATCAGCATAGCGCCCTACTTCGACGTTCAACGTCGAAGTAGGGACCGTGTAGACAATCCGCGTCCCGCAACGTCGAAATTGCCGGGTCCTCCATGGCGCCCATCAGCTGGGGGGTTGAGAGATGCTCTCTCTCCAGCCCCTGCGGGGCTCTATGGTCACCGTGGGCAGCAGCCCTTAGCCCAGGGCTTCTGGCTGCTGCTGTGGCAGCTGGGGATCTATGCTGCAGGCACAGGGTCTGCAACCAGTTGTCGGCTCTGTGTATCTTGTGTTGTTTAGTGCAACTGTGTCTGGGAGGGGCCCTTTAAGGGAGCGGCTTGCTGTTGAGTCCGCCCTGTGACCCTGTCTGCAGCTGTGCCTGGCACCCTTATTTCGATGTGTGCTACTTTGGCGTGTAGACGTACCCTCGCAGCGCCTATTTCGATGTGGTGCCGCGCAATGTCGAAGTTGAACATCGACGTTGCCAGCCCTGGAGGACGTGTAGACGTTATTCAATGTTGCTACATCGAAATAAGCTATTTCGATGTTGGCTTCACTTGTAGACGTAGCCAGAATGTGTCAGACAGCATTACCTTGTCACACAAAGCAGACTCTCCAGGATGGTAACTTAGACAATCCAGTGAACTTTTATAGGGTAAATGTCGGGAAAGCTGAATGCAGTGTCCCCTAAGATGCAAATGGTGAAAGTGTTTCACACATTCCATGTTTTGCACCCTTGTAATGCAATTTTTGATTCTGAAATATATCTGTTATGAGTATTTTATCTTTTTAGAAAGCATTTTACATTTGTAAGATACAATTAAAGTAGCAAATAAAATATTGCATATAACGGCTACAAATGGTCTCGGGGGTACCCCTATTAGTTTGTAGCACATTCAAGATTAACAATTTATCTATTAGGTAATGAGTTTTTGTGGGTAAGACCACCTTCATCAGATTTGGGTGAAAATAATCACTATTTAGCTATATTTTCTATTCAGGTAACAGTTGAGAATTTATAGGGGAATTTGGAATTTAAGCTACTAGTTTGGGTTGACATTCCAGAAGTAATTCATACTGGAACAAAAGCATGACTTAGGGCTGTGGGTCTTGTCTCAGAACAGATTTTCAGCCGCAGTAAATTACATGGTTTTGTGGATCAAAGTCGGATCTTGGAAGTTAAAGTTAGATTTGCAGGTTGATCTGGGTTTTCCCCTGCAAGAGATGTGAACAAACAAAAATATTTAGCCTGTGTAGTATTTAGTAATTACTTACTTCTAAACAATAAAAGCTGTGAAGTAGCAGTCGCTAAAACTTCTGATGCTTATGCCCTCTAGTCTACATTTGTCTTGTGCTCAGAGAACTTGCCTCTCTGAAAGCTGCAGACATTATTATGCTTTACAATTTACAGCCTCACCTCTGTCCTTGATTAGTATTCTGTTCCCAGTGTTGCTAAAGAGTGCCCCAGGTTCCTGTGGCAGAGTCTTAGAGGTGTCTATGTTCTTCCTGAAGATTAACAAATGAAAGCTGACAGCTATCAACAAATAGTAAGTTTTGGGCATCTCTTAGGCCTTTGCAGTAGCACTAAACTCCAAGGATCAGATTTTTTGTGTGGCCTGACCTAGCTACAGTTTTTGCACCTGAAGCTTTGTGCCTATAATCAATCACAGACAGTTAGTGGTAATAACAAAGTGGGATTTTTAGATATTCACATGGATGTTTAACCTCAATAGCCTAACTCTCCTTTGTGCCTTTGAAAATCTCCTGCTCGCTATTAAATTACAAGTACAATCTCCTAGCTAGACAGCTACTGTTCAGTAATTGTTAGTGGTCAGTAAATTATCTGTAATTGACTGGGGTCACAAAATTGCAGGTACATAGAAGCCTTTTAAAATTTCAGGCCATGTAAAAGGCAAAAGCTGGAGCTACAGTTTCCAACAGAAAATAGATGTGTTCAGCAGCCTTGCTGTATTGGGGAAAAAAGAACAAATCATGTCATTTTTAACATTTTACTTTTTGTGATTGCTGTCCGTTTTCACTTGAAACACAATATAATGTACAGTGTCAAACTCAGCAGGAGAAAAGGTTATGTTACCTGTCATCACACAATAGTTTCTGATAGGGTAGCTGGAGATACAATAGGTCTGACAACAAGTGTAAAATGTGTATTTAATTGTTTCTGGTGGTGGCTCTTCCTCATCTTCCGGGACCTTTATTCTGTTGAGTTCCAGAGTGCTTTCTTCTTTTCTGGGTCACTTTTTCCCTTTGGACAGAGTCTTACTTTTATTTTAGCTCCTACCCTCATACTGATGATACTCCAATGTCTATTTTTCAGTGCATTTTATGATTCCTTCCTTTCCACCTTCTGTGCTAGCCTGTATCACATAAACTCTTGGCTTTGTCTCAACTTCCATTAGCTAATCCCGGGACATTCTTGTGTCTGTTGTGTCTGTTGTCTCAACTTCACTGCTGCTGGCTGGACTACTGATCCAATCCTATTTATACTTCTTGCCTTTGTTACTGAAACTCCTCTCTCTTTATGGCTTCCCTAAGTCATAACTCTTCCGACTCCAATCCTTGCAGAGTGCTGCTGCTTGCCTTCTCGTGCATAAAATATTGCTGTGCCAATCTCCTCCCTTTACTAGCTTTGACTGCATGGTACAAAATTGCACACCTTTATGGACCTATTCTTACCTGTCTCATGATTTTTGTCTCTCTTTACCTTTCATTTCTCTAGCACAGGGCTCTTCTTTCTCTCTCATGTTTCTCTCCTTCTTTCTCAGTTCTGTCATTTGCAACAGCCCTTCAACCTCTCTTCTCATAAATTCTCCATCAAGTATCAAATCTCATCTGAAAATACACCTTTCCCCTGTCTTCATAACCACTGAATTCTTTTACGCTTCTATCATTTATTAATTAACTATCTAATGTTGTTTAGTTCTGCCAGGTGATTTAGGATGTAGTTGATATCAAAGGAGCTCTACTCAGTAAAATACTCTAGCATTTTATTATTGCTTGATAGAGCTTTTAAATTACATGCATGGGGAAAATGTAGTCCTCAGCTAGTCAGTGAGCTAGTTAAATGATCGAAGGAAGAATGGAATGCGCTACAGGAACTGCTCATTCTAAAAATTAACATTGCTTTCTTCAAGAATACTCTGTTTTGAACAGCTTTAGTCTTCCAGGAGACCAGAACTTGATTCTCGAGAACACTGCAGACAAACACTCAACAATTTACATGACAAATCCTAGAATTGAGAATTGAAAAATACAGCATATTTTAAAGAATAGAAAGTAAAATTAGACATTTCTCAGATTAGCATTTCAATTAAGGAGCATCTTTGGTGTATATTCGTTAACTCTCTGGAAATGTATCCCAGATAGGCATCCCAGAATGCCATAGGTTTCTGTCACTGAATTTAATACTTTTGTCCATGCCCCATCAACTCTCCTACTGTCTAGCACAGTTCTCTAATCCCATGATCCCGTTCTCTGGCAGGCTATGCAGTATGATGTGGCAGAGAGGTTATTTGTTCATTTCTGAATTCTTACCACTCCCTTGGCTCCTATTCCAGTTGTTAAAACACCACAAACCATTGCAACCCAAGCAGTGTACCACTATCAGATACAGCTATGAAAACAGCCATGCCAAGTGTATTCTCTCTCAGAAGTGACCTGCAAGCACAGATGTGGATGTGTGTAATATCAGAAGATTTTATTTTATGCTAATTAATTCAGATTATAGTTTGTGTCTTTTTCCCAGCTCTGCGTAGCAGATTGTTTATATAAATCAGATGTATTGACTTGGAACTTTTCTCTAATCTTTGGAAATGTGGATACCATTGGCATCAACTGTGATTTCCATTCTCCATTTCACAGGCATCACTTTGACCCTGGATACACTTTCAAATGATACAGGTATCATTTGTTTTCTAAACATGACCATTTCACTGACAGCTTATTTCCTTTCAAATTGGTGGGTAACTGAATTTATTGGTTTATTGCCTTCTGTTCCTCTAACTCCTAATTTGCTTTCACAATGATTAATTTATAGATTTATATTTACAGAGGTTCTGATCTCCCAACCACTGCATAAAGAAATTCTTCAGTTAATGGTCTATGTGGAAGAACAGGAAAGAGAAGAATGCGATCCAACAATATCAGAGACAAATCCTCAGACACTCTTGCTATCTATATTTATATGTTTTTCTTAAGAGTAGTATTCTTTTTAAGATTCATAATTAAAGTAATACAAGGTTTTAGTTATTGAATAGTAACAGAGAGATAGCTGTGTTAGTCTATATTCCATCAAAACAAAAAGGCAGTCCAGTAGAACTTTAAAGACTAACAGAATAATTTATTAGGTGGTGAGCTTTCGTGGGACAGACCCACTTCTTCAGACCATAGCCATACCAGAACAGACTCAATATTTCCCTTGGCAATCTATTTTTTCCCCCTTTGTGATCCTGCACAAATCTGTGTTCTTTTTAAACCATTAGGGTTTGCTTTATGCAGATTCTTTCAGGGATACACATATTTTGCTTATTCTTCTGGGCTGTGTCTACATGTAAGGCTCTGTCGAGAAAATTGCAGTATCTACACGGTTAAAGTGCCCTGCTGAGAATTTGTCGACAGAACCCAGCTCTTCAGCTGGCAGTGTTACACCTCTCTCCAATCAGGTATAGCACCTCTGTTGACAGTATTTTGTCGACAGCGTTTTGTCAACAGAGTGCCTGTGTAGACACTTCTGTTGACAGACAGGGCTTCCGGTTGCCTGGGCAGTCCTGTTTGCAGAGCTTTTGGTCAGCCATTCTGTTGAGAGAGGGCAGGGT
Organism: Carettochelys insculpta; assembly: GCF_033958435.1. Taxonomy (NCBI): domain Eukaryota; kingdom Metazoa; phylum Chordata; order Testudines; family Carettochelyidae; genus Carettochelys; species Carettochelys insculpta. Next base: position 88,045,408 of record NC_134137.1, on the reverse strand, counting down.
GGTTGCTCTCTGTCAACAGAGCAGCTCACTCTTTCGATCTGCTTCTATGTAGAGATGCAATCTGTCGACAGAGGTACTGACGAGGCTTCTCTGTCAACAGAGGCTTCCTGTGTAGACATAGCCCTGGTGTTGGATCATGTTTAAGGTTCAGTAACTTCAATTCCCACTTAGGGCACGGTTATTCCCTGGTCCAGGAGCCAGAACTACACCAGCCCCAGTCCCAGTCAAGAATATAGTGGTGCTCTGGTTGTGCCCCCTCCCTCTTCAGAAACTGAGGGCATGGGAGAGCAGAGGAGAATGGAAGGTGTTCGCGTGGAAAGCAGCTATGTCATGACCATGCCGAAAGGACACTTCATCGTGGAGCACTGCAGTGACTTTCCAGCCCTTTGGTACCATTAGATTTGCATAGGGGCAAGAACCAGTTAAATAATCTTCTTAGCTCATAGGGTAGATATGAGACTTAGGCTACGTCTACACTAATAGAAATCTTTGAAATGGCCATGCAATGGCCATTTTGAAGATTTCTAATGAGGTGCATAAATGCATATTCAGCTCCTCATTAGCATGCCGCCGGCTGCGGCTCTTCGAAATTGCCACGTTTCGCTGCTGTGTGGCTCATCCAGATGGGGGTCCTTTTTGAAAGGACCCCAGGAGCTTCGAAATCCCCTTATTCTGATCAGCAGATTTCAACAGGGTCGAAATGCTAATGGACATTTACAAGATTTCTCTTTGTGTAGATGTAGCCTAAGTCTCATATCTACCCTATGAGCTAAGATAGGAATAAGGGTCATTGCATGGCCATTTCAAAGATTTGTTCTAGTGTAGACACGGGCTTAATGAAGCAAGCATATAAAATGCATTGAGATCCTCAGATTCATGAATTTTGTAACAGTAAAAGAGACCATTTGTCTCTGACTTTGTGAGAAGATTATGCTACCAAATTTCACCAGTCTCCTCTATACTGAACCCAACAATTTGTAACAACCACGAAAGGAACTATTCTCAACAGGAATCTCAGTTGGGATTCGCATCAGAGCTGATTTTTTTAATGCAAATTTTTCATGATTATTTCTATACCATAGGAAATGCTTACATAGAAATAAATGCCAGTCCAGTGGCTTTCTGATCTACCGTATAACAAGCTCAGGAGTTTTGTAGTCATTTCATCTCCAGCTATGGAGCTGATAAATCTATATTGAAAGCTAGACAGCTGAAGAAAAGCTCAGTGTCTGGGATTTGTAGTGGTCAAGTACCTAATCCTCTTCTCAGTTGTTGGGGAGCAGGACAAAAGTGACTGCTGGAGGGAAATCAGAAACTTTGTTTTTGCCAACTGACATTTGGATTTGAATAATTCTTTGTAAAATGTGTGGTCAAGTGTGTTCAAATGTCTAGTCTTTGGAGAATCTACAAGTCCTGGGGTCAAAGTGAAATGCAGATGTGTCAAGAGCTTTAGTACATATATTCTCCACCCTAGTACCCTGGCTTGACCACTGCATTTCAGCCTCTTCTAGACAAGGAAGACATGCAAAAAGCACAGGGCTTGTTGTCATGGTTTTGACTACACAGAACAAGAAATGACAAATTCTGAAGATTACTCCTAGTAACATCCTACAGTTGGAGGAATCAGACCTGCTGGGTATGCTCACTTGATCCTAACACTGGGGTGGGGAATTTCTGGCTCGTCGGCTTCATGCAGTTCATCAGGGTTAGCCACAGAGGGGTCACTAGATGCTTTGTCTACCTGAGCACCCACAGGCATAGAACCCCAAGGCTTCCAGTGGCTGAAGTTTGCCTTTCCCAGCCAACGGGAGCTGCGGGAAACAGTGCAGGCTGGGCCTCTGCTTGCCGTGGCTCCCATTGCCCAGGAATAACAACCTGCAGCCACTGGGAACCCTAGGTCTCCATGCCCATGCATACTCAGGTGAACAAACTCTCTAGTGATGATTGCTACTGTGGAAGATCACAGACTGCAGCAGACAAGGGCCTGATGGAGGGGAAACATTTTGGGTGCTGGAGGGACCCATTTTGCTCCCCTTTTAAGTTCACAGGAGTTGCAGTCCTGCAGGCTGGATAGGCATCTGGGGCTCATTAGGAGTCAGCCAGCAACGGGCCATAATTAAAGCACCTGTGACCAGTTAAGGCCTCCAGGCTTTCTGTAAAAGGTTTTCTCCAGGCCGCAGGAGAGGGGAGTGGTGCCAAGAGAGAAAGAGGCTGGAGGTGTGGAGAGTGGAGTAGAGAAGAACAGAACAGAACAGAGATGAGCCCAGCCCAGCACAGCATAGCCAGGTACCCCAGCAACATGGTACAAGGTGGAAAGACCCCAGAGGGTAGTGGTTAGTGAAGAGGCCCAGGGAAAGGGTGCTGCTGAGGGACAGTGGCAAAAAGACCCCACCAGCTCCCTCCTTCTGTAGGGTCCCTGGGCCAGATACCAGGGCTGTGGGTGGAACTGGACGCCCCCTACCACTTCCCCCCCGGAGGGCTGGCCAACTGGGGCAGAGCCAGAGCAGCTCGAGGCTAGCAGAGAGGAACCTGCTACACCCCAAATTCAGACCGGCCTGTGATGAAAGTGGCTCAGTGAAGGGAGACCCTTGCCTTCAGGAAGTCCCAGGATGATGAGAGGGGACTCTCTGAGTCTCTGAGGTACACAAGGAGCTGCACAGAACCCTAAAGGGATGGTTGAGGGGTCCGTCACACTGCTTAGTGCCTTAAAGGAAGAATAATGTTTGAAACTGGGCCTCTGTCCATAGAAGAAAATTCCTTCCGAGCCTCAGATTTTGTAGCCAGTTATAAAAGTATGTAATTGGTATTGAAAATATTATGGCTATTGGTCACTGTGGTGTGATAAGTCCAACATGGGATTATTTTTAATAAGGAAAAATTGTTCTGTGATAATGTTCTCTCCTTAAATAGATATCTGGGAAGGCCCCTTTTTAATTAATTTAATTCCTGTGTCATTAAAATTTCCTAGCTGAAAAATACGAAGATGGGAAATTTTTCTTACAGACAAACCACATTCTGCTAAGTTACTAAGAAAATTCACATTTTATGCCATGCATCAAGAACAGCACACACATAGGGCCACAGAAATATTCCATTTTTTGCTCTTGTCTCCGAAAGCACACTTGCCCCTTCATTTAGGTGCTACTAGAGACTAGTGATGCTGCAAATCTCATTTACAAAATAGGAAACTAATGCCAAGTCTCACCTGACAGAAGATGCTCAGAATGCAAATCCTCTCTAAAGTTCACTTTATCCTCCAACAAATTAATATAATCGTATTTGAGAACATGATGATGGCTCTTGTATGAGTCAAGGTACACATGGCATGCTTTGAACTGTCCTTTCTTTCCAAACAAACAGATGTGAGAATTAGATAAAATGTCAAATGCAGGTGACTCATCTTTTTATCATATTGTAGGAAGGACGTACATAATTTCTGCAGAAGAAATGTTATTCTATTCTCTCAATTGACATAAAAGAAGCCATGATTTTATTTAGAGCCCTTGTGCTGCAAAAAATGATGTTGCTAGAACATATTTTATTATTTGCTGGCACCAGGAATCAATGGAAAGAAAAAAAAATGGCTTTTACTATTATACTGCCTGACTTTCCATGAAATAGGCTACAAACATTTGCCAACTTTATGCACATATCCGCATGAAGAATGCGTACACCAATATTGTTACATTGGTACACACCCCTAGTCTGAACGTGGGGCTTTGTCATTACAATTCATCCAGACTTGAACTATCAAGTAGTGAAGCCAGTACAGCAGATAGATGATACATTACCCCAGGCCTTACTCCATGAGGTAGAATTAGGTGGGCATGGAACCCTCATCCTCACCAGGAATCTTAGAAATCTGTTTGCCACTGAAAATGCAGAATTTGCATTTTTACAGAACATCTTTAGTTTTTACGTTTTGTGGGGGAAGGGAACATTTACAGTAGAATCCTGTTTATCTGAGTCTTCATTATCCAGCTCTCAGTAGCAACCAAACCACTGACTGGCCAGGGCTTGGGCTGTCAGTCCTGGGCAGCTGGGACTCAGATTGTCAGCCCTGGGCAGTTGGCGGTCCGGTTAATATGGAGAGACTGTTAAATGGTGCTCAGGGTGTTACTGCACATCAATAAACATTGTGTTCAAATGATTCATATAGGCTAGGGAAACTAAAGTTCAGCATTCATTTTAATTGTGGAAAAAAGTGGACTTTTATCAGATGATTTTTTATCATGAAAAATTAAGATGCCTGATCATGAGTGCAGCTATTCTGATGCACAAGACCCCTAGATGTGTACAAATGCTGATGTTAAAGGAGACAGCATTCCTTTCCTAAATGCCAGTCCTTCCTGTATGGGAGCAAGTTAAGATAATCAGTAAATGAATGTATACTAAAAAAGTAATAGGCAGAACATGTGGTCAATTGCCCAAATAGCATTTTTTTGAATGCAACAGTAACATGTTATACATTTTAGCTACATCTACACTAGAGGTGTCTTTTGAAACACGAACATTCAAATTATTCCAGTAGATCTCATTCGAAAGATTGCCTTTCGAAAGAGTGCATCCATACACAACAAGCGGATTGAGCCCACAATCCCCTTTTTTGAAAGACAAGTCAGCTCTTTTGAAAGGAAGCATCCACACACCCACATGCGCTCTTTCGAAACAGCTGAGTGGGAAATGGCACAGATGAGACCGCGTGGCTGACAAGCCATTCTGGGGCCAGAATTTGTCTGAGGAGACCAGTGTGCTCCCTAAGGTGTCCCACCTGGTCTGCCCATGCCTCCCTCTGCCAGGTGTACTGGCCACGGTCCATCTGGAGGCACTGCCCACCGATGTCCACAAGCCGACAGGGTGCTTCTGTGGCGTGGGCCTACTATCTCAACCTCCGACCACAAACCCCTCTTCTGGGGGTGGAGGGTGGTGACCCTTCCTCCTCCTCTTCATGGACATAGAACACCACGGTGTTGGGGGTCTCCTGGCCTTCCTCCAGTGCATCTGCAAGGATGGATAGGAGGAGAGTCAGCCCCTTGTTGGCAGTACAACCAATGTACCCCACGCCCCCTGTGGGCACCAGCCGCACCCCTCCCCCCGCAGCCTGCACCAGGCATCCTTGGTGTATGACATGTTCCGTAGGGGTTTCTGGCTATCCTTTTACGGTCCAGCACCACACCCAATTCCCTGCATGTGCAGCTTGTGGTGCAGTCCCAGGGAGACCTGTGTTATATCCAGCATGGGTACTCTGGTCATATGGGTGGCCTGCAGGCAGGTGGGGTGCCACAGCCCAATGCTTTTGGCTGTGTGCCTCATCAGGTACCTAGCAGAGGGACCCTGTGCATGGTCTGCTGATGCCCAGCTGGCCATCACCCAGCTGGAGCAGCATGATGGGATGTCAATTACAAGGTCTCCCTTGTCACTGGAGACCTTGGTGGCCAGTTCCATCCCATGCTCCATTGGGTGGCTGTCTGCTCTGGACTCCTCCTCTTCAGTGGAGTGTGTTTCGTGCAACACTGTATCCAGGAGGGCTGCTGGTGGGGAGCTTTCCCTGGGCCCCAGAAAGCAGTGGAGCTCCCTATAATAGGGACAGGTTGTGGGACCTGCGCCTCATTGGCTGGCGGCGTCCCTGGCCTTTTCATATCCCTGCCATAACTCTTTTACTTTACTATGCACCTGGTCAGGGGAGCATGAAGGGTGGCCTCTGGTGGCAAGTTCCTTTGATAGATGGGTGAACACAGTTGCATTTTGCCGCTTGCCGCCCATTTCCTCCAATACCTCCTCCTCCTTCCAGACCCTGAGCAGGTCTTTTAGCTTGGGCTCCATCCACAAAGGCACCCTTTCTTCTGGGGCTGCCCAGAATCCTGTGACCCCTGAGATGGGTCAGAGGGGGCTTCTCTGGAGGCTGGCTGCCGGCCATTGGTTTTTTTGGGGGGCTGCCCATGGGATGTATTCCTTGAGCTTGTGCTTGAGCTGCTGCAAGCATGTTCTCAGCTTCCTGTAAAGGACTTTTCGGGAATGTGGGGCTTTATGCATGGCTGGATGCATACACCATTGAGCCCCGCAGCAGCAGGGCGGGGTGTCTCTTTTCGAAAGAGTGGAACATAGAATGTCCACACACGTTCTCTTTTGAAAGAGTACTTCGAAAGGGGGCCTCCTTCCTATTCCAGGAACAGAGGAGCAAAATTGAAAGCTGCCATGAGTTCCTCAGATTTAATTTCAAAAGAGCGCATTATGTGTGTAGATGCTCCACGCGCTCTTTCGAAAGAGAGCCAAATTTTTTTATTTTCAATGCTAGTGTAGATGCAGTTTTTTGTTTTGCAATAATGTGGTGAGACCAACTGTGACTGGAATTTGATCGTGGTTGGCTCTGCACACACCGAGTTAGACTGCTCTCATCCCAAAATTTTTACACTATGGGCTGGACACAGTTCATCAGGGCTAGCTGCTGGTGGGCTGCCGGAAGCTTTATTTACCCAAGCATCCGCAGGTAGAGCCCTGCAGCACCCATTGGGTGTGATTCGCTGTTCTCAGCAAATTGGTGCTGCAGCAGCGGGTGTGGGCTGAGCCACTGCTTCCTACAGCTCTCATTGGCTGGGAATGGTAAGCAGCAGCCCCTGAGAAATAAAAGTGGCTGTACCTGAGGAGGCTCAAGTAAATAAAGTGTCTGGAGGCCCACTGGGGTTCATCTTGGTGACCTATGTTCTGCCCATGGGCCACTTGTTGCCCACCCTAGCTCTAAATGTGCAAGAGGGGTGATGTAACATGCAGATATTGTGAGCTTGGTTATTATTTGCAAAGATCATGAGAATTTTACAATCTACATATAGATATAAACACAAACATACACAACCCTAGAGGCACTGTGACCACATACTAAAGAGATTGAAGTCTCTGCTCTATAGCCTTGGCTGAGAGGCAGCTGGCCTTCAGCTCATGTGGTAGAGCACAGGGCTTTAGCCTCTAAGATTGCAAGTTCAATTTCCCCTGCTGATACCCTGTGTCTGTGGGTGTTACATGTGCATGTTTGACCTGCTCCAGGAATGGTGCTTGTGTTTGGAATACCTGCACAACTTCAAAAAGACCCCTCTAAAGCCGTGTCTACACGTGCACGCTACTTCAAAGTAGCGGCACTAACTTCGAAATAGCGCCCGTCATGGCTACACGCGTCGGGCGCTATTTCGAAGTTAACTTTGACGTTAGGCGGCGAGACGTCGAAGTCGCTAACCCCATGAGGGGATAGGAATAGCGCCCTACTTCGACGTTCAATGTCGAAGTAGGGACAGTGTAGTCGTTGCGCGTCCCGCAATGTCAAAATTGCCGGGTCTTCCATGGCAGCCATCAGCTGAGGGGTTGAGAGACGCTCTCTCCAGCCCCTCAGCTCAATGGTGGCTGCATGGAGCGGCCCCTTAAAGGTCCCCTCCCCCTTCCTTCCTGTGCAGGAAGCTGAGGGAACGTGCAGGCGGCAGCCCAGACACGCGGCCAGCCTGCACGTTCCTCAGCCAGCACAGACACCCACCCAGCTGCGATGGCTGCCCGGCAGCCCCCCCAGCGCCCCCAGAGGACCCCCCCCAAGGGGAGCCAGGGCAGCCAGCCCAGGCAGGCCGGCAGCCAGGCTGGCAAGCGGCAGTGGGGCCCCTCCTGGATGGAGGCCGAGCTGCGGGACCTGCTGGGGCTCTGGAGTGAGGAGGAGGTGCTCCAGGTAATGGGGAGCAAGAGGTGGAACGCGGATGCGTTCGCTCGGCTGGCCGACGGCCTGGCTGCCCGGGGTCACCCTTCCCGCACTCCTGATCACGTCAGGAGTAAGGTGAAGGAGCTGCGGCAGGGTTACTCCCAGGCCCGGGATGCGGCCAGCTGATCTGGGGCCACCCCCATCACTTGCCCCTTTTACAGGGAGCTCAGGGACATCCTGGGCCCCCGGCACACCTCCTCCCCTCCGGCCACCCTTGATACTTCGGCCGACGAGCCCCAGCAGGCCCTGCAGCCGGAGTCCGCCCCGGAGGTAAGCCCCACACCCCGGGGGCCCTCCCCGGAGCCCACCCCCGGGACATCGCGGCAGGAGGAGGAGGAGGAGGAGGAGGAGGGGGGCTCCTCCTCCGCAGAATCTGGGCTGCAGATCCTCCTCCTGCCATCCCGGAGCAGCAGCCGGGTCTCTGCCCCCCGGGGAACTCCAGACCGTGGGAGTGTACCAACAGGTATGTACCCCCCTCTGGTGTTCACCCCTGGGCTTGAGGGGCGGAGGGTAATAGATATGTGTCCAGGGCCTCCCACATGCTCACATGGCCATGGCCCCAAGGACAGCAGGGCCACGTCCCTCACAGCAGTGCATTAGCCCCTGCCCCCCACAACCCCGCGTGACAGTGCCATGCCCCATCCCCGGGGCAGGGGGGAGTGGAACATCGAGGGGCCCCCGGGAGGAGGGGGTGGGACACCCCGCAGCAGCAGCAGCAGTAACAGCAGCAGCAGCAGCAGCAGCATGTGATGGAGTGGGGGGAGTGCAAAAGGGAGACTCAGGCTACATATGAGCCCCAAGAGCTGAATAGCTCCCAGGGGCAAAGGATGATCCTGGGGCTACAGCTGGCAGGTGACACCTCTGCCCTGAACAAAGACGAGGGAGGAGCCGAGCTGCCTTGGAATTGGGGGGGGAGGGCGGGGGCCACAGGTAGAGGCTAGGGGAAGGGAGAGCTGGAAGGCAGCCAGCCTGAGGGGGGGGAAAGCTGCATCCCAGAGGGGCACCCCTTGGGTCTTCTCCCCAGGACGGGTTGGAAGGACTGTCTGTTCAGACAGCTGGTGCTGTCACTCCTGGGAGAAACTGGGCATCTGTGGCCTAAGAAACCTCTCCTGCTGTCAGACCCTGCGGAGTGAAGTGAGAGTCGCTCCCACCAGGGGATGGGGTGCAGTGCAGGGGGACCCCTGAACCCCATCCATCACAGCAGCATCTCCCGGGGATGGGGATGGGGAACCTGCAGCACAGGGCTGGGGGGACAAAGGCCACAGCTCGGGGCCCACACTAACGCCTGTCTCCATTCTTCTTCCCCCGCTCCTCTCCTGTGTCCTGCACCTGCACCATCAGAAGGACCGGAAGAGAGCGCCGGTGAGGCATCAGTGGTCCCGGAGAGCCCTCCGGGACCATAGCTCCAGGCAAGCCCCTCGGCCGAGGACCGACTGGCCCCACTGCGGGCTAGACGGCGGACCCCGCGCCACCACCAGCCGACGGCGACGGACCCCCAGCTGCTGGCCATCCACCGTCAGCAGCTGGAGGTCGCGGAGCAGCACCTGCAGCTGCAGGAGCAGGCGCTGGCCTGGCGCCAAGAGGCATGGGGGGCCTACATGGAGACTTTCAACCGCCTGGTGGACTACCTGGCCCCCCATGCCGCGCCGGCCGCCGCAGCGCCCGACGTGCCTGCTCCACCCGCCGCACCACCAGCTGCTCCGCCCGGCGCCGTCCTGTCCGCCGTCGCCCCGCCACCCACCGCTGAGGGCCGGAGCGCTGAGGGACCCCTGGAGCCAGCTGAGACTCACTGGGCATATCTTCCGGTCCGGCCCGCCCCCAGCCAGCTCCGGACAGGGCTGCGGCCACGGTGGGGCTCCCGGCCGCCCACGCCCAGTGCCGGACTTTAGGGGCGAGGGGCCCAGGACGTGTGCCCCCTCCTTGTATATCGTTTGAACTTATTATTTTGTGCCCCCCGTTTGCCCCTTCCCCCCCATGTAAATAGTTCTCCCCTTTATCCTCCCTGGTTTTCTTTTTATTAATGAGCACACTTTTTTCTTACTATTGTTTTATTTGTACATATTGCTTTGGTTCCACATGTTGTATATAGTTTGTTCTTGTTTTGTATATTTATAGTTAAAAAAAAAGTTCTCAAAGAAAAAGCAGTTTAAGTTCAGCCACAAGTGCGTGCTGTCATTTGTCCAGGAAAAGTGGGAGGGGGGTGCGGTTGGGTGCTCCATGGTGTGGGCGTTGGGGCAGGAGTGTGGTGGAGGAAGGGGCGGGCAGTGGGGGGCCTGGCAGAGTTCACCCCGCGGCCTCATCATCGAAGTGGGCCCGCAGGGCCTCCTGGACCCGGGTCCCTTCGGGGTCCACCTGCTGACTGGGGGCAGCAGGTGGCTGCACGTCGGCCCTGCCGGCCTCCACAGCCCAGCCCTGGAAAAAGGTCTCCCCCTTGCTCTCCACCAAATTGTGCAGGGCGCAGCAGGCACCCACAATCAGGGGGATGTTGTTGGGGCCCGCATCCAGGCGGGTCAGGAGACATCTCCAGCGTCCTTTCAGGCAGCCAAATGAGCGCTCCACCACCTGGCACGCGTGGTTCAGGCGCTGGTTGAAGCGCTCCTGGCTAGCGGAGAGATGGCCCGTGTACGGGTGCATGAGCCAGGGCTGGAGGGGGTATGCCGCATCTGCGATGATGCAGAGGGGCATGGTGGTGTCCCCCAGAGGGATCTCCCGCTGGGGGATGTAGGTCCCCGCCTCCAGCCAGTGGCACAGGCCCGAGTTCCGGAAAACCCGGGCATCGTGGGTGCTGCCAGGCCAGCCCACATAAATGTCCTGGAAACGTCTCCAGCTGTCCACCAAGGCCTGGAGGACCACAGAATGGTAGCCCTTGCGATTCACTTATCGTCCTCCACTGTGATGCGGGGTGCGGATGGGGATGTGAGTCCCATCCAGAGCCCCGAAGCAGTTGGGGAAGCCCAGGGTGGCAAAGGCCGCGATGGTGGCATCTGGGTCCCCCAGCCTCACGAGTCTGTGCAGGAGCATGGCGTTGATGGCACGCACAACCTGCAGATAAAGCACATGGGACAGCACCAATGAGGGGTGAGCAGGGTGTGCGTGGCCCTCCCCTGCCCTCCCCTGCCCTCCCCCGCCCTCCCCTTCCCTCCTGTGCCGTGCCCTGGCCTCCCCTCCCCTCCCCTGCCCTCCTCTGCCCGGGCCCCCCTCCCCTGCCCTGCCCTCCCCCCGTGGGTTCTCTTACCTCCATGAGGACAGCCCCGACGGTGGCCTTGCCGACACCAAACTGCTGGCCCACGGATCGGTAGCTGTCGGGAGTGGCCAGCTTCCAGACAGCAATGCCTACCCGTTTCTCCACTGTGAGGGCACGCCGCATGGCGGTGTCCTGGTGCCTGAGTGCGGGGGTGAGTCACTGGCACAGCTCCATAAATGTCTGCCGGCTCATTCTGAAGTCCCTGAGCCAGCGGTTGTCATCCCACTCCCCAAGCACCAGCCGCTCCCACCAGTCGGTGCTGGTGGGGTAGCTCCACAGCCGCCGGCGTGTGAGGCGGGGGTGGGGGCGGGGTGCTGCAGGGTTGGGGGTTGAGCCCTGGGGGCAGCTCCTCCTCCCGTGTAGCAAGGAGGTGCTTAGCTGCCTCCCTCATGGCATGGAGCAGGGCAAGCCCTGCTCCTGCCGGGAGGGCTGGGTGGACCTCTGGCTGCTGCTGCTGCTGCTGCTGGGGGTCCATGACTGCGTCGCCTGGGGTCTGTGTGCCTATGGCTCCTCAGACCGCGTGCTGTGCAGGCTGAGTGTGTCTGGGAGGGGCCCTTTAAGGGAGCGGCTAGCTGTTGCCCCGGAAGCGCTAGTCCGCCCTGTGACCCTGTCTGCAGCTGTGCCTGGCATCCCTATTTTGATGTGTGCTACTTTGGCGTGTAGACGTTCCCTCGCTGCGCCTATTTCGAAGTTGGGCTGCGCAACGTCGAGTTGAACATCGACGTTGCCAGCCCTGGAGGACGTGTAGACGTTATTCATCGAAATAGCCTATTTCGATGTAGGCTTCACGTGTAGACGTAGCCTAAGAGGAGAAAAAATCAAAGGTTGGCTTGTAGCATCTCCTATCTCATAGAGTTGAGTCTGTTCTGTACTGCTGGTCTTCCCATGCCTTCATTCCTCTGTTGTGTGATTAGTAGGAGACCTATGCCTTGGTGATGATTCGCTCTCCTGTTCTGTAATAAAAAGCACCCCATTTCTAACTGTACAGTGGTAGGTGAAAAAAGTTAGTATTCACATTTCAGTTAAATGCAAACTGCTGCAACCTCATTTAGCATTATATTACTCTAGTCCAACACAAGTCCCTTCTGTCTTCAAACTGACTTCCCAATTGACTTCCACTACTGCAATAAATTAACATGAATAAGCTTTTAATATGGATTTTAAGTTTTGGTGCCTGGAATATATTGGTTTTTCCCTGAGAAATGCTTTGTTTTCACTGCACCTCTCTTAAATAACAACACATTCAAACACATACAAAGGATGCCACTAAATGCTTTCAGAGTAGACTGCAGAAGGCTGCAAATGAGGTCAGGGGTACATGACCCCATGCTCTGAAGTTGGCACTGTCTGCCTATGGGTTGTTGATGAGTTGGTTTTTACCTACAAAGTCCTAAATGTCTTGGAGCCTGCCTATTGGACAGATAATCCTTTACTACTGAAGAGCTTTTTCTACCATTACCAGATGCTACCTATGGGACCTTGCTTGACTCTTCTCAGAGTCATTCACAGACATGCTTCTAATGTAGTTCGTTAAATACTGCTAAGTAATTGAAGTTTTACATAACTGACACTGAGCAACAAAAGTACAGGTTGAACCTTTCCAATCTGGAACTCTGTCATCAACCAACATCTGTAATGCAGCATGATTTTAGTTAGCTGGATGACCACTTATCATGGGTCTGACACTTATTAAATGTCCCATGGTCCCATGAAGTCTGTTTACAGCTACCAGTGCCGGCTCTCAGTGTTCTATGTTGTAATTTAGCTGTAATTTACCCCTAAATGTCTTCCAAGAGCCCAATAATCAGTGGAAATGTTGGTAATGATGCCGGACAATACTGACCTCCCATAGTCTCACAAATTCTCTCATCCAGCACTGGTCAGGTCTGAAGGGACTAAACAGGTTCAACCTGTAGTGAATAAACAACCCAGTTTAGTAAGTCAGTTCATACCCATGCTTTAAAATCAGAGCACTCTGGTTACCATTTTGCTCTTATCACCAATTCAATTTCAGTGAGACTAACAGTCAAGATCCTCACGATCTGTTCCACTCAGAGATTAATACTTTTTATGCTTTGAAAGCTAGATTTAAAAAAGCTAGATTTAAAATGGCCCGCATCATTGGGTTTCACTGTAGCCATTTTCAGGGTTGTGAAATTAAAGAGAAGCTAAAAAGAATTTCCCAGTGCACACAGTATTAGTTTTTATCCATGGTGACATGAGAAATCAGAATGTGACAATCTCACTTGTCCATTGGACCAGAGGAAAGTCTGATTCTGGTAAAAAAAATCAAACAATCTGGGGAAGACTCATGAACAGGTAGGCAGTTAAATATCTCTGCAAATAGAGTGAACAGTTCTAGCATTTAGACACCTATGTATAGATTTAAAGATGTAATTGTAGGCATTCAGATCTGAAGACACGGCCCTGTGTGTTAAAAAGCTGTTTGGAGACAGATTCTTCCTGGGTGTGAACTACAAGTGAAGGCTACAAAGAAGCCATCCTTGCAAGCAGAACTGCAATCACAGCATTTGGAGCAATGCAACCCCACTGTGGTGTGTCCCTTAAAGGTCAGCAGCTCCAAACAGTTCATTTAATAGACAGGCCATTCAGGGTATTCTTAGCATTTCAAATACCCAAGGCCACTTCAGTCCTGGGATAGATGGCAGATGAGACTGCAATGGCTCCTACATCACTAGGAAAAAAGAAACATCTGAAAAATGCTTTAAATCTTTCTGACGTGATGCCTTTTTTAAATTTGTCCCTAAAAATTCCACCCCCCTTTCTCTGCTTTCATGTCCTGCTAGACAGATGATTTTCATCATTTTTGATACATGGTGGCAGATGCTGGGTGTAATTATTTTCAGTTCCTCATTTTACGCAAAAGTGCATCATCAATATAAATATTTACCTACTATAATAAGAAGCTTCTTTATATGAAACAGTATTCTCGTAATGAATATTGCTAACAAATTTCCCAGCTGTTTTTGATGACTTGGCACTCTGCAACTATATTGAGAAATTGCAGCTTTAGCTATGGCGGTTTTGCCATTGTTAAGGATCTCTATTACACATAATTCCAACTGATAAAGGTCTGACAGGTTTTTCAGATCTGGATGCAGACAGATAATTCAAACTTGAAAAAAGCCCCAAACCTAAATGGATGGCTTGAAGAGTTTTAGCCTGTCATTTCCCACGCTGTCTTCTTACTGCCTTTGAAAAGCTTGGAATTTACTCATCCGATAAATTATCCTGCAGATAGTACTGGTGTTTTTGTATGAGGACTAGTGATTTGGAAAATATCAGGACTCAGCACACACTGGCCAACTGATAGTATCAGACACCATTCCAACTGAGGGGAGATGGGAAAGGGACTTCCTTCATGTAGATACAATCAGGCTGCATCTACACTATGAGCTAAAAATCAAATTTATTAAAATTGATTTATTAATGCTGGGTTTTATCAATTTGATTTTGAGCATCCTCACATTCCTACATGTTCCCCACAAAATCGACTTGTTGCTGCCACACGCAAATAGCTTAAATTGACTGCTGCAGCAGTGTATTGTAGGAACCTATTCCACAGTTCCCTGAGTCCCATAGCATTCTGGCTATTTTTACTGGTCCAGCATAGAAAAAACATGCCACACAAGTGGCTGTGGGTGTCTGACTACATCTTCCCACATTTCATTTCCCACATTTTGTTTTCCTCATTCCCCTGCCATGTTAACCAAATGTCCCTCTTTTCCAGGTGGAGTCTGGTTGGCCTGTAAAAGAGATGTGCTTTTTATAATTTAGGGGAAGGAAAAGGTAGTATAACACTTAAGAAAGTTTAGAAAAAGGATTTTGGGTTTCCCAAACAACAGGTTTTCAAAATGGCATGCAAAAGCTTTAGATTTTTGCAGGCTTGGATCTGGATTTAGACCTCCAGGCAAACAAGACCCTCAGAACAAGAATTTTCATCACTGCAAGCTTTCCTTTGAGAACTGTTGTAATTGTAGAGCTACTACATTGCCTTCAGTGGCCTTTGGAGAAAGACCACGACTATAGTCAGCCCTGAAAATTGTGACCACCCGGGGAGAATTCCCCCAGGCAGCTAAAAGACTCCTGACTATACCCAGCCACAAAAATTGTGTGTGATGAGGGAGACTTCCCCTGCATGTCTAAAAGACCCCCCTGAGTACAGCCAGCCCCCTGGCCTTTGGATAAAATCCATATACACTCCAGAGCAGGACCCACCACCTGCATCTGGATTTAGAGCTCTAGGCAAAGAAGACCCTTAAGTAGGCACAGGCACTACACTGAAAATGCAATAATCATAAAATCAGTTATGGCTCAGGGCAGCTAAAAGACCACTGACTGTAGCCAGCACTGAAAATCATGACCACTCAGGGAGACTTTCCCTGAGCGGCTAAAAGACCATCAACTATAGCCAGACCCCTGGCCTTTGGATAAAGTCCATACAAGAATTTCCTCTGAGAAGACAGCCACTCTAGTAACAAAGTATTATCTTCTGTTGCCCTACAATTGTGTCTGTTAAGGGAGACTTCCCCCAACAGCAAAAGACCCCTGACTACAGTTAGCTCCTGAAAATTGTGACTGCTGAGGGAGATTTCTCCTGGGTGGATAAAAGACCCCAGAATTGCAGACAGCCCCCCAATATCCAAGCCACCAAGGGAGACTTCCCCTGGCTGTCTACAGGACCCTCACCACATGCAAGCTGCCGGGCACCTTGCTCAGCAGGTCATTTGATTGGTTTGGGGTCAAGCCATGTGATATGGCTGAGCGCAGGAAAGTTCCAGACAGTGTGGCGCCTGCTGGGGGAGGGAAGGGAAGGGATGTGGGGGTCAGGACAAAATGGAAGCAGCTGAAAAGTAGTTTCTCATTCAAGCATGACCCCCACCCACAGACCAGCTGCCATGTGACGCAGGTGAGGGAAAGTTCCAGAATGCGTGGTGCCTCTTGGGGAGGGAAGGGAGGGGATATGAAGGGCAGGACAACATGTAAATGGCTGAAAATAAGTTTCTCATCCTATCATACAATTATGACCCCCACCCGCAGCCTAGCTGCCACATAGTATGGGGGGAAGGTGGGGAACAGCGGCTGGCGCCAGGCAGTGCAGGAAAACAAGGCAGCTAGCAGATGTAGACACAGAACCACAGGCCTCACAACCATGCTAATAGCAAAGAAAGAAAGAAGATTTTTCAGCCTCTCCTACAAGCATAACCCTACAGCCATGGGCTTCCTTTTGCCTAATTCCTCTGCACCTGAGAGCAGCGGAGATGGAAAAGGCCAGAGCAGAGAACTGTGGGGCATTGTGGGGCATGTATGGGACATCTCTGGAGGCTAAGGAATTTGATTTAAAGACTTGGCACTTCCTCACTGCCCTTCATTTGGAATTTTAAATTCGGACTGAACGCTGCACCCATCAGGTTACAACGATATTATGATATTTATATTATGTCGATTTTAGTGCACCATACATTGAGCTGATGGCACTTACAGTGATGATAGGCACTTACTAAACTTGGGCTAAATGACTTAAGATGGATATTATCTTGTAGTGTAGACATCGCCTTAGAAATGGCCTGTAAGATATTATTTGTATTATGGCAGCAACAGGAGGTTTCAAAAGCAAGACCGGTGCTCCACAGCGTCGGGCACTGTATGTACACATAGTAACCTCTCAAAAGCTTAAACGTCTGCCTTAACAAGACAGTCAAAGGATAGAAGAAAGGAAATAGCATTATTCCTTTGTTATAGACAGGCAAGTGAGGCAGCAAAGAGAGATTCAGTGACTTTGCCAAGGCCTCACAAGAATCTGGGGTAGAATATGGAAATAAAACTCAGATTTTTTGAGAGCAACACTAGTGCCCTAACCCAGGCACACTGACTGGGGGGACTAGATGGCAAAGGAAGCAATAGCCCCAGGGACAAGTGATTCAAAAGGGCTACTGTGGCAGCAACCAATGCCCCAGGCACTTTAAATTGCTGTCTGAGCACTGCACCCCATGGTGCTGAGGGCTGGGTGACACTGGCCCCACCCCTTCCTCCCAAAGTCATGCCCATTCTGAAGGTATGAAGCTGGACTTCCCCAGGGCCCCTCCACCGCCCCCCGCCAACCACAAGACTATGGTTTCCTCTTAACTGGGAATCAGAACCAAAATATTCCATAGTTCCAGGGGAGTTTAGTTTTGTTTGGTTTAGTTCCATGGTTCGAATAAACTCTGGAGCTTTTGAAACTATGTTTAATAGAGCACTTTCCCTTCCCCCTTTGGATGCTCCTGTCTCCCTCCCTCCCCTCACCTCATGGGTTTTTTCAGTTTGATGTAGAGGGTAAAATAATCTGGTGAGTCTGGTTAGTTAGTGTAAATTAGTGTCCTCCCTTTACCTTGCTTTCTACAGAGACCACTGAGAGATCTCTTGTGATATATTATCTACTTTAGTAAGTCTGTGACAAAGAGGAAATGCAATTTGCAATGCTCAACAGAGAGCTGCACCTCTCAGAGAAACTGGAGTGCTCAGCAGGGAACGACAGGTTGTTGTGCTTTTAAGCACAAGTGACCACAGCCATAAGTAGGGGGGTTACAGAGTGGAATAAAACCTGGAAATCTTTCCACGACTTTTCACTACTGTCAAAAAATAAGGTTAAAAAGTGGTAAGTGGAGAAGTAAACGGAGGTGCCAGAAAAGACGTGCATGATTCTAAGGTTAGCAGTGAGGTAATTAGCTACACATATCTTTTGTTAAGATTACACATATGTTGGTCAATTGATCTGGTGACCGAAGCTGTCTGTACGGGATGATGTTCTCCTGTACTTCTGATTACTTTTTTCTTTGAGTCCTTTCACAGCACCTTTTCTGTGCAAGATCCAGCCCCTGCAGAGCTACACATGATTCTCCAGCTAAACATGATTCTCCAGCTAAACTTGCAAGCTTCTAGACTTGAAAGATTGATTTGTCTGTTTGATTTGTTTATTTGTGATGGATAGGAAGGCCTTTTGTGAAATAGTTAGGGCCTATAGCATGATGCCACTAGAGTGATAATTCCTTCTCAAGTATCAGAGAAGTAGCCATGTTAGTCTGTAGCTTCAAGAACAGCAAGAAGTCTTGTGGCACCTTATAGACTAACAGATATTTTGGAGCATAAGCTTTTGTGGGCAAAGACCCTCTTCATCCATGGGTCTAAATATCTGTTAGTCTACAAGGTGCCACAACTCCTTCCAGTTGTCCCTCTTCAAGGAAGAACTCCTTCATGTAAGACCGACTTTTATTTCTGACATATCTTCCTGGTATCATTGTTTACTTTTTCCTATTTAAATTATTTTCCTTTAAAATTATTTTAAGTATGAAACTGATTTATTTAAAAGAGACTTCACTTAACTCTGTCGACTTGAAAGTTTCCATTTGCAAACTTTGTTTTCTCTTTTTAAAAGTAACCCTTGAGACGATTAGATCAGAAGGATTAAATACATCCCACAGTATCTTATAAACATAGTAGGGTAGCAGAAAAAAATCCTTTGAAAAAGTGTAAAAAGAATTTTTAAAAAATATTTCATGCATTTTAAAGGCTGTTTGATGAGGAAAGGAGATTTTGAACGTGTTTTGTCAGTTTAAGGAATTTCAAATTGACAGCATGTCTTTGAATTCACACCACAACCTTTAAAACATCCTTCTCTTATTTATTTTTCTTCAGTCCTTAATTTGGTGACTTTGTCCCTCAATATACATGGCTGTCTTGCATATTTATTTATGTGGGGGAGTATCTGCTTGTGTAAGCACTTCATTTGAACTCTTTCTCCAGAAGTATAAACAACACCAGTCCTCTGCAGACGTGAATAGACCACGCTTCCTTCCAGGAATTATGACTGTAAATGAAAGCCAAGAGGATCTTAATGAAACCCAAACACAGTTTCTAATTAAAAATCATCAAGTTTGGGTGTCATGAAAAACTAAGTCCCATTTGATAACACATGGAAGTAAGTCACACTGGCCAGAAAAACAAGGAGACTTCCAGCAAAAAGTTGCTTTAGAAGTACCTTTACAGGCTGATGAAAAAACCTCATGACCAGGTCAGAGAGTTAAATGCATTGACTATCAGACAGTCACTATCATATACTCTTTTTAAAAATTGTATATGGGGATTCACGTCTCATAGAGCTAGAAGGGACCTTGGGAGATCATTGAGTCCAGGCCCCTGCCCTCTTGGAAGGACCAAGCACCATCTTTGGCAGATTTCCGCCCCCCAGTCTAATTGCCCCAGACCCCTAAATGGCCTCCTCAAGGATTGAGCTCACAGCCTTGGGTTTAGTAGGCCAATGATCAAACCAAACATAACCCCGCTTTCCTCCCTGGATTATGCAGGAGCAGTCAACACCTATGTGCTGGGTGGCTGAAGCTGTTGATCTTGAAGGAGACCCTCAATATTCCAGGGGTGATGTTGGATAGATGGTGCTGCAGTCCCTTACTTCTAAAGGAATTCACAATTGGTGGTGCATCCACCTGGCTTACTCTGTACACACGCAGTGGTGCACCTAGGAAATCTCCAGTTTAATACTGCTAATAATAATCTGAGGTATGGGTCTAACTCAGAAATACTAATTATAAATTCTATACCTCTAACATACCTAACTTAGACTTCACTCTCCTTTACTTGGTAGTTTAAAGAAACAGGGTTTAACAGACTAAGATTAAATACCACTCCTAATTTAAATCTGCAGTGTGCAGCTGAATAAAATCAATTAACAAATATAGGACCCAGTAATAAATGCGGATGCAGGGAGGCACATAGAAGAGCTGATCTCAGTCACACTCATTTATCCCTTGTGCACCCAACCCCCTGCTTCACTTTGGGGAAGCAACAGCAGCCACCCATCCCTGCTACCATTGGTCCAAGCAAGTGAAGCTTCTGATCCAGGCGAGCAGGAAAGACAGAATCTTCACAGCTGATGAGTGTGGGTATGTGTGTGTGAGGGGGCTGGGGAAACACTATTTAAATGTCCCTACCAACAGCTCAAGAGTCACTTCCCCTTCCCAGCGGGCAGCGCAGCCCAGCCCTCCCTCTTGTCTGCATTTTCCCTATGGGAAATCAGCTGTTCCTTCCTCCCTTACCCGATCTCTCCCTGAAGAGCTGAAGGAGCAGCAGCAGCATTCTTTCCCGCCTCCCTACTACTCCCAGCTATTTGGTGCACATGCTTTTTGTTTACCTCTCCTGTCCTGGTTCTAAACTGCCTCCAGAAAGCAGGAGAGAGAGGAGGAGGAGGAGGAGGAGGAGGAGGAGAGAGCCAGGCAGGTAAACTCGGGCAGAAAACTGAGGGGAAATGTGACCCAGTCCGTGTCCCCCCATGTGCCACCTCTTCAGGGAAGGAATGGGATGGGAGCAGGCAGTCTGCAGCAGCTGCTCTGGTTAGCATCATGCAGAGCTAAATGTGTGCTCCAGTTCTGCAGGTAATGCTGGGGAAAGAGCAAGCCCTTTCCTGGATGAGTGGGGCTCTTAGGGGTGAAGGGAAAGAGAAGACGGAGGGGCCCAGCCATGCTTTAATACACAACCAGATAGGTGGGCTGCTCCAGGCCCCCAGCAGCCAAAGCACATAGAGACAAGCTGCACACACACACACTCCTCCTTCAGTCCCCTCCTCCCTACGCTAACCTCAGTCTCCCATTCACATGGGGATCCTCTTCCATCACAGTCCGCTGCCCCACCCGCTCCCCACTTCGCTTTTGTAGGAGGCCCTCTATCCGAGGGAGAATGGAGACCCCATTGGGCACCTATCCCTGCTGCTGATCCCACCACAGCAGAGGAGTTACCTGAGACAAGTGAGTGCCTCTCTTCCTCCCTGACCCCGGCTGGGCTAATTGTAGTGTTTTCCCTCCTGCCCAATGAGCCGCCTGCTGGTAAGGTCACAAGGCATATCTCCATCAACATGTCACTCTGAGTGGCAGCTGTGTCGCCCTGTTCACAGTTGTAGGCTGTGTTGGCACTGTAGCTATGCCACTATCATCCCTCCAGTACAGATATGACCTCTCTCTTCTCCTTGCAAGACCCCACACTGTGCCCACATATCCTTCAGTACGTTAGACTAGACAAACTCTTCATCGACTTTTGATGTGTCATGAGGTATTATCATCCCTCTGCCAAACCTGAGAACACTGTCCATGCAAATAGGCCCTCACACTCAGAGGCACAAGCACTGAAGTTGCAGACTTGCTGTTGTCCCTTCATTAGCAGACTGCTTGTGAAATGAATAGGTATAATCTTTTGCCGTTGTTCTGATACTTCTCCTGTGGGCTTGGGTTGACAAAAGTATTGAACATGGAATGTTTCTGAAGAAATATGGCAGAGTGCAATTTGATTATCAGTCATTCAGTATTAATAACTCTCTCTGCTTGAGCTCTATTCTACAGTCTAATGGCCTGACCCAAGACAAAAGATTTTAGATAAATACACTCCTGAATATTGTAGATAAATGAGATAGAGGTTTTGAAATTACTTTGGTCATTTCTCTCTTTGCTGGTAGGTCATTAATTTGTCTTTTTATTTTTCAGGAATAATTTCTCCTACATTAATTGGAGAAGGGAGGCGTTTCTGGAATAACAAAAAAAAGACCAAACACATTTTATGGCTTTTCATCTTTATTTGGTGTTGGACTGATTATATTTCACTATGTTAAACAGAAAACTTTGAATTCTTCTTCAAATTTTCTCTGCATTGATCTCCTTTAGCAAGGAGGGACATGTGACCATGGTGCCAAATTAAACCCTCTGGAAAACCAGTGACCATTGAGACCTCATATAGTACATACAGAGTTGAATAGTCAGCTACAGTGGCTACACACTGGAGGGAAGTGGAAAGAACCAACTTGTACTCAAGCCATTGAGTTGTAATTCTGTAGATGGGCATTAATCTTCTACCCTACCATGAATTTTATATATGTCCTTGAGACAAGTCAGTTAATCTCTCTGTGCTTCACCCCCTGTAAAACTGAGATATTTCATACATCATGGGGATGTTATGAGTATAAATCATAACGGGTGCGTCTACACTAGCCAGCTACTTTGAAGTAGCTGGCACAACGTTGAAATAGCACACATCACATCTACACACGCCATGCGTTATTTCAATGTTTAAATTGACGTTAGGCAGTGAGATGTCAAAATCACTATTCCTGTCCAAAGATGGGAATAGCGCCCTACTTCAACTCTCAACGTCGAAGTAGGGCATGTGTAGATGATCTGCGTCCTGCTACATCGAAATGGCGGTGTCCTCTATGGCGACCATCAGCTGAGGGATTGAGAGACGCTCTGTCCAGCCCCTAAGGGACTCTATGGTCGCCGCATGCAGCAGCCCTTAGCCCAGGGCTTCTGGCTGCTGCTGTGGCTGCTGCTGCTGCAGCTGGGGGTCCATGCTGTGTGCACAGGGTCTGCAACTGGTTGTTGGCTCTGTGGATCTCGTGCTGTGCAGGCCGAGTGTGTCTGGGAGGGGCCTTTTAAGGGAGTGGCTTGCTGTTGCCCCAGAAGGGCTAGTCCAGCCTGTGACGCCATCTGCAGGCTTTGCTGGCCCCTTATTTCGACGGGAAGTGCTTGTGTGTGCGGACATGCCACATTTTCTTCTGGGGCGGCTCATTTCGACATTCACCGTCACTACTTCGACACTGACCATCAGCAGCACCAGCCCTGGAGGATGTGTAGATGATACGCATAGAAGTAGCCTATTTCAATGTTTTTACTTCAAAATAGGCTTCTTTGACATAAGCTGCGTCTACACGTGCACGCTACTTCGAAGTAGCGGCACCAACTTCGAAATAGCGCCCGTCGCGTCTACATGCGTCGGGCGCTATTTCGAAGTTAACTTCGACGTTAGGCGGCGAGACGTCGAAGTCGCTAACCTCATGAGGAGATAGGAATAGCGCCCTACTTCGACGTTCAACGTCGAAGTAGGGACCGTGTAGACGATCCGCATCCCGCAACGTCGAAATTGCTGGGTCCTCCATGGCGGCCATCAGCTGGGGGGTTGAGAGATGCTCTCTCTCCAGCCCCTGCGGGGCTCTATGGTCACCGTGAGCAGCAGCCCTTAGCCCAGGGCTTCTGGCTGCTTCTGCGGCAGCTGGGGATCTATGCTGCAGGCACAGGGTCTGCAACCAGTTGTCAGCTCTGTGTATCTTGTGTTGTTTAGTGCAACTGTGTCTGGGAGGGGCCCTTTAAGGGAGCGGCTTGCTGTTGAGTCCGCCCTGTGACCCTGTCTGCAGCTGTGCCTGGCATCCCTATTTCGATGTGTGCTACTTTGACGTGTAGACGTTCCCTCGCTGCGCCTATTTCGATGTTGGGCTGAGCAACGTCGAAGTTGAATATCAATGTTGCCGGCCCTGGAGGATGTGTAGACGTTATTCATCGAAATAGACTATTTCGATGTGGCAACATCAAAATAAGCTATTTTGATGTTGGCTGCACGTGTAGACGTAGCCATAGTGTGCTAGTGTGGATGTAGCCAAGATGTTTGAGAGTCATATGGATGTTATGGTGATAGGAGCTGTATAAGTACCTAGACAGAGCCTGTAGATCCAACTGTCTTTCAGTTCTTGCTCACTTTGATATCAAGATGCTGGGACTGAACCAGTCCCTTTAGTAGCTGAGTGAGTGTTATTCTCAAGTAACACCTGTAATTTGCATAGCTGTCAGTATAAACGCCTTGTGGCATAATCTGCATCAAACTAAGGGTTTGTCTATACTGGCTTGCTAAATTGAAGGCACTGTGTTCAGTGCAGTCATATTAATTTAGTGGGTCAGGTGAGGCTATGATAAATCAATGGCAGATTTGATCTATCATTGACTTCAATACTTCCACTTCCCCAAGAAGCAGCAGGTAGGTTGGTGGGAGAGGTAGTACAGTGTAGACATTGTATTAGGTCAACATCAGTTAAATCACTGAGGGACATGATTTTTTCACACCTCTGAGTGATGTAACTTACACTGACTTAAGTGGCCCTATAGATCAGGCCTAAATGTCACCAACAGCTAAAATAAGTATGTCAGGCTATGTCTACACTATAGGGTTTTGTCAACAAAACCCGGGGAGAGTCCGTATTACCAAATGTGTTCTGTCTACAGTATGTCGGCAGAATGCAGCACTTGTGTCAACAGCTGTACTCCTTTCCCCACAAGGAAGAATGCCTCTGTCAACAGAGATCTGTCAACAAAAGGTGGGTCTGGATGTTCTGCGGGGTTGGATGGGGGCTTCTGTCAACAGAAAAGGCCTCCAAGGTGCTGCGCACATGCCCTGGAGGACACCCTGTGCACAGCAATCAGAGCCCTATGATGCCTGCCCCCAAACATTCTTAAAGCTGCAGGGAGACTGGTAAACCCAGTGGCAGGGAGCTGAGAGCATGGAAGCAGCTGAAGTACCATTTGTACTTCCCCATGCCCCTGCAGCCACTCCTTTTATTCGAGCCTTCCCTGATGGCAGATAGCCAGCCACCCTGAGACCCCCCTGGGCCCTTGAGGGAGCAGACTAAGGGGTCCCAGGAGCCACCCGAGAGCTCAAAGAGGTGGGCCCCTCCTGGATAGGGCCCAAGATCTAGGCTCTCTTGGACCTCTGGGGCAAGGAGGACACATTGCAGGATCCCAAGACGAAGTGCCACTATGCCCTGGCCTATGCCTGGTTGGCCACTGCCCTGGCAAAAGGGGCCACCCCATGATCCATGGACCAGGTCTGGACCAAAGTAAAGGAGCTCTGGCAGGGCCACGTTGGGGCTCAGGACGCTTCTCGACACTCCAGGGCAGAATCCACCACCTGCCCTTTTTACAAGGAACTCCATGACGTCCTGGGGGGCCGCCACATCACCTCCAACCTGCACCATCGACACGGTGCCCCCACCCCACAGCAGCTGAAGCCCTGGAGGATGAGGAGCAAGTCTCCAAGACTCAACCCCCACCAGAGCCAGTGGCAGACCCAGCCTCAGAGGTAAACAGCAGCACCCTCGTGATCAGCCTGGAGCTGGTCCCCACCAGCCAGGCCACCTCCTGGGCATCCTTGGAGCTGGGTGAGGGTCCCACCGGTGAGTACTCCATATGTCACACCCCCCCAGGGCAAGGGAGGTGAGCACAGATGGGACATGATGCAATCATCAGCTGGCTGGCTAGGGTGGGGCTTGGTGCTGCAGTCCCAGCATGTGGGACCATGTGCAAGGTAGCATGCAGCACCCAGACCTAGCACACAGCCCACTACCAGCCTCATGGGAGGCTGGATGAATCCCAGGCCCTCGGGGAGGGGGGGCCCTCCCAGTACCTGCCATAGCTGGAAGCAGGTTAGCCACAAGGGTGCCAGCCTGACCCCAGACACACTGAAGTGTGCAGTGCCCAGGACACGGACATGCCCGCAGGTGACAGGCAGCACCCGCTGCAGCAGACAGAGCTGAAAACCACAGGTGTGGGGGCTGGCTCACACACCACCCATGACAGGGGGCCCTTGTGTGGCCAGACACCCCCTTGGCCACTAGCCTGTTGCCTGTTGAGCAGGTGCGTGGGGGGGACACTGTGGTCAGCCCAGTCCTGGAGGTACCATGGAGTCCTCATGTGCCAGGGCCCATTGTGCAGGCCACATAGCTTCACTCCCAGGTCCCTTGGCCCAAGGGGTGTTGGTTGTTGCTCATGGTGAGAGGCATGACCTCAGGGGCTGTGTTGTGTGAATGACTCACTGTTTCCCCTCTTTTTCTTCCTTACAGCTGCACCGACACCAGCTGAGGGCCAAGCCAGCCCCACCTTGCTGCCAGGATGGACCACCCCTACCTCACCACCAGGGTGAGCCAGCCTTACCCCAGCATCAAGGCAAGCCTGCAGCCAGAGGGGCCAATGCCACGTGCAGGAGGACCTCCAGAGGGACCACAATGCTGCTTTCTGGAAGATGACAGAACTAATGGAGTGGAGGGTGTGGGATGACAGGGAGTAGCAGTCACAGGCCTGGGACCAGCTCATGTCCCACAGAGCACATCAGGGGTTTAGGCTTGCAGCTTCTGTATCCAAGAACACACCATCACTCAGGCTTTTAGCTTCATGGGAGGCACTGGGGTCTGAAATGTGGGTCTAAAAACATCTACTGGAGCACCACTCTAGATGGCTTTTGTTGAATTTAAATCCTACTTTCTGGGGTAATTTAATTAACAAAGAAAGAATAGATCTCTGATGTTTTGAAGCAACTTGATATTATAGCTGATTAGCAAATGAGTAGTAAGGCTAAATTGTGTGTAGACTCTAAATTGAAACGATAGTTTTGTGCTAAACCAGTGTTCCTAGGCTATGCATCTGGTCCTGTGTTGCTACAGCTTGAAGATCAACAGGGTGAAAGTTACCCTTAGCGACGCTTGTAAGTTGAGATACTTCATGAGTACATGAAGAATGAATACAGTGGCCACACACAGACAAGAAATCTTGCTGGCATTCTAAGTTGCACTTACATATACATATACAAAACCTGAGCATGACCATGCAATAGTCCAGGCTGTACTCACACATGTCTACCTAAAGATATCATGCAGCCTGGGGCCTTTTTCAATAGATTATTGATAAAAGGGGATTTCTGCTGAGGTATTACCGCCCTGCTCATACTGAGGAACTTTTAAATCTGATTTTATGACCACGTCCACCACTTTATTCATATGCAGGAGTGTTCCAAGCCACTCTTCCTTATCTGTGCTTCCACATGCATTAAATGTTTTGGTCCCCCCATGTTTCATAAATTGTTCTTTTATTTCCCTTTATTCTCATTCACATCTCATTAGTATCTATGTAAACATGTTCCCATGATAACCTGCAGTGAGCATGAAACTTTCCTTGATGTTCCAATTCGATGTCTTGTTGTCCAGATTACAGCATATTTTCCAGAGCATCATCTCTTGATGCCTTCTTTACAGTAATCTTGCAATGGTACTCATACAGGATTTTTCCCAGGGACACCTACATATATCAAGCTTCCTGAAGCTTGGTGTGGGCTGTCAACTCACAAGGCCAATTCTAAACAGGATTTATGGGGTTCGCTTCAGCACAGAACTGATTAGGGATAATAGTACTTTAGTAAGCTTATCTACGCCAAGTTACTGCAAAATTATTCACAAGGTATGCATTAATAAGCCAAGTACAACAGGAATGTATGCGTCTGGACAAGATGCTATTTGGCATGTTTATGTCCCTTCTGCCACGGGGAGTTCTGGTCCCAAAGTGCCTCACATCAGGGCCACAGCAGACATTGCTCCAGCTGGGGGAAAGTCCAGGGCACTCTTGAGGCTGAGAGTCCCCAGTTGAAACTCAGCTAGGGGCAGGACCTCACGGTGATTTTATCCCTTTGCTGTTTACTGGGTACGTGCATACTGGCTCAACACCACTTTAATGTTCTCACAGGGCTAAAGCCCATGTTGCCATGGTTACTGGTCTCTCTAGGCTTCCATATCTAAACACAGGTGTCAAGAGATGATATGGCTATATCGTGTTTATGTTTACAGGGTTGAAGGCTGTAACACAGGGATTGGAACTTGGTTGTACGAAAGGAGTGGAAGTTCCCACTCTTGCTCTCTGAGGCCTTCAGGCTGCTCTTTAGGCCTGCAGATGGGTCTGTGAGTGTGTTACATGACATGGGCCTGAGCTTCATTTGCTTGCAGGCCTCACACTGTAGATTTACTTTACCTGTGTACCTAACACACGCTCATCACTCTTGAATACATGACATTCTTACACTCTTGTAATCCTGTCCCACTTATGTCTCTACCTATACCTTCATCTTAAATCTATTCATTATGAATTTGTTACACAAGTGACAGACATGATTTAACTGCAACAGATAACATCACTAAATGATAAAATGAACAAATAGGAATTAATTTGAGAGTTTGACACATTTAACCTGGGGCTTAACAGGGATCTTAACAGGGACCTTATCTTATGCATTACAAGGACAATTTCCCCACTTTTGACATTTGCAGGGATGGCATACATCCCACTTAAGTTAATTTACTCCTTCTACAGCTGCGTCTACACGTGCACGCTACTTCGAAGTAGTGGCACCAACTTCGCAATAGCTCCCGTCGCGTCTACATGCGTCGGGCGCTATTTCGAAGTTAACTTCGACGTTAGGCGGCGAGACGTCGAAGTCGCTAACCTCATGAGGAGATAGGAATAGCGCCCTACTTCGACGTTCAACGTCGAAGTAGGGACCGTGTAGACGATCCGCGTCCCGCAACGTCGAAATTGCTGGGTCCTCCATGGCGGCCATCAGCTGGGGGGTTGAGAGATGCTCTCTCTCCAGCCCCTGCGGGGCTCTATGGTCACCGTGAGCAGCAGCCCTTAGCCCAGGGCTTCTGGCTGCTTCTGCGGCAGCTGGGGATCTATGCTGCAGGCACAGGGTCTGCAACCAGTTGTCAGCTCTGTGTATCTTGTGTTGTTTAGTGCAACTGTGTCTGGGAGGGGCCCTTTAAGGGAGCGGCTTGCTGTTGAGTCCGCCCTGTGACCCTGTCTGCAGCTGTGCCTGGCATCCCTATTTCGATGTGTGCTACTTTGACGTGTAGACGTTCCCTCGCTGCGCCTATTTCGATGTTGGGCTGAGCAACGTCGAAGTTGAACATCGACGTTGCCAGCCCTGGAGGACGTGTAGACGTTATTCATCGAAATAGACTATTTCGATGTCGCAACATCGAAATAAGCTATTTCGATGTTGGCTGCACGTGTAGACGTAGCCTACAAGTCCTATTAATGACAAGTGACACCCCCCGCCAGCCTTTTCCCATTCTTCTTCTCTGCTATATCATCTCCTGTATTCTTATTCTTGCTCCAAAATCTGATTAAGTGAGTCTTACGCGTGAAAGCTCATCTTCTAATAAGTAAAATTATTAGTCTATGAGGTTCTACAGGACTGCTTGTTGTTGTTTTTTGTGAAGCTACAGACTAACATGGTTACCCCTGTGACACCAATTGGCTATAGGTGTCAAATTTTCACTCATTTCTTGGTGGCACAAAAGAAATAAGAGTATAATACAAGGGAGAAAGGAAAATTATCTATGCACAAGCATTTATATATTACATGCTTGTTCTTCTATGGATGAACTAATTACAATGCTAATTCTTCAGTGAAAGAGAGCACAAATTAATGCTTTCAAAATACTGATGAAAAATAGTCTTCACTAAAGATGCTAAAGACACCTTTTCCTTCACTGTTATGTTGCTCTGCTTCATTGTTGGGTTGTAGAAAACACACTTTGCCATTTAAGCAAGAAAATAAAGGTCTAATGAGTGTGTAGAATTTCATTTAAAAGCAAAGTAAACACAAGGCAAAACATTTTTAGAGAAATTAATTTCCTACTCTTGAAAATTACTGAACCACTTTAGAGAAAGTATCCGTAAAACTGCTTATCTCAGCTCATAATTTAACCACAGGATAACTTAATGTGATGAGCAGTGACATACATCAGAAACATCTTTAAGACACAATAATTCAATGTCATTAATGCATTTGTTATTCCTAATTAAAATAATGTCCTGTAGTGAGTTTTTGTGTCACTCCTCTTTCATGTAAATATTTGAACCTTTAGAAGAATGAACACCTGAATTAATTTTTTAGAACAAACAAACCCAGGATAAATATGTCCTAATTGTTCGATGACAATTTAGTCAAAATATAATAATGTTGGCAAAGGTTGAACTAGTTTCCTGAAAAATTAAAAGAAAGCCAGTTGTTAAAGATTAAGCTATCTAATATTTGAAAAGGAACAGAAAGAAATGAAAGAAGACAAAATTGCTTTCTTGACTGATAAGACGTTTATCTGTTTTCCTCAATTCTCATGCTAAATGAGTTCTACAGAATCATATATTAGCATCTTTTGAGAGCAAAAATAACTTTGAGGTTGGAGTGCTGTCACACCAGTCAAAAATGTGACATTAATAACTTCTGTAGTGATCACGGCTTCTAGTGAGCAGTCATCTACTTTATCAAAACCTTACCATATGTCTTTCTCATGACAGCACTGAACTGTTCACCCAGCATCAAAGACTATGTACAAAGGTTTAATGCAAAATTAACCCATCATGATCAATGGGTGTAATGCAAAATTAACTCCTCACAAGAAACATGCCTATCTTTTATAAAATGGACAAGAAAAGAGGAATCTGACTGATTGCTGCCTGCTGTTAATTCCAGTCTGCATGCGATATTGTGTAAATAGGATACCAGAGGAGATCAATACCTGAGCTGTTCATAGATGTTAATGTATCAGTTTTGAAAAATTAGAGACAAGAAAGGGGGATATAAATTCGCTTACATTTATGTTACTAGTACTGCCACTGGATTTAAATTGTTTCTGAATTCAGTGGATTAAACATTACTACAAAACCAGTGAGTGCCTTAGGTCCCTGAGATAGAGGGAGTCTGCAATGCTTTGCAGTGTAATAGAAGAGCTATATTTCATTTTGATTTTATTGAGAATTCAGCTTAGGCTTTTTTCATTGTAATTGAAAACAAGTGCTTCTACATACATTTTAGATATAATTCTTGGGGGTCCCGCCCCCTGCAAAGAGACATAATTAGTCAAATCCACAGAAAGTTTGACCTTTTTTATCTGTTTTCACTAATTGAGGAAAGTGAACAACAAGGCCCTAATAAAAAGTAGCAGGTTAACAGAAACACCACCTTTAAACATAGTCAATAATATAAGGGCCAAAACTAATTATGGAACAGTGGTTGCAAACTGGAGTCCTTTAGACTGACTGCCAACGCATATCATATTAATGTTTTTGAGGCCACATATAAATTTTTCTGGAAAAGCCTGTGTCTATGGCACCGTTTTTTTTTCTGACCCCTTATGCATGTTTCCTCTTTGAAACCAGAAAGGAGATTACCCATCTTGTGCAGTAACTGGAGGCCTTGGAGATGCATCTCCCTGTAAATATTCTCCTACAGGTGTGCCTGTGCCTTTGACCTTACTGATTCCTGTTCAGTCCATGCATGCACCCCACATGTCCTTGTGCCTTACACTTCAGCTATATGTGCCTGTGTGGGCAAGCTGTCTTCAGTTCCTTCTTCTCTGCAAAGTTCAAGAGGTTGGCTCTGAAACAGACGGGTAGGAGGGTAGCTACTTCAGTAATTCCACAAAATGAGTCACCTCTTCTTGTTCTTCAAGGAGTGTCCACTTCCACTTCCATTGCGCTCCACTTCACCATGGTACACCAAATGGAAAAAGTATAAACAGAGGACCAAACTGCTTCACTACTGTATTTACAGTCCGTATATGCTTGATTCAGACTATTGATGTATATAGTGCTCTTACTCCCAAAGGCAGTTGGACATGAGCTCTGTCATAGCCAGACTTAATGCTACGAGAGATCCACTTTGAAAACATCTGTTCTAAAGTTACCATACCTTTGTTTCTGTCCATAATGAATATAAGTAAGATAGGAGATTTTTAAAACAGTGATGTTCATTCAGATTTCCCCTGCCATAGTGATAACGTGAGACACTTCATTTCGGGGCTGGGAGAGCAGACCTATGGCCTACCCAGGTGCAGGGCAAAGGGTTATAACAAGAGTAGCTTCTACCTGTAAACCTTTTGGCCATTTCTACACAGGCAAGATCTTCTGGAAGAATGGTGCCTTCTTCCGGAAGATCTGCGGAACTTCTACGCATGTAAGATGCTCTTTTGGATTTCTTCCGGAAGAAGGTGCCCCCCTCTTCCGGATTCTGTATTTCGTTCCAGAATCAGGAAGAGGACCTTCTTTTGGAAGATTCTTCTGGAAGAAGGCATGTGTAGATGTTCCCGGACTGCTTCTTCTGGAAGAAGCAGTCCTCCATGGTGGCAGCCTGCTGGAGAGCAGGGCTGCTGTAGACACCCCCAGTGAGGCTCTATGGTCCCCAGGTCCTGGCAGCCTTTAAAGCTGCAAGGATCTGGAGACCCCGTGGCAGGAAGCTGAGAGTGTGAGACAGGCAGCACGTGCAGAGCTGCCTGCCACACTCCCCCGAGGCCCCATAGCGTCCAGTGAGTACCAACCCACAGGGATGGCTAGCCACCCAGTACCCTGCACCATCCGGGAAGCCTCAGGAACCCGGACAAGGGCAGCCAGGACCCCTAACAGGCTTCAAAATGAAGGTCCCCTCCTGGACTGAACCAGAGCTCCAAGACCTCCTGGGCCTCTGGCGCGATGAGGAAGTCCTCCGGGACACCAGCGGGCACCAGAGGAATGCCCCAGCCTTCGCCTGCCTCTCCCAGGGCCTGGCTGCCCGTGGCCACCCCTCCCGGACACCAGAACAAGTGCAGTGCAAAGTGAAGGAGCTGCGGAAGGGGTACATGCAGGCCTGGGACAGCGTCCGCAGATCTGGCCGTGCCCCTGCCAGCTGCCCCTTCTACTGGGAGCTGCGGGACCTCCTGGCTGCAGATGATGCCTCTCCACCCTGCATCACCATGGAGACAGCTGCAACTGAGCCCCTGCTGCATTGGAGGAGGGGCACGAGGGACCTGCCACCGTGGGCGTCCCATCTGATGGGGAGTCTACAGACGGATCCCGCATCATCTAGGTGCCCTCCACCTCCAGCAGCCAGGTCCCCTCCAGTCGGGCATCACCTGATATATATAAGGCCACCTCGGGTAAGTGCTCACAGTGGAAAAGCACGGTGGGGGGATGGGGACACCTGGGCCCCAGCACCTGGGCCATGAAGCCCGAAAGCCCATCCCCGGTCAGGGCCCAGGGCACACCCATGCCTGAGAGCAGCACCCAGCTCCCTCTCCCATGTAGCAACCCCCCCGAGCATGCTGAGGCCCCCTCCGGGCAGCAGAGCTGCATCTAGAACCTCCCATGGGTGAGCTCCCCCCAGCTTACAAGTTCGTTGCTAGGGTGGGACACCGTGGATAGCACTCTGGCTCTGGCTTCATGCCCCAGTGGCCACTGTGGTGAGTGCAAGCAAGCCCACATGGTGGCTTCCCCTGGCACATGCCCATTCCATGGGTCTGTGGAGGGGGTAACCAGCTGGAGAGACTGGGGCCATGCCACCCAGGTCCCAGATGTGGTACTGACATCCCCCTCTACCATCACCCTCTCTCTCTCAACAGCAGTACCATCCAAGGGCCGGGCAGCCCCATCCAGGCTGAAGGACCCAGCAGCCCACCATCTGGGCCTGAACCAGCCCCCGCTGTGTGGCGGCAACCGGTGCACCAGATCCGATGCAGCCACCACGAGGAAGAGGTCACAGCCTACACAGCGGCCCTCTGCCAGCAGAATGCCCTTGCTGAAAGACGGCTGGCCCTCGACGAGGCTGAGCTCCAGTGCAGGCGGGAGACTTGGGAGCAGGTGGTGGGGATGCTCTGCACAGTGTGTGGGGCCCTACAGGCCAGTCCCCAGCCCCCTCAGCTGCCCCCCCCGCATTCCCCCTGGAGGTCCCCCCCCGAGGTCCCCCCTGGCTGTCCCCTCCATAGTGCCCCCCGAAGTCCCCCAGCTGTCCCCTGTAGTACCCCCCTGAGGCCCCCCCGCTGTCCCCGTTGTAGTGCTCCCTGAGGCCCCCGCTATTGCACCCCCGAGCCCCTCCCTGCTGCACCCCCCCAGATACCCCTCCCTGCATTCCCCCCTGGCCCCCCTGCTGGCCCCTCAGCTGCTCCCATGCCCCCAGCCCATGACCCTGAGGCCCTGGCTGCCCTATTGCCCCAGGCCTGCTCGATGCTGCACTGAGGGACCTCGCAGCATGGCTTGTGGCCATGGTGGGCCCTGTGGAGGGTCGCCTGAGCCACAACCCACCCCCCTCCGGCCCCTCTGCTGAGGCTGGGCAGGATGCTGACCGGCCCTACCAGCTGGTGCTTCCAGCCCCATCAGCACCCCGCAGGAGACGGCGCACCTGGGGTGGGAGTGGTGCCTATGGGCTCCTGGGCTCGCAGCCTTCCACCCTGTCTCTTGATTAGGGCCGCCCAACATTCCTGCCCCAGTCCCCATCCAGGTGTAGGTGCCCCTGTCCCCTTACCCCCATGTATATAGTTCACTCCCTATCAGGTTTTGGTTGTTACTTTTATTATTCACTATTTACATTTTTTATGTTTGTAATGGTTCAGGGTTAAATATATGGTAGCATTCAGCACCCCCTGTGTCCCTGATTACTGTGGGTGAGGGTGGGGGGGTTGGGTGGCATGGGGTGTGCACATGGGTGTGTGTGTAGGGGGTGCCTGTGGGAAGGGGTGCAGGGATTAGTAGGCCCCTTGGCTGAATGCCTCCAGAAGCACCTCCTGGATCCAGAGCCCGGAATGGTGAAGCCGCCAGTCAGGGGCCGCAGTAGGCTGCTGGTAGCAGGGGGCCAGCTACACCATCCAGCCCTGGGGCAGGGTCCCCTCATGTGCCTCGATGAGGTTGTGGAGTGTGCAGCAGGTGGCCATGACTTGCAGGACGTTCTCCACTCCCACAGTGAGGTGCGTGAGGAGACACCTGAACTGCACCTTCAGATGGCCGAAAGCGCACTTGATAGGATACAGGCCTGCGTGAGCTGGGCATTAAACAGCTCCTGGGAGGGTGTGGGGTGGCCAGTGCATTGGCACATCAACCAGGGCTGGAGTGGGTAGGTTGGGTTGCCCACGAGGCAAAGAGGCATCATGACACTCTCCCACAGGGGCATGAATGTCCTGGCCTCCATCCTGCCGAACTGGGCGGAATTCCGCAGCATCTGCTCTTTATGTGCCCTGCCCGGGCAGCCGACATAAATGTCCGTGAACTTCCCACAGGCGTCCACCACAGCCTGGAGCACAAAAGAGTGGTACCCCTTGAGGTTTATGTATCGGCTGCCACTGTGGTCCAGGGCCCTGATGGGGATATGCATCCCGTCAACCGCCTCAAAGCACGGGGGGAACCCGAGTGCAGCGGAGCCCTCAACAACTTTGTCCAGGTCTGTGATACTCATTAATAGTAAATAGCCGCCATACCAGCACGTGGTTGATGGCCCTGACGACCTGCAGGGGAATGGGTGCACTCGTGGGCATACGCAGAGGGGTCTCTGCCCCCATTCCCTCCCACCTCCTCCCTCCTGAGTAGGCCCCCCCCCAGGGACCCCTCGGCAGCGGCCATGTGGTATCCCTTCTGGGCTAGGCCTGCCCGCTCCCCCCTGCCGAGCCCTGCTCCCTCCCAGTTGACGCCTGGGGTCCCCTGAGCCCGCCAGCCCCCTTCCTCCCTCCCTCCCACTGGTGGGACAGGGTCTGGGGCAGGGCTTACCTGGAGGATGACAGCCCTGACGGTGGATGTGCCCACCCCAAACTGCTGCCCGATGGATTGGTAGCTGTCCGGGGTGGCCAATTTCCAGATGGCAATGGCCATGTGCTTCTCCAGGGAGAGGGCTGGCCTCATCCAGGTATCCTGGCATCGTAGCATGGGAGCAAGCCAGCTGCAGATCTCAAGCAGATCTCAAGCAAGGTCTCTTTCTTCATCCACAGGTTCTGCAGCCAGCAGTCATTGTCCCACTCCTCCATGACAACCCTGTCCGGTTTTCTTAGTTTTAAACATGCTACTCATTAATTTCATTGGGTAGCCCCTAGTTCTTTTGTTATGAGATCAAGTAAATAACTTTTCTTCATTCAGTTTTATCACACCAGTGATGATTTTATAGACCTCTATCATATCGTTCCTTAGTCTCCTTTTTTCTAAGCTGAAAATTCCCACACATCTTTTTAATCTTTCTTCATACGGCACCCATTCCAAACCCCTAAACATTTTATCAGAGGAGTAACCAAGTTACTCTGTATCTGCAAAAACAACAAGAAGTCCTGTGGTACCTTATAGACTAACAGATATTTTGAAGTATAAGCTTTTGTGGGCAAAGACCCTCTTTGTCAGATGCATGAGTAGATACAGAGGAGGGTCTAAATATATAGGCTCATGAAAAGGAGGAAGTCCCAGTCAAGAGGAGGGCCAGAGTTGACAAGGTCAGTTCAGTCTCAGAGGAAGTGGCCACTTAGCAGCAGCTAATGTGGAGGTGTGAACATCAAGAGAGGAGAAACTGTTTTTGTAATTGGCTGGCCACTCCCAGTCTCTTTCAGTCCTTGGCTGATGATGTCAAATTTGACACCATCCTGGCTCTCATTGTTTGGTGCTGTTATTTAGCTGAAATTTACTCCTAAATGTCTTCAAAGAGCCCAGTAAGCAGTGGCAGAGTTAGTAATGCAGCTACACAACATCAGCCTCTTGTGGTCCATCAAATTCCCTCGTTCAAGACTAGTCAAGTTCTGAGGGTGCCAGACTACGGAGGTTCAACCTGTACTGAGACTGGAGAATCTTAAGTTTCCTTTTCCACACATGCCATTCACACACTCTGAGGTTGGTGAGGTGCAGGAAGGGAGAAGACACTGTTTAGTTTTCAAAGTAGAGGTTCCTTGGGTGACACAGAGGTCTTTGTCTGAGAGGGTCTTGATGCTGACAAACCCCACCACTCATTAACAGGGAAGACTCTAGTCTAGTCTCAAATAATTAGCATACTTTAAGTCTTGCAGTGCTGACAGTAACAAAGATTGGCTTGGGAAGTAGCTTGTGTAGGGTGGTTTTAGTACCAATGTACCTAGCACTGATCTCTCAGTCTGGAATACATCTGTTTTGAGTGCCTCAGAACCATTTAAGGTCTAGTTGCCTTTGGTACAATTGACTTTCCTTGATATACGTACTGGCTTACGCTGAGTTTTCTTCTTTGCCTCCGTGGTACTAGTATCACTTGAAGCTTGTATGGAATTTCCTTTGGGTCCTGAGCTCTCTCTAGCCTTCTGACTTTTCAGTGATCAAGATCCACTTGGTTTACTCCCTACCTCCTTCCATTTAGTGGCAGATGACAATTTTGATACCAGAGAAGTACTTGGATCTGTTTACCGCCTAGTGATATATAGTGACTTAGATCTTAGATGTGGAGGGGTCACTAGCAGTGCCAGTAGGTCTATGTACAGGGTATCCTCTACCCCTGACTCTGAAGATGGAACTAAGACATGCTCCACCATGAGACTTTTAAGTTTGATCTCCCTGTTTCCTTGGGATCTAGTCAGGAAGGATGTACAGATCTTGCATTTAGTAGGAATATAGGAATATCTGGGACAGTCTTTCATTGATCAGAATAGACTTATGGCATGAAAGACAACTACTGAATACCAAGAAACCCAACATTTATGAGGAAAAAGAACAAAGAGACAACCCCAAGCAGGAAAAGTTCTCAACTATTATCTCAAAATAAAAGATATTTTTAAATTTTTTGTGGATAGAAGAGAAGGTGTGGTGATGGAAAGGGTTTGGGGGGAGAGGAAACAAAGAAAGAAAGAAAGAAATGATGGTAGGCAGAAGAATGTAAGAAAGCCATAAAATGACTGACTACATTTTGTGACAGGGTCAGGCTAGAGGGTTGCAGAAGAATCTGCTGGTATCTGGGACGTGGACAGGTGCAAGCCTGCCCACAGCTAAGGGATTCCCCCACAGCCTATGGGGAGAAGCCACAGGGCCCAGGAAACCAGAAATAAATTGTGAGAGGACAAATAAAAAGAACATAGGATCAAGTCTGACCGTCAACTGGCTAAAGTGAAGGAACCAATAGATGACACTGAGCTGACAGCCCCGGAGAGTGCCCACTGCTCCTCGAAATCAGCAAGGGAGCCAGTGGAGGCTGCCAGAGGAACTCTGTCTGGATATGTCAATGAATAGAGGAATGGAAATAGGCTAGAGAAGAGTGATAGAAGGGAGACGTATTAGTGCTACATTGAATAGGTCCCTGTTCCTAGAATAAACTCCCAAGAGCTGATTTGGAATCAGCAGGAACTTGCTAGAAGCAGTGAGGGCAATCAGGCCAATTAAAACCGCTGTGGTCAATTAGGAGGCTTGCAGACTCAAGGGAGCCAGGTTAATCAGGACAGCTGGAGCCAATGAAGAACCAGCTAGGACTAGTTATAAAAAGTTTTTTTTTTTCTTTTTTTTCTGTTGGCTTAGTGTTGGGTGAGGAGTGAAAGAGATAAGGATCTGTGGAGAGTGGGAGCGAGGGCAAGCATGAGCTGGTACCAAAGGGAGGAGTCTGTGGTAAGGAGGGTGCTGGGGACAGCTTTGGGGAGGTGGCCCTGGGAATCGTTGCTGTCAAGCAGCTGAAACTTGAGACATTGTAGGCAGCTGCTTTCATAGGGTCCCTGGGCTGGAGCCCAGAGTAGAGGGCTGGCCTGGGCTCTGTAGCTTATCCCCCATACTCTATCCAGTACAGGAGAAGGAGTGACTTGGTAGAGGGGTTTGTCCTGCCTGGATCACTTGGAGGGGCAGCAGAAACCGTCAAGTATGGTTTCCTTTATTTTTCCTATGCTGCCTGATGAGGGTAGCTCACCAAAACAGCAAGCTGGTGTCCAAATGTTAAACCAAGATCAGGCACACATTGCAGACTCTCATTCAGGTTGAAAAGGAACTGAAAATGGCTCACCCACATGTTCCCATATATAATTGGCATGGGGCACAAGGACATGTGGGTCACGTGCATGGGCTGAACAGGCACTGCTACAAAACAATTGAAGGTGCAATGGTACGAATGTGCTTGAAGTGGAGCACCCATAAGATCACAAATCAAAGAGAGAGAATTATTCAGAAATCCAAGCAAAGTTGCTTGTCTACTTGTTTTGATTTAAAGCAGAAA
Source organism: Carettochelys insculpta (assembly GCF_033958435.1). Classification (NCBI taxonomy): domain Eukaryota; kingdom Metazoa; phylum Chordata; order Testudines; family Carettochelyidae; genus Carettochelys; species Carettochelys insculpta. The sequence goes on along the minus strand of NC_134137.1, from coordinate 88,006,817 downwards.
GGAACACAAGCAGGTTAAAATGTTTAATGCATGGATTTAGAATCGGTTTACTGAACCCAGAATACTGGCTTGCAGGCTGTATATTGCATGCTTCAGAAGTCTTGTCTCCACAGACCTTCATTGTTACTTTAGTATTAGTTTAATTCTTTTGCATGAATTTAGTGCTTATGAAAAGAACCACAGTAAAAGCCCAGCAGATTTTCTGCTCCTTAGCTACAGCCCATGCTAAATGTAGGCTGCAGCAGTGCCCAGCTAGTATACTTTGCTGCTCAGATACTTCACCACTGAGAGAAAGTAGATCGCTGTCACATAATGTTTCCTCACAAACCACCACCATCGCAAGATCCTTAAAAACATTAAAATGATAATAAAATCAATCTTTTGGGTCAAAACTTGCCAGCCACAACAGCATATTTTTCAAGCTTTCCCACACCAGCAGTTGTAGAGCACCCTAAGCAAAAACATATGCAGAAACATATAAAAAGACAGAAACCCTTCCATGAGACCTTGCTTTCTAATTTTAGACAAAATACAATGAGAAGGTAAAAGCAATAAGTCAAAAATAATTGGAAATAGGATGAGAGTACTGTAATGTAATCACAGAGACACATCTACTTCAGCAGGTTCATAACTTGTAATTTACACATAATTAATACAAATGCTTTTCATTGCCTTCTTAGAACAAAGCAATTCTCATAGGTGATATGCCAGTCATTCATTCGTCCTTCACTTTTTATTACTGCAAAGAACTGTATTTATTCAATTAACCTCTGAAGTATGTTTTAAAAAAATTATATGTCTGGAAAAGAGAGAACTTGAGTAAAACAATAAACTAAGTCCCTGCACTGCACCAAGGATAGATATCTGCCACAGCAGCATTCTTACTGTTGAACACGTCATTCTTCCTCAACTCCTACTTATATTCAAACCACTGTGGCAGTAAACATATGCACCCAAAGTGTATCATCAATGTAGGAAGTCACTTTTAAAATATCAAGTTGCAGATTGTCTCAGACGGGTAGCAGTGTAGTCTGTAACTTTAAAAGCAACAAGTAGTCCTGTAGCATCTTAAGAGACTGATAAATGTGTTAGGTCATGAGCTTTCATGCTTAAAACCCACTTCATCTGATGAAAGCTCATGATCTAATACACTTGTTAGTGAATACGGTGCCACAGGACTGCTTGCTGTTTTTAAGTTGTAGATTGAATGTTTTCTGTGAAACATCAAACAACAATCCTATGAGAAATATTTGCTCTTCTATAAACTACGCCTGAGAAAGGTTTCAATTAAGAGTCAAATTGGTTTGAGGACATTAAACTGGGAACTAACGAAAGTTAGAGATTTTAATATATTTGGATGTACTGAAATTTTGAGAGGGCTCACTTTGGCAGTAGGGTTAAGATGAAAAATTATCACTTAGCTGTAAGATGATAGAGTCTGTTCCAGGCTTACAGAAGCTAAATTGGGAACAGATGTCTGCCCACACAAAGAATATGATCTTATTAGTAAATGTTTCTTCTAATGATGAAGAAAGTGATACTTAGCTTGCATCAAGCCAAAAAAGAAAAGAAAAATGGCACATACTGGAAGATGGGCTTAACAACTCACCAGCAGAAATAGAGAGGAGCAGTTTAGTCACATAATTAAAAACTGTTTGTTATGGATATTTTGAACAATCCTGAAGGGAGTTTGGCATACCAATGAAACCTTAGAAATAACAGATTTTTTTGCTACTTTGGGACATATTTATTTTTGTTTGCTAGGAGATTTAGAAAACAGATCTGTACACTGTTCGAAGATTAAACTTGAATGGAAATGACAGAGGGAAAATAAATAAGTCATTTTTTCATACAAAATAGAAAGTAATATTCTGGAACAAAAGTGTACTTCCTGTGTTTACAGGGTAAATTCTTGATTCCTTGCTTTCATGTGGTTTCAAATGGTTTCTGGAATTAATGCAAGTCTGACTTTAGTTAGACAAAATCTTGTAGCGGATCAAAAACTGCATACCCTGTCAACATTGAACTAATTTAAACACCAATTATCATAATAACTTTTATAGCAGTTGTCACTAATAGATTTTAAATTGCTTGACAAGGATTTGTAGAGCATTACTTCCTCCATTTTACATACTTTTGGCTGGAACTTGTGTATCTGTTATAGATTCAACATTGAAGTGATTGACTCTGGACCACAACATTTACTTTTAGTAATAATCTTACACGATTACAAAACTGGACTCCAGAACGTAAGAGCTAAAAATATTTGAATAGCATAAGAAAAGGCATTTATGATCAACCATAGAGAAAATGTTGTGAACACAATCAAGCCTTACATATGAGTTTTGTTGACCTGACCGAAGCACTCAACTCAGTAATTCATAGTGCTCTGTGGAGTATCCTCTCAAAGATCAGCTGCCCCGAAACAGGCATTAACATTTTAAGACTGCTTCTTGACAACATAACTGCCACATTATTGAACAACAATGGATCCCAAAACAACTCCTTTGAGGTCAAAATGGGAGTCAAGGAAGGCTGTGTGATTGCCCATCACTGTTCTGTATCTTCATCACCATGACCCTTCACCTCATTGATGGCAAGCTTCCAGATGGTGTGAAGATTGTCTAGAGAATGAATGGGAAGCTGTTCAGTTTCAGGAAACTAAAGGCTAAAAGCAAGACCTCCACAACCTTGATCATAGAGCTAAAGTATGCAGATGACAACATGGTTGTTGCTCTTTCTCCCACAGCCCTTCAGACAATCTTAAGTGCCTTCACTGAAGCATATGAGAATCTTGGCCTCCCACTGAACATCAAAAAGACCAACGTGCTCCACCAACTTTCACCAACAGGACAATCTCGTGTACCTTCTATTGAAGACAATGAGGAACTGCTGGAAAATGCAGAGCACTTCCCGTACCTTTGAAGTCATCTGTCCACTAAAGTCAACGTTAATGCAGAAATCCAGCATCATCTGAGCTGTGCAAACTCTACTTTCACCCATCCGAGACAAAGGGTCTTTAAGAACCAGGACATCTATCCTAAGACAAAACTCCTTGTATACCAAGCAGTGGTTGTTTCAATGCTACTGTGCGCATGTGAAACCTGGACAACATACAAGCATCATTTGAAGGCACTTGAACAATATCAACACTGCCTCAGGAGAATCCTAAATATCTCATGAGAGGATAGGCGCACGAACATTAGCATTCTGGAAGAGTCGAACATGACCAGCATTGAAGCCATTATCATTCATCAGCAACTTTGTTGGACTGGTCACATGGTTTGGATGTCTGATCAGCACCTCCCAAAACAGATTGTTTTCTGAATTGGAGGAAGGACAGAGGAGCAATGGGGGGCAGCAGAAGCAATATAAGGACATGCTGAAGGCACACATGAAAAAGTGCAGCATCAGTGTCAACACTTGGGAGAACCTTGCCCAAGATTCTTCCCAGTGGAGAATGGTAATCCATGAGGGGGTGGTGCACTCTGAGAGGTGCCACTACAGTGCAGACGAGGAGAGGTGGAGAAGAAGAAAAGAGCAGCAAAAACTGCCCAGCACCTCTCCAACACCTACTAATACCTGCCTCTTCTGCGATCAGATCCGCAGTTCCAGAATTGGGCTGATCTGCCATCAATGGACTCAAAAATAGGAGGGTGACATGAAGACTCCTACTCATTATCAAGTGACTGCAAGAAAAAAATAAGAAGAGAATAAAATGCAGTAGCACAAAGAATCCTGGGCTCTAAAAGGGGAGCTTGTGAAGACACTGAGAAGTGCTGCTCAGAGAAAAAAGGACGGCAGCACTCTCACACCCTCAATACAGAGCATATTAGTCTACTAAATCTACTAAATTATTGGAACTAATTACTAAATATTAAGAGCTAGACTGTGTTTAGTCCTGCTTTAGTGTATGAGTGGCATCTGGGGTAGGACCCAAGGCACATTCTGCTATTGGAAATGCTGCAGACCCTGAGCAGTATATGATCTCCTACCTCGTGCTCCCCAAAGCAAGAAGATGAACAGCCTACTGCTGCCTGTGGTGATAGAAACCCTAAAAACAGTGGCGGCAGGCAGGGGGCACAGAGGCTTTGGCCCTGCTGCTGTCTGGGTTTCTCAGCAAAACAGAGCTGGCAGCAAGGGACGCTGATATTGCATCTTGATGAAAGCTATTGCAGTGGCTACTACACTGTGCTCTTTCTCAGAACTCCTAGAAGCGCTGTGTACTTTCCTGCCCCTGTAATGTGGGCTGGGGCTTTGAAAGGCAGAAAACAATATTTAAGCTTTTTGGTTTTGTAAAATATATTGCCTTAGTCTGAACTACAGTAAAAAAAAAAAAAAAAAAAGTGGAGGGCGGGGTGTCCTGAAGGCCAGATGAGAACTGGGTGTCAAGGTGCTTGTAATACGTTGCTGTCAATTATTCTTGTGTAATGAAAAACAGGCCTTTCACAGAATTATGACAGCTTTGAGAAGGAAAGAGAAAATAGAAGGAAGTGACTAACATCAAAAGCCAATTTGAAAACAGGTCACTTTCAGTTTTTCAGTTTCTCATTTGTACATAATTTTGTACCTTGTTTTTGTGATGTAAAACAGTCACACTCCTGAGCATGATGAGGATATGGGCCACATTTTATAGGATAGATTAGCAAAAAGGCACAGTCAAGGCATTTAATTACACAGGAGAAGCAGCAGTTTAGTGCTGTTATCTGCCTACTGATGAGCTAAAATCTAAAAACATGGTTATCATGCCTTTATAATTCTTATCAAACCACCCCCTGTGCTCTTTATTCGTTGCTTAATTAAAAAGGGCACAATATAATATGAACTGAAACATAATTCAAAGAGTACCCATATTGTAGCTACAACACAACATACTTCATGTAGAGACCCTAGTTAATCACGCTGATACTTATTTTCACTTGCAATTATCCTCTAAGTACTGAACATAACCAGGTCATTTATTGTACTGTTACTGGAGCTGTGTGAAATAAACACCACTAAATTAATAATTCTTGAAATTTTATCCTTACCTCAGCATGGAATGGAAGGTTTTTTGGATTCAGGAACACTATGGGAAAACTGGGCATTTAGAACTTCCCTGAAATGCCTGGATGCCAGAACAATGTCAGTTGAGCGTTTCATAGGTCAGTTAATTTTGTGGTGGATTGATTACACAAAGTAAGATTAAACTGATCTTGGTCCCCTGACTGCCTGTGCTGTGTTCTCAACAGAGTTAGCAAACACGGAGTGAGTTTTCTTATGTCAGCATTATAGGGAGAGTGGGATTAGCCCCCTGTAGGAACCTCTGGGGAATGGAGAGAGCACCATGAATCATTGCTGTAGCTGGTCTGTCACTTCAAATGATTGCAGCTCCCCAATCCCTCAGTGTAACATAGTTCCTTTAAGAGACTGGCTACTTTTAACTGAGCTCCCCATAGCTGCACATCACCTGTTAGTGGAAGATGTGGAAAAGCCATGCAGAAGAGGAACGTCAGTTCTCACAAATGTGGACCTATCAGCTATCTACTGGATCCACAACTGGAAACCTGCCCTGGAGTGTGATATACACTAGCTCAATCCTGTCTCACTCTCCATATGCCCCTCCTGTGCACCTTCCTGAACACATGCACTTGCTTTACATAGGATCTTCAGTCTCTCAGGGATTGGGGACCTTGTCACAGGTCCAACTTCACCCTTCTGCATTTTCCTATCTGCTCCCTTCTCCCTAAGCAGCAATCTCAAAACAATAAGAGAAAGGAGTAGCTAGGCCAAATACAATTACCTTTCACTTAGCAACAGTTTCTTGCTTATTAGTTTAGTCACAGGTAACCCTGGCACAAATGATGCTTTTGACTCTGCCTTCCACCCCCTGGAGAGATGAAATTCTTCAGAAGGAAACTTCTGACAGACCACTCATTTTTATTGATGACATTTTCAGAATCAAAACAAAAGCAGTGAGTAATCATTTAACCATTGTATATATTTAAGCTTCATGAAGACAAGGGGGTTGGTAACTCATAGCTTCCCACATCTCATATGCTAAAGGACAAAAAAAAAAAAGCCAAGTGATACCACACTTTATTGCACACATGGCACCTTGTCCCCTGCTATTCAGAAAAATAGTTATTTTGTAAAATGATGGCCTTCTAGACTAAACCCTTCCTTTGAACTTTGTTCTTCCTAGCACAGATTTTCACAGTAAGGAACAATAACTATACAATTTGCAAGGCATTGGGAAAAAAAAAAGAGGACAATTTTCTCCAAAAGTAATCATTGCAACCAATCAAACACATTTGTGATCATGATGATACATCAGAAACCTCAGATATCCATTGCATTAAATACTGTTGACTGTGCAGTACAGCTTCTGGTGACACAAATGACTCTTACCATGGCCTGAGTTTAGCAGAGGTGAGCCTAACACTGGAGAGAAACATAAAGCTGCTAATTTTCTTCCAACACATAGATGTGAGGTTTTAATCCTGAATCTCCCAGCTGTGTGCCAGATAAATTAACTGTGCTTTTATTTTAAAATCTGTCCCCTTTAGTTGTAAGAAGCAGCACACCAAAAAAGTTTCAAAGCAGCAATATAAATTGAAAAGCAAGTAGTAGAGTAGTGGAACAAATCATTGGGATTAGGGGGCCCATTACAAGACATTGGATATTAGAGTACAGATTCAGGGAGAAATGTTCTTAAAATCAGAAAAATTTCAACAGGATGGAACCTATCACCCAGAGAAACAAACCCTTGAACTTCTATAACAATCGTGGCTTTCCACGTAAGTATCAGCAACACTCGCCCCTCTTCAATTATTGGTCCTAGCTCCACAAAGTAAAAAAATTGGATCCTCATAACCCCTGCTCAGCTACCAGCTAACTCAGTAGGCACCTAAATTCCCTAGGCTCCAACATTTCCACTGACAAAGATCCCTAGGGGCCTAAAAGTCTGCCCGTGTGCATTCCCATGGCCACCTCAGTTCACCTAAGCCTTGGTGGAATCCTTGAACTAGACTTTTACCTGGCAGGGCATGCCTGTGGATTCCATCCAATAGGAGTCCTCCAAGGCCACGTTAGAGGATGCTTACTGGATTGGGCCCTGCATAACAGTGAGATAGTGCCTAACCTCCTAACATTTTACTCATATTCAAATTCCCCCTTCTGGCAGGGGCTGGAATTTGAACCTAGCAGTTTCGCTTCCTCAGTGACTGTGCTAGTCTTTGGGCTATTGGTTATTTGCATGTGTGGTTTTCCTCAGTCTCTCCTGTTGAAGCAGTTCCACCTTGCACAACATACCTACATGCTCATTAGGCCAGTAATCGTATCAGAAGGACTCTGCATCCCAGTAAGTAGGCCACTCATCTGGGAAACCTACTTTAAGACTACCTGACAATGGTGATTTAAGTATTTTATGCAAGGTGGATTGGCCCCGAGAGAGCTTGTGAGAGCCCCACCTTGTGTGCCAATGATTAGGGCACTCCCCTTGAGCTGAGATGTGTAGTCAAATTACAGCTTCAGATTTCCCAAATCCTGCATGGGTGCTCTTATAACTGGGGTGTTGAGAAAAAGGCAGGGGGTTTCTCTCCCTCCATTTCTTGTGAGAAAGGGAACACCTGGCACAGGCACCTAAGGAGTCACCTGGGATTCACGCTTAGCTACCTTTGAAGGGCAGGGCTTAGGTCCCATCGTCTTCCCTAGCGTTTCCTGTGAGCTAGTTGAGTTGGCTTTCTTCCCAGAGGGTTGGCTGCTGAGGATCCCATTTGCTAGTGCTTTCCTCTCCCTATGCATTGTGTGGGGAGTCTGGGAACCTAACTCAGAACTACAGATTGCAATAGGATGCCTAAAGTTAGGTGCTGCAATGTAGAGCCTTACTTGCCTTTGTGGATCAAGCCCTTTTTGTGCAACGATGCCCTCCCTGCCAGCAAAGCAGAAATAAAAAGGGGACTTGAGAGTGGCCATGTCATGCTCACACTGTCTGTGATTATGTCTGCAGGGAAGGATGCTGTGGTTTTGTTCTTTTTCAGAGTTGGCTGCAATATGAAATATGAGATACAGAGGCTCACTGCTCCCTCCTTTTCTTTCCCTGTACAGATCTGGAGATTTCCATTTAGGTCTGATATAGCAGCTGTTCATTGTGAGCATTAGCTAAACGAAAACTAGCCCTGATTCAAATCAAAGTAGTTGTGGTTTCACATGGCTCTACTGTGCCTGATGGGCACTTTGGTGGGAGTGCTAAACTGCAATGACTTTGCATCACAGGTGTTTTCCTTCTCATACAAAATATATTGAATAGTGAGTGGGTGATTGGGTAACTCAGGATCTTGCCTCCACAGCCCCTCCATTCAAAACCATGTGAAGTTGGATTTGGCTAACAGAAGTTTCCTTCCTAACAACTTATGGGTGGCTTTCACAGCAGGTTGTTTGGTCACCCAGTTCAGATCTTTCTGGCAGAATTCACTGCTTCATTAGACACAGAATTGTCTTTTAAAAGGTGGGAGAAGTGGAAACCTGCAGTTCCTGATTTAAATGGTTGCTGCTAAGTTGGGGGTGAAAGAAAGGGTAGAGCTGATGGGGGAGACATTAGCATCTGCTGAAGGGAGCAAGGAAAGAGGAGAAAAGAAAGGGGGGAGCAGCAAAGAAGGCTCACACAAGAGTGAGAGGAGGATGGAAGAGAGAGCAATACTGAAGAAAGTTACAAGGTGATCAGAGAGGAGATTCACAGAAAAAGCTGGAACCAACCACTTTTCATCCATCCATTGATTTCCACCACTCAGAGACCTGAAAGAGGAGATGGGCACTTGAGTGTTAGCTACGTACAGGTGATCTGCACATTTGTGGCACTTGAGTCTCTCTGACTTTTCTAATGTACATGATTAAGAGGAAGTAAGAAAATACTAAGCTGTGTGAGAACGCCCTGTGTCTGGGTGATGAAATACAGGTCTTCTCCATTCTCTGGTCTCTGACATGAGGGGATCAAGTAGAATGCTGATACACTTGCAAGATCCTGCATACCAGTCTTTAGCCTCATCTGATCAAAGGCAACTGATTTAATATTCAATGTAAAGCTTCTTTCCTTTCCAAAGCCATGAGGCTATCACCCATCAGTGCCAGTGTACCCACACACCTAAGTATGGTTGTGTCCCCCATAGTGGCACCTACACCACTTCACAGAAAGCATGAGCGTCCTATACCACCTTATCTGACTGCCAGCTGGCTTTTAGCTCAAACTGTAAAGCTTCCTGAATGAAGCTCCAGAGGTCCCAGGTTGGAGTCTGCCAGTGGGTGGTTACACCAGCCCCTGCTGTGGTTTGTTTTGTGCTGACGCTTGATTGTGGTGCATCCAGGATGTTTTCCCTGAACAGGTTGCTAGGGCTCCCTAGGTAGTCCAGGCCAGGAGCTCAGAGCCCTGGCAGACTTTGTCATGTAAAGCTACTCTGCAAGACAGGATATGAAACTAGATCTCAGAACTAGCTCACCAGCAGCAGGCAAACAGAGCCAGGCTCCAGTTATCACACCAAGCTGCATTATTCATTTGGAAGAAAACACAGTCCTGTGTCACTGAGTGAAATTGATCTGTAAGAGCTGCTGGCAGCATTACAGAGGGGATATCCAGTGTTGAATAGTTTTGGTCAGTAAATACAAAGTAGGGCATATATACTGGTCACCATTTTATCCCTAGTTGGCACATGTCTTATTTATTTAAATTAAAAATAATTTTAAAATGCTTATCCAAGACTCTGGACATCTAAAATAATACTATTAGATGCCAACATCATTTTAAAAAATGATTCAGATGGGAACTTTGCCAGCCAGTCAGCTACCTGTGGAGAGTTCTTTCCGCCCTTTAATCAGTGTTGGAAACATGCTTTCAAGCCTTCTCTAGGATCTGCTCAAAGAAGGTGTCTTTGGCAACAGGCCTGAATGTCACCAAATTCCGGTTATATTGATCTAAGGAGGGGAACATGGTCCAGAGTCCCAGATCCCTCACAGAGAATGCCCTGCAAGCTGCCCCTTTCTTTTATAACGAGGGGATCAGCAGACTGCAGTTATGGCAGTATGGTCCAGTGAGGGAGGAAATCCCTCAGGTAAGCCTTTCCAAGGTAATTTAGGGGTTTACAAGTCAAAGCCAACACAAACTCTACCGAAACAAAAAAGCAGTCCAGTAGCACTTTAGACTAACAAAATAATTTATAAGGTGATGAGCTTTTGTGGGGCAGACCCACTTCTTCAGATCAGAGCCAGACCAGAACAGACTCAATATTTAAGGCACAGAGAACCAAAAACAGTAATCAAGGTTGACAAATCAGAAAAATATTATCAAGGTGAGCGAATCAGAGTAGAAGCGACGAAGAGGGGCGGGTGGGAGTAAAGAATTAGATTAAGCCAAATATGCAAAAGAGCCCCTATAATGACCTAAAAAATCCCATCCCAGTTCAAACGACGTGTTAATGTGTTGAATTTGAATATAAAAGAGAGTTCAGCAGCCTCTCTTTCAAGACTGTTGTGAAAATTCCTTTTCACTAAGACACAAACTTTCAGGTCATTAACAGAATGGCCCACTCCATTAAAGTGGTGATTGACTGATTTGTCGATCAGGAGTGTTTTTATGTCTGTTTTATGCCCATTAATTCTTTGTTTAAGAGAGTTTGAAGTCTGTCCAATATACAAAGCATCTGGGCATTGTTGGCACATGATGGCATATATGATGTTAGTTGAGGAACAGGAGAATGTGCCCGTGATTCTGTGAATAACCTGGTTAGGTCAAGTGATGGTATCTACAGAATAGATATGTGGACAAAATTGGCAGTGGGCTTTGCAGGGAAAAATTCCAGAACTGGTATTCTTGCAGTATAGACTGTGGTTGTAGGTGAGAATCTACATAAGGTTGGGAGGTTGTCTGTAGGAGAGAATAGGCCTGTCACCTACGGCCTTCTGGAGCATTACTATTGTAGGTCTTTAATAATGTATTGCAGTGGTTTGAGTTGGAGGCTGTAGGTAATGACCAGTGGTGTTCTGTTCTTGGCTTTTTTGGACCTATCTTGGAGTAGCTGGTCTCTGGGTATTCATCTGGCCCTGTTGATTTGTTCTTTTATTCCTCCTGGTGGGTAATTCAGGTTCATGAATATTTGGTAAAGATCTTGTAGTTTTCGGTCTCTGTCAGTAGGATCAGAGCAAATGCGATTGTACCTAAGGGCTTGACTATAAACAATGGATCTAGTTGTGCATGCAGGATGGAAGCTAGAAGCGTGTAGGTAAGTATGGTGATCAGTGGGTTTCCGGTAGAGTGTGGTACCGATCAGGCCATCCTTGATTTGTACTGCAGTGTCCAGGAAATGTATCTGTCATGTGGAGCAGTCGAGGCATAAGTTGATGGTGGGGTGCAGATTGTGAAAGTCTCTGTGGAATTCTTCTAGAGTCTCTGTACTATGGGTCCAAATCATAAAGATGTTATTACTGTATCATAAGTAGAGGAGGGGTAATAGGGGATGAGAGCTGAGGAATCATTGTTCCGGGTCAGCCATAAATATATTAGCATATTGTGGGGCCATGCAGGTGCCAATAGCACTTCCACTAATCTGGAGGTATAAATTGTCCCCACATCGGAAATAATTGTGGGTGAGAACAAAGTTACAGAGGTCAGACACCAGATACTGAGACATCAGTGGGCAGCCTGCACAGGTGGTGTTGTGAAAGCCCAGTGAGATGGCCTGCGTGGTAGCAACCCACAGCTTTCTGTACCAGCTTCAGTTTCTGAAACTGAGGCAATTTTTAAGGATGACCACAGTAAGTTCTGATTCACAGATAATACCTAGCTCTTATATAACGTTTTTCATTTGTAGTCTTAAAAACATGAATCATCCCTTAGGTGGCTCAAATGTGATTCCTAAAGAACTCCTCTAACTATCGTATGTAATTACTAATTAATAGATGCCAAAAGAGATTTAGCTTTAAGTATCGGAGGAGGAGTTGTGTTAGTCTGTATCTGGAAAAACAATGAGGAGTTTTGTGGCACCTTTAAGACTAACAGATTTATTTGGGCATAATCTTTCATGGGCAAAAGCCCACTTCATCTGAAAGCTTATGCCGAAATAAATCTGTTAGTCTTTAATGTGCCACAAGGTTTAGTTTTATTTTCAGATATCCAGATTTGGAAAGCATGTTGGGTATCCTCTTATAAATAGAGGAAAAGACTACAGTGTCTGAGATACCATCTTCAGCTGACTTTTTTGAATGTCCTCATTTGAAGAGGACAGAATTTCTTCCTCACAGAGACTATACCTTTCAGTTAAAATCATTTGAGTGGAAAAGCATTATATGTGCCTTTGGAAACCAGGTGAAATGTTGTAATATACAATCTAGGAAGTAAGAGACATACATATAAACCAGTAAGGAAATTCTTTTAACAACCATCCTGGCTTTGAAAAGATGAAGTAACAAATGTGCAGAAGAAGGACGAGACAAAGAGAAAATACTGTTGTATTATATTAACTATCGCTGGGTGACTTTGCTGTTGCACCTAATGTTCCCCTCACAAACTTATCCAATAAAATCTTTATGCCATGTTATATCTGCAACACACATTAAAAACCCCAAAACTTAGAACAAATATATTTTTACTTGCCCTCTGCTTGTAAAGCCCGATACTCTCTTTGCTACACAGCCAACTTTTGCAGGGCTCACAGGGAGCAATCAGAACTTCACAGAAGACTTAAAATTGTTATTCTCTGTGTAAGAGCTATTATCTCTGATGTTTGTGTACCCCACTGGAATCGTGAAATGTTCCCTTTTCCAATGGTTAAAAGATCCTATTTCTAGCTGTCATATTCCGGTAGGCAATCCTGATCACCAGAGAAGTAGTCACTGCCTGCCCTGTGTGACTGTGTGCCCCACAGCCAACAAAACAGTATCACTTTAGCTTCCTCCAGCCTGGCTACCAGGAGACTTGAATTTCCCTATAACCACCCATCCTGACATGTCCAGCCCAAACCTGGAGCACTAAGGCTGTCTAGGTTGCCAAGGACTGTTGACAAAAGATATGCAAATTGCAAGTTCTGTCAGGAGAGGCTTTTCCAATATTTGGCCTGGCCACTGGGGGCCAAATGTCAGAAAAACTCCTCTTTCAAGACTTCCCTTCTTCCTTGTGGAACAATGTATACAGGGATGTTGACAGAATGCTCCCAATCGGCAGATTTCTGCTGACAAATCTGCTGTCTGTACACACGCTCTTTTGACAAAACTTCTGTCAACAGAAATTTTGTCATTGGAAGCCTGCAGTCCAGACATAGCCTAAGAGACAAAAAGTACAGCATATTACTTAACCAGGAGTTAGCCATCATTTCAATCCAGTACTGCGTTCAAATTGAATTGGATTAAAATAAAACAATTTTATTAACAAAAGGACATAGATTAAGTGGTATGAAGTAGAAGGGACTGACATTAAAATAAGTAAAAATATGCTTTCTAATGACTAAGTTTTAACTTATCAAACTACAGCCTTAGCAAATGGTAGATTTCTTAGCAATCCTTTTCTTTCCAGAGTGGCATACCACAACCTGCAGGCTGCAAGAGCCTAATCCTATTGGGATAACTAAGGGAATGAACGGGCACAACCCACCCACAATTAAAAGGTCCCCCTTATGAGGGGGATCCATTAAAATAGCATGGTTCCCAAATGAATACGGGGGTACAACTAAAGAAGGAACAGGAATGGGGGTGGGAGTCAAAGGACTAAAATAAGGGAACTGGAGGAGATACCGAGCAGAGAGCCCCAGACAATGCCCACTGCTCCTCCAAGGTGTTGAGGGAGCCAGAGGATCTCATCTCATCTCTATCCCATAACCCCTTTTGAGGTTTGTTGGGGCACCGCAGATGACTTCCTGATCAACTCACTCCACCTCATCCTGTCCTGTGCAGCTCTCTGTGACTCGCTCACATTCAGGTTTGTCCACTCTTTGATGTTATCTTCCCATTTCTTCTTTTGCCTGCCTTTCCTTCTACCACCAGGTACTGTGCCTTGCAAGACGGTCTTTGAAAGGCCTGATGATCTGATGTCGTGGACATACCCTCTGAGCTTGCACTTCTGCACCACAGTGAGCAGGTCGTCATGTGGGCCTATGAGATGCCTAATCCTATGTCATACTTTTTTGTTCGTGACATGTTTAATATAAGAGATGCCCAAAAGCCTCCTATAGCATCTCATCTCCATGCTCTGTATCTTTTTCTGCAGTTCTGCTGTAAGGGTCCACGTTTCGCAAGCGTACAAGAACACTGAGATGACCAGTGAGCGCATCAATCTTACTTTCGAGCTCAGGCTGATGTTCTTGTCCCTCCAGATGGGTCTAAGTTTTGTAAGCACTTCTGCTGTTTGCGCTATTCTGGAGAGGACTTCTGGTCTGGACCCCTCATCTGACATGATTGCACCTAAGTACTTGAAGCTGGACACACATTGAAGAGCTTGTCCATTCACCATTATAACCCTACTGATGCCATTGATGTTATTGGTCATCAGTTTTGTCTTTCTGCATTTATCTCCATTCCATTGGCTTTTAAGGTGGTATCCAGCCGTTCTACCAAGCTGGCAAGTTCCTCTTCTCCTCTATCTAATCCGTCTATATCGTCAGCGAAGCGAAGGTTGATGCTTATTCTGCCCCCTATGCTGACAGTTCCTTCATGGTCTTCCAAGGCATCAATCATGATGCACTCCAGAAAGATGTTGAAAAGCGTGGGGGAGAGCAGACAACCCTGACGGATGCCCACTGTTGTTCTGAACCAGCTTCCAATGGTACCATTGTGGAAAACTGCACTGGTGGCATTGTCATACAGGTGTTCAACAACTCGGACAAGGTTGGGGCTGATGTTGTACTTTCCCATGATGACCCATAATGCTGCCTGCCAAACTCTGTCAAAGGCCTTTTTGAAGTCCACAAAAATATGGTACAGGTGCTGTTGGTGCTGCAGATATTTCTCGCAGAGAATTCTCAGGTTGAATATTTGTTCGGTGGTACTCCGCCCTGCCCTAAAGCCGGCTTGTTCCTCAGCAATAATCATCTCAGCCTGGGGCTTCAACCTGCTCAATATTACTTTCAGTAGGACTTTACTTGGGTGGCTAATGAGGCTTATTGTACAATAGTTTCGGCACTGTTGGAGGTTGCCCTTTTTGGGAAGTGTGATCACTAGTGACTGGGTCCATGACGTAGGCCATTTTCCCGTCTGCCAGATCGTATTGCATATGTTGGTAAGGGCACTGATCATGGCTTCTCCCCCTGCTTGTATCAATTCTGCTGGGATATTGTCCACTCCAGCTGACTTTCCTTTCTTCAGTGATCGCACTGCTGCCTCTACTTCTTCCTAAAGGATTGGGAGGCTGTCCTCTTCAGTAGCATATGGACATTTCAATATTTCTGGGTCTCCATCGACCTTATCATTATACAGCTCAGGACAGTATTCTGTCCACCTGCCAAGGATATCTTTCTCTTCAGTGAGGCAGTTCCCTGCCTTGTTATGGACTATGGAAGCTCTAGGTTGTCTAACATTTGTCAGCTCTCCTACTGTCTGGCATGCCTTCTTGCTGTTATTTTTGTTAAGGCTGTCTTCTGTTTCCTTGCACTGGTCTTCTACCCAATTCTGTTTTGCTGCCTTCATGCCTTTCCTGATGGTCTTGTTGATTTATCTGTATGTCTCAGTCCCACCAGCTTCACCTTTCTTCTTTTTCAGTTCTCGCTGTTTGTCACAGAGGTCAAGCAGATCAGCAGTAACCCACGGTTTCTTCTTTGGCCGGTGTTTGCCAAGAATCTCAGTAGCTGTTTGTACTACTGCTGTATTAAAGATATAGGCCATTATGTCCTCATCTGCTTCTTCAGCACCAAGGATGAGCCGTGGTGTGAGTCTCGCTCCTATTTTTACTTGGAAGGCTTCTGCCACCTCAGGATCTTTGAGCTTCTCAAGGTCAACTTAATTCTTGTGCGGCTTGATTTTAAGATCTTCTGCAAGCATAGGCGGAATGACATCATCACTAGATCATGATCACTTCCAACATCCGCTCCCGGAAAACTGCATGTCTTTGCAATGTTAACGCTTGTTCGGAAGCGCTTCTTGACCAAGATGTAATCAATCTGACTGTGATGGTCTCCACTGGGGCTGTGCCAAGTCCATCGTCTGGACGCCTTGTGAGGGCCGAATGTATTAGCCAGCATGAAGTCAATATATCTGGCAAACTCCAGAAGTCTAAGGCCTCTGTCGTTGGTTTCAGTGTTGCAGTATGGCCCACGCGTTCCTTTCCAGTTACTATATGCATCCGCTCCAACTTTTACATTCCATTCTCCTTGTACAATAAGTATGTCCTTTTTTGGTGTTTGCTCCAGGACATCCTGTAGCTAATCGTAAAACTCTTCAACTTCACTATCATCGTAATCGGATGTTGGGGCATAAGCCTGAATGATGGTGATGTTGAAAGGGGATGCTTTCAGACAGATGGTGATGAATCTGTTGGAGACTGGTCGGCATTTAATGACAGTATTCACAATGTCGCTGTGTATTAGAAAGCCAACACTGTGCTCATGTTTATCCTCCTTTCCTCTGAAGTACAACTTATGACCCCCTTCAAATGATTGTTCACCAGAGCCTTTCCAACGCAGTTCACAGATACCCAAGATGTTCCAGCGGTATCTTTCCATTTCATGGGTCAGTTCTCTCAACTTCCCTGATGCTCTCAATGTGCATACATTTCAAGTACAGATAACAATGTTGTCTCTCCCACGGATCCTGCTTGACGGGTAACCAGTAACATACTTTTCATCTCCGTCCTGGTGTGCAACGGTGGGCACGGTCATTGTTAACCCAGGCTGCGACCGATCCGGTATGAGTTGGGTAGTGGTAGATGTCATCATGCGGTGCGTCATGGGCAAGATAGCCTGATGGAGCCCATCCCTCTTCAGGCTGTTGACCACAGCCAAAATTCCACAGTAACTTTGTGGCTTGCCTTGGTCCTGAACACGTGGCCGTTGAGCTTATCTTGAAGCCCCTCTGCCCTGGCCAGTGACTTCTACATGGAAGACATTTGCCCAGTGATGCTGTGTTAACGCCACCACCACAAGTAATTTAGCCGGCCAGCTGAGACCGTTGCCCGGGGTGTGGCACTTGGAGCCAGACATGAGAGATAGGAGATGGATGAGGACCAGTGTTTCCATCCATCCGACGAATAGGATGCAGCTGCCAGAGAACAAGGGTACTACCTCTATGCAGAGCTCCCTATACCTCGCAGCTGGGGCTCCTTAAGGACCAGCCACAGTACTAGGCCAATCAGGCACCCGCTGTCAGGGTAAGCCTTCTGGCTCATTATAAAAGGCTTTCCCTCCAGGCAGGAGGGAGAAGCAGTGGAGAGGGGTTCAAGGTGGAAGAGGCTGGAGGTTGCAGAGCACAGCAGGTACTGGGGGTAAGTGGTGGGTGAAGTGGCCCAGGGAGATACTGATACATTAGGGCAGGGGCAAGAACCATACTAACTGCCTGTCTCTCTTTTAGTGACCCTGGGCTAGAGTCCAGGGTAGTGGATCAGACTGGACTCCCCCAACCATCCCCTGGAGGGTTGGTCCACTGGGTAAACAGGGGCAGCCCAAACCTTGTAATGGGGGTCTGCTTTACCTTTACAGAGGACATGCCTGGGATGAGAGTGGCTCAGTAAGCAGAGACCCTTGCTTTTGGAAGGATCCAGGCAGCTAAGGGGCCACCGTGAGTCTCTGAGGCACATGTGAAACCATGGAGAAGTGCAGAAACCCCCAGGGTCCTGATAGAGAGCCTGGCACACTGGTGCCAGGGATGGGATATGCTGTGTGGTGGCTGAACACAACTTTTCAAAAAAAATAAAAGTAGAAAAGAGGGATTAAAAAACACACTTGGGTTTGGGGTGTCTGCTTTTCTCCACTCCCGAGCTACCTGGATATTCCTCCCCATCACCACCACTTGTGGGATTGGGAGCTAGGGTTACCCCAGGACGCAGGACCTAGTGAAGGCATTAGTGCAAGCTTTGGCAGCCAAGCAAGAGGCCACCCGGGTACAACAAGAAGCAAACTCCATAATGAACTAGGCTGCCTCAGAACATGCCTTTCTTGGAGATGGTCGACCAGCTGAGGGAGTTGGCGGTCTCAACCTCCTGTGCAAGGGTCCTGAGGGCCACAAGCTGCCTTCCCAAGATGACAGCAGAAGATAATGTAGAGGCTTATCTCCTTGTATTTGAGAGGACCATGTGGTGAGAGGACTGTCTTGAGAAACAGTGGGCTGGCATCCTTGCCCCATTTCTCTGTGGGAAGGCCCAGAGAGCCTACTACAGCCTACCAACTGAACATGCTGGTGCTTACCCCAGGCTTAAGGAAGAGATCCTAGCTTGACTGGGGGTGAATACAGCAACCTGGGCCCAGAAGTACCACACCTGGAAATACTAAGAGGATAAGCCCCCAAGAACCAAGCTGTTCAGGCTGATCTACCTTGCACAAAGGTGGCTGCATCCCAATGCCCATAACACTGAAGAAATTCTGGAGAGCCTCCTTATGGACCAATTCATGAGGAAGCTGCAGCCAGACCTTTGTGCATGGGTGGGCTGGAATGACCCTGCCACATATAACTAGACAGTTGCACTGGTGGAGCGATGGCTAGCTGCAAGAGAGTTAGTTTGCTCCCCTCAGGGGGGCCTGTCTAGCCCTCCAGAGGAAGGCTGCCAACCCCAACCATTCAGGGCCAGGCACCTAAAAGCCTGGGGAGCCCCCGCAGAAAGGAAGGGGTGGCTAATGGTTTACCAGGTTCAAGGGCTGAAGCAGAGAAGCCAGGGAAGGCAACCCCTGAAATCAGGCCTTCTTTTTCCCAGGGCCCCAGGCCAACTGATGGGTGCAGGGAGCTGGGCCACATAGCCACCCCATGGCCTAACCACGAGGAGCCTATGCAGTGTAATTTTGGGGACTGAGGTGACCCCTGTGCCCTGCTTAACCTGTTGGGAGTGCGGCAACCCCCCACAACTACACCCAGCCAGTGCAGGTATAAGGGGTGGAATCTGAGAGTGCTGTCACCCTGATTTCAGGAAAGCTAGTAAGACCCTATCAGCTGATGTAAGCAAAATGCACAGGCATCACTTGTGTCCATGGGACAGTAAACTTTTACCCCAGTGCATGAGTGAGGGTGGAGATTCAGGGGCAGTACCAAGATGCAATTTGGGGTAGTCCAACACCTCCCTTACCAGTGCTCATTGGGCGAGACTTCCCAGGGTTCAGCAGCCTGCTTCCCCTCTGAAGACCAGGAACCAGGGAACCCCGCACCCCAATCCAAGTGAAGGAGATGACAAAGGGCAGCATATTGTGGTATTTTCAAAGATGGCCCAAAATCTGTTTCCTAGCTGTGGGAAGGGTAGAAAGTCTAAAAGACAGAGGCGGGCAGCCAAGGCTTTGGGCATCTATATCCTGAGGCAGGTGTGAAGGGTTGCCTGTGTAAACTGATGCCCCTGGGCACACAGAGGGAGTGCTGACATTCAGGGTGGAGGGGACCCTGAACTATCAGCAAGGGAAGACTCAGAGGCTGTGGGTGAGGCTGAGGCTAACACCAACCCCAGTTCCTTAGTGCCCATGCAGGGGTCAGAGGGAGCCCCTGTAGGGCTCAAATTGGCCATCTGGGGGAGAGTGACCTTTGGGCAGGATCAAGTGTAGGACCCCTGTATGAGAACATTAGGAAGTAGGTTGCTGAGGTTGATGGGATGCCCATAGAGGACAAAGCCTGAGGCCTGGTTCCTACTTTATCCTTAAGAGGGACCCACTGTACCATGTCATACAGATGCAAGGACATGAGGTGCATGAACTCCTGACATCCCAAAGCCATCAACGGGCCATTTTGGACCAGGCCCAAAGGCACCTGTTTGGGGTGCACCTAGGAGTGAAAGACCCAGGCCCAGATTCTGCACCAGTTCTACTGGTGATGGGTACACGAGGACATGCACCAATACTGTGCTGCTTGCCCAGAGTGTCAATTACATAACCCTCATCCCCATCTGAGCACCTCTCTAGTGTTACCGCCAATCATCAAGGTCCTATTTGAATGAGTTATGATGGACTTGGAGGAAACACTGAAAAACAGAACCTGAGGACACCAGTATATCTTGGTGGTTCTTGACTATGCCACACAATACCCCAAAGTTGTTCCCCTCCAGAATACAATCTCCAAGAGCATAGCCAAGACATTGGTGGAGATATTTACCCAACTGGTCAGTCAGGATCTGCTTCAGGAGGCCCAAAGCACACCATTCATGTCCCAATTGATGAAGGACTTCTGCACTCTGCTCCATGTGCAGACTTTGCGGACCTCAGTCTATCATCCCCAGACCGATGACCTCGTAGAGAGGTTCAAGTATACCCTCAATACCATGATTAAGAAGGTTGTGTGCAGGGATAGAAAGGACTGGGAGATGTTATTGCCGTGCCTCATGTTTGCTATCCTAGAATGCCCAAGTCATCCACAGGGTTCTCCCCCTTCAAGTTGCTGTATGGGCGCTATTCCCAAGCCATATTGGATATAGCCAAGGAAGGCTGGGAGGAAGAGGTGAATAGGGAAAGAAATATCGAGTACGTAATGCAGATGAGGGACTGGATAGCCCAGGTCACCCCCACAGTGTGAAAGCACCTGGAACAGGACCAGTGGGCCTGCTACACCTGGAATCTGGATGTGTTTTCAGAAAAACTTAGCCAAACATCAGAAGCCACCCACCAAGTTATCACTAACCCTGGAGCCCAAGTGATGATAAGGCCCTACTGGGTCCCCACAACTAAAAGAGAAGACATAAGGGCAGAAGTGCACAAGATGCTGAAGATGACGAAGAAGCCCACAGCCAGTGGTCCAGCCCAATAGTACTGTTGCCTAAACCTAACACGTTTTTTGTAATGACTTTCAGTGGCTGAACGAGATCTCCCAGTTTGATGCATACCCCATTCCACGCACTGACAAGTTGGTAGACCGCCTGGGCAATGCTCGATACCTGGCCATCTTAGACTTAACCAAAGGCTATTGGCAAATCCCTCTGGCTGAAGATGCCAAGGAGAAAACAGAGTTCTCTACTCTGGAGGGGCTGTTCCAATACACTCTTCTCCCATTCAGTTTCCATGGAGCTCTAGCCAGCTTTCAGAACCTCATGGATAAGCTGCTGTGACCCCAAGGTCACATGGATGGTAGTTATAGACAACCTGGACTGAAAGACCCATCTGCACACATGGATGGTAGTTATAGACAACCTGGACTGAAAGACCCATCTGTGGAGGGTAGAAGCTGAGCTGTACACCTCTAGGCAGGTGGACATCATGGCGAATCCAGACAAATGTGCTGTGGGGTTCACCGAAACCAAGTATCTTAGGTACGTGGTGGGAAAAGGGGTGGTGAAGCCCCACTTAAATAAATTAGAGGCTGTTCAACAATGGCCTTGGCCAAGTCAGAAGAAGCAAGCTTGAGCCTTGCTAGCAGTTGTGGTGTACTATTGAAAGTTCATCCCCCACTTTGCAACTTGTGCCAGCCCCCTAAAGGACTTCATAGAAGCTCAGGGGCCCGACACAATTAAATGGCCCAAGGCAGCAGAGAGAGCATTTGAGGACGTACAGATGGCTCTCTGCAGCAACCCAGTGTTAATAGCCCCAGATTCCACTAGAGTTTATCTTGCAAACTGACACTTCAGAAGTGGAGCTAGGTGCAGTTCTGTCACAAATGGTTGGGGAAGACCAAAACCCAGTGCTGCACCTCCACAAGAAACTGCTCCCAAGGAAGGATAAATCCGCAGTACTTGAGAGGGAATGCCTTGTGGACAGACCATGCTCTGCTTCAATGGATGCATCAGAACAAGGAGAAAAATGCCAGGATGACCAGATGGTTCACATCCCTGCAACTGTTTCAGTTCAGTACAGCACAGGGCTGGAAGCCAACACGGGAATGCAGATGGGTTATCCCACATGCACTGCTTAGCGTCCCAAGTTGTCCAAGCCCCTGGTTTTGAGTGAGGCTGGGAGGAGGAAGATGTGTGGCAGACCACAACCTGTAGGCTGCAAGAGCCTAATAGAAGGCATGCATATGGAGAACTGGGTCAATGCCTTCCTATTCCCTATTTAGGCTAACAGTTGGTGCTTGTTAAGGACCAGCCACAATACTAGGCCAGTTAGGCACCTGTTGCTGGGGTAAGCCTGCTCACTATAAAAGGCTTTACCTCCAGGCAGAAGTGGGAAGCAGTGGAGAAGCATGCAAGGAGGAACAAGCTGGAAGCTGCAGAGCAGAGTGATCAGGTACTGGAGGGAAGTGGTGGGTGAAGTGGCCCAGGGAGAGGGAGTTACATTAGGTCTGCGCTCTTAGGGACCCTAGGCTGGAGTCCATGGTAGTGAGTGGGACTGGACTCCATGCCCCCTTCCCCCAGAGGGTTGCTTTGCTGGGTAAACTGGGCCAGCCCAAATCCTGTAATGTGGGTCTGTTCCATCTTCACAGAGGACTTTCCCGAGATGAGACTGGCTCAGTAAGTGCAGACCTTTCCTTATGGAAGGATCCAGACAGCAAAGGGAACACTGCAAGTCTCTGAAGCACACATGAAACTGCTGAAAAGTCCAGAAACCCCATAGGGCCTGATAAGAACCCTGTCCCACCAGCCATGATTGACTTTCTCTTAGTCAGGACCTTCCACAGAAATACAAGGAACTGATTTCCTTTGTCTTCCTAGGTGGAAGATATTTGCCTAAGCAGGTTTCTCACTTATATTCCATTGCACCAAAATACAACGCATCCATCTTGGTCGAACAACTTCTTCGTTTTGAGACTGCAAGAAATCTGCCTCTTTTGTCCTGGTATATTCCCAAACTTGCTCTTTAGTGCCCAGGTGTAGGATGACCTCATGCTGTTCCTGTGGATTTCCATCCCTCTATTGATACATAGCTAAATATAATTTCCATGATTTTTGACCACACCTGGACGAGTTTTGTTGGAGATGGGTAGACGGCTGTCTACCCTCCATCTGGGAGAGAACCTGCTTTTCTTTGGTTATCATTAAGTATACATGTTACCTCTTATGTGAATACATACATTTGACAATGATCTTAACCACCCATATGCACTAGCTTTCAGAAGAGACCTTATTTAATAATATATTCTATATAATTATTAGAATCAAATACTATCAATTGAGGATAAGCGCTTCTTGGAAGGATATCTCCTCCTCTCTTACATTGAAGGTTTCATTTAAATTTTATGTACATATGCCTGAGTTGTGTCTGCCTGATGACAGACAGGTTGGACAAACTAATACACACTTTTTTTGTCTAGGGCAGGCTGGGCATGTGCACAGCTTGTTAAACAAATATAACAAGAACAGAATTCTGCTCATAGCTCTTTGCGTACAACTCATAGATACATCACATCAGAATATGAATGCTCAGCGCGTTATTAGTTTTTCCATTATACATATTACCTGGCACCTTCTACAAGGTTAAGAAAACATTGTGTTATGTGCAGAGCGTATGCTAGGTGTGGCAATTGCTTTTGACCCAAAAATAGGCCTCCATGTCAAAACTATGATTCAGCATTTCTTGATCACATTCAGGAATAAAGTCATCAGTGAGGTTTGCCTGATCTCGAGGTGGAACTTTTAAGTGTTTTGTTTGGTGGTGGTTGTTGGGAAATGAGAAATTCCACATTTGAGGAAAAGAAAATGGCTTTCTGATCGGTTAGGGACTGGAAATAAACAGGAATTTAAAATGTCATGACAAGTCTTGTCAGAGCTGGATCAGTTGGCAGGGGGAGGTCAAGTTCAGTTTGAATGTAATTTACCAAATGTTTATCTCCTTTTCATGGGACAGGGAGATATTGTCGTCCTAAATAGAGGACAGGGAGATGGGGGTGGGGGGGTGGCTCCTCCTGGCTCCTTCCTGGCTCCCAGGGGCTTGGTGGAGGCAGCAGCTGACAGCCCACTCCTGGAGCCCGGGGAAGCAGCAGCTGCCAGGGCTCCCTGAGAGCCCTGGGGAAGCACCAGGGACCCAGCAGCTGCCCGTGCTCCCCTGCTTCCCCAGGCTTGGGGAAGTGACTCTCACCACCAGCTGTGCCTGCACAGCTGCTGGCAGAAAAGGTCAGCGGGGAAGGGATCAAATATGAGACAATTAGTCCCTGTTAAAAATGACTAGGGACGCCTTTTTGGTGTCCCAAATATGGGACCGTCCTGCCAAATATGGGATGGATGGTCACCCTAGCTTTTCATGTATGCACGTGTGAATATTGTCATCCTTCTGCTGCGCAGTAGCAGGATGAGGACTGGCAAGTTGGTTTCCTCTTGCAGGAGAAATAAGTGACATAGAATCAGGATATTTTCTTAGAGTAACTTGTTTGTATACATGACATACACCAGTCATGGAACAGAGCAGATTATAGGCAATCCTCACTTTCAGGAATCTTAGCTCAAATACCAAAGAAACAAAGATCCATCTCCAGGAAACAAACTTGCCCCAGTAAGTGACTCCATTTTAGTTAAAAAGCTTAAAGCAAAGAGCAAATTCTCCTCGTTTCTACTCCTCCTCTAAAGAAGCTGTTTCACTCCCTCCCCAAAGAAGCTGCTTCAACCCCCTCCCCCATATCATCACATTTCTTAAGTGACTATGCCCTGGGGCACAGTCAGCTCAAGGTGTAGCCTGAGTGGCAACCCTGAATCAGCTCCAGTCCAAGCTCTCAATAAATGTTGCTCAGAATTTGAGCTAGATAGCTTGTTGGGATGAACATGGAAGTCTGAAGCAGGAGTGTCGCAGTGGGGATGGAACAGACTAAGTAACAGCTCATTGGCTAATCCAATCACTCTGTGCTCCTAGTCTTGCCTCAGGTTAATCTATACAATTTGCCACTCTCTAGATAAACTACCTCTGGAGAGAGCAACCAGTCATCAAAGTAACACTTAAGTTATACAGTGTGATTGACTATCTACAACTGTGCCATCTGGTGATTCCAGCTAGAGGAGTGGTTCTCAGCTTGACCAGACCACTATACCCTTTCAGGCCTGAGCTGCCTTGCATGGCGTGCCCCCAAGTTACACTTTATTTAAAACCTACTGGCTTACAAAATCAGACAACGTGCCACAGCACACTATTCCTAACAAATGGCTCGCTTTCTCATTTTTGTAATAGAATTATAAAAGTCAACTGGGATATAAATATTGTGCATAGAGTTCAGTGTATGTTATATTCAGCACTACAAACAAGTCACTGTTTTCATGAAATTTTATCTGTACTGACTTTGCTTGTTTTTTATGTAGCGTGCTGCAAAACTGGGCAAATATCTAGATGAATTGATGCACCCCTTGCAAGGCCTCTGTGTATCCCCAGGAGTACACTCACCCTGGATGAGAACCACTAAACTAGACTATATGTCTACAAACAGCAATCATTTAAATAGAGATTATGGACTAGATTAAGTGCTTATCAACATGATCAAGGGCTGCACACTAACATGAGGAGTACCACTGAAACAAACAGGACTATGCACATGTGTAAACATTTGGATGTGGCCATCATAGGCAATTTCTACACATGCCACTTTCAGAGCAAGTGGCATGCTAATAAACGGCTGGAAATATGCTAAGGAGGCATGGATGTAAATTCCTGGTGACTGATTAGCATAGGGTCGCGTGATTTGGAGTCCGGAAGAAGCTCTTTCGGACTCCGAAACAGCATGTAGAGGCACAGCCCTTGGGGGGGGTCTTCTGAAAGGAAATTCTCCTTCCAGAGGCCCCTTCTTCCTGAAAATTTTGGTGTCTGTTCTGGAGCCTGGAAAAGCTTCTTCTGGACTCCAAATCATGTGACCTTATGCTAATGAGGCACTGGGAATCTACATCCTCATTAGCATATTTTGGGCTGTTTATTGGCATGCCATTTTCGGAGAAGGTGGCATGTGTAGAACCAACCATAAATGACAAGAAAGAGGCTGAACTTGTGATTAGGGCATGGACTTGAGAATCAAGAGACTTAGATTTCATTTCTTTTCTTTTATGTCCTTCTACGGCTCTCCTAATTTTTCTGAGCTACTGTTTCCTGTCCTGTGAAATTGGGATAAAAAGCAGATCTCCACCCCAACATGAATATGAGGCTTCATTTAATATTTGCAAAAACACATTGTGATTCTCATATGCAAGGTGCTGTATGAATGGAAAGTAAATAAAACGTTTGTTTTAGGTCAGTTATCTGTATTTGACACCATAAACCATGAGGTGCTACCCATGTGCCTGTGGATAATGTCAGGGATTGACAGAACTCTATTGGCAGTGGAACACTTAGCCAGCCCTTATGATGGGTACTCTTATTGGCACTTGGTTTTCTGCCCCGAGGCTCTTGTTATGCAGGGTATTCCAAGGGTACATTTGTATTAACTTTGCCTTTCAAAGCATATCCAAGGAAATAGAAACACAGTGAATTTTCTGATGAGTCAGTTACCTCCTCCTTTTCACCGTACCCACACAGTAGATATAATTAAGTGGTTTTCCCATTTTGTCCAAAGTAGGACATCAGATGAGAACAGGATGGCTGAAGTACATCCTAGGTAACATAGAAACCAAGCAGGTAGGTGGAGTACCAAAAAAACCTATTATTTTTACATGCACGAGGTAGTAATTTTTATATATGCGCACACCAAATGGAACTGGTAGTAATGCCTCTAGTTAAGCTTACCAAACATTTTCCATAGGAAGTCTGTTTTCAGTTGCTTATAACTCACTTTGCCAAACTTCAACCATCCAGCTTGATATTTTCCGTGCTTGGTATCTGCCGTAAGCCGAATATTTATGGAATTCTGGCAAAAATGAGTCAATTGCTTTTTAGAAGAAGATTAGGAAAATGACATTTGTTTTGCCCATGTTCATTTTTTTATAACTATTACATTGAGAAGATATAGGAGTCCCTGCTTTGGGTCAGGGACTTTATATTTGGCAGAAGGGTTGTTCAGGTGTCAGGGATGTGACTTTTTCTATCTCAGTGAAAATATAACCAAATTTGTCTGTTATAACATCATAGTCTTAACATTTATGGGCAGAAGACACCACCAGATCAATCAGATTTCTTCTAGATCATAGACCACCAGTGCCACCCAGTATTCACCCATTAAGTCCAACTGAAATTAGACCAAAGTATTAAAGCCCACAAAAACAAGACTATTATGTGCCACAAGCAGAGAGTAGGAAGGACAAAGGTGAACCTCATAAAAGCATGACTGGGACATGCTCAGAGATTTTATTAACATGAAAAATAGAAAAAATAAACCAAGATATTTTGTTTACAGCTCAAGGTATTTTAGGGATTATAGGCAAATGTAAATAAACTAAGGAGCATCTTAGTTCCCTGTCTCCTTTTTGGAAGCACAGCTAGTACCTGTAGCTGAGAATGCTTGTCTCCCTCTTTCACATTGTAGGTGACAATGACCTTTTGTTCCCAGAGTAAATCTCAAATAGGAATGGTAATGTGGGATATAGCAATTAGAGTTTTAAGAACTGACTCACTGTCACATACGTGATGTAGTAGGAGTGAAGATGACACACATTTCTGCCTCCCTTGCTGACAAGCCTTGCAGCTGTGATGCATGTAGTGGTTTGATCCATCTAGTGGATATGTTTCTAGAGGGGCCATATCAGTCAGTCCGTTGAATTTCCAGAATCTTCGTTCCCCGGCAGAGATTTCAGGGCTCATTTAAGTGAGGAGGGGTAGGTCCCACTTAATTGAATGGAAGAGAAAATGTTTAATAAATATATTAAAATTCTCTTTGTTTTCAAAGGGAAAATTTTTGTTTTCGCTATAGTGACAAGTCTAAAATCCATTTTTATTTAAAAAACAAACCTGTCTTTAAATCTTACTTTGGAGGTTTTTTCCAATAACATTACAAGAGAATCGGAAGGCTGATAGGGAAATGTACCTGTACTTCCAGTGTATTCACAGTAGAAAACATGGAGGAGTGCTAAACAAAGGAAAATTGGCAGGAGCTGTCAAGTGAGGGAATGAGATGCTGCATTATAATTGAGTCACCAAAGTGGAAGTGGATGCACAAAGAGACAACTTTACGGATGTGTCTAAGTGGCTACAGTTCCCTAGTATGGCCTGTCCAGAATTCATGAAACACATGGATAGAGCTTTGGCTGACAGTAATACTTTCTAAGACACAAGCCATGGTGAAAACAAGGTAACTGGCAACTGTGGAGTTGACTGTCTTGTATGGCTGTTCTGATTTTGGCAAAATGTACATATTGGACCTGACCAGAATTTTCCTGAGGATGTGGGAGGGCTTTGTCTGTGGATAGACCATCACCACTTCTATTTCAGTAACACAGTATGTCATTGCAGACAGCTGAGTTGACACTGCTTGGGGCCCCCAGGCCTGCTCCACACCCCAGAAGGGGTGGGGCCAAGGGAGGAAGTGGCAGGGCCAAGGGCATTCAGGTCTCAGTGCAGCCCAGCCCCTGGTGCTGTCCCCACCCCCACAGCCATACACAGCCAGAACTACACTACCTTGGCACTTCAAAAGGACCTGGAGCGCTGGACATCACTGCTGCCAAAGAAACAACAGCCAGAGCTCTGGATCCCTTTGACTGCCCACTTTACCGCCCACCCCCCACATCCTATTAGTGGGCCTGATCACAGAATTATTGGTGATGAAAAATTTCAGCTGAAAGGCAACCTAAGTTTGGATATTTAGTGTGAATCCCATAGAAAACACAGGGACATCTATCCACCTCTCAGCTCTTCACAGATTTTTTTGGATTGCAAGATTTCATAGTGTTTGCCCAAGAAAGCATACGCTTCAAAATATCTGTTAGTCTATACAGTGCCACAAAATTTCTTGTTGCTTTTGCAGATACAGATTAACAGGGTGACCCCTGTGATACTTGTCAGCTCTTCATATGAGTAGCTGCTCCAAGATTTTGAGTACCAGTTGCAGAAATCTTGAGCTTCAGTTCAAGATTTCTCTGCCAGAGGTTAAGCTTTTAAAGAGATAAGATGATTGTTTCTTCAGCTCCCCAGGTTTTTAAACTCCACTTCCTGGCCCCTTCCCGGGACTTCAACCAGACTCCACCTTTGCTTTAAATCTAAAACAGGCACCTTCCACTTAGAGCTTGCCAGAGAATAAGGATTCCATTTCACAAACATTTTTGAGGTTTCGTAATTTGGTTTCAGACCTCATCAGAATAAAATTTAAACCTTTTGAAATTTTTCACATTGTGACAAAATCAGTCTTGTTCCTGGGCTTCTGGCCGCTGTTCAGTCCACTAGTCCCACTGGGGTGAAGGGTGGTCTGGGCCCCCTGCACACTCATACTGGGTTCCAGCCCAGGGACCCTATGCATCTGCTACAGGGGAGGGCTGACTTCCTTAGCCCTTGGCACAGCAGCTCCCTGAGTTACTTTCCCAGACGATTCACTCCCAGTACCTTCTGTAGGCTGCAGCAGTAGCAAGTCCCCACTCTTGATCTGCTCCAGCTGGGTGACCAGCTATTCCCAGCCTAAGGTTGAGCCTGGAGTGACCAGAGCTGGGAAGTCCACACACTTGCTGCTGAAGCTTCTCACCCTCCCTCCCTCCGGTGTTCCCAATCTTCTCCTCCACTTCTCTCAAACCTGCTCTCTCCCACTACTCTGGTCTCATCACCACTCCACTCTCCCACCACCCTTCCCACCGCAAAGGGCTTTTAAAGGCCTCTATTATGCCAGTCATGGAGTCAGCTGGCCCCAATTAGGCTGAGCCCTCTCCTACCTAGCTGCCTGTGATTGGCCTGCTGGTGCTTGGCAGGCCCTTCTGCTTGTTTGGGCTTCCTCTGAAGGGACCCTCTGCCCTGGCCCTGCCGCAACATAAAACATCAAACAAAAAGCCACCATTATGAAAGAAACCCCAGAAAAGGCAACAACTCAGTCATTAGGTTACTCTCCTCGCATATTGGAAATGCAGCATCAACTCTTTGCTCACTCTGATTTGGATTAATGAATTCAGACTACACACTTGCATTTTGAAATGCTTATAACTAATAAAACAAGTTAACAAATTTGTAAGTTTTCAGCAACTTGTTCTGCACACCACTACCTGCTGTGATTTTGCAGGTGACAATTTGTCCTATTCATATGTAAGACTTAATCTTAGTTTGCAGTTATCATACCGTCTAACTAGGGAAATACTATACTATTTGTCAAAAATGCCATCTATCCTCTAGGCTGTGTCTACATGTGCCCCAAACTTCGAAATGGCCATGCAAATGGCCATTTCGAAGTTTACTAATGAAGCGCTGAAATGCATATTCAGCGCTTCATCAGCATGCGGGCGGCAGCGGCGCTTCGAAATTGATGAGCCTTGCCGCCGCGCGGCGCGTCCAGACGGGGCTCCTTTTTGAAAGCACGCCACCTACTTCGAAGTCCCCTTATTCCCGTGAGCTCATGGGAATAAGGGGACTTCGAAGAAGGTGGCGTCCTTTCGAAAAGGAGCCCCGTCTGGACGCGCCACGTGGTGGCAAGGCTCGTCAATTTCGAAGCGCCGCTGCTGCCCGCATGCTGATGAAGCGCTGAATATGCATTTCAGCGCTTCATTAGTAAACTTCGAAATGGCCATTTGCATGGCCATTTCGAAGTTTGGGGCACGTGTAGACGTAGCCCTAGTGTGTTAAATCCCAATGATCTTTATCAGTCTAGAGAGATACCAGTGCAAAGGACCAGTTGTGATACAACATTTTAATGAAAACCTAATCATTAATGATTTAGTTGCAGCCCATGTCACTCAAAGACCTTGCTTTACCTTCACACTTGTATAAAGTTCAAAGTGGCCTGGTTTGCTAGATATAGGAAAAGTGACTTGACTGAATCTATAAAGATTAGTCCCATTAACCAATTACAGTGATAATTTTTCTTGGGAACACGGTGGCTTGTCAAAGCTGCTATGCTGCTTCAGTTAAAACACTATCGTGTCTATCAGCTATCCTCGACTCTGTTTCTATCCTAGTTTTCTCTCCTATGACACTGCATAAAATCCCAGATTTACAAATGACTTTCACTATTACTTTTTTAGATTTCTAAACCCTGACAACAGAACCATACTTAAAATTGCAATTTATAGCAAAAAAGATTCAAGGGGCATAGTTTTTTTATTTTCTCTCTCAAGAAAAACTCCCCTGAAGAGCTAAGTCCTTCAGACATCAGGAGGAGACAGGCCTGTTTATTTAATTTCAAGGCAGAAACCAAAACAGGGTCCACCAGCATTGTGATTTCAAAGAAAGAAGAGGAACTGGGGCAGACAAGCATATAAATAAGGAAACAGAAATCCCTATAGCAGCAGAAAGCTTATTAGAATATCAAGAGCCCGTGGGGCATAGTAGATGGCAATCCACACCAAAATGAAATACCGTATAAGAGTAGCTTAATATAATAAGTGTATTATTTTAGATCAACAGGTGCTTTGGGGCAGGAAAGAGGCATGTGTGACCCTTAAATGTTCTGTTTAATCTTTTTTATATGGGAAGAATATACATATTTCTTTTTGCCATGATTTTCCAATTCAGCATTGAGCGTTCCCTGTTGCTGGTATAATCTTGCATTCAGGTAAGTCTGACTGCTAAAATAACGTCCCGCTTAATTTCTTAAATCTAATGCAATTCAAAGATAAAACATGACAAAGATAATATCAAATACAGCCCAGACCAAAGCCGACAATCTGAGTTGAAATCTGGCTGGCCTGCAAGAAAACAACTGAAAAAAGGAGGCACAGATATTTAATGCTGATGGTACAGTAAGATAATACTTGAGGATGTGCTGAAGCTAGCTAAACTGAAGTCTTGTGGGTGTGTAAAAATCCATGGCTAGGTGCAAAATGCCAAAGTCATCAACTAGATTGAACCCTGGATGTTCAGCACCAAGACTAAAGGTACTTCCCCCTTAATAAAATTAAAAAAACCCATGAAACAGTAGATGCTGAGGTTTAAAAGGGAGAAAAAAAGTTAAAAGTAACCACTGAAGTGATTGATCCACTGATTTCTAGGCACCTGTTGACAATGCACACAATAAATTCCATTATAAAAAATGTTGCACGTGAATATGACAATTTGAATATATGTCTGGTCACCTGGAAGACCTAGACCATTTTTGCTGTCCTGGAGCTCAAGAGAAGCATGGTTTATTAGCAAGCCTAGACAGTAGATATCAGTGTTTGAGCACCAGAAAGTGATTGCCACATGTAAACTTCTTTCATCATACTCCCACTGAGATCAAGCGGGAGTTTTGCCATTGACTCAGATGGGAGAAGAAAGCGCCCTGTTGATGATAAGGTCTTCAGGGTTTGGGCTGTCTGTCCCTCTTTCTCTCTCAAGCATTTGGAGCAGTGGTTCTCAGTCCCTGGGGTGCTTGCAGCACAATCAGCACAAAGCTGTAATCTATGTGATGTCTTCAGGGCCATACAGACGGTACCTCTATTGTATCAATGCCACCTACATAACACAGAGCATTATGTGCAGCCGACAATGGTAAATAGGTTGAGAACCACTGATATGGAGAAATACTATGGCGATCTACCAAGGATGTGCATATAATCGGTATAAAATGTGGAATTATGAAACAGACAGTGACAACATGTCAGTGTTGCAGAATTCAGAGATTAAACTGCTG
This sequence comes from Carettochelys insculpta, assembly GCF_033958435.1. Lineage (NCBI taxonomy): Eukaryota > Metazoa > Chordata > Testudines > Carettochelyidae > Carettochelys > Carettochelys insculpta. Next base: position 87,974,186 of record NC_134137.1, on the reverse strand, counting down.
GGCAAGTCCATTACACTTATCTTAAAGATAAATATGCTTGTGAACATATGACTACTGTTAGAGGCCTGTGAATTTGTGTTTCACTTTTTTAAGGGGAATAGTCTGTCACTTTGCTTTATCCAGGCTGCCCACCCTCACACCTTTCCCTACCACAACCCCTACCCCCAGAGACCTAACCACACACCCAACCACACCCTTCCCTCACTCATGACCTCTGTTGGAGCCCCTAAACATTCTTGCTTCAATACCTTCCCCCCATCTCCATCCTGCATTGCCTTCTCTCTCCTGTGGGGGTGGAGGGCGAAAGTAGAGAAGAACTACAATGTTGTGGCCCCCTGTCTGGGCAGGCTCAGGAGAAGCTGAATGCCTGCTCTCCTCTGCTACTTCATCTCAACAGCCTCTTTACTCAGGCCTGTCTCTCTCATTCTCTCCCCTGCATTCTCCAAACTGCTGCTAGATCCTCCCACCAGCCATTCCCAACCCTAACCCTTTAGCACAAACACTTCATGCATACACCACCCATGCTTGGGACTTGCATGGGACCCACTACCATTGGCTGGTCTATTCTGTATGATGGAAGTGAACTTGTGAACTCCCCATTTGCATCTGTGGGTGCTGCCAGTGGACTTCTGAACCTCTGCAGGAGGGGAAAGGGGATTAAGCTCTGTCTTCTATTGATTCATTTTATACTCAGTTTTCCATTTCATTTTGTAGTGTTTTGCAAAATAACAAGGCTCTAACTACTTCACTGGTATAAACAATATGGCTATGTCGACACAACAGAAATCTTTCAAAAGAAGCTGTTCCAGAATTGCATCCACACACAAAAAAGTGAATCAAAAGAGTGATCTGCTCTTTCGACAGTGTCCCCACAGAGCCTCTGCTCTTTCGAAAGAACAGGCCAGGGATGGAAAATGAAGACTGCTCTTTTGAAAGAAGGGCCCTGCAGAGTATCTACACACACTTTCTTTTGAAAAAAAGCTTCCAAAAGGGGGTGCTCTTCCTGAAATGGGAAAGGAAGAGTGATTTCGAAAGGAGTGCCACATTCTTTTCACTTGCTTCCTAGAGAATGCTTTCTGCATGTAGACGCTTCACGCATTCCTTTGCAAGAGCCCCCTTTCAAAAGAACATGCTAGTGCAGACGCAACCTATGTGTTGATGTGTGACAGGGCATCCTGCTTCTCCTTTCTTTTAGTCCCATATCTTCCTCTGGTCAAACACAGTTTATTTACAGTGTTCTTTCCACAACCCTTACCAACTTGTGCAGCTCTAGATTTACAATAGCATATGCTCCATAGCTCACTCCAACATGGAGAAGACAGAAGGTACTTTCTCTCTGAGAGACCTCCCCCTAGTTCTGACTCTCAGATGCCTGCCAGTCTCTCCTCCTTCTCAGCCTTTCTGGGCTAATGAGCTCATTAGTCCTGTAGCTCTCTCCAGCCCATATCCAATCTGTCAATTAGACAGAGCTTTGCCCCTCGTGTTAGCTCAGGGGTGATTTAATTGGTGATCCAATGATAAGAGTGCTGGTACAGCTGCTGTTGCCTAGCACAGTCACAAAATAGACAAGGCAACCATGAACTAGTACTTTTTTATAGCAAAGATCAGTCAGTCTATCAGCTTTGAAAGCAAAAAAACTGCACTCAAGAAAATAAGCCTATTATCTTGGTACAGCGCATCTATTGTTATTACAAATAAGAAGTAGCTGATACAAGCTAATTGCAGTTTTAACAGAACACACTCCAATTTCTGCTTGTGGTATTGCTAGCCTTTGTACATGTTACTGTCCCTCTTTGGTCCCTCTGCAGCACTCTCTTGGTGAATGATGGAGTTATGTATTTACTGAGTTTCTGTCATCCAGACTGGGGTACTCGGTAGTGGCAGACCAGAGATGAAATCCCAGCCTTCCTGCTAAGTTCTTCTGGAGCTTACCCCTTCCCGCATTTTAAAAGAACAAACAAAAGATGAGGAAAATAAACAAAGCAAAAGGAAGCAGTCAATTCCCGACAAGCTGCCAGCCTTTCTTCCCTCAGAGGCACCTAAGTCAAGCAGCAGTCCATCTCACTGTCTGCTGACCAACGTGACTTCACCTCAAGAGGTTTGGGCCTTCCTTAGAAAAAGAAGCAAACTCTGCCATCTGTTAGGCCCCTCTCTCTAGGCACTAAGAAGATTAGCAAGACATCCTTTCCCCTGAGATGCTGAATGCTAAGCTGAGCTTCTGCTTTTTTGAACTCTTCTTCCATGGCTGGCATAACTTGCAGGTGCAGCAAGGCAGGAGCAGTTGAGGCACAAAGTTTTTTAACCCCTTTCTGCTTGGTGCAAGCTTTGTACATCCCACCACAGTGATGTATTGGAATACATGCAGAAATAAACCAACCAGAGTGCACTAATAAATATTTGTAGTTATCTTGGCTATCTTGATAAGGATAACATTTAATGAAAACAATATTGTTAAATTAGCCTGTGCGTAGCTGATTTGGATCCTGAATGGGAAGCTGCATTCATAAACTGTTTGAAATGGTCAAAAGAATCTACCATGTCTCATTGTTTTTATTTGCATTTGGCTTGGTGCTTCTAAAATGGTCTTTTGGGAAACATCAACTCAGGGCTTGCTTATTGTAAATAGAGGGGAAAAATTCTCTGCTTAGAAATATCTGTTGTGCTAAAATTGACATTAATGAAACGTCAATTTGCAATTTAAGCTGCACAGATTTTCATTTCTTTTTGGTGTTAATGTTGTGGTTCCCTGAGATATAAAGGAAAGAAATCTTGTTCGATGACTTTCTTAGTATTATTGAACAGTGTATAATAAAGTCCTCACCTGGATCTGCAAAAAGAACTGGATTACTATCAATCCAAGGCCAAATTCATTATGTCCTTTAACATGTTTAGTTAATTTAACAAGAAAAGTAGGAGTTTAGCAGCCTGAGATCCATTATCCTATGGTGACCAGGTAATGAGCTTCACCCCTCAGTTGGAAGGAACACCCTTATTGATGAGAGAACAGTTTTGTTCCCATAACTTTTCAACCCCTTTAAGCCCTCTGCTAAGGTTGTCAGTTTGTGTCATTTATGATGCAAACTTCTCTGAACTAGGAATTGAACTGAGATCATGACCTCCTCTCCCACAGATCAATGAATAGATTGGCTGTTTTAGTACTGGTTCATTAGAGCTGAGAATTCCATTGTAAGCCCAAGAATTATTGAGGCCCCTGTTATGTGCAATAGTTTTGGATAATTTGAATAACATAAGCACATTTCAATGGCAGGTGGTGTCATCCCAACATTTGTTACATTAAATCTGCACCAGCATAGAAAGAGCTGGGTGCAGCAGAAGCAGGGAGGGCGGGAAGATTTGCCAGAGAGCCATTTGGACCCAACGCATGTCAGAGCAGTCTGGGAGCTGCTTTAACTTGAACCAGGTGGCTATGCCTCCAGGAAGTCTGGGGCAGATAAGGATAGCTTGAGCACAGTTTGCTCTGGCTACTCCATTTCTCCTGACCTGCTCAGTACACTGGTGTCCGAGCAACAGAAAACAGAACCTGGATCTGATGGTTTTACATACTCTTGGGACTTCCCCACAAAAAGAAGTGTTGAGCCTTCAGGAGATTTTTTTAACTCCCTTTGCACTTGCCACAGAGGAATGTGGAGGGAAGGGGAACTCCTTAGAGAATATCAGGAGAACATTAGTTGAAACCACACACAACTGGGGTATTGCTCATCACTTAAGTGGGCATGTAAAAAAAAAACACAAAGGCTTCTTCCCGCTCTTATTGAAGTCAACATGAGGTTTGTTATTGGATTAACTGAGAGTCACACTGGGTCCCCTGATTTTAACAACAACTATTCAAACATTATCTTTTATTAGAGTTTACCAATCTTGTTGGAATGTTTCTATAATAATCTAACAGAGTGCAGCCTTCATTAGTCTCTTATCTTCGAAATCCATTTAGCAGTTCCCGATAGATTAACAAAAGGGTTATTACGCAATGAGAATATTATCTACCACTGGGATAGATCTATAATTGGATATCTACTTATGGAAGTTTTCCAATTGCATCTAAACAGTTGTGCCAATTACTGTCATAATTGTAAATGAATCAGGTTAAACATCAGCAAATGAATCAAACTGGAAGTGGCACAGGTTGCTTTGCTAATTATATTTTGAACAAAATAGCTGACAAGAGATGTGTGTGCAGGGTCTTTATGCAAACGATGATTACTACTAATAAAAAAGGATATTTCAAAAGAAAAACATCAATGACATTGGAGAGTGCTCAACAGTGTTTTAATGGACAGAAAGTTCTCACTGTGTTTATCAGAAGAGTTAAAATCGTACATTTGTGGAAACAGACCACTTTCAGCTCAGCATCAGAAGGTACTGAAAAAGGTATACTGGGCTTGTGTACACGGCGCACAGGCCTGCTGGAAGGGGTGGAAGGTGGGCAAAGAGGGCAGTAGCCCCAGGACTTGGCATTTCATAGGGGCCAGGAGCTTTGGCTGCTGCTACTTTGGCAGTGGCCAGAGATCTTCACTGCTTTGAAGTGCTGTGGCAGCACTGCTGAGCTGCTCCATGCGGCTCTGAGGGAAGGAGGAGGGGTCAGTACCGTGATTCGAGTGATGCTGAGGGCTGATTTACCTGTGCCCTGCCTCCTTCTGGATGCACGGAGCTAGCCCTCCTCCCACCTTACCCAGGGCCTACATCAGCTGTTGGCCCCACTGAGGGTGCAGCAATGTGCACTGAGGATGTGTGAATTCTAATGTGCACAGGCATTGAGCAGAAATTCACTAGTCCTTGTAGAGCTGGTTGGCAGGCACTGAAAGGTCCCTGCTGCATGTTGTCATCTACTGTTTGGAAGAGTGCTCAGTGACTCACACTGGAAGGTTTAGACATTTCTACGCTAACGTGCACTCAGGAACTTTGACTGTGTGCCTTTAGGGTCTGCATGGGCCAGTCAGCGTGCGTTGGAACTCACACGCCTTTGGCGTGCACCTGGCACTCAAGCCCATTTCTGAGTCCTTCTGAATCCTTTCTGAATCAAATTCCTATTTTTGAAAATTTTAATCTATTAGCTCTGAAGGATACAGGGGATATGGTGGGGTGAGTGGCAGAACCACCAGTCCAGGATGTTGTTGGACATAAATGTATTGCTGTATCTCTTACAATAAATGAAGATGATCCCTGGAGCCTCACCGACAAAAGTCTCACACGTGAAAGACTTTCTCTTTTCTCATCGGTTCTTGATTCATAAAGATTTTTTAAAGGAATTAATGGTGTGCAGTTATCTGGAATAGGTATACAAACAGGCATGCTCTGTTCTGATGATAGGAAGCTCATATTTATAGTAAATAATGTCACAGGTAACAGTACTTTGCAATTAATCCCATTTTAAATTATGTAGTAACATCTAATAAATTGAACCAGCTGAGAACTGCTTTCCCAGTTCTGGCTGGTTCAACACCCCACTGACAGCTGTAGAAGGAGGAAGTACGTAACTACTGCTGCTTCTCTTTCAACATTGCATGTCTACTTTAGCCTCTATGTAGGCAGCAGAAGCAGAAATGCTGAACAGAAATCTATCTGAACTCACCGGCTTCCTCCCTCAAGAACCAGGCAAATCAGGAGCGCCAGAGCCTTGCCACCATCCCTGGTTACAAACTTGCAGCTCAGATAAGTTCATTTGCCATGTTGAAGGACTCCAGTTAAGTTGGAGTCATCTGACCTTTTTGTGCTTTCTTTATTTTGCTCCCTGAAATAAACTAGGCTTATTTCTCTCGGTTACCAGTGTCAAAGACCGGAAGCACTCCATCCCCAGGATGGCTCAGGGCAGCTGCCCCGGGCTGCACACTCTGGGGGGGGACACATGACCATCTCAACTGGCCTGCGGATGGGATGATACCCCACAGTGATGGGAGGCTGCAGGGCACAAGTTTGGGTGTGGAATTACTTTGGGGACATCTGTGGGAGGGAGGGGGAGCCCAGCAGGGGTCACCTTCCCCTGCAATCACCATGGCAGGGGGAGCCAGTGGAGGGGGGTTGTAGCTCAGTGGTTGGAGCGTTGGCCTGCTAACCCCAGAGATGTGAGTTCAACCCTTAAGGGGCCGTTTAGGAATCTGGGGCAAACGGATTAAAAAAACAAACAAACAAAAAAACTGCCAAGGCTGGTGATAAGTCCTGCTGAGTGCAGGGGACTGGACTCAATGACCTCTCAAGATCCCTTCTGGCTCTCTGAGACAGGTATATCTCCATATAACTAATTAACCTGGCAGCCTGCTCCACTCTACCCCATCGCCCCCTCTCAACCTGCTGTGTTCTGCTTCACTGCAACAGCAGTAAGCAGAGCTCTGCTTCCCACATGTTACTGCAGCAATGGCAGCAGCCAGAGATCCCAGCTCTTCAAATCACTGCCAGGATGTACTGGGGGGCACACTGGGATGGCCATCCTGGTCCCACCCCTTTCTCCTGAGGTCCTGTCTCATATGGGGCATGGAGGTATCCTTCCCCCACTTTGCTCAGGGGCCCAACAAATCTGTTGGGTCAGACTGGGCATACTTCTGGACATACAGTCGGCCTGTGGAATTTAAAAGCACTCACAAACTGCACTATAGTGCTGCTGGTTGTTAAAAATCTCTAATCATGGGCACTTGTTTGTTTCCTTATGTTGCTAAGGAGGCCTAGTTCTGCTCTGGGAAATCTTGCGAGGGAACATTTTCAGGAAAGAACAACAAATCCAAGAAAATCTTAAACCTACCACCTTCATAGACAACATGAATATATTGACCTTGTTACCCTTCATATTTCTGCCATTCAAACACAACACTCCTTGATTAAGTCACAGCTTCTACACCCCACTCCCTGCTGCTGCCTGCTGCATTCACGTCCTGGAGAACTATGCTGTCCTGAAAGTGAATCACAAGAGGGCAAGTTCATTATCTACTTGGAGACAAAAACTTAAAGCAAGGGAAGAACATAGAAAGAAAGACCTCAGAATATTATAAAATCCCCATGCAAGGCCTGGCCTGAAGAAAGAAGGGAGCTCATTACTGTCATCTCTTGTGAAATGAGAGCAGAGCAGACCACAGGTGCTTAAGACCTGCACACAGGGAGGAGCAGCATTGGTGAGGGAGGTCTCTGGTAGCATCATTGGTAGAGCAAAGGGGCTGACTGAATGGGCTGGACATCACTGGCATTTCAATTTTATGCGAGGGCTTGGGGAATTCTGGTTAAAGTGCAGTTAATTTTGGAGGGTAATAACATGCAACTGACCTTTCTGAGAAATACAAGAATACAGCATCGATACTGAATGGGCTTGATGTCATCTTCACTGAGAGAGCTGTCAGGTATACCGGGCTAGGAGAGCTTGGGTACCACCAGAAGAAGAAGAGAGAAAAAGAAAAAAAGAATCCTACAGCTTTGCTGTGAGTATTTCTCTAGTGCTGAGCCCTCTCCCTCCCTAAAAGGCTGGTTTGGCTTGAGACTGCTGTAGAACGGTAGACAGTGTGCATTTGGTGCTGGTTTTGAGGCAACAGATGGCGCAGTGAAGGTGACAGCATTGAGGCGCTGGCTGGCATAGACAGGTACTGGTTTCAAGACGATGAGTGGAGCAGAGTGGAGGTGGCTTGGGCTGAAGCCAGAGAAAGAAAGAGCAGCAGCCTACCTAAGGGACCCTAACTAGCTGAAATCTATCACTGATAGGACAGTAAAGCAGGCCCCCAGAACAGCCAGGCAGCACTGCCCTACCAGTATCCTTTGAATTGTCCAACCCAGGGCAGATAACTGAGACTGGGGACTGTGAAGAGAGAAGGGGCTGGAACGCACCAGCCACTCACTATTACTGGGAGAGTAAGGTTGGCATTTTTGTGAAGACCCCTGGAGTATGAATGTCTTGCCTTGCAGAATTTGTTATCGCTGGTTTTCCCAAGTGCATTCTTTTGTCCTCCCCCTCCTCCCACTTAATAAAATCCTCTTTGTTTTTAACCTTCAGCCTCAGTGTTTGTGAGTGTGGAAGCATTGTCCCTCAGCACACCCCATGTGGTGTATATATGTTAAAGGATATGTGAACATCCTTAAGGTGGTGCTCTCAATGATTAGAAAGGTTGCATACAGTAGAATATTTCATTTGGAGAGAAATCGTCCCTGCTTGCACATCAATTGGAAAACTTCAGTGGAGTCGGAATTTCATCCTTTATGTTTTCTTTCTGATGCTAATTAATCTATGCAGTACAGTGTTCATGGATTTAACTTGGACTACACACATTTCCTGTGTCACTCTGTTATAAACAATGAGGATCTATCACTTAAACCATTTAATTCTAAAGCTGACTATAACTACAGAAGGTAACTCTGTAGAAAAAGGATTCAGCAAATATGGCTTCAATAATGTGGAAACACACTTAAGAAAGTAGAGATTAGCCAAAAGGATATTTATGAAATGCATTTTATTTATTGTTCTTCTTATTATTTTATTATATCTTTGTTCTTATGGTGACATATAAGAGTGACTATTAATCATGACATTATGCTGGTTATGTAGAAAGGACTGTGTTACCAAGGGCAACGGCATTTGAAATCAGGACAGTTTTAAGAGACTGTTTATATCATGGACTATCCAGAGAGAAAGGGGTTGTATGTTTTTCTCCTGAAAAAGGTCAGATGGAAGTGAGGTACGTCAGCTAAAAAAACAGGCACTAAGTCTAGGATAAAATTTTTTGATTAAAATGCAAGAAGTGTAATTAAGTGCTGGAGGATAAATAGAAAGTGCTGCTTAAGGAAGGGAAAATATAATTATGGGATGAAGCTTGGTGGGGAGGAAAAAAAGAAAATCAGAGTTTTTCAGAGACATATAGGAGCATAAGGTGAATTAAGGGGGACTTCAGTGTGACTAAGCAGTGGCGAAACAACTTAAAGAGGAGTGGTTATTGGAGGGAAGGACATTTTTAAAGTAGTGATTACTAGAGAATGTGGCAGGAAGGTCAGAGGAGTAAAAATGGCTGTCAGTGGGAAGATATAGCTGTCACTCAATATCATCTGCAGTTAACTATCCTTCTGTCAAACTCTACCCTATGTTTCCTCCCTTCAGAATCAACAACCAGCCTTTTTCCCATTTACGATCTTCTCCCCAGTTCTTCCCAATCCTTCCTGATGGCTCAGAGGGCCAGATTCTGTCTAGCTTTGCACAGTTATTCAGTGCAGGAGACATCTTTTACTTGTACTGCCCTTTAAGGAAGGCCCAAAGAAATTTGCAGTCCCAGTGCTTTCAGAAGTATGCTTGGCTGTTCATAGCCCTGGCACCTGTGGGCTTCCCACAAAAGTTATGAAATAAAACTATTGCTTGAGCCCCTGTACCTCTTTCATTATAAATTAAGCACTGCCCAACCTGTATCCAACCAGCCAAACTTACCTCCATCAAAGCTATGAGTTTGAGAGGCAAGTGGGATCCCTATCCACCAAAGCAGCCATGACTCCAACATGAAAGTTATGAACAAGGAAGCACAGAATATGGCAGGGAAAAGCTCTAAAGATGAGCAGGCCTTCAACCGACTGACTCAGGAGGTACCCAGGGGACCTCCGTAGAACAAAGACTAGAGGCTTGTGGGGCCACTATCTCCCTCTTCCCCCTGGTTCAAAGGGGCTTGTGAGTACTCTGAGAAAATCAGCATTGCTGTTCAACAGCCCCCTCCTTTCCATATTAGCTAGGTGGGCTCTGGTAATAAGTCCCCCCAACCCCAAGGAAATGTGACCCAGTAGGCTAGAACTCAGAGACAGAACTTTCCAGAGGGCTTCAGGACCTACAGAAGATAAGCTGTAAAGTCTTACCAAAGTTCCAATGAAGCATGCAAAACCAGCAAATACATTTTACAAAGGAGGGAAAGAGCTCAGAAAATCCAGGAAGTGCAACTAGTCCAAGTACTTTTCCTACCCCTCCTTTTACTCCTCTGCTGAGGAAGGTGAGCTATCAGACTCTGAATCTGAACAGGCCTATCAGAAAACACAACTGAGGTCTCTCTCCCTTTGAGAAATTTGAGACAAACTGTTCCAACGATTAATTATTCTAAGGGTATGTCTACACTAGGAACTAACTTCAAAGTTAACTTCGAAGTAGCCAGCAGAGAGTCTACACACATTTTCCTTTACTTCGAAGTTAACTTCCTTAACTTCAAAGTAGGAAGTCCAACATCAAAGTCCTTACTCCATTTCTGGGAATGGAGTAGTGTCCTACTTTGAAGTTAAACTTCGAAGTAGGGTGTGTGTAGACCCTCAGCTTCAAAGTTGCTTGCTTCGAAGTTATTTTTGTAGTGCAGACACAGTCTAAGTGTTAAAAAATTGCACTTGTCAGTCACTGTGTCATGTTATAACTTTTTGGGATGCTTCCAATGGTGGTGCAAGTGCCAATCTCAACCAGCTTCACCAAGTTCAAACTCAGGCCCACCCTATCTTGTCTCTTGGGTATTCATTAAGACCAAGAATTACAGCACCAGTAACTTACCCTAGGTTAGTTGCGCCTTAGATCTCAAACTAAGGACAACACTTGTAGCCAAATCCGATAATAAATGATATGAAGTTTTACTATGTAGAAAAAGGAAATTAGAGAACTATTTACAAGGTTAAGTAAGGAAATATAAACACACAAATTGCAGTCTTTCATTTTAGAAAATGAGGCTTCTCTAATCAACAAGAGGCTTCTCCATTGACCTTTAGGGTTAACCCAAGCTCAGCAGTTGTGGATCTCTTGCTTATGCCTTAGAAATTCCCCACCCCAAGTCCCAGGAACATATGAAACTTAGTTCATTTTGTTTGGGGTTTTATCCTGCCATGTGCTCACAACTGCACTTCAGCTGATGGGAAAAGTCCACTCACATGACTCATCTTCACAGAAAAGCATGCTGAACAACAATGAGAATCTTTACTTCTTCTGTTTACCAATCTTTCATCCAGATTTAGGAAATTTCTGGTTGAAATATCCAACCATAGCCTGTCTGGGTATTGACGGGTCTCCCCCTTCAGGAAAGTTGTAACAATTTCTGCAGAAGAGCAGATCTCCATATGATAATTCATACATTCCCAGAGGCTTGCACTGAATCCACACAAATATTGTGCTTACAATAGGGATCATAGATCTTACAAGTAAGATTACGTGCAGTAACTCATAAGCATAAACATGGAGACCTTTTTGTAAGTTGGCCAATGGTCTGCAAGCATCACACCTTTGTCTGCTAGACTGAAGGGCATGTTATCAAATTTTCTTTCCAATGCAGGTGCTAATAGGCTTTGATCAAGTTTCCCTTTAATTGTCTCTTTGGTCAGCTAAATAGATGGAGATCCTTGTGGCTGTCACTATAAGGCATATTTTCAATCCTTCAGTCATTCTCATGGCTCTTCTTTGAATCTTCTCCAATTTATCAGCACCCTTCTTGTAGCTGGGCATTAGAACTGAGTGCAGTATTTTAGTCAGGGCATCCTATGGTAGAATCCTCCACCTTGTAAGTTGGGCCCATGGTCATTTTTCATAGATGTAGACTTTACATTTGGCCATATAAAAATGCATCTTGTTTGGTTATGCTCAGCTTACTAAGCAGTCCAGATTGTCTTGTATCAGTGATCTGTACTCTTCTTTATTTACCACTTCCCCAGTCTTAGTGTGCTCTGCAAATTGTATCAATAATGATTTTATATTTTATTCCAGGACATTCATGAAATATTTAATAGCATAGGCCCAAGAACTGATCCAGGCATGATCTAGCCAGAAACATGCATGCTTGATAGTGATTCTACATGGACATTTATTGATCTGTCAGCAAGTTTTAAACTATTTTATATGTGTTATATTAGTTTTGTATTGTCCTAGTCTTTTTATCCAGAATGTTGTGCATATTTCTTGTTTCTGCTTGGCAATTTTTCTTTGTTTTTTCTTTTTTCAACCCTTCAGTAATTATTTATTTCTATTCCTTACGGTGGATCAAATGTCAACAAAAAGAACCAATTTTAGAATAGACAGAGGATGCCACAGGAGTTTCTTTTCAGTTTGTCAGGTGGTATGTTGCTGGAGCTCTGTTAGTGACCCATGAAACAAAATGATTCTGTCCTCTAGCAGTCTTCACCTAGCAGAGCCTTTGAAAGTGAACTGATGAGCAGAAGTTGAGTGAGGAAACCTTCACTTACTTTATGTCCGTTTCTGTGACAAACAACAAATTGCAGTTCTTGCTTCTTTCATCTGTGTTGCTTCTTTATACTTTTGGAGTAAAAATGAAAGGAAATAAGGCAACAACCCTATGAGGATGACAGACTCTTTTTTTTATTATGTTACTACAAAGCTGTGAGCTTCAAAGGGGCTTATCCTCTTTTTTCATGTGTTAATTATAAAGTTTTTTTTAAAAAAGTTTAGTTACAAATTCCAGATTTTTTGAATGAAGTGATGTGGTTGCCCCAATGCATACTCCAGGTTTCTAAGAATCCCCTTTCTTTTTATCTTTTGCTGCCCACACCAGCTCAGCAGGATCATCTAATTCACCATGCCGACTAGAGACCTTCAATACCTCCTCCAAGTACACATGGCTCCCTTCCCCCACCCCCCTTTATTTTTTCATATCCCTCACTCTTTCTCTTGTTTGGAAACCCCAAAACACATTTGAATCTAAATGAATTACACACAAAAAGCAAGGCTAAAAGAATGTTAAAATTTCAAAGTTAAGTGCTCAAAAGTTAGGAAATGTCAAAATGAAGGTTGCCTGTGTAACCTTTATTTAGCTACCTTTTGCATTGTACCATAATGTTGTCTTTAATTACATAGTCAGATGCTATTTTTTCCATGGGATTCCTGCCTCGTTTATGACCAAAACAACACATTCTCCCTGAACTCATTTTTGGAAATGCCAAACCATTATTTCACTAAAACTTTCAAAATAAAATAAATAATCATACTTAGGCAGACTCCAACTGTGGTGTTTAGCTTCAGATTTTATAGTCAGCATTTTCTTTGTTCTTTACACTGCAATAGAGTGAAACCCAGTGTTCGCTTGGGCTACAACAAAGACAATATTCCTTTGTAACCTCAAATTTCCTTCAGTTTCCAATCACATCCAAAAGTTTTAGTAGCCTATAGCATTGTCTACTGCAGTGCCAGTGAATGTCCCTCATTTCACTTTGCTTGTAGTTTAAATTATTTGCATTATCTGCTATGGAGGTTAACACCAAATCTAGTCAGTGGATGCTTTTTTGGTTATGATGAATGTTTGTTTGAAACTGAAAAAGTAGTATTCTAATGATAAAGGTCCAAAGACTTAAAACAATCTCTAACCACGTTCAGACTATAGGAACTTTGGAAGATAGGATTATAATTCAAAATGATCTGGACATACTGGAGAACTGGTCTGAGGTAAATAGGATGAAATTCAATAAGGACAAATGCAAAGTATTTCACTTAGGAAGGAACAATCAATTGCATGGATGCAAAATGGGAAATGACTGTTTAGGAAGGAATGCAGCAGAAAGGGATCTATGGACCATAGTGGACCACAAGCTAAATATGAGTCAACAGAGTGACACTATTAAAAAATAAATAAATAAAAATAAAGCAAACATAATTCTGCAATGCATTAACAGAAGTGTTGTAAGCAAGACATGAGGAGTCACTCTTCTGTTGTACTCTATGGTTGTGGCCACACTTGGCCAAGACTTTGAAATGGCCGTGCTAATGGCCAAATTGGAGAATGCTAATGAGGCTCTGAAATAATATTCAGCACCTCATTAGCATGCTACCAGCTGCAGCACTTCGAAAGTGCTGCATTTCACTCTCACGCAGCTTGGCTTGGCTAGACGGGGGGTCCTTTTCAAAGCTGATAGGACTAAGGGGATTTCAACATTTGTGGGGTCCTTTTGGAAAGGACCCCCAGGTAGCCAAGCTGCATGTGAGCGAAACACGGCACTTTCGGAGTGCTGAGGCCCAGAGCATGCTAATGAGGTGCTGTATGTTCATTTCAGCATCTCATTAGCATTCTCCGATTGGCCATTAGCATGGCCTTTTCAAAGTTTTGGGCAAGTGTGGCCACAGCCTAGGTGAATTAATCTTCAGCTGGAGTATTGGGCCTTCCACTTGGAACCACATTTCAGGAAAGATATGGACAAATTGGAGAAGCTCCAAAGAAGAGCAACAAAATGAGTAAATGTCTAGAAAACATGACCTATGAGGAACAACTGAAAGGATTAAGTTTGTTTTATTTGGAAGAGAAAACTGAGAGGGGACATGATAATGACTTTCAAGTACCTAAAATGGTGTTACAAGGAGGAGTGAGAAAATTATTCTCCTTAAGCTCTGATGATAGGAGAAGCAGCAATGGGCTTAAATTGCAGCAAGAGAGGTTTAGGTTGGAGATTAGGAAAAAAGTTCCTAGCTCTCTGGGCAGTTAAACACTGGACTAAATTGCTTAGCGAAGTTGTAACATCTCCATCATTGGAGATTTTTAAGAGCAGGATAGACAAACATCTGTCGGGATGATCTAGATGGTGCTTGGTCTTGCCATGAGTGTGGCAGACTGGCTTTTACGACCACTTGAGGTCCCTTCCAGTTTGGGTATTCTATTACTCTAACCACTTTGACAATACATGTTTTGAAATTTAACATTTGCAGAGCTGGGGTAGTAGAAAGACTTGCATATATGGTTTGCTTAAATTCATTGATTTTGTTTTCCATCAAACTGACTATTTTTAAACAAACAAAAGCAAATAATGAATGACTTCGGCTCAGCTAGACAATTTGCCACATTACTGAAAGATGTGATAAAAATAGAAGCCCTAAAACAAGCTAAACCATGGAGCAAAGCTGAGGCAGAGCCTGCAGGCAACTGACAGTATTTTTTAAACTTCTCACCACAGCCTGAATTCCATTAGCATGAGACTTGGAAGGACACATCTGTTATTCTTTAAGGAACTAAAACAGTTGGCTGCCCTCCTAGCTCTTGAACAAATTGTTCAGGGCTCACATGGCAACACTTTGCTGCATATAATGAATCTGTGTAATTCAAATTATTTTACTAAAGGAAAAAAGGTATGAATAATGATTGAGAAGCATCTGTGTAGGATCTGCCACACTTGCCTTTATTTATTTATTTTTTTGCATAGTCTGTCTCCTGTGTATTTTCTTCACTCAGATATCATGTAGAGCTGTGCTTTTGTTACTGGAAACAGTACAAACATGTGGAAGTACTGTAGATAAAAATGCAATGTCTGGAGATTAGTCTAATTTCCTGTTTTACTAACTCTTACATATGAATGGACAGTTACAGAATAGCTCTGTACAAAACTGTGTTTAAAAAAGGCCTGCTCTCAATGGATTGCTAACCAGCAACCGAAAGTGTGCGCCAAACAGTCTGAGTCTACACCACATTTTTGTTGGACTGTTGCTGCAGGATGTACAGCATGATCATGTTTTCCCCGTGTGAGACTTAATCTGCACCTTCCCCAAACTCATAAAATCCAATGCACCTAGCGCAGGAGAGGTTAACAGAAACAAGCTTGGTTTGAAGTTCCCAAGCCATGAAAACCACAATAATAAATCTTATGTAAAGAAAGATTGGAAAGACGTAAGCCTGTGATTCATGCACTAGCTGAAACGTGTGTGTGTGTGTGTGTGTGTGAGGGCAGAGCTCATTCACACAGACACCTATTGATGAACTGTGGGGGAAGACCCCAGGAGCACACAGTGTTTGCAGAGACATACCTATCATGTTTAGGTGATCAGACATTCCTGCATTGCCAAAGAGATTGAATATGGCAGTTTGGGGTCAAAGTTCAGTTAAATCTTGGATGGAGGGGCAATAAAATGTTGTTATCCTTTGTTGCATGACTAAAGGGAAGCAGAATTAGACTTCAAATGCTCTCATTGGGGGCTCATACTTAAGTGTCTTGTATGCTTTTGGTTGCAGACCTAGCAGACCAAGCATTTTTACCAGATAAGGACTGACTGTAGAGTTTTCGTCTTTGAGAAATATACCACACAGTTCAGATTCAGATCAGCATAGTCACGTTAGATTATTTGTACTGGATTGCTTTTCAAAAGTCCAATCTCACCAAGTATTCTGCTGAATTTTCCCACCTTTCTCACTAGGTCCAACATGGCTGCTACACTGCAGCTGAGAAGACTGTCAGTCATATAAGCTCTGAATGCATAGCTTTTGCCTTTGCAAGTTGCTTCTGCGGTGAACTGGCCCATATAGTTGAGAGTACTAATCTGACAATTGTCCCTGGTCTGTACATTTTCTGGTGGCAATATGCTCTTTTATAAATTTAATTTCTCTGAGGTATAAAGTAAGCCTCAAACTCTGAACTCTGCCTTAGTATCTTGTGACTGTCATTAAAGTCAAAGGCTGTGTCTACACTACAAAAATAATTTTGAAGTTGCTTACTTCGAAGTACAACTTTGAAGTAATCAACTTCAAAGCTGAGCATCTACGCACACCCTACTTTGAAGTTAAACTTCCTAGGAATGGGGTAGGAATTTGAAGCTGGGCTCTCTACTTCGAAGTTAACTTCAAAGTTAGTTCTTAGTGTAGATGCACCCTAAGGGTTTAAAACTGTGCTCTGGCTGCTTCCTCATAGCATACATTGAAGACCATACCTATAGGTCTTCAGTTTCCTTGTGCATTTTTATAGCAATCCAGAATCTTGCAAAACACTGCTTCTAGTCTGTCCATTGTGAGGAGTACAGAAAGCTGACATTCTCTGGGGCACTTGAGTGGCATGTTGATATGATTCTTTAATGTCTGTTGCTTTGTTCTGCCTTGTCTGAAACAAAGGTTGCTGTGTTCTTTCTGTCTGGAACCTTAGTTGTTTTCACAGAATCATAGATTTGGTTGGAAAAGATCTCAGAAGGTCATCTCGTCCAAGCCCCTGCTCAAAGCAGGACCAACCCTGTTTCTGTTCTCCTCTAGCTCTACAATAATTTATTTCCAACACATGCAATGTACACCTTTGTGTCAGACTGGGTGGAGGAAAAAATGGACAACTGCAGCTGCTGTAAAGAAGAGTAATTCAGCATTCAGATCGTATGTGGTCAAGACTGACAGTGGAAAATATGACAGTAACTGTTTGATCATCAGAAGGAACAATTAACGGAGCAAAATTTACAGGTGGCAGAAACAGAACAGAAAGACGATGACTCAAGGATTCCAGACTGACTACAGTCCATCATTGCAGCTAATGGCCAGCCAGATCACCAAGTTGTTATATGCTTGGGTTATGTAATTAGAAAGCCAAAGTGATTCAGACACTTAGCAGATTCATTTGCATTGAACCTCAAAGACTTCATGATAGTCTAAACAGTGTGAACGGTAGGGATATAGACTTTGAAGGGGGAAACATAATGAATGATGGTGAACTGCATTACACTGTTCAGCCACTATATGGTGCAGTGTGTAATATATCTTACATAAGCTAACCTCTGCTATGAGTGGCAAATCATAAAAGATCTTATGGAAGACACAACTCTGGTATATTCACCTGAGAAGGAAACTCTGTAGCCAGTCTGTATCCAGCACTGAAATCTGACCAACTAATAGCAGCTTTGCAAACTGCCATGTACATGACAATCACTTCAAATTTAAAGTCATCAGCTAAGCAGGCATAAGTGATGCCAAACACAAGTCAAAGTCAGAGGGGGTGGCACATCTCTTGCTACCTAATGAGGTAGTTAATGTTTAAAGCATCACAGATGTCATTTGGCCCAAGAGAGAGCTGATTAGATGGCATTGTTTCTTCTCAGTGATCACTAGCATGAAAAGCATTGATAATCTGATCTAGGGTGATGAGCTTAGACCTGATGAGGTGTGTGTGTGTGGAGGGAACAGTGCTGTGAAGAAGACAATGCAGAAAAGACAGCTGTACTGAGGCTTCCTGCTACACAGGGAGATCATTAAGAGCATAGAAAGAATGGTCTAGGTGGTGGAACCTGCGAATTCAGCATCATAGCTAAAGGCAGCAGTGGCAGATGCAACACCAGCAGCAGAGGCGGAAGAATAATTCAGTAACCATCCCGTCTGTGACTACACTGCCTTGGAGGGCAAAGAGTAAGTGTGGAAGAGTGGGGCAAGAAGGCCAGCTCTTTTTTAAAAGGACATTTGTCTGCAGGACTTTAAGAGCACAAGGTGGAAAGCTGAGGAAAAGGACTCTGGCCTAACACACGTTGAGGCAAGTCTTTACTTCTTCTTTGCACATTTTTGAGTCTGTGTTGCAATGTGTTTGCATGTTAATGCTGTGCTCCGTTTCCTCTTAGTAACAGCTTTCTTTGGTGCGCACAGACTCAGTACTTGTGTCTGGGTGTTCTTTGCCTCTGAGGTTATGTCTACATTTGGAGCTAGAGGAGTGACTTGCGGCTTATGTAGAGATTCCAGCAGTCATTGAGCTAGGTATGAGTGTGGATATAGTTAGTACGAGCAGAAGTGGCATGGGCTGAATGCCCTGAGTTCATACTTATGGAGTCCAGGTGGGTTTCTATTGGGGGGTGTCTAGCTTGTGCTGCTGCCTAGCATGCTAGCTCAATAAGAGGCAGCACAAGAATATTTATACATCCCACACACCTTCTGGTTGTGGTGCACTGTCCCTTTTAGTGTCACTGAAACCACTTACAGAGAGAATGAGTCTAGTCTACAGCCTTAGCTCGTAGGCAGCTGTCTTTTAGCTCATGCGGCAGCAGCAGCTCACACACTGAGCTCCAGAGTTCCCAGGCTCAGTTCTGTTCACAGGCGACTGGGGTCCATCCATGATACATCTACACAAATTAGGAATCACACCCCTGCCTCCAGCTGTAGATGTAGCTGTATAAGGACATGGGCGCAGTGTTTTGTTTTCACAGATTTCTGGATAGGCACCTGAGCCAGTTCTGTTTTGTAATATTAGGAACTCCTGGCTATTGAACCTGGACTTTCTCACTGCCAACACCATGTGGCAGAAGGCTTACTTATGTAGAGCTGTGTGTGACCCAGGTACAGATATATGTGTACCTAGTGTATGTATGCAGTGTGCTTCTGTTTGGAAAGTAATGGTTATAAGATTGGACAAAGAATGTGGATATGTGATAGGTTGTGCAAGTGAACCCAAAATACTTAACAACAATTCAAGTTGTGTACTATCCTCATAGCTAATGTTACCATAATGTACCCTGAATCATTTTATGTAAAGCCTGACTGGCATTCTCGAAACCTGCGGTGTCCAATATGTTTGCCACTTGCCACATGTAGTGAATTAGCCACCGCGTTGTGGCAAATAAGGCTCTGAAGCCACATGTGGCTCTTGGAGCCTTTAAATTCAGCTCCTTTGGAGAGCCCACGCGTGGGGAGTACCATCCGCCCACTTTGCACAGGTGCCCCACAACTTATTGGGAGAAGTGTGTGGCAGCAGCGACTCTGGCAGTAGCCCCAGCAGTAGCTCTGGTGACCCACCGGCATTAAATTAGAATAGGGGGGTGGTCTTGGGCAGTGTGGCTCTGGGGGGGGGGCATTTATTTGGGGAGGGGCTGGGAGTGCCTGGCTCTGGGGTAGGGCATTCACTTAGAGCAGGGGACTCCTTCTCCTTCACCAGGACCCACTCCATGATGCAGGAAGGTGGCCCCATTCCACCAGGGCAGTGGCTTTCTGGATGTTGGTGGGAGCATTACGGTGTTTTTGCTTGGGGTCTTAAAGTAGTTCCTCCTTGGCCCACAGGTCCAGGATGGCCTGGACCTTGGGCCTGGTCCAGGAGGGGTCTGCCTCTTGGTGCCCCAAGGTGGCTCCCAGGACCCCTCAGTCTGCTCCTTTGAGGTCCCAGGGGGCTTTAGGCGTGGCTGGCTTTTTGCCATCAGGGAAGGCCCAGAATAAAAAAGTGGCTGCAAGGGCCTGGGGTACAGCAGACGGTATGTACCTCTGCTGCTTCCACACTCTCAGCTTCCTGCCACAAGGGCTCCTGGGCTCCCTGTGGCTCTGAGAATGTTCAGAGGCTGGCACCATCGAGTGCTGATTGCTGTGGACAGCGTGTCCCCTGGGGCACCTGTGTGGGGACTTTGCTGTCAACAGACGGTCCCCCAGAACATCCAGACTAACTTTCTGTTGACAGATTTCTGACAGAGGCATTATTCCTCATGGGGAGCAGGATACAGCTGTTGACAAAAGTGCTGCATTCTGTCATTTTACTGTCGACAGAACACCTTGGGAAACTGGATGCTCCCTGGGGTTTTGTCCACGAAACAAAACCTTATAGTGTAGACATAGCTTTAGAGACTAATTTATTAGGTCTTGAGCTTTCATGGGTAGGACCCACTTTTTCAGATGATTGTATTACACATCCTATACAGGTGCTTCCCAGTTGTCGTTATTCATTTTCTTTCTTCCTTTAGAAAAGTAATTTAAATTGCCATTTACACAGTATATTTTTACTGTAGTATAAGTTGATATAAATCTAAGTAGTTTACTGTTTTTATTGTAGCATAAGAGGATCAACTAAAGAGAAGGAGAGTGTTACTATTTCTGGAGTGCCACCTGCACATTTGAGTTTTTAATTTCTTAAGAAGGCAAGATTTTCCTTAGATTATAGTTACAGAAGAACAGATGAGTAGGCATGTGACTGGTGAGCTACAGCAGTTTGGCAAATACATTATTGGGGGAAAATAATCTTTATGTCTGGGCACTGTTTGTTCAGTATGGCTCGCCATTTGGGTGGGTGGGTGGGTGTGATTATGGTGGTTCAATGCAATAGAAATTGTCTTCATGTAATAGAAATTTTTTCTTTAAATCAGTTTAGTTTCCTAACCAGTCTTGTTGCTTCCAAATGCATCTTCATGCATGCTGGTCAAGAAATAAACCCTCCAATTATTAATATGCTACAACCATGTATGTACAAAGATATAGTTAGATCTGATAGGTCTATTTTTAGGCAGAACAAAAACTGACCAAAAAAATTCAAGAGCAATTGCACCCTTTGAAAGGAGACACACAGATTTTTTGGCAAGAACTCAGTGATTAAAAGCTAAAAAATGACAGAAAGACATCATGGAAAAATGAGATATTATCATAGATGAACTGAGCTCAGAGCTGGAAGGCAGGAATTACCCACTTCTAGTGCCCTTTCTGTCACTGACTCACTGTGTGGTCTGGAATGAGTCATTTAGCTTCTCCTGTCCAAGTTGTACCATCATTAACCTAATTCATCAGTGTAATGGGACAGCTCTTGATGTAGTACCAAGTACTAGACAGTTGCTGTGTATTAGTTATAATCCTCATTTTCAGTTTACAAAGAGTGTCTCTCTACACTGCCCAAATGGCTTGTTGTACATTGTAATTTAATTTAGTTTGTTTATGGCTTTAGATTCTGACTGATCCATGAGCTTTCTCAGTAAAGAGGAAAAAAAAGAAAATTACTTCTTGGCGTGGAGCACAAACTTTTCCTGTCCTTTCCCACTCTGCCCCACAACCATTAGTGGAATCTGTCTGCACCTCCTCCCTGCCACCCCCACCCAATTATTGCTCAGTCAAGGTTGGCTCCACAGAGAAGCTGGGCTGAAGGTGGAGCTGGGAGCGAAAGTAAGGATGAGGGAAGACCTGGTGGGTAGAGGAAGGGCTGGTCTAGGTGTGAAGAGTGAATGAGGGCAGAACTGGGCTGGAGCATGGGGAAAGATGGAGCTGAGGCTGAGGGTGGAGCAGGGTTGGGGTCAGATTCTGACTGGAGGAGGATTTGGCTTGGAGGCAGAACACAACTGAGTGATGAATGGGGCTGGGGTGGAGCAGATGTGGGGGCTGACCTGATCTTAGAGGCAGAGCAGGCCTGGGGCTGAACAAGGTTAGAGAGGTGAGGTTGGGGGCACAGCTGGCGTGGAAGCATAGTTCTCTCTCTCTCCACCCACAGTACAGGCTGGACAAGCTCTGTTGTTTGCCCCTCAAATGTTCCTCCAAACTCCCTGGGGAGAGCACCCCACCATTTGGCGACCACTGATCTAGTGCAGATTGTCATAGATTCCCTGCGGTTCCTGGAGCTCTGACAATTTACATTGACAAACATGGACTGTACAGAATGCATCCTCACAGCCATCCTGTGAGGTAGGGAAGATGGATAATGGAAGCTAAATGACTTAATGGTGGTCACATAGGACAGTGGCACTGGAACTATTTTCAGGGTGGTGTGCAGAGCTGGGCCCCCACACACCTTTTTGCACTTCTCACCACCCACAACTGGGCTCACACCTAGGATTGCCAGCTCCCCCCAACCAGATCCAATGCCAATGCTACAAATGGTATTCAGTACATCCAGTCCAGGAGAGCTGGCAACATAGCCACAGCTGGAACTGGCTGCAGAGCTCCAGACTGAGGCCAGGAACCCAGAGCAATCGCAAAGCCTCCGGGGATGGGGGCCTGGACCCCAGGGATGGTGGACTACAGAGCCACTGATGATGATGGACAGCAAGAACCCAGGAAGTAGCAAAGCTGGCAGGTGTGGCAGGACACTAGACAGCTGCATGGTGGAAACAAAACCAGATCCTGCAGGAGTGGCTGACAATGGAGTGGGCAGACTGGGATCAGGTTGTGGGCACCCTTCATGCCCTCACCCAGGAAGTCACTACCCACCTGGCACAGGTGACTGCTCCAGTGCCAGCCCTTCCTGCAGCCCTCCCACATCCTCCACAGCCCCTTCTGCAGCCCCTTCTGCTTCCTCCCCACAGTTCCTGACCTCACTGCCCTGCTACCGCCCCACCTCTCCCCAGCCACCCAGCTGGAACTTGGGCAGTGGCTGATGGCCAGAGCAGCCACTGCTGAGACAGCCCCTCAACCGTCCCCTTGCCCCCCTGCACACCCCACCAAAGCTGAGGTCACTGCAGCTCCACCATTCCACTACCTCCCTGTGGTTCCAGCCACATCCCAGCCCTGCAGGGGACCCTGGACCTCGGGCTGTAGCAGCACCCGTGGCTGCCATGGCTCACAGCCCCCCACCCCAGAAGAGGACCCTATCCCCAATCCCTATTGTAGAGCTCAAACCCCAACCCTGGTCTCCAGTGTATATAGTTCAAATCCCTTCCCCGGTCCCTATTCTAGTTACTTTGCAAGAATTATGTTGTCATTTGTTTGTTATTTCAGTAAAAGGTTTATTTTTCACCACCCCAGGGTTCTGTGAGAATGTGGGGGGGTGATGAGGGGTGGGTGTGCAGAAGGGGGTGGTAGCAGATGAGCAGTGGATGTGCAGGAGGAGGTGGCGGTGGAGGTTGCCTGTGGGAGGGTCACTGAGGTCCCCAGGTGAAGGCCTCCTGGAAGGCCTCCCTCATGCATACCCCATCCTGGTCCACCTGTTGGCATGGGGCAGTGGCCAGCTGCTCGAAGCAGGGAAAGGCCTAAGCGACCCACCACTGGATGACTACCTCCTGCTTGCTCTCCACAATATCGTGGAGAGTGCAAAAGGCCCCCACAACAGCAAGCATGTTCTGGAGGCAAACCTCCAGCTGCGTCAGGAGGCACCAGAACCACCTCTTCAGGCAGCCAAATGCCCGCTTAATGGGGTTGTGGGCCCGGTTGAGGTGGGTGTTGAACTGGTCCTGACAGGGGTCCATGTGGCCCAAGTATGTCTGCATGAGCCACAGGTGCAGGTGGCATCAGCCACTATGTATGGGAGCATTGTCGTGTCCCCAGCCAGGAGTTCCTGTGGGGGGATGTAGGTCCCCACCTCCATCCTGTGCCCCAGCCATGAGCTTTTGAAGATCTGTGCATCATGGGCACAGCCTGACCAGCCCGCAAAGATGTCCATGAACTGCCTGTTAGCATTGACAAGGGCCTGGAGCACCCTTCTGAATGATGTAGCTGCCAGCACCACGTTGTGGGGACTAGATCACTATGGCTATGTCTACACGTGTCCCAAACTTCGAAATGGCCATGCAAATGGCCATTTCGAAGTTTACTAATGAAGCGCTGAAATGCATATTCAGCGCTTCATTAGCATGCGGGCGGCAGAGGCACTTCGAAATTGCCGCGGATTGCCGCCACGCGTCTCGTCCAGAAGGGGCTCCTTTTCGAAAGGACCCCGCCTACTTCGAAGTCCCCTTATTCCCATGAGCTGCTATTTTGAAATGCTGGGTGCTATTTTGAAATACATTTAATCCGCATCTACACTAGCAAGTACTTTCAGAAAATCCATCCCTCTTTTGAAAGACTGCAGGGAGCATCTACAGACAGACCACGCTCTTTCGAAAGTAAATCAAAAGAAAGCAGCGCTGCTTTCAAAAGCACTCCTCTGATCCTGTAGTAGGAAGAATGACGTCTTTCGAAAGATTCTTTCAAAGGAAAACACGTGTAGTTTCTGCACAGGCCATTCTTTTGAAAGAGGAGCTGCCATGGTGCCAGCCAGCTGGGGTGTGGAGACACTCTGGCCAGAGGCAGCAGACCTCTATGCTCCCTGCATCTGGCTGCCCTTAAAGCTGCCTGGACCCAGAGACCCTGTGGTAGGAAGATAAGAGTGTGCTAGCAGCAAAAGCATGGGCTGCTGGTAGCACACCCATCATGTAGGGCATGTCTAAGTCACCCTGGAACATTGAGAACCAGCCAGTGCCAGCAGCCAGCTGCTTCAGGAGCCCCAGAAGCCCCCAGCCCACAAACCCTCACAGGGCTTGCAGGAGCCTGGCCAGACTTCTAAAAAATGAGCCCCCTCCTGGATGGAGCCAGAGCCATGAAACTTCCTGGAAGTGTGGAAAAGGGAGGAGGTCCTGTGGGAGATAGGTGGCAAGTGCCATAATGCAGAGCTCTCTTTGCCCGCCTTGACACTGGACTGGCCACCAGGGGACACCCTGCCTGCACCCCAGACCAGGTGAGGAGCGAGGTGAAGGTACTCCAGCAGGGCTATGCCCAGGTCTGGGATGAAGCTGGCTGCTCAGGGGCAGGTCCTGCCAGCTGCCTCTACTACCAGGAGCTCAGGAGCCTCCTGGGGCCCGAGGACACCTCACCTCACCACCTGCCATCCTGGACACCACAGCTGACAAGCCACACTGGAAGCTCAGGAGGAGCCAGGACCCCATGGCAGCCCCACCCTACTGGGCCCTGAGCTGGAGCCGCCCCCTGAGGACTCCAGTGATAGGGACCTGGTCATTAACCTACCATCGCGGTTGTACAGCTGCACATTAGCCAGCCAGGTGACTCTGGACCTCAGCAAAGGACCTTCTGGTAAGTACCCGGTGGGAGATGCACTCCAGCTCATGGGGTGGAAGCCACCAGCAGGCCACCCTCATGCCCAATGGACCCAGGTTGGACACATCCCAGCCAGCCGTGGCTAGCAGCATGCTGCAATGGCCGCTAGCGACACTCAGAACCTGCCCTCATGGATAGCGCCACAAACTGCTTATGTGGGGAGGGGGTGGGCAGGGCTGGACTGTGCGTGAGGCTGCTCCACACAGGTGGAGCACCTCAGCTGGAGTCACATGGCTGCCAAGCCTTTTGGAGGCCCACAGCCAGCCACTCCCTTAAAATGAAGTGATTTTTGAAAATGAAGTGTAGGTCACTTAGGGCACGTCTGCATTACTGAGTTATGCAGGAACAGTGTCCTCCAGAGCTCTTATTCTGAAATAAGCTATTCCAAAATAATGTGTCCATGCTGCATGGAAGCCCCAGAATAAGCAGAACACATTCTGAAATAATACATCCACCCACAACAGAGCCTGTTCCAGATTAGAAGCACTCCAGCGAGGGCACCAGGTTGGTATTTCTCATGTCTGTTTGGTTAAGGGCGCTGCTCTGAATGTCCATCTCCCATCACTCCACCACTGCCTCTCCCATCCTGAGAAGTAAAGGGGACACACTGGGCATGTGCAGCCTTGTGCTGTGGTTGCCTCGCAGATGCCATAGCGCTCACAGAATGGAGCCAGAATTGCTGCAAACCATTGGTGGGCTCATGGGCTTTGTAATGCATCTCAGGGCGCACTTCATCCAAACCACCCACATATTGCTCCAGTGGGACAATGATGAGGACCAGCCAGAACCCCTCACCTAGGTCCTGGTGCTCCTGCTGCTGCTCGGTGACCTCAATCCCCTGCACACTGTAGAGCGCTTCTTCTAAGCTCCATCTGGTGGGACTGTTGCGTCCTGCAGGGATGGGACAATCAGCAGCAGCTGTGTAACTTCCACATGGCAAAGGCCGCCCTCCAGGAGTCCTGGCAGAGGCTCGTCCCTGCCCTCCCCAGGTGACAAGACACCTGCATGAGACCCGCCATCCTCATGCAGATGTGTGTCACCACTGCCTGGTGGAAGCTTGACACACCAGACAGCTACTACTCCATCAGGACCAGTTCAATGTGGGGAAATGCAACATTAGGGTTGCGCTCCTGCAGGTCTGCCATGCCATCAACCAAGTGCTGATATGCACAGCAGTCACTCTGGGAAACGTGGACACCGTAGGGTCCATCTTTGCCACCATGGGCTTCCACAGCTGGGGAGGGAGGATGTACACAGCATTCATATCCTCATCTTAGCCCAGTGGGCTGCGGACTATGTCAACCGCCAGGACTACTTCTCCACGGCGCTCCCCCCCGCCCCCCGCAAGATGGCATCCAGCCACTCATAAAAGCACCTGTGTGGTTTCTCCTCAGAGCAACTCGCCTCCTCCCGGGCCTTGTGGTAGCCCTGGCACAGCTCCTTGATTTTTGAGCAAGCGTTGCTCCAGGGTCAGGGTGTGCCCCTTCTCTGCCAGGCTGGCAGTGATCCAACCCTAAACATTGGCATTTTGCCACCTGGTGCAGAGACCCTGGTGAGTGCTCTTCTCCCCACAGAGCCCTACGAGGTCCAAGATCTCTGCACTGGTGCAAGAAGGCGCTTGCATGCATATCAGGGCAGTAGGTGCCATGGCGGCAGCTCCAGCAGTGCTGTCAACCATTGAGGGCTTGCTTATTGCTCTGGCCTGCTTCATGGCTCTCTCTGACTACTGCAGCTCAGAGTTTCAGGGCCGGCCACGTGTAGCCAGCTCTTCTGTCTGTGGCTGTCTCCTTTAAGGCTCCGTGGTGGCAGGGGGAGGGGGAGGGTGAGCAGTAGAGTTGGCCACAGGTGCACCTTGAATGGCCAGTTGTGCAGTTGTTCCAAGCCTCTGGAGGCCAATTACTTTGCAGTAACAGGCCCTGCCCATGCACACTAGTGCTATTTCAAAATAGGTGCCTACTCCTCTCAAAACCAGGCCTACACTATTTTGAAATAATTCCCAATTATTTTCAAATAACCCCTCTAGAGTAGACCAGGGCTAAGGTGTATTTGATCCTTTTACCCTTTAGCTATGAGATCCTAATACATCACTTCTAGCTCATTTATGTCCTGATGTGTGTAGAAATGCATCATGGATCTATGAATAACTCTCTAGAGACCTTACGCCCTCTTTCTCCATCAAGTAGGGCTACAGGGTTACTCAAGTCTACATGAATGGAGTAATCCTCATGTGTTCTAGGAAGGGTATTACTGGTGGTGCAGAATGAGAGAGTATAAAAAGGCAGTCCTTTTAGAGTACCCACTATGAAAATAGCTTATACGTCACAGGGGAGAGTGGGAAGAGGGAGATGGTGGAGTGTGTATGAAGGAATGCTAAGGGATCTCTCTCATGTTCACCATGATTGCTACTGAAGAGACCTCACCCCAGTTGGATTCTTTCATCTCTTCCTGTCAGCTGTGACAGTACTTTCTGACCTATGTGGAGCATTCTGTCTATAACTTGTCCATCCCACACGCACCAACTCTTCACTGAAGTGTTGGGAATGTATTGGATCCTGCAATATCATGCTCACTTCTGTGGCCATGGAGGAGGGTAGGCCATATAAAACCCAATAACACTGCAGTCTAGACCAAGAATTTGGCCCATACATTATTATTATTATTGTTTGCTGGGAAAAACGAAACAACAACAACAACAACAAAAAACAATGACTTCGCTCACTCTATTGCTTTACCTGACCCATTGCTTGAATGTTAAAGTAATTAGCATCTTTGTGAAAGGTTATTATTCACCCTTGGATTTTGTATTACTTTGTTGGACAGTGCATTATATCACAATTCCTTAAATGGAAAAAAAAATTGTTTTCTAGTTATTGGTCCCCAGCAACATGGATGAGGGAATGGGTGGAGAAGACACTGCAATACGACCAAGAGTGCAAACATCTGGCTGTATTCAGGAGGCCTCAGATGCCATGAGTGGCTGACTGTTCAAGTTATTTTCACATATAATGGAAACCAAATGGATTTTTCTCCCAAGAGAGGTCTGAAAGCTAAGACAAGATTCCATTTCTCCATTGATCACAGAATCACACAACAGAATGATCAGAGTGACAAAAATTGAACTTGAACTCAAGGCCACTGAGTCTCATAAAACAGCATAAGACAATGAAGACACCAAAACTAGAAATGAAAATACCTTCATTCTGTTCTCACCACTGATTATCATGCCTTTTACCCAGTCAAGCAAGCGAATGCCTTGATGCTTAGCCCCAATTCAGCAAGGCTACTTAACGCACATGCCTAACTGTAAGCACACAAATAGCCCAAATTCCACAGGATTATTGGTGTATTCAGACTTAATCACAGTTGTAAGGACTCTTCCCGATTCAGTAAATTTGAGAGCTACAAGTTAATGAAATGCCTGCACTGCAAGTGAAGGTGTGGTTGTAGCATGGGTGGGCATACCTGCTCTAGCTTTAATCTTGCTAGTGGGAATAACACTAGTAGAGAAGGAACGGCAGCACAGCCTTCAGTGCAGGATAGCACCCAAGGTATGTGGTTAGGAGCCCCGTGGATTGCTAGCCTGCACTGAAGACCATGCCACGTACTATTGTTACTCGTTCTAGCTTCATTGAAGCTAGCATGGATGTGCCTAACCATACCATAATCACACCTTCACTTGCCCTGTAAATATACTTGTAGGGTGCGAGAAGACATTGTAATGGTCGAGAGTGCAGTCCGACCCCTCTGTGAATCCTCAGGAAAATCTAAACAAACCAGTCTGTGCAAGGTGAAAAGCTGCAAAATAACTAACCCTGCCATGGGAACTACTACAGAACAAGGCGCGCTTGCCAAGACTTCAAGGCTACGCTGGCCGTAGGCCACAAGAGATAGTGATAGGAATGCATAGGCAATTTTAGGCAATCTTATGTTAATGAGTTCAGCTTTATCAGCTAGTGTTAGGAGACCTGTTACAGAGCCTCTCTCCAAGCGAAGCTCCGACACATCAGGTTTTCCCCCACTGGTGACTGCGGCGTCTCTGGGACTCCCATTGCGGGTGTCATGCGCTTTCAATAAACCAAATATAGCACTCGCCTTCTGGGTGCAGCCTAGTTTCTGGGGAACCCGAGCCTGGTTGGCTACAATACTGTATAAGAGTACTACTGTAAAGTGCTGTGGGTTTCACAATTGGCTTGTCAACTCACCCAAGGTCTCATTTTTGTCTACTCAGGTCTCACTTTGCCACTACTAAATTTTTCATTCTGAGCTTCACCTTTGTCCTGCCACTAAAGCTCGCCCATTTGGGAGGCTAATAGTCTATCCAGAAGATTCATAACCATTCCTGAAAATGTATTGTTATCCCCAAGAGTCATTTGAGTTTCTCAGACTTAGACTTGCATCTCTCGTGACAGGTTGCCGTTCTCCATTCGAAGCAAATTTTGTCAGTTGCAGCCAGTAACTCCTTATCTTAAAGAAGCATCAGATTAAACCATTGTGCTACTACTGTGATGTCGTTGCCTATTATGTGCTGTTGGATAGAGTGCTAAATAGTATGAATTTTGTCTGAAGAAGATGTGGTACAAGTGACTGTATGGAAAGGTTATACAAGCTGCAATGGAGGATGCAGTGAGAAATGGAGATCCCTGGCTTTATTTCATTCTACCGCACTTACAATGGGTGGGGTGAGGGGTTGTACTCTTTAAAGAGAGAAATTAGTATTGATAAACATTCATGCAAAATACATAATAATTTACAGTTTGAGTCTGCTGAGCTTTTAACGTATGTGCACCAGATGGTTGACAGTATAGCTACTTACGAATATGAAACAGATTCATGAAGCTAATAGAATAATTAGGAATAAGAATACAAAAGCTATCTGAAAAATCAGCTTCCGATGAGAATTGTGCCACAAAGTGCCAATGGCATAGAACAGAAATGTTTTATCACAACTCAGTCATATTTTCCAGGTGCCAAATTAATCCAGGGCACTGACTGACAAGGGTGAGGACTGGCTATTTGAATATCAATATATAACTGCGGCAGTGATTTTGTGTTATTGTTTGATATGTAAATAATGAGTTCAGTGATAGAAAAATCTAGCTATTACCCTATTACCATGGTGCTGATATAATTTGTGGTGCTTTACCATTTGCTGAACATGCCTTTTTAAGAGAGAAACATGGAATACAGAAAAGCTGGGCATGCACAACTCACCGTTACCTACCTGTGAACATTTTATTGCTTATTTGGTTCGTCTACAGCCTGGTGGATAGAACATTGATGTAGGACTCGGAAAGTCTGGCTCTTAGTCCCAGCTCTGCCGCTGGTTTGCTGGGAGATCTTGGGCAGGGTCCTGTGCCTCAGTTTACCCCATTTGTAAATAATATTATACTGACTTCCTTTGTAAGACCTACTGATAGAAGAAGTAGGTGTTATTCTCAGCATTCTCCTTGTTCTCTCCTTTTTATCCAATCCCTTTTTTTGAAAGAATCTTTCATCTTCCCAGCCCCCTCATTTAAATGTTCCTTGTGCACGTTTACTTTCTGTATTGCATTTTAGAGGAGTTTTGTCCCTCAGTCCAAGCA
Source organism: Carettochelys insculpta (assembly GCF_033958435.1). Classification (NCBI taxonomy): domain Eukaryota; kingdom Metazoa; phylum Chordata; order Testudines; family Carettochelyidae; genus Carettochelys; species Carettochelys insculpta. The sequence goes on along the minus strand of NC_134137.1, from coordinate 87,943,429 downwards.
ATGGGATTATGTTTTCAGAATTGTGTTTTAGGAAATTGCCTCTGTGTTTAAAGCAGCACAAAACCAGTATATAATGGACTCAGTGTGCTTTTGACAGATGTTTTGAGGTAATTTTATGCTACATGGCTTTCTTTTGGCTGCTTCCTATGGTGTTGGGCAACAGTAATTACAGTTCAGGTGTTCCTTACATGAGCTGCATTGTTTGTCATTCAATAATCCAGCTCTGTACCCAGTCTCTTATTTTTTATGTGTGGGGAAGTGAGGTTAGTCCTTGTATAAGGTGACCCGCTGACAGCGGTGGAGAATGGAGTCCTCTGTGTATGCACAGAAGCCGTGTCTATGCTACAGAGGTCTAACAACAGTCACCGTTGACAGATCTTTCCCAACAGAACCTCTGTCTATAAAACACATCCCTACCTAACACAGGCTCCTTCTGTCGACACAGAGCATCCATGCACCCTGACTGCTCTGTCAACAGAGTGGGCTCCAATGACCTGGAAGTCAGGGTTGCATGGATGTCGAACCCTTTCTGGAGCAACAGCCCAGCCCACCCTTAAAGGGACTCCCGCAGGCCAAGTTCCCTGACCATGCCAAGGCTTGCGTACTTCTTGGAGGGACAGCAAAGCTAGTGCAGGGCTCCCAGGCTTGCTGAGAGAGACTTTGGCCTTTCCAGGTATCTGTGCTGCCAGAGCAGCCCCTGGGCTTGCACTGACCACACCCTCAGCTGCTGCGGAAGCTGCATCATGTCATCCCTGCCATCCTTCTCCTCCTCCTCTGGAGGGATGAGACTGACTCCTCTCATGAGTAGAAAGCTGTTGTCGCCGACGCCTGGCTGCATCAGTGCCCATGCCCCCGAGTCATCAGGCATGTCTGGGGCTACACCACCAGCTCAGACTGGTTGGACCAGCTGGTGATGGGTGAGTGGGATGACCAGCATTGGCTCCAGAACTTCCGCATTTGCAAGGACACCTGTCTGGAGCTACGCGCCTGGCTCGCCCCCATCCTCCGCAGGGAGGACACCCATCTCTGGCTCACCATCCCCCTGGAAAAGAGGGTAGCCATCATGATCTGGAAGCTGGGTATCCATCTGTCGGGAATAATTTCAGAGTGGAGAGGTCCACTGTTGGCACCATCCTCATGCAGGTAAAGTGCTCCCAGACTGCAGGCTCTGCCCAGTAGGGCAAAGGGTCCCGGCCCAGGGAGACTCTCGGGGAGCAGGGTCAGAGGTGCTAGGGGAGGGTGAATGCGAAGAAGAGAAGCCCCATCCCAAGGGCACCGTGCCATCCCACTCACTCACAGCCCTGCTGCATTGGGGGGTGACCTCACAGGAGGGGGCCTGAAGGGGCAGGGTGAGCTGAAGTGAATGGGGAACATCCTGGGGCCAAGGCCCTGACCATCCCAGTCCCTCACCCATATGCCCCACCTCCTCCCCCTGCAGGTTGCGAGGGCCATCACCCCTCTGCAGCTGCGGAGGCTCATCTGCCTGGACAACATCAGTGCTGCAGAGTCTGGATTTGAGTCCATAAACGGGACCCACATTCCCATCTGTGCCCCAGAACAAAGTGAGGCATGGTTCAGCAACCGGAAGGGCTAGCACTCAATCATGCTACAGGCCCTGGTGGACCACCATGGGCACTTCGCCTGCGTGTATACCTGGTGGGCTTGCTGGGCACAGGGCACTAGGGTGTTCCAGAACTCTGGCCTCTTCTGGAAGATGCAGGAGGGCACCTTCATCCACTGCCGGGAGCTGGCCCTTGGGAATGTGGAGAGGCCTCTGTGCATGGTGGGGGATGCCACCTATCCCCTAATGACATGGCTCATACAACCCTATACTGGACACCTGTACCCCACCCGGGAACCATTTAACACGTGCCTGAACCGGTCCCATTTGCTTGTGGAGCATGCTTTTGGCCATCTGAAGGCCTCGTTCTGGTGCTTACTCCTGCTCCTAGATGTGGGGGAAGACAAAGCAGCCCTAATTATGGGGGACTGTTGTGCCCTCCACAGTCTTCTGGAGGAGATAGGGGAGGCCTTTCTCCTGCCAGAGGTCCCACCCACCTGCCATGCCTGTGAGGTCCCTGGTGCAGCCCCCATTTCCCAGGCCCACCAAGAGCACATCCAGGAAGTCCTGGGGGAGTGATTCTCTCAAGGGACCCCAATAACTCTCCTCCCACACCTCTGGGGCACCCACTGTGGGGTTTCAGGCCCACTGACCCAGTCTGTCCCCATTCTGCCCCCTCCCTTTGCTGACCCAGCCCTCCATGGCCCCTCCCCAACAACTAGAGACACAGACCTTGTGAACAAATAAACCTGGACTTTTAACAGAAGATTGTGTGTGCAAAACACCCAAAACTTCAACTATTTACAAAGTGCACAGGGGACAAATATGTACAGTGAGGTTGGGGGTTGAAATGGGGGGGCAGGCCTCACTCTAGGCAGGGAGTGGTGGGCCATGACCCTGCAGGACAGTGAGACCCTTAGCAGCCCCAGCCACCAGATCCCCTCCCACCATGGGTTCAGTATCCCCATTGAGGCTGGGTTGGGGCTGGTGTATGGGGAGGTGTGGGTGGGGAGGGGCTGTGGCAGGGTCAGGCTTAATTGTGGGATCTTGGAGGATGGGGGTTGGTTGCAGCTGAGGAAGTGGGGAGTCTAGGGGGCAGGAGGGTGGCTGAGGACAGGATCCATTAGGTGAGGGCCAGGACACCTGGGGGGAACATTTGGTAGAGGAAGGGCAGTGGGGGCAGCTGGGGCAGGGGAATTGAGGGCTGCAGGGGGAGAGGGAGTGATGGTGTGGTGATGATGGGTGTGGGTGACTGGACCAGTTGGTCCCACCAGACGGCAGTGGTGTTGTCCAGGCAGGACATCAGCTGGTCCCATGCCTGTACCTGCCACTCCTGGTCCCTTGCCTACCACACCTCATCAGCCTGCAGCTGCAGCTCCATAACCGGAGGGCCCCCCCGGTCCTCCTCAACCTGGCCACAGGTCCTCCATCCCCAGGGCTGCCCACGCCGCCATGGTGCTGCACTGTGCCACGGTGTTGGTGGCCTTGAGGCCATGCCCAGCTCTGGCTCTGGCTCCAGGCCCAGCTCCGGCTCCTCCCAGGGGCTGGCTGGTCCTGGTGAAGAGGTGGAGCCTGCCCGGCCCGCCAACCGTCCAGTTAGAGAGGGGACAAGGAGGTGAGATGGTAAGTCCTTCCCTCCACATGACCCCCATGGCCTTCCCAGCCCCTTGCCCTTGTGCGCCTGTGGCTCGGGGCATGCTCCATTCGTGTGGGTGCTACCTGTGTCTTGCAGGCATGTCTGTGAGCAGAGGGTCATAGTTCCCAAAGGTGCACCTGGGGTTGGGTCCTTGCCCATGTGGCTGTCCCCCCTGCAGCCATGTCAGGTCAGGCAGGCCCCTCCCCTCCAGGGCCATGTGGCCCTGTCAACCTCCCCTGGGGCTGGCAGTGGCCCAGTGCCTGAGCCCTCCAGCTGCATGGTCAGACCATGGTGCACTGAGCACATGTGCAGGTGCTGGGTTCACAGGGTGGCATCCCACCTGAGCCAGCCTGCTGGGCATCATGGCCCCACCCTCACCTGTGCCCCCGGAGGCCTGGGGGGTGTGGGGTACTCAGCGGCAGGGACTTTGAAAAGGTCCAGCGAGGCCCTGGAGGTGTCCTGGCTGGAGGAGGGGCCTGATGGCCAGAGTACTATCGCTGGCCAGGGAGGCAGTGACTCCCACAGGCTGCTGCTCCCCTGGGTGGGACTCCAGCTCGAGAGGGGGGGAGCTCCCCAGAGGTGTTCAGGGAGCTTGTTGGGGGAGAAGTGTCTTCTACCTAAAGGAGCTCATGGAGCTCCCTGTAATAGAGGCAGCTGGGCCATCGTGCCTCTGAGTGGCAGGCATCATCCCAAGCCCAGGTATAGCCCCAATGAAATTCTTTTATTTTTGCCTGGACCTGCTCCATGGTCTGGGCTGGGTGTCCCCGGTCTGCCAGGGCTGTTGCAATCCACCTGTAGCCCAGTGCATTCTGCTTCTTGGCTGCTGGGTCCAGCAGCGCTATCTCCTCTGCCCAGTGGCTGATGGGGTCTGAGACCTTGGGGTCCGTCCAGGATGGGACATGCCTCCTTCTGGCTGGGGGCGAGTCCAGGATCTCCTCTCCCTGCTCCCTGGTGGGGTGGGCTGCTAGGTGTGGCTGTGGGCAGGCTGCTAACACATGTGCTGGCTGGGCTTCTCACATGCTTGCTACTTCCTGGTATGGGGTTTCCAGGTCTGCCTTACCTTTAAGGAGGAGCAGAGCATAGAGCTCTGTTTGCCCTGGACAGAGCATCTCCTGGCTCCCAGTGATTGACACCTTGGAGGATCCTCTGTTGACAGTAGAGCTTCTACACTACTGTTCTATTGACAGAATCTGTCTACAGAGGCGCTATGCCTCAAACTTTCAAGACAGAACTCTCCCAGCAAAACTGCTGCGTTCTGTCAACAGATTCTCAACAGAACACCTTTGTAGTGTGGATGTTCCCTAGTTTTGTCGACAGAAAGCCTCTTTGGTTGACAAAACTTTGTAGTGTAGACACAGCTTCAGAGAAAAATATTGACTGTCTCATTCTTCTGTGCTACCTAATTTGGGTCCTGAGCCAGAAAACACTTGAACGTCTCTGTAGTTTTAAGCATGGGAGCAATCTGATTGTAATCAGTCACATTGCTTGAAGACAAAGGAGCTAATCCCACACTTAAAGTTAAGTGTATGTTGAAGGGCTCTGCTGAACTGGAGTCATGGGGTCCCCTTTGTTCATAGAATATTTGTCTAAATCCGTTTTCTACCTGGTGAGAAATTAAAGTAATCTGCACAGGAACAGCTGTCCACCAGCACCTGCACTATGCATACCAGCCATGTCTGTGTGAGGGTAATGACTTTCATTTACTACCATTATGGGCTGAATTTGAGCTAGTTGCCAGAAAGGCTCAATATCCCATCAGTATCATCCATTCTCCACTCCTAGGTCTCATCTATAGCCATAAAACAAAAAAAAACAACAAAATTCCAATTCATGCCCTTTGCTGCAATAGAAATAAAATGATGGGAATTAAATGAATGTGCATTAGTACACTGAATCTAGAGATTACCTTAGCAACATTTCTCATATGACATTTAGGCTGCGTCTACACGTGCACGCTACTTCGAAGTAGCGGCAGTAACTTCGAAATAGCGCCCGTCACGTCTACACGTGTTGGGCGCTATTTCGAAGTTGAAATCGACGTTAGGCGGCGAGACGTCGAAGTCGCTAACCCCATGAGCGGATGGGAATAGCGCCCTACTTCGACGTTCAACATCGAAGTAGGGACGTGTAGACGATCCGCGTCCCGCAACATCGAAATAGCGGGGTCCTCCATGGCGGCCATCAGCTGGGGGGTTGAGAGATTCTCTCTCTCCAGCCCTTGCGGGGCTCTGTGGTCACCGTGGGCAGCAGCCCTTAGCCCAGGGCTTCTGGCTGCTGCTGCTGCAGCTGGGGGTCCGTGCTGCATATACAGGGTCTGCAACTAGTTGTTGGCTCTGTGGATCTTGCACTGTTTAATGAAAGTGTGCCTGGGAGGGGCCCTTTAAGGGAGCGGCTTGCTGTTGAGTCCGCCCCGTGACCCTGTCTGCAGCTGTGCCTGGCTCCCTTATTTCGATGTGTGCTACTTTGCCGTGTAGACGTTCCCTCGCTGTGCCTATTTCGATGTTGGGCTGAGCAACGTCGAAGTTGAACATCGACGTTGCCAGCCCTGGAGGACGTGTAGACGTTATTCATCGAAATAGCCTATTTCGATGTCGCAACATCGAAATAAGCTATTTCGAAGTTGGGTGCATGTGTAGACGTAGCCCTAATGTTATGAAGAAAAACATCATAACCAGGAAGATCCCCTAAAGAAGGAAAGAGTAAGAAATGCAACTTGGCTGATTATACCAGAGAACTTATTAAAATACAAACATAATAGTTTGAAAAGGAACTGGAAATATGATTTGCATCCTTAATTTATCATTTAGATAATGCAAAGCCCCAAAGAATGATTTGAAAGTGGATGCTACAATGCACAAACTATAATCTATTACCCTTATTTGCTTGGAGATGCAACTTGTCAAAATGGATTACATTTGTTTTCTGTGCCTGAAGCAGAGCTTAATATTATGAACTCCCAACCTTGAAGACATATGTTGATAATATCAAAAATAAGTTACCAATAACTATTTTAGGAATATGCATCATGGGAAGATAAACCTACAATATAGTTATTAAACATCTCTTAGACTTCACATAGACAGAAAAGAAAGCTATATTTAGAAAAAGTAAAAAAAAAGAAAAAGAAAGAAAATTGGAGCTCATTCAGGGAGCCCCTTCTAGGCCTAGATCTTAGTTAGTTAGTTAAGGCCTGTTATGCCCACTAGCATGTAGGGCAGCAACAAAGGTCCTCCACCTCTGTCGGGGGTCATTTTCTCCAGTGTGGCCCAGTTGTAGTTCATTCTCTTCATGTCTGCCTCAACAGCATGCCGCCATGTTGTTTTGGGTCTCCCACATTTCCATCGTCCTTCAGGCATCCAGTGAAGTGCTATCTTTACAATGGCATCTGTCTCCCTTCTCATCACATGCCCTGTCCATCCCCAGCATCTTCTCAGGATGATAGTGGTCATGTCCTCCTGGTGATATCGCAGGAGCAGGTTGTGGTTGGAGATTATCTTCAGCCAAAAGATGTGAAGTATCTTGCGAAGGCTGGGGTATGAAAAGACGAGAGCTTGGCAAGGTCGTACTGTGTCATCTGCCAGCACTCTGAGCTGTATAGTAGTGTTGATATGACACAGCTCTGGTACAACTTAAGCTTGGTGTGAACACTGTAGTATGTCAATCTCCACACACTGTTCATACTTCTGAGGACATTTCTGGCCTTGTTTAGTCTGCTCTGGATGTTGTTGTTGGTGCCTCCATCATGGCAGATGCTGCTGCTTGAGTACGTAAAACAGTCTGTGTTGGGTAAATCTGCATAATCTGTCTTGATTGGTCCTGGTGAATCTACGATGAGAGTCATAATCTCTGGGTTTTTTGGGCTAACTTTTAATCCAACCTGGAGTCCAAAGGTGCATAGGCATTGTGTCTTTTCCTGCATGTGTCAATGGGTGTCGGAAAGCAAAGCAAGATTGTCCACTAAGTCAAGGTCTTCCAATGTATCTGATACACTTTGATTCTTGAGTGACAGAGCTGGGCCAGCAAAGCACCTAGTATAGTTGCAATTAAACTGGAAAGAACTATGCTTTGGGGTATATAACTTCTGGATGGTTGGGTGCAATTTGTATATTTGTATTTTATTGAAACAATTGTTGGTGTTTCAACCAAAAGAAGGAAGTCCGGAAAAGGGAAGCCTGGAAAGAACAAAAAACTAAGGTGCTTTGCTGAAAGCGTTTATTGGTATAGCTATATGTTCCCAGAGTGAATTTGGCCTAGAGCAGAGTATTGATGGCATCACATGAAGCAAGAAGAAATGGTGTCATGGATGTAGGGGGGGTGCAAGTGGAGCAAAGGCCTTAATTCTAGGTTTCTTTATTTCATAACCTTCTATTAAGGATAATCCTAAGGACTCCATTGAACTGTTTTGGGGATGTTATGGGACTCTTTGTTCTGATGGACTTCAGTCTTCTGGCTGGTTCTGTGATAAAATATTCAATATACTTTATGCAAATATGCTTATGACATGCATATGAAATAACCAAGCTATGCTGTGTGGAAGATGGCTCATGTAAAGTATAATTGGAAAGGTTATGATTTACTGCAGGGCAGGGAAAATTTTTTGGGTCAGGAGCCACTGATCTGCAGAAAAGTCAATTGGGGGAAGTGTTCCCTGTGCACTGAGCACTTGGGTGTCTGCCAGGATTGATGTGGGTACCCCGTAGTTGATGAGCAGAGCATCCACAGCCATCTACAATAGGCAGCATGTATTACTGTTGGTCGTGCATATCCACCCATGGCTTGGTGCACATAAAACTCATTCCGCCCACAGATGGAGAAAATTAGAGGGAGCACTGATGTCGGGGTGGGGGGCACATGCAAGTGAGAAGCAAAACAAAAAGAACACACAGATGTGGTCCCCAGCTCAGGCTAGTTGATTCTGTGAGGTTCCCCTAGGCTCTAGTGTTGGGCCAAAAATGAGGAGCTCAGGGCTGCTGGGGAGTTCACTGAAGGGGATGCAGGGCCTGGGTGGGGAATAATTGCCACAGTGGGCTAGGGGTGAGGTTCTGGGTGAGACACAGGGTGCCACAGTGGGCTGTGGGGGTGGTCGGGGTTTTAGAAGTTGGCTGAAATGGAGGAAGGTGCTGGAACAGGGTGGGGCTGAGAGTCTGGGAGGCAGGGAGGCTGCAGGAGCACACTGGAGATGGGAGGGAGGGAAGGCAGAGGATGGGTTGCAGGTGCCCACCTGGCACAGCTCAGTGCAGGGTAACTTTTGCTCCATAAGGTTCTGCTTGTTGCAAGGAGGGCAGTCTCTGACGCAGTCCCCAGCCTCTCTCATTGGCAATGATTCAGCCAATGGGAGCGACGTGGGGAGATGATGCCTGCATGGAGTGCTTCCTTGTAGCACACAGGGGTGCTCCTCACTGCCTGGCAGAGCTCACAGGCCAGAACAGGAGCCTGGCTTGCCTGGAGCACAGACACAAAGCTCAGGCTCTCCCCACGCCCCTTGCAGCAGCACAACCTGGCTTTTACCCCCTTCATGACTGGACTGCCAGTGGCAGGACATGTTTCTGCCAGGGATGCGGGGAGGTGGGAGGGGAGTGAGCCCGAAGCCTTGTGGGCTGGACCCAGGCAAGCTACAGGCTGCATCCAGCTCATGGGGTGTAGGTTCACCCTGATAATCCCATTCTAATGCACATATCAGTTTTGTATTTGGAATTAGGGACATTGACCTGCATATCTGTATTTATTATCTGGTGCATAGGATCACTCACACAGCTCACAGCTCAGGGGGTATCATGGAACAGACAGAGCTAATGGCCCATCCCTTAACACAATGAACTGTGAATTGGCATGGCCTTCTTTTGGACCCACACTGCTTCTGACATGTGGTCAATGTAAAATCGTTATACCTGGTCACCTGATACTAACCTGTATTTTGGACTGCTCAACTGTTCCATGGAGGTGGGAGGGAGGAAGGTGAGGGTTCCATCATTGTCTTCAGCTTGCTTTACCTTGGCCTTCCCATCCCAAAACAGTAATTGAAAACACCTAGAAACAAAAAAATTCTAACTAGGGAGGCAGAGGAGGAAGAACTGCTGGCTCCAAGCTACGAGTTACCTAGTGGTGAAGGACTGTGCAATAACTAGAGTGAGAAATTATTGTTTGTAACCAGTTTTGGTTAGTGAAACTAGCTTAGATTGTGTGTTTTGTAATAGCTCTCAGTAGTCTGCTTTGTCCTGCTTACTACCTCTTTGACCACTTACAGTACATCTTTTCACAGTTAATAAACTTTTTTCTGGTTGATAACAGAACCCAGTTTATGTAATTTCTAGTTGCGGAGAGAGACGCAAGAGGCTGTTCATACCTTTTTTCACACTGAAGGAGATGAACTTCGTCTGAACGCCAAGGGTGGGGCTGTGTGATCACCTTACGCTGAGTCCTTCCAGATCTGATCTCAGTGTCTGTACATGCAGTATAGTGTGGCCCTGTCTGTGTGCTGTCGTGTAGGGGACTTGAGAGCCTGGCTTAGCAAAACTAGGTAAAGGGGTCTGGAGCTGGCAGAGACTATGGACTCCTTGGTATCTTAAGTGTAACCCACACACTGTTAACTCATGTGTAACCCAAACACAGCAGGGTGTGATTCTCTGTCCCATGGAGTGCCCCTGGACCACTTACACAGAGAAAGAAAGAGTCTTCTCCACCGCCTTAGCTAGTAGAGAGCTGGCTTCTAGCACAAACTGGAGTGGCTCCTGACTTGTGCTTGTGAGGTCTCAGGTTTGAATCTGCCTGTGGGTGGTTACATCAGTACCTCCATTGGCATCTTAAACTGTCACTGGCTGCCTTAAGGGTCTAATCTGGCTTCTAGTACCTCTGTATTTAGCAAAAGCAACTAAAGTGCTTGGGGCCTGCCTGGGCCTCTGAATACAACCACTTCAAACAGCCAGGCTGTGAGGAAGTGCCCCTGTGATCTTTGTAGGTGCTGATTTTCTGGATGACTCTTGAAGCACTATGATGATGCACCCCACAAGTGTCAAATATACCCCAACAATATTATTGAGAAACCACAGTTACAGGTAAGGAATCTTCCTGCTCCAAATTATTCAGAAAACATTTAACTCAGCCTATTTAAATAACATATTAAACTCAGGCCACAACAGAAGTAATATTTAAATTAAATCTGACATTTAAAAAAGAGCTGCTCTCAGCAGTGAAAATAAGGAATTTGGAAAACTAAATCTTCTGAAAGAAAAAATTATTAAAAGAGCCACTTCAATAAGATAATTTATGTAATCACCTATCAGCAAATATGAAAGTGTAGTTAAATTAAATAAGGCCTACATAAGAGATAGAAAGCTATAATTAAAAAGAAGATATAAAACACATTACTTTGCAGGAATTCAGAGCCACCGAAACAGGCAGATTATTCTCAGTGGTCTCATTTTTTGCAGGTGAGACCTTCTGTCTATTTTCTCAGGATCATGAATAAACTTAAGTACATCTCAGACGAGTCAACTATACAGCAAGGATGCAAAGTTCATCTTTTTGGAATGGTGACTGTGATAAATGTGGGAGAGCTTAGTGGTTTTGGTTGATCTTGACCCAAAACATTGGCTTTCTGAGTTCTGTTGGACCACTGTGGGGAGTAGACAGTTACAGAACATTCCTGTGAATACCAAGGCCAATGACTGGGAGGCAGTAAGATTTAATGGATCTAACTGCCACATAGTTGGGCAGGGAGCTGGACTCGATGATCTCCTAAGGTTTCTTCCAGCCCATGATTCTATGATTTTATGACAATGAAGCAATCCTCCTAGGTGCAGGCACTCTCTGACTTTCCAACATTGTCTGCACAGCCTTGCTAGACCAAGTCTGTTGGTTAAGAGGCTTGCACCCACTTGCTCCAAAAAGCACTGTAGGCACACTGAACAAAAAGTCTGGGGGCAGAGAAGAGAGGAGAAATGTGATGCTTATCTTAAGAAGAAAAGGCAGATCCCATAAAAGACCACGGAAACAGGATAAAGGAACAAGCAAAAATTAATCAGGGCCAATCTAATAATTTCCACGGGGCAAGAAAGGTTAAGTGATCTGGCAGATTTTTTCTGCAAATAAGTCAGAAGCAAGGCTGACAGACTTGGATGAGCTAGAGTCAGGGCTCTGTCCCCACTCTGTCACTCCAAGTGCAGAAAGTGGGGGCCCATAAAAACTTAAAAACATCTTGCAAAGACACAGGCTTTTCTTTGAACCTTTCCAAGGCCAAAATTCCCCTGGACCCTGGAGGGTATGCTGCCACCACCAGGCAAAGCAAAAACCCCTTAACCCAGGAAGACACACCTGTAAATATCTTCCTGTGGGGTACCACTGAGCTCTTAACCCTCCCTCCAGAGAGAGCTAAGAACAAAGAACTGTAATTTAGTAGCTGATGTTGCACCTCAAGGCATACACATTCACAGACCCTTGTCAGGACACAGGTATCAGATGAATTGCTTAAAAACAGTAATTTATTCACAAAGCAAGAGAAAATAAATCATGGGGGTGCATGCAATGAAAATATTTCCCTGAGATTCATCTTAACATTTACAGGGGGAAGTATGAAGTCAAACCAACAACAATAACAAAACAGAACAGCGACACAACAAAACACAGCAACAAGAAAACAGAGATACCTAGTCCAACCACATTCAAAATAACCATACCCTGATCACATCTAACTATACATTTCCTTTTTACTTACATCTCTATGGCTACGTCTACACATGCACGCTACATCGAAATAGGCTATTTCAATGAATAACGTCTACACATCCTCCAGGGCTGGCAACGTCGACATTCAACATCGACGTTGCGCAGCACCACATCGAAATAGGCACTGTGAGGGAACGTCTACATGCCAAAGTAGCACACATCGAAATAAGGGTGCCAGGAACAGCTGCAGACAGGGTCACAGGGTGGACTAGTGCTTCCGGGGCAACAGCTAGCTGCTCCCTTAAAGCGCCCCTCCCAGACACACTCAGCCTGCATAGCACGTGGTCTGCAGAGCCATAGGCACGCACACCTCAAGCGACGCAGTCATGGACCCCCAGCAGCAGCAGCAGCCAGAAGTCCGTCCAGTCGCCCCTGCAGGAGCAGTGCTCGCCCTGCTCGATGTCATGCAGGAGGCAGCTGAGCACCTCCTTGCCACAGAGGAGGAGCTGCCTGCAGGGGATGAGGAAGCAACCCCCAACCCTGCAGCACCCCACCGCCCCCCCCCCCGCCGCACACACCGCCGGCTGTGGAGCTACCCCACGAGCACCGACTGGTGGGAGTGGCTGGTGCTCGGCAAGTGGGACGATGACCGCAGGCTCCAGAACTTTCGGATGAGCTGGCAGACATACCTGGAGCTATGCCAGTGGCTCACCCCCGCACTGAGGCACCAGGACGCCACCATGCGGCGTGCCCTCAGCGTCGAGAAACGGGTCGGCATCGCTGTCTGGAAGCTGGCCACTCCAGACAGCTACCGATCCGTGGGCCAGCAGATTGGCATCGGCAAGGGGAGGGCCACACACACCCTGCACACCCCTCATTGGTGATCTCCCATGTGCTTCCCCTGCAGGTCGTCCGCGCCATCAAAACCCTGCTCCTCCACAGGCTTGTGAGGCTTGGGGACCCGGATGCCACCATCGCGGGCTTTGCCACCCTGGGCTTCCTCACTTGCTTCGGGTCTCTGGATGGGACTCACATCCCCATCCACACCCCGGAACACAGTGGAGGATGCTACATAAACAGGAAGGGTTACCACTCAGTGGTCCTCCAGGCCTTGGTGGACAGCCAGGGCTGTTTCCTGGACATTTATGTGGGCTGGCCTGGCAGCACCCACGACGCCCGGGTATTCCGGAACTCGGGCCTGTGCCGCCGGCTGGAGGCGGGGACCTACATCCCCCAGTGGGAGATCCCTGTGGGGGACACCACCATGCCCCTCTGCATCATCGCAGATGCGGCATACCCCCTCCGGCCCTGGCTCATGCACCCGTACACGGGCCATCTCTCTGCCAGCCAGAAGCGCTTCAACCAGCGCCTGAACCACGCGCGCCAGGTGGTGGAGCGCACATTTGGCCACCTCAAAGGGTATTGGAGGTGTTTCCTCACCCGCCTTGATGCGGGCCCCACCAACATCCCCCAGATTGTGGGCGCGTGCAGCGCCCTACACAACCTGCTGAAGAGCAAGGAGGAGGCCTTCTTTCTGGGCTGTGGAGGCCGGCAGGGCCGATGTGCAGCCACCCTCTGCCCCCATTCGCCAGGTGGACCACGAAGGGACCCGGGTCCGGGACACCCTGCGGGCCCAGTTCAATGAGGCTGCGGGGTGAACGCTGGCAGGCCCCCCACTGCTGCCCCCATCCTCCACAACACTCCCTGCCCCTACGCCCACACCACAGAGCACCCAAGAGCACCCCCCCCGCACCTTTCTTGTAAAAATAAAAGCAGACAGTTGTTTGTCAACTCAAATATCTTTAGAACTATTATTATTATTATTATTATTACTATTATCAACAAGACTAACTAACTATGTACAGGGGAAATCTAACTGATAAATATATATACATTATAAAAATAGGGATAACATGAAAGGGGAAGACAAGGAAGAGGAGAACTATGTACATGGGGGGGTAAGGATCAGCATTGTAACACGGGTCAAATATACCAACTATTTACAACAAACTAACTTAAAACTGGGGGGAATATATACAAGGGGGGGGGCCACGTCCTGGGCCCCACACCCCTAAAGTCCAGTGCTGGGAGTGGGCGGCCGGGATCCCTGCCTTGGCCTCAGCCCTGGCCAGGGCTGACTGGGGGCCGGGCGGACCAGGAGATACGGCCGGCGAGTGTCAGCTGGCCCCAGGTCCCCCTTGGTGGAATGGCCCTCGGTGGTGGGTGGCGGTGCGACGGTGGATGGCGCAGCGGGTGGAGCAGCGGGTGGAGCAGCAGGTGGAGCAGGCAGGGCGAGCGCTGCGGCGGCCGGCGTGGCATGGGGGGCCAGGTAGTCGGCGATACGATTGAATGTCCTCATGAAGGCCCCCCATGCCTCCTGGCGTCAGGCCAGCGCCTGCTTCTGCAGCTGGAGATGGCATTCCTCCACCCACAGCCGCTGCTCGGTGACCTCCAGCTGCCGACGGTGGAGGGCCAGCAGCTGGGGGTCCGTCGCCGTCGGCTGCTGGTGCTGGGTCCGCCGTCTTCCCCACCGTGGGGCTGGTCAGTCCTCCGCCGAGGGGCTGGCCTGGAGTGATGGCCCCGGAGGTTCTGTCTGGGACCACTGACGCCTCGCCGGTGCTCTCCGGTCCTTCCGATGGTGCAGCTGCGGAACACAGGAGGCGGGGAAGAAGAGTGGAGACAGCTGTTAGTGTGGGCCCCGAGCCATGGCCCTTGTCCTCCCACCCCTCTGCTGCAGGTTCCCCATCCCCGTCCCCGGGAGATGCTGCTGTAATGGGGTTTAGGGGTCCCCCTGCACTGCACCCCGTCCGCTGGCAGGAGTGACTCTCACTCAGCAGGTACGACAGGAGGTTTATTAGGCAACAAATGCCCAGTTTCTCACAGAAGTGACAGTACAGCAGTCAGAGACGGTCCGTCCAACCCGTCCTGGGGAGAAGACCTCGAGGGGTGCCCCTCTGGGGTGTAGCTTTCCCCCTCCTCAGGCTGGCTGCCTTCTAGCTGTCCCTTCCCCTAGCCTCTAACTGCCACCCCCGATTCAAACCCAGCTCGGCTCCTCCCTCCTCTTTGTTCAGGGCAGGGGTGTAACCTGCCAGTTGTAGCCCCAGGATCATCCTTAGCCACTGGGAGCTATTCAGCTTGTTTCTCATATGTAGCCTGAGTCTCGCATTTGCACTCCCCCGACTCCATCACATGCTGCTGCTGCTGCTGCTGCTGCTGCTGCTGCTGCTGGGTGTCCCACCCCCTCCCCCTGGGGAACCCTAGAGGTTCCGCTCCCCCCAGCCCCGGGGAGGGGGCATGACACTGTCATCCTGGCGGGGGGCAGGGGCTGATGCACTCTTCTGAGGGACATGCCACTGCTGTCCTTGGGGCCATGATCATCTGGGCATGTGGAGGGCCCTGGTCATATCTATTACCCCCACCCCTCAACCCCGTGGGTGTGCACTGGGGGGTACATACCTGACAGTTCACTCCCACAGTCGGGGGACACCCGGGGGGCGGACGCCCGGCTGGAGCTCCAGGACGGCAGCATTATCTGGATGCTGGTGTCGCTGGGGGAGGACTCCCCCTCCTCCTCCGGTGCCCCGGGGGTGGGCTTCTGGGGGGGCCCCCGGGGTGCGGGGCTTGCCTCCAGGGCGGACTCCGCCTCCGGGGCCTGCTGGGGCTCATCGGCCGAGGTGTCAAGAGTGGCTGGAGGGGAGGAGGTGTGCTGGGGGCCCAGGATGTCCCTGAGCTCCCTTTAAAAGGGGCAAGTGACGGGGGTGGCCCCAGATAGGCCGGCCACATCCCGGGCCCAGGCGTAACCCTGCCGCAGCTCCTTCACTTTACTCCGGACATGATCCGGAGTGTGGGCAGGGTGACCCCGGGCGGCCAGGCCCTCGGCCAGCCGAGCGAACACATCCACATTCTGCCTCTTGCTCCCCATTACCTGGCGCACCTCCTCCTCGCTCCAGAGCCCCAGCAGGTCCCGAAGATCGGCCTCCATCCAGGAGGGGCCCCGCTGCCGCTTCCCCGCTTGGCTGCTGGGCTGGGAGCCCTGGCTCCCCTTGGGGAGGGTCCCCTGGGGGTGCTTGGGGGGCTGCCGTGCGGCCATCGCAGCTGGGGTGCATGTCTGTGGTGGCTGAGGGACGTGCAGGCTGGCCGCATGTCTGGGCTGCCGCCTGCACGTTCTCTCAGCTTCCTGCACAGGAAGGGAGGGGGCAGGGAGCTTTAAGGGGCCGCTCCACGCGGCCACCACCGAGCTCCGGGGCTGGAGAGAGCGTCTCTTAACCCCTCAGCTGATGGCCGCCATGGAGGACCCTGAAATTTCGATGTTGCGGGACGCGCAACGACTACACGTTCCCTACTTCGACGTTGAACGTCGAAGTTGGGCACTATTCCCATCCCCTCATGGGGTTAGCGACTTCAACGTCTAGCCACCTAACGTTGATGTTAACTTCGAAATAGCGCCCAACACATGTAGCCGTGACGGGCGCTATTTTGAAGTAGGCGCCGCTACTTTGAAGTAGCGTGCACGTGTAGACGCGGCTTATGGCTGATTTTGAGACAGTCAGATATTTATGGGATTCATTTCAGTTGCCTGACAGACATCCTTCTCCCTCTGTCCTCTCTCTGCCTCCCAAGCAGACAAAAGACCTCTTAAACTGCAATTGTTCTCAATTCAAAAAAGTCACTCCACTCCCATTGGCTCACCTGGGGTCAAGTTACATCAGAAGGAGATTAACCCCTTCCCTGCATTCATTCATGACAGCTTGTTAATCAGATAGCCATTTCCGAAAAAAAGATAATCCCTTTGAAAAAGCATACTAAGTGTTGATTGTGGAGGTTTGTTATTGTTTTTTGTGTTTTTGGGGGGTGGGGAAGCGACTTGTTAGCTGAGTGAAGGAAGCCTTGATTTGAATTCTATCTTGGGCCTAGAACTGACCATTATACATTAGAGATCTGATTTCAGCAACACCACTATAAATCCAGCATATCTCTACTAGGGGCAATAGAATTATTCCATCTCATTGGTGTAATTTCAAAAGGGTTGCAATAATCGTCCAAGCTCGCGCCTGGAGAGGTACTCCAGCATTGCTAACAGCGTTGAACCAACACGGGAGGCAACAGATACCAGTTATAAGCTCTTGCTCAACTGGCGTAGAGAACGAGCGCCAGGGGTTGCCCCCGACGGTGGGAGAGATCTTCGCATCTCACTGGACAGTCACCGCCCCCCTCAAGCTGGGCAGCCCCCAGCCAATAGGGTACTGTCCCGCCACAGTTCACCTGCCTCACTGGGTGTGTGAGGCTTAAGGTTCCCAAACCTGACAAGTGATCTGAAAGCTGAGCACCAGGCAAGCCAATAAGAAAATCAACAAGAAAAGGAAACCATCAAAGTTTTAAGCTTGATTGCTGGAATGTACGGACCATGCTGACAGGTCTGACTGAAGATCTTTGGGACGTCAGCGACACCCGAAAGACCGCTGTCATCAATGAGGAACTGAAGAGGCTCCAAGTTGACATTGCTGCTCTGCAAGAGACACGTCTTGCAGATTCGGGATCTCTAAAGGAAAAGGACTACACCTTTTCTGGCAGGGTAAAGCCCGAGAAGAACCCAGGCAGCATGGTGTTGGCTTCAGCATCAGAAACACCCTTCTACAAATGGTGGAATTAGTCATGGGTGGACCAGAAAGACTCCTCCAGGTCATACTTCAAACTCGCACCTGTCCTGTCCACCTGATCAGAGCTTATGCCCCAACCCTGTATGCCACACCGGAAGTAAAAGACAAGTTTTATGACATGCTTAGTGCTGCAATAGCGCAAATACCTGCTCATGAACAACTGTACATTCTGGGTGACTTCAATGCGAGAGTTGGAGCCGATCGTGACTCGTGGCCTTCCTGCTTAGGCCACTTCAGTTTGGGAAAAATGAATGAAAATGGTCAGCGTCTTCTCGAACTTTGCACGTACCACAATCTGTGCATCACAAACACATTTTTCCAAACTAAGCCACTGCACAGAGTGTCATGGAGACACCCACGCTCAAAACACTGGCATCAACTAGACGTGGTTATCGCTAGCCATGATAATTTCAAAAACGTCCTTCTGACACGCAGCTATAATAGTGCTGACTGCGATACAGATCACTTGTTAGTTTGCTCCAAATTCAAGGTGATTCCCAAGAAGCTACACTGCTCTAAACCAACTGGAAGGCCCCACATCGATGCCAGAAAGACGGCTAACTCAGAGAGAGCTGAAAAGTTCAGAGTGACCCTCGAGGAGAATCTGCGCAGCAATCCTGGGGGTGCTGATGTGACATCCAGATGGCAGCATCTGAGGGATACAATGTACAACACGGCCTTGTCGGTGTTTGGAAGAAGAGCTAGAAACACAAATGACTGGTTCGAAGCTAACTCCAATGAGGTGATTCCAGCCATCGAAAAAAAGCATGCTGCGCTCATGGGCTACGTCTACACGTGCACCCAACTTCGAAATAGCTTATTTTGATGTTGCGATATCGAAATAGGCTATTTCGATGAATAACGTCTACACGTCCTCCAGGGCTGGCAACGTCGATGTTCAACTTCGACGTTGCTCAGCCCAACATCGAAATAGGCACAGCGAGGGAACGTCTACACGGCAAAGTAGCACACATCGAAATAAGGGAGCCAGGCACAGCTGCAGACAGGGTCACGGGGCGGACTGAACAGCAAGTCGCTCCCTTAAAGGGCCCCTCCCAGACACACTTTCATTAAACAGTGCAAGATCCACAGAGCCAACAACTAGTTGCAGACCCTGTATATGCAGCACGGACCCCCAGCTGCAGCAGCAGCAGCCAGAAGCCCTGGGCTAAGGGCTGCTGCCCACGGTGACCACAGAGCCCCGCAAGGGCTGGAGAGAGAGTATCTCTCAACCCCCCAGCTGATGGCCGCCATGGAGGACCCCGCTATTTCGATGTTGCGGGACGCGGATCGTCTACACGTCCCTACTTCGATGTTGAACGTCGAAGTAGGGCGCTATTCCCATCCGCTCATGGGGTTAGCGACTTCGACGTCTCGCCGCCTAACGTCGATTTCAACTTCGAAATAGCGCCCAACACGTGTAGACGTGACGGGCGCTATTTCGAAGTTACTGCCGCTACTTCGAAGTAGCGTGCACGTGTAGACGCAGCCATGGAGTACAAACATTCGCCAAGCCAGAATACCCTGCAAGTGCTCAGAGCAGCCAGACAAACAGTACAGCAGATGGCCAGGTGCTGCACCAACAACTACTGGCTCGAGCTATGCAGCAGCATCCAGACCAGTGCTGACTTTGGTAACCTCAGGGGAATGTACGAGGGCATCAAGAAGGCATTAGGACCCACCTAGAAGAAGATGGTACCTCTGAAATCCAAATCTGGTGAAGTCATCACTGACAAAGCCAAACAGATGGAGCGCTGGGTCAAGCACTACTCCGAGCTGTACTCACGCGAGAACATTGTGGTCGACTCAGCCTTCGATGCCGTCGAACACCTATCAGTAATTGATGAACTGGATCAGGAACCAACTGTGGATGAACTGAAGAAAGCCATTGACAACACTGCAGTAGGAAACGCCCCGGGCCAGGATGGTATACCACCAGAGATCATAGAATCATAGAAGAGTAGGACTGGAAGGGACCTCGAGAGGCCATCGAGTCCAGCCCCCTGCCCTCATGGCAGGACCAAACATTTTCTAGACCATCCCTGAAAGCCATCTATCTAACCTCTTCTTAAATAGCTCCAATGATGGAGACTCTACCACCTCCCCTGGCAATTCATTCCAGTGTTTGATCACCCTGACAGATAGGAACTTTTTCCTAATGTCCAACCTGAACCTCCCCTGCTGCAATTTCAGTCCATTGCCTCTGGTTCTATCCTCAGAGGCAAGGAAGAACAAGTTCCCTCCCTCTGCCTTATGACACCCTTTTAAATACCTGAAAACTGCTATCATGTCCCCCCTCAATCTTCTCTTTTCCAAACTAAACAAGACCAATTCTTTCAGCCTTTCTTCATAGGTCATGTTCTCTAGACCTTCGATCATTCTCGTTCCTCTCCTCTGGACCCTCTCCAATTTCTCCACATCCTTCCTGAACTGCAGTGCCCAGAACTGGACACAATACTCCAGCTGAGGCCTAACCAGCGCAGAGTAGAGGGGGAGAATGACTTCTCGTGTCTTGTTCACAACACACCTGTTAATGCATCCTAGAATCATGTTTGCCTTTTTCGTAACAGCATCACACTGTTGACTCATATCTAGCTTGTGGTCCACTATAACCCCCCGATCCCTTTCTGCTGTACTCATTCCTAGGCAGTCCTTTCCTATTCTGTATGTGTGACGCTGATTGTTTCTTCCTAAGTGGAGCACTTTGCATTTGTCCTTATTAAACTTCATCCTGTTTACCTCAGCCCATTTCTCCAGTTTATCCAGATCCTCTTGAATTATGACCCTATCCTCAAAGAAGTTGCAACCCCTCCCAGCTTGGTATCATCTGCAAACTTAATAAGTGTACTTTCTATGTCAATATCTAAATCGTTAATGAAGATATTGAACAGAAGCGGTCCTAAAACAGACCCCTGCAGAACCCCACTTGTTATACTTTTCCAGCCAGATTGAAAACCATTAATAACTACTCTCTGGGTACGGTTATCCAGCCAGTTGTTCACCCACCTTATAGTAGCCCCATCTAAGTTGTATTTGAGTAGTTTATTGATAAGTATATTATGTGAGACCATGTCAAATGCTTTACTGAAGTCTAGGTATACCACATCCACCGCTTCTCCCTTATCCACAAGACTCGTTATTCTATCAAAGAAAGCTATTAGATTGGTTTGACATGATCTGTTTTTAACAAAGCCATGCTGGCTGTTCCCTAGCACCTTACCACCTTCCAAATGCTTGCAGATGATTTCTTTAATTACCTGCTCCATTATCTTTCCTGGCACAGAAGTTAAGCTGACTGGCCTGTAGTTTCCCGGGTTATTCTTGTTCCCCTTTTTATAAATGGGTACTATATTTGCCCTTTTCCAGTCTTCCGGAATCTCTCCCGTCTCCCACGATTTTCCAAAAATGATTGCTAAAGGCTCAGATACCTCTTCTATCAGCTCCTTGAGGATTCTAGGATGCATTTCATCAGGCCCTGGTGATTTGCAGACATCTAATTTTTCTAAGTAAATTTTAATTTGTTCTTTTCTTATTTCAACTTCTAAGCCTACCCCTTTTTCACTAGCACTCTCTATGTCAGGCATTCCTTCAGATTTCTCAGTGAAGACCGAAACAAAGAAATCATTAAACATTTCTGCCATTTCCAAATTCCCTGTTACTGTTCCTCCCTCCTCACTGACCAATGGCCCTACCCTCTCCTTAGTCTTCCTCTTGTTACCAATGTATTTGTAAAAAGCCTTCTTGTTTCCCTTTATGCTTGTAACTAGTTTGAGCTCATTTTGTGCCTTAGACTTTCTAATCTTGCTCCTGCATGCTCGTGTTGTTTGCCTATATTCATCTTTTGTAATTTGTCCTAGTTTCCATTTCTTATAAGATTCCTTTTTTATTTTGAGATCATGCAAGATCTCCTGGTTAAGCCAAGGCAGTCTTTTCCATGTTTTCTATCTTTTCTACACAGTGGGATAGCTTGCTTTTGGGCCCTTAATAATGTCCCTTTGAAAAACTGCCAACTCTCCTCAGCCGTTTTTCCCCTCAGTTTAGCTTCCCATGGGACCTTACCTACCAGCTGTCTGAGTTTACCAAAATCTGCCTTCCTGAAATCCATTATCTCTATTGTACTGTTTTCCCTTCTACCCTTCCTTAGAATTGTGAACTCTATGATTTCATGATCACTTTCACCCAAGCATCCTTCCGCTTTCAAATTCTCAATAATTTCCTCCCTATTTGTTAAAATTAAATCTAGAACAGCTTCCCCTCTGGTAGCTTTTTCAACCTTTTGGAATAAAAAGTTGTCTGCAATCCAATCCAAGAATTTATTGGACAGTCTGTCCCCTGCTCTATTAGTTTCCCAACATATACCCGGATAGTTGAAGTCCCCCATCACCACCAAATTCTGGGCCTTGGATGATTTTATTAGCTGTTTAAAGGAAGCCTCATCCACCTCTTCCACCTGGCTAGGGGGCCTGTAGTAGACTCCTAGTAGGACCTCATCCTTGTTTTTTACTCCTCTGAGTCTAACTCAGAGACTTTCAACCCGTCCATCTCCTTCGTCCATCTCCACCTCTGTCCAAGTGTGTACATTTTTAATATACAAGGCAACACCTCCTCCCTTCTTTCCCTGTCTGTCCTTCCTAAGCAGGCTGTACCCTTCAATACCAACATTCCAATCATGCGTATTATCCCACCAAGTTTCTGTGATGCCAATGATATTATAGTTGTATTCATTTATTAGTACTTCCAATTCTTCTTGCTTATTTCCCATACTTCTTGCATTTGTATATAGGCATCTCAGACATTGATTTGGTCTTGCCTCCCAGTTTTGCCCTGGCCCTCTTTTTACTCTCCCAGTGTAGCCCATACTCCCTCCTATTTCAAATTCATCTCCCATGTATTCATGCTGTCCACTTACCTGCAGGCTTTGCTCCCCTGCCCCTGCCGATCCTAGTTTAAAGCCCTCCTCACTAGGTTAGCCAGCCTGTGTCCGAATATGGTCTTCCCCCTCCTCGAAAGGTGAACGCCATCCCTGCCTAGCAGTCCTTCCCGGAAATTATCAAGTGTGCCACAGACACTCTCCTGGAACCCCTACATGAGCTACTGTGCCTGTGCTGGAGAAAGGGAGAGGTTCCACAGGACATGCGCGATGCTAACATCGTAACCTTGTATAAGAACAAAGGAGACAGAAGTGACTGCAACAACTACCGTGGAATCTTCCTCCTAAGCATCACTGGTAAACTGTTCACTTGCGTCATCCTCGACAGACTCCAGAAGATTGCTGAGAGGGCGTATCCTGAATCACAGTGCAGATTCCGCGCAGAGAGATCTACCGTTGATATGGTCTTCTCTCTAAGGCAGCTGCAGGAGAAATGCAGGGAGCAGAGGAAGCCACTCTATATTGCCTTCATCGATCTAACCAAAGCCTTCGACTTGGTCAGCAGGGATGGACTGTTCAAACTGCTCCACAAGATAGGTTGTCCTTCACGGTTACTCAAGATGACCCAGTCTTTCCACGAAGACATGAGAGGAACTGTCCAATACGATGGCACATTATCGGATACTTTCCGCATCAGGAGCGCCGTCAAACAAGGATGCGTGCTTGCTCCGACATTGTTCGGGATCTTCGCACTCCTCCTTAAACCCGCCTTTGGATCTTCAACAGAGGGCATCTTTTTGCACACAAGATCTGACAGGAAACTGTTTAATCTTGCAAGGCTGAAAGCTAAATCTAAGGTGTGGGAAGTCCTCATCAGAGAGATGCTGTTCGCAGATGACGCTGCTCTCGTGTCACACACAGAAGACCAGCTTCAGAAGCTGCTGGATCAGTTCTCCAAAGCATGCAAGGACTTTGGGCTCACCATCAGCCTAAAGAAAACAAATGTACTTGCTCAGGACATCGCTGATTCTCCATCAATCAACATTGACAACTATATTTTAGAGGTAGACCATGAGTTCGTTTACCTTGGGTCCACCATCGCTGACACCCTGTCCTTGGAGACTAAGCTAAATAGGAGGATTGGTAAAGCAGCCACAACTCTGTCCAGACTCAGAGAGACAGTGTGGAAAAACAACAAGCTGTACACTCACACCAAAATGCAAGTCTACAGAGCCTGCATCCTCAGCACCCTCCTTTATGGCAGCGAGACTTGGACCCTGTATGCCCGCCAGGAAAAGAGGCTGAACGTCTTCCACTTGAGCCGCCTCAGGCACATCCTTGGAATATCATGGAAAGACAGAGTGTCCAACACTACCGTCCTTGAACAAGCTGGAATCCTAACTATGCACACCCTTCTCAGGCACCGGTGGCTCTGCTGGCTTGGCCATGTCCACAGGATGAATGATGGAAGGATCCCGAAAGACATTCTGTATGGCGAGCTAGCCTCTGGCAAAAGACCTCCCGGATGCCCCCAGTTGCGCTACAAAGATGTTTGCAAGAGAGACCTCAGGGAAGTGGACATCAAGCCAGACAACTGGGAGGAGCTGGCAGACGATCGCAGCAGATGGAGGCAGGAACTATACAAGGGCCTTCAGAAGGGTGAGTTGAGGATCAGACAGCTAGCAAAGGAGAAGCGAGCCCACAGAAAGCACAGCAAGGACCTGCCAGACACCCATTACATATGCACCAGATGTAGCAAGGACTGTCACTCTCGTGTGGGTCTTCACAGTCACAGCTGATGCTGCAAATGAGGTTGCCAAACGGAACTACGAAGGGCGCGATCAATAGTCTACATAGACTGAAGGATGCTGCTACTGCTACTACTATTTCCTTCTTACAGTCTAGATCATACGTTATGTTGTTCCCCAGGAATGTGAACTTCTTTACATTTTGTAGTTCAATACCATCTACACTGATCTTCCCCCCATTTCCTTATCTCCAAATACCATTGTTTTTGTTTTACCGATGTTCAAAGTCAGTCTGTAGTGCTTCCCTTCTTCATTTAGCACCTGTATGGTTTTTGCTAGCTTCTCCTCATCTTCCTCAGTGATAACTATATCATCTCTGAACCTCAAGTTGTTAATTCTTTTCCTGTGCACAGATATCCCTTCTACCTCTTCCTTGATCTTGTCCATCACTCTCCCCAGATGCGTGACGAAAATACATGGCAATATTGGTTTGCCTTGTCTCATACCTCTACTTATTTTAAATCAACTTTCCAAATACCTGCATGTTCTCACCACTGCCTCCGCATTCTCACTGATATCTGTTAACAACCGTATCAGTCTGCTATCCACTCCGCATGACTTCAACACCAGCCAAGTCACTTTCTGATCTATACTGCCAAATGCCTTTTGAAAATCAATGAAGCAAGTGTATATGTTCTTGTTCTTTTGTCGAGCTTTCTTTGATATCAGTCTTAGTGCCAATATCTGCTGTATGGTTCGTCGATCTTTTCTGAACCCCACTTGCTCATCTGCTATATGTTCTTTTATCTGTGATCTTAGTCTCTCAGTCAGTATCATCATGAGCACCTTGCCTAGGTGATTTGTTATGGCAATTGTTCTGTACTCTTCAGCTCACTGCTATTTAAATCCGTACTAGCTGGATGTGCAGTGTCTATTTGTCACCAAAAGTGTAGGTCTACCTTAGACGGCAAAACCCCACATTTGTGTGTATGGTTAAGTCCTGGAGGGGTTAGACCTGAAAGTGCCAGAACATGGGGGGAGAATGAAGAATTGGGTTGTGTAGCTAAGCAGTGGTGAGACATTTCTTTTTTTCAGGTTATAGGGAAAAGAGAGTAAGTCACATTAAAATGTACTATTTCATATAGCATCTGTGTAGTACTCTCAGAGGCCAATTCTACATTTCCACTTCAAAGAGCCATGATTTTCCATTGTATTTTCACTCCAGTGTACTGCATAACCTTTGATATCAGTTATACCTCACTGTGGACCAGCGGGGCATGTTACTACAGCAATACCTCTGTATATAAGAAAGAAAAACGATGAGAGCCCTGCAGTATGAGAAAATTAGTGCTTAAGTTTTTATTTAGTCAGGTTGCTTTTAACATCCCATGCTGATCTGTATCTAAAGCTGGGAGGACTGAATACCTCTAGAAAATGCCTGACTTTGAAGTTCAGTATGATGCACCACAGATAACTAGAGTAATCATAATCCCACTTTATGAAAAACTCTGTTGTTCAACTCATGAGAAGGTATTTCCTGCTAACTATTAGTTGTTGCAAGAAGAAACAAAAAGGCTATTTCTATCTCCTGACAGACTCCTTTGACACATTTTTCTTTTTTCTTTATTAATAACTGCTACCCAGTTTTCAAGTTGTTGAGATTTCCCCTAGGTCAAAAATCATGATGGAAGTAGCTAAGGCCAGGTCTACACTGGACATTAAAGTCAATTGTAGATACATAATTCTAGCTACGGCAATTACATAGCTAGAATCAACTTATTTACAATTCACTTATCTGTCTGTCCTCACAGAAGGAGGTTGACGGGAGAATCTTTCCCATTGACCTCCTTCACTCCTCGTGATATTGAGGAGAACGGGTTGACTGTCAACCCCTGATAGTTTGATTTCATGTGTCCCAACTAGGTGCACGAAATCAAACCCTGTGTAATGAAGAGGCAGCGCAAGTGGAAGACGTTCGGCCTCTTTTCCTGGCGGGCATACAGGGTCCAAGTCTCGCTGCCATAAAGGAGGGTGCTGAGGATGCAGGCTCTGTAGACTTGCATTTTGGTGTGAGTGTACAGCTTGTTATTCCACATTCTCTTGCTGAGTCTGGACAGAGTTGTGGCTGCTTTTCCGATCCTCCTATTTAGCTCAGTGTCCAATGAGAGGGTGTCAGTGATGGTGGATCCGAGGTAAACGAACTCGTGGATGACCTGTAACGTAACTGGGAAGAACTAGCAGATGACTGCAGCAGATGGAGGCAGGGGTTACACAAGAGCCTTCAGAAGGGCGAGATGAAGATCAGACAGCTAGCAGAGGAGAAGCAAGCGCACAAAAAGCACAATAAGGACTTGTCAGACACCCACTACATCTGCAAGAGATGCAGCAAGGCCTGTCACTCTCGTGTGGGTCTTTGTAGTCACAGTAGACGCTGTAAATGAAGTCCTCAATTGAAACTTTAAAGGGCGCGATCCATAGTCTACGCAGACTGAAGGATGCCTACTACTACATTGGTGACCTGGACTGCCCTGCTGCTGCCAGTTGAATAGGAGCTACCCCACCCCATACAAAGGAAAGTGGTTTCTCCACTGGGCAGTTATTTCAAACTACTTTGAAAGCTAATGAGAATGCATTTCACATATCAGATTGAGGGCTTGTCTATATTTACTGGAGAGTCAATGTTCTGGAGGTTGATCTTCTGGGGTTCAATTTATAGCATCTGGTAAGGACCCTCTAAATTGAACACTGAGAGTGTCCCTGAGGACTCTGGTACTCCGCACAGTCACAGGGATTAAGGGAGTTGATGTGAGAGTTTCTCTTGTCGACCTCCCACTCCGGGGACAGTGCAGAAAACTGATGTAAGGCATGTTGACTCCAGCTATGTAGTCCACGTGACTTACATCAGTTTTCTCCCCTAGTGAAGACCTGGCCATACAAAGCTAGGAAACTACTGACTTAGGGGGAGACACTGAAATATTAAAAACAGGGAAGGAAGGATGGCCAAGCCTCAAACAAACAACTAAATCAAGTGAATGAATACCTTAATATAGTATCAAGTAAGGTATTTGGTGATTAATATAATTGTGAAATGTCTGTATTAAACACTACAGGAGGAATTATGAATATTCAATGATATTTTAAAAGGTGCAGCCAAACAAAGGAAGTATCAGTTACTGCCTAGACTGGGGAGGAGGGACAGCTATTTACCTATCTTCTATGTAAACAGAGCATGGCAGAATCAAAATAATGGCAGTCTCAATAGTAAATCTGGGGGTAGGAAGCCCACAGGAAAGGAAAAACAGAACGACATCAGCTTGTTGGGGGACTCACTGAGCTGAGCACACAGGAGGCCTTCCTGCCTCCTAAAACAAAATGCACTGGACTTTGGGAGACATAAGCAAGAAATCCATTTTAAGCATCCATCAAAACACAGGCACAAGGGAATAGAGATCCTGTGAGCTGAGAAAGATAGTTTCTGCAACCAACAGGAAATTAACACCCAGTGTAGATCATTAAAGTCCATGAGTGTTGAAGAAATGGAACAGTGCAGGATGCATTTTGAAAGGATTTTTAATACATATGCACAAATACAAGCTCACATGTTGGTGTTGCACATAAATATTGCACGTTCCCAAACCGGTGCAAATTTTGTACTGTATATTGCTTATGCTCATCTAAGAAAAATTGTTGATTTCATGGCTGGAGGGAGGAAATAAATATCCATATCAAAGTAATGAGTGTGAGCGGCAAAGAGGTTTTAATTAGGCCCTCCCTGAGCTCATCAGCTTGTTTGCCAAGACAGGTTTCCTTCATTTCCTACTACTTTAATTATAAAGCATTCAGGATTTTGTTTCCTTCTTTCCACAAAAAGCCTAATTTCACCTATATTTAGTATAACTTTTATTTAAACATAAAATGTGCACCAGGACTTTTCTATTAACAAAGCCTGGATACACACCTCCTACCTGCAAGTGAAAAATGTTTAGTCCTTAAAATTTATTTTTAAAATGTCTGGAGGGATAGTCACCTTATTCACTACACACTGGCATGAAGAGAAGAGTTAAGGAAAACATCAGAGTGATAATTTTGTATTTTCCAATTTACTGAAAATTATTTTACTAAATAATGATATAGCATCAATATAGTGTTTTGTGTTACCAGAATAGTCTATAAACATCTAAATTTGTTCTAAATTCTGGATAGGTAGCATCATCTCTAATTTTGGCAACAAAGACCCATCTAAGCTGATCTGTTGAGCTTCTAAAATGCCCATTCTCTTAGTTGCCATGCTAAGGTCTTCTACAATCTAGCTCAAAAAGGAAAGAAAATCTTCCTGAATATATCAGAGTGAAAGAATGGTGACCCAGTGCATCTGAATTGTATTAGCATAATTCACATATAATTCACTATCCTCTGCATAATCAGATGCACGAACCAGGTAATCAGCTTAACTGGGCAGCATCCCAGGAACCACCTTAGCCTGGAGACACTGAACAAGCAGTGTCTGCTGCCTAATCGAGATTGTGCTGACAAACATTTCAGCTTAATGGGTATCATTCAGCTGCTAACAGTAGCTTAGGTCATGTTTACCCAGATACTAAATAAGCATAAATTCTAAATTTCAGGCTTTTGATATACAAATAGCCAAATAAAAAGTAAAATAAAAAATGGAAGTAAAGCCAGTGAACATATGTTTTATTCTCACATGCTTACTGAACAGAATTGTTTATTTTGAGTGACTGACAGCTATAGAATTACTTCAAGAGTTATTCAAGACCTTTGTTAGATGCCATCTATATGTCAGCACATCTGCAGTTCACTATGTCATAAATAAGAGATGAATAGGACTTTCAAGCTATTTTGTTGATCCAGTTATTTTTTTATCCACTTCACTGAGGAAATGTGCATTTGTGCTGCTCTCTTACCAATAGTTTAAAAAGCTTTGGGAAAAAAAGAAAACTAAAAATATTTGGTTAAAAAGTGTGCACGTGCAGTTATATTTGCCCAGAAAAAAGTTTGTTAAAAACACTGTGTCCGTGGCTACACTACCCCGGCCTTTCAGAAGGGACATGTAAATGACCGGGATTGGAACTGGTTAATGAGGCGCTGAGATGAATGTTTAGAACCTCATGAGCCTAATGGTAGCCAGTTGTGCTTCGAAAGTGCTGCTTTCAAAATGCAAACTGGCCGTGCAGATGTGGGCGCTTCAGAATAAATCCCAGATTTCAAAATTCCCTTATTCCCAAAATCTACTGCAAAATAGATTATTTTGAAATAATGCTGCTACACACAAAAATTCATTTGGAAATAGCACTTAGCTATTTCGAAATAAATTATCTGCACACATAGGCTGTGTTTACTCTAGCAAATTCTTTTGAAATTTTTTCAAAAGAAGGGGGCTCTTTCAAAAGAGTCCATGGTGCGTCTACACACAAAAAGTGTTGTTTTGAAAGTAAATCAAAAGAATGTGGCACTCCTATCAAAATCGCTCTTCCTTTCCTGTTTCAGGAACAGCACCCGGTTTCAAAAGCTTCTTTCCAAAGAAAACGTAGGTCGACACTCTGCAGGGCTCTTCTTTTGAAAGAACAGTCTTTATTTTCAATCCCTGGCCCATTGTTTCCAAAGAGCAGGGTCTGTGTGGATACTCTCTTTTGAAAGAGCAGATCACTCTTTTGATCCACTTTTTTGTGTGTTGATACACTCTTTTGAAAGATTTTCTTTTGGAAAAGATCTTCTGGAAGAGCTAATTTCAAAAGATTTCTGTAGTGTAGCCCCCTCCTTTCAGAAGAGGCATGGTAATGACAGAGTTTGGAAGATGCTAATGAGGCGCTGCCAAACCAAATAAGAAGGGGCTTTCAAAGTCCGGAGGGTCTTTTTGAAAGACTTCCATCTACATGGGCAGTGTGTGTTCCGAAAGCGGCACTTTGAATCACGCACGGCCACCATTATGCTCATGACGTACTGACTATTCATGTTAGTGCCTCATTAGCATCTTCCAAACTCCCTCATTATCATGCCCCTTGTGAAAAGAGGGGCTAATATAGATGTAGCCATACAGCCTATTTCAAAATAGAACCACTGGATGCACTATGGCTTATTTTGAAATAGGCTCTATTCCTGTCTTAACAGCACCTGTTTTGAAACAGCTATTTCAAAATAGGCACTATTCCTCAGAGACTGTTTCCACACAGTGGCATGCTAATATGCAGAGCGAAAGATGCTAATGAGGTGCAGGGAATTTGCATCCTCGCCTCATTAGCCTCTTTCGCTCCGTGTTTGGAAGTGGCCTGTGTAGAAACAGCCAGAGAGTGAGGTTTGCCTATTTTGAAATTAGCCAACCGCTATTTTGAAATTATGTAATATAGCAGCTGCATTGCATAGACACTGGTCTAGTTATTTCGAAATAATGGCTGTTATTTCAAAATAACTTTACCGTGTAGATCTACCCTAAGTCTTCGAGGTTGGCATGCAAAGCACTGGAAGAAGGCAAAAGGTTACAATATCAGTGGCTTTGGAAAGAGAGATATTTTTGAAGGTCAAAGGGCAACCTTGAAGAGAAAGTAATTTGTGTGTATTCTTGACCTAAACCTTGTTCTGCATTTGTATTAATTTTGGCTGAAGTTAATGGGAGATTTGCCTGTTTGAAGTCGGATCAGGATTAGGCCCATAGTTAAGTATTTTCGGATATTGGAAGAATTTGTAATAGTATTATGTTTTAACAAATAATACAGGTGACACGTCATAAACTGGAGGTGAGGTTCATGTGGTAAATCGTAACGTTATAGAAATACAGTACAAATAAATACAATAAATACAATGATGCATTAAACTTCAGGGCCAAGATTTGGTTTTTAAGTGTGACTAGGGATTTTGAGTGATCAAACATTAAAAGAGTTTGATTTTCAGATGGTGGGTGCTCAGCACTTCCTAAAAACAGGTGCCTTTCAGTAAGTATCTCAAGTGGAGAAAAAAATACAAAAGTCCAGGCACCAATATCATATCACTTATATCATATCATATATCAATATCACTTTTGAAAGTCTTGGCTCAAGACTTTAATAGTATCCATGGCACTAGCTACAGCTGACCTAGATGCCAGGATTCCATTGGAACCTAAGTGCATAAGGCAGCATCTGATCAGTAGAGACAACAACTTCTGTGGGCCCTGGGCAACATGGGAGAGGTGCCCTGGCTCCACAATTCAGGAAGAGGTGAGGCCAAGGGCAGCCAGCCTTCAGCACTGACAGGAGCTCAGAGCATGTGGACCAGCACTCTGGCAGCAATTTAAAGGGCCCTGGACTCCACATGCTGCCACTACTACCGTGACCGTAGCTGGGGCTGAAGCTCTGGGCCCCTTTGACTCATCAGACCCTGGAGCAATTGCCTTCTTTGTCTCCCTATCAGCAAGTCTGCACCTGAGACACATTTTGCCTCATAAGAAAATCAATAAAGGCCTAATCCTACAGAGGCTTACACATGTGTTTCTACAGTGTGATAATTTCCACTGACTAGCAGGTCACATGTCACTGGTGTGGTATCCTGAGGGTAATCCTGCTCTGTCAATGATAATAATCTTTTGGTTGCTTTTCTGTGCTCCCTCTGTATATCACATTAGTCCTGCAGAGATGGCTACTGTGGTAGTTTTCAAGAGAGCTCTCTAAGACCATGAAATCAGATAAGATACAAAGGAACCCAAACCAGGTTTATTGCTAAATAAGTGAAAGTATTAGTCGTCAGCAGACTCTATTAAAACCCCTAATAATGGACCAGCTCAGTCAGTGCCAGGATTGCAACATTGCTCCCTAGGCTGGACAAAGATTTAAGTCAACATTTATAGACCGGGACAAACAATCTATAATACACACCTCGGCTACGTCTACACATGCCCCAAACTTCGAAATGGCCACGCAAATGGCCATTTCGAAGTTTACTAATGAAGCACTGAAATGCATATTCAGCTCTTCATTAGCATGCGGGCAGCAGCGATGCTTCGAAATTGATGCACCTCGCTGCGCGCGGCGCGTCCAGACGGGGGTCCTTTTCGAAAGGACCCCGCCTACTTCAAAGTCCCCTTATTCCAATGAGCTGATGGGAATAAGGGGACTTCGAAGTAGACGGGGTCCTTTCGAAAAGGAGCCCCATCTGGACGCGCCGTGTGACAGCAAGGCACATCAATTTCGAAGCGCCGCGGCCGCCTGCATGCTAATGAGGCGCTGAATATGCATTTCAGCGCTTCATTAGTAAACTTCAAAATGGCCATTTGCGTAGCCATTTCGAAGTTTGGGGCACGTGTAGACACGGCCCTTATGTGTCATCTTACGTTAGTCACCTCCCCTTGTACTTTCCTTCTGACATTTCAGACACAGCATTCACCACCTGTTGTTGTGCTTTCACTCCTGATGTTTCAGACAAAATATCACTATTCATCACTTTTGTCAAACTATTTTAATATGTGCTAGGTTGCACTGCCCTTCTACTGTCCTGGTGGAACATATTTACATGTTCCATGCGTTTTATCTGTTCCGTCAATACTCGTGCTGGACACTTACTTGCAGGAAAACAACTGCTTTTCATAGGGCCTGCCTGTTACTCACAGTATAACTCTTGCTTACATTGGTTCATGCCTGAGGCCTGACACCAGGCCCATTCTTCATGCTCTTTATTCCTCCAACAACAGGAGTATTTACAGTACATAGTCAAATCTTGCAGAATTGGGACTCTAGTTTGATTGCATCAGAGAAGCGTCTACATAGTACAACAGTGATGTAGTTAACTCATCTAACTAGTACTGGGGTGTGAAAATTGAAAATATAATGGAAGTCATTTCTGAAACTCATTTTGCATTGATTTATATGGAATTATGAAAATAAACATTTAACCATACTAGCTGTTTCAAAAATTCAGTGCCATCAATACGCTGTGCAAAAATAGACACTCAAAAATAGTAGAAATAATGTCTGAACTAAAAAGTACTTCCTGTTTACATTAGTTTAAAAGTTTGAAAAACATAAGGTCAGAGCAGATGCTGAAAAACAAGCCCTCAAACCATTTAATTCTGGAATTCACATACATTTTAATGAGGATTTCTAATGGAAGAGCAATCTTGTCACATGAGTGAATAGTTGTTTCCCTTCTCAAAATAGACTGAAGTTCTCTAATTTATGCTCATTGCATTAGTTTTCAGTAAATATTATCTTTTTCCAATTTCTTGTGCTCTCAATGTTTGGGAAAGTATGGCATAGATCTCTGGTTATTTACGTGCATGTTACTCTGGTTTGAAATATTGAGAAAGAAAATCAAACAAACTTAAATAAAATTTTTGAGTTTGCAGAATCTTCAGAAAAAGGGACTTTTTTATATCAGCTAAGCATTTCACTGAATATCTGTACGCCGACAAGCCGTTTTGTACTCTTTTTAATGTGTATTTCAAAATTTGAGCTGGAATTAGACACCGGTCCTGCAAATAGCTCAACTTGTGCAGAACTCTTCCCATTCAAAAGGACCCATTTGCATCGTGACCATAACAGACATTGCTGTTGAAATCACATGATAACGTTTCTGCTTCCTGACTGGTGAAGCCTACCCCTGTGGGGGTGGGAGGAGGAAAGTCAGTTAGCAGAAACTATTGGAATATCTCTCAGTGGCATATGCTGCTTTTTTGGGTCTCTTCTTGGTACAAAAACCAGTGAATTAATATAGTATAAAGCTAATGTCTAGTCTACTTCCTCCTTCAAAATATCAGTCTCGTTCTCAATGCTCAGTGGAGATATGCCTTTCAGTTTTTTGCTGAGTTTCTGTGAGACACTCAGGTCCAACTGTGCTTTGTACAGATGGCACAATATCTCCTCCATCGTCGCACAACCTTCTTCTTGTTCATGAGTACCTCGTTCTAATTTTTGATTTCCATCTGCTTCAGCTGCCACTTCCTACTAATATTCCTAATTATCTTACACGCCTTCCTTACACTCACTGCAATACCTCTCTACATCTTCACGCTGCTCCTCTAATAATTTCCCCTTATCCTTTCTGGCTGCTTTCCTTACCTCATTGCATTTCACTCTATATTGCTGTTCCACCCTCTCCGAAATATCACTTCTGATCTTCAACTCTCTCTTCTCTTCTTGGGAGACAACTTCAGCGTCTCCTGCATAATACACTTCTCATTGATCTACTTTTCTTCCAGAACAGTCTGCTCAATTGTCCCTTGTATCACTGTGGTTCTCCCTTCAAATCTCTTATCTAGGTCTTTCTATTCTCAGTGCCCGCATTCCAAACCTTCTCTTTGAAGGCAATGGATAAGGTCTGCAAAAGCAAAGTGATTAGCTTAGGAACGAAGCTGAGTATTTCGAAAATGTGTATATTCATCAGCATGTTGTATGGATGTGAGACATGGGTGATAATGAAAGATTCAAGAGAAATATATTAGCATTTGAGAGGAGTTGTTATAGAAAGATCCTGAGACTAGGATGGATGTAGAAGGTCACCAATGAGGAATTATATAGGAAGTCCTGTGGAACCTTATAGACTAACAGATATTTTGGAGCATAAGCTTTCATGGGCAAAGACCCTCTTCATCAGATGCATGAGGATATTTGCCCATGAAAGCTTATGCTCCAAAATATCTGCTAGTCTATAAGGTGCTGCAGGACTTCTTGTTGTTCTCAAAGATACATACTAACACGGCTACCTCTCTGCTATTGCAGAAGGCTATACAATGGAAGTTACAGCTATTCGGGCATATTTGCAGAATGAACGATGAATGAAAAATCAAGACCCTGGTATTTGGCATAATGGATATTTCGAATATGAGAGGCAGACCGCACAGAAAATGGGGAGATGATATAGTAGATTGGTGCAGAGCTAGTCTACAGAAACTAAGCCATTCCACACTGGACAGAGGAAGACGGAAGGAAATTGTGAGGGAAACATTGGACACCAGCAGGTGCTGAGCCCATGGTTGTTGATGGTGATGATGATGATGTATAGGAGCCCCAGTTATGGACCAGAGCTCCACTGTGATACTGAATGAATAAATAGAACAAAACAATAGCTTGTGCCCCAAATACGTTATTGTGTGCCATACTAATGTTAATAGGATTTACAAACTGAAATTGAGCAGAGGCAGAAGGGAGAGAACAGTCTTCCCTTGTGATGGGGCGTAACAACCAGTCATTGGGGAGGGAAGGGTTAACAAACTGCTCTGGATCCAAAAGACCAGACCCTCTTGATTCTGCTGGGCATGCTTCCAATGGAAGGGGTTGGTCCCCTTTGAATGCTCAACTCACTTTGGGCTGACTGAGACGGAGAGTAGTTGCAGGAACTTCTTGCCTAGAAACTGCCAAGGGTCCAAGCCTCTGGGTTCAAGCCTTCTAGTGATGCCATGGGAAACCCATTGACCGTATGAACCAAAGAGGATGTTGCCCTCAGAGGAGAATCTGGAGATGAGTCACAAAGAGATACCACAAGTCCTGTGTCCAACCCGGAGTTGAGGAGAGACTGGAACAAGGATAGGAAGCAAGTGATCACAGAATCATAAGGCTGGAAGGGACCTCAGGAGTCATCTAGTCCAGTCCCCTGCTTCAACCAGGATCAGCCCCCACTAAGTCATCCAAACCAGGACCTTGTCAAGGCGAAACTTAAAAACCTCAAGGGATGGAGAATCCACCACCTCTCTAGGCAACGCATTCCAATGCTTCACCACCCTGTTGGGGAAGAAGATTTTCCTAATATATAACCTACACCTCTCCCTCTTCAACTTCAGACCATTACTCCTTGTTCTGCCATCTGACTCCACTGAGAACAGTTTCTCACCCTTCTCTTTGAGCTCCCATTCAGGAAGTTGAAGGCTGCTATTAAATCACCCCTAAGTCTTCTCTTCTGTAAACTAAACAAGCCCAAATCCCTCAGCCTCTCCTCATAGGTCTTGTGCTCCAGACTCTTAATCATTTTTGTTGCCCTCCACCGCCGAACCTGCTCCAGCACATCCACATCCTTTTTATACTGGGGGGCCCAAAACTGGACACAATATTCCAGATGTGGCCTCACCAGTGCCGAATAGAGGGGAATAACTACTTATCTAGATCTGCTCAAAATGCTCCTCCTAAGGCACCCTCGTATGCCGTTAATCTTCTTGGCTACAAGGGCACACTGTTTACTCATATCCAGCCTTTCATACACCATAACCCCTAGGTCCCTTTCCAACGTACTGCTGCTTAGTCAGTCAGTCACCAGCCTATAACAATGCTTGGGATTCTTCCGTCCCAGGTGCAGGACTCTACACTTCTCCTTTTTGAACTGCATCTGATTTCTTTTGGTCCAGTCCTCCAATTTATCCAGGTCACTCTGGATTCTCTCTCTACCCTCCAACATATCTACCTCTCCCCCTAGTTTTGTGTCATCCACAAACTTGCTGAGGCTGCAATCCAGTCCCTCATCGAGGTCATTGATAAAGATGTTGAACAACAATGGCCCCAGAACCAAGCCTTGCAGCACACCACTTGAAACTGACCGCCATCCAGATATTGAGCCATTGACCACTACCCATTTGGCCCAACCATCAAGCCAGCTTTCTATCCATCTTATAGTCCAAAGATCCAATCCATATTTCCTTAACTTATGGGCAAGAATGTTGTGGGAGACTGTATCAAAAGCTTTGCTGAAGTCAAGGTATATCACATCCTCTGACTTCCCCATATCCACAGAGCCTGTTACCTCGTCATAGAAACAAATCAGATTGGTCAGGCAGGACTTGCCCCTGGTGAATCCATGTTGGCTATTTTTGATCACTTTCTCCTCTTCCAAGTGCTCCAAAATCGATTCGTGGAGGATCCGCTCCATTATTTTCCCAGGGATTGAGGTAAGGCTGACCAGTCTATAGTTGCCTGGATAGTCCTTGTTTCCTTTTTTAAAGATGGGCACTTAACTTTTGCCTTTTCCAGTCATCCAGTATCTCCTCTGATCTCCAAGATTCTTCAAAGATAATGGCCAAAGGGTCAGCAATGACATCTGCCAATTCCCTCAATACCCTTGGGGGCATTAAATCCAGACCGATGGATTTGTGTATGTCTAGTTTTATTAGATAGCTGAGAACTTGTTCCTTCCTCACAGATGGCTGCCCTCCACCTTCTCATATGGCATTGTCTAGGACCATCGTGTGGGAATTGACTTTGGGAGTTGACTTTTCCCGTGAAGACTGAGGCAAAAAAAGGATTGAGTACTTCAGCTTTTCCTACCTCATCTGTCACTAGGTTACCTCCCTCATCCAGTAATGGTCCCACACCTTCTCTGATAACCCGTTTATTGTTCACATGCCTGTAGAAACAGTTCTTGTTACTCTTCACATCCCTTGCCAGCTGCAGTTCCAATTGTGCTTTCACTTTCCTGATTACTGCCCAGCATTCTCCAGCCATATGTTTATATTCATCCTTAGTCAACTGTCCACTTTTCCATTTCTTGTATGCATTCTTTTTGAGTTTAAGCTGACTCAGGATTTCCCTGTGATCCACAGAATAGCGTGGAAATATCAGGACAGTGTTCCCTGACACAGAGTCCATGCTTCCTCTGTCCCTGGGTTAGAACCAGCATTTCCTGTAAGCTGTGCGCTTGTGTGACTGCTCAGGAGAGATTCTGATGCCACCTAGTTGATTAGCAGAGTGCCCACAGTTAGATTTTGTTTATATTGGTGGTGCACATCATGGCTTGGTGCACATAAAAATTATTCTGCACCTGGATGGAAACAATAAGAGGGAACATTGGTTGGAGCCCCATGAAGTAGGGTGGGCCCAGGTTCCGCTACCTTCTTGTTACTCACCAGTGGGTGACATTACTCTGTGATTCTGTTGCTAGAATAAAAAGGGTCACTGTACCTAACCAGCATAAGTGACATCCAGTCAATGTTTGCTTGGCTGCTTTTCCATTACTGCACAATAACCTCCTCTACTTAAAGTGTCAGCCAGTGGGAAAAGGTCTGCCATAATCTTCCCATGTTCACTCAGAAGATAATTATTTAATCCCTTGGGCAAAGAGCATTTTCAAAAACAAATACAGAGAGGATATGTTTCAGCCCAGAGGTTAAGCAAATATAGTTCTCAGTTTTTTAACAAGGGGAAATCTACTATATTTGGAAGGCAGAACCAGAGAAGACACATGAAATTCAGTTTCTTTCTTAACGGCCCTATGTTTTGTTATTTTTAAGTACATTAGTATATGGTACTCATAT
Source organism: Carettochelys insculpta (assembly GCF_033958435.1). Taxonomy (NCBI): domain Eukaryota; kingdom Metazoa; phylum Chordata; order Testudines; family Carettochelyidae; genus Carettochelys; species Carettochelys insculpta. Next base: position 87,905,078 of record NC_134137.1, on the reverse strand, counting down.
AGATCTATGCATGTTATGTACTTAAAGTTGTATTCCTTGGGTGCTCAAGTGCACACATGAACACACATAACTTTATGGGATGCTGTTAAAGACATTACATGGATATGTGGCACAAAACAAGAAAAGCAATGAAATGAAAGCTAAGCCACCTAACAGTCCATCTCTCTACTGCTTCACCTACAGGTAGACATGTCTTGTCAGTACCACTAGTGCTATAGACCACACACCACAGCCTTAGCTCCCTCAACCCCATCTCTTTTTCATGCAGTCGCTCCCCAATCCCAATACCAAGAGGTGAAAGTTTGGTAATTTGGCAGTGGTTGTTTGGTAAAGGGAGCAATGAAGGCTGGCATTCCAAGAGATAGTAGTAGTAATAAGCCTCTTCCACTCCTACATCTTGGAGCACAGACCATTTAAGACCATCTGCCAGTGTCCTCTGTCTTGGGCAATATTTTCCAGTTCTGACATGGTGTATCCTATCCGTTTAGTGTCTGCCTTCAGATCTCCATGCCAAGAGTTTCTTGGAAGCCCTCTTTTCCTTTTTCTTTGTGGGTTCCAGCGTAAGGATTGTCTTGTGATGTTGGTGGTTGGTTTTCAAAGGGTATGTGCAATCCATCACCATCTTCTCTTCCTGATTTCTTCTTTGAAAGTAAGTTGGTGAGTCAGTTGCGACAGGTCTTGGTTGTTGATGGTGCATGGCCAGTGAATTTGAAGGGTTTTATGGAGGCAGTTATTGATAAATGTCTGTATTTTTTGAACAGTCCTCTTTGTTGTTCTCCAAGTTTCTGCTCCATACTGTAGGACTGATTTGACATTGGAGTTGAAGCCTGATCTTAGTCTGAGTTCTGATCTGCTTAGAATTCGAGGTGCTTTTCATGAGAAGAAAAGCTGTTCTTGATTTCCCAACGTCACTCTCACATCAGCATCAGTGCCCCACACTTTATCAATGATGCTGCCCAGGTATGTGAAGACCTCAACTTCTTTCAGCATCCTGCCTCCAAGTGTAACTGGCTCTTTGCTACTGATGTTGATTTTCAAGGTCTTAGTTTTTCCATTGTGGATGTTCAAGCCAGCTGTAGCTTAGATGTCAGTAAGGTGTGACATCTTCTCTTGCATCTGTTGGTGGCTGTGGGACAAAAGCGCCAGACTGTCAGCAAAGTCTAGGTCATCCAGCTGGGTCCACACTGTCCACTAGATCCCATTTCTTTTCTCTGCTGTAGTCATCTTTATGCCCCTGTCTATCACCAGGAGAAAGGGAATGGTGACAACAGACAGCCTTGTCAGACTCTGGTCTTCACGTCAAGGCTCCTTGTGAACTGTTCCCCATGGTAAACTTTGCAGGTCATTCCATGGTAAAAGATCTTAATGAGGCTGACTAACCTGGCTGGTATGCAGTAATGCCGAAGCAGCTGCCAGAGGGTTTCCCTATGTACGCTGTCAAAGGTTCTCTCATAGTTGATGAAGTTGATGTAAAATAGTGAATTCTGTTCTATAAATTGCTTCAATATGATTCATAATGTTGTGATCTGGTCAATGCATGACCTATTCTTATGAAAAACAGGTTTGCTGGTCTCTTAGATGTGCATCCACTGCACTTTTCATTCCTTCCAGGATGATTCTGTGGAAGATCTTTCCTGACACTGACAGAAGTGTGATTCCTCGATAGTTCCCACATCTGCTTGACCTGCTTTTCTTTGGGATCTTCACGAGGTAGCCTTCCTTCCAGTCTGCTGGTATAGCCTTTTCTTCCCAGATCTTCTCAAACAGTGGAAACAATATCTCTACTGTGGTATTGATGTCTGCTTTGAGGGCTTCTGCAGGAATGTCATCTGGGCCCATGACTTTACTGTGTTTACCTTCCAAGATGGCCTTCCTGATTTATTCTCTAGTCAATTTGCCACAGTCTGTTGGAAGATTGATTTCTGCTGTTTTGATATCTGTCCCTCTTTGACTGATTGTGCAAGTTGCTGCATTTTCCTGAAAGCTTCTTTGTAGTGTTGTACTGCTGTTTCATGTTTCTGCAGCTACAGCTTCTTCAGCCAGATTTTCTATGAAATTCTGCTTGTCCATCTTCACACTCTTCTTTACCTCCCTGTTGACTTTTGTGTATTCTTCCTGTGTCACTACTTTTGCTGTTATGGTGTGGCTGGTGTTAACTACCTCTTTCTTGTGCTTCCTTTCTTGTATCCTATGCATTGTTTCTGTTGAGATCCATTCCTTTTTTTTTCAGTGTTTTTGTGATCCTACTGCTTATTGTCAGGTTGCTGTTATTGTTTCTTTCACATGGTGCCACCCAGTGTGTAGATCTGTGTCTTCATCATACAGATCTTGCAAAACTTGGAACTTGTTCGTAAATGTAAGTCAATACTATTTCTTCATCTTTGCATCTTTCAAGAGTCTGATGTTGTATCTCTGTCTTCTGGTTGCTCTTTCTAGCATGTTCTGCAGTTTCAGTTTCAGTCTGGAAACCAATAGATGGTGGTCCAATGCTACATTGACTCCTCTCTTCACTCGTACATCATGCAGTGATCTTCTGAATGTTCTGACATACAAAGGTGGTCTACCTGGTTCTCTGTAAAGTGATCTGGAGAGACTCATGTTCCTTTGTGAGTTTTTTTGTAAAGGCACAAATGTCTGCAAACTTTACTCCATTTTCATTCATCTCTCCCAATCCGTGAGGACCCATCACCTCTTCATAGATGGTGTTTTTCTGATCCAATTTTGGCACTGATTTTCACTTCTCCATCATGTAACTTGTCCAGTACATCTTGGATTCTATCGTATAAGTCATCTTTGGCTTCTGCACTGTGATAATTTGGTGGTGCATTGCACTGGATGATGTTCATCTTGATCTTCTTTTTAGCTCTGAATGAGGCTGTTATCATTCTTGGTCCTTGGGCTCCCCATCCAATCAATGCCTTCTGAACTTCTTTTGATAACATAAGAAACAAACCTTCTGTGTGTGGAGCATTGTCATCTTCATGCCTTGAGTACAGTAGTGTCTCTCCTGTTGGCAGTCTAAGTTGATCTGACTGTAGCTTTCTGGTCTCACTGAGCCCAAGCACTGGAAGCTTATAGCATCACATTTCTGCAGCCACTTGTACTGTCTTTCCTGTTTCATACATTGTTTTTATAAACCTTGACCATCAAATCATGGAATTCCTGGTTGAAAGAAGGGTGATAGGCATTCTAGCTTCCTTCCAGCTTTCATTACAACACATCATACTCTCTCAAGATGAGAGCCCTTTTTCTCCCACAAGTAGAATCTGTTGAATTGTTATCAGTGTTTCTGTAGCTGGGATTGTTTTACAGGATTGGGATGTTAGTTCTATACCAAACCCTCATCCTTTTTCATCCAGGCTTGGGACTGGCCATGGCAGAGTTATTCCAAGGGATACAGAGCTCAAATGGTGTACTGAGATTTTTTTTTCAAAGTTGCCCTAAGGGATTTAAGTGCTCCATTCCAAACAAAAACAAATATTCCAGCACAATAACCTTATGTTGCATAACACTGTTATAAATTTACCAGCAAACCAAGCACTAAAGCATATCACAGAGATATCCAGAAACTGTTTGTTTTTTAAAAAATCAGCCTTCATCCAGCCCCATTCAACAAATGTAAGTCACCCACCATACTCTAAGCAAAATCCCCTGTCTCAATATTATCAAGACTAAGTCAGAAGCTATCTCCAGAACAACTGGGATCTGCTACGACAAAAGCCCACCCAAAGCTTCAGTCCCTTTGAGTAGCCCCAAGCACAATGAAGAAGCTGATGGTAAAAAAATGCATGCTGATTATAATTTATTAAAGCATCATATAGTGAGGAGGAAGAATTCTGGCAAACAATGGTTAATGGCAACTCTGGCTCAAGGACTTTGATAACCACTGAACTCTCTAGGCAAGTATTTGTTGTGAAATTGAAGGGAAGAGACCTTTGGGTTTCAGTTTCTTTTATCAATATGATAAATTAATTTTTCATCAGACACACACACACACATATATATATATATATATATATATATTGGTCTGGTTGCAGGTGGCCAATTCTGTAACAGTATGGTTGGTTGGCATAAAGCAGTTTTTCTCAAACTTTTTGAGAAAATGGAAAACCAAATAGTAATATTTTTATGCAGAGCACCAATGAAAATTTTCTTCCAAAAATTGTCAGCCCAAAGGAAACAAAAATAAACAAAAAAAACAAACAAACAACCCCCCCAAAACAAAACCCAAAACAAAAAAACAGCAATAATATAGAAAATAAAACAAAATGAAGTTCTGCTGTGGAATCTGAAGAAATGTGTCTTTCTCACCAAAGCTCATTAGCTAATCAATAAAATAGTTATAAAATAGTCTTTAAGGTGCTACAGGACTGCATGTGAAATTTGATCAATTGTCATGGCAATGAACAAGAAACATTGTATCTGGTTTTAATAACAGAAAATATATACCATGAGTGTACTTTTCCAAACTCCTGCAGCACCCCATGAAGAAATGCTGGTATAAAGCACACATTTTAGCAGCATCATGTACTCAGTACTCAACAAATGAAGAATATTTGTGGGGTTTAGTGGCATGATATTTAAGTTAAAGGGGCTTGAAATTTGCAAGTGTGTTTTAGAAGTGTCTGTTCCAAGGGAGAATGGTAAATTAAATAAGGAGACTCAGTGAACTGTTAGCTTTTTAGTTTCACATTTTTTTCTTTGACCAGAGGTATACAATGCTTGAATTTATTGGAGAGGCAATGCCAGCACCACATGCCTATCTGGTATATATAATTAAGGACAAGTACATTGGCACTCAGCAAATCACATCCCATGCTTCACTACAGTTGTACAGGTGCTATAGTGGAATGGAAGCAAAATTCAGCTTGTTCTGGTTTTTCTAAGCAAAGAAAGCTACAATTAGTGAAAATTAGATGACAAAAATACAGCAGAGACGAAAACAGATGTATAAGTGTGAAAATATCCATTCCTATGTCAAGGAGGGGAACATTGGATGAGACTGAAGGATGAACATATTCTTATTGGAAGAGAAGTATGGGGAGAGCCCAGGCCTCGGAAAATGCTTCTCCTCAGCCTTCAAGTTAAGACCACTCCAGAGTGAATCAAGCAAATGGTTCCAGAACAGAGGAGGGAAAGAGAGAACTTGGGTTTCCAGGATATCTGGGTCTGATCCAGTGACTTTTTATGGGATCCAGAAGATGAGGTTTTATAATCTAACATCAAATGAAAATACAGAATGTGTAGTTTGTTACAATTTGTGGCTAACATTCTGTCCAAAAGGGCCACCTTGTATAGGTGGATGAAACCTGAGACTTTAGCTGATTGACTTTGCACCTGTAAGGAAAAAGGGAGGCCTAATGTCATCACAGATGGTAGTCCCACCTTTTGTACTCACTTTCCACCCTCCCACACCCCAAAATGGTGGGTTAGAGTACTCAGAATTGAGCTGAGGGTTGTGGAGTATGTCTGGGAGAGTGTACTCCAAATTATTGATTATATGACAGGAGCCCTGTAAACCTCATTTGGACCCCTTAAATGTATGTATGTGAGATGGGTGGGTGTATATAGCCTATAACCAGTGTTAACAGAGTTGCACCATGCTGCTCAAAATCCATTCCAGTGTCTGTCCGTCCTTCACTGGAGTGTCCTGAGGAATTCAGTCACCTAGGACAGCTGCTTAAATGGGATAAAATTAGGTGGAATAACTCAATTAGAAACTGTTATTACAAACCTCTGGGATAATAAGTAACATCCTAAAGTGGAATGTAATCTTGGGCTTGAATGTTGTTTGCCAAATGATGTTTAACTGGTAGGGTTACAATGCCCTATTCCATTTCCCTAATGCAAGAAATCTTCCGCTGTAGATCATATGTGAGGGAGAGTCAAGAACTGAATCAACAGGTCCTCAGGTAACGTGGAGAAGAAAGCCATAGTGTGTGTTGAGATACAGAACACATAATGGGAAAATCAGGTATATTCTTTTTAGAAATGAACTTATGGACCAACAGTTGTATAGCCAGAAGGGTCCAATTGGGTGGACCCAACTTTGGGTACCTGGGCATTCATAGGGGCTGGCAGGAGTGGGACAGGAGGGATGGGGCCACCTCACCCCCAGCCAGCCTGGGGGAAGAATGGACACACTGGCCAGGGGACTCAAGGATGCACCTGGAGAGCAGGATTTGCATGCAGGGGCTCATCCTGTTCTTCTGCCTGCCTGGTGCTCCAGCCCAGGAACAGCGCTCCAGTGTGGATTCTAGCCCTGATGCTCCTGCTCCCCGCAGCAGGAGCATCAGGCAGAGCCAACCTCTGACCCCAGTCCCCATCAGGAGCACTGGGGCAGGCTGGCAGAACAGGAGAAATTCTGGGGCATACTGAAAGCTGTGGGGTGTTGTCGGGGGTGGGAGTAGGCTTGGATGTAAAGTGGATGGGCCATGCCCCACTCAGGCCCAGTTGTGGCTACACCGCTGTGGACAAAGAAAATACTATGACACAAACTATGGGTTTGTTCCAAAGCCCACTTAAATTAAACATTGAGAGAAATAAGTGGGATCGGACAGTGTATAAACAGGAGGTTAACAACAGTGTCAATAGCAAAGGAGTCTGCCTTTGCTAATTCCTCATATTAGTATATAAAATATGAATTTATTTCTAGAATGGCTAATTTTTAACGGGACATTATAGTATTTCTTGATATTCAGTTTTCTGGCAGGAAAGCCTAAGACTCAACGAATATTTCTAACCAAACAATGAGTATTTCCCTTTGTGTTGCTAAGGTACGCAGGCAAATAACTGATGGATAAGTGAACTAGCACAGTGTGTGTGTGTGTTTGTGTGTGCATGCACGCACATGCATGTGTGAGTGAGTGAAAAACTAAGTCTTGACATTCACCATACTCTCGGCTGATAAGAGTTGACCATGATGGTGATCAGCAGTGTTCTTCTCTTCAAAATGAACACTACACACTTAAACTCACAGGGAAATCACTCTGGGTGCATCTACACTAGGAACTAACTTTGATATTAGGCACTGCTTTGGAGTAGCCAGTGGAGAGTCTACACATATTTTCCCTTAGTTTGAAGTAGGGAGCCCAAATTTGAAGTCCTGACTCCATTCCCAGGAATGAGTAGTGCCCTACTTCGAAGTTTAACTTCAAAGAAGTGTGTATGTAGACGTTCAACTTTGAAGTTACTTACTTTGAAGTTGTACTTCGAAGTAAGCAACTTCAAAGTTATTTTTGTAGTGTAGACACAGCCTGTGATGCTAATCAAAATATCAGGAGCCCCTTTAGTCTGCTGTGAAATATTTCTATTCCCTTTGTAGCTCTGTGTACTTGAACTAATCTACAGGGCAGATCATTTAGAGGAGAGCTCAAAATAGGTTCATTGCAGGTAGCTTGTCAGAATATTAAATCCTCCATGGCCATTTAAGGGATTTGCTAATGATTTTCTCCAAAGGAATGGGAAGGCTATGTGTCAAATAGAGTGCACATGGCTGTGTCTACACTAGCAAGCTTTTTCAGAAAAGCCTGGGGTTTTTTTTGACAAAACCCATGAGCTCCTTTGAGCCAAAATCAAAAAACGTGGCCCTTTTTCCAGTGGCCCTCTTTCTCTAGCAGATGAGGAAGAGTGCCTTTTTTTCCCCAAAAGAATCTTTTGGAAAAAAAGCATGTGCAGATGCTAGATGGGCCCTTTTTTAGAAAGAGCAGTCCTCACGGCACTGTATTTTCCTATCCTTGGCCCATTCTTTTGAAAGAGCAGGGGCTGTGTGGACTCTATCGAAAGAGCAGATCAATCTTTCAATCTGCTTTTTTGTGCATAGCCATGCAATTTTGAAAGAAGTATTTTCAGAAGAGCTCTTCTGGAAGAACTTCTTTCGGAGGATCGCCTTACTGTAGACACGGCCGTGGAGATGAGCAAGATCTATTAAAAGGTACAAAGTTGCACGGTGCTGAGCATCACCCTCCCCACTGAAATAAACAGAGTGGGAAGATGCTCAGCACCTTGAATCAGGAAGCACTTCATAGGATTGAACCCCCAGCTTAACTCCCTTCCAAAGAAAGATAGCCTTTGAAGTCCTGTCCTTTATTTCTCTAACAAGCAATATCCATCCAAAGGGGGAAATAGACAGATAATAGTTTATGTTTTCACAGATGGTAAAGCAGCATTAAAATCAGCCAACCAGTATAAAGTATTCTTTCTAGTGTCTGTGTGTGTGTATCTGGCTTTGGGAATTATGCTCTAATTAATCTAGAGCATGTATAATTTCTTTTACCCACAATGGCAAAAGTGAAATGAGAGCAGCAGATTAGCTGATGGTTAACATTGTGCCACTATAAAAAAAATTATGAGAATACATTATAAATGGAAGATGCACATTCTGATGGGAACATTTTTAAAGCATATTTGCAGGCATATTTTATATGTATTGACAAAGACAATTTTGTCTTAGATGGTGCATGGCTTGACAATTCATTACACTGTTTTTCCTCTCTGACTAATTGGACATCTCTAAGTTCCATACCCTAATGAGCATAATAAAATTCCTGGGAGGACAGAGTCAGTGGAAAAGGAGTGAACTTAGCTTTTACTTTTAAAATATGTATAATCTCCCCCAGGATCTTTTTAAGGTTGACATAATTTCCAAGTTTGATGCATCCCTTGTTTATCTGCTATTTATTTTGTGCAAATATTCACACCTAACCATATTAAATTACTATAGAGAGGGCAGATGCACTGGCAAATACTATATTTTCACTAATTTTAATCTGTATGGCGTAACTTTTTCTTGCATTGTCGGCTGTTTGTTTTCACATTATTTTTTTCTGCTGCGTGAGTAGAAAATGATTTCTGATATTTTCATAAGGTCCAATACCCTTACAATATGTAGTGAAGTCAGCGGGGCTGACTGCCACCATGGGCCCGGGGGCAAGGTGGAGAGGGGGCATGACTCCCCACTCCCAGGTGAAGTAGGGCCAAGGACGGAAGGGGCATCGCTTAGGGCAGTCAGCCATGGGACCCCATTACCACCCGCGCTCTCTCAGAGCCAAGTGCAGAGCGGTGCAGCAGTGCTGCCTTAGCATTTCAAAAGAACCTAGAGCTGTGGCTGCTGCTGCTATTTTGACAGTGGTGGCTGGAGCTCTGGGCCCCTTTGAAATGCCAGGCCCTGGGGTAACCGCCCCTTTTGCCAACACCCTGTCGGGACGCCTGTAATCCAACTGATATTAATGGGACTGCACCCAGGGTCTGAGTAAAAGTGACAGCATCTAGGGTTTAAAGTGTGCTGATTGACAAGTGACTTTGTTGGACATTTGGGGGATAATCTTGTTTTTCGTTCACTCATATGAATAAAAGACGCAGGATCTGAATGTTGGTGTTATGATTTTCTTTTACATTAATGACTTTCTAGTACTGAGTATTATTCTTCCACCTTTATTCAGATTAAATATAATGGATACTATAAATAATCTCATGGATTAAAATGGCACAGTAAAAAGAATCTGCCCTACATTACAGGAGGGGACAGGGTTCACATCTATTGCTGAATTTACAAGTTAAATTTAAACTTGTCTAACTACATCTACTGTTAGGCTCAACCTGACATTTTTGAGTGGAGCTAAGTTTTTATTTCAGAATTTAGGGCTCTCCCTGCCATAAAACACCCATAGTCTGAGCTATGGAAAGACAGATGCTAAAGATACTATTTTCTTAGGAGACAGGCTAACCTACAGATCTTCTATGTGGAGAAGATATATATATATATATAGGGTCGTTAGCTGGAAGTTTTTCACTGAGTGATAATGTTATCGGATGAGTCAGAATTGGAGCTGTTATACAGTCTTTCATAGCGTGCCAGCATGGATTTAGTCTTTAAAAAAAATTCAGTGTTGTTATTTTTGTTATTCAAGGGGGTTTATGCGAGAAAAGCTGCTGCAAGGAGACTTTGCTTGGTGCCTTTCTCTCTCTGTAACTAGAATTAATTCTTGTTTCATAACATTCTGGGGACCAGGTACTGACCTTGGACTGATAGTTCTGAATGAGATAACTGCAGATTCCTATTTATGACTGCCTCCATTCCAGTACCAGTTCACATATTTTAAAATATCTTTCAATGCAGTTTATCAGCTGGGAGAGAATTGGAAGAGCGAGCCCCATGTGACCAGCCAGGTCTCTATGAACCACCAGCACAAGCTGAGTGGACCGTGGAACACAGTGTGGGAACTGCAACATTCAGGAGGTAAGACTAGATGATCCCAAAGGTCTCTTCTGATCTTAAAGAATATAAGTCTATGGGGGGAATTGATTTCAGAGGCCGTGTCAATTTACAGTGAAGGAACAGAAAAGGATATACCGGGTAAATTTTGTTTATTTTTAGACTTTATACATATTATATCAGAGCGCTTGCACATTATTTGTTTTTCACATCCCCCAGCAGGATGAACTAATGCATTCTACTGTTTGACTCAATCTACCAGGACGTAAAGATAATTTCAGTTATTCTACCCAGCTCGGTCTTTTAATGATGAATGGTCATGGTATCACAAAACAGAGGAGGACTGTGGCTTAGTTTAAATAAGAATATTATTCTAAAGTCTCTGAATTCATTACCAAGCATGCCTTCCTCTATTAGGTTAGTTTTTCATTTGGTAAGAGCAGTGATTTTAGTTGGGCAGAGGAGATTATAAGCAATGTGCTGTTTTGGCAATCATAAAACAATTGGCAAGCTTGCTGTATAGTTTGGCCCTATACAGGAGTAATATTAGTAGCTGTTGTCTGATGACATACTAACCCTAGGGACTGTTCTAGGGAGAAGGATGCAGATTTTTTTTCTGTAGATGTTGGTAAACATTAGCATCACCACATTCATACAAACCAACAAAAACATTTTTGTTGATCAGTATCCAGACTTACAGATAGGCAAAGTAAGAACTGCTGCTTAAGAACTTATTAGAATTTCACATAATGATATTTATTTTGTCAACATCACATGTCAAAATATACCAATTGTGTTTTAAGAGTCATAAAGCTTTAAGTTTGAATCTCAAGGCCCACAGGTACATAATTATTGTCTCACTCCCCTACAGTTGTGAGTAACTGGGACAATTTCAATGCATAAATAGAAAAAAATGCTTAAAATAAAACATATTATCTATCAGATGTAAAATGTTAAAAAACAAATTCTGCCAAGTCTGCACATATTGAATATTAATATAAAAGGCAAATGTTTAAATGCAATTCTTTTCAATATGTCTCTGCACCTCTTGGCTACGTCTACACGTGCACCCAACTTCGAAATAGCTTATTTCGATGTTGCGACATCGAAATAGGCTATTTCGATGAATAACGTCTACACGTCCTCCAGGGCTGGCAACGTCGATGTTCAACTTCGACGTTGCTCAGCCCAACATCGAAATAGGCACAGCGAGGGAACGTCTACACGGCAAAGTAGCACACATCGAAATAAGGGAGCCAGGCACAGCTGCAGACAGGGTCACGGGGCGGACTCAACAGCAAGTCGCTCCCTTAAAGGGCCCCTCCCAGACACACTTTCATTAAACAGTGCAAGATACACAGAGCCAACAACTAGTTGCAGACCCTGTATATGCAGCACGGACCCCCAGCTGCAGCAGCAGCAGCCAGAAGCCCTGGGCTAAGGGCTGCTGCCCACGGTGACCACAGAGCCCCGCAAGGGCTGGAGAGAGAGTATCTCTCAACCCCCCAGCTGATGGCCGCCATGGAGGACCCCGCTATTTCGATGTTGCGGGACGCGGATCGTCTACACGTCCCTACTTCGATGTTGAACGTCGAAGTAGGGCGCTATTCCCATCCGCTCATGGGGTTAGCGACTTCGACGTCTCGCCGCCTAACGTCGATTTCAACTTCGAAATAGCGCCCAACACGTGTAGACGTGACGGGCGCTATTTCGAAGTTACTGCCGCTACTTCGAAGTAGCGTGCACGTGTAGACGCAGCCCTTAAGAGACATGTTCATTTGGGTCACGATTTGTTGCGGGCATAAGCCCACTTCTAAAAATATGGTTATGTTTAAATTCTTAAGAGCATAGATATTTCTTTACAAGAGCATTTCCAGAATAGAACCTGAAAACATTTAAAACAGTAAAGATCAGTAAGTGGAGCTGAGCTTATGGGTAGTTTTCCACTGAGTGAAGATCATTTGGAAATTGACTACTGTACACTGGGCTATGAGAAGCAAATATGTTCCCTATCACTGCAGGTTGGTGCAAGCTGTAGATTATTTTCCTGTGTGGAATCCAGGGCCTGACTGAAAGCCTTTTGAAATCAATAGTAAGACTCCCATTGTCTTCAGTGGGCTTTGGATCAGACATAAGAAATAGAATAAAATTTCCAGGTTTATTAAAACTGCATAAATCAAAATATTCTACTGGTAGCTCTTCTCAATGCATTATAATTAGCTAGTCTTCATTTTGGCATCAGTCCAGCTATACATTTCAGCCTGTGCTTAACTTTTCATTTCCATTGTGATTTATGCCTATGTTTATGTGCTTTGCTGAAACAGGGCATTAAACTTCAGATAATTTTAGTGAATTGGAATTTGCACACTTCCATTGCTGCATTTTAACAGAGAGAAAAAATGGAAATGGGTGGGTTTTTTTATTTTTTTTGTTTTTTTGCCATAGCACTCTCAGAAAATATCCTTAGAAATAAAAGCTACATTTTAGCTCTTGAATTTTTAATCTTTCACATTTTAGATTTCTCCGCTGATGGTCATACTGACAGGAAATGGAATTAATTTCTATAATAATTCCCATTTGGAAATACATACTTCTATGCGACAATGTCACATTAGAAAGTTACAAAGGGAAGGAAGAAATAAATGCATCGGAGGGGCAACTAGAAACTAGTTATCCCCTGGATGCTCATTTTGTAGTTCAGTTTCTAAATGTATGCAGCAAAATGTGTGAAGGGAGAAGGGAAACAAGCACAGCAGCAGTGGCTGGAAGGAAAGTCTAAGCACACATGTGGTGTGGCATTGGCCCCTCCTCATGGCCAAGCATGGTGGTTTTATCCCCCATGGTGTCACTCTGCTGTGGCCTACCTTTCCCTGTGACTTGGCGCTCAGATGTCAAAGCCTCGCCCTTTCCAAGTTAGCAATGGGAATTAATGGAGCTTATGTCAGTCAGAGATACAGAGGCTTGACTCCCTCTCACAGCGTACCAGGATCTGTCTCTCCCTTCGCTCAGGAAGGAGCACGGTGGCTTGGAAAGCTCCTGCTGTCAGTCATCCTTTCCCTGACCTGGCCATAAGTGAGCTGCTCTGATCCCTTTCCACTGCTTCTCCCTGAGCCTGACTTGGGGTGCAGCTGGCTGACCCTAGAGGAGCTCCTTAACCCCTTGTTGTCCAGTGTGGGTTTGTATACCCCATCACAGAGGGAATACAAGCAAAGGGGGTAACTTTTTGGCACAAGGTATTCATACAGGCTTGTGACCTATACAAATGTCTCAGCCTTTACAGAGAGCTCTCTTTTGAATGCCAAACCTGAAATAATGGACATCTTAGCAGAGAAACATGTTTATTAGCAAGGCGAAAGAAGACCAGTTATAGATTGCCACAGTTCACAAAACCTCTTTGTCAAGACGCATATGAATCTTTTCCGGAAAGCTTGTGTGTATAGTACTGATTACAACATTCATGTCAGTGTTGGACCAACAGCCCCAACACTTGGCCCTAACATAACTACAATTCAGAAACTTCTGACTATATTTCCTGGGACATATTGTGCCTGTCTCAGATACAGGGTACCTGCATCCACATTTCTCCCCTCATGGTCCCTTAAGGGCAACCTCTTCAGGGTTACTAACTCCTAACCAGCCCCGCTCCTTCGTGGAGAACCATGACATGTCATGTTCTTCTGAGCAGGGGTTTTGAGGTTGTACAGCTCCCCAGTCTTCACTGAGCTAGCCTCAGCACTCCAGTCTGCATAGAAGACTAGTTCCTGTGCTTTGCTTTTCCTCCCACAGCTAGGACCAGTTACAAATCCCCACACAGTTCCTTCTAAGCAAGCATATGTATTAAGTTAAAAGCATGCCAGAGAAAGCATGTCAGAACAGTAGAAGAACTTCTGCTCAAGTTAAAAAGGCTCTAGTAAGAGTCAGTCCTTCAAACCCTACACCTGGGTTTTCTCTGTGGTTCTAAGATCTTATCAGTTTTTAGGTCAGGAACCAGAATTAAGACCCCCACAACTCAGTTCAAATTTGGTCTATTTGTTCAAAAGTCCTACCTTTTTCTGTTGCCCAATGGAATATTTGATGTGTGTCTCCCCAGGTAATGTTACCACTCTGGAGATGTTATAGACTAATGCTATGGTTACACTAGAGAGTTTCGTCAACAAAACACACCTCGTTTTTACACACAAAGAGCCTTTTGTCAACAGCATATGGGCAAAACCCATCACTTTCCCTGATAGGGCTCTGTCTCTCTGTTACAAGGCATAAAGCCTTTGTCGACAGATTTCTGTCAACAAAACAGCTGTGTAAATGCCCCCAGGGGGCCTTTCTGGACAGACAGGCCAGCTACAACAATGGGCAGCCATATCTGCTGTGCTTCTGGGTGCCTGTTTTGTCACAAGAGCAGCCAGGCAGTCAGGCTGCTTTGTCGACAGAGCAGCTTGATCTTCCGGTTGGATTTTGTGTGTGGCCACATTCTGTCAACAGAAGTTTTGTCAGGAAATCTCTTCTGACAGTGACTTCTGTTGACAGAGCACTGTAGTGTAACTGTAGCTTAAGAGATTTGCCTTAAGCCTTCTCTGCTGTTTTCACCTCTTGGTGAAGCTGTAGCTACCTTCCCCATCATAGAGTGCATAAAATTCCTGACTCACGATGCATAAACTATTCAAACATTTAATACAACATGTTCATCCAAAGACATTGCGGGAAGTTCTTTTACTAAGTGGTGGGGAGTTCTGCTTAAAAATTTGTGGCACTACATGGTCCATTTTATTCAGCGACTTTCGATTTGCTACAGAATTAAACAAGGGGCAGATTTTTAAAATATACATGGTAAAATATAGGGCTTGTGTGGTCAGATGCTCTTTGTACTCCTAATGTCCAAAGATTACTGCAGTTCTAAAAGCTAATTTATGTTTATATTTAGAAAGACGCATAAAATATGTGTTTAAACTGAAGCAACATTTCAGATAATACATAGTGCCTTTCAGTGGTAAATTAATTGCACACTGAGTTTTGAAAGCAGTAACAGATCAGTAAACCTTTCATTTTTTTAAATAAAGATTTTAGCACTCAGCATACTCAGTACTATGCTCATGCAGGAAAGCACTCTAGATGGATTACACAGCATATTGCTTTTTAAATACGCTGCAGTCCTAGAGATTAAAGTTCCCTGAACACACAAGAACATATTGTAGTGTTGTCACATTTCATTGTTCTAGTAATCTGGATTAAGGATCTTTAGCAGTACACAACAATGATGACACCAAGAGGAACATTTTTTCGTATAGACCAAATGGTGGACAGAGGGCAAGTCTTCAACTGAAACTGACTTTTATAATTTCAGCAAATAACATATATGTTAAACAACATTTTTGGGGGTCAACATTTTATGTCTATTTAGAGACCCAAATATACATATATGATGAGATTTATTTTTTAAAAGGTATTGCTTTCTCAGGCACAAAGGAATCTACTATACATGGGATGATGTTTCAATTCAATTGTGCTTGGGATATATAGAATGAATGCAGGACAACTGATGAGGAGGCAAAGGGGACCTTTGTCCCCCTTCTTCCCTGGGCCCAGAATTTCAAAGGGGCTTGGCCTCTGTTGCTGCTTCTTTGACAGTGGCAGCATCTGGAGCTCTGAACCCCTGTGAATTGCCGCGGCAGCACTGTGCGTGAGTCTGTGGGCAGGAGGACAGCACCAGAGTCTGGGCAGTACTGAGGGCTGAATGCCCTAGGCCCTGCCCCTTCCAGGGCAAAGAGTCAGGCCCACCGCCAACTTGCCCCAGTGCCTCTGGTGGCTGTTAGAGCTGCTGAATGAAAGTGACATAAATCGGTCACAAATATCTAACAATGCCTTTCTATGGGATTGCTCTCTCGGGGCCTAAGGTCTGATAATTAAGCTCATCTGAGGTATGGGAGATCACATAGCACCAGCAGATGGGGATCAGAAGCTCTCCTACATGTTGAACCATCCTCTGGGCCAGAAGATCTGCAGACTGCATCACTGGAGCATTCTGGGGCAGGAGAAGGAACAGGGGGCAACATGGTAGTAACTTAGTAGATTTTTATGGGAAATGCCCATGTGTGCTAATATTGTTAAGTGATATTTATTTCCTCTATTGTCTCTACAGCCAAGGACAGGAGTGGAGGGTATGATGAAATACTGTATGGGGTTTAGCCGATAAGGGAAGAGGTCTCTCCATTGATTAGTAACAGATTACTAACAGGTACATATTAGTATCAAAACGAAAAAGCAGTCATGTAGCACTTTAAAGACTAACAAAATAATTTGTTAGGTGATGCACTTTCGTGGGACAGACCCACTTCTTCTGATCGAAGCCTTAGCAAAACAGACTCAATATATAAAGCACAGAGGTCCAAAAATTGTTATCAAGGTTGACAAATCAGAAGAGCACAGGGACGATGCGGGGGTGTGGGCCGGGGAATTTAGGAATTAGATTAAACATCAGAGTATGTAAAAGAGTCCTTATAATGGGTCAGGTAACTGCTGTCCCTGTTCAAACCACATGTTAATGTGTCAAATTTGAATATAAATGTTAGTTCTGAGCATTCTCTCTGTAGATGCTTGTTAAAGTCCCTTTTCAGTAGAGCACAAACTTTCAGATCTTTAACAGAATGGCCCATTCCATTAAAGTGCTGGCTGACAGGTTTTTGTATCTGGAGTTTGATGTCTGTTCTATGTCCATTCATTCTTTGTCGAAAAGTGTTTGCCTTATATACATGGTGTGTGGACATTGTTGGCACATGATGGCATATATGATGTTAGTCGAAGAACAGGAGAATGGGCTTGTGATTCTATAATTAATGCAGTTAGGTCCAATGATGTTTATCTCCAGAATAGATATGTGGACAAAGTTGGCAAGAGGGTTTGTTGCAGGGAAAAGTTCTAGGATTAGTATTATTGTGATGAGTGTCCTAGTGAAAATCCTCTTAAGGTTGGGAGGTTGTCTATAGGAAAGAACAGGCCAGTCACCTAGGGCCTTCTGAAGTGTGGCATCATGAGTTAGGATGGGTTGTAGGTATATATTAGTGTGTGTGTGTGTGTGTGTGTGTGTGTGTGTATGTATATAAACACTCTATGGCTATGTCTACACTAGCCAAAAACTTCAAAATGGCCATGTAAATGGCCATTTTGAAGCTTACTAATGAAGCTCTGAAATACATATTCAGCGCCTCATTAGCATGCGGGCGGCCGCAGCACTTTGAAATTGACACGGCTCGCCGCCTCGCAGCTCGTCCAGACAGGGCTCCTTTTTGAAAGGACCCCACCTACTTCGAAGTCCCCTTATTCCCATCTGCTCATAGGAATAAGGGGACTTCGAAGTAGTCGGGATCCTTTCGAAAAGGAGCCCCATCTGGATGAGCCAGGCGGCGGCGAGCCGTGTCAATTTCGAAGTGCCGCGGCCGCCTGCATGCTAATGAGGCGCTGAATATGTATTTCAGTGCTTCATTAGTAAACTTCGAAATGGCCATTTACATGGCCATTTCAAAGTTTGGGGCTAATGTAGACATAGCCTTTATGTTTTTAATAACATACATATTAATTAATATATTATATTTCTATTACTATAATTATAGTATATATTATAGGTATAGAGTAGTGTTTTGTTGCAACATACAAAGCATTTTCCAGTCTTATATTTAGGGGAAATTCAGTCTATAAAGAGAGCTTTATTGAATTTCTAGCAGAGTTTTCCCCATGTGCATTTTTAGATGTGGGCTGACACCAAGCTCAAGGAGTTTTTCCCATCACTAATGCCATTACATTTTCTGTGCTGAGCTGTTTTCTGCCTGCCACCTTCCAATTTATTTTCCTTCAAATTACCCTGTAATCACTTGTCTTTCAGCAAGAAAATGTATAATTAGACAATTACAGACTGTTGGTCTTTCCTGATCCTGGGTAGTGTTTGCTACAACTGTAGCTCTTTACAATAACTGTCCTGCCAGCCAGCTCTGAGAAACCTGCACTGATAATTGTCTCAAAGCATTTTGTTGCCATTATCCTATCCATTGGGTTGTCTTCCATTTGCTTCCAGACGAAACATTTTCAGGTCAGCTTGGTTTTGATTTCCTAATCTTGAAACCACATAATTACACTAGAAGCTCTAGAAATTCATTGTTTTGCTATTGCTTCTCAGGTTTCACTGCTCATGGTAAGTCAGTTGTGGACATACATAACTTTTTTGACTTCCCTTTGTGTTATTGTTCCTATCATTATTCTGACAAACTTGAAATGATCCTAAGAAAATTACATTTCTAGCAGTAAATTATAAATATTGTCAAGGAGATATAGTGTGTACTTCCCAATGGTACTTCAGCTTTACTGCTGCTATGAATGGAAAAATTGTAAGTTACTAACATAATCTCCCTAGATAGCACTAACTGACACGATGACAAAGCACCAAGAATAAATATGTACTGGGGATGAGCAAAAACTTTGAAAATTACTACATGTAAATGATAGTTGTGTAGGTCTGCTGTATTTAGAGACAGGAAAATGTATTTCTTGAATTTCATTGCTACAGAAGTGATAAAAAAATACAGGCCAACCATCATTGCATTTCCTATGGGAATTGAATACTCAAATACAAAGTCATCTTTTGAAGCCAAGAGAATTAATTTGCATAATCCATCTGATAGGCCCTCCATTCATCTCTCCTGTTTCTTTTAAGATGACGGATTTCATCCACTTCAGGATTTTTACTTTTATTTTTTTCTTCAGTCTTTCTGAACTTTGATCTGGTGAGATTTCTGCTGAGACTTTTAAATTAGATCACCCCTTGCCATTGTATTTCTTATTTTCTCTATTTTGTGAAACTGACTCGAGCATGGAGCAATAGCATTGGAAAAGTCAGAGCCCATTTTACTGCTTGTTCTCTTTTCAGTTCATTGTCAGCCTCTTAAAATCCAAGACATTTTAGGGCCACATTTTTTAAGGCTGCCATAACAAATCTATATATTACAACTATAGCACACAAGAGGCAGTTGGGCCACGAACCATCTCTAAATAAAAAGGATTCTCTGGGTTGAACTTCTGTAGTTTGGCATTCTTAGGACCTGACTGGTGCTGAACAAGAAAATTTCTGGACCATGGGAACCCAATATTGACTAGCAGCATTACCAATACGTCTATTGCTTACTGGGCCCCAGAAGACATTTAGGGGTAAATAATGGCACAGAACACTGACAGGCAGGACTGGTGCTTGTAAAAAAACTTTATGGGATGATGGAAAGCTTGGCCATGCCCATGATAAGTGGTCATCCAGATTATGGATGTTGCTGGATGAGAGCGTTCTGGATTAGAGAGGTTCAATTTGTATCACATGAGCTAATGAAGAACTCTCTGAGTTTATAATAATTGTTGGTCATCTAGTTCAGCCCCCTGCTTCAAGCAGGATCAACCCCCACAAAGTCATCCCAACCAGGACATTGTCAAGCTGGGACTTAAAAACCTTGAGGGATGGAGAATCCACCACCGCTCTATGTAATGTGTTCCAATGCTTCACCACCCTCCTCGTGAAGTAGTTTTTCCTAATATCCAACCTATACCTCTCCCTCTGTAACATCAGACCATCACTCCTTGTTCTGCCCTCTGACACCACTGAGAATAGTTTCTTACCCTTCTCTTTAGAGCTCCCCTTCAGGAAGCTGAAGGCTGCTATTGAATCATCACTAAGTCTTCTCTTCTGTAAACTAAAGAAGCCGAAATCCCTCAGCCTATCCTCATAGGTCTTGTGCTCCAGCCCCTTAATCATTTTTGTTGCCCTCTGCTGCTGAACCTTCTCCTGCACATCCACATCCTTTTTATATTGGGGAGACCCAAAACTGAACACAATATTCCATTTGTGGCCTCACCAGTTCCGAACAGAGGGGAACAACCACTTCTAGATCTGCTTGAAATCCTCCTCCTAATGCACCCTAGTATGCCGTTAGCCTTCTTGGTTACAGGGTCACGCTGTTTACTCATATCCAGCCTTTCATCCACCATAACCCCTAGGTCCCTTTCCGCTGTACTGCTGCTTATCCAGTCAGTCCCCAGCCTATAACAATGTCTGGGATTCTTCCGCCCCAGGTGCAGGACTCTACACTTCTCCTTGTTGAACCGCATCAGATTTCTTTTGTCCCAATCCTCGAATTTATCCAGGTCACTCTGGATTCTCTCTCTATCCTCCAACGTATCTACCTGTCCCCTAGTTTTGTTTCATCCACAAACTTGCTGAGGGTGCAATCCAGTCCCTCGTTTAGGTCGTTAATAAAATGTTGAACAACACTGGCACCAGAATCGAGCCTTGCAGCACTAAGCTTGAAATCCCATGTAGTGCTCTGAGTCCATTGAGGCCTGCCAGGCTCTTTGCTGCTCTCACTGCTTTTTGTCAGAGGGAAGGAGCAGGTCTTTGCACATATCCAGTATAAGGGGGTAAGCTGTTACCATTCTTTCCCTACAGTCAGATTCTGCTTTCATTTGGGCTGATATAAATAGAAAGTCCAGAGCTCCTGACACCATCTCCTGAATATGAGGAGCAGTATACTCTCATACTCCTGAAATTGAGGGCTTCTGGGCCAAGTCTAGACTCTAGCATAAATTAATGGGGAAGGAGCTCTTCACTTTGTCCTTTGGTTCAACTAAAAAATATAGGCCACCTCACGCTTTGCTTGGCTTTACTCATTATGCCTTTGATGATACCTTTATAAAATATTAAAGCAGTTTTAAATTAGTCATCTTTCAAAATATATGTCAATGCAATAGTCAACTTCAGCATGCATTTGAAAGCTGACCATAGAGTCCATTAGATATTAACCCTTTTGATCAATGCTCAGAATTTTTGGGACAATCAAATAGCTAGCTTTGCATCTGTCACTAATGAATGGTTGCCTAATCAGGTCCTATACAACAGAATCTGTCCAGGCTATCATTTTCCACTCCAATTTGAGAACTAGCTGCTCAAAACTGTGATTACTTATGGAGGATGCAGAGATATGTGTGTGTTGGAGTAGAATGGATTGTTTTATGAAAAGTTTTGCATAAATAGAATTGGCAGCTCCGGTAATTGTTTAATGCAATATTTTCTAAAGGCATATGGAGACAGAACAACATAATAAATATGCTTTGTACACAGTATATCCTTACTGAAGTATCACAAAAGATCAGACTGAAGGGGCAGATTTTATTTAATTAGCTAGGGAAGTTAGATAGCTAGGACATTAATTGTTTCATGCAAATTGGGGACTTATCCTAAAAAACATAAAATCTATGTTCATGGGATCTGGTTTGACACACATTTGCTATGTCTACACTAGAGCACTACTTCGAAGTAGTGTATTTTGAAGTAGTGACGTCGAAATACACTTTCGACGCGTAGCGTCTACACACCTACCAGAGCTGGCACCATCGATGTGCAAAGTCAAAATAGCAATGTGGCATGTCGAAAGGACAGCAAATGGGAGCATCTACACACACACAAGCGGCCCCTTTTGAAATAAGGAACCACAAAAGCCTGCCAACAGGGCAACAGGGCAAAGAAGCACATAGGGGGCAACAGCAAGCCACTCATTTAAAGGGCCACTTCCAAACACACTCATCCTGCACAGCACAAGGCCTGCAGAGCTGCCTTCAGCCATGGACCCAGAGTAGCAGGAGCAACTTCATGTCCTGCAAGCTGCCACCAGTGGAGCAGGCACCTTGCTAGGCGCCGCATGGGTAGCTGCACAGCAGCTCCTGGAAGGGAAGCCCTCCCCAGAGGCAGAAGGGGATGCCTCAGACCATTGGGCCCTCCTGGTCTCCCTCCTGCTGGATGCTCCACCGGCTCTAGAGCCACCCCACCAACTCCGAGTGGTGGGACAACTTAGTCATGGGGGAGTGGGATGACAACATGTGGCTTTGGAATTTCCAGATGAGGCAGCAGACATTCCTGGAGCTCTGCTAATGACTGACCCCCAGCCTGAGGCACCAGAACACCCAGATGCAGTGCGCCTTCCCAATGCAGAAGAGGGTCATGAAAGCGGTCTGGAAGTTGGCCACTCCAGACAGCTACCGCTCTGTCAGTCACCAATTTGGTGTGGGCGCGGCCACAGTTGGAGCCATCATCATTGAAGTAAGGTGGCCCAGGCATGCACCCACAGGGAGGGGGTCCTGGGGAAGGAGGATGGGGTGGGGGGTGGGGGGGCTGGGCCCACCCTGCACACCCTCACGGGTGCCTATTTCCCCTCCCCCAGGTTGTGCATGCCCTGAACGCCCTGCTGCTCCAGAGTGCTGTCCGAGTCAGGGACCTGGATGCGGCCATCATGGGCTTTACTGCAATGGGGTTCCTGAATTGCTTTGGGGCCTCGATGGGACCCACATCCCTATCCATGCCCCCGAGCATAGTGGTGAATGTTTTATAAACAGGAAGGGCTACCACTCGGTGGTCCTGAAGGCCATGGTGAACAGCTGGGGGTGAGTTCCAGGACATGTATGTGGGCTGGCCCGGTTGCACCCATGACACCTGCATGTTCTGCAACTTGGGCCTGTGTTGCTAGCTGGAGGTGGGGATCTACATTCCCCAGCGGGAGATCCCACTGGGTGACACCACCGTCCCCCTCTGCCTGGTGACAGATGCCGCATACCCACTCCAGCCCTAGCTCATGCAGCCCTATATGGGCCACCTCACTGCCAATCAGGAGCACTACAATGCCCAGCTGAACCATGCCCGGTAGGTGGTTGATCGGACCGTTGGGCACCTCAAGGGCCAGTAGTGCTGCCTCCTACCCTGCCTGGATGTTGGCCTTCACAATGTCCTCCAAGTTGTGAGCGCCTGTTGCATGCTCCACAACCTTGTGGAGGGTAAGGGGGAGGCCTTCATGCCAGGGTGGGTGGTCAAGGCCAGAATTGGCTACTCCCAGCCAGCCGCTGCCCCTAGCCACCAGGCCCACCAGGAGGGGTCCAGGTCCGAGAGTCCTATGGCAATATTTTGATGGAGGATCCCAGTGAGCACCACCCCAGCCACCTGTGGTGGGCCGCCTACACACTGCCCCCACCACGTGCACATGGCCCCTCCAATGAGCACAAGTTACACAGGGATTTGGGAAAAATAAAACTGTAAATATATTGGTAACTATTTGAACTGGCTGCATATGATTTTGGAAAAGAAATTATCACAACTATATACATGGTGTGGGGGGATAACTGTATACATAGGGTGGCATGTGGATGGCCAGATCGTTGGCCCATCACTCTGGGGTGCGACCTCTGCTGGGTCCAGGTTGCAGGCCCTCACCCCCACTTGTCTGAGGCCTCTGGTGAGGCCAGCTGGAGCTGGGAGGACTGGTAGGTATGGCCAGGGCAGGTTCTCAGCCTGGTGATCAGCCCCAGAGGGCTCCTGTCCAGGTGGGCTGGCAGGTGAGGCAGCAGGTGGGGCAGCAGTGGGGGCAGTGAGGGGTGGTAGCAGGGCTGCCAACTCCCCAAAGGAGGCAGACACCCTATTGAATGTGGCCATGAAGACTCTGCAGGATTCCTGGTACCAGGCAGCCTCCTGCTCCTCAAAGAGCAGCTGCCACTCCAAGATATCTGCCTGGCACCGGAGGGCAGCAGCCACATTGGGGTTTGCCCCTGGCTCCGGTGGGCATGGGCCTGTCACAGAGCTGACTGTGCCCCAAGTGGTCATGGTCCACAGAACCAGGGGGGCTGTCCAGGATGACCGATGGTGCCATGATGTCCTGGCCCTTGGATGGTGCGACTGTGGAAATGGGGGAAGAGAGAGAAAGGCTGTGAGTACCAAGCCCTGCCCCATAGTCCACGCTCCCCAAGCCCCTCATAGGCACCAAGCCCCATCCCCTGTCCCTTGTCTGTGGGTTTGGTGGCCCTGTAGGTGGCCCCTTTGTGTGGTCCACTCTCTCACCCCTCCTCCCGGGGACTGGGTGCAGCACTGTCCACAGGAGCGAGTGCTGACGGGCATGGGCGGCCATGCCACCATCCCGGGGCCATGGTCTGCCTGGGGCCTGGTAAGCCAGGGTCTGTTGCGGGTGTGGGGGGCCCCTGGTCATGTAGGGTACCCCTGCCCCATGCCTTGGGGTACATACCTGAGGGTCCACTGCTGTGGTCAGGAGAAACCCATCAGGCCCTGCTTCCTGCCTTGCTAGCTGGAGGCTTGAGAGCCCTGTGATGGCTCAGAGGGGGAGGCCTGGGGGCACTTGGAGGGCTGGCTGGCTGCCATCACCTTGGTTTGGGCTGTGCAGGGGCACCTCATGTCGCAGCTGCAGCTTGCACGGTCTCATCTTCCTGCTACGGGGTTTCCGGTTCTGTGACACTTTAAGAGCCAGTGTGTGCAGAGATCATAGAGCCTGCAGGGGCTGGACAGCACTTCTCCACGTCCAAGCTGATTGCCGCCATGGTGGAACCTCTGCTATTTCAAAGTAGCGGGACGCGGATCATCTATGCACATCCTACTTTGACGTTAGACATTGAAGTGGGGCATTATTCCCATCTTCTCATTGGAATAGCGGTTTTGACATCTCCACACCTAACGTCAATTTCAAATTCAAGTTAGCGCACAGCGTGCAGGTGCAACACGCGCTATTTCAAAGTTGTGCCTGTTGCTTTGAGGTAGAGCTCTAGTGTAGATGCACCTATTGACATTAGTGGGAATTGTTCTGATTTGGGCTCACTTTAATATTTGATTCACTGGATTAACTTGCCTAGCATATTGTTGCCACTTCTAACATCAGTGACTCATTTTGATACTATCACTGCCCCTTACTGAGCTGTAGCAGAACTCAAGGGCCTTGCAGATCAGCTTCCCAGTGGTGGAGAAATCATTGCTGCGAAGTCTGAGCATACTGTGTAGTGTACACCCATCCTAGAACAGAGGTGATCACAAATAACATGCAGGCAATCCCTTCTGTCAGGTATCACAGGCCAACACTGATTCTTTGTTCCTAAAGTAAAATCTCTCCTTTAGAAACTGACTAAGGAGACACTGAGGCATTGTTCAAGATCTTCTGCTGCTTGCGTATCACCCTGTCCAAGGGCTGCTGCTTCTGCCTCACCCTTCATAATGCAGAAGTTATGCGTGGCACATTTTCCCCAAAACTGAACCTGTACTTGCACATTTAAAAAACAAAAATATGAAAGAAATTGGAAAACTATGTGTAGTAGCATCACCCACTGACAACTGCCAAAACAATATTTTTACTCAACTGCAAAAAACCATAATAATTCTGCTTTTTACTAACTGTTCCAGTTTTTAGATTCCTGCAAGTGCTTTAGAGATGGGTGGGAGTTTCACATCAATTAGGTCTGGGTGAATTCTGTTTTTTTGTCAATGTTTCCAAACTACTACATTCGATTTGTCATATTCATAATCGTGGTTCATTAATGTTTGTTTTTCACTTCCAGTAATGGGAAACCACATCATTTTAAAAAGAGACATTTCAATTAAAACCTCTGATTAGGTTTTTGTATAGTGTGTTATGGTTCAGTGTTATCCATTTTGGATTAGGATGAAAAAACACAAATTAATTGTAGTTAATATATAAATATTTTCAATAACATACATGGAAACATTCATTTGGAGAAATCATGTAAAATAAATAGGTCACTGGCACAATCTTTTGTTTCGGCTAATCTAGGTTTAAACATATGCACAATACAACTTCTATTATTGCTCTTCACTATATATAGATGTAAAATGCAATTCACATAATGTTATTTAAATAATACTATAGGTTGAAACTCTCTAGTCCAGCACCCTCAGGAGGTAACTGGAACCAAATGACATAATTTGCCATATCATGGAAGGTCAATATTGTGTAGCAGCATTATCAAGATTTCCTCTGTTCACTGGGCTCTTAAAAGATATTTAGGGGTAAATCGGGGTAAATAACAGCACGGAACACTGAGAACCAGGACTGGTGTCTGTAAACAAATTTTATAAAACCACATGAACCTTTCGTTCACCCATGATAAGTGGTTGTCTGGCTAGCTAAAATCATTCTGGATTACGGATGTTACCGAAAGAGAGAGGCTACATGTACACTAAAAAGATCTTTTGAAAGAAGCCCCTCTGGAAGACCTCTTCCAAAAGAACTTCTTTTGAAAAAGTGTATCTGCACGCAAAAAAGTGGATCAAAAGAGTGGTCTGCTCTTTCGAAAAAGAGTGTCCACACAGCCCCTGCTCTTTCAAACAAATGGGCCAGGGATTGCAGTCCATGAGGACTGCTCTTTCGAAAAAAAGGGCCTGCAGAATCTACACACATTTTGTCTCAAAAGAAGCTTTCAAAAGGGGGCGCGCTTCCTGAAATGGGAAAGGAAGAGACATTTTGAAAGGACCACCGCATTCTTTCAATTTACTTCTGAGACACAGTTTTTTGTGTCTAGATGCTCCATGGGGTCTTTCGAAAGAGCCCCTTTCTTTCAAAAAATCTTTCAAAAGAACTTGCTAGTGTAGATGCAGCAAGAGTGCTGGACTAGAGAAGTTCAAGCTGTACAAAAGTTTCAATATTTCTGTCCATAATTCTATTTCAACGTCCCTTTGGCATCTGCTCTCTAAACTTTCAGTTAATTCTATCTATGACAATAAAAAATTCCCTACAGAACTAACAACCGATTTTTTCATACTTTTTCTTTGTCCATTTTTTCACTCTTTTGATATGCTTTTTGTGTGTGGATGCACTTTTTGAAAAGAAGTTTGTTTGGAAGAGATCTTCCAGAAGGGCTTCTTTTGAAAGATCTCTGTAGCGTAGACGTAGCCTTGAGGACATAGCTCCTAGTCAGTGATATAGGGATAACAAATATTCTGAGGCACTTGGGAACTGTGATTATTTGCTCATGACCTTATTTAAACCCATTGAAAGA
Source organism: Carettochelys insculpta (assembly GCF_033958435.1). Taxonomy (NCBI): domain Eukaryota; kingdom Metazoa; phylum Chordata; order Testudines; family Carettochelyidae; genus Carettochelys; species Carettochelys insculpta. The sequence continues at coordinate 87,878,014 of NC_134137.1, read as the reverse complement.
ACTCATGAGAAATCAAAATCTCCTGACAGGTGAGAAATTATCCCAGAATAGCTAGAGAAATAATGATCCTAACATGGCAGAGAAGTTATTAGGCTTTCCTTTGCTGTCAAAGAAATTGGCATGACCAATTAGGAAAAGCTGTGGAGTACTGCAGTATAGAAAAGTAAAAGCAAAGGTGAGTGACATCATCATCTGGTACCCATTTTATGATGTAAGTAGGGTTATAATGCATATATCCCTGACAGGCGGCAAAGGGGGACAGACTTTGGGTATGTTTCTGTAAACACAGTTTACCCCTGCTCTTCTTAGATATGCAGCAGATAGAGCAGTATCAAAGTAATCAATCTGGGCTGGGGTTGGGTTACAAAATCACGTTAGAGATGAATGCAGGTAACTGGGGGAGAAAATAAGGGGAGGAAACAGGAACCAAAGGCCAAATCAAGAGAAGCTCAGAGAGTGAGGCTGGGCTGGGAAGTGAGGGAAGCCTACTGTGTTATAAACCCCAACTACCCAAGATTTAAAGTAATGTGTAAGAAGGAAATAAATGCAAGTGATGGTGAAATATCAACCATCGTGTGTTTTGGATTAGGAAATAACCTGTAATGGCTAGGCAATGAAGTTCCCCATGTCATAAGAGAGGTACCCTGTTTGAGGTCCTCATTCCTAATAACTTCTCTGACATGTTAGGGCTGCAATGCAGGGAGCCTTACATTCTATAATTTCTATAGCTACTTCACAATAATTTTACATCAGCCATGACATTTTACTTAATTTCTCATGGGAGCGCTCAATGGCCTTGTCTACACTAGCACCAAACTTCGAAATGGCCATGCAAATGGCCATTTCGAAGTTTACTAGTGAAGCTCTGAAATTCATATTCCCATGTGGGAATAAGGGGACTTTGAAGTAGGCGGAGTCCTTTCGAAAAGGAGCCCCGTTGGGACAAGCCGCGCAGCAGCGAGGCGTGTCAATTTCAAAGTGCCACGGCCGCCCGCATGCTAATGAAGCACTAAATATGCATTTCAGCACTTCATTAGTAAACTTCGAAATGGCTATTTGCGTGGCCATTTCGAAGTTTGGGGCTAGTGTAGACATAGCCAATGGGTTACAATAAGGTCATCAGCAATTATTTCCCTTAGAGCAAGGAATTAAACTAATTCTCATTTCCACAGTACAGCTGGACTTTCAATATTGATTTAGCCTATGTTATGGTCTAAATTTAGTTCCATACTTATTTAAAATGTGCAGTTCTTCTAGTAAGAAAACTAAAATTGCTTTTTTTCTCCATCTCTCTCTTTTAGGCAAAAAGTAATATCATTCGTAGATTTAGGAAGTAAATTGATTTTGTGGGGGACTTATAGTTAAATCTTTCATGTCAACATAATAGTCGTAAACAACAAGAAGTCTTGTGGCACCTTATAGACTAACAGATATTTTGTAGCATAAGCATATCTGTTAGTCTATAAGGTTCCACCGGACTTCTTGTTGTTCTCGAAGCTACAGACTAACATGGCTACCTCTCTGATAATAGTCGTAAGTGACCCAATGCTATAAATGCAAAACGTTGGATTCAGAATCATATCTGTTTAATGAATTATTGCACCATGTCACTCCAGAATGAACCATCTTGGCAGAAGAACTCTAGGTTGTTGAAGACATAAAAATCCAGGTGGTGGTCCTTCAAACAAAGTGGATTCTCAAAGTGATTTAGTACCCATGAAATGAGTAGGATGAATGATCTAAGAGGGAGAAAAGGTCTCATGTCACAGAGCAGACAGTGGCTACGTCTACACGTGCACGCTACATCGAAATAGCTTATTTCGATGTAGCGACATCGAAATAGTCTATTTCGATGAATAACGTCTACACATCCTCCAGGGCTGGCAATGTCGACGTTCAACTTCGACGTTGGGCAGCATCACATCGAAATAGGTGCTGCGAGGGAACATCTACACGCCAAAGTAGCACACATCGAAATAAGGGTGCCAGGAACAGCTGCAGACAGGGTCACAGGGCGGACTGAACAGCAAGCCGCTCCCTTAAAGGGCCCCTCCCAGACACAGTTGCACTATACAACACAAGATCCACAGAGCCAACAACTGGTTGCAGACCCTGTGCATGCAGCATGGATCCCCAGCTGTGGCAGCAGCAGCCAGAAGCCCTGGGCTAAGGGCTGCTGCACACGGTGACCATAGAGCCCCGCAGGGGCTGAAGAGAGAGCGTCTCTCAGCCCCTCAGCTGATGGCTGCCATGGCAGACCCCACTATTTCAATGTTGCGTGACGCGGATCATCTACAAGTGCCCTACTTTGACGTTGAACGTCGAAGTAGGGCGCTATTCCCATCCCCTCATGGGGTTAGCGGCTTCAACGTCTCGCCATCTAACGTCAATTTCAACTTCTAAATAGTGCTCGCCACGTGAAGCTGTGACGGGCACTATTTCGAAGTTAGTGCCGCTACTTCGAAGTAGTGTGCACGTGTAGACACGGCTAGTATAAGCAGAGACTTTTATGCATTGACTCATTGCTCTTTGTTTCCTAGTAAGATGCTCGTGTATTGCTGCCGTAGGTTTCTTGCTGTTGCTACTTGTAACCAGTCCTTTCAATTAATATATTTGTTTCACTAATTTGAGGATTTTCTTTCCTTGAGGTATGGCACTATAGGGAGTACAGCCATTCATACAAGGCTTAAGTGTCCAGGGTAGTAGCTATCTGCTCTTCAAAATAAAAGATCAAGATGCATCAAAACTGTTCAGAGCATCCTTCAGAGCAGTACTGGATCATGTTTCAAAGTGCACTGTCCATAGCGAGCCTGGACCACATTCTGTTTTCAGCTGCACGAACGTAAATGCTGAGGAACTGCACAACAATCAAAGGTATTACAGCTGCATAACTGTGAGCAGAATTCTGAGCCCTTGAAGCCAAAGTTCACTCTAGTGGAAGGCAGACTCTGAAGACAAATGCATCTGAGACAACAGAGTTCTGGCAACTTCTCTCCAGCGTGGTATGGGTGCCCAGTCAGAATAAATCTGCATTGCTGACTACAAGACTCCCCAAAGCCCACTTCCAAAAACAGAATCAGCACAACGCAGAGCTTAAAGATGTTGTCCACATTCATGCTTCCCAGGTGTTACTGGCCTCCTCAGAAATTTTGGAACTGCCCTTGCTGCACCTTGATGTTTTCGACAAAGGATTTTATGGTGCTAGGGCTGTTGTGTTTTAGCAGTGGGGCCAATGGCCTATGTGGGCCCTGGGACCAAGTGGGAGGAGGGCCCAACTCCATGCCCCTGGAAGGGGTAGGGGACAAAGGTGGAAGGGGAGGAGCCAAGGGCAGTCAGCCCGTAGTCCCGCCCCCACCTAGCAGCCATTTGAAGCATCACAGCTCCAGACCCCTTTGAAATGCCAGGTCCAGGGGCAACTGCCCCCTTTGCTCCCTGCCCCTCCTTAGTGGGCCTGAGAAAACTGACAAGCCTGGACCAGTCCTAGGAATGACAGAGAAATCTTTGTCCAGCAGGTAAATCAGAACAAACAACATGCTTATATGGCGTGTACATGAGCTGTACTTTCCAATCTTGGGCACTACAGGCAAAATGTAATTAATTGTTTTTAAAACAAGAAACCCACATTCTGGTGAGATTAGATGGCCATGAGTGTACATCACAATGGTTTATCATATGAGAAAAGATGTGACAATTCAATGTATCTCCAAGTTTAATATTGTTTTAGTTTAAGGTGACTGACAAAAACACCCATCAAAAATAGAGTTAAATAACAATTTCCTTAAATACGTGAAGGGCAGGTGGCATTTGTAACCTCATTTATGCTGATCTGAGTTTGGGGCATTATAGGAAGTCTTGATGAGTGAACCCACAAGGAACAGAGGTTTGGTTCAAGATCTCTAGATATTTATCTGTGATCCTTCTGTAATCCCACAAGTACTGAGACCATGTACTAGGGTAAGTGAAGTTTCTGCTCTACAGCACTGTCTCAGAGCCAGCCAGCCTTTGGCTTGTGTGGTAGAGCATAGGGCTTTAGCCCCTATGTTTACAGGTTCAATCTCTCATGCTAGCAACTTGGGTCTGGTGGTTTCACGTGTCTATGAAGTTTCTGAACTCTTTTGATTGTTACCACTTGACTGGAAATACTTTACACCAAGAAGTTCAGAGATAAGAACCAGGAAATTCATTAAAATTAAAAGCAAGCTAACTTCATAAAAATATCTATCCATCCTCAAATCTCAAAGGTCTCTGTCATTTTGAGGAATAGGTGAAGTTAAAGGTACTGGAAACTTTTATTTGTCCATGCTGGTTCACTCATCCCCATAAGGCACAGATGATCTGACAATTAGGAGCACCAGGTGACAAACAGTTGAAAACTGAAGTTAATAAAATTCAAGGTTGAAATAAACTACAAAGTCTTAATGGTGAGGGTAATTAATCATGGGCACAGCTTGCCAAGGTCTGTGCTACATTCACCACTCTTTGAAGTCATTAAATCAGGACTGAAAGTTTCTAAAATATATGGCCCAGTGCAACCACAAACTATTGGGTTGGATAATAGGAAAGAATAAATTGGGCCTGATAATAAGGAAGAATAGTCTCACTTACTGCAGCAATTTTGAGTGAAGTTCTATGACCGGTGCCATACGGGAAGTCAGGCTAGAGAATAATTATGGTCCCTCTGTGTCTCAAAAATCTATGAAATCAGACAATCTGGCAGCACAATTATTTTTGGCAAATACACATTGCAATCTGGTGTTCCTAATTATGCTCTTTTTCAAAGACATTCAAATAATCTAGACGTAACTTCAAAAATTAATGGAAAGTGTTCAATTTTGGGTACACTGAAATGGCAGACCTTAGTTATGAGGGGTTTGCAGATTACTGACAGGAGGCAAAATGAGCACAATTATTCTAAGAGTTAAGCACTTGAAGGGTGTAATGATTGTGAGAGGTGGAGGTCAAAGCTCAAGGCAGACAACTGTCTCTTTACAAAATAAGTGTGTAATCTTATATGCAAGGATTCCTAAAGGTTGTTAAATTTCGGGGCTCAGTTTCTCGATGTTGATTACCATATTGCAGTAGATCAAAAGGGCCTTTTCTTTTCTAATGTATAACACATGGTGAAATGTCTAGAACATGTGTTATGTTTGGAACAGTCAGTTAACTGCTTAGTAATAAATGGTTTTCCAACAAAACCAAACCAGATACTTCTGCAGCTGCTAATGTTAAACGTATATAGTCACAAACCTCTATGCATGGTCTAGAGCCAAACATTCCCTCTTCAAATGGAACAGTAAGGCAGTTACAATTAGATGACACACTGTGACAGATTAAGAAATTCGGAGGTAGATTCTGTCCTCCTTAACTGCATTGAGTAATCTGCAAAAAGCTCCTTTGGACTCCCTTTCCAAGTCTTACTAGACAATTATGTAGCAAGAAATATAGCAGGGTTTCCCAGCATGAGTGCCTTCAACTCTCTTTGTGGCTTCTTTTCTTTCAAAGCCCTTTCTTCCTGCTCTCAGAAGAGTCTCTGGGATTCACTTTCATCAGTGGGACCCGTTGTCCTGAAGGGAATCAAGTGGTCTTTCAAAAATATCAACAAGAACCACTTCGGGGGCTGCTTGTCTCCGCATAGTGGATGATGCCTTACTCAGTCTGTATAAATGTAGGGCTCTGCCTAACATGGATTCCATTCATATGAGAAATAAGTATTCTCAGAGAAGATAAAGACTTCCCATGAAGGGAAGGGAGAGATGAATCTAACACCAGCTGCATCTCCTGAGAAGTATTATAAGAATGACTTAAGGTAGTGCACTGGGTGGTGTAACACCAGCAAGTGTCTTTGGCTAAGAACACTGACTTGAATTTATCAGCAACTCTGAAGTCTGATCCTTCCCTGTAACTTGTTTAGAGGTTTTTGCCATTTCTCATTATTGGTTAATCGTCATCTGTGCAAATTAACTTTTATTTTAAATACATCTTACTTTTTTGCCATATCATGAGTCTTCCTGGGCCATCAAAGCATTTCACTGCCCTTCTTTTGATGCAGGAAAGATCATCATATTTTAAGCTTGTCATATTTTCATTTAGAAAAGACATATTGGCGTTAGAAATGGTTCAGAAAAGGGCAACTAAAATGATTAGGAGTTTGAAATGGGTCCCCTATGAAGGGAGATTAAAGAGACTAGGACTTTCAGCTTAGATAAGAGGAGGCTACAAAGGGATCTGATATAGGTATGTAAAATTAGTGGTGTGGAGAAAGTGAACAAGGAAAAATTATTTACTTGTTCCCATAATGTAAGAACTAAAGGACACCATATGAAATGATTTAAAACAAATACAAGGAAATTATTCTTCATACAGGGTGCAGTCAAAATGTGGAACTCATTGCCAGAGAAGGTAGTGAACATTAGGACTATAACAGGGTTTTATAAAGAGCTAGATAAATTCACAGAGGTTAGGTCTATTAATAGCTATTAGCCAGGATGGGTAAGGAATGGTGCCCCAGCCTCTGTTTGTCAGAAGCTGGAGATGGATGGCAAGAAAGAGATCTTTACCTGTGTGGTCCACTTCTTCTGGGGCACCTGGCTTTGGTCACTATTGGCAGACAGGATACTGGGCTAGATGGACCTTTGGTCTGACCCAGTATGGCTTCTTATGCTCTTAAACTGTTTTATTCCGCTTTTTTAAAACAGAGAGATGTTTGGAACATCAGCTGTCCCACTGTTTTAAAAACATTTGTGGAACAAATAAATTCCTATAAAACATTTGTGGAACAAATAAATTCCTATAAAACAAATAAATGCCTATAAAACTGTAGGCAACGGAATTAAAGTCATTTCACTGCAAACATTCAATGCTGTCTTAAATAATCTATCAAAATTCTTCCTATGAGCTCAGATTACTTACAAACATTGCATGATTTTTTTTCTAAAGCTGCCCAAGAACACCATAAATACCTAGCTCAATTTCCTTCAGTCACCAAAGCATTTAATGAATGTATAAGGTGCAGGCAAGCTGTATTACTGCCATTATGCAGCACAGGAGAAGAATGCCATAAAACGTTCCATCTAGACAATTCGCGGGCAGCAGTCTCAGAGTCACATTATTTTAGCTAGGTAGATGTCTGTGCTTTGTTATTCCAACCAGAAAGAAAAACCATGATAGACTGCTGAGAGGTCAATATGTGGCATAATTTACTCCCAGCTCCCCACTACAAACATAAGGGCCTTATCCCACTCCTATTTAAATCAGCAACATGTTTTCCATCAGGTGCAATGGGAGAAGAGTGGACCTATGTAACACTGCGTTTACAGCTAGAGTGACACTTATTTCTAATTGAAGCTATTGAAGGAACTATCATCCTATTGATTGAACTGTCATCAGTTGGTCAAGAATTTGTTTCTAGGAAGAAAGCATTGGACAAATCAATCCCACACCTGTGATAACTTTAACGTAAAGTGCTATGCGATGTAGTAATTTGATGCATTTATCTATTTTTTCCTTGCTAAATTACCAACTTATAGAAATGTTGATTTATTGCTAAACATGTTGCAAACAGCTGAACATTCTCCTCCAGAGAGCTACCACCTGTCAGAGAAAGTGACATGTGAGTGCTCTTCCCTAGGGAGCCAATTGTCCTATCTTGCCACCTAGCTGTACACCCTCCTGCCTGCAGCAGCTCTAGGTCTCATTTCCTGGATCTATGTAAGTAATAAGTAGTCCGGTTCTCTGCACACACCCTGCACAGCTGATATTTTTTCCTCCCTCTTGCCTGGCAATACACAGTACAAACACAAATTTTCCCTTTCAAGCTGAAAGGCAACAGCATGGACATCCTGGAGCTCCTTTGTTTATACAGAACCATCTGATCCTTTATTTACACAGCATGCCTCCTTCTAGCCCCCCTAAGTACTTGCATACTTGAGGATCCCTTGCACCTATGTTGCAGAAAAGAAGGCAATAGGGAAGGGAAGACTTTGCTCCTTAGGAGCATGACTTATTCTTGGGTAGTATACACTCAGCTGTGAGCCGGAATGCTGAGAGTACAGGTTAGGACAAGACAACTAGCTCTCAGTATCAAGCATCTTTCAAATCAGATGCTAGTTCGTCGCTGGCCACAGAGTCTGGTCTTTTTCAGGCAGGCGTCTTCATACAATAAAATCATTCCCATTTTATAACTCTGAAGCCTTAGTAGGGCTAATCTAAAAGCACTGTTGTTGTCCAAGATGTTTGGTTTTGATAAACTATATTATCTTTTTCTTAAGGTGCTCTATTAACCAAGTATTTATGAAAAAGGCAGTCAGCTGCATATGTACTGACTATATTCTGTAAAGGCCCTTGTAAAATGTTAGCATCCCTTCAGGTTGTTTTGCACTTTCACCCACTGAATGAAATTTTCCCTGAATTATTTTATGGTCTACACTTCCATAATGGCTTTGTTCATCTTTATGCAGGGCAAGCAGATTGAATAGCTCTTGTACACACTGACTGTAGTGACACTAGTGAATTTTGCTGACAAAACCCCTTTTTTGTCAATAAAACTGGTAGAGTGCCCACAGACTAAATGCATTTTGTTGACAGTTTGTCAACAAAACTCAGCATTTTTGCCAGCAGCATTCTACCTCTCAGCCATGAGGCATAATGCTGCTGTTGACAAATTCTGTTGACAAAAAGGCTGTGTGGACTCTCTGGGGATTGGCTTCTCTTGGCAGACAGGGCCTCCAGAACAATGGGCAGCCCTGTCTGGCTGCTGTGCTTCTGGGTGCCTTGTTTGTCCAGAGAGCAGCTGGGCAGTCCGTCCACTCTATCAACAGACCAGAGCTCTTGTCCAATTGGCTTTTATGTGTGGCTGCTCTCCGTCAACAGAAGCTTTGTTGGGAAATCTCTTCTGACAGTGACTTTTGATGACAGATCACTGTAGTGTAACCTTAGCCATATTATTGTACTGATGAATTTGGTGACTTCACAGGCATGTATGTTATGAGCTACCTCTCCTTACTCTCAGCTACAGGGTATTTCATTCAAATGAGGGTAAGTGCCCAGGCTGTCTCTGCATATCTCTTAAAGTATTCACATATCCTGCTCTTTGTCTGTGCTATTCTGCACCCATGCACCAATGACTTTTTAACAGTCATTTGGCCAGAGATGGAGTGAGGTCAAAGCTACAGTCCATTAGTCAGAGCACTCACCTGAGATGTAAAAGACCCAATGTCAAGCCAATGCTCTAACTGATATTTATTTGTACATAGTACATTGCCAAATTCGCAGTCCATTTTCCAAATTTCATGATCATAGGACTTTAAAAATGTTACATTTTATGGTTGCAGATCTCAGTGTTGTATTGTGGAAGTCCCAAGCCAAAAGAGGGGTATAAAGGGTGGTCACAAGGCTACTATAGATGGAATGAAACATTGCCACCCTTAGGTGTGTGCTGAGGCAGGGTTACTGCCCTCAGAGCTGAGCTTCCAGACAGCCAGCAGTCATGGTACTTCCTGCATCCAGTAGAAGTTCCCAGCTGCTTACAGAACTGCCAGGTCCCTGGCAAGGTGGGCGGAGAAAATGATGTGTCTTGGAAGGGGTGAGGCATTGGGCAAAGGGGGCAGAACTGGGGGCTAGTATCCCCTAGCCAGACCTTCAGTGCTGCCTGGCCACATTCCCTGGGGCTCTGGAAGTGATTTAAAATGCCTGTGGCTCTAGCTGCTGTCACTGCTGCGGTAGCTGCCTGTCCCTTTTGCCCCTCCCCCTGTCCTCCCATTGGTGTCCCTGGCCAGAGTGGGTCTGACCTCATCCCAGGAGTAGCCCAGGCAAGGCACTAGCAAATCCTATCCCTCCCCAGCCTGGACTAGCTGCTGGAGTCCAGTGCAAGGTAGGTGTTCCTGGCAAGGGCATCTCCTGCTTTGCCCCTTCTTGATTCCAGGCCCAGTATATGGGGGTTGAAGAAGCCTTGGTTGTTCATGTCACCCACCTGTAAGGCCTGCCCTGTGACCCTCCCATACAATACCACCCTCAGTTCTGTGCTGTTGCTAGAGGTATTGTTGCCCTCAGAGCTGAGCACCCTGCCAGCAGCTTCCACTCTTCACCCACTGAGCCCTGACAGTGCAGAAGTAAAGGTGGCAACACCACAACTCTCCCACAATAGCCAGATCTCCTGGGAGAGAGAATATTTCGTCATCAGTGACAGCATTTTCATGGCAATGAATTTGGTAGGGCCCTATTTATACAAAATGGGGCAGCTTCAACAGGAGAGACTAAGAGAGCCTTTGCCTTGAACATCCAATTGTACAGCTCTGGAGAGCTGGCAGTACCAGTTTCAGATCCCTGCTCACCTCCCACCCCAGGTGGAAGCTTGATAAGCATCCAAACCACTGGGCTACACACACACACACGCACATTTTGGCCACTTCTACACATGCACAATTTTCTGGAACAGCATCACCTTCTTCCAGAAGACCAGTGGAGCATCTACACATGCAAGGTGCTCTTCTGGATTCCTTCCAGAAGAAGGCGCCACATCTTCTGGATTCCATACTCCACTGCAAACTCAGGGGCCGTTTCTATACAGGCCACTTTCTTTGAAAGTGGCATGGTAATACACGGCCCAAAATATGCTAATGATGCACGGGTGCAAATTCCCTGCGCCTCATTAGCATACGGTCATGTCATTTGGAGTCCGGAAGACCCTTCCTCCGGACTCCACAACACAGTGTAGAAGCGTGGCCCCCTGGGGAGCTTCCAGAAAGAAGTCCTTCTTCTGGAGGCCCCTTCTTCCCAAAAATTTTTGCGAAGAAGGGGCCTCCAGAAGAAGGACTTCCTGCCAGAATACCCCCTGGGAGCCGCGTTTCTAAACAGCATTTTGGAGTCTGGAAGAATGGTCTTCTGGATTCCAAATGACGTGACCATATGCTAATGAGGCTCAGGGAATTTGCATCCATGCCTCATTAACATATTTCGGGTCATGTATTACCATGCCACTTTTGAAGAAAGTGGCCTGTGTAGAAACGTCCGGGAAAAGCACCTTTTTCCAGAAGAATCTTATGGAAGAATGTTTGTGTAGATGCTCACCAACCACTTCTTCCAGAAGAAGTGGTCTGCCATGGTGGTGGCCCACTGGAGAGTAGAGACACTCCAGGTGACCCTAGCAGGCCTATATGTTCTCTGAGTCCTGAAGCTTTTAAAGCTGACCCAGAGACCCCGTGGCAGGAATCTGAGAGTGTGGCAGGTGGCAGCATGTGCAGGGCTGCCAGCCACACTCCACTGAGGCCTTGAGTGAGTCACTGAGAGCCAAGCTAGCCAGATGGCCAACAGGCCAGCACCCCGCACCCCCTCCCAGGCAGCCCCAGGAACCCAGACAAGAGCAGCCAGAACCCCGACTGGGCTCCCAGATGGAGGGCACCCTCCTTGACAGATCCAGAGCACCAGGGCCTCCTGGGGCTCTGGTGTGATGAGGAGGTCCTCGGCGACACCACCTGGCACTGGAGGAATGCCCCCACGTTTGTGCACCTTGCCCTGGGCATGGCTGTCTGAGGCCATCCCTCCCAGACCCCCAATGTAGAGTCAAGGAGCTGTGCCAGGGATACATGCAGGCCTGAGCTAGCACCAACAGGTCTGGCCATGCCCCAGCCAGCTGCTCTTCTACTGGGAGCTGTGGGACTTCCTGGCTGTGGACAATGGGTCACTGTGGAGGCGACTGCACCCAAGCTCTCTGCCACACCTGAAGGGAAGGAGGGCCCTGCCACTGTGGCCGTCCCACCTGGTGGGGAGTCCTCCGCTGGCTCCCTCATCATAGAGCTGCCCTCTGCCAACAGCAGGTGAGCCACCTCTAGTAGGGCATCACCCGACCTGTTTGAGGCCACCTCAGGTAAGCATTGCCACAGCCAATCCCCAAGGGGATGGGGTACACCCAAGCCCCAATGTGATGCCTCGATCTCAGGTGAACTATTACAGAATAGGGGCCAGGGCCATGGCCATGCCTGCAGGTGATGCCCAGAATTCTCCCCCATGGAGAGCCTCACAAGAGCACCAGGGGTCCCTCAGGCAGTATGGCTGCACCCAGCCTTCCACTTCACAGCAGGGACCCCCCAATGACTGAGCCCCCCACAGCCCACCAGCCTATTCCTAGAGGGGCCCACCATGAACAGCACCACTATCCCAGCTTCCTGCCCCAGGGACCCGTGTGGCAAGTGCATGGGAGCCTGCATGGAGGCATTCCCTGGGACATAGCTGTCTCATGTGTCCAGGGTAGAGGTAGCTACCCAGAGGGGCTGGGGTCATGGCATGGCATGGGGTCCAGACGTGGCACTGACCCCCCCTGTCCTCCCCACCCCCATCTTACAGTGGCACAATCCGAGAGATGGGAGAGACAGATGAGGAGTCTGGGGCCCACCAGCCCCGTGCAAGCTGGAGGACCCAGTAGCCTGGCAGCTGGGCCCAGAGCAGCCCCGGCTCCCACTGCACAGTGGCCATGGGTCCAGAGGGCTTGATGCTGGGGCCGTGAGGACAAGGCCATGTCCTACACAGCCACTCTCCAACACTCAAACACCCTGGCAGAGAGGCAGCTGGCCCTCGATGAGGCTGAACTGAATTAACAGTGAGATGTGGAGGGAAGTGGTGGGGATGTGCTGCAAAATGTGCAGTGCCCTGGCCAACCAGCCCCCAGCCAGCCTGCTGCTCCCTCCCAAGGCCCCTGCCTCCCCTGTCCCCCTGGCGCCTGCTGCTTCCAACCCCCCCCAGCCCATGACCCCAAGTCCCTGGCTGCCCTACTACCCCCAGGCCTTCCCACAGCTGCCCCCAGGGACCTTGCAGCCTGGCTCATGGCCACAGCAAGCCCTGTGGAGGGTCCTCCAAGCCGTGACATGTTCCCCCTGCCCCCCGCCAAGCCCAGGCCTGCGACGGACGAGCCTTACCTCCCAGTGCTCCTGGCCTTATCAGCACCCCACAGGGGACCCCACACCTGCGGCAGAAGGGGCATCTGCAGGCACTGGGGCTTGTGGCCCTTCACCCCATCCCGTGAGTAGGGCACCCACCATTCCTGTCCCAGGCCCCATCCCAGTTCACATGCCCCTGTTCCCTGACCCCATGTACATAGTTATGAAGGTTTCGGTATATACATGGTTGATTGTTGTTTCCTAACAACTATTTACACAAATGTTCCTTAAGGTTCTACGTTTTGAGTTATATACATATTTACAGTTTGCACCCCCCATGTCCCTGATTATTTTGGGGGAAGGTGGGGGTCAGGAGCATGTGGCAGGGCATGGCAGCTCTAGCCTCACAGTCCTTGAGCTCAGTGAAGTAGCAGGACTGCAGATGTTATGTCCTCTCTTTCCCCCTGCTTGCACTTGCACAAGGCCAGATAGAGTCAGCCACTGAATCCTTTAATTGGTGCAGTTCATGAAGTTATTTAGTTAATCTACCACCGAGAACTCATTACTAGATTGTTTGTCTTGCGCTGTCCCTACTTTATGGGCTGCCAGGGTTTGTTTACCAAGCCCCAGAACAGCATGGATTACCTTGAGCATTATAGGAAACAAAACTGATGCCAAGATGCCTTCATCTTGGATTTCCTTTCTGTTTGCATTTTCTCCTTTCTGGCCTGCAGGTCTGAGATGAGGAAAAAAATCAGTATCCGCTAACTATTTCAGTGGCCTTGCTTTTGCTTGAGCAGCTACTGTAACAGCAGGCTGTGTCCTTGTACACTGACCGCACAGTGTGTGTGGGCCAGCACCTGCTCCTTCCTTGAGATAGGCCAAAGGAATGAAGAAAAACAAAGTCTAGTTGAAGGGTTCTTTCCAGGCTTGGCTGGTCAAGAGAACTTCCAGATCCTCTCGTCTTCACTTCCAAGATTCACCCATCAGAGGCGTGTGGCACAGAAACTGGATTCTGTGTTCATACAGTGCTAGCACAGTGGGGTGATTGGGGGCCCAAAGCATAACAGTAATACAAATAATATTTTCTGCCCCCCCACCCCCAATAGGAGGTCTATTCCTACAGGTTTAGTAGTGCTGTCAGGTGTCTCCAGATAGACCTTCCTCCCCTCCCTGTTCTGGAGGATGCAAGGTAGATTTTATTTGCCCCATTGTGCCATTTTAGGAAGATTCCTTTGCTGGAAAGTTGTCAGTAAGTGGGAATGTCATGCTGGCCATTACACCAGTAAGAATTCTGAGCAGCACTTTTCCCTAGCAGTGCTTCACACTGTAGGAACATGCATTGTGAAAAATAATCATGTCTGCAATTTTCCCTTTTTTTTCCCCCATCAGCATCTGTTACTAGCAGTCTGTGCTTCACTGAGGCCCCTGGCATAGAATATAAGAATTAGTTATGTAACAGGACACAATCAGGAATCTCCTGTACCCTGAGTCCTTCCTGGCTAGTCACAGCCACCTGCTGAATCTCTAAAAGTCATTTTGGATCAGACTGTTAAGCTTCCAAAGGATAGCAGGTGTCCAAGACAGAAATATTTTCCATTCTATGAGTGTCATTATGATTCAAGTCCTGATCCAAAAGCCACTGGAGGCAGTAAGAATCTTTTCGTTGACTTCAACAGGTTTTTCTTTAAGCTCTCAGTGTGTAGCACTCATACTGCTGAGCCAGAAGGTCACAGAGTAAAATCCTTGAATAAAACTTGGGCTCATACATAACAATGGCATATATGAGTGCAATACTAGCCCATGAAAGTGCATGGAATGAGAAAATACAGCCAAATTTAGCCCTGGAACAAGATGACATTGCCACTGAAGTCAGAATACTTGCATTTGCGTACATCTGATCTGGGCGTGGCCCTATAGCTAGAAATCAAACACAAATCTACACATCTATATGGAATACTACCAGTGGGCTAGTCCCCTCCTCCAGGGTCAGGGCACAACACTGAATCACACTAATAGCTGAGACTACAACTTATCCCACTGATATAATGTAATAGGACTACAGTTGCAGGTTCAGTTTTAGAAAATCAACTGCAATAAACTTCAGTCCTTTGAAAAAGTAGTTTAAGTCATACAAATGTTGTTCTACATCCTGTTATCCAGGAAATGTAGACGTTAAATGCATAGTGAAACATCTGTAAATTCAGGATCCATGCCAGCTGAAAATCCTTTACAGGGACACTATAGCTGCGTCTACACGTGCACGCTACTTCGAAGTAGCGGCAGTAACTTCGAAATAGCGCCCGTCACGTCTACACGTGTTGGGCGCTATTTCGAAGTTGAAATCGACGTTAGGCGGCGAGACGTCGAAGTCGCTAACCCCATGAGCGGATGGGAATAGCGCCCTACTTCGACGTTCAACATCGAAGTAGGGACGTGTAGACGATCCGCGTCCCGCAACATCGAAATAGCGGGGTCCTCCATGGCGGCCATCAGCTGGGGGGTTGAGAGATACTCTCTCTCCAGCCCTTGCGGGGCTCTGTGGTCACCGTGGGCAGCAGCCCTTAGCCCAGGGCTTCTGGCTGCTGCTGCTGCAGCTGGGGGTCCGTGCTGCATATATAGGGTCTGCAACTAGTTGTTGGCTCTGTGTATCTTGCACTGTTTAATGAAAGTGTGCCTGGGAGGGGCCCTTTAAGGGAGCGACTTGCTGTTGAGTCCGCCCCGTGACCCTGTCTGCAGCTGTGCCTGGCTCCCTTATTTCGATGTGTGCTACTTTGGCGTGTAGACGTTCCCTCGCTGTGCCTATTTCGATGTTGGGCTGAGCAACGTCGAAGTTGAACATCGACGTTGCCGGCCCTGGAGGACGTGTAGACGTTATTCATCGAAATAGCCTATTTCGATGTCGCAACATCGAAATAAGCTATTTCGAAGTTGGGTGCACGTGTAGACGTAGCCTATGAGTTCAAGCCATTCAACCCAAGCCAGTCTGAGTCTTAATATTTAATTATATGGTTTGGTACTCAAAACAGAGTTTTTAAGAGTTCTGGAGACATAGATCCTGAACCAAAATTCAATAAAGTCAATGGAAAGAGTCCTATTGAGTTCAGTAGGCCTTAGATCAGATCCATGGTGCTCAAGTATCATACAAATGCAGGATGGCACACGGTGAACTTATGATAACATCTTTAGTCCTTCCTGCTGCACATATCTCCCTTGCAAATCCAGCCATTTCTACTCATTTTAAAACAGGACATCTTTGGCAGATAACAATTTGACGTAGGCATCATGGCTTTCTTTTCATATGGGCATCATGTTCCTGATGAAGTGAGCTTCAGGCCACAAAAGCTTATTCCCAAATCTATTTGTTTAGTCTCCTCATTTTTGCTGAAACAGAATAACACAGATGCCCCTCTGAAACTTTCCTTTTGTTATTTACATATTGTGCAAGCTATTTCTTTTCACTAGTCTAGTGAAGGTTATACCTAAAGACGAATGAATCATAGAATACTGGAGTTGGAAGAAACCTCAGGAGGTCACCTAGTCTAACCCCCTACCCAAGGCAAGACCAAACCCAACTGAGTCATTTCAGCCAGGGTTTTGTCAAGCTTGGATTTAGAAACCTTTAAGGATGGAGATTTCACCATCTGCCAACCCATTCTAGTGCTTCACCATTCTCATAGTGAAATATGTGACAGAAGTGACAGAGGCAAGGGTAGAACTTGCTCCCAATATTCTCAGGCAAGTGACCCTGCAGCTAAATCAAAGACATAGATGTGTTAGGTAAATTGATCTGAGATTATTCAATGACCCATTGATCATCTCACATTTATACTAGGTAAGAACTTGTTCTGCTGAGTTCAGGGATACCATGATCTGACTTATAATACTGAACTGCTTTCTCCAATGAGGCAGACAGTCGTGGATAAAACATCATATAACAAGATATCTGAAAGTTCTGTACTGAGTGTAAATGGACAGTACTATCCATACGTGATAATGTGTAAATAACTGTAATATCCTGAAATATGAAGGTTGGCTGTCATGCAAACAATGAATATTTCTGGACTACACTTATATGTTTCTCTCAACTGGAGTTTTGTATTTTATATAATAGCCAACATTTTTGACCTAAAATTAGGAACTCACTGTAGCTGTTACACTGTATTAGTCAGAGTTATCTTTATTTTTAAATGTAGCCATAAGGCCAGAGAACCAACTGGTTCTGAATCAGATGCTGAAGATAACTCTGCTATCTGAAAAACAACAAGAGTCATGTGGCACCTATAGATTAACAGATATTTTGAAGCATAAGTTTCTGTGGGCAAAAATGAAGCAGGTCTAGGTGTCTGCTGATCAACAAGTATGCCTTAAATGTCAAGGGAACAAGTATTTTTTCATAATGTTGACACCACATATCTTATATTTAATGAGCTTTCTCTTTCCATGTAAATATATCCCTTATTGTTGTTTTTGAAGATAGAGACTAACTTGGCTGCCTCTCTGCTTTCTTGGTTTCATTTTGGAAATGGTTTTAAGATTGTATATATTGTTTCTGTAACAAAAAAAAGAAATATGTGTAGCCCAAGGTCCTGTGTGCTTCAGGAGCAGCCCTGGGAACTACAGCTTGTGGACTACAAACGGTGGTATGCTGGGCAAACTCTCTGGTTCCTACCAGGATGTACCCTATGTCCCCCAGCAGGGTCTCAGCACTGACTGAGCTGAGGGTACTTAGGCTGAAAGCAGAGAGGAGGCTGATGAACTGTAGTTCTGTGATGTGTTCTTTACAGGTAGGACCAAAAAGGGATTATAAAGCACCCTGTAAGGAGGTTAAGTGACACAAAGGGAGAATATCGTAGAATCACAGGGCTGGAAGGGACCTCAGGAGGTCATCTAGTCCGGCCCCCTGCTTCAAGCAGCATCAACTCCCACTAAGTCACCCAGCCAGGACCTTGTCAAGTTGGGACTTAAAAACCTCAAGGGATGGAGAATCCACCACCTCTCTAGGCAATGCATTCCAATGCTTCAGCACACTCCTGGTGAATTAGTTTTTCGTAATATCTAACCTACACCTTTCCCTCTTCAACTTCAGACCATTGCTCCTTGTTCTGCCATCCGTCACCACTGAGAACAGTTTCTCACCCTCCTCTTTAGAGTTCCCCTTCAGGAAGTTGAAGGCTGCTACTAAATCACCCCTAAGTCTTCTCTTCTGTAAACTAAACAAGCCCAAATCCCTCAGCCTCTCCTCGTAGATCATGTGCTCCAGCCCCTTAATCTTTTTTGTTGCCCTCTCCTGAACCTGCTCCAGCACATCTACATACTTTTTATACTGGGGGGGCCCAAAACTGAACACAAATATTCCAGATGTGGCCTCTCCAGCGCTGAATAGAGGGGAACCACCACTTCGCTAGAGCTGCTTGAAATGCTTAGTTTTGGGGTTTAGTTCTTATGTAAGGGGAGTTGTGTTGGACAATCTACCCTCTTCCCCTTTTCCCCCAGCAGGGTCTCAGCAGTGACGGAGCTGGGAGCACATAGGCCTCAAGCAGGGAGGAGGCTCCTGACCTGTATTTTTGTTCTATGTTCTTTACAGAATAAATTCTGTTCCTGGTGGATTGTCTGGGTGGGTGTGGTCTGAGGAGCACACACACTATGACACACACTTTGGTAGACTAGGCCTGAGGCGTCTTGGTGTGCTCTGCATTGTGTCCCTGATAAGAGACCAGATTAGGACTGTGACCCTGGACAAAAAATTCAGAGTAAGACTATTCAAAGAGCCAGAATTAACCCTTGATAAACAATTAGAATTTACCAAACAGAGGAAGTCCAACTGTTTAGAATGAAAACAAAAAGGCAGTCCAGTAGCACTTTAAAGACCAACAAAATAATTTATTAGGTGATAAGCTTTTGTGGGACAGACCCACTTCTTCGGGCTATCTCTCTGTTACTGTTTAGAATGAAGTTTGTATTTGTATAGGGTGTACAGTGCTCGGACTCTGTAGATACATCAGAAAATTGCCCCAAAAAACAAGGACAGAGCTGAGGCAGAAAGGCATGTTGAGTTGAAGCCAACAAAAATTGCACATGGAGCTTCACACTCTGTGACAATCAATGCAGGAGAAGACTGGCTAGTATATAGGAAAATATGCCATAAATGCAATGGATTACATCAATTTGCAAGAGTTTACAGGCACCAGCGGAGCACACACAATGGGTATGGCTATACTGTAATTAAAACCCACTGCTGGCCTGTGCCAGCTGACTCCAGCCAGATGGACTTGGGTTAAAGTGCTATTTAATCACCATTTAGACTTGGGGCTCAGGCTTCAGCCACACTTTTCAGACCTTTCCACTTTGCAGGGTCCCAGCATCCGGGCTCCAGCCAAAGATGAAATGCCTGCACCATAATTATACAGCACCTTAGACAGAGTCCTGTAAGCCAGAGGCAGCTGGCATGAGCTAGTCATGGGGTTTAATTGCAGTAAAGACATACCCACTGTGGACAAAGATAACAATGACAGCACCACTAGTTTCGAGAACAAGAAGTCTTGTGGCACTATTATGGCACACCTAATGGCACTATTATGGCACATTTAATCACAAATGGTGATTAAACTAACAGATATGTTGGAGCATGAGCTTTTGTGGGCAAAGACCCCTTGAAGCGGGTCTTTGCCCGTGAAAGCTTATGTTCCAAAATATCTGTTAGTCTATAAGGTCCCACAAGATTTCTTGTTGTTCTTGAAGCTACAGACCAACATGGCTACCTCTCTAATACTTAGCACCACTGGTTGTCATTCTGCATGGGAGTGATAGACAACAGTGGAGCAGAAGATAACTGCAGTATCAATCTGAAATCAAATGGGACATGTTATTTTTAAGTTGGATCCTGGTGAACAAGCCATTGTGCTTCCAGAAACAGGGTTATTGGCATTAAAAGAAAAGCCAGAGGTATTGCAGACTAATTGATTGAAACTTGGGGTTCACAATGGTGAGCTTATCCCCATTATATCCTGACACATCATATGAAAGCTAAAGTGTGAGTAAATAACACACACTTTGTGATAATACCTTGGAAAAAAGACTGCCCATTCTTGGGTTTAAAAAGTATCCTGTTATGAAGTGCTGTGGTTGGAGTGGCAAGGGACCCAAACAACTGAGGAGGCATGTGAAAACATTTTCCATGGAATAAGGAAGCCTTTGAAGGAATACAGACGAAAAAGCCAGGACACAGGAAAAAATTGCCTACTCTGGCAAGGGTGGCATAGATTTGTCAATGTTGAAAAAAATGTATTGTTTGTTTATGATAAGGGGTGGAGGGAGATGACACGCTCGCCCTAGACTATTATTTTCACTTCTCTGTGATAGTCTTACTAGAAGACGCCACAGCAAAATAGGTGGCTATACACACAAAACTTATTTTTACTGGAAAATGATAGATGTGCCATAATAGTGTTTGAGAATGGGCTGTAGTCTGGGCACACATTTCGATGGTTTGTAGTTGGTACAGGGATGTACACTTTCAGCATCCAGTTGGTACTCACCGCTGTCCTCAGTCCAACCCTGGATGAAAAACAATGACAAAATACTAAGGTGCTTTGTGAAAAGAGAATGCAGAGTCGGATATTGAGCCATACACAGCACTGTTAAATGACACGATGCCACCAATGGAGTGTGCATTCTCACCTGCTGACATTTCAGTTTTGGAAAACTGAAAACAAGCCTGCCTGTGCTGTTGGAAATTGACGTCAGAGATCCTGGGAACTCACAGACAAACAAAGAGACAGAGACATGCACTTTGCTCCTGTGTTTTTACATTTGAGGTTGAGGCCTGCTGTCTAGGCACCAAGTGGCAAACTTCCCACCTAAGCATGTGCACTCCTTCTTCAGTGTGGGCGTCTGAATGCCAGATGGGGCTGCCTAAGTCATGTGTGTGAAACTTCATCTAGTAGGTACATCCAGAGTCCGCTCAGCTGCTAAATCCTCCAAGACAAGCTCACACGAAGTGTCTGGAGGGAGGACATAAAAAGGAGGGCTAGACTTTAGCCTAATGGATAGGATGTGGACTGCTGTCCTTCCTGTCCACTGGTTCAAGTTCCTTCTCCGCTTGAAGGGAAGAAAGGATTTAACTGGGATCTTAGATCTCTCCGGTGAGTGATCTACCCTGAAGGCTGCTGAGCCATTCCTGCTTTCTCTGGCTCAATCCATATTCAGTTATTCAATTAAAATGGAACATGAGTAGGCCAGATTGTGCGAGCTCCACAGTAGACCAGCCTATAGCTGAGTGGTTAGGGCATTCACCTGTTAGATAGTAGATTCCTGTTTAAGTCTTTTCTCCCCACTTTGGAGAAGGAAGACTTGACTGACCCAGGGGTTTCCTACATCAGAGGTTAGTTCCCTAACTGCTGAGCTAAAGCTTCTCAGGCAGAACCTCTTCTTTGCCATTTTGTTTTGGGACCTGCATGTGAATTAGGTGACCAAATACCTCTCTTTCCCCTGGGCTGTGGATCACAAGCTGAGCTGGGTGATCCTCTTTCTCCCTCCTCCCCCACACCTTTGCATCTTTCTTTGTGAGGAGGGTAAGGCTTAGTACACACCTTTTGGTTACCATTTCCTGTTGGCTAGCTTAGCTGGTTCCCAGCATAACATGAAGGCTTTGTGGACCACAGGTTAAGATATCTACGTCTCCCCTTTCATTGTAGAAGCGTGAAGGTGATTTGTGGATTACAGGGTTGGTTCTGCAATTTCCTAGTCACCTGCAGGGTTAGGGTCTACACCACTCAGCATCACAATGCCTAAGTCTTTGTGGACCTGGCCTGTGTGGCCAAAGAACACCACACTTCCTCTAGTTGCTGCCTGGGAACAGAGAGGAAAAAGCACCCAAAAAGTTACTTGAGTAAGAGCATGACTGCTTTGGGAGGAATGTGCTTAAGTATAAATTCCGGTATCCCTCTGGAAAACTACTTGAGTAAAAGTGTGTATGAGCATGCACACGCACGCACGCACCACATCCACATTGTACTCAAGTATCCAGAAGTGAAATCAGCTGCACTTTTACTTAAGTAACTTTTTGGGTACTTTTCCCACCTCTGCCTGGGAGCTGCTGAGCATGCCTTTTCCCGTTCCATCTTCAAGACCTCTGTCTTTTAAAAATTCTTGTTGGTCATGACTTTAACCATTACACACCCCTGGATTCTGCTGTAATTTATGTTTGTGTGGGAAAGTATCCAGGAAATGGTTAAGGGCTACTTGCCTGTCACAGTGCAGAAGGGGTATCTGAGACGAAGGTATGATACCTTTTCTGGAGCTCAGAGAGGTCTGGGAAAAAACCTCTGGAGAAAGTGGCCAGTGGAATTGCTGTGTTTTTCTCATTGGCAGGAGTTTTGTGTCCTAAACAATAAATTGTGCCTTGGGGCAGGAGCTCGGATGTGGCTGTCCAGGCAAGTGAAATAACCCAGCAGATGAAAACTTGCCTACCTAGTGAGTCTCAGGATCATTGAGGTAACCAGGAGTAACTGCCCATACCCTAACCAAGGGACTACTATAGCTCTATACCTTCTGATACTCAGGAGTGTATCTGAGTAGCCTGTTACAGTAAACTCTTTCGTGTCTGGCATTCTATCATCTGGAACTCTCAAATGAAGAAATGTTTTGATATCTGGGATCCACAGGACCTGGAGATTGCCAGATAATCAAATATTCTGGATAATAGAGGGGGATACCTTGCAACACATAACGCTAAAGAAAAACAGGATTAGATATTAAGAAACAAACAAAAATGTATGCAGAATATTGTTCCCAGTCTTTTTCCACAGGCTTCCACACATATTAGAAGACTCTTACCCCCTGCCAGCTGGACACAACCTTGGATGAGTGGCTCTGGTCAGTGTAACTAGTTCATGCGGGGTGGGAGAGCAGAGCAGGCTGCCAGCTGCGCTCAGACAATATCTGCACCTTAAAAGGGGGAGACTGGATAGTTTAGAAGAGTGTTATTGGCGGCCGTAAAAGGTGACTGCCTGATGGCTACTTGGCAGATCCTTCTGTCTAGATCTTTCTGAATAAATATCCACATTGTAATTGGCATTAATGATCTCTTAATTGGCAGTCTTCTTAGGACATTAGCCCTGTGTCCCTCCATGCCAAGTCTGAGTGCAGCCTGCAGGCTCCTCTGTTCTCTCCAGGCTCCTGCCTCGTGTCGGCTGACCAGAGCTGCTCGGCTGTACGTTATGCCGGTTATTCAAGTGTGCCGGTTGATCAAATGGTGGTTAAACAAGAGTTCACAGTATCTGGCATGTTAACTATAAGTACATTTTAGTTACATTTTCCAGAAGTACAGTATAGTGAAAGCAAATACAAATAATTACATTAAATAGAGTCTAAGTTTACAGTTTACAATACTACTGTTGCTGGTAAATAAAGTACTCTGCATACATTTTTGTTTGCTTCTGAACAAACTAATCTAATCTTGGTTTTCTTTAGTGTTACGCATTGCCAGATATACCTCTCTGTTATCTAGAATATTTGAATATCTGGCAGCCTCCTAGTCCAGGGGCTGCCAGATCCAAAAGAGTTTATTGCATATTAGCTTTCCAGATGCTGTGCACAGTTGGAATGGCACAAAAGAATCACGCTGCACCTGAGAAACAAATTCAGAACATCTGATTTTCTGCACACACAAGCATGCCTTTCTCACCAGTGCCTGGACTGGACACAGGCTGCTGCAGAGTATGTTGTTTAATCATCTTATGTATACCATGTGTGCTACACTTAAATGCTCTCTGAACGTGAGGCGGTATCTGCTGTTCCAAACTTATGCTGAGTTCCATATGGATAACTAATCCTTCACCCTGAAATAATCCCTTTCAGACACAGTCTCCCCCACAGGAGGAAGGCAGGTTATCATTAACAAGAAAAAATAGCTAAGTGTCTCAAGCAAGCACAAATTATCTTTCTTCATGCTCTCTGGGAGGGTAGGGGGATCACAATTACTAAATATGGAAGATGGGGGAAATACCAGTTCATAGTATGAGTAACCAAAAGTAAAATGCTGGAGATGGTATAAGATCTGCTGGTTGCAACCAGTTGAGAAGGTGACACATGCACAAAAAATGTGGTGCAAAAAATCCCACTTCAACATATACCAGGAACTGGCAACAAGAAAGCAAATGACTATTTTTCTTCAGAGCTTTGGATTTAATATTTTACACACAAACCTTCACCATCTAAACCTCTGGTTATTTTTAAACCAAATGTCAAAGTATTGTACGTTGCTATACAACCTTCAGTATTTTTGTCCTCAACGCCATCTGCTTGTTTAAGAGCTGTTCTAAGAGCCCAATCCAGAAATGACTACCCTGGCATGAGTATTTTTTAATTATGCAGTCAGCCTGTCTACAATTTAGGTAATCTGGTTATTTATATATTTCTATATAAATCCACCAAGCCCTATTACATTTCTCTGTTAAAAACCACTCCTTAAACCCCAGATGTTAGCTTTAACCTCAGATGCTGCCTATTAAAAATACACTCGCTAATGTTTATTTCACATGCAAAATATTAGGGTTAAAATATCAGACATATGGGAGGGATCACATGCTTTCTATTTAGTAAGAATATTTTTTTAACACTGAAAAAGAAGCAGATTATACTCAGCTCCTGTGTGGAACCGTCGGGTGGAAGGAGGGTCTAAGGCTCAGGTCCACTGGGATGTATGACACCTGAATACTTTTGAGGATCTGAGACAAGGAGCTTCCCCTTCTTCCCCTGAACTCCTACACCAGAGTAATACCACCACCAGTCTCAATTCTCTGCACCTCCTCACACTTCTCAAGCCCTGTTCCCCTTCTTGCACCTGTCCTCATTCAATCAGGCATCCAAACATCTATCCACCAGCCCAAGCCCAAAGTGTAACTTGAGGTGAGTGTGAAGAGGGATAGGCGAAGGCAGGAAGGACAAGGTAGGCACTGGGGATGTTGAATGAATCAACACAGGAGTTTGTTTTTCCTGTGCTCATTCTACTTTTCATTCATGAGGTTCCTGCTGTTCTAACACCCAGTAACTTCTTCTGCCTGCCTTCCCATCATCCTTCCTTCACTGTTTCCAGGAGTATGGGAATCCCTGGGTCAAATTCCCATGCTAGATATTTTCCCACAATGAAGGGATGGGCTCACTGGGTAGAGTTATCCCCTCTCCTACATCTTTGCGTCTGTACTGAAGGGATAAGGTCTCCAAGCTGAGGTGCTTCCTGCCTCCCACTTTCTTGTACACCTGCTCATGAAGGTGAAATCTCTCCTGTTTGGGAGCTGGGATTTGTTGGCTTTTGTTTCTTGAATTCAGAAATCTGCTTCCCCTGATCAGTAGCTTCTGCTTTCTCCCCATCTGGAAGTTCAAAGCCCTTCCACTCACCACCCCATATTATGTATAGGTTGAACCTTCATAGTCCAGAACTCTCTCATCTGGCAACACCCATACTTCAGCATGATTTTAGTTAGCTGGATGACCATAGTTGAAGCCCAAGACTTCTCTGAGTTTAGGTGGCTAACATTCAGCTTTATTGAATTCAAAAAGGCAATACATGAGCCAAACTGGACACTAGTAAAACCAGGTCCAGCAAGGCTGCTTGATGCAGCTAACTCTAGTATTTTATACCCTTACACAAACAAGCCCAGTGTCACAGCCAATTAGTTAGAGAATCGTAAATCACTTTCCAAAGAGAAACCATTATCAGCAAGGAAAAACAGGTACAAGGGAGCCGGATCCCCAACTCTAAACAGTTCATTAACGCAGGCCATAGAGCTCATCCTCCCAGCCATTCCCAAGCAGGTCAAGGAAAGGACAGGCTCTTGTGTGCGTGCAGAAGTAAGGGATGTGAAGTGGCTTCTATAAAAGATGGCTTCCACACCACTTATCATGGGTGTGGTCAAGTTTCCCATGGTCCCATAAAGTCTGTTTACAGCCACCAGTCCTGGGGCTCAGTGTTGTCTGCTTTTATTTAGTTGTAATTTACTCCTAAATGACTTCTAAGAGCCCACTAAGCAGTGGAAGTGTTGATAATTCTCCTAGACAATATTGACTTCCCATGGTTTGGCAAATTCTCTTGTTCAGCACTGGTCAGGTCCAAAGGTGTTGGATGACAGAGGTTCAACCTGTGCTCTTGTTTCCAGTGTAGGATAACGCCGTAGGTGACAGCAAAATAGAAAACATGTTATATCTTAATTTGATAGAGCATATCAAAAGACACAATGCAAAAGCTGCAAAATAGTAAAAGGAGAATAACAAAATACTAATTTAATTCTGGGTTTTCATTACAATCAGGTTTGGTGAATCTGACTTGATCTACAAACTGTATTGTTTGAATTATAAAGGCCTTTGAACATGAATGGTTCATCAGTTTTATCTGTAAAGCTATCATTGAACCACTATGATAAAATGGCTATTTAAACAGATGAACCATCCATATAAACAGCTAAACCAAGCCTAGATTAACCTGGTCTGATGGTAATGCTGTTATTAAAACAAAGGCCTCAGTCATTGCTTTTTAAGTTAACATTCCCCTCCCCACCTGCAAAATGATGTTTTAAGAATTATTTACTACAGTTTTTCCTCAAAGGACCCACTATTTTAGATGTACTCTGTGTCAAGGTTCCTATTAACTGTAAGAAGAATAGTAAAAACAGGAGATCATGTCAAGGTCATGCTTTCTGCAGACAGGTTGAGTGCTATCCCCTGCCCATCATGCTAAATTGTAATAGTGATGCAGCTTCATGTCTGATGATTACTATAGAAGGCATGTATCAGTCATGTAATGTCATGTCTCTCTGGTGTTTCTCCATGTTAAATGATGATGCCAAGATGAGGCATGAAAAGCAAGTTTAATGGACTGAAGGTCAGAAGGGACCTCCTGTGTAACACAGGGCTTTTGAATTTCATCCGGTTCATCCTGTCTTGACTCCAATAATTGTGTTTAACTAAGCATCTCAAGTTACAAGATGTGGACTCAGGAAGACAAAAAGCCATAAATTCTCATTAGTAATAAAATGTTCAGTCTTTCCTAATCCCTCTCCCCCCACCCTGGCAGTGAGAAAGCCTATGAAAAGTGGATAGGTTTAAGCAATATGCTTGAAAGAGGGGAGAAGGGGATGCAAGAGAGAAGGGGTTAAGAAGCCATTCAAGGTCAAACAAAAAGAAAGGGAACAACTTATATTTGAAATAGATGGAGGATTTGGAGACATTATTCTAAGCATGATCTTTAATCTTTAAACAAGATTTCTGGCTGCTATCTTGAGGTGTCTAAAACCCTTTAGAAAAAAATTGCATAATAATGTAATTAGTTTAAACCACTGCTTTTGATTTTTTTTAATAACTTTGAGTAGAAATGAGGCAGAAACAGTAAAAGCTAAATTTTAGAATGTACAATGAAGCTAGGTTATTTTAAGACAAAGGTATAAAGAAGTAATTACTTCAAGCAATTTACTTGCAACCAGCTCAGTGAAGTAGTTGTAGAAGCAAAGCCTGATAGGCCAACTGACATGAAAACGGACATTATCCCTTTACACATTCATTTTGAACCCCATAAGCTCAAGGACACAGATAGTTGCCATAGCACTAAGATATGCATCACTGCATAAAAACGGGGCCTCTGTCTTTCCTGTACCTGCCAGTGTTTAATGTTGCTATCATACCGTCATATTTTGCCACTGTGTGACAACTGCTGGGCCATTTATTGCAAATGATTTCAGAGATACTGCATCTTGTATGCAGTGATGTTGTAGCCAGGCTGGTCCCAGAATATTGGAGAAATAACGTGGGAGAAGTAATATATTTTATTACTGCTGTTCAAATCTTATCTATAGCAATGACATTTTAAGTTAGTTTCCGAGACCTGAAGAACAGCTCTGTGTGGTTTAAAAGCTTGTCTTACTTCACCCATCTTTTCTCACTAATGCTGCATATCTGACATCCAACAACTTTCAAACAGATGTTAGAATTTCATAAAGCATCAGATGAATCCATCAGCTTAACAAATACAGCCTATCTGTCTTAGGGAGTGACTACCTTCTTCTGCAATTTGTACTACTGGGCTGCAAATAGCAATATGCACAAAAGTGCTGAGCTGCAATTCCCACATGTGGACGCTACAAATGTGAATCTGGGAACTTAAAGTTCCTGTTTATAGTGTCCAGGAGGAGGAAGTTACAGTGCGCACCCAAGGTCATGCTGTTGTTCTCTTTGTGCTAAGCTCAGTGTTAGTCATTAATCCTCCAGGAGAGTTGTAATAGAGAAATAATTGCAACTGATCAGATCAGAGGGCCAGATCTGAAGCCCATTAAAATGAATGGAAAGACTCCTGTTGCCTTGAGTGTGATGTGGATAAGGCCGGAGATAATGGTTTGTTATGCCTGAGCCCTTTAGTACCTAACCATTTAAAAAACATTCAGCAGCTCTGTGAGATACAAGCAAATATTAAGGGTGAACAGAAAAGCATTTTAAGTCTAAAAATTAAATATTAAATAAAATTTGAAGTAATTAAAATTATATATACAATTTGAAACCCTACTTATATATTAAAACTAAGTATAAGAAAGTTGGTCCTTTTTTGACTGGCCTGCTAAGGCATGGGTTTTCCATTTCCATTGAGATAACTCCCCTCCAAAAACCAAAAAACAAAAAAAAAAAAGAAAGGAGAGATAGGATGTGACTACCTCTATCCATGCTGATCCTCTAATTTAGAACCAGCATTCTGAACCATTGCAGACGCAACAGTACCCAGAACAAATATCAGGGCAGAAGACTAAGTGGAATAAAAATTCATATGTAAATATTTGGATTTGAAATGTATTTGTAATTTGAAAAATCCTATTTCATGCACCTGCCAGTATATTTGTTCTGGGTTCTGTTGCTCCTGTCACAGCAACAAGAGATAAACACCAACTGAGCTCTTACATTTCTCTGTATAAACCTTTGTAGTTTGTCATTATGTTTGACTCTCCAAGCTTTCGCACTAGATAATTGTGAAAAAGATTCTAGGTGTTAAAAAGCCCAATTTCATTTTCCTACTCACAAAGAACACCATGTGTACTCATTATGTATTTAATGCATTTCATGTGTGTGTACGAGTATGGTAGATCATTTACATCAACTCTGTGCTTGACTCCTTTCCAAAAGCCACACTGTACACTATTTGTGATGCCACCTACATTCATGATAGTAATTTTATATATATGAAGGAAACAGTCCTTAGAATTGTGGTCTCCTCTTCTGATTGCCAGTTACTTGATATGTGAGAGCCCAAAGTATTTAAATAATGATTTCAGACAACCTAACACTTAGTTTCTGATTCCTGGATTTCAAATGCATTTCATGAGCTAAAAAAACCCAAATCTGTTACAGGTAAATGAATAGGTCATTTTAACAACTTCTTAAAGAGGTTACTCCACTCCACTACCACCATGCCTCTCCCCACACACTTGAGACAGAACTAAGTGTACCTCAGGTTGCAAACTGGGTTGTGAACATAGCCTACCATTGACTGCCGACGTGGTTCCTGCTGATGTGCCTTCGTAGTTTGAAACTGCACTAGATCAAAATGTATTAAAAAAGAGGACTAAATCCAAGTGCATTGATAGACTCGTAATGCAAGTCAATAGGGTCCACAAAGCCAGAGTGTGGCAGGTTAGGGTAGAGTCACACCTCCACTTCCTGTGAACTAAATGTTCAGATACATAAAGGTAGTTTAGAAAGGCAGTATGATCTGAGAGCATGTGCCAAAGCTGATTATTTTGTGCATTTATCTTAGGCCATATCTCATTACCACTTACATCATAAATTCTGCTGGCATGTGTGCACAGGGTTCTGTCAGTGGGACTGCCTCTCCCTCTGACATAGTTATTGCTGCTTGTTATGCTGATGAGAGACATGATGCTCTTACAACATGACGCTTTTGTGAGAAGCTCAGTGAAATTCTTGGGAAGGACGCAACCATGTTTGCCAAGAATTGCATGGACTCTTCAGGAGACCATGTTCAGCTCTCCGGTAAGAGCAGCAAGAGTGAGGAGGGGGCGGAGGTCAATGATGAGGAAGACACCACCAGCCATCAGATGCCTGAGAAAGCTGATCCTGTCAACCAGGTGCTCTTCCTCATCCTGGAGCCAGTCCCCTCATTGACACCTGATGCTCTGGAGTCCATCAGTGCTGGAGAGGGCTCTTCTGGTGAGTATATTTTCTAAACTGCTACAAGCAGGTTGCAGCTGGGTTGAAGTGGAGGTTTACTTCTGTTGAGCATAATTTTTTTAAATGCTACAAGTGTGTTGCAGTTGCGGTGCGGTGGACCTATGCCCCCTAGAACAGCTTGTTAATATTTCTAGGGATGGAGTGCTTATCCTTTTTGGAGATCCTCATAAAGGTCTCAGCCAGGTACTCTTATTTTTTGCACAAGGTTTTTTGAGAGGTCTGATTTATTCTGGCTTCCACAATAGCACCCCTTGCCATGTCAAACCACCAGTAAGAAATCTGGCATCAAGGCACCACACTGCATTCTGGCAAATTTTCCAGCCCTGTCCTCACATGATATAGGCATATTCTCTTTTTCACTATCTGTTATTCTTAGGAGGCTGATGTCTCTATTTGCAACCTAGAAGAAACACAGGATATTTCATTAAAGTTTGTCCCATTAATATTATCACACTGCTCCCTGGCTATTTAAATTTACCAGGACTGCCCTGCCACACCACTTGGCTGGTGGGCTGTCCATCTCCCCCACTGCAGGGTTGATGGACTCTTCTTGCCCTTTTGCCTCCCACCACACTATGGGAGGACTCCCCAGCTGCCACCCCCCACGCAACCACACAGGTGTGAAGCATTTATGAAGAGCCACCAAATTTTTTTTCACCCTTTACATTTTACAGGGCTGTCCCCCTCTCCGTCCTCCTACCACATGGCTTCTGGGCTGTGCAGATCATGATTCCAGACACCGTCATGTCCAACACAGGCTTTCTCTGATTTAAATGGGGTTTTCCCTGCACAGGATTTAGGAAGAGAAGCCAAGAAAGTTTTTTTTCCCATGCTTTACATCTTACATGGTTGAAACACCCCTCTCCCCTCACCTGCCACGCATCCAGTGGGCTCGACCCCTCCCCCCACCACACCACTGCTGGGCTGTGCAGACTCTGCTGCTGGACACTGGCATGTCCAGCACAGGATTTCTCTGGCTATTTTTCCCTGCACAGACATTAGAAGGAGACACTGAGAAAGTTTTTTTTCTATGCTTTATATTTTACAGGGCTTTGTTAAAGCCCTGCCCTTAGCCACTAGGATCTTACCTTGGCTGCGTCTACACGTGCACGCTACTTCGAAGTAGCGGCAGTAACTTCGAAATAGCGCCCGTCACGTCTACACGTGTTGGGCGCTATTTCGAAGTTGAAATCG
The DNA here is from genome assembly GCF_033958435.1 of Carettochelys insculpta. Lineage (NCBI taxonomy): Eukaryota > Metazoa > Chordata > Testudines > Carettochelyidae > Carettochelys > Carettochelys insculpta. The sequence goes on along the minus strand of NC_134137.1, from coordinate 87,846,731 downwards.
ACGTTAGGCGGCGAGACGTCGAAGTCGCTAACCCCATGAGGGGATGGGAATAGCGCCCTACTTCGACGTTCAACATCGAAGTAGGGACGTGTAGACGATCTGCGTCCCGCAACATCGAAATAGCGGGGTCCTCCATGGCGGCCATCAGCTGGGGGGTTGAGAGATACTCTCTCTCCAGCCCTTGCGGGGCTCTGTGGTCACCGTGGGCAGCAGCCCTTAGCCCAGGGCTTCTGGCTGCTGCTGCTGCAGCTGGGGGTCCGTGCTGCATATACAGGGTCTGCAACTAGTTGTTGGCTCTGTGTATCTTGCACTGTTTAATGAAAGTGTGTCTGGGAGGGGCCCTTTAAGGGAGCGACTTGCTGTTGAGTCCGCCCCGTGACCCTGTCTGCAGCTGTGCCTGGCTCCCTTATTTCGATGTGTGCTACTTTGCCGTGTAGACGTTCCCTCGCTGTGCCTATTTCGATGTTGGGCTGAGCAACGTCGAAGTTGAACATCGACGTTGCCAGCCCTGGAGGACGTGTAGACGTTATTCGTCGAAATAGCCTATTTCGATGTCGCAACATCGAAATAAGCTATTTCGAAGTTGGGTGCACGTGTAGACGTAGCCCTTGTGTGCAATGAAATGGTCTGGAGAACTTATAGCTTAGAAGCCAAAAGTGGCCTGAAAAACAAAAGTTGCAGTGATTGTCAATCATCATTGCATGGGTCAGTGCATTTTTTCATATTTAAAAACTGTATCTAAATTTTGACCTTAACTGTCTTCAACAGCCAGTGTGAGTGGAGATAGACAGGGTTGTTGTGATGCACCACAGGAAAAGATCAAAGCAGCACCTCATACTGGAGCAACTGCAAGAGACAAAGAGGGGGCAAGCCAAAGCTGCTGCTGGCTGAGAGTGGACCCAGCAGTGGTGGCAAAGTATGCTCCAATGCAGGAACATAGACTTGGCAGAGCTCCTAATGGGTGTCAAGGAGCAAACCAACATCCTGTGGTTTATTCTGGAACTGCAGAGGGACACCCACCACAGAACTTACAATTGTGCAGTCTCCTCATCCTGGTGCCTGAACTTCCCTTGATGTTGCCTGACCCCCTGTCATCGGGGCCCCTAAATTCAGGAGGGTGGGGGGAAGGGCAAAGACAATCTCTTGATCCACCCCCAGGACCTCTCAACACTGCAAAAGTCTTATATTCCCCCACACATGATGTCAGGATTCCCTTCTTTTTCCAACCACTTAACCTTCACCCCCGACAAGTAAAAAGAATTTTGTTGTGAAAATTAGTATTGCTTAGTGGTTCACATGAGGTGGGGTGTAGTTGAAGGCAATTTCATAAAGGCCGAGCACACATCATTATGGGGGATGGGGTGGTATTACAATAATTAAATGCCGCAGATTCATGTGGCTTTGAGCTCATTCATAAAGCTATTTTTCAAAGCCTCCCTGATTTTTGTTGCTTCTGTTTGTGGATTGCTGATTGCCCTTATGTCTGGCTGTTTATAAACACTGCCCACCTGCCACCCACGGAGGCATGAAATTTTTCCTCCTTAATTTGCAAATATTATGGAGAATACAGCATGCTGAAACCACAGCGGGGATGTTGGCTTTGCAAAGGTCCAAAAGGGTCAACAGGCACCTGAATCTGGCTTTTAAATGGCCAAAGGCACATTCCACTGCCATTCAGCACTTGCTCAGCCTGTAAGTGAAGTGCTACTTGCAGCAGTCTAGGGTGATTGTATATCGCTTCATGAGCCAAGGAAGCAGCTGTTGACAGGGTCACCCAGTATCACTATGGGCATCTCCACATTGCCAGTCTTGATCTTCTGGTCTGGGCAGAAAGTCCCCATCACGGAACTTTCTGCACAGACCTGAATTTCTAAAGATACACATGCAGTGTACCTTTCCCAACTATCCATCATAGATGTCGGTGAAATGACCTTTGTGATCCACCAAAGCCTGCAACATCATGGAGAAGTATTCCCCATGGTTTATATGCTCTGAGGTCAGATGTTCCAGGGCCAGGATGGGGACGTGTGTTCCATCTATCACCCCACCGCAGTTAGGAAACCGCAAGGCAGCAAAGTAATCCACTATGTCCTGCATGTTTCCCACAGCAGGTGGGCATTGTTTGCCTTGGCTACTTGGATCACCACAGCCCCTACTGTACATCTGCCCACCCTGAAATGATTTTCCACTGACAGGTAGCTATTGGGCATTGCAAACTTCCAAAGAGCAATTGCCACTCACTTGGGAACTCAAAGCAGGTCTCATTTTGGTATTGCTGTGCTTCTAGGTGGGGGACAGCAAATCACAAAGTTCCATGGAAGTGGCCTTACAAATGCAAAAGGTCTTCAGCCATTGCTGGTTATCCCAGAACTTCAAAACAGTGCAGTCCCACCAGTGTGTGCTGGTTTCATGTCTCCAGAGCCAGTGCTTCACCGCATACAATGGATTTCTGGTCTCCAGTCCTGCAACATCATCATCCGAATCATCTGCATCCACTTCATCCTCCCACTGGCTTTGTCTAATAAAATACCATATGACACACTTTGAGAAATGGCCATAACATACTGTGCAACATCCCATAGCTGTTCAGAATCCATGCTAGTGGCATAGAGTGGCATGAGCCAGGGACAGGCTTTGGGAAAATGGCCCAAAAATTGCATGAAACTCCTTGGGCCATTTGTTTTCCAAGAGTGGGGAAGGGGGGAACTTTGCATTCTGGGATGATGACATCATACACCCACAAGTTCTTGTGGCACATTTTTTTCCCATAACACACTGGCAAAAAAACAGAGAATGCAAAGGGACTGCAGGCACTGAGGAATAGGTACCCACAATGCAATGCTGACACAGTCGAACCTAGCTGACACAATAGAGACATTATGTAGTCTTTCTGTACATTTGTGGACACTCATCCTTGACCTTATAAAACCTAATGGTAAAAAGTCAACTTCTATAAATTCAGATTTATTTCATAGTATAGATGAAGCCTTGCAGAGGTGCAGCTAATGTGAATATACCTTTAATTGGAATGATAGCACAATATCTGTAAAGCAATCAGATACTACATTGATGAGCACCATAGAATTATTAATTTTCTTCAGAATGTTTGTATCTTCACAATACCATGATGAAATGAGACGAGGGTCATAAGCACCACTTTACAGAGGGGGAACTGAGACACAGAGATTATGGTCAAAAGTATCCCCAATATGAGATACCTAGGACCTGATTTTTATAGTATAAACGTAATGTAGCATTTTACAGAGTGGTCAGCAGTTGTGCAAAGCAGATCTCAGGGTCTCAAGAATCAAAAAAAAAAAACCAAAGCGTAACAAGGACTGCCTGTGAAAAGATTGGTTTAATCATTTTGACCAGCAGCACACGTTTCCTGGGGCAGAAACAGGAATACACTCCAGTTCTCCAAAGCAGCATATAACTACCTTAACCAGGACTCTGAAGCCATCTTTTTCTTCCTGCAATCCCTTGCCTTGTGCACTGTGTAACCCTTTGACCAGGACCTGTCAACTACAAGGGTTGGGTAGAGCATCTACTGCAGGAGACAGCAACCTTTCCGAGGTGGAGTCCTGCAATTTGATCTTTTGACTTCTATGTACAGTCCAAGTGCCAGTCCGAGTTCTGGTGATACTTTTTAAAGTCACTAATAGTCCTACTTACAACAGTTTCATTAATAAATTCACATGCAGATCTTTACCATTTAGGTGGTGGTTGGTAGCATTAGCTGGTCTTTTGTTAATCCACAGGTAACTTGGCTTTGTGCAAGGTCCCAGCTTCATGGGTGAGGATGGGCAGGGCTGAGCTCCCACCTCATGTGCTGATGAAAATTGGCTTACATGGCACTCCAGGAGTTGCCAACCCCTGATCTACAGTGTCCTCTTGAAATTGCAAAACAACACCATCTTCAGTCACCACTCAGAACTATAAGAAAACAAAATAGCTCCCCTGTGCACCTGTAAGGAGCAATACTTCGCCACTCACAAACACTGAGTTTGCATATTTGAAAAAAAGTCCTTGTTGAGAAGAGAGGAAAAGCAGCATTAATTTAGGAAAACACGGCAACAACTCAAAGCAAGCAGGCAAAAAGTAAAACGCTTACCCACACAGTATCTTGGGCAGCTTTTGTTTCCCTCAATTTTCTACCTTACAGTGGGAAAAATGTCCCCTCAGCTAGGGCATACTAAGTACTGTTCTGATACCATATAGTCACGAAACATGCTTAATAATTCATTACCCCTGCATCCAACACATAAGTGAAAGTTAATATACAAACTGATCACCTTGGCAAAGTATGTGTCTGTGTACAAATAAGGTCTTTTAACAAGTTGTTTTGATGCTGCTGTAGGACGAACTGGAAGTTACTGCTGCTACAAGAAAGACATAGGCCTCAGACCTTCAAGAACTGACTGAGGGCCTGAAAGAAGGGCAAAGTGATATTAACTGTATGAAGAAGAAAGAGAGCCCTATAATCCAAAAACAGAGGAAAATAAGTTCATGTTCACCACTAATACTGGCCTACCTTCAGTCTCAGCCACCCTTCATCCTAGATGCAGATGCCAGTGTAGTTGGCACTGGGGCACTCTTGGCATGAAACAAGGAAAGAGTAGCTGCAGGCACCAGCAGGACCCTGTGCAATGCATATAATAATTACTGCATACCTAAGAAAGAACCGTTTGCAGTGATGGCTGTTGCCATCTAGAGTGGCTCACAAGTGAAAATACCAACCTCAAGACAGACTATTAAGAAGCAGGACGCAAACCAAGTCTAAAGTTAACTTTCCCCAACCAAGTAACAAGTACAAACTCCCTGTAAAAAAAGTGTGAGCTCCGAAAACACAACAACAGTCTTATCCTGGAGTCACAGACCCATGGGCACTCTGATTTTTCTTGCTACCCTGCAATGGGACACATCCCCTTTTGCCTTCTTCCTCACAGAAGATGCACAGATTCTGGAGGTTGTACCTTCACTATACACTTTTATTTTCATTTCTACAACAATCCCTGTGCAACAGTCAGTTTGTACTTTTTGGCCGCCTAATCAAGAGCTGACAGTAACTGAAGTCTTCTTCTATCAAGGTTTCTGTGTAATGGGTATAAATTAGCCATAATTTCCCTCTCCCCTACCTCCTTCTTCCTGACTCTGTCAGCTTTGAGATGATGGGCTAATTGGCTCCTTATCTCCATCCAGTAGGTCAGTCTGATTATCTAATTACTCCAGTCAGCTTTCTCAGGGGGAACTAATTAACAAAAGCAACCAAAGTACAGTCTCACTTGTTGATACCCTATACACTATCACACACCCAGATGAGCTTGCCTATGTGTTAGATGGTCTCGTTACACCAAAAATCACAGCACTGTTTGGTTATTCCAAGTCCCAAAGGACCAGTCACTTACCCCCAGATAATTATACAGGAGTCTCAAACTTTCATTTGAGACAATGACTTAGACAATCTGATAATTAAAGATTTATTAATTAAGAAAAAGTTATTTAAAGGTTAACAAGGAAAAAAGGAAACACATGCACACAGGAAAAAGTTACAGACATAGATTGTAAAAGAAAAAAGCGGTCCAGTAGCACTTTAAAGCACTGCTTTTTTGTTTTGATAGTATATAGACTAGCACAGCTTTCTTTCTGCATTCAGATTGTAAAAGGTAATCTGTATTCAGATTGTAAAAGGTAATACAAGCTCCTATAACAAGCAGCTCTGTATATCATTTAGGCTGACCCAAGCCAAACAGATTGGGGATCTCTTGCTTATATTTAGGAATATTTGCCCACCAAGTCCAGACAGTATAAAAGGATAATTTGCCTTCTCAGGGATCTTAACCCAGAATTCAAGATGATGGGAATGGTTCATGCACAAGCCTCTCCCTCTGGAGGGAGCAAAGAATTCATTCTCTCTTTTCATATTACACCATGCTTCATTTGCCTTCAGTTGGCCATCTTGTGTCCTTGACAAGCACTTACCCTTAATTAATATATCTCTTCCTGTTTAAACAATTACAGCAGTGTACAATGGAGACACTCAATATACCTTTACACTATGAGATACATATATTATGCATAGGGCTAATGCATGCAGCATCCTACAAGGATTCATAAATTTGAAACACAAACTGCATGCTTACAATACTACTAAGTCTTTTTTAACTATCCTACCCACAAGTAAGCAGACTGGCTTCCACCTACACATTTGTCAGTGTTCAGTGAGGCCCCAGATCTTGGTGTGAGCTGGCATTTAGACTGCCAGTGGCACAGTGACCTTCACCAAATATTTTTGGCACTTTCTCCTCAGTAAAAAGAAAACGTTCTGTTAAGGACAGCTCACAATTCACTCAGGTGGCTTCATAATTTCCATGACCCACAAGTGCAACTGGCCTGGCGGCTTGAACAATCAGCTCAGGTTCAGTAACAGATAAAGGATAAGTACAATCCAAGGAATAGCAAATTAATGTTAATGCCTTATCAAGGAGACTAAACCCTAACAGCGCCAGCAAGGAAGCCAGGATTGTGGAACAAAAAACTGCATAACAGCACCCTTGCCCAAGAAGAAAAGGTCACCAACAATGGGGCAGAGGCTGTGATGCAACATGTAGGAGCCACAACTTTGAACGAGGCACAAGCCAAAGACGCAATAATTTCCCAGCTAGAAGGAAAGAAGTAAAAGCACAAGCAGACACAAGCAATGCCAATATAGAGAAGCCTGGCCTGATTTTACACCTAGAGCAAGGGCTACTGGACCCCAGGGAAGTGGAGAATATGGGCTATTACACTCATCTGGGCTGTGTCTACACGTGCCCCAAACTTCGAAATGGCCATTTGCATGGCCATTTCGAAGTTTACTAATGAAGCGCTGAAATGCATATTCAGTGCTTCATTAGCATGCGGGCGGCAGCGGCGCTTCGAAATTGATGAGCCTTGCCGCCGCGCGGCGCGTCCAGACGGGGCTCCTTTTCGAAAGGGCCCCGCCTACTTCAAAGTCCCCTTATTCCCATGAGCTCATGGGAATAAGGGGACTTCGAAGAAGGTGGCGTCCTTTCGAAAAGGAGCCCCGTCTGGACGCGCCGCGCGGCGGCAAGGCTCGTCAATTTCGAAGCGCCGCTGCCGCCCGCATGCTAATGAAGCTATTTGCATGGCCATTTCGAAGTTTGGGGCACGTGTAGACACAGCCCTGGGGTCCCCAGAGACAGCAGTCTTTGAGAGTCTGAAGGCCTTACGTAGTAGCTGGAGGCACATTCATTAAGGAACAGAGAAGCTAATGAAAAGGATTTAAAGTCGATACGCTGCCCCAATGGCCCAGGTTTTTAGACAATTAGGTAAAATCTTGTATTACCTATGGGGCTCATGAAACAGCTCATAGCACACCCAGAACACCTATGGTTACCAGCCAGACAAGCTACCCTCCAAAGAGGGTGGTTATGGATAATTTGGGACCTCTGTCACAGGAAGGTAGTTGATAACTCTTCATGAAAACAGACTTGTTCAAGTGAGCAGAAACTCATCATCTGCCTGACCAAGAAGGACAAATAGTTGCTGTGCACTTTCTTTTGCAATACAGCACACCTGGCTCCTTGCATACTGACCAAGGGTGAAACATTGAGTCAGTTTTTTCCAAAGGTGTGTGGCCGGCCCAGGACAGGTAGATGTGCTGGTGAAGCTTCTGAACCGCACATTGACAGAAGTTGTCATTCTTTGTAGACGCCAATCAATGTAACTGAGACAGCTTGCTTCCCTGTATCATGAATGCCTGCAGGAATAGTGTGCAGTCATCCACAGAATACAGACTACATATGGTGATGTTTGGGTGTGAGACTACTCTTCCAATAGAACTGGCAGGTGAGCAGATGAGACAGAAGGCAATGTTGATCTCACAGATTACCTAACACAGTTGGCAGCATTTTCAATGCTCTTTGCCAAGCAGTAAAGTATTAACAGCATAGGACCATCCAGAAGGAACACTATGATTTAATAACATCTGCCCAGGAGCTGATCACAGAAAGAAGGGGGCTTTGAGTGCTAAATTGCAACAGAAGTACAAGAGCCCATTTAGGTCAACTGGATTTCAGAGGTAAACAGTGAACTATCCCTCTCCTGGGTGATAGGAGAAGGAACACAACACTTCAACAGGCTATCTGGGTCCTCAGCAATGGCAAATAAGACCAGCTTGCCATAACAGGACAGGGGCAGTGATTCAGAAGACCCTGATAGGTGAAGACGTGAAGCCCCAAGGCATCAGAAAGGACCAGGCCAGGCAGAGTGTTGATATGCATCCTATGAAGCAGGGTCAAACCCTGATATGACATATTGGAGTTGAAGTGCACCTGCACTTTAGTGATTTGGAGTATTACAGTACTGAGCAGCTCAAATAATCACCGTGTCTTCCAACTTTTGCGATGTATATGTATACATATATATATATAGAGAGAGAGAGAGAAGAGATCCTATAGATGACTGTCTTCTTCATTATACAGTCTAACAGACCTCCATGGCAGGCCTGCCTGTGGAACCTGGTGGGTACAGCACAAGTCTAGGCCTCAGGAAATCTGGGTTTATTTTCTAGCTCTGCCACTTGGCAGCTGCATGAGCTTCCTCCATGAGGCTTAATTTGTCCAATTCTAGAATTAAGACCCCTTGATGAGTACATATTCTGTTAATTCCCTATGAAACCTGGTCTGACCCGGTAAGGCTGCTGTTATGCTCCTATCGGACAATGATACTGACCACAGCAAGTATCTCCTTTGTGGTGTACTGGCAAAAAGTGATCTGCAACAGCTAGATATTATTAATCGATTGTCTTCCATCCTGCTCTGGAAAAATTTTTTAATTAAAACTGTTTTGTAACATACATAGCCAAAGAGGCCAAATTAAGATTGCACAGGCCACCTTACTTCTATTATTTCCTAATTCTTGTGTGCTTGTCTTTATAAACTTTTTAACATTCTTTTATTGTAGACATAGTGTACTGTTAAGTTATACGTTACATTTAACAACAGAAGCAATAACTGAATGGCCAAACTAATATTTCTACGCAAAATTTATCTTTTGAATTCCCAACATTTTATGCATTTGAAGGCCATGTCTATATTAGCAAGCTGTTTTGGAAAATCAGGCCCTTTTTCAAAAGAACACACTGCGTGTCCGCACACAAAATGTGCTTTTCTGATCCAAAATCGAAAGAATTTGGCTCTTCTTCCAGAAGCCTTCTTCCGCTCTGATCAGGAAGATCACTTCCTTCCAAAAGCTTCTTTTGAAAAAAAGCATGTGTAAATGCTCTGCCGGCCCTTTTTTTGAAAGAGCAGTTCTCATGGCACCAGATTTTTCGATCCCTGGACCATTCTTTTGAAATAGTGGGGATTGTGTGGATGTTCTCTACTGAAAGAGTGGATCTATCTTTTGATCTGCTCTTTTGTGTGTTGACGTGCTGTTTTGAAAGAGGTTTTTTTGGAAGAGATCTTCTGGAAGAACTTCTTTCAAAAGATCGCTGTAGTGTAGACATAGCCTTGATGTTTGGAAGTGAGGGCAAAGAGCAGAAAATATCTCTCCTGCTCAATCACCTTCCAAGATCCCAGTAGAGGTCACAGTTGAATTGTAACAACCATTGTGCATATTATACTAGCCAACAACAAGACTAAAGTGTGGAGCCTTAATACACGTTGAACCGCTCTGGTCCAGAACTCTCTCGCCCAGCAACATCTGTAATCCAGCATGATTTTAGTTAGCCAGAAAACCACTTATCATGGGTGTGGCCAACTTTCCGGTGGTCCCATAAAATTTGTTTACAGACCCCAGTCCTGGCTCTCAGTGTTCTGTGCTGTTATTCAGCTGTAATTTACCCCTACATGTTTTCTCAGAACCCAGTAAATGGTGGAAGTGTTGGTAATGCCACTAGACAATATTGACCACCCATGGTTCAGCAAATTCTTTTGTTTGGCACCGGTCAGGTCCTCATCGTTGTGCACAATAGAGGTTCAACCTGTATATGAGGGCAACGTCTCAACAGAAAGGATAGCAGTCAGCTTTTGGAACATACCGCCATGTTTAAATTAATGCCTTCCTTTTCCCTGTTTGTAGCATTTTACTCACTAATTTCCTACTAGGCAGCATTGCTGGAGATGTGAGAAATCAGCTGCAAAGTATTTTAGTTGTGGTAAGTGCACATGGCTTGTTATGTAAAAGAGAGTGTTTTTAAAGTACGTTCTGGGGAATTGTGGGATTGTTTGGCAGAGAAGATATCTGTGCAGAAGTGAGATTTCTGCAGAAGTATCTATAAGAAACCAATTAGCATAACTGAAGCCTCCCCCCCAAAAATTATCATGCATCAAAAGCTACTAATTTTTTGACATGAAAAGAGAAAAGAAAAGAACATGCGCCTAAACTTTGAAATTCCTGTTTGTAGTTGAATGACATATTAGACTTACACAAGTGAAAGAGTCCACATAGAGTGACAAATTAGACTTATTTTCTTGCATTCAGTTCCCTCCTCTTGTTCTCAAACATTTGATACCACAGCAGTCTTCTCTTTGGTTTAGCTGGACTGAGTGAGGATTCCTATGAGGCCACTTAGTGCCCTTCTGGACATCAGTTATCATGGGCACTCTTTTAACATTGGAAAGGCATTACCAGTATGAAGCCTTATTCTCTATACTTAGTGAGGAGACTACTGATAGTATCATTGTGCTTTCTACCACTACCTCATCTTAGGGCTTAGTAAATTGCCCCAGCAGCACTTCAAGCCTCAGAGGGTTTAGGTTTAAGACTAATGTCTTTGTAATAGATAGACAATACAATGTAAACAATAAATCACACTTCAAGTTTCCACAATTATATACTTTGTACCTACAAAATCAGATTACCACAGCATCCGAGCACCTCACAAACAGCAATAAACCCAGTTTCCAAACTGCTGTGAGATAGGTAAGTATTAGTTTACAGAGATAAACACGAACAATTTATCCATGGCCACAGAGAAGCTTTACAACTGAACCTAGCTCTCTTCTTGTCATCATTGTTTCCTATGGCTAATATTAACATGGAGTGTCATAGAATCATGGAAATGGAGGGCTGGAAGGAACTCTGGCAATCCTATAGGCCTGATGCACCTCAAAACTTCCAGGAGGAGGCATGACTAGCAATACCTAGACCATCTCTGTCCCCTCATGAAATACAAAAACAACAAAACAAAAACCCTCACAAAAACATGATGGCCCTAAAAACACAATGTCCCTTTGTCTGTAATATGCAGTGATTTGAGCTCCTCAGCACTTCACAAAGGAATAAAATAGAGACAGCTTACTAGCTTAACTCTGGATTTCTTGGCTTGTGTGCATTTGTATCGTAATCACATTACCGAACATAGGACTGTGGGTACATACTATTTTTGAAAAATTAGTTTATAACTATCCTCACTAAATGAACAACGATATGTACAATTTATAAAGCATTTTCATTTTCACAGTATTTCACAAACACTAATTCTCACAGCAACGTGATCAGATGGGCATCTAAGCGTTATTTTCTTCATTTTACAGTGTAGACAGAGGTAATATTTTAGGGGACTAAAGTACCCACAACTTCATTTCAAGATAATGTGCATTACAGGGTTTAACATCACAGAAAATCAGATCATTAATCTCTTTGGGTCTGACGCTGCACACTGAAGACCACGGGTACTTTGACATTTACCTCAGTTGGAGCAGGGCCTCTGCGTCTGTTTTTCCCATCCACAATGTTATTATTTATTTGTATTGCAGTAGAACCTAGGAGTTCCCATCATGCACAAGGAACCCATTGTGCAAGGGTCTATTCAAACACAGAAAAGGTAAGTCCTGGTCTCAAAGAGCTGACCACATATGCAGGGACAGTGCTTAGAGTCTGACATCTGGGAGCATTGACCAGCTCAGTTTTATTTCCTTTACCTACAAAACTGTTGTGTAGTGACAATTAAATAGGGCCCCATAAATGTAAAGTACAACAAAGGTGCTCTTTATAATTAATGTGTACCAGTGCGTAGGCTGGAATTCTGGTGATTTACAAATGAAGGTCAGAATGGAATTACAATATCACTGGAAAAAAAAGTTCCAGAGCCCCTGGATTCAAGAATCCTTTGGTGCCAGTAGCAATACAAGGAAAACCATCTGCTGAGCTCTGCAATGAACTTTTTATTTATGCCTAACAGATCTGAAAATAAAAGGGAAACTGTAGGAGTTTGCAGAGAGTTATAAGGTAAGAGTGGCAAATGTTAATAGGGCTTTACTCCTGAGAATCTGATTGCTACATTGGTTGTCCTTCTGCAGGGACTGGAAACAGTTACTCACGGGGTTTGCTTTAATTGCCAACAATGCATTCCTAAGCCAGGTACTTTCTGCAATCGTGTTAAAAATGCATAAATATATGTTGTCATGAAAGAAATGCAGGTCCAACGATAACACCACCGCAGTAAATGAGATGTAACAAATAAATGTCTGCCAGATTTTCTGCAAAATAGGCTAAATGAAGTGTTTGACAGAAAAGGTAAATTGATATATAACAAAATTTGAGACCATGGCTCTGTGACTCTAATACCATCCCTATGAAGGAGGGCAGGGGGCCTTCTGACATTTGATAGTAAGTTTCAGCTGGACTGACCAATTCAGTGTACCACAGTGCTCTAATGTCATGACATACCTAAAAGGAGTCATATAAGATACCAATAGAAAGCTAACAACATACTATTAACATACTAACATACTAATACTATTGTGTGGTGTATGTGCCTGGGAGAAATTCAAAACAGATTGGAATTTATGTTATAAAAGGGTGTTTGCCAGGCAGGGTTAAATTTACCCCATCTTAGACAGAGAAGTATGGTTCTCTCACCTTGCTGGTACTTCCATGGTATGTTTAAGAGACAGTGGGAATACACATTACATAGATGATAAATAGGACCATCAACCCAACCAGGGGAGGAGATAATCATAAAGCACCAAGGCAGAGGAAGGAGATTGCAGAAACAGATGAAATTGCATTTTAGCACATACCAGCAATGGAAAGAACCTTCATCTCCAGAATCCCATTGTGCCATCTCACAGCTTAAATGAATTATAGTTTGGGGTGTAATATTCAGAAGAATCAATTTCCAAGGTTGTCTGGACTGTAAAGGAACGGGGCAAAGATCCCTAAGTTATCTTTCAGCTAGTAATACAGAGGATCCAAGCACTTTGGACAGCATGGGGTAGGGAAGGGGAGAACCTGAACAGAGAGGTGATCAGCCATCTAACTGGAAGGTAAGTTGGTAAGGAAACTATCTGGAACAAAGGCTGTAGTTTCTTGTGTTTGGTCTTCGCCAGTAGAAAGCGTTTTTCACTTTTATTTGCACGTAACTATTTGTTACTTTCCTTTAAACTTGCACTTGCTTAAATTTTTATGCCCTTGTACTAATAAACATGAACACTGTTACTGGTCCAGGAGAGGGCTGTCCATAACAGAGCCCATGGTCTGGGGAAAATTCAGGACTGCTGATCTTGTTGGGGTCATCTTGCCATGTGAAACCAAGACTGGTGGAGGCCATAGTGGGGCAATGGTGCCTGGAAGCAGAACTTCTGAATTAGAGCTGCTTTTCACAGACACTCAAGTCATGTTTGTACTCTGGCTGGAAGCAGCCAGACCAGTGAGCTACCACAGCAAAGCATTTTGTAGCTTTCAGGGCTGCTGGAGAAAGTACTGAAGCTGTGACACAAGGCCTCGCTGTTTAGAATTGCAGTCCCAGAACATGATAACCTCCATTGTGTTTAAATAGCACTCACTGGAGTCCAATTCCTGGGACTCAGTGCCACCATCATAAGTAAACAGTGTCCTTATTTGGCATGCAGAAACAGAAGAAAGTTCCCATCTGTGGTCACTTATCAGTTTTGAACACTAACAAAAAGGCAGAGCTTTATACACTTTACAAAAGCATCATAACTAACAGCCATTAACTTTTAGAGCTATTGATTTTTTAGTGCAAAAGCTTGTTTTGCTGCATAGGATTTTAACAGAGACAGCATTTCCTCATGAGCATTAAATAGGCACTAAGTAATGTAGTGATTATTATTTTCCTCTTCCTACTCATGTCAGCTATCACTTTATTTTTATCACTTAATTTTTCACTTCTCATCCATTTGTCTCACTGGACCCTAATTTTCTCCCTATCTTCCCCTACTTCTGCATGGTCCCCCCACCCTTCCTGGATCAGTTTCCTTCTGCCATTCCTTGGTGCTCTCTTAATGATTTCTCTCCCATTCCCTAGCTTCTTTCCCAGCCTGGTTTCCAGTTCAGTGCTTTTCCTGTTCTATACCCCCATACTCGCCTCCCACTAATCTGGTCTGTGAATGCTGCTCATCCTGTGTTGAGCTCTGCAGCCCTCTACTGTTTATTTGTTCTCTAAGATGCATGGACAGAGTAGAGTGTTGGATCATAAAAGAAGGCTGGTTCTTGTTTTGAACAAGATTCATTTACATGTTACAATAATTGCTTTATGTAGAACCTTGCTTACCTTCAGTGAGTGCTGCTGACTGCTTAGAGTTTCCTATTACCAAACAATGGATAGAAACTGGAGGAAATTAATGCAATGTAATATAATAACCTAAACATTATGGCAAAGGGCAATTGACTGTGCTTCATATGAAATATATGAATCATAGAAACATCAAGTTAGAAGGAACAACAAGGGTCACCCCCTAGCAGGATGCAGGGATTCTGTAGAGGACATTTTGATGGCAATATCTACCTTATAGAAGGTAGCTCTTAGAGAGGGGCACAGACATGTGATTCATGATCCAATTGAGAAAGCTGCTGCCTTCTGTCACACATTACCCATGTGCAGACTAGCACTTCTGGATCAGGGCCACAAGCACAGACTAGTGGGATCAGATCATCATGTGGACCTGGGATTGCAGCCAGGTAGCTAAACTCTAGCTTTGTGCAATATAATGTGCCTCATTGTACTGACTAGCAGAAAAGAACAGCCTAGCACTACTGATAAAGATGCACTGAGCAGGCTGTTTGTGTTTCTTATTCATGTTCAGTCAGAGACAGACTATGATAGTCATGAGGGTCCTCATGACTCACTGTGGTCAACATTTTACCTTGAGGACAACTTTCTTCTTTAATTTAAAAGTGTATTTTTTTCTTTTATTATGGAAGAATTTGTAACAGTTGTAGTGACTTAAATCTTGGAATATTTTGTACTAGAACTGTTTTTATGAAAGCAAGTATGTAATCCTTGCTTGTGTGAAGCAACTGTGTAATTTTCGTTTGTGAGTGAAGAATGTGAGTGCTTGAAAATATATTAGTTTGAAGTCCAGCACAGCATCCAGATGGTCAGAAAAGGGACCAGAGACTCAGGAACACTAACTATCAAATATACCCATTGTATTTGGTGACTGAGGAGGGTCAGATTGTTGATCTTCAAGTGATAAGCACGTACTCCCAATATGTGAAGATAATAAATCCCATCAAAGCCAGGGTGGGGCAAAACCCAGAGAAGTTTCAGAGAGGTAGTCTGTATCTGCAAAAACAGCAAGAAGTCCTGTGTCACCTATATACTGAGAGATATTTTGAAGCATAAGTTTTCATGGGCAAGGAGCCACTTCATCAGATGTATGAGTGGGGGTCCAGAGGAGGGTCTAAATATACAGGCTCATGAAAATGAGGGAGTCCCAGTCCAGAGGAAGGCCAGAGTTGGGAAGGTCAGTTCTGTCAGCGAGGATGTGGCCTATTGTCAGCAGCTATGTGGAGGTGTGAACATCAAGGCTACGTCTATACAAGCACACTACGTTGAAGTAGCCTATTTGGAAGTAAGAACATTGAAATAGGCTACTTCAATGCGTATCGTCTACACGTCCTCCAGGGCTGGTGCTGTTGACGTTCAACATCAAAGTAGCAATGGGGAACGTTGAAAGGAGACGCCCTGGAAGGAAATGCGGAGTGTCCACACACAGAAGTGCTCCCTGTCGAAATAAGGGGCCAGGAAAGCCCACAGACTGGAAAGTGTCACAGGCTGGACTAGTCCTTCCAGGTCAACAGCAAGCTGCTCCTTTAAAGGGCCCCTCCCAGACACACCTGGCCTGCACAGCACAAGGTCTGCAGAGCAATAGCCACACTCTCGCAGACCAAGTCACAGCAACTATGGACACCCAGCAGCAGCAGCAGCAGCAGCAGGAAGAGAAGGCCCTGCAGGTAGTCATCTGGGGGCAAGCACCCTGCTAGGTGCTGCCCGGGAGGCTGCCCAGTGGTTCCTGCCAGAGAAGCCCTCCCCAGAGGCAGAGGGGGATGCCCCTGACCACCAGGCTCCCCTCTTCCTCCCCCGCTGGCTGCTCTCCCACCTCTGGAGCTACCCCACCAGCTCTAAGTGGTGGGAGTAGCTGGTCATGAGGGAGTGGGATGATGACATGTGGCTGTGGAACTTCTGCATGTGCCGGCAGACCTTCCTGGAGCTCTGCCAGTGGCTCATCCCTGCACTGAAGCACCACGACACCCAGATGTGGCATGCCCTCCCCGTCGAGAGGAGAGTCGCAATAGCCATCTGGAAGCTGGCCACTCCAGACAGCTACCGCTCCATGGGAAACCAGTTTGGAGTGGGAAAGGCCAAGGTTGTCATGGTATCATGGAGGTAAGAAGGCCTGGGCACACACACGCTTGGGGGCAGGGGAGCTGGGTAAGGGGCTGGGGAGGGAGGGGCTGGGTATGGGGCTGGGGAGGGAGGAGCTGTGCAGGGAAGTACCAAGGGAGGTATCAGGAGGGGGGCCTGGGGGTAGTGCCCTGGGGCACCCTGCACACCCTCATGGGCACCTGTGTTCCCTCCCCACAGGTGGTCCGTGTGCTTAATGCCATGCTGCTCCAGAGGGTCATCCGACTTGGGGACCTGGACGCAGCCATCACCGGATTCACCGCCATGGGGTTCTCAAACTGCTTTGGGGCCCTGGATGGGACCCACATCCCCATCTGCGCCCCGGACCACAGTATAGGAAGATACATAAACCGCAGGGGCTACCACTCCGTGGTCCTGCAGGCCATGGTGGACCGTCGGGGCCGCTTCCAGGACATGTACGTGGGCTGGCCTAGCTGGACACACGATGCCCGCATTTTTAGGAACTTGGGGCTGTGCCACTGGCTGGAGGCGAGGACCTACATCCCCCAGACGGAGATCCCTCTGGGGGACACCACCGTGCCCCTCTGCCTTGTGGCAGACGCAGCCTACCCCCTCCAGCGCTGGCTTATGCGCCCGTGCACAAGCCACCTCAACACCAGCGAGGAGCGGTTCAACATCCACCTGAAACACACCCACCAGGTGGTGGAAAGGACATTTGGCCGTCTGAAGGGCTACTGGCGGTACCTCCTTGCCTGACTGGACATCAGCCTCCAGAACATCCCCCCAGTTGTGGCCGTGTGCTGCATGCTCCACAACATTGTTGAGAGCAAGCGGGAGGCTTTCGTCCAGGAATAGGGCGGTCGACGCCGGCACAGGCTTCCCCCAACTAGCCACCTCACCCAGCCACCAGGCCCACCATGAGGGGCTACAGGTCAGTGAGGCCCTGTGGGCCCACTTCAATCAAGGAGACCCCTAAACACCTCCCTGGCCTTCCCTGGAAGACCCCCCCACACACAGCCCACACTGCCCGCACACCGCCCCCAACACCCACATGTCACCCCACCAACAAGCACATGCCTCCAGTTTTTTTGAAAATAAAACCTTTTTTTTTTTCTGAAAACTGCTAACTTATTTTGAGCACAACAGAAACTGCAACTAATATACAAAAAGGGGGACAACTATATACATGGGGGACAGCTATGTTCATGGGGACACGGTGGACGGCTCGGCCGTTGGCCCATCAGTCTGGGGTGGGGGTGGAGGGGTGCAACCCCCAATGGGTACGGCTCGCAACCCCCCCCCCCATGTCTGCGGTCCCCAGCGTGGCCGGCTGCGGGCTGGGAGGACTGGCAAGTATGGCTGGGATGCCTCCACTGGCCGGTCTTCAGCCCCAGTCGGCTCTGTGGAGCTTGCAGGCAGTGAGGTGGGTGGGGAGGCAGGTGGGGTGGCAGGCGATGCGGCAGAGGGGGCCTTGGGTGGAGCAGCAGGGAGGGCAGCAGGGGGTGGGAGCTGGGCGACAGCCTCCCAGATCGACCTGACTATGTCCCGGAACACCCCCATGAAGTCCTCCCACTCTGCCCAGCACCGGGTGGACTCCTCCCAGTCAAAGCAGAGTCTCTCCTCCGCCGCCTCCGTCTGCCGCCGGAGAGCTGCCAGGAGCTGGGGGTCCACAGGGGCCATCCCCAGGGTCCAGAGGCGGTGGCACCGTCCCGCTGGCCTTGGGGGTGTCTCTGGGTGCTCGCAGTGGCTGACCTCCGGCGGGCTGTCGGGGACAATGGAAGGTGCCTGGCTGCTGGGGGCATCGGATGGTGCAGCTGCAGAGAGGGAGGGGAAGGCTGTTAGTACAGTGCCCTGGACTGTAGCCCGTTCCCCCCAACCCTCCTTGGGTGCTGGGTCACCATCCCCATCAGTGGGTGTGATGTCCCTGTTGGCTGTCCCCATAGCATTGTCCCCCCTCCCCCCAGGGTTAAGGCACAGTGCTGTGCATGGGTGAGGGTGCTGATGGCCATGCAACTGTCCTGGGACCGTGCTGTGGCTGGGCGGCTGTCGGTTGGGGTCCGCTGGGGGTGTGTGAGGCTCCCAGTTGTGCGTGGTGCCCCCGCCCCATGGCCCATGGGTGTGTGCTCTGTGGGGTACGTACCTGACCATCCATTGCAGCTGTTGGGGGAAGCCCAGTGGGCGGACGCCTGGCTGGTGCTCTGAGAGGGGAGGTCGATGAGGAGCCCCCCACTCTTCACTGCTGGACCCCTCCTCTGCTGTCCCGAGGGGGTGTTCCTTAGGTGGGCCCCGGCGTGCGGGGCTCGCCTCCGGGCCGGACTCTGGCTCCGAGGCCTGCTGGGGCTCATCTGCTGTGGTGTCAAGAGTGGCTGGGGGGGAGGAGGTGACTCAGGGGTCCAGGATGGCCCTGAGCTCCCTGTAATAGGGGCAAGCGGCCCCAGACTGTCTGGCCAAGTCCTGGGCCTGGGTGTACCCCTGTTGCAGCTCCTTCACCTTACTCTGGACGTGATCCAGAGTGCGGGCAGGGTGACCCCAGGCAGCCAGGCCCTCAGCCAGTCGGGCGAATGCTTCTGCATTCTGCCACTTGCTCCCCATCATGTGGAGCACCTCCTCCTCACCCCAGAGCCCCTGCAGGTCTCGGAGCTCGGCCTCCGACCAGGAGGGGCCCCACCTCTTTTTGGCCCCCTGCTTGGCTGCTGGGGGTGCCTGGGTCCCCTCAAAAGGGGAGCCCTGGGAGCACTCGGGGGGCTGGCTCGATGCCATGGCTGGTGAGTAGATGGGTCGGGTCTGTAGAGGGCATGCAGGGCTAGCATGTGTGTGTGCTGCTGCCTGCACGTTCTCAGCTTCCTGCCACAGGAAATCCGGGTCCGTGGTGCTTTAAAGGCTGCTGCGCACGGGGACCATAAAGCACCACAGGGGCTGAACAGAGCGTCTCAACCCCTCAGCTGATGGCCACCATGGAGGACCCCACTATTTCGAAGTAGCGGGACGCGGATCGTCTACACACACCCTACTTCGAAGTTCAATGTCGAAGTAGGGCGCTATTCCCATCTTCGCATGGGAATAGTGATTTCAACATCTCGCTGCCTAATGCTGATTTCAATGTCGAAATAGCACCCAGCGCGTATAGACATGACGGGTGCTATTTTGCTACTTCGAAGTAGCCGGCTAGTGTAGACGCACCCCGAGAAAGGAAAGGAGAGGGGGGTCTCCTCTCTTGATGTTCATACCTCCAAATTAGCTGCTGATAATGGGCCACATCCTCCCTGACAGAATTGACCGTCCCAGCTCTGGCCTTCTTCTGGACTGGGACTCTCTCCTTTTCATGATGCTGTGTAATTAGACCCTCTTCTGGAATCCCCACTCATTCATCTGACAAAGCGGGCCTTTTTCCATGAAAGCTTATACTCCAAAATATGTTAGTTTAAAAAGGTGCCAGAGAAGTTGTCAGCAAACTGATATTAAACAACAAAGAAAACAATCTTCAGATAAATAAGTGTTGCAAAGTGACTGATTACAACATGATGCAGCAAAATCCATAGATTTGTTTGAGAAGAGATTCCTATAAAATATGTGGTGTCTTGCATAGTTCTTTGTAGGCAAGATCCTGGAGCGTAGGTTCAGACCAATTAAACCCATCTCCTCTCTACCTGTGAGCAATCTGGCTGGCCATCACATTGGTCTGGACACTGGAATGGTATATAACAGCAACTGGTGGAACTGTGTGTGTATGTGTGTAGGGGTCAATGGGAGCACATTCTAACTGCTTTACTATTTTATTCTTAACAAATGAGAATATCCTTATCCCCTGAAAAAGATCCTGTGAGCTCCACCAGTGGACACAGAACATTGACATGAAAAAGCAGATTTTCCTCAGCCTATCTGCAAGCAGCTTGCACCAACCCTGCCATGTCAATACACATACTGGATGGAAGCCAGACTTGTGCAGAAGTGGGTCTGTATAACCATTTGGAAGCTGGTTATCTCAGACTGCTATGCAGTGGTGGCAACTCAGCATGGTGCTGGCAAAAAAATTGTGGTAATTGTGGTGATGGAGGCTTGTGAGGCTACCAGGATTGGCACAGAAGTAGTTGCCAGCACTATGAAAATGGGCTTCCGAAACTCAGACCCATTTTCCCATAATTTGCCTTCTATGAACACCATTGTTATGCAGGCCCTGGTCAGTCACAGAGGCAGCTTCATGGTACCAACATGAGATGTATTCGCTGTGTGCATGATAGCATGTTTTTTCAAGAATCAGGACTTTATCTTTGAAGATGAGCAGGGACTTTCTTCTCACCAAATGACATTGCTATGAATGTAGTCTGTTTCCACTCTCATGCTAGGGAACCCTACATATTCTCCATTGTCATGGCTTTTGAAACCATTCACTGACTCCAGAGGGTCTGGAAAAAGAAAGTTCAGTTATATGTTCATTGGCTTTAATATGCTAGTGGAATAAATGTTTGGCAGATGGAAAACTCAGATATTTGGTCATTGTCAAAGTTGTCCACATTATGGTGGGCTGCTGTGCATGGCACAATGTCTGTGAGGCAAAAGAAGAATCTTTTCACCAAAAGTTGGCTTGAGAAAGCACTGAACAGCAGGACCATGACATCAGAAAGTGTTCCTGACATTCCTAAGACAGGATCCCACATGCAAGGAAAATCAGGCTTGCCTTGTGGACCCACAAGATGGATTGCAGGGTGATATGGGTAAAAGAGAAATGAAACAGTATTGTTATCCCACATTTTTTGGGATCACTGCAATCTATGAATTAAGTACAGTTTGTTTTTGTTTGCAAATGAGACACTTTATATGAGGCATATTTAAATAACAATTAAAGTACCTTTTAGACAGACCAGCTGTTAGCAAGAAGCTAAATAAATACAGTAGAACAAAGAAGTGCAGAACTAGCAACAGAAACAACAAAAGTCCAAAATTGCCAGTTTACATACAAAGCAAGTACTACAGTCTTTCCAGTAATGGAACTGTGTATTTCCATGCACCTGTTTTCCTTGTCTCTTTAGGGAAATTTTGTACATCTGGGATGGGTTTGCCTTTGGTACATTTGACTGTTCTATGAATTGTTCATTACTTGGTTAGTAGGTCAGCCAAACTCAGAATTAGCCATTGGCTTCAGACCTGCTGAGGCCTCAAAACATTGGTCTTAGACCAGGGGTCAGCAACCCTAGGCATAGCTGTCACGAGCACACATAGAGGTCAAAATGTCAGATTTTGGCACTCTGCCTCTGAAGGATTGCTGATCCCTGTCTCAGACAGTAGCTGGAATTTTAGCTGGCCATGGAGAAAACACTGGGTACTACATCCTGGTGGCTAAAAGAGTGAGGAACTGCTTAAAAATCTTTCTGCATGCTCTAGCCTCTTTCCCTTCAATCTCTGGTCATGCTCCAGGAACTGAGCAGCCATTCTCTCCTCATACTGGGTTGCCTCCTTCCTCCTCTACAGCTTCCTCTCTGACCTCTCTCTCTCTCTCTCTCTGGAATTCCAGCTTCTCGTGCACCTTTACCAAAATGTAATTCATCCCTGATTTTTTTTCCTTCTTCCATGTTGTTTGAGTGACCACTCTTCTAGTCTTCTGGCCCTTTCCTTCTGCCAAGAAGAAATGGAAGGTTCTACCAAGGAAAATGAAAGAACGGGTACGTTTATCATTTGAAGTACTCTCAGAGGGGTAGTCATGTTAGTCTGTAGCTTCACAAAAAACAAACAGCCCTGTAGGACCTTAAATGCTAACAAATTTAACAAAGACTAAAAAAAGACTAATACGCAAATTTGTTACTCTTTAAGATGCTGCAAGTCACAGTCTAATCTCAGACATGTTATTGTAAGATTGACATAATAAAATCAATTATAGCCATTTATAAATCTCAAAAAATAAAATTCCTGTTGTGGGGGGTTGGTTCCTTGGAAGAACCATGGTACTAGCTTTGGTTTTACCATGATTGCAGGCAGGATAAGCTTTGGGGCTGTATCTACATTAGCAAATTCTTTTTAAAGAAGTGCCTTTTCGAAAAGAACCTTACAAAATGTCTCCACACAAAATATACTCTTTTGATCTGAAACGGAAAGAACACTGCACTTTTTCTGGTGTCCCTCTTCCTCTCCCAGATGAGGAAGAGTGCCTTTTTTCTGAAAAATTCTTTAGGAAAAATATGCGTGTAGATGCCCTGGGGGTCTCTTTTCAAAAACCCATTCTTTCGAAAGAGCGGGGGCTCTGTGGATGCTTTCTATCAAAAGAGTGGATCAATTTTTGAACTGCTTTTTTGTGTGTGGACATGCTCTATCAAAAGGAATTTTTTGGAAGGGATCTTCTGGAAGAGCTTCATTCAAAAGAGCACTGCAGTGCAGATATGGCCTGGAAGAAATAATCTGCTAGAGATGACTGAGTAGACGCAGAATTCCAGAGCACAAAAAGAGAGCCATCTGTGTATTTTACGTCCTCACTGCAAAGTGAGCAGGCTTGACTACAGCAGGATGAGGGCTCAGAGCCCCACCCCGGGTGACCCAGCAGGCCTGTGTTCTGAGAGCTCTGCCATATGGATAGTAAAGGGGTTGGGTTTAAATACCACTCAGAGCCCAAAATTTACTATGCAATATAGATGCACCCTTGAAGTCAATGCGCATCTTTCAATTGAGTCCAGGAGGATTTAGATCAACATTTCCCTCTCTGCTTTCTATGAGCTTTTTACTGAGGTAAGTTATCATGTTTCACTTGGTGAAATGGTGAGGTCTGACTGCATGATCGATTTGTGGATGCTGTTTTTTGTGGCTGACCTCACCTGTGCTTTATATGTAAAGTGTTTACCCTCCTTATTTTATTTTTGCCTGTTCTACCTTTTTAATTGTACCCCAGGCCCTCTACCTGAGCATTCTATAATCCTCAGGAACTTTTACATGCTGTTGGAGCATTATGTGTATTCTCCTGACCTTTCCTGGTTGCAAGCAGCAGCTGTGTTACTGCATTCACACTGACAGCTTCAGTCGGCGTTTTACAGCTGCTGTCATTTTGCCAACAGATTTCCATATTTCCTCAAAGAAATGCCTCATTTTAAAAGCAAATTATTACAGTTTGATCCAAAGTTGGTTCTTTGAGCTAAGACAAGATCTTGCATGTGGAGAGGGAGGGAATGTGGAACCAGAGATGGACTGAGTTATTTCACAAAATAATTATTTTTAGCTAGAATTAAGGTAATATAGGCACCATTTCTGACAAATGGTCAGATCCATAACTACTGTACATAGCAAGAATGGCTAGTAGCACCATCTGTAAAATTCTTGACACCTATTATTATTAGACCCTGTTTGCATTTGTTTCTTACAACTTCACCAAACTTTAACTATTTGGGATGAAATTTTCCCTGCTAGATGTTTACCTCCAGCTGATTTTTTTTCTTCTGTGGAAAACTTTAGAAAAAAGATTTCAGCTGTTTCAGAGTTCAAGGCTACATAAGAATGTTTTCTGCCATGATAAAAAAAATAATCTGTTATCCTTTTCTTTGAAAATCTGTAATACAGGCAATCTTAATTTTTGCATATCCTAATTTTTGAGATCATGATTTTATAACCTTAACAATGTTTTAGTATAGGTCTGTGTTTAATTTCACAGGTTTGGGTTTTTTGTTTTTTTAGAGCAGACTTTATAGCAGATTTCATCCTGTGACATCATATTGGCACCCTCATGGTTCTCCAGTAAAGTTGGAGTGTTTAGATACACCACACAGATGCCTTCCATTTGAGCCAATGGAGTAAGTGATAGCAGTAGCATATTGCCATGATCTAGGCAGATCGCCAGAGGAGGATGGAAGGATGAGACACTGTGCCAGTGGGTGCCACTAATATTTGCTTACGTAAGAGGAAGGATGAGCTCCAGTAGTCTGGGATTCCATTCCAAGCTCTAGAGGGGAGCATGCTCTAGTAGGCAGACTTTGGTCCGTTTCTCCCGTCCTACAAGCATGACCCTTTCTTCACCATTTCCTCCAATCACTCTCTGGATCAGACCTGTCTCTTTTATCTGAGTCTTTTATTATTCCTCTCACCCAGCCACTCCCAGCATAGTCTGTTCATCTCAGTTCCCGTCTCCCTGCCCCGCCTGTTCTTGTCATGCATGGTATCATTGGAAAGGTTATGATTTGCTGAGTGTGATTTATTCCATTTGTATACATGTATCAGTTTTGCACCTGAAGTTAAGGATACTGAACTGTGTATCTGTATTTCATATTTATTGTTTTGTGTCACTCCCATTGGTTGTACTTCAGGGACAACAATGGAAAAATCAGATAGGCCTAATGACCCATCTTCTGGCACAATGGACTGTGAATAGGTCTGGCCTTCCTGTGGGCCCTCCACACTGCTACTGACTCATGCACACTGTAGGGTCAGATGACCTGGTCACCTGCTACTCGGCTGCATCTTGGAATACTGAACTGTTCCGTGAGGGTGGGAAGGATGAACTCCAACAAAGAATTCCACCGTATTGAAATTCTGTATAAGCCCAGGGAGGAAAACAATCGTCGTCTTCAGTTTGCTTTACCTCGGCCTTCCCATGCCAAAGGAACACTTGAAAACACCTGCAAATAAAAAGATTGCAACTGAGTAGGAGAGTGAAAAATTGCTGGATTCAGATTAAGAGTTACCTGGCCTATGAAGAACTCTACCTGAGATAATAACTAGGGTGAGGAATTATTATTTATAACCAGTTTTTAGTGACGTTGGTTTAGATTTGCATGCTTAGTATTATTTTCTTAGCAATCTGCTTTGTTCTGTTTGCTAACTCTTTATCCACTTAAAATGCACCTTTTTATAGTTAATAAACTTATTCTGGTTTACAACATAACCCAGATGTTTGACCAAGCATTCAAGAAGCTGGGCATACCTCCCTTTGCATGGAGAAAGGAGGCAAACTTCATATAACTTTGGGTTTGTACCACAAGAGAGGTGTGTGAATATCTGGGTGCTGTACTAACTCCCTTAAACTGAGTCTTCCCAGAGCAGTTCTCAGTGTCTTTATTTTCTGCAGCTGGGTGTGACCCTGCCTCTATGCATTGCTAGAGGAAGCCTTAGTGCTTGGCTCAGCAAGACAGGGTTTAAGAGGGCACTGGACTAGCAGAATAGGCTGAATCAGTGGTATCTCAGCTCCTCAGTTGGCATCCCAGGGGTCCTGACCTATCACAACTTTATCCTCCCAAAATGAACTGTGCTCTTTTATTTTAACCCCTCCTTTCAAGTGTGGTTCTTGCTGCAGGTGTAGTAGGGTGAGACAGAGAGCTCAGCATATCTCCTTAACTCTTCCTCATCTAGGGTGGTTATATTCCTCCCTAACTCTTCCTCATCTAGTTGTATCCCTCACCACAGTGCCAGAAGACACCACCTGTATGAAGGCACGGGTGAAATAGATAAGCCCCACATTGGGGGTGATCTGAGAATGTGGAACTATTAAAATGACTGAGAAAACAAAAGTAGAACAGAAGGATTTATTGATGTCAGTGGAAATCATGAAAATGAGATTCATCTGCTGATCTCTGCAATGAGCTCTTTATATATGCTTGAGAGGCTTGTGCAAAAATGGGACAGTGGACATGAGCCTACAGATGAAATAAAGTAAGCTAGGCAGATGTTCATGAGGCTTTACTCCTGGGAACCCAACTGTCACATTGGTTACCTTTCTACAGGGATTAGCAGCAGCCTTATGAGGATGATTGTCAATGCTGTTGATGCATTTCTAAGCCTGATACTTTCATTAATCATGTTAAACATGCACAAAATGCATATTTTAAAACAAAGAGGATTCCAAAAAAGAAACTGCTGAGGTAAGCAAATCAGAATACACGACTCACATATTAACACAGTGTTGCCAGAGGATATGTTCAGAACTTTCTTTCTCTAAGAAAAATTCCCTCCTGGTGGAAGAGAAACCCCTTGAATCCAAGTATTGAAACTGAATCTAGTCCAGGCGAAAAAGCACTTATAGTAGAGAAGAGATTACTCAGCTAATTATTTCTAGCTACCATGCAGTTTTGAATGGGTGTCCTGTCCTAACTGGTTCAGAGGCCTTGATAGGTGCCACTTCAGGCCAAAGATGGATGCATTGCAGTAGTTAAGTGCAGTTATTCCTTAGTAATCAAAGTTGTAATCTGCTTCAAGATGCATTAGATGTATAAACCAGTCACCCTTTAAAAGTCATGATTTACCAGTAGTAACCAGACAGTGATATTTGAGATAATGCTGTTTCCTTTAAATAGGAGATAACATTAGTAACTCTGACCCCACTATCGTAAGTTGAAACCAACTTTTTTCATGGTAACTATTATGAGGGAGACAGAAAAGAACTATCAGGAACGGATCAGAGCTTAGAGAAAACTTATGAACTCCCTTGTAACAGCTCTAAGAAACTAAATTTGAGCATTAGTGGTTTTACATCACGAAACCTCCCTCTTGCAAAATTACCCAAAGAGAGTTCAGAACTACGGGCTGGTTTCACTAGCGCTGACAGCCTGTATGCTGTTCTCATGGGAATTAACGCCCAGATAGCAGAAATCTCACTGTATCATCTGACTTCTTGTAAGAGTGACTGCAGTAACGGCATTTTGGCAGAATCAGAACCAGGAAAGAGCCTGTCTGTCTCGTTTTGAATTCAGTCTAAGATCTGACTGATTGTGAGATGATAGCAGCCATGAAGTGTTTAAGGACAACCTGCATGTAACACACTAGGGGACTGAAGGAAGGAATATGTCCTCCATCCAGTGATGGGCGAGACAAGGGGAAAATCTGTATGGGATGGAGTTTACTCTGGTCAGAAGAAATGCTTTGGATTTGTGTTACTCAGAAATATGTTTTGAACAATAAATTGTGCTCTAAATTAAGGACCTGGACTTTTTTTGTGCATGTGGAGCAGATCCTCAGCTGGTATAAATTGTGATAGCTCCTTGGACCACACGAGCTGAGATTCTGCTACATTGGACTCACAGAAGTATGTTTAATCTGCTAGCCAACTAACAGACCTCTGCTAGAGATGAAAATCACCCAGTTAGGACATTGGGATTGTGGGACATGGATATACTTACTTGTCCATATCACAGTTTGTTATTTTTAATGCTTGCTACAAAACAAGCTTTCAAACATTTCCTTTCATCAGGAAATGGTGTAGCTCAGAGATTAAAGAGTCAACCGACCCAATTTCAGGCAATGGATCTCTGATGACAGAAGATCCTTTAATTTCTCAATACAGCCAATTGGAGAAATGATCAGGAAAGCAGAGTCCTGGCTTCCTTTGAGCAAAGACTGGGGGCTACTGAAATGTGTTAACCAAAATAGTCAAACCCCTGTCACTTGATTGAACAAAACTGTATATATTTTACTACACTTATCCTCTACAACTTCCTTTCAAGTGTACTCAGCATTCAATAAGAGGCCATGCACATCTGTGGTTAGAAAAAATGTTTAATTGCAGATAGGGTTTTTTCCCACTAGCATTCCAACCCATCTGCATGCTACAACTGCTGAAACCTATTCCATTTCTGTCTTTTCAAGTGATATTCATTAATCCCATCTATGGCATCTTTAACATGTGGGAAATCTGCCTAGAGTAATTACAAAGTATTTCCTTTCCTCTTAGTTCTCATATAAGAGCTTGGGAAGATAATGATGGCTGATTGTAGTGTCATCATTCCATTGAGGATATGAGTGATGCTGTTCAAATAACAGCTGGCTTGTTACACAAAAAATGACAGTTCAGAATAATAAGGCAAACTTCTCTTTAACAGAGCAGCTGAAAGACTCAAATCACTTTGTTCCATCTTGGAAATTCAGAAAAAAATTAAGAAAGACGAATTCCAACTATACTGCAATAAGTGTGTGAGCGCGGGCACATTTGTGTGTGTACATCACACATACTCTGATCCCCCAAGAATTCCCCGCCTCCTGCATAATATAAAGGGTAAAAGAAAGGCTAAAAGTTAGGACAGTGTTTTAGATTTAAACTATTGCTTTGGGAAGTGAAATATAATTAAAAGAATCTCTGAACCTTAACTGACTTAAAATGAAAAAGCAATCAGTTAGCACTTTAAAGACTAACAAAATAAGCATTTGGGAATGTAATACGACATGCATTAGGGGAATACCTTATACCTGAAGCCACTGAGTTTGAAAATAAAGTCCAAGACTGCTCTTCAAACTTTATCTTTAGACCTGTAAACCATACTTCCAGAAGATCTCTTCCAAAAGAACTTCTTTCGAAAGAGTGCATCCACACACAAAAAAAAAGCAAATCAAAAGAGTGATCGGTTCTTTCGAAAGAGACCGTCCACACAGCCCCCACTCTTTCAAAAGAATGGAACAGGGATCAAAAAATGAAGACTGTTCTTTTGAAACAAGAGCGGAGTGTCTACACACATTTTCTTTCAAAAGCAGCTTTTGAAAGGGGGTGGTCTTCCTGAAATGGGAAGGGAAGAGTGATTTTGAAAGGAGCACCACATTCTTTCCATGTACTTTCAAAAGTAAGCTTTTTGTGTGTAGACGCTCCATGGGCTCTTTCAAAAGAGCCCCCTTTAGAAAAATCTGTTGAAAGAACTTGCTAGTGTAGATGAAGCCCATGTGTTTGAGTTCTGGAGCAAGTAATATGAGTCCTTTCAAAATTATTTGGCTTTCATTTGGCTTTCTTGGATCCCAAGAAATAATCTGGGGACCCAAAAACCAATGAGAAATACATTTGTAATACATGGGACCCATAACAGAACATATGTAGGTATGAAGTAATAATTAACAAGTCCACGGTATTAGCTAAAATATGATGATTTATTGCATTAATCCAGGAATTGAAAAAATCCTGTAAAATAGGATAATAAAATACTTTACGACTATGCATTGGCTACTTCAGGAAATATCAGACAGAAAATGTTATTTGATTCAACTATTTTTTATTATTATTCCTAAATGAAAAAATAGTGATTTAGTTGCCATAGCAGTAAAATACTATATTTTATTTCTGTAAAAATCATCTACAAATGCAATATTTTGACATGCAACCAAAATCAAAGCCCAGGAACACAATCAACATTAATGTACTGCATTTGCAATACAAAAAGCAATTTTTCTGATCAATTGATTTTGTTTTCAGATTTTAAAATGGTTGGAAAGGATATTTAATGATAATATTAGTCTCTAAGGGAGTCCACTTCACTTAAACCAAATAACCAAAGTTAGAAATGTTTCTAAGGGCCAAATTTTCAATTAATGGGCTAATTCTTTGTGTGGAATTTTGCCCATGCACTAAATTTCACATATGATTCAATGCTCACTGCCATTTAATCAAAAAAATTAAAACATTCATGTAGGGAGGAGTCTGCATAACTGCTTGTGAAATATTTGATATTGCATAGTGAAAAGATAGTCCTTAAAGACATTTTTAAATTCTTGGTTGCAAAAGGTGAAAGCAGACTTTTCATAGAAATCATTATCTTGTAAGAACATCAGATTCTTCCACCCTTACTTACTAAATTAGAGATTCAGTTAAATGGAAGGGACTACTTGCAGAATGATATATTGTGAAAGACCCACATCATACAAAGATTTATACATGTACTTAACTTTACATATCTGAATAGTTCCTTTGACATTGGTACTACTTCTCAAGAGTGCAAAATTAATCACAATCACGTTTTACAGATCGGGCCTAACAAAAGTCTAGCCTTAAATTTTTTAGCTAATGAACTCCATAGGTGTTTATAAAATCAGCATTCCAGAAGGTTTTGATGGCTAAACAAAATGTTTTGTCTTTAAAGAGCATACTTTTTCCAGTTGTTACAACACTATTAAAACAAAATGATTAAGCGTTTCTTATATCACTCCTGGCTTGTAAAATAGGGATCTCAATTTTTACTGCCTGTGTCACATTTTACATCATTCTTTAGGAAGATGGTGACCATAAACAAGAGATTTTACCTGAAAATTCTTTGTTGGACCTACTGTCAATGGAGTCTATGGAAGTATTCCAGACTTAAATGAGACCTATGTGGTGCACTTTACCAGAGGACTGCTCTGCATATTCAGATGCTAGAACCTGCAATAAGGTCTTTTATTTTTGGTCTTTCCCCACCCCCAGTGATTTAATAATCATAAAACTTGTGCATATTATTTTCAGTGCATCATGTTAAATGTCAGAATTTAATGCTTTTTGGGAATGATTTAGGGAAGAGAAATAAAGAAATAGGAATGCCTGGATTTTCAGGCTTTGACAAGAAGTGCCTGGTTTTTGGCAATGAAAAAACATTTCACAGGAAAATCCCTATGACCATTTCAGTCTCATCCCTGACAAGTTCTAGCAGAGCTCTGTCATTGTGTGTAGTACTTGCATTTTTACTATATTTTGCATAATGTATATTTTAGTACCTAATGGGGTCTTAGTATATCAAAGTTAAATATTTATATAGTAATCTAGTGTTTCCCAATTTTATTTGGCCATGGAACCCTTTTAAACCTGGAAGAATTTTGTGGAATCCCTTCCCCAGGCTTTACTCATCTCAGCCCCCAAATCTGTCCCCCCATCTCCAAGCTTTACTCCATCCCGCAAACCCACTCCTCCATCCCCAGTCTTAACCCTTCTCAGCCCCAAATCTGCCCCGCATTCCCAGGCTTAACCCCTTCTCAGCCTCACTTCCCATCCCCAGACTTAACCCTTCTCAGTTCCAAACCTGCCCCACCCCATCCCCAGGACTAACCTGGCTCAGCCCCAAACCAATGCCTGGGACTAACCCATCCATGGCACTGGCTGGGGAGTCTACACCAGGCAGTCACATGCGCCCAGCAGAAGCTAAGGCTGGCGTGGAGGTGTTCCACTGGCAGAGGGGTGAGCTGAGCCCCGCCCACAGGAGGGGTGTGGCTGCTCAAGTGGTGGGGTAGGTGAGGGGCTCGCTGAGGCTCCCTGCCCTGCTGTGGCTGAAATAATGGAACTAAATTCAGTTGGTTTAATGGCTGGATCCCTCCCACCACCTTGCTGCCCATTAAACCAATTAAGCTGAGTTCCATTGTTTCAGTGGCAGCAGGGCAGGCAGCCACAGAGAAGTCAGCTATTATAAAGGAATTTTCACACGGAACCCTTATTTTCACTTTGCAGAACCCCAGGAGTGCATGGAACACCATTTGGGAAACACTAGTAATCAATGCCTACCTGCCCTAAAATGAACAATCATGTCAGGCAAGATGGATGCACTCACAATATTGTGGTATTAATATATCCTTCCTGTCAATTAGAGAGCATTTACTAGTTACATTGTTCCTTTTGACTAATTAATGAAGTAAGTACCTGTACAGCAAAACATTCAGCATTTCTGTTGTCGGCAAAACAAACTGGAATATCTTATAGTCAGGGAAAAAAGATTCACTTGGCATGTGTTGCCATGTCAGTAATTCCTGTATTGGTCTTGCTTCACAGGAATCAGTGAGCAGCAGAAAGAGAAGCTCTCTCTATCAGCCTCACTAGGGAAATCCCTTATCCAGCTTGGGTAGTGGAGGTCTGAACCAGAGTCTCCCACAGGAGACTTCTGTGCCAGTCTTCACAGCAGAAGGCTGATGGAAATGTTCCTCCCATCAACCTTCCTTAATCCTCGCAGCCCACAAGCAGTTTTGGTGTTGAAATGGTGCCCCAGAAGATCAAACCTGAGTGGTCCATCTTCCATGATCAGTGTAGACACAGCCTAACAAAATTCTCTGTCTAATATGCTGCCTATCCAGTGTCTTTCTTGCAAATGGCTGGGACCCTCCTTTCTTCAGATCAAGCTCAGTGGCAGCTTATATGCTCAGATGAAGGACGTTGGGCATCTGTCTGCACCCCTAGACATTTCAGACCAGTGCTTCATCTGTAAAGAGTTTTCCCTCTTTAGAGTTCACTTCCTCTGGTTAATTTCTACTATTGAAGTCTCTCAAATCTAGTCATTAGCATTTGACTCAGAAAGTAAATTGACTGCTATTGTAAGACTCACAATACACAATGGTCACCTTGAGACATAAGCTCCACACACCTCCTGTTTGGTGGAAGCTGTCTTAAGGAAAGCTACTTCTGGATCACCTGCCTTTAGCTACAGGGCTTTAATAACATAGTTTCCAATATACACACATCTCCTTACATATTATTCCACATATTTTTGCAAAGCTATAATGCCCAGTATGATACAGGTTTTCTGTAGAAAGACTTTATGTGACATTTTTGGGTAAACTACTATATAAATTCCAGACTCCAGGGATCCCTATAATCTTGATGCACCCTGTTCCCTTGGCTATTTAACAGACTCCTCAGGAGAGGGCTTCTGGCTCTGTGTCACAGATGGAGATGAGCATGCTGTCTTTTGTGGATCCTATGCTTTGGCAAGTGTCCATTCCCAGGCATCATAGAGGGAGTGTAAGTACCTAATTCAGGGTTTTTGGATTCTACTAGGTAGCCTATGAGTTAGGCATTACAATACCTAAGTCCCCCTTTGGACCAGACTTGGGCTTGTTTGAAAAACTGTGACTCTCGTGCTCATGGAAATTGGAGAAGACCAATTGGAATGATAACTTGCACAGTGGAGTTACACTCTACAGGATAAACTCCACAAGTAGTTTTGCTATTAAGAATGCACACATGCCATACATAGACTGGTAAATTGTTATATCATAGCACAGCAGCATGTATTCTACATATGCATGAACATATGCCTTTATAATACATACACATTCGTTATAGATAGGCACAAGTTTTCTATAAATAGATATGAGTAAAAGTAAAGGGAGCCATAGATTTGGAAAACACTGCAGGAGATGCCAGAAGGTTTGATCAAAGGGGCATGTCAATTATTGACTGAAAACTTGGGATAAATCAAGGTTATAGAATTTTAAATATACAGCAAGACAAATGAAACCTGTGGGAGCCATGGGAAATCAGCATCTTTGAAAATCAGGTCTAAGATTCTCTAATTCATCATCATCAACAACCATGGGATCAGTGTCCATTGGTGTCTGATGCCTCCTTTTCTCCTTCCTTCCATCTTTTCCTGTTCAGTTAGAGTGGCTTAGTTTCTGTAGACTAGCTCCAGATCAATCTACTCTCTCACCTACTTATTCTCTGTGTGGTCCGCCTTGCCTATCTGAATAGTTCATTATACCAGATATCAGGGTCTTGATTTTTCGTTTATTATTCATTCTGCAGATATGCCCGAATAGCTGTAACTTCCTTTGTAAGACCTTCTGCAGCAGGTTCTCTTTCGGCTGTATCTTCCTATATAATTCTTCATTGGTGACCTTCTGCAGCCATCCTATTCTCAGAATCTTTCTATAACAACTCCTCTTGATTGTCAATATCCCTCTCTTCAAATCTTTCGTTATCACCCATGTCTCATGTCTGTATAACATGCTACTGAATACGTTTTCAAGATGCTCAGCTTTGTTCCTAAGCTAATTGCTTTGCTTTTCCAGATCTTATCCATCACCTTCAAACTCACTTTTCCTTTCACTATTCTCTTTGCTATTTCCTTCTTACAGGGTAGATCATATATTATGTTGCTTTCCAGACACATGAACTTCCCTACATTCTCTAGTTCGATCCTGTCTACACTGATCTTCCTTCCTATTTCCTTATTTCCAAATCTGATTGCTTTTGCTTTATCAATGTTCATAATCAGTCCATACTGCTTCCCTTCTTCATTTAGCACCTGCACTGTTCTCGCTAGCTTCTCTTCATCTTCTTCAATGATATCATCTGCGAACACCAAGTTGCGGATTCTCATCCCGTGCACAGCTATCCCTTCTATCTCTTCCTTGATCTTGTCCATTGCTCTCTCTAGGTGCATGATGAAGATACTTGGCAATATCAGATCTCCTTGTCTTGTACCTCTACTCGTTCTAAACCAAATTCCCATCTCTCCTCACATTCTAACCACTGCCTCCACGTTGTCATTAATATCCTTCAACAGCCATATCAGTCTGGTGTCCACTATGTATGACTCCAACACCGCCCAAGTCACTTTCTGATCTATACGGTCAAGTGCCTTCTGAAAATGGACAAAGAAAGAATAGATGTTCTTGTTCTTTCATCAAGCTTTCTCTGCTCTTAATCTTATTGCCAATATCTGCTGTATGGTATTCTATCTTTCCTGAATCCCACTTGCTTATCTGCTAGATGTTCCCCTACCTGCAATCTCAGTCTCTCCATCAGTATCCTCAACAGCACCTTGCCTACATGACTTGTTAGGGCAATCATTCTGTAGTTCTTGCACTCCAATGCACTTTCTTTCTTGTGTATTATCACTAGCATGGATCTTTTCCCTTCCTTAGGTGCCTTTCCTTCTTTCCATGCTATTACATCGTCGATGTATTTCCTGGATCATACTTTCTCCACTGTATTTGATCATCTTTCCCATGGTTTTATCATGTCCAGGGCTTTTGGTGTCCATTAGTCGTTTCATTGCTCTTTCTACTTCCTCCTTCAAAATATCAGTCTTGCTTTCAATGTTCGGCAGAGATATCTCTTTCAGTTCTTTGATCAGTTCCTCTGAGATACTTGGGTCCAACTGTGCTTTGAACAGATTGATACAATATCCCCTCCATCGGTGCACAACCTTCTTGTCTTTCTCATCTTTGATAACCATCTACTTTGGCTGCCACTTCCTATTAAGATTCCTGATCATGTTATACACCTCCCTAGTCTTATATTCACCGTAATACCTCTCTATGGCTACGTCTACACGTGCACGCTACATCGGAATAGCTTATTTCGATGTAGCGACATCGAAATAGTCTATTTTGATGAATAACGTCTACACGTCCTCTAGGGCTGGCAATGTCGACGTTCAACTTCGACGTTGGGCAGCACCACATCGAAATAGGCGCTGCGAGGGAACGTCTACACGCCAAAGTAGCACACATCGAAATAAGGGTGCCAGGAACAGCTGCAGACAGGGTCACAGGGCAGACTCAACAGCAAGCCACTCCCTTAAAGGGCCCCTCCCAGACACAGCTGCACTAAACAACACAAGATCCACAGAGCCGACAACTGGTTGCAGACCCTGTGCATGCAGCGTGGATCCCCAGCTGCGGCAGCAGCAGCCAGAAGCCCTGGGCTAAGGGCTGCTGTGCACGATGACCATAGAGCCCCGCAGGGGCTGGAGAGAGAGCGTCTCTCAACCCCTCAGCTGATGGCTGCCATGGCGGACCCCGCTATTTCGATAGTGCGGGACGCAGATCGTCTACATGTGCCCTACTTCGACGTTCAACTTTGAAGTAGGGCGCTATTCCCATCCCCTCATGGGGTTAGCGACTTTGACGTCTCGCCACCTAACATCGATTTCAACTTCGAAATAGCACCCAACACGTGTAGCCGTGACGGGCACTATTTCGAAGTTGGCGCCGCTACTTCGAAGTAGCGTGCACGTGTAGACACGGCCTCAATCTTCAAACTGTTTTTCTAACCATTTGCCTTAACCTTTCTGGCCACTTTCCTTGCCCTGAGAACAAAAAGATGTCCTGTGGCACCTTATAGACTAACAGACATTTTGGAGCATAAGCTTTCGTGGGCAAAGTTTCTCTTCATAAGATGCATGAGTGTTTGGGGGGGGGCATTTCCAGAGGGGTATTTAAGGAGTGGGGTCCCAGTAAAAGGGAGGGTCAGAGCTGACAAGGTCTATTCAGCAAGGTAGAAATGGCCCATTATCAGCAGTATGTATCAAAAGAGGAAAAAACAAGTCAGATCAGCCCATTGTCAGAGTCTAATGGGGACATATTAACACCCAGAGCTGAGAAGCCACTTTTGTAAGGGCAAGCCACTCCCAGTCTCTGTTTAGTCTTTGGTTAATGGAGTCAAATTTGCAAATAAATTGCAGTTCAGAGATTTCACTCTTTATTTTATTTCTGAAACTTCTTTGATTTAGGACTGCTACTTTTAAATCTGTTATTGAGTGTTCAGGGAGATTGAAGTGCTCTCCCACGGGTTTCTGTACATTATCTTTCCTGATATCTGATTTATGTCCAAACAAAAAGCAGTCAAGTAGCACTTTAAAGACTAGCAAAATAGTTTATTAGGTGAGCTTTCGTGGGACAGACCCACTTCTTCAGACCATATCCAGACCAGAACAGACTCAATATTTAAGACACAGAGAACCAAAAACAGTAAGCAAGGAGGACAAATCAGAAAAAGATAATCAAGGTGAGCAAATCAGAGAGTGGAGGGTGGGGGGGAAGATCAAGAATTAGATTGAGTCAAGTATGCATACGAGGCCCTATAGTGACTCAGAAAGTTCCCATCATGATTTAAACCATGTGTTAATGTTCCGAATTTGAATATAAATGTCAGTTCGTCCACTTCTTTTTAGAAAGAGAAGTGGACGAACTGACATTTATATTCAAATTCAGAACATTAACACATGGTTTAAATCGTGATGGGAACTTTCTGAGTCACTATAGGGGCTCGTCTGCATACTTGACTCAATCTAATTCTTGATCTTCCCCCCCACCCCTCCACTCTCTGATTTGCTCACCTTGATTATCTTTTTCTGATTTGTCCTCCTTGCTTACTGTTTTTGGTTCTCTGTGTCTTAAATATTGAGTCTGTTCTGGTCTGGATATGGCCTGAAGAAGTGGGTCTGTCCCACGAAAGCTCACCTAATAAACTATTTTGCTAGTCTTTAAAGTGCTACTCGACTGCTTTTTGTTTTGATAGTGTATTGACT
The DNA here is from genome assembly GCF_033958435.1 of Carettochelys insculpta. Taxonomy (NCBI): domain Eukaryota; kingdom Metazoa; phylum Chordata; order Testudines; family Carettochelyidae; genus Carettochelys; species Carettochelys insculpta. The sequence continues at coordinate 87,809,405 of NC_134137.1, read as the reverse complement.
AGCATGGCTTACTCTCTGTTGATTTATGTCCATTTACTCTTTTATGTAGAGACTGTCCAGTTTGGCCAATGTAGATTGTAGTGGGGCATTGCTGGCACATGATGGCATATATTATATTAGTAGATGTGTAGGTAAAGGAGCCCCTGATGGTATGTTTGATGTTAAGTCTGTGATAATATCACTGGTGTAGATATGTGAGCAGAGTTGGCAGCGAGGTTTGTTGCAAGGATTGCTTCCAAGTTTAGTGATATATAGTTGCAGCTGAGGATTTGTTTAAGGTTGGCAGGCTGTCTGTAGGCAAGGACAGGACTGCCTCCCAAGGTCTGTGAGAGTGAAGGATCTTTGTCCAGGATGGGTTGCGGATCACTGATGATGCATTGGAGAGGCCTTAGGCAAGGGCTATATGAAATGGCTCGTGGTGTTCTATTGTGTTACTTGCGAGGTCTGTCTTGTAGCAGGTGGCCTCTGGGTACCCGTTTGGCTCTGTCAGTCTGTTTCCTCACTTCCTTAGGTGGTTATTGCCATTTGAGAAAAGCTTGATAAAGGTCTTGGAGATGTTTGTCTCTGTCTGATGGATCAGAGCAAATACAGTTGTACCTTAATGCCTGGCTGCATACAATGGATCATGTAGTGTGCCCTGTATGGAAGCTGGAGGCACATAAATAAGCATAGCAGTTCGTGGGGTTTTGGTATAGGGTGGTATTTATGTGAACATCACTTACCTGCACAGTAGTGTCCAGGAAGTGGATCTCTTGTGTGGACTGGTCCAGGCTAAGTTTGATGATGGGGTGGAAACTGTTGAAATCATGGTGGAACTCTTCAAGAGCCTCCTTCCCATGGGTCCAAATGATGAAGATGTCGTCAGTGTAGTACAGGCAGAGGAGGGGCACTAGGGGACGAGAACTGAGAAAGCATTGTTCCAGGTCAGCCATAAAAATATTGGCATACTGTGGGGCCATGTGGGTGCCCATAGCAGTGCCACTGATTTGAAGGTATAATTTGTCCTCAGATCTGAAATAGTTGTGGGTGAGGACAAAGTCACAAAGCTCCGCAACAATTTGTGCCTCGGTCTCATCAGAGATAATGTTTCTAACAGCTTGGAGTCCATCTCCATGGCTACGTCTACACGTGAAGCCAACATCAAAATAGGCTATTTCGATGAATAACGTCTACACATCCTCCAGGGCTGGCAACGTCGATGTTCAACTTCAACGTTGCGCGGCACCACATCGAAATAGGCGCTGCGAGGGTACGTCTACACGCCAAAGTAGCACACATCGAAATAAGGGTGCCAGGCACAGCTGCAGACAGGGTCACAGGGCGGACTCAACAGCAAGCTGCTCCCTTAAAGGGCCCCTCCCAGACACAGTTGCACTAAACAACACAAGATACACAGAGCCGACAACTGGTTGCAGACCCTGTGCATGCAGCATGGATCCCCAGCTGCTGCAGCAGCAGCCAGAAACCCTGGGCTAAGGGCTGCTGCCCACGGTGACCATAGAGCCCCGCAGGGGCTGGAGAGAGAGAGCATCTCTCAACCCCCCAGCTGATGGCCACCATGGAGGACCTGGCAATTTCGACGTTGCGGGACGCAGATCGTCTACACAGTCCCTACTTCGACGTTGAACGTCGAAGTAGGGTGCTATTCCGATCCCCTCATGAGGTTAGCGACTTCGACGTCTCGCCGCCTAACATCGAAGTTAACTTCGAAATAGCGCCCGACGCGTGTAGCCGCGACGGGCGCTATGTCGAAGTTAGTGCCGCTACTTCGAAGTAGCGTGCACGTGTAGACACAACTCAGATGGGATATTGGTTTCAAGGGCCTCTACATTCATGGTGGCCAGGATGGTGTTTTCAGGAAGGTCACCAATGGATTGTAGTTTTCTGAGGAAGCCGGTGGTACCTCGAAGAAAGCTGGGAGTGCTGGTAGCATAGGGTTTAAGTAGAAAGTCCACATATCCAAACAATCCTGTGGTGAGGGTGCCAATACCTGAGATGATGGGGCATCCGGGATTACCAAGTTTATGGATCTTGGGTAGCAGATAGAATAAACCTGGTTTGGGTTCAAGGGGTGTGTCTGTGTAGATTTGTTCCTATGTTTTTATAGGGAAGGTCTTAAGTAGATGCTGTAGTTTCTTTGTGTATTCCTCAGTGGGATTCTGGGACAGAGGCTTGTAGAATGTACCATCAGGGGCTCCTTTACCTGCACATCTACTAATATAGTATATGCCATCATGTGCCAGCAATGCCCCACTACAATCTACATCGGCCAAACTGGACAGTCTCTTTGTAAAAGATAAATGGATATAAATCAGACATCAGGAACAGTAATGTGCAGAAACCTGTGGGAGAGCACTTCAATCTCCCTGGACACTCTAACAGATTTAAAAGTTGAGGTGCTAAAACAAAGAAATTTCAAAAATCAAATAGAGAGAGAAATCTCTGAACTGCAATTTATTTGCAAATTTGACTCCATCAACCAAGGATTAAACAGAAACTGGGAGTGGCTCACCCCTTACAAAAGCAGCTTCTCAGCCCTGGGTGTTAATATGTCCCTGTTAGACTCTGACAATGGACCTGTCTGATCTGACTTGTTTTTAACTCTTTTGATACATACTACTGATAATGGGCCATTTCCACCTTGCTGAATAGACCTTGTCAGCTCTGGCCACCCCTTTTACTGGGACCCCACTCTTTAAATACCACTCTGGAAACACCCCCCCACCCACCCACTCATGCATCTGATGAAGTGGGTCTTTGCCCACGAAAGCTTATGCTCCAAAATATCTGTTAGTCTATAAGGTGCCACAGGACTTCTTGTTGTTCTTGAAGATACAGACTAACATGGCTACCTCTCTGACACTTGTTTCCTTACCTCATTGCATTTCACTCTATATTGCTGTTCTGCCCTCTTGGAAACATGCCTTCTGATCTCCAACACTCTTTTCTCTTGGACTAACTTCAGCGTCTCCTTCGTGATCCACTTCTTACTGATCTTCCCTTCTTGTGGAGTGTTGGCCAGCCAGGGAAAACCACTGAGAAAATTCCTTCCCCAAATCAGAGAAGTCTGGGCTTCAAAATGCTGCTTTGGTGTCACAGGATTTGTTCTGAACATGATTGCTTTTTTGCTCTTCTAATCTTTCAGCTGTAGCTTGCATTACACACTGCTCATCATTGTCAGAAGTTGCTTCAGCATCAGTGTCTTGCAGATGAAAATTAGGAGAAATGCATGGAAATTATAAGATTTGTAATTGGATAATTGCCTTCTTCTTTCCAATACATTTTCTTTTTCCAATCACTTCAAGTAAATCAGAAAGCCACAACATCTTGATAAGGCTTGCTGTGACAGCTGCTCCAAGTGAAGAAACTGAAAGGACTACAAATATGGAACTGCCATGCGATCATCTTTTGGGCAAGTGAGAATTCAGGCTGATATGCAAGGACAGCACCTAACACAAACTGACTTCTAGGAATGACATGTTGCAATGTAGACATATTAAATAAATAAATAAAATAACAACGATAACAACAACCACCATTGTGGTACTGCAGAAATAACAAATATTGGTAGAGTTAAAAAGTGCACCTACCTTCGAGCCATCAGACAATGCAAGAATGCCCAGGCTATTAAAGTTACCAAAATACAGTAGCAGTTCCATGAAAACAACATAAACTTCAGATGCGGTACAAATGTTTTAAGGACAGCAAACCCTGAGGAAAAACATAACCTAAGAGTTCATTATAAGTTATAGAGAGAGAAGGTGGGTTAAGTATTGTCTTGGATCAATTTCTGCTTTAAAGGTACACCAAACTCTTCAGTTCAGATACATTACGTTACAGGGAATTTGTTCCAACTGTTATAGATAATCTAAGTTTCCTGTAGTGCCAATCTCAAATAAGATCACATCAGTGTTCCCAATACTCTGCTATTCTATTTTGAACCTGTGTGTTACCACAAGTTATAAAGTCTTACATGAAAGCATTACTGTATCTGAGACCCTTAAGGGAAGAAACTGATCAGTTGCTAGTTAACTGTGGGGGAAAAAAAGAATATTTGTTGGCAAAAAGATGGGATTTATAAGGAATATAACATATGGAGATGGGAGGAAAAAAAAGGAATGTTTTCAGCTATTCTAACATGGGTCCAGGAGAAACAAACAAATCCTTACATATGTCATCACTCAGTCTTTGTCTAGTGAAGGATATGTAACCAAAGCTGAGTTGCCAATGTGAGCAAGAGCGTATTATTTAGATAGTGCAAATATCTGCCAGGGACTTTGCATTCAAGTATGTAAATAAGGTTTTTGCTTCAAGGAGTGTAATGCTATAAAAAGGCCGTGTCTACACTAGCCAGAAACTTCGAAATGGCCATTTCGAAGTTTACTAATGAAGCGCTGAAATACATATTCAGCGCCTCATTAGCATGCGGGTGGCCACAGCACTTCGAAATTGACACGGCTCACCGCCTCGCGGCTCGTCCAGACGGGGCTCCTATCTGCTGATAGGAGTAAGGGGACTTCGACGTAGCCGGGACCCTTTAGAAAAGGAGCCCCGTCTGCATGAGCCGCCTGGTGGCAAGCCGCATCAATTTTGAAGTGCCATGGCCGCCCGCATGCTAATGAGGCGCTGAATATGTATTTCAGCGCTCCATTAATAAATTTTGAAATGGCCATTTGCATGGTCATTTTGAAGTTTTTGGCTAGTGTAGACATGGCCAAAGAGAGATAAAGAGGGGTGAGATGTAGTTGGGGGAAAGCTTCCACAGCCTGAAGAGATAAGTTAAGCATGTGTGTCTTGTTTGTTCCACAATTTTTGTTTAAAATAGATTTTTACTTTGCCTTTTCTATTTTTTGCAACATGGTAAGAATGACTTCTGCCCAAGTCTTTTTAAGGAAATGCATGTTAAAGAGGGATTTACAAGAGGAAAGACTGGAGTGTGGGAGAAAGGATCAAGAGGGAGGAAATTTGGATGTTAACTCTTGAGAATGGACAAGTACAAGTGCTTCTAGACCCCTTAGTTTTGCAATAAGTTTCTCCAACAGATCTAGTATTGGAGGGTAGCTATGTTAGTCTGTATCCGCAAAAGCAACGAGAAGTCCTGTGGCACCTTATAGACTAACAAATATATTGGAGCATAAGCTTTCATGGGCAAAGACCCACTTCGTCAGATGCATGTGTGTTACATTTACAAACAACTAGTCAGCATGTATGACAGGACTGGGGAATATGTTTTGAGGAAGGGGTACTCCAAGAATTTGGTAAATGGTCAAGAGCTGTACTGTTCTATGATATTAATGTGGGGTCTGAGATGAAAGTTGGGTACAGGAGGGAGCTCTTGATAGGGACTGCAGTGCAGGAGAGAGTGTGGGGTCTGGAAGGGAGTTTGGGTGATTGGCTGGGTTATGATCTGGGCAGGGATTGTGGTACTGGAGCAGGTACAGGGTCTGGGAGTGTTGAGTGCAGAAGAGGATTCTAACCTGGGAGAGGGGTGTAGGAAGGTATTCAGGGTCTGGGAGGGAACTGGGACCAGGGGAAGAGGTGCAGGAGGGAGTGCAGAGGGGTTTGGGTTGTGATTTGAGGTGTGGGAGAGGGTGGGATTCCAGGTGCAGCCTCTGGCCAGGAGGCACTTACCAGAGGCAGCTCCTGACCAGCCACCCAGGGACATCCTTAGGGAGACTCCCTACCTGCTGTGCTCCCACACACATGTGAAAGCAGCTGGCTGTTGGGGCCCAGGTTTGTGTTTCTGTCCAGCAAACCCCATGGGTGGGGTCTCTGCATGTTGCTTGTTCTTACAACCATAGCCCTGGCAGCCCCCATTGGCTAGTTTCTGGCCAATGGGAGCTGTGAAGATTGTGCTGGGGGCAGGGGCAGTGTGCAGAGTCCCTTCCCCACAAGGGGCATGTGCTGCACAGAGACACATATGTTGGCCCCAGAAGTCATCCACTTTGAATAGTAGGTGGGGGCATGGCAGGTAGGGATCCTGCTCAAGGGTTCTGCAGGTCCACCAGACATTTGTGTTACATGTCCTTGGAACCATCCAAGAACGAGCCTGGACAAAGGGTGAACTAGAGCACTACTGAGGTTTGCTTATTGGTGTAGATTCTTAACAGTACCCTTTCACTTTTCCCCTTAAACAAGGGCATTGTGTCCACCCTGCATTCCCAAACCCAACCTGGAGCTTGCTAGCCTACCCACAAACAGCCACTGAGAGTGGAGGGGTGTCAGTTCCTTGTCAGATACTGCTCAAGGTCCAATTAGCTCTTTGTTGACAACATTCTTACCATTAGATGTTACCTTATTTTCTCCGGAGACTACCCCAGGGTTACACTCATATGTATTTTATTTAATGCCACTGTTGGATTAAAAGAAAAAGGAACTGGCTTTCAAGCTCACACCCACACATATTGAAACCCTGCTGCACTCATACACTTAGGCCACATTTGCACTAGCGAGTTCTTTCAAAATATTTTTTGAAAGAAGAGGCTTTTTTCAAATATCCCAGGGAGCAGCTACACACAAAAAGTGTTTTTTCAAAATTAAATCAAAAGAACGCAGTGCTCCTTTCGAAAATGCTCTTCCACTCCCATTTCAGGAAGGTTATGTCTACGCTACAGCAATTTTTCAAAAATAGATCTTCTGGAAGATTTCTACTGAAGAAACATCTTTCAAAAGAGCACCTCCATGCACAAAAGAGCAGATCAAAAAATTGATCTGCTCTTTCAATAGAAACCATCCACACAGCCCACACTCTGTCTAAAGAACAGTTTGGGATTGAAAAGTCCGCCACCATAAGGATTACTCTTTCAAAATCAGGGCCCCCAGGGACCCTACCCACACACCCTACACACTTTTTTCCCAAAAGAATCTTTTGGAAAAAGATACTCTTTTCACCTGGGAGAGGAAGAGGGATGCTGAAATAAGTGGTGTGTTCTTTCAATTTCAGATAAAAAAAGTGCATTTTGTGTGTAGACGCACCACATGTTCTTTTGGAAAAGGTACTTTTTTCTCAAAAGAACTTCCTAGCATAGACACAGCTAAAGAGCACCTTCTTTCAAAAGCTTCTTCTGCAAAAAGTGTTTAGATGCTCCATGGGCCCTTTCTTTTGAAAGAGCAGTCCTCATGGTGCCTGATCTTTCAACCCCTGGCACGTTCTTTCAAAAGATCAGGGGATGTGTGGATGCTCTCTTTCGAAAGAGCAGATCACTCTTTTGATTCACTTTTTTGTGTGTGGATGCTGTCTTTCAAAAGAGCAGATCACTCTTTTGATTTGCTTTTTGTGTGTGGACGTTGTCTTTCAAAAGGTCTTTTGGAAGAGATTTTCTAGAAGGACTTCTTTTGAAAGATCACTGTCATGTAGACATCGTCTTAGGGTATGTCTACACTGAAGAGTTATTCTGGAATAAGATATTCTGAAGTTATTGTTTCAAACTAGACTATTTTGGAATAATGGGTCCACACTGCAGGGAAGCCTCAAAATAAGCAAAACTTACTCCAAAATAGTGTGTCCACACATAACAGAGCCTATTCCAAATTAGAACTGCCGGAAGCACAGCAGCATTATTTCAGAATAAGCTATTTTGGAATAGTTTATTTTGAAATAGCCACTGTTCCCTGTTTATACAGCCTATATTTCAGAATATCTATTTTGGAGTAGGCGCTATTCCTCACAGAATGAGATTTACAAAATTCAAAATTAGTCATCTGCTATTACAAAATTATTTCAAAACAGTAGTAGTTTTGCTGTGTTAATGCTCACAGATATTTCAGAATAGCTGCTGTTATTTTGAAATAACTTTGCTATATAGACATACCATTACACAAGAGAAGGCAAGCAGGCAAAGTGTTTCATAGACACAGCAGAGAAAGCCAAGGCATAGTGGGTTCACTGTGTCTGCCTGTAGTCATGAACTTAGGGTAGTGAGCTGATTGCATGACACCCCCTTGACAGCTTGTGCTCTCCTGTCAATATAGTACTCAGGAGCAGTCAGTACCTCCCATCCTGGGTAGAAGGGGAGAGGCCCAGGGCCAGGACCCTGAGCCTCCTCCTGCCTCCCCAGCCTGCCGAAACTAACTCCTGCAAAGTGGTGATGGCAAGAAGCACTCCCATAGCTTGCACCCACCTTTTTGTATGTCTTAGTTCAATAGCTCCCACTGCCCCAGGACTCTTTAGGATCCTGAGTCATCAGCTAACAGCAGATGGGACTTTGATCTTCTCTTTCTCAGGTGGATTCTTTTGCAGGGCTGAGTTCCTATTATTCTCTGGCCATCAAGATGGTGCTGGCAGCTGATCGCCCAGACAGGCCGGCTTCAGGGACTGATTCCATTGCGCAAACACCCACATTCACAGTTTCCTCACTCACACAAAGGAAAGCTCACTTCAGAGAAATCAATTTCTTTTGCAAAGGAACAACCAGGATTGCTTACAGACATGGTATCTATAAACAGTTTCTTACTAACCCATACTGCTTAAGGTAGACCTAGCAGCTTCTACAAGACAAAGTTTATTGAAAGTTACCGGACCTGTATCTTCATTGTACTGGACTGAGCAGAGGCTTTATACAACAATTGGCATGTCAGAGTACCATAGCAGACTGTATCCAAATGTCTAGGAGGCTGGATCCAGCCCGTGGTCCATCTATTGCCTGACCCTGCTCTAAGACAATTTATACCAGTTGATTAGCTATCTGTTCAATCATGCTTTAGTTACTTATTTATAAACGGAACTTTAACAAAAAGAGTGACCGCTATTACATTCATAAGCGATAGCCAGGAAGGGCTGTAGCAACATATTACCCTCTTCATCTCCCCAGCTACATTCGTCTCTAACACACATTTATTTTTGAGTTTAAATAGTTCACATGGGAGCTTTGACCACTGCCTTGTCTTTTTATAGTCATACATTATTGCTAGAGCTTACACTTCTACTAAGTGCCATGGCTACAGCACAGTTTTGTCATGCTGAACAGTAAGAACTGCAGATAAGCCTATCTAAGCAGGGCAGAAAAAAATTGATGCAGAAGGTACATTTTTCCATTTTTTGTAAACTTTGACACCTAATTGTCTGTCAAAGTCGCATTTTCAGGGGTTTTTTTCCTTTTAACAAAGGAGAAACAGCATCAGAAATCAAAACATAATTAAGGGCTACACATATCACACATGTTGGTAAGAGAAAAAGAGAGTTCTAGCTATTTTTCTCTACCCCATGATTTTTCCATCAGAGAAAATTTCTGTTTACTCGTTTCTTTTTGCGAAACATTTGAAAACAGAGATTCCTGAATGTGGCTAATGTACTTCACACATGAGCCATTATTGTGATGTTCTCATCACGCTGCAGCAAGATCTGGAGAAAGTTGTCTTCTTTCACTGGTACTGTTCTCATGGAGAGATGCTGCTAGTCAGTTGTGCTTAATTGGGACTTAGGTTATCAATGTACCTAGATAGCTGAATAATTTAAGAAGGAGCTACATATTTACACCAAATTTGGGGCATAATTAGTTAAGCAAGTGGTTTGCAAAAGCAGATTAGAAACAGATTTTCAAACTGATTTGGATTTAATAGATCTGCTTATATTTTTATGGTGAAGCAGAGATTCCAGATTAGTAAATAGAGATCTTTAGCCACAATCTCCAGTATTAAGATTAGGTTATAGATCAGACACTTAAGATCTTTTCTGAATAGGTGTGACATCATATTGAGGACAACAATGCAGAATGAATAGCTACAATGAAACCAGTGTTACTTTGTGGACTTATTTTACATTAGTTTGAGTTATGTTTTGTATTTAGGGTTTGTCCTATTTCTTTTTAAAACAATACACCATGAGCTCATACTGCAGTAGAGCATGTCTTCTGGATACTTTGTTTAAGATTTATTTAACAACTTCCTAATGCTGTGAAAGTACAAATTGCTCTAAAGCTAGAACAAGCTAGGGAGAACCACTAGTCTGAGGTTTTGGAAAACAGCTTTATATGATCACTTAACTGATTTTTACATTATGATACAATTGTCTTTTGGCAGGAATACAGTAGTGTCAGTAGCGAATACATAAGACCAGGTGCTAGCTGATGTGCATTTGTGAGGTGCTATGCAGATTTATGCCAGCTGGTGATTGGGATCATAGGGCTCAATTTATCCTTCAACTTGGCGGAAATGGGCTAGAGATTGGAAATGAAGTGGCCCATTCCAACCATGCACACTTAAGTCCCTTATGATTTTTAAGGTTTAATGTGATTACTGGGTGTCAGGGACGGCAAACGGGGCTGAAGGACTTGATGTACTTCTCTAACAGGTATAGCTGGTTCTTCCCCAACATGGAACAGCTGTCACACCAGAAGACTGCACAGCTGGCTGGACTAGAGGTTACAGTTGCATCAGCGACCCAAGGAAGGGCTGTCCCATCTTTTTTATCCAGCAGCCCCGGCACTGGGAGGTTTCCACATAGTCAATATTCTGGATAATAGACAGGGATACCTAGCAACGCATAACTCTAAAGAAAAACAAGATTAGATATGAAGAAACAAACACAAATGTATCCAGGGTAGTATTGACTTACTTGACTTAAACTCTTGTATGCCAAGTGGAGCATAGGTCATCTACAAGTCTCCTCCACTTCACTCTGTCTCGGGACAAAACTTGTAGCTGACTCCAAGAGTATTGTACACTGTAAACTTAGCCTGTATTTCCTGTTTTTATTTATATTTACTTTCACTATACTGTACTTACTGAAAACATAACTGAAGTTTATTTACTGTTAAAATGTCGGTTATTTGAGTTCCAAATGATAGAATGCCGGGTCAGACATAAGTTACTGTACGGTGAAGGTAGGATTCAATGCATTCTCTGCCTCATAGTTCTCTTCCCTCTTTGTGTACTTGTAGTGGAATAGACCTAGACTTTATAATCAATCTTCTGAGAGAGTTCATGTGGGTATTTAATATTGCCTGAAGTAATTGACCACACACTTCGCTGGAACAGGATCTATTTGATAGCCACTGCATTTGTCAGGAGTAATTAAATAGAAATGAATACTGTTCTTTAACTTCTATTCGTTTGTGTTATATATCCAACATTAATGCAAACCCAAAAGAAACTGACAAGGTCTCTTATGCCCCAGAAGCAAAGTTAAAATGCTGAGGTGGTGAAAAATGAGAGTGAAAATAAGCCAATATATAATTAAAATGGAAAGTTTTACTTTGTGTCAGCAGGTGAGAGCATAGTCAGGCTGACATTTCAACCCCAAAAGGGTGGGAGCGTGTAGTTTCCATATGCTGACTGCAAACTAATTTGCACTTCTTAAAAAAAATTAATATCCAGATCCTGTTTGCATTTTGTTTTCTTTGATTTTGGCTGTGCAAGTTCTCTTCTTTGAGCAGTTAAAATACTGCAGATTCTTCCTTCTCTTCATTGTTTCAACAAATTTCAAGAGGTTCCATAGTAAAGTGTCTGTCTTAGGGTCATCACATTGCTCATCCCAAAGAAAGTATAGTGCATGTCATCAGCTTAAAAATCTTATTGAAAGTCATGAAGCAGAATTCAGTATCCTTAGGAGTTGAAGAGAGGCAGTTTTCTCAGCCAAGTCTACTTCATCCTGATGGCTAAGAATTCAAACAATTGTAATTTACAATTGTTTTTGTTTGTAGAGCATTTATCAGCTTTTTTTCTGGTACTCACTGGTAGAATTCAAAAGGAATAAAGTTCTACAACTCTATCTAACTGTAGTGCTCATAAAATAAAATCACAAACTTCCTGTGGGCTAACTCACTTCAGTGTCAATCATCAGGTTATATTTTCCAGAAGTAAAGCTCAGCATTTTTTTCACAACAAAAGTTGATGCAGAAGCTTAGGTCTCTTACCTCTAAGTTGAAATGTTGGTGTTTTTTTTTCCTACTTAATGTTTGTGTAGAAGACAAGCTTTTGTTCCTCCAGATGCTATATTCTTGCTGCAGAAATTACTGGATAAAAATATGTGGTTTGTGTTGTGCAAGAGGTCAGGCTACATGATTATAATGGTTACTGTGGGCCTTAAAATGTATAGATTATTTATGTACAGGGTGCAGAAAATCCTCTGGCTAAAATAAGAACCAACTCAAACTTTTAAGTAAAATTCAAGCCAAACTCAAATTGAAGTCTGAAAAATGTTTTTCTTTTTCATAGTCTTTGCAATTCCTTATCCCAGCAAGAATCAAAAACAAAGTTGAGAGCCAAGTTTTGAGAAATCTTGTTCTATTCTCACTCTATTTGCAGCATGAATGAAAGCAGGCATTACAAGAAACCTCCCAAGAAAGCTTGTTCTTATGAGATTTCCGCCCACTTGGCTCAGACAAGCCTCTGAATTTGTGTATGTGTTTATCCTAACTGAATAGCCAGACTGAATCTCCTGATATTTTAAGGTCTGGACATCATTAGTTTGTCTCAGACCATTAACATTACTCAATGCATAGAATTTTGCAGATGCAGTGATAACATTTGTTAAAACCATGATGCTCAGCACAGCTTCCATCTCTCTGTTTGGATGAATTTATTACTGCCACTTTCTCCTTTAGAAAAAACTACTATGAGGGCACTATATTACCATGCAGTACATTATCCTCTTGTTAAACTTATGAGTATTGTGTTTAGCCCTTGTGAAACTGAAAATTCTGTCTCAACTGTGGCTTCCCACATCTATTGACATAATCAGAGATGTGCTATTTTAATGATCTGTTGGTATTCTAAAAATTAGAACAATGACCTTTGTGATAATTAGTTGGTACAGATAGCCTACTGAGATGGTGAGTGAAGAAGTTACTGGGATATTAGATAACATATTCTACTCATAACCAAGAAAGTAATGTCTAAGGTTAATTACGGGACAAATAAATAAACACTACTCCTATAATTCCTAAGGTTTCTTAACGCCTTCATTCTAATGGGATGCTCATGTGTTTCTGCTCTATTTAATTGGTGTCCAATGGCATATTCACATAACATCAGGTAATCTCATTTATTAATTATTCACTTGCATGCTATTTCATTGAGGTTTCTGGTCTGTCCTTTTCTATTTATTTCCCTCTCCAGAATAAAGTGCTCTTGAAATTTGTCAAATATTTATTTTTAGAAACCATAAGGGGTTAAACCATTTTCCTATTCAAAGTGATAAAGCTTTCATAAATATGCAAATTGTACCTTTTCAGTATGCATATAGCGTCTTTTCAGATCTTGCAGCCGTGTTGCTAAATCAACCCCAACAATAAAAGTCTCAGTATGTTTTTACATAAGCACACGTTTCATATGCTTCCTTAGCCGCACCACTTCTCAAGCTGTCTTTTAATGACAATGCCCTGACTTCAGCTGCTGTTCTAGTCCATGCTACTGCTGTCTTGAACCTCTCTTATAGTGATTACTGAAGAGGTCAATCTTCCACACATAAGAGACATTTTACCCAGCAGAGGAAGCTGACTTAACCCTGTTTGTATGACTGGTTCTCTTTGGGTATAGTCTTGCACTTGCACAGAGACCTATTAACTTCAGTGCATTTCCAGATGCCCATAGGAGTTCTTTTGTGTGGACCCAGTTGTAGATCAAGCTTGTATGGAACAGTTGTCTGCAGTACAAGCATAACTTTCCTGAAACATAGAAATTTACCTCTGTGCAGGGACCCTATGCATCACTTAGAAGACATCCCTACATCTTTTCTGGGCCTCTCTGCATGAGGGTGACTGAAGTGAATACAGAAGAATGAAAAGGGTCTGATCCAAAGCCCATTGACATCAATGGCTTTCCTTCGATTTCAGTGGGCTCCAGGGACAGCTGAACTGGGAGTGCTAGTGCTTCCACAGTGGAAGTATTATAGGGAAGGATCTTTTTCAACCCCACCCTACCCTGATAGCTTGTGTCGATGACAGCTGGAACTAGAGAAGCAGCGGCACCATACAAAACAAAGCCGCGGTCAGTAGGACTCCCTGGCCCACCCTTCCAGTCATGGAGGAACCTGGGGAGGTGAAGGAGCATGTATGCCAGCCATCATGTTGGGGGACAGAGTAAGGCACCAGGACTTCAGCTGCTAAGGACAGCAGACAGCATAGGGCACCAGTTGCTGAGGAAGTGCCTTAGGAATGGCAGTAGGAATTACTGTGATGCCACTTCCCAGCTGTCCCCTCTCCACCAGCTCCAATTGTTCTCACTCCTGTACTGCCATGCTCCCCACATTCACAGGGAGACTCTAACCCTCATCCCTGAGGGAAGGGTTTTGTGCTTCAAACCTGGGCCAATAGTTCCCTAGGCAGTGCTCAGGCCACAACAGCCACCAAGTACCTGAGTAGCCAGAGAAGGGAATGGGGGAAGTGCTGGCTGGCAGAGGGCCCCCCCCAGAAGCTCCCAACTGAGAGAAACATCCAGATCTCCCAAATGGCTGAGGAGCTCTATGTAAGCCAGGAAGTAATACAGGGAGTTGTCTGAGCAACTACAGAGATCTTTAGCTGGCTTCTACTATAGACCTCTTGTGAGCCCTGCATTCCTGCCTGCTTCTGGCTCCTGTTCCCTTATTCCAGGCTCTGATCTACTCCTTGTTCCCACTTTCCTAGCTTACTCAGTGCGGCTTACAGGATAAGGCTAAGCACAGACTGACCTGAGTAGAGACCCCAATGGGTCTAAAAGCCTATGTAGACCTTGTTCTCCATATTGACAATCATCTACATGAGAGACAGGAAGAAAGAAAAGGGGCAGTGGGGTCACTGCTACAATTCCTCACCCCCACCCCCAGTCACTGTCAGAGTCTGTCTAACTAGTTAACCTAACCTGTTACCCAGGGTTTTCAGAACCCAAAACAGCAGTGACTTAACTGTTTTGCTCCAAGCACTGTCCAGAATGAATCAATGGAACACAAGCAAACATGCTCTTATCTAAAACTATTAGATATTAAGCACACACATCTCAGTTATAATTATCCCTGGCCTGATGAGTTACCACCAGCCAGCCTTCCGTGAGCCCTCTTGCTGTTCAGTGGATGGGGAGTTATATGTTAGCTTTGCTTCTGGAGAAAAACTCCCCCACCCACAGACTGCTCCAAGGTATTTACTTTTACCAAATCTTTTATCAATAACAAGTAACCCTGTAGCACCTTAAAGACTAACAAATGAATAAGATCAACTTCTTTAGATTGTTGGAGTAGACAATTAGAATCTAGGGTTTATATAGCCGGGTGTGGGTGGAAAAGAAGAAACAAAGGGATTATCTGTAACTACTAGAATGAGCAGATGAAGCAAATTAAGTGGGATGTGTGCCATACCTACAAATATCAAAGGTGGGGAAATTGATAAAGCCCGATGAGTACCCAGAAGTCACCTACTTCATAATAGGCCCAACAAGGAAAATAACATTTTTAAAAATGAAGTGGACGGGTGCACTGGAGAAATGTCATCATTTTTATCCCTCATCTTAAACCCTCTCCAGACCATCATTTACAACCCACAACCTATACTGGAACACAGTCTCTCACTCTCACAGACCTTTAGTGATAGGTCACTCCTGTCCTACAGCCAGGCACCTAACCTCAAGAAAATAGTCACCAGCAGCCATACACCCTGCCTCAGATACGCTAACCCAGGAAACTGTCCCTGCAACAAACCACGTTGCCAGCTCTGTCCACATGTCTATACTAGCGATACCATCACTGGACCTAACGACATCAGCCACACCATCAGGGGCTTGTATACCTGCACATCCACTAATGTGATATATGCCATCATGTGCCAACAATGCCCCCATGCCATGTACATTGGACAAATGAGACATGCTCTGTGCAAAAGGATGAATGGACATACATCCAACTTCAGGAACTGGAATACACATAAATCTGTAGGGGAGCACTTTAACCTTCCTGGACATTCAACAATGCCTTTAAAAGTAGCCATTCTTCTCCAAAAGGATTTTCCACAAGATTACACAGGGAGATGTCTGAGTTGGAATTCATTTGCAAATTTGCCACATTGAAATTAGGCCTTAACAGAGCTCTTCAATTTTCAATGGCAATTTCCCCACCTTTGATATTTGCAGGAATGTCACACCTCCTACGTAACAGAATTTGCCCAACCTGCTAGTCCGACTAGTGGCAGATAACCCCTTTTTTTTCCTTTCTTCCCTCCCTCCCCTCTTTCCCTGCAATATAAACCCTGGATTCTAATTGTCTACTCCAATAATCTGAAACTGGGCAGTAGGCATTAGTTCCACAGTGGTCAAACACTAGGTTACTGGGCCCAACAGAGCCATCTGCTGCTGAGAGAATGCTGACAGCTTGCCTCTATACATGGACTACTACTTGCCCAGCTGAGATGCATTTAGAGCTATATATGTATATTGGAGTCTGAACTAGCTATATCATGCACCTAATTTCAGGAGAATGTAGACATGTCCCCTATTTGTAAATCCACCTTGCTCGCCAGGGCGCCAGTCTACTTCATTTTTAAAAATGGGCAGCAGCCTCTTACTGTATGTTGGTTATTGGGCTCTAAATCAACCCACCATTAGAAATTGGTACTTTTTGCCACCAGGCCCCATGTTAATGGACCACGATTACCATCTGGATATACACAGAGTTAGACCTCTGGGAAGGCCTACACCTATTTTGTGTTAGAGCTAGAAATGAATAAAAGACCCACCTTTTGAACACAGTAAGGTAACTTTGAGTACCTCAAGGCACTTTGAGTTGACAAAAGTACCCACAATATTCCCAAGATACCCTAAAAATTCACCTGGAGGGGACCAAAAGCAGCTACAAACAATATGCGGACTGTCACAAAAAACCTGCACATGAGAAAGCCAACTTGTAAATTAGACTGCCCATTCCCTGGCCCCTACTGAATTCATCAGCAATTTAATCCTGTCACATTTGAACTCTTTACCCAGTTTTCCACATATCACTGAAGCCCCCTCTTCTAAACCAGTTCCCTCAGTGCTCCCAATCACTACCATTTCCCCAGCTGCTATACGTTCAAGACTACAATGAACATGTTGTCCACTGAGATATTTGATGCCAAGATGAGAAGAAGGAAACTGGCATTTTGTGGATTCCTGAAGAGCTCTCTTGGGAACCTACAGAGAAAGTCCAGACTTCTGAGCTGGTAAACACCTTTTACTAAAACTGCCTGAAAAACCTGGTCCAGCACCACACTGAGGGCACACTAGAGGAGTGGGTGATGGGAGGGATCACAGGCCTCAGAGCTGGAGTCTTGGCTGTTCAGGCAGTGCTCAGGACGCAACTGCCAAGCAGCAGATCCCCTGAGTAACCAGAAAAGAGAACTAGTGCGGTGCTAGCTGGCAGAGAGCCCCACCTCTGAAGCACCTGGCTGGGGGAAACACCCAGCACATCCAATTGACCGAGGAGGTCTATATAAACTAAGAGTAGCTTACTTGACTCCTGAGTCCTGCATTCCTGCCTGGTTCTGTTTCCTGACCTCTCACCCCAGCTGTGTGTCTAATCCCAGTTCCTGAAGCCCTAATACAGGGAAAGTTAAGAATATAGAAAGCTTCAAAAGGGGCCAGTGGGAGAAGAGAGTTATTGTCCTCTGTGATACAGTTCAGTAAGATGAAGGAATCCTAGACAAAGTCCTGGCTGGGACGATTTAGATAGTGTTGATATTGCTTCAGGCAGGAGCTGGACTTGATGACCTCAGGAGGTCCCTCCCAGCCCTAGGAGTCTATGATTCTACGATAATCCCTGTCTTCTCCAGCCTAGTGCATTTTTCTTGAACAGAGACTATGGAGTAAAGATCAGAGGTGAAGTTCTCCTGTATCGATCATATCAGATTTAAGCCCTGTGCCAAAGCTGTTGAAGATATAAGCAAAGTTGAACCCTGGTGTCATTTGAAATGACCAAGAAAAAACAGGCAGAAAAATTTGAGTTTTCACTAACTACAGGTAGCATGTTTTGAAAAATCCAAGCCAGCTCAAAATAGTCTTGCTTTACACATAACTGAATATAATACCCTTTTGGGCAGTTCATAGAAGAAACAAACACATTATATATTGCTACGGAGCAAAAAAGGCATTCTTTTCATTGTTCTTATTGAATTGAAGTCATCAGAGTTCTTGGATCTGAAAAGATACTTTTCCTGCTTGACTCCATCACTAAGTGACACATATAGCAATGATTACAGGAACAGTCTAAGTTTTTTTTTTTAATCAAAGGAAACAAAACTGTCGCTTGTCTAGTAAAATAATGTAATCTGTTCCATTCTGTAGTACTCAGATACATAAGAGCTGGCAAGTTCAAATCTGCAAAATTGAAATGATTAAAATAATACATATCATGCCATGAGGTAAAGAGAAAAATGTTCTTTAATGCCCACTGCACAAGTGACAAGACATACCCACTGAAGAGATGAAAAACGGCAGCCAGTCTGCCAGGGATGATATGGGGCATCACACAGTTACTTGCAGTGCACGATCTACAGCAAGGGGCCATACTTCATAATGCATATACATTGAATTTTCCCAAGCACTTTTCTATGTAACATAAAGTCATCCCTCTGTGCACGTGGCCTATGTCTGCTTAGATGAAACAGTAAGGCCAAATATTTTAAAAGTCATCTATCTCCGCTTTTGGCTTCCCAAGTTGAGACACCTGAGGTCAGTTAAGTTTTCTGCATTTACCCATTAACCTTTCAACTAAATACTTGGGTATCAATTTTTGCTAGTACAGAGTGTGGCTTTTGTGGTCACTGCATTCACACAGGGACTGAAACATTCTAAGATTAATATATATCCACTCAGCCTAAGACTTCTAACATTCATTATTTCTACTCAACCTCAAGCTTATAGCTACCACATAAATCTGCTTCCAAGAATTGTAGGAGGTTCCTCATTTGGCATTCCGTGCTGTCTCAGCCCCACCCCTACCCTCTACTTCTGCAAATACCAATCCATATTTTTTGTGAAAGTGATGGTCCTTTTCCTCTTACTTATCTGCTAATTCTTTACATAGTTACATAGGAAGGTTTGCACTCTTTCTGGGCTGCTGGTTACCAGTGTCAAATTAAGAGTCAGTAACAGTCAGACTGTTTTTAAAAATACAGATTCTATTATGATAGAATATAAAAGTAGAAACTTGGTGCTAACCTAGAACTGGGCAAATAATTGATTTTTAACTTCAGCCAGTAAATCCCAAAAACTCAGGAAAAATAGCCATCTTGGTTCCTAAAATATTTGGAATTTGTCAGCAATTTGGAAATAAGTATTTTGAGCCAACAAACTCTGTGTCTTACCTTATAATCTTTACCCCAGTGGTTAGACATTTGTTTGGGGTTGGAAGAGATAGGTTTTAATATCCACTCTAGAGCAGGGACTCAGCCTCATGGCTCCTTTTCCAAGTTAAGCATCTGGATCACCAAGTTATCGACCATTCTGAAGTAGGCCACATTCAGTCTCTCCTACTGCAACTTTTCCACTTTTTATGAACACTTAAATTTGCATCAGACCAAAGAAAGACCATGGGAGAATTACTATGTAGGTTGTGGGGTAAATCATTCACCTGGGAGCTAGGAAACATGGATGTAAATCTCTCCACTGAATCAGGGGGAGAGAAGATTTGAATCAACATCTCCTAGTCCCAAAAAGTTTCATGTTGACCAAAATAACTTTTTTTGAAGGTAGTGAATAAAATATCCTGTGGGATTCATTAGCTAAATCCACAAAAGGGGTTGTCCATGCAATGCCTCACTCAGGACTCTGCCATATAGATTAATGCACATCTCCAAAGCAGACACCCAAACTCCCTATATAATGTGTGAAGACAGTTAAGTACCCAGGAATGGGATTCAACATGCCAGCAAGGTAAGCAGGGAGACATCTAAGCTAGACAACAGGTGATGCCAAGGAGAGGGCTGATGGCCTAAAGCCTATCCTGTAAACTGAGTTAGTTATGGGGTCAGTAAGCATGAAAAGGACTTGTAGCACACTGGTTAAGGCACTCATCTGAGTTGAAGAGTGGTGGGTTCCAGTCTCTGCTCCAATGACTGCTTTATGCGAAAGGAAATAGCCTCAAGAGGAGAAACTTGGGAAAAAACCACAATCTCAGAGCCAAGTGTGTAGGTGACTCCTGTCACAGATCAGAGACCTGGGTTTAACTTCATACCCCAATCAGAGAGGGCAGAGCTCTAAAGCCACATGCAAGTTGAGTGCTCTAAACACCAGGGTGCAAGAGTGGGGGCACTTCTTTCTCCTTTATTTTGTGTGGGCCAAACCTAGTAGACTGGTACTTGGAACACACCAATTGGGTTGGGCCCTGCAAGGGGGTTAAGTGGGAGTGGGATAGCTCAGTGGCTTGTGCACTGACCTGCTAAACCTAGGTTTGTGAGTTCAATCCTTGCAGGGGCTATGTAGGGATCTGGGCTGGACAGGTGATGCTTGGTCCTGCCACAGAGCCTGAGGGGTGGACTCACTGACCTCACAAGGTCCCTTCCACCTCTGTGAGATGCATACCTCCATGTAATTTGTTTAACTCAGGCTCTGCAAGGGGGGCAATTGCCCCTGCGCCAGCATTTCAAAAGGGCCCAGACCTCCAGCTGCCATCACTGTCAAAGTAGCAGTGGTGGACTCCTTTCACCCTTGACCTTCCAGCTGACTGCCCCCTTCCCTTCTGGCAGCAGAGAGCCAGGTTCCCCTCCCACCTTGCCTACAGGCCCACGGAGGCTGTCAGCCCCACTGACCCTACATCATGTATCCCACTGAAGATTACAAATGAGCTAAGCCCTAGACATCAGGATTTAGGTGGCTTTGTGTATAACCAGATGTATAGTTATCATGGGGGCTTGCTTGGTTAACACCTAGCCAATGACTTAGGGAATTTAAGCACTGACAGAGTTAGGCAGAAGCTGAGCAAGGATTTTAAGGATCTAAATTTTGGACTTAAGGACCAAACATGACAGATAAATGTGTAACATCCTTTGCAGCTCTTAGTGAAAGCAAATTTTAAAGACAGAGGCAGTGCTAGCCCACTGGTGGCTTTAAGCAGGAATATTTTTGCAAACACATGCCCCTACCATGCACAACACATAATAAAAATGGAAAAGGGAGCTCCCTTGAGTGGCACTGGACTCTAAGCAATTGCTCATTCTGCTTATGCCTAGCACCTGCTCTGGATAAAAAAATGCTCAAATCCAAAAGAAACTCACCATCAGGCCCAATCCTAAACAGAACAGCCATGTCTACACTAGCAAGTTTTTTCAAAAAATCCAGGTCTCTTTCAAAAAATCCCATGGAACGTCTACACACAAAATGTATTCTTTCACTATTAAATCAGAAGAAGGTGTACTTTTCTGGTGGCCCTCTTCTGCTCCCAGAAGATTATTTCAGGAAAAAAATGAGTGTATATGACCCAGGGGCCCTTTTTTTGAAAGAGCAGTGTTCCATACTGCCAGATATTTCGATTTGTGGCATTTCCTGGCCTGTTATTTCAAAACAGTGGCTGGGGGTGTGGCTGCTCTCTATTGAAGGAGCAGATTGGTTTTTGATCAGCTTTTGCGTGTGTGGTCGCGATCTTTCTAAAGAAGGTTTTTTTTTTTTTCCAGCAGAAATCTTCTGAAAGAACTTCTTTGGAGGAATTGCTGTAGTGCAGACATAGCCAACATGATCAGTCCATTTAAAAGGTAAACTGCATTAATGTTGATAAAGGGGGTAATGCAGAAGAACATTAATGTCCAGAATCAGTAAGAAGAGAAGTGTGGATTTTCCAAAGTGTTTCAGCACCCACACTTAGGACTGGATTTTCAAGAGAGCTCAATTGCCATTCAGGCACCTCAGGGAAGTAGCCAGATTCTCAGTATCTGTTATCTCTTGTTGGTCTGAAAAGTTCTGTAAGTGTGAGCTGAGTCCTTTTAAAACCCAGCTCCAGAAATGACAAATATATTTATTTCTAAAGTAAATGATCTTTCTACCTCCCACTCTAGAAAATGCTTGATTCTACTGGGGGTTCTTCAGTCTCTATTCTGCAGTCAGTTACTGAGAAGTAAGTGGGAGTTGATCCATCTTCAAAGACAGGCTGTATGTTTGGGAGAAGAGTGTTCAATTATCTCAGATTGCCACCCCTCACATCACAATTGTTTTTTGGCAGCAAGGTTCAACTCTAGGTTGCACATGTGACCTTTACTTTTCTTTTCCCAGATGACAGAGCTCCTAAAATCAACCACCAAGTAGTTTTATGCCATACAGCAGTATCTCTCCCCCTACGCCCACCTCCCTGGAGAAGGAAAGGTAAATAAACCAGGACATGTTATCAAAGCTACTAAATCCCACAGTCAAGTCTCCCTACAGCTGACCTTAAGAGTGAACCTATAAGCAAGGGAAGATCAAAACCAGCTTTGGGATGTAGCTGATTTAAAATTTCTTGCCAGGTTAATTTAATATTTTAACCTTGATTACAAAGGAGGGTGGAGGAGGTAAGTGAGGGTACAGAAACAGCTGGAAAACAGCTATAGGCAAAAGCAACAAGAGTGGGAATTGAATTGACTCAGGGGAAATGGGGTTTCTTGAAGATGCTGGGTCAGTTTGATAATGACAGTGAGAGCGAGAGTACTGGAGCAGTGCTTAGAGCTGGCATATGATTTGGGCAATGTTAACACCTAGCCAATGACATGCTGTTATGCATAAGCAGATGCTGACCCTCCCATTCTTGTTACTTTGCTCTTTTCCTCACATAGCACTAGAGTCAGGGCAAGCATGACTCATAAGAGGCATTCCCTTATTTTGACAGTAAATCCATACAAGCTTTTGAAGCAAGGACCAAAATGAATAACTCTTTGCAAAGAAAAGAAAGATGGTTGAATAGGTGAGCTGCTAACTTTGGGACTTAACAGACATGGCTTCAGTTCCCTGTTTTGCATGGACTTCCTGTGTGACCATGGGCAAGTCACAGAAGTCAGCTACGTTTCAGTCCCTGGCTTTAAAATGGGACTGCTAGGAAATAACTATTGATGGGGTATTGTAGGGATAAATTCACAGGAGCCTGAGATGCTGAGATACTGCAGTAATTGGGCCATATACATTTAAAGTCACTACGACAGTCTATAGATAAACAAACAGTAATAACAATAAAGAAGGAAGATTGTTATTTTAACCTCATAATAACACAAGTGCGTAGTTAGAAATATTCCACCATCTCTGGCTATGGATTCAAAAGCAAATGAAAGCAATACTTTTATTTTGTCATAGAAAAAGCTTTTACAAAAGACAAAACACAGTCATCAAGTCCTAATATGTGTTCATCCTGAAATATCAAGACCCAACACAGTTCAAAAACATGAAGAGAAACACCACTATCGAAGCAGCTTGTCTATAGCTATATGAAGAGAAAAAGACTGCAGCAATCTGCTGTTGTAATTACATTGCACAACACTGAAAACATTAAGATAGGCATTTATTTTTACATTAAGATGGGTGTTTATTTTTAGGCAGTGCAATGCAGTGGCGTTACACTTTAAGCAGTTGAAAATAAACTAATATACCTCAAAATTAGTTTAAAGAAATAGGGTACAATTGGGATTTCTCATATGACACCCTCCAGTACATCTAAATTTGTCCTATTATATTGATAGCACCTTCCCTTGCCTAAAAACACTCTTTTATATGTATTTTCTCTCCTGAGTCTTTCTTTCTGCAATTGTTTCCTGCTTTGCTTTCAAAGACAGCAGCAAGTCTCTTCAGCTCAGATGTGATAGGTATAGTAAAGAATACAGGGGAATCGAATGAACTGCATCCATGTGCCATCTCATCACTTTTTCTTCTTGTTAGGAAAGAATGATGTTCTTAAGCTGTTGGCATTGAAAGCAAACAACACAGTTGTAGTAAGTACTGATTACCTAAGCAAGGGGATCGAAGCAAGACTCAGTGTCTTAATAAATAAGACAGGGAGGAAAGACTATAAGTGCCTGATTTTTGCATGCAGTGGAGAATATTTACTCCACAGGGATTCACTTTCCCATATCTTCTAGTGAAAAGCAAATGATCCCTATTATTTATGTGTCTTATATCAGGAAACCTTTATCCAAGCTCTACCATATGGAGTGTTTCTGGTTTGGCAGGCAGCATGAGCTTGTGGGCTTGATATCTTTAAATATGTACCTCAGCTGTGCATATAAGAGGCAACTTCATGTGTGGTCAGAAGAGCAAGAATTAGTGAAAACAAAAGGTGACTTTTGTGTCTGGTTGCAGCACTAGCTAGCAAATATTAAATTGCTTCTATGTCAAGAAACAGAACTAAACTAACCTGCTGAGTGTAGGTTTTGGCTCTCTATTAGTACTCTTTTTAAAAGAAACCAGTAAATATATGGCCCCCTTCTCCTTTCTGTGCCAGAAATAAGGACAGACTCCATTGGGTCAGAATGTCAGCTGGCTAAATAACTCTGTTGACATCAAGGAAGCTGTGATAGATTGCCTCAGGTGAGGATGTGACTTATTGTCATTTCAGAGTACCAGTAAGGAATTTCCTAAGATACACAGAAAAAAAAGTGATGAAATTTATCTTACACAAAACAAGAATCAAATTGTTTTAATGTAGATTGAAGAGAAAACAGCAAATAAAGCAGGTTAAAACTTAAAGTGATGAGACATGGAATCTATTAGAAGACCTGCTAACATTGTAAATGTACATGAAAAAAAAAGTTAAATTAATTAAATAAATAAATAAATAAAATGATCTGACAGTATCCTTCATACTTATGGCATGTCTTCTGGATTGTTTTGTTACTTGCCAGAGGACCTTTGAGTGAAGTGTGATATCATCCCAACCATAGGCACATGCAGCTGACTTGTGTGCTCTTTGATGTGAAATAACACAAATATCTGACGTGACAAACTTATAACACATCTCAGCATATATTTAAACCACAAAAATTCTATGTTACAGATTGTACGAGACAGTGCGAAATTTGGATGATTCTTGTTTTGCCTTCTGTGAACTTAAGTAATATGTTAACAACAGTCCCAAATAAACAAACGTCAAAGAATCCACAAAATGAACATTAAATTGCCTGCAGAACATTGTAGAGCACTGTACGTGCCCCCATATAAATCCAGCTATAAGACAAACTCTGTGTTTATGTCTGTCACTCACATATGTGTATTCAGATAGGCACTACAACTTATGCTGAGACATAAAAGCAAATATCCCACCATGCCAGCAAATATGAAAAGGGAAACAAATCTTCCCATATAAATCACAGCTATCTTATAGGTTGCCATTTGTGTGAGAGACAGTGAGACCGAAGAGAAAGCTATTTTCCCTCCTTAGTAAGACCATGAGGTCAAAGATTATTATAGCTCTTTGTAGAGAGAGAAAAACAAATTTCAGAGCTATGTGAGATACTAAAGCTAAAAGCATGGGAAATAAACAAGAGGATTTCTCATTTATGAAAAGAAATGTCATACAATTGGTATTAATGAAATCTGGTGTGATAAGTCAGATGATTGGAATGTTAGAATGACTGGATATACCTCATCCTAAAAGGTGGGGGAATTAAATCCTAGCAATGTATTAGGCAGAATACTAAGTAAGGATGACAAAATTGTCAACCAGGATGCAGAAAAGGCTTCTGCCTGGGGTTCTGGCTTCCAGCTGCTGGGTGCTGTTCCTGCCATGGGTCAGGGCTCCACAGGCACCCTCAGCTATGGCCTCAGCCTGGGGTGATGAGGGGCATGGACAGGGGTAAGGAGGGTGCAGCTCAGCACCCCCATTTTAAAAATTATTCCCCCACCACTGGTGAGCACATCTGGGATCAACTTTGGATAGCAATGCCATGAATTCTTCACCTGAGGTCTTTAAATCTTTCTAATGCCTGCTTTACATTAGGGATCAAAGTTGATCCCAGATACACAATTCTAGCCACACCATTAGCATAGCTAGAATCAACATGTCAGGATTGACTTTGTTCCCTAGTGTAGATCGGGATCTTTGGGTTAGCACCGATGTCCCTCACTCTATGCAGCACATCAACCCCCCCGTAACTATAGAGCTACCCTAAGTCAGATAGAAGCTATGGACTTGATATGGCATTTACCTGAATAAGGTGTGACATCAGCTACACATTTCTGAAAACATTAATAATTTGGTCTTGAAAAATTACATTGGGAATATTATTGATGGCTCAGTACAGTGCTCATTTTAGGGATGGGGAAAGGGAGTAAAGACTTTACAGGGGAATGCTGGGATATTATCCATGAATTTAAATTTAAACCATAATAGTTACTATATTGGTTGAATTGCAAATGCAAGAAATATGGTGCCTCAGAAATATTTTTTTAATAAGCCCTACTGATGAATCACTCCTGGTAAAGATGAATGAGCTGTATCTAGAGAACGAGCATCTGCCTCAGAAGCAGAAAATTATCCCCACCTTCCTTTCTGTCCAATGGCAGAATTGTAACCAGTAATTGCCAGGACCTGCTGTGAGCCAAACTACCACATTCATTAATTTGTCTGGTGCTACAAAGTATATTGGCACCACTGAAGAAATAAATGGCAGTTCAGAAAGAAAAACATTTTACGTATTACATAATGTAAAATCACTTGTTTTATCTTGGTACAATTGCAAAAGAGCTTTCCTCAGTTACTAATTATTTCCTTAGATTATTTTTGTTTAAATGCTTTTAGATGCTGAGTTCATAGCGCTAATGAGAGAATAAGTAGGAAGGGACTTGGATCTACCTGTATCATCCAGATGCCCCTATATACACACCGATAAGTGCACGTTTTTAAATGAAGACAAACTATAATTCCTCCTGAATAGTTTGGAAATCTGTTTGAAATAGTTGGCCTGCTTTGACTGTGACAAATGACAAGTGCAAAGAAACCTAATTAATTTTACCCACGTGCGGCCTGCACAAACGCGTGGGGATCACGCAGTGGAAGCTGACCACCCCGGACAGCCACCACTGGGGGGGACACCGATTTGGGGTGGGCAAGGCCACCTTTGGAGCCACCCTCCTGAAGGTAAGCCTGGGTGGGGGGGCCCTGCAGGGAAGGGGGGAGGGGAACGTTGCCGGGGAGGGTGGTAGGGAGCCCCTGCAGAAGAGGGGCATGGAGGGCCATGGGTTTCTCCAACATGCAGGCCCACATGTCAATGCCCCTCCTCACACAGGTGGTCCAGGCAATCAGCCATGTGATCCTGTGGAGGGCTGTCCACCTCGGGGACCTGGATGACATCATGGCAGGATCTGCAGCCTTCAGGTTTCCCAAATGCTTTGGCGCCCTCAATGGCACCCATATAGCAAGCCACACCCCAAACCACAGCACGGGCTGCTACATAAACCACAAGGGATACCACTCAGTGGTGCTGCAAGCCCTCATTGATGCCTGGGGCTGGTTCAGTGCAAACTGTGTGGGCTGGTCTGGGCAAGCCCATGATGCCCAGGTATTCCAAAATTCCTGGCTGGTGTGCAGCATAGAGGAGGGCACATACATTCCTGCCCAGGAGGTCCTCGTGGGGGACACCATGATGCCACCATGTATAGCGGTCGACGGGGTGTACCCATTGCAGCCATGGCTGATATGACTCTACACAGGGTACACCACTGCCAGCCAGGACACTTAATCACTGCCTCAACCACGCCCACAGTAACCATGGACAGGGCCTTCAGACTCCTGAAGGGGCACTTCCGATGCCTGGATGTGCAGCTGGATGTCAGCCTGTCCAACTTCCCCAGGGTAGTCATGGCCTGTTGTGCTCTGCACAACATAGTGGAGGGCAAACATGAGTGTTTTGTGCAGTAGTGGGCTGCAGATGGCAGTCCCAGGAACAAGCAGCCACCCATGGCTTCGTGCCACCAGGCAAACAGAAATGGTGTTAGAGGCTGGGAGGCCCTCTGGGAGGCCTTCAACCAGGAGCCTCACTGATCCTCCCCCGGCACCGTCCAACCCACACACACCCTGCATCACAGCCCCCCCACACCCACCCCACACCACGGCCCGCGCATGCACAGAGGACACCGAGGTGGACAACGCAATGGTTTACTGAACATAACTTAACCAACACACATGTAAATAAACTGCACTTGAACAAAAAAATGGTGTGGAGTGATCATAACTGGGAGATAGATATGGGAGCAAATGGGGGGGAGAACTATGTACAAAGCGATAGGGGCACGCCCCTGCAGATGGGGCCATGGGCATGGGTGGGCCTAGTTCTCCACAGGGGTGGAGAGGCTGGACCCTCGGCAGGTGCGGGAGACCTTGCCACCCTGGGTGCAGGGACCCCGTCCGTGCTGGGATGGGGCTGGGACAACAGTAAGGGGCTGGGGGCACCACCCTGGCAGGGGGGGCCCGGGTGGGCTGGGAAAGGCAGGGGTTTATGGGTGCTGGGAGGCCAGGGGGACAAGATCCCCCTGGTCTGCACTGGCAACGAGTCAGCAGCCCGGTGAGCCCCAGGTGGCCAGGGAGAGGGTGGCTGGGGTAAGGGTGGTCAGTTCGGGGGCAGCAGGGCTGGGGATAGGGATAGAAGGGGGGGCAGGGAAGGGGGAAAGACACCAAATGGCCATGACCACCTTGCCCCAGGGCCACCTTTTCTCCACCAGGGCCTGTCCTCCCCCTCCATGTGGAGCCACTCCCAGAGGACAGCCGTCTGCTCCTGGATGGAAGCAGTGTGGACCACCACAACCTCCTCTGGGTCAAAGTGATGGTGATAGCAGGCCCTGCGAGGCTGGGTGGGCAGCAGCCTGGGTGGTGGGGGTGGTGGTTTCCCAGCCCTGTCGGATGGTGGGGTTGGTGTGCTGGGGGCTGGGAAAACCGGGCTTTTGCCAGGAAAAAAAACAAACAAACCACAGAGCATCTGCATAGCTAATGTGCTTTGTCAGCAGTTTTTTGACAAAATCCAGCACATCCACCAGCAGCGTTATACCTCTCCTCATATACAAATACAAGAGGTATGGGTAACAAGCAGGAAGAACTCAAAGTGCTAATAAATAAAAACAATTATGACATTGTTGGCATCACAGAAACTTGGTGGGATAATACACGATTGGAATGTTGGTACGGAAGGGTACAGCTTGCTCAGGAAGGATAGATGGGAAAAAGGGAGGAGGTGTTGCCTTATATATCAAAAACATACACACTTGGACTGAGGTGGAGATGGACATAGGAAACAGATGTGTTGAGAGCCTCTGGATTAAGCTAAAAGGGATAAAAAGCAAGGGTGATCTCCTGCTAGGAGTCTGCTACAGGCCACCTACCCAGGTGGAAGAGGTAGATGAGGCTTTTTTTTTAAACTAACAAAATCTTCCAGGGACCAGGATTTAGTGGGGATGGGGGACTTCAACTATCCAGATATATGTTGGGAAACTAACACAGCAACACAGACTATGCAATAAATTCTGGGACTGCATTGGAGACAACTTCTTATTTCAGAAGGTTGAAAAACCTACCAGTGGAGAAGCTGTCCTAGATTTGATTTTAACAAATAGGGAGGAACTGATTGAGAATCTGAAAGTGGGAGGCAGCTTAAGTGAAAATGATCATGAAATCATAGAGTTCCAATTTTAAGGAAGGTAGAAGGGAGAGCAGCAAAATAGAGACAATGGATTTCAGGAAGGCGGATTTTGGCAAACTCAGAGAACTGATAGCAGGGTCCCATGGAAAGCAAGACTCAGAGGAAAAACAACAGAGGACAGTTGGCAATTCTTCAAAGGGACCTTATCAAGGGCCCAAAAGCAAGCTATTCTGCTGAGTAGGAAAAATAGAAAACATGGCAAAAGACTGCCTTGGCTTAACCAGGAGATCTTGCATGATCTCAAAAAAAAAAAAAAAAAGGAATCGTATAAAAAATGGAAACCAGAACAAATTACAAAGGAGGAATACAGACAAACAACACAGGAGTGCAGGGGCAAGATTAGAAAGGCAAAGGCACAAAATGAGCTCAAATTAGCTACTGGCATAAAGGAAAAAAGAAGACTTTTTATAAATACATTAAAAGCAAGACTCCCTTGTTGCAGTTGAGGCCCACTGCTCAGTGAGGAGGGAGAAACAGTAACAGGAAACTTGGAAATGGCAGAGATGCTCAATGACTTCTTTCTTTTGTCTTCACTGAGAAGTCTGGAAAAGGAATGACTAACCTAGCGAATGCTAGTGGGAAAGGGATAGGTTTAGAAGATAAAATAAAAAAAAAGAACAAGTTAAAAATCACTTCAGAAAGTTAGATATCTGCAAGTCACTAGGGCCTGATGAAATGCATCCTAGAATACTCAAGGAGCTGATGGAGGAGGTATCTGAGCCATTAGCTATCATCTTTGCAAAATCATGGGAGACAGGAGAGATTCCAGAAGACTGGAAAAAGGCAAATATAGTGCCCATCTATAAAAAGGGGAATAAAAACAACACAGAAAACTACAGACCAGTCAGTTTAACTTCTGTGCCAGGAAAGATAATGGAACAAGTAATTAAGGAAATCATCTGCCAACACTTGGCAGGTGGTAAGCTGATAGGGAACAGCCAGCATGGATTTACAAAAAACAAATCACATTAAACCAATCTGCTAGCTTTCTTTGATAGGATAACAAGCCTTGAGGATAAGGGAGAAGCGGTGGATGTGGTATACCTAGACTTTAGTAAGGCATTTGATACAGTCTCACATGATATTCTTATCAATAAACTAGGTAAATACAACTTAGATGGGGCTACTATAATGTGGGTGCAAAACTGGCTATGGATAACCATACTCAGGAGAGTAGATAGTAATGGTTCTCAATCCTGCTGGAAAGGTATAACAAGTGGAGTTCCGCAGGGGTCTGTATTGGGACCGGTTCTGTTCAATATCTTCATCAACTATTTAGATATTGGCATAGAAGGTACGCTTATTAAGTTTGCAGAGATACCAAGCTAGGAGGGGTTGCAACTGCTTTGGAGAATGGAGTCAAAATTAGAAATGATCTGGACAAATTGGAGAAATGGTCTGAAGTAAATAGGATGAAGTTTAATAAAGACAAATGCAACGTGCTCCACTTAGGAAGGAACAATCAGTTTCACACATACAGAATGGGAAGTGACTGTCTAGGAAAGAGTATGGCAGAAAGGGATCTAGGGGTTATAGTGGACCACAAGCTAAATATGAGTCAACAGTGTGATGTTGTTGCAAAAAAAGCAAACGTGATTCTGGGATGCATTAACAGGTGCGTTGTGAACAAGATACGAGAAGTCATTCTTCTGCTCTACTCTGCACTGGTTAGGCCTCAGTTGGAGTATTGTGTCCAGTTCTGGGTACCACATTTCAAGAAACATGTGCAGAAATTGGACAGGGTCCAGAAAAGAGCAACACGAATGATCAAAGGTTTAGAGAACATGACCTATGAAGAAAGGCGTAAAGAACTGGGCTAGTTTAGTTTGGAAAAAAGAAGATTAAGGAGGGACATGATAGCAGTTTTCAGGTACCTAAAGGGGTGTCATAAGGAGGAGGGAGAAAACTTGTTCTTCTTGGCCTCTGAGCATAGAAGCAATGAGCTTAAACTGCAGCAAGGGAGGTCTAGGTTTGACATTAGGAAAAAGTTCCTAACTGTCAAGGTGGTCAAACACTGGAATAAATTGCCTAAGGAGGCTGTGGAATCTCCATCTCTGGAGATACTTAAGAACAGGTTAGATAAATGTCTATCAGGTATGGTCTAGACAGTACTTGGTCCTGCCATGAGGGCAGGGGGCCGGACTCAATGACCTCTCAAGGTCCCTTCCAGTCCTAGCATTTTATGATTCTATCATTCAGGTATAATGCCTCTCTAGACAGTGTTCTGTCAAAAAAAAAAAAAAGCCATGTGGATGCACCAGGGCCCTTTCATTGACAACCAGGGCTTATGGCTCACAGGGATGCCCTGTTGTGGAGTTTCCGGTCAGCTGTGCTGCAGAGAGAGAGCTGGGCTGCTCTCTGTCAGCAGAGTGGATTGTCCTTTCGATCCACTTCTATGTGTAGATGCAATCTGTCGACAGAAGTTTTTCCAGGAAATCCCTTCCAACAGTGACTTCTGTCGACAGAGGCTTCTCATGTAGATATGGCCATAGTGTCTTACCATCTATAAAACTCAGTCCTATATACTTAGTTGTGTTTTTAGTTAAGTTTACATGGCTAGCAAACACTCAGTGGCACTTGTATGATGGAAACTGTAAAAATAACCTGAATAACTGAATTAAATGGTGGATGGCCGAAATGCATTTTAATATACAGCACTCTCATAAACTGTATATTGGACTGACAAAAAAGAGAAATCTCATTTCCTGGTGTGGATGAAAAGCTTTTTCATTATTCATAGTAACACTTTACCATGTGCTATGAAATAGCCAACAACTAATCAGGCTGATGCCATAAAGTTATTTCTGGATTTCACATGGTATTACCTTACGTCTGTTTCATCAATCATAACAGAATGGATGACAAATTTTACCTCTCTTTTTGCTTACTGATTTGACATCCCAGATACAAAGACTACAAAAGCACAGCACTTAAAGAGCCAGAATTTTGAACTCTGATTCTTCTGGTCCAAGTGTACCCTCTTGAACCAGAAAAATCAAAACCCATTCTAATAGCGATAGAGCTTAGCATTAGCTGCTCAGACTAGCAATATATACTGTACTGTACCTTGTTCTCATTGTTGAATCTGCAGAACATTTTTTAAAAAGCAAATTGTAGATATTTTACAAAGTCAAATGAAAACCTAGAAGCTTTAAAGCAGAACACAACAATTTGGACAGAATGGATTTTATAAAACTTCCCAGGAGCGTGTCACATGACAACTGTAAAGCATCATAAAGAAGGCAGCTTTTGTCCAGCCATGAACTAGGAACTTTATTAGAATAAGGAAAACACCCCCTTTCTCTGTGCCGCCGAACGTTTGCATAGAACTTTCCCCAGCTCTGCCCTGCTTAGCTTTCTGTTACATATATAAGCAACATATAGCTTTTACCTAAAACATTCCTCATCAGTAGCACCTTGAATTATGATATACAAATCAGACCCAATATTCCATATGGAAAACAGCCACTCACTCTCCCACAAAATGGTGAATAGCCTTAAAATCTTTTCCATATATTTGTAAATAAATACCACTTCTTCTGTATTGCAAGTAAGATAAAAAGACAATTCCTTCATTTTTAGGGTTGAATTGCAGCCTTTGCTTGGGCTCTCATAGCTTTGAGAGTTGC
The DNA here is from genome assembly GCF_033958435.1 of Carettochelys insculpta. Taxonomy (NCBI): domain Eukaryota; kingdom Metazoa; phylum Chordata; order Testudines; family Carettochelyidae; genus Carettochelys; species Carettochelys insculpta. The sequence continues at coordinate 87,776,269 of NC_134137.1, read as the reverse complement.
AGTGAGTGAGCAACTGCAAAACTGAATCTGTACTCCAGGTAGGGACAAATGAAGGAAACAGTTATTATTTCTGGTGGTTACCTTATCCTGCACTAGCACATGAGGGAGCTCCTTGTATTGGAAAGAAATGTGTATTGTAAAAGTGTGTCTGTTTTAAAGGCATTTACAGCATTTGTCAGCCCAAGTGTTGAGCCGTGATAACTTCAGTAACTGTATCTCCAGTACATGGCATAATACATGTGGAAAGGAAGGAGAGTTTTGTGATTAAGAAACTGGACTCAAAAGATCTGGTTCCATACCCTAGGCCTATAACATTCCTTCTGCGTGATCCTAGTAAGTTGCTTTATCTCTTTGTGCCTCGGTTCTCCACCTGTAAAATGGAAATAATATCTCCTTTCTCCCACCTTGGGTCTGTTTTAGCTCAAGCCCACATACCACAAAAACACACACAACTCCACAAATCCTGTAGTAGGCAACAAGACACATCTTCTGTATTCTGCCATTACCATTTGTTAGCAGGCTTTTGCTAGGTCCATTTTTTTCAAAATTGTTTGCACATATTAAAGCAGAATAACAGTTAAATGGGATTAAAGGAGAGGATTCTATTCCATATCAAGTCCCTAAATGTAATCGCTGCACAATCACAGACTTGTCAGGCATGGTTACTGTGGCAACTGAGGTGACCATTTGTTGCACTTTAAACACCTCCTCTACCTCTGAGTACTGAATAAGAACGTGTAAAATAGTGGGAAATTCAGAGTGTAGTTCTTGCAAAGATGTCAAAACTGCACTAAAAGGAACAGTCTGGTACTAACTGCTCACAGAGAAGTAGCCATGTTTGTCTGTATCTTCACAAAACAAAAAAGCAGCTTTGTAGCGCTTTAAATACTAAAGCTGTGGCCACACTAGCCCCTCCTTTCAGAGGGGCTATGATAATGTGTCATGTCAGAATATGCTAATGAGGTGTTTCTTAGCTACGACAGATCAGGAAAGGGATCTTGGAGTTATAGTGGATAGTTCTCTGAAGACATCCATGCAGTGTGCAGCGGCAGTTAGTAAGGCAAATAGGATGTTAGGAATTATTAAAAAAGGGATCGATAATAAGACAAAAGAGATCATACTTCCCCTATATAAAACTATGGTACGGCCACATCTCGAGTACTGCATGCAGATGTGGTCTCCTCACCTCAAAAAAGATATATTGGCATTAGAAAAGGTTCAGAAAAGGGCGACTAAGATGATTAGGGGCTTGGAAAGGGTCCCATATGGGGAGAGGCTAGAGAGACTGGGACTTTTCAGTTTGGAAAAAAGGCGATTGAGGGGCAATATGATAGAGGTATATAAAATCATGAATGGTGTGGAGAAAGTGAATATAGAAAAATTATTTACCTTTTCCCATAATACAAGAACTAGGGGACACCAAATGAAATTGATGGGTAGTAGGTTCAAAACTAATAAAAGGAAATTTTTCTTCACACAGCGCACAGTCAACCTGTGGAACTCCTTGCCCGAGGAGGCTGTGAAGGCCAGGACTCTATTAGGGTTTAAAAAAGAGCTTGATAAATTTTTGCAGGTTAGGTCCATAAATGGCTATTAGCCAGGGATAAAGTATGGTGCCCCAGCCTTCATAACAAGGGCAGGAGATGGATGGCAGGAGATAAATCACTTGATCATTGTCTTCTGTTCTCCTTCTCTGGGGCACCTGGCATTGGCCACCGTCGGCAGATGGGATGCTGGGCTCGATGGACCTTTGGTCTGACCCAGTATGGCCATTCTTATGTTCTTATGTTCTTATGTTCTTATGTTCTATGACTATGCAGTGCCTCACTAGCATAATGACGACCATGCATGCTTTGAAACTGCTGGTTTTGAAGCACACGCCACCTGTGTAGCTGGGGCCTTTTGAAGCAGCCCCTGATTTCAAAAGCCTGTTCTTTTCATTTGGTTTTGAGAAGAAGGGGCTTTCAAAATCAGAAGGGCCATTTTGAAGTGCCCCCTGGCTACACAAATGGTGCCTGTTTCGAAACTGGCAGTTTTGAAGCGCGTGTGGCCACCATTATACAAAGGAGGTGCTACATATTCCTGGTAGCACCTCATAAGCATATTCCAAAGTGATATATTACTATAGCCCCTCGGATAGGAGGGGCTAGTGTGGCCACAGCCTAACAAAATGATTTATTGGGAGATGAACTAATCTGATCAGACATTAGGAATCTGTATACACGTAAACCTGTCAGTGAGCATTTCAGTGGAGGAGGCCATAGCATCCAAGACCTGAAAACCTGCATCCTAAAACAAAGTGACTTTAACACCAGATTACAAAGGGTGACATCTGAATTGGAATTTATTCTGAAGTTTGACACTTTATAACTTGGTCTTAATAGAGATAGCAATTACTTTATGCATTACATGGACTGTTGCCCCATCTTTGATATTCAGTGACCTCAGGCTTAATAGACACTTGAGGTAAGTAATTTTCTTCCCCCTCCTCCCCCCTCAGCCCTTTCTTCTGTCCTGAGTAGCTGATTCTTCAGTTTTCATTTAGTTTTTTTCTATCTTTCTGTTAAATCTCACTGTGCCAGTTTGCTTTTAACATAGTTTCCAGATCTGAAGAAGTGGATCTGTCTCATGGAAGCTCATCACCTTATATATCATTTTGTTAGTCTTTAAAGTGCTACAAGACTGCTTTTTTTGTTTTGGTACTAACGAGGGGTGCATGCACCTGGCTTATATACATGACAGTCAATAACTTGTTTGATTAGCTGCCAACTTTATGAACACATCATGAGATGCATACATATACATTGTTTGTGCACCAATCTATGGATTTAAAAATCTGAAATACTTTTCATAATGGAAACACAAATGTACATACTTATTAGCTGAATATTAAGTCACTCTTCTGGGGTAAAGGTTAGTCATGGTACAGAATCAGGATGCTCAGACTTGAGAGGAGGAAGACAGAATGCCTTTTATGATTTGCCAGTGATTTACTCTGGTTGATGCAAGGTCTGACGTAGCTGTGTGTACTAGCACGTACACACTGGAGGCTGGTGTTTAAAAACAAGTAGGCACTAATAATAGGAGTGGCCAAACTCAGCTCCTTGTCAACAATATGAAGGATCAAAGGGTCTACTCCCCAGGAGGTTCCCAATAGTTTTTATATCAAGGTGGTATGGGGAGGAGATTCTCATTTTCATGTGTGCCAAATGAGGTTGGTGTGTCAGGGTATAATCCAGTTTTACTCCCAAGCATTTGACATTTGGATGGAAAGTCAGTAGCCAGCCTTGCATATGGATTGTGATAGGTTAATTGGCAGGACAACTGTTCGGATGGAATATAGTTGCCACTGTCTCCACTGCAGGAAGGTGGAAATGTCCACCAATTGGTCGAGCTTCTCTCCGAGCCTTTGGGAGTATTTTCCAGTGTCAGCTAAAGGGATGACATCTTCATAAACATATTTCTAGGCCTGAAGCTTATGGGTGAATACATTGAACAAAAGGGGAGCCCAAAGCGATCCTTGTAGAAGGCCATTATGGAAGGTGATTGTTTAAGGCAGACAATTTATAAATGGATATGACTCAGGGCCATAACAAGGGTGAGGCAACTGAGGCACTTGCCCCAGGCGCCACAGCTCAGGGGGCACAGTTAGCCGTCTGGGCAGCTCTGTCCAAGCTGCATGCAGCTCTTTAAGAGCCATTTGCAGCTCGCTAAGCTGCTGCCTATGGCTGACTTCTCTTCTGCTCCCTCCCTGCCCTACCTTGCCTTGCCATGCTGCCTGAAATGGAACTCAATTTAATCAGTTTAATGGCCAGCAACTGAGAGTTGAGTGTCAGAAGCAGAGTTGTTTCCTGCAGCAAGTTGACGTGTGTGTCATTGTCTGCAGCTGGCAGGTGAAGGATATCCATTTGGCTGCTGCAGGTCCCTCAGTATGAAGCTGCTACATAATGGAACCAATGGGGGATGAGGAAGGCACATGCTGCTCCCAAATATTTTTCTGTGTCATCAAAATTCCAGGAAAAGAATATTATCTGAGTACTAATAACTTCAATGCTTTTTTTGTGTGTGTGTCAGTACTTGCCAGTACTGAGTACTGGCACCTCAGCAACCGCAGCCATGGAATTGGCTGATGGAGGAAAGAGTTGAGGAGCAAGCTACGTACTGGCATCTCTTTTTTACAAAAAAACAAAAACAAAAACACTGAATAACTTAATTGTACATAATCATTCATCCACAATTAAGTGGCTCATGTTGCTTTTGTGACAAATAGTAAAAGGTGATTTTTGCCAGCAGTAAATGACATTTCTGAAGAATTTAGCAAAATTCAACAGAAATTTCTTCTCAAATTACGACTACAATGGATTAAAAACATCATTTGAAGTTAAATCCCTTATAGCCCGTTTCTGCACAGAAGGCGATTTTTTCCCATTTTTATTGATGATGTCAAAATTATTCTACCAAAACTTTTGAAAATGAGATTTTTTTCAGTCTTTGACCAATTCTGCTTCTTTGCAGAGGAGCATTTTTCAGAAAGCACACACCACAAACACTTGATTGTCTCATGGATTAAACTAAGGGGAAAAAATCTATAGGTTCAAATATTTCAACAATTGAAACTTAATGAGACTAGCAGTCATGCAAAGGCATTTCTGGAAGCAATAATTTTAACATATCTGAAGGATCAGGGAATATAGGAAACTTTGTTGAGTTCCTTGAGACTTTACTGGACACAGATGTAAACCTACTGCAGACCAAAGAACTTCTCTAAAAGGACCCTTCCAGTATATCTTTTAGAAAACATCCAATATTGATTTTAATATTGACAGTAATGGGAAAATACACCACAACCCACTGTCAGTTGTTCCAATGGTTAATTACTGTTTCTGGTAAATCTTCACTCCTTATTTCTAAACTTAATTTGTCTAGATCCAGTCTCCAGCCACTGTATTATGACAAACCTTTCTCTGAAGAGCCCATTATTAAATATTTGATCTCTATGTAGGTAATTGTGGAGTATAATCAAGTCACACACGCCATCTCTTTGTTAACCTAAATTGAAAGGCACCTTGTGGTGTGTGTGTTCACTGCCATAAGCACAAGATAAACTTGTTTTAGTCAGCACTATCTCAGATGGTGCTTTTAAAAAAGGATAGGAGAGCAGGTACTCAGCTGGCTCCCCAGCCCAATCCCCAGGCAATCCTGGGGCTGGGGCTGCTGAGGTGCTGATACTCCATATTGGCAAGTACTGACACAAAAAAACAATGATCTCAAATATGCCCCAACTTTGAGAATTCCTTACAATTCTACAAGTTTTGTCTCGCTCAGTAGCCAAGAACAATACCAGACATGAGTTATTTGTTGAAGCTCAGACAGTTCCAGCAGAAAGTTATTCAGGTAGAGCAAATGATATTTCCCAAGGGGCTTTGTTGTAACAAACAATAAATAAGGTAAAACTGTACTATATTAGAAGCAGTCAGTGCAGATCATTTGGGTGTTTCAGATGAGGCAATTACATTTAAAACTAAGCTAGAGTCCATTTCTTTCACATTCTACATGCTTATTGTGGACAGAATACTTGGTGTGATGCATTACCAGTGCAGCTTCAATAAAATGTTTTACTATCTGCTACACACCTAATTAAAGGAACACAGAGAGAACAAGGGTCAACAAAATATAAAGCTGGGTGAAAAAAAAAGTTTACTATGAGAAAGAATTCACTGTAGCTCTTGGCAACTAATTGGATTTTAGGGCAGCTGCATCATTGCCTAAATGCCCTGAAATAATTATGAAAGTTTCCAAGTTCCCTGGGGACCATATTTCAAACAACACTTTTAGAAGAAGGAATGTTTATGAACTGAGTCTCCATGATAGACTTCAAAGGCCTTGTTTTGCACTCCTTGACCATTTTGATTTTGATAGGCGTTTTATAGGCGATAAACAGTTGGAATCTATGGAAGCTTTTGAAAAAGATTCCTCAAACTTCAGCGATGTCAAGAAACTACCGGATTTTTCACAATTTTACGTATTGCAGACTGACAAAGTACTTTGGAGATCACAATTCTCAGATACAAAGTCATTTATGGCATCAGTTCAGAAGGCGAAAAAAAAGTAGAGACATTTTTTGTTTATGAGGAATGTTTCAGGCACTGTCAGGTGCATATTCAGAAGTCTTGAAACATCTCTAGATCTCCTTCACATTGCTTGTCACTACAGCTTCAAATAAGCATTTTTTTCTGTGTAGTGAAAAGAGTCAGAACTTCCAGCTGATCAATGTGTAGTAATGAGAGGCTGAGTCATTTGATGTTAATGGCTGTTGATCACTCTTTGTATATTGGACAGACTTCAAGCTCTCTTAGACAAAGAGTTAATGGGCATAAAACAGACATAAAAACACTCCTGATCCACAAACTGGCCAGCCAACATTTTAATGGAGTGGGCCATTCTGTTAATGACTTCAGAGTCTGCGTCTTACTGAAGAGGAATTTTCACACTACTTTGGAAAGAGAGGCTGCTGAACTCTGTTTTATATTCAAATTTGACACATTAACACGTGGTTAGAACCGGGATGCGAATTTTCTGGGTCATTATAGGGGCTCTTTTGCATACTTGGCTTAATCTAATTCTTGACTCCCCCACCCCCACCTTGATATTTTTTTTTCTGATTTGTCAACCTTGATTACTATTTTTGGTTCTCTATGCCTTAAATATTGAGTGTGTTCTGGTATGGCTATGGTCTGAAGAAGTGGGTCTGTCCCATGAAAGCTCACCTAATACATTATTTTGTCAGTCTTTAAAGTGCTACTTTTCTGCTTTTTTGTCTTGAGAACTTAGTGGATGATGTCAGTAGATTGCATGTTGGTTTCTACCCTCTGTTGGACTGAACCATATATTCTATGTAAGCGGGCTAGTTTGAAGTACTATGTAGAAATAAATCAAAAATTGTCCATTAAGTTGGTTTTATTGCACAGTACAAAGTTTATTATTTGGCATCCTTTTGCTTTTTTGATCTTTTCTAGTCAAGCACTCTTGGGATCTGACTGGTGCCAAACAGTAGGATTACTACCACTTCCACTTCTTACTGGGCTGTTAGAAGACAGTTAGGGGTGAGTTAGAGCAAAATAACAGCACAGAACACTGAGAACTAGGATTAGTGGCTGTAAACAAACTTCATGAGACTGCAGGAAAATTGGCTACAAACATGATAAATATACATTTGGCTAACTACAGGCATGCCAGACAGAGGTTGTTGGAACAGACAGTAGCGGACTAGAGAGGCTGAACCAGTATTATTTACTGGGAAGTGATTAGGAAGTTATCTGTCCAATCTCTGACCATGATCTGACTCTGACACTGACTCATGCTTATTGGTCCTGGCTCTGGAAATTTCTCTGATCTCTGTTCCCTGACTACCCATCTTATGGCTGTCCTTGATGTGCAAATACCAACCTACTTATGATGACTGGACCAGGCAGTGAATGCCCTGGTCCATTACAGATTATTTGCTCACAGCCATGTAGTTTTTCACCTGAAGGATTCCTGAAAGCACTGTGCGGGTGGGATGTGGCAAGTGTTCTTACAGTGCAAGCCAGTGCTATATAAGAAAGAAAGCAAAAAACAATGTCACTTCTTACTGGAAATACACTGGGAATTGTAGGTGGGCTAAATGACTCCACTTATATTTTGGTGAGCAGTCTGAGTTAACTCTGCTCTTGAGAAAAGTGACCTTGGATTTTTAATGACTGTAAAACCAGGCAGCGCCTTCACTTTACGTCCAACCTCAAAGGAATTCCTACAGCATGATGATGACAAGAACCATTATTTAACTCCTGACTCAGAGGAAAAAGTATCAATACAGAATCAATTTTTCAAGTGGGAAGTGAAGAGTTAGCTGGGGGCGGGGGGGGGGGGTGGCTGGGGGGGCATGCTGGGAACTAGGGAGAGCATTTCTTATTGCAGCTTGCCCGAGTATGGCCCTATTTTCTGGAGCCTGCTGTTTGTGGGTGGTCTGGTGGAACCACTGGAGACTGCTAGTGGGGAGTGAGATCTTGGGCAGGGAAGGAGAAGTACTTGGTTGTGGAGTTGGCAATACCACTTTTCCATCACCAGCACCAGAAACCCCAGTTGTAGGGGTGCAAGGCGGGGAGGAAGATAGGGAGAACCAACCATGGTTGATGAGTTGGGAAAAGCAGAACTGGAGAAAGTATGGATATGGCCATGTGCTCTGAAATGGACCCCTTACAGTCCACTCTTTGGCTGTTCTGCAGGGTTGTCCAGAGAGTGTCTAATTTGGCTGTGTGGAGCTACCTCAATAGGACCAGTATGCCTTACCTCTATTATCTGTTTTGGGGCAGGCAATTATTTTGGATGGAGGAGCCACTCAAGGGCCGCAGGGGGTCTTGGGTGGAGCTTTGGTGCAGAAGGGAGCTCTGGATAGGGGACTGGAGTGCAGGATATGGTGTGGGGTCTGAGAGAGAGTTTGGGTGGAAGGAGGGGGTTGAGACCTGGCCCAGGATATTGGAGTGCAGAGTCCAGGAGGGAGCATGGAAGCAGAAGAGGATTCTGGCATGGAAGAAGGGTGTAGGACTGGGTGCAAGGTCTGAGAGGGAATTGTGATCTAGAGGCAGGGACTGGAGGAGGGGTAGAAGGGTGAAGAGGATTTGGGTGGTAACCTGGAGCAAGGTGCTGGGGTGCAGGTCTGAGGAGCAGGTATGGGTGAAAGAGAAGATTCTGACTTGGGGGAGAAGTGTAGGAGCAGGTGCAGGTTCTGGGAGGGAGTTGAGGTGTGGTGCCAGAAGCAGGCATTGGCTGGGAGGTGCTTATGTAAGCAGCTCCTGGCCTGCAGCACTCTCAGGTATACATTCTCGCCTGCCAGCAACCCCAGTCCACTGGCTGTTCCCTGTTGCTCTCTGCACTGGGTGGAAAGCTTCCATGCTGCCCCTCCACCTGGAAAATCTCTGAATTCCTATTGGCCAGAAATTACCAATGGGAGCTGAGAAACTGTGCTGCATTGTCCCCACCCCCACTAAAATCTCTTAGCTCCTATTGTTCAGAAACCAGCCAATGGGAGCTGAGAGATTTTGCTAGGTGTGGGACAGCACCCAAAGCTCTTCCCCCCTAGGCAGCCATAGGGGCTAGCCATGGGCCAGATTAAAAGGTCCGACAGGCCGCGTCTGGCCCATGGGCCATATCTTGCCAATCCCTGGTCTTTGTGATTCAGGTTCACAAGACCCCTACTGTCAGCAAGTCATAATGCACTCCATTACACATCAGCTATGCAACAGTTGCAATGTTCTTGGTAGAGATTAATATCACTTTCTCCCTAATGATCAACTTCATAGGCATGCATATATATGGTGCTCATATTGTTATAATAAATTTATATCATTACTCTTTTGTTAATATGATTTTGACCCATCTTTCCCCAAAACATTTAGCTGTTAATTTAAAATTAGCATTTCTCTCAATTTTGTGTCTAATTAGCCTCATTTGTGGTGATAGTATTAGTTTCTTCAAGTCATAAGTGATGGCATACATTTAATGGATGCAGTTATAAGAATTCTAAGCAGGTTTCTGCCTTCATTTAATTTCAGCAAACCATGACATTTTCTTAATGCCTCAATACTGGGAAGTTGTGGTGCTGTATCCCTGAAATAACTCTTGCATCAGTTTGCTCACATCAGACCAGAAGTCTTTCAATTTGAGACAATCCCAGGAGAAATCAAGCTGAATTGCACAGCTGGATGAGGAAAGAAAGCAATGCCACTTACTGATATTACTTGCTGGAATTCTCTGTATACTTCACTTTGCTCCTAAGCCAATGGAAAGTGTACTGAGCAATAACCTATGCATGACAGAACATGATATACCATAGCCCTCACCCGCTGCCTTATCTGTGAAATACAGCAGCTCACACTGAGTCCACTGGAAGTTGTGAATGCTCAGGACTACATAAACCTGGCCACTTTTATTTAAGTGCCGATTCTGCAAATTAACGTGCTTAAGATTAAGCATGTGGATCAGCTTCACTCTCTTCACATATGTTAAGTGATGGTAGGTTCAGGGACATAGGTGCATAGGAGCTTTGCTGAGCTTTGCTGTTGAGTTCCATGGATGCAACATCAACTTTATTAGTGTGGACAATATTCCAATCAAATTTTGTTTGTATCGCTCTTACAGAGTGCCCATAAAAATATTATTCATGAAGCTTGAGTTTTAAAATATTAGCTAAAGTATGGAAGCTTTGTAGGACGAAATTAAGGATGGTTCAAAATCTAAAAGGACAGAACAAGCACAAAAGAATCAAAGTGGGATATCAATGTTTTATCAAAGCAGAAATCATTTGTAAGGGAAAACTATGAAGGCCACAAGTTCACAATTTCGTTATGATGGTTCTAGATGCCACATAGCTATCAAAACAAAAAAGCAGTCCGGAAGCACTTTAAAGACTAACAAAATAATTTATTAGGTGATGAGCTTTTGTGGCATAGACCCACTTCTTCAGACCATAGCCATACCAGAACAGACTCAATATTTAAGGCACAGAGAACCAAAAAATAGTAATCAAGGTTCACAAATCAGAAACACATTATCAAGGTAAGAAAACGAGAGAGTAGAGGCGCAGAAGGGGGGCCGGAGTCAAAAATTAGATTAAGCCAAATATGCAAAAGAGCCTCTGTAATGACCTAAAGAATTCCCATCCCAGTTCAAACCATGTGTTAATAAGCTGAATTTGAATGTAAAAGAGAGTTCAGCAGCCTCTCTTTCCAGACAACGACAGCTCAGCTAACAATATTGTTAACCTTTCCAGCTACCAACTCAGCCCAGCAAAAGAGTCTCTCTTATCCCGGGGTCTTTCCTTCTGCCCCACTTCCTTTACAAACTTAATACAATTCTGTGGTAACCTGGAAGCCTTCTTTCACCCCCTCCGTCTAAAGGAATTCTTCCAACACACCCATGAACAACAGTCTGACTCTCTCAACGCCCCCTACCAACACCAAAAGAAGAATTCTGTGTGGACTCCCCCTGACGGTAGTAGTGAAAGTCTGGATTTCTACGCACAATGCTTCCGCAACCGTGCTCAGACTGACATTATACACAAAGAATACCAAATGAGACACAACCTCAACTATGCTGAACGCCATGCTGTCCAGAGTCTCAAAAATAACCCAGACATTATAATCAAACCAGTTGACAAAGGTGATGCTGTTGTCATCATGAATAAGTCAGACTATGAACAGGAGGCAGCCAGACAACTCTCCAACACCAAATTTTAGAGACCTTTCTCCTCTGATTCCACTTTGAAATTCCAAAAGGAATTACAACTACTACTCAAGGAAATCCCTGCAGCTACTCGGTACCTTATTCACTCAGACACACCATCTGAGCCCCGACGTGGACTATTCTATTTACTTCCCAAAATCCACAAACCTGGAAGACCCGTGTAAACATCCCTGGCCTGTGGCAGCGCCCCCTCTGGGCGGCGTGGGCCAACACAGCTCACCCTTTGGGTAACTGGCTGTCCCAGGGCTCTGTCCCCTTTAAGAGCCGGCTGGCAGTCAGCGAGCAGCTGGAGAGCCCTGCCCGCAGTCCGGAGCGGGGCAGCAGTCACACAGGCTGTTCGGAAGCCCGGCCCTTGGCTCAGGGCAGGGCAGTGGTCCAACAGACAGTTAGGCTCCAGCCCTCCGCTTGGGGAGGGGCAGCAGTTCCACCAACAGTTTGGGCGCCCAGCCCTTGCTTCAGGGTGGGGCTGCAGGTAAGTGCGCAGTTCGGGGCCCAGCCCTCAGTTCAGGGAGGGGCAGCAGTCACACTGCTTTCCCCTAACCGGGGTTGGCTTTAGAGAGGTGAAGGGTTAACTCGCCAGGGAGGGGGTAGGGGGTCACAGTCCCTCCCGCTCCACTGCAACCCAGCCCAGGGCCCTACAGATCACTCACACCTGAGCATGGCAGTGGGGATCCAGGCCGCAACACACCACCATTGGCTCAGGGGGAGCGTTCCCCAGGCCGCTTCCTACCTCTACCTCCATAGGCGCGGTGTCCCAGTTGGCCTGGTCTGCCGGTCCCAGCTGGTAGGTCTCGTCCGAGCAGTCTGCCCCCGGTGGCTCCGGCCAGTCAGACATCTTGATATTGTTGGGGTTGTCCAGCAGTGGCAGGACTGTGGGCTCCAGGTGGTCAGAGGCCTCGGTGCTGTGGGCATCCAGAAGAACTCCAGGATCTTGTGCTTCTGGGGCCCCTGGGGTATCTAGCCCCAGGCAGTCTCTCTGGTTCCAGACGGGCTTCGGGACTGGCACTTTGGGCTTCCACTGGCATGAGGACCCCGGTAGAGCCGGAAAGTCCGGGTCGTAACCCAATGGCATCCTTATCTGTGGCTGCCCAGGCTGGTCTGAGCAGCTGGGGAGTAACTCTGGCCGACAGGCTGGGCGGCAGCGGGTCCCCCACCCCTAGCGCCCAGGAGCCTGATCAGAAGCCTCCTCCCTGCTTGGCAACCCAGCCTTTAATAGGCCTCAAGCCCCGCCCCTGGCCCTTCTGGCTCTAGGCGCTGCCCTCTGAGGGGCAGGGCACCAGTGTTCTGGCTCAGGGCCCACCCATCAGGTCCTCTGAGCAGCCTCCTCTGCCTCTGAGTCTGGGGGAGGCCACAGCACCTCGCTATTCCCCAGATGCCCTATCATTTCAGGTATTGGCACACTTACCACCAGACTATCCAGTTACGTGGATTCTCTCCTCAAACCCTATGCCACCAAAGCTCCCAGCTATCTCCAAGATACCACTGACTTCCTGAGGAAATTACAAAACATTGGAAAAGTTCCTGACAACAACATCCTTGCCACCAAGGATGTAGAGGCTCTGTACACTAATATTCTACATGAAGATGGATTACAAGTGATCGGGAATACCATTCCTGATGTCACTAGAGCGAATCTGGTGTCTGACCTCTGTAACTTTGTTCTAACCCATAATTATTTCCAATTTGGGGACAATTTATACCTCCAGATTAGTGGAACTGCTATAGACACTCGCATGGCCCCACAATATGCTAATATATTTATGGCTGACCTGGAACAACAATTCCTCAGCTCTCGTCCCCCATTACACCTCCTCTACTTATGATACATTAATAACATCTTTATGATTTGGACCCATGGTACAGAGACTCTAGAAAAATTACACAGAGACTTTAACAATCTGCATCCGACAATCAACTTATGCCTTGACTACTCCATGTGAGAGATACATCTCCTGGACACTACAGTGCAAATCAAGGATGGCCTGATCGGTACCACACTCTACTGGAAACCCTCTGATCGCTATACTGACCTACATGCCTCCAGCTTCCATTCCGCATGCACAACTAGATCCATTGTTTACAGTCAAGCCCTTAGGTACAATCGCATTTGCTCTGATCCTACTGACAGAGACCGAAAACTACAAGATCTTTACCAAATATTCAGAAACCTGAATTACCCACCAGGAGAAACAACAAAACAAATTGACAGGGCCAGAAGAATATCCAGAGACCAGCTACTCCCAGATAGTCCCAAAAAAGCCAAGAACAGAACACCACTGGTCATTACCTACAGCCTCCAACTCCAACCACTGCAAAGCATTATTAAAGATCTACAACCTATCCTTAATCAGGATGCCACACTCCAGAAGGCCCTAGGTGACAGGCCTGTTCTCTCCTATAGACAACCTCCCAACCTCATGAAGATTCTCACCTACAAACACAGTCTAAACCACAGGAACACCAGTTCTGGAACTTTTCCTTACAACAAAGCCCATTGCCAACTTTGTCCACATGTCTATTCTGGAGATACCATCACTGGACCTAATCAGGTTATTCACAGAATCACAGGCACGTTCTCATGTTCCTCAACTAACATCACATATGCCATCATGTGCCAACAATGCCCAGATGCTTTGTATATTGGACAGTTTCAACTCTCTTAGACAAAGAATTAATGGGCATAAAACAGACATAAAAACACTCCTGATCCACAAACTGGTGAGCCACCACTTAAATGGAGTGGGCCATTCTGTTAATGACCTGAAAGTTGGCATCTTACTGAAGGGGAATTTTCACAGCACTTTGGAAAGAGAGGCTGCTGAACTCTCTTTTATATTCAAATTTGACACATTAACACGTGGTTTGAACCGGGATGTGAATTTTTTAGGTCACTACAGGGGCTCTTTTGCATACTTGGCTTAATCTAATTCTTGACTCCCCTCCCCCGCCACTTCTGCCCCTCTATTCTTTGATTTGCTCACCTTGGTAATGTTTTTCTGATTTGTCAACCTTCGTTATTATTTTTGGTTCTCTGTGCCTTAAATATTGAGTCTGTTCTGGTATGGCTATGGTCTGAAGAAGTGGGTCTGTCCCACGAAAGCTCATCACCCAATTAATTATTTTGTTAGTCTTCAAAATGCTACTGGACTGCTTTTTTGTTTTGATAGTATATTGACTGGTACAGCTTGCTCTATATAGCTATAAAAGCTTTCTTTAATGCATGGGCTTCTCAGGGTTTCATATTCACAATACACTATTTGATTTCCTTTTTCTATTAACAAAACAAATCTAAGACCCCCAAAAAAATGGAATTTAGTCCCTCCTAGATCTGCAGCATAAGGTCTTAGAATTGAACAGATGAACTTAAAATGGAACCATTTTTGGAGTCAGAACACAGCCATTATGGGATATTTAGTTACCATGCTAACAGAGGAATAAGGCACGATCACTAGATCATGAAACTTCAAAGAAGTGAATAGACTTTAATAGGCAGAAATACAGTACAGGTTGAACCTCTCTAATCTGGCACTCTCTCATCTGGCACCCTGCATAATCTGGCATGATTTTAGTTAGCCAAGTGACCACTTATCATGGTTGTGGCCAAGTTTCTTGTGGTCCCATAAAGTTTGTTTACAGCCACCAGTCCTTGCTCTCAGAGTTCTGTGCAGTTACTTAGCTCTGCTTTTATTTAATTCTAATTTACCACAAATGGCTTCTAAGAGCTCAGTAAACTGTGGAAGTGTTGGTAATACTGCAAGACAATATTGACCTCCTGTGATTTAGCAAATTCTCTCCTTCGGCACAAGTCAGGTTCCAAGGTGCTGGACTAGAGACGTTCAAGGTAAAAGGACTAGCCTGAGTGACATAATTATCCTGGTGCTACACAGATAATATAAATTACAAACTTATTAACCGAGTCCTAAAAGCACAATAATGCAGTGTTTAAAAGAGAGTCAGGGCATGTGCCAGTTAAGTGTTTTTGAAAGCAGCCTTATTGTGCACTCTATATTTAAATGACATATTTTAAATAAGCAGTAGCTGCACATCTGAGGTTTCATGGTAACAAACAGAGCAGAGGCAGAAAGTACCAAAATGTGGCTGAATTAATGAGGCGGTAAACTTAGGGAATTTTCTGATTTTGCAGTGTTGATATTTTCTTGGTGAAAACAAAATTCTACTTTCTATCTTTAATTTCCATTGTGTGTGTGTGTGTGTGTGTGTGTGTGTGTGTGTGTGTGTAAGAGAGAGAGAGGGAGAAGATTACTTTCTTCACCCAGCAGAAGCTACACTGAATGCCACACTGAATCCAGGGCATGGCAGTTCTCTCACCCTGGACCAGCTTGACGCAGTCTGTGCCAGCATCCTCCACCCTACGCTCACTGGTTGGACAAACACCATAGAAGAAGGAGCCTCCTGGATAGTCTATGAAAAGATCCTTCCTCCCCCATGTTTCCCTCTCCTTCTTCCCCACACTCTGGAAGCAAAAACAGCTGGAACAACACTGATATTTACAGAAATCTCAGACATTGATATTTACACCTGGAGCTTTTGAACAACAAACTTCAATCACATCTGATCTTCTCACTGTCTCCCTAATCTCCATCAATGCTGTTCACTGCTCTTCCTTTCTCTGCCCTTTAGATTCTGGCTTGCCTTATGTGAGGATGCTCCTACCCTGAGAGAAATCAGAGCTTCACTGGCAAGTTTCACTTTCCATTGCAAATATTTGCATGGGACGATTTTTAAGCAAATGTAATGGGGACTATGCTGTTTGCTGCTGCTTATGTATTGTTAATTGGGGAATGTTCTGTGTTACAGTAAGCCACAATTACATGAAAACCATAGAGCTACCATAAATAGGCAAGAGAGAGCATCACAGATATACATCTAATTCACCTCATGCACCAAGTATAGCAAGTCAAACGTTACATACAATATAAATATGTGTGATTAGGTGGTATGAGGAGGCAAGATGTAGCCAGCACGGTGTGAAGGTGTGTAACAATATTGTTCCACAGAACCAGTTAATAGTTCCGGCCATAAGCAGCAGAATAGAGCTTGGTTTTCAGCTATTATTTTCCAATGACTGTGGAGTGCAAATAAGAGAGAGAGTTGGGACATGGGTTGTTCCTATCTTGCAGTCATATTCTTGCTATGAATGAATGCCTGTAAGGGGTTAAATCCAGACACAGTGAGTTCTACGCTGGTAAGCAGCCAAGCGAGCCAATGGGAAGAAAGAGGGGGACTTTGAATTGAAGCATTTGCTTGCTAAGGAGTCTTTCTTTTGTGTAGGCAGAGGAGAGACACAAAGATGGTCAAACCAGAGTAGGCTTAAGGAATTCAGTAAATATCCAGGCCACAAGGAGATCTGGGTGTACAGATATATAAATAGAAAGGAAATGTTTAGTCAGACATGATCAGATTATTTTTTATTTTTTGGGTTTGGTGCAGGACTTCTCAGGTGGTTTGATACAACCCCTGTACACTGTACCTGTTAAATTAAATCCCAGAGAAGTAATTCTCTGTGCTTAATTTATCTTTTTTTAAGTTGCTCTGTAGCACATAGCAACCAAGTATGCTTTATCATATATATCTTTTTCTTTTGCTAATCAATCACCCTTTTTGATGCAATGATTTGATTCTTCTGTGCATATGCATGCCTAAGACTGAAAGGTCAGCTATCACAGATTACAGTTTATTTTCTTCTTTGGCAAGCTCTCTGTAAGGGAGGGTTAAGAGCTTGGGGTTACCCTACAGGGAGACATCCCACATTTTCTTGCTGAGGGGTTTTCTCACTTGGGTGGTGGCAGTTACCTCCCAAGGTCATGGAATCTGTGACCTTGTGAAGCTCTTAAGCAGAGGTCTATTGAGCCAAAGTAGTTTTAAGGGCTCTTGCAGGCCCTCCCTTTCTGCACTTGGTGTGTCAGAGTAGAAAATAGCCTTCTATTTCTAATGCAGACTGATGATACATCAATATCAAAATTAAGGGAAAATTACTGACTAGTAATGCCGTTAGCCGTAGTCTAATCTATTATTTTCCCACGAAGACGCTCAAGGTCAGTTGGTGTCATGCCTTCACTTAACAGGATACAGGAAAAAATAAAAACAAAAAGCAGTCAAGTAGCACTTTAAAGACTGGCAAAATAATTTATTAAGTGAACTTTCGTGGGACAGACGCACTTCTTCAGACCATAGCCAGACCAGAACAGACTCAATATTTAAGGCACAGAGAACCAAAAACAGTAATCGAGGAGGACAAATCAGAAAAAAATGATCAAGGTGAGCAAATCAGAGAGGGGAGGGGGGGAAGGTCAAGAATTAGAATTTCTAATTTCTAATTCTTGACCTCCCCCCCCACCTCCACTCTCTGATTTGCTCACCTTGATCATTTTTTTCTGATTTGTCCTCCTCGATTACTGTTTTTGGTTCTCTGTGCCTTAAATATTGAGTCTGTTCTGGTCTGGCTATGGTCTGAAGAAGTGGGTCTGTCCCACAAAAGCTCACCTAATAAATTATTTTGCCAGTCTTTAAAGTGCTACTTGACTGCTTTTTGTTTTGATAGTATATAGACTAGCACGGCTCCCTCTCTGTTACTATTAAGGAAAAAATAAATCTATGTAAATTCTAGCATGGCCCATCTCTCCAATTAGACAATTCCAGAGAAAGATATGTGTTGGAGGACAAATAATAGAAAGAAGAAGTGTCTAATCAGAGAAAAGGAAACTATGGCAAGCATAATTATTCGTGAGAAACTTTAACTTGTCTTATGGTCCTTGTCTTTCATGCCAGCACAAGGACAGTAAGAGAAGTAGTGGATATGAAAAATAGCCTGAGATGGGTAGCCGTGTTAGTCCGTAGCTTCACAAATAACAAGCAGTCCTGTAGCACCTTAAATACTAAAAAATTTATTAGACCATGAGCTTTTAAGAAGCAGGTCTTACTCACAAAATCTCATGACCTAATATGTTTGACAGTCATCAAGGTGCTACAGGACTGCTTATTATTTGCAGATATAGTAATTCATACTCTGTGGAGGAGGTGTCCAGTGTGTCTGTAGAATCTCAAGTTCAATGGAAGACCTGTTGGTAACACACCCGGAATGTGTGAGAATTACTACATTTCCTTACAGGCTTTGGAGACAGATACTTCAGCTGCAGCAAATAGAAACGTCCTTACTTGGAAGAAAGTTAGACATGCTCATATGTCAGTTAAGTGGGAACTCTGCCAGTTCACACCATTTGAAGGTCTCCCTCATAGCGTTACCTGACAATGCCAGGCTACATTTATGCTACAAGATATGTTCAAATTTAAGGCAGTTACCTCGATATTATCACATGACCGTCTTCAGTATAAAGACCACTAGCTCAAGTAAAAGAGTACCAATATCAATATCATAATATCATCACTACCTGCTGGGTATAGCATTCAGCTCAAATTCAAAAGTTTGATTAAAGGCTGGTGTGGAAGCACCACATCTTAAAATCAAATTTATTAGCCTGCAGAGACATCACATATGTAACCCACAATGCCCCTCAGTGCTCTGCTCTGGCTGCTGCTCTTCAGGTGCACAGGAATTAGGTAGCAGGAAGGTCATGAATTTCAAATCAAAACCAAGAAGCCTGTGTCTGTGAGGTCATGTTTGTATAATAGCCCGAGAAATGTCTGTCTTTCTTTGCCATTAGCACTGTGAGCGCATCTACCCATTACAAACAGCCCCTGCATGGAGTTTGTGGTTCTGTCTCTACAGTTAGTATTTTTTTCTGCACTGCCTGGTGCCAGCTGCTGCCCCCCACGTCCCCCCACCACATGGCAGCAAGGCTGTTGTGGGCAGTCATGTTTGCATAAGAGGCCAAGAAGTTTACGTTTGTGCATCCCGCCACACACCCAGGCCTCACACAATGGGGGTCTTTCCTGCAGTCAGCCATATCACGTGGGTAGCCCCCGACCTCATAAAAGGATGTGCCTGCCATTTGGCACTGACCATGCTGCCAGGCAGCACCATATCCTGGTTTGCGCATGGTTAGGGTTCCAAGGGTGGGAAAGAATTTCAGGGGCTTGTAGTCACCAGGGGAAGTCTCTCCTGGCGGCTAAGTATTTGGGTTGAGTACTTCAGCCGGCCCCTAACCAAAATATTTTCATGGCTGTTCTGCCACCATGGATGGTAGAACATGTCAACTGGCTCCACAGCTGCAGATGACAGCCCCCAGCCACACCAAAACTATTTTTGTAGACTTGCTGACCATTGCAGACACCAGCTGCTTTTTGCAAAATCTTTGATATTTCAGTTATAAAATCTTTTTCCTAACATTTCCTATCCTATTTCTTCATGCTGTAACCCTCCACGCTAGAAAAACACAGGGAAGAGTGGGTGGAGGGCCAGCTGAGATTCCTGTTTCTGTTATAAGTTCAGTGTATGAGATTTCACTGCCATCCCCTTGTGGTGGCAATGTCTGTGTAGTGAAGAGGGAGGACAAAAACCCTTTTTCCTAGACTTTCCTATCCTCTTTCTCTAAACGTTGCACCCCTTCACGCAGGGAAGTGTGGGTTGAGGGCCAGTTGAGAATACAGGCTGTGTCTGTTATTTTCAGGGATCAGATGCAATCAAGGAGGAGGGACAGTCAGTGGATGGCCAATTGAGAACACAGACTGTTCACAGAAGCTGTATAACAAACAGGGAGGCCAAATACCCTCCCGTCAGCAACTCTCTTTTCTCAACAACTTTACTATCAACTCTTTTTCAAGCTTTTCGTTGTCCCTGTGTTATCTTCAGGGATCATATGCAATCACGGGAGGTGGGACAGTCAGTGGATGGCCAGTTGAGAAGACACTCGTGCTGATTTTTATGAAATCCTTGATAATTCAGTTACAGAAGAAAGAGATTTCTGTTAACTTTGCCATCTTTGTTGATGCTCTACTTTTCCTTCCTTCCAACTGGAAAAATGGACATTTGCTTAATACGGGAGGAGAAGGAGGACAATGCAATGTGGGAACATGATGTCAAAGACAAGCAAGCATACATGGAATGCTGCAGGGATGAGGGAACTGTGGGATAGTTTCCCACAATGCACTACTGCAACAATTGATGTTTGCCATTTGAGTGTGACAGCAATAAGTTGACTTTGTGAGGAGCATGTGGGGAGGTGAGGAAAGTCAAAATCAAGTTTATAAATTCCAGAGTTACAAAATCGATATTAATACATTTGATTTTATTTTGTAGTGTAGATACAGCCTCAGATGCCTGTCTCTGAAGGAGCCCTGAAACAACAAACTTGGTACTCTTGAGAAAAAGCTCCTAACTGTCAGGGTGGTCAAATTGCCTAGGGAGGTTGTGGAATCTCCATCTTTGGAGATATTTAAGAACAGATTAGATAAAAGTCTGTCAGGGATGGTCTAGACAGTCCTTGGTCCTGCCACGAGGGCAGAGGGCAGGACTTGATGACCTCTCAAGGTCCCTTCCAGTCCTAGTATTCTGTGATTTCTTTGATTCTATAAGTTATAACTTTATAACTCATTTAATGTCTAGTGAACACCAGGGAAGGTAGGAATTGACACAGCAGGAGTACAGATTTCTAGTTACATAAGAGAGTTCATACTTTGCACAAAGTTAGCATAATAATGGACCTTCCAATTTGAAGTCCCAGAAAAACGTATGTGTTGTCACTGACTAGCTTGGCTTCTACTCCAGACACCCCTTGCTCTTAACCAAAGATTTTAATGCACACTAATGTACACTGCCTTATAATCTTTCTCTCTCTCATTTTGGTCACCCTGTGTGAGCTCCAAAGAGTCTACATAGTCAGAGGGATTAGCAGTGTGAGATTTCTCTGTCTTGCCCTTCTTGTTGTCCTTGATTTCAGGGAAGAGGAAACAAAATGAATGAGAAGTTAGAAGAGGAGGCAAAGCAGGAGGATCCTGAGACAAGAGTATCTAAGCTTTCAGGATGGCAAATGGAGGAGAGCATGGGACTGGGTTTACTCACAGTGGGACTACCAGTCCCAAAGTTTCTGTGATGAGATGGGAGAACGGAGGTGAAGAGTTCGGATTTTTCCTCTAAAGGCATTGTTTGATTTTCCAGTAGCTAAATAAGAAACCACCTTGTGAGCTCTGCAAATGTTGCATTATTCTTGTAAAAGGCTTCTTGAATTATTGATTTTAGATCCTTTTGAGCAGCATACGTGATGTATTATTCTTTTTAAAATACTGTAAAAAGAGTTTCAAGTTAGATTAGCGCTTATTTCAGTGGTGTACGAGAAGGAGCTTGTCTTCTCCTTCACTTACTGTCACGAAAAGCGCAACAGAAAATTATCTTCATTTTTGCCAAATTAAATTGTGCCAAAGCATCCTTCCTTTCTATTGACCAGAATGAAGGCCTTTTCAGCTTGAGAGCTGCCCTGACATGAAATTCTCATAAGTTAATGCACAAATAACTTGTCAGGTTGGTATTAAGTGAACCTACAGTTTGTCAGTTATATATTATATCAGAATTTTGTATCAATTTAGTTTCCCTCTCTAACACTAGCCTCTGAAGCGTCAGTTAAAACCTGCACAATAAAAGCCATTGCAGTCAGTGATAAAACCCCCATGTACTTTAAGAGAGCCAAAATTTCATCTTGTTTCTTAATGACTACATAAATTGTGGTAATGTTGTCTGTATTGCTGCACCCATATTTCACCATGTAAATGAAACTATCTCCAATAAACAGACTGTTCTGCAGATCAGTCCAAACTAGTCTCCTCTAATGTTATAAATGCACTCAAAGATTTCTAGGAAATTCATTGGATTTTTTATTATTACTCTTTTTATAATTTTTATGCTTTTTCCAAACACAATAAATAACCCAAAATGCCAGATTCATCCTAATACACAAAGTAAATAAAGAGGGCTAGGCAAAATGGAGGTGGGGGAAAAGACATACCCATTTTCAGATCTAATTGTAGACCTCTAAATCATAGATCTTAATCATAGACCTCTAAAAAGTCAGCCCAAATTGCTTTGAATTTTTGACCCTCCTCTTTCTCTGGAATGCCAGTAATTTTTGTTGGAGCGTTCTTTTCCACTCGCATCAATTTCATGCAGACTGTCCTTAACACCATACAACATACTTCTAAACAAGCTTGCCCAAAGATGGGGAGGTGGGCCAAAAGAGATCCATTGCCCTGGAGCCCAGCATTTCAATGAGGTCTGGAACACTGGCTGCCATCACAGCCAGAGGTGCAGCTGGAGGTCCAGGCCTCTTTGAAGTGCTGCAACAGTGGTACTTTGCATGACTAGGAGTGGAGCAGCAGTGCTGGGGTCCGGGAAGCGCTTAGGGCTGATTTCCCTTCACCCCACCTCTTCTGCCCTTGGCCCTGCCCCTTCATGAGGCAAGAAGCTGGGCCCCCTCCCACCTTGCCACAAAGCCCACAGTGGCTTTCAGCCCTGCTGCTTCTAAATGTTTAGAAATCACATTCTTCATTGTTATTTCCATTACTTACTGTAATGGTGGGGGGCCAGGCGCTGCACCCCATCCGCAGGCAGGAGTGACTCTCACTCAGAAGGAGAACAGCTGGTTTATTCACCAACAAGGCACAGCATTGTACAGTTGGATCAATACAGAGACAGTTATTCCTAGGCAGAGACAGTCATTCCCATTCATGTTGGGGAGAGGAGGCCCCAAAGGGCCCTCAGAACCGAGGCCTTTGTCTCTCTGTCACTCCCAGCCCAGATTAACTGCTTTCCAACTCCCAGTTCCAATTCAAAACCCTCAGGCTCCACCTCCCCCTTTGTCACCTGGTCGCCTAGGTTACCCTCAGCAGGAGCCCCACACACATACACACATGTATGTATCCCCCACTACATCACACTTACCATGGACTCAGCACTGTAGAGCAGGGAGCTGCTGCTATGTGGTGCCAGTAATGAGTGACAAACAACATAGAGGATGTTCTCTGCTTTTTTTTTGTTGCTGTAAAGATCAGGAGTTGCCAAGCGTTGCAAAGAGCATCAGGAAATACCGCTTGTGAATATAGATGACTTTGCCTTACTTATTTTTGAAATACAAAGGTGGCATAAGTGTCAAAGTGCATTTGTATGCGTGCACTCGTCTTCGTAGCCCAGAAGCTGAAAGAGACCTGCATGTTAAAGCTGTTGCCCAGAAAACAAAAGCAATAGCAACAGGAAGGCTCTGGTTTTCTAGTACAGGTTACACCTCTCTAGTCCAGCACCCTCAGGACCTGACATGCCAGACAAGAGAATTTGCCAGATGATGGGAGGTCAATATTTTCTAGCACATTTCCTACACTTCCACTGCTTACTGGGCTCGTAGAAGCCATTTAGGGGTAAATTACAGCTAAACAACAGCACAGAACACTGAGAGCCAGGATTGGTGGCTGGAAACAAACTTTATGGGATGTTGGGAGACTCGGCCACACCCATGATAAGTGGTCCTCCAGATAAATAAAATCATGCTGCATTATGGATGTTGCCCGATGAGAGAGTTCTGCATTAGAGAGGTTCAACCTGTGCAGGAAAACAAGGGCTGAGGATCATATGGTGTTTTTGACTTTGTTTGAATTGGGTGGTACACACTGTTAGAAAAGTATGTAATGAAATTGTGCTAGTCATATATATTAAGTAGCAGTGGAGACATGAATGTTGTATAAGAAAATATAAAGGATTTTGTTTTCACTTTTGTATTTATTTCTGCTGAGCCAGCATTTTCAAACTCAGTTAAAATGGCTTCAGGGATGTGTGTAACCTGGTTGTATTCTTATTTCATAAAACCTTGGCCTGTGATTGACAATGTAATTGACAATAACAAAGTGGAGAGGCTATGTGATTGACAAAAGGGAAGTAGTAAAGGACAGGGGAAGAATACACTCATCCCATATTAAATGAGCACTTTACTTATGAGTACTCACTAAACCGAGGGACACATATACTTACCTTAGCTCACTAGACAAGTGACTTCTGCCCCACTAAGATGAGCCTAACCCCCTTCCTGTGAACCTGAACCCCCACTGGCCCCACTGACCCAACTCGCCACAGCCTGACCCCACTGCCATCTCCATGACCCCATCCCACCACAGCCCTGACCCCCACCCCCGCTAGCCTTGCAGAACCAACCCACCACAGCCTGACCCCCTGCTGGCCCCACAGAATCAATCCACCACAGCCTGACCCCTCCCCCCCGCCAGCTCTGCGGCCCCAACCTGCCGCAGCCTAATCCCCCCACCAGCCCCGCAGACCCAACCTGCTGCAGCCTGAAACCCTGTCAGCCTCACAGACCTAATCTGCAGCAGTCTAAACCCCCACTTGCCTACCCACAGACCCAACCCAGTGCAGCCTCAACGCCCCCTGTCCACCCCACAGACCCAACCTGCCACCAAGTTTTAACCCTCCCGTCTGCTTATGGCCCCAAACTGCCCCCAGCCTTTAACCCAAGGTTCACTTACCTTTCAAAAGCAGCACCACATGTTGGCCACTCCTTCACCTAATTATGAGCACTTGGAACCAATCAGAGACTTTTACATGTATTTTAATGGGAATTTAGTGTACCTCTTATGAGTTTTCAACTACGAGCAGAAAGTTGGGAACCCATTGTGCTCGTGTAGTGAGAGATGAGTGTATAGGCAAAGACCAGAGAAAAGAAGAAAGTCACCTTGTTCCCAGGACGGGTAATTTTGCCAATTACTTTTCTTGCTTCGTCTGTTTTTGCATTGGTATGCAACACATAGGTGATAGTAG
This sequence comes from Carettochelys insculpta, assembly GCF_033958435.1. Classification (NCBI taxonomy): domain Eukaryota; kingdom Metazoa; phylum Chordata; order Testudines; family Carettochelyidae; genus Carettochelys; species Carettochelys insculpta. The sequence continues at coordinate 87,751,263 of NC_134137.1, read as the reverse complement.
CATTGTCTTAAAACATTCAAAATAAAAGCTGCAAGAAAATGTTTTAAATTGCGGTGGATCACATTTGTCATCCAACAATACCATTGTGTGAGATTACATATATACTGTTAATCTCCTGGTTTCATTATTGCATATAATAAATGTGCTGAAAGATCTGGAGCCAGTAGAAGAATTTCTTTTGAACCTAAATTATTTGTAGCATACGTGATCCTTAACCTGATCCATCTGTATTCACTCTAAAATGTAGAGGGTACATTATATAACTGTAGGATTAGTCTTTTTTCTGACATCAGGATTGCACAATAATACTCTACAACAATTTTTTATTAACAGTGTACCCAATGAGTCTAGAGTTTATTAAAAAAAAAGTCCATGGCTATTTCTTTTTCAGCAGATTCATCAGCATGCCAATGAAAATGAAAATTATGCAAAGGCCTTTTAGATCTAACCCAGACTGCTTGCTTGAGCATTCAGCAGCTTCCAGTAACTTTTGACATTTCTTTCCTTCATCCTAACTTTTTTGCCTCCTGACCCATAATTGCTGCCTCTGCTGAAACTCTTTGGCTGAAGAAAGTGCAGGAGATTACTGTGTAACAGCAATAAATCTCACCATCTGGAGTGGGGAAAAAGTGGACAGAAGGAAACATAAGCGTGAGTGAACATAGTGGTGTCTTGAAAACAAAACAAGAAGGAAGACTCTAAACCCACATTTATCATATTTTATGTAACTAAATAGATGATAGGTTTGCATACAAAATTTATCTAATAAAGATTCCATTTATTAACTACAGCCCAAAACAACATAACAACAAATGCTAGCTACATGCTGCCACCTACTGATAGTTTGTATAATGAAAAATTAGCGGCTAACAGACATTATTGCAACACCTTCCTCTAAGAGGGGTGGATCTTTTCCATGAGATTGGCTCATCTCTTTAAAATACTAGAATAGTTTCCAGGCCTTTTCCCACGTGGGGTCTGCCTGGTTCAGTATTGAGGGTTCTCTCAAAATTACAAAACGAAAAAGCAAAACTGGGTTGATACCCATCTGCTCCCCCTCATGCCCTCTGAAAAATAAATACAATACTTCCCCATTTACAGGCACTGATCTCTGTATAACAGAAAGGGGGAAAGGAACCCCTAATTTGGGGAAACACTGCAATACAACAAGTAAAACACAATACTGCAGTACAACACTGCAAAAGAACAAGTGAAACACCCACCTCCATTGTACCTTGAGCAGTAGTCCATTGTCTCAGGTTCTCATCTTGCTGGGTGAGAGAAAGTCCAATAGATGAAAGTCTCTTTAACGTGCTGCTCCCCATTTGTTGCTACCGTACACCACTCATTGCTTGTCAGCTGAGGTGAGCAGCAGCCTCAGAATCGAGGATGGGTTCACCTCCAGCACCCATCCCACAGAAGGGGCATGAGTGATACCTCTGTCACGGCTGCTGCCTCTGCGGTGTCCTTGGCCCAGCCCAGAACAAGGATGCAGTGCCACAACCACCTAGCAAAGATATTGTTAATCACAGCTTAGGGGTTGCTGGACAGGGCATATCTTTGCTGCTGCATTGCTCACCGGGCTGACTTTAGCCACAATGCCCTGTTCCATCCCCTGGCACAGTATGCAGAAGTTTCGGCTCTTAGGCCTTGTCTACACTAGCCTAAATCTTCGAAATGGCCATGCAAATGACCATTTTGAAGATTACTAATAAGGCGCTGAAATGGCTATTCACCACCTTGTTAGCATGCCGTCAGCCGTGGCTCTTCAAAATTTCCTCTTTTCTCCGCTACGCGGCTTGTCCGGGGGGGGGGGGGGGGGGTCCTTTTCAAAAGGACCCCGCCAACTTCGAAATCCTCTTATTCTTATGAGCAGATAGGAGCAGATAGGAATAAGGGGATTTTGAAGATGGCGGGGTCCTTTCGAAAAGGACCCCCATCTAGACAAGCCACGCAGCAGCGAAAAGTGGCAATTTCGAAGAGCCACGGCAGGTGCCATGCTAATGAGGCACTAAATATGCATTTCAGCACCTCATTAGTAATCTTCTAAATGGCCATTTTGCAGATTTGGGCTAGTGTAGATGTAGCCTTAGTGACTTTAGAACCTCTCTGCTGCCACTTTCTGTGCTGCTGCATCAGTCTGGTTTTTTTTTTTTTTTTTTTTTTTTTAAGGAAGATATGTTCTTTTGAAGATGGGGATTACTTTAGAAAGAACTGTGGCTACACCACTTTTCTTCTTTCGACAGAAGCTCTTTCGAAAGAAGAGTATGCAAATGAGGTGCCAGATATGTAAATCTGTGTCTCGTTTGCATTTTCAATTTCCTTCATTTGCATGCCTCTTTTGAAAGACGAATACTAGTGTAGACGTAGCTGCTAGTAATTGTTACTAGCAAGTACCACATATTGTTTATTTGTTGATATTAATTTAAAGAGAAGTAGCTCTGCTTTTTACAGTTCAGCTGATAAATCTTTCATTTCTTATAGTTCTTTCCTGCTATCCTCTTGCTAAATAGGATTCAGACTATTTCATGTGAAAAAGTCTCCTTTGCAGGGAACTGTCATTCTAAGGCATACAGTTACACATTCTGTTCTTGAAGGAAGGATTATAATGTTATACTGCTTCTCAGATGGTGGAGCCCTAGAGGCTCACCATCTGTTTTCATGTATTTTTAATAATTTAATGACTGTTACTCTAGTTCAAAATTCTAACATTCTATATTTGGCTCTGATGCAGTGTGTAGGGGAATTGAATCATTGTGAAAGAAGATATGCAAAAGTATTTGTTCTCTTGCTCAGTTGATATATACACAAAAATAAATAAATAAATAAATGTGACTGCATAATATGGTAGGGATGAAGTACAGGCTCCATTGACTCACTGGGAGTTAGCCCTGACTTCACTGGGCTCAGAATCAGTGTTCCCTGTAAGCTGAGTGCCTGGGTGGCTGCCCAGGAGGGATTCAGATGAAGCCCAGATGACGAGCAAACGCTGACAGCCACTCACAGTGGGGGGCATGCGTTTCTATTGGTGGTGAACATCTGCACATGCCTTGGTGCACACAGCACATTTATTCCATGCAGGGATGGAAATAAATAGAGGGAACTGTGGTCAGAATTTCATCCTATGTGCCTTTGGCACAATGCATGAAGACATTTACATCCCAGCTTGCTTACACCCCGGTGAAATTGTGAAGAGCCTCAACCTATGTTCAGATTGTTGCCAAAAGGAGGGTTTAATGGACCATGGGAGGACGCAGAAATATTGTGACAGAAGTGGTTTTTAACCAATAATTGAAAGTTTGATCTGAACCAGTCTGTATTTCTTCAAATAGACTTTAACTTGGCATTATTATGAACTGCGCTAAGCTTCAATTTTTCCAACATATAAATGAATAACAGGGCAAGTGACGGCTTTGTATACGTATAGTACAATCAGATTTTACAATATTCTGCTATCACATGCATGGTGCTATGGTTAAAAGGATATTGTTAAGGTTCATAGGACTCAAATTGGCCTGCCTTGATTTTATTTGTATCTCTTTTAAAAACCAATATAATTCTTTATATTTTAACTTACCCCAGCAGCTGTTCTTTTAAAACGGCTATTATTATAAACAATCCAAATATAAAATTTTTGCATACTCTCTCTCATACATACACACCCGCACTCAGGCCCTATTAGAGGCAGATCAGGAGGTTAATTTGGCCTGGGCCTCAAGAAACAAAGGAGCCTCAAATTTTGACATTTTTCTACAAAGTCATTTCCATTTATTATATACCTTGAAGTTATAACAGAAACAACAAAAGAAGATATGATGATATAGATATAAATATAGATATAGATGCAAAAAATTGATTAACATTATTGTGAGATCTCGGGCCTTTGCCAATTTTTCAGTGACATCCAAGTTTTCATCTATGTGACAGGAGACTGGAGTAGCTTCTGTAATTAGTGATTCTACGTTATGAAATGCTGTTTATAGTCTTTGCAGCATTTAGAGGTTTTGAAAATTATAATTAATTCTGTTATTGCAAGTGATTTTGCTTGGTCTGAGTGTGAGTTTAATCTTTAAATTGGATATTTATTTCTTCATAGGATGTTTTTGTATTCTTGTTTTTTCTTATGTGTCTTCATATACAAAAACCATGCCAGGCACTACTTCTTCATCCAGTTTTAGATTTACATTTAAAGACTTTTTTCTGATAATACACTTTTAATTCTAGTTGTTTTATAAGCTTTACCTCTGATCTGGCAATCGCTCCTTGTTCATATTCATAGCAATGCACCAGTTATTAGAGGAATTCAATAATGGGAACATGTTAGAGTTTAAAGACAATAACATCATTTATCATCAAAAAGAGGCCTCAGCCATAAGATGGTGACCATACAGTGACACAGAGTGTCATACAGTGACATTTCCTGTTCCAATGATGAAAACTTTGTACCCACAAATTGCATTTCAATGCCACTGCCTCAAAATGAGGAGGTTATTAATCAAGACACAGAAATGCCAGCAGTAGTGATAGATGTAAAATCTATGCTCGATTCACAGACTGTGCAGGCAGAAAATGAGGACGTCAGAGAGGCTGAGCAGTAAGAGCAAGACCTCATGACTAGCACAGGACACAGTGGAACAACAGTGGCATCAAAAACTGGTACTGAATTTCTTGATAAGAACAATGATGCTCAAATGCAGTCATTTCTCAAAGTTGGTTGTTCTCGGACTCCAAGTAATATACTGAAGAATGTTGGAAATCTTGCTTTTTCCACTTGTCTGCTGACAAAAAGTCTTCCAAACAGATTTACACAAGAGACTGGCTGTTCTGAATTATGGAAAAGCAGACTCCGTATTGTGTACCCCGCTTCTTTTTTAATCATAATATTTCCAATGTAATATTTCAAATGTACTGTGTTTGATCCATCTGGTTGGGGCATCGGTAGAGGTTGGAGGAAGTTGAAAGACTGAATATTTGCACATGAAACTGGTATTATATAAAGGTAACTATGTTACATAGAAATCAGCTAGTAGAGCAGCACTAGAATCACAGAATCACAGAATCAGGGGGCTGGAAGGGACCTCAGGAGGTCATCTAGTCCAGCCCCCTGCTTCAAGCAGGATCAACCCCCACTAAGTCATCCCAACCAGGACCTTGTCAAACTGGGACTTAAAAACCACAAGGGATGGAGACTCCACCACCTCTCTGGGCAAATGCATTCCAATGCTTCACCACCCTGCTGCTGAAGTAGTTTTCCCTAATATCTAACCTAAACTTCTCCCTCTTCAGTTTCAGGCCATTGCTCCTTGTTCTGCCATCTGACACCACTGAGAACAGTTTCTCACCCTTCTCTTTAGAGCTCCCCTTCAGGAAGTTGAAGGCTGCTATTAAATCACCTCTAATTCTTCTCTTCTGTAATCTAAACAAGCCCAAATCCCTCAGCCTATCCTCATAGGTCTTGTGCTCCAGCCCCTTAATCATTTTTGTTGCCCTCCGCTAAACCTGCTCCAGCAAATCCACATACTTTTTATACTGGGGGGCCCAAAACTGGACACAATATTCCAGATGTGGCCTCATCAGTGCCAAATAGAGGGGAATAACTACATCTCTAGAACTGCTCAAAATGCTCCTCCTAATGCATCCTAGTATGCCATTAGCCTTTTTGGCTAAAAGGGCACACTGTTTACTCATATCCAGCCTTTCATCCACTATAATCCCTAGGTCCTTTTCCATCATACTGCTGCTTAGCCAGTCAGTCCCCAGCCTATAACAATGGTTGGGATTCTTCCGTTCCAGATGCAGGACTCTACACTTCTCCTTGTTGAACCACATCAGATTTCTTTTGGCCCAATCCTCCAATTTATCTAGGTCACTCTGGATTCTCTCTATACCCTCCAGCTAGATGATGGTTCAATTGAAAACTTACTCCTGAGTGAAATAAACATAGAACTGATCATTGGAAAAAACTCCATGAGAGCATATTGATTGCCATTCTTTTTCTTTCTGAATGGGGATTGGCTTTGGTTCCAGACAATGTATCGGTGACCCTACAAATGGAAACTTTCTAGCTATATTTGTCTTAGCAAGTATGACCCACTTTTATCAGGCCATGTTAAGCTTGCTCGTGAATCATAAGAGAGTAGGAAATGAATGCAAGTCCATTATCAGAATACAAAATAATTGAGCAGTGTGGGACATCTGTGCAACCAACAATTCTTGAAGAGATATAACATGCAAAATAATTTTCAATTATTATTGATGCAACTCTAGACTGGTCATATAAAGAACATGTTTATATTGCAGGGAGTTCAAAGGTTTCAGTTGAAGAATGATTTATTTTGTTCTATAAATTCATGAAAAAAATGGAAAAGAAATGACCACTTGTGCATTAGAAATTCGTGAAGGCTTCAAATTAAATTTTCTAGTCAGCGTTGGCCAAGCCTATGACAATGAGTCCAATATGTCTGGGAAGTACAGTGGAGAACAAATACAGTGGAGAACAAAATCAAAACTGTATTTTCTCCAGTTGTGGCACCACACTCAAAATCTTGTTGGCCTTGATTGCACTGAATGATGCAAGGAAGCAATCACATAGTTTGGAACAAGCCTGTAATTGTACAACTTCTTCAGTAGCAACCCTCAAAAGTGGGACATTCTGAAGCAGCATCTTCCTGTTTCCCTTCATGGCATGTCAACAACAAGATGGCCAGCACAAACTGATGACATTAAACCAGTTGCACAGCATTTGAACTCTGTGAGAAGGGACTTCAATGAGTTTGAATCCTTAGTCTTACAGCACAGGCTCGCATGGATCTTAAGTCAATTCAGAAGCATACATCCAAATTTGAATGCATTTTAATGTCATTCATGTGGATGAAGCTGCCAAAAATGATCCACAAAACTAAACCTGTAGCTGAAGCACACAATGCTACATAGATGATGAGAGGGAGAACACTGAACAACTTCTTAAAGTTATTCAAAAGATTCATGATAAGTATGATGCAATCCTTTCTGAATCCAGTTCAGAAGCACAGGGTACTGACCTTTCATCTGAGTTTCCACCAATTTCAGCCTAACGTCAGAATCTGATGAAGAAAGGCACTATCAAGTCAATGGTATTTTTGTTTTCATTGCCTCCATCAGCTCTGGTCTTGCACATTGATTTGAGTCACTGCAACAAATTTGTACACTTTTTGGATTTCTTTGAGAGTTCGGAGACTCAGGCTATGTCTAGATTAGAGCGATTTGTTGACAGAAGTTTTTGTCAGAGGATATCTTCCAAAAAAATCTCTGTCAACAGATCTCTGCCAGACCACAAAGCGGATCACTCTTTCAGTCCATTCTGTCAACAGAGAGCAGCCAGACTGCCCGGCCTCTTTCTCAACAAAACAGCCACTCAGAACCACAACAGACAGGATGACAGGGGCACCATTACCTTCTCGCAGCCCTGGCAAGATGCACCCTTACAGGGACCCCGCCCCCAAACATCAGTTCCCTGCCCATACCGAGGTGTTCCTACCTCCATGAGGAACAGCACAGCTGATAGAGTAGGGTTTCAACTCCTCCCGGGAGACACAGCTCTTTCCAGTGAGTCATGGTGCCAGAGCAGCCTCCAGGCTTGCACTGGCCCCACCCAGAGGTGTTGCAGCACCTGCTGCACTCCTGGTGGCCATCCTCCTCTTCTCATGGAGGGTAAGACTGACAACAATTTCAAAGAACTCCCCCAGGTGCACAGGTGGATCTGGAATCACAGCACCAGTTCTAAACAGTGGGCCTGGCTGGTCATGGGGCAATGGGATTAGTAGCAGGGGTGGGAGTGGCAGCCATGGGTGGTTGGGCCATCATGTCCCACCAGATGCGGGCGGCAGCGTCAAAGCGGGACATTAGTTGGTCCCAGGCGCACAACCAACACTTCCTGTCATCCTCCACCCACTGCCCCATTATCTCAGTCATCCTCCAGAGGGCAGCATTGTGATCCTTCTGCAGGGCTTCCTGGATGCGGCCAGAGCCCTTCCAGCTGCAGGTTCACCCTGGTGGTGAGGTGAGGCTGGCCCGGCCTTTGGATGGTGTAGGTGCAGCTGTAAGGAAGACGAGGGGGGGAACAGTGAGTCAGACATGCAATGCTGCCCCTAGTCCCCTGCCCCCCACTGTGATCAGTGACCAACACCCCCCCCAGAGAATGGGATGGCGATGTCCTGGGAGTAAAGCCATGTGTGGCCTGGCCACATTCTGCTGTGCCTTCAGGACTAGGCTGACTGCCGCACTACGTACCCACTCAACAGAGTAATGGACAAGGGGGTGTCTGGCCACAGAAGGGCCCCTCATGGGTGGCAGGTAAGTCAGGAGCAGACTGGCCCTCCCTGGTGCCCCCCCCACACCTGCAGGGTGCAGCATCATCCACGGGAACAGATGCTACCTCTTGCCTCTGGGCATGCCTGTGTGCCAGGTGCCTCACTCCTGGGTGTGTCAGCGGTCAGACCAATGTCCTTGTGGCCAGCTAACTTCCAGCCAGGCAGGTGCTGGCAGTGCCTCCCCACTGGGGGTTGGGGCTCATCCAGCCTCCCATGAGGCTGGCAGCAGGCTGGTGCCCATGCCTAGGGGCTGTCTGCTGGGTCTGGGTGGTGTACACTATCTGGCACATGGTTACACATGCCAGGACTGCAGCACAAGATCCGGCCCAACCCAGCCAGGTGACACTCACAGCAAGCCCCATCTGTGCTCGTCCACCACATCCTGGGGCATGTGATGCTTGGTGTACTCACTGAAGGGACCCTTGTCCAGCTCCAAAGATCCCCAAGAGGTTGCCTGGCTGGCAGGGACCAACTCCAGCACTACAAAGAGGCTGCTGCTGTCCTCTGATGCCAAGTCCAGCTCTGTCTCCAGTGGTGGTTGAGGCTCAGAGGCCTCCTCCTCCTGCTGCTTGTCCCGGCTGTGTTGGGTGGGTCTCCAGTGCCAAGTGCTTGCTGTGGGTTGGGGTGATGTGTCCCTGCCAGGATTGAGTAGAACTCCATGTAATAGGGGCAGGAGGTGGTTTCTACCCTTGAGCATCAGGCAGTGTCTCTGGCCCAGATGCATCCCTGCCAGAGCTCCTTTACCTTTACCTGGACTCCTGCATGGATGAGGGAGGGTGGCTCCCTTCCCCCAGGGCAGTGGCCATCTGGGAGTTTATGGGCACATTGCAGCACTTTGCTTTGGGGTCTTGCAGTATCTCTTCCTCTCCCCGGGGTGGTGGTGGGGGTCTTATGGCACCTGTGTGTCTGCCATGCTGCTTGCTGGTATGGGTGTGGGCACATGGGAGGGAACCTCACAGCACGCTGCTACTTCAATGATCAGCCTTCTGCCATGGGGTTTCCTGGGCTCCCTGCAGCTTTAAGAAGGGATGGAGGCAGAAACTGGAGATCGCTGATTGTTGTGGAGAGGGTGTTCACCAGGGCACCGTCTTCTGACAGATGTCCAGACCCACCTTTTGTCAACATATATCTGTTGACAGAGGCATTCTTTCTCTTGGGGAGCGGGGTATGGCTGTTCACAAAATTGCTGTATTCTGTCAACTTACTGTAGAGAGAAGGTGCTCGCCAATCTGGATGTTACACAGGGTTTGTCGACAAAGCCCTCTAGTTCAGACACAGCCTAAGTGATGAAGATCTATATTCAGCAGCTGAACAGTTTCAGCAAAGGTACAATGAAATTTCAAGAGATCTCTATGACAAAACCATCTTCCTGAAACATATACATTCTGCCATGTTTACATTAGATGTCAAGCCAAAAGAACTGCTTCAAGAAATATCTGATCTCAGCCTATTGGCTCCATTTCCTAGTATCTCAATTGTGTTACACATTTTTGTCAGTCTGCTTGCATTAGTGGCTTCCGGTAAAACACACATTGGCTACATCTACACGGGGATGCTACATCGAAATAGCTATTTAGATGTAGCGAAATCGAAATAAGCTATTTCGATGAATAGCATCTACACGTCCTCCAGGGCTGGTGCTGTTGACATTCAACGTCGACGTTGGGCAGCACTACATCGAAGTGGGCGCTGCAGGGGAGCGTCTACACACCACAGTGGCCCAAATCGAAATAAGGGTGCCAGGAACAGCTGCAGACAGGGTCACAAGGCAAACTAGTACTTCCCAGGCAACAGCAAGCTGCTCCATTAAAGGGCCCCTCCCAGACACACGCAGCCTGCACAGCACACGGTCTGCAGAGCCACAAGCACACACACCCTGTGGAAGCAGCATGGACCCCCAGCAGCAGCAGCAGCTGCAGCAGCAACAGCAGCCACCAGAGGTCCACACACCCGCCCCTGCAGGAGCAGTACTTGCCCTGCTCAATGCTATGCAGGAGGCAGCTGACCACCTTTTATTCGTGGAAGAGGAGCTGCCCCCAGGGGAGGAGGAAGCAGCCCCAGACCTTGCTGCCCTCTGACCCCCCACCGCCGCACATGCCGCCGGCTGTGGAGCTACCCCATGAGCACGGACTGGTGGGAGCGGCTGGTGCTTAGCGAGTGGGACAATGACCGCTGGCTCCAGAATTTCCGGATGAGCTGGCAGACATTTCTGGAGCTCCGCCAGTGGCTCACCCCTGCCTTACGGCACCAGGGCACCTCCATGCGATGTGCCCTCATGGTCAAGAAATGGGTCGGTATCGCTGTCTGGAAGCTGGCCACTCCAGACAGCTACCGATCCATAGGGCAGCAGTTCAGCGTGGGCAAGGCCACCGTCGGGGCTGTCCTCATAGAGGTAAGAGGACCCGGGGGGGGCAGCCCGGGGGGGAGCCCTGGGGGGGAGCTCTCGGGGGGAGGGGCGGGAGCCCAGGGGTAGAGGGCCAGAAAACACCCTGCACACCCCTCACCGGTGCTCTCTCATGTCCTTCCCCTGCAGGTCGTCTGCGCAATCAATGCCCTGCTCTTCCACAGGCTCATGCGGCTTGGGGACCCGGAGGCTGCCATCGCGGGGTTTGCCAGCCTGGGCTTCCCAAATTGCTTTGGGGCTCTGGATGGGACCCACATTCCCATCCGTGCCCCGGAGCACAGTGGAGGACACTTCCTCAATAGGAAGGGATACCATTCTGTGGTCCTCCAGACCTTGGTGGACAGCCGGGGCCACTTCCTGGACATTTATGTTGGCTGGCCCAGCAGCACCCATGATGCCCGGGTGTTCAGAAATTCAGGCCTGTGCCACCGGCTGGAGGCAGGGACCTACATCGCCCAGCAGGAGATCCCTGTGGGGGACACCACCATGCCCCTCTGTGTCGTTGCAGACGCGGCGTACCCCCTCCGGCCCTGGCTCATGAATCCTTACACAGGCCATGTCACAGCCAGCCAGGAGCGGTTCAACACGCGCTTGAACCATGAGCGCCAGGTGGTCGAGTGCACCTTCGGCCACCTCAAAGGGCGCTGGAGGTGTCTCCTCACCCGCCTGGATGCAGGCCTCACCAACATCCCCCAGGCTGTGGGCGCGTGCAGCGCACTCCACAACCTGGTGGAGAGCAAGGGAGAGGCCTTCTTCCAGGGCTGGGCTGTGGAGGCTGGCAAGGCCGACATCCAGCCACCCGCTGCCCCCAGTCACCAGGTCGCCCTGAGGGGATCCAGGTCCGGGAGGCCCTGTGGGCCCATTTTGACCAGGCTGTGGGGTGAACGCAGGCAGGGCCAGCTGCGGGTGAGCCATCCACTGCACCCCCCCCATCCTCCACAACACTCCCTGCCCCCACGCCCACACCACAGAGAACCCGAGAGCACACCCCCCACACACACTTTTCTTTGAAATAAATGGAAATGTTGTTTCAAACAAAACAGTACAACCATATTATTACAACAGAAGAAAAGTGGGGAACTGTTTACATGGGGGGGCAGCTACTAAAACAGGGGTCCAACAAAAACTGTTTACAACATGAGGGAATATGTACAAAGGAGAGGGGGGCATGTCCTTGCCCCCACACCCTAATGTCCAGCGCCCAGTGTTGGGGGGGAGCGACCCACGCCTTGGCTGGAGCCCTGGTTGAGGCTGCATGGGGGCCAGGAGAACCGGCAAATACGGCCGGCCAGTGTCCACAGGCCCATGATCCCCCTTGGCAGCAGGCCCCAGGGTGGCAGATGGTGGAGGGACGGCAGGTGGAGCGGCGGGTGGCGCAGCGGGCAGAGCAGCGGGCAGCACAGCAAGGGGGGGCCAGGTGCTGCACAATGCAGTCAAAAGTGCGCATGAAGGCCCCCCCAAGCCTCCTGGTGCCAGGCCAGTGCTCGCTTCTCGAGCTCCAGCCGCCACTCCTCCACACACAGGCGCCGCTCCGACACCTCCAGCTTACGCCGGAAGGTCACGAGCAGCTGGGGGTCCGTGGCCATCCGCGGGTGGCTCCTCCGTTGGCCTCATCCTGGGGCTGGTCGTTGCTCCGCCGAGGGGCTGGCCTGCTGGGATGGCCCCGGCGGGCTCTCCAGGACCACGGACACCTCGCCGGCGCTCTCCGGGCCCTCCAATGGTGCAGCTGCAGAACACAGGGGAGAACAAGAGTGGAGACAGCCTTTAGTGTGGGCCCTGCCCGTGGCCCTTGTGCCCCCACCCCTCTGCTGCTGGTTCCCCGTCCCCCGGAGCTGCTGCTGCTGTTGATGGGTGTCCCACCCCCTCCCCCTGGGGGACCCTAGGTTCCGCTCCCCCCATCCCCAGGGATGAGGCATGGCGCTGTCCTGCTGGGGGGCAGGGGCTGATGCACTCTTCTGAGGGACATGCCACTGCTGTCCTTGGGGCCATGGTCATCTGGACGTGTGGAGGGCCCTGGTCATGTATCTTGTCCCCGCCCCTTAACCCCGGGGGGTGTGCACCGGGAGGGTACATACCTGATGGTCTGCTCCCACGGTCGGGGGACACCCTGTGGGTGGACGCCCTGCTGGAGCTGTGGGACGGGAGGGCAATGCGGAGCCCCCCCCCCCGTCGCTGGAGGAACCCCCCTCTTCCTCCTCCAGCTTCCCAGGGGTGGGCTCCTGGAGGGGCCCCTGGGGTGCGGGGCTTGCCTCCGGGGCGGACTCAGTCTCCAGGGCCTGCTGGGGCTCGTCAGCTGAGGTGTCAAGAGTGGCTGGGGAGGAGGAGGTGTACCGGGGGCCCAGGATGGCCCTGAGCTCCCTGTAAAAGGGGCAAGTGGCAGGGGCGGCCCCAGATCGGCTGGCCGCATCCCGGGCCCGGGCGTAACCCTGCTGCAGCTCCTTGACTTTACTCCTGACGTGGTCAGGAGTGCGGGCAGGGTGACCCCGGGCAGCCAGGCCCTTGGCCAGCTGAGCAAATGCATCCGCGTTCCGCCTCTTGCTCCCCATTACCTGGAGCACCTCCTCCTCACCCCAGAGCCCCAGCAGGTCCCGGATCTCGGCCTCCATCCAGGAGGGGTCCCGCTGCCTCTTCCCCGGCTAGCAGCCAGCCCTGGCTCCCGTGGGGGGGGTGCCCTGGGGGTGCTTGGGGGGCTGGCTGGATGCCATGGGGTGCAGGATTGTGCCTTTGGGCTGCGGAGGTCCATGCAGGCTCTGCACATGGCAGTGCTGCTGCCTGCATGGGCTCTCAGCTTCCTGCACAGGAAATAAGGGGGCGGGGAGCTTTAAGGGGCTGCTGCATGTGGCCACCATAGAGCTCAGGGGCTGGAGAGAGCGTCTGTCAACCCCTCAGCTGATGGCCGCCATGAAGGAGCCTGCTATTTCGATGTTGTGGGACGCGGATCGCCTACACGTGCCCTACTTCGACGTTCAATGTCGAAGTAGGGCGCTATTGCCATCTCCTGATGGGGATAGCGACTTCGACGTCTCGCCGCCTTACGTCTATTTCAACTTCGAGATAGCGCTCGCCACGTATAGACGTGGCGGGCGCTATTTCGAAGTTGGCACGGCTACTTCGAAGTAGCCAGCTTGTGTAGACACGGCTAGCCAGTGTGTTAAAACAAGTAGAGATCTATCATTGTTCTATAATGGGACAAGAGTGTTTGAGTGGGCTCATAATGCTTAACATTAAGGGATGTTCATTGTAACGGAAGTGGAACAATATCTACGGTTTTGGATCTGTTGTCTGGGAAGGCTCTGGCACCGCTTGGAGCAGGTGGAGAAATTGCTTCTGATGATGATCTTGGAGAGTTGTTTGAAGGCGGAAAAGGGAGGAAACAATTCTTTCAGGATGTGGTCCCTATAGTTTCTGGGATATAATTGTTTAGAATACTTTCTATTTATTTGAGTGTGGAAAGGTCAGTGAAGACTAGAGCTATGAGAGGGTTTTATTTCCAGTTGAAGCAAGCTCTCTTGCTCAGTGGGTATTTGGATGGCCCAGTTCATGATTTGATCTATTTCTCTGGTAGAGTGTCCTTATTTGATGAAACTAAAAAGCAGTCATGTAGCACTTTAAAGACTAACAAAATAATTTATTAGGGCTGTGTCTACACTAGCCAAAAACTTCAAAATGGCCATGCAAATGGCCATTTCGAAGTTTACTAATGAAACACTGAAATACATATTCAGCACCTCATTAGCATGTGGGCAGCAGCGACACTTCAAAATTGACGCTCCTTGCCGCCGCGCGGCTCATCCAGACGGGGCTCCTTTTCGAAAGGTCCCCGGCTACTTTGAAGTCCCCTTATTCCTATGAGCAGATGGGAATAAGGGGACTTCGAAGTAGGCGGGGTCCTATCGAAAAGGAGCCCCGTCTGGACAAGCCGCGCGGCGGCGAGCCGCATCAATTTCAAAGTGCCGCGGCTGCCCGCATGCTAATGAGGTGCTGAATATGTATTTCAGCGCTTCATTAGTAAACTTTGAAATGGCCATTTGCATGGCAATTTTGAAGTTTTTGGCTAGTGTAGGCACGGCCAATGTCTGATTTGTGTCCATTCATTCTTTGACAAAGTGATTGTCCAGTCTATACAAACACATAGCAAAGGGGCATTGCTAGCACATGACAGTGTATATAACATTAGTGGAAGTGCAGGAATATGAGCCCCTGATCAAGTAAGTGATGTGGTTAGATCCAGTCATGGTGTCTCCGGAGCAAATATGTGGACAAAGTTGGTAATGGGGTTTGCTGCAAGGAAAAGTTTCAGGATTAGTATTACCGTGGTCTGGCGTGTGGTGTGCCTCTGTGATTATTTGATGAGAGCAGTCTGGAGGGTATTGACATGCATATCTTGGCTTCGGGTGTTATGTGAATTCCTTTGTTAATGATGTTATATTCCTAGCAATCACTAAAAGGCCTACCTGCTTTATGCTGCTTAAGAACTGAAGTATGCTTGTTTTGACTTTCTGAGTGGCATTTCTGAATAATGCACTTAGTTCCCTTTTCTATTCTCTGCACTTCAAGTTTACCTGTGAGGCTGTGTACAGTTCTGGTTCACCCCATGGCTCACTTAAGTGGAAGAAAGCAAACTGTCAGAACTAAAATCTAGGAGTTTGTTGCCAGGGCAATGTCACATTACTTTTGTTAACGATGAAGAGACAAGAAGCATTTCTTGTACGGTCATGATTGCAAAACTAAGCTGAGAGGGCTAGAGCGAGAAATAGAAACAATCAGAAAGCTACCAGTAGACATGAGCAATATGAAAGTAATCTCATTGAGTCTTAGTGCAGTGTGTAAGGCAGCAGATTGCAAGTTTTTCGAATAGGAAGTAGGCTGGAGAGAAAAAAAATTATGATAGTGGGCTGAAATGATTGTCAGGATAGTAAAAAGAAGGGGAAAAAAGAGTGAGGACAAAAAACAATTGCATGGTATAAGAATAGCTAGAGATTCAGTATTACACCTTAATCTTCCAAAAGTGGCAGATGTGGGTATAAAGATTAATGTAACACAAGCCATGAGGTGTAGCTGCAGCCTTCTTCCTTTTTTTCCATCAGGGTTACAGGTTCTCAGATCACCCATAAGGGCTCCTGATGCTTCCACCCAAGGAAAGTTCTCCTAATGCAGACAATGCAGAGGGCTTGTCTCATGGGACAACATTTAACACACAATCTTATACAGAGGAGTGTGTGTCAGGACACACAAAAATAAAAAAGCAAGCACAATTCCCAGAGTCATAAAGCACTGCGGAGCTCAGAATCAGGGACAGTGGAAAAGGGGATTTGGATAATAAATGACAAAACAATACATAGCCCCTGAACACGTAAAGCCAATACAAATCACCTTGTGCTCTTCCCCAGCAACTGCCTAGGCAAATAAGTTTAGATTGTGGTCATAAAGGCTGTGTCTACACGTGCCCCAAACTTCGAAATGGCCATTTGCATGGCCATTTCGAAGTTTACTAATGAAGCGCTGAAATGCATATTCAGCGCTTCATTAGCATGCGGGCGGCAGCCGCGCTTCGAAATTGATGCTCCTTGCCGCCGTGCGGCGCGTCCAGACGGGGCTCCTTTTCGAAAGGATGCCGCCTACTTCGAAGTCCCCTTATTCCCATGAGCTCATTCCCCCTTCAAAGAAGAAGAAGAAGATGTAGCAAGTCTAGATGTAGCCCTACTGTCTGTTTCTTTTCTGTTTACTTTAGATGGGAAGCTTTTTCAGAGAGAGTGCTTCTGAACAGCAACTGCCATCTTTTTCTGTTTATCCAGTGCCAAGCATGCTGTGTGTGCCAGTGGAATCAGACAATATCTGAAAATGAGAATGGTGAAATGGGTCAGATGCTGAGAAACTATGGAGCAGAATAAGGGAAACAGAAGCAATGGGATGGGACAGAGAAGCACAATGGTATAGAAGAGATGGGCTTAATCTGCACATGGAAGGAGCAGAGTCGAGTGCATCAAAGCAAGCTGCTGAAGGGTAGGGAGGAGACTCACTCACAGAGCACCAGAGATTCAAAGGAAGCTGCTGCCTGAGCTAATAGTCTTGGAGCAGAAAAGAATAATGAGAAATGATGCAGGTGGAAATGGAAAGGCTGAATATTGTTTAGTGGGGCACAATTTTTTTCACTCATACCTCCTTCTTACCATGGAATCTGCACACACACAACGCCCAATCATTCCATAGCTAAGGCTTCTACCTTGCAGAAAGGCCCCACCACTAGGGCAGGGCCAATAGCTGCCCCTCTGCCCCTACTCTCTTGCATTTTCAGGGAGGGGAAGGTGAATGCAATGAGGTCAGGGTGGAGCCCATCCTAGGCACAGAGGCTGCTGGGAGCAAAAAGTGGCCCACTGGCCGGGTGGCATCCAGAGGTGAGTCAGGGATGGGAGATGGCACTCCTTCCCCAACCCAGTGATGGTCCCATCCTCCTTATGGGGCTGGCATAAGTCATCTAGTATCACCATTCACCTCCCTGAATATTCTTCCCCACCCTTCTAGCAGGGCACACTCCACTGTTTGTGCATCACTGGCTTAAAACAAACAAACCAAAAAATAATGGACTTGTTGGGGTCCATATCTGCCCTTCATTGAAGACTACCACTCCCATCATTGGGAGCTTAGATCTATAAGAAATGTTTGCTGTATCCTTTTTTTAAAAAGAAAAAAATTAGCTGAAAAATATTTCCTTGATGCCTTTTCAGAATTAAAGTCAGAGTCAGGATCAACTCTCTGGAGGTCTTCGGAAGGAATATTTTTGTGGGCTTCCTTATTTACCCTCCAAAATATGCAAATTGCATTATTTCCACAAACTGAAAAACATACACACTCAACACATAGGGTGTGTCTGCACTTGCATTCCTCTTTCAAAAGAGGTATGCAAATGAGGTGAATCAAAAATGCAAATTAGGTATAAATTTTCATATTCATTGCCTCGTATGGATATTCTAATTTCGAAAGAACTTCTTTTGAAAGAAGAAAGCCAGTGTAGATGCTGCTTTTTCAAAAGTAAAAACCATCTTTGAAAGAGTCCTTCTTCCCATTAAATAAAGGGAAGAAGGATTCTTTCAAAGATGGGTTTACTTTTGGAAGAGTGGTGCCTACACTGGCTTTCTTCTTACAAAAGAAGCTCTTTTGAAATTAGAATATGCAAATGAGGTGCTGAATATACAAATTCATGCATAGTTTGCATTTTTGATGTACCTTATTTGCATACCTCCTTCGAAAGAGGAATGCAAATGTAGACACACCCATACTGTTATATATATGTCCCCTTTCATCTTGAGAGATAGTGGTTAGCAGCAGTGGTGAGGTTCCCTGGGCAGTGTTTGAGTCTGCAGCTTCACTCATGGCTCCGTCAAATATTGTATTTGCATGGTCGATTGCAATAACCACGTGTCTATTTCAGAATTCTTGAGTCTGAGAGTTTTTCGTTCTAAGATGAAGTTCTCTTATGCGGCTAGCACATATACTATTGAAGGATGATACGCCCTGTCGTCACCAGATATTTTGATCTGATGATGAAGATTCCCAGAATTTTGGATCGATGTTAAATTTTTCTCCGCGTTTTTGCCTGTATCCTTGAATCTTAGCTTCGGCCTTCCTCTTGTTCTCAACCCATATGACAGTTCACTGAAGACGATTTCTTTGGGAAGATGTTTGTCACCCATTCTTCTCACATGACCAAGCCATCATAGTCTTCTGCTGGTGGGGATTGCTATGAGGCTGGGTATGCCAGATCTTGACAGGGCATTTGCATCTGAAACGTTATATTGCCAGTTGATAGTCATAATTCTGTGGAGACAGCGAAGATGGAAGCTGTTCGATATTTTCCCCTGATTTGAGCAGCTGGTCCGTGCCTCAGAACCACATAGCAGGATACTCAGTATACATGCCTGGTAGATGAGTATCTTTGTTTTCACTGTCAGCTTAGGATTGTTCCACACTCATTTTGTCAGTCTGCCAAAAATAGTAGCTACCTTCCCGATTCTGATGTTCAGTTCTTTGCCCATGGATAGATTTGTGGTTACAGTAGATTCAAAGTAACAGAATTGTTGAACCACATGTAATGGGCTGTTATCCAGAATGACATTAGGTTGCTGAGGTATACCTTGAGTGAACACAATAGTTTTCTTCATGCTAATGTCAAGGGAAAACAACTTGCAAGCTTTCCCACGAACACTCATAACCTATTAATTTGTTTAGTCTATAAGGTGCTACAGGACTGCTTGCTATTTGTGAAGCTGCAGAGTAGCACACTACTCCTCTGAGACTATTTTGGGAGTAATTCTAAACTGGGGACTGCTTGAGCTGGTTGGGGCTTAAGCCATTGTTTAGTCTGCTTATGTCTAGCGTCACCTCTGCATAACATTAGCTGAAAGGACTTGCCTTTCCTTATTTTCTTACTAGTTTGCTGTGCAATAATGTGATTGGTCCAACAAAAAGTGACATAAAAGAACTGACAAAAATAAAGGAAATCATAAGTAACAGCATTTTAATCACATCAGTGCTGATGGAATATGCTTGGTATGTCAAGGAAACATACCACCTCATGGTGGCTGGCTATGCCTTGTAAACCGTGTGACAGTCCTATGCTTCAAATGCCTGTTTGACCTGCTAGCCCTGATCCTGGACATTTCATTCATTTAGGAACTGTCTTGGGGACCCACCCACAACAGAAGCAGCAGAAGTGTTTATTTTTTTTCTGGAATGTGTAAATGAAGCAGAAAACCTATTACAATATTCCATTTTCAGGATGGAAAAGCTAGTATTAATGAGACATGACATCAAAATGCACCATTCATGAGAGTGGGATGTGGGCAGGCATTCTGAAAAGAATTTAATGGAAGCCAGACACAACAGTAAGAAATAAAACGAGGGGCAAGAAAGGGAAATTCTTAGTCCTTAAAGCAGAGTGAGAAGACAGAGCAGATGTTTACAAGGTAAAGTGAGGCCAGTATTAAACAGCTTTTGTCAACAGCCATAGAATCTTAACCTCAGAATGGAGATTTCCAAATATAATTCCAATTAATAAATTGTTTATTTAATCGTGCACTGTGTTGTCCATGGAAAGCTTGTGAAGCATTTCAGTGAGACTAATTTCCCTTATATATAGAAGCAATACTTGAAGCATGTTGAAATCTACAAACCTCTTTACCTTTTCTCCTTGTTAACCAGGTGATTTTGCTAATGACAGTACACTATTCTAATGCAGTGTATTTGTTTATTATATACCAGACATGGTCAAATACAAAAATTAAATGTTCATTGCAAACCTCTGCTTACGATAATAAACATTAATTAGTTATTTTAAAAAGGATTCCAACATGATCAAGGAAAGATTCAAGCTGCCAATGATGTGTTGATGATATTTTAACAAGAATCTCACCCATAAAAATGCTTTCTTTAATATATGAGAAACCTTGTGTGCTGTGAGCAGGATAGGGGTCAAGAGAGGGACGGACGAATCCATTCACTTTTCCCTTTAAACAAAACTCTCTCATCACTGCAATGAAGAGGGAAGCGGAACCACTGGGAACATTCATTTTAAATGGTACTTGGCTGGCAATGTTTATACTTTGTTCTGAAAAGTATGCTGATGTTGCATCACATTGCTCAGCTTGTGTGTCTGAAATGGGTGCATGGTGTAATTTAGGCCGTGTCGACACTGAAACAAAACTTTGAAATGGCCATGCAAATGGCCATTTCAAAGATTACTAATGAGATGCTGAAATACATATGCAGCGCCTCATGAGCATGCCGCCGGCCGCAGCTCTTCAAAATTGCAGCATTTTGCTGCCACGCGGCTTGTCCAGATGAGGGTCTGTTTTGAAAGGACCCCACCAACTTCAAAATCCAACTTTGAAATCTCCTATCTGCTTATAGGAATAAGGGGATTTCAAAGTTGATGGGCACCTTTGAAAAGGACCCCCATCTAGACAAGCTTCATGGCAGCAAAACGCAGCAATTTTGAAGAGCCGCGGCTGGCGGCATGCTAAGGAGGCGCTGGTAATAATACTTTCAGCGTCTCATTTCAGCATCTCATTAGTAATCTTCGAAACGGTCATTTGCATGGCCATTTCGA
Source organism: Carettochelys insculpta (assembly GCF_033958435.1). Taxonomy (NCBI): domain Eukaryota; kingdom Metazoa; phylum Chordata; order Testudines; family Carettochelyidae; genus Carettochelys; species Carettochelys insculpta. The sequence continues at coordinate 87,730,406 of NC_134137.1, read as the reverse complement.
AGTTTTGTTTCAGTGTAGATGTAGCCGAAGTGGTGAGAATGGGTAATAGGCCTCTCCTCCCCCAGCTCTGTGCATGATCCCTGGAGCATGTGAGTCAGTTACAGTACAAATGAGGGAACCTTAGCTTTTGAGCTCTGGCAATCTCTGGTTCAATACACCATTAACAACCAGCAAGGAAATTGGAGCTCATCCAGGATGTCAGTTGCAGTGGTCCTCAGATGCTCTGTACAAGTTTTCTTTGATCAAGGAAAGTATGTAACTTACTGATGAGTGTGTGTTAGAGATTAAGGGGCTGGAGCACATGACCTAGGAGGAGAGGCTGTGAGATTTGGGCTTATGCAGTTTGCAGAAGAGAAGACTGAGGGGCAATTTGACAGCAGCCTTCAACTTCCTCAAAGGGAGCTCTAAAGAGGATGGAGAGAGAGTGTTGTCAGTGGTGTCAGATGAACAAGGAGGAATGGTCTGAAGTTACAGAGGGAGAGATGTAGGTTAGATATCAGGAAAAACTATTTCACCAGGAGGGTGCTGAAACACTGGAATGAGAGGTGATGGAATCTCCATCCCTGGAGGTTTTTAACTCCTGGCTTGCCATGGTCCTGGCTGGGATGATTTAGTTGGGGCTGATCCTGCTTTGGGCAGGGGACTGGACTAGCTGACCTCCTGAGATCCCTTCCGGCCCGAGAATTCTATGATTCTATGCTCCATCTCTGCAACCAGTTCACCCAGGAGAAGGCCTTGTTTTTTGTCCCAGCATTTTCCAATAGGAACTCTTTGAAAATTTCATGATACTTTGATTCAGTTTGGATAATTACAATCACAGGAAATTTGTCCCTCAGGAGTATTTTTATGAGGCTTGGCAAGGGATAAGAAAGCAGTAGGCTGGGGTTAAGAAAGAACTTGAATTCCATGTCAAAAGAAGGGAAATCATTCTATCTTGGCATTCAATTTGGTGGTGGAATTTTAACAAGGAGCTCCTGAGAAGTTCCTCCAATCCAGCACATAACTAATATTGCACACTGCTTACTCACATGGTTATGAAAAATGACATCCCTCATAACCAAAATACTTTAGTTTTACAGGAGTAGATGTGATTGTTTCTGTAGCTCCTCTGTGCCAAGTAAACCTCTTCAACTGGCTTTCTGAACTAATCCACTATAAACCTTCTAGAACTAGTTATTGCCATTAATTAAGAATTGTTTATAATATGTTTATTATAATGATAAATAAATAAATAATAATTTAAATAAATATGTGGTACATGATGGGAATGGGTCTTTTTGACTAAATAAATGTAGCCAGACAGAGTGTCCCCCTTACAAGCCAGCTTGCTCGTTGCCCCCCCTCCACTGAGGAGCACACAGGGCACGGAAATGGCTGCTGACAGCACAGTCTTTGATGCCCTCATTGAGGCCCAGATATGCTGGCTTATCATGACCCTGAGAAGCAGAAAGTACAGCTAGAAGGCTAACAGGCCAGACTGTCAACATGAGAGGCGGGGTGAACCCTCAAGAAATCACCCCAGCTGGCATTGATCAATATGATGCACACACACAATCACTCAGAAGGGGACGTGCCCCGCCCGCACAAAAGAATGTCCTGTACTCCTAAATTGTTTATCTCTTGTCTTACAAGTGCAAACTAAGTAGAAATGCCCTTGTAACAAACTGGAGTCACAAAGACAGACCAGTATGATCTGGCACCATAGATAAGAAAGAGAATACGTAACCCAAAAGGGGTATAAAAGATGGGTCCAGCAGAACTCTAACTTTGAGTGCATTCAACCAACTACCTGCTGGTCGGGTCAGGTGATTGCCTCCCGAGGTCCACAACTGGGGACGCCCAACCTCGTATTCGTCTTTCCGCGGAATTGAGTGACCGATCCGGCTTGGCTACGCTGGTATCGAGAGACGCAGAGAGGGTAAGATACACCCATGCTAGGTCTCTGACTTTTTTTGTGCACAGCTAAAGAATTAGAGCTCTGTAACTAGTGCCAAGGTATCATTGTGTTAGATGATCACAGATATCTTTGTATTGGATTGTAACGTAACTTGTTAACACCTGTACTTTGCTAGCATATAAGAAGTAAACAATAGCCTTTTGTAACCGCACGCTTATAACTGTAGCTTTAATAAACTTGTAACTAGTTAAGATCCAAGCCTAACTATTTTGTTAACCCTTTTGTCACTGCAACACAGCCGGCACAACAAAAGAACTTTAACCGTTTGGTTACTACAGCCTGGCCGTGGGTGAGTGTGCTAGGAGCTGCCTGCTCTAACAGTAAAAAACTGGGTTGCTTAGGACCCAGGGGAGTACCTCACCGCACATTACCTGGCCACCGGCTAACAGAATTGGCGCAGCGAGCAGGGTTGTGACACAGGCTGTACCACAGTGACAAAATGAAATCAGTCATGATAAACAACATGGATTTCCCCAACATAGAGAAGGAATTCACCCAGGAAGGATGGGGTGACCCTAAATGGGACGAGGAAATGTTGGAAAAGAACTGGGACAATCAGAGGAATCACGGTTGCAGCTCTGTAAGCAGAGAACTGCTTGTAAACTAAAAGAGACAAAGGAATATTGGAGTAGTTTTGTATCTGGCTGTGAGATACAGCTCCTTGGACAAAAGCCCAGGTTATAAGACCTTGAAGAAACTGCCCAACTCTGAAAGCTTTAGTTCAAGTTCTTAACTCTTTGTGGTACAAAGTGTAGTTATGTAAACATTTATGTTGTGGTGTATGTGTATGTGTCATGGAGTTTTGTCACATTAATTGTTTTGCTAACACGTTTGTGTCATGTCATGGAGTTTTGTTCAATGTTGTCTGTCTGTCTGTCTGTTTGTCCTGCTGGTGCATCCATAAGGAGGGGACGCCTTCCGATATGGACACCTTTCAATATAGGTACAAAGGATCTAAATCCCTTTTGTAATACTTAAAATGGTAATATCCAATAACATGTCACTTTGGAAAATAAGCATGTGATTTGAGGTAAAGAGTAAGTGCGTAAGTCCTTAACTCTAAAGGGTCTGGAGAAAATTCAGAGTGAGTAACTTGCAGAGTTTAGAAAGAACTAAGCATATTTGTAAATGGAGTATTCCAATATGTAACCTGCCACCCCAAAGGGGGTAGAAAAGTATTCTTTTGTCTTTCAGAAACACAGAGAAAAGCTGATAGTTACTGAAGAACAACCTAAACATCATGAATCTCCTTTTAAAATGAAGAATGTGGTTTTGTATTTTATGTTTGTGCCTATCTTATTAACAGCCAGACTCATGTAAGCGAAGCAGGGGGATGATTACTGCTGTTCAAGCAAATTGGTTTGCTTCCAAATTCTCCTAAGTGGCCCAAACAACTGTCTGGCTTGCCCTGTCTGCCAAGCCCATGACGTGGGCAAACCTGTAAAGACAGTTCTGGCAACTAGATCTCTGCCTTTAGGACTGTTCCTGCAGTTACAAATGAACTTCATTCAGCTACCCAAATGTAAATCTTTTAAAAATGTGCTGGTTATTGTTTGTTTGTTCTCGGGATGGGTAGAGGAATGTCCATGCTGGAAAGCTAATACCGCACAGAACTCCACCTTAATTAAGGAATCCCTATGGAAGGTGGGAATGCCTAGTGAGTACCACCATGCCACCGAGCAACCCTTAAGTATAGGACATGTGTCAGCCCAGCAAAAGAATAACACCCCGGCTGCACAGCTAAATAACCTGGCAGATGCAGCAGCCCAGATCTCTGCCACCCAAGTAGATTGGGAATGTTTGTACCTATGGCTACATGAGACTCTGGGGCACAGAGGAAGTGAGGAGTTAACGCGGCAAGCACATATCAGGGGGTGGCCTATCACCCACCGACAGGCTAGAGACCTGTTGTAAGCCTGTACTATCTGTGCTAAAACCCTGAAAACGCATAGCTGAAGGACAGCGATTTGCCAGACTCAGAGATGGGAAAAACACTATGGGCAACCTGGCAGGTTGATTACATTGGCCCACTTCCTACTACCAGGCAAAGGTGTAAGTACCTCTTGACTGGAATGGAAGTTGTTTCAGGAATTGGTTTTGCATACCCTGCCCCATTGGCAACAGGACTGTCCACAATTATGGGACTAAACCGCTTAACAGCAATTGTCCCTGTACCCTTGAGAAATCCAGTCTGACAACAGCTCACACTTTAAAAACAAAGTAGTACAAGAGTGTGCTACTAAGCATGGAATTGAGTGGACTTACCACCGCCCATACTGACCCCCGTCCAACGGCATAGTCGAGCGCTGGAATGGGCTGTTAAAAAGCCACTTGAAGCCCACAGCTGACACTTGGGAAAACAGGATGGATAAGGTGGTGCAGCAACTACACAATGAGCAAACCCCTACGGGCAGTCCAATCAGCAGAGGATTCTTCCCTACAGGGAAAAATTCCTCAACTTCGGCTGCGCCACTCAAGGACTCCAAATCTAATCCTGGAGATACTGTTGTAATTAAACACCCTAGCCTGTGAACACAGACTCATGTACTGCACTCATACAAAGGTGGGGGTGTGAACTGCTTTAGACCCTAAAAGGGAACCAATAACCATTACCAAGGCTTGGATCACATCCAAGACCGGCTGACCTTGTGTTTTCTCTCCAGAAAAGAAGGAACCACCTGGAATGCACACCTCCCTGGGAGGAAGCAAGGCAATGGCCACCTGTAACATCAGTACACACCAAAGAACTTTAATGTACATAATATATGCATGCTGCTAGATGCCATATTAATACTAATAGACTCTTAGTAATTGCTATAGGCCTAGTTGTGTTGTAGCTACCTTCAACCCAGATGACAGCATGGCACCTCAACTCCTCGTCATCTTCCTGACAACCTTGCTGACCTTTGCCACGCCTAAGCATCCCCTCAGGAATGCCATCCAGTCCATCGTCTCCACCGCTGGTGCCACGGATTGCTGGATGTGTACCCTGCTGAACTCCTCTACCACATTGGGAATTAAGTTTGTCCCTCTGAACCTGAATGATTGGTGGGAAGTTCTGGTTCTGGTTTTGTTATTGTACCCCATAACGGGATGAGGCTTGCTGGGATTTGAGTCCCTGACAACCTTGTCGTTCCGGGTGCTGGGAGGGTGGAACTGATTGTCTTGCTTGTAATTCCTCGGAGTGGAAGCCATCGCGTGCGAGGAAGCTCCAAGGTTAAGCTGGGCCCTTCCGTCCCGTCCTCCTAGCCAAGCTGGTGTGGGTAGAGGTAACCGGTTTAAACTTTCGTGGAACTGAGTGTCTTGCTTGTAATTCCTCGGAGTGGAAGCCATCGCGTGCGAGGAAGCTCCAAGGTTAAGCTGGGCCCTTCTGTCCTGTCCTCCCACCCAAGCTGGTGTGGGTAGAGGTAACCGGTTTGAACTTTCTGGATTAGACCATAATTCCCATCTGCCTTCCTGTCTAATTGTTCTCTGTCTGAGTGTCAGCAAGGGATGGGTGGGTCTCAAAGTATGTCGTACTGGCCCAACAAGGAGGAGTTTGTGCTGTAATTAACCAATCTTGCCACTTTTAGGTAAACACTCAGAACAGATTAAACAGGATGTATCTGCCATCAAAGATGCAGTTAAAATCTTACATGCTGTAACTATCTCATGGTTAAAATGGTTAGCTCAACAATTAGAATTTTCTCTTACTCCATTCCTGCATTCTATTGTAACCACTATTTTGATTGTTCTTATCAGTGTAGTTGTGTTTTGTATAACACTGTACATTGTCAGGAGACTAATTGACGTGGCTATCTCCTCCATGCAAATCCGATACATGGAGCTGACAAGTGATCCTAGCCAGTTCCACGATTCCCCACATACTGATTGGATCATTGGGCACTTTTAGACTTCCCCCAAGGAGGGCAAAAGGTGCTGGCATCACCGCCACCTTGCGTTCTGGGATGTAGTGTGGTGCATCAGGGAGTGGAATGTAGCCAGACAGAGTGTCCCCCTTACAAGCCAGCTTGCTCGTTGCCCCCCCTCCACTGAGGAGCACACAGGGCACGGAAATGGCTGCTGACAGCACAGTCTTTGATGCCCTCATTGAGGCCCAGATATGCTGGCTTATCGTGACCCTGAGAAGCAGAAAGTACAGCTAGAAGGCTAACAGGCCAGACTGTCAACATGAGAGGGGGGGTGAACCCTCAAGAAATCACCCCAGCTGGCATTGATCAATATGATGCACACACACAATCACTCAGAAGGGGACGTGCCCCGCCCGCACAAAAGAATGTCCTGTACTCCTAAATTGTTTATCTCTTGTCTTACAAGTGCAAACTAAGTAGAAATGCCCTTGTAACAAACTGGAGTCACAAAGACAGACCAGTATGATCTGGCACCATAGATAAGAAAGAGAATACGTAACCCAAAAGGGGTATAAAAGATGGGTCCAGCAGAACTCTAACTTTGAGTGCATTCAACCAACTACCTGCTGGTCGGGTCAGGTGATTGCCTCCCGAGGTCCACAACTGGGGACGCCCAACCTCGTATTCGTCTTTCCGCGGAATTGAGTGACCGATCCGGCTTGGCTACGCTGGTATCGAGAGACGCAGAGAGGGTAAGATACACCCATGCTAGGTCTCTGACTTTTTTTGTGCACAGCTAAAGAATTAGAGCTCTGTAACTAGTGCCAAGGTATCATTGTGTTAGATGATCACAGATATCTTTGTATTGGATTGTAACGTAACTTGTTAACACCTGTACTTTGCTAGCATATAAGAAGTAAACAATAGCCTTTTGTAACCGCACGCTTATAACTGTAGCTTTAATAAACTTGTAACTAGTTAAGATCCAAGCCTAACTATTTTGTTAACCCTTTTGTCACTGCAACACAGCCGGCACAACAAAAGAACTTTAACCGTTTGGTTACTACAGCCTGGCCGTGGGTGAGTGTGCTAGGAGCTGCCTGCTCTAACAGTAAAAAACTGGGTTGCTTAGGACCCAGGGGAGTACCTCACCGCACATTACCTGGCCACCGGCTAACAATAATAAAACTTAGAGAGTCTGGATATTTGGTGCTAGGTTTGTAAGCTGTACAACACAGACTTAATCATTTGAAGATTCACCCAAGATAGGGCAATCCCCAGATGGGACAGGTCTGCCTGGGTGACTCAATTATTCCCTGGCCAAACCTTTGTCATATGACTTGTGGGTTGTAGAAATGGGTGTGTGACCTGGATCTTCCAATGCCAGAGTCTTTCCCAGCTGCTGGGAACGCAATGTGGGTTTGTGGACAGTCATCACAGTGCAAACCAGCCTCCAGGCATCTTAAACCAGCAGAAAAGATTGAAGAAAGGTTTCTAAGAACTTTTTATTGTGAGCACATGGCAGAGGATGTGAATGTAGTATGTTGTATGGCTTGTTGGAACTCAACTTCCAGTAGTAAACCTTTCTAGAATTAGTTCTTTTTAAAGATGCAGTATTCAGAAAACAGATTATGTACTCCAACACAGTGGGCCATTGGTTCAGCATATACTCAGGTTGAAAAGTGGTACCTAGCACATTCACCAGTATTAGGTTATAAAAGCCTGAATTTTATTTGCCAACGTATTAAGCATGTGAGACTCCAAGCTGACACAGAATGATGTCATAGGTCTGCACAAAACAGTTAACTGTGAAAGTCTTGCAGATAAAAAGAATTCTGGCAATTAGTGATCGTGGGTTTAGAAAATTGCAGAAAAGAGTGGGGTTTTTTTTTGAGCTAAATACAAGATTGGCAAGGAAAATATGGACTTTGCAGTGCACCTGCTGTTTGCTGAAAGTGTGGCCCTTTTGAAGATTGCTTTGAAACTGCAATGCCCGTTTTAATTCAGTTTTTATTGCTTTACTGCTCACCAGAGGGATGAGGTTACGTCTTACCGATAGAGAGATGGAAAAAGAGGCTGTAGCTGAATCAAATTTGCCCCAAAGTCTGTACTGAGGCTTTCCATTTGAACTGCTCTAATTCAGGTTACTGGATCAAACTCAACTTTCATATTTCATATTTCTTGAATTATGGTAGATTTTAAAGCTTTTTTCTAAGGCTCATTATAGTACCCCATAAGCTAGATAAATATTATTATTATTACCATCTACAAATAGGCAAATGGAAATCTCTGTGAAATTAAGTGATTTTTCCCACCTCACTAGTCAATGACAGAGCTAGCACAGAACTCAGCAGTCGTGCCTCCCATCTCTAAACTCTAACTGTTACTGAGCACAGTTCAAATTAGGCTTTTGCAACAAGGAATTGACTGGCTTTTGAGAAATACACTGTGCTATTTTTATAATTAGGAATGTGGGCCACCAGCTTTAACACAAAGCTTTATAGTACCATTCTAAAGAGGATTTAGAGTGGGCAATTATTTTGTAGGTAGGCCTGTACTAAAAGCAGCAGATCCCATGGTCCTTAAAACCAATGGAAGGATGCCTATTGATTTCAACAACTGCTGGATCAGTCCCACAACACATGTATACTAAATGTGCCATTCAGCAGTAGCACACAGCGTTGACAGCTAAGCAAATTTATTAGTGCAGAATCCTTCCCCTAACCTTTTCAACAAATTGATCCACTGGTTACATTAGAATTATACCAGGAATAAGTTTGGCCTGAAAAGTGGTGATAAAGATGTTTAAAAATCAGACCTAGACCCTTAATGCAACTCTTAGCTCTATTCAGCTTGTTACGAAGTATACTTGGGAAGCTGTTTGATAAGATGCATAATCATCATACAAGTAGGCTGCATCTACACTAGCAAGTTCTTTTGAAAACAACGGGCCTTTTCCTAAAGAAACGGCAGAGTATCTACACACAAAATGCACTCTTTCGATCTGAAATCAAAAGAATGCAGCACTTTTTCCAGCACCCTCTTCCTCTCCTACGTGAGGGATAGCGCCTTTTTCTGAAAGATTCTTTCAGGAAAAAAAGTGCGTAGATGCCCTGGAGCACTTTTTTTGAAAAAGCAGTCCTCGTGGCACTGGATTTTTTGATCTTTGGCCCATTCTTTCGAAAGAGCAGGGGCAGTGTGGACACTATCAAAAGAGTGGAGCAATACTTGGATCTTCTTTTTTGTGTGTGGACTCACTCTTCTGAAAGAAGTTTTTTCTGAAGCGATCTTCTGGAACAACTTCTTTCAAAATATTGCTGTAGTGTAGATGTAGCCTTAGTGATATAGCCCAAAATAAAAATATACTTTTCTCACTCCTGTTTCGAAATAGGCTCTATTGTGTGTAGACACTCTACTTCATAATAGCTGAGCAGTATTTCGAAATTCATTTTGCGTGTAGCTGCAATATTTCAAAATAAGCTATTCGGGAAAATCTCTTCCAGAATAGCTTAGTTTGAGATAATGTTGCTGTATAGACATAGGATTACTGAACTACTCAAACAGTAACACCGTGGGATGGTGCCTCAGCAATTAAGTGCTTTGCTTTACAAAACAAGGTATTAACTGCTTTCAAACACCACAGGCAGATCCATCCACCAATTTAGCAATTAAATGAGACTTCTCTTTTTTATGCCTATTGTGGGGTGAGTTGGAAGGTTTATTGAGAAGTTGAAGGAAGAAGTATAGAGCTCAGAGTGAAGGTGAGTATTTGTAGATGACAAATAATTTATGGGAACCAGAGAGTGATCACACAAACCTATTTTTGAGAACGACTGATAAAACCAGGAATTGAAATGTGTAGGAAAGTTGTTTGCCTGATTTATTTTTTGAGAAAATGATAATAAATTTCATCACTTAGGTTCATATGGAATATATTGAATGTAAGGACTTCCACAACCATAGACAAGGATGTGTCCAGGCCTAAAGGAGTAAGATAAAGTCCTTAAATTTTAAAGCTAATTAGTGAGCATAAAGGAGATATGTGAACTATGACAATATTTCATGGATACATCCACCAACTATAGTTCTGATTTATTAAAACACTATACTCTAAAGTCACTTGGCTATCACAAGTATTAATACCATAATAATAATCTAATTAGTTTAGGGCCATGTCTACACCACAAAAATAACTTCAAAGTTGCTTATTTTGAAGTACAACTTGGAAGTAACAGACTTTGAAGTTGAGCATTTATACACAGCCTACATCCAAGTTAAACTTTGAAGTAGGGCACTGCTTCATTCCCAGGAATGGAGTAAGTACTTTGAAGTTGGGCTTCCCTACTTTCCAAAGTAATGGAAAACACGTGTAGGCTTTCTGCTGGCTTCTTCAAAGTAGTGCCTAACTCCAAAGTTAACTTTGAAGTTAGCTACTATTGTAGACACACAGTAGTAGTAGTAGTAGTAGTAGCAGTATGAAATATTTGCATTGCAGCCACACTTTCGAGGGCCCATCCCTCATGTCACTTGGAACCAGAAGAACACAATCAAGCCTCAGCAGAGACTTCCTCCCCACCCCCAAAAGAAAGGCAAATTTAGTTCAGTATGAGAGTATGGTGTTAAACGTCAACTAATGAAAAAAATAAAGGAAAGGTTTAAACAAAACAAAACAAAAAAGGTTTGATAAGGCAAGAAAACTGTTTCTATGCTTATTTCATTTAAATTAAGCTCGTTAAAAGCCACATGTTTTCTTATGCATTGAAAAGTTTCAGAGCTGTATTAAATCAAGATTCAGCTGTAAACTTGTGAAGGAACCGTAATGTTTTGTTCAGAGTTACAAACAATTCAGAGTTACAAACAACCTCTATTCCCAAGCTGTTTATAACTCTGAGGTTCTGGGGTAAGTAAAGAGCTGAGTCAACCAAACAAAAATAGTTTCAATAGAATTATAATAATTATTTGTTTGTGGTAGGGCCAATGAAGTGTTAGGCATTCTCCAGACAATCAAGAAGGGACAGTCCCTGCCATATATTGTATGCTATAAATGTACACAAAGAGGTTACAGGAAAGGTAACAAAAAAGAAAAAAGGTGGGTGAGGTTATTCAGATCAACTGTGTTCATTGTAATTAGCAAGGCAAACTGGTTGTTTATAAAGGAGTTCTGTGTAGCAAGAGTTGAGGCCATGCAGATGAGCTCAGAGAGGTCACGACAAAGATAAGGGACCACTTCCCAGATGGCATGGAGGCAACTGTGCGAGATGCTTGCAAATGGATGATTGAGGGTAGGAATGCAGAAGAATGCAGGGACAAAAGAGAGATTGACAAGGCCTTGATTTTTGACAAGATCATGTCAATGGCAAGAGAAATGATTTAGCAGGTACATTTTGTATGGATTTAAAAAGGAGCCTTTCTGTGTTTGGGAGGGCATTGGAGCTGAAGGGGTTGTTCAGTTTTGCATTATATCTGATCAGCAAGTCCACAAAGATTTTTAAAATACAGGAATTTCTCAGGAAACAAAATAAAATGGGACTCCCTCATTAAAACTAAAATATAGGCCACATCTACACTAGACTGTTATTTCAGAAAATCAGGCCCTTTTTTGAAAGAACATGCAGACCCTCCACACACAAAATGCATTCGTCTAATCTGAAATCGACAGAATGTGACTCTTCTTCCAGAAGCGCTCCTCTGTTCCCAGATCAGAAAGAGCGCCTCCTTTCGAAAGCGTCTTTAAAAATAAAAAGCATGTGTAGATGCTCCACAGGCCCTTTTTTCGAAAGATCAGTACTCATGGTACCAGATTTTTTCATCCATGGCCCATTCTTTCGAAAGAGCAGGGACTGTGTGGATGGTCTCCATCAAAAGAGTGGAGTGATTTTTTTATCTGTTTTTTTGTGTTTGGGTGCACTCGTTTGAAAGACGTGTTTTCGGAAGAGGTCTACTGGAAGAACTTCTTTCGATAGATCACTCTAGTGTACACGTGTCCATAAAATCTACGTTCATCTTACTTCATGAATATTAGAATATGCAGTTTGTGATGAAATTAATAACACTGTATTTTAAATTCCTCTCAAACCCCACGAGATTCTGAGCACCTGTTCAGTGGAAAATGGTTTATAATCATCATTATTTTATTTATCACTTTAGTGAAATTGTACTAAATAGTTTAAACACAGACCACTATTTCTTAAATTTGGATACAAGCTTTTAAAAAGTCCTCTCATTTCCTGATATCTGAACCACACAGTAAAAATGACTCTTAACACAAGTGATTGTAATTTTCCTGTTGAAGAAAAGAGCATGTTTGTACTAAGGGGACTTAATATTGTTAAGCTACAAGGATCTAATTCAAGCCAAACTTTTAAGTTTGTGCTCAGAAGTTTTTGAGGCAGGGGAATATCACAGGATGTTACTAAAGTTAAATTGGAATGATCTAAAAATGTAATCATATTTGCTCCATATAGATTGCAGCCCTTTTGATGTTACAGCAATATTGAAAAGCACCAGAGTACCTCTAAGCATAAAAGCTGGTTGGGAATTGGGAGGTGAAATTACTGCATAGGATGAGATTCTGTATAAATGACCTCATGTTGTAATACCACCCATCATGCAATCAAAAATGCTATGCATAATTCTTAGAACTGGGCAGAATCTCAAGCCCAAGACAAGTAATTCTGAAGTAGATAGAAAAACGTTACAGGCCTGAACCACAACCTAATGAAATCAATGGAAAAACTCTCTGAACACAACATTAGGACAAAAATACCAAACTGCCCCAATGCAAATGGAAAATAACATTTGATCTCAAATAGGAAATGGCTAGAAGCCAGCTAAGCTATAGCATCAGTGTCAAGGTCAAACATTTAACCATAGTTAAGGAGCAGTCATGCACAAAGGGCCAACATCTACAGCGGGCCCAGGGGACAAGGTGAGAGGGGGCTCCAGCTCCATGGCAGTTGGCCCTTAGCATCACTCAGACCATGACGTTGCCCTCCCCACCCCTTCACAGGTGCATGGAGCAGTAGAGCAACGCTATTGTGGCATTTCAGGGAGCCTGGGCTCCAGACACCACCGCTGCCACACCAGTGGCGGAGGCCAGAGTTTTGGGCCCCTGGACCCAGAGGCCACTGCCCCCTCAGCTCTCCCAACCCCTACCATCAGTGGGCCTGGTCACACAGGAGGGTCAGAAGACATCTAAATAAACCCAAGAAAAGTACTATCTATGTTTCTGAGAATACAAGTGATAATGCTCTTGTACTAACATGTAATACACATCCACCCACACACAGGCAGAAAAAGCAGAGAGCATATGCAGTCTGATTGGTGGAGCCACCTCAGGGATCAGATTGACCGCTGGAAAATGAGCTATTTTAAGAAAGTGGCTGTGTGACTAGAAAGCCATTTGGTTTAGAAATGCAAGCTATTGACATAGCTTTTGGTGCTGCCTCCCCTCTTGGAGCTAGAGCAATGATCCCTCCCTGCAGTTCCCATTGTTTGCTGCTGCCTCTCCATGAAGACGAACTGCCCAGGAGCTGCAAGGAGGGACAGCTCAGCGTAAAAGAATAAAAGAAAACTTCTCATTGTTTTCGTAGACACATATTAACACAGCTACCCCGCTGATACTTGTGGAACAAATTTTCCTAATATCCAACCTAGACCTAGTTTGGCTGCAGTTCCATGTGAGGGCTCATCAGTGATGGAGGTGGCTGCCCCACAGTGAGGCACCAGGGATGGGGGGACTACACAGACTCCTGATGTGGGGGGAGTGGAGGATGGGGGCTCTGCAACCTCTCAAAAGGGGGGTGCCAGGCAATGAGGCAGCCACCCTATGTCAGAACTCACCAGCAATGGGAGCTGCCGCCATGAGGAGTCAGGGAATGGGGCAGCCTCTCAGTGGAGGAGCTCCCTGGCAGCTGTGGTTTTCACCTTCCCATGCACTGGGTGCCTGGGAACAGGTGCCCCACAAAATACCCAAATGGACAATTTGCCCATTTTCTTAAAACTGTTGGGACGCCTGTGAGACAGCTTAAATGAGGGACTGTCCTGGGAAAAACAGGACAGATTATCACCCTAACAATGGCAAGGCTACTTCTTGCACTTTTCTATGAATGAGACCACTTTTGTAGGTTCCATCCTTTCTGGACACAGAACAGGTTTCCTTTAAAACTTAACCCTAGTCTAGAAACAATTGAAATTATGTAGGTACTTTATGATGACAAGAATTAACCAACATCTTGGCATTCTCATCTGCATCCCATGTGTGAAAAGCCTCCGATTAAAAACTTTCCCAAAGCACTTACAAATTGTTCTCCTACTTAATTTCCTACAAAGGAAATTAGGAAAACAGGAAAAGCAAAGACTCACCACAAGAAAAGGTAAGCACCAGAACAGAGGGTAGGCTGATTGCAACACACAGGATGGAACCCAGGTAAGTGAATGGAGGATCAGATGACTACTGCCATCTTCTGCTGCTTGGGGACCATCATGACAATGGCACAGCTACAGATCTCTGCCTTCAGATGGAATCAACAAGTAAAGAGTGGACCTCTGGATCAGGTGATGTAGACTCTCTTCCAGTAATGGCTTTGCTCACACTCCTTTGCTGCAACATCATGTGCATGTGTTTGTCCTCAGGTAAAAGAGTGGCAGCTTGCCACTTGCTCTTTGTGCCCAGGTAGCCCAATCAATAAATTTGGTGCTAGCCATACACCTCCAAGCAAGCTGAAGAGCTAGTATGGCCACCACACTTTCCAGGAGTTGTGCCAGCTACCCCTCAAGACTCTGCCACTCAGAAGGACAGCCCCACAAATCTGATGCGGCAGCCCTTAAATACTCTGGGATTACTGCACAGAGTTTAGGTCACATGTTTTATTGTTTTCCCACGAAAACTCAAAGGAGTGCCAAAAGTGCTCTCAAGAGGGAAGGGGAAAGGGCAACCAAAACAGAGTTGAAGCTGTTGTTTGGACATTCCCCAATGGCACGCCTACAATGTTAAGCACCAAAATTCCACACACCCCCAGGGACTAATTGTATCAAATGAAGGAAAATAATTCCTCCAACTTCCATTCAGTTTATTGCCAGAATTTTCACTCCCAAGAGTCTCTGAAAGCTACCTCCCACACATCTATGGTCCATAAATATACCAAGCTTTTGGATACTTGCCTAAACTTATCTTGGAGTAATTTTCTGGAAAAGTGGGCAGGAACTGATTTTTCCAGTAGTTCCTCGTTCTCTCCTTGTAAAAAGATTACCAGTATTTCCATTGTGTTCCCAGCTGAAAGACAGAAGTAGGCAAATACAAATGAATTTAAAAAGTAAGCCAACAAGTAAAAAAGCTTCTTACTTCATTCACCTCAGTAAAAGTTTTGATTTGATTTAGTTAGAATTTTGTATGAAGATTCTTATCTAGAATAGATCGATCATCTCCAAGGTTTATCCTCCTTAAGATTTACTAGAGATGTTACAGGTTTGTACTATAAGGTGCACAGGACTTGTATGAGCATATACATGTCTACACATAGAGACAAAATGCATATTAAAATACCTTTGTGTGATGTTAGTATTTTACCAATGGATCTTGCAAAAGTTATCCCCATCCTGCCCTTGTACAGGGCTACACGTGCTAGTATAAAATGAAGAGTTTGGGACTAAGAAATTCATTTGTTTTCCTCAGGGAAACAAAAATGCTCCTCAGAATTGTAAGCAAAGAAGACGGCATAACAACTTGGCAAATAAAAATATTACTCTGCAGATCGTTCCCGAAAAAATATACCAAATACATTGAAGCTGTGTCTACACATGCACAAAACATCAAAATAAGTGACCCTCTTTCGAAAAAGCGGGAGGAGTGTCCACATGCCCATGGGGAGGGGCCTCGGGTGTGTGGGCCACAGCCAGATCTCCCTCCGCCCAGGGCACATTACTGGCATGTTGTCCCCTTCTCCATACAGCCATACCATCCATGGGCCGGGAGAGCCCAGTGCCATCCCCCGTCCCTGAGAGCCCCCTGGTGGACATCAGGAGCGCCCGGACGCCACCCCATGTGGCGTGCTAGTGGGCCTATGGCCAAAGGGCCCCCCAGCCGGGCCAAGGAGGATCCTGCCAGCCAGCGCCAGGCCAAGGTGGCAGAGCAGCACCTGTGTCTCACCGAGGCTGAGATGGAGTGACGGAGGGCAGCCTGGGAGAGGCTGCTGTAGACCCTTGAGGGCATTGGCCAGACCCTCCAGGACCATGTAGCCACCATTGCCCACCTCCTGGCCCCCCTAGCAGCTCTCCACTCCAAGCCCACCCCCTCCCGCCCGCTGAGCCCTCCCCCTCTGGCCTCGCTGAGCCTGCCCCGCTCCGCCTCCACTGAGCCTGCCCCCACCAGGCCCACTGCCTGGCCTTACCTGCCAGTGCTCCCCACACCCTCTCCTCCCTGCTGATGACCCCAAACCCAGGGAGCCAGGGGCTTCCGGGGCCAACAGGGCTCGCAGCCACCACCCCTGCCCCAGAATGAGCTCCCCACCCTCTCTAGGTTACCTTTTCCCCACCCCCTTCCAAGTTAGTTGCCCCCCACCTGTACATAGTTCAAAATGCATGGTCTCAATACTGTTCACCATTCTGTGCTGTGCTCCTCAGGGGGGTGGTGGATGTGTGGGTGCGGTGCTGGTGGGACGGTGGGTGGCAGATGTGCATGGGATGTGGGTGTGCATGCAGGTCAGAGGTGGCCGTCAGCAAAGGCCTGCCTGAGGGCCTCCCTGATGCGGTGGTTGTCCTGGTGGGCCTTGCAGATGGGGGCGGTGCCCAGCTGCTCATAGCTGGAGCCAGCCAGAGGGCCCCCCAGGGACATAGGCATCCCCCTGTCCCTCCACAATATTGTGAAGGATGCAACAGGTGCCCACCACCTGGGGCCCATTGAGCGCCTCCAACCTCCAGCCACGTGTGAAGGCACCTCCACTGCCCCTTTAGGCACCTGAAGGTCCACTCCATGACGTTGCGGGCACAGTCGAGGTGCTGATTGAATATCTCTCAGGTGGGATCAAGGTGTCCTGTGTATGGCCTCATGAGCCACGGCTGCAGGAGATCTGCCACCATGCAGAGCAGCATGGTGACATCCTCCACCACTGGAATCTCCTGCTGGGGGACGAACATGCCGGCACAGAGTTCTGGAAGATCTGGGCACCATAGGTGCAGCTGGCCCAGCCCATATAGATGTTGGTGAACTGGACCCCCCACATCCATCAGGGCCTGGAGCACCACCGATGTATCGCATCCTGTTGATGTACTTGCTGGCGCTGCGTGGCGGGGCATGGATGGGGATGTGCATGCCATCCAAAGTGCTGATGCAGTTCGGAAAGTCCAGGTCCCGGAAGCCCGCAACGGTGGTATCTGGATCCCGCAGGTGGACAACCCTATGGAGCAGCACCATGTTGATGGCACTGATGACCTGCATGGGGGGAAGGAGACACGTGCTGTAGTGCACGTGTGGCGGGCCATCACTCCCCCACCTCGGGCCCATTCTGCCTCCCTCCCATCCAGCCCCAACCCCATGCAGCCCACTCCTATCTGGCCCCTTGCCGTGGTGGTTTCCCCTCATCCCAGCCCACCCACCCACCCGTGGGGTACCTGTGACCCAGCCCTACCTTACCTCCATAAGTACGGCCCCGATGGTGTCCTTGCCCAAGTCGAACTGTTGTCCCACAAAGCGGTAGAGTCCAGGTTGGCCAGCTTCCAGATGGTGATCACAACCTGTTTCCTCACGGTGAGGGCTGGCTGCATGCAGGTGTCCTGGTGCTGGAGTGCAGGGGCGAGCCAGTGGCAGATCTCCTCGAAGGTCTGCCTCGACATGCAGAAGTTCTGCAGCCACATTTCCACGCCCCAGTTGCCCAGCACCAGGTGCTCCCACCAGTCGGAGCTGCTGGGGTGGGCCCAGAGGAGTCGGGGCACCTGGGGGGCTGCCTGGTGGTGCCCTGGGTGGGGGAGCATGAGATTGGGTGCAGCTGTGGCGATGGCACACAGCACTGCCAGCAGTGCGTCCATGATGAGGGTGTCCTCTTGCAGGAGCTGTAGCTGTGCCTCCATCTTGAGCATGAGTGGGCTCTGCCAGGCTGGGAAAAGCTGGGCAGCACTCAGCTCTTGCAGAGTGGAGGGTGGGGCCCTCTAAAGGGAGTGGCTGGCTGAGGCCCTGGAAGGGCTTGTCGGCCATGCGACCCTGTCCGCAGTATTTCCCGCCTCCCTTCTTTCAAAAGAGGGCTTAGAGCCGTGTGGATGGTCTCTTTTGAAAGACTGTGGCAGCACTTCAAAAGAGTGGATCGAAATTCCAGTCCACTAATGGCGTCAGGTGCTCCCTTTCGACGGCCACTATTTCGACCGCCGAACATCGATTTTTGCCCTTCCAAAAGGGTGCTAATGTGTAGACCCAGTTTGAAAGTATAGCACAGAGCTCATCTTAGGTCAGTTGATGAGAGGATAGGAAAGCTGAAGAGATTATCTAAAAAATATACATCACAAAAATATCCAAAACAAGGCAGAATCCAATTAGCCTTTTGGCACATGAGTTTGTGTATCTATAAGGGCGGGGGCAGGATTTGATCCATTGTGTGTGGGCATGTCTCTACCTATCTATTTATCTACCTACATTAAACATAGCTGGTGTTGGGTCACAAATCAAGCTGATCACAATGAACAACTAACAAACTATCTAACTAACAAAGCTAAGCAGAACAGGAGCAAATTGTATTTGGACTGACATACCCAGCATCACTTCCCCAGCCCTGCGCACTTCCACTTAGCTGCAGGGACACATTCCTTCAGATCCTGCTTACATAATTTTTTCTTAATGGTTCAAGTCTGAATTTGATTGTAATATGTTTGTTCATTGAGACCTCGATCATAACTCAGACCTCTACATACTACTGTAAAATATATAATAATATCAAAATTGTATCTTCTCCCTTTTTTTCCCAGGAAGGTAGGGAAATCATCTGAAAACTGAATTTCTGTGGGGTTTTTTTTTCATTTTATTCCAAATCCACCTCCTCTGGACATTAAATTACCTATTTTTCATTTAAAGTATTCCAGTTTTTTGAAGCTGCCTTCTCACGAGTATCCTAATCTTATTATAGGTATATCCTCTATTGTCAAGACTTTGATGTCATATGAGTTCAGATCTCACTAAGATTAAAAGCTCATGCTTTGCAGAGTGCATGCGTCTGAAAATAGCCATCTCGGTAAAGGTTAATATGATATCACAGAAACAGAATGCAGCACCTGAGCACTGAAAACAAGTTATTTTCATTCAAACAGCGGTAGATCATGTGATGATCAACATATAGCTGGTATTAATATGGCCCCGGTGGCAATCCTGTAGTTTCTAGGCTTGCACATCTGCATAAATTGGCCCTGAGTAAGATATTGCTTCCTAAACCACAATTTTGGTCTCCCCCTTTCCAGTTTTTCTCATTGTCATAGGTTGTACTTCTTGGATGGCCCCTGCGGCAAGGATGGGCACCTGTCTCATCCCAGATGTCCTCGTTGGGTGTAGATATCACCGCAGGTCCCACTTAGAGTGAGAGAGGCTGTCTCCTGGCTGAAAATCTTAGGGCAGTGACTCCCCCAGCTTCAGAATGTGACTACACCCAAAAAAAAAAAAAAAGAAAAGGAGGAGGAGTGTTGGGGAGTACAAACTAAGTAACCAGCAGTCTGGGCTCACACAGGTAAATAATCTCTAGGGAGCACCTCAGTTCCAAAACTCCCAAATTCCTGAGATGTTGACACTGAGTGTTCTGAGCTCTAATGAAAAGCAAAGCAAAGTCAGGATGCTCCCGCTACCGCTCTAGAGTGTCCAGGCTGCAGAGGCTGTTCAGAGTTTTGTGTCTAGCTGGTTAGTTCTCCCTCTGGACTGAGCGTGGATTCTCCATTTGAAGGCGACATCCCTGGTCGCAGTGCATTGTATGTGGCACAGCTCAGAATGCCAGTCTCAGGTCAGATTGCCAGAACAGGGCATGTATCATAAGATTTCACCAAGCCAGTAGCAAATGTGTGTTCTCAAAATACTGTGCTCGTTATTCTGAAGCCACAGACAGTCCCCATGAGGTCCTCTGGCCCCTTCAGTCGCACCAGACAAGCTGGACTTCTCTGATAAATGATTATTAAAACCAAAATCACATACTGTAGGAGTGTGATAGGGAGGCCAGGCACAGCAGGGGTTAAACAAGGCCTATTAGCCCAATCAGCCCCACCCCAGTTCACCTGCAGCCAGTGTCAGGCCTGGAGGGGTATAAAAGAGGGGCAAGCCAGCTCAGTTTGGTGCTTACCAGCTAAGAGACAGGAGCTGGCTCTGGGCCAGGAGGCCCCAGGCTAGAGCTGCCACCTGGTTAGCTGCTGGAGGGTGCAGCCCAGGATCCTTCCCTGAGTCCTGAGGGGAGTGGGGAGCCCCCCCCCAGGAACCCCTTTCCTGCCAAAAGAAGGGACTAGATCCTTGGGGCCATGCCCCAAACTCAGGCCATAGACTCTCGGGTGGGGCTGCAGATCCACCCAACAGGCCCTGGGCACGGGGCCTAGCCACTAGGCCACCTGGGCCCAGGTGCGAATTGCTCACACATACATTAGGGTTCTTCCAGTTCCAAAGAATCAGATACACACCCCAGGTCAAAATATGCAGGTCTATCTTCAGAAACTAACACGAAACGTTTTATTAAAAGGAAGAGGCATTATTAATAGGTTAATATGAATCATATACATTACAGGTGATTTCACAGTTTGTATCTCAGAATAATAGCAATGGCATTAAATCTGCCAGTTGATAGAAGGCCTCTCTGATTCTTATTGGGGTCCTTGGTCCATTGTTCAAAGTTCTTTTGTTAGAAATCATAATCCCGAAATGTGGAGCAGGAAAGAGGCCAACAAGTGATCTCACAGTCTCCACTTTTATATCCTGAGTCCATGTGCATGGAAAGTAAGTGGCTCAAACTTGATGTCTTGGATCCCATGCCAACACTCAGTCATAGAGCAGCCAGTGTCTTCATGCCTTCAGAGACATCCTGTGAAGGGGTTTATGGAAGAGCTGATTTCCCTTACTGGGATATCAGTATCTTGTGGGTGTTATCCAGGAACATAACATATTTGTAATACAAACATACAGTAAATATTCGTAACTTTTATATGCAATTACGATATATGGATTTAAACAAGACATTCCTTCTTAGTGGACTATAATTTTTCCACTGATACCTTACAGAGCATGCATTGTACAAGAAATATTGTAATTGCATAATAGTAAGTGCCACATTAATATAGAGGATCATCTTTTCATATGGCATCACACACCTCTCTGGGTTTATTAGGACTCACAAGTGGGCCAGGAGGGGACTGATTGTATCCAGACTTACTTGACTGAAACCCTTGTACTCTGGGTAGAGCATAGGTGATCTACAAGTCTTCTCCCTTTCTCTCTGTCTCAGGACAAAACTCCTAGTCATGAACACAGGCAACCTCAATTAACTGAAGTTCCTTTTTCTTTGAAACATTGTTGTGACCCCCCCCCCCAACACACACACACAACCTATTCCGGAGAGTCAAAAGAGTTTGCAGCCTTCATTATATCTGAATGTATTCAGCATCCTAGTGACATTCAGGTAGTTGAGCTTATATTTAAGGAATAGCTATTTAACTTGGTTTGGTTTTATGTTTCCTGCTCCCAGTTTTCTGAATTGTGCATTGCTGTGTTGCAGTGTCAAAGATGTGTAAAGAAAGCTAAACAGCTTTTCAGATCTCTTAAATTAATAACTGTGAAGTAGACAGTGTGCTGTGTGGTTTGATATCTATTTGTAGCAAGAAGTTATTATCACTAGGGCATCACTGCTTGAGTTCCATTACTCAGGATGTGCCTATTAAAACCATTTACACTGTTGGTTGTAAAGATGTGTGAAACCCATTTTTCTCTTTAGAAACAAAAAAGGCAATGAGAAAATTTACAAAAGCATTATTTACAGTTAATTTCTGCACTGATTGCTTTTATTTCATAAGGGGACATTATGACATTAATTAATGACGGAATGGAAATCTAGGGCCTTATTTGCCTCTCTCTAACACTATTTTTACAAAAAGCATAAATTCACTAAAGTCAGGGGAGTGGCACCTAATTTACACCAGTGTAACTGAGAAGAGCAAAAATATATTTAGTCATGAGGATATGACGGATCTGTTACATCACAGGCCAGAGTCTCACCTTCATTACACTTATGCTTTAAAAAAGAAGCATAATTTGATCTTACTGACATATAATATTTGTTTGTTTAGAAGTATCATGTGTGCATCCACGTACCTTAGGCACCATACAACTTTCTTTGTATAACACATACAATAAAACAGCATATTTTATAATCAAAAACTTGTTGAGAGTCTCTGAGTAAGTATGAAGGGGGTAAAACAAGAGTGATGTCATGATAGGCATCTACTACTGACCACCTAGCCAGGAAGAAAAGGTGGATGAAGGTTTTTTTTTTTTTGTTTTTTTGTTTTTTTTGACCAACAAAATCAGGTAAAGCACAGGACTCGGGTGATGATGAGGGCTGTCAGTGATCCAGACATCTGTTGAGAAAATAACACCACAGGGATGCAGATTATCCAAGTTCTTGGAATGTATAGGAGAGAATTTTTTATTTCAGAAGGTGGAAAAAACTACTGTGGGGGATGGCTTGTTCTAGATCTGATTTTAACACTCAGGGAGGAACTGGTTGAGACTTTGAACGTGGAAGGCAGCTTGGATGAAAGTGATTATGAAATGAAAGCATTCATGATTCTAAGGAATGGTAGGAGGGAGGACAGCAAAATAAAGACAATGGATTTCAAGAAGGCAGACTTTTGCAAACTCCATGTTGGTAGGTAAGGTCCTATTGGAAGCAAGTCTAAGAGAAAAAGCAATTGAAGACAGTTGGCAGCTTTTCAAAGAGACATCATTAGGGTGCAAGACAATTTGTGCCACTGCATAGGAAAGATAGGAAGTATGGGAAATTACAGACCAGTCAGCTTAACTTCTGTACGTGGAAACATAAAGGACTACATAATTATGGAATCCAGTTGCAAACATCTAGACAATAATAAGCTGATAAGTACCAGCAAGCATGGATTTGTACAGAACAAATCATGCCAAATCAACCTGATAGCTTTCTTTGATAGGATAACAAGCTTTGTGAATAAGTAATAGATGTGGTATACCTAGGCTTTAGTAAAGCATTTAATACAGTCTCGCAAAGCCTTCTCATTAATAAACTGGGAAGATACACCCTACATGGGGCTGCTATAAAGTGTTGCATAACTATTTGGATAACCATTCATCAATGGTTCATAGTCATGCTGGCAGGGCATAAAAAGTGGGTGTTCCGTAGAGATCAGGTTTGGAACCAGTTCTACTCAGTATCTTCATCAACTACATAGATAATGGGAAAGAGAGCACTCATAAAGTTTGCTGGTGATACTAAGCTGTGAGGAGTTACAAGCACTGTGGAGGGACTGTGGACTGAGAGGGAATATGATAACAGCTTTCAAGTATCTGAAAAGTTGTTACAAGGAAGAGGGAAAACATTATTCTTATTAACTTCTGTTTATAGGAGAAGAAGCAATGGACTGAAGCTGCAGCAAGGGAAGTTTCATTTGGACATTAGGAAAATCTTCCAAACTGTCAGGGTATTTAAGCACTGGAATAAATTGCCTACGGAGGATGTGGAATATCCATCACTGGAGAGTTTTAGGAACAGGTTATATAAACTCCTTTCAGGGATGGTCTAGATGGTGCTTGGCTCCTCAATGGATGCAGGGAGCTGGACTTGATGACCTGTTGAAACTCCTTCCCATTCTATGATTCTATATGCCAATGCAAAGTTAAGTTAATTGGTTAAAATGGGAATCTAGCAGAGCTAATAATATATCCCCAAACCTTCACACAACCACCCAGCTCTTCACATGAGTCTTGCAACAAGCACTGAATGGCAATAGATGAAGGTTCCAACAAACCAAGAGGGCTCAATAGTGAAGTCTAGCGTTGACTCGTCATTAAAAACAATGAGGGGGTAATTGAACTGAACATCTCAGTGGCTCCCACAAGTCATTCCACAGGAAGAAAGTTAATTTTTCAGCTAATTGGCACCCAACCCATCAAAGGACCTTTAAGGGATGCAGAAATAGTGTACTCAGTATTTCAAAAAATATTTTGAAATCATGTGTGAATTTCAGACGAATGGAGTAGCCATTTCAGAACGCTGTGGTATCCTGAAATAACTCTGCAGTGTAAACATAGCCCAGGAGAGACCAAGCCTGTCACCCAGGGCATGTGAGAGTGCGGAATCACAGTCCAGTATAGATTGTAAATTGTCAATGATGCACTGGAGGGGTTTAAGTTGGAGGATATAGGTGATGACAAGTGGTGTTCTATTATTTACCCTTTTAGGCCTACCTAGAAGCAGCTGGCTTCTGGGTATTCATTTGCAGGAACAGCACACATCCCACTTAATTTACTCCATCCACAGGTCCTTTTAATGATAGGTTATTCTTCCTCTCCCTCTCCCCCGCTTTTTTCCCCCTTCTTCTTCCTTTCCCTCCCCACTGCCCTGCTATATATATGCCCCATACAATCATTTTGACTCCAAATCTAATGGCGTGGGTCTTACTCACCAAAGCCCATTACGTAATAAATAAAATTGTTAGTCTTTAGGGTGCTACAGGACTGCTTGCTTTGTTTTGTGAAGATACAGACTAACACAGCTACCCTTCTGAGGCATCCTACAACTCTGTCTGACTTCAGAGAGTATGGACTGCTGATATTATCCACATTACCAAAAACAACTCTCACATAAATGATATAAAAATAGGTCATATGGATCGACAGTACAGAAAAGGTAAAAGCACACTTTGGACTCCAGGCCCTGAATCTAATCATTTCCTATTATTTTGGCCAGGATTCCTCCTGCAGGCATCTCTGCTTGGTTCCTTTTAAACCTGGTGCACAGTTAAGGTCTGAAAATGGCTCATTATTGCTCCAGCAGTATTCAGATTCTGAACACTAGCTAACTGTTTTCATCTTTTATCCTCTCTCCATCAAGAAGTCCTGACTCCTCGCCTGCCTAACCTGTCATTCGTGATACTCAGCTGAGCAGGCCCAGGGAGACTGCCATGTCAATACATATACGAGTCACCCCAGAAGCTGAATTGTGACAGCATTTCAAATTAACTTGGGTCTAATTTACTGTACACCTAGCTGCTCTTGGAAATATGCAGAGGGAGATGGAGGGGTGGGGTGAAGTTTCCAGCTGAGAAATCTGACCTGTCCAATTATCCATTCGAGGTGAAGTTCACAATTGCAACAGTAGAAGTTCATGTCTGAACGGGAATGAATTATGAATGTAGCACACACCATCAAGGACTGCGCATGATGGGTGCAGATTTGGTCATTTGGTCATTTAGCTAACCTTGTGCACTGGGTTTAACAGTCCCAACCTGACAGGTAGTACAGGTAGTACAGGGATATTTGGGGATCACCTAGACCATTCACCACCATTCACCACCTGCCCTGTAACTGTCAGGACGTTTGCGCTGTGCAGCTGTGGTTCAATTCCCTGAGTCCACTAAGCACAAGAGCTTACCTTGGCTCTCACGAGCCTATTCTTTGCCTGGTGACAATAGCATCACTTGCAGAGCAAGGAATTCATTCTTGACTTGGGGGCCCAGATAACTTCTCAGTTTCAACTGTCTCGGTGTCTTTCCATTAAGTCTAGTGATCCATCATTGTCTTTTCCTAGGACAAACAATGGATAGTTATCTGATTTTGGTTCTACATATATAACTTGCTTGGAAGGTACCTCCTTGGCTGCTCCTTGCCCTGCTGTGGGTTGTACTACAGCTCATAAGCAGAGTTTTCTATACACACAACTCCATAAATTAACAACCTAAGTCTATATGTAGTAACTCTTTCATATCCAGCAGCCCCAGGACCAGGAGGTTGCCAGATATTCAAATATTCTGGATAATAGAGAGGAATACCTAGCAACGCATAACACTAAAGAAAACCAAGATTAGATTAAGAAGCAAACAAAAAATGTATGCAAAGTACTTTATTTACCAACAACAGTAATATTGGACGCTGTAAACTTACGCTGTATTTGCTGTATTTATTTGTATGTACTGTCACTATACCATACTTATGGAAACGTAACTAAAATTTACTTATGGTTAACTTACCAGTTATCTGAGAGTTCCAGATGAAAGAGTATACCGTAACTTCATAACAACTATCAAGTTCAGAACACTACAAACTTTTCTACAGCCCTTACTCGAAAAAACATTAGAGTACAGAAATACAGTTGGTACACAGGTAGTTTCACTTTACATTTTTTGTTTAGTTTTGTTTGAAATCTACTGTCCACTCCTTGGGCTCTCTGGACCCTGATTGTGACAGGTGACCAACATGTCTCTTGCACACTATTTGTCCTCTCTCCCCTTGTACCTCCATGCACCATACGCTTTCTTTCAAGGAAGTAATTTATTTAATTTCTTTACAGATAGTTTGTGGATTCTTTATTTAAGAGCAATACCTATAACTGTCCATCAGTTATGGCATCCAGCAAACAAAGATGTATGGCCATAGCAAAATTATAAAGTCAGGGAACAAAAGGTTACTATTTACATCTCCTTAAGTCTGCAGAGGAAAAGATCACATGAAGCTATTGAAAGTAGAGGAGAGGCATGAAGGGAGAAAGGATTCTCACTGAACTATAAATAAATCATTAATGCTCCTTTACGCTTCTTTTCAAA
The DNA here is from genome assembly GCF_033958435.1 of Carettochelys insculpta. NCBI lineage: Eukaryota > Metazoa > Chordata > Testudines > Carettochelyidae > Carettochelys > Carettochelys insculpta. The sequence continues at coordinate 87,703,811 of NC_134137.1, read as the reverse complement.
GAGAAGCATCATTCCATATTAATGTTCATGCAATTAGATTGATACATTTTCCAGTGTGGCATGAATTTTTATTTAGAAAAATGACTTATAATTTAGCGTATGTTTGGCCACAATGCAGATGTGGGACTTTCTTTAGTACAGACTAAAGTAGGCCGCCTCTTTCATTACAAAAAGACTTTTCTAAGTTTAAAAAAAATACAAACCTGAATTGTCTATTTTCAGTATTTTTGGATATATTCCACTCTTTGTACTAGGTACAATAAATATCCACTCCAATTCTGCACTTTCTTGTCTGGCAACTTCTGTAATCTGGCATGATTTTAGTTAGCCAGATGTCTACTTATCATGGGTGTGGCCAAGTTTCCTGTGTTCCCATAAAGATCATTTCCAGCCACCTGTCCTGGCTTTCAGTGTTCTGTGCTGTTATTTAGTTGTAATTTACCTCCAAATGTCTTCTAGCCCTGTAAGCAGTGGAAGCTTTGGTAATGTGCTAGACAATATTGACCTCCCATAATCCAGCAAATTCTCTCTTCCAGGAGTGGTCAGGTCCCAAGGGTGCTGAATGAGAAAGGTTCAACCTGTAGTTGGTGGTGTGATGTCACATGGATCATATTAGAAATGATAGGTCAGGTGCTTTCTGCTGGTGGAAATGGAAGAAGCTCCATAGACATCAAAGGAGTTATAATATTCCCCGCAGCTGAGGATTTGCTCCTATAATTTCTCTTGATGCTCAACATATCTTTTCCTGTAACATATTTTCTGTTGATGAAAATCCAACATACTGTATACGTGTCAGTTATCCACACAGTTAACTCTGCACTCATTGCTTTCTCTGTTCGGACACTAAAGGTTTGTTAAGCCAGCAGGTAGTGTTGTAACCTGCCCCAGCCACCCCTTCTACAATGGCCAGCCCACACTGCCCTGGGCTCCAGTAGCAATTAAATGGGTGCAGGACCTTTTAAATCAGTAGACACAGGGACAGCTGCCCCTTTTGGCTTTCCACATTGACAGCCCTGCCCATATGGTCCTGAAAGCCCTGCTGAGGTAGCGCTTTAACTTTGGCTGTGTACTAGCCCATACTGGGGGCTGATTTCTTACTGGTACACCATATTGGCCCATTTTCACCTGCAATTCAAAATACTGAAATAAGTGCTATAGAAAGACACAAGGGGGATAAATAGAGAGTGTTGCAAAGGAAACTGACGCTGAGCTTGGGAGTCTCCTCTTATATCTTATATCTTCCACTGCATATGACAAAGCTGAAGCTAGGAATTTATTTTCTCTTTGATCAGCCTAACTAAAATGAATAGTGATGTGCTCTGAAAGGCAGTGTGCCCTCATGTCCTGTTTCGAACAGCAAATTAAATCATGTCATTGTACATTAAATATTATCAAATCACATTTGAATTTGCAAAGTTGTAAGTGATTTTTTTCCTTGTACATCTCCTGTTTTTAAAATACTCATGTCAGACTGTGAAGCAGGAGAGAGCTCCAGCTCTACACATTTGAAACCAGTCCTTACAACCCTGAAAGAAGTCAGAGCCGTCCTCCATATACAGCAAATCAAAAAGATGAAATACGTGTTTAAGAAATAGAGACACAATGCCTTACCCATACGAACACTGGAGAAAAACATGCCGCTGTGAAACTGAAAATTAGAAAGAAAATTAGACTGAGCAGTCAACAAGGTTAACATTGCATGATGTGAAAAGAGATGACGGAAGTTAACTGATGTCAATGATTTGCTCTTTTCTCTTGCAGTCAATTACAAAACTGGTTGTCAGTTTTGCTAAGAACTAATAATCATTGTGATTGATAGACAGCTGTAAAAGTCAAGTATATAAAAGCAAAGTGATTTTTCCCCATTTATTCCAAACCTTCCACTCTGATAATAAGAACAATTTAAGATCTTTTGTGCAAAGGTTAGAAAGGATCAACCTGTATGTTTAAACAATCCTTAACATCTCAACTGAAAATAGATCATTCAATATGCCAAGACAAAAGAGTACAAACAATATTCAGTCACCCAGTGACATTAAAGTAATTTCAAATAGAACATTGTAAGCAACACAAGTTTAAATCTTCAAAGATGAACTTTTAAAATAAGTCTATTGTTGAACTGAGAAATAAACGTGAATCTGTTTAACAAAGGCAATAACAATGTTAAGCCCACTTTAACAACATTTCTGAGATGTTTTGATATACACTTAGCTGAACTACAATATACCTGATAAAAAGGCAGGAATTTAGTGGGATTTTTCCTATAAAATCGTGGAGATGTATTTCCAAATGAGCTGTTCCTGGGGCTAACTCTGCTCCTAGTATTATTAAGTTGACATTCTGGCCCTGGTTCTGTAAAGTACTCACTCACTTGCTTGAAGTTAGTAGAAGCACATGCTTAAGTGTTTGACTGAATCATGATTTCCTTCCTGAACTCTGTTCTTTCCGACTAAACATACTGCCGGCCTCTTCGAACATTATGGATCATTCAGTGCCATATCAAAAGACAACAGGGGAAGATGGGAAGGACAGAGGTAGCTGCACTCTCCTTCTGTAAACTACATCTCCTGCAAGTCACATGAGATTGATCTAGTAGCAATCCTTATGGACAATTTGCCAGTTCTGTGCTCTTTCCAGAAGGCAACCATTCTGCTCCATTGCCTGACAATGTATTCGGAAGGAAAAATCTGTTACCCTTAAAATGAATGTTGGATCACTATAAAAGGGACCAAGCATTCCCTTAAATGTTCAAGTTAATTTCAGTCCCAAATAGAACATGCTGTAATGCTCAGTCAGAAGGGAAGGAGTTTGGGCAGAAACACAGGATTTCCCCTTGAGTTTGCCCACTCTTGTTTGGTTACATCTCCCAGCAAGGCCTAGAACACACCCTTGTGTCTGTGCCAACATTGTTGTTTTAGATTTTTTACCTACAAGTATAGGCCGATTGTACATTTGGACTGAGGAAATACATGTTTACCTGCCAGGTTAAGGAAAATAGTGAAGGAAAGATATGATGAATAATATTAGATGGATTACAAAACCAGGAATTAATTGTGAGTTTTGTCCAACACCTCAATCCTTAGCATTCCATCTGTAATTTCTAAAAAGATTTCTGGATAGAATTACTCACAAACAAAACTTCAATTCACGTAATCCTCTTCACATTATTTCTACCTTAAAAACTTTAGAATTCCGTGGAGCCCTATCCAGAAACCCCACTTCCCTTCTCTACAGATTCCTATGTGAGATGTGAACTTGATGGTTCTTCTCTCTCTTTCCCCCCATAGAAGGTAGCAAATATTTTCCAGTATGAAAAAAAATATTAAAACCCTTCTGGCACTTTGATTTTGCTCTTTCTGGGGGGGAGAAGAACCTCATGTTTATCACTTACAGTGCTTGCCCCTTTTTAATTTCTTTCCTTTAGCTCTTTTATGTCCTAGCTCAGGGGTCGGCAACCAAAATAGCAAGAGAAGACATTTTTTTGAATTTGGTAAAAAAGCTAAATAATTCAAGAGCTGCAATGCATGTAAATATGAGATAGTCTTAATAAATAACATTAAACCATACTTTTTTGTAACCCATATTTTAAGAAGACTGCACAAACTATAATTTGTAGTGCAATACATGCTTACCTCAGGACGTTCACAAACTTTTGACATATTCTATTTCCTCACACTTTACACATATGTGTTTGTACCACTGTTTTTCTGACTTTCACTCCCAAACTCTCTGGAGGTTGATAGGGAGAGTTACCCAACATTTCAAGATCACATATTGTTTGCTATTTAGATGTGAGCTGTTCATTTCTGGGCTTTTAGACATTCACTGCTTATTGAAAATAATCAGGCAGGTTTTCTTTTACTTTGCAATTACGGTTTCGGGAGCCACAAAGAAGACCTTAAAGAGCCGCTTGCAGCTCCAGAACCACAGGTTGCAGACCCCTGTCCTTGTATCTGAGGAATGTCGGCAAATTCCTTCATTTACATTTTTTTTAAAATTCACCTGCCGCTCTTTTGAGCTGATGTTTCAGGCTTATCTCTCAATCTCCTGACCTGAACTTGTCTCACCTTACTTCTATTTGCCTTCTTGGTTTTAGTGAGACATTATTAACACATTAATGACATCAAATCTCTGTTGAAAATGAAATACATATGACAAATTCTGTTCTGTAATGAAAGTGAAACTCCAGAGTCCTCAATGAGTAAGCACAGCTGCTAACTAGATGTAAAAATATTAATGGCCAATGAGATCAAAGGAATGACTAACAAAAAACTATAACCGACATACATGATTTTTTATTTTGAGCAGACAGTGATGGTTTGCAAGATAACCAAAATGATGAAACCCCGAGAGGAAGGAGAAACAATTTCTTCAGCATTAATCTTGATATCTCATGAGATCTGATAACTTTGCATTAGTGTGTACCACTAATTTAGTTAAGAACAACCTTTGTTGATGGGCTTAGTTAAATTCTTACTCTCTGGATCATCACCTTGTCCTGGTGAACGGGCTTGTGTGTTCCAATGAACCTGAGAGCAATGTCATAAAGAGTCTCATACTCCCAGAAGGAGTGACCCTCCCACTCATGGTGGCAAGGTCAAGTGGGAGGCTCCAGACAAAGAAAGATCCTAAAAGTCCTCAATGGCAGAACAGGTGGAGGATAGCAAGAGTAATGCTACAATGGCTGTGAAGGTGGATGAAGGCTGGAGCGGACAGGAGACTCCCAGTCATCATGGATCCCATGCAATTTGACCTGAGCCCTCTATCCATCATGTGGTGGCTGCAATGCAAATTTCCTCCTACATTAAAAGAAGTCACGCACAGCATCTTCCTCTACATACTACTCTCCTAAATGTAAGGCCTCTGGCAACCAGCGATGGGAGCAGGATTGTGAAATCTGGAAGCTTTTAGTTATGGACCAGCATGTAGGCAGTGGATGTATGTATCAGTCATTCCATTTCAAGGACGTAGGTGGTAGAACAGTCCAGCTGCTGTATTCCATGACTGAGCAGCCCTATTTAGGATCTGTTCCACAAACTGCTACACAGACAACTCCACCTCCTGATTCTCAATATCTGGGATACGGAGCAGAAGCTTCGAGATTTCAGAGACACTCTGATTGTCAAAACAAAAAGCAGTCAAGTAGCACTTTAAAAAACTAACAAAATAATTTATTAGGTGAGCTTTCCTGGGACATACCCACTTCTTCCGACCATAGCCATACCAGAAGAGACTCAATATTTAAGGCATAGAGAACCAAAAACAGTAATCAAAGTTGACAAATCAGAAAAAAATTATCAAGGTGAGCAAATCAGAGAGCAGAGGGGTGGGGGTGGGAAAGTCAAGAATTAGATTAAGCCAAGTATGCCAAAGAGCCCCTATAATGTCCCAGAAAATTTGCATCCCGGTTCAAACCACATGTTAACATGTCAAATTTGAATATGAAAGAGAGTTCAGCAGCTTGTCTTTCTAAAGCAGACTGAAAATTCTTGTTCAATAAGACGCAAACTCTTAAGTCATTAACAGAATGGCCCACTGCATTAAAATGTAGATTAACTGGTTTGTCGATCAGGAATGTTTTGATGTCTGTTTTGTCCCCATTAACTCACGGCTCCCTCTCTGTTACTGATAGTCAGTTTCTTCAAGAAGGGTGACAAGTTGGACTGTGGAAACTATCATGGTCTCTCCCTCCTGGCAATGGCAGGGAAAAATCTTAGCTTGAATCCTTGCAAACCAATTCCTACACTCTCAGAAGAAATTCTCCCAGAATCCCAGAGTGACTTCCAACCATTCCAAGGAACAGCAGACATGATATTCACCATCCTGCAACTGCAAGAAAAATGTCATCAACAAACGCAAGCTTCAAACATGAGTTTCATCAACCTGATGAAAGCACTCAGCTCAGTCAATTGTAGCACCCTGTGGACCATCCTCTCTAGGATCAGCTGCCCCAAATTATTCATTAGCACCTTGAGGCTGCTTCACAACAACATGAGTGCCACAGTATTGAGCAACAACGGATCCCAAAGCAACCCCTCTGAGGTTAAAACAGGAGCCAAACAAGGCCACGTCATTGCCCCATCACTGTTCTGCATGTTCATCACAATGACCCTTCACCTAATTGATGGCAAGCTTCCAGATGGTGTGAAGATTGTCTATAGAATGAACAAAAAGCTATTCAATCTCAGGAGACTGAAGGCTAAAAGCAAGAACCCCACAACTTAAATCATGGAGCTCCTCTGTGCCAATGACAACATGTTTGCTGCTCTTTCTCCCGCAGGCCTTCAGACCATCTGAAGTGACTTTGCTGAAGCATATGAGAATCTCAGCCTCACACTGAACATGAAAAAGAACAAGGTGCTCCACCAACCTCGTCAATGGTACAATCTGATGTGCCTTCTGTTGAAGTCAAAAGACAACTGCTGGAAAATGTGGAGCACTCCCCATACCTTGGAAATCATCTTTCCACTAAAGTCAACGTTGATGCAGAAATCCAGCATCTTCTGAACCACGCAAGCTCTGTTTTTCCACACCTGAGACAAAGGGTCTTCAATAACTGCTACATCTGTTCCAAGACAAAGCTCCTTGCATCCAGACCAGTGGTTGTTCCAAGGCTACTATATGCACATGAAACCTGGACAACATACAAGCTTCATCTGAAGGCACTTGAACAATCTCATCAATGCTGCCTCAGGAGAATCCTAAATATCTCTTGGGAGGATAGGCACATGGACACTAGAGTCCTGGAAGAGTCAAACATGAACAGCATTGAAGCCATTATCATTCATCAACAGCTTTGTTGGACTGGTCATATGGTTTGGATGTCTGATCGGTGCCTCCCAAAACAGATTCTGTCTTCCTAGTTGGAGGAAAGACTGAGGAGTGTTGGGGGCCAGAAGAAGTGATATAAGGCATACAAGAAAAAGTACAACAGTGGTATGGACACTTGGGAGAATTTTGCCCAAGACTGTCCCCAGTGGAGAATGGTAATTCATGGGGACATAGTGAAGTTTGAGAGACCCTGCCACAGTGCAGACAAGGAGAGGCAGAGAAGAAGAAAAGAGCATCAAAAACTGGCTCTCACCCTTCCAAAGCTACCAAAACCTGCCCCTTCTGTGATAAGGTCTGTGGCTCTAGAATCAGGTTGATCAGCTGTCAACAGATTCACAAATAGGAGGGTGACATGAAGACGTTCTACTCATTATCAAATGATATCCAAGAAAAAGAAGAAGAGTTAAATTAAAATGTAAGGATTATAAATTATATTGATCCCGATGTCTCTTTCCCTCCACACTAGTAACAAAACCTCAGTGGTCTCTTAGCTCCATTCTGTAATTTGCACATTTTAAAGGAAATTTACATCTTGCTACCATTTCCCTAGCTCAGTTAACAGTGCTCTCAGCTTTAGCAACTGTCAATTAGACTTGCTAATTACATCACCTGTGAATTTCACACAAACACCACATTCATAATTGTGCCATTGAGTGAAATAAGCAAAAATGTCTCCTCATCAAAAGAAGTAAGAAAATACTGATCTAGACTTTGCTGTACCATATATATTATTTTTGTTATGCCTGTCTGCACAAGGTTCTACCACATTCCACCCCCCACCACCACCACACACACGCTGTGCTGGCTCCAGCCACCATAGGGCCTGGCCCAGCCCAGCCCACCAATGCACCCTTCCCTGAAGCATGCTGGCCCCAGCTCCACCCCTCAGCCCGTGTTGGTCACTGCCCTGCCCCCCATGGACCTTCACAAGCCCAGCCCCTGCTCTGGAGCCAGCCCACATGGGATTCAGCTCAGTCCCCCACACACCCCATGACAGCTCTAGCCCCTTACCCAGCCAGGACAGGGCCTGGCCCAGCCCCTCCAATAGAGTCACCCCCCACACACACACACCATGCCAGCCCCACACACCTCTGCACCACCTCTTGCAGGGCCCAGCCACACACCCCAATGTACATGGAGATACACATCTTATAAAGCTGGAAGGGACCTTGGGACATCATCAAGTCTAATCTCTTGCCCTAAAGGGCAGGATTGAAGCTCTATCTTTTTTTTTTTTTTTGCACACCCCAGGCCCCTAGATGGCCCCCTCCAGGCTTGAGCTCACAGCCCTGGGTTTAGCAGGCCAATACTCAACTCACTGAGTTAATGGATCCCTCCACACATACCTTGCCTAGCCCATACACTTTGTATGTGTATTGCAATAAGTTTCTCTTTGGAACTTTCTTCCAGCCCAACTTTTGCTTGTAAGTGGAGCTGCAGCTGAGCCTCTAGTTAATATAAAGAGCCATAGTCCTGGCAGCCTGTTTCAACTCAAGCAGAACAACTACTCCACTTTGAGTGCATTGGATTATCCAGGGTATCATGACCAGGGCTCAGCAGAATGAAAACAAGTGTAAAAAACAAGTTATTCAATCTGTTTTCTTGTTTGTCACCCTGGATTTCAGGGCAGCCTGATACATGAGGCATGAAGATAGCTGAGCGGTACAGTAAACTCCTTCATATCAGTCAGCCATGGGACGAGGAGGTTGCCAGATATTTATATATTCTGGATAATAGCGTGATATACCTAGCAATGCGTAACACTAAAGACAAACAGGATTAGATATCAAGAAACAAACACAAATGTATGCAGAGTACTTTATTTGCCAACAACAGTAGTATTGGACACTGTGAACTTAGACTGTATTTGCTGCATTTGTTTGTATTTACTTTCACTATCCTGTACTTCTGGAAAACGTAACTAACATTCATTTATGGTTTGAATGCCAGTTATTTCAGAGTTCTGGATGATAGAATGCCGGATATGAAAGAGTTCACTGCACACAGGTTTAACCTGAAAGATTTCTGGATGCTGAGAGCAGCTGTCAGAGAAATTTCAATGACTCCAAAAGCATAAACCGTATTATATTATCCTTCTCTAGGGCACCTCCTCCGGACCAGCCTTAGGAAAAATGGCACCCTGGGAAAATTTGTATTGCAGCATGCCTGGCGCCCTGTTGCCTCCCCAGGCTCCCCGCCATGTTACCAGCTCCAGCAGTCTCCCTGGGCTCTTGACTCATCCCCCGGCCACTGCCACCTCCCCAGGAGCCGTACCCTTCTCTCCTATTGCCCCTGGACACTGCTGCCTCCCCAGTTTGTCTCAAGGCCCTTCCTTTAGCTTTGCATTCCAAGACTGCCCTGCTTCTGTTTTTTTCCTGATCATGAGAGGTCCCCTGACCATGGCTTTCTGGGCAGTCACCTTCCTATAAGGTCCTGCACCTAAAGAACGTGCCAGAGCTTTGCTCAGTGCAGTGAAAGAGGAACATACAGAAAATGCATCAGATTTTCTAAAATCTCGGAGAACAGTTCATTTGCAACATCACACCAACAGGCTGAAGCCCAACAGCTTGACAGACTGCCAGGCCTTTGTATAGACACAGCTCTAGGTCCCTGATGAATTTTGTGTGAGTTTATCAGCTCGTAATAACACACGTACATGTAGTTTATGTACTTCTGCTTCTGCAGGAGTGGGGGAAGTCGTGTGTCATTAATCTATTCATTAATTTTTTTTGTGTGTGTGTGTGTGTGTGTGTGTGAGAAGTGCCTGTAATCCCTAGTATACAATTTGCAAACAAAACCAACTGCAAGATTAAAAAAAAAACCCTGTCACAATCAGTAGCTTGTCATAAGCTAGCTCATGTGCAAACTCAAGAAGTTGCACAGGTTTTATATCTTGAACTAATAAGATCCTAAAACTCTTTCACATAATTAATGTAAGAAGGACCCTTTTCATATACTAAATGCATACATCCATGTAGCTTGTACGGGAGAAAAAGCTAATATTGATGGACACCTTTCTCCACATGTATAGGTTTGACAAACTGGGCATTTGCTAGGGATATGAAGCAGAAGCTCAGATGACATAAATTGTCATTGTTCCAATAAAACCGGCTGAGAATCTTGCCTTGTGTGTATATGTAACTGCTCACAGGCAGACTCAAGCCTGCTGGCTCTCAGCTAAGGCTGAAGAGGAGACTCATTCCCTCTCTCCATTAAGTGGTGTAGGTGCCACTATTTGGGGCAGTGAACCATACCCATAGGTGTGTGGATTACATATACACAAAAGCAATGATGTAAAGACCATATTTAAAATAAAAATTAATACCCACTTATGCAAAAAAGTGGGGGGTGCAAGACAGGGAGGGGAGTAAAGCAAAGCAAAAGATGATCAAAAGCCTTACTCAGCCAGGCTCAAACCACATAGCGCGAGAACAAATTCAAAGTCAGCCAGTGACGCACAGATGAATATATTTCTGAGATGGGAAATGGAAGGAACAGGCTTTCTTAAGAGCAGACACTGGTGGGTAACGATACCCCATTGTTCCACTTGCCAGAGACTGAAGAAATGTAGCACTTTAAAGACTAACAAAATGCTTTATTCGGTGAAGAGCTTTTGTGGGACAGACCCACTTCTTCAGATCAATCTTATTTCCAATACAGACTGACATTTATAAGTACAGAGGACCCAAAAATTGCACTAAAATCTGACAAATCAAGTACATAGGACTGAAGCAGATGGCAGAGGGATCAGGGATGTTAAGTGTCCTGCCTGAGTTCCTAAATTGGTACAAAGTATTTTCTAATGCAGTGTTTCTCAACCGAATTACGTGTACCCTTGGGGGTATATTGAAGTCTTCCAGGGGTACATCAGCTCATCTAGATGTTTGCCAAGTTTTATAACAGGTTACATAAAAATCACTAGTAAAGTCTGTACAATCCAAATGTTCGTTCACACAATGACTTGTGTCTACTGCTTCATATGCTTTCACTGAAGTGTAAGTACAATATTTCTATTTCTATTCCAATTCATTTATTTGCTAATAAGATAATAGAAAGTCAGCAGTGTTAAAGTAGTAGTCTCCTGTGATACTTTTGCATGTTTTTGTAAGTAAGTCGTTTTTAAGTGAGGTGTAAGTTGGTGGTATGCAAAACAAATCTGACTCCTGAAAAGGGAACAGTAATCTGGAAAGGCTGAATGACATTTGTTTCAAAAGCTCGGATTACTTTAGGACCATGTTTCTCAACTAGTGGTATGGATTCCCTTTGGGATACACAAGAGAAATCTGGGGGTACTTACAATTTTTTTGAAATGGGGATACTTTATAAAAAGAGGTTGAGAAACACTGATCTAATATGCATTTAGTTATTTATTTGATTTAATTGACTAATCTCATTAAGGCTGTGTCTACACTTGCATTCCTCTTTTGAAAGAGGCATGCAAATGAGGGAAATTGAAAATGAAAATGAGGGAAATTGAAAATGAAAATGAGGTGCGGATTTACATATTTGGCACCTCTTTTGCATATCCTTTCGAAAGAGCTTCTTTCTAAAGGAAAAAAAGCAATGTAGATGTGGCACTTTTGAAAGGAAACTCTATCTTCGAAAGAACCCTTCTTCCTAATTAAAAACGTCCTAATTTTTAGGAAGACGGATTCTTTCGAAGATGGGGTTTACTTTGGAAAGAGCTGTGTCTACACTGCTTTTTATTTTCTTTAGAAAGAAGCTCTTTTGAAAGGAGAATATGTAAATGAGGTGCCAGATATGTAAATCTGCACCTAATTTGCATTTTCTATTTTCTTCATTTTCATGCCTCTTTCAAAAAAGGAATGCCAGTATAGATGCAGCCTAAAAGTCTAAAATGTGAAATAGAGGCACTTATGTGTTTACAGGCTATGGACTTAAGTTGATTGAAACACAATAAAGTCTTTCTATACCTTTCATTTCCATATGGTAGCCTCGTTGCCCATAACCACACCCAACTCAGCCATAGTGAAGAAAGTTGTTTCCAATTCTCTTGCTGAGCCATAGCCTCCAGAGCAGGCATGTCAAACTCAAAGTCTACTGAGGGCCACACAAGCAAAAACTGATAGCTCTCAAGGCCACCAGAGAAAATGTACTTCTGTTGGAAAGTCTTTATTTATTATTATGGATTATGTTTTAGGTATATTTTATTTTCAGGTCTTGTTTGAATATAATGCAATAATTTTAACTGAGAATTTAATGCTTAATATGAATTTTATTGTTTTATAATTTTACTAATAGTTCATACAATTTGATGTGTAAAACTGTTACTTGCTTTTATAAAATAATTTTTAAATATAAATTAAAGGTACTTTCTAATTTTTATAGGATACATAACTTGTTTTGTTGAAATAAAACCAAGTATAGACAGTGGTTAATCTACTAGAATGAGCTTCTGTTCCACGAAGATTAGAGCTGAGAGAAAGTGATCACAACCAGCTGCTGCTGGAACACCCGTGACGTTATGTCACTAAGAGTGTACTGAAGTTGGAACATTTCCATGGTACACAGTTTGCTTTGTCAATCATTGTGTCCAGGTTTAAATGACGCTTTGGCTGATTTTATGTATTTCTCTCTGACCTTTATACAGATTGGGTGCAACACAGTGAAACCGCTACCCTGCCCCAAGAGCAGCCGCTCTCCCGCTATGGAGGTGAGAGATTCCCCTTTCCCCCACCCCCTTTCAGTGGGCCATAGACGACATCACAATCCAACATATTTTTTCCTGCACAGAGGAAGCAGAGAGAGAGGAAAGGGGCGCTGGGTGGCCCCCAGTAGAGGAAGGGGTGATAGGGAAAGAGACCAGGTCAGGATCTCACAGCGTCTGTGGCTATTGTCCAAAGTCTGGAAAGGAGATTTCCCTTCGGTTCCACCGAAGGAGAAACACTGCACTCGCCTCTGCCTCTTAGACCCCCTCCCTACCAATTTACGTTGCACTCCCCACCCCAAGTTCTCTGCACTTCCTTCTGGGGTTTACACTGAAATCCCCCCATTGCACTGTGGTCTCCCCCTGCTTCAGACTCTTTGGGCCTTGTATTACCCCCTACTGCAGTGCAGCTGTACCACCCCCTAACCCCTTCAGACCTGCACTATCACCCACTGCAGTGCAGTCCCCAATGCACTGACCTCTGGCCCTCTAAGTCTTGTACTGCCCCCTCTCCATGCACTACCCCGCAGACACCTTGTGGCTTGCACTGCCCCCCCAAAGCACTGACCCCCAGGCCTCTTGAGGCTTGTAATGCTGCCCCTCCATGCTCTACCCGCCAGTCTCCTTGTGGTTTGCACTGCCCCCGCAATTCACTGCTCCCCAGGCCCCTTGAAGCTTGCACTGCTCCCCAGAGCACTACCCCACAGGCCTCATGAAGTGTGTACTGCACCCCCTCATATGTGCACTGCCTCACACTCCTCAGCTGCCCCTTGCTCCATCCCCTGAGGCTCTCTACCTGCCAATGCCCCAGGCAGGCACCCTTTTCTGCCTTGGCCAAAGTGGGTTTCATCCCCTTGGCTCCCAGGAATTTTAATAAACATGCTCCAGACACAGACAGCCCGAAGAGATGGGATTGGTATTTGTCCTGCCCTCTGCCGCTCCTGCACACCAGAGGAGGGTGTGTGACCAGGCAGGCTGCACTCAGATGTTTTAGTAACATCTAGTTGCGGACTGCAAAAAAAAATCGGTCAGGCCAAAAATAATTTATACAAAATAAGCTTTGCTGCAGCAATAAATTTAATCAGACTCCGGATGCTTTTTCTGCATTTTATATCTTTACACCCAGGATATTTGCAAGGGAAATGCAAAAGAAAAAGCATAGGGAATAACCCAAACAAGCAATGTGGTAATTTATAATCTGAGCAATATCTCAGCGACGTGCGGCTTGGCTCTCTGATGGATTTCTTAATTGGGAAAGCTAAGCTGTGGTACAAGTGTACAAATCTGTTGCTATAAACATACTTGTCTCTCCACTCATACCAGTGGTACAAATCCTCAGAACAACCTTTTCTCATCTGGAAAAGTGACAAAGTAAAAGCAAGATGAATAAATTACTTCTCTTCTATTCCTACCTCTTTGATGTATGCAAGGAATACAGAGCAGATTTAAGGAAAAATGACTTCTTCCTTCCTTTCTTTATTTTAAAAGGCATTTTGATATCTTGCCCCTTTCATTTACATTTCTGCTTGTTTTTTCACAACCAATAAACAAAGCAAAACCCAATTAACAAGTATTCTTGGCAGTTCCTTGCACTAAATGCAGCTGCACCAAAGATCTGCATGGCTGAATCTCATAGGTTATGTCTACTCTAGAAGCATCTGTCAACAGCAGTTATTGTCGACAGGGAAATCTCGATGGAATCTTTGTTAACAGATTGCATCTGCACACAACTTGCTCTATCGACAGAAAACTGCCAGACTGCGCTGCCCTCTGGTGCCAGGAAGCAGAATGGCAGCTCTGCAAAGAGGGCTGCTCTGCAATGAAAACCCTCTTTGTGGACTGAGGCGTCTACACTGCACTTTTGTCAGCAGTCCTCTGTCCAGAGATTGCTATGCCTCAAAGTTTTGAGGGATAATAGTGATGAGGCAAATGCAGAGTTCTGTCAAGAATCAGGTGACAGAACGCTTTAAGCTTGTATATGCTCCTTGATTTACGTCGACAGAAGGCCCCTTCTGTCGACAATACTCTCTAGTGTAGCCCCAGCCACAAGGGGTGCATCTACACTAGCCGGCTACTTCGAAGTAGCCAACACAACGTCGAAATAGCACCCGTCGCATCTACACACACCGTGTGTTATTTCGATGTTGAAATTGACGTTAGGCAGCGCAACGTCGAAATCGCTATTCCCATCTGAAGATGGGAATAACGCCCTACTTCGACGTTGAACTTCAAAGTAGGGTGTGTGTAGACGATCCATGTCCCACTACTTCAAAAGAGCGGGGTCTTCCATGGCGGCCATCAGCTGAGGGGTTGAGACGCTCTGTCCAGCCCCTGCGGGGCTCTATGGTCCCCTCACACAGTAGCCTTTAAAGCACCATGGACCCGGATTTCCTGTGGCAGGAAGCTGAGAGCGTGCAAGCAGCAGCACACACACATGCTAGCCCTGCACGCCCTCTACAGACCCCAACCCCTCTAACCAGCACCATGGCATCGAGCCAGCCCCCCGAGCACCCCCAGGGCTCCCCTCCTGAGGAGCCCCAGGCACCCCCAGCAGCCAAGCGGGGGGCCAAAAAGAGGCGGGGCCCCTCCTGGTCGGAGGCCGAGCTCTGAGACCTGCAGGGGCTCTGGGGCGAGGAGGAGGTGCTCTGCGTGATGGGGAGCAAGCGGCGGAACGCAGAAGTGTTCACCCAATTGGCCGAGGGCCTGGCTGCCCGGGGTCACCCTGCCCGCACTCCGGATCACGTCCGGAGTAAGGTGAAGGAGCTGCAGCAGGGGTACTCCTGGGCCCAGGACTTGGCCAGACGGTCTGGGGCCGTCCCCACCACTTGCCCCTATTACAAGGACCTCAGGGCCATCCTGGACCCCCGGGACACCTCCTCCTCCCGGCCACCCTTGACACCACAGCCAATGAGCCCCAGAAGGCCTCGGAGCCAGAGTCCAGCCCGGAGGCCAGCCCCGCGCCCCGGGGCCCACCCGAGGAGCACCCCCCTCGGGACAGCAGAGGAGGGGTCCAGCACCAAGGGGGGGGGGCTCCTCATCAACCTCCCCTCCCAGAGCACCAGCCGGGCATCTGCCCACCAGGCTGCCCCCGACCACGGCAATGGATGGTCAGGTACGTACCCCACAGAGCACACACACACGGGCCACAGGGCGGGGGCACCAGACAAGAGTGGGAGCCTCACACACCCCCAGCGGACCCCCAACCCGGAACAACCAAGCCACAGCACGGTCCCAGGACAGTGGCACGGCCATCAGCGCCCATCAGCACCTGCACCCATGGACAGCACTGTGCCCTAACCCCGGGGACGGGGGGACAATGCTATGGTGACAGCCAACAGGGACATTACACCCACCGACGGGGACGGAGACCCAGCACCCAAGAGGGGAGCGGGGGAATGGGCCATGGGCCAGGGCCCTGTACTAACAGCCTTCCCCTCCCTCTCTGCAGCTGCACCATCTGATGCCCCAGCAGCCAGGCACCCTCCGTCGTCCCTGACAGCCCATCGGAGGTCAGCCACTGCCAGCGCCCGGAGACACCCCCAAGGCCAGCAGGACAGTCCCGCCACCGCCAGACTCTGGGGATGGCCCCTGTGGATCCCCAGCTCCTGGCAGCTCTCTGGTGGCAGACAGAGGTGGTGGAGGAGAGACTCCACTTCAACCAGGAGGAGTCCACCCAGCGGTGGGCAGCATGGGAGGACTTCATGGGGGTCTTCCGGGACACAGCCGGGTCGATCCAGGAGGCTGTCACCCGGCTCCCGCCCCCTGGGACGCCTTCCCCACTGCTCCACCCAAGGCCCACCCTGCTGCCCCAACTGCTGCCCCACCTGCCTCGCCGCCTGCTACCCCACCTGCCGCTCCACCCACCTCACCACCTGCAAGCTCCATAGAGCCCACTGGGGCTGAAGACCGCCCAGTGGAGGCACCCCGGCCATACTTGCCGGTACTCCCAGCCCCCAGCCAGCCACGCTGGGGACCCTGGACATGGGGGGGGCGGTGTCGCGAGCCATACCTGCCAGGGGTCGCGCCCCTCTACCCCCACCCCAGACTGAAGGGCCAACGGCCGAGCCATCCACCGGGCCCCCATGTATATAGTTGTCCCCCATGTGTATAGTTGTCCCCTATGTATATATTTGTCCTCCTTTTTGTATATTGATTGCAGTTTCTGTTTTGAACAAAACAAGTTAGCAGTTTTCAGAAAAAAAAAGGTTTTATTTTCAAAACAGCTGGAGGCTGTTGGGGGGGTGGCATGCAGGTTTTGGGGGCGGTGTGCGGGTAGTGCAGGCTGTGTGTAGGGGGGTCTTCTGGGGAAGGCCAGGGAGGTGCTCAGGGGTCTCCCTGATTGAAGTTGGCCCGCAGGGCCTCAAGGACCCGTACCCGCCCCCCCCCATGGTGAGCCTGGCGGCTGGGTGCGGCAGCCGGCCGGGCAAAGCCCGTGCCGGCATCGACCACCCACTCCTGGACAAAAGCCTCCCCCTTGCCGTCAACGATGTTGTGGAGCGTGCAGCACGCGCACACAACCTGGGGGATGTTTTGGAGGCTGACATCTAGTCGGGCAAGGAGGCACCACCAGCAGCCCTTCAGACAGCCAAATGTCCTCTCCACCACCTGGCGGGCATGGTTCAGGCGGGCATTGAACTGCTCCTGGCTAACGTTGAGGTGGCCGGTGTATGGGTGCGTGAGCCAGGGCTGGAGAGTGTAGGCCGTGTCTGCCACAAGGGAGAGGGGCACGGTGGTGTCCCCCAGAGGGGGGGGGGTCTCCCTCTGGGGGATGTAGGTCCATACCTCCAGCCGGCAGCACAGGCCCGAGTACCTAAAAACACAGGCATCATGTGTGCACCTGGGCTAGCCCACATACACGTCCTGGAAGCAGCCCCGACTCTCCACCATGGCCTGCAGGACCACAGAGTGGTAGTCCCTGCGGTTGATGTATCTTCCTCCGCTGTGGTCCGGGGCGCGGATGGAGATGTGGGTCCCATCCAGGGCCCCAAAGCAGTTTAGGAACCCCATGGAAGCGAATCTGACGAGGGCTGCATCCAGATCCCCAAGTCGGATGACCCTCTGGAGCAGCGTGGCATTGAGCGCATGGACCACGTGTGGGGAGGGAACACAGGCGCCCATGAGGCTGTGCAGGGTGCCCCAGAGCCCTTCCCCCAGCCCCCTCCCAGGCACCTCCCCGGGTACCCCCCCCAGCCCCACCCACCTCAGTATCCCTCCCTCCCCAGCCCCATACTCGGCCCCCCTGCCCCCCAGTGGGTGAGTGCCTGGGCCTCCTTACCTCCATGACGACAGCTCCAACTGTGGCCTTTCCCACTCCAAACTGGTGTCCCACGGAGCGATAGCTGTCTGGAGTGGCCAGCTTCCAGATGACTATTGTGACCCTCTTCTCGACGGGGAGGGCGCACAGCATCCAGGTGTCGTGGTGCCTCTGTGCTGAGGTGAGCCACTGGCAGAGCTCGAGAAAAGTCTGCTGGCACATGCAGAAGTGCCGGAGCCACATGTCATCATCCCACTCCCACATGATGAGCTGCTCTCACCACTCAGAGCTGGTGGGGTAGCTCCAGAGGCGGGGGAGCACCCGGTGGGGGAGGAAGAGGGGAGCCTGGTGGTCGGGGGCATCACCGTCTGCCTCCGGGGAGGCCTCCCAGGCAGCACCTAGCAGGACGCTTGCCCCCTGGCTGACTACCTGGAGGGCCTCCTCTTCCTGCTGCTGCTGCTGGGTGTCCATAGTTGCTGTGACTTGGTCTGCGAGAGAGTGGCTACTGCTCTGCAGACCTCGTGCTGTGCAGGCCGGGTGTGTCTGGGAGGGGCCCTTTAAAGGAGTGGCTTGCTGTTAACCCAGAAGGGCTAGTCCAGCCTGTGACCTGGTCCGTGGGCTTTGCTGGCCCCTTATTTCGACGGGGAGCGCTTGTGTGTGTGGACGCTCTACATTTCCTTCTGGGGCAGCTCCTTTCGATGTTCTCCGTCGCTACTTCAACGTTGAACATCAACGGCACCAGCCCTGGAGGACATGTAGACGATACACGTCAAAGTATCCTATTTCGATGTTCTTACTTCCAAATAGACTACTTCGACGTAGTGTGCTAGTGTAGACGTAGCCAACGTTTTGCATCTTTGCCTGGGGATTTGGCTAGCTGACCTTCTGACACTATGATTCCGTGACATCATTTAAAATAGCAACAGAACGAAACAACGCAACCAAAACCAAACCCCCAGCACACTTCATCTACAGCAGAACCCAATAGGTGGGTCTTTACCAATCAAACCCTGTGACCATTGCATTCATGCTCATCCAATCCCTCTCCCTTCAGGGCAAAAAGAGAGAATTTGCAGTGTACCCAGAATGTCAACAATCCTGGATTCTTTGTGACTGCAAATGGAAGCTGAGCCGGCCCCGTGGAGAACACTCTACCCTCAGCTCTTGTTCTGTTACACAGAGGAGACAAGCATGTCAATGTGCCTGAAAACCATGTTTAGGCCAACCTCGAGCTTGGCATGACATGTAAAATAGCCCATGTAGGCTATTCAAATAGCAAATTTAAAAAATGGGCCATTGTTCTGTTCGACTAACAGCACCTTCAGAGCCATTCATTAGCATATATTCTGTGCATTGATATTTACTGAAGATACCCAATAGAATGCAGCAGGTCTATGGGTGCAACGATATAGTTAAAATCCCACACTAATGCTAGATGCCTTTTAATATCAGATGCACCAAACACACTTTTTATAATATTTAGATATTTTAAAACTGCGGAGATCTGCATGGAAAATTCCAGGTCAAAATTAAAATAAGCCCATGTTCATCAACTGACTTAACATTATTCTTGGCCAACCGAGAATTGTTAAAAATACAGCAAAGACAATGAGATCATAACTAGAGATAAACTGCTGGACAAATGATATTTGCAGCATTGGAGGTCAGAGTATAATAGCACCACACTTCTAAACAGTTTTATTTATTATCTTAAAAGAACATAACAGCCAAAGTTACCTGTTTTTGACATATTTGAAAGGTATTCATAGCTGAGATGAAATACAGTACACCAGGGTTAAAGGGAAAAATCTCTGTTTTTCAGACGTGTGAAAGAGCTCAAGTACAAATATGCAGACACAGAGTGCACACTTGCCACAACACTCTCCCTGGACGCTCAGTGACAGATTTAAGGGTGACAGTTCTGAAACAAAAATTTCAAAAAATCAAATGGAGAGAGAAATCTCTGAGCTGCAGTTCATTTGCAAATTTGATTCCATTAACCAAGGATTAAACAGGGACTGGGAGTGGCTCGCAGCTTATAAAGGCAGTTTCTCTGCTCTGGGCATTAATATCTCCCCATTAGACTCTGAGGAAGGCTCACATCCCCCTGTCTGATTTAGCTAGTTTTTTCCTCTTTTGTAAGTACTATTGATACGGGGCCATTTTCACCTTGCTGAATAGACCTTGTCAGCTCTGGCCCTCCCTTTTCCTAGGACCCCACTCTTTAAATACCCCTCTGAAATCACTCCCCCCCGCAACTCATGCATCTGATGAAGTGGGTCTTTGCCCACGAAAGTTTATGCTCCAAAATATGTTAGTCTATAAGATGCCACAAGACTTCTGTTGTTCTTGAAGCTACAGACTAACATGGCTACCTCTCTGATACTCGCCATATAGCATTCCTCCTTTAGTGTATTGTTGGAAGCAAACAGCAAAGCTTTTTTCCACGTCTCCTCTTGGCTTGGAATGTCCTAGTTTTTCAGGCTCCAACCCTCACAACTTTTCAAGCCACATGCTCTGTTTTGGGGGAGCAGAATGTCTGATTACTTGTGTAGCTCTTTTAGTGAAGATAGAGAACTTAGTAAGTCTGACCTCTTCCCTGCAGAGGGAGCTGTTGTGCAAATGATATGCGAAAATGAGATTTCCCCTCAGGTCATTGTAATCAGAGAAGCAGAAAGAAAAGGCTTCGGGTAACATCCACTCCTGTCCCCATACTGGCAGTGTCAGAGGCACCAATATCACATTCATTCCCACCCTTCATGTCACTTTGTCAAGCGCACAATGGCCTAAATTTTCAAAAGTGGCTTCTGATTTTGTAAAACCTCATTTTTTGGCTATCCACCTTAAGAAACCTTCAAGGGGGACTTTGTTTTCAGAAAGCCAGGAGCACCAAGTGGACCAAGACGTCCAGAAAGCCAGGAGCACCAAGAACATCAGGCTCTTTCAGCGATATTGTCACCTCTCTTCCAATCCCCATGTGCACGTCTGTCATGTTCTTACTCCTTCAGTGAGCCATATCATGCCAGAGAAAACAGGTCTGAAAAGTGGGCCTAGCTAAAGTGAAAAAAAGCATTTTGGTGAACTCTTGGTGAACCAGCAGGTTTACTGCTCTGGACGAATGTAAGAAATGAGCAAACGAAAGTACCAAGAGGTCAGTTTTTGAACTGCTAGTGCCCAAATAATTGCAGATTATGGCTCAGCAGTGACAATGGACGCCATCTATGTCCTCAGCATGCAAACCTCAATGACTCCTATCTGTCAATAATAACTGTTTGTTCCCATTGAGCCTGCTGAAGCCAGGGTTCATCTGCACAGATTACTCCCATGACCGTCCATTGACTTCTTCATCACTGCTCAGTGCCAGCTGACCTGGAGCATCCTCCACTTGGAGAAACGTGGTTTGGCTCTCAGTGGACTTTGTCATTGTTTATGCATAATTGACAAGCATAAAGCAGCCTGTGAACTCCAGGTCACAGGAAGGCTCTCTTTAGTTCAAAGTTCTCATTGACTTCAGTAGGGATACGGCATGCACACAAAGGGAAGGTGGGAGTTCTGGAGCAGCTCACATGAGTAGGAGGGAACAACAGGCCCTTCAAAAATCCTGAAATCAGCTCTGAGTCGGCACTGTTGTCATATTCTCTTTAACAAAGCTTTTTGTTCATGCTCTCTGCTAGCTCATATGGGGTATCATGTCCTTCTATTCCTTGCTTTTGCATAGGATGAGCATCTTGGTAATCACACATCAGCTGGAAGAAGGAGGTCGCATCGTTTATAGTCATTGATAACCTCCCTACCAGAGTACAGGCATGATAAGGAGGATCCAGATGGGACTGCTGAAAGAGATGTGAGGTGCAGAGCTGTGAGCTAGCCAAAACTGAAGGGGAGATCCAACAATTGCAGTCACAGATGAAAAGCCAGGGAGAAGCTATAGCGTCCCACAGTTGACACAGATGGGGCTACAAAAGTTTGTGAAAGACACTGGAGCTTAGATGAGAACTAGCTGCCTGTCAGCAGAATCTATCTGTCCAGGCTCTCCTTTTGTGCTCATAATTGTATTACCTGAGCGCCTAATAGGCAGGTGATTGGTTAAATGGAGGTTTTCCCAAAAAAACCTATATTTTAGGATCTTTGTTAATTTCTGATTGGTTTCTAGGTGTAGCTTAAGGTGTCAGTAATGGTTCATAAGTCCTGAACAGCATGGGAGCTGCCTCTCACCCAGTACAACATTGCCACAGCTATCGTCATTGAAGATGCTCAAGCTGTATCTGCCCCAATTTAAGCAACTGTGGGAGAGAGAGAGAGAGCGAGAGCGAGAGAGAACTTCAGATTTGGAACTAGCTCTTTTTTGGTACAAAACAGACAAAACCTGTTGACTTTTAAGGTGTTACCCTAGGCCTTTAAGAAAGTTTGGTATTTGCGTGCTGCTGGCAGATATTTGAGAAGGTCAGATCCCCTGATACCACAGCAGAGGACTACTTAATAAGTGATGGGGGAGTATTTGTGAGTGGGGTGAGGGATTTTAATTTCAGTTTCAGATCATAATTTTCTGATTTTAGGACCGTGTCAGTCTGTCCTGGTTTGCACCAGTATAATTGATTTTTTTAACATATGTCAGAGACACCTAAGGCTCTTTGTTATGTCTCACAAATAAATATCTTCACATGCAATTTCCATTCATCAGTCTTTGACATCCTATCAGGTTACATTATCCAGCTACCCATGTGAATACCTCATACATGAGATTTTATCCTGAAGGGTTTATTCAAGTAACCAAGGACAGAGAGATAGCCATGTTCGTCTGTATTCTATCAAAACAAAAAAAAGCAGTCATGTAGCATTTTAAAGACAACAAAATAATTTATTAGGAGATGAGTGTTCATGGAACAGACCCACTTCTTGGTCTGTCCCACAAAAGCTCATCATTTAATAAATTATTTTGTTAGTCTTTAAAGTGCTACTGGACTGCTTTTTTGTTCAGGTCAATAGCAACCTTAAAACTCCATTCTATTCTAAGATCCAGACAGGTTCTGCTGTTCTGCTCTCCACATGTGCACAAGTAGTTTAGTAGACATACAGTTATGTCAAGTGGAACATCAGTGCTGAGATGGACCTTGTGACACTGAGACAAAAATTTCCTCTTATTCACACACTGCAGTCCTGTGCCTGCTTCACTAGCAAACTAGTTTGCCTTTCACATCACCTCCTTTGATTTGAAGATTGTTTCACCTAATGAATGTGGAATTATTTCCCAAGCTGAATAGGAACTCCTGAGGAATATGCAAATGCTGAAAAAAGGAGCAAATGAAAGTGCCAGGGATGCATAAACAATGTAGTTAGACTTTTCAGTACAGCGCAAAACTGGTTCAGCATTTTCAAAAATGCCTTACAAATATACATCCAAAGTCACTGAGGAGGGGGAACATCTTGGCTACGTCTACACGTGCACCCAACTTCGAAATAGCTTATTTCGATGTTGCGACATCGAAATAGTCTATTTCGATGAATAACGTCTACACGTCCTCCAGGGCTGGCAACGTCGATGTTCAACTTCGACGTTGCTCAGCCCAACATCGAAATAGGCACAGCGAGGGAACGTCTACACGGCAAAGTAGCACACATCGAAATAAGGGAGCCAGGCACAGCTGCAGACAGGGTCACGGGGCGGACTCAACAGCAAGTTGCTCCCTTAAAGGGCCCCTCCCAGACACACTTTCATTAAACAGTGCAAGATACACAGAGCCAACAACTAGTTGCAGACCCTGTATATGCAGCACGGACCCCCAGCTGCAGCAGCAGCAGCCAGAAGCCCTGGGCTAAGGGCTGCTGCCCACGGTGACCACAGAGCCCCGCAAGGGCTGGAGAGAGAGTATCTCTCAACCCCCCAGCTGATGGCCGCCATGGAGGACCCCGCTATTTCGATGTTGCGGGACGCGGATCGTCTACACGTCCCTACTTCGATGTTGAACGTCGAAGTAGGGCGCTATTCCCATCCGCTCATGGGGTTAGCGACTTCGACGTCTCGCCGCCTAACGTCGATTTCAACTTCGAAATAGCGCCCAACACGTGTAGACGTGACGGGCGCTATTTCGAAGTTACTGCCGCTACTTCGAAGTAGCGTGCACGTGTAGACGCAGCCCTTAAGTTTTACTAACATTTGGCTGATGTAAACATTAAAAATAGCATTCTTCTTCCAGATTCTAACCATGAATTCTAAATGTCAGCAATGAATGCATGGCAAAACTATTTGCTAATGTCTTTGATGATGACAAAACAAAAGGAATAGGAATTACTGCAATATAGCTTTACAAATTATTGATGCACAAAAAGTGGCTTTTTTACATAGGCACCTCCTCAGCAGTGGACAAATTGTCCACTAGGTAGGAGATACCAGGCTGAGAAACTCCATGCATTTTAGCTGAATTGCTGGCAGTTCTTTCCACTGAGGACACATCTTGAAGTCTTAAGGCTGTGTGTAATCATGCTGCTGTGGGAATCTTGCCAGTGGCTATACTAGAACACATGGGATCTGGGGAATCCCTAAAGGCAATAATGTGACTTCTTTGGTAAGTATTCTGCTGTCTTATGAAGACTGAACAAATAGACTGGAAGGAAGGCAGCTAATACTGGTTTGTTCCCTGGGAAAGGACTTTGTCTCTACAGCCAGCCACAAGGGCAGCAACGGCTGAAGCAAAGAAGGAAAATGGCATAAAATAGCCATAAAAATGTTGGTGAGATATTGTCTTACAGACAGATAAGAAGGGTAGAGAACACTGCCCCACGCTATATGGCTCATTCAACACTTGGGGTGGAGGATATGACTCCCTTCATCCAATTAGTATGTCAGCCAGTAGTCGAGCTCTGCCATGGCCCAATCTGCCCAAATGAACAACTGCTATAATGCAGAATTTTCAGATCCCAGACTTTCATTGTGAGACCCAGCATTCTGGCAGCTTGGGTTTGTTTGTGGCTCCCCTGTTCTCCTCTAGCATCTTTGAAGTTTCCCAAAATAGCCACCAACTCTCATTACTTTGAGCAAGACCTGCAGGAAGACTGCTTCAGCTAAGGCAACCATTTCCCTACAAGCTTTCCAACAGAAGAGAGGCTGCCATGGATACATCTGGCAATTATTTTCCATGGGGAAGTCAGACTGCCTTCACAGAAGACTACCATTGTTTTTACTGTGGGATTTGGAAACCAAGGTGAAGAAGGAAAATATGATGAATACAGCATGTTGCTGGCGAGGTGATTAGAGGAAATAGAGAGCTGGCAAACGTAGGGAATAAGTGTAGGACAGGACCTTGAGGTGGACAGCTGTAGAGAGGAATGTGGATGGGGCAGGAGGTTGGAGGTATGGCAGAAAGGGAGGCAGGGATGGGAGGACAGCCTCAGGGATTGAAATGGAGAAGAGCATAATGAAACACCCACTACTAGGGGAGGGTTAATGGATGGGGATGAAGGGATGGGTACACAGGGTGGCCAAGTGCTTCACCACCCTATTTCACTAGGAGGGTGATGAAGCACTAGCATGAATTATCTAGAGAGGTGATAGAATCTACATCCCTAGAGGTTTTAAGTTTCAGTTTTATGCTTGACAGAGTCCTGGCTGGAATGACTTAGTTGAGGTAGATCCTGCTTTAGGCAGGGGGCTGGACTCAGTGTCCTCCTGAGGTCCCTTGCAGCCCTAGGATTCTATGATTTTATGATTCAAAGATGAGTTTTGTTTCTTGTAATGATCTCAAATATGTTGGGGATGGACAGATTCCTCCTATAGGCCTTCATATCAGAGGGGGGTCTAAAAATAATGCAACCTTTTTTATTTCATGATTTTTGGAGGACATGGGGGGTGATTTATAATTTTGAACACTTGGGTGAAATTCTGAGCCCACTGAAGTCAAAGACAAATCCGTCATTCAATGGGGCCAGAATCTCACCCTGAGAGTTGGCACCACTGTATTCACATTACACAAGGGTTCCCTAAGTTAAACAAACAACCAGAAGAAAGGTCGTCTCTCCTCGTTTCCTCTTGTGATGGAGGGAATCTGTGTGAAACCAAAGAAAAGACAAGGGTGGCCTGGCTATCAACCAGTCATTCTGGATTCCCCCTTGGGCCTTGTATGTGATCAGGTTTATTGTCTTTTTTAATAAGGGTGACCTCCGTTGCCACTCCCCACGCCACCACCTTTGAGGCTGCTTGATTTCTTTCTGGATCATGCAGCTTCGCGGGCAGCAAGGCTTGCTGCTGTCTCCCTCTCAGCTGGGCTTTCTCTGCTCTCAGCAGTCTCTGAGGTGAAGCAGATCTCTTCAGGTTAACCACTCCTTCTGGTGGCTCGTGTTTCCTGAGTAATCTCCCCACCACCATCCCCGGAGCAGAACAAGAGTCGTAGGTGCATCTCAATGGCTGAACAGGCCCATCACAGTGAGGGCATTGCTCCATGCATACAATGACTTGAAAAATGTAGTCACTGGAAGGACATTGATTTCTGTCATGATTTCATGTGCCGGTACGAGGTCAAACTAAAATGTCTATTTTCAGTTAAAGAATATGAAAAAAGTGGGCTTTTCTTCAGATTTACCATGTATTTTTGTCAGTGGACAGGACCCACATTGTGGCTACCCCATAAGTCCTCCCAGCTAGAAACTTTCCATGGTGTGATAATTGTCACAGTTTGAGAACAGAAAAGATCACATTGACAACCAACTACTTTTTAAAAAAAGCTTTCAAAATTTAAACAATAAAAACCTAAACTAACCACAAAATCAGGAACTGCATTATGCAGCTACTTACACATAATGCCATTTCAATAAAGCCCCTTAAGATTCAAACGTGGGAGGAGCACAATTTACCAGTTAGGAGGTGATTTTGCAAGCAGGGTGTTTATTTCCAAACAAAAGTAATCAAGTTTTCAGGAGTAACCTACCCATTACAGGAAATACTTCCTTCAGGTGATTGCTGCTTACCTTCATGTTAAGAGAACCTGACAGGATTTCCCAGAGGCTGGCTGAGCCGAAAGTACGCAGAGGTATTTGTTGCAATGATCTCATTTTGATAGAATTGCTGTCAGTACAAATTGTACCCACAAAAGTACCAATTCAGGCAGCGAAAATAAATACCTTGTTTGTAAAATCATCTCCTAACTAGTAAATGGAACTCCTCCATATTGGCTTTATTGAACTAGCATGATGGGAAGCTCAGTTAGAACAGCTTGGGTGCAACTGAGAACACTCTGTTCTATCCTAGGAATAGCTTTTTACACAGAGTGAGGAACCTGAGCAAGGTTCTTGGTGGCATGCAGAGCAGTGGCAGATAGTGGTGGACTGTTTCTGGGATCAAGAAACAAACAATGGCTGGCCAGATTGCATCATAATTAAGGCTACAATTCTGCCACAGAGGTCACAGATTCTCCATGAGGTCTTCTGGGGTAGCATTGGAGCAGTTGTCTGCCCTGGACCTGCTGGAACAACTGGCCCATGGCCACCCCTGGGAGTACCAGAGCAACAGTCCCCTACTGCCAGAGCAGGGGCTGGGTTTGGGGCGGTGCCCCTGGGGCTGGAGCAGCAGCAGCAGCAGCAGCAGCAATCAGACTTTGCTGCCCCTGCCACAGTGACTGGAGCAGTTGCAAGTCCTGGCAGTGCTCTGTTTTACATACCTCACAGAGGGTGTTTTTATGAAAATCAGGGACTGGTCAGAGGCTACCGTGAGCTGTTGTTTATTGCCCTGGACCTGTCTGTGACTTTCAGCAAAAGTCATCATGACAAAAGTCTTAGCCTTAAATTAGGGGTTGGGCAATAATTTTTGATGGGAAGCCATTTGGTAAGTGGCCAACAGCTTCACTCTTCCAGTTTGGGTGTTTGGGTGCAGGAAGGAACACAAGGTATGTGATTGAGTGCTGGAGGGGATGTGGGACTTGGGAGGGAGTTTGGGTGAAGGAGGAGGTTGTGACCAGTATTCCCTGTAAACTGGGTGCTTGTGTTGCTGCTCAGGAGAAAGTCAAATGCTGCCGTGCTGATTAGCAGAGTGTTCACATCTAGGTGTTTTGTTTTATTAGCAGTGCACATGAACATGCTTCAGTCCCCATGAACAAAATCATTCCGCACATGAATGGAAAAGGTCTGCCCATGGATGGAAGAGTTTGGAGGGGATATTGGAGGAGACTAGAAACAGTCCAACTTACAGGAGATGGTGATCTCTGTTGCTCCATCTCCATTGTCCCCTCTACCCTCCCAGAGGTTTAGCCTGACTGGATACAGACTCTATTTTGGACTTTTGCTGCAGGAGTACTGAACCTGGGTCCACTGGAAAGGCCCTTTAACTGTTATTTCAGCCAAGGCTTCATTAAAACAGACACATCTCTTAATTTGATTTGCCTTCTCATTGCTCTGATCTCTGCAAGCAGAGTGGTTGACACTCAGTTGCAGGAAACTTAGTATGGAATCGCCTGCAGTGTTACAGCTAGCCAAAGAGGTCACACAGTCACTTCTCTAAACACCTAAAACAGTACTAGTAGAGAATTCAACCCTGTTCATACAAGAGGATTGGGCACATTAAGACAGCTGATAATGACTGCTTTTATTTCAGAAGCAATGTAACCATTACAGATCTTTCTACTGGATTCTTTCTCATCAGAATTTCCACTAGCCTCTATCAAGGAAAGTTCCCATTTTCAAGGCTCTACTCAGCACAAAAGACAGCTCATTCTATAAAAGGTAGCTGCAACTCACTTATACCTTATTGCTGGACAGCCTGCAATAGCAGATTTCCTCCGACAGCTGCCTGAAGATTCTAGCCCCCAGAGAGAGAGGTCAAGGTAAAGCAGCTTAGAGAATCACTTCATACATTCCATTACCTACTAAATGTTTTATTGGAACTTTCTGCTCCAGAGAGGCTGTTCAGTGAATCCAGCCAGCTTGTAATGCTGCATGGAAAATGACATTAAGCTGCTGAAGCGAGCCATGTTTGGTGAAGGAGACCATACATTGCAACTAATACAGTGAACTAGAGTCCACTCCAAAGTTTGACTATAAAATCAAGTGCAAAGTAGTGTAGGGTTAATCAAATTAACAAAGCAAGTGGAAGCATCAGAAAGTAATATTCACGTTTTACTTCTATATTTTGGCTTAGTCAGGAGACCCTATATGATTACTTATCTGCATCAGGATACAGGGAGAGTCTTTGTGGTAACTGTAGGTAGCATAATTCATGTTTAGTTAGCTTGGAAGTTAGCCAGAGACAACAAAAAAATTTGACTGTACCCAGACCATCCAATAAAGAACATTTTGTTTTCGCAGTCCCTGTCTACGTCCAGTGTGACGCATTAAATTGTGCGAAGACATGGCTTAGAAGAGACCAGAAGAAACTCAATAGCCTGCCATTGTTGGGAAAAATCTCCAGAGAACAGGGGTGCCTTGTACAGTAAGAGTCAGTTACTTTGTTTTTACTTGTGACCAAATCCCAATTAAGAATACATTGAATGATAACTGGAAAAGCTCAGTTAAGCACTGTAAAACAGTTCACACAAAAAAAGAAGTGGGGTTCTCACAAGCCAAAAAGGAAAGAAAAAATGATAGTGATGGTGTAAGGAAGGTGTGAGATTTTTGAAGCGATACAGAGAATTCAGCCACATTTTTCCCATTCATTGTAATGGGTGGGCTAAATTACAGACATTTTAGTGATACTGAATCACATATTTATCTTTGATTTCTATGGACCTCGGAGAGAACAGGATCCAAACTGCATTTAAGATGGCATGGGAAAGCGAGAGAGGGAAAGGTGATTTCGAGACCATCTTCCAGTGCTGAGCTATGCCTCCTCTCAGCCCAACATTACTGAAACCTGTCAGTTTACAGACTTGGATGATGTGTTATTGAAAGGTCTAAAGCTAATACATACATTGAATAGAATGAATATCACAAATTGTGTCCTGATTAAATGACATATTTTATCTACATGTTAATGACCTGATTATAGCATTTTGCTTAAAGACATACAGACCTAAGTACCAACCTCTTGATGGAACATATGTGACTGCATGGAAATTTTACTGCAACTCTATATTGCTGCTGAGGTAACAAGTTTATTGTATAACAGCTGAGTTCCAGTACTGTGATTTTTATGCTTTCTAAACTAAAGTTGTACAGGTTAGGATTAAAAATCTGAAACAAAGGATACTAAAACTATTCAGGGAGGTGTGTGATGTGCCAGAAAATGCCATTGTTCTCTGGTACTTGGAAATCAATTTTCAGCATGTTATAATCTTCCATGACAATTTTGATTGTATTAATTTTTTGCACCGACTGATTTCTTCAGAAATGCATTCTCTGAGGCTCTGGCTGTACTATAAACAATGCAAGTAATTCTGGCATAAATCTCTCAAAGTATTTTGCTTATGCATGCGCACACGTGGCTGCTTGTATTTGCATGAGACATTCACCAGGAACACATACATCAGGGAACAGTGGTAAGCATCCCCAAGTGTAACCTGCCATAGTCTGGCACGTTGCTTTCTGGAAAATTTTGGCGAGACGTGGGGAGGCAGAAACAAATACTGCAGAAGTGAGAGAGAATGCAATGCTCTCCATCCCATGATGCCATTCATAGTCCCTCATTTTCATGCTTTTTAAAAAAAAATCCCTCAAACCCAGGTAGCACTTCAAACAGAAACATAGAGCCTGTATAGCACTGAACTAGTGTCATCAATAATGCAACCACAGGACAAAAAATCCTCTGAAGTTGCAGCTCCGCAGTGAGAACTGCAGCAGTGGGGAAACATGCCGATTTTGTGAAGGACAAACCACTGTGGGACACAGCCAAACCAATTCAAGGTTCTCGGTGGAATGCAGAGCAGCTGCAGATGGTAGAGCACTGCCTCTGGGATCAAGAAACAAGCAATGACTAGTGGGACTGCATCATAATTAAGGCTACAATTTTCTCACAGATGTCACAGATTCTCCATTAGGTCTTCTGGGGTAGCATTGGCGCAGTTGTCTGCCCTGGACCTGCTGGAACAACTGACCCATGGCCAGCCCTGGGAGTACCAGAGCAACAGTCCCCTGCTGCCAGAGCAGGGGCTGGGCTTGGGGCAGTGCCCCTGGGGCTGGAGAAGCAGCAACACCAGTCAGACTTGCTGCCCCTGCCACAGTGACTGGAGCAGTTGCAAGTCCTGGCAGTGCTCTGTTTTACATACCGCACACAGGGTGTTTTTATGAAAATCAGGGACAGGTCAGAAGCTACCATGAGCTGTTGTTTATTGCCCTGGACCTGTCTGTGATTTTAAATAGAAGTCATCATGACAAAAGTCTTATCCTTAAATTAGGGTTGGGCAATAATTTTTGATGGGAAACCATTGGGTAAGTGGTCAAGGGCCATAGGGTAGAAGAATTAGATTCTTGACCTCCCCTCCACCACTCTACTCTCTGATTTGCTCACCTTGATCTTTTTTTTTTTTATTTGTCTACCTTGATTACTGTTTTTGGTTCTCTGTACCTTAAATATTGAGTCTGTTCTGGTATGGCTATAATCTGAAGAAGTGGGTCTGTGCCACGAAAGCTCACCTAATAAATTATTTTGTTAGTCTTTCAAGTGCTACTTGACTGCTTTTTTGTTTTGATAGTATATAGACTAGCATGGCTCCCTCGCTGTTACTAAAGATATCTGTGTTTCTGCAGCAGGTCTGTACCTTCTTCTGACATGCCCAAAAGATCCAGTATCTCCCTCGAGGAAGGAACATGTCTGGAGTGGGTAGCTGGCATGGTTGGCTGGGCAGCTGCACCCAACAAGGGAGAACCGTAAGAAGTACTCTCCAAGTGAGGCAATCAGGGAAAGGTATTAAAAAATGTTGCAGTGTCTAGCTTTACCATGGAACAGATACTGGAAGACCTTGAGGGTTGATTGGGGTCACCAAGTACAGTGACTATGGCTCAGTGCTGTGTGGGGAGGTGGTTTTATTGCACCATCATCATGATAACAGGTGTTTGTCAGTGAGATACAAATTTGAGCATAGGCATATGCACAACTAAATCAATGGAAGGCAACTTTTGTCAGCCTGATATTGTAAAGTAGACTGCGTTGGTGATATTATACATCACCAATCCATGTCATTCTCCATCAGTTAATCACTAGATCATGACACTCTGATCATTTTAGTGTAAAGTTCTCAGAGGGAGGTACTATGGAGAGGATACTAGCTGAGCTAGGATGTCACTGGGCAGAATAGAAGGGATGCAAGAGAACTCAGCAAAGGATCTCACTGTAGTGTCATATGCTTGGACAGATGTCAAATAGGGATACACATTAAGTAGGCTGAGGAAGTAGATTTTTTTTAAAAAATAGTAAGAACACTAATATAATCTATAAATATTTGTGGTGGTTTGGATCGAAGTCCTATCACCTGCAAGTCCAACTGTAATTCCAGAGGAACAAAAAGCATCACCAGCTTAATGCTGGGTATCTCTAATGTCATATGAAAAGCTAGTGCATTACAGCACAGTGAACTGCCTAAAACAACTCTCTGACATCTTACATGGTGGTTTCTTTACAAGTGTGTTGCCAAGTCAACCAATTAAAAAATCACTGTAACTTTCTGAATTAACTAATGTCTATGGTGCTAAAATATACAGAAAAATATTAGGTAGTGATTATGTCCCCCTGAGAAAGATTTAAAACAAGAAGTAACTTGCCTAACAATGAATTTCAATTCCATACTCCCCTGAGACTTTTGAGAAATCTAACCACAGAAAAATAACTTGGTGAAGGTTGTGCTATTCGCTGCTCACCAGCATCTCTGCACGGCTGCTCTGAGGAATTAGCCCACTACCGTCCATGCACTTGCCTACTGCTGCTCAGCTTGCTTCTTCTGATACTTACTCCATATCCATTGTGCTGTCTGTGCCACTTCCACAGGGGCTTGCCCCTGGAGCTGCCCACCATACCACTTTCCAGTTCCAGGACCCTGGACCCTGCAGTTCAGGCCCATTCACTCCCAGATTTTACAGCTCCTTTGCAGGACTACTTCCTACGCTCCTACTAGGAGCAGAGACACCAGCTTCGGCATTTCCCTGGGGTGTTTGACCCCTGCTCTACTCCCAGCCCCACCCTGCTCCACTCCTTCTCCCAAAACTACACCCCAGCCCTTCTTCTCACTCCATTCTGCCCATCAGCTCCTGTGTGCCCCTGAACAGCTGATCTGTGGGAGGAGGGGGTGGAGCAGATCAACAGGGGGGCTAGCAAGTCCAGCTCCTAGACAGGGAAGCCAAGGGACAGCTCACACTGCTCCCTCTTCAAGCAGTGGCTTCACACCTCCATTTGGCCATAATCCGTGGCCACTGGGACGCAGTGCCTGTGGGTGACAGCAGCTCTCAGTCTTGTGGCCTCCCCACCTAGAAGTGGAACCTGTTGGCTGCTTCTGTGATGACCAGGAGCTGCCTCAAGGTAAGCACGTGCATCATCTCTGAGCCACAAACCCGTGCCCCACCCCTGAGCCCCCCAGACCTAGACCCCCACTCCATCACCCCAAACCACTAATCCACAGCCCCACCCCAGAACCCTCACCCCCCAACACCCCCACCCTCTGCTCCATCCCAATGAAAGTGAGGTTGGGGAAAGCAAGCCACCGAGGGACAGGGAATGTAGTGAGAAAGGGGTGGGGCCTTGGGAAGGGGACGTGGCTGAGGTGTTCACTTTTGTGTGATTAAAAAGCTGGCAACCTCCTATTTACAGACAATGGGTTGGGAAGCCCATAAAGAAAGAACAGCATGAAATAAGTTTCCTAGTGAACACAGCAAGTTTCTAGTCTCCTGAAGCAAAGTCCTTCCACTTTGGAAGCTGTAAGCAAAGACAGCGGCCATCTTTGGCATCTGTCACTAGACCAGGGGTCGGCAACCTGTGGCTCCAGAGCCAAATGTGGCTCTTTAAGAAGTCAGTTGCAAGTCTAGACGCTGTCACTGCTGACTGCTCTGTGGCTCTCTGCCCTGCTGCTGCTGAAACAATAGAACTAAATTCAGTTGGTTTAACAGCCAGCAAGGCAGCAGGAGGGCTCTGGCCCTTAAGCCAACTGAATTTAGTTCCATTATTTCAGTGGTGGCAAGGTAGGGAGCGACAGAGGAGTCGGCAGTGTCAGTGTCTGGAATTGCAATGACTCGATTCGGGCCCCAGGAGAGAGGTCTGGCCCTGGAGTGAGGGAACTAAAGGGGCAGTTCTACATTCTCCCTCCCCTGCCCACCTGTGTCTTCCATGTTGGCCACCTACAGCCGGCTCCCTCCCTCCCCCCCCCCAGCACAGGCCAGCAGATCTGGGGCTGAGAGGGGAGGGGCAGGTGGAACAGGCACAGAAGGATAGAGGAGGAACTGGCCCCTCTGCCACCCTGCCTCTGCTGTGGGCAACAAGTACTCCCCAGGCAAGGCCTAGCTACGGAGCTCGCCTCAGGCAGACTCCCCATTCTGCTGGCAGCGCATGGGGCCGAGAGGGGGCAGGGCATGCTGCTGCCACCTGATGGGTGGGCAGGGAGCTGGCACTAGGTCTCATGCAGGGGAGCTGCTGCGTATGCATGCTCTGTGCCTGGGAGCACAGGAAATCAGGCTGCCTTGAACCTGTAGCAGTGTCCGTTCCTGGGATGGCAAGCGGGGCCGGGGCTTTGGCTCTGGCCTGGAAAGTGGGTGTGACATTGAGTGCTACCTGCAGGGAACTTGCTGTCCAGTTCTTCCTCCTCAGCATGGAGCGTTGTTGTGAACATTGCTCAGTCCTGCTTAACAGCCTATCCCCAGACACAGCATTTTCCTGGTCCTCATTTGCTCTCCAATCCAGGGTAAAAGTAAACTTTCTAACTGGTACAAATCATTGTGTATGTGTGGTTCTTAAAATACAGGTTACAAAAGGTACGGTGTGACATTATTTATTAAGGACTGTCTCGTATTCACATGCACTGATGGTCGGGAAGTATTGGTTTTGTAACCAAATTTGAAAAAAATCTCTCTCCTCGCTATTTTGGTTGATGACCCCTGTACTAGACACAGACACAAGAACTCCTGCAAGCTGAGAAAGGATGAGCCCATCAACCAAGAGAGGGTTGGAGTTTCTGGCCATTGATTGGTGAGGAACCTGCTCAGGCAAAGATTGCATCTTTAGAGGTTAAGTTCTAGACTTTTCTGATTATTTTGTTTTTTCCTTTATTCACTTGTAACTATCTTCATTCGTTACACTGCAGTTTGCTTAATTCTATGTATGTTTTGTTAACATACTTATTTTGTTTTACTGTAAACCAGCTCAGAGCTGTATTTATATATATGTATAATATATATCTATATCTATATCTATATCTATATAATCACAGTTAAACTGTGTTACGGTTTTGTCTCTCTTTTACAGGAGCAATAACCCTTTTTTCTCTGAGCTCTGCAGGAAAGGGGTGGACAGCTCAAAGCACAAGAATTTGGGGGAATTCAGAACTAAGAGCATTTTGGGGTCCTCTTGCTAGTTGAAACCAAGGTTGGTGGAAGTCAGGTGTGTTCTTGGTACTGTTTGGATCAAAGCTGCTGGACCAAGGCTATAGCTATACATACTGTGTGATTGGGATGCCGGAAGGCTGGTTGGAAACAATGTAGGTTGGGAGCAAGAGCAGCAAAGCATTGTTAGGAGCTCCATGAGCACAGGACAGGTGGTGACAAGACATCTCACTGAGCAGAAGTGCACCTCAGAATGTGACAATTTCATATACATGAACTGAGGGTCTGAACCAGTGTTGGGGAACCTGCAGCCCATTAGGCCAATCTGATTGCAGGCCATGAAACACTTTGTGATGCAGGCTGCCCACAGGCACAATTCCCTACATCTCCTAGTGGCCACATTCTACTCTGTTCCCATCCAGTGGAAGCAGAGAGAAATAGTGGCCAGCACATCCCTGCAATCCTATTGCATGCAAGCACTACTTCCCAACAGCTCCCATTGCCTGGGAGCAGAACCATGGCCTCTGGGAGTTGCAGGGCAGGAGGTGGCTGTGGATAATCAGGACATGTCTATGCTACAGAGTTATTCCAGAATAGTTTATCTGGGAATTATTCCAAAATAAAATATTCCAGAATAAATATGTCCACATTACACGGAAGCCCCAAACTAAGCAAAATGTATTCCGAAATAGTGTGTCCAAACACAATACAGTTTATTTCAGATTAGAGGCCCTGGAAGCACATAGGCATTTACAACCAGTGTTCTCTGCCTACACAGCAGTGTTATTTTGAAATAAGCAATTCCATAGTAGTTTATTTCAAAATAGCCCCTATTCCCTGTCTATCCAGACACTATTCCTAAATATGTATTTTGGAATAGACACTATTCCTCACAGAATGAGGTTTACAGAATTTGAAATAAGCCATCCACCATTTCTAAATGATTTTGTAATAGTGGTTTTGCTGTGTACATGCTTGCAAAGCTATTTGCGAATAGCAGACATTATTCAGAAATAACTGCTATGTTTACACACCCCCAGTGTAAGCAAAATGTCTTGTGGCCTACAATCAGATTACTCTGATGGCTCACAGGTTGCCCACCTCTGATCCGGACCATCCATTTTGCCACCATAGCAAAGAGTAGGAACAAATATGAAGGTCTGCAAGTATCTAAAACTAATGGATTATTAGTACAGATAAAATACATTGGACAATATGATCACTTTTTAGGTAGAATTATGAAATTAGATTTACACATTTTTAGATTACCAGGCAATTGGATTATCAACCATAACAGTGAGCTAGCCTTCCATTTATGAAATTCTAAAAACTTCTCCAGAGAAAATATATTTGTAGGGAGTAATCTTGCTCTGACACAGAAGAGATTTACAAGGGCCTCTAAGCTCTGACTCTCTTCATTGAGTACTTGAATGAAAATTTAAACAAGCCTCAAGATTAAAAATTGCTATCATAGTAAATGAAAGCAGCAGCCCTGTCACCAAAAAGGTCATAAATCACTATGAAATAAACCCATTCACACCCATAAAATGTACACCATAAAAATTTAATTAAGTTCAGCATCAATGAAATGGAAGGACATATCTTCACAAAACATGTATAATAAAGTATTCCAATGACATTTGCACAAAAAAGAGCAGATTGTCCTTTTTGCAAATGCCCTCAGCATTCTGCTGTGGTTGCATGCTTGCTTAACATTGTCCTGGGCTAACTTGTATTTTGAGTGTTATGAAAAAGTAAAAGTAGATTAATTATAATGGGAATAAATGTATCTCAATTTCTTATTTGATGTGTCTTGTAAACTGATTGTAGCTTTAAATATTTCCTTAACAGTCCAGATCCTGCTTGACCCTGTGGCTTCCTGCACTACCATGAGGTTCAGTAAAGTCTTTTGGCTACATAGCCTTATAATGTCAGTCTATATATCAAGCCTTTCATTTACTCAGCCGTCCCCACTGACTCATAGTCCATCTCAACTTGCTTGTCTTTGTTGTTTCATCCCTCCATCTGAGCCACACGCCATGGATATACAAACCCCATCTGGGGTATATTGTTAACAGAGCACATCTCAATGCCCCTTCTATACTGGCTCTCATTAGAGTCCATGCCCTTCTCAGGGTTCTACCTCTAGTTCATCAGCACCTGCTGCAGTCTGCTGTGCTGGTCAGCTTTCCATACGGAGCTCTCCAAATAGGTCTTTCCCCTGTGAAGTTTCCTGCCACATTGACCTGGCTCTGGTGATGCAGCCCTTTTTTACAGGCTTTCCTGGCCCCGATTGGAGCTTCTTCGGGTCACCACTCTAGCCTCCTTGGAGGACCACTCTATGGGTAAGATGAAAGAGCAAGGCCACAAATCTCAGCAGGAGCCTTGTCAGCCTAGTCCACCCTGTCACAGATAGTACCCCAGACACACTTCCCTCTGAATCAGTTTGCACTGATTACTCTGCCCAGTGCTGTGTTTCAGAAATATAAACAAGAGCCTGCCCACTTCAACTTAAGATCCTACACATTTTTTGCAAGAGTAGGTGATCCAGTTTCCTGGATAACTTGCACCTTGACTAGTCTTACTAGGCTTAATTCTCCATTTACCTTCAATTGAGTAGCCTGTATGCTGTCCTCAACTGCTATGCCTGGGTCTATGCATGGTCCTAAAGTATAACCTGAATGAAAAGTTTGTAACATGCTTTGGGGACCTTTCGGATGAAAGCTGCTACAAGTAGATAAATAAAAGATGTTACTTTTTAGGCAGGAAAGGGCAAGACAGTGGAAGAGGTTACACCTAAGTACCAATACTTCTTTCCCCTGTGGAATACAATGTAAGATGGGATCCAGCCAATTCAACTGCTGCACCTGCCAGAGTGACTGAAGAATCTATTCTGCCTCTTTCTCCCACTTCTTCGTTGTTTTAGGAACACAGTTACCTCCTGTGTGAAACTGCTTCTGAGTAGGACAAAAAAAATATGGAGCGTGATACAAAGCTCTTTGAAAACTAAATACATAAAGAGGGAGAGAAGTGAGAAGAAAGGAATCCTTTGGATGACCTGCAGGCAGTAGCCCAAGAAGAATCACTAACCATCTACTCAACTTGGGACTAGAGGCAACCGCATTCCATTCTCATCTCTAGAAGGGAAAGTTGGCTCGTTATTCTGCTCAACACTGAAACCTATGAACAGATGCAGGGTCAATCAAGTATATCTGAAAGATTTAAACCTCAACCTTTCAGGTTGAAAACAGAAGTCAGTGTAGCTTTACTGCCATCATCTAACTAGGAAAGCTAGAACATATAACATGAGAACTGTGGGGAAAAAAAAGGACTAACTTGTTCCAGTACAATCTAATGAGGAAAATGCAAACCCTCTGCCTGTCAAAGATAGTTATCAGTGAGGATTGTCCTAGCTTCATTAGATCATAATAGAACCCAATACAGCAGTGACATTTTATACCAAGCAATCATTGTATTTAATCAGGAACAAATGGGTTTTCACAGACAGCTGAAAAATTGGCAGCTGAATTTAATTTGTATAGAGGTTCCTAACTCGCTCTAATTTTCCTGAGTCAAAACAAGTCACCTCATATACAAAAAATTACCAGCAACTCAGAATCCTTGAAATTAGAGATGTCATGACCACCACAAAGGAGATTTATAAGACCTCCAAAGTGTGTGGTCACTCAACAGCTTCTCCAGAGGATAGATTTATTTTGGTTTTACACACCATCTCTCTTTCCCCAGTGCTTCTCTCAAACTTCCGAGAATACTAGGTGTTCATTACACAGCTATACATCAGGACTCAGGGAGACAAACAGCTTTCATTAACTGCAAGCCCTTCTTGTTCTCTAACTTTTTTAACCCACACATTTTTATGTTTATGGCTAGATACTCAGCTGCTGTAAAACTCTGTTGCTTCACTTATGACTATGTAGTCATGCTGATTTTTACTAATTGAAAACAAGCTCTTAGTGTTTAGATTAGTTAAGATAACCACCTAGTTACCTAATAAATAAGTCACCCAGACTGAGCCACAGTTCAATGTCACTGGAGTTCAGTGGATTAGATCCAGAGATCATCTTCTAAAGCTAGATAATAGAAGTGTTCCTGCAGAGTGCCACTCCATCACAGGAAGCAACAAATGAGGAAAAGACCACCAGACTTACCTTCATTTAGCACTGTATAGTAAACCACACAAGTCAGACTCTGAGAATCAAAGTGGATATCAATCTATGTGCACTAAAACAGTATACTAAGGGCATGTGTTTTACTGGCTCAGTATGAAAGGAAGATAAATATTTGTGGACCAACATAATTCCTATTGCCATGTTGAGAAACAGTGGAGCTGAAGCTCTGAGAAAAATATGAAAATTAAGCATGCAAGGTTTCAGTATTTTTCCTGAGGGAAAGGATGCCGTTCTGGTTTTGTTCATAGAGGTGGATTTTTTCTAAGCATGCTCCAAAAGTCACGTCCGTGAGAGACTTGCGGGGGGAAACTAAAA
Source organism: Carettochelys insculpta (assembly GCF_033958435.1). Classification (NCBI taxonomy): domain Eukaryota; kingdom Metazoa; phylum Chordata; order Testudines; family Carettochelyidae; genus Carettochelys; species Carettochelys insculpta. The sequence goes on along the minus strand of NC_134137.1, from coordinate 87,664,120 downwards.
TACCTTCCAGCTCTAGATGAAAACGATGCTTAGATTTTCCAACCTCAATGAGTTTAGCAAATTCATCTAGTTTCTTATGAGTAATTCTCCCATTTCAAGTTGACATACTTGATTTGTCATGGTTTGGAATATCTTCCTAAGAAAGATTCAAAGACTACAGAGAACAGGTTACTTGACTTTCAGACTGAGACGCTACAGAGGAACACATTTTCAAAAGAGTACATGGAGACCTACAGCAAATTTCTTCATCACACTCCCACTTCCTTGATACTGGGTATGTACTTCTGATAACATTTTGGACTACACCTTTTGAAAGTAGGGTATGAAGGAAACAAGGAGAAATTAAATTTGGCTAGATGAGTGAAATCCAGGCAGATAGGATTGTGATATGTAGAAAGTGATAGACAATGACTCCCCCTACATCCTGCATAGCTTATTAAAATGACAGGACTCTTCAGAAACACATGAAGATCCAGAGAATTTTCATTTGGCACCGTAAAATGCTTTTCTGAGAGGAAGAGTGATGTCTCAGGGCTCAAGGTTATTTTTATGGGTGGCAAGGATCCAACCACCATCAAGGCTGGGGGTGGGGTGGGAAAGCTCTGCTGAGAGAGAAACAAAAGCATGACATATTGCAGAGGAGGACTGAATTCCACTGACTTTCAAAGACACAAAATGATGAGGAGAAATAGGGGCAATTTGTCACTCTTTTCCAATTTGTTGATGACAAAAAAAAAAAAACTCAATGGTGAGATGTTTGGATTGCCGTTGCTGACAGAACCAAACATTTGTTGCATTTGCTGCTGTTAATTCTGAGTAAAGATACTATTCTGACTAGCTTTCCAGACATTTATTTATGAGCAGCCTGTCTTGCTGGTGAAGCTTTGATGTCCCACCAAAGCTGAAGGCCAGTGAACACTGGTAAGCTGGCCACAGGCAAACCTGTCATCCTTAAAGTCAGAGGCAGTTTTGTCCTTGATTGTAGTGGGAGCAGGATCAGTCCCATAATTTGCAATAAAGCAGAACATGGTTATAACTGGCATCATCGATCTGACTCAGGTGTGGTCTATATAGACTAGGGCAGAGCAAAACATGGCCTGCGGGCTGTTTCTGTCCTGCCAAGTCATTGGACCTGGCCTGTGGGAGCCTCTGCTGGCTCCCTGACTGCCTCACTCCCCACTCAGCACTCAGAACAACTGGCTGCACAGCCATGAATGCATGTTTGAATTCTGAGAGCCTGAAGACTGGGGAAGAGCCTACCTACCCCACCCTCAGCAGCTCCCATTGGCTAGCTTCTGTCCAATAGAAGCTTCCTGTTTGCAGGACAGGCAACATGTGAAGTACCCCTCCTCCAGGTTCTCAGTGTTCAGTTCAGAGCAGCACAATTGACCCCTGCAGCTGCTATGAGCACGTGTGGGGGGCTTGGAAAGCAGGGACCCTGACTAAGCTTCCTGCTGGGCTACTGGCTGGCCAGGAGTGGGTCAGGTAAGCACCTCCCAGGCAGAGCCTGCCTCTGGCAGCCCAGGCCGTCCCAACCCTCTGCCTTGCCACTCCCGGATCTATACTGTATGTAATCCAAATGCTTTGCACCTCTACTCCTCCACCTACACCTCTTCCCAGACCCTGAACCCTCCTCCTAAACCTCTGTTCTAGGTCACAACCCACTTCCAACACCAAAACCCTGTCCCTGATCACAACCCAAATCCCTCCATCCCCTCCTGCACAACCCCCTCCCAGACCATGCAACTCCTCCTACAGTGCTCCTCCAGGTGAACATCCTCTCCTGCACCCAAACTTCCTCCCAGCTGCCACACCCCACCTGTACCCTGATCCCTTACCCCAGGCTCCCTTCTGCACCCAACTTCCATCGTGGACTCCACACTTCATTAGTATCATGGAACAATGTGGACCTTGACCACTTCCCAAATTCTTGGAGTGGGTCCACATAAAAAAATTATTGCCCACCCCCACATGGAATGTAAGTCTTATTTATACAATTCTCCCTCACGATGAGGGAAGAGCATTGTGCAAATCGCTGAGGGAGTCAGCCTTCGGCAATGGACAGAACCTGCAAGTTTGTAGCCAAAACCACTTTATTGCCACAGTGGAAAGGGGAATCACAACAGCTCCATCTCATCCCTCCACCTATGAGGCAATCAAGCTTTATCCAAGATGTCACTGGAAGAGCAAAACTAGGGGGTTGGACTGTGGGATCTGTCATTTAATAGGCATTGATTGCCAAACGTTTGAAACTTGTTCTTGTTACTTCATATGCCAGCTGAAGGTGATATGAAGGTTCCTTAGTGGAATTATTGAACCAGAATAACCTACTGGTCAGCTCAACATAACCATTACTACACAGGGATAGATGTGGCATGTCTTGCACCTCGAGGAGCAAATTCTGCAGGTCTCCTTATATCCGGAAAGGCAACGTTGGGCAGAACCAGCACTGAGACCAGGTCAGTTAATGTCACACATAAACACTAAGAAATTCTGCCTGTAAAATTTCATCAAGTAAACAAGCCATTAGTTACATCCTATTGGTCATGTAAGATTAATCTCTTACAAAGCAGTAAAGTCTTTCTCCATCTTCGCAGCTGCACTCCATGGCTTAGTATCTCTCTCTGGGAGTCTGCGTGAAATACCCACCAAGCTGCAACTGAGCCAGTCTGTACTTTGTTCTCCTCCCTTGTATAGTGTTTAAACATTTTCCCTCAGTTTTCTAGGTTTTCCTTTCTATGCATCTGTGCTCAGCTCTCCACAGCAAGCTGTGCTGACCAGCCACCTTCCTATAGCTTGTCACTTCAGACTTATGTCCTTGTGAACCTGAACTGCTTTAGGAGACTCAGTCCTTCAGGGAAGCTGACGACAATAGCCAGAGTCCAGTGCCCTTTACTGGGGAATAAGGGGGAGATTTAAGAAAGGGGAAGGGAAGGGTGAGAAGAATATTAACATGCTTTTATCCGGTAGGGACACTTTTCTGAGAACATATGGGAAACATAAATCAGCCAGACTCCTTCATTTTGAGTCACTTACGTCAATGTAAAGATTTCAACTACACAGCTTTAAATTCTGAAACAAAAGCTATTTTAAACATGGCTTGTTTCACAGATCTTACTTCAAGCCATGTTGGGAGAAAATAAATTCAGTACTTTGTTGTTAATGTTTCGAGTTTCCAGTTACCTATACTTATCTTTGAATATTTCTTACCAGCTTTTAAAACTAATATTTTTATACATTGGAAAAGTCCATTCAGTGCATGTGACCGATCATTTTATACATCCATAATTTTGCAGCTGAAGAATGCAGTTGTCTTCAGACAGGGCCAGCCCAGTGGGGTCCCATCCAAGGAGGTACACTGACAGCAGGGCTTGGCCAATAACCCTGTTCACCCGGCCCTAAGGCCAGGGTCTGTCAGAGTAATTAATTATGCAGATTTCAAGTAAACTTGAATTTTATGTTCAATTTTAAGGAGATTTGTAAGTTGACTTGTGTCAAACTAAACATTTAAAGTCAGCAAGTTGAGAAGTAAATGAGGAAGCCTTTCTAAACTCATGTACATGAACTTTGTTCTACACATTGTTATGCATTTTATGGAGTTGCACACACAGAGAAGTGACCAGTTTTCAAGATTTCAGTATTTAAAAAAAAAAAAAAAAAAGCCATGATGGTAAAAAGCTCTACAAGCATGCACAAAAAAATACTGACTTTCTCATAAATTTTAATGTCAAAATTATTTATAATCAAGCAGAAAAAGGCAGAATCAATCCAATGGCTGAAGTTGGCGCTAAATTAACAGGTTAAAAAGAGGTAGCTTTTTTTTTAAATGAGTAACTTTTGGAAAAATTTATAAAGGGATTCAGTGGGTTCTCCATTACTAGTGATCTTTAAATCGAGACAGGATATCTTTCTAAAAATATACTACTACAGCTGAAACAGAAGTTACTGGCTTGATGTAGAAATTACTGAGGGAGGTTTTTTTAGCTTGTGTTTTCCAGGAGATCAAACTAGATGATTATTATCACGCCATCATTCCTTAAAACTGTATAAATTTGCACTCTAGAACAACCACATGCAACTGGAAAACTGAAATATGGCACTTTGCCTGACAAAAAAAATTCAACTGAATGACTAAAAACAGTTGCCAAGATACAGCTACTTGTGAAAAGCAGTCTTTTCAAGAAAGGCTGCTGGTGTGGTCCCAGCTGGCTGTTACCACTGGCTGGGGTGCAAGCCCTGCTGGGTGGTTCCCCTGCCAAAGGTGGCTGGTTTTCCCCCAGCGAGCCACCCAAACTGGGTCTCTGGTCCAGTAGCATCCATGGTCCAGAGAATGCTGGTTTTGGGAGGTTCATCCAGTATAATACACTCACACCCTCACCAGTTAAACTAAACATATGCAATATTTCAAACTGCTCCAGTTGGACAATAATTTTGTCATCAATAGCTAGAAATACACTGTCACAATGGCAGTTTCTTTTAAACTGACCAGTATTAAACGTATACTGACAAGAATACTAGCCGGATTATTTTTTCACCTTTTGATGTCATATTTTACTTAAAAGCTCCCCCTGACTGGAGACCATCCTCAGGCTCATCTGCCTGTGGATCACAGTTTCAGTGGCAGGAACAACTGCGTATTGCAAGTAGAGCTTGGAATAAATACAAGTGTAAAGCTGGCACAGATCTCAAACTGGTGATTCTTCAAGCGAGTCATGTTTCTCAGACACTTCAGAAGCTGTAGGAGTGGTGGCAGATTAATTTTCTTGGGACACAGTTGTTCAAAAATCCCACTGTTAATTGCTTCTGCATGGCAAGTTTTCATCTTTTCCTCAGCTGCCTTCTTTCTAGCTGGGGATTATCAAGATACAAGTTAGAGCATCATCCTTTGATTGTAAACATCCCATCTCCAGAATATCAACACGTGGTAAGACTCAAAACTATATGAGAGATTGGTGCTTCACTTACCTACATGTACTCACTGTACTGGAGGCTATTAGGGATTGCTGAAGCACAGATACCAATTATGAAAGCTGCTTTGTAAAGCCAGTTTTTTAACCACCACTTATAATTATTTGTAATTCTTTGTATTGAGAAGTATGCACAACTCCATTCCCCACACAAAAAGCCACAGCTGTTTAGTCACTGGAGGATGACACTAGGCTGGACTGCAAAACAGCAACAGCTACAATTTGATCTTCTCCAGGTTAAGATCATTTGGATTTACTGTTTTTCTCCGCGCTGATCTATAGCGAGATCAAGCACTCATTCCTGTGTAGAATAGTAACAGAGGTGTTACCTCAGTTTTAATTTCAAAAGATGATTTTTCAGCAGATTCCTTTCATGCCAGTCACATTTAAACACTGCCATCTTGTGCTTTTAATATGTATGCATGTTAAACTTCAGGAGCCTAAAGCAGTTTGAGTCAATCCCGACATTCTGACATCTTCACTTGTGATTTAATAATGTACTGGTAACAACTGAAAATGGGAACATGAATTTGATGCCAATTAGGAAAAGGACAGCCTAAACCAATGAACTATTTTTATACAATGAACCTGTTTGAGGAAATACAGAACTCATTAGGTACAAGTTATGGATAGAATAATTTCATCTATGAGGCTGAAGGGGAAAGAAAAACTATTAACCTTTAACAAGTCTCAGAGAAATAACTATGTAGAAAATGTCTCCCATCATCTGTCTTACCACGTGACTGCAAGAGACGCCTACGAATTACCAGACTGGATCAAACCAATGGTTCATGGAGTCCAGCATCCTGTCTCAGAGAGTGACCAGCACCAGATTCTTCAGAGGAAGGTGCAAGAAAGCTTGTGAAAGATGTTATGGGATCCACCTCCCCTCCTAACAGGTTTAGTTTGTCTTTTGCTCTGGTAATGGATTCCTTCAAATTATCTCCTCTCAAATAGTCATCTTCTAGTGATGAATGAAAGTAGAGAGGACTCAATGCCCACCTCATGCATTTGTTCAATAGGCACCAAGGCTCCTTCAGTCCATGATGCAGCAGACAACCTTACTGAATAAGCCTTGATCCTGATGCAAAGAGAAAGCTATTTTGCTCTGGAAGCAAGCATAGTGTTCAACAACTGTTGCCTAACGTATGGCATAGGGATAAGCACAAGTTTACCCTTAGTGTGGTCAAGGACAGTCATATTTAGAAATGTGTTAGTTGGTCACCATTAAACCCAAGTCCAGATTAATGCTAATGGAACAGCTTTCCCCAATAGATACCCTAGGGAGAACCATGACCAATTCAAATCGTTGAACAAATCCCTGTGAACAGAATGTTTGTAAGTAACTGTGTTAATAAGAGTCCCACCCCGACTCCAGCCCACAGTATTGTAGCTACTTGACAGTGGATGCATGGAACTGCACTGACACTTGGAGTCCGATTATAAGAAGTTGTCTTCCAGTCCCACACCAAATCCCTACAGCCTTTTCCCTTTGTAGTCACACCTACATCTGCTCTTGGAGAAGCAGGATGGAATATTAGCCTGAAAGCCATGCTTAAGAGTGGGTCTGAAAAAGCCTGTCAGAGTCCACCACATAAGGGAAAGAGAGAAAAAGCCCCAGTAGCCTTGAACAGTCCACAGTTCTGGGAGATGGGTTCAGCAACAGCCCCACAGAACACTGTCTACTGCATTAGGTGAGGACAGCACCACCATGCAGGCAGGAGTAGGGAGAGAGGCTGCTCCTATTTCTTATCTAGATTCTCCCACATCTCCAGCTGAGTCACCTCATCACACCAGTTCCTTTTTCTTATTAGATTACTATGATGCAGTTTGAGGGGCTCCTTCTGATCCACATTCTTTTCGCTCCTTTCCCGACACTGCCCCCACTCTCTCTCTTGTCCAAGACACCCATAATTTTTGGCCAGCCTGCCTGGTCTCCTCTTTCTCAAACCTTGCAGCCCCAGTTTTTCCATCCCTTTCTTTTTGCCCTCCTAATATCTTCTACTGCCCAGAGCTCTCTTTCTGCCCAAGACTCCCACTCCTTTTTTACTTCAGAGAAGAGCTAATTTAGGGGCAGGAGAACTTATCATGAGAATGGCCATGCTGAGTCAGACCACAGATTTATCTAGCCAAGTATCCTGTCTTCCAACAGTGGCCAGTGCCAGGTGTCCCCAGAGGGAATGAACAAAACTGGCCACCAAAAGATCCATTTCCCATTGCTCATTCCCAGCTTCTGACAAATACGGAGCAGAGAGACCACGGCGCCCATCCTAGCTAATGGCCAGTGATGTGCCTATCCTCTATAAGCTTATCTAGCCTTTTTTTATTAAACCTTATTATAGTCGTGGCCTTCACTACATCCTCTGGCAGAGTTCCACAAATTGACTATCCATTGTATTAAGAAATACTTCCACTTATCATTTTTAACCTGCCTATCTATTAATTTAGTGACCCCTACGTTCTTGAGTTATGAGGAGCAAATAACACTTCATTTATTTTCTCCATACCAGTCATGGCTGCATAATAGCTCACATTAGTTGTCTATTCTCCAAAACTGAGAATCCCAGCCTTATTAGTCTTGCCTATATGGAAAGTGTTCAATATCCTATACATACCTGCTTCACTTTTCTGAGCCTTTTCCAATGCTAAGCTATCTTTTTTGAGATGCAGTTAGCACTCCTGCATGCAGTATTCAAGAGGTGGACATACCATGTATTTATATATAAGCAACAAACTATTGAAGGGATATTGTCTAACAGAGAATGGCACCTGAAGCTCCTGGGTGAGCTGTGTGCAGTCCAGAGGATTTCTGTTCATGCTCCAAACATGGTAGGAGGTGAGCCAGCCAGCAACAGCTGTGGCAGAGGCAGAAGCTGTGGCAGAGAACCGAAGCATTCAGACAGGCTAGAAGGGCCCTGAGACAGTATGTACAGATCTAGGTCCTAGGGGCAGAATTATAATCAAGGCCCCAAACACAGGACTTTTGTGCTTAGTGGTTAGCCCAGTCTTCCCTGGTCTCTTCCCCTTCAGGCTGGGAGTGCAAATGACTGAAAACTTTTATATTTGATGCTGTTCAGAAAAATTAGACTTTTCTAATTTATGTAAAGTCTTTTCCCATTAGTTCACAGACGCAGACATGCGTCTTCTGGGTGTCTCGTACAGGGGCATGGAGACTACTTACAGAGAGAATAATGAGTCTGCTCCACAGCCTTAATGAATAATCAGCTGGCTTTTATCCCATGCAGTAGAAGTGGATACGCTAAACTCCAGAAGTCCCAGATTTGATTCTGCCCGCAGACATTACATATGCATGGTGATATTGTAAATATTAAACAAGTGTTCTACCAAAACAAATTCAATCAATCATCTTTATTGTTCAGCAAATTCACCCTGTGTACCATTCATGGACCTGGACATTTTGAAAGGTGGAAAGAGAAGGAAATACCTAATAAATGCAGCATCAAAACATTTATTTACAAATATACTGTAATTCAACAGCAAAATTATCTGTTTTCTGGGTTAACATGTGAAGGGAAAGTGATAATTACATTTTTTCAGTAACAAAGAGAAGAGAAACCCCTTTTGTCCAAACAGTTTCCACTGTCCTTATGCAGAACTCTAGGCCATAACCATCGAGCAAAAAGGCTACATTTTATATTTTACTTTCAAGCAGCACATAAGCAGTTTTACAAATCAGAATACAGAAAGCAAACATTTTGGTGTACATTTTAATGCAGCTTCATATTGTTCTAAAGAATTCACCTTGTAGCATATGTCAAAAATAAAGACAGCAATAACAAATATATATTTATATTAACTATTCCAATAGTGCTCATTTAGCACTAAAGATAAAGATCCAAAATACCCTCTTCATATACCATTGGAAATTCTGCTAGTTGATTTTTAGCCTGAAAAATGTTTTAATGTTATCATTTGATAAATGTTTGTTCTCCCTGGTGCTTTTAAGTACATTGAATTCAAAAAGTGAATGTGTTCTTCCCCCAAGAGATTTCCTTCTTTGTGATTACATTCTCATAAATAACTAAAAAATACAGTTCAATGAAGGATACAACGCATCTTCTACATAATCTAGACAGGCAAAAGTTACCCTTAAAAACACAAACAAAATACATATTTATAGATCTACATCACCAGCAACCACCTCCTCTTCTATCTGCAACAACGGTTTCATATTTTTGGTTGCTTCACATAGAGGTTGGCTGTCCAGCTGTTGGGGTCAGGGAAAAATAGAAAAAAAAATAATTCAGGAAGAGTTTATTGAAGTCCTTTACTAAATGTAAAACTGAGTTTCCAATTGCTTATCAAAATAACATTGTTAATTAATATCTGTTTGCAGTTCCCCTTTGCAAAAGCTAATTAACACAAAACTGAAATACAAGTTACAATGAGGGGTCCTGTGGGTCTTTGCCCACAAAAGCTTATGCTCGTACATTTCTGTTAGTCTGTAAGGTACCACGGGGACCCCTCAGTACTTTTGCCGATCCAGACTAACACGGCTACCCCTCTGATAAGTTACAATGAATATGCAAACTATAACAAACAATAGGAATGCTGGTTATAGGGTGAGAGTAAATCTTGGGCTGCCATTTAAAACAAAAATGAACGTTCAAAGGTGTATACCTGCAGCGTCCAGTATGCTTGCCATTCGCCACACATGGTGAACTGGATGCCACGGTGTGGTGAAATGTGGCTCCTTAGAGATGCTAATGTGGAGTGCCCCTCCCCCATACTCCACACATGCCCCCCACTGCTTGATGGGACAAGCAACAAGCACATGTCACCAGTTCCTCCTGCGGCCATGGCATGACTTATGCTGCAGCGGCTCCGGCCTCAGCATGGGAGAGTTGCTGAGAGTTTGTGTGTGGGGCTGAAATATTCCTGGCTCTCGGGGGGGGGGCGGGGGGGGGAAAGAGAGCTGTGTCAATCCTTGAATTTCTATTGGACATCAATAGGATACACAATCCACCCAAAATTTTCATTTTAAAACTTCTTCTGTTTAAAATGCTGGGGAGGAGGGGGAAAGGGAGCAGGAGGAGGTGGGCAGCATTTGGGGATTTTTTTGTTTTATTTTTGGGTTTTTTATTTTTGTTTGTTTGTCAAATAAATGTTTGCTAGAGAGCTAAACCTCAAAAAAAAAAAATCACATTTTTCCAAATAATATTTAAAGTATCCATACAATACTATGCTGCTTTTACAAAAATTTCGCAATTTAAGACAACACTCCCACAGATGGTCAACAACTTTGTAAAATGTATTTACCTTTCATGATCATAACAGTCCTATAATTTACCAACCCAAAGTGGTTAAGGATACATGAGGAAGAAAAAAGCAGGTCACCAGACCACATGTCTGGAAATCTCACAAATATAGGTCGTGACAGACCAAGAGATATGGAAGAGCCAAATCAATTGCAGAGTCAAGGCCGTTTGATAGAGAATGAACTCTCAACAATAGCCTCATGTCCACAAGGAGAGGGGTCTAGTTCTAGTGCTTCCACTGATCACAACTGCTCTAAAGAGATACTGTGGGAGATGCAGCTTCTCAGCTACCCAGGTCCAGACAACTGGACTTACTGGGTTAAAATCAAGGTTCCAGGTAAACTGGTCTCCAGGAGCACTGGCACTTGCCACAATACTTTTCTGAAGCAATCGCACAGCCACATTTCATTCCACTGATGGGGTTTAGAAGTGGGAAGATATATATCAGGGGAGGAACCTCCGTCATGCAGGCCACGCATGGTTTGTCTAAGTTAGCCATTGGCAGGTGGCTGAACACTTTGTTAGCTCAGCATTTGCAGGCCTGACCCTTTGCAGCTCCCAGTGGCCACAGTTCGCTGTTTCCAGGCAATGGGAGCTGCAGGAAGCAGTGGCCTGGCCTGCACTGCCTCCCACAGCTCCCTACAGCCAGGGACAGTAAATCGTGGCTATCGAGAGCTTTCAGATGCTCAGGCAAACAAAGCATTTAGCAGCCACCAGCAGCTAACTCTGATGAACTGCATGTGGCTTGCAGGCTAGAGGTTCCCCAACCCTGATATATTAGGAGCTGGAGTATTCACAATGGCTTAATATACATAAGTTAGAATCCTACATGGCAACTGCCTTGCCCTCAATTATCCTCTGCGGCTATTAAGTGGGGTGGAGAGCAAGGTTCCCTCTATGCTGCACCGTAGCAAAGCCACCCAGCTGCTTAATGAGCCCCACCCAGGGGCTCAGGACTGCTGCGCATAGAGCCGCTTGGCTTGGGGAGGGACACTTCTCCTTTGCTGCAGCAGTAGCTCCCTGATGGGCATGGAGCAGCACATCTCTCCTAAGTGGTAGAGAAGAGACATAAGGGGGATGGAAGGAGTAAGTGACAGGGGGAGGGGGAAGAGTAGGGGCGGGGAGTTTGGCCATCCCATCCACCCATTCCCAGTTGAGTTGCAGCACTCAGGAGAGGAGAGACACTACTTGGGACTACAGCAGCTTTTGAGGAAACCCCACACTCTCTCCAGAGACTCAGGCTGCATGGGATAGAAAGAAGGGGTGGGTGAATGTTTTGCTTTGGTGAGATGGGGTGGGGAGTTTGTTTGGGGGTGTCCTGTGACTCCCAGCTGGACTGTAGCTGCCCGTGCTCTGAGAGGCAGGACTGTCTTCCCATTCATTTTTGTTTTAAATGGCAATAAAAATATCTACAGTGTATCCTTTAATTAAAACCTGCAAGGAAATCAATCCAGTGATGCCCTAATGCACCCACATGAATACCAATCAATCATGAAGCTATAAATCAAAAAACAGTAGCTTTGGAGATAACTACCAGCTATTTATAATTGGGATAAAGTTATTTTCCTAGTATGAGCACACATAGGTTGTATAAGTCAATGTAATTTTGTGGAGTGACTAACTTGTTCTTTAATGAGCAGTGGTGACTTTAAGGGTATGCCTACACTGCAACCAAAGGTGTTATTTGAGCATACTGCGATCACAACAGCAGGCAAGCCACAGAAACAAGAGTTTCAGGAGGGGCTGTACCTCTGATCCCAGACTGCCCAAGGGATAAAGCATATCCAGAACAGTAGGGTGTTAAGCCATTGTGCAGTACGTTAAGGGGATGGGAAAGTACAGCCCACAAACACAAACTGAAATGAAACCTTTCGGAATCAATTCACTAATATACCAAGTTAGCACTAAACAGAAGAGTCTTTGCTAAGTACAGAAGTAGGCAGACTCTTGGGGCTCCAGAGGAAAAGTAGAAAATAAAGCTCTCACACACTTATTATAATCTGGTCTCCTTACTTTTAAATCTGACATAGCAGTCGTTGCAGAAGAGGTCATTGTTTCGGATCCGGACTTCAGCTCCTGATTGTGAGCCCCCGAGGTCACATTCGCAAGACGCGCACTGTATCCAATACCAATAATTAGTCACTTGTGACAAACACTGGGGGACACCATGTTCAGAAGCAGATTATAGCAAAACCCAGCAAAGCCTAAACAGTAAAACCCCATTAGCGAAAGCAAACGTGATTGGCAGGTTAAAATGTAGCCAACAAGATGAGACATCATTTAGAAGGTGATGACAGGCAAACTAATAGGAAAGACGCACATTCTCAGCATATTAAAGCAGAAATGATTTGTAAATTAGCTCATGAAATCTTGTTTAAGCTTCAATTTCTCTGAAACAAAATTTTAAAGACAGCACAGCATGAAATAACTTGCTGTTGAAACGGTGACAGCAATTTTGGCACAGAATATTGGGCTGTACCACTTGCAGATTCCATACAACACTACCTGCTTTCCACTCTGTTGGCTTACTTTTCAAGAAGGAAGCATAAATGCCTCCAATGATTTTAAGTGGACAGGCATAATGTAGAAGAATATTTGGGGGTTTCGGATTGCTACATTTTGCAAAAATAGAATTCTTGCCACCCAGTCTTGTGTTGGTATTAAAACGTTGAAGCACAGTGGATGAAAAATTCATTTCTCTAATGAGGACGACTACACAATAGCTCTCAACCCTCCAAGCGGGCCAAGTACACACAGGCAGATATAAACTTAATGGTGTCTCAGCAGACTGTATTATCACTTATAATATTTGCCTGCAGGATATATAAAATGTTTAATAGACTTCAGGCAATGTGTGTGTGTGGGGGGAGAGATGGTTCGGTCAGCCTTTGTAGCCTATGTGAAAAATGCTTTGTAATGATGGCATCAAACAAATATAACAGGAGAAAAAAAATTCTTGAATTAAGATACATTCATTCTGCTGCTCCACAGGGTCTTATACACATTCATGAAAACCCATATCTAATCCCTGAAATAATGAATACAACTCTGCAATACTTTGTTTAATGGTGCACTAATTCCAAAACAATTTCCTTTGGGAGGGATCATAACTTCCCCTATGTGTCAGTGCAGGTGAGTGCAAAGGGATAATTCCTCTGCGCTGACAACCCATGCGGCAGAAAACAACATGGCAGAAAGGTATGAAGAGTAGTTTGTGTGGACCACTGTTCTTCCTTTTATGCAAGTCTACAGAACTAAGTCAAAACCTTGGTTCCTTCTCCTGTTGCAAGCCACCCAACACAGCTAACATTGCTTACTTCTTTCCTCCAGCATGGGGGCAGTCAAGGACCAGAGACACTTCACTTGTAATCTAGTTTCTCATCTACTCTTGGAGCACTGCAACTGTGAGCTGTCCCTAACCAAAAGATTTATGGCAAAAATGGCAATATTATCTGAAGTAGCCAGTGATTTTAGCTGTCTTGCTTTTTGGATGCCCAACAGGATGTATAAAGTAGCCTGATTTTCTGAGGGCAGACGGTTCAGCATTTTCTGAACATGTCCATGTCCTTTTTCTTTTAAAAAAAAAAAAAAAAAAAAAAAAAAAAAGTGAAAATTGAAGTGTACACTTAATTACAATCAATCAGAGGAGTAGTATCATAGTGAATGTTTAATGCTTGTGGATAGGACTGTTGCATGGATATATGCATGTAGCACACCACATGAGTGGCGCCTGTAGCACATGATTACTAGAGCCTTTGCGACCGGAACTCCAAATAGCCATGCATGCTCCCAGTTAGTTTGTGTTTCTTCAAGGCGTTTCTCCAGCACTCTCACCTTAAAGCAATGTATATGATAACAAAGACCAAGAGATTCGATGATCATGGCTGCTCCTTTGCCCAGTACGTTATTACAATATGAACATACTCTCTTCCCACTGACTGACCTAGATATGGAACAAGAATGTGGCTCAGGTCCTCAAAACTGACTTGGAAAAAGTTTTAAAAGACAGACAAAAGTGATCAAAAGTATGATGTCATAAGAGAAAGCACTGAAACAGAGGACTGAGGGCAACAGTGGTGAGTGGGAAATTAGGTTATCTGGAAAAAATCAAAATTAATATTCTGTAATTAAATATGCAAGCTAGAAATATCTAAATTTTACATGAGAAAAATATACAGAGACAAAACATAGTAAAATGAACATAAGATTTTATGTAGCATTCTTGCTTGCACACTATTTTATCATGTTAAATGTTGAAGTTGAGTCTAGAACAGATATTTCAAAGTTGATACATAGTTTTTGTGCCCTACCTCATTTACCATTGGAAATAAACTAAACTATTAGGATTACATTTTAGTAAACACCTTTACCAAGTACTCCCTGTAGAGTTAGAAAATGGAAGTCTTGTTCTGGAAGTACATTATATTAACTCTTTTGAACATGTGCCTTATGAAGGTCAATACCCACGGATCAAAAAGATTATCTGGAATCAAATAATGGAATAGGGAACGTGAAGCAGTCTAGCTTTTAAAAAATTAATCAATTTACAAAAATGTTCAAAAGTACTAGAACAAAGAAGGGTGAAGGAAAGTTTTTGCAATGTTCTCATTACCCCTATTGCATGTAAAGGTCTGTGTGTAAGTTTCCACAAATTTATATACATGTGTTTTTAAAAAGTTTTAAATACATGAAAGAACTCAATTATCTTCATTCCAAAATAAAGCAACTTATTGTTTTTTCTAGATTAAAATAATGACTTAACTTAGCAGTGGTAAGGTCACTAGCCATGAACATACCTGAGTGTTCCCTGAGAAGAAGTTGACTACATGCCAGCAAAAGAGTTGTGCTCAATAAAATGTGGGCCTTAAAATTGTAGGTATTTATTTTTTTTAAATTAAATATTCTTACAAAAAACCCAATAAATATTGGAAGTGATGCCTGAAAAGTACAAGGAGACTTATCAATCAGATTGGTAACATGCAAATAGTATTTGAGTTGAGTGACTAATGATTTCTCTTTATCACTTTAAGGCAGGAGCAACAAAACCTTGGGAAGCTTCCTGAACAACTATGATAAACATGAAAGTGATAGCACTGTGTTCTTCTACAGTGCCTTTCAACAAGATAACTCAAAGCACTTTTCAAATATTAATTAAGTTTTAGAGTACTCTGACATGGAAGGCAAGTACAATATAACTATATTTACTTCCCGTGCAATGAGACTCCAATACTAAGAGATCAAGTAGCTTGTTTAAGATCAAAGCAAGTCAGTGGAAGAGCTTCTACAAGACTCATTAGTTTCAACTCACCTACTGTAATTACTATATGTGAGTAACTGGAGAACTGCCAGCTGTTTATTATAAATTTTCAACAGATAGGCAACTACTTACCTGTTCCTCTGCTGAGCTCCTGACTGTGAAACAGAGGTAGAAGACTGAGCACGAGGTACAGAAGGAGGTGCTGAGGGGAAAGAATGGGATGAAGTCACTGATCTTCCAGAGCTCGATGAAGACGGTGCTACACTGGAGGAGGGTGTACGCATGTAGGCCCGGTTCGAAGTAGACACTAGCGGAGCAGCAGAGCGACTATAATCTTGACTAGATGACAAGGGCGTGGAAGAGGCAGATTGATTCATCCAAGATTGAGGTCTCCATGAACTTGTTCTTGAGGAATCAAGATTATCTAAAGATTCACCTCTGAAATGTAGAATTGTGACATGCAGAATATTACTGCCCAGAAAAAAAAAAAATCCTCTTATAAAACTAGCCCTTTATTGTGCTTTGATTTTACCAAAAAAGATTTCGTTACATAGGGGAATCAAAATACTCACTGTGTCTATTTTAATGATTGATTTTCTAAGCAGAATTATTTTGATTACCTGGAAGAATACGTTATTATATTCCTTTATTAAAAATATTTGAAGCTGCAAACAGCTTATTGTTACTGGACTTCATTGGAAAAAATGACCAAGAAAGGCGAAGTTGAAGCATTAAAGATAACAGAAGAATACACATCAGTACAGCTTTATCAGAGAGAAACAAACCAAATTTCTCTTATTTATTAATGACATCAGACAGTGGTGGTGGTTGTATTTTTCTCTAAGGGATACGAGCTCTAAAATAGATCAGCCCCTGCCCACGTTGGGCAGTCATATTGTCCAGAAACCAGCTGCTGGCACTGCTGCTATGAGTTCTCATGACTGATACCATTTACTAAGTGGCAAGCCCAACTTTTAGACCCCAAACGAGCATTAAACACAGAAATTCTGAAGTTTCCTACAAGACATTTCTGTGTGGTAGAAATCCTGAAAATTATTCTTCAGGACCTAAATTTAAGTATTATTTCACAGCAAATTATAATACTGAGGTTCTCAAATACATGTGCAAATGATTAAGTCACATTATTAATTCACATGATTGGTACAATGGAGAAAGAACTGAAGTAGCAGCTACTGCCCACATCACACCACCTTTACATTTGCTTGTGTTACAGCAGTAATGTAATATTAGCAAATTTTACTCCACTGTGTTGTGACTCAAATTAGCTCAAAATCTTTCAGACTGGCTTCACACTTTCTTTAAGAGACTGTGGTGCAATGCAACCTTTAGAGTGTCCCAAGACTAAATATTTATCAAGAGTGAAAGTCCAGAGTATAGTTTTGAACAAGCATCCTACCTCCTCATTGAATTCTTTAGATTAACAGGTTCCTTATGCATGCTAGAACTGCGCTGCCTTATCCAACTGCTGTCGGTATGTAACGGTGTTTTCTTTCTCATTTCCTGAATGATATGTTGTCTCTCTATTTCTGCTGAAGACGGGGCTTGCTCTTTCTGAGGCCCCTTCTGTGAACCACTGACATTCCAGGACCTTTCCAAATATTTGCTGTTTGTACCTAATTTGAAAAATACATAATTTGCAAGTTTAAGGGAGATAAAACACAAAAGCTAAAACCAAAAAGCAAATTGTAAAAATTATTGTTGCTATCTCTGAAGCAATGTATGGACCTTTGTGCTATTAATATTGGAGGAAGTGCAATTTCTCCATTTTGGTTTTCATTCCCACTACCAAAGCAAATATTACCACACGTGGACATTAGACACACTAAAGAGACCACCAGGGAACTATCAAATATCTAACTTAAAGCATAGAAACTAGCATCACATATTCTGTATTTCTAGAAAATAGTGCCAGAATGGAGTAAGAGTTATTGTCCTTCCTCCCTGCCCCCACTCCCAATATGCCCAGGATGCTTGTTGCAGGTGTAAGCTTTTAATGTGACTAATGTCAAACCAAACAATAAATCATAATTTACTATAAAAGAATCAAATAGACAAGCAGCAAAAACTGCTTATCCACCATGGGAGAGTGCCACATTACCTTTAAGAAATGGATATGCCCCACACTTTTAGGGGAAAGCCAAAAAAACAAACAACCCCCCCACCCAAACCTTTGCTCTAAAAGCCTGAATTTCTCTCCTTCTTTGAAAGAGGTTTTTCTTCAGTAATGAGAAGGAAGCCTGCCACAATACACAACTGCATCATAAGGGCCTTCTTCCCTTTTAAAATGTATAATTTCCCCTGCCCTCTATTCATAAGAATGATTTTCTGTTCAAGGTATCAAATGTATTGTGTTTCAGGGGAGACAGTATTGTCTCATACGTTTATCTGCTTTAAAAAGCCCCATGCTGGAAGCATTTTATCTACTACCTGGTACCTAGGCCATCAAAGGAAAGGTCAAACATTTGGTGCAAGGTATCCCGAGTTCCTTACTTGACATCTTTAAAAGATAGGAAAAATAATGCATTCTCCTCCAGTGAACAGAACTACTAATGTTTAAGATCAGACTCCAGGTTTACTGTTGGATTAATTGGTAGGGTGACTGTAAGAGAATGAGAGGGAGGCCAGGCAAGGCAGGGGTTAAACAAGGCCTGTTGGCCCAATCAGCCCCAAACCAGTTTACCTGTGGCCAGTGTGAGGCCTGGAGGGGTATAAAAAAGGAAGGAAGCCAGCCCAATTTGGGGCTGACTAGCCAAGAGGCAGGAGCTGACACCCAGTCAGCAGGCCCCAAGCCAGAGCTGACACCCAGTCAACCACCAGAGGGCACAGCCCAGGACTTTCCCTAAGGTACTGAGGAGAATGGGGAGCACCCCACCCAGGGAACCCCTCTCCTGCCAAAGCAGGGACTAGATTCTTGGGGCCATGCCCCAAACTTAACTCAGACTCTTGGATGGGCTGAAGATCCACCCAACAGGCCCTGGTCAGGAGGCTTAGCCATGAGGCCGCCCAATCCCAAGTGCAAACTGCTCACATGTGGTGGAAAATGTGGGCACACCCCAGCCCTGCAGAAGGGCCATCCTACCATGCCTGCCATACACCCAGCAAGTGCAAACCACTGAAGCAACGGAACTCCTGCTGAAGTGGATGGTGGAGCAACAGGTCAGCCAGCAACAGCAGCAGCTGCTCCACCAGATGGCTCAGCAGCAGCAGCAGCTAACTGGGGAATTAGCAACCCACCAGCAAGAGCTGATGCAACAGGTGACTTCCCTGCTACAACACCGAACCATGGATGGGCAGCCGGCGCTGGCACCAATCACACCCACAAAGATGGGCCCAGAAGATGACCCGGAGGCATTCTTGGAGACATTTGAGGTGGCCACCATAGCCCAGTGGGACCAAGAGCAGTGGGAGGCAATCTTGGCACCTTACTTGACGGGGTTGCTCAGACTGCCTATCAGGCACTGGACGCCGTAGCTGCTCAGGACTACGTCCAGGTCAAGGCAGCAATCCTGGATGCCCTCAATATCTTGGAGGAGACTTCGTGCCAGTGCTTCCAGGGGGATGTACGGCCCCTGGGAGCCCGATCCCCCCTCATTGCCCAGAAGCTGTGGGATGCCTGTTGGAGCTCGAAACAAAATCTGGGGTGCAGGTGGCCACGCACATCCTGCTTGAGCAGTTCATCTAGATTCTGCCCTCTGGAGAAAGGGAGTAGGTGATGAAGAACCACCCAGACGATGTGACTGCTGCCATCCATTTGATGGAGAATTATCTAGAAGCCAAGTCCTCAGGGATGACTTCCTCTCGAGGCCTCAGGTCAGCTGGAGGCCCCCCAGCACAAGTAACTAAGGAGGGCCAGGAGTCACAAGGCTGGGGGACTGGGGCTGTGGCACCTGCTGCTCCCTCTGGACCCTCAAACACCTGAAGTTACTGGGCTAAACTGGTGCTTCAACCCCGGGGCTTTGGACCAACCCACCAGCTCCTCTGTAGGGAACCCAGCTGCGCCCCGGACAAGGTACCAGTGACTCACGCCTCAGCCTGGAGATGCTGTTCCACATCCATCACCACGCTGGGCGCCTCTGGGAGGCACCGCAAAGGCCACCCTAGACCAGGACTCCTGCTTCACATGCGGGGGCAGTGGGCACTGGTCCCGAGACTGCCCATACCCAGAGTGCAACTTTGGGAAGCTCTGGACCCCACAAACACGGGCGCACCCCCAAGGCCCCACCAAGATGACCATCCCTGTGTATGTCAATGGGACAGAGGCAACTGGGCTGACAGACTCAGGGTGTGCCCAGACCCTGGTCCAGCAAGTGCTCGTGCCTGATGTAGGGCCCCCTCAACACACCATCAGGTTGCAGTGTCCCCTTGGGGACATAAAGGCCTATCTCTGCCCCTGGGCGACGCTACAGGTGGGAAGGCACGAAGAACCACTGATGGTCGGCCTGGCCCTGGCCCTTGCCTATCCAGTAATACTGGGTAGAGACTGGGGACATTTTCACAAACTACTAGCAGGACTTGGGAAGCCTTCAGCTAGGGAATGGCAATCCCAGCCACTAAGCACGGAAAAGGCAGGGACCACAAATCTGTTTGGACCAGGGGAAGTGGCAGACCCAGGGGAATGGAGCTTCCCAGGGACCAGCACCAGCCCAGTTGGACCCAGGCCCCCATCAAATGGAGAGGGAGCCACCCCCACTGCCTGAATCTGCAGTCCTCGCTCGACCCTCCGACTTTGTGGGGGAGCAGCAAGTGGATGTGACACTGAGCCAACCATACAATCAAGTGGCAGTAGTGAGTGGGGAGACCACTGAAGCTCATCCAGTGGGACAGTTCCCTCATTTCAAAATCAAGGGAGACCATCTCTACCACGTAAAGAAGGAACTACAGATGGGAGAAGTGCACCATCAGCTCCTGGTTCCCCGTCCATACTGGAGAGAGGTCATGCGGCTTGCCCACGCCATCTCCATGGCGGGACACCTGGGAAGAGACAAGACACTGGCCAGGATCCTGGCCCACTTCTTTTGGTCTGGGATCCACAGAGAGGGTGCAGACTTCTGTGCCTCCTGCCCAGAGTGCCAGCTCACAGCACCTCAGTCCATTGAGAAGGCCCCATTAGTTCCCCTCCCAGTCATGAGTATACCCTTCAAACGGATTGGTGTTGATGTAGTTGCCCCCCCGGAGTAGAGTGCCACTGTAGTTGTTGATTATGCAACTTGGTACCCGGAAGCCATGCCACTACGCTCCATGAGTACCAAGAGGGTGGCAACTGAGCTCATGAACATCTTCGCTCGGGTCGGGGTCCCTCGGGAGATCCTAACGGATGAAGGGACAAACTTTACTTCCCAAACAGTGCAACAACTTTGACGGCTGTGAAAGATCAAGATTCTCCAAATGTCCATCTACCACCCCCAGACCGATGGACTAGTAGAGCACTTCAAATCAGACTTTGAAGGCTATGCTCCGCAAGCTTGTGCTGACGGATGCACGTCACTGGAACCAGCTCCTTCCAAGCCCTCATGTTTGCAGTTCGGGAGGTGCCCCATGCCTCCGCAGGGTTTTCACCCTTTGAACTCCTGTATGGGAGGCAGCCGTGGGAGATTCTGGACCTAGTAAAGGAGAGGTGGGAGAACAGCCCTCCCAAAGCAGTAACATGGTGCAATATGTGCTCAACCTATGAGAGAGGCTTGAAACTCTAGGTACATTTGCCTAAGAGAACCTCCTCCAAGCCCAGTGGGCCCAGGAGGCAACTTACAACAAACAAGCAAGACTCTGAGTTTCAGCCAGGGGATTGAGTGCCACTCTACTACCAAGTACAGACTCTAAGCTCCTCACCTGCTGGCAGGGGTCTTACGAGATCGCCTGGTGAGTGGGCCCAGTGAACTATGAGGTAGACCAGCCGGTTAAGTGTACGGGGTGACAGATCTACCAGGTACACCTCTTAAAAACCTGGAAGGCCCAGGAAGGGCTACTAATCACCCCTACCCATCAGACCCAGAACTTTGACCCCAGGCAGCAGAGGTGGCAAACCCTGGAGAGGTACAGATTGGGCCTAACCTTACCCCAGAACAGAGGCTCCAGGCCCAGAAGTTAGTTGCCAACTTTTCCTCAGTTTTTTCAGCAAAACTTGGTTAACCTCACCTGGCTGTCCACCATATCCAGGCCGAACCTGGGGTTAAAGTTCAGGAGATACCTCAATCCCTTCCCCAGAAGTTGAGGGAGGTGGTGAAGCAAGAACTGGAGTCAATGCTGGCATTGGGGGTAACTGAGGAATCTTTCAGCAAATGGAGAAGCCCAATAGTCCTCGCCCCCAAACTGGATGGGAAAACCCAATTTTCCATCGACTTCCGGAAGCTGAAGGCAGTGTCCAAATTCGATGCCTACCCAATGCCCCCGGTAGATGAGTTGCTCAATCGGCTTGGGGAAGCAGAGCATACTACTGCCCTCGACTTAAAGGGCTATTGGCAAATCCCCCTTACGCCTGAGTCCAAGGAGAAGATGGCTTTCGCTACTCTCTTTGGACTCTTCCAATTCTGGACCATGCCCTTTGGGCTGCATGGTGCCCTGGCTACATTCCAGAGCCTAATGGATCGGGTTCTACGTCCCCACAGCCAAAATACACTGGGGCGTATTTGGATGCTATAGTGATCTATAGCCGCGATTGGCAAACACACCTACAAACATTTGTTTGCCCTATATCAGTGCCTGCAGGAAGCATGCCTGATGCTGAACCCAGCAAAATGCCATCTCGAAAGGGATGAGACCACCTACTTAGGGTACGCCTTGGGGAAGGGCATGGTACGCCCCCTAGTGGAGAAGGTCCAAGCCCTCCAGCAGTAAGCCCCTCCATCCTCAAAAAGACAGGTGCGCCAGTTCCTGGGGTTAGCAGGATATTACTGCCTCATCATCCTGGGCTTCTACTGCATCGCTGCCCCTCTTACTGACCTCCTCAGAAAAGAGCTTCCCAACTGAATTCCATGGACTCTAGTGTGTGAGGAAGATTTCCAGGCCCTAAAGGCCCATCTCTGCTGAGAGCTGGTCCTGTACAGCCCCAACTTCTCAAAGGAGTTCCTGCTACAGATGGATGCCTCGGATTTTGGGGTGGGAGCTGTGCTCGCCCAAGTTGTGGGACACGAGGAACACCCAATTCTTTATATGAGCCAGAAACTCTTCCGAAGGAAGAAGGCCTACTCAGTAATAGAGAAAGAGGCCCTAGCAGTCAAATGGGCCGTAGACTCACTCTGATACTACCTCCTGGGCAGACACTTTACCCTCATCACCTGCCACACCCCCCTGCACTGGCTACAGGAGATGAAAGAGAGACAAACCCCAGAATCATGAGGTGGTACCTCTCCCTCAAACTCTTCTCCATTGTGCAGGGAAGGATTATGCAAATGCAGACTTTTTTCCAGGGGAGAAGGAACACAGCTAGGGGAGGGGCAGACCCCATTGAGGGTCTCGGGGGTGGGAATGTGTAAGAGTGTCAGAGGGAGCTAGCGCAGCTGCTGGCATAAAAGGTCAGGGAGGACGGCCCAACTAACAGGCAATTAAGTCCCTTTTAAAAAATAAGATGGGATGCCTTTTTGGCATCCCATCTACAGGACCATCCCACCCAATAAGGGATGGATGGTCACCCTATTTATTGGTATAAATTTACTTGTCGTCAGGTATTTCTGAAAGTCTAACCATCTCACTTTTGGTGTTTGAGATATGATTTGAGAAAGTGACTCTCTTACAATTTGAGCTGCACTCCCATCTTGTCTGGGTTAGCACGCTCCATCTAATAACCCATTTGTATTCTTGTAGCCTCCAGATCTGGTTCTTTTGCCTTCTGCAGAGTCTTCATACCTTGCTTTTGGTTTCACTCATCTTGCAACATCATGCGATACTACCTAACTGTTTGCCATATTTGTATGAACTGTCATGTTTGCCAAGACAAATCTATTGATCACTTATGTAAAGTATTTTAAGTAGCTTGCTGTTAGAATCTTCCATCACACTGTAACAAAAGTTACCCACATTTCCTTACATACTATATTCAAAGCAGATTGTAAAATGTCTAGCATATACCTTCTAAAGAGAATATTTTGTAATATAATATCATTTTGGCAGCTCCTTAAGAAAACTGAAGCCATTGTTATTGTTTGTTAGACCATGAAATCACCTCCAGTTGTGTTTTTCCCATATGGACAGAGCAAATGTTGCAAAACAATTGTGTTAAAAATATTGCCACAGTGTTTGTAGCATTGTTGTTATTCCAGTGGAAAGGCATTAGCAGATAATTCATCACCTATCATTCACACTAGACCCATAGTTTCTGTATGCAATCTACTACAGAAAATGCATTAAAATACAGCCTTAACTACAACGGTTTAGAAAAATTAATTCACTATAAAGGATATGATTATAATATTGCTGTAATCTATACCAGTTTAAAATGAATTTGAACTAGAAAGTGTATCTTAGAAAAGCATCCATTCTGAATTTAAAGAGACACTGAGTAGCAATCAAAAATAATTATTTTTGACCTTCAAACATCTTGTTTCTTAGATTGTATTCGTGATTTCGTGCAGTTAATCTATTTAAAAGATTTAATAGCAATTGAAGGGCTCACCATTTTGACTTCTGGGGTAATCATCCAGTTCTGAAGTTGATCTGGATTTATTTCTATAAAACCAGAAAATATGCATTATTTATGTTATCACTCCACCCAAGAGTCCTGGCCATGGTGCAGGACACTGTTGGGCCAGCCACCCAACACACACAGACTAAAAGGTTGGCTTTGCCCCAAAGAGCCTACAATACAAGACAAAATATAGCTGATAGACACAGAAGTGTGCAATGAAATATTAAGGTAACACTAGTTAGCATCGTGGTCCCAGCCTATCAACAGTACATAAGCTACTGTTATTTAGTATTACTTTTGCAGTAGTTCCCAGAGACCTCAGGCTAGGTCTGTATTTAGGGATTAAACTGATTTCAGATATGCAATTGCGTAGCTAGAATTGACATATCGGAAACTGACTTTCCTGACTGTCTTCAATAAGGAAGGTTGACAGGCATGTAAGGAGTAGATGGGTTGACAAATGCTCCACTGCTTAGAGAAACAGTTACAACAGGGAACAAAGGAAGTTAGATTTTGGCTTATGCCTCTAGCTTGTTTAGCCTCTCCCTGTGCCTCCACAGTGTAAACATTAAATGCAAAAGTCCTCGCCACCTTCTGAGAGGAGACCTCTGTGAGGCCAGAGTGCTCATCAGTAGATCTTGAAGAAATATTTTGGACAAATAGTTTTATTTGCCAAAAATGCAGTTTTGGTCAACTGAAGAAGATGTATAGTTCGTATGATACAGGTTTAAAACAAACAAAAAGGAAGCTTTTCTTCATACAGCACACAGTCAATCTGTGAAACTCCTTGTCAGAGGAAGGTTTGACAGCTTCTATTAATAACAGAAAGGCCAACAATAACTAGCATGGATGGAAACAGAACAAAATATAGGCAAAGTTGAAAAAAGGAAAACAAAAAGACGTCTATTGTCTTGCTAATAATTTTGTATCTTTACTTTATCCGTCCTTTCCCCATGTATCTTTTATGTTGCAGAGATTCTTGCGGGAGAACCACGCCTTAGCTTATAAAACACATTGGCCATGTCTACACTTAGTGAAAGCTTCAAAATGGCCATGCTAATGGCCAAATCAAAGAATACTAATGAAGTGCTGAAATGCATAATTTTTGGAAGTGCCCCACCAACACGAGCTCATAGGAATAAGTGGATGTTGATGTTGGTGGAGTCCTTTCAAAAAAGGACCCTGGTGTAGCCGAGTCATGCGGAAGCGAACTGCAGCAGTTTTTAAGTGCTGCGGCCGCTGGCATGCTAATGAGGCACTGGATATGCATTTCAGCGCCTCATTAGTATTCTTCAATTTGGCCATTAGCATGACCACGTTGAAGTTTTTACCAAGTGTAGACGTAGCCATTAAGACACAACCACTATAATAGTTGTCTCATCAGTCCACTCACATCCATTTCCTTATGTTTCCTGGCTCTCTTTATTTCAAGATCTACTGGCTGAAAGATGTTCCATGTTACAAATGGCATATAACTTACTGGGGTTGTGGACACATGGATATTCTTTAGGTGAAAGCATAGCACAAGGACTACAAGACTATATTGCCACGAAGGGAACTAAAGTGAACCATACCAAAATGGTTAAAATGTAATGTCAAATCCAAGGCTCTAACAAAGGTGAAATTCTAACCTGCCCAGAGAGTCAGTATTATACTAACCTGTCAGCAAGGAAGCATCTGGATGAATCGTCAAAGTTTCTAGATCCTTCATAATGGTCATAATGTCTATAAGGAAAACATAATATAAATGTATGAAGCAAGGTGAATTAAGTAAATATCAAGTCCAAATTGGGAAGAGGAGATAAAGGAAAAAAAAAGCACAAACAGATCCCCAACCACGCATAGCAAACTGGAATTCTAGGATGCTCAGCTCTTGTTTCAGTTAGAAACGAGCTGCATGACATACAGCTTTCAACGATCTTTTATGATGCCAGAGGCTGACCTACTGACTGTAAATGACAGTAATTACCAAACATGGACAACAAAGCTCTAGCATGAGAGGAATGTATATAGCTACAATGTGATACGGGGTTAGGGGGCGGGGTTTGGAGGCAGGGACAGAGGCCTTAACTCTATACATATTTATATAGTGCCAAGCACAATGAAGCCCAATTGGACCTGAAAGCCTTGTTTATATTGTTGTTAAAACATTTAAGTCATCCCAGTTCAGCAAAGCAGTTTGTACATGCTTCAGTACTCAGCTGGCTCCCTGCTGCCCCCCACCCAGGCAATCCTGGAACTGGGGTTGCTGAGGTGCCAGTACTCAGTACTGGCAAGTACTGGCCCACACCCACTGGTTACTTGTAAATTTAGTAGGTAAAACATTTTTCTAAAAGGAATGTTATTTATAAGTTAGTGTATCCCTTCCTCCCACTCGCAATGGTCTTTAAAACAGGCTGATGGAAAAGATAGTAGAAAGCTATTATATTAAACAAATAAATGCAGAGCAGGTATTTCTAAAATGCTGTGGTGTCTAAGCTAACATAAATTATCTCAGATACTGTAGTATCTTTAATCTACAATTAATAGACAGATACTGCTGTGCTGGTCAAACCAGTACAAGATAACAACAGTATGTGATTGAATTAGGAATGCAGGCATGCAGCAAATAGGAAATTAACTCAGTATTTCATTATAAATCTCTACAAATTTGTTGACCCACAGACTTCAAAGTTCATATTTAACGCTACTTATTGTCAAGAGAGCTAGGTGATACCCTCTGAAGTTTTCATGGTATGTTTCCAAGTTTTGGGTCCAGTTTATTAGTTGGCACGTGTGCTGGCATAAGCCCTTTTGTACAAAATACTATGGAAGTAAGTAAACTAATTTTGTTAAAAGACAAAACTACCAGCTTACATTATGGGTGTAATTTTACAAACAGTGGGTACATTTTACTCTGACAATGGGATGATGACCAATATAAGTCTGTCAATAAGGCTGGCAAGCCCTTACACTTGTCCAAGGTATGAAATATGCATTAGTAGAGAAATGAGACATTGGTTTAGGCCATCATAGAATGCACTCTGCTTGGTGATTTCAAATCTACCTTTTCCCTTGGCAGTCAGAGAAACAAATTTAATAGGAGACTTTTACATACTTCAGGACATCTGCATTATCTTTGAAAATACACTTTTGAAAACTAAATACATCTCTCCCAATTTGAGTGCAGACCTTTGGTACTGGGGTCTCTCTCGTTCTTTCTGCACCCAGCGCTTCTCCTCCTCGGCCTCCGCCCGCCGCTTCTCCTCCTCGGCATACTGTTGTTCCTTTTCTCTCCGCTCTCGTTCGAGCTCTAGTTCTTGGGCTTTCCTTCTTTGCTCCAAATACAGGGCTTCTTCCTTCTGACGTCTTTCTTCCTGGAGTTTCCTCCTTTCCATTTCTTTCTCTTCCTCATTCGGCTGCTCTTTGCTCCACTCACGTCTTCTGCTTCCTTCAGGAACATCACTTTCTTCTCTCGTGCTTGTTCCCCAGCTAGAAATAGGTGGCGCGTGTGCAGTTACAGATGTTGTGTTTAAACTTAGGACTGTTGGCTCCTGCAGGAGAGGAAAATAATGGTTTTAGAAACATTCTAGTGCAGGCTACCTATTTAAGAAACCTTCCATCTTGCAACCAGGGACTTGAGAAGGAGACCAGAGGACTCTCAGTCATAAAGAGTGCATCTCCATTTATGCCTTAGGGTTGTCTAAAAAGCCAGACTTCTAAAGTGGGAAGCTGCATTTTGTATTCTAGCCTTGGTTGCCCAGTCATTCCAAAACTGTCTGGAGCTTTTACTTTAAGCTACCTTTTTGCACAGAGCTCTGCCCTATGGTGATGCTTGAAGGCATCCAATTGCCTCTTATTTTCCTATGAAAACTCATTTCCTACACACCTCCCACAATAGAGTGAGCCAGTGAATAGTCACTCACTTTTTCCTTTATTGTACAGGTATTTATAAACAACCTGAAGTGAACCATAGTGAATTCATATCTAAACCCATGTAATTGTATTGATGTAATCCTCATCTTTTAATATCCCTCAGCATCTAAACTTTAAGAACATTACCAGGCCATACTAGGTCAGACTAATCATCCAGCTAGCATGGATCTTGTCTTCCAACAGTGGGCAATGCCAGCTACTTCAGGAGGGAATGTACAAAACAGGTAATCAAGTGATACAGTGTGTCATCCACTCCCAGATTCTAGCAGTCATTTCAACCATTCTATTTTTATTTGCATTCCTATGGAAAAAAAGTCTTTGAATAGTTTGTTTCCAGGTAGGAAATAAAATGACCCTTTCAAATGAAGGAATAATGTGTCAGTCCAAATCACATTTCCAGCTCTTATGGTTTAAAACAAAGTGTCCTTCAGGGCTTCATAGTGAAAGATTTAACAACTTAATTGTGACACACTAGTTTTGCTGTTTAAGTAAAATGAGCTATAGATTTGTTTTGCTTTCCTATTTACCACTGTATAAGCACAAATATGATCACTGGTAATTAAAGGAAGAGGAAGTGCTCAGTCTTTAAACCACAATTTAATATGGTGCTTGAGCCTATGTCTAGTGATTTCTGTGGGACTCATTATAATCTAGAAGGTAGGTTTATGCTCGATTACCATGCCGAATCGGGGCTGATGTTGGCCATTTTCACTCTGATCACAGTGACACAGGGCCACTGATGGGAAGGAAGGTGTGTGTAGGGGGAGACAAGGGGGCATTTGCGCCCAAACTCAGCATTTCAAAGGGATCTGGCGCTCCAGCCACCATTGCTGATGCTTTGGCAGTGGTGGTGGCCAGTGCTCCAGACCGCTTTGTAACACCACAGCAGCACAGCTCTGGCTGTGTGCAGCTGTCAAGGAGTAGGGGGAGGGCCAGCACTGTAGTCTTGGTGGTTCTGAGGGACCCCCCAGACCCCGCCTCCTACCTTACCCTGTGGCAACTGTCAGTGCTGCTACAGTGACATTGTCTAAGTTGGTAACTGATTTATCAATCACATCATGTATTGCATTCACGCAGCTTAGCTGCTTGTTGTCCTGCTGTCTTGCAGGAGTCTAAACCCAAGTGATCAAAGTAAACCACCAACTTTGTAGACAATTATTTTAATTTTAGGAGCTTTTATTCATTGCAGTAGGCAAATGAGAAAGTCAGTTGAATATTTTACGTATTCACACCTGCTACTGCTCAATAAAGGAATCATGAAAAACTTGAAGGTGAACAAACATTCATAGCGTACCTCATCAAAATAGCTGGAACTCTCTCTTTCTGCTTCTTGCTGAGCCCGGAGCCATTCTTCCCTCAATTTTTCCTGTTCACGTTTGTATTTCTCCTGACATGAAGAAACATTAATTATATTAAAAATGAAAACAGGAGAATATGACCACCTTTACTTGCACTAAAATACTTATTTTAAAAATAATCTTGGGAAAAGCAGTATATCAAGTATAACATGAGCATAAGCAGCACAGAATTATAATAGATCGCAAGTGGTGAAATCTTGACCCTAATGAAGTCTGAGGAAGTTTCACCATTGACTTCAGTGGAGCCAGGATTTCACCCTAAGCCCTAAAGGGCTCACCAATCCGCTACATTTCCTATCTTATTATTTGGCTTTGGTTTTGCTTGGAAGCTACTTTTATTAAGCTACACCAATATCAGTCTTAGCTATTTATAAAAGGAACTAAAAACTTAAGCCTTGTTTTCAAGTCAGTGATTAGGTTCCTTAAAGGTGACCTCAAAGTGAAGTCTGAGCAGCAGTTTAGTTTGGTTGGAATTAAGCATTTGAACTTTTGGATGTTTGTCTAAATTCAAAAGCAACCTTAGCATACCTTTGGGATTTTCCTATTACTGGTTTTATACATGTTGAAATACCATATTAGTGTTATCATACTAAGTGATTATATTGGGCAGAGGATAGAGAAGCTGGTGATATTTTCGTCCCAGGATATTAGTCATATATGTAGGTTCAATAAATGATTATTGCAATAATCATTTATTGAACCAACTCACCCTGCCCGCATTTTGTGTCTGATTATTTATTATTATTATTATTATTATTATCATTGTTGTTGTATCTCCAGAAGCACAGACAAAGTTACTGATAGAGTACAAACACTTGAAGAAGCACAAGTCTTGCCTTGGAAAGACGAAGGACAGAGAATACACAGATGCATACACAATGTTTTGTTTTCATGCTGGGTTCACTGTCACCCTTAAAAAAGCTTCTGCAGGTTAAATTATACTCTGATACCTGTGCAACCCAATAGTCTTTGGATGGTTAATTTACACATGCCATTCAGGATATAATTTGAAGATAATGAGTTTGTACATGTTTATTGAGAGCAAAGGCGTGAAATAAGAAAAGCAGTTCAACATGCCACTTAAAGCACAAGCAGTGCCTTTCAGTTATTTTCACTTGGACTGCTCATATGCTAAGTGCATTACTGGAGTGAAAGCTATAATTTGCCCTGAAGAATCTTTCTTAATGGTGATGTGTGAAGAGGTAAATATCCCAGCTTGATGCTAAAGCCCAGGCTGGATTTGAGAGACTAATAATTAGAAAAAGCTATGTTCTCTTCCCTATTGAAAGAGGCTTTTTAAAAATATGTCATAAGATTCCATGTTCGTTCTGACTGATCTTCATTTCTAAGTATCTCAGCGAATGGAATCTCATGCCATTTTTAAAAAGCCTCTTTCAAAGGGGAAGTAGAACAAATCAGGCCTGTGAGGGACTAAATGGGGCAACTGCCTAGGGCCCTGCAATTCAAAAGGGTCTGGGGCTCCAGATTGCCACTGCTAATGAAACTGCAGCCAGAGCACCAGGCCCTTTAAATCACCACTAGAGCCCTGTGTAGCATGCTCTGGGTTGGCTGGCAGTGGGGTGACATGGAGTGCTCCAGGTGGTGCTAGTGGCTGGCTACCCCAGCACCCTCCTTCTAGGAGCACATCGCCAACCCCCACACTTTTCCCAAGGGTGTGACAAGTCAGTTGGCCATGCTGGGAGCAAATTATGCCTTAAGGCTACTTTATTAATAGATTTTTTTGAGGCCTCAGATCCATAACGCTCTAAAACTGAACCAAAAGTACATGAAGCCTATTTTCACTTCTTTCAGAGAGGGGTTAGGAATGCTAAAATCACACTATTCTCTGAGACTGATCTACACACTCTGGAAAATAACTAGTCCACTGCTATCCCAAAATACTGGGCTATACAATATCAAGTTGTTGTAGTTGCATAATTCCCACTACAAACCATTGTTGGGAAAAGTACTACAATAGTAACTGCCTTTTTTCTTATGAAACATTTCAATAGTATTCTTGTCCACAGAAAATATTACGTTCCACTGCTTAATTTTATATTGTGACTGATCGTACAACCAGAAGTGAGGGGGTCGCTTAGTATAAAATATTAAATTATAAATCAAAATTAATGAAGACTAAAAATTATCCTGTATCATACAGATCATACAGAGCATTTAAAATTGATGTTTAGGTCAGCAAACTACAAATATACATGAATGTCTTTTAAAATGAGACTTCTTGAGACAAAATTCTCTCCCTTCAGATTAGTTTTAAAACGTATCATTCTAAAATAGTTTAGCTGGTTTACAGACACATAAGCAGAGATGGTAAAAGCACCATTTTTTCCTAGTGAAAAATGATAAAGTTTTTTCATCCAGACATGTTTATTTGAAGTTTTGCAGGCAAGTTCAAAACCAAATGTGTAATCACATCAACACTGTTTCAATCCACCTTTTGAAAGGGAACATTTTGATTTTTTTTCTTCCCCTTTTCTACTCTAACTTTTCAGTCTCTCTCTAACTTTGGAAAAGTTACAGGAATGGCAAAAGGAAAAAAAGTTAAATTAACTCTGCTGTTGTGAAAATTTTCCAGAACTGAACAGGTTTTGAAAAGAAGTTCATCCAAAGCCAGAGCTGAAAGCATGTCCTATGTCTACTGAACAACAATACCATGCCCTTCCCTTAGTCAAGGGAATCCCTTTCTGTGAGTATGAAGTTTAAACTGTACCTGAAGTAAACGTTCCTGTTCTTTCTGCCATGTTTCCTGTCGTTTTCTCTCTTCTTCTTGGTCCCAAGCCCTACGACTAGGAGCTGGGAGCTAAACATCCCAAAAAAGATCATTATAAGGAGAAAGGGTATTAATCCATTGTCATTTAAAATGCCCATTTTTAAAAGCCAGATACAAAGAGATTTATCAATATTAGCTACAGCGCAGAACAAAAGCCTATAGTACCACACCACATTAAAACATAACCATTCTTATGAGCTTTAGAAAAAGGTTTAAATCAACCATCTGGATAGGTGTCTGGCCAAATTAACAGCAACCAATACAAGAACAGTAAGAAACAAACAAACAAAGATCCACTAGAATAAACAAAGCTAGATAAACTAATATCCTTTTCAATTTAATTAATTTATTTGGTAGTTGGTAAAATAGTACTCACATCTGACACTGCAGACTCTGAGCTTCCTATAGGATTTAGGAGAAAGAAAAAAAGTGAAATGTTACAATTATGTGCTCTTATGAGGTTGATTAAATGTGAAAAAAGGTTGCATGTATGAAACCCAGGACACAGTTAGTTTAAACTGTAAACCATACTTGTTTCATTTTACTCTGTTCACTTCTTGTAGGTCAAAGAATCTTTAGGCATCTTCAAACTAATACAGATGTATCCTGCAAGTCTCTGAAACAAGAACAACCCTGTAACAGCTACAAATGCTTTCAAACACTGCCTAAAATTACTTGGTCTTGAATTGGCAGGACATCCACCACCCATCACGTGGAGGCTGTGTCTAGATTCAAGGGTTTTGGTCAAAACCCGTGGCGCATCAAGGTTGCCAAGCGCGTTCTGTTGACAGTAAGTCAACAGAACTCAGAGTGTTTGTCAACAGCTGTACACCATGAGGAAGAACGCCACTGTCAACATTGATTTGTCGACAAAATGCCAGTCTAGATGCTCCGGGGGGGTGGGGTGGGGGGTTCTGTTGACAGAAGAGGCTTCTGGGACACCATGCAACCTTGTCTGCCGTGGTTCTGGGTGGCTGTTTGCTGACAGCGTAGCAGAGCACTCTGGCTGCTCTCTCAAGGGAGTGGATCACTCTTTCGATCCGCACTGCACTGTGGATGTGATATGTCGACAGAAGTTGCGTCACAAGACATCTTCCAACACAAACTCCTGCTGACAAATCCCTGTAGTCTAGACATAGACCATGAAGAACTATCACCGTTTCCCCTAGCCAGTCTAAAAAACTAAACTCTCAATATTGTTTCATAATCAAATAAGCTACTTTCCTAATAAAACTGTTTAGGTTCAGATACAGCTATTCTGCTTGTATATTCAGGATCCTAGATAATCACATTTTGTGTGTATTAATACCAATGCACTTCCAAAAGCAACTCATTTTTCCATCACAAACTAACAACTTCTCCAAACAAGGTAGCATGTGTCAAACCTGATGATATTAAAAGGTTGACACTCCAGATCATAGCTAATGCCATTGTGATGAAAAAATGCACACACTGCATTGACAAACTAAACACTGAGGAAAAGCTCTGGGAACCATGCATTTAGGAGTCAGGCTTTTGTTTATTTATTTATTTTAAAGAAACAAAATTTGTCCATTTAATTTTGTTGTCCCAGAAAACCAATAGTTTAAATCATGGACTCACCTGCAAAATTTAATTGGTGGGTGGGAGAGGGAAAAAAACCCCACAGGAAAGCAAAATATTGGTACCTACTATTTTCCTACAGTATAACAAAACATGGAGAAAGTGGAGCAAACTTGGTGTGCAAAAATATCTAATGACACACAGGGCTTCATATCAACAACATATCTTCCAAAATAGGAATTCATAATTAGTAACAAAATTAAAGGTCCTTAAGTGAAACCATTATCATACATATTTTATTTATGGTTAATAAAGATGGCATGTGGATATTAATAATACACCTTACTATAAGAGATGTTTTGCTATTAATTATGTAAGAAAAACCTAAAATATTTAACCTAAGGAAAAAAAATCTTGACAGTTTGTCAAAATTTCATTATGTTTAAAAATACAAAGCAGATATTCATGAATGAACAGCATGAAGAGTGCTGTGGCATTTCAAATGTCATTTCAAAAAGAGAACCAGTCAGGATGAATTCCCAACTCTCCTGGAGTCAATAGCAAAATTCCAGAATTTCATCCTCCAAGTCTACAGCAAAAATATTGAAACACATAATACAATTTTAAACACAGCGTTTGGTATTCCACATTAGTGAAAATATGAGATGTGACATGCAGAATGCATCAGAAAAGCAACCCCACAAAACTGTAATGAGAGATTTTTTTGCACTCCTTAAAAGTGAAAAAAATTATCAAGTAAAATTCATATTAATTTATTACAAAATTTGTATTGTTTTTTTTTGGAGTTAGTCACTATTATCTGCCTTATAATAGCAGGTTATCTATTGTATTGTATTCTATCAATCAATCTGGATAGAAGTGTAAAGTAGCAGCTGGGAATAAACTGAATGTACTGTTTAAATATTTTAACAGCTCTTTTAGCTCCACTAAAATTCAACTGGAATGGCGAGTTTTAAGCTGTTTTGTAGGGAGTTGCAAACCTGAAACAAATCTTTTACCAGTGTAAAAGTGTTCTGAACAGAGGTTTTAAAGCTTTTACATACACAAAAGAACACACAGAGACCCATACCCACAAAAGGTAGATGCATAAATTGCAACAACCTTATGGCTCTGAGGAAAGAATGGAAATGGATTATGTTGCTTTGCCATGGTTGCAACAAACAACACTGAAGAGGCTTAGAACCCAGCACCAGAGACTTATTAGGAAGAATGTACAGTGGGAACAATTTCATGAAAGTACATGAAATGTCAGCTTTTTGTTTTACCTTGTTCAAAAAATTGTGACCGTCTTTTTAAGTTTTTCAAAGAAATAGGTTCAGATTCTATTTGAAAAATACAAATACAAAAGAAGTCAATACGGTGCTGTCTATATAGCTTCTAAAGAGTATCACCGCTGGATAATTATCAGACCTTTCCATTTTACAGCAATATTACATGGAAAAAGTGAAAGCCAGAGAAAATATTAACCTTTTATTATAACAAAGGCAGAGATTTAATGGGTTATACCACATAAGATTAGTGCTTCATTTTAGGTAGGATGACCACCCGTCCCATATTGGGCAGGACAGTTCCATATTTGGGATGCCAAAAAGGCATCCCGACTTACTTTTTAAAAGGGACTAATTGTCCTGTACTTGGGCTGTCTTCCCCAGCCTTTTCCGTCAGCAGTTGCACAGGCACTGTTGCTGGCGGGAGTCACTTCCCTGAGCCTCCGTGAAGTGTGAGCAGCTGCCACTTCCCCAGGGATCACGGAGCACCGGGGGCTACTGCTTCCCCTGAGATAGCAGGTGGCTTCCACTTCCCCAGGGCCCCTGGGGAGCACCAGCAGCTGCTTCCTCCTTCCTGGCTTCCCGGGACTTGGAGGAGTCTCACCCCGCATATCTCCCTGTTCCGTATTTGGGACAGGGAGATATGGTTGCCCTAATTTTAGTACAACTGCTATCCATCAACTATAACATGGTTGACCCACTTTGGGTAGGGTTGGAGATCTAGCAACATTTTTTTTCTTATTCATTGTCATCTATTCTCCTCAACTGGCTTCAATTTAACCATGAGTCAAATGCAATGGGGCCTTTGCTTATATACATATATATTTTACTGTTCACTTACAACCTACCATGTGCATTTAAAATATTGTGTAATATAGTTACATAAGTAGTTTCCATTAAGGAATCAGAAATCTATTAGGAGGTTTATGTGCCTGGTTTCTCTCCTCCCCCGTCGTCCCCCCGCCCTCGGATCGGGCTACCTCTGTTAACAGAGTCACTAAAAAATACGTACTCCAGATATTATATTGAAAAAAAAAGTATCAATTGATTTCTAGCAAAATAGATAGCTGGGGGGGCTCTCCATCCCCCATCTCCAGAAAGGAGGTTGGAAGCAAGAGGAACTACATATTCAAATTCTTAAACAGGAAGAAAAGACCAATAATCCTAAGGCATTTTTCTGGATAGGTGGGGTTAAGTTTCTGTGTTTTTTTGCTTCTCCTCTTTCATCCTACCAGAATCAGTCTGGGAACAGTCATGCTGACATCTAGGAACTTGTTATCAGTGCTGTGTTTGCCATTCTTAAACCGTTCAATGCCCTCTAGAATAGAACTTCAGTCTTTCAACCGCAATTGGATCTACACTCTTGTAGCTTTCATTTTCTCAGTCTTAATATTTAGTTCACTGTACTATATTTACAAATCAAATCTGCTTTCTTATTTCCCTCTCTCATAATTACCAGCTGAAAACATTGACAGTTTACCTTTCTGCTCATTGGTGCTCAGATCTGCTTGTATTCCATTCACCACTTTTGTTTCACTAGCCTACAAACAGAAAACAATTTTAGTATAATGTCATATGAGAGTCAAGTTTACCATTTTTCCCCACAGGAGATCCATGTAGCAAAGTATGTCAGGTTGTTAGAAATTCTTTAACTTAAAGAAATCATTAAATTTTTTTGCATACATTTTATATAATAAAAAGAATACAGGCATTTGCTGGGATTAATGACCAGTGGTGAGCTGATGGTGCATAAGGAAACCATTAATTAACCAGAAAATGTCATGGGGCGAGAAGAACACCCCAGTGTTTTGTTTGTATATAAAACCACATACTTTCTCTTTCTTAGAATGGCAGCATTCATTTAAACGGTCATTGGAAATCTACTGAACTGAGCCTCTCTGAAGAATTAATACTCTGTAAGAGGTATAATCAAAAGCAAATTCAGATTAAATTTAAGGCAGACTAATGTTTTGTATTGTTACACACATCGGGATAGACAGTGTGTCACAGGCACCCCCCACCTGTGCTTTATGAAAATTGGCTTGCGGATATGAGCAGCATAACTCATATATGCTTTATGCAAAACAGTTCACATAATATATCAATTTTATAGGT
The DNA here is from genome assembly GCF_033958435.1 of Carettochelys insculpta. Classification (NCBI taxonomy): domain Eukaryota; kingdom Metazoa; phylum Chordata; order Testudines; family Carettochelyidae; genus Carettochelys; species Carettochelys insculpta. Next base: position 87,626,972 of record NC_134137.1, on the reverse strand, counting down.
ACAATCTACTGATTCCATATATCCTATTTTTGTGCGTGTATCACTCTTGTATGTGAAGTTAGAAATATGGACTATGGATCTGTTCTAAAAATGCTAATGAGGGCCATCAATGATGCCCTGGATTCTGGATAGCACAGTGATCAAGTCAGTGACCTGTGAATAGCCTTAACCCACGCCATAAGCACCAGTTGGTGAAACTCATTTTGGATTAGGTATTTTTCACTCAAGGTGAGAAAAGTCTGAGCTAAGTGCAAAGAATTTCTGCCTTTGGCAAAAGGGACATGGAGGGGACAAAGAACAGGGATTTGCCAGACTCCGAAGAAGCCCCCATGTAAGACTGAATAGGTAGAAAGATCAAACCCAAGTTGGAAGGCTGCCTAACATATACAGTCTAGATATCATGGGTGTTTAGAACAGCTGTTAAGGGTAAGAGTTTGCATGTAACAAGTTTATTAGTGAATTAGAACTAGCTATGCAGTTTTTGTTCATTTTTATTTAGTAACTTGCTTTCATTTGACTGTTTTCTCCTACAACCATTTAAGTTGTTTTTTATACTTAATAAAAACTCTTTTGTTCACTACCACGCCCAGTATAAATAACTGTTACCTGGGAGGTGGAGAAGGACAACCACTGTGCATCACTCTCTTTAATTGATAAAGAGAGTGGACACCCTTATACACTGTCTCTGTGCAAAACTTTTTCACAGAGTGAGATGGATTTATTCTAGGGGCCTGTTTCCTGTGTGCTGAACTCTTAGAGCTGAGTCCTCCCAGAGCTCAACTGGTTCAGTGATTGTGTTACTCTGTAAGGAGGGGGTGAAGCAGTAACCCCAACCCTGTGGTTTGGATGGGGTTGACCAGAGTATCAGACTCAGGAGGACAGTGAGGAGGGGAGCCCCACAGAACAGGAAGGCAGGCATCAGTGGTTGGACAAGAATGGGAGTGGGGGAGCATGACAGGAGGGATGGAGCCTTGACTCCATTTCCCAGCTGGGGTAGAGCTGAGTAAACTCCAGCCCTGCTCATCAGCTAGCTCCTCAAGTAGAGTGGGATAAGCTCTGATCCCACTCCCTGACTGGCATGCCTGATGGGCTGACAGGGAGTGAGCCTGGATGCAAAGTGGGTGGGCCACAGCTCACTCAGACCCAGCCATGGCTATACTCCTGCTGCATCATGCATAATTAAGAACAATTTAAGTACACAAACAATATGTTGACAAAACCTAACTGCTCCTCGTTCCTTGTCTATTGACAAAACCCACCAAATCTACATTCACACTTATTTTATTACACAGCGAAGGAAACCAAGCAATGTGAGGCTATTCAGAATAAATTAGTAAACCCAAACTTTAGATGCAAGGGAGACTCAAACCACTAGACTCGATTAGGGCAAAGCCTAATCAAGGAACCATGTGGTTCTGTACTAGACTGCTGCAGACACGTAGTGCAGCCTAGTCACAGCTCTTCTGTATTTCAGTGGAAGACTGAAAAAGCAGGAGTTCCAAACTGCAAACTACTCAGCCCACTCCTATCCTGTGATCTGAGTGCCATCTAAAACAAGATCTGCCACTGCTAGATTTAGATCATAGAGAGAGTTCCTCTCAACAAAGCAGAATTGTCCACTAGCAATTCATGGTCAGAATATGGCTCCTTTGTTCCACTCATTCTGGAGAATGTGTCCTTATATCTGAAACTGCATCAGTGCTAAATAAATTTTACCATATCATGCGGTCTGTGTGTATTTCTACAGAGATCAGTTGCCTTAAAATGTAAGTGCTACCAAAACAAAATAGTCACCATGTGATTCTGTAAATCCACAAAATATTACACTAGTCTTATACTGAAATTTATACACTTACACAGGAATTACTATATTTAACTGAAATTCTAATATTTTAGTTAGAAAGCAAAATAAAAACCAATTTTCTGGAATTGATAAAATTACTTATTTATCTTGGAATCTTTCCCTTCATTTCTCCTCCCAATGCCCAAGCTCCCTTTCCTCCCTCCCCCTCACCTCCCAAAAAGAAAAAAAAATCTTACAGAATGTGGAAGGCTGTAGGAGAAATCTCTTTTGGCTGATACGTTTGAAGAGTCAGTAGAACCGTGATCTCCAGAAGTCGCATCAATCCATTTATTTTCAGGTGTACCTACAATGTTGGTAGCCATACTGGTGAGATTGAGGACTTTATGCCTTATATATGGCAGGGAAGGTTGGTCTTTTCCCCAGTCTGATTGGCACGTGGAGATCAAGAAATGAATGTGAACAGAAAAGTCAAAGTATAAAGAACAAAAGTCAGTGACAACATGTTTTCATGTTAAAACAAACAAAAAAAACAGAGAGACAGGAAGATGAAGTAAGTACAATTTGCGAAGCTAGGAAATGGTTAGGGCTTTCGGAAACAGACCACCTTCCCATAACAAGCAAAGAGTTAGGCAAAAGATGGGCTTGAAGAGTACCAGCAAGTTTACTAAGATTCATTACATGAACACGTAGTTTTGTTAGACCAATATCACAAATACAAATATTAACTGAAAGTGACTTTTTCCACAACCATTTCATTGATAAGGACATAAGGTCTCTCACCTATGATCAAAAGCCATAGGGGAAAGAGAGCAGTAAGCTGAATTTTAAACTTATGCACTGCTTCTGGGGCATTATCTACAAGTTTTACAGAAGTAAAATCTGCTGTATTTGCCTCTGTAAGTTTATGGGTGAAGGTTATCATCCAATCTACAACTGATTAGTCCATACAGGTAGACCATACAGTTTTAAGTGTCAAACTCTCTGTTACTGGTTACTATGTAGTTAAAGCTGCATTCAATGCTTCCACCCTAACTTCTAAGTGATTATTTTGGTTCAGTGTAAGAAAGCTTATCTAAATCAAAGCAGCAAAATGGGTAAAGAGGATGTCTACATCTGGCCTAACCTCTACATTGACCTCAACCAGGAATTCAGCTCAGGAGATGGACTCCCAAATCACCTTCCCCTCACGCAGGAGACGAGCATATAAAATCAGAAGTGCCTCAGTCTACAAATGACTTAAAACAACTTAAAGCCCTAGAAGTCCATCAAGGCCCTGGGTTTATCTCAACAGGTATTACCATTACCATCTAGCCCAGCCTGCACTGGGAACTAGACCACTCGTGACAAAACATTTGGGTTTTAAACTAATAACCTTTTTTAAGAACACACAAATCTTCTGGCTCTAATGGGAATGCCAAATCCTCACTGCCCATCAGCCATACATCGGGAGAGGAAAAGTCCTTTCCTGATCCTAAAATAGGGCCAGGCCCACCTCCATATTTGGATTCCTGGCACAGCAACTACACAACTCAGCAAGAAAATAGGGGTATGTCCATGCTACAGGGCCAGAATGGTGCTACCATGGAAGGAATTTTTCATGTCAAATGTATGGGCTTAATCACCTCTTACAGCCCTCCTCTGAATGGCTACATCACAGCCCAGCAGGGCAATGGCAAGCTCTGCATTCTCCCTTCCCACAAGGGGGGCATTTCACACATCCTCCCTCCTGAGAGAGATGCAGAATGCAGTGTTGTCAGGAAAGGGATGAATCACCGCCTCTCAGACACAAGGAAGGATCCTAGGAGGGAACAGCCCCTCCTAGTCTGACAGAACTACCTCCACTCCTAACTGAGGTAGCACAAAGGGGGAAATTTTCAATTCCTTCCTGTGGTGTCTTTATGTAGCTAACAAAACAGCCTATGATATATTTGCACCTATGCACTCACTCAAAAAACTAGACCGATGGGTCAGATGGGTGTATGGTTAGCAGACTTGCTAGTCAAGTTACTCGCGATATGAACCATATAAAAAAAGAAACCAAGAGGTGTTATAATAAAAACACACACACACTCACAAAGCACTTTGGCTCAGAAAAGATGTTACCCAAAGCAAGGGCTATAGACCTCAAACCCAGCAGAACTACTTTACTAAACATATAGCTTATTTGTCTTACACAACATATAATAGTTGCCCTGTGAACCAACTCACCATTTTTTCCATATCGTCTGACATCCATGACTAGGTTTCCAGTTTCTAGTGCATTGGCAATGGCTTCCTCCCACTGATTATGGTCCATTTCTGAAACCTTTGTGCCATCAACAGCAATGATTTCATCATCTACTAGTAGCTGGCAAAGGTCTGCAGGGCTACCTAACAGATCAGACAAAAAATTCCTCATGTCTGGGTAGTCCTAAACACTTCTACTGTAATCAGGATGAAACAGTAATAATTTTCCTCCTCAAAAGAAAAATATATAGGTATAGCCAGGAATTCAAGTAAATTTTGTAAAGCTTGCTGTTGGCCTCTCTAGGGTACATAATACTGGGAATCTTGGTTAGAGCAGAAGTAATATATAGACCCAGGGAAGATGGAGGGGAACAAGACACTGTCAGATTTGCATTTCATATCACAGCAAGCCTGTTCACTGCAAATTTTTCCTGCCCTCACTAGCCCGGACCTTATAGGTAAGACAGTGCAGGTACCCTGATATCTGTTGATAACAATAGGCTGAAGTTAAACTTATGTGGTGACATGAATGGCACTAACATGTAAGACAATCACCACTGCTGTAGGAATTGCTTTATAATTAGTGAGTACTGATGTCATAATATGAACACTTTAGTTGACACCATAATACAAAATAGAATTTATTCTTTAAAGCAAATTACAACAAACGTAAGAAATACCAATTAATGTAAGTTATTTCCCTGGGGCGGGTTGAGGGGGTGGGAATCAATCCTGGATATTAGTAAATATTCAAAAAAAGTAGAAGTATAATTTGTGAGTTACTTATTTGAATACCAAATGAAACCACACACACACACACACACACTTCAACATAAAATGCAGATAATTTAGAAGCTACAATTACTCATAGAACGTAATATTTTACAAATCTTTAATATCCTGGAGAAATATCAATCTGAAATTAAAAAAGAAAAAGGCTGTTCAAATATTTTCCTATATACCTGTCTTTACAGGTTATGGGAATTGAAACCTTTTAAAATATACTCCAAGAAAGAAGAAGTCTATACTTTATAGGCATGCCACTGTGAAAACCCTAAATAGGCAACTGTATTCATCAGATAAAAGGAAGCCCTAAAAAAAATGTTGCAAATAAGCCAACATTTACACACTTGCTGTGGATGTCATCTTTTCTTCAAAATACACTTTCTAATATTTCTAAATGAAACCGATTTTAGTAGCTGAGGATACAAAGGAATCCTAATGTATCTAACCTTTAGCAGTCAAATACTGTTTTCTTCTCACTTTCTTTCCATCTAAATTCTTTGGAAGATGTTCATTCATTAAAATGTAATGTCTTTGTCTACCAGTCTTACTATATTAACAGTAAGAGCAAAGTTCATAAAAGGGTTAAATATTAATTTACCTTCTTCGATAGTCTGTACAAAAACCCCAGAAGGCTTCCAATTTGCTGTAAATCCAAAGCTGCGGCTGTTACCAGGTCTCTGGTTTATACTGATTCTCATTTCACTGTACTGGTCCTGAAAAATAAAACATGACACTGCAATATCTGGTGTCACAGGCATCTACATGAAGGAAAGTTTATCCTCTAACCAAGTGGCTACTCACAATGTACACTTTAATTATCTATTAACTGACTATAGAGTAATTTTCTTTGTAGAATATGTTAACAAGGATTTTTAGATAATTATGTTTTAATGGTTATGTTAAAGACAACTCAGGTATACATGTAACAGTGTGTAGATATTATTAAAATTTGTTCTAGTATGTTGCTTAGTACAAAATTAGAATTTACAGGAATTAGAAGACAATATTATACCCATGAGAGATGAAATGAACAGGTGAAGTACACAATAAATATCTCAAAATACCAAGTTATTACATTAATTATTAGAAAAGATTTGAAGATATGGAGATCCTCAATGAGTCTTTATATGTAATATAATTAACCTATGGAATTAACTGCCTCCTGAGACAGAGGTTGATAACCTAACTGGAATTTGAAGAAGCTGGATAACAATAATCCATTTCAGCTATAAGTTATGCATATTAAGGCAGAGTAAACCATAGTCCGTAGACCCCAGTCCTGTAGCACAACCTATCAGAGCAAACCATTGTCCCTGTGTGCAATCCTAATGAATGGACTGGACAAGAGGTATTAAAACGGTAAGCAAATTATCAGACCTGCTCAGAAACTATGATCTCCATTCCCTAGGAAACTGATACTTTGAAATTTATCAGGAAACAAAAATTATGAAAAATTCAACTGAGAACTGCAAAAATAATTAAATCATTTTGATAATACTGAAATGCTGCAGAGCAATATTCAACAATATAAAAATTTGAAACATTTAACAAATATAGAGTGAAATCACATTTCTTCTGGCCTTTTTTGTTGTTGAAAATGTTATTAAAATGGATGTTACCACAAAACGAGCAAGTTAATGCTAAACCCCACACTGCGCCAGAGTGGGTCACCATTTACTCAATATAGTATGTGAGTCTACCTTATTTCTGGATGCTCTACTGCTACTTCTGAATAGTAACTTTCCTCAAATCTCCATCCATAGGATGGTCAAATCTGATCATAACAATTTTTGGCCACTGCCTTCATCAAGTGTGTCTGTCTAACCACATATACATTAATCTCAGAACAATTCAATCAGAAGAATTATTCCAACTAGTGATGGGAGGAAGCACTAGATTTGAATGAGCAAGGAGGAGCAGGGAAAATATAGTGAGTAATAAGACTAGGTGGCATGACACAGTGGGTAAAGGGTCACAAGTAGAGGCACCCATATGTCTGGGCAAGTATGAAGTCTATAGCCAGTTGTGAGGAAGGGTTTACAATAGTCCATGTCCAGGGTGCAAGAGGACCCTACTGCAATACACTGATATGACATCTATTCCTGTTTACCAGGTAATATTTTAGGCCAATAAAGTCAGACACTCACAGTATATTTGCTAAAGATAGATATTCCTGAGTTAACTACTAATTCAAGATATAGCAACGAGCTTATAAACTGGTAAGTGTCCTTATATTATTTGAATGGTATTTTAGTTTCCTTGCTATACAACTGATCTAAAATATAAATAGATCATATTAAAGTTAATATACTATATTAAGTTCAATACAGTACCATATATTAAAGTAAGTTTTTAACTCAAATATTCCATGAATGTAGAGTAAAAAAAAATCAGTGACATTTTATTTAATTTAAACACACTTTACTTTTCACCTAAATTTGAAATTGACAGCATATGATAAAGCCTAAACTTACTATAATTTTAAAAATCATTTACAATAAATAACTATTAAGCAACACACATTTGCTGTTAAATTTTAGAGAAAATCAAATGCTGAACTAGGAGAAGTCACACTGCCTAAGCACTGGAAACAGTTTGTTGAAGTACTAAACCAGCATGACAGCAAGTGCAGACAGATAAACCTGGGAAAGCTTATTTTCCTTTTCTAATCCATGGATTAAAACTAGGTACAAGAGAGTGAGATCTACTAGTTCTAAAGTCTTGAAGGCCATGGTGATTAGAAAGCATGACAAATATACTAAACTACAGAGACTACTTCCTTTAATCAATAAAACAATTTGCTTTAATATGAAAAAAGTGTACTTATCCAGCATATTTAAGATTTTAATGGTCTTGTATTAGCTCATTAAAATTGAGTGTATGCATTTTATTGAGCTTCCATTTCTCTGCAAATCAGTCTAGTAAATAAGAGATTCACCATTGTCTATCCTAGTAAAAAACATACATTTATTCAGATTCTTAATTGTTGTTAAGCTATAATTGTTTAAATAAATGTGTATAGTAGATTATCCTAATTGGCAAAAGCAGTATCTAATTTAGTGTATAGACTAGATTCATTTGCATGCCAACACATTTTGATATGCAACTAAATTAACTGAAAAATAAAACTGCAAGTTAAACTTGATTTTTAAACAGCTCAGATTTATATCCATCCATGCTGCACGACCTTTTCATCCATTTTCTTCTCCTCAGTCTAAAGATGCATTCTTCCTCCTCAAGCCAAGCTCTCCACAGAAGGGCAACCCCACCACTCTATGCACTGAATTGCACCATTCGGACAGGCCTCCCCAGTGCCTAGAGTGCACCACAACCTCCACATGAATGGTTCAAGGTTCACAGAGATACCCATCTCTCACCTGGCTGTGCAACAATGCTTTACCAGCACACAAGTGGACATCTCAATTTAAAAGAAAGGAGTTTCCATGCTAACTACAGTTTGACAGGTATCATAAAACAATATTAAACACCTCATTTATCAGGTAGGAAAGTTTACCATCACATGCCTGATAACCAACTCAGGACTAGGCTCGGTCTGAGTTTTGATGTAAGAACAGAATGAAAAAAGTGACTCAAAATTTTGCTTCCATTCAGCTCACATGAGACACAAAAAGGGCTCTATAGCTAACCTAATAGAATTCCTTTTACTGCAATGCACTGAAACCATCTCCTCCTACATGCAACCATCATGCTGTCAAAATCTTTTATGAAATAGAGTAGAATGACAGGCCAGGCAGCAGTGCTAGAAGTGTAAACAGAAAAATCTCATTTCAAAGTTGCTTTTTAAAAAAATAAACTGCTCAGGGTAGTATTTATAGCTCTATTTTAAAACAAAAACAGAGCACAAAATGATTGCACCAACTGGAATTCAGGATACTGTGTTTTCCCTCCAACAACTGACATAATTGCTGTCTCCAGCATAAAGAATGCAGAGAATGCAACTCGCAGCATGGTCTTGGTGTTAAGTGATGTTGTCTACTGTTGCCAGAAGCTAGTGACAGCTGACATTATCGATAATCCAGGTTACTTTTGAAGCAAGGGACTGAGGGCAGGAAACAGCAGTCAGCAGCTGTAGGATTATGGTATTTTACATACCCCAGAGCTCTGAGAACAGAACACAAGGCTTAACTTCTGAGTGCAACTTGGTGACCCTGTCATTAAACAGGACAATACTGAGGAAGTGATTTATTTTTAAAACCAATCAGCAAATTGAGTTATTAGACTAAAACAAACAAAAGGATTATTGGGAAACACATGACTCTAACTATTGCAGAAAAAGTGAACCCTGGAGTGATCAGATTTTAAAAGTGAGATTTTTCAGAAGCTGGCATTCATTTTGCCACCTAAAGTTGGAGGGTGCAAACAAATATTAGTGCAACTCATCTGATTAAAGCCACAGACCAGATTCTTCAATGTCCTAGTAACCTTATTATAGCTACTGCAAATAGTTGTGAGTACAAAAATGCGAACATGTTTAATGTTAAGTTGATAACTTAGCTCAATTTTATAAGAAACAGAGGAAGATTCAAACCCAAAACAGGAAAAAACAAACAAACAAAACAAAAGAGGGTTAGAAAGATTGTAGCAGTCAAAAGAAGGAATTACATGGACAAGTATTTCCTTTTTGCTATCCCCAGGAAAGAAGCTCAAGTGAAATGGTTGATTTGTTTCTCTGAATAGCTCTCTTCTTAGTGAAGCATGTTAAGCTGTGGTTTTAATAATCTTTGTTCACACTGTCCTAGCACTACTTGGTTACTATGGGTAATTATATACTTTCCAAACTCACCTGTGATACTGAAACCTCTGGCTCTGGCAGGCTTCTTGTTTCTTTAGAAGATGCAGACGTAAGAGGGTCAGGAGGAGTATAATACTCTGATTTAAGCCCATGGGACACAGAATCTTGGTATTGGGATGTAGCAGAGGATAGCGGTGTAGGAGACTCTGTTCTTTTATTCTTTTCCTTTCCACCACTTGTCACTGAATCTACAGAAAGAAGGGGTCCTGTGTCTAGTGCTGAAAACGAATAGCTGGTGAGCAAAGTTGGAGATCTCTTGGCCCCATTTATTTCGCCATTATACTTCTGGGTATCATCCACCTGAAATGACAATGTTGTTGTTTATTTAGGCACCTTCTACTCTTTAAAAGCATCAAATCCCCAAGTTTGGATCCCAGCTAATTAAGCTAACCAGTCAAAAAAGCTAAGCCATCCAAATCTTATCTTGTTCTCCATCCATTCTTTCAGTACAGTTTCCCATTGCCACATCTAACTACTCAATCATTAAAAGAGCAAGATGGTTCTTCTCTCCCTCACAGATGCATGTGAGCAGGATAACTAATTCAGGTTTGGATTTAAAAGAAATACATTAAACTAATATTCTTTTAGACACCTCAGTTTCAAATTCAGGAGAGGTAGGGAATTATGAAAAAGACAAATTTACAGAGAGACTTCAATTGCCCACATAAAATTTAACAAATACGCTAAGTGGAATATCAACTGGGGTAAAATTGTTCTCATCCAATTGACTTTGACGAAATGACTATTTACATCAGCTAGGCTACGTCTACACTAGCCCCAAACTTCGAAATGGCCACGCAAATGGCCATTTCGAAGTTTACTAATGAAGCGCTGAAATACATATTCAGCGCTTCATTAGCATGCGGGCGGCCACGGCACTTTGAAATTGATGCGACTCGCCGCCACGTGGCTCGTCCTGACGGGGCTCCTTTTCAAAAGGACCCCGCCTACTTCGAAGTCCCCTTATTCCCATCTGCTCATAGGAATAAGGGGACTTTGAAGTAGGCGGGGTCCTTTCGAAAAGGAGCTCCATCAGGATGAGCCGCGTGGCGGCGAGCCTTGTCCATTTCGAAGCGCTGCGGCAGCCCGCATGCTAATGAAGCGCTGAATATGTATTTCAGCGCTTCATTAGTAAACTTCGAAATGGCCATTTGCGTGGCCATTTTGAAGTTTGGGGCTAGTGTAGACACGGCCCTAAAAGGTACAACAATGCTAATTAAGTTTCAGAAAAAAATGTCCAGATATGTTCAGTTTTGGGGAAAAACCCATGAAGTTTTGCCAAAAATATTATTCCACCCAATATATTTATCAGATCTCTATTCAGAAGAAATAGAGGAACATTTCAAGTACATACATATCAGCTACTGTTTAAGCACTGACAGAATTATCTGTTCCATTATTAGTACATTCTTTGTTAAACAGAAGGTAATTTAAAACTAAATTCATGAAAAAATTAAAACAGATTGGGTTAATTATTCAAGACAGTAACATTCACAAACATTAAGAAAGAGAAGGAGTTTTACCGTAAATGATCTGGGAAGTGATGAGATTCCTCTTGAGTGGACACCAAAAGGTCTTGGTGTAACCACAGATGTCAGTCTAGAGGTTTCAGTTTTCTGGTAACGTCTGGGGAGAGAAGCTGAAACTTGAGCTGATCCCATTTGTGCATTCATTGAATGGCGAGTAGACAAAGGGACTGAGCTCTGTTCTTCTAACGGGCTTTCAGACAGAATTTGAGTTTCAACTGTTGTGTAGATCTCTGGCTTTTGAGCATTCTCTTTGTTAATTTGTGCAGCATATGCTTTTTCATTTTTCTTAAAGCTGTAAGTGGTATCTTTTTCAACAAGGTAATCTTTTGTTTCTGATGTGTTGGAAGGTGTTTTTTCTTCACTAAATACATCATCTGATGAATACATCCGTCCGCGTTCACTTTTTAGCTGCACGTCACTGTAGAAATCTTGATTCATCTTCTCCCTAAGGAGACAGAGAACTCATTAATGTCCCAAAAGGTATGATCTGGAGTACATGTGAACTTTAAGTCCTTCAGCTATGAAATGCTCAAAGCAAACACTGAATAAACTATGAAAGTCTTCCTGTTTAGATGAAAACACATCCATCTACAACCAGAAATTCCCATTAAAAATTAAATGTTCTCTTTCCAGATATTAACACAATTAATGGTATACTCAAGTTATAAAGTGTTAATGCCAAGAATGACCTTTTGCTGAGAGAACAATATAACTAATTCACATAAAAGTGCTCTGAAAGCTAGGCTTAATTTTTAGGGGTTTTGTTATATATCTCTTGCTTAACACCCAAAAAATAAAGTAAGGGATGGATGTCTACGTAGATTTGGCAGGGTGAGGACTTTGGAAAGTGTAAGCCAAACTCTATAGTTCTACTGATCTAACTATTGGACTGGAAAGATATACGAATTTAGAGAGAACACAATTTAACCACTAGCTAGTGCTGAAATTGGAGATGTGGATCCTTGCTACATATACTTTCTTATACTGTGAAAAGAGAAAAATATGATTTAGAAAACAGTTTAATAAAGTAGTGGCAGTATTGCTATTAAATATAACCACCTGTTTTGTTATTGAACAAGATGTCTTCTCTAGCCTAGAAACATAAGCACCAGAAATTAAAAGTTACTGAATCTCAAAATATTATATTTATGCTTAAAAAGGATAATTTTAACTTTTCATTCTAAGTGTATGCAGCATGTGCATATACCTAAACACATCCTATTGATTTATAAAAACAGATGAGTCAGTGCATTTGTAAAGGCATCACTTATGGAGCAAGTGGTGGTGCCACTCAGTTTACTTTTTATACATTTAGAGAAAAGTTTAAAATATTTGGATTCTACTCATTCTGTATATACCAGAAGGATTCATATACGAACAGCAGCGTAAGAGAAAGGTCAAACAAAATTTTAATCCCAACACGAACAAAAGCTCTAGATGTTAACTTATAAATGGCTAAAAACAGAATTTCAACTGCAATATTAAAGCAAAGGAAAATACACAGCCACAGTAGATCAGATAAACAAGATTATTCCTTCTGGGTAACTGGTTTTATCTGTTTAAAAATACACTGTTGAAGTGAACAAAGACTGATTTCAAAGCAAATTTTAATTTCTACTTCATTTTACCCTGAAGTACACTTTACTTTACTAAATTGCTTACCTTCAACTATAAAAAAGTTTAGTAGTATTTGCTTTTCGGTTGTTTACATTTCTGCATTATATAAAGGGACCCAAAGGTCAATGAAGAGTAGATTTGTAAAAATATACTCTTATAAAGGTGTCCTAGAGTTAATTTTATTTCATATATAAGCACAATTGTAATGTTAGTTAAAGCTGCCCTAAGATTAGCGTGAACATATAGGCTCAATGTAAATAGTGCAAACATCATCTCCATTAGGTACATTACCTGTCCTGCTGCATTTCTTTCAGTGACTTGCTAATTCTTTCAGAATGCTCTGAGGCTCTCCTTTCAATTTCTTCTCTTTCCTCCTTTTTCTTTTGCAAATCTGAAGTGAAACTTTTTCGACGATTTTTCCATTTTGCTAGATCCTAAAACAAAACCACACTAATGCATGGAGGTCTGATTTCCTTTAGACTTTTTACAAGCTACTAGGACTACCCTCACTGCATTTCTAAAACTGCTCAATCCAACTGGAAAATAGAGTGTCCTAATTTTGCTTTATAAAGCCTATTTGTCTGCACCAAGTCTACATTCTCATGTGTCTTCCTGCAAAAGTCTGACCCAAATGTTTCTGACCTAAATGTTTGAGACAGAATGTGTATTTTCAGGTAAGGTGGCCTGCCGCCTATCGTTAAATAAAGGTAACAGTTGCAATTTTACACCATAAAGGAAAAAGTACAGTTATCCTTTCAACTTCTTTCCAGTAATTTATCTGAAAGGTAACTTTAAATGCTATGGGGAGGGAGGGGAAGTGTGTGTGTACAAAAAAAAAAAAGCAACACACAGCAAAGTAAATAGTTACATGTATGCATGGGAGTATATACCAGCCTTAAATCCTGTTTTATAGTTTGTTCATATACTTTTTTTAAAAAATCATCACACTGCAGTTTGGCACTCAACTGCGTCTGCCCCCACAGAACTAGTTTAAGCAAAAGTGCTGAATATTTAGAAAGAAGATGCATAAACTAAGATATGTTAAAAGTTTGCTCTTGACCAATGCTTATTAAACACCAGTCCCTCACTTTGCCATTATGTCCCAATAACTGAAGGAAAAATATGAAGTTCTGATATGCCCTGATGGATGGACAGATTGTTAAAAATACTTATTGCAAAGCTGGGATATTAGTTTTCATGATAAAATTTAAACTAGGACATTTTTTGCAGGGGAGAAAAACTAAAGAAACTGGAAGACAAAAAAACCACATGGGATATTTTCCCGAATGCCTAAACATTCAAACATAAAGCCATCCAAGAAACTTTACAACTTCAGAGAATGTGACTTTGTGGGCTAAATTACAGCACTTAAATATATATTTAGCCTCTCATTAGATTTCACAATAGATACAAGCATGGTGCTCCCCCGAGAACCACACAGATATTTGGTTTAATTCTGCTAAATCTATATGCAGCCCCTTCTAAACGTCCTATGAAAGTAATTTATAAGGCTACTATACAGCAAAGCCCCTAGCTAGCAGACCCCGATTCAGTTGACTTTGGGAACAACGGACGTCTCCCAGGCCCACATTGGTCTCAAACTGTGCTAAATCCATCACCCCCCCGCCAAAGAAATACCATACATTAACGCTGGAAGGGGTGCTTGGGTCACTGGGGTGGCTGCATGACACATCACAGCTGGGGCTGCTGCCGCAGTTGGAGGAAGCGCCACAGCTCCGGCTCCTACCATGGCTCCAAGAACCGCACTGCAGCTGAGCCACTGTGGCGGCAGGACCCGTGCTGGGGCTAGAAGAACTGCTACAGCTGGAGCTGCCGCCACAGATGCAACCGCCACACCGTGGCTGGGGCTCCTGCTGTGGTTGCAAGAGCTGCACGGTGGCTGGAGCCGCCACGGCTGCAGGACCCATGCCACAGCTAGAGGAGCTGTGGTAGCTGGGACTCCTGTTGTGGCTGCACCATGGCTGGGGCTCCTGCCGCAGCTGCAAGAGCCGCCACATGCTCCCTGCATCGGGGTGGGTGTGTACATGGGCAGAAGGCACACTCATTTGCATCCCACACCCAGCAGGCAGAGCACATGGTGGCTCTGGCTGCGGCAGTGGCAGCACTAGCTGGGCCAGCCATGGAGGCAGCTCAGGATACAGCAAGCCTCCAGTGGCAACAGCTCTAGCTTGGTAGCTCCAGCAGCTCTTGTGAGCTGCCCATTTTAAGTATTTTCGGGGGGGGGGGGGGGGGGGGAAGAAACGACACAAGGAGTCTGGGGAAGCTTGGCTGGCAGGGTGCTATGCAAATACAAGTAAACCCTCACATTTAATAGACTTTCTACATTAAACAGACACTCCTGCCCCCATTAGTCCATTAAATCAAGGGCTTACTGTACTACAATACTGTATTTAAAAATAAAATTTACTTGACATTGCATTTAAAAAGCAGAAGCAAATATAGGCTGAACATCTCTCATGCAGCACCCTCGGGACCAGACCAGTACGGGACGAGAGAGTTTTATGGGTAACGGGAGGTCAATATTTTCTTGCACATTACCAACACTTCCACAGCTTACAGAGTTTTAGACCACATGTAGAGGTAAATTAGAGCTAAACAACAACAGCAGAGATTCAGGACTGGTTGCTGTAAACTAACTTTCTGGGACCATGGGAAACTTGGCCACACCCATGATGAGTGGTTGTCCAGCTAATTAAAATCATGCTGGAGAAGAAAGTTCTGGATTAGAGAGGTTCAACCCATAGTTGGTAAAATGACAATTATAGTGCCTTATCTTTTATTGTCTTGTGCATAAGTTGGGTCTGAAGCAGGTTTTTATTTTTGTACTTTATAAAAGCTATCACACAGATAAATCTTTACTCTGTATGGTTGATCAACCAATCAGATAGAGCAGAAACATTATGGAGTTACATTCCACATACCAAGATAATCTACAAATGCTTGAAATCGATAATTTATGACCCAATCTTGTAGTGTGCTGGCACTCAATGCCTTTTGGTTTGAATGGAAAGTGACACTGGATTACAGAACTGGGCCCTTAGTAGGGCATTTATGGGGAGCAGTAGGGAACACTCACATCTTGCCACTTTTGATCTTGTTCCTGTAGCTTGGACTTTATTTTCTGTAGCTCTTCATAACGAATCTGGCGCAGCATTTGGGTCTCATCTAGACTGACATCATTCAAAGATTTGCTCCTAGGACCAAAAAAACATTGTTTCGCATCACTTAGTTTTTGCCAGTATTTATGCAAGTAAGGAAGGAAGGGATTTATAATAATATAGCTTGAGCTGTCCTATGGTACTTTTTAAACAGAACAGGAAAAATGTATTTTAGCTATTTTTCAGTATCTGGTATGCATCATCTATGGACAAAGGTGACCAGGAAAGATGAAAATCTGCTTTGATGGTCACATAGCTGATGGCTCTTCTCTGACTGTTTAAACTCAACTTCTTTTCTTCCTGCCTCAGCCCACTCTCCCTTATCACATTCTCCTCCTCCTGCTCTCATAACTCCATTACTCTGCCTGTTTCTCAGAATCACGAGCTTGGTATTATTTTCAACTCTCCTATCTCCCTCACTCTCTCCACCCATCACAAGATGCTCATCAAATGTGGCCACCTCTTCATCAAAACTAATGTCTAAAAGAACTTTGTCTGAGCTATTATCAAATTTCCAAGCATCCCTGACTGTTCTCTTGAATCTAATATCCAGCTGCTAAAATAACCTTGCTCACACTCAACTCTCACCATGAAACACTTCTCCCCCAGTGCATTCATTGTCTTTATTTCTCCTAATTCCTCGATAGTGGGTTCTTTCACCCTGCTTTCCATGTCTGACTTCCATTCTTATGCTATGGTCTCATCAGCTTCTGCCCTATCGGAAAGATATCAGACTGTATGATTTATTTTCTGTGGAACAGGACTCACTCATTTGTTATAGTCCCTACTCTTTCTTTTCTTACCCCCACATTTTCAGGGCTAGGCAAAATACGCCTCACAGGCTGGATCCGGCCCACCAAGCCACTGGATCTGGCTTGCAGATACAGCAGGAAGCCTCAAGCAGGCTCTGTGCCCACTCCACCCCTGCACACCACTCAGAAAAGCAGCTGCAGGGCCCCGTTTGTTGTGGAGCCCTCTGTTTTTCAGTAGTTGTGAGCTGTGGGTGGGGATGAAAGGAGGAGGGAAGAGACGCTTCACAATCCTTTTGACTGGTTTCTGGCCAATGGAAGCTTCCTGTATGAAACACCCTCTCCCTCTGGCTTGTAGCTGTTCACATAGCACATGGCCATGCAGGCAGGCAGCTTTCCTAAGGAACCTGCTGGACCACTGACCAGTAGTCACTCAGCTGTCCCACAGCCAGAGCCAGCCTTGCCGCCCACCCTCACCCCTCTATCCTACATAGCTCAACCCGCTGCACCCTCCTCCTTTACCACACTCCACATAACCCAAACCCTCTATCCTGCCTCCTGCGCCCATACCCCATCCCAGACCTTGCACCCCAGTCCCCCTGCCCTAGGCCACAATCCCCTCCTGCCCTAAGCCACAGCTTAAACCCCTGCTCCCCGGTCTCCTGCCCCAATCACAACCTCTTCCTTCACCCAAATTCCCTCCTACACCACAGTCCCCTACTCTGAGCTCCCTTCTGCACCCAGCCTCCATCCCAGGACCCAGCATGCATTCCATGAATATTAAGGAAGAGTGCCCCCCCTCCTCAAACAAAGTTATTCTCCACCCCTAGTCTAGTTCATGCTCTGTATTTGTTCCTTGGGGCATGTATTCTGTCTTTTCTTAATCTTTCTAAAATGCTATGCAAAAGTATTATTCTATATACTGAATTTAAAAGGGACACAGTCATCTTAAAAAAACATTACACTTCCCAGTCAGAAAAAAAACCCTGTGAAACTGGGAGGTCTTCATATTCTCTATCCTCTTTAGCACCACCTGGGTTCAGAATCCTCCCCAGCCACCATAATGCTTCATCTGATTGCCTAAGAGGTGTTCTCCCACCCAAGCAAGCCATGGAGCACAGTGCCTGAATAAGGAACCAATAATGGGATGATCTGAACAACAGTGAATGACCCCCTAAGACCATACTAAATGCTCCTCACAAGGGAGAAAAAAAAAGTATTCACTTAAGCCAGTTATAAAGACACTGCACAAGTTTCACCTATTTTTTGCCAGAATAAGTCTGTCCTGATCGGCTACTCCAAACTTGAGCCTATCTCAAGGAGACATAAGCTACACAAACTTTTGTGATTGTTTTGTGATGTATGCAATTAGGGATTAGGAAGAGGCTAAACTTAATTTCAGTAGTAACCTAAGACCTTGGACTCTGCTCTTCAGCATGTACAAGCTGGAGCACAGTTATGGTCCCTGTTTATCTCATTTTAACTGGGAAGCATGCCAATACTTGCAACAATGCTATGACTACTCCTTCGGGCACTAGTTGTTTGTTTAGTTTGCTGTTCTGCCCTTTTTATAATTCTCTTTAATGGTCAGGCACAAATTATTTTTGTATTGCAGTAAACCTGTACTGAAGCACCAAATTTGTTCAAGATTGGTTGAGAGAACACACACTTATGAACTGCTTTTCCCTTCTTGCTTTGGTATAGACTCCTCGAAGAAAGCAGAAAATTGAAGTAATTGAATTTTATAGACTTGATTAAAACCTACTTATAGAAGTTGTTACTGTGTATGTCCAAACACTCTAATGGATAGATTCTCTATCCTCTAAAGTTGTAGAAGAGCTCCCTCTGGGCCAGTTTCTTACTCCGTACTGATTTTGGCAAAACTTAATAAATTTATTGTAAAAGCATTTCATACAACTTTATCACAAGTTTTGGTTTATTTCTAAAGATCATGGTCAGAGAGGGCACAGTTTTCAAAAGTGAAGATTAGAAAAAAAAAATTAGTAAAGCATGCCAAAAACCAAACATTCACACATATGCAAAGCTACCAAGTGCATTCAGGGGAAAAAAAAAATTAGTACACACATTGTAAGTCAAGTGAAAACCAAGATTCAAATGATAAAATGGTGCTTTAAGCATACTGCTGCACAGTAACGTGGAATAAGTTTACACTTAGTATTCAGTCAGCTAGTGTTGGAGAAATAGGTTCAATAAATTATACAATAACCAGAGAGGCCAACCCCTCTGGTGGAAACTATACCCCTAAAGAACACTGAAAGGAAAAGCTACCCTCAACTTGCTTCTCTCTCTTCAAGATGCCCTCATTTTAAAAGTTGGATTTTTGGTACAATCTTTAATACTATTAACCTTGTACACAAACATAAAATCCAAAATAATAGGAATAGGTTTGCTAAATTAACTTCAAATTATATTTAAGCTGCTCTTGATTTTCTTCCCTCCTTGTGGATGATTTAGAATCATAGAAGAGTAGGACTGGAAGGGACCTCGAGAGGCCATCGAGTCCAGCCCCCTGCCCTCATGGCAGGACCAAGCACTTTCTAGACCATCCCTGAAAGCCATCTATCTAACGTCTTCTTAAATATCTCCAGTGATGGAGATTCTACCACCTCCCTTGGCAATTCGTTCCAGTGTTTGATCACCCTGACAGTTAGGAACTTTTTCCTAATGTCCAACCTGAACCTCCCCTGCTGCAATTTCAGTCCATTGCCTCTTGTTCTATCCTCAGAGGCAAGGAAGAGCAAGTTCCCTCCCTCTGCCTTATGACACCCTTTTAGATACCTGAAAAGTGCTATCATGTCCCCCTCAATCTTCTCTTTTCCAAACTAAACAAGCCCAATTCTTTCAGCCTTTCTTCATAGGTCTTGTTCTCTAGACCTTTGATCATTCTCGTTGCTCTCCTCTGGACCCTCTCCAATTTCTCCACATCCTCCCTGAACTGCGGTGCCCAGTACTGGACACAATACTCCAGCTGAGGCCTAACCAGCGCAGAGTACAGCAGGAGAATGACTTCTCGTGTCTTGTTCACAACACACCTGTTAATGCATCCTAGAATCATGTTTGCTTTTTTTGCAACAGCATCACACTGTTGACTCATATTTAGCTTGTGGTCCACTATAAAAGAGAAGTTACTCACCTGTAGTGACGATGGTTCTTCGAGATGTGTCCCTGTGGGTGCTCCACAATAGGTGTCAGGCTCACCCGGCGCTGCAGGTCGGAAGTCTTCCAGCAGTTTCTCCTGGGTTGCGCATGCGCCGGTGCGCGCCGCCCCCCTGCGCGCCCCCGGCCGCGTGCACGATCCGGTCCCCGCCAGTTCCTTGACCAACCGCCTCGGATGCTCCTGAAAAACACTAGGCAGAGATCCGAAGCGGGGAGGATGGGCGGGTGGTGGAGCACCCACGGGCACACATCTTGAAGATCCATCGTCACTACAGGTGAGTAACTTCTCTTTCTTCTTCGAGTGGTCCCCGTGGGTGCTCCACAATAGGTGACTACCCAGAAGTAACCCAAGTAAGGAGGTTGGTAATCGGTTTATGTGCAGCTTGCCCCCGAGAGGACTGCTGTCGACAGACGGGTATCCTCTCAGAATACCCAAGGCAGGGCATAATGCTTGGCGAAGGTGTCATAGGATGACCAGGTCGCCGCTCTACAGATGTCTGTTAATGCGATGCCCTTGAATAAGACTGTTGACGCCGCCACTGCCCTGGTGGAGTGAGCCCTGGGCGGGGCCAGCAAAGGAGTCTTTCGAAGTTCGAAGCACATTGTTATACAGGGCACAATGTGCTTTGAGATTCTCCAGGAAGAGAGACCTTCTCCTTTTGACCCAGGAGCGAGAGAGACTAGAAGACTGTCCGTTTTCCAGAAGGACTTAGTTCTGTCTGTGTAGAAGGCCAACGCCCTCCTCACGTTTAGGAGATGCAGGCGTGCCTCCTTACCGGAGCTGTGAGGCTTCGGGTAAAACGAGGGTAAAACTATTGGCTCGTTAAGATTGGACTCTGGAGAGACTTTTTTTGGAACAAAGGCTGGGTGCAGCCTTAAGGTTACCGCCTCCTTTGAGAATACTGTGCAGTGCGGCGTTGCCATCACTGCCGCGAGCTCACTCACCCTGCTGGCTGACATAGTTGCAAGGAGGAAGGTTGTTTTTATCGTAAGGAGATGTATGGGAACTGTGGCTAATGGTTCAAAAGGTGGACCTGATAGCGTGCTGAGCACCAAGCCCAAATTCCACGATGGTGGAAGCGGTTTCCAAGGCGGGTACAGGTTTACCAGCCCCTTCAAGAACCTGGTAACGATAGGATGGGCGAATACCACGGGCCCTTCCTCTGTATGCCGAAAAGGCTGATATAGCAGCGAGGTGGACCTTTAGCGAGGATAGAGAAAGCCCGCCTCTCTTGAGGTCCAATAAGTATTCTATTACTACAGGTATAGGAACGTCAAGGGGAGCTAACTGCTTGGCGGAACACTAGGCTGTGAAACGAGTCCATTTGTGCTTGTAAGTCCTCCTGGTGGAGGTCCTTCAGCTACATTCCAGGACTTGTGCTCCCTCCGTACATGTGCTCTTTAAGGAGCTGAGCCATGGATTAGCCATGCTTGTAGGTGCAGACCTTAAGGGTGCGGGTGCACTATGGACCCTTGAGCCCCCGGGAGTAAGTCCGGCGCCACTGGTAGAGGGAGCGGTGGGCGGTCCTACATGCACGGAAGCAAGGGAAACCATTGCTGCCGATCCCAAGCAGGACTACGAGTATTGTGCGAGCTCTCTCCCTTCTGGCTTTGTGCAAGACCTTGCGGATAAGCACTGCGGGGGAAATGCATAAAGTAGGGACCCCTTCCATGAAAAACATGAATGCGTGCCCCAGGGACCCCCGCCCCACTCCTGCTCTGGAGCAGTACTGGGGACACATTTTTTTTTTTTTGGTTGTTGTTGTACTGGGTGGCAAACAGATCGATCTGGGGAAACCCCCATGTACGAAAAATGCGCTGTAGCAGATCAGAGCGGATCTGCCATTCGTGTGTGATTGCGAAGTGCCTGCTCAGCTGGTCTGCATTCACGTTGTGCGCGCCTGGCAAGTACGAGGCTTTCAACGTTATGTTGTTGGCGATGCACCAATTCCACAATCGGAGTGCTTCCGCACATAGGGCACAGGATCATGCTCCTCCTTATCGATTGATGTAGACCATAGTGGAGGTATTGTCGGTATTGAATCCCGACTACTTTGCCATGCAGGTAATCTCAAAAATGTTTGCAGGCGTTGAACACTGCTCTGAGCTCCAGTATGGATATGTGCAGTGTCTGTTCCGCAGGGGACCATAGCCCTTGCGTTACCTTGTCGCCGATGTGCGCTCCCCATCCCACGTGGGAGGCGTCAGTAGTAAGAAAAATAGAAATTTGTGGTTGGTGAAAAGGCACCCCCACTAGCAGATTCTCGGGGTTTTCCCACCACGCCAGGGATCTGTGCACCTCTGTTGTGGGCGACACCACCCTGTGGACAGTGTGGGATGCCGGTTTGTAAACGCTCGCCAGCCAATGCTACAGGCTTGTTTGTGGTACAGAATGCCAGGTTGCACATGTCATCGCTGCTGCCATATGGCCCAGCAGCTGTAGGCACAGTAAGATCAGCACCATGGGGCTTTATGTAATGACTTGCACCAACGAACTGATTGCGCGGAAGTGGGCATCGGGTAGGTACACCCTTGCTGTGATAGAGTTTATGCGTGCCCCTATGAACTCTATATGTTGTGTGGGTTCGGACTTTGACTTTGCGAGGTTGATGATTAGGCCCAGCGAAGAAACGTGTCCGCTGTGATGCGTATCATGCATGAGACCTCTGCCTTCGAGGTCCCTTTTAGCAGGCAGTCGCCCAGATATGGGAAAAATAAACACCCCCCTCTGTGCAGGTGGGCTGACACCACTGCCAGGGTTTTGGTAAGACTCTGGGGGCCGAGGGGAGGCCAAACGGAAGAACCCTGTGCTGGAAGCGCTCCTGGCCGACTGTGAAGCAGAGGAAGCGTCTGTGTGCCGGGTGGATTGTCATATGAAAGTAAGCATCTCGTAAGTCGAGTGCTGCAACCCAGTCTCCATCGTCCAGTGCCATGAGTATCAAGGCAACTGTGATCATCCGAAACCGTTGCTTGTGCAAGTAACGGTTGAGGCCCCGAAGATCTAAGATGGGCCTCCAGTGTCCCGTTTTCTTCTCCGATAGGAAGTAGCATGAATAAAAACCTTCCCCTGGAATTATTCCGGCACTCTTTCCACCGCACTTGTGAACATAAGATGGGTCACCTTCTGCTTGAGCCTCGCCTCGTGGCAGCGCCCCTGAGGTGAGGCCTGGTGGGAGGCTTCGTCGGTGGAAGCGACTGGGAGGGGATCGCGCAACCGTGGCTATGATCTCCAGCACCCATATGTCTGTGGTGATCTTTTGCCATGGGGAGTGGAACGGTCTGAGGTGATGATGGAACATGAGATGAGAGTGGCATTGAGCGAGGGTATTGATAGTGCAGCCCCCGACATACCCATCAAACTTGTTGCCTTTGAGGCCTGACCCGAGGGCGTACGGCTTTGTTGAGAACGTCACCTAGGGGTTCTGTACTGTTGCCGCTATTGATAGAGCCCGTGGCCGTAGCCCTGTTGATATTGAGCACGCTGTGGTTGTAAGCGTAGCGTCTTTGCTGAGGATAACATTTTTCCCTCCTGTATGGGGGAGTATAAATGCCCAAGCTTTTAAGTGTAGCTCTCGAGTCCTTACTGGAGTGAGGGACCGAGTTGGTTGAGTCTGCAAAACACCTTTTGTGTATCAAAGGGAACGTCCATGATCTTCGCCTGTAGGTCCCTCAAGATACCCGACGTCTAGGGCCAGGATTCTCTATGCATGACCACTGCTGTAGCCGTTGAGCGTGCTGCCGTGTCTGCCACGTCCAGGGCAATCTGGACTCCCATCTGCGATGCTGTGTAGCCCTCTTGAACGATTGCCTTTAACACTGGCTTTTTGTCTTCCGGGAGTGAATCCACGAGGGGAGTAAGCCCGGAATAATTATCAAAATTATGGTTTGCTAGGTGTGCCCATAATTTGCCACTCTCAATAGCAGAATAGGAGAGGAATATACCTTCCTGCCAAACAGCTTTAGCTTCTTAGCATCTTTGTCTGATCCCCCAATTTGTACTGAGAAGCCTTTGACCCCTGCTGGGATGACCCAACCACCAAAGAATTTGGTTGTGGGTGACTGACGAGGAACTTCATGCCCTCTGCCGAGACAAAGTATTTCTTATCCGCTCTCCCATTCGTAGGTGGAACAGAGGCCGGAGTCTGCCATACAGTAATGGCTGATTCCAGAATGGCTTCGTCCAGCGGAATAGCAATTTTGGATGAAGCCGGGGGTCTCAGATTTTTCAGGAGTTTGTGATGTTTCTCCTGCACCTCTGCCATTTAAATGTAATGCGTGAAAGCCACCCTTTAAAACAGCTCCTGAAACTGTTTAAGGTCATCCCGGGGAGAGACATCCCCCGGGGCCATGGCCTCGTCTGGGGAGGATGAGGAGAAACCCCTAAGGTAAACCTCCCTTGAACCCTCAGGTTCCCGCGGGCGATGACACACTTGTTCGCTGGAGGATTGTGAAGGAAAGTCTCGGGGTTCTAAATTTAACTCCCCTTGAGACAACTGTGTTTCTGTCCCCGATCGGGAGCGCCCACGGGGGTATTGAGCAGCCGGGGGTGGGGACCTGCCCCTGGGTGCAGGCCCGTGGTTTGTCTGTGTCCAGCCTGATAGGGACGACCATGGCAGCATGGCAAGGGTCCGGAGATGGAGACCTGGACCACTCCCGGGGTGTGTACCCCTGATATCTGGGAGAGCGAGACCTCCGCGGCGACACCGATAGAGGTGAAACTGGCTTGTGACAGTACTCCAGGGGGATCCAATCCCAGAAAATGGTGAAGGTGGCCCAAGCCGTGGTGACATTGGTTGGAGGAACGGAGAAGGCTGTTTTTTTGTTTTTTTTTGTTTCTTTTTCCCCGATGGGCCGGTGGAGACACAGGCCTTTGGTGCGGCGTATGTATCACAGGGGGAGGGCTTGGTGCTAACAGCAGCGCAGCCCTGTCCAGAAATGGACT
Source organism: Carettochelys insculpta (assembly GCF_033958435.1). Taxonomy (NCBI): domain Eukaryota; kingdom Metazoa; phylum Chordata; order Testudines; family Carettochelyidae; genus Carettochelys; species Carettochelys insculpta. The sequence goes on along the minus strand of NC_134137.1, from coordinate 87,602,150 downwards.
GCGGTGCTGGGTTTTTGATGTTGCCTTGCCCCTCCGCTGTGGGGCCGGCACCGCCCCCTCCCCTGCCGGGAATCTTGCCCCGCTGTTAGCACCGCGCTCGGCACCGTCAGCTGCGGTGCTGAGCGGGTATACCCCTCCGGTGCCTGCAGGCTCCGTGCCTGGCACCCCTGCACCGCTGGTGCCGCAGGGGTCTGTGCCACCTGTGATGGTGCCGCCGCCTGAGTATGCGGCCGGTAGCTGTGTGCTCCGCTCGTTCTGCTTGCTGCAGATGCACGGCAAGGATCGAGCCAGGGAGGGAAGACGGCCGGTAGCTGTGCGCTCCACTCGTCCTGCTCGCTGCAGATGTACGGCAAGGATCGAGCCAGGGAGAGGTCCCTCCGTTTCTGCACTGAGGGGGTGGGTCAGAGCACAGTGAGAACGCGGCCGGGTAGCCTGCAATTCCCGCAGGTGTCGGATGCCTTCGCTATGCCCCACGGAGGCCGGCATAGCTTCACAGCGTGAGTCATGCTGTGTAAAACCTGAAGAGGCCATTGTGCTGAGTCCTTTATTGTTAAGAGGGTACTTAGCACTTAATCCATGCCTTTCCTCCTCAAAGAGTGATCACCGGCCTGCGGCAGCGGGAGGCCTAATGGCCTTTCACGTCCACTCTGTTCTTCTCCGCTCCTCTCTTCCCACCCCACCCCCTCTTTTTTTTTTTTTTTTTGCTGGTATTGTCTTTGCTTTCTCTCTTCTTCTTTTTTTTTTTTTTGTTTAATAACTGAAAAATAACAAATTGCACGTGGGAAAAAAACCACTAAGTAATCTGACTCTGGCCTTAGCCTGAGTGGATTCCGTCTGCAGCCGATGGCGGTTGAGAAGGAACTGGCGGGGACCGGATCATGCATGCGGCTGGGGGCGCGCAGGGGGGCGGCGCGCGCCGGCGCATGCGCGATCCAGGAGAAACTGCTGGAAGATTTCCGATCTGTGGCACTGGGCGAGCCCGACACCTGTTGTGGAGCACCCACGGGGACCACTCGAAGAAGAACCCCTAGATCCCTTTCTGCTGTACTCATTCCTAGGCAGTCCTTTCCCATTCTGTATGTGTGACACTGATTGTTCCTTCTTAAGTGGAGCACTTTGCATTTGTCCTTATTAAACTTCATCGTGTTCACCTCAGCCCATTTCTCCAGTTTATCCAGATCCTTTTGAATTATGACCCTATCCTCCAAAGACATTGCAACCTCTCCCAGCTTGATATCATCTGCAAACTTAATAAGTGTACTTTCTATGTCAATATCTAAACCGTTAATGAAGATATTGAACAGAACCGGTCCTAAAACAGACCCCTGCGGAACTCCACTAGTTATACTTTTCCAGCAGGATTGAAAACCATTAATAACTACTCTCTGGGTACGGTTATCCAGCCAGTTGTTCATCCACCTTATAGTAGCCCCATGTAAGTTGTATTTGTGTAGTTTATTGATAAGTATATTATGAGAGACCGTGTCAAATGCTTTACTGAAGTCTAGGTATACCACATCCACCACTTCTCCCTTATCCACAAGGCTCGTTATTCTATCAAAGAAAGCTATCAGATTGGTTTGACATGATCTGTTTTTAACAAAACCATGCTGGCTGTTCCCTAGCACCTTACCACCTTCCAACTGCTTGCAGATGATTTCTTTAATGACCTGCTCCATTATCTTTCCTGGCACAGAAGTTAAGCTGACTGGCCTGTAGTTTCCCGGGTTATTCTTGTTCCTCTTTTTATAAATGGGTACTATATTTGCCCTTTTCCAGTCTTCTGGAATCTTTCCCGTCTCCCATGATTTTCCAAAAATGATTGCTAAAGGCTCAGATACTTCTTCTGTCAGCTCCTTGAGGATTCTAGGATGTATTTCATCAGGCCCTGGTGATTTGCAGACATCTAATTTTTCTAAGTAAATTTTAAATTTGTTCTTTTCTTATTTCAACTTCTAAACCTACCCCTTTTTCACTAGCATTCTCTATGTCAGGCATTCCTTCAGATTTCTCAGTGAAGACCGAAACAAAGAAATCATTAAACATCTCTGCCATTTCCAAATTCCCTGGTACTGTTTCTCCCACGTCACTGACCAATGGCCCTACCCTCTCCTTGGTCTTCCTCTTGTTACCAATGTATTTGTAAAAAGCCTTCTTGTTTCCCTGTATGCTTGTAGCTAGTTTGAGCTCATTTTGTGCCTTAGCCTTTCTAATCTTGCTCCTGCACGCTCGTGTTGTTTGCCTATATTTGTCCTTTGTAATTTGTCCTAGTTTCCATTTCTTATACGATTCCTTTTTGAGTTTGAGATCATGCAAGATCTCCTGGTTAAGCCAAGGCAGTCTTTTGCCATGTTTTCTATCTTTCCTACGCAGCGGGATAGCTTGCTTTTGGGCCCTTAATAACGTCCCTTTGAAAAACTGCCAACTCTCGTCAGCCATTTTTCCTCTCATTTTAGCTTCCCATGGGACCTTACCCACCAGCTGTCTGAGTTTACCAAAATCTGCCTTCCTGAAATCCATTATCTCTATTGTACTGTTTTCCCTTCTACCCTTCCTTAGAATTGTGAACTCTATGATTTCATGATCACTTTCACACAAGCATCCTTCCACTTTCAAATTCTCAATAATTTCCTCCCTATTTGTTAAAATTAAATCTAGAACAGCTTCCCCCCCCGATAGCTTTTTCAACCTTTTGGAATAAAAAGTTGTCTGCAATGCAATCCAAGAATTTATTGGACATTCTGTCCCCTGCTGTATTAGTTTCTCAACATATACCTGGATAGCGGAAGCCCCCCATCACCACCAAATTCTGGGCCCTGGATGATTTTGTTAGCTGTTTAAAGAAAGCCTCATCCACCTCTTCCACCTGGCTAGGTGGCCTGTAGTAGACTCCTAGTAGGACTTCATCCTTGTTTTTTACTCCTCTGAGTCTAACCCACATTGTTCCACCATGTGGACTTAGGCCAGTTGAGATGTCTTTTTAACCCTTCTTACCAGGATAAACATAGATATTTAAATTCACATCAGTGAATTCTTCCGCATACCTCTGTTAAAGAAGAAATATTTAATAGCTTTACTTTAGTTTACTGGAAAAAAAACCCTAAAAAACCTTCTAAAAATCCAAATTTGAATATAATGAGACAAAACACATGGGCTGGATCTACACTTGCCCCCAACTTCGAAGGGGGCATGTTAATCAGGATGATGGGAGATTACTTATGAAGTGCTGTGGTGAGTATGCAGCATTACCTTAGGCTAATTCTGCCCTGTGGCAACTTCGAAGTGTCAGCACGTGAGTAGCCGTGGGCACTTTGAAGTGCTTGCGCTACTTCCAAGTGCCTTTACTCCCCAAAATTTTGAGGAGTAAAGGCACATCAAAGAAGCGTGGGCACTTCAAAGCGCTCATGGCTACACGCATGCCAACACTGATGTTGCTGCAGGGAAGAATTAGCCTAATGAAGTGCTGCATATTCACCACAGCACTTAATTGGTAATCTCCTATCTCTCTGATTAACAGGCCCCCTTCGAAGTGGGGAAAGTGTAGACAAGCCCATGGTAAGTTTTGGGAAAAGTGAAGGTTTACAGCAGATTTCAAAAAGTTTGACAACAGCAGCCTTTGCAATATATTTACTATATGTGCAATACATTGTGGCACAATCAATATCTTCCAGAAACATAGTTATTGTGTTTCCTTTCACTTATGAAAGTTGCACAGGTACAGAAGTACAAAGCAGCATGCATGAGGTGCTTCAAGCAAGAGATTTTTTTAGCTATTATGCATGCATAAAAATTACTGGAAAAGTTTAATAAGATGCACAAAACAAGTGTTATGGTAATATTTTCCATATTTTTATCATAAACTTACCCATCCTCATCAGAAAGCTTTTGAAGCAGTCTGAGAAATCAAAAATAAATTTATTTCAGGGTCTTATTCTATATGCAAGAGAACATTCAGAAGTATTGATGTGGAAGCATTTTGACTAAAGTGATGGGAGGTCATCAAAAGATTGGGAGTTACAGGTTTGGATCAGCACCTAAAAATCCAATGCAAGTCAGAAACTTACCAGAAAATGCATATTTTGGTAGTCAAGCTTAAAAATCTCACAATACAAAAAGGTCCCTATCACAATTCCTCATACTTTCAGTTTTGGAAAAAATTCACGAATAGTTAACAGTTATTACTCATTGCCTCTTCCAGTGCTGCCTAATACCAGGACATGCAGACAAAAAATTATGACTATTTTGAACTGAGTCCTCAGACAAAGCTCGGTTCAGAAAGGTTATTATTTCTGTTCTAATTCGTAACTGCAATGTGTGTAATTAATGGAATGAATGAACAGAATGCCAAAAATGCAATCAGCTTAACACATTAATCTGCAGATCCAGATGATTCCAATATGATGCACTGAGTTACTTTATTATAAAGTTGAGTGAAATAGCTTTGGAAGCCAATTATATTCTGCTGTTTTAGAAATACTTTAATCATATGCAAGCTTTGTTTATCTGTGTTAAGCCTCAAAATGAATGACATTATCTGGAACATGCAGTTGTTTCAGTCATGCCATAAGAATGCTGAATGTAAAGAACTGCAACTTTCAATTCCGTATTTTCAATGATAAGGAGAATCTGAAAAACCTACTCTCCTGAAGTAACCACAGAATTTGAAAGAGTGAGAGGAAAGTAGTTAAAATCCAGGGCAGGCAGGGCAGCAAGGCTCTCAGAGAGACAGGCACAGGGGAGTTGAGCATTAACTGGTGACAGATTTGATTTGAAAGGAGGAGGAATTTGCTGGAGACATGAAGAGAGGCTAATGGAAGTGAAATATGTACATGTCCCCTGTTGGGGATGTGCTTTTTAAGGTCATGGTGCACAGGTACTTTTCATCTAGGGTGGTAGGGTTAGAGTTCTGGGCAAAAAGAGAGCCGTGGGAAGTTTTTCAAACCTAGCTCATGAATATTAACAGAGCTTCTACTTCCTTAAATAGTTGAAATATACAGGTAATTTAGCAATGTTGGTATTCTTGGCGTGGGATATGACGTATTGGCTTCCGTGGTCTCTTGAGTGATTACTCAGATTCCTGCTCCATCTTAAAAAGAAGCATGAAAAATTTGAGACTGAAGGACACAGCGTACACTGTTTGTAGTGATTAAATAAATTAAAACAGGAAAATCTTAATATTGGTTGAAAATACGGTATTGACTGGTCATAAGCTTTTCCATGACTACACACTACATGCATGAATCAGTTCAGTACAAGATGATGCTTTCCTTAATGGTAACATTTCAAATACTCAGACACAAGCACTTTCCACACAGTGACATAACCTGACCTCTCAACCATCTGCCGTTTCTTGTGTCTAATTTTGCTGGCCTCTCTGATAGCCTCCCATTTTTTCCAATCTTCTTCACTGCATGGACCTGGAGTAAAACTGACTGGCTGCACAACACTTCCTACTTTCCAAGATTCAATCTTGCGAGTCAGCATGTCGTCCTTCTTCTGTCGTGAAGAGGGAGATAAGACTCTACCACCATTTTTTTCCTCGTCTGTTGTGGCAGTCTTGTCAAGTAAACAAAGAAATTTGGATTGGACTTCAGGTGGGAGACTCCAAGGATCAGGAAAGAGTGCCGGATGGTATTTGTCCGGAGCACCTGATAAAGATGCCTCTTTTTTCTGTGTTTGTACTTTACGAACAATCATGTCATCTTTTTCTAAGTCTGGAATAACAGGCTCGCCGTCTCTGGGTTGCAGAATTATTTCACCCTCCAGAATAGGTTCTTGTTCAGAGGATTTTCTAAAACATTCGAAAGCTTGGAGAGCAATTGGATTGATGTGGAAAGCTCCTGTTTTCCGAACAAACAAATCATCATTTTCCAAGTCTGGATACAGATCTCCGTTCATAGTTCCCCTCCGGCTGCATTGTGGTGTGAAAGAAATATTCTTTCTGCACGTTATCACCCTAGGGCCAGAAGTGGGATCAATTTTGGTCTTTGTATCAGAAGACAAGTAGCCAGAGTATTTTTGTAGGGCCTGAAGTAATGAAAAATGACTGAAGCATATAAAACAAAAAAGAGGAAGGTAGAATACCATTAACTGACAGAAGACAGACTGTAGAAAAAGCATCAGAGAAGCATTTGTTTTAGGCTTGGAACATTCTGAAAAGCACATATATAATTCAGTATTTGCTACCATTTCTATAATATACCCACCTCTCTAAAGTGATAGTACAGCACAGTAATCTTGGAAAAAACAAGATCACATGCTCATACGTAAAGCTTAATGAACTTTTACAGTTTATTATGCTTTTCAGTAAGCTAGCAACTTGTGACTAAGTACAGCGATAACAGCAACCTCATGGGTTGCACTTTTAATTTACTCAAGGGTTGCATTACTAGTAGTTTCCCATGATGCAGCAAGACTGTACAGTTCATGCAATCATATCAACCTGGGCTGATCAGAGGCGTGTGTGAATCCCCCTTCTGCAATTTGGGACAATGACTTCCCCACATATTCAGCAGTCAGTTTGGCATTGCTTTGTTGATAGGCTGAAGCTTCATTCTCAGAATCAGACTTCCTTCTACTGTAGAGTCGCATGAGGAATGGAAAAGAGGGGAAGTTAAGAAATATTTAGAGTATTTATGGACTGAAGCACAAAGAGATCAAGGAGCAGTCGCCTACTGTAGATAATACATCAGTTTATTTCCCTGCAAAACTTCTGTTTGAATAAATAAGACAAAAATACCCCAGCTGTTCATACTTTCCAGAAACAGCCAGTGGAGTTGATTAAAAAAGTAGTTTCTTGAAACATTTAAAGCTACAGTGCCATCAAAAGTTGTGCATACATGAGATGTAAGAAGAGCATGCACACGCACAAACCTGAATCCCTGAAGCTCCTTATACCATGGTTTGGAAGAGGATCCTTTTCTTATTTTTTTCCAGTGCAATTCCTCTTCTGGAGTCCAAAACTTGGGAAGAAACTTGTCAAAGGAAACCACTGGGTTTGAAACTGATGAATTTAGTTTGCGAACATAGAGATCATCTTTTTCAATGTCTGGGATGCCTACTGCTTTTTCTTCCTCGTCATCAGAATAGCCGGAGAATTTTGAAGAAATGTTTACTTTTGGCTTGCTTTCCACTTTAAGGTCCAAATGCCTCTGCCTCCTTTGGTTACTGTTCAAAATATCCAATCAATTAAGATACTTTAGGAGCAACTTCACAAAATATGCAAGAGACATGCTTTTTGCTCAAAAGTTCAAATTTGTGAATGAAGCAAATTAGTTTCCAATTCTACTACTGCAGCACTAGAACAAAGTTAAGTGGTTATAACAGCATCTTATTTCATCTGATAAAAAAAGGAATTTGACTACAAAAACGTAGCACTTTATCAGCAACATTAAACAAATGCTGATTAGAAATGTTTGCTTTCTGATGCAGTTATTTATGGATTGCAATTTTGGTAGTACATAATTTGGATCTAGTTTTAGTATCTCTGACCTCATGGGTTCAAGCACAGCAGCTAATGGACCAGCTGGATAACTCTGTTGTAAACAAGATTTAGGAGTGTCCTTGTGCAAGATGTCAAGATGTCCAGGTGCAGCAGAACTCACAGGGCTCTTTTTTATTAAGAATCTACGTTTTGCTAAATCATCCATGACCACGTCAGGCAGTCTTCTTTCATCTTCTGAATCAGAGCCACTGTCATACTCATAGATCATCTGCAGGGAAGCTGGATTTGTAAACCCACATTCTGCTCTGCTATTCTGACAGGAAGCTAAAGGATTCTTTCCTCGTCCACTGAGACTGACCAAAATAGGAACAAAGTGAAGATAGTGAAATCACCTATGTCAAGATGACGCCCAAAAAAATACCCAATCATCTCAAGTATATACATTTACAAAAGGGAAAATTGGATAGTAGCAATAAGTAAAATTTGGATCAGTTTTAACCAAAAGAGTAAAACACATGTTTTGGTCACTCTGATTCTACATTTGACGATAAGTTTTGTTCAAGTTTTATTTATGTCACAATGTTATCCATTAACCACCAAAGAACCTTTTTTTTTTAGTTTGTAAATCTCAAATACTTTACTTTTAATTAAAGGAAGACAGCTCCTCTTGGCTGTAATGACTAAGTCTGTTGCATTTATCATCAGTCAACAATTTGCTCTACTTAAATACAATGTAGGTACCTTGAAAATGTTCCATCTGGCTCAGTGAAAACAGGACTTGCCCAGCTTCTTCTGTTATCCTCATTCTTCTCTGTCCTTTTTTTCCTGAGTGGTGCTGGAATATATGTTGCCTGTTTGGTTTTGCTGGGTAAAAAGCGATTGAACTCAACAGTACGCTTTGGTTCAATCACAGCAATCCTGCGATATGACATATCATCTTTGCCAGAATCATGCATTTTGTAAGGCACTTCAGAGTCCGTGTCACTTTCACAACCTTTTTTTAAAAAATAAAATAAATAAATAAAAAGGCTTATCCTCTAAATTTTAACCACTAACTATAATGTAAAATAAATCAAAGTAAAGTTTTGCTTGAAAACCTGCAAAGCTCCTACCAAGATAACAGAAGTTTTTAGAAGTGTCATGAAGCTCTGAAAGGATAAATTTAGGTTGAAATTGATTTACATGTGTTAGATCATAATGAATTTCTACTATCTCCATTTGAGGCAGAAAGTTACGTGCTAATCTCCTGAACTAAATTTAAATTTAAAAATGTTATGCATTTGCATTTATATGCTACTGAGAAATTTAAATTATGTATTAGATTCATACATATGCCTCCAAAGAGGCTGAATGAGATTCAGTCCAGAGTGGTGGTGGGAAAAAAAAAAAATCTATGGACACCTGAACAAGTAATTTTACAATTTACACATTTGGCTTTTGTAAATTTTACTGTCTAAGCAGATCTGCAAATCTGGACAACTACAAAGTCAATTGTACCTTACTGTTGAAATTTAAAAGTACTTAATTACAGGAGGTATGACATTAAAAATAACTGAAGGAATCTGATTTAACAATCTTTGCTCTTGGTAATTTTCTACATAAAAAACTAGAAAGCCAAAATGAAAATCACATCTATTTCCAAACTGGGCTGCAAGCATTTTTAAGTATTTCACTTCAAATTTGGTATATGCAGGGGGGAAAAAAAAAAGTCTGGCCTATGCCTACACAAAAGAGCACTCATGTATTTTGGTTACACGTATGCTGGAAAAGCAAGTAATTTCCACTTGGGGAAGATGCATGTGTACTATCTTTGATCATGCTGTGCAAAAATAGCAGTATAGCCACCTTAGCAAGGGCACTAGCCTGACTAAACTGACATTTTGATGTGTGAGCTCAACCAAAGCTGTGAACAAACTTGAATGCCCTTAGACAGGTATATTACTATGTGTGCATTACATCATTTGTACAGTGCATAATTAGACATTTCAGCTGCAGTTCTCAAAATGCTTTGAGCATTTCTGTCCCCGTTTTGTAAATAGAGCAACAAGCCCAGTAAAGTGACTTGCCAAGAGTAAACAAATCAGTGGTAGTAGCCAGTGATCTAGCCCTCGGAACACTGAATAATACACTGAGGACTAGCCTGAACTTAATCTGTAGAATACTGCACCTATTTTACAGCTTCAGTTGAGTGGTATTTTTTAATAAATTATAGGCATTCCATTTCTTCACAAAAAACAATTTAAAGTGGCATTGCCTTTGCAACTAGGCACATCCATGGAGATTCTAAAAATCTGAAAATCATCATGAATGCTGCCTGAAAAATGAGAGTTATGTTTTGAGTAAAATACATAGAAGCCTTTTCCACTCTTGGTAAGGAAGCTGAAAGTTTTGGAAAAAGTGTATTATTGACCAAAAAGTTTCAAATAAAGTTTTTGGCAAGCTCTGTTAATCCTGCAGCTCAATACAAAGATCAGTCTTACTTCCCAGCAAAATAGCAGAGGACAGGATTAAAACCTGGTGATAGGCAAGCAATCAACAGTCAAATGCCTTCACATTCCTCCCAGGAGTTTAAAAAAGAGCAAGAAAGAGGACAGTAAGGCAACATTTGTGTGACTGGATTATTTGTTTTCAGACAGCTGCTAAACTAGTCAGTTTTTCATGCAAAAATCTGCTGGTGCAGCACTCTGTGCTACTGTAGCAGCCTCCAACTTGGACTTCCCACTTTGAAGTCAGTGGGAATATAACATGTTGAGCAACTACAATATTAGGTCCGTTCACTTTGTTACCCCATCTGCCTCTGACAATGCATAAATTAAAAGAGAACTGTAATAAGCAAAAATACCTCCACTGCTGCCCTTCAAAGTTATATCTGATGAAAAGCTTGTGGAGGATCTTGAACCAAAGGAGTCCAGGCTATCGAAAGAATCGTCTCTTTTATGGCTAGTTGAAAGTGAAAATGCTTCTCCACGGTCAACGTACCAAATATCTCCGTACCCACTATCCCTGCCACTGCTTTTCAGACTGCTGGATTCTTCAAGGGCCTAAGGGAATACAGAGTTTTTTTGTTTGTTTCAAGAAGTTATTTTTTTTCCAGCAATTTCAGAAGCAGGTAGTATTTTAGATAGTATATACTAAACACAACTTTAGGCGCATACTGAAATTCAGACAAATCTCAAATAAATATACAAAAGCGAGAAGAGGGATGCCCAACTCAGCATTTTTAAGTTTCATTTTTCTGTAGGTCAAAAAGAAGAAAATTCCTTAGGTTTTTCCTCAGATAAATGAGCGAAGAAGGAATCCACAATCCACTATTAAACTGGTAGTGCTTGAAATGTCTTAAGCACATCTGAATAAAAAAATGTGAGGAGAAATATCTGCCATCTTTCTACATGAAAATTATAATGAATTCCCACAGAGGTGTTCAGTGTTGACATCTCTAATGAATGGCACATGGGAAGCTAAGCAGCATACTTTTAATACTGTGCCTTACAAAAGTTCACAGCAATTACTATTCTGTCTGAATTTCTTACCCTAGTCAGAGCTTGTCCTAGTAATTTCTCAAAGGCTTTCAGGTTAAGGTGTGGACCATTATAACAAGGGCTGTTTTGTGCTTTCCTCCCCAGCCAGTATAACGTAATCAAAACCTAAAACAGAGAAGACAAATTGAGACATTCATTAGTTAACTATTAAACCGCATGCCAGTGCAAAAATGTTCGAACACAAACTTCCGTGGTGGTTTTCAGGTTTTCCATAATGAAGTGTAAAATCCCTTTTTGCACATATTTACCAGGCTGTCTCTATCAAAAATCACCTGAATCGTTACCATCTGTGCCTCAATGAGAGAATATATAATTACTGTTTCTAATTATTCTTTCTGAAGTTACTGATATATTCTAAAGTTATTATGGAAGAGATACAGTAAGTCGATACTAATGAACAGACACATGAGCAGCTGAAGACTAAGCTAAGAGAGACAGCAGCAAGGGTAGAGAAGTTTTTAAAATAATAAATTGGTGTAAGTATGAAATAATTTCAGACTGTATTAAAGTTAATATATCTTACATTTTTCAGCCTTCTATTGGTCTCCTCTTGCCTGCAAAGGAGGAAAAAAAATCAGTATTTCTTTCTAGAAATTCAGGCTATCAAACAAATAAATTTTAATCTGAAACAATGCAGTCATTAGAAGTCAAAGCTGTAATTTCTAAAGCCAGTGAGAAATCACTGTGTAATATAGATAGATCTGATTCTAAAACACATTACAAGCATGATTATTTACTTCTTCAACCACTATATACATAAGAACAAAGTTGAAGGCAGAAACGACTGTACCTGAGGTTTTTGGCCACTCTCTGTAAATGAGAGCATGTCCTTCATTATAATCAGTATTTCTGACTTGAGGGGAAAACCACACCAAAGCAAAAAATTGAATACTTTTGTATTATAATTTTTCTGGGAAACTGAAATTTTTAGCTAAAATGGCAAAACAGTCTAATGCTCCAGGGGCACACTCCTTGTTGACCTGAAAAATCTACAGGTCTCTCTGGTTCCATCTGCAGATTGTAAAGGATTGTAACTGTGGTATTTTTGAGTAAATTTTCCAAAATATTTGCCTCTAAGCTGTGACCATGCATAGCAAGCTTCTGCCAAGGAAGAATTTTTCAGAAACTTGAGCAGCTGAAATTGGAAGCATCTGGAGAAGGCCGCATTTCAGAGAATACATTTGAAGAACACAAGCAGTAACACTAGTGAACCTCTTTCAGAGCTGCTTGTTTGTGTTTTGCTAGAGTGCACCAAGATACACTTTCTGAGATTCTGCTCCTCCTTGCTTCAGGTGGAACTTTTCCCTTCTGTACAAAAAGAGCTTCTTTATGTTTAATACTTTGCAAATCTCTCTCCATTCACATATCTGTTCCTCAAAGTTCCCTGTATGGATGACCCGACAAGCAGAACCACGACAACTCTAACAAAAAGCTCTCTTAGCAACACCAGCTTAAGTCTTTTTGAGAACTTAGCGTCCAGGAGTGCTTACATCTTCTGGCATTTTTGTAGCAATATCTATCATCACCACAGATCTTTATCTGCAATTTTAGAGGGAGATACAGTATAATTTTCAGTATGTTGTGTTACCATAAAGTAGCAAAGAATCCTCTGGGAGTGCACTTCAAGTGGGGCTTTATGATGCAGGCTTTCCACTTCTCCTTGACAAGAACTCGGCCACCTTTTCCCCAACATCTAGATTTCATTATAGTATTTGTGCTTTGGAAAACACCAGGTGGATGACTAACGTGATCCACTTAGGAAGGCATCCTGATGAACTCTCAAAAGTTTCTGATAAAGCAGAGAACATGAAAACCCATCTGCTGAAAGCTTACATCTGCTGAGTAAGGTGAGCCTCTGGGAAATTCTTATGCTCTCCACTATCAGCCAACCCAGCACGTGTGAACTTTATACTAGCTAAGAGCTATTTAGTAAGATGTCATTAACTTTATTTTCCACTGCAACAACTCAGGTCAGCTGGGGTATCCTGCCAAATGAAGCCTGAAGTTTTATTTCCTGAGATTGGTATCTGGGTGTAGAGTTTGAAGGCCACACCCATTGCTTTTTTTGTGCTAGTACTTTCCAGTACTGAATACCAGCACCTCGGCAGCCCAGCCGGGGGATTAGCTGGGGGTGGATGGCGGAGAGTACCAGCTCTATTTTTTTTTTTTAAATAAAAGATAGGCATTGGCTATACCCCTTACGGTCTGCCACACCCAAATTCTGGAGCTCACATCAGATGAGGGTGGGTGCTTGCTTTTGGCGTTTTTTTTGTTTGTTTGTTTGTTTTTTTAAATTTAGACTTTTTAATTATTCTTCAGCATTTACTTCTGGTTTACATATGTTTTGGTTCATTGCTTCAGGCCACTTATTTTGAAGTAGGAGACAGACACTTTGGAATGATTTAATAATCATTCATTAAGAATTCTTTACTATGTAAAGCAAAACAGATCCTGGAGCTCTATGTTTACACTTTAAAGTTTAATGAAGTGAAATTCCCTTAGGTTTGCTGCTTTAACGAAATAGGAAGGCTGAGGATTTGTTCAGACCTATCTGGTAGGTTCTCTCTCACTCTTTGCTGGCACTTAAATCATTCTTCCATTTCCTCTCATTTGAATTACATGCCACTGGTGCTAAGAGACGCTTGTTAAAATGGATGCAGTATGAGAACAAGGAAAACTTTAACCCCAATATGATAGTTATCTTCTCACATAAATACCACCAAAAGATGCAAATTACAGAAATAAAATCATATTATGATTATCTAGACTGTTTCTGGTTCTCCCAGCAGGTCTCATCTTTTCATGTTCTCTCTTTCATACTGTAACTTCTCTAGTGCAAGTGGCAATTCATATTTGTATTTTAAACAGTGCAATACTATAGTCACCTACCAAAAACTTGCCACGACATCCTAACATAACAAAACTGGTATCAAAGTCCTGAAGGAATTTTGTAGCAATATGATGTGTATGTTTACAAAGATATATTGGTCAAAGCACCTATGTCAATGCTTGACTAAAAGCAGATAACCAAAACACTGAAATGTAATAAGGCACAAACTATTTAAGCAGTCTAATGAAATGCTGGTAAAGAAATCGGTAACATTACAATCCTGAATAAAATTAATGTAACAAATCAGTCTTCACATAAGAACTCCATAGTTGCTGCTCAGTGGTTATTCTACTTGATGGATGAAATAGAAATATAACTCAGATCCAGGCTGCCCAAAAAAGCAGTCGTTATTTGAATTATGGAACCTCCCACACAAGTTTATTAGCCAACCTTGTGACCAATGTATGAAAACCGCAAAGAGACATTTTAGTTAATACTGGATGCATTTCATTTACCATACTACTGGAAAAACGTATCCATTGTAAATTGTGGAGAAACTGCTAGGACAGCTGGTATATCTTCCACATCTGTATCAAATTATGCAAGTGTGAAATTTTAATTTGGTTGCACTTAATAAAGTGTGGAATGAATAGCACACCTCAAGTTAGCATGAAATCTAGTTTTCTGTAATAAAGCACTCATATTGAAATGATAATGTAATAGCATTAGTCATCAAACTGGATTTTGCCTTGAAGTATAGACCTAAGTGAGGGCGAAGCATATGAGAATCAAAGAGCAGTTTTGTCTTAGGCAAAAAGTCTACAAGTGACTAACTCTTGCCCTGTGTCTACACATGCCCTTCCTTTTGAAAGGGGCATGTTAATGAGCGGGTTTGAAAGATGCTAATGAGGCACTGCAATGAATATGCAGTGCCTCATTAGCATCATGGTGGCCGTGGCGATTGGAAAGTGCGGCTTTTTGAATCGCACACCGCCTATGGAGACGGGACCTTCCAAAGAACATTCCCCCCAGTTTTCGAAAGCCTTTCTTCCTATCTGGTGATCGGAAGAAGGGCTTCCGAAAATCGGGAGGGTGTCCTTTTGGAAGGTCCCGTCTCCACAGGCGGCATGCAATTTGAAAAGTTGCACTTTCGAATCACTGTGACTTCCATTGTGCAAATGAGGCGCTGCATATTCATTGCAGTGCCTCATTAGCATCTTTTAAACCTGTTAATTAACAGGCCCCTTTCAAAAGGAAGGGGCACGTGTGGGCCCGGTGTAGCCAGACATGAACCCCCCATTTGGCCCTTTCTTTTTCTCCCCCTCCCACTGGGAGAGACAGAGAGAGAGAGAGACAGAGAGGGAGACAGGCAGCCTTTGATGTCCTGGGAATGCAGGTGCGCTGTCTCACTCAGACTCTCTACCACACATACAAACCAGACAGTGAATGGGCTAGCTAATGGCCGCCCTTCTGGCTGATCTTGGTAATTGACATGCCTGATCACTGCCCCAGGAAGAACGGGGAATCTCTGCCCATCACCTCCAAAGGTGCTCAATTGTTCACAATTCACAGGTGTAAATTGAGCCTTGCACCTTCCCTGGGAAACCTGGGGTTCAAACACATTCCTCCCTGATTGGCCACTTGACACCAGGAAGAAGCCTACGTGACCAAAGGGGGTATAAAAGGGGTTTGGCAGCCCACCCCCCTTTGAGTTCCAATCACCTACACCTGCTGGCCAGGTCTGGAATTGACTCCTGAGACTGGGGACGCCTGGTTCGTATCTACTTCTTCCCGAGGGATTGAGAGAAAGATTCTGGGCCACACCCGATCTATGAGGCAGGAGTAAGAATTACACCTGTATTACACTTCTTTCCTATAGGAATTGAGGGAAAGACTCTGGTTCCACCAGGTCTAAGAGGCAGGGGTGAAAATCACACCTGCAACGTGCCTTTCTTGTGTACACACTACTTGTATTAGTTAAAGCTAGCTAGTTTGTCTAAAACTTTTAAGTTAAACTGTGTTGTTTCCCCTTTAAAAACCATGAGTACTAACTTGTACTTTAATCATTTGTCTTAGTTAAATTGTTTCTATCTTTGTATAAATAAAAAGTAATTGCTAAAGCCTCTAGTAAGTATAATCTTCCTCTTGCTGCTGTACCTGAACTAAACACAAACCAAAGAACCCAGCCTGCCCTGGCTGCTTAGCGTAGCTGCTGGTGCGGCATCACCCCCTTTGCCCCACCGGACCTTTAGCTGGCACCTGGGCATCAGCTCACAGAATTGGTGCAGCAAGCTGGGTTTGTGCTCTTAGTTCCAATACAGCAGCATGAAGCCAGTCACTGATTTCAGCAAGGTAGAAAAGAGCTTTGCCCAGGAAGGCTGGGCTGACCCAAAATGGGATAAAAAAATATTAGAAAAGGAATGGGAAAATCCAGAGGAACTGTGGTCGCAGTTCTGCAGTTGGAGAACTGCTTGTAGAATAAAGCAGAAAAAGGCTCTAGAGACGACCCTGGCAATTATAGACCGATAAGTTTAACATCAGTGCCAGGCAAATTAGTAGAAACACTAGTAAAGAATAAAATTGCAAGGCACGTAGAAGAGCACGAATTGTTGGGCAAAAGTCAGCATGGTTTCTGCAGAGGGAAGTCGTGTCTAACTAATCTATTAGAATTCTATGAAGGGGTTAATAAACATGCGGACAAGGGGCACCCAGTGGACATAATATACCTAGATTTCCAGAAAGCCTTTGACACGGTCCCACACCAAAGGCTTTTATGTAAATTAGGCGGTCATGGGATAGGAGGAAAGATCCTTTCATGGATCGGGAATTGGTTAAAAGACAGAAAACAAAGGGTGGGAATAAATGGTAAATTTTCACAATGGAGGGGGGTAACTAGTGGTGTTCCCCAGGGGTCAGTCCTGGGACTGATCCTGTTCAACTTGTTCATCAATGATCTAGAAAATGAGGTAAGCAGTGAGGTGGCAAAGTTTGCAGATGACACCAAGTTGTTCAGGACAGTCAAAAGCAAAAGGGATTGTGAAGAACTACAAAAAGATCTCAGCAAACTGAGTGATTGGGCAGCAAAATGGCAAATGAAATTTAATGTGGGTAAAGAGAAGTTACTCACCGTAGTAACGGTGGTTCTTTGAGATGTGTCCCCGTGGGTGCTCCACAATAGGTGTCGGGTTTGCCCGGCGCCGCAGATCGGATCTTCCAAGCAGTTTCTGCCGGACCGCGCATGCGCCGGCGCACGCCGCTCCCTTGCGCGCTCCTGGCCATGTGCGCGATCCGGTCCCCGCCAGTTCCTCGACCAACAGCCTCGGGTGCCCCTGCAAAACACTAACAGAGATCCAAAGCGGGGAGGATGGGCGGGTGGTGGAGCACCCACGGGGACACATCTCGAAGAACCACCGTTACTACGGTGAGTAACTTCTCTTTCTTCGAGTGTCCCCGTGGGTGCTCCACAATAGGTGACTACCCAGCAGTAACCCAAGATAGGAGGTGCGTAATCGGATTATGTGCAGCTTGTCCCCGAGAGGACCGCTGTAGAGAGACGGGTATCCTCTTGGAATACCCTGTGAAGGGCGTAATGATTGATGAAGGTGTCATAGGATGACCAGGTCGCCGCTCTGCAAATGTCTTTTAACGCAACGCCCTTGAAAAAGGCTGTTGATGCCGCCACCGCCCTAGTGGAATGAGCCCTGGGAGTGGCCGATAAAGGAGTCTTTTTGAGCTCGTAGCACATTTTTATGCAGGATACAATGTGCTTTGAGATTCTCTGCGAGGAGAGACCTTCTCCTTTTGACTTGGGAGTGAGGGAGACTAGGAGTCTATCCGTTTTCCGGAAGGACTTGGTCCTGTCTACGTAGAAGGCTAGCGCCCTCCTCACGTCCAGGAGGTGTAGGCGCGCCTCTTCGTTGGAGTTATGAGGCTTTGGATAAAACGAGGGTAGAACAATAGGTTCATTAATGTGAAACTCGGAAGAAACTTTGGGAACAAAGGCTGGATGCAGCCGTATGGTTACCGCCTCCTTGGAAAAAACAGTGCAGGGTGGCGTTGCCATGACTGCCGTGAGCTCGCTCACCCTACGAGCTGACGTAATTGCAAGAAGAAAGGTCGTCTTTATTGTAAGGAGGCGCAGGGGGACCGTGGCCAAGGGCTCGAACGGTGGTCCCATTAGCGTGGTAAGCACCAGGTCCAAGTTCCACGAAGGTGGAATCGGTTTCCGAGGGGGGTATAGGTTTACCAACCCTTTGAGGAACCTGGTAACCATAGGGTGGGCGAACACCGTGTGCCCTTCCTCTTCATGTCTGAACGCCGAGATGGCGGCAAGGTGGACCTTCAACGAGGATAGCGAGAGTCCTCCTCTCGAGGTCCAGTAAATACTCTAGTATTGTAGGTATAGGCACCAAAAGGGGGGCCAGCTGTTTGGTAGAACACCAAGCCTGAAGCGAGTCCATTTCTGCTTGTAGGTCTTCCTGGTGGAAGTCCTCCTGCTACTTTCTAGGACTTGCTGTACTTCCACTGTGCATGTGCTCTCTAGGGAGCTGAGCCATGGATTAACCACGCTTGCAGTCGCAGGCTTTGGGGGTGCGGGTGCCCTATGGACCCCTGGGCTTGCGTGAGCAGATCCGGCGCCACCGGAAGAGGCATCGGTGGACGGTCCGACATGCGCAGGAGTAGGGGGAACCATTGTTGTCGATCCCACGTTGGGACTACCAGGATCATCCGGGCCCTTTCCCTCCTGGCTTTCTGCAAGACTTTGTGGATCAGCACCGTGGGAAGAAACGCATAAAGCAGGGGGCCCCTCCACGGGATTGCGAACGCGTCCCCCAGGGACCCCCATCCCAGTCCTGCCCTGGAGCAGAATCGTGGGCACTTCTTGTTGTGCTGAGTGGCAAACAGGTCTATCTGGGGAAAACCCCATGTGTGGAAGATCGGCCGTAGCAGATCGGGACGGATCTGCCACTCGTGTGTGAGTGCAAAACGCCTGCTCAGCTGGTCTGCCTTCACATTGTGCGCACCTGGCAAGTATGAGGCTTTCAAGAGTATATTGTTGGCGATGCACCAGTTCCATAAGGGGATTGCTTCCGCGCATAAGGCACGGGATCGAGCTCCTCCTTGCCTGTTTATATAAAACATGGTGGAGATATTGTCTGTACTGATCCCGACGACTTTGCCTTGTATATGGTCTCGAAAGTGTCTGCAGGCGTTGAACACTGCTCTGAGCTCCAGTATATTTATGTGTAGTGACTGTTCCATGGGTGACCACAGTCCTTGAGTCACCTCTTCGCCCATGTGTGTTCCCCACCCTATGAGGGAGGCATCTGAAGTGAGAAAAACCGATATCTGCGGCTGGTGGAAGGGTACCCCTGTTAGCAGGTTCCTGGGGTTTACCCACCATTGCAGGGATTTGCGCACCCCCGCTGTGGGTGACACCACCCTGTGAACGGTGTGTACTGCCGGTTTGTATACACTCGCCAGCCAGTGCTGCATGCTGCGCATGTGTAACCTGGCGTTCTGTACTACGAACGTCGCTGCTGCCATGTGGCCCAGCAGCTGTAAGCACGTCAAGACCGGCACCGTAGGGCTGAAGGTGATGACCTGCACGAGGGAGCCGATGGCCCGAAAGCAAGCCTCTGCTAGATATACTCTCGCTGTAACCGAGTTTATGCGAGCCCCTATGAACTCTATGTCCTGTGTGGGATCTATTTTTGATTTTGCCAGATTGATAACCA
Organism: Carettochelys insculpta; assembly: GCF_033958435.1. NCBI lineage: Eukaryota > Metazoa > Chordata > Testudines > Carettochelyidae > Carettochelys > Carettochelys insculpta. The sequence goes on along the minus strand of NC_134137.1, from coordinate 87,582,599 downwards.
GGCCGAGTGAAGAGAACGTGTTTGCTGTGACGCGTATCATGCGCAGAACCTCCCCCTTCGAGGCCCCTTTGAGCAGGCAGTCGTCCAGATACGGGAAAATAAACACCCCTTGTCTGTGTAGGTAGGCTGACACCACTGCCAAGGTCTTGGTGAAGACTCTGGGGGCCGAGGAGAGGCCAAACAGTAGGACCTTGTATTGGAAGTGTTCGTTGCCTACCATGAACCGGAGGAATCGCCGGTGAGCCGGATGGATAGTTATGTGGAAGTACGCGTCTTGTAAATCGAGGGCTGCGAACCAGTCTCCATCGTCCAGTGCTGAAAGGATGGAGGCGATTGTGATCATCCGAAAACGTTGCTTGCGCAGGTACCGGTTGAGGCCGCGAAGGTCTAAGATGGGCCTCCAGCCTCCTGTCTTTTTCTCCGTGAGGAAGTACCTGGAGTAGAACCCTTTCCCTTGCAGTTGCTCCGGCACTCTTTCCACTGCCCCTATGAGCATGAGATGGTCCACCTCCTGCCTGAGCCTCGTTACATGGGAGGCCTCCTGGAGGTGGGGCTTGGGTGGAGGTCGTGACGGTGGGAGCGACTGGAAGGGGATGGCGTACCCCGTGGCTATGATCTCCAGCACCCATTTGTCTGTGGTGATCCTTTGCCACTGGTCGTAGAATGGTCGGAGGCGATGGTGGAATAGTCGCTTCGGATGACCTTGTGCGATGGTAGTGATGGCGCAGCCCTGGATCTGTATGTCAAACTTGTGGCCTTTGGCCGCGCCCCGAGGACGCACGGCTCTGTTGTGAACGTCGCCTGGGAGTTCTGTACTGCTGGTGCTGTTGACGTCGCCCTTGCTCGTAACCCCTGTGGTACTGGGGGCGCTGTTGCTGGTACTGGTACCGTCTTTGCTGAGGGTAGTACCTTTTCTTTGTGTATGGAGGGGTGTAAATCCCCAGGGTCCTGAGTGTGGCTCTTGAATCTTTATTGGAATGAAGGACCGAGTCAGTTGATTCAGCAAACAGCTTCTGCGAGTCGAAGGGAAGGTCAACTATCTTTGCCTGCAGATCCCTCGGTATACCCGAAGTCTGGAGCCAGGACTCCCTTCGCATCACCACTGCCATTGCTGTGGAACGTGCTGCTGTGTCCGCAACGTCCAGGGCGATCTGAACTCCCGTCCTCGAGGCCGCGTAGCCTTCTTGCACTATGGCCTTGAGCACCGGCTTTTTGTCCTCTGGAAGCGAGTCCATGAGGGAGATTAACCTGGAATAGTTGTTGAAATTATGGTTCGCTAAGTGCGCTGCGTAATTTGCCATTCGCAACGTTAAGGTGGAGGAGGAGTAGACCTTTCTGCCGAACAGCTCTAGCTTCTTGGCATCTTTGTCTGTTCCCCCTGTCCTGAATTAAGATGTCTTTGATCTTTGTTGCGACGACTCCACCACCAAGGAATTTGGCTGTGGGTGGCTGAACAGGAACTCCATGCCCTTCGCCGGCACGAAGTATTTCTTATCCGCTCTCTTTTGGACAGGTGGAATAGTCGCAGGGGTCTGCCATATCGTAGTGGCGGATTCTAAGATCGCTTCATCAAGCGGTATTGCTACTCTGGAGGAGGCCGGAGGTCTCAAATTTTTGAGGAGCTTATGGTGTTTCTCTTGCACCTCTGCTGTCTGGATGCCTTGCGTGAAGGCCACCCTCTTAAACAGCTCTTGAAACTGTTTGAGATCGTCCAGAGGATGGACGTCCCCCGGGGCCGTAGCCTCGTCCGGGGAGGAGAGCGAGGAACCGCTGGGGTACGTCTCTCTGGACCCTTCCGGCTCCTGCTGGTGATGGTACACCCTCTCACTAGAGGTTTGCGAGGGAAAATCTCGGGGTTCCATAACCAGTCCCCCCGAGATGCTTGAGTCTCTGTCCCCGGTCGCGATTGCCCTCGGGGGTACGAGATCGTCTGTGGGGATCTTTCCCTAGTAGATTGCTGATGGTGTCTATGCCCCGCGTGGTAGGGGCGACCATGGCAGTATAGGCACTGTTCTTGGGAAGGTGACCTAGACCACTCCCTTGGTGCATACCCTGTGCGTCTGGGGGAGGGAGATCGTCGAGACACTGAAGAGAGCGATTTTGCATAATAGTCCAGCGGTTCAAACCCCAGGAAGGGTGAAGGTGGTCCCAGCCAGGGTGAGGCTGGTTGCAAAAATGGAGAAGGGGGCTCCGGGTAGGCTAGGGGGGACCCCTGCCTTCTGGTTGGAGTCTGCAACATAAGCGGAGGGCTGTGAGAAAGCAACTCCACAGCCCTGTGCGGAGAGGGGCTGCAATGCCTCCTCTTGTGTGCAGCCTTCCCCCTCCCTTGAGGAGGTAACTCCGCCCCCTGACATACAGGGGATCCCGGCCCCGTTCGCACCGTGCTCGGCATGCTTGAGGGCGGTACCGCACGTGCGGTGTCCTCCGGTGCCTGCAGGCTGCGTGCCTGCGCTCTCTGCACCGCCGGTTCCCCGGGGGTCGGTGCCGCTGCCTGCGGTGCCGCCGGTACCAGCGCTTGTTTAGCCGCCGCCCTGCCTGTGGTGCGGGGCAGCTGGCTGATTATCGGAGACTGAGCCGCTTCCATGTGGCTCTCCGTGCCGCCGCCGATCAGCTGTGGCTGCGGCTGGGGGCTGCTCGCTCCTCCCGTCCCGCTCGCTGTTGCTGCCGGCAGGGATCGGGCTGGGGAGACTTTCCTCCGTTTTTGCGCTGATGGGGTCAGGGAGGCAGCTTTCCTTTTATGGGCCCCGGAGGGTCCCTCCTGCTGCAGCCGCTCCGGCACGTCTGGCTGGAGGGCCTTGTCGAAAAGCAGCATTTTAAGCCGCATCTCCCTGTCTCTCCTTGCTCTGGCTGTTAATTTAGCACAGAAGGAGCATTTCTGTGCAACATGGGACTCCCCAAGGCACCTTATGCATAGACTGTGCCCATCAGACGCTGGCATCGCCTCTCGGCAGGACTCACATTTTTTAAATCCTGAAGAGGACATTGTTGGTGAGTCTTTCAGTTGTTAAACGGGTACTTAGCACCTTCTCTGTGCTGTTTTCCCCTTCTGATGGCCTGCCGCAGCAGGAGGGCTGATGGCCCTATGCTCCTGGCCTCCGGCGCTTGTTACTGGGACTGGATTGAAGCTGTCCCGCTCGTAGTTTGTTTGTTGTTTTGTTTTGTTTTGTTTTTGTTTTTTTTGAAAAATAACAACCGGCTAACTTTCAGTAGCCTAAGTACTTGAAAAAAACTTTAAAGAAAAACAGTTAAAGTCATTGAATACGCTACTTGGCCTTAGCCTAGTTCGGATTCCGTCTGCAGCCGACGGCGGTTAAGAGGAACTGGCGGGGACCGGATCGCGCACATGGCCAGGAGCGCGCAAGGGAGCGGCGCGCGCCGGCGCATGCGCGGTCCGGCAGAAACTGCTTGGAAGATCCGATCTGTGGCGCTGGGCAAGCCCGACACCTATTGTGGAGCACCCATGGGGACACTCGAAGAAGAAGTGTAAGGTAATGTATGTTGGAAAAAATAACCCAGATTACACGTACTACACGATGGGGTCAAATTTAGCTACGACAGATCAGGAAAGGGATCTTGGAGTTATAGTGGATAGTTCTCTGAAGACATCCACGCAGTGTGCAGCGGCAGTTAGTAAGGCAAATAGGATGTTAGGAATTATTAAAAAAGGGATCGATAATAAGACAAAAAAGATATCATACTTCCCCTATATAAAACTATGGTACGCCCACATCTTGAGTACTGCGTGCAGATGTGGTCTCCTCACCTCAAAAAAAGATATATTGGCATTAGAAAAGGTTCAGAAAAGGGCGACTAAGATGATTAGGGGCTTGGAACAGGTCCCATGTGGGGAGAGGCTAGAGAGACTGGGACTTTTCAGTCTGGAAAAGAGGTGATTGAGGGGTGATATGATAGAGGTATATAAAATCATGAATGGTGTGGAGAAAGTGAATACAGAAAAATTATTTACCTTTTCCCATAATACAAGAACTAGGGGACACCAAATGAAATTGATGGGTAGTAGGTTCAAAACTAATAACAGGAAATTTTCCTTCACACAGCGCACAGTCAACCTGTGGAACTCCTTGCCCGAGGAGGCTGTGAAGGCCAGGACTCTATTAGGGTTTAAAAAAGAGCTTGCTAAATTTTTGCAGGTTAGGTCCATAAATGGCTATTAGCCAGGGATGAAGTATGGTGCCCTAGCCTTCAGAACAAGGGCAGGAAATGGATGGCAGGAGATAAATCACTTGATCATTGTCTTCTGTTCTCCTTCTCTGGGGCACCTGGCATTGGCCACCGTCGGCAGATGGGATGCTGGGCTGGATGGACCTTTGGTCTGACCCAGTATGGCCATTCTTATGTTCTTATGTAAAGGGAAAAGGAGCTTGTATCTGGCTATTTAAAAAAGTGCCCTACAAGCAGCATGTAACAGCCACGCTAATCTGGAAGCAGAATTAGAAAGAGTAAAAAGGGAAAGAGATGAGTTAGGTTCTGGCAGCGCCACTCTAGACACCCAACAGCGCCTGCTAAGTAATAATTTGCACCAATTAGAACAGCTCCTCACTCCGTTGATAGAGGAGGAAGGAGTGGAGCGGAGGGCGAGATTAGAGAGCAAGCCCTGAACAATTACCCAAGCTAAAGTAGAGGCTGCTCTCTGGCTACATCCAGAGGATTGGGATGGGGACATCTGGGATTCCTATGGATGATGAGGTATATTCCACCTATTCCTCCCCTGAGTTAGGAAACCCCCCATCCACATGAGACCCATCATCACCTACCAAAAGGTCTCACTGAACAGGGAGAGGGTGAGTCTAGCAAAAAGGCAGAGCCATGACCCACATGAATCACTACCCACAGCTATGAGCCTGCAGAATTGAGAAAGATCCAAGATGAGTTTGCCAAAAAGCCTGGGGAAGGAGTGATAGAATGGCTAGGCAGAATACGGGATACAGGAGCAGGCCATACACAGCTGTCCTCCCGGGAATGTGGCAGGGTAAATCTGGGTGCAGGAGTATTCCTTACCCCCAGAACTAAGTAGGGTCCAAAGTTTATTTGGACCTTTGCCTGTAGCTGGGCTAGGGGAATCCACCGTGCTGATACAGGTGAACCCACTGTCATCCCGTGGACAAATGGGGATGAACTTAAAGGAGCCCTGCAGACTGTGTCCATAACAGCTCTGCTCAACTGAGCTAGTCCAGAGACTGGGGATGAGGAGGACAGCCCATGGGAACAATGGGCAATAACCGAGGATCTGAGACCAGTGCTTAAAGGGGCTCCTGGACCTCATAGGGCAATAATGTTAGCCACCAGAAATCATGCTCAGAAGCACAACTATGCCTATCAGGAGCTATTTGAACTTATGCTAAGAGACCTCCGAGAGTTTGGGGAAACTGTGGCACCACAGGTCAAAGTTAAGATGCGAAATTTAAAGGGAAATAATAAAAGGCAGCAAGAAGGCTTTAAGCCTAGGCGTGAGATAACCCCAGAGGAAAAGGAATTAAGAACTCAACTGTGGAAACAGTGTTTAGATCTAGGATACCCCCAAGATTTGCTGCACAGAATGCCAATCGGGAAGCTAAAGCTCCTGGCTGCCTTAAAAGGGGCTAAGAAAGGGAGGTAGGTGATTACTCCTAGTGCACCCCCCAGCTCTGATACCCCTTATAGGCAGCTGCGGCAGCAATTACAAGAGCTGCAGCCGCTAGTTGAAATTGACCAGGGAAATTGACTAGCAGGGGAACAAATATCTCTCTCTATAAATGAGCTCAAACCGGCATGGAGAGAGAATCAAAGCAATGACCCCTGGATCCTCTTAACAGTAAATGATAAGACTACTGTCTCCTTCCTGGTAGACACTGGAGCCCAATTATCCAGGATTAAAAGAGAGGATTTTTCCGGACCCCCACCTTCCAACCGAAAGCAGATTTTGGTTACTGGAGTGAATGGCACTACTGTGTCTTACCCGCTGGTCAAAGTAAAGCTAGATATCCCTTTAAATCCCTACAGGCAACTCCGGAAACATGAATTAATACTTGGGAATGCCAATATACTTGGTATGGACATCCTAAGGGGCAAGGAGGGAATCATTGGTGGGGAAAGGTGGGCATTTGGAGCCGGCTGCAAGCCCAGCACAACAATCCTGGACAAGGGGAAAGCTTCCGTCTGTCATGTAAACCTGCTAGCCCAAGCTCCTCCCCTCCCCTCATCAGCTGTGACTAATGTAAAGCAGTACAATGTCCCAGCTGAAGCTGTGGCTCCTGTAACAGAATTGATTAAAGACCTAGAGAAATGGGGAATATTAATTCGGAAACACTCCCCGTACAATTCACCAGTGTGGCCAGTAAAGAAGCCTAATGGCAAATGGAGGCTCACTGTAGACTACTGCAAACTGAATAACAACACTGGACCCCCTAACTGCAGCAGTCCCCAGTATAGTAGACATTGTAAACAACATACAAACCTGGAACAAACAGTGGCTAGCTGTACTGGATGTAAAGGACATGTTTTTCATGGTTCCCCTACAGCCTGCAGATCAGGACAGATTTGCTTTCACCTGGAAAGGCGTCCAATATACTTTCACTAAGATGCCACAGGGATTCAAAACATTCACCTACAATACGCCACGGTGCATTATCAAAAGTCCTAAATGGTTTGACCATGCCACATAACGTCCAAATATTACAGTATATTGATGACATTTTGATTGGTGGGGATTCATGGGAGGAAGTACAGGAAGCCACGGACAGGGGAAAGACAGCACTAGAAAACCTTGGATTAGACTTACCTCCAGATAAGTGCCAAGGTCCCTCCCAGGAGGTAAAATTCCTAGGCACTGTCTGGATGGGAGGGAGAAGGTCAGTGCCTGATGAAACTGTAAAAGAACTCAGCCAGGCACTGTCACCTGAGGACAAGTTTCAACTAAGACAGATTCTAGGAACTTTGGGGTTTTGGAGAAAACATGTGCCAGGCTTTGCTGAAATTGCTCGGCCACTATACAATCTGTTAAAGAAAAGTGTCACTTGGGAATGGACCTCCGCTCATGAGGAGGCATTAAGGCAATTGATAAGTGAAATTCATACTTACCAAGCCTTGGGTCCAATCCACCCTGATGCCCCATTTCATTTGTATATTACTGTAGGAGTCACAGGAATGTCTTATGCCCTATGGCAAGAGAGTGACACTGCACCCCAACGCCCCATTCAATTTGGTTCAAAGTCATGGCAGAGGTCACAGGCAAAATTACACTCCATATGAGAAAGTGCTCCTGGCAGCCTACACGGCTTTAAGGGAAACTGAGGAACTGACAAACTCGAAACATAACTATTCACACCCCTCTTCCAGTTATTAAACCCATATTGGAAGGAAAGGAGCTACTACCAGGTGTGGCACAGAAAATGACAATTCAAAGGTGGGCACTGTACATACACCACAGGGTAGGTGGTGCAGACACTGCACAAAACCCCACCATGATTAAAGAATCTTTATGGAAGGTGGGCATGCCCGAGGAATACCACCTACCCCCACAACCATCTCCTATCCGAGATGCTGCTCCATTTGACTCATCTCACCCTGAGGGAGAACATAAGAATGGCCATACTGGGTCAGACCAAAGGTCCATCCAGCCCAGTATCCCGTCTGCTGACAGTGGCCAATGCCAGGTGCCCCAGAGAAGGAGAACAGAAGACAATGATCAAGTGATTTATCTCCTGCCATCCATCTCCTGCCCTTGTACTGAAGGCTAGGGCACCATACTTTATCCCTGGCTAATAGCCATTTATGGACCTAACCTGCAAAAATTTATCGAGCTCTTTTTTAAAACCCTAATAGAGTCCTGGCCTTCACAGCTTCCTCCGGCAAGGAGTTCCACAGGTTGACTGTGCGCTGTGTGAAGAAAAATTTCCTTTTATTAGTTTTGAACCTACTACCCATCAATTTCATTTGGTGTCCCCTAGTTCTTGTATTATGGGAAAAGGTAAATAATTTTTCTATGTTCACTTTCTCCACACCATTCATGATTTTATATACCTCTATCACATCACCCCTCAATTGCCTCTTTTCCAGACTGAAAAGTCCCAGTCTCTCTAGCCTCTCCCCATGTGGGACCCGATCCAAGCCCCTAATCATCTTAGTCGCCCTTTTCTGTACCTTTTCTAATGCCAATGTATCTTTTTTGAGGTGAGGAGACCACATCTGCACGCAGTACTCAAGATGTGGGCGTACCATAGTTTTATATAGGGGAAGTATGATATCTTTTGTCTTATTATCGATCCCTTTTTTAATAATTCCTAACATCCTATTTGCTTTACTAACTGCCGCTGCACACTGCGTGGATGTCTTCAGAGAACTATCCACTATAACTCCAAGATCCCTTTCCTGATCTGTCGTAGCTAAATTTGACCCCATCATGTTGTACGTGTAATTTGGGTTATTTTTTCCAATGTTCGTTACCTTACACTTACCCACATTAAATTTCATTTGCCATTTTGCTGCCCAATCACTCAGTTTGCTGAGATCTTTTTGTAGTTCTTCACAATCTGTTTTGGTTTTGACTGTCCTGAACAACTTGGTGTCATCTGCAAACTTTGCCACCTCACTGCTTACCTCATTTTCTAGATCATTGATGAACAAGTTGAACAGGATCAGTCCCAGGACTGACCCCTGGGGAACACCACTAGTTACCCCCGCTCCATTGTGAAAATTTACCATTTATTCCCACCCTTTGTTTTCTGTCTTTTAACCAATTCCCGATCTATGAAAGGATCTTTCCTCCTATCCCATGACCGCCTAATTTACATAAAAGCCTTTGGTGTGGGACCGTGTCAAAGGCTTTCTGGAAATCTAGGTATATTATGTCCACTGGGTGCCCCTTGTCCGCATGTTTATTAACCCCTTCAAAGAATTCTAATAGATTAGTTAGACACGACTTCCTTCTGCAGAAACCATGCTGACTTTTGCCCAACAATTCGTGCTCTTCTACGCGCCTTGCAATTTTATTCTTTACTATTGTTTCTACTAATTTGCCTGGTACTGATGTTAGACTTACCGGTCTATAATTGCCAGGGTCTCCTCTGGAGCCTTTTTTAAATATTGGCGTTATATTGGCCGTCTTCCAGTCATTGGGTACCGAAGTGGATTTAAAGGATAGGTTACAAACCACTGTTAATAACTCCGCAATTTCACATTTGAGTTCTTTCAGAACCCTTGGGTGAATACCGTCTGGTCCTGGAGACTTGTTACTATTCAGCTTATCAATTAACTCCAAAACCTCCTCTAACGTCACTTCAATCTGGGAGAGTTCCTCAGATTTGTCACCTAAAAAGGCTGGCTCAGATTTAGGAACCTCTGTAACATCCTCAGCCGTGAAGACTGAAGCAAAGAAATCATTTAATCACTCCGCAATGGCACTGTCTTCCTTGATCGCTCCTTTTATACCTTTATCATCCAAGGGCCCCACTGCTTCTTTAGGGGGCTTCCTGCTTCTAATGTATTTCAAAAACATTTTACTATCATTTATCATTTTTTGAATTTTTGGCTAGCTGTTCCTCAAAATCTTTTTTGGCTTTTCTTACTACGTTATGACACTTAATTTGGGAGTGTTTATGTTCCTTCCTTTTTCCTCACTAGGATTTGACTTCCACTTTTTAAAAGCTGCCCTTTTCTCTCTCACTGCCTTTTTAACATGGCTGTTAAGCCATGGTGGTTCTTTGTTAAGTCTCTTACTGTGTTTTTTTATTTGGGGTATACATTTAAGTTGGGCCTCTAGTATGGTGTCTTTAAACAGTTTCCATGCAGCTTCCAGGGATTTTAGTTTAGTTACTCTACCTTTTAGTTTCTGTTTAACTAGCTTCCTCATTTTAGTGTAATTCCCCTTCTTGAAATTAAATGCCAGAGTGTTTGACCGCTGCAGTGTTCTTCCCAACACAGGAATATTAAAAGTTATTATATTGTGGTCACTATTTCCAAGCGGTCCAGTAACAGTTACCTCTTGGACCAGATCCTGCGTTCCAGTCAGGACTAGATCGAGAATTGACTCTCCCCTTGTGGGTTCCTGTACTAGCTGCTCCCAGAAGCAGTCATTTAAGGCATCAAGAAATTTAATCTCTGAATCCCGTCCTGAGGTGACATGTACCCAATCAATATGGGGATAATTGAAATCTTCTATTATTACTGTGTTTTTTATTGTGATAGCCTCTTCAATCTCCCTTAACATTTCAGCATCACTAATCACTGTCCTGGTTAGGTGGTCGGTAATATATTCCTAATGCTATATTCATATTAGAGGAATGAATTGTTATCCATCATGATTCTATGGAACATTTTGATTCCTTTAGGATTTTTGTTTCATTTGATTCTATATTATCCTTCACATATAGTACCACTCCGCCACCCGTACGACCTGTTCTGTCTTTCCGATATAATTTATATCCTGGTATGATAGTGTCCCACTGATTGTCCTCATTCCACCATGTTTCTGTGATGCCTATTATGTCAACTTCCTCCTTTGATATGAGGTACTTCAGTTCACCCATTTTATTAAACAGACTCCTAGCATTTGTGTAAAAACACTTTAAAAAACTACCACTATTTATATGTCCGCCTTTCACAGACGCCTTGGATTTTTTTATATGCGATTGTTTCACATTTGATCTTGCCCATATATTATTTCCCACGTTCCCTATCTGACTAACTTCTAGGGCATCCCTATCTATGGAGCCTTGTGTAAGAGAAGTCTCCGTCCGATCCACGTGCTCCCCTGCACCAATCGGCTTTCCCCCACCTCTTAGTGTGGTTCACAGACAGCAGTGCTAAATTAATCAAAGGAAAGTGGAAAGGAAAAGCTGCAGCTATCCCAGCAGACAATTCCACCACACCCTTAACTAATGAGATTGACAGCTCTGCCCAACTTGCAGAGCTGGTAGCAATTAAACTTGCTTGTGAAGCTGGTGCTCACACTGTATACACTGACTCATGCTGTATGGGCAGGAGCCACCCAGTGGGTCACTAACTGGAAAAATAATAACTGGGAAATAGGAGGAAAGCCTGTATGGGGACTGGAATACTGGAAATGGCTTTATAATCATGCCACCCAGCAACCCCTAAGCATAGGACATGTGTCAGCCCACCAAAAGAACAGCACTCCAGTTGCACAGCTGAATAACCTGGCTGATGCAGCAGCTCAGATCTCTGTTACCCAGGTGGATTGGGAACACCTGTATATCTGGCTGCATGAAACTCTGGGACACACAGGAAGTGGGGAGCTGGTAAGGCAGGCACATATCAGGGGGTGGCCCCTCACCCACCAACAGGCTAGGGATTTGGCACAAGCCTGCACTACATGTGCTGAAACCAGGAGGCATATCACTAAGGGACAACGGTTTGCCACACTAAGGGATGTGAAAACACTATGGGGAACCTGGCAGGTTGATTATGTGGGACCACTGCCTGGCACCAGACAAAGGTGGAAATACATTCTCACAGGGGTGGCAGTCGTCTCAGGAATAGGGTTTGCTTACCCTACTCATTTAGCAACAGGACTGTCCACAATTATGGGACTAAACCACCTAATAGCACTTGTCCCTACACCCCAGGAAATTCAGTCTGACAATGGCTCACACTTTAAAAACAAGCCTGTCCAGGAGTGGGCTCTCCAGAATGGAATTCAATGGACCTTTCACCTCCCATACCGACCTCAGTCCAGTGGCATAGTTGAGCGATGGAATGGACTGTTAAAATACCACCTGAAGCCTATGGACAGTACCTGGGGAGACAGATTAGATACTGTGGTTCAGCGGCTTAACAACCGGCAGACCCCTAGGGGTAACCCAGTTAGCAAGGGATTCTTCCCTACAAGGAAAACCTCTCTGACTCCAGCAGCACCACTAGGAAGCTCCAAATATGCCCCTGGGGATACGGTGGTAGTTAAGCACCCCAGCCTGGGCACACACACTTGTATACTCCAGTCTTACAAAGAAAAGGGAGTTTGGATTATTGCAAACCCCCACAAGCTGCCACGAAACATATCTGAGGCTTGGATTGTATCCAAGACCTGCTGACTTTGTGCTTTCTTTCAGGAAAGGAGTTAACGAGATAACAAGCCACATAGGACTTGCAAATACACCTCAGCTCTTCACTTATCAGCCTGAGCCAATCCCGATGCACACAATAGTATGATGCCTGAATTAGCTGCCATGTTCCTCCTGATCACTATGATCTCAGCTGCACCTGAGCACCCGCTCAAAAACGCCATCCAGATCATTGCCTCTGCTGCCGGTGCTACAAACTGCTGGATGTGCACCCTGCTCAATTCCTCCACAGGACTTGGAGTTGAATTTGTTCCTTTGAACTTAAATGACTGGTGGAACAAAAGCGACGTTTTCCAGTGCAGACCAGCCTGGTTTGATGACAGCAACCCCAGCGATCACAACCTTTTAAAATGACTTTGGGAAGGGAACTTGGGGGTGGCATGGACAATGGACACCTACACTGCGGGGTCAACCTTTGGAATCTATAACAAGAACCTCTAGGGAACTGTACCCCATCTGCTTTGAGAATAAAAATGGCACAGGACCCCACCTTGGGTGGCTAAGGGATCAGCAGTGCACCCACATTGTAAGTTTTAATGAGAAATTAAAAATCTGGGATATCTATTCCAGTACAACCCACCAGAAACCCTTAAGGTGCTGGGGATATAACATCTCCCACAGTGGCACATTATTGCACAGGGATGTCACTGTTATTCCCCTAAACTTTAGTCAATACCCTGAGGGAGAAGCCTGGTACAATCATTCCCTATTCATAATTCCCACCACTAGACAAATATACAACCCCACACTGGTAACCAGTAATACCCTCCTCTCAAACCAGTGTGCCAGAGCAGACCTTTTTGCCACAGACCAAGTCCTACAGGACCTGCTGTTTGCCTTGCAGTGCACAACCGCTAATGATAGTCACTGTGCTACCCACCATATTCCAAAGAAAGGACCCGCTGGAACAGGGTAGAATAAGGGACCCTATTCCCCTATCCTAAAGAAAGAGCCAGGACTGTTTTTCATCTGTGGGCAGCAAGCCTACAAATATCTGCCACTAAACTGGATAGGGCGCTGCTCAGAAGGGCACGCTGCCCCTGGGGGACTTACTGTACACCCCCCACTTTATGGCTCCAGGTGTCACTAACCTTGGAAGTTTCTTGCACCAAATGCCAAGAAGATTTACCACAAACCCCCTTATATAGAACGCCCTACAGGTTTCCACCAGTTCACCCGTGCATTCCTGCCCTGGCTTGGAGTAGCTGAACTGGAAAAGGCACTAGTGAATGTATCTGGGCAAACAGAGCAGGCTCTGAACCATACTGCAGATGCCCTAGGCTTGCTTAACAAGCAAATACAACCAGTAGCCCCTTATGCCCTACAAAACAGAATAGCCTTAGATGCAGTTTTAGCCCAACAAGGGGGAGTATGTGCAGTAATTAACCAGACTTGCTGTTTTTATGTAAATAAATCAGGACAAATTGAAAAAGATGTACTCGCTATAAAGGGTGCTATTAAGGTACTACGTGCTGTAACTGAGGATGGGAAAAATCTCATGGCTAGATTGGCTAGCCCAACACTTAGGACTTTCATTAACTCCATTCCTTAGTACTATATTAACCATTTTACTCACTGTAATTGCTTGCTGTATACTTCTATGTATTGTTAGGCGTTTTGTGTACACAGCCGTCTCCTCTGCACAGATCCACTATATGGCATTGGCAAGTGATCCTAATCAATCCCTTGATCCAAAATTACCTAATCAGACCCTGCCAATAGGGCAGTTTTAGCTTCCTCCAAGGAGGGCAAGAGGTGCTGGCATCACCACCACCTTGTATCCTGGGACATAATAAGGCGTGTCAAGGATGTGGAATGTAGCCAGACATGAACCCCCCATTTGGCCTTTTCTTTTTCTCCCCTCCACTGGGAGAGACAGAGGGGGAAACAGGCAGCCTTTGATGTCCTGGGAATGCAGGTGCGCTGTCTCACTCAGACTCTCTACCATACACAGAAACCAGACAGTGAATGGGCTAGCTAATGGCCGCCCTTCTGGCTGATCTTGGTAATTGACATGCCTGATCACTGCCCCAGGAAGAACGGGGAATCTCTGCCCATCACCTCCAAAGGTGCCCAATTGTCCACAATTCACAGGTGCAAATTGAGCCTTGCACCTTCCCTGGGAAACCTGGGGTTTGAACACATTCCTCCCTGATTGGCCACTTGACACCAGGAAGAAGCCTACGTGACCAAAGGGGGTATAAAAGGGGTTTGGCAGCCCACCCCCCTTTGGAGTTCCAATCACCTACACCTGCTGGCCAGGTCTGGAATTGACTCCCGAGACTGGGGATGCCTGGTTCGTATCTACTTCTTCCCGAGGGATTGAGAGAAAAATTCTGGGTCACACCCCATCTATGAGGCAGGGGTAAGAATTACACCTGTATTACACTTCTTTCCTATAGGAATTGAGGGAAAGACTCTGGTTCCACCAGGTCTAAGAGGCAGGGGTGAAAATCACACCTGCAACGTGCCTTTCTTGTGTACACATTACTTGTATTAGTTTAAGCTAGCTAGTTTGTCTAAAACTTAAGTTAAACTGTGTTGTTTCCCTTTTAAAAACCACGAGTACTAACTTGTACTTTAATCATTTGTCTTAGTTAAATTGTTTCTATCTTTGTATAAATAAAAAGTAATTGTTAAAGCCTCTAGTAAGTGTAATTTTCCTCTTGCTGCTGTACCTGAACTAAAAACGCAAACCAAAGAACCCAGCCTGCCCTGGCTGCTTAGCGTAGCTGCTGGTGCGGCATCACCCCCTTTGCCCCACCGGACCTTTAGCTGGCACCTGGGCATCGGCTCACACCCGGTCATATAGAAAGAATTTTAACAGATGTAAGGTTTGAGGTATTCTGGTCACTTTTTTGATGTCAACACTATTTTACTTCCCCAACTCCCTGATAATGCACACTCTAAACTCCAAGTACCACTAACACATGAGTTTATGGCTCATTTGAAACTTTAAAAAATAAAGTCATACACCCTGTTGCAATACATTAATGAAAAAAAACTATGTTGTGGTTTCCTTTTTTATTTCATGAAGTGTACATAGGGGCTAGAATTGGCTTTGATGGGGATTTAAGAATGGTTAGGGTGGATGATCGGGGGCCCATGAATGGGCTGGGGAGAACAGTTCGGGGTCCACACGAGTGAAAAGGTTAGGAACCAAAGAACTAAGGCATTAAAATGCTGTCTAATTTCCTCTTTTTTTGTTCGTTTCAAATGTAGAAATCTTATCCATAGTTCTAAGGAAATCGTTTATTTGAATTGGGAAAAAATCCATCTTTTAAAAGAAAAAAAAAAACAAACCTGAAGTCAATTGCTTCTCTCAAAATATAGATTGTCAGTTTTCTTTTCTAAGCCTGCTATGGAGATAAATTCATGCACAGACAGACCTCTGCTCTAGAAGAGTGCTTTCTGCAGTCACCCAAGGACACAAACTTGCCTCTGAACATGCTATGTGTGCAGCCACATGTAAAATCCTCCCTTGTTCCGTCTGGCATGGAGAGCCTCCCACATTACCTGACACAAGGCGAAAGCACTCACCCACACTCTATTAGTGACTCTGCACAGGAGTACAACCATCTGCCTGAATGAGCCAAAACAGTTCTGGGAAGGGCACTGTACTCACTCTTAGAATGAGCAAGTTCCAGTGTTAAACTAAGGATTCGCCAACACTTATGGGAAGATCAACGTGCTGACACTCAATCTTCCCGAGTTCGATTTAGTGCGCAAAGTGGGAATATGCTAAATCGAACTCTCATGGCACTGCTGTCAACCCTGGTACTCCCAGCAGTCACAAGGAGTAAGGGAAATCAATGGGAGAGTTTCTCCCAACCACCTCCCACTGTATGGCTGGTAGAAAAAATTGATTTTAGGTAAGTAAGATCCAGCAATGTAATTCTCATAGCTGGATCTGCATATCTCAAATCTATTTTTCCTCTCAGTGCAGAACAGGCCACAGGTGCACGCTTTTGTCAGAAACAAGCCTGGTGCTCCTACATCCACATCAGATCTCCTATAAGAATGATACTGTTGAGGGAGCCAAATAGATGTGGCTTAAGAGAATGAGACCAGTTTGAATTCCCCACCAATAAAAGGTTTGGAAAATACCCACTGGTGGAAGAGAGAATGTTGCTCCTTTCACCAGGGACAAATGCCCCAGGGACATTCCATGCCCATGCCTAGTGCATTAAAATACCCCCCCCCCCACCACACACACACATACTGTAAGATATCTCACTATGCAGCTCACCAAAACCACAGAAAACAGTTATTTGTAACATGTATTACATTGTTCTCCTTTTCACCTGGTGTTACCAGGGCTTTTCATTTCATGGAGACAGGCTGCAGAAATCTGGAAAGCCCTGATGCAGAATATGGTCCTCTGAACTGCTGAATACATGTGCTCCTGAAATGGACTGGAAAGAACCAAACACTCACTGACTAACTTAAAACAGAGGACAGACTCAACTTACACTTGTGAGGAGGATGTTAAAGCATCTGAAGGATTTTCCTCCCACTTGGGGATATTCAGCACAAATGAGTTGTTCGGTCTCTCCACCCAAATGGCAGTACAGTGCACCCATGCTAAATTTTAAACAATCTGGGCACCTACTCAGCTGCTAATAATATTCTAGCTATCAGATTTCACTCAGCTCCCACATGTTGCTAAGAATAGAAAAGCTTCAATGGAAGCAGGCACAATTGCATGGTTACAGAATTCAGGACTTCTTGCAGCTGAATTTTTGATAATCTGAATATTTAAGTCTAAGTAGCCTCATGTTAAAGCTCAGTTCAGCTTAAACAACATTATCCTGTTATTAAAACCAATCTCCCACTTCAATTTGAGACAAAACTCAACTTACAAATTTGTTCTCTCTTAACATATTAAAAAACCCACAAATATGTTTAAACTTTGAGAGTAATGTGCCCGCTGGACTCTGTACTATGTATCATGTAACAGCATATCAGGCCATCTGTACAGTAATGGTTAAGGAATCTATCCTTCAAACACCCACTATTTATGACTACATTCTGCCTGCCCTCAAATCTGCACCCTTGCAACTTCATCAGATTGAGACAAATATTTTCATCAACATATTTGTGAAAGCTCTATCACCTCTCTGGACTGAGCAGCCACCACACTGGAATGCTAGATCATGGAATAGATTTTTCTAAAGTGAGACGGAACAGCCTTGGAATTCAAAGATTATTGCAGATTTAAAGTCTCTGTGTACTCCTCCTTACTCCCTTCCTCATTGCTATGACCTTTTGCGCCGTCCCCCAAAACTGGAACACCCTTCCACACCCATTATGCCTGCACATTTTCTTCAATCCCTTATTAAAAATGAAGAGTTATTTCTAGACACATGCAGTAAACCTAACAAAGTACAACACAGTCATTTCATCCACTTCCTCATTCTTCTCCTTTCCAACCCCTCCCTATGTAGTCATTTCAACTCGTTTGTTCACATCTTAATTTAGATCATAAGCTCTATAAGAAATCAGATCGACCTTTATCTATATAGCAAAATGCCAGGCATATCTATGATGCTGTATAGTGAAACAGCAGTGCATTACAACAGGGCCATGGCCCCAGATGATACATTCTGCCTGACAAGTTAAGTGAGCCAAGAGCCGTGGTGAAACACTACCCTATAAGCTACAAACCTTAAAGCCACAGCTAGTAGAACAACTGACTGACAGGGTTTGTAATTTCTTAAATTAATTTTAAGGTGTTTTAAAGCATGCTAGAATCTAAGTAATATTGAAGGTTAATGCCATACTACTGACTGGCTCTTATCTATATATTTTTCTTAATTATCCAGATCTGGACACCTCCTAAAGAAAAAACAGCTTCTCAGCAGAGAGATTTGCCTAGGTAGTTAAGCTGTGCGCTACCTCTACTCTTCCAGTTTACTTGGGAGACACATCATAAGGTGACATCTGCAGGCTTGCATGCAAGAGTCACCCCCACAAACTAAAGCATGTGATTTTACACCTACCAAGTTTTGCTGATTGCTTGGTGACGGAAAGCAATATGACAGGTTTCAGCCCTACCAAAATTTAATGACAAGGAAAACAGTGTTTATGAAACCACTTGAAACAAATGGGTCAATAAAATAATAGTGAAATTGTTCACAGATTTCACGAATCTCTCACTGGTGCCAATCTAGAGCTCTACCTTCGTTTTTGTCCAACAGCACCAGCAGAACACCCAACCTTCACAACAAATGCCTCCTCCTAAATACAGTAATCACTCTATTTATAAAGAGGTTGCGTTCTGGGCAACCGCCAAGTTAATCATATTTTGCATGAGCTGGGGAGGGGTTGGGGAGCAGGCAGCTGGGGGAAGTGGAGCAGCAGCTGCACGGCCCCCAGCTTTTCCTAGCTGGGGGCACACAGCTGCTTGTCCACCAATTTCTGAGAAACCTTGCCGCAAGCAGCTGTGTGCCCACCAGGTTCCCAATCTGGGGAGCCCAGGACACAGACAGCTGCTTGCAGTGCCAGTTCTCCCAGCTCCGTCAGGGACATCTCTTGAGTATTTATTGTGTAACAAGTTAAAAGATGAGAAAATGACTCAAACTTGCATGGATGATGATGAGAGCTCTCCAAATTTTGGATAGGTAGTCGAACTTTATAACATATCTGAACTTCACATTAGCACATACTACTCACTAGTTCTCTAATCAATAACAACATACATGGCTGTGTAAAGAGGAATGTTCCCAGCACCCCACTGCTCCTTTTTAAATCCTAGCTCAAATCTAATTCTTGATCTTCCCCCCCCCACCCCTCCACTCTCTTATTTGCTCACCTTGATTATCTTTTTCTGATTTGTCCTCTTTGCTCACTGTTTTTGGTTCTCTGTGTCTTACATATTGAGTCTGTTCTGGTCTGGCTATGGTCTGAAGAAGTGGGTCTGTCCCACAAAAGCTCACCTAATAAAAACTATTTTGCTAGTCTTTAAAGTGCTACTTGACTGCTTTTTGTTTTTAAATCCTGTATGCCAAGTGATGAGTCAACCATTACCCTGCCCCATTTGCAACAGTTCTTGATCTATCCCCACCACCAGCCATGCATAAATCACTATTTTGTTCATTCAGCCACACCAGCTACCTCCCACTTCACCCCCCCCCAAAAAAAATCTTGCTTAAAGATGCAGAGCAGAGACATTCCTTTTTGCCTTCCTCTGACTGTTTAGATTTGTCCGTATTGAACTGTATAAACCCTGTCTTCCAAGAATCTTACTCTAAATTTATTTTTGTGTTGACTGACTCTTGCTTCATCAGTAAATTTTCACATTTATATAACCATACTTCACTTTCCTTCCTCAAAGTCCACACAGATCCTTATGGGTTTTCTTTAATATCTACCCACATGAAGTATCCTTCCGTACAACTTCTCAGGTGTATTTTCCATATATACCACAATTTACTACTGACACAAAAAAAAGAGTTGGTCACTTGTTAATTTTGTAGATATACAAATAGGGCAGTGCAACTACCTAAATTACAGTGTTCAATTTTGTCAAATCAACCCCAACATTCAATTTTGCTGTCACCTGGCATTGTTTTGCTGACACTATATTAAGTTTAACAGTTCCTCTGAATTGGGTAAATACAACTTACATAGATTAGACTGAAAAAGAGGAAATTATTGAGGCTTTCTGGTTGGTCTGTACCTATATGTGGATTTGTTAATTGTTAGTTTTGTGGTGGGAAAGCAGGGTGAAGGAATATCCTCGTTTTCATCATGCACAAATAAAATAGCTGATTAAAAGTGCAAACTTTTAATGTTAAGCCCTCATTGAGCAGACATTACTGCTAAGATTTGAAAAAAAAAAAAACTATACCATAAGAAGTTATAAGCAGTTACTTATTTGGACTGACAATTTCTTCTATATTTTATTTGTGCAGATATACGTGGGTAAAAGAGGCAGTCAGTGGTAACTTATTAACTACTATTGTACATAGGACTACAGTAATGCTGAATACTGTTAAGTATGAACTGTTATTTGCTTCGCCGCTGGGTAGTTATGGATTTATGTACAGACAGCACAACAGTTTAACGCAGAGAGGAGAATGTTTTATATACTGTTGAAAAACCAA
This sequence comes from Carettochelys insculpta, assembly GCF_033958435.1. Taxonomy (NCBI): domain Eukaryota; kingdom Metazoa; phylum Chordata; order Testudines; family Carettochelyidae; genus Carettochelys; species Carettochelys insculpta. The sequence continues at coordinate 87,562,414 of NC_134137.1, read as the reverse complement.
AATTCCTAATTCTCCAGGGATAATATATTTATTTCCAGAACTTGAAAGTGGATAGAATACTGGATTGAATAGACTTCACTAGTCAAAAAGATTCAAAGTAAGTATCCAGAAACTGGACAGTGTAATTTTCAGATCTTAATCTTATATAAATCCAGAATGTTGCCACAAACAAATGCAGGCCCTTTAAAAATGATGACAGGTATGGGAAAATTCTTGACAGAACAAGGATCTTAGAAGTCAACATGTTTTATTTAAAAAAAGGACATATTGCAGGTGAGAAAAAGACAAAAATGGTAAATAAACCATTTTTTCCTACAAGTGTCATGACACTATGATAAGGAAGACATCAAAAGCAACTCCATGATTAAGGTTGTTATTGAGATTTATCTTAACATCAATATGTAATTCTGTTTCATGTTTTAGTTGCTGAATTTAATCAGATTTGGCATAACTTCAAATTAACAAATTTGTCACATAATATTTTTGGCAAAATATTAACAAAATTTTATAGTTTCTTTTTCAGATTTTCCCTCATGTTTGAGTCACTCTAACAACCACAGATCATCATATGCAAAGTGAAAGAGAGCAAGTGAGAAAGATCAGAACACTCATGAAATGAAGACAAGCTCAAATTGAACCTTGGCTCCATAAGCAATAAAAGGCTCAGATATTTTGGTTTCAATCACTTGTGCCCAGAGTGAGTCATAAAGTGACTGACCACAAGGAAGGTATTCGAATTTCACATTGCCTTAAGTTTTCTTGTTTGCTTCCATTTATGGGCAGATATTAGGGTCAGAATGAAACATTCAACAATTCAGATTTTCATTGATTTGCCTTCTGGCCAAAAGGGAAGTTAAACCAGACGCTGTTTCTCTGAAATGGCTCATCTTGAAATCATAAACACTAAAACCATTGTGCAAACAAGAACTATGAATTATAATCCCCCCGGAAAACAGGCAGAGAACAATTATCTTGCCCCATTTTGCTTAAACAAGGAGAAAAGGAGAAAATAAGCAAATATTTTCCACACTGGCTGCAGATCTCACATGCTGATCTCAGCCCTTGCATCACCTGTGTGGAATGGAGCAAGTTAAAGCAGTAAGCATGCTGAGCTGAACTTTTGTGGTTTTAAGCCACTTTTGTAATATTTGACCTACTACATTTAATTGGTCTTTGTCATTGAGAGTTCTTTTTTCCCCCACTAGAAATATAACCATTTGCCAGTGAAACTAGTAAGCTAAAGCACTTTAGGGTAAGTGGAAGCACTTACCTCTGACCAGCCAATAAGATAAATGATGGTTTAAGCATTTGCTCCAAATGTTTAAATTTGAGGGACAGGTCTTCTGGCCAAGTTCTCAATGTCAGAAAAAGGAACATTACTCTATTGATAGAGTGAGAGAACAGGTAAAAGTCCAAGTATTTGCCGTGCAGCATGTCAGAAAGGGGTGGAGGCAGGGGGTGGGGAGAACTAGTCTGGCCATGTGCCCTGAAAGTTAGAGTTATATGAAGCAAAACTTTATGCATTGTCTGATCCCAAACAACTGGAATCAAAATGCACTGTCAGTCACCTTAGAATCTCTTATAAAGTGCAACAAAAATTATTAAACTAAATTACTAGCATGGGTAAACATACTCAGTCAAATAAATATGGATGATCTCACACCTTTGCTTGTGAAATATGTAATTTGAACCAAGAAAATGATGAAGGAATAAACACAATTAAGGAATCACAAAAAACTTAAGAGGCTATTCGCAGGTAGCCCTAGGACAGTAGTGAATACAAGGTCTTGCTCCTGTGATAAAAGGGAAGTCAAGAGTAACACTCCTACACGTGCCCCAAACTTCGAAATGGCCATGCAAATGGCCATTTTGAAGTTTACTAATGAAGCGCTGAAATGCATATTCAGCGCTTCATTAGCATGCGGGCGGCAGCGGCGCTTCGAAATTGACGAGCCTTGCCGCCAAGCGGCGCGTCCAGACGGGGCTCCTTTTCGAAAGCACGCCACCTACTTCGAAGTCCCCTTATTCCCGTGAGCTCATGGGAATAAGGGGACTTCGAAGTAGGCGGGGCCCTTTCGAAAAGGAGCCCCGTCTGGACGCGCCGCGCGGCGGCAAGGCTCGTCAATTTCGAAGCGCCGCTGCCGCCCGCATGCTAATGAAGCGCTGAATATGCATTTCAGCGCTTCATTAGTAAACTTCGAAATGGCCATTTGCATGGCCATTTCGAAGTTTGGGGCACGTATAGACACAGCCCTATTGACCTTAATGGGAGAGCAAAACAGGCCCTACATTATGAATTATGCACATTGGAATACTGGAGGAATTCACACTTTACATAGAGGCTACAATTAGTCATCTAGAAGCTTTTAGTTAAACTGATTCAAAATAAGCATAGGTCTGAGAAGCTCACTGAAGCTGAAATACAAATGTTGCTAACCTGCCCAAAAGCCAAGCTTCTGTAATGGCTTAATTCTTCACAGCCAGAGGCTAGGTGACAGACTTAGGGCTTGTCCACACTGGGAAAATATGATGGTGCACACTAGCTACCCACACTAAGACTGCCTTCGCGCACAGTAACTCAATGCATTTTGAAAGTTTAAGTTAAATGACCTATGGTCACTGATGTGCAAAAAAGTATTCTCACAGGGAGTTAATGTGGAGTAGCAAATGGCTTTAAGGTCACACACTAACTGAAGACACACTAACATCACCATGAAGATAAGCCCTTAGTATGTGGCAAGCAAGGTGGTAAAGGAAAGGAAGTACAAAAGACTTCTTCCAACAACATAAAAGTAACATTTCAAAAGGCAAAGTGGAGTTTTTGACCCAGCTATGAGCCAGGGGCATCCCAATGCTCTCACCTGGAATTACAGGCCCAGAAAGATCCAGGACTTCCATAGAAAACTGAATCAACTCATCATTTATGGAAAATTACTAACAAAATCAACCCCAGAATCTGCCAGGGGTGAGCACAGGATATTCAATGATTGGGGCCACATGCATTAAATTCAGACTTCTTTACAATTTAAATGTGGAGGGTGGGGGCCCACAGACTCTCTATCATCTTATCTTTTCCCATTTTTAGCTCAATTTTAGCTAATCAGTGGTTCATCACCCATATGCTATTGGGTGCTACTCAGTGATCCCACAATGGAAGTAACAGAGAAGTTCTTATCATCTGAAGTAATTTAAAACTTCTAAGCCAAGATCCAGCCTGATACACGGAAAAAACAGCAGATTAGTTTTATTAGATTTATAACTGTCACTCTAAGCATATCTAAAACAAAATGACTTTTCTGGAAATAACACAGGGATGCCAGCTCAGCGGCTTACTTTTCCAGGGAGCACTCTGCTTTGCAGTAGATTTGAATTAAATTCCAGTCCTGTTCTCTTACCCAGTGAACTGGAAGTGCTACTGGGGGGAATTTCAATCAGTCCAATGGGAAATAATTGTATGGTGTCACTCAGTTTCGGTCTTTAAGCCAAGTAAGGAACAAGGTTGTCTGGCTCCAGCTACAACTCACATGCTCCTTGGCCAAAACGATGAAGTGCATGAGGAAAGAATGGTATGGGAAATTCTTAGTGCCATGTCATGGATGCAGAAAAAGCTTTGGAAGAAAAGCCAATATACAATAATACATCTTGGTAAATTAATCTTAACATACATATATGAGCGCTGATTAAGTTCTCTCCTTGTGTTAATTAGGCACAAATGTTGTATTTTTAAATACAGTTGATTTACAGCCAACAAATACAAAGCACAGCAATTAGAGATGTAAAATAGTTGCTACAGCTTCCATAGACCACTCGTTCTACAAAGCATTGACTGGTTGCAAATTTATTGGTTCTTATTACGAAACTACTAAATGGAATTAAACGCTAAAAATGTATTACAATATTTGATTAATGTATTCACTTCCTGCTTCATGACAATGACCAGGTGGAGAGCTGATCCATGACATTCCCTGATCTACTTCTTTATCTTGCTCATGACAAGTAACTGACAAGAGGAACTGCAGCAGAACTGCAGCTGACATCAAAGAGGTTTCCTATCCTGGTTCCCCATTACCTATCCTCTGTCTTGTTCTCGCACCTGTGTCAATACCTCATCCTTACATAACAAAAAGCAGTCAAGTAGCACTTTAAAGATTAGCAAAATAGTTTATTAGGTGAGCTTTCGTGGGACAGACCCACTTCTTCAGACCATATCCAGACCAGAACAGCTGTTCTGGTCTGGATATGGTCTGAAGAAGTGGGTCTGTCCCACGAAAGCTCACCTAATAAACTATTTTGCTAATCTTTAAAGTGCTACTTGACTGCTTTTTGTTTTGATAGTGTATAGACTAGCACGGCTTACTCTCTGTTACTATTCATCCTTACATGTTATCCTTCACATTTGGAATATAGTCCCCCAACTGCTCACATGCTCTACTCTCCAAACTTGCAAATCCTGTCTACAAGCTTACATTTGCCTCTTCCTTACAGCATGTTGGGAGAAAAATGTGGATTTTTTTCTTTAAAATGTGATCGTCACCCCTATGCATAAACCTGCCATAACAAGCAGCTATGTGATCTTTTGATGCGCTCTCTTCTGTAAGATCTCCCAAACATCCTTCGCTTACATCCCTCACTTGTTGTTTCAAGTTATACTCATTGCGAGCTCTTTGAAGCTGAGGACATGGTTTTTACTTGTGTTGGGAGTTGGTTAGCATTTGTCCAGGCCATAGGTGGGTAAGATATGGGCCTATGGGCTGGATCAAGCTTAAACAACACTTGGACCAGGCCCATTGGCTGCATCTGGCCCACATACTATTTATATCCCATTGCTGGGGTAGCAGTAAGGGCCAGGGACCACAGGCACCCCAGGCAGCAGCATGCAGTGTGCTAGTGGCAGGGGCGGGAAGCCCTTTAGTAGCACTAATTTAAAGGATTGCAGGGCTCATGGCTCCCAGTCCCCGCAGCTACCATGCTGCCTGGCTGTTCGCACCTGGGACTCCTGTGGCTATTTTAAAAGCCCAGGGTGCCTGGCTGCATGAAGCTACCCGTGAAGTCGGATTTAAGTAGTAAGCAGGCCAGATGCTGCTCATGGATGGGATCCAGCCCATGGGCCATATCTTGCCTGCCTCTAACAGTGGTGAGTAATTTCATTAATAAGAAAGGTATGGTCCCAACACCTTTCCAAAATGTGTGGAGTAGCCCCTGGCCAAAATTATTGCCTATCCCTGGTCTAGGCTCTTGAAAAATAACCAAAATTCCAACATAGCAGATTCATCTTCATTAGCGATCTGAGAAAGATTTGGAGAGATACAGGAAGGATGTTCCAGACAGCAGGAGGAAAAGGTGTCACTGTAGCTAGACTGCATGTAGAGACTCAGAAGGAAGAGAAGAGCAAAAGGAGGAGGAATACAGAGAACTGGACATAGCTTCCTAAAAAGGAGTAACACACAAACCTCTGTTCCTTGTAGAAAATTAAACAGAATGATATTAAGACTAAATTTTTTTTTACCAATTAGTTTAGGCACCCAGAGTACTCAAAAACAGAACCCACAGTCCCCACTGTCAAGCACCTAGTAGCTCAAATTCATAATAAATCAGGTACCAATTTTAAAGTGATCAAGTAAACTTTCTCAAAAATTCCATGAGTAATAAAACTTGAAAATGTATTCATTTAACAAGTTTCTTTATATCATTCCCACTCCATCTTATTCTAGTTTACAAGAAGCCATCTCTTCTGAATAGCAAATAGTGGGAAAAATAGTGGGCATGATCACTAAATACTACTTGCAAAACCTACGCACAATTAAATGTGACCAAAAAGGGGGTGCCTCAAATATATTTGCTTTTCTGTGAAAATTCTAGAAGGAGCTCTTATTTATGCAAACAACAATATCTTGCACAGATTATTTCCACTAGCAGTGCTGGCATGCTGCTACACCCAGTGACCAATAAATCTAGCTTCTCCCTCAGTTGTTCAGTTAAAAAAGAACCCAGACATTTTAAATAATTGAGTTCATATGCACAGCCAATTTCTTGAAGATACATGTGTTAACTTTGCCTTAGTTCAATATACATTATGTGGTCTGTAGATGCCATGCAGGCAAACTATTTTAATATGATCCTATAAACCTATTACACCAAAAGCAACGAAAACCGTAACAAAATTAAAAAAAAAACCCAAGATATAGACAGACAAGCAAGTAGATTAGCTCTATAGGTTACACAGGAGACAAAAATTTCAAAATGCCCCAAACTTCTCCAGGCTTGCTATCTTTCGGCCCTTTCCTCTTCCCAAAGCAAAGTGGGTTTTCTAGGGTGCTGACAAACCTTCTCAAAGATATGTTTAGATATTTTTGAAGTTTATATAATCCAAAAGAGAAAAAATAGTCATCTCATATGGCATAGATGGTCAAGTCATCTAAAGTTCACACAAAAACAACTCAGTTTTAGATCACGTAGCTTTGTAAAATTATTTGAGTTGGTGTGAATAATTACAAAGTGGTTGAATCATGGAAAACATTTACAAATAAATTAGTGACAATCTGTGGCAAATGTTACTCCAGTCTCTGTATGAAGTAGCTGAATAATTGAACAACTTAATCATGAACATATTTTCTGTGATTAACAGGAACAAAGTTGTTTGACATAATATTCATTCATCTTCAAGAGAATAAACTGACAAAATCAGATTGGTCCATGGAGGGGTTGTACAGACAAAAATTGGCCAGGTAAGAAACACATAGGAACAGGAACAGTTAAAACTACTATTCTTGTGATGAAGTTGCATGGCCTTTCACCCTAGGAAGGGGCAGAAAGAAAAGGATGAAATGGCAAATAATATATGTAAAGCCTTGCTGCTCAGTGACCTTTGTAAGAAGTTCCATCAGCAATCAACACAAAACAAACCCACAGCCTAAACTGCAAGAAGAGTAAAATATTCTGGGTAGCAAAAGTGATTGTGATTTGCAGAGTGACAGCACTGAAGACATGTTTAATTAGTAATGCATCTCATTCTGTATTTATTCTGTCTAGGTGGGTGTGCCTTATGCTTAACCATCTGATGTGTGATCTGAAAATATCCACCCAGTGCTTAAGTTGATAAAAAAACATTTTGAAATCATACATATTACAAGAGTAAACTTATATAAGTTATGTTACAAAGTATGTAAAAATTGCTATCTACAAATAAGCAAAAAAAATCTCAGCTACTTCTGCTGATTTGTTATTGGTATTCACTAACTATAGCAAATATGTTAAAATGGTTTTATAAAAAAGTCTAAGAAAGCTAAATTTCTATGTGTTTATGACAAAAATTCTGTTTCCTGTGAGTGACTCTGAGCTGGTCACACCTACTAAAATGAACAAGTAGATCAAGCTATTTATTGCACTGGTTTTACAGAGATCTTCAAAGTCAACTATCCCTTTAGAGCATTTCACAATTGCAAGTACGTACAAACACACTGGCTCTGCTAGTGCACTAAAAATAGTAGTGCAGCCATGGCAGCACAATTAGTGGCTCAGGATAGCTGCTAGACTACATACCTAGGGGTTGGGTGGTATTTTGGTAGCTAGCCAGATTTGTTGCCCCTCATATCATGGCTACTATTTTTAGCACAATAGATTGACTGTCTCTACCCAAGCTGGGAATCCCAGCTACGTAGACAGTCACATGAATCAGAACTGAAAAACATCTTGGATGAGATTTTAAAAAGCTTAAGCGATATAATATCACAAGCCTAAAATTGTCCATGGTATTTATTCTCCTAAATCCTAAGCGCGCTTCTGAAAATCTCACGCAGCACCTAGCCCGACCCCAACTTCTGCACTAGCTACTCCAGTTCCATGAAGGTTTCTCAGTGTCCTTCTCTTTCTACCTAGTCTTTTTTTTCCCCACATGTCTTACACTGGGCTCCATCAGGCTAGATTTGCATTTGGATGCAGAAGATTACTAACTAAAATTAAGTTGGCCAGCTGCGCAACATGACTATGGAACAGCATATACTGAAAGAACAGTTAACAAAAGCCTCATTGCTTGATGTTTGTTCTGTATATAGAAATCAAACTGATCTGCACATAGCATAAAAGGCTACATTCACTGGATAATCCAACCATTTCTAATTCCTAAATTCATGTTAATGAATTATCAGTTCCTTTGAAGACCAGGAGAGAAGGAGAGAAGTTTAAAAAGTGAAAACATAAGGAGCAGTGCTTTTCTTGTGGCAATACCTGCCAGTACTCAGTACCAGCACCTCAGCAGCCCAGACATGGGATTGGCTGGGAGACGAATAAGTACAGGCGTTTTTTAAAAAAAAAAAAAAGACTACTTTGTCACTGTAAAGCAGTTGGGAAAATAGAGAAAACATGTAGGCACTCTGCATCTATTAATATTAATTTAAAATTCCATATGAGGTTAAAACAGCCATTGCCCTTCATAACCATCATATATGTAGCTTGCTCATACTTTCTCTTCCATTCTATGTAGGCTCTGATGCCACGCCTGCCAATGTGGCAGCTGTCTGATGGCTTAGTCACTGTAGTGATGAGTACTGCAAAACATTGCGAGGGTGGAACACAAGCTACAGTGTCGCTTACATAGTTTCCAGCCTAGTAAAGTAATATTGTCCAATAATAGCTCTCCTAGAATTTCATTTGATAGTTAAAAGCCTCACAGCAACAGTAAAATAACCAATCCTTTATATGCAAAGTAGCAAAATGGTGAACAAAATAAGATCAATAGACACCATGCAGATCTGTCTCCTACTAGGAATATTCCCTTTAAAATGATCTTTTAGGAATTAAAAGCTAATGGGAATTGAGGATATACAAAGTATCTCAGAGAATCAGCCTAACTAATGGAGGAAGGCAGCCAGAAACAGAAAACAGGAAGAGAAGAAACAGAGACATTCCTCGTTACCCAAAGTTATGGCATAACTCTTACAGCCCGCACAGTAGCGTCAAGACCAGGTATTAGCAGCAACAGTTTTAAAATATACAAAACAAACAATGAAGCAGAAGAGAAAAAATATGTTTATAAAGATATTTTAGAAGCACATGAGCTCAGCAGTGAGTTAAGGCTTCGTGAAATTGATTGTTAAGCTTGTTTGGTTCTTACTCCACAAATATCACACAATACCTAATCTCAACTTTCCATGCTTTGAAAACAAGTTATACACAAACAAAAAAAACAGTAGGTTTTGCCATTGTCAGTGTATAAAAGTTAGGAAAAGCTGAAGACCAATTAAGTTTGCTTCTGTGGACAAGAAAACAAAAACAACCAATAGATTTTAAGTTTCCTGTCAGCATTTGTTGCCCTAGAAAGCGACATTCTTTGCCTTACCTTCACACAATGCAAGTTTTTCAGAAATTTCTCACTACTGCCAACACTGATTCAGTTCCTCTAACCATAGCAACATTGAGGACCAGTGCAGAAGACTCTTTAGCTACTATGCTTTCATTACTGAAAGATGCTGAGCACTGTCACGTAGCTTTCGCAGTGCCACAGCTTACTCTTCCATTCACTGTCCAACTGTCCCTTCTCATTCATTTTTAAGGGGCAAAAATTAAGAAAAAGACTACATCAATGCAGGACCTGCACAACAACCCATAGCTGGGAGACTATACCTACTCACCAGGGTAAAAATTAGTCCTCCTGAAATTTTGAAGAAACAACAGTTGTAGGCTCTTGCTTATGGGCTTTTATTGAACATTTTGAAGACAGTCACTCTCTGCCTTTTTATTAAATTTATTTCCCTTCTCGGCTTCACTTTGCCTTTTTTTCCCCCCCTATAACAGATCCTAACATGTCATTCTTGCTTTATTTCCAGAATTCACTCTCATTCCTATTTTCGCATTTCAACTCCTTGTATTTTTGTTATTTCTGTTCAACATTCTCCACTGTATTTTCTCCTTCCTTCTCCCTCCAAAATCTTACTTTTGATCCCCTACTACTATTTGTTCCCTAATTTATCTCATTCTGTCTTCCTGTGTATCTTTTGCACACATTGATCTTTAAATCTACATGTTTCGTTTCAAATTTGTAGTTACAACATTCCATACATTTTCATATTTAATACATATTCGAATACCATATAAAACGATCAATTCATCACAACTGTCACATTAGCTGGTACTAAAACTAGAAGGCTCCACACAGAAAAAGTGTATTACTGCAATCATCAGTATATGCAAAAACAGAGGCCGAAATAAACTTCTTCCATTTTTGCTACGTTTTTTTCTGTTATTAATGGAGTAGCTACTCAAAGCTTGTTTCCCTTTAAATAGAAAAAAGCTACCATATCTGAAAGTTACCCGGGGAGGCGGGGGTGGAAGTAAAACAGCTATTGAATGATATAAATCAACAACACTAAAAGAAGGTGTGGATAAGTATTAGTTTACAGAAGTATGCAATGAAACGACTTAGCTATAAAAATATGTGATTAAAAAAAACAAAACATCTCAAATTCAACCACTGATAGCCTTAATACTATGCAACTTAACCCTGGTCTCCAAACTGCTTCAGCTAGGTTTGACTATTGTTTTACAAGAGGATCTTTGACAACCAAAAACTGAAAATGTCTTCAATGTACTGCAACATTTGAAAAAAGGCTTAGACATGGATACTGAACTAAAATGGACACAGTAATATATCATGGATTTACTGAGACTGAATACATGTGCTTCTTTTTGCAGTTCCTGAGTTACTCAGTGGACTCTAGTAAATTTGGTTGTAACTTAATATTCCCTGTAACAGTATAAGTATTTCAGACTCAGTATTTTACTTTCAGTTAAATATATCCTGTCATGTACAGCTCAGAGATTAATAATGCAGCTCTACAACACTGGGTTCACAGGTGTGAGCATATATTTGCAGAACAGCTTTCCTGGGAGGGCAAGGAAATCAGAGAAGAAATATCACCCGTTACTCAAAAAAAGAATGAGCTAATCATCCTTAGCCGCTTCATTGCTAAGAATACAAATATGAATCAATACCAGAGCCCCTACCCAATTTTAATGAATCAAGCAGCACAAACAACTGCATGTTGGTTTGCTCTCCAACACCTGTTATAAGTTATCTAGTCTTATGCTTAAAACAGGTCTCTGCATTTGCTTCATGAGTGAAAAGGGGTGACTGGGCCCCGTTAGGCTGTTTAATACATTTCTAGCAACTTGGCAACCTTTATTTACATAATGCTGGTGGGGGTTGGTCTTTCATGGAACATTCTCATGATAAGATAGCAGCAATAAGGGAGGTTGGAACAGAATATATTTAGTTCCCTTCAATCTGTACATCATAAAATAATTTGTATGCAGTTCTTGTAATACCAATTATTGCAGACAGTACTTAGAGGAATAAATCACGCTGTCAGCTTCGTGACTATTCATTATGTGCTTCAAAAATTACAAGAAATCTGTTAGAATGTAGACCTTGAAAGCATTTAAAAATGATATTAAGTAAAAACCATGAAATATGACTGGATTATTAGAAGCAGAAAATAATCTGTTGCAACTGGTGGATATACCATTTAGTTTAGTTGGCCAATGCTACTGTTCTCTTAACACAGGAGCTTGCTCATTGTTACTCTGCATATTGGATAGGTGCAGAAAGTAATGCATCTTTCCTCCCCCTCCACCACCCAGCTCTCTCCGAAGCGAGCAGAACATCTAGCTCCATGTAGAATTTATTTTAAAAAAATACAGTTCCTCATACTGCACGTGGGCTTGCCTACTGAGGGGACAACGGTGTCATTCAGGGATTTACTGGTAATTTACTGTAAAAATAATCTGAATCATACTGAGTGTATATTTAAATGTGGCATCTATACCAAGAAAATATATAGCCTAAATTACCTTCACAGGAGCCTCTCAACATACCAACTTTGAGAGGCACACAAGTATTCTCATTAGGGCTGTCAATTAATTGCGGTCAATGTACATAATATGCTTAAAAATAAATTTTTATTGCTTGGCAGCCATAATTCTTATAAAATAAGGCACTATCATCAAAAAATTACTATTGCATCTTTCAGTGGGAGCTTCCATTCTTACAAGTGGATTTCCCTCTCCACATCTTATTTCAGAAATGCCATTCGTTTTCATATGACAGAAGCCCAAAGGCTAAATTTCCCAATTTGTTTAGGCACCTAAAGATGCTGATAAACACCTTGTGGGATTCACAAAACAGCCTAAGTACGTTAGGTGCCTTTCTTTCATTGACTTCGAGTACGAAAATCACTATAAAAGCCAATTACTGATATTGATGTTATGTAATTTATGTTCAAGTTTGATACCTATCACCTCAGACTCCAAGACATCAATTACCTTACGCATTACAAGCACAGTTTCCTCATCTCTCATATTCAGTGACGGCAGGCATCCCACTTAACAGACACTTACAGAGGCTTTTTGGCTCCCGCCTTCCCCTCTTCCCTATCTAGCTGATTTGTCAGTTTTTATTTCATTCTTCTTTCTTTTAAATTGTCTTAGTCGCAGTTATCAGCATTCTCCGGATCTGAAGAAATGGGTCTGTCCCACAAAAGCTCACCACCTAATAAATATTGTTAGTTTTTAAGGTGCTACTTGAATGCTTTTTTGTTGTTGTTTTTGTTTTGTGAAGATACAGACTAATGCAGCTTCCTGTCTGAGTCTAAACTGAAGTCCTTTTAGGAGCATATTTAAAGAAAAAATGTAACATATTTGCAATCTTCATACAAACAAATTGTTTTTTGCAAAATGTTCCTCTTTCTTCTTAAGTATTTATTCCAGGTCCCCAAATGCCACCTCAAGGGCTGAGCTCACAGCCCTGGGTTCAGCAGGCCAATGTTCAGACCAGTGGTATGATTGTATGAAGACTAACAATATTTATTAGGTGATGAGCTTTTGTGCGACAGACCCATTTCTTCAGATCTGGAGGATGCTGATAACTGAGACTAAGACCACTGGTCTGAGCATTGGCCTGCTGAACCTAGGGCTATGAGCTCAGCCCTTGAGGGGGCATTTGGGGACCTAGGATAAATACTCTTTTTTTTCTCTTATATGTAACTTCCAACTATCTAAATACCTGTAAGGGTGGATTGATGACACCATAAAGCTCACTAAAAAAATATTTGAATTACTCCCTCATTGATTTCCAATCTACTTTGACGGAATTTTTCTGTCTTCTCCAGGCATCAACTGCAAATATTGCATCTGCTGTGGTTTGCAGGCATCAACTGCAAATATTGCATCTGCTGTGGTTTGCAGCTCATGTGGAGACTATGGTCAATTACAATGAACAACACACACGAGATAAGTATGATACTGCTAACTAGCAAATTACCCAATAGAATGATATAAGTCTAACAATCTTATGAATTTCTCTTATAATATTAAGAGACTTCAGATTAAAAATAAATAAAATTAAAAGTTTAAAAAGATTATCATTTATTCCATTTACTCTGAAAAGCTGGATTTAATTCCTGACATGTATGTCCAAAGTCCACAGCACATTTTATTACCTGTAACAGTTCAGTGAAATTAATCAACTCTTAAAAGACATTAACCCTATCAACTTTGAACCTTGTATACCTCATGTTACTATGATTTATACTATTAAAACTACACAAAGTGCAATAAGTTCTATTCTCAACATGTATATAGTTCTCCTTAATGAAAGTTACACACTGAAAGATTCAGATTCCTAAAATATTGATACACATAGTAGAATTACCAACTCTACAGTACTAAAGTTTTATTTTTATGAAAATACCAGTGGCAAATGACAAAAAAGAAACACTCAGTTCTTCAAACAAATAAGGATGTTCTGGAGTTCTTCAGAGAGTGGGATTCCAGAAGTTTTTGTTATAGCTGTTGTATGTTCAGGAAGCTTAACTACAATGAACGTATATTTTAACCAGTCTCAGAGTGGTGGTGGTGGTAAACTGTAGCTTCAGGAAAAAAAAAATCAAGTCGTCCTGTAGCACCTTAGAGACTAAAATTTTATTTATTAGGAAATGAGCTTTCGTGGGTAAGACCCACTTCATCAGATTGGGAGCACAAATAAGAATCCATGGTTTATACAGTGCAGGGCTGGCAGGACACTTGTCATTAATAGGACCTGTGGAAAAAGTATATTAAGTTTAGTGCCATTCTTCTGAATATCATAGGTGGGGAAATTGTAATGCATAAGATAAGTGAGATCTCTGTTAAGATCCAGGTTAAACATGTCAAACTTGCAAAGGAATTTCAATTCAGATGTCTCCTTTTGTAATCTTGTGGTAAAATCCTCTTGAAAGAGGGTAGCCACTTTAAGGCCCATTGTTGAATATCTTGGCAGGTTAAAATGTTCTCCTACAGGTTTGTGGATACAGTAGTGTCTTCACATTCACGAGGGTTCTGTGTTCAGAACCCTTGTGAATGTTGATTTTCACAAATACGGGATTGGGGAGCCAAGTGGCTGACAGCGCTCCGGGACCCAGGGCCCTGCGGAAGCGGTGGCCTCAGGCAGCCGCTCGTGAATAACTGAATTAGCAAACATTAAGTTTGCGAACGTGAGGACCTTACAGTATTTTAACCATGTGTAAAAACCATTTTTCCTTCTCATATGAATTTAAATTTGAAGTTTCAACAATTGCACTTTATTTTCAGGTTAAGTAATACACTCATGTATAGACAGGTCAATTATCCTCAAATCACTGACATTTTGCCCCAAAATCTCTTCTTCATTTTAAACTGAATTAAACCACATTTGTTCAGACTCATTCTTCCCCATTAAATTTAACACTAAAGGGGGATTTTATTCTTCCTTACATTGATGTAAATTGGAATAACTAGTGAGGTTAGGTACTATGCCGCTTGTAATCCTGAAGAACATGGAATACACCAACTGAATAATGTGCTGTTCTGCAAATTTAAAGAGTATGAAAGTGAAGGTCTGTGGTTCTTTTAAAACTATTTAAGTTGCATTCTTCCAGATGACTGTTCTGCCAACTTGTTTCTAGCCAGTCATGTAGCATGGCTACCCATAGCAGTAAGACCAAAGTTTGAGTTTAAAGTTGCTAGCTATGAAACAATTGCACATTAAATAATGCAACCACTTAGTCACACAGTTGCCTGAAGTCTTTTCTTTTTAAGACAGCTGATGGAGCTCCATTCTTTAGCCTTTTTAAGACAGATTTTAGGGGTATTTAATTCTGAATTCCCCAGTCCAACTGTGGTATCCTATAGCAGAGAACTAGATAGAATTCTTGTCATTGACTCACTTTGAGCTGGCCAGGTGGCCCCTTTCAACATTTACTGAAGAGTCTGAGGTGGGTTGTCTCCTCAATGTTCTTGCAATGCTAACCCAGGGAGTGAGAAATGGTGCCATCCCAATGCTAACACACAGGCATTTCTCTCCACTAACCAGAGACTTCTCCCTTTGCGTATCTTCCTCTGTTATTGTTATATAGTCAAGAATGAACATGATCTATTGATCAGATTCAGCCCCCCCCACCCCCACCCCCTAAAAATTCCCAAAATCGGCTTAAAAATCACAAGAGTTTTGAAAAACTATATGGTTCAGGTTTGCTTGCCATTTGGCTTTTAAAACGTTTACATATGAGTTAAGTTTTACAGGCTTTTCTCTGCATCCATGAGGGCTAGAAACTGATGCTTTTAAATGAAGGCAGAGATTCTCACATAATTGTGTGGGTCCAGGAGCCTGGACTTCATTAAACCCATCAAATATTACAAGTCTAGTCATAAAACTACAAGAAGCTGGCAACATTAGTCATGCCACAAAAAGACCACACTTGGGATGTTTCTAAATGTATGTTGCCCCCTGTGATAGAGAGGAGCAGTAGCAATGATGAGACTCACATCAGTGCGAGTCTTACTCTGCTTTTGTTGAGTGAACACAGGACTGGGCACCATTAGACCTGGATTCTCTCTAACTCAGCTACACCTTCCATTGCAATCTGCATGTTTCCCATTTGATAGCTTACATGGTATTATTGATCTATGAGACTGCCTCTCTCCCTGTGACACACTTTCACAGCTGCAGTCCACCGAGATACCTGACCTGGAGCACCACTGGAACAAGAGAGAAAGTACAATTGGCAGGGTGCTCTCTCTGAGCTCTGAACCTTGGGAATTTACTTCTTCCTTTAGTCCATACACATTTGATCAAAGTGTGTTCTGTGGAATACTGGTGTTCTGTGCGATGGGAAGAGGTGTTCGGTGAAAAAAATTTGATGCTAGTGATACTTTTCCTTTTAAAATATTAAATATGAAATGATCGGTATATCAAAAATACAAAGGTAGTTCAATAATGTTTGGGTTGTAGGTATAATCATACTTATAACACATTCACAATAGTATAATTGTTATTAGGAGTCTCGTGCTGAAATAGAGTTGATTCAGATTGTTCCGGCATGAACCACGCTCAGAGAAATCATGTGATGCTGCACCTGATATGAGTTTTCTGTAAACAAATTCCCCTCACCTGATCAGCACGTATTTGTTCCATCAATATAGGTCCAAGCTCAGAAGTGTTCCATGGCCAAATCAGCGTGGGAAATGCTGCTTTAGTGCATAGCCAGGCCATTCTTTTCTCCCATAAGGAGAGGTGTGCACAGTATGGTAGGGGAGCATTTGGATGTGGACTTCGGGGAAAGGAGGCAATTTTGCGGGAGAGCTATATATAAATGTTTAGGTTATTTGATCGGATCAAAATGTGATTGGTGTCTTTTTTTTCCCCAGTGTTGCTAAGGGTGGGTAGCTGGTTTGGACTCCCAGAGGTGGTCCTCCCCGTCCGGGTAAGTGGGTGGCCCCTGTGCGCCAATGCCACAGGCAACCCAACAATCCCCAAGTCACTAGGTCAGGGGGGTTAGAAGCGACGGTTCAAAGCCCGGCCTTACTTCAGGCAGGTGCTGGGGAAAAATTAGCTCTCTTCAGGGCAGCACATACATGTTCCCAAGGCGTCTGGGCCCTAGCTCAGGCCAGGGCAGAAAATTACCCAGTCTCAAGAATGCTGAGCCCTCACACAGGGCAGCAGCAAACCACCAGTCAATAAGCCCCAGCCTAGCTCAGGGCAGGGAAATACATGCAGTTCAGCTGGGAAAATTATCACAAGTCTCAGAAGGCCCAGGCCGTAGCTCAGAATGGGCAACAAACCAACAGGCTCAAAGGCCCAGGCCCTCGTGCAAGGCGGGGCGGTAAATAAAATAGTTCACAGTTGAGCCCAGGTCCTAGCTCAGGGCAGGGCAGCACATAAACAGTTCCCAAATGGCCCAGGCCTTGGTGCAGGGTGGGGCAACCAACACAAAACAGTCTAAGGGAGCCCAGTCCCTAACTCAGGGTGGGGCAACCAATCTACAGCAGGCCCAAGCCCCAGCTCAGGGCAACAAAACAAATAGACACAGGTTATCACCTAGCTCAGGAGATCCCTGGCCCTAGTTCAGGGAAAGGCAAACAATCCAGTTAACACAGTTCCAGACAGGCACTTTGCCTGTGCTGGCAGAGAGGAGGGGAGACTGCCACCCAGCAAGTGCGTGGCAGTGGGGATGCAGGCCCACCCATTCCACTGCATCCCGGCCTAGGGGCCCTCGTCACAGCAGCACAGTCTGCTGCGCAGGTCAGTGGGGAATCCAGACCGCAACACGCTGCCCAAGGACCTGTCATGGTCCTCTCTACCCACTGGGCCGCTTCTGGTCTCCCTGTCCCCAGCCGACTTCTCAGGGCTCATGGGGTTCCAGGTCTGGCTTGCCCGATCCAGGCCCGCGTAGGCTATGGGTTCCGCCATCTCAGGCTGGCTCAGGGTGCAGGCTGAGGCGGATACTCTGGTCTGTCCTGCAGCTCCAGCTGGTCTTCTGCAGGAAGCAGGTTCCTGATGCTCTGGGGACCCCAACGGATTGACAAGGGCTCAGGTGGCTCAATCCAAGCCTCAGCCTCACACAGCCAGTCTTCCACCTCCCAGGCAGGGAGCCCAGAGCCATCCTCTGGCTCCTCTGCAGGCTCAGCCCTGACTGAGTCCATGGGCTGGACTTTTCTTATCCTGGCCCCGCCTCCTGACTTCTGGTCAGGTGACGGGGAGGGGCCAGGCTCAATACAAAATGGCTGCTGGAAGGGTTCCTCCCCTTCCAGGTAGTGGGGTGGCTACTCTGCCCCACTACAGGGTGCAAAGATTTTTTAATGGCAACACACAAATTAATAGAAATCACCAGTGCTTGTTCAGAAAAACAAAAAGGAGCTCATACTCTGCCATCTTTCCCGCACCTCCTCAGGCCAATCCTGTAGCTGGGAGCTGCCGGTACTCAGTACTGGCAAGTACCAAGAGCACTGGAAATCACACGCCTTTGAAATTTAAACACATGCCTTTTCAGGTTTTATGTTAAAGGTTAGCTCTTGAGACATTTCAAAGTTGCCATTTTTTTAAAAAAAGATAGGCTAAATAAATATATCTTCCTTAAATCAAATATCGAGTCTTTCTTTTCTACTACAATTGCTCCAGATGTGGAACCATAGTGGTCCACATGGAGGATAACGTCTACTGCTGCAAATTACTCATTTAACTCAAGAATAGAGCTCTATGCCATGGTGAAATTACATACAAACCATTCCCCACCTCCATGTTTAAAAGTCACAAAGTCAAGCACTCAAAGAATCAGGAAATAACAAAATAAGTTACCCAATGCAACCTTAAATGTAGCTCATTTGTATGTGCATAAGCTAGTCTTTAATAACATCATGTACTTCATTCTGCTTCATTCAGAGCACAGGATGGAGAGTGAATGAGGCAGAGGCTTGTCAGAAAAGCAAAAGAATTCTCCTGAAGTTAAGGGACTAATTTAAGCCTAGAACCCCTTATGTACTGAAAATCTCATCATGAATATAACTTAATGAGAGCTGAAGGTGATCATCTGGACAATTAAGTTTCATGAAGGCTAGTTAACTATTGCATCTCAGTATATGCATGAGCATTTGACTCAACTTCTGCTTTAAAAGGAAGCCTACACATTCCTTACTTTAAGTTAATGAAATATTGAATTATATACTTAGTTCAGTCCTTACTAAAAGCTTACAAGTAGAATACTAAAGTCTAGCATTACTTCTTTCGCATAAGATTTTGGAGCTTGAGATAAATATTTAGATTCTTTAACGCAAAGTTTTATAACACTGGAAATTCTTTCATAAATTTTTGGCTTACTAGGTTTCCTTAATTTTTAATATATTCATCAGCACTTTATTCTGAATGGACAACACAAAATAAATGTCTTCACTTCTTTAAGTATCTACATTTTACTATGACAGAGCTAGAGATATCTGAATATAGACAATCCCTATTCTTTACCATATGTATCAGCTGAATAGCTGAGAAGGCCAATATTAGAATTTTCAATAAGAACAATTGAAATTTGACATCTCACTGGGGAAATTTTGCTAATTTTAAATCTATTGAACTTTTTTTTTTTTTTAAATTATAGCTGGGAATAACTGTAAAATTTTAAAAGAACTTAGTAGAACGTGCTCAGTGTTTTTAATTGGCAACTGTGCTGCTAAATGAAAATCACTGAGCTCATGTTTCGCTCAAACTGATATATTAAAAAGAACCAAATGAAGTGGAAAACCAATCCCATGGTATTTCAGATTGAAGACAGTTGAGAAGTTGCTGGGATTAAGAATAATACCACCATCCCATTTAGCACTAAGTATAAGAGTTTAGGCTAAAAGAAACTGTGGTGATAAATTAAGCACACTGAAGAAAGTGAACGGTTACACATATGGATCTAACTAAACGATCAACTTTGAAACAACAGGAAATGTACACAACTCTTTGGGATGGTCTATGATGAACAGTGCTATATGAATCATTTATTTTAGACCTGATGCATTGCTATAGGATACCAATAGCTGATAATTACTAGAGATTTACAGAAAAACTGAGCCATAAATATCAAACTAAGACGTGCTCCTATTTTCCTGGGCAGAAAAATCATTCACAACTATATATTTCCCACATAATATGCAGTCCTTAGGGACTAACAAATTTATTAGGTCATGAGCCTTCATGGCTAAGACCCACTTCAAACTGCTCCTCTTCTTGTCACTTAACTGCCATGATATGAAGAGAGTTGCCACTTCCTATACATATGAATACCAGGATATGGATAATGCAAACTGCTCTTTTTCACAACCATGCATCTTTAACAAAACATCAATCAACTGTTTAAAAAGCATAGACTAGTTATTGAAGAAAATAAAAAGCACTGGCAATAGAACAGTTCTGTTTAGCTGTATTGCAGATACTGGCAAGTATTTACAGAAGAAATTTCACATTACATTTACCAATAATCTGAACTGTGAGACCATGAAAGACTCCCAATTCCTCTGCAGAAACTGGAGTAAACTAATTTAAGTAGATCATGTTGAAAACACACCAAAAGTAACTCTGCAGCAATTACATATTTAAGCTTGGGTTTTGACATGGTGCTCAATGAACACTCTCTGGTGAGATCAGAGTCCTCTTCTATCTTGTTGTGCATGGTCAGTGGCATAGCTGCATCCTCATTTCTGAAGATCATCA
The DNA here is from genome assembly GCF_033958435.1 of Carettochelys insculpta. Taxonomy (NCBI): domain Eukaryota; kingdom Metazoa; phylum Chordata; order Testudines; family Carettochelyidae; genus Carettochelys; species Carettochelys insculpta. Next base: position 87,541,878 of record NC_134137.1, on the reverse strand, counting down.
GTTTATATGGACTCCTCCACAGCCATGCAGTCTTGAATCCACAAAAGGAAAATTCAGTCTCTCTTAAGGAGTTCATGATACCACTTGTGTTGAAAAAAACCTCTTCCTTTACAAGCTATTCTTTCTGGCATAATGGAAATTCAGTACTGCTCTATGTAGGATTATACTGTAATAATTTGTAATCACCATCAGTGTGCTGCATGCTATCCACCACACTGCTCTGAAGAGCCTACAGTTAAACCACTGTTCTATTTAAATGATGTTTAAGACACATACTCCTATAACCAGTTGAGTCACTGATCAAATTCAGTTCCTGAATTACACAGACTCTTACTGTGTGTCCTGAAATGAGACCAAAGACTAATTTTGGACCTGCAGCCCCATCTGCAAATGTTACAGATGAAGACAACTGCAGATTAACATGTTCTGCATTTGGCTTTACATGTTACATGGCTCTCCCTGATTGCAGCAGTGAGCTCTTGAAATCCTTCTGTCCAAGGCAGCAGAACTGTTACCATCAGATCTTGTCAAGGGCCAAACGCTCCCTTGTGTTGAGTTCAAGACCGCACAATTAGAGAGTGCTTTCAGAGGTCTTTGCAACATTTTCTTGATCTACCCCTTAAACAAGTCACAATGCGCGGCTCACCAGAGAAGATGGTCTTCTGTGCTCTACATTCCGAAATTTAGACCAAATGACAATGCCTTGTCTGCTGCACTCTCACTATAAAATTTTCAGGGCCTATGATGTTGCAGAACTCCAGAAACTTGGTGTTTGGAACTAAATCTCTAACAGCTGCACACTGAGAGGACATGAGTACATTATGTTTAAATGCACCATACTGCAAGCACACATTAAATACTACCCTGCACAACTAATTGTAACTGACTAATGTGGTCAATTAGCCTCAGGTGAAAGCAGAGAAAATAAATTTGGTTGGTGGGGGGGAGGGGTTAGGAGGCCAGGTAGAAGGGACCAAAATTGTTTTTGAAGCTAGCATACAGTAGAATCAGTGATGGACACCAATGGGAATGGAGATTGTAACTCTGAAGAAAAGATTTCGGACATCAGCAGCTGCAGGTGGGAGGGGTGTTTCACAGCCCTGGGCAGCGGGAAGGATGTCATCAAGGCTTCTGGTGCTTGAGCTGCCAAGAGTCAGGGGCAGGGAACCACACTGGGGTTTAGGGTTTTAGCTACTGGTGTGGGGAGCCCTGGGGCTGAAAACAGCATTACCCTTAGAGCTAGAATCCCAAATCCTAGCAACCCCACAGGGCTGAAGGTGGGAATGGAATCATGTGGCTGAAGCACTGAGTACTGGAGAGCCCCTTGGGATAGAAGCCAAAAATGGGAAGAAAACTACCGAAGCTCTTAGGCCCAATGCTCCCCCAGATCTAAAGTCCTGAGTCCTGGTGCTACGGAGAGTGAGAAGCCCCGAGTCTGTCTCCCCACACCCAGAGCCCTGATCTCCCCACCCACCGACTCTGTGGCTGTAGCCTCAGCCCTCCATGGCTAAAGTTCTGATGCCATGGAGTGCTTCATGCTTTGTTTTTTGCCTGCTTCTTCTAATCAATTATTTCTGTCACCTCTTGGTGTCCAGTTGACTGGTAAATCTAATTCTGGGGTTTCTACTTTTCAGATTCTATTGCACAACAAAATCTGTGTCCTCACAGCAACAAAAAGCCTATTAACGTTATATAAAAAACACTGTACCACCAAAACAAAAATACGTAAGAGCTCATTTCATATAAGAAACGGCAAAGTTCCTAACACAATGCAGGAGTACCAATTTAAACTAAATATGTATACGGTGTTCCATCAGTTGTACGATATGTTTCTAACATTGGATTTCATTTTTTAGAAAGACTGTTTAGAGAGTCATTTTTTTCAGCACACACTGTTAATCCACTGACAACTTCATGTTTGTTGGGAACTCTCTGAAGGAGACTGCCTTGCTCCGGGGTGATCACATGACAGACATTTGATGGACTTTTTGATGAAGCGTTATCCTAGTGTAAAGCTCTACCAGAAGTCTGGCTGCAAATTACCACTCTCTCATTCTCTCCTAATTCAAGTTGTAAGTGGGCCAAAATTTGCTACAATATTCAATTTACTTCTTCATGATGTGGTCAAATTTAAACATCTGAGCATTTTAGACAAATTGCAAGTCTATCATATGATACAGGCTATACAGAAAGTTGATATTGCAGTGAAACAAATTTAAAAAGTATGACAACATGGTGTGTAACTCTTCTCATTCTGCTCTAATCTTTCTCTACATTTGTACATGTGACTCATAAAAGTGATCATCTGTTAAGCCTTCTTTTCGTACTAATTGAACATATGGAGCCTTGTTGGGATTTGAGATACTATTTTCCACTACTAATGACACATCCAGATTTGATCCCACTTTCCTTTCTCCAGGAACTAGAGATAAACTAAGGGTGTTAAAGGAAAATTTCTCAAAGCCAGTTAAGTTCTCAATGTCCAGTGGGTAGAGAACTAGCCTTAGACTTCGGATTTGGGAAAGCTAAGTTTAAGTTGTAGAATCATACAACAGGATGAAACCTGGAGAAGTCACCTACTCCAGCTACCTGAACTCATGGCAGGATGAAATAAAAACTAGACCATTCCTGATCGATATTTGTCTAATAAAAATGTACAATGATGGGGTATCTGCAAAGCCCCTAAGTAATTTGTTCCAGCACTGAACTACCTTGACAGCTAGGAATGTCTTTCCTAGTCAATTGTTTCCCTTTTTCTGTGTGTGCATTGATTGTTCCTCCATAAAATGAACCACTTTACATCTCTCACTATTGAATTTTGTCCTGTTTACTTCAGACCATTTCTCCAGTTTGTCCATCTGTAGCCAGACATGAACCCCCCATTTGGCCTTTTCTCCTTCCCCCTCCCACTGGGAGAGACAGAGAGAGAAACAAGCAAGGGAGACAGGTAGCCTTTGATGTCCTGGGAACGCAGGTGTGCTGTCTCGCCCAGCCTCTCTACTATACACAAAAACCAGACAGTAAATGGGCGAGCTAATGGCCGCCCTTCTGGCTGATCTCTGTGATTGACACGCCTGATCACTTCCCCAGGAAGAACGGGGAACCCCCGCCCATCACCTCCAAAGGTGCCCAATTGTCCACAATTCACAGGTGCAAACTGAGCCTCGCACCTTCCCTGTGAAACCTGGGGTTCAAAACACATTCCTCCCGATTGGCCACTTGAGACCAGGAAGAAGCCTACATGACAAAAGGGGTATAAGGGGTTTGGCAGCCCACCCCCCTTTGAGTTTCAATCACCTACACCTGCTGGCCAGGTCTGGAATTAACTCCCGAGACTGGGGACGCCTGGTTCGTATCTACTTCTTCCCGAGGGATTGAGAGAAAAATTCTGGGTCACACCGGATCTATGAGGCAGGGGTAAGAATTACACCTGTATTACATTTCTTTCCTATAGGAATTGAGGGAAAGACTCTGGTTCCACCAGGTCTAAGAGGCAGGGGTGAAAAACCACACCTGCAACGTGCCTTTCTTGTGTACACGTTACTTGCATTAGTTTAAGCTAGCTAGTTTGTCTAAACTTTTCTTAAGTTAAATTGTGTTGTTTCCCCTTTAAAAACCACAAGTACTAACTTGTACTTTAATCATTTGTCTTAGTTAAATTGTTTCTATCTTTGTATAAATAAAAAGTAACTGTTAAAGGCTCTCTAAGTGTAATTTTCCTCTTGCTGCTGTACCCAAACTAAACACAAACCAAAGAACCCAGCTTGCCCTGGCTGTTTAGCATAGCTGCTGGTGTGGCATCACCCCCTTTGCCCCACCAGACCCTTAGCTGGCACCTGGGCATCGGCTCACACCATCCTACCCTTCAAAGTACTCGCCTCTCCCAAGCCGATATTGTTCGCAAACTTTGTAAGTATACTCTCTCTATGACATGATCTAAATCACCAATGAAGATACTGAATAAAATCGGATCCAGGACCAGTCCCTGAGGGACCCCAGTTAATACATCCTTCCAGCTTGACTGTGATAATTGGTTGGAAAACTGTTCCAAGAAAGTATTACACACCCACCTCATCGTAACTCTGTCTAGGTTGTATTTTCCTAGATTGTCTATGAGAGAGTCATGCTAAACAGCATCAAAACCCTTACTAAGGTCAGGATATATCATATCTACAGCTTCCCCACTTACAGATTTATCTTCTAGTTGTTTCCAAATTGACTGCATTATAATTTGTTCCATTATCTTTCCAGGTACTGAAGTTAAGCAGAGTGGCCTGTATTTCCCTGGGTTTTCTATATTGCCCTTTTTGTAGAAGGGCACCATATTTGCCCTCTTCTGGTTATCTGGGATCTCTCCTGTCTTCTTTAAGTTTTCAGAGATAATCGTTAATGGCTCAGACACTTCAGTCAAAATCTTGAAGTGTCTGGATGTATTTCATCAGACCCTGCGACTTCAAGATATCTAATTTGTTCAAGTAATTTTTGGTTGCTCTTTCACAGTTTTAGCCTCAGACCCTGACTGGTACCTTTTTGATTATGGTAAGGTGTCCAACTGCTACTAACCTTGCTGGTAAAATCTGACTGAATTCCTGAGTCTTTGGAGAAGGCAATTAACTATTCTGTACCTCAGTTTCCCACATGTAAAATGGGAATAACACTACTGCCCTATCACACAGGATGTATAATTCATTAATTCTCAAAGACTAATATCTTCAGGTGCCACATATACTAATAAGTGACATCTAAATACAAAAGAGATATAAAAGTTGTATTTAATTCCTGACCTCCACCTAGGTACACCTGCTACTTTAGTGACTTGTGGTTAGTGTTCAAACAAGTTGGACAGCATACCTTGTATAACAGTTTGCTAACTTTAGCCATCTGACCTCCCTCAGGTTTCAGATTGTTAGAATATACTTTGCTGAAGACTGACTAATCACACCATTTAAAATTACTCTCCGCTATATTTTTAAATCAAATCTAGAATAAACTAGGGATTTGGAGACTTTTGAGAATACAGTAAGGCAGATTACCAACATCTTGGCTTCTTGGGCTGAATAAAATCAGTCAAGAAAAATACCAACATTTTGAAACCCAGGAGCTAACTCAGGCCAACTAAATCCGTAATATCTTGCTACTATAAATTTAAAAGAGTTTAATCCTGAATTAAGTTTAATTTTGAAATGGACGTGAACATTTCAGCATATCCCTACTCAAGCAATCTATACAAGAATCTTCTAGATGCAAAAATCTGGGTTGCTTCACAACCTTCTCACCCCCACCTCCCCCAGCCACATCACCTTTACAAAAAATGGTTTCCAACAATCCTAACAATTCTACAAAAATTGAAGGAAATTTATATCCAGTAATTATCCTAGAATTTAAGCTAGTCAATTTCTGTCCCTTATTCCCCCTCACCCAAAGTCCCTTCTTGCTACTGGTATTACATAGTGAACAAGCAGGTTGTACATCTCGAGAACAAAAGTGCCAAGCACTACAAAGTTAAATAGCCCAAGGAAAGATTTGCTGGATGCCATATTTCCTTAGTAACACCTGTTAAATATCAAGTTCTTGGCAGCTTATTAAGGGCTCTATCATGTTCTCACTGAAGTTAATAACAGGACTCCCATTTAAAATGAAAATAGCATGAGTCCTAAAATTATGGGAACCATGAGTTATTCTGCAAGAACTAACATGTCTATTACATGGGAAAATATTGTAATCTATAAGCATAACAGGTAGTCAAAGTGCAATCCTACATCTAGTGGTCTGAATATATTGTACTTAGTTCTTGTTTCTCTCCCTCATTCTGAGGTGTAACATTCAGTAACAAATCTCAGACATACGGAGGAGACAAGGAGATACAATACTCGTACCCCACAGCAACTTATTCGATTGCCACAAATTACAAATCTAATTCGAGATCTTTTTAGCTGCTGATTTCAAAATTTAAACAAATCAAGAGATAAATTTTAAGGATCTATTTTATCACCTTCAGAGTTTGTTTATTCTAAAAATAAACTAACAGAACAGTTTCTGCTTCCCCTCTTTAAACACTCGATTAGCAAAGCAATAAACTGGTAGGTATACAATGTTAATTATAAAATCTATATTACAACCTAAGGTTCCTTATCGAAAAATACTGCACCAATTATAATCAGATCTATCCTAACAACTTTAACCTAAAAGCCTTCTAGAGCTATGCTGCTTCTAAACTGCTCTCTTGCTACCTTTTTTAAAGGAAGAATATTCTACAGTCAAACATTTTTAAAAAAGTCTGATGGTAAAACATCATTGCTACATACAAAAATATTAGGTTGTAAAACTTACTTGACAGTAACTCGACTGGACAAATCCTGAAGATCCCCAGGATGAAAAAGCTGAGCTTCTTTCAGTCCAATATTTTCACAGGCTTTCAGGAAAACATTTATATTATCCTGTGAATAGAAGTGGAAAGCAAATGCTTAGTTAAGCAGCACTGAGCAGCTATTGCAAGTAGATTAGTATGAATGCCTAAGTTTCAAAGTCCAGTTCACGGCAATAAAAAAAAAAAAAACCCACTTCCAGACTATAAATACTAGAAATATTTCATATACGTGCGTGGACTAGTTTGTGATCTTTGTGACTGACACACACGTTAAAGATTGCCTGATATAAGGCAAGTGGTTAACCAGTAGGCAGTAACCTACACTTTGATGTCAGTTCTGCTCTGCAAACAAACGCCCTCTTTCTAGCTTTGCACGACAAGCCTCACCTCTCGCCTTTAAAAATAACTCCAGCTACTGACATTCACCCACCCAGAAACAGTTGGCAATGGAGGAATAAGAGGAGGAACATTCTGTTTCCATGATTACAGATTACAAAATGATTGTGGAATACCGCACCTGGAATCTGGTTTTGGTTGCTGAGCAAAACGAGAGAGAGAGAGGCCAAACTGCATGAACAAGGAAACAGGTAAAAAAAAAAAAAAATCATGTGGAACTATAAAATATAGGTGTGGTACACGATTCGCTTATTGCACCTGCTACAGACCAACGGCCCAGTAGGGGAAGAATAAGAAATATGTAACTGAAAACAACTTCATGGATTTCACTTTCTACTTCATAATCAACAAGCAATTTACAAGAAGTTCCTCCTCATTAGCAGCCCCAGTACTCAACCGGTTCCCCATGCCCATGCCCTTAAGTCAATCCCATGGCTGGAGCTGCTGAGGTGGCAGTACTCAGTACCAGCACGTACCAGTGCAACAAAAAACACTGCTCATTAGTATGGAACACTACTGTATCAAGAGAGCCTTGCATAGTGACAAGCATCAGAGGGGTAGCTGTGTTAGCCTGCATCCACAAAAACAACGAGGAATCTTGTGCCACCGTATAGACTAAGATATTTTGAAACAAGCTTTTGTGGGCACTTATGCTCCAAAATATCTGTTCGTCTATAAGGTGCCACAAGACTTCTCATTGTTATTATCAACAGAAGAATTTTCCTTTGCATGCATTTCACAAATCAACTGGTGGAAGGGAAGGCTACTGTTATTTAATTCATAAGGTAACAACCACATTATTTTAAGTTTATGTACTTAAGGTACTGGGTCACCTTTCCAGTCTGTAAAGAAGCCTTTTCATCAATTCAGGGACCACCTTAAACATTTTTTTCTCTTTTTGCTGTCTTTGGATGCAAGAGCTTAGTACTTTAAATTATGAAAGCTCCCCTCTCCATTCCTCCAAAGAAAAAAGTGTCAGGAGCTTTTTCATGTAAAACACTGTTTAATAAAAAACTACATTTTTGTAGGTCCTTAGGCTCAAGTCTGTCTTAGCATATTCAATAAATTGATAAACACATCAAGCATTGTTTTAGGAAAATGCATGTCTAGCAGGCCCACCTTGGCAGCACTTCCTCTAAATAAGAGGATGGAACTGCCATCTTACCTTATGTCTAAAAGCCGCACTATAAGTCACAGAATCTGTAATAAGCTGATTACTGTAATGTCAATTTACATTTAAACTGAAAACCATCTAGTTTGCTATTATGGCTTCCTGACGGTCACCTTATGGGGCCGGGGTAGAAGGGGGGAAAATCCAGAGCTTATTTACATTGAAATGGACTTGCTTTCTTCAGAATTTAGTCACACTGAGTGGGAAACATATGTTCACCTTATGTAACAGTTGCTGACTTTGTATATGTATAGTGAAATGCAGTGAAATCCAGCTATTTAGCTGAGGCAAACAGCTTTACAACATTAGCAGAAAACACAAGTCGTCATGTCTTTAGAATTCAAGGACGCTTAAAATAAACAAGTTGGGATGTGGGGGAAAAGCAGTTTAGTTCAAATACTTGGAATTTGAAAAAACAGTTTCTAAAGGACAACACAAAAGATAATGTAATCCTCCAACATACAGATTGCAATCTTCTGCCATTCTAGCAAGCAGAGAAAGAATTAGACCTCCTGAGCTCAAGTAAGTTGCTTTTGACAATTTTTGACTGTCATAAAGGACTGCACCACCCTGGGACTATGAACCAAGACTGATGTGGTGGGCCTAACTACATGTTCACCTAGATGGGGAGTTGGTGCAAGAACTTCTTTAATTTCCACTTGATCACAAAGAAAAATGTTAAAAGTGACACCAAGACTGCAAAATCAAAGCACCTGAAATTCAGGAATTGAGGAACTATGACAAGCCTTCTGAGCAGGCCTTTATTTCTGGGTTGCTTAATGTTCTGTGTGTCAAGTAACATCACCAGCTGAGGGAGTAAAAATCTGCCATACTTTGACGAGCTACAAGGGACACATGGCTCTTCAGGAACACTTCCAGCAGGAAATCTTACTTAAGAACGCCACTGTTACCGTCCTTGGCCAGGGGAGCTAAACCTGCACATTTCCAAAGCTTAAATCACAGCCAGCTCCCTCAATTGCATGAAAATATATATTGTGTCCTCAGAACTTAGCTAATCAAGTATTATTCATTAGTTACAGCACCTATGTGCATGAAAAGTGGGCAGTTTCAAGACACATACATTTGAGTTATTCCTCCAAAATATGGGCGTTACAAAATTTAAAAACAGGAACAAAACAAAATCCTTTTACCATATCACACAGCAGAAAACAGATGAACAAAATTAGCTCAAATTTACCATATATTTCACTTTTGAGAAGAAGTCAACCATAGAAAGTGTCATACTAAAAAGTGTTGGAAAGTAACAAGAAAGTGTGTGTAGGAGGGGGAGCGTTATAATGAAAACAGTTTTGCAACTTAAAGATTCTACATGTTTTGTATTCCACACAGTCAAGTACACAAACCTGTGGCATCTTGTTACTAAAAATATGCTATTTCTTAGTACAGTATTTATGATAATCGTGTATATTGACAGATATGGAGATGTAATCCATGTCGCCTATACATTCCACAGGAAGCCTACTAGCAGATATTTAGAAATATCCATTCAAAATGGGCATATTTCAGCCACAAGGGTTTACAGTTCATAAATACTTGTTTGCACACACCCAAAGTCAATTATACTTACTTATCATAAGCACATGTTATTAGGATTAATTTAGGACAGGACTTAGAACTTCATTTTGCAATAGTACTATATAATGGCAACAAAGTTAAATTAATAAGTAGGTTGGTGGAAGTAATCCTGATTAACAGCTAATCATCCATCCTGTTTATCACAGGTGTGTTCAGATTATTAAAATTTTCAGAGGGACAACGGAGGCATGAGAGGTAACCTTCATAGAATCTTAGGGTTGGAAGAGAGCTCAAGATGTCACCAAGTCCAGCTCCTGGACCAAAGCAGGATCAAACTCAACTAAACCTTCCCCCCCAGATTTTAACTGCTGAAGCGAGATGCCTTCATTCTGCCCTCAAACCACTGCATCTTGGCATGGGATGCCAATTACTTTGCACAGAACATGTGAAGATGGGGGTGCCACTCAAAACGTTACCACAGAACTGAGAGCCAGGAATTCCTAAATTTGAATGCTAGTCTGTTGTATATAGCAAGAAGTTGCTAAATATCTGACTCATATTCCTTATCCTTATTGGCAAGGTAAGCAAGAGGCACTAGGAGAAGTCTATGGCCAGTACAGACAAGGAAATAAGAACTTTTTAAAGCATAGCAGAAACATTAAGAATCCGAGTAATGGTATTGATCCATTGATAGATTTATTGAACACTAGTGCCTTTTCTGCATTAGTATTGATAATTCTACTAATTTTATCTACCTGTTCTGTATTGGGGGGCAGATGATGTAGTTCCATAGGATAACATTTTCTACTGCACTAACATCTCAGAAGGATGCTAAACAGCAGTTACTAACTTACACATTTTCAAAAATCAACAGATCCAGGTAACTTGCATCCAAGAATTTTGGAAGAGCTCACTTGAGGTGCTCACTGGACCATTAATGCTGACATTCAATCATCTTGGAACAAAGAATAGTTCCAGAAAAAAAGAGAGAGAAAGCTACTGTTGTGCCAATTTTGGGGAAAAGAAAAGGTGACTGGCATGACCCCATAATTATAGGCCTGTCCCCCTAATATCTATCCCTGGTAAAAATATGCTTCTCTAATGAAACTCAATTAATAAAGCACTGAAAAAGAATAATGCAATTAATGATGAAAGTCAAAGCACTAAAGAAGAGTAGTGCAATTAATGCAATCACTCTACATTTGTTTATAGAAAATAGCTGCTGTTTAACTTGGTTTTATAAGATAAGTTTGGTTGATAAAGGTAATAGTATTGATAGAACATACTGAGCATTGATTAGATCATTCATAGTGATGCAAACTACAGCGCTTCTCCTGAAGATGCTTTAAGTCAATAGGACAGAGCACTCCCATTGGCTTAACTCTTGCCTCCATAAAAGGTAGTAGTTCTGTGGATGGGAGACAGTCTCCCATTGACGTAATGGCTTCACGGTTGCTTAGGTCTGTATAACCTACATTGCTCCAAGGTGTGTATTATTCACTCTCCTGAACAATATAAGTTACACTGAAATAAATCATAAAGCCTTGTGTTTCATTAGGCATGTGGCTTGGTACAGAATACCATTTTGATTTAAAAACTATGAGGATATAAAAAGTACATCTCAGAATGTAACTAAACTGGGAATCTTCATCCACCAGTGTTTCTATCATGCCGTGCTGTCCAAAGTGCTAGCCACTGCCCAGACAAGGTTATACAGCGGGCTGGGTTTGGCTATTTGGCTTGAACCATAAATATATATTCAGAATAATGTGGCTAGCTCGCTATAGCAGTAGCTGTTATAAACAACATTGAAGCCTTTGTTTTGGACATAAATTAATATTTTACTTTATTTAAATCTAAGTTTGGTAAATTAATTAATGAAGTTAAAGTAATTAAGCTGTTTAATTATTTTAATGTTGATTAATATTTCCTTTCTTGCCAGTTTTATACACCCCTTTTATTATATCTCCAGTAGCTAAATATGAATTTAAGGTATTTAGTGATAAACAAAGGCACATTGTCATCATGGGTGGTTGGTGGGTGATCCATGGAAACGTTTGCATTGAGAGGGGTGGCCACTGATCTCCACTGATGAGCTTGTTCAAGTGCCTACAAAATTATGCTTGTATGTTTATCCAGGTTTCATATGCATACAGTAACATTGGAACCACCACGGCACGGTACACAAGCAGCTTTGTCCTGGGATAGATGTCCCAGTTCTTGAAGACCCTTTGTCTCAGGTGGGTGAAAGCAGAGCTTGCACAGCTCAGATGATGCTGTATTTCTACATCAATGTTGACTTTTAGCAGAAAGAGGACTTCCAAGAGACAGGCTAAGAAATACATACTTATAACAGTTCTTACCAGAATCATTATGTAATCTAACATATATTAAATGACAACTCACTGAGCCTTGCTTGTTCTGATTAATGAATTTTAAACTAAATAAGCTGCCATTTACTTTCTTTACTCCCACTTGTATGCAAATCAAGCCATGTATTTTTCTTTTTTGACAGTTTGAGAACCTGATTTTGCAAGCTAAATGTGTATGTAATCAGAATTACAATAAATCTACCTGAAGGCTAAATTCTAAAGACTTTTTGAACAACAGATTAAAAAAATTTTGGTTTGCCACTGAAACATGGACGGTGTTGGCATCATGTTCATTTGCTTTTGAATACTGTGACACTCCACACCTGAAAGTAGCACCCTGGATCCCCCATATTCACCACCCTCATATGAAGTGTCTTGTCCAAAATATGTCTTGTGAGGTATTCGAAGAGTCTTGATCATGACCTTATCATGTTGGCTTGTACACACTATCATTGGCTATGAAGTTATGAAGTACTGCTACTATATTATGAGGTTTGGAAACACCCAAAGCCATTCTGACAACAAAGGAGCCATCAAGAAGAATAAAGTGTCCCGGATACCTCAAAGAAGTCATGTACACAATGAGAACCAAACTAATCCACATCACGGCAAAGAGGTTTCAAGAAGCTGGAACAAAAGGTATTGTAGAAGGAGAGTGACTTTAACACTTCACCTTCCCCCAACCCCCTGCCAACTTAAGGCCTGGAAGATTTTCTGGAAGACAAAGACTTTGAACTAGAGAGAGTGGTCCCAGGCTGGACAGGCATTCAATCTGTGTCTTATACTGTAAGGTACACAAACTATTAGTTAGCAAGATTTGATGCCATCTTGCCCTAAGTTTAAGTTAACAATTAGACTGCAAATTAGATTTTTAAGGACTGGTTACCTACGGAAAAAGTTATCTTTCTGTAGTTAATAAAATAATATTACAAAGGCAGGTGCACATCCACTTGCTTATGAAGCAGAGCAGTGCAAGGGGTTACAGTTCTGAAGTGCAAGACTGGGGAGCGAGGTGGAAATGGCTGAAGCCTCTATGTTGATGGTTCATGAGTGGCTGGGAGATCATTCATAGAATTCTGTTGTGACCCTGCATGTGGATGTCTGTGTAAGTGCAGTGTCTGTCAGAGGCCTGTAGCTTGGTATCAGCACTACAGTGAAAGTGAGCTGAAGCTGGTACGTTTGGAGGAGTCATTGGCTTCTCAGTCCAGGCTGCACTTGTAGGAGTAAAGAAATGTTGACTTGATCCTTCTTTCACATACCAAAATGGTATCTGGCACAGATTCTCTGCTCATTTACACTCTCTTCCAGATTGTGAATGTTCCCTTTGCATTTAAAAGAGTTCTCTGAGATCTGAGTACTTCTTCCTGCTTTCCTTTAAAGCAAACAAAAAACACAAAAAAAACAAAAACAAAAACGAAAAAGCTTAATTCCTCTTCTGGAAATAGCTTGGTTTGTACAAGCTGCACTCCACAGACTGTAGCTTACTGGATGCTGTAAGTAGAATACTCCAGACTTTGTAGATCATTAAGCAGTAACTGAAAGGGTTGCACACTTCAGTAACATCTAAGCTCTTGTGTTAGCTCTGAGATCTCACAGATCCATCCTAATTCTTGTGCTATGTAGAAAGAAAGCAAGCAAGATCATAGGCGTGCAGCAAGTCAAGGTGCTCAAAGCAGTATTACAAGCTGGCAGCTTCATTAGTTATTTTTCACACGTGCCATCGCAGGACTAAGTAGTATTACCTAGGCAGGTGTTTAGCTAAGGCAAGAAGTTATGTATTTGTATCATAGTGACAGAAACAGTAGGAGAATCGCAACAGAACACAAATGTGAGCAGCATTTCTGTCCAATTCAAGCACTGATTTTTAATGAAACTATCATCTCTCGCAATTCATTTAAATGTATCCTTGCATGGAAAAGAATAGATATGAACCTTTCACTAAAAGAGCCTATAGCAGGTCATGGAGATATGCCCTGGACATAAATATCCTTTTAGTTTAGCAGTGATACTATGAACTGCTATGATATAAATTCGAAAATACACCCCAATTTAAAAAAAAAAAAAAAAAAAAAAAAAATCAAAGCAGAAAATGTCACTAATGTAACTAACTTTTCTGCATCGTTTAGTTTGGAATGTTTTCTTACAAGCATATTGCTGGTCAGAAAATGTTTAAGGAAGTAAAAAATAGCGCACAACAAAATAAAACAGTACATACTAGACTACTGTTGACTTTATTGCTAGATAAACACTCATGCAACATAGCTTGTCTAGCAATGTGCTTTGCGAGATGTGCAAATGTTAGCACCTCTTCAGCGCTGAAGGTGAAATCAGATGTATTTGGCATCTTACTGTGGATTTAGGTATGACACATTAGTTTAAAACTTACTTTACAGGTTATTTTAAGTAATGTTTGTATATTTAATTACATGTTCATTAACAAAGCTATAGTTAACATTTTGTTAGCACTTTCCAGGAAAATTGAAGCTTCAGTTTGGCATGCAAGATCTCATCCCTAGCACCTGAGAGACACACAAAACCCTACATTTTGTGGTTCCATAGGCAGTTCATAAATATGCATAACATTTGCTATCCCAAAGTAAAGAGGCCTGGAAATCGAAACAGAGGCCTAGAAACTGAAACATCTCTAAATAGCCAAACAGATGACGGCCTTTACCTATCTGGATCAGCACAGTTTGGCAGACACTGGATTATTAAACTACACGTTATATCACAGCCCACTGTGAAGCAAGATTTTAGCCTGCTAGAATTTCAGTGCAGTTACTAAAAATATAGAAATACAAACAATTATACAGAAGTTCATAGTCAAGGCTGCAATATGTCATACAGTCTGAAGCATAACACACCACCCACCTCAAAAACTACCTATGTCCAGTTCAGTCATTGGAGGGTAAATATTCAGAACTGAGCAAGTGTGTAGATTTTCAATTTCTTCTTTGTTTTTCAGTAACAGGAAAAGTTTCTAAAGTTATTTTAATATTTGTCACATACCTATTCGCTGTAAGGCTGTGGGTAGGATGCAGGAAAAGAAGTGATTTATGATTCCACAAATAGACTTATCAATCTTCCATCTGTCAAGTATTTTTTAAACCTACTGTTTGAGGTTCTTTTTGTTAGAAGTAGATAGTATTTATTTCCCAGATCAACTCTATATTTAAGTTGATTTCCTTAGTTTTCATTCTAGAAGGTAAGAATTTTTCTTATCAAATTCATTTGTCTTAGTTAGGAATAAAAGATATGGGCTTTTTCTCTTGTAACATCAATATTTTCACTATTGGATTTAAGATGCTCTGTTTCATAGAGCTTCCTAAATGTGGAACTAAAACTGCTCGTGAGGACAGAAATCCCATAAGACTCAAAGCCTATCAGTATCAGAGAAGTAGCTGTGTATCTTTACACTTCAATCTCCCTGGACACTCAGATTAAAAAGTAGCAGTCCTAAAACAAAGAAATTTCAAAAATCAAATGGAAAGAGAAATCTCTGAGCTGCAATTTATTTGCAAATTTGACTCCATCAACCAAGGATTAAAACAGAAACTGGGAGTGGCTCACCCCTTACTAAAGAAGCTTCTCTGCCCTCGGTGTTAATATCTCCACATAAGATTCTGACAATGGGCCATTCTCCCATCTGATCTGACTTGTTTTTTCCTCTTTTGATACATACTGCTGATAATGGGCTATTTCCATCTTGACTGAATAGACCTTGTCAGCTCTGGCCCTCCCTTTTACTGGAACCCCACTCTTTAAATACCCCTCTGGAACCTCCCCCACCCTACACTCACGCATCTGATGAAGCAGGTCTTTGCCGACAAATGCCTATCAGATTCTCCTAGAAGAATAAGCCAGCCCAGAAACATAGTTATTACTTTTTTTTTTTTTTTTAGAAATATTGAGTGATTTTACATTAATAGGACATATTAATCAAAATAAAACAAACCAATAGGTTAATCGAGTAATAAATTTACCCTTAACACATGCTAGTGTGACAGACTGATATCAACACTTTCACGGACAATGAACTCATCCACTGATGAAAAAAAAAAGGTTTTCTTCCATGTGGTTTAATTATCAGACCAAGCTATGCTACATTTTTACTCCCTCTCTCTCTCCCCCTCTCCCCGCCTCTCTCTCTCCCCCTCCCCCTCCGATTAGATAATGTAAGATTTGGGAGCCCATGTCTTAAGTATTAAAGTATGTCTACCCTGCAACTGGATGCATGGCAGGCATATGAAAGCTCAGTCAGGCTCCAGAGTTCAAGCTAAGGGACTGATTAATTGCAGTCTACACAGTTAGGCTCAAGCTAGGGCCCAGGCTCTAGGACCTTAAAACATGGGAGGGTCCCAGTGCTCAGCCTGTGCCCAAGAATCTACAGTGCAGTTTAGCCTGACCCCTGCAAAAATGTTAATGTGATTTACTTAAAATGGCACATTCTGAAAGACAGTAGCAGAATGCTCTTGCTATTCCAACAAAGTGAGCTTGCTGTAAACTTGAAGACTTCAGAATATGGTCTTGTGTCAATGTGTAATCAAAAAGGTACGGAACAAAGTCTGAAGACGTGTAAACTTGTTTTTATGAAATTTAGTAAAAAACATCAATACTATTTAGAACTACACAAATGGTCTTTTCTGGTATTAACACTTTCTCTCTCTCTCTCTCTCTCTCACCCCCCCCCCTTGCTTTTATAGGTGAAAAATATCTCATATTTGACTAGCAGATCTTATATTCTGTATCTTTGTGCTCTGGATGTCACTAGTAAGTCAAGAAATTCATCACTGTCAGTTAAAATACACCTGCTTCATACCGGGCTTCCTGCAACTTAAAAAATGGTATCTGAAGATGGTTTTTAAATCATCCTTCTTGTCCCACTTCAAAAGCAGTAATCACAAGCAGGACAGACAAAGAGGAGGGGAAGCTTTCATAGGACATGGACTAACAGAGGCATAAATAACACCCCCTGAGAGAGAAGGGTGGGGCACAGCATTCACTGCCTGCTTGCCTGTGTTAGCAAGACTGCTGTAGACAGATTGAAGTTAATCACAACACACACACCGCTGATGTAGGAACAGAAATGTGCTAATGCACTTAAAAGGTTAAATCTATTAATTAAAGATCTGCTAAATTATCAGGCTGGAAGAGCACGGTAAGAGTGGGGACAAGTAGAATCATGTTGGATGAGGTGAAGACAATAGCAACTCCACCACAGTTTCCCTCAGCTCTTCAGGACAGGGTCTATCATTTTGTGTCACCCTGCGGCAAGCACAAAACAACAAGCAGCTGACTAAGTCAACTTCTAATTTAATCACACGATCCATTTTAATAAATCATATTACATGGCAGTTTACACACAGTGCAAGCCAGCCCCTCAGGGTGCCTTTCCCCCAGAATTAGCAGAGGGGCTCAGCAGCCAGGAAAGAACAACTTAGTCTAGCTGCTTTAAAAAGCCCTACCTGACTCCTCAACATTTCTGCTCTGCCTTGTGCATGTCCAGGGGATAACTCCCACGGCACTTTGTGCTAAGATACTGGACAATTCTCTCTCTGCAACACCCCACCCCCTGCACACAGACTGTACCAATACCAGGAGACTGTCTGTCAACTGGGCAAATTGTGGGATAGTGCTGCAGGACTATCTGAGCTCGAGATTTTTTTTATTCTGCATTCTTTCCTCGCAAGTTAAAATGGAGGCCACACACTATCTATATCCCAGTCAGATCACCATTTGGACTTAAAAGTAAATCCAACCCCAGGTAAAAGGTTTGGGGATAGTGGGGTGTAAGACAGGACATTTTGAGCTAAAACCTTGGTATGAACCTAAAAGGAAGAATGAAGAAAGCTTTTTGGTGAAAGTAAATGTAAGAGCTCTTAGAAGGGGGCTTTATGAAAGGGTTTGTATCAGAGACCCATTGGCTGTCTCAGGGATGAACGTAGTTAAGGTGCTTAAACATTTTTTTTAAAATTGCTCCCAGTCAGTCAAGGGCAAAAACTAGAATTTGTTACTCCTTTCTACCATGGGGAAATGAATAAGCAGCCAATATTAGCAACCATGAAGCACAGTAAAGGTTATGCTAAATAAACAACATAACACCAATAGAGTATGAAGTTCACTAGTCAGCTGCCAATCACAGCTACTCTGGCTATGGCCATTTTGGTTTTGGGATTTTTATTACGCCCCTCAGATTCCCATTTGTTAAATTGCTGCACCCTGTACCTCCAACTCACTCATTTTTCCATAGCTTTTATCATACCACTTAAAAGTAAAATGTGTCAATGATTGACAGCAGAAAGAAAGAAGAGGTCCTCCTGTCCAGTAACGTCCAGCGGGTTTTTGTTCCATGCTGAAACCTTCAAAGGAGCTGAAAGTAGTTAGGTGTCAACGATTTGATTTGAATTAAAAACACAAAAAAAACTCTTAAGCTCCTTTGGAGAAGAAAAAAAAAAAATCAGTCTTAGGCGACAGACACTATGAAATAAAGCTGGTTTTTATCAAAGTTGACTTTGTAACATTGGGTTTTATAAAGTCAAAAGCTGAGTGTCCACAACTTCCCATAAAGTCAACTTACTGCATCCCCACAAAATCACTGAAGTTTGACTGTTGCAGCAGTGCATAGTGAGAACCTACCCCGCAGTCCTCTCAGCCCTGTAGCATTCTGGGTTTTTTCGCTGGTGCTCTATGGTAAAAAAGATGCCCCGCAAATGGTTGTGTGATATCATCTAAGAACAGTGCATTGCCCTCATTCCCTGCCCTTTGAAAAACAAACAGCCATTTTTCAGAAGGAAAGACAGAATAGTTGGGAATCTCAGAGGGCATTAGTGTGTTTAGTGGTTAGCATTGCTAAGAAGAAGAAGAAAAGACAGAACGCATTGGTGTCTAGTGGTTAGCATCTCTTCCCCTGGTGAAAATACAGCAGATATGACCCATGTGACTTCATATTATTCTCAAGATACAGTGTGAAAGTGGTGACGTATCTGGCTGTAGGAGTCAGGTTTGAAGTAGAGAGAGAAATCTGAGTAGTCACCACATAGAACACTCTAGGGAGTCCATTGCACCGCTGTCTCCAATGTGAGGGGAGGAGATCCTGTTTGCTCCAGACTCATTATGAATCCCCAAGACTAAACAGAAGAGGAAGAAAAAATGCCAGAGGGCTTAGGTATCTGGTGGCTGCTGGAAGGAGCTCCAGAAGAGAAGGAAAAGTTAAGGAGGCATTAGAAGATACAAAAGTTGAGGAAAGACTGAAGGGAGTCCCTTGCCTCTTCTAGTAAAGAAGCCCTAGTGCCAACAACTGCCTGTGTGAAAGGGGGAAGGGACAGAAAGAGAGAGCTCACAAGTTCCATTCTGTCATAGGAAATCCTCCCCCAACCCACGTGATTTGGGAAGGGTGTATGTGCTCTAGCTGACTGTGCCATGTAAACAGGCACTTCACTTTTCCCCCAGTGAAAGAACAGCTTTCACAGGGCAGCACATCAGGGACCTGTCAATCCCATATCGTGATAACACTGGTTTAAAACCAGGTCGCATGCAGAAAGGTAGTGAGGGAATCATGTCAGCAGGTACCTGTTTTCCCTGGTATTTATGCGGCTCTTCATGGGGCCAGTCCCCTGCTCATAACCTGTTGGCATTGCTCCACTTGTGCACATGGGTGGGGGACTGGGAACAGCGCAGAAAGTAGGTGACTGTCATGAATGCAAATGCAGAGGTTTTACTCTGCAAACAAGCACAGAGAACCAAGATGAACTTGGATTTCAAAGTTCAGAGCGCTGTGGGCAAAAAACACCAAGACCCTTCTCACTGCAACAGCTAGCAGTATTGTAGGCTTTCCCTAAAAGCTGATCATTTAGAGTATTGTTTTCTATCTTCCTCTCCCTCCCCTTGAAATTTCTTGCTAGAGCACTAACTGGAAAATCTAGCTGAACAAGACAAAATGTCCAGCTGAGCATTTATGTGAGGAAGAGCAAAACTTCAGGAAAGTTGGGGGAAAGAGGCAATATCTACATGTGCCAAACTATTCTGCCATTTTATTCATATATCTGCCTCTTGTGTGCCAAACAGAAAAAAGCCCACTAAAACAAGGCCTGATGTTTTAAAAAAAGAGGAGAAAAAAAAAATCAAAGGAAAAAAACACAAGAAGGCCTCTTATCTGAAGGTGTTTTGCGCCAACTTTTTCCTGCAACTTCTGGATGATTTTTGTTTCTCACAGAGACCAAACTGGAGAGGTACAGCAATCTCTCCCTGCCTCCTAATGAATAGCCTCCGTCAACAAAATGGAAGACCTACTGTTGATATATTGCAATCTCTACAAGTTTCAACTGCTTTCTGCTTGCCTGAAACACATGGCCAAAAGAACTGCTGAGTACGTTAACCACAGCTCTCTGACAAAACAAAGCAGCAGAAATGTAGCACTTTAAGGACTAACAAAATGATTTAAAGACTAACAAAATGATTTATTCGGTGATGAGCTTTCATGAAAAAGTGGGTCTGTCCCACAAAAGCTTATCACCAAATAAATCATTTTGTCAGACTTTAAAGTTCTACATTTCTGCTGCTTTGTTTCATTGGAGTACAGACTAACATGGTCACTTCTCTGTTACTACACAGCTCTCTGGTCAGCCAAGTAGTCACCAAGTACAAAAGGGTATCCTGATGAGGAGCAGGGGTGCTGTGCTGCATTCCCACATTATCAACAAGACACGTGGAGAAGGGCAGGCAGACTTAGAAAGGGCTGAATTTCAGCCTCTCCCATACTCCATCCAGCTCCAGAGGCCTTTCCTTCCATCCACCCCACACCCTCCTCCTCAGGAATCCACACCCTCCTCTGTTTGCTTTAATCCCTAACCTTTCACACCCAGCTTCAAAGATGAAACTTAACGTAGGTTTCATTTTGCCACAAAGCACACACGAGAAAGGAGGAGTACCGCCCAGTCATTCCCTTTAACTGTGTTGAATACACGAATGTCAGCTACCACACAAAGTTTCTGACCAGTGTTGTTTGAGAGAAGTAACCTTTTCCCACAGAATTTATTGAAGAAAGTTGAATTCTACAGATATTGGATAAGAATGAGTTTCCATTTATTTGATTTTTCTCTTCCTCAAACTCTCTGCCCTGATTCTTCAGGAGGTTCCAATTCCCTTTTTTCCATTTTGCCCCTTGGAAGGGGAAAAGACAGGATGGGATGGGGACAAAGTTCACACTAACCAAAAACCCTACAAAAGTCAGAACAATTTTTAATGCCATCCTGCAACAAGAAATTAAAACATACCAAAAAACCAACAAAGATCCATTTTCAATAGAAGACCATTCAGAATCATAGGGATGGAAGGGACCTCAGGAAGTCTTTTAGTCCAGGCCCCTGTTTCAAGCAGCATCAACTCCATCTAAGTCATCCCACCCATGACCTCATCAAGCCGGGACTTAAAAACCTCTAGGGATGGAGAATCCACCACCTCCCTAGGCAACATATTCCTACACTGCACCACCCTCCTGGTGAAGTAGTTTTTCCTAAAAACCAGCCTACTCCTCTCCTTTTGTGACTTCAGACCATTGCTCCTTGTTCTGCCATCATTTTTCACTGACCAAAAAAAAAAAAAGTTTTCCTTTGAAAAATTTTACCCAACTGCAGTATTAGCAATTTACTGCACATCACGATATGGGAGCAACAGGGAAGAGACACATTCAGAGTTCCAAGGGGAAATGGCCAGATAGTGCAAAACAACAAAAAGGCAGGTTGAAGGTGGCAGTTCAGGGAGTCTCATGTGAGACTCTTTGGGAATGATTTGACAATACAGAATCCTGCAGAACAAGAAAGAGGGTGATTGTATTGTCTCTCAAGGCAAAACCACCATATTTAGAATTAATACAGGTGATGTTTTCTTCATTACACTGGCAGGATAACAGTCCCTCCCATAATAAAAGCAAATACAAAAGCAAAAATCAGTTGTTTGCAATTTCCCTAAAAATATCTAGAACTCCATAAACTAGATTTATTTTATCAAAGTATGGAATAAAAGATTTTAAATTAAATTGTTTATTTTCTGATGTCTTATCTTGTGTATCAGTTCTCATCCAGGGGTATGCATGCTCCTGGGAATACACAGAGGTTTTCCAATGGGTACATCAACTCATCGAGACATTTGCTTCGTTTTAAAAACAAGCTACATAAAAAGCAGCAAAGTCAATACAAACATTTCATTAACTAGTTCATACTTCTTATAAACTATACAATGAAATGTAAGTCCAATAGTCCTATTCCAGTCTATTTATTTTAATTATATGGTAAACATAAGGAAAAATTCAATAATTTTGTATTTGATCTGATTTTGTAAGCAGTTATTAAATCAGGTGAAACTTGAGGGGTACACAAAGAAATCAGACATCTGAAAGGAACAGAGAAGCCTGGAAATATTGAGAACCACTTAAAGTTCACAACTTCCACATTTCTTTCACCTTTCAGTTACACTTGAAAAATTACTCAAATTACACAAGATTGCACAAAAGTCTTCTCTTTTGCAGCACTGTTGGCACTCATAACCTAGCTTGCCCTATTGTTTCTAGAGTTAACACAGAAGTTGGGAAGTTTACATCAAGTCAAAATGGTGAAAATATATCAACCTGATGCTATTTTACTTTCAGTGCTGATTTAAGCAGTTTTGGGGTATCTCTCACCCGCAGCCAGTTTCAGATCCTAACCTCTAGCTGGAGTTACAATGTCTACAGTTCTATTTTCAGTCCTGGGGGGATTGCTCAACAGAATCTGCACCAAAATTGATGTTATGTGCAGAATTTCCTTTTCCTTCAAGGATAAGTGCTGCAGAGCTGCTGTGCACCACTAAGGGGAGCTGAAACAGGTAGAGCCCTGTTTACAAATAAGAGATACTGATTGGAGGAGGGAGGAATGACCTTGGATTCCCAGGATCTGCAGTACCCAGCACACCCTGAAAAAAAGCAGGCAGCATGCTGGAAATTCCATACAAGATTGGGCTCTTCGGGAGAAAGTGGGTGCGTGGTTGCTTCTCTACGCCATTCTTTTCTCTAGAGACCAGTAGAGGGGCCAGACAGTGCACTGTCTCAGGAGGTTTTTTAACTCTGTAGTGTTGGTAGGGAAATGCTATGTCTGTACTGTTACAAATAAATTACAAAATAATCAAAACTGGCCTAATTAAATATTATTCTGACCAATAAAGTATGCAGAATTTTAAAACACTGCATGGAGATGCTTTCAATTTTTTTGACACACTATTCCTTCGGGAATAATTTTTTAGCTCTGTGGCCCAATCAGTTGGCCCTGAGACTCTCTGCCATATTCCAGTTTTTTGCACAGTGTAGACATACCTCAAAGGCTGAAGTTTCATTTCAGTGTTTAATCATGCAAGAATACCATTTATTGTCTTGTTTAGCCTTCCATTACAATTATCCTGGACCTGTGGAGGCACACCCAAATTCTCTAAAGCAGCAATACAATAAAGCTAGACATGAAAATTATAGCTTGTTTTCAAGTCCTACTAGAAAAAGCTTGGCAGTGAAAGTGATCCTGCTTTAAAAAACAAAACAAAAAGACAACTAATCCTACATTTTTAATGGAATACAGTTAAAATGTTACAATAGCAATTGACTGATGTCCATCCAAAATAATTTGGTACATAATACACACATCAGTTTTCTGATTCAACAGGCAGAACAGAAGAGCATACGCTTCAGGTGAAGCTTGGAACATTATTTAAGTTTCTCTTAAAAAAAAAATCTTACTACTACTACCAAAAAAAATTCCTACTACACAGTTAAGAACACACAATGCCTTCTGGCCTTCATTAACACATCCTACTGAAAAATTATAGTTATCAACAGCAGAGTTCCCTGCAAGCTGAGCACGTGTGGCCTGCTCAGGAGAGATTCAGATGCTGCCCAGCTGATTAGCAGAGCGCCCACAGCTAGGTTCTTATTTTTACTGTGGCTGCACACCTGGCGCATGTCTCCGTGCACATGAAAAATTTATTCTGCACATGATTAGTGTTCCCTCTAATCCATTATTTCTATTCACCAGCCCTAACCAAAACAAAACTAAATCTGAAATCTTTCAGCAAGCATGTCAGCTTCTTGGCACATCTGAGTTACACAGCAGGCAAACTATCAGAGCAAAAACAAACCTGAGAAAGAATTCTGGGAGAAAGGCAAAAAGGGAAAACGAGCTTTCAAACCACTAGTATGGTTTTCCTCAGGAACACGAGGGGGGTAGCCCAGAGGCACCAAGTGGCCTGTAAATCCCCCTGGTGCTGGCAGCCTGAGCCCCTCACTGGTGATTGGGAGAACAGGTGGCAGCACGCTGCCTAGGACCCTTGCTGGTGCTAAGGAAAAGGGAACCGAGAGAGCTGACCAGCTGCCTTCCCAGTTCCACACTACTCCTGGAAGTGGCCAATACTTTGATGCAGCCCCTAGGCAGCAGTGTGGCCAGGAAAGCTCTGCATAGTGTCCCTGCAAATGCAGGGCCTGCAGACAGAGGGACTGGTAGAACAGTCTGGCTGCACTTCTACCTAGGTGGTGAAAGGAGGACATGGTGCCACATCCCGAGCCCCCAGGTTCAGTGCCGTACTGACCCCTCACTCCTCCCTGTGCCCCAACCATCACCTCCTCCCCACACTGAAATTCCTGCCACAGCTGTGGAAAAAGAGCATTGTGACCCAAGACTGCCACAGCAGCAGTCACTACAGCTGGCAACAGAGCCACCCAGACAGCCCCAGACAAGCTGCACCAGCAGTCATAGAGGTCCCAGAAAGTCACAGAATCTGTGACTTCCATGACAAACTCGCAGCCTTCACTAAATTCAGTATAGACCCCTTTATTTAAACAAACATGACTAGGTGTATCTGTGAATTTCATGTGCACAAATAAGGTTTGGGATTTAAATACTGCACAATGAAGTGTATATGCAGAAGTTTGCTGACCAGCAGAGACTAGCCAAAAAAACAAACAAACAAACTAACTCAGATGTCTGCTGATGACCAGGGCAATCCTTTTGTAATTATGATCTAACCCCATTGTTAAAAAAAGAATTTTTCACTCAAGAGTTTCTAGGTTAAGAATATCACCAGGATTTATCAGTTTCTTACTAAAATGAAATTTTAGTCAGTTGCATTGTGCCTATATTCACCAATATTATGGGTAAACTTAATTATGTTAATTTTTTTTTGTCAAAATTTTTGTAAAGGTCTTCACTAGGAATTGCTAACAACCTGAAGGGATTTCATCACCATACCACTGACTGCCATGTAAATTCAGGGAGAGCAACATTCCAAAGGACATGACACTACACTTTTTGTGCTAGCAAAACAAAAAAAAAAAAAAAATCTGCAAACCTTCTATTCTTAGGACTCAGCTAAAATAGTAATAAGATCTACCATCTTAAATGTGTTTGCTATTAAACATTTCAATGATAATTGAAGCCAGAAGCTAAGCTACCACAAAAATTAAATCTGTTCCAGGGTTTTCTGGTTTGGATTATTGGCTACTTCCAATGCCATTAAGTCAGTCAAGAGAATAACAGATAACTGTACTATCTTCCACAAGGATAATTTTGGTTTGACTCAAGATATTTTTTGGATTGTTTTGATGGGAAATGTGTTGAGAGCAAAATTATTTATATGAGAAAAACTCAAAGCCCTTCTAAATGGAAGGCCAGTAATGGGCTATGTACTTATCTGATATGGAAACAGATATATTGGCTTTCTGTAGTTTTCATAAGTATGCATGTTGAGCTACCCCAACTTCATGGCATCTTAACCACTTAACAGATATTTTGAAGCATAAGCTTTTGTGGGAAAAGACCCACTTTGTCAGATGCATGAGTGGGCAGCGGGTGGGGTCCCAGATGAGGTTTTAAGAGAGTCTCAGTCAAGGGGAGGGCCACAGTTGACAAGGTCAGTTCAGTGATGGAGGAGGTGGCCCATTATCAGCCGTTAATGTGGAGGTGTGAACATCAAGCAAGGAAAAAATCAGGTCAGTTCAGTCAGGGTGGATTGTGGCTTCCAAAATCAACTCTGAAGAGCAACTCCAGAACTGCAACTCATTTGGAAATTTAACACCATTAACCAAGGATTGAACAGAGACTGGGAGTCTAATTACAAAAGCAGTTTCTCCGCTCTTGATGTTCACACTTAAACATTAACTGCTGATAATGGCCCACATCCTCTGTGACTGAACAGACCTTGTCAGCTCTGGCCCTCCCCTTGCCTGAAACTCCATCCTTAAACCTTCCTCTGGAACCCCGCACTCCTGCATCTGATGAAGCAGGCCTTTGCCCATGAAAGCTTATGCTCCAAAATATCTGTTAGTCTACAAGGGGCCACAGTACGACTTCTTGTTTTTGAAGATACAGACTAAACTCAGCTACCCCGTGACACTTAACCAGACTAGTTATGTAGTTCCTTCACTTTCTCTATAAATAACCAATAGGATTTCCTTTTAATTAATTCTAGCTGCAGACAGGTCACTGATTCACAGTGATCCCAGCATGCTTGGTAAACTGGGTACAAGAAAACAATGTATAATTTCATACAGCAAACCTATATATCTAGGAATAAAGATGTAAGCTACGCTTACAGGATGGGGGATTCTGAATAGATTTGGAGATCACAGTGGACAGTCAGCTTAACATGAACTTGCAGTGTGATGTTTGTGGCTAAAACAACTGAAGCAATCCTGGGATACATAAACAGGGACATTTCCCATAAAATATAAAACAAAGCAAAACAAATTTGTTTTATATTTTATGGGAAATGTTGCTGCCAACTTATTTACAGTGTCACTTGAAAGTGATAACCGGCATTTGTGTAGGACTGTTGTAGCTTGCTTTTAAAGACATTTATGTACCAGGTAAGTTAAACCTTCCTATTCCCTTTTATGCTTCAGCCACCATTCCAGAATAAAGAGATTTCATTACAGTACTTGTATGAGGTGAATATCTTCATTTTTACTGTGAAAATATTTGAAATTAATAAAGAAAGCACTCTACAATTTGTATTCTTTATATACAATGGAAATATATGAAAATATGGAAAAAATGTTTAAATTTCAGTTTGTATTATATTAATCATGATTTTTAGTCAACTGTGTGAGGTAACTGATTAAAAATTGACAGACAAAAGGCATTTTACCTCTGTGCAGGGATGTGACTGCTGCTGGAAAACTATGTCCAATTCTGATCCTCACAAATCAAGAAGGATGTTGATAATTTGGAAAGAGTTCAGAGGAGGGCCACAGGAATGATTAAGGGGCTAGAGAACATATTTTACAGCAACTGAGCTCCTGGAGTCTATTTAACAAAGAGAAGGTCACAGGGGATTACATATCACAAGTAACTACATGGGAAACAAACATTTAACAGGTTCTTCAGACTAAACAGAGAAAGGCATCCACCCCAATCAGTGACTAAAAATTACAGCTACATAAATTTAGACTTGAAAGAAAGGTGTAATTTTTTAAAAAAATATATATGGTAATTAAACATGGAAGTGGGCTAATTGGAGACAGTCCAACAAAAAGGTCAAAAACCCAAAAACAATTAGGGGACTGGGCATGATTTAGGAGGAGAAATTTAGAAGATTGGGCTTATGTAATCTTCAGAAGAGAAGAATAAGGGGGGGGGATTTGATAGTAGCCTTCAACTACCTGAAGTGGGGTTCCAAAGAGGATGGAAAGAGGCTATTCTCAGTAGTGGCAGATGACAGAACAAGAGGCAATGGTCTTGAGTTGCAGCGGGAGAGGTCTAGGTTTGATATTAAGAGAAACTATTTCACTGGGAGGTTGGTGCAGCATTGGGAAAAGCATAGCTAGGGAGGTGGTGGAATATATCTTTCTTTAGAGGTTTTTAAAGCCAGACTTGGCTGATTTAGCTAGGCTTTCTCCTGCTTTGAGCAGGGATTGGACTAGGTAATCTCCTGAGGTGTCTTCCAACCCTCATCTTCTATAATTTACCAAGAGATTGTGGTGCTTTGGGTAGCATGGGTGATTTTTACACTAACTTTGGATGTTCTTCTAAAAAGACATGCTATAGGAATTGTTTTGGGCATGTTTTATGGCCTGTGTTATACAGGAAGTCAGATTATGTTACCAACAGACTATTTCTAGTCATGAAATCTATTTTAGCATCCCCTGAAAAGAGGGTCTTTAACTGAATGGCCACTTCTACACAGGCAGCCATTGTTGACAAAGCAGGGCTTTTGTCGACAAAATTCACCAAGCATCTACACGGTTAAAGCGTTTGTAAACAAAACACAGCTGTTTAGTCAGCAGCGTTATACCTGTCACCAAACAGGTATAATGCCTCGGCTGGCAGGGTTTTGTCAAAGTGCCCATACAGATGCTATCTGCCGGCAGAGGTAATGCTGAGATATCATTGTTAACAGTGACCTCTGTTGACAAAAACTGCCTGTGTAGATGTGGCCAATGGGTGCTAGAAGCTTTATTCTCTTTTCCTGGACCTGTGTGTTTGTCCAATGGCTGACAGTAGACTGTTAAACTTCCATAAAGAATATTTTTACAGTAAATTCATTCAGTTTCCAAGGAAAAAATTAGGAAAAAAGTCATTTATTTTTGTGGAAACAAAATTTTGCAGAGAAATCTCTAAACACACCTGTGCAATTCACCTCTTCTCCTTCCCCCTAAAATACTCAGTAAAACTATACTATACTAACTATGCTCACTAGACAGATCTGTAGTTAGTTTTTGAAGTCATAGGGAAATCCCATAGTCCAATACACTGTCTGCCACATGATGTCTCTTGAAGAAACAAAATTCCAGAACTGCCCTTTGTAGCAGACATACACTTAAACTGTATTCAGAACTGCCACCTTTTCTTGCACCTTGCAATCAAGTTCATTTCTTAACACATCCTTATCTGTCAAAACAAATACTTGGACAAAAATGATATGTATAAAAATACAAGTTGGAGGAAAAGCCTTTGACCCATATAAAAGCCCAACACATTTCCATATTTAAAAAAAGGAGTAGATTGTACAAAATGTTTAAATTAATCTTCACAAATTAAACCTATCCAGCACTATCTTCTGGGCATACAAGTTAAGTGTATGAGCATATGAATCTATATAGGAGTGCTGGCCTGTGAAGAGTGACAAGAGGTAATGTAAGATAGGCCTACGCACACATCTGTATGTAAAATGCTTCAGCGGCACAGCTGTGCTACTGTAGCATGTCAAGGTAGACATGCACTGGAGCAACAGGAGGGATTCTCCTATCACTGTAGTTAATTCACCTCCCCAAGAGGGGGCAAGGAGGTCAGCTGAAGTATTTTTCTGTCAACCTAGCCTCATGTGGCTGAGGTCACTGTAACATCACCCCTCCGGATGTTTTCCCACACCCCTGAGAGATGCATCTCTGTCAACGGAAGTTTTCATTGTAGGCCAGGCCTTAGTGACTGCTTACACATTACTAGAGTACAAGAAACTGACAGACTTCTCAGCTTGCATATGAACAACTTTTTAGTTCTCTCAATCAAAAGAAAATGAATAAAAATACCTTGAGCCTGGATCTAAAACTCTTGTATTTTGTGAACACATTCACACCTGTCAAAGGAGGGCGGGGGGGGGCAGCAAAGTGGGCAGTTTCATCTGGGTCCCATCTTTCAAAGGGGTGTGGACCTCCAGCCAAAGTTGCAGCAGTGGTAGCAAGACCTCTGCACCCCTTTGAAATGGCACAGCAGTGCTGCTCCATCTGCATGCAGCAGGGGTGAGCACTACAGTCCAAGCAGCACAGAGCTAACTCCCCTTGGCACCAACCCTTCCACCCCGGGCACTGCCCCTTCTGAAGTGTGGAGCTGGGCCCCATTGCCACCTTGTCCCATGATGGCGGTTGGCACCACTGAACACAACAGCTATTTCCATAGCACAACAGGCATAGCAAAATAGTAACTATTGTACACCATTTCTAAACAGAAAAATGATTATACATTCACAGAAGGTAAATTGTATTTAAAGAATATGACAGTGTTCCTTTAGAACTGTACACTGAAACTAAAAGGTATTGAAATGATTTTATTACTCACCAAACCAGCTATTGGAGTAGACAGACGATTGATCTTCTTAATGATACCAGGTTTGATCTTGTTAATCAAACTAAAAATTAATGAAAATGTTAACCATATGATCTGGTGATACGTAACATTAACATTTCACCATAAGCATAAAAAAGTGTTTTTGGAAAAGCTGTTTCTATATATTCTTTATTTAAATTTCAATCTATTAAAACAGAATATAAAATAAGTTCTTATTCAGCCTCTCCAAACATAAAAAAAATCAAATCAATCATAAAAGCAATTTAGAAGCATGATTGCTGAGGACAGCAAAGAGAAGGCACAAAAGAAACACCACATGAAGGAAAGCAAATAAATGGATTCGGGTTCTTGCCACAAAGAACGGAGATGTTCATCGGCATCTAAGATCTCTCTCTCTTTTTTTTTTTTTTTTTTAAAAAAAAAAAAGAAAGACTTCTCACAATACTTTTGACTGAAATGTCAGCTTTCTAGTTTGCTCTGCAACACTTTACTAAAGACCATCAACAGGTGAACTGAAAAACAACATTTACAAAATGGCTGTTTGTACCCAAAAGGGTAGTCTTTTATAATCAATGTAAAAGGGGAAAAAAAAAAACCAAACCAAACCACCACTTATCAGCAAGCTAATGTAACACCTCTAAGATGTGGCCAAACTCAGTTAAACAGCTAAAAGCCTAAGCTTGTCTAAAGCATACATGTAATGCAAGTCTAAAGACTCAGTTTACATACATTATGTCACACACTACAAAATGGGCTTGAAGAGCCTGATTTCTTAGAATCAAAAGCACATAACGAACATTTTTCATCATGTATGTGTGCATCAGGTATTTATGTTACATAATCAAGCATTTGAACCAATTACTCCATGAGCGTATAATTAAGTAATATTTTTAATCATCAAAAATGTCATCCAATTGCACTTTATTCAGAATTAAAGTTAAACAAACCATTAGGATAACAAAATGTATCACTTCAATGGCTGGAACAACTAAACGGGGGAAGTAATTCATTCACTATAATCCATTTGTCCTGCAGACCCTAACTCTAAGTCTCTAATCTGCTACTGCATTTATGTGGACACATCACTTCCTCTGTACAGAGCATGAATGATGTCCTTACAGCTCCAAGGGATGAGCATACAGATACAGCTGCAGAATCTAGGCCTTAAAGACTACCTGCTCTGCACAGATTGCTTCACCCTGCAGTGTCAATTTCCTAGGGCCTACATGACAGCCTTATTTTGAAATAAGTTACTCCAGAAGAGCTTATAACACGAAAATGCATTTAGAAATAGCACTTGGCTATTTCAAAATATGCTCTACATGTGTAGACACTATTTTGAAATAGAGCCATTGACCACACCGTAGCTTATTTCAAAATAGGCACTATTCCTCATAGAATGAGGTTTATCAATTTTGAAATAAGCCAACCGCTTTTTGCTTTTTGAATTTAACTGTGTTGTGGCAGACCTACCCAGAGAAGACTATTGGTTTCCAGTAATGAGAAGCGATAGATGGAAACAAACAAACCCCCACCCCCCCTTGAAAATCAAGTGAAATTAAGGCTCCAGGAATAAGAGTATTAATAGCTGAACATTTCATCAAATAGTCACTAAACGTAAGACAATTTCAAGATTTACAGTAAAAACAGCAACCCACTGTTGGGTACCTTTCAAAAGAACTATTTTAGCTTCTGAATGCAACATTTTTCTATGTTTTTGGTTCAGGTGGTTTAGAACATGGGACAGCCTCCAAGTAGAAGGTCTTAAATGCATCCACAGTTCTAGCGTACCCACAAAACTCAACATATTAAAATAAGAAGTCAGTCTCCTTTGCCTCGCCTATTGCAGCACAACTACTCTGAAACAGTACAGCAATCTAGTATTTATTTTACTGTTTGAATTGTTGCCCACTATTTTATAACAGTGGAAATAAACCAGGTGGAAGATCTTGCCCATTTTCTCATAAAAGCACCTTTCCCTCTACGTCCAAGTTGGAACTGAGATGACCATTTTAATAGATACCTATTAATCTTATATTACACTAACTTGTGCCAGTCTGCATTTAACTACATTCTCAGAAAGCATTTTGTTAAAAGAATGTTGTAGGCGATCTCAGTCAACCTGCTCAGCCAAATTATTTTGAGCTGTATTTTACTACATATGGCTATTAACAAGAGTTAAATTAAGCAAATTAGCTTCAGAAGAGCGCTTCCATCTGCCAAGTGCAAGTTATTCTTCCATTCTGTTGCCAAATGTATGACAAAATGACCTCATTGCACCTTTAAGTGTGGTCAGGGTTGGGGATATTGTTTGACTTGCTGGGAAGTGGGGGAATAGCACTTCATGGGCTGGGAGAGTGCTGCAAAAAGTGGGGGAATAGCTCAGTGTGGTAAAAACTCATCCCCAGGGACCAGAGGGAATGGGTTGTTAAAGAGCCTGGAAAGAGAATTCCCTTTTCCCAATACCAGCTGGAGCAGCACACGTCCATCTTCCCAAGAAGTTAGCAAAATTTACAAGGTTTCGGGAGGACCTGCTGTGGGCATTGTGCTAGTGACTGCTTTTTAAGGGGACTGCAAAAGAAAGAATTTTTCCCTCAGCACCAGATTGGCGTAGGTGGAGAGAATTTTTATTTATTTTGAAATCTTACCCAGAGCAAGTTTCTGGGATCCTGTTTCATGAACAAAGATTGCTAGGAAGAGAAAGGATCCACCTAACAAAGAGAGGAAAGAGCATCTTTGCAGGCAAGTTTGCAAATGTAATGAGGAGGGCTTTAAAACTAGGTTCATTAGGAGAGAGTGACACAAGCACCGAGATAAGTGGGGAAGGAGGAGGGTACAAGAAAGGAGGATCCCTGACTCAAAAGGAGAAAGTAGGCCAAATCATCTAAGGTGTTTGTACACAAATGCAAGGAGCCTGGGAAACAAGAGGTGGCGGTGGCCCTGGCTCAGTCAAAGGACTAGGAGGTGACTGGAATAATGGAGACTTGGTGGGATGACTCGCATAACTGAAGCGCTGTCATGGCAGGGTATAAACTGTTCAGAAAGGAGAAGCAGGGGAGAGAAGGAGGAGTGGCACTGTACATAACAGAGTGGTATGATTGCACAGCGCCCCAGTATATGGAGGCAGAAAATCCAGTTGAGTGTCTTTGGGTTAAGCTTAGAGACAATCAACAGGATATGTTGTGGTTGGTGTCTACTATAGACCACCAGATCAAGTAGATGAGCATTTATTCAGACAACTAAGAGAAGCTTCCAAAATCACAGGCCCTGGTTCTCTTGGGAGACTTTAATCATCTGGACATTTGTTGGGAGACCAATACAGCAACACACAGACAATGCAGAAAGTTTTTGGAGGATGTTGGGGATAACTTCTTGGTACAAGACCTGAAGAAACCAACCAGGGGCCATGCACAACTTGACCTGATCACAAACAAGGAAGAAAACAGAAGTGGGTGGCAATCTGTGCTGCAGCGACCATGAGATGGTACAGTTCAAGATCCTGAAGGAAGGTGAGTATTAAAATACAGACTCTTGATTTCAGAAGAGCAGACTTAGACTCCCTCAGAAAAACTCATCAGCAGAATCTCCTGGAAGCTAATATGAAGGGGGAAAGGAGTTCATAAGAACTGGCAGTATTTTAAAGAAGCTTTATTGAAGGCACAGGAACAAAATCATCCCTATGAGCAGTAAGAAAAGCAAATATGGTAGGCAACCAGCTTGGTTTACAAGGCAAATCATTGGTTAGCTTAAACTCAGAAAGGATGTATATAAGAAGTGGAAACTTGGACAGATGACTAAGGAGGAATATAAATATATTGCTGAAGAATGTGGGGGAGTAATCAGGAAGGTGAAAGCACAATTGGAATTGCATCTAGCAAGGGACATGAAAGGTAACAAGAAGGGTTTTTACAGTCATGTTAGCAATAAGACGGTAATCAGGAGAGGGTTTGAGGCCATTACTGGATGAGGGAGGTAACCTGGTGACAGGTGATGTTTTTTTTTTTTTTGCCTCTGTCTTCACGGACAAGGTTCAGCTCCCAGGACTACTGCATTAGGCAATGCAGTACAAGATGGAGCTGGGCAACCCTGGGTGGGGAAAGAACAGGTTAAAGGCTATTTAGAAGTGCCAGACACAAAATCCCTGGGTCCAGATTTAATCCATCCACAGGTACAGACGGAATTGGCAAATGTTATTTCAGAGCCTTTGGCCATTATCGTCGAAAACTTGTGGAGATCAGGAGAGGTCTAGATGAGAGGAAAAAGGCAAATATAGTGCCCCTCTTTACAAAAGGAAAAGAACAATCCAGAGAACTATAGGCAGTAAGCTAACTCAATCCTTGGGGGGAGGGGGAGGGGAAATTAAAAAAAAAAAATCATCACAGAAGGGATCCTCAAGCAATCCATTTTAAGGCACTTGGAAGAGGGGACGTGATCAAAAGTAGTCAACATGGCATCACCAAGGGCAAGTCATGCCTGACCAATCTGATTAGCTTCTATGATGAGGTAACAGGCTTGGTGGACATGGGGAAGTCAGTAGATGTGATATACCTTGACTTCAGAAAAGCTTTTGATACAGTTTACCACAAAATTCTTGCCCATAAATTAAGGAAAACTATTGGATAGAAGGCTGGCTAGATGGTAGGGTCCAACAGGTAGCGATCAATTGCTCAATGTCTGGTTGGCAGCTGGTTTCAAATGGAGCGCCCCAGGGAGCAGTTCTGGGGCTAGTATTGTTCAAATTTTTTTTTATTAATGACCTGGACGCTTGGATGGATTGCCCCCTGAGCAAGGTTGCGGAAGATACTAAGCTAGGGGGACAGGCAGATACATTGGAGGGTCCAGAGTGATAAATTGGAGGACTGGCCAAAAGTGATCTAATGCAGTTCAACAAGGACAAGTGCAGAGTCCACACTTGGGACTGAAGAATCACAAGCATTATTACAGGCTGGGGACCAACTGGTTAAACAGCAGTACAGGAGAAAAGGACCTCAGGATTACAATAGATGAGAGGCTGGATATGAGTTAATAGTGTGCCCTTGTAGCCAAGGAGGCTAACAGCATACTAGGGTGCATTAGGAGGAACATTTCCACCAGATCTAAACAAGTTATTATCCCCCTTTATTTGGCACTGGTGAGGCCACATGTGGAATACTGCGTGCAGCTCTGGGCCTCCAAATATACAAAGGATATGGATGCACTGGAGCAGGTGCAGTGAATGGCAATGAAAATGATTAGGGGACTATAGCAGATGACCTATGGAGGAGAAGCTGAGGGATCTCAGAGAAGAAGAGTGAGGGGTGATTTGATAGCAGCCTTCAAATGCCTAAGGAGAGGCGCTAAAAGAAGATGGAGAGAGGCTCTTCTCAGGAGTGACAGATGGGAGAACAAGGAGCAATGGTCTCAAGTTGCAGTGGGGGAAGTCTAGGTTGGACATTAGGAAAACCTATTTCACAAGGAGTGATAAAGCACTGAAGAGGTGGTGGAATCTCTGTCTCTAAAGGTTTTTTAAGTCCTAGCTTGAGAAAGTCCAGAATGGGATGATTTAATTAAGGTTGATCCTGCTTTAGGCAGGGGGCTGGACTTGATGACATCCTGAAGTCCCTTCCAGCTCTAGGATTCTAACTTCAAGGAGGGCTTTGGTATGGTGAGTAGGGAAGAGTGTTAGGGTGTTATGTTATCTCAATTGTGTAAGAGTTGTGCAGATATCCAGTGTGGATACAGTAGACCCACAATTTATGGGAGGGTTCCATTCCCATGAACTCCCACATAACCTGAATTTCATGTAATTAGGAGTGGCCCTTCCCCCCAGCAGAATGCATGTTGCAAGGTAAGTCCTGAGATGGGGGGGCACTTAGGGAGGCTGGCTGGGGATGGGTCTGTGGGAGGGGTGAAGGAGGTTAGGTCTGGGGTGGGTTAGAACTGCAGAGGGGTAGGGAGTGGAGTTGAGCTGGAGCTATGGGGGTGGGGGGGGGTGGTTGAACCAGGGACAGGTGGCTTAGGCCACAGCCAAGTGTGGGGGCAGTGAGCTGGGCCACAGGAGGTTAAACCGGAGCTGTGCGTGAGGGGTGGTGAGCCGGAGCCAGAGCTAGGAACAGGGGTGGGGTGGTGAGCCAGAGCCATGCATGGATGTTGAGTGGGGCTGGGGGGGCGGCTGAGCTGGGGCTGCATGGGGCCAGAAGGTGAACTGGATTTGAGATGCGCTTAAATTTGTGTTAATGCGAGTTAAGTGCAACTCAAAAAAAAAAAAAAAAAAAAAAAAAAAAAGAAAATCACATATTTTGAGGGTTTACTGTACTCCAAAGGGAAAAAACACACAGTAGCCAAACAACTTGAAAAAAGAAGCTGGGGTGTCTAGATGGTGGTAAAATCCCAGAAAACAGATTGGCTGGAGATCTTAGATGGAAAAAGGGGTGCTGGGGGAGAATGTTGGTAGAAGCCTCCTCTAGGAATATACTGAGTGAACATGGAATTGCCTACACTGTACACTTGTACCTACCAGGTAATTCTAGATGTCTAATAAAGTTGTCACCATATTAAAAAAAAATATCAAGTGTCTCCTGATCTTTCATATAGCTGGATAATGAGGTTAGCAGAGGTACTTTTTTTTTTTTTTTTTTTTTTTAAACAGAACGCTCAACAGGCATTTTAACCCAGAAGAAACATTTTTAGCTTTATTTTTAAAACTCATACCTAGTTTCTGAATCCATACTTCTCTCTCACTATATTTACATGGACTTCCTCTAATTACTTTCAGAGGGATAGCTGTATTAGTCTGGATCTGTAACAGCAACAAAGGGTCCTGTGGCACCTTATAGACTAGCAAGAGTTTTGAGCATGAGCTTTCGTGAGCAAAGACTCACACATCTGATGAAGTGAGTCTTTGCTCACGAAAGCTCATGCTCAAAACTGTTCTGTTAGTCTATAAGGTGCCACAGAATACTTTGTTGCTCTAATTACTTTGTTTTAAAACAAAACAAAAAAAAAGAACACACAAACCCACACTTTTCTATTTAATGATAGTTTTCAACTATTTGGTTGCTATTGTGATGTAAGTTTACATTTTTAAAAGATTTAACAGTGTTTTATTGTATTAGCACTTGCTCTTCTCAATATTTCCTCATGTACCTTCTATGTTCTTCATCTCTACAGCAGTTATTACTTAAAGAAATCATAGTTCACTCTTCACTTCAGTGCTCAAAGTCACCTCCTTTGCATGGCAACGTGGGGGAAACAGCCAGAAAAATTGGTTGGAAAGAAAAAGAAAGTGGAAGAGACAGACAGAACAAAATACAGTGAGAAAACAGAAAATAAAGACAACGAGAGAAATGCAGAACAAGTTGTACAGAAAATTAAAGGCTCATAAATAAATGTTATAGTAGCCCATGCAAACTAAACATTCCCACA
Organism: Carettochelys insculpta; assembly: GCF_033958435.1. NCBI lineage: Eukaryota > Metazoa > Chordata > Testudines > Carettochelyidae > Carettochelys > Carettochelys insculpta. Next base: position 87,504,561 of record NC_134137.1, on the reverse strand, counting down.
ACCTAATTCTTCTAAAAATAATTTGGTCATAAAATACTGTTTTAAAAAATTTTGGTAAATATATTTCTATTAGGAATTCCTCCCCCCCCCCAGATTTGTTGTTAGCATTCTGATAACTTTTTCCTCCTGCTCTGCTCAAAAATTCTAGGGGAATTCATGCTGCTTGCAATCTTGGGATCCTACACTCAGAGTGAACTTTTTTCTTTAAAGAGGAAAAAAGCAGGGACAAGGTAAAAGTTATATTAATCTGACTCTCAGTCAGGGAAATTCTATTTGCTCTATGCCAGTAACTTGTGAGCAACTGGAATGTTCCCAGAGGACAGTGATCAACTGTCAAAATAGTCACACTGATGGTACAGTTGTTTAATTCAGCAACAGTGAGTGAAGAAGTGAGGGAGACCAATACACCAGCACACAGACAATCCAGGAAGTTTTTGGAGAACGTTGGGGATGACTTCTTGGTACAAGTGCTGAAGGAACCGACCACGGACCATGCGCAACTTGACCTGGTGCTCACAAACAGGGAAGAACTAGTAGGAGAAATAGAAGTGGGAGGAAACCTGGGCTGCAGCGACCATGAGATTGTGGATTTCAGGATCCAGACAAAAAGGAAGAGAGGTGAGCAATAACATACAGATCCTTGATTTCAAAAGAGCAGACTTTGAATCCCTGAGAGAATGGATGAGCAGGATCCCTTGGGAAACGAAGATGAAGGGGAAAAGAGTTGATGAGAACTGGCAGTATTTTAAAGTCTTACTGAAGGCACAGGAACAAACAATCCCGCTGCACAGTAAGAAATGCAAACATGGTAGGCAACCAGCTTCGCTTAATGGGGAAATCCTTAGTCAGCTTAAATTCAAAAAGGATGCATACAAGAAATGGTAATGAGGACAGTTGACTAAGGAAAAGTATAAACATACGGCTGGAGAATGCCAGGCAGTAATCAGGAAAGCGAAAGCACAATTGGAACTGCAGCTGGCAAGGGATGTGAAGAGTAACAATAAGTTTCTACAGGCATGTTAACAATAAACGGGTTATCAGAGGAGGTGTGGGGCTGTTACTGGATGAGGGAGGTAACCTAGTGATAGATACAGGAAAAGCTGAAGTACTCAATGCTTTTTTTGCCCCAGTCTTTATAGACATAGTCAACTTCCACATGACAGTCCTAGAGAATGCAGTATGGGAAGGTGGAGGGCAGCCATCTGTGGGGAAGGAACAAGTTCTGAGCTATCTAGAAAAAACTTGATTTACACAAATCCATGGGTCTGGATTTAATGCACCCAAGGGTACTGAGGGAATTGGCAGAGGTAATTGCTGAACCTTTGGCCCTTACCTTTGAAGATTCTTGGAGATTGGTGAGGGATACCAGATGACTGAAAAAAGGCAAACATAATACCCACCTTTAAGAAAGGGCAGAAGGACAATCCAGGGAACTATAGACCACTCAGCCTTACCTTAATCCCTGGGAAAATAATGGAGGGAATCCTCAAGGAATCCATTTTGGAGCACTTGGAAGAGGGGAAAGTGATCAAAAGTAGCCAGCATGGATTCACCAGGGGCAAGTCCTGCCTGACCAATCTGATCAGCTTCTATGATGAGGTAACAAGCTCTGTGGACATGGAGAAGTCAGTGGATGTGACATACCTTGATTTCAGCAAAGCTTTTGATATGGTCTCCCACAACATTCTTGTCCATAGGTTAAGGAAATATGGATTGGATCCTTGGACTATAAGATGGATAGAAAACTGGCTTGACAGTCAGGCCCAATGGGTAGTGGTCAGTTGCTCAATATCTGGATGGTGGTCAGTTTCGAGCAGAGTGCCACAAGGCTTGATTCTGGGGCCAGTGTTGTTCAACATCTTTCTTAATGACCTGGGTAAGGGACTGGATTGCACTCTCAGCAAGTGTGCAGATGACACAAAATTAGGGGCAGAGGTAGATACGATGGAGGGTAGAGAGAGAATCCAGAGTGACCTGGATAAATTGGAGGACTGGGCCAAAAGAAATCTGATGCGGTTCAATAAGGAGGAGAAGTGTAGAGTCCTGCAGCTGGGGCAGAAGAATCCAAAGAATTGTTATAGGGTGGAGACCAATTGGCTTAGCAGCAATACGATGGCAAGGGACCTAGGGATTATGGTGGATAAAAGGCTGGACATGAGTAAACAGTGTGCCCTTGTAGCCAAGAAGGCTAACGGCATACGAGGGTGCATTAGGAGGAGAATTTTGAGGAGCTCTAGAGAAGTAGTTATTCCTGTCTATTCAGCACTGGTGAGGCCACATCTGGAATACTGTGTCCAGTTTTGGGGCCCCCCCAATATAAAAAGGATGTGGATGTGCTGGAGCAGGTTCAGTGGTAGAGGGCAACAAAAATGATTAAGGGGCTGAAGCACAAGACCTATGGAGGATAGGTTGAGGGATTTGGGCTTGTTTAGTTTACAGAAGTCTTTGGGGTGATTTAATAGCAGCCTTCAACTTCCTGAAGGGGAGCTCTAAAGAGTAGGGTGAGAAACTGTTCTCAGTGGTGTCAGACGGCAGAACAAGGAGTAATGGTCTCAGACTGAAGAAGGAGAAGTGTAGGTTAGATATTAGGGAAAACTACTTCACCAGGAGGGTGGTGAAGCATTGGAATGAGTTGCCTAGAGAGGTGGTGGATTATCTATCCCTCGAGGTTTTTAAATCCTGGCTTGACAAGGTCCTGGCTGGGAGGGCTTAGTGGGGGTTGATCCTGCTTGAAGCAGGGAGCTGAATTAGATGACCTCCTGAAGTCTCTTCCAGCCCTATGATTCTGTGAAGAAGGGAAGAAGAATTATACCACATTGTGTGTGGAAATGCTTCAGTGGGCCTTAAACATTTTTTTTTTTAAATTTTAGAAAAATAAATTTGAAACAAAAAAAAAAAAAAAAAAAAATAAAACAAAAAAAATGCCTAGACTTGGATTTCTATTGGGGCCAGGGGATTTTTTGCTTTTTTATATATGAAGAGTTTGGGGAAAAACAAACAAGATTCACAAACTATTTTGGTGTTTCCAAATCAGCAATTTTGCTATAAAAAGTTTGAATGAAAAACTTTGACTCAGCTCTACTGCAAGTACCATTACCATTTCCCATCACCTCTCATCCCTGATAGTATTGTCCAAGACTGCAAAGTAATATATTTAAATCTAATTTTCTCTCACTGGTTTGTTTGCATCCAAGGACACATCAGTTGAATAAAATAGGAAAGAGAAAACTAGCCAATTTCTTCAGTGGTGAACAGACGATAAGACTTAAGCTGTGCCCTTTTACATGTATTGCATACATTTTCTGCAATACTTACTCGCACAATAGGACTCCACTTTCTAAAGCTGCACGAAAGTCTTTCGTTCCAAAACTTTTCCCAGTGACGGCCTACAAAGAAAATAACCAGGTATTAATTTGTCTTTTAAAAATAAATTGCAACAGGGCTAACAACAGTTTGAGAAGTAGTATTACAAAACTCAGGGCATAGTAGTCAGAAATTTATACTCATACAGCTCACTGGAAGTAATAAAAAGAAAAGCTTAATGATAGAAAGAATTAAATGATGTTTTTAATGCCTTATATGAAAAGCTTATATGTAACTATCAAAAAATTCTGTCTCCTCCAGTATGAGCCAATTATCTACTACACAGAGGGAATGGATGCCATTATTTTCTAATGTAAACCATTACTGTTAAGTGTACAAAGCATGGTAAATCAACAGAAAAAAAAACAAACTAAACAACAGCTATTTTCACAATTTGCATTTTTCTAAAATTATGATACAAAATACAAAGCAAAGTTTTCTAGAGAGAGCATTTTCCAGCAATATTGCCAAAAGAGAAAGTAATGTTTGCAATCAATCGTTGACTTATTCTACCCAGTCTTTACTTACTATATCCAAACTGACACCTGGTTTTAGGGCGAGTAGAGAAGAGGTCTTGTTTTGATAACATAGGGAAAGGGAAGTTAAAGGGAAAAGAGAACTTAAAAAAAATTCTGTGAAGATAAACGTGAACAACGTGTGAAGTTGTATTATCTTCAATTCATTGTTCCCAAATAACGAAAAAGAGAATTTACATAAAACTTGCAAAAAGTTTTTTAATGTATATATATTTTTATTTCCAGAGTGGCTACTGAGACAAACAGAACAAAGTGATCAATTATAATAAATACATAATGAAGCACCTTCTGTTAGTTTGGCAACAGATAATGTGTTATTCCAGAATTTCACAACAAACAACAAGGCAGGAAAACAAATAGGTTACAGTTACACTAGTGAGTTTTGTAGACAAAACTGTTTTTTTCCCGCCCCCCCCCCCCCCCGCCAATAAAACTCTCAGAATATCTACAAACAAAATGCATTGTGTCAAAAGAAACTGTCAACAAAAAAGCTGTGTGAATGCTCGGGGGGGCCTTTTGTCAACAGAGCAGATGAAAAGATTTATTGACTTTCATGTGTAGACACAATTGGTCAAAAGAAGTTTTGTCAGAATCTCTCTTCCAATAGTAACTTCTGCAGACATATCGATGTAGTGTAACCGTAGCCATAAGGAGTTCACTCCTACATAAAACTTCAAAAGTATGAGCATTCAGAAACACAAACAAAAATAATAGAGTTTCTCTCAATAATGTGTAATTTTCCCATTTAAAAATGGTTAGATTATGTGCTTGCGTTTGAGAGGTCTATCAACTTATAGCTGATCAGTTAGTGACATCATTTCCAGAAATATTAAAAAGTTTACCAATTACCACATCTGAATGCAAGTTCTAGTAGCAGCAACATCCTGCCCTCTCCCCAAACATTCATAGGCATTGGGGGATACTTCACCTTATTTTAGGACTTTAAATCTAAAAACAGGTTAAAAAAAGAACAATGAAGGACATTACCTTTTCTTCTTATAGTTATTGCCTTATTTACATTAAGATTTAAATGTATAAGGTTCATGTAGGAGTTTGTATTCCATAAATTGAATGAACTAGGCCCCAGATTCTGCAAACATTAAACTTTTATCACAGTAAAATCTAGCGGCTGTGTCTACACTAGAGGGTTGTTGACAAAACCCAGGGAGCGTCCAGGTTACCAAGTGTGTTCTTTTGACAGAATGCAGCACTTTTGTTGACAGCTGTACCCCACTCTCCACAAGGTCTGTGGGCAAAAGGTGGGTCTGGACATTCTGGGAAGCCTTCTGTTGACAAAAAAAGACTTCCAGGACACCATGCTGGTGCCCCTGACAGAGCCAGGCCACGGAACTGGTCCAGACTTAAGTAAAAGAGCTCAGGCAGGGCTACATCCACACCTGGAACACCGCCCAATGCTCCAGGGTAGGACCCGCTACCTGCCCCTATTAACAAAGGGCTTTATGACACTCTGGGAGAGGGGGGACTCATCCCCGCTATGGTGCTGGAGGCTTCCCCACCACAGCAGGAGCCTCCAGAAGGGGCGGCCTCTGAGACAACTCCTGCCAGAGCTGGACAAGGCATCGGAGGACAGCAACAGCCTGTTCATCGTGCCGAAGTTGGTCCCTGCCTGCCAGGCCACCTCCTGGGATTTGTTGGTGCTGGGTGAGGGTCCCTCAGGTAAGTACCCCATGCATCATGAATCCCAGGGTGGGGGAAGTGGGCACAGATGGGGCATGCTGAGATTGTCACATGGATGAATGATATCACAGTATCATAGGGCTGGAAGGGACCTCAAAAAGGTCAAGTCCAGCCCCCTGCTTCAAGCAGGATCATCCCCAATTAAGTCATCCCAGCCAGGACTTTGTCAAGCTGGGACTTAAAAACCTCGAGGGATGAAGATTCCACCACCTTTCTAGGCAACACTGCACCATCCTCCTGGTGAAGTAGTTTTTCCTAATGTCCAACCTACACCTCTCCCCCTGTAACTTCAGACCACTGTGCCTCGTTCTGCTACCTGACAACACTGAGAACAGCTTCTCTCTATCCTCTTTAGAGCTCCTCTTCAGGAAGGTGAGGGCTGCTATTAAATTATGGGTTGGGTGGGACCTCATGCTGCAGTGCAGTCCCAGCATGTGGAACTACATGCAGCAGTAGTGCGTGCCACTCAGACCCAGCAGGTGACCGTATAGTCATACAGGCCATAGTCCCCAGGCACAGATGCCAGCCTGCTGCCATCCTGACAGGAAGCCAGATGAGCCCCAGGCCTCTGAGAGGGAGATGAACCCTGCCAGCATCTGCCATGGCTGGAAGCAGGCTGGCCAAAAAAATTGTGTTGAGCAACAACCAGGGGGAAGCAGAGCCCTAGGGTCTACGTTGTATGAAGGATGCACTGTCTCCCCTCCTTGTCTTCCTTACAGCTGCACCTACACTGTCTGAGGAATGTGCCAACCACACCCCACCACCAGGGCGAGTCCACACCCAGAGGGACCACAACGCCACCTTCTGGAGGTTGACTGACCTCATAACGCAGAAGCTGCGGGACAATATGGAGTGGTAGTCATGGACCGGAGACCAACTAATGTCCTGCTTTGATGCCTCCACAGGCATCTGATGACTCAGCTGCCAGTGGCACCATTTCCTTCCAGGAGCCCCGGCGAGATACTCCCTTAAAGGGACCTCCTCCTCCCCCCAAACACCTGTTCCCTTCCCGTACCAAGACATGCCTACCTCCACAAGTGACAGCACAGATGCTAGTGCTGGGCTTCAACACTTCCTGGGAGACAGCACTTTCCATGGAGCCACAGTACCAGAGCAACCCCCAGGCTTGTGCTGGCCCCACCTAGATGTCCTTCAGTACTAGCTGCACCTCCTCAAAGCTGTTCTCTTCCTCACCAAGGGTGAGCCTGACACCACCTTTGAGCATACTGTTGCTTCAGGACAGTCACACCTGCATCCGCCCTCCCCAAGTGCGCAAGCAGTTCTGGAAAACACCTCACCAGTTCCATCCCAATGCCAACAGAAATAATATTTGCTCTGACCTTTAATCAACACTCCATCCTTCTTTCCTTGCTGATTATATATTATAGTGCTGTTTCGCTATTTTAGAGAAAGGCAGGTGAAGGGGACATCAATATGGGTTTGTTTGTTTTTTTAATACACAAACAGTGCAGATGGGAAAAAGAAAACATTAACAACTTGTGCTGCAAAATATATTAACTTGTTTTTGAAGAAAGGGGTCATCTCACACGTACTTTATATACCTTTGCAATTACTGAGGCTAGGAAGGCAAATTTTCAGATTAGTCCTTAGTTTATACATAAGTATTTTAAAACAATGTGAATACTACACATGCAGAGTTCGTTTTGTTAAAAATGTGAAAAATATCTGAGACTTATCAAATCAGTTAAGAGTTTTAGAGTACAGGTTGACTCTCTCTAATTCGGAACGCTCTCATCTGCAATCTAACAGGATTTTTGTTAGCTGGACAACCACTTATCATGGTTGTGACCAAGTTTCCCCCAGTCCCATAAGTTTGTTTACAGCTGCTAGTCCTGGCTCTCAGTGTTCTGTGCTGCTATGGAGTAGTGAAAATGTAGGTAATGTGCTAGAAAATACTGACTTCCCACAGTCTGTAAAATTCTCTCGCCCAGCACCAGTCAAGTCCCAAGGATGCTGGACGAGTGAGGTTCAAACTGTTGTCAGAATTGACCATCCATGCTCTCTTCAACCAGAAGAGGATATTACTGAAAGCTACTGGTCAAATGAACAAAAGTACTCACAGCAGAGAACAATGCATTAAGAATCAGTCTTGACACAGAAATCATGTCTGGCAAGATTCTTTGATCTTTGTTATCAAAGTCCAAGCTAGATGTTTATAACAGTACCTTCTTGTATTAAAAAAATAACTAGCATACATGCATTTTTGGTATTAATAGAAAGACATGACAAGGGGCTTTGTGTCACATATTAATAGTTGTGTGTTGGCAGATATACAAACTGCTTTCCGGTAAGGGCAGTCCTCTTGAAAGTATGTATAAAGAAACCTTTCAGAATGGTTTCCTGTATGTACATTCTCAACCTGCATCTTAAATGAGATAGAATGAAACATCAAATGAGTCACTCTGTTCATAATAAGTCTCTATTCTTAGGCTGCTCGATAAAACATAATGGGAAGAGATACAGAAACTTGCAGTCCTCCACTCTAATGTCATGAAATGGTATCACACAGTTTGAGGGACTCTGAAATATTCAATCTTGAAGCCAAAACTAGCCTGAATAATGGATCAAAACAAACAAACAAACACTCAGAGGGAAAAACTTCAACTCCAATTATTAACTCTTTAACTGTTGTTAATTATTCAAATTAAAGCCAGAGCCTCATTATTCTAGGCACTGTAAAAATATGCAACAAAAATGTTTAATTTCTCTGAAAAAATAACAACCCAACTCAAAGAAAACTAGTTAGTACAATCAAAACAAAAAAGCAGTCCAGTAGCACTTTAAAGACTAAAAAAATAATTTATTAGGTGGTGAGCTTTCGTGGGATAGACCCACTTCTTCAAGAACGGACTGAAGGAAAACATACCACCCCTTTGAGGCATGATAAGCAGATGTCAAAGCACATCATCAGCTACTTCATCCTCTTGTATTTGCAGGCATCCTGGCAGATTACATCAATACCAGTGGTTTTCAATCAGTGTGCCAAGTGTGTCATGAAATTTCATACTTTCCTCTCACTGTGGCTCTTTGCAGAGCACTACTGAGGATCCGAGTGGTAGGGATTGACAACTGGTACCTGAATCTTTCCCCACAGCAGAGAGGTGCCCAGGCCTTTTCCCTGTTTTTGGAGCACTTGGAAGAGGGGAAAGTAGCCAACATGGATTCACCAGGGGCAAGTCCTGCCTGACCAATCTGATTAGCTTCTATAAAGAGGTAAAACAGGCTCTGTGGACATGGAGAAGTCAGTGGATGTGATATATCTTGACTTCAGCAAAGCTTTTTATACGGTCTCACACAGCATTCTTGACTATAAGTTCAGGAAATATGGATTGAATCCTTGGACTATAATATAGAAAGAAAGCTGGCTTGATGGTTGGACCCAATGGGTAGTGCAATATCTGGATGGTGGTCGGCTTCAAGAGGAGTGCCACAAGGCTCGGTTCTGGGGCCGGTGTTGTTCAACATCTTTCTTAATGTCCTAGATGAGGGATTGGATTGCACCCTCAGCAAGTTTGTGGACAACACAAAGCTAAGGATATTGTAACAGTATAGTAACAGAGAGACAGCAGTGCTAGTCTATATATTATCAAAACAAAAAAGCAGTCCAGTAGCACTTTAAAAACTAACAAAATAATTAGGTTATGAGCTTTTGGGTGACAGACCCACTTCTTCAGATCATAGCCATATCAGATATTTTTCTGATTTGTCAACCTTGATTACTATTTTTGGTTCTCTGTGCCTTAAATATTCAGTCTGTTCTGGTATAGCTATGGTCTGAAGAAGTGGGTCTGTCCCACGAAAGCTCACTTAATAAACTATTTTGCTAGTCTTTAAAGTGCTACTTGACTGCTTTTTGTTTTGATAGTGTATAGACTAACACGGCTTCCTCTCTGTTACTATAACAGCTAATGGAATTTGTGGGATCAAGGGAGAACAGTCCAAATCACAACTGGCTGAAGAGGTATAGTAGTTATTATGGGAGGTTCATATGATGTGCAAATCAAGTTTGGACAATTACTTGACCTCTTTCCATTCTCTACATTAACCAAGACTCTGAGCTTACATTCTGAGTCTCTATTTAATTAAAAATTTTTATTTATTCCGGAAAAAAAAAAAAAAAAAAAACAAAAAAAAACACACACCTTCAAATTTTACTCCTAAACCACCAATTCACCAAATTGAACCCAAATTCAAATATTTTCAGTCCCTGACAACCCACATTTTTGGTGAATGCACTGTTCATCCAAAAATAAAATTGCCCAGTCTAAGTGCTGACTAACAAACATACTCTATACTGGCTATTTCAGATTGCAATCAGAAGAGAGGCGGGTTTAAAAATTTACAAATCTACTACCTTTACTGGTAATATTAACAGATGCAAAGAGTTTAGCTGAAAATCATACCAACACAACGTCTTGAGCAGTTATCCCATAAATGCAACATGACATTCAACTGAAACAGGAAAGCAATTGACATTCTAAGGTTGGTCCCATTGAAGTGTCTTTAATAATTCATATTCTACTCAAGTGGAAGTGATAATACGCTACAGGGCATATTTTATGTACCACAGGAGGAAAATTCAACCCACTCAAAGAATGTATATTACACAGAAACTGGTTTCCCAGAAACACAAGTACCTAAGATAACAGAAATTAGGTGTGACTCAAGACATTCCATTTTCATTATGTATGTAGCTTTTAGTATTTTACTTAAGTACCCTTTCATTCAATGTAGCCAAGAGTAATATTGACATTTTCACCACAATCATGGTACATAAGCGCATAAGCATTAGCCTTTCAAATCACAATTTGAGAAGCTTCCAACAATCCTGCCATTTTCACACTTGCATTCCCACTCTCAGACAATACACAAAACACCTTCAACAGAAGTTGGAATGAAGCCAAGAAATCTTCCTGACCCAACAATACATATGCCAAGTCCCAGCCAGAAGCAAAACAAAGGAAGAGGACATTGATCTTTGAGAATCTGTGGGAAACCATTTAGAACGGCATTAGCTAAAATTCATAGATAATATTTTTGAACATTTATTCACTAGATTTTTTTTTCTATTTTAGTATCTCATCCCAGCATTAGAAACATACTATTAAGTCTCTTGGCTGCAACATCGTTCAGGATGGCAACATCTTTTTAAACACACAAAGAATGATCATATTATTCATCCGTCAAGCTGCATTTTCTTTGATCACTGTGTGGAATGGTGTGCCTAGCTTCAAAAATTATAGTTTACTATGGATGGAGATCTGCCCCTGTCTGTTTACAAGGATCAATTTCCTAGCTACAGCCCTACCCACTATTGTTTAAACGTACTGTATGTGTTTCATACTACAGTAGAGTTTACCATGATTAATGTATCTTTACATGACAAAACTCACATATTAATAGCATAAGACAAGTTTTCTTATAGGCCATAACAAAAATTTTACTCACTTCTATCAAGATACATATTAATGAGATGCTGAGCATTTGAAATTTACCATTGTTGTTTGCAGTGTTGTTACAGAGTTGCGTTGGTCCCAGAATATGAGAGACACGAGGGTGCAGTAATGTCTTTTATGTAAATCATTTTTGGTTAGTGAAAGAGACACAAGGAAGAAAGAAGCTCTTCTAATCCAGGGATAGCCAACTTGCAGCTCTTTGAATAAAGAAATGCGGCTCCAGCATGCAGCTCTGAACAGGGAGTACTGACCCCCGCTCTGCACACACGCTCGCCAACTGGAGGGACAAGACTGTAGCAGCAGAGGTGCTTGCAGCAGTGCAAGTAAGTCACCAGCATCGAGTTAGGGCTGGGGATGCCTGGCTCTGGATGAGAGGAGGCACTGAACCATGTATTATATCTATCTATGTATCTCTCTATAGATATATATTGTGTAACAATAGCTATAAAATATATTATCAGTATTGATATACAATATATATTATGTGGCTCTTTATACTCTAGCCACAGCTATTTTGGCTATTTCACTCTAAATGGTTGGCCACTCCTGCTCTAGTCAGTTTACACAATGAACTAAAAGTAATTTCAGATACCACATTTGCCTAAGCCCCTTGACTTCTTTGAAGGTTCTCATCACTTCAGCAATCTTTTCTTAAAAACAGAAAAAGGTTCTACATCAAATATTGCTGTACAAAAGACACATGCAGTATTACCTGTAGCATTTTAGCTGCTGTTGGTTTCAAATGAATGAAAAAAAATACTGAATTAAACTCTCAATTATAATATAATATAGGCAATTCCAGGCCTATAAGCCTAATGTCAGCACCAAACAAAACTGGTTGAAAGTACAGTAATGGGAACTCTCAGCTGCATATATGAACATGAGTTGTTTACAAAAGCAGCATTGACTCTTTCACAAAGGGGAGTAATGCCTCAATCTATTAAAATCATTGAGGGTGTTAAGAAGCACATGGATAAGGATATTTCAGCTAAGGCTGTGTACTTGGACTTTCAGAAAAGTTTCTGACAAGGTACCTCAAAGGTTCTTACGCAAAGTAAGCTGTCTTGGGAGAAGGAAGTTTCTCTTTAGGGATCAGTAACTGGTTATAGATCAGACTCAAATAGGAATAAATGTTCAGTTTTCACAATAGGGGAGGTAAACTACAGGGTCCCTTGGGGATCTCTACCAGGATTTATGCTGTTCAGCACACTGATAGATTTAGAAAAAGGGGTAAACATTGTATTGTGAAATTTGTTTACATTGAAGTCCAAAGTTGTCTTTGAAGAATTACAGAGGGAACTCACAAAACGGAGTGACAGCAAAAACACAGTAGGTTAAATTTAGTGTTTTAAGTGCAAAGTAGCACACATTGGAAAACATAACTGATGAGGCCTAAATGATCTCGTTGAGTCTTTGCCCACAAAAACGCTTATGCTCCAATATAGCTGTTTGTCTATAAGGTGCCACAGAACTTTGTTTTGTGGATACAGACTAAGTCAAGAAAGATCTTGCAGTCACAGTGGGTAGGTCTCTGACCACACCTACTCAATGAGCAGTGGTAGTCGAAAAGGCCATTGTCAGAAAACAGAATACTGGGCTGAATGGAACATTGGCTATAGTGGATTGGGCCATTCTCTGGTTGTTATGTTTCTTCTTTGTTGGGGAAGAACGTTAAGAGCAGTAGCCTTGTTTACTGTACAGGAGAGCAACATGCTAAATAAATGCACTGCTACCCATAAGCAAAACCCAGCTGGGAATCTTTAGACAGGCTGAATCACAACTGCTATGTGAAAGGAGAAGCCACATTTAAGGAAAAAAAAAAAAATCTACTCCAAGTGCAGGTTGCAGTGATTCTTCTCTGAAAACAGTGGTTTAATATAGTATTCTGGACATATTTACCACTCCCTTGTCAGACATTCTAAGTCATTTAGGACAGTAAAGATACATGTTTCCATAGAACGGCAATGGAGTGCTAAATATAATCAGTACTTACTTAACAAGGTTTAGCCTAGAAATCGCTTGGGGGTGGAGGTGGGGAGGAATTCCAATAGACAAGGAAGTGCATACAACAGGAAGAAGCCAATATTTTGGCATAGCTGTTTTGTCACCTCATGTATTACCTCAGTGGACAGTTTCCCAATATCGGATGAAACTTATCTGGTAGTATTAGTCCTTAATATTTCACAAGGAGGGGCAGCTTTGAGTAGCTGGTCACGGAAAAAAAAAAAAAAAAAAAGGACCAAATAGTTTTTCAGAAGATTTCTGAGCACTTATGCCTTTCTGTCATAGCTCTTCCCTCGCCTGTTTCTCGTCTCACTCTAGGCCCAATATATTGAATTGAGTCTATATGCAAGACTAAACAGGTGGGAGACACATACTGAGCTTGAATAGCAAACCTTCCACAAGGGGTACTTGAAAGGAATACAAGTTCATGAAAGCCCTCAGGAAATGATAGTCATGGGTTAGAAGTTAACATTCTTCCTCTATCTATTAATTATTTGACTTCCAACAGTGTATATACCTAGCAAGGAGCACCAAGACTCAATGGATTAAACAAGTTTAAAATACTGATGTCATCTGTGCTTATTTGCAAAAACACTATTTGTTGATTTTTCAGCAAAACTTAACACTGGCATTACCTAACAATGAAAAATTAAAAATAAGAAAGGACCACATCAATACATTCAGATCTATGAAACCATTAGATACAGCTTTTTCTTTTTACATTAGGTTTTAAGAGGTGTAAGGAAAGCAAGCTTTTCAAAGCCCTTAAGTTGAATGATTAAAGGTTAAAATGTGGAAGAGGACACCCAAAAGAACAAAGATGTCTGCTTATTCAAATTACAAAGTGTTTTAAACAAACACTGACTTAGAAATTTTGTATTGGACTAGACTCGAGATGCAAAAACAATGTGTAACAAATAAACCAATTCACAAGTGAGACCTCAGGACTTTTATTTCTTATGGTTTGTGGAAATAGCTCTCATAACTTACTGAGAAACCTATATTTAGCCATTTTAAAAAAAGAAAGAAAAAATTCTGCTTTTTGTCATCTAATTTCAAATCCACCTTTTTATCTCCTCTCTCCATCAGGAGATAAAAAATAAGTTACAGTTGGCAGAGGGAGGACTATTAGAAAGTAAGAAAAAAATCCTAAGGAACAGCTCAAGAAAGGATCATTCACATCTGAAACCCTGAAGGGAAGATAGAGTTAAGAAGAAGTGAAGATGTGATCCAAAACTAAATTACAACAGCAGTAAGAACAATTTGCAAAACAGGCAAACAACAGTCATAGGCACCTGATACTAAATTATCAACTTCATGAAAGCTTCAGAGTTTGGGGAGTAGTTTGTATTTTTAATGCTAAACACAGAATTCATGTTGCTTACAAAACCATAAAAAGTTGATATTGGTAACATCACCCATATGTAATTATTTGACTACTACAAATGTGCATCTTTAAGGGCTAAGGAGAAAATGAGAATGTCTCAAAATACTAACTTGTCTTTAATGCAGCCATGCACTTTGGTTTGTCTTTAGTTTCAATGTTCAACTATTCAAGAGACTTACATATCTATTTTTTTAAATCTTTGAAATATTTTAATATAATCATCTAAAAGAGCAACTACCTTTTTATTCAAGGATAGCATCATCTCCAGGTTAGCAACCACAAGTGGAAGAGCCTGATAGGTCTTTCATTCCATCTCCCTGGCAAGCAGAACTGTTCCCTATGACATTTTCCCATCCATTTGTCAACATTACACAACTCAGCTTTTTGCGCTTCACTTTGAAAACTATTCCACACCCTACAATAGTTTCCCTCTAATTAACAGCCTATTCCTTAATTAAAATTCCAAATTACACCCATTTCTCAACATCCTAGTTTGCAGAAAGTTTACACCTATGTATGCTAATCTCAATTAGATTATTCTTTTACTCATCCTAATTTTGCCTTTCATTTAGTCTAGGACTCCTAATTATAGCTTCCTTCTCTGTAGGGAGAAATTCTGCCTTCCCTTCCCCACCACGAAGTCAGTGGCAGTCACATTTTTCCCTTCCTTGCTAATGGGCTGCAGATTAAAAGAGGACTGCATTGCAACTCTAGATCCAGTTGCAGAATTGATAATGCTGAGATAAACTTGACCTATAGGTAAACTGTGCAATGTTCCAAATTTTCCAGTGGTAGCATTTCCTCTCCCCCCCGCCCCCGCCATGTCTCTCTAGATATTTCTTCTCAGGTTGCTCACTCTCATTAAGTGGACCTGATTTCCATTGAGCGAAGTGGTTTTACATAAGATATTGAATGACAAAAGAAGTGTCAAAAATTATTACAGTTATGATCTGGAGAAAGAGCAGATGGCTGGTTTTATTTTAATTGCTTGCTATAAAAATTCACAGTTATGACCCACACCATCACAAATGCCACACCTATGCCTGAGGGAAAACAACTCACAAAAGAGAGAGAATTCATAACTGTGAATAACTGATTGCACAAGACAGGAGACGGTAAAATAGGATATGTTCCGTTACAATTTCTTCTTTTGTACCTACCTTGTTGGGGGAATTTAAGATAAATTCCATGTTCTATGTGAGAGAAACCCACTTACTGCAGCTAAGACTTTACGTAAGCTGAAACAAAAGTTAATTATATCCCAAAATTAATTTGGTGTATTCTAATTATTGAAACCACTGACCAAAAGCCTCTCTATATGCCTTACAATCACCCTTTGGTCTGTTTCTCCCCATTTTAACGTCCAAGTCAAGTCATAAGTTGGCTCTGAGTAAAGTCCAATCTATTTTTTTTTGAAGAAGTCCATTTTACAGTCATTAAAATGTAGGGCATGGCTATATGTAAGGAGAGAGTTACATTTGTCAACATTGCAGTAATACCAGCACAGAGACAACGAGGACCTGGGGGAAGAGAGAGCACCACCCAGCCTGGCCTGGGGCTGCAGACATTCCATTACTTGTGAGGGGTGCAGGAAAGGGAAAGTTGTGGTACCATTAATGTAAGAGCTAAGGGGAAGGCGGGAAAGAGGGAAATTCCAGCCCATAAGGTAAAACAGTGAGCAGCAACTACAGCACAGACAGTTTTGAAGGTAATGTCCTTCCTAGCTGTGGCATTATCCCTTTGCCCAAACTGTCTCCTCCTCACCATCCTTCAATCTATTGTTTGAGATTCTGATCTTCTCCAATGTGAAATTTTCTGCTGTTGTATTGCTTCACTACAGCAATGTGCTGTTTTAAGATGGGCCAAACTGGTTTGACAACTCTAACCTCCTAACCAGGATGAGTTTAAAAAGGAATCAAAGGCAGATTTAGCTAAATTGCTACAAACATATATCTGGGGCTACATACACTGCCCAGAGAGTGCATTTGAATTACTACTATATTATATATAGTAGCTCTGCCATTACATAAACCATTAATTAGTGTCTTATTTTTAATAAGATATTTCAACAGAAATCTGTTTGCCTCCAGCACTGGGGGGAAAAAAACCAATTTAAAATGTCACATAATGGAATTAATATGAAAATTGGCCCCTTTACATATTGAACCCTTGGATGTTCTTCCAGGGGTTTCAATACGTACACTTTCCTTGGCAGGAAAGACTACAAAGAGAAAGTATCGGAGGGGTAGCCATGTTAGTCTGAATCTGTAACAGCAACGAAGGGTCCTGTGGCACCTTATAGACTAACAGAAAAGTTTTGAGCATGAGCTTTCGTGAGCACAGACTCACTTCATCAGATGCTGGTCTTGGAAATCTGCAGGGCCAGGTATAAATAAGCCAGAGCAAGGGTGGGGATAACAAGGTTAGCTCAGTCAGCAAGGGTGAGTAGTAGTAAGCCTCACCCTTGCTGACTGAGCTAAACTTGTTGTTGTCCCCACCCTTGCTCTGGCTTATTTATACCTGGCCCTGCAGATTTCCAAGACCAGCATCTGATGAAGTGAGTCTGTGCTCACGAAAGCTCATGCTCAAAACTTTTCTGTTAGTCTATAAGGTGCCACAGGACCCTACAAAGAGAAAGAAGATTTGACAGAACTACACTATCTGATTATGTTTGTCTCAAAAAAGAAGTCTGGATACTGGATTTGCTAACGAGCTAGATAAAAACAAAGTTCTGTGTAGCAAAAATTTGATAGCCTGTGCCATCCCAAGGCTGGACCATTTCCAATATTTTTCAGGAAAGATATTTGACTATAATAATGAAAATGCAAAAAGCACTAAATGGGAAAGAATAGTCTATTATATGTTATACCATTTGCAGGCACACTAAATCCTTTAAGAATTTTGATCCAATCCTAGTAATTTAATTTGTGTAGCTTTTACCCAAGAGCTAACACACATGCTTTCAAGATTTCAAAGGAGATGCAAATATTTAGGATATCCTTGCATTTCTAACTTATTGTTCTATATCTAGGCATAACAAATATGAACACTGATATGGAATAACATTACTATTAGTTTAACTAAATAACCTAATAGAAAGATGCCTAAAACGGTCCGATATTTCCAACTTCCATAAAATAGACAAGAGGCCTGAAGTATTATATTCAAGCCACAATGGTTTCCATGATCAGTTACTTTTTGAAATGTTCAGACTTAGGAATGTCTGAAGTTCTGCCTAGCAACTGGGACAAAGCATAAGCTACTTCGTGCATAAACATATTTCCTTTATACGTATGTCATGATAGCATGTATTTCTCCTGCTTAACTCAATAAATAGTTAGTTACTTTTTCTATGAAAAGATAAATTCACAATTTTATTTACCAAATCAGTAGGGAAGTTGAAGCTACCCTACACTTTACCATTAACATAAAGAAGACAAATGGGAGATAAATATTTTAAACATTATGTCTTTGTTTCATAGTCTTGATGTAAAACTAGGAGGAAAAACAATTCCTTTTAAACTACGTTTTTCATTGTCTTTCTTTGCAAGATTTAATCTTATTTGCATATTACAAATCATGCACACTAAACATTCTTCAGAGTACTTTCTTGGACATTAAAACTTAAAACAGCTACTTTTAAAATAAAGTATGTTAGGTGTAAGCTCAGGACTTGAAATACTCATTAACTACCCAAATAACATTTATGCAGGCACAAAGAAGTTACTGTACAGCATGAAATTAGTTGTTCATCTAGCCTGTTATCACATCACTGACAATGGCCAATACCAGATGCCTCTCACACACAAAAAAGTCTGTTAATGAATTTATACAGCTTCTCTACCCTTTTGGTGGAAGAATCTTGCTCCCTTTCTCTCTAATGGTGTGGTATAATGGAAGAAACAGCTAGAAAACAACGAAGATTGTTACAGGAGAGAAGTCACCAGGAAATGGCAATCACCATAGTGAGAGAAAGGTATCCAGCAATTAAATTACCTTTTCCTGGTACATGGCAAATAACCCCTCCTACACCTGAGTTCACATACTTGCTATATATTCATTCCTTGTATAGCCAGAGGGTGGGAAAGAGACAGACAGACACAGATACAGCTGGTGTCACAACTTTTCAGTGATCACCTCCAGGGACATACACTAAGTCTCATTGCCCAGACACCCTCTTTTACAGTTGTTCACAAAAATACAAAAATAGATTTTAAAACTGCGTGCAGTCACTAGCACAGTTAATCTTCACTCTACAGAAGCAAGGAATGTACCTTGCTCTGCTTCATAAAGTACCACAAATGTCTGTGGCACTACATAAACTAATAACCAATTTAGAGAAAGCAAAGCAAAGGAGAAAGAATTCGCCCATAGGTATGAGGAATCATGTTTGTCCTCAGCCTTTCTATTCACTTGTGAACACAGGATCTTATTTAGTAAAATAGGCCCCCCATCTTCCTGCCAATGTATAATACATGTGGAGTCAAAAGCAACATTTTTCAGATGTCCCTTTGTTTTGTACTGAGGAATAATGCATCCATTAATATAAAAAAAAAAAAAAACAAAAAAAAAAACCATCACATTTTCTCCAAGAACACTGCATCCAAAAGTTTTTAAAAAAAAAAAAAAAAGTCAAAAATCATGAAGTACAAATGAATCCTGGTCCCCTAATATTTATTACACAAGTTACTCTTATTTTTGAAATTTAAGACACTGAAGACAAGATGTGGTTTGTTGTACAATAGTCTCTCCAAGAATGTACTTCTGCCATAACCTTATGTTTCCTATCAGAGTTTGAAGTATGCTTTTATGAGTCCCTTAATAGAACTTCATATGTATTATAAAGTGGAGTACATTGGGAAACATTTTACTAAAATGTTGTGAGTAACATCCACCTGCTAGAACTCAGTGGCCGTGTCTACACTAGCCAAAAACTTCGAAATGGCCATTTCGAAGTTTACTAATGAAACGCTGAAATACATATTCAGCGCCTCGTTAGCATGCAGGCGGCCGCGGCACTTCAAAATTGACGCGGCTCGCCGCAGAGCTGCTCGTCCAGACGGGGCTCCTTTTCGAAAGGACCCTGCCTACTTCGAAATGGCCATCTGCATGGCCATTTCGAAGTTTACGAATGAAACACTGAAATACATATTCAGCGCCTCGTTAGCATGCGGGCGGCCGCAGCACTTCAAAATTGACGCGGCTCGCCGCAGAGCTGCTCGTCCAGACGGGGCTCCTTTTCGAAAGGACCCTGCCTACTTCGAAGTCCCCTTATTCCCATCTGCTCATAGGAATAAGGGGACTTCAAAGTAGGCAGGGTCCTTTCGAAAAGGAGCCCCGTCTGGACGAGCAGCGCTGCGGCGAGCCGCGTCAATTTCGAAGTGCCGCGGCCGCCCGCATGCTAACGAGGCGCTGAATATGTATTTCAGTGTTTCATTCGTAAACTTCGAAATGGCCATGCAGATGGCCATTTCGAAGTTTTTGGCTAGTGTAGACACAGCCAGTGATGGAAAATTGCCACTTGATTTAAATTTTTTTTTTCAATTTTTCATCATTTTCCTTAAAATTAACATATTAATAATGTGTTAAGTATTAGTCAAGCGATTAGAATTCAGTTTCCATCCCCAAAATAAGTTTTATGGAAGACACAAACTACAGTCATTTATTTTTCCCCATCTAATTATCCAGCGTTAACCGAAAAAAAAACACAGGATGATAGATAAAGAACATATTACAAACTCTCGTTGTGCTTATTTTTAAAGTCAAAAAGGTTTAGCTATGGATGGCAGTACACAAACAACCCACGCCCACACATTAATTATGTGGTAATGAGATGCGTGGTGTAAGGCTAAAGGCCGAGGACAACAGTCAACGCTTTGTTAACATACAGCAAAGCTAAAGGCCTCAAGCCTAAACAACAACAGGTAAAAGCAAAAACTGTGCTAAGTAGATTCTGCCCACGGGAATGTGGCAAGAGACAGAGACAGAGTCATGGGGCCTAAAAGTACATAAAAACACCTAAAGCACACACAGCCAGGCACTTAGCGATACAAATAAAATACCCTGCTTAGTACTATGCACTCCCCATAGATAACAGCTCAGCACCAGGTACGCTCCGACCCAAGTTCAGGAACAGGTCGTAATGACAGCATGATGGATAGTGTTGTTCTGATGGTACCACCGTTATCCCCCAAGTTAATGGTTAGATCTAGTTACACTAAGGGGTGTCAATGTATTACAATGAGGGTGTTGTACCTGGATATGTAACTTGTTTATACCTGTGTATAAAAGTGTGTGTAACAGGGGCTGCGTTGAGCAATCTAGGGGATGATGGAGCCCGCTTGTGTCAACTGAGTCACGTCCATTGTCACAGCATATGCATATATCAGTGTAAACAGTTGAGTCATATTGGAGACCCATGAGGGTGTGGGAGACCATACGTCAACAACAATAAACCTGGCTCCAGTGCCTTCGTATCTCGCTTGACTTGTGGTTCTTGGGGGCTCTCTGAGGTCTGCAGTGTTGGCTAACCATGGAGTCTACACTGCTGTCCAACAAGAGCACATGCATGCGGCCAAAGTGATTAACATCAAAGGGAGCAGATTGGATGTCCGAGCACCGTTCTGGTAGAGATGCCTGGCCACAATATATAGATCAATTTAAAAGCAAGGGTGGGATATTTCTTATTTACTTATCTTGTTTAAGAGGACGAGTAATCTAAGACTTGACTGAAGCTCTGAACTCTATTAGTGACACGAAATAATCCCACCTCCAGTAGTTTAAGTATGAAAAAAATCAGGTACCAAAGCACAGGCAGCTCTTCTTGAGTGGTGTGACAAATTATGTATTTTAAGTCTACACAATGAATACTAAAAATATTTCAAATAACCTTAAAAAAAAAAGTCATACTTGCATCCTACCATTATGCAATCAATCAGTAAAATAGCAAAATATTATTTACTCTAATTTTCCATACCAGAATGGAGGATTACAATAAAATAATCATCACATATTTAAGGAGATACATAAAGTAAGTACTAATCTAGGAAAACTGACTTGATACCTTACACTGCTGGTCTGTCACCAACACTTGGAAAAATGGGGGAAGGCATGGTTTAAGCTTACAATGGTCTACAGCAGGGGTATGCAAAGACAGGAGCAGGCCTGAAATTTCCTAAGGGGTGGGGGGCGCACAGCATAACAGCTAGTTGGGCTCAGGCTCCTCCA
Organism: Carettochelys insculpta; assembly: GCF_033958435.1. Lineage (NCBI taxonomy): Eukaryota > Metazoa > Chordata > Testudines > Carettochelyidae > Carettochelys > Carettochelys insculpta. The sequence continues at coordinate 87,482,869 of NC_134137.1, read as the reverse complement.
TGTCATTAAAAATATTGAAATGGTACTGTTTTTATGTATATGTATTTACATTTATATACTGATTCTGTAGAACATTACTACTACTTTTTTTTCCCATATAAGTAAAACCAAAATTTCCATTGGTTTGGATTAGATTAAAAAGGTTGGGGAGGGAGTCTGCCAATCGCAGGGACAAAAAGTGGGGCCTGAAATAAAAGTAGTCAATGCCCTATTTAAGGCAAGAGAAAGATAACCCCAGGAATTTTTTTTCTTTCCTTTCAGATACCTGTCCTGATTCTCTGTACAATATTAAGTTATATTAAAGAGGCAATTGTTTGCGTTAAGACTCAGCAGAACCATTTTACCATATGCTTGAGACAGTAACAACTGGTCTATAGATGCCAAAACTATCATTATTTTGTGCAAAGGAGATCAACTCTTTCACCTATACATTTTCCACCAAAAATTTACACCTTAGATGATTTAGTAACAGAGAGAAAGCTGTGCTAATCTAAATACTATCAAAACAAAAAAGCAGTCCAGGAGCACTTCAAAGACTAACAGAATAACTTATTAGGTGACGAGTTTCGTGGGACAGACCCACTTCTTCAGATCATAGCCATACCAGAACGGACTCAATATTTAACGCACAGAGAACCAAAAAGTCAGACTATGAACAGGAGGCAGCCAGACAACTCTCCAACACCACATTTTACAGACCTCTCTCTATTGATCCCACTTTGGAATTCCAAAAGAAATTACGACAACTACTTAAGGAACTCCTTGCTGCTACTCGGGACCTTATTCACTCAGACACACCATCTGAGCCCCAACCTGGATTATTCTATTTACTTCCCCAATCCACAAACCTGGAAACCCCAGACACCCTATCATTTCAGGTATTGGCACCCTTACCACCGGACTATCCAGTTACGTGGACTCCCTCCTCAAATCATATGCCACTATCTCTGAGATACCACTGACTTCCTGAAGAAATTACAAAACATTGGACAAGTTCCTGACAACACCATCCTTGCCACCATGGATGTAAAGGCTCTGTACACTAGTATTCCACACAAAGATGGATTACAAGCAATCAGGAACACCATTCCTGATGTCACTACAGCCAATCTAGTGTCTGACCTCTGTAACTTTGTTCTCTCCCACAATTAATTTCTGATTTGGGGACAATTTATACCTCCAGATTAGTGGAACTGCTATGGGCACCCACATGGCCGCACAATATGCTAATATATTTATGGCTGACCTGGAACAATGATTCCTCGGCTCTCGTCCCCTATTACCCCTCCTCTACTTAAGGTACATGGATGACATCTTTATGATTTCAACCCATGGTATAGAGACTCTAGAAGAATTCCAGAGACTTTAACAATCTGCACCACCATCAACTTATGCCTCAACTACTCCACGCGAGAGATGCATTTCCTGGACACTACAGTACAAATCAAGGATGGCCTGATCAGTACCACATGCTACCGGAAACCGCTGATCACTATACTTACCTACATGCTTCTAGCTTCCATCCTGCACACACAACTAGATCCATTGGTTTACAGTCAAGCCCTTACGTACAATCGCTTTTGCTCTGATCCTACTGACAGAGGCTGAAGGCTATGAGATCTTTACCAAATATTCATAAACCTGAGTTACTCACCAGGAGAAATAAAAAACCAAAACTGACAGGGCCAGACGAATACCCAGAGACCAGCTACTCCAAGATAGGCCCAAAAAAGCAAAAGAACAGAACACCACTGGTCATCACCTACAGCCCCCAACTCAAACCACTGCAAAGCATTATTAAAGACCTATAACCTATCCTTACTCAGGATGTCACACTCCAGAAGGTCCTAGGTGACAGGCCTGTTCTCTCCTACAGACAACCTCCCAACCTTATGAGGATTCTTGCCCACAACCACAGTTTACACCGCAGGAACACCAGTCCTGGAACTTTTCCTTGCAAAATGCTCATTGCCAGCTTTGTCCACATATCTATTCTGGAGATACCATCACTGGAACTAACCAGGTTATTTACAGAATCACAGGCACATTCTCATGTTCCTCAACTAACATCATATATGCCATCATGTGCCCAGATGCTTTGAAGTCTGTCTAATATACAAAAACCTCTTAGACAAAGAATTAATGGGCACAAAACACTCCTAAGCCACAAACCAGTCAACCTGCATTTTAATGGAGTGGGCCATTCTGTTAATGAACTGAATGTTTGCATCTTACTGAAGAGGAATTTTCACACTATTTTGGAAAGAGAGGCTGCTGAACTCTTTTATATTCAAATTCAAACACATGATTTGAACTGGGATGGGAATTTTTTAGGTCATTATAGGGGCTCTTTTGCTTACTTGGCTTAATCTAATGCTTGACTCCCCCCACCCTTCTACTCTCTGATTTGCTCACCTTGATCATTTTTTTCTGATTTGTCCTCCTTGCTTACTGTTTTTGGTTCTCTGTGCCTTAAATATTGAGTCTGTTCTGGTATGGCTATGGTCTGAAGAAGTGGGTCTGTCCCAATAAATTATTCTGTTAATCTTTGAAGTGCTACTGGACTGCTTTTTTGTCTTAGATGATTTAGTTAATAAAGGCTGGGATGTATTTGATAAGATAAACATATTGCATTATTTCAACCTGTGTTTTTTATTCATATTGGATACATGATATTTATTGGAAGGAGAGAGTTTCGATTCAGAGATAACTAGAGTGGAGAATATCTGCTTTGCTGTGATCCTGTGCCTCTCCTGACATCTTGTGTTACAAAGCGGAATTTATTTCGGCCAGATCACGTGTGGGCCATCACATTAAAAAACTCAAATGTTTTACCTGAATAGGGGAAATGAATTTTCATATCATCAGAAGCACTGCAGAGCTAGTCAGAAACTGCAATATTATATTTCCAGTAATTTTTCTAGTATGTCTAGAAATGGTCCTTATTTTACTGTAAGGCCAGACATACAATTCATTCTAAGCTTTAATTTAATGGGACTCAATCTAAAATTAAAAATAACTCTTTAGGGGTTTTACTCCAGTAAAATCAAAGAACTATTTTACATGATATTGTTTCTATCACTTCAAACTTTGTTTCACCAAAAAAATCTTACCAGTCCCTGAAAAGTAGATATGGACTGCTGAAACATATATTTAAAAGCTCATTTACACAGTGCTTATGGTTTTTAAAAAAAAAAAAAAAAAAAAGTGTAATAAAAACTCTAGCCCTAACAAACATCTACCAAATTGCCACACCAGCTTCCCTTCTGAGCACCACTCCATATTAACGCCTCTAGTAAATCTTGATATGTACTGATTGAAGCAGTTGATGCTCAAAAAGTCCTGCAAGTTCGTGATACAATATGTACAGTCTCTGAGCCAATGAATGCTGTATTTAATAAAGCTGGATGGTGGCAGTGCCACATTGTGGAGTACAGAAGCATAGAAGGTAAACAGATTGTCATGCTCAAACTGGGAGTACACTCTTCCCCAGTGGGGTGTTCTTTTTAAAAGGACACCTTATCTCTTCTTGCCAACACTAAGAGTGGAGCTGATAAGGTTGCCAACTTTCCATTTTTTTCAAAAAAACAAACAAACATTATACTGTCACTTACTCCCTCCCTCCTGTACTCACCTGCTGCCTGTAGAGCTGGGGTATGAGGAGCGGACGCAGAGCTTTCTTTCCTGCCCCATCAGGGTGCAGAGGGACAGGGAGTGTCTGTTCCTCGAGTGGAGTTGGAGAAAGGTGGGGCCACTAGCAGCTGAGAAGACATGATGGGCCATCACAAGCAGCAAACCTGGCTGCCAGCCCTGCTCCTTAAGTGGCATGCCAGGTGAGGATCTCTCCTCTTGCAACAATAGTTCCTCTCAGCAGCAAAGGCCAATCATCAATGCTACAGTAACTGGACTTTCGGTAACCGGATGGTCAGATACAATTCCCAGTCCAAAACGCGACACCTGGCAAACATATCATAAGCTCTGGAATGAGCCATCTCAGCCATACCATGACTTGAAAGATTCAGTATGTTCACCTTACGTGAGAGCTACTCTGGTACTGCCACTGCCTATTTGGTACACTTAAAAAGAAAACTGAAAGCTTCTGTTGGGATTCACGTATATCCTAGATTCAGGCTTCTTTTTGAAGGAAGAGTTGGAAAAAAAGACATTTTACTGAATATTAATCCAGAGCTGTCATCTGGGGCTGCACACTCCCACTGAGAGCACACATGGAAAACATTTTTTAACACCACACAAAAAGACTGGTAAAGAATAGTGTTCAGCGAGCAGCCTCTCGGAGTACTTCTTTCTCCACATCTCACCTCTGAAAAGATATTTGATAATCTTTGTAATGGCACGTGTGAAACTATCACCTTCAGACTATGTGGAAGGCAGTTTTGTTTATGCTTTGCTCTTACATCTACTTCTTAAAGAGTCTATTCACCTATTAGACCTTTTCAGATAATCATGCTGGGTAATACATCAGGTAATACATTCCTTACTAATGGTTAATACAAATGCCCTTTAATGTTGGGATTTTTTTTTCGGTTTATTATATAAAAAGATTGTTAATATACACAGGTAAGCTGATCAGTTTCAATTCCATTCTGGATTACAAAAAAGTTTCAAGATTTTCTACATAAATTTTAAGATTTTCCTTTTTACTTATGACCCCGATATGTACATATGGATTTTCATTTTGGTCAGTAAGTCTTCAGTCATATATAGTCCAAGCCAGATCAATAAATAAAACCATTAAATCCAAACAAATCCTCTACTAAAACTGTAAAATAATCAAACTACAATTTGACATGGCACTTTATTACACAGGTGGTACAATGACATCCTGTCAGTTCACACACCATATTCTAGTAATAATCCTCATATGTTCTCTTTCACTTTTAGTTGCAAACACAATCTGATAGAAAGTAAAAAACAGAAAAGGGGCTCAAGGAATGCCATCTTGGCTCCAGTAGTGCCATCTGGGTTATTAATAACAGCAAATATAGTAGGAAGGACCTCATAAAAGCTATCGAAAGTACCCTATGCATTTTAGGTTTTTTCCAAGTAAATCCAATGCTTAAAGCTAGGCATAGTACAGCTGATTTAAAAAAAAAAAGGAGGAAAAAAACCAGATCTATTGCTTTTTTAAACAATATGGGAAAGAACACACACACACACGAGCAATTCTCAAAGATTTCCAGGAACACTGTAAGCTATTTTGCCATATCCTAAGTACACAACTTATGAGGGAAAAAAAAAAAAAAGTAGCCAAAACTACTTGGAAGGCATTCAGCACCATGGAGGACCAAAGCCCAACATTTTTTTCCACTCTTCTACATATAGCCAGCAAATAAGTTCCACTACACCTTTTTAATCAGAATAATCAATACTAAAGATACACTCAAATATGTAGAAGGAAAATGTACAAAAGAGTACAGTGAGAAATATACGTGGCTGTGTAATATGAAATATACACAAATACTAACATAGTTGTGTCATACACAAAAACTATGCTACCAGAAAAGTTATGTGGAACTGAAAAGCTTACTGCACATTCATCTTTATTTGAGCACCCTCCCCCCTCTTTTTTTTAAAATATATAAAAAAGCATGGTTACTGACTCAGCAGATATAAGGGAAGTTATAGATGTTCTATATCTTGAAATTAGGAAAGTGTTTTACAGTCTCACTAGCAAAATAGGGATATGGGAGATGGATGAAATCACTATGAAGCGGGTGTACAACTGGTTGAAAAACTGCAGTCAAAGGCTACACATACTTGGGCAGGATCTGTTGACAGAGGTCACTGTTGACAGAGAAAACTTGGCAGTACCTCTGTTGACAGATTGCGTCTACACATAAAAGCGTCTTGACAGAGCAGCTAGATTGCCCTGACCTCTATCCACAGAAGGACTGAGCAGAAGGTCTGCAAACAGAGTTGCCTGGGGAACCGGAAGCCCTCTCTGTCAACAGAGAGTCTACACAGGCACTCATGGCATTATATCAGATGAGGGAGAGGTATAACATTGCCAGCCGAAGAGCTCAGGTTTTATAGTCAAACTTTTGAAAGAGTGCTTTAGCCATGTAGATGCATATTTGGTCGACAAAAGCCAAGTTTTGTTGACAGAGGCTGATTGTGTAGATGTGGCCAAAGAATAGTTATCAATGGTTCACAGTCAAACAGTGTTTCCCAAACTTAAAACAGTTGAGTGCCCCTTTTGGGACTTTGCCCTTATTGGCGTAACCCCTCTCTCAGTGCCGTCCCAGTGCTTGTTTCCTGATTTTTAGTAATTTATTTTCTTCCACACACACCCTTTGAAATCCTTTTGTGTACCACTGGTGGTATGTGTACTACACTTTTGGAACACTGAACTGGGAGGATGTATCTAGTGGGGTCCTGCAGAGTTCTCTCTGGGTCTGTCACTATTCAATATTCTTATTAATGGATTGGATAATGGAAGAGAGAGCATGTTCATAAAATGCATGGCTGACACCAGCCTGGGACGATTGTTAGCACTTGGGAGAACAGTATTATAATTTAGAATTCACTATTTGCCAGAACTGACAAACTAAATAGAGTGCAAAGCACTACACTTCTGAAGGAGGAGAGGGCAGACATCAAACAAAGGGAATAGCTGGATAAGCAGTAATACTGTTGAACAGGATGTGCTAGCTCCAGTGGATCACAAATTAAAACACCAGTCTACAAATGGGATGCAGGTGTATAAAAGGCCTTTTATTTGGAATGGTATTAATTGGAGTGTCATATGAAACCCTCCAGGACGCAACTGAGGCCCTAGGTGGAACACTATGTTCAGCCTTGATGAATGAGGTCAAAAAGAGTCCAGAGAAAAGCTACAAAAAGGATACATGGTTTAGAAAACTTAATCTATGAGGAAAGAAAGAAAAACTGCTACTGTCAAATCTTAATTTCCAAAAGTTTGAAGGCAAAGTAAAACATCACCCGACACAGAACACTTGAAATAAATACAGATCTAGAATTCATTAAGCCACACAGAGTAGTATATAGCTGTGTCGTGTGATCACCATTGTTGTAGGTACCTGCTGAAATCAGATCTGCTGAATACTACTGCTAGATTTAAGGGAATACTATGGATTAAGAGGAACCTGAAGGACTAGGACACTGGGGGCTTATGATCACCTGGTGACACGTATTGGCAGGTTTGTGTCAGAGAGCCTTAAAAGAAGCTCAAAAGCTCCAAGTCTGGAGCACCACTCTAATGTGAACAGCTTTTTGCATGGGCTAAAGTCAACACAGGTCTTTAGAAATATGTTGGATAATACTTTCTAACATCGCAGCTCTTACCCTTTTCTAGGGCAGGTTATTTAACTAGCTGCCAATCTTTGGTGGAGTCATCCCATCTTCTACTTCCACACCAAATTCCATTATCATCTTCTGGGGCTTGAACAAGTTTGTTAAATCCTGTTCAGTAGTAACTATGAGACAGCCACGCCCTAAGGGTAAACAATGTTAGCATTAACCAAGGTCATTCTCGTGGACAAATAGTACTGCTCTGTCCTACCAAATAAGAGTCTGCAATTTAATTCCTACTCAAATCAGCAAGAGTTGAAAGAGATCTGAGTAAATGTAATCAAGTTAATGCAGTAAACCCCAGAGATAGCATACTGTCACTTTGAGCCAAAACTCCTACTCCAAGTTGTTTGGTTCAAAGTCATAGCCAAAAGAATAGCAATCCAAAAAAGGTACTCACACAAGAATGCAGTACACATGGTATGACACAGAATTAGGCAGTGATAATTGATGGAAAAGCCATTGTCAGCGCCCAAGGTTGTATGAACTTAGACCAAATGCCAAGTCAAAGAACACCAAAAAATCACCTCACTGAAGGACAGTTTCTGTGTCAGTCAAGCGAGTAAAGTGAATAACCCATCTTCTCCGCTTACTAGCTCCTACAAATATGCAATCTTAATAAAACCTATACTGAGACTGGTGGTGCGGGCGGGGGGGAAGGAAGTCTAGAATGAAGCTTTTCTAAAAATGTTCTTTCATAGCAAAAGAACAGATGTGCAGTATGTTGCTAGTAAAGCAGTTATCTTCACACAGTACTGCTGAAACAGTATCTTTCAAAGAGAACTCCCATCCTGCAGAGAGTGATTATGAAGGGGGGAGAAAAAAAATTAATGCAGTACTTTCCCTGGAGACTTAACTTTATAAAACCACAATACACTACAATGGAGGAAACTGTTATTTTAATGAAGTCTGAAAACTTTGTGGTCTGGATTAAATGATAAGTATTTCGTAGACTCATGAAAGGTCGTGTGATTGAACTTGTGATACTAACTTTTTTCTGGCTGCTGATGCTAAGTTATGTTACCTTCTGTAAAAGTATGGCTGAAGTTTTCTAATAAAAATCATTTTATGATGAGCAAAGTCATGTTGATGAACTACAAGTATTTGAAAAATGATATATATTTTCTGTCTAGTCTAATATGAGACTAAATTTCAATTCAACTTTCTGTATGAAAGTCACTTTTTCAAGCAAGTGAGAGATTTATTAAAATTCATAGCACCTTTACTTCAACTACACATTCCTCCATTATGACATAGTGAAGGTTATTTTAAGACGTTGGAATGTCATTAATCAGTGCCCCTTAGTTGAGCAATTTGTAAATGATTAGCTCCCAGGCACAACAGTGAAACAAAGTGAAGCCTGACTAAACCAATTTGATTTGACTATTAAAATTATATGCTGACATTTTCAAATCCTATTGCCAGAGCTCAGCACCTATTACTAAACAAGAGGAGTTAAAAACATAAAAGCAAGTTATAAGAACCAAGAAATAAGCTGCAATATGCATCCCCAGCAAGAGCTGGGGCACATACTCCTACTGATATTTTATACCTACTTGTATGTGTTGTTCGAAACCTAATTTGTACTTCATTCATTAACATCTCCTTGAAAAAAAATTTGCTTACACCGTTTCTTGCTGCCATGAGTTTTGCTTTACCCCGTCAAGCATGTATATATTGTCAAAATATATACATAAAGAAGATCAAATACAAATTGTTGAAACTCATTCTTCCCAGAAAAGACAATATTTAACACGGGCCTGGCTCTTTGCAAAAAGAGGCACATAATGTTGGACTGCTGTCACTCCTATGGTAGATGTCACTATTCATTTATGGGATCTGGAAAGTGTTTAGGTATCTGTGATGGATTGGTCAATCATACTAAGCTACAGGAGGGTGTTATGAGAATACAGCAGTTCAGTAACAGTAGACTTAGTGAGAGCTTAATTCCTCAAGAGGTCATGGAATTTCTTTGATTCAGGTTAAAAACAAAAATTCTAAAATTTAAATAAAAAAGGGATTGAGTTTACAGAAGTTAAGGTAGGGAACTCCTATGTGCAAAGTTAGTCATTGTTGCAACAGCACACTTCTTTAAATATGCTTTAGTATATTAAGTATAGAGTACAAAACTCTTCGGATTTATGTTTTCCACTCAAAAATTAAAGAGAACACTTGTCTGAAGTTCAGGACCTGAACTAGGCTATGGCTAAAAGACTACCTAGACTTATGGGCTAATTACAGATATAAACCCAGGTATCTCAGGGTATGTCTACACTGCAATCAAAAACTCAGAGCTGATCTGGCCAGCTGACTGGGGCATGAGCTAAGGGGCTGTTTAACTGAGTTGTAGACGTTCTGGCCTGAATTCCAAGTTCAGTCTAAAAACTTTAGGTCACATATTACAGGCTGAACCTCTTGAATCCAGTATCCTTGGACCTGATCAGTGCTGGATCACAGGAGATCAACATTGTCTAGCAGCATAACCAAACACTTCCACTGCTTACGGGGCTCTTTGAGGACATTTAGAGGTAAATCAGAGTTAAATAATAGCACAGAACACTGACAACCAGGACTGGTGGCTATAAACAAACTTTATGGGACTGAAGGAAACTCGGCCACACCCATGATAAGCACACATCTGGTTAACTAAAATCATGCCATAACATGAATACTGCTGGATCAGAGTGCCAGATTAGAGACATTCAGCTTGTACCGTCAATCCACAGTAGAGAATCCTCTGAATATATACTTGCTATGAAAACTGAAAGTAAAATAACCACACCCCCCAAGGGGAAAAGCAAAGAACTAGCAATTGTGGCAGCCTTAAAACTGGCTGATGTTTCTCCCAGTGAGGAATGCTGACTTCAACAGAAACATCACTAATTAAGCGCTAACTTGTTTACTACAAAAGGTTCATATACTCCTACTTATGGAATACATTACACTTTCAATCTTTGTAGTAAGCAGGTATTCACAGGGAGATCTTGATATGTGAGTAAATTTTCAGACCCAACCCATAGACCACAAATTCAAAATGTAACGTATCCTCCATTTTTACGAGTAAACTTTTCTAAACTAAAGATCAGCAAGAAAAGGATAATTTCTAAACACAGATGTGACAAACATCCCTACATGCAACACACCGCTTACTTTCTTTTCATACCTAAACAGATGTGGAGAATGGAAACCTAAGTCTTTCTGAAGTACAGGGAACCAATTCTTTTAGTATCTGAGTTCAGGCCATTTCTCAAGATAGATTAATTGTAATGATTTGTCTCCACAAGAACACTGCAGAGATTTAGTTAAGCCAGTACAAACACCTTATCTGTACACTTCAGTTTAAATGCTGCTTTTCTGATTTAAAAAAAAACACTTCTAATCAAGTTAAACCTTAAAAACAAAACAGTGGAAATAAAGTAGTTAGTAATCCTGTAACATGTAGCTTTGAGGCTGGAAGACCCAAGTAATCTTCACTACACTGGACTCTAGGGTATACTCTTGCCATAAAACAAGTTTGAGGTTTACAAGATCTTACATAATTTAGCAGCAAGAAATATTAAACTATAGGTAAGTGATCTCTCACCTATTAGTTTTCTTATGTTGGTAACAGCAAATTAGCGAACAAAAAAAAAAAAAAAAACAACCCACCCCCCACACAAACTTTAGAAGAGGTTTATAAACTTATGTCATCTAAAATTGTTTTGACCCATCATACACAATAGCTGCTTCATACAGATATTACATCACTTTAGATACTGGGGAGATCAAAAAACCCCAACCAAAACATAAATAGAAGGACTACAGAGAACCTCAAAAGGTCATCATCAAGTCTAACTCCCTGCAATAACAGCAGGGCCAATCATCATCCACAGCATCCTTGACAGATGTTTGTCTGAAAAAATTCCCATAATGGAGAGTCCACAACCTCGTTAAGCACCAGCATGAACTGTAACTGCCTTGACAATTAAAAAGTTTTTCCTAATGTCCAACCTAAACATCCCTTGCTGCACAATTTAAGCCCGTTATGTCTTGTCCTATCATCCGACATTAAAGAGAATACTTTTTCATACTTCTAACAAATATCTAGGCACTTGCATAGGTTAAGAAAATAGGACTGCAGTGGTGTGCGTGCTGAAGCATCTAAGGTTTTGGGCATTCCAACCACATTCCCCTACTTTCCAGTTTCCTGTCCATCTTGCCCCATGCCCCTGTCAGCCCTACTGTCCCCCATGTCCTGCTCAGCTGCTGGCGGCATGCAGAGGGGCTCAGTCCCCAAGTCCCACCCAGCTGCTGGGTCCAGACTCCAGACTTTTGGCACCAGTTCTAAGGAACAGTGAGGGGCGCAGACAAGCTGTTAGGTCCCCATTCAGTCTAAACAAAACCTTTTTTTCTTCCCCCCCCTCCCCCCAGTTTTTCCCCTCTTATGTCAGGTCTTCTGGACTTTTCATCATTGATGTTGCTCGTCTCTAATTTCTCCATGTCTTTCCTGGATACAGTTTTCCAACCAAAACAATCACCTTGGAGTAAAGTAGAAGAATTAATTCTCATTTCTTGCAACACAGTCCACGTTTTTTTCTGGGCAGGGCACAAGCTGTTGACTTATCTTTAGCTTGTGGTCCACTATGACCCCTAGTTCCCTTTCTACCCTATTCCTCCCTAAGCACTCATTTTACATATATGAAAGTGATTGTTTTTTCCTATGCAGAATGCTTTGCATTTTTGTCTTTATTGAATTTCATTCTATTTGTCTCAGCCCATTTCTTGATCATGCAGATCATTTTGAATTATGACCCTAGCCTCCAAAGTACTTGCAGCCCCTTGTAGCTTGGTCTCATCTGCAAACTTCTTAAGTGTACTCTCTATGCTGCGATATAAATCATTGATGAAGACATTAAAACAGAAATAGCCTCAAACTGATCGTTGTGGATCCTTATGCATTTTGCCCTTGCAGCATGATGATGAACCACTGGATAACCATTCACAGAGAAGAGTTATCTATCAGTTATGCACCTAACTTATATTAGCTCCCTTTAGGTTGTACTTCAGTAGTTTATTAAACAAGAGGGTCTTGTGGACTATCAAATGCTTTACTAAAGTCCAGAAACACCACTTCCCCCTCATCCATAAGGCTCGTTAGGTCAGGCCTGCCGATAGGGGTGTGGGGATGGGGACCAGTTGCCCTAGGGCCCTGTCTTTCAAGAGGTCCTACTTTGGAAGCGATGGCAGATGGAGCTCTGCGCCCATGAAGTGCCTGGAAGCACTACTTCGCAAATCCATATGGCTGGGGGTGCAATGCCATGGTTCCAACAGCACTAAGGGCAACTGCACTTGGCCCTGACCCTTCCAGGGTGCAAAGCCAGGTCCTCCTCCCAGTTTGCCCTGGGGCTTGTGCCGTATGTCAGCCCTGCTGTGTTAAGTCGACAAATTCCAAAAAGCATCCACTACAACAATTACTGCCGACTGACACAAAACAGCAAGTTCCTTCAACTTGAGGTATAACATGACATGTTAAGGCCTGTTTTGAAATAAATGTATTGCAAACTCTTAGGCTATTTGCTACTGCATTTGATTGGTAGAATGGAAATATGCCAGTTGCTTTTGGGTTTTAAAGAAGTCTGGCATAAAATGAAAAATGCTGACTTTGAAGTGGAAAGCTGCCAATGGAATATGTCAGTGGAATGTTGTGTTTAAATTTTCAAATGGGACCAACAGCAAAAAGTTTTTAAACCATGGCTGGCAATAACACATGGTTATCAGTGAATATGTGGATTAGAACAAAGCATCTGAGCAGAAGAAAATGAGCTACCAATATTTCTTGTGTTCTTTGCAGCACTTTACCAATTTACAGATATTCTAGGACAGTACAACAACACTGTATTAGCATAATAATGACTACACCACAATTAAAGTGAGTTGTCTGTGCTTGCTAAAGAAGGATGGCACTGCTTTATAGCCAGAGGTGTTGTAGGCGGAGGGAGATAAAGTCAGTGACTGCTGCAAAGAGGTGGATGGTGGGCAGCTTCTTTGTGTGGCTGACTCACGCCCTGAAACATGAGATCCAAACAAGAAAGATGTAAGCACTGAGCAGGGGAAGCTTACTCCCTAGCAGAGGTGAACAACAGGTTGGTTTAGGACCTGCTGTAGGAATTATGCCAGTCCCTCCTTTTTTAGGGGAGCTGGGAAGGAATTTTTCCTGCACTACCAGATTGGCTTCAATGGAGGGAGGTTTCTTCACTCTTTCCAGAGTTAGTGTCAGGGAGGAACTTTTCACATAAGAGGTGGTGATGTTAGGCTATATGTCACAACTTATTTTGTACAGATGAGCAGATGCCCAGTGCATGTACAAGATAAGGAATGAATCCAGTGACCACATAGAGGGCCTAGTAGAGGACTTTAAAGGAGGTAATAGAAATGGGAATAGGATGGGAGAGGAGGTTTTGAGGACTCCTCTGATGGGTACAGTGGAGAGCTAACCCCACCTTCACCCAGTTCTCATCACCCCCCGCTTAACCCCTCCTACAAAGGTAGTGGATGGCAAGGTTCAAGCCCTGGGTTGGTTGGCGATCTGCTTGGAAAGGCTTGGGGAACCCTGGCTAATGATTTAAAGTCACATGGATTGACCTATATTGTGCATTTCATTTGCCAGAAGTCCCAAAGTATCTGTACAATAGGATTTGTGCCCTGATTAAAATTCATATCAAGAGCCTCCTCTCCTTATTTCCGTGTATCCAGAAAAACAGGCATTTCTTGACACTACAGAGAATAGAAGCAATTGGCTTTGGAATGTAAGAAACATGAATATGGCATGGAAAGTAGGGACAGCACCGAAGGAATAGGCGAGATCCATTCTAGTGGCAATACTCAAGAAAGGACATGCATTGGAGTGCAAGAACTACAGAACAATTGCCCTAACAAGTCATCTGGGCAAAGTGCTGATGGTGATACTGATGGAGAGACTAAGATCACAGACAGAAGAACATCTAGTGGACAAGCAAGCGGGATTCAGGAAAGATACAAGTACTGTACAGCAGATATTGGCATTAAGATTGGTACTGGAGAAAGCTTGACAAAAGAAAAAGTACACCTATATTTGTTTTGTTGATTTTCAGAAGGCATTTGACAGTATAGATCAGAAAGTGACTTGGGTGCTGTTAGAGTTGTACGGAGTGGATAGCAGACTAATATGGTTATTGAAGGATATGAATGCTGGTGTAGACACAGTCGTGAGAACATGCAGAGAGTTGGGGAGTTGGTTTAGAATGAGTAGAGGTAAGAGACCAGAAGATCCAATATTGTCGAGCATCTTCATCATGCATCTAGAGAGAGTGGTGGACAAGATCAAGGAAGAGGTAGAAGAGATATCTGTGCACAGGACAAGAATTAACAACTTCAGGTTTCTGGATGATATAGCTATTATTGAGGAAGATGAGAAGAAGCTAGCATAAATGGTGCAGATGCTAAACAAGGAAGAGAAGCAATACGGACTGATTATGAACACCGATAAAACAAAAACAATGGTATTTGGAGATAAGAAAATACGAAGGAAGATCAGTGTAGACAGGATTGAACTAGAGAATGTAGAGAAGTTCACATATCTGGGGAGAAACATAATGTATGATCTAGCCTGTAAGAAGGAAATAGCATCTAGAACAAAGAAAGCAAGAGTGAGTTTGAAGGTGATGGATAAGATCTGGAAAAGTAAAGCAATTAGCTTAGGAATGAAGCTGAGCATCTTGAAAACATGTATTCGGCACCATGTTGTATGGATGTGAGCCGGGTGATAATGAAAGATTCGAAGAGAAGAATACTGGCTTTTGAAAGGAGTTGTTGTAGAAAGATTGTGAGATTAGGAATTATATAGGCAGATACAGCTGAAAGAGAACCTACTGCAGAAAGTTACACAACAACAGAAGTTATTCAATTGGGCATATTTCTAGAATAACGAACAGAAGAAAAATCAAGACCCTGGTATTCAGCATAATGGATGATTCAAAAAGAAGAAGCAGACCCCGCCCCCCACAGAGAACAGGTAAATGATATAGTACATGGGTGTCCAACCTTTTGGCTTGCCTGGGCCACATTGAGTGAAGAGGAATTGTCTTGGGGCGCATATAAAATATATAACATAGTTAGTGTATATAAATCACATAATAATGTTAAAAGTTTACGATCTTGTGGGGCTGCATTACTAGCTGTCGATGGCCACATGCAGCCCGTGGGCTGGACACGCCTGATACAGTAGATTGATGTGGAGCTAGTCTACAGAAACTAAGCCACTCCACACTGGACAGGGAAAGATGAAAGGAAATAGTGAGAGGCATCACACACCAACTGGTGCTGAGCTCATGGTTGTCGATGATGATGAGAGTTTGACAACTGGAGACTCCAAACTGATAGTTTATGATTTAACTGGACTTGTACAATTTTCCATTGGCCAAATAATCTTCCCTGGAAATTAGTTAACATTAGTTTTGTTATTAACCTGCTTCACTGTGATAAAGATCTATCTATGCCAAAAAGTTTTAAAAGTTGCATTATGTCAATTTTACCCTACGTAAAAATAAATCCGCACCAAATGTGAGGTTTTAAAAGATCATTGGAAGTCATTGCCATTATTGTCTGTCAAATTCAGCATAAGTTAGAAAGCATTCTGGAAAACCCTGGGTATTAGGAGGAGGTTAAAAAATGTAATTCTCACTGAAGCACAACTCAGGGTAGAAAGAAACTTACACTGGAAGAATCCAGGATTAAAACCAGATTAAGCTTGCAAAAAAAGACTAAATATGATTATGTTCACAAACTTCTCTATTTTAGCTTAGAACAATCCTTTAAGCTAACCCAACACACTGGAGATGCCTAAATTCACAGAAGTTAGTCTTCTAAAATTCACAGATCATTTGGGAATGTTACACTAATATATAGATAACTTGCAACATCAGCTATCTGATCATTAGTTTTGTGATTGTGTCAAATGTCCTAGAATTATTTTGAATATCCTAAGATTTTATGAGGGCATGATGCTAACCCTCTAACTAGCCTAAGGCAAGTAATGCTCTGCTTTTACATCTCCCTTGGATCCTCTTTTCTTTCCACAGCATACTCTTATGAGTGCACTATTTTGAAACTAAAGAGCTGAGGGGAGGGAATTTAATGTTAGCAATGTTTATAAAGCTCATTTTCTCTGCCACAGAGCCATCCTCATGTCATAGGGAAGAAAGGGGCATGGAAAGCCAATTACAAACATACCGCAAAACAAGAACTGATTCAGTAAATCATTTTAAAAGGAATTGTCATCAGACAGACTATTTTATTATCAAGAATATAAAATGTTAAAGGAGGAAGTCTGTCACATTTGAAGAGTCTGTATTATTGCTCTGGGTTAACCATTCTGGTCTTTTTCTCCTTTGGTTACAAGTGATATATTGGACATGATAGTTCCATAGCTTAAAACTCCTCAGCCAAAATCACCAAGAGCAATGAAACAGTTTCCTATGAGCCAGACTCCTGAGAGTAGTGAAGGTAGTTATTTTATATTAAGTCTCTAAAGCCAGACATAACAGAGAATCAAGTGCTTCAAATTTTGGCTATCACAATAAAATACAACTACCTAGCTCATATGCAACGTTCTTCAGTGGATCGTAATAAAATTTTAACCATCCAGAGCTGTCTGTGGCCAGACAGTCACAGCCTACACATGGTACAAATGCTGCCCAGATTGATAATCCTGAGGCATGAAAACGATATACTGTTCTGACTGAGTCTCTGTTTGTAAGACATCCAACATCTACACGCAGATCCTAAAGATTATGGCTCCTACCACACAGAATGCACCCAGTCTCAGAACGAAACAGGAGTTGAAATGTGAGCATTTCCTGTCTTGCAGAGAGAGAGAGAGAGCGCAAGTGTTTTCACTGGCACCTGAAGAACAGCCTCTTACCCTCTTCCATTAAACTGAGCTCACGACAATGTTTTTGTTCCCAGAACTCATGCATGTATGACAGGTCCTTCAGAGGCATAAACGTCCACTGTGTTTTAATTTATGATTAAATTTATTATTCAGGGAAATGCAAGACACTAGTTTAAAGATACATCCAAAAAAGGAGAGGGACAGGAATTTGCTAGACCTGGAACCCTTCCCTGTGACTTGGTCTTCCCCCGCCTTCTTTCGTGTAAGTTCCTTTTTTCTCATCCAGAAAGTTATACAACCACACTATAGCACTGTGGCGTTTAACTGTTACAGAACATATAAAAGCATGTAGAATCACAGACGAGAAAGGTGATTGGGCTCATTTTCCATGAGTAAGTTTTATTTATTTATTTAAAGACCATTAATTCAGGGGAAGGTGGCAATATCATTGGAAACATACATTTTTCTTGGTCTACAGAATACCCAAAACTCACTCTATCCAGTCCATACAAAATGCTTTTGCTCAGGTCACATCACTCCCTCCATGAACACTTTCACTCTTGGCATTCCCTTGCACAGATTCAGACTTTGTCCTTTTCTTAACATCTGTAATATATTCCAGTCTATTTCTTGTTATTTACCTGAAGGGATTGAAATAAGCAGAGGATACATGCTGCAGCTATGCGCCAGTTGTGACCAAGGACACTTAAAATATAGTAGACATACAGCCAATCATGAATCTAACGTAGCAGTAAAATATGAAGTTTTTTTTTAAAAATATGCTTGAGTACATTTAAACCCAATAACCTCCTGCATAAAATAAGCAATTTCAAGTGTCTGAACTAAGCACAGAGATTCTGTGGGAAGAATCTGGTTTGTCTAGCCTAATTTGATTTCACGTTCACATCTCTCCCTAAGAGGTCACCCACCTCTCTTAATAGCCTACTACTGTATTTCCCTAGTCCTCACCTCAGCCCCCAGCCACACCTGATAGACAACTCGATCTGTTCGAGTACAGAGGGAAGAGAACACATTTAACCGAGACATGACGAGAGATCAGAGGTTGAAATATCCCTCACCCCATCTCCTGTGAAATTAAACCTACTATCACCTCCAAAATTTCAACATTGGTCACCCCTGTGACAATCCAAAGCATTATATTGGTTGGGTATAATACCTTCAGAAGCTACTTGTCACTGAGCATACCTGCAGAGCAGCAGAGAGAGCTACTACTATGGAGCTCCTTTCTTCTTTTTCATTATTTCTTTGCTGGGGTTTGTTTCCTACCTAGTTTGTAATTAGAGAGCTCTCCTCATGTAAACATAGATGAACATTCCTGCTTTACTAAGCTTCACTCTTTGGAAGGGAGAACAAATCTAAAATATAAAAGACTTTCTTTAAAAAAAAAATTCGGTGGAAAATGTGTATTTGGCTACACTAAAATTTTTCAAGAACATTTTTGTTTTACTCCCATAAGTACTACAACAACAACTTTTCAGTTACTGAGGGAAAAAAGTTTCCATTTTCCAGGTGGCAAACAAAAATAGCTTCCAATTAGCTGTAATAAGTTCTCATTCAGAATGGCAATTTAAATATTTCTGCCTCAAAAATTCACACAATAAATGTGGTATTGATAATGAAGAGTAGTAAATAAGACTGATGATGTGAGCCCTTGAAGATATTCAGTCAGAATCAGCAAGCCAGATAGCCGAATAATACTGACCAGAAGAATGTACTGAAGTAAATGAAGGGATTTTGGCAAAAATAAATAATCTAGCAACTATATTTTTGCCATAGGCTGAAGCCAGTTTAGAAGAGAATCAGTTTCTTGGAGAACTTTGGATTAATACCTTAAACATTTTAGAAAGCTTCATCATCATAATTCTTAAAATAGTCATCTAATAAATTCAATATGTCCATTTTAGATGCCACTGATCTTAAGGACTCAGATTGCTGTTCAAAGGAAATGCTTTTTCATTCCATTAAGAAAATGAACCATACTGGTTTCATTTTAGTTAAGATATTACAGAGTCTCTTCCAAAAGTAAGTTAAGGCCCTTCTAGTTGGTTGCTGTAAAAATGTTTATTTAAAACAGACAGCACATTCAATATCAAATAGGTTGATCCTCACAATGCTTTTCTCTTTTAGAAAACACCAGAAACTTCAGCCACCACGCTCAAAACAGTACTGAAAGGTTAAAACATTAGTTTTCCAAGACACTGAAGAGAGATAAAAAATAAGATTGACAGCCAAGTCTCAACTAAATTTGCACCTATTTTATTGTGTGTGTTGTGGGTTGCACCAATACTTACATTTTAATTCTCTCCTATTCATTAAAAGTTCCCAGGACTGGCCACACTCACTACTGATTACAGAATTCAAAAGGGGAAGGGTGGGGGGGAAATCACTGCTTAAAATAGTACACACTGAACTCCTATAAAGCAAGGAATTTCTAAATTGACAGTAAGCAAGGACCTCGGAACAGAAACAGCTTCCTGAAACAATTTCTCCTACATATAGGTTATTGGAAGTATATGCTTAAAACTAACAAAGATATTTGCAATGTATTGATTCTCTGACAATTGTTGGTTTTTACATAACAGTAAGTAACTTCTCCCGCTTTTATATTTTTTAAAAAGTTTCTCTTACACATATATTTCATATTCAATCTTGCTGTTTACTTCTGTTCTCTGGTAGATTACGGATATAAGGAAGTCTAGAGGAAGGGAGTGGTGCTTACAAGGAACAGTTGGAATGTGCCTGGTTTCTGTAATACAACAGAATCCAACTGTTTTCCACAACTCTGCAAGGTTATATTGAATATAATACACCCAAGTGCCCATTAAAAACTTCAAAACTTTGGATGAAATAGTCATGTGTGTGATGGAGAAAAAGGTGTTACATGAAGGAAGTTATTCTACTGTGGAAAAAGCTACCAAGAGCACTCTGAATATGGAAGATATTATTCAAAATGTCTGTTCACTCCTGAAATGTGGAAGGAAAATATTAGTGGCCCCACAAAGCTGATGAAAGGTTCAGGTCACAGTTCAAGAACACAGAAGCAGAGGAGTAATAACAGTTCCATGATTGACTGTAACTATGTCTAACTGTCATTTAGAACAAAAGAAAGCAACAAGTAACTACACACCCATCTAATCTAAAAGACCAACTAAGAAAAAATGTTCTAATGTTAAATATTAGAAGTATAGAAGACGCACGTAAAAATTAAGCACCTTTATTTCTAAAAACGCTGAACATTAGCACGCAGTAAGATTTCAGAGAAATACCAAAAAACCAATTATTTGCATGAATAAAAGAAACAAAATGTCTTCAAAAGCTACTGTAAAGGAAACAACTAGATCTACATGCACACACGTTACAGACCTGTGAAAAACAAGATCCTAAAGTGTAAAAAAAAATTGCCAATCCGCTAAAATATCTTTATATTCCCAAACAAAATTATTATTCCAAATCTGAGTCGCACTCCCACCCCCAAAAAGCATTCACTTTTATTACTGAGGAAAGAGAATTCCAGCTACATGTAAGAGCTGAGCCCTCACCTTCTAAAATAATCTTACTATCTCTTCTGTACAAAATTCTTGACAAATCACTTTCATAATTTTGATTAGATAAGAGTAAAGGACCTTTTCATGTTTTATTTTCATCACTATTTACTTTGCAGAGTACATCTTGCACTGACAGTCCACAACCATGCCTTAACTGGGATTTAGCCCATGCAAGGCCCATGGCCAAGAATACACACACACACACACACACACACACTCTTGAAGCTTTAACTTAGAGGCTTAAATACGTCCCTTATGTGGACAGTAAGATCGCAGCCAAGACTTTCACAGCACAGCTATAAAAAGGTCTCCAGAAACTCGCCCACCCACGTTTTATGGTTTGATCATAGAGTTGTTCAGTAATGGATACCATACAGGCAGCACCAAATACAGACTTTACTTTTCAACGGTACAGTTTCATTCTGAAAACATTCAGGAGACTGACAGGCTTTTAGCATGCAACCCAGGCATACTTTTCACCATGGTTAGCACAACTGAAGAAAATAATAGTCTGCTCAGATCACGTTCCTCTAGGCAATGAAATGAGACAGGAATGCCTATTATCACCACACTTATTTGTCCCATCTGCTGAAGCAGACCATACATATTTGATTCTCTTCAAGCATGGCTTTGTGAGGGAGGATCTTTAAGCAAATGCAGGAAATACAACCCAAGTCATCTTTACTTCACTGGCAGTAACCATGAAAATATACAGTAGATATGCTGGCTTTATAACGAGTTCCACCAGCAAAGTCATTTGGTGACCAGATGTTAAGTGACCATTTCATTGGATGCAATTCTTACATAGTATGCCAAAATTGGAATGTTATTTTAAGGAACTCTGGTTGCCTTTTAAGGAGTAAGCTATAACCTCAAGATAAAACACACTGACACTAACATGCAAATTAAATATTTTGTTTCAAGATACCTGTAGCATAAAAAGGACTCAAAATTTTAGATCACAAATTTACATCACCACTACACCGCAATGTTCCTGCACAAGAACTGTAGTTCAGAATTGATTTTTTTTTTTTTTTTTTTTTTTTTTTTTTTATAACTAACTGACATTCACAGTGACCATGCATTTAACAAACTAGTTAATGGTTCTCAGAACAGGTGGCTATTTGTAGAACTCTTGATCCACTGATTAATGGTAGGAGGGAGGCAGGAAATCCACATACACTGGTCACAAGAGGTCCCCCAACATTTTGCAATGCTGAGTGGTCACTCAAGTATCAGTTAAAGTTGTATCTTAGATGCACAGGCCACATAGCTTCACTTCAGTAGCTTTTTCAGTAACTCCTCTCCTTAACAGGATTTGCACGGATTACTGCAAAGGAGAGAGATCACTATAAAGATCATGAAATTGTAGAGACCTTTACAACAAATGCTACTTGACCTTTGCTGGTTACGTTTCAAACTGTTTCAACAAGCAACTTCAAAACAGGTTTGAGTTGCTTTACCTGTATGTATTCTATGGAGTCATCAACAATCCAGAACCACCCTTCCTTCTGAAATCTTTGAGGGGCAAACCAAGGGCTCACTCCCTAAGCCTAACAATAATTTCTATCTACTATAGTATGTAGGCATCTTTTTCCACTCAGATTCATTAGAAAGATTCTGTAGGCTGAGGAAGGAGGTAGTCTGCTCACACATATTGAAGAAGTGAGCAGGAGAGAATGAATTCTAAGCTTGCTGCTATTAAATTCAACCTATTCCTTGCACCCCTTAGACACGAGTTGCAAACTCATGGCTGGCAGGCCATCTACAGCCCGAGCAATGTCACAGTCTGGCTGGCATGTGAAGTCCCTGTGGCCCAGGGGACTGTGTCCATATCCTTCCCCGTGCTCAGCCCCCACCCTGCCATTTCCCACCCATGCTCAGTCCTCTTCTCAGGGTTTAGTAGGAGGCCTGGCACAGGGCACGAGAAGGGGCTAGCCACCCCACACTCCTTGCAGCAGTAGGAACTGAAGGGAAGCGGAGCCACACACCAGCCTCTGCTTCGCTGCCATCTCCTAGGCCAGCCCAGTTGCTCTGTTTTACTGCTCTGCACTCACTTCTCTGAGATCAAAGGGACATGCAAGCAGTACTGGGGAGCTAGCAGCTGGAAACCAGCCGCTCTAGACCCACTGTGCTCCTGGGGGTGGTGGCACAGGCTGCTGGGGGGTTTTAATCACCTGGGGCAGCAGGAAAGACTGGGGGGATGTGTGTGAGAGGGATGATGTGAGCCTCCAGGCAGAGACCAGAGACACAATGGGAGCGGAGTAAAACATGGAGATCATCGCTTCCTCCCAAGTTCTGCCAGAGGGGGGTGCCTGCTGGGTCCCAAAACCATGTGAAGAGTGGCACTGGCCCTAAGGTAAATCAGGTTTGAGACACTTGCCTTAGATTGTACTTACAGTAGCAGGCAACTCAGGACCCATACTGAATTTAACAGCAAAAGCAGAGCTTCCGCTCTTCTAACTAGGAAACAGTTTTGTCAAAATACAGGATGTCAAGAGCAGAGTTCTACTCTGATCCTGGTTTTGCTCATGCTTACTGTGTGACCTTATCCTTGGGAAAAGAGAGCTCTTCCCCACTGTAACCATATTTTAAAGATAGCGTTTCTCATATCAGAAATTTATGCTAACTGTAATTAGATCTCACCTACAGAAGCAAGGTGGGAAATGTCAATCAAGATTATAGAAAACTTGGTTTCCAATGACCATTCAGGCATCTCCACTGTAATGGTCTACGAAACTAATGTTCTACTGAGCTCTGGTTTAGATAGTTGTCTGCATAAGAATGCCTGAAAATGTTTTTTTGTTTTGTACTCAAGAACTATTCTCTGCCACACAGAAAATAAGGACATACCAAAAACATCTAACTGTCTGAAAATGGTCAATCTCCCACTGGAGCATTGGATTATGTAGTCCCATTTATTTTTACAAAAACAGCAAAGACTCCTCTCCTCAACCCCACTCCCCACCACTGTAGGGCCATGCAGGGGCTCTGGCAGAACTGGGACTGTGAGCTGGCTGGGGCACTAAATCCCACCAGCAGCCCCTGACACTTCCCTCCCACCCATGCTCAGTCCTCTCCTCAGGGTCCTCGAGAAACCCTGTCGAAGAGGTGCTAGTAGATAGTATCAGCACATGCCTCTACAAAAAAAAGCCCTGTATAGTCCACAAAGATACTTTTGACCATGGAATGCTGTCCATCTTTCCTTAAAAACTGCACTTGCTGAAATCTATGTCCTTTAGTAACAAGACCTATATTCCCAAGGAACGTACCATTATACAGTATTCAAAATGGACCCCTTCCCGTTATAAACATTAGCACTAATGACTATCTTATGTTCCTTTCTTTTACTCATCATGTTAAAACATTATACCAAAGTACAACCATGGTATCAACTAATGGAGGATTCATCTGAAAAGGCAATAAATTGTAGTTCACATCAAGTTCTCTCTCTCAAAAAAAAGATACACTAATTAGCTAGTCTTTATATTCTTTCATCTTTGTCTAGTGTTAGAAGGTTTCACTTTGCACAGTGAAAAAATGTCTGTTAGAAATACTCACTTTCTTTGAGACAATGAGCTTAGACCGCATGGAAATTGTTGATCTAAAGAAGCAAGCAGAGATTTTCAAAAACTGAAGCCTAACCGGGGGTAGGTATTTGGAAACCTTCTTGATTTTCACCAAACAGCACGTTCCATAGTTCATCTATTTTAAAATGTTACTTTCAAACAAATGGATTCTTACTGCTTTATTTCACTAAGACTGCATCTACACTAGTCCCCTTCTTCCAAGTTTGCAACTTTGAAGTTGCCACAGGGAGAATTAGCCTAATGAGGTGCTGCACTTGATTATTACTCCCCGCTCAGGCTGATTACCATGCCCCCTTTGGAGAAGGTGGCTAGTGTAGACACAGCCTAGGAGTCAAAGTACTGAATTTTTAGTGTTCACAAGCAAAGGCAACAAATTTCAGATCTTAGGACTTGTTTACACAGCGCAGAAATACATTAATGTGAATTCTATCATGCCACCAATATGTTGCAGGCTAAGTGGTCTGCTGGTGAATGCTAAAATTCGTTAATGTGTTAAAGTACTGTTGAAATTTTATCACATTGGGAAACTTTACAGGGCCAATACCTACTGCTCTGTCTACAGTACAGTCATCTGTCAACAGAAGTTACTGTTGGAAGATAACTTCTGACAAAACTCCTGTCGACAGACTGCAGCCAGACTGCCTGGTTGCTCTTTCAACAGAATGGTGGACCGGAAGCATAGCAGACAAGGCTGCCCAGTGACCCAGAATCCCTGTCTGTCAACAGACGGCCCCATGGAACATCCACATAGCTTTTTTGTCTTGAGAGGTGAGGCAGAAGACTGTCAACAAAAGCGACTGGTTCTGTCCTTTAACTGTCAGGAAAAGGCATTTTTAGTGTGGCTACTTCAAGAGTTTTCTCGATAAAACTCTCTAGTGTAGATATAGCTCAAAACAGTTAATTGATAAAGCCAAAATTACTAGTACCAAGTGACTTGTTGATTTTAGTTAAATCAAGTTACAAAAAAACACACAAGCTGTAGCAAGAAAACAGCTTGAATTTCAGTTAGTCTTCTTTTAAGCCAGAGAAAATACATTTAAATTTACATTTAGATTTGCCCTGAACATATAGGAATTTTTTAAAATTGTTTGTAATTAGGGTATTATAAACATTTTATATTTTAAAATCCAAATATTATCCATCCAGATAAGATTACTAATTGTTTGAGACTAAATTCATAATTCTGAAAGAAAGTATATTTATATTACACTATGCAAGCTAAATAAAGCTTTAAACTTCTGTTTGTATGCTATGCAAGTACTGCCAAATACTTTATACTTGCTACTGGTCTTTGTGGGCTATTACTGGTAGAAGGGAGGATTTTTTATTGTAATTACCAGACAATATTAAATAAAAAAAAAAGTAAATTTTTAAAAGTTTGGTTTTCAAATAGGTTTTTATTTGGAGTTAGTCATCTACTGTAATATGCACCAACTTAAAAATAACCACTCAAAGCAGAAGTGTTTTAAGAATTACTGTAAATCCCTAAACTGGCATGAAGTACACATTAATTAAAAATCCCTCTCATGAAATGATTACATCCTTAGCTCATAATCCTCTGCAACGCCTGCACAGTTTTTAGGCACTCAGGATGTCATCAATTTGCAAACAGGTAAGAGAGAACCCAGCAGTTGACAAGTAAGCAAAAGGAAAATTAAATGCATTTCCTTGACAATTTATTTTTTAAAAATCAACAAGCCTGCAGTCAAAACAATGAAGTTGCTATACACACTTTTAAAAAATTAGCCTTCTGCATAAACAGATGCAGAATATTAGTCTCTCTGAAATTTACAGAAATGCACTAGAAAGAGTGTATTAGTCTTAAACAGTTACTTGCAATGAACTCATACTATTCAACTGTATCAGTAAACTACATTTACTGGTTGCAATACACTTTAGCAATATGCACTCTTTAAGTCACTCCACACACACGCCTCCCTTCACACAGTGATCTGTACAGTGACCACAGGTGAAATTCTAGCATGAGTCTATACAGGAACAACGTCCATTATCAAGAAGCAGAGTTTAAAACTCACACAAACTATAACACATTTTCTGAGGGAGTGGGTTTTGCCTGTGAAACCTCACAACCTATTAAACATGTTAGTTTTGAAGGTTCACAGCGCTGCTTGTTATTTTTAACACCAAGTTATCCAAATTTCCAGCAAACTATGAGTGATTAAGTCAAGTTGTCCCAAGAAAAGAACTTAAGAAAAAAGGAAAGAAATTTACATTAATGGAAGAACTTATTTTTGTTTAGAAAATGTTCAGATGGTTAGCAGCTTGTCCTAACTCTTCTACATGTAATTAACTGCAGCCATTGGTTAAGCAAGGAAGTTTGTAACCAGGCCAAGCTTTTCCAAGTCCACACTAAAACTCCCCCCGCCCCCAAGAGCAACGTCTTCGGTGCCGAGCGGAGCATCCCTCTGGTTACTTGCTTTGAAATCTCAGCCCTCACAAGCTGAGTGTGGCAGACAAGCCCCGCGCTACCCACAGATGCAGCCCACGCTTCCAGCTCATCAGATTCCCCGCTAAGGGGGAAGACCGCGGACCCCATTGTCTCCTCTGAGACGCCCCAGCCAGCACGAGTGGAAAACCAACCCAAGGTGGGTGAAGAAGAGGCCGGGGGGAAGGGGGGGGGGGAGGAGAGAGAGAGGCAGGAATAGCTTCAGCCACCCCCGGGAGCTGGTCCCCTTCTTCCCTCGCGTACAGAGGGAGCCAAACACTAGTTTCCCAGCATCAGCACTGGGCGTCTCCTTATCGGCCAAGGGGGTCCCCAGGCGCTGGACCAACGCTTATAGCGGAGAGGTGAGAACCGCTGAACAGATCCGCAAGCCCTGCACGTCCTGGGCAGCACGGGCAGTGCTGGGGGCTGTAGCCCCCGCCTCGGCCCCGCACCTACGCCCGGGAGCGCGTTTAGCCCGCCAGCAAGACAATAAGCCCAGGCCACTCGCTCACCTCCAGCCACCGCTGAGCTTCGGCGCAAGCCACAACATGGGAGCTGCCCTCGGCGTCTTCGCGCCCCTCCATGGCTAGGAGAAAGCGGGAGGGGGAAACGATCAGCCCCAGCAGCGGTGCCGCTCCGGCTGCTGCAGGCGGCCTCGGGCGCTGCTGGGGCTTTTGAACGCTCCCGTCAGCTCCTCCCCCGCCCTGCCCCGCACTTCGGGGAGGCTCCGAAAACCACAAGCATGTGAGGAAGCCGCGAGACACCCCGAGGCAGCCAAGCGAGAGCGACTGGGAGGAGGGCGGGAGACGGGGGTGAAGTGCTCCCCCGGCCCGGCCCGGATGCAGCGCCCCCAATGCCCGCCTGGCCTGCAGAGGGCTCCAGCTCCGCGCCCCGCCGTGGGAGGGTCCGGCAGAGCCAGGCTAGGACAACCCCGCCTCCCGCTGCTCACCACCAGCCTGGCAGCGGGGGTGACCTCACCTGCCGGGGCCCCCAGCAGCCCAGCCCGGCCCCACCTGGCGACAGGTAGAAGGACGCGCCGGCCTCGCCTGGGGGCGGCGCCTGCCATACGCTGCAGCGCCCCCTTGCCGCGCCGCCGGGGGAGGGAGGCTCCCGCTCTGCCGCCCTCTCCCCTTCACCCCCGAGTGCCCCGCAGTCTGTAATCGGCTCAGGGGGCCTCTTTCTCCTACCCTCCTCCAAAGGAACATCGGCTTCCCCGAGCCCGGGCATCTGTCG
This sequence comes from Carettochelys insculpta, assembly GCF_033958435.1. Lineage (NCBI taxonomy): Eukaryota > Metazoa > Chordata > Testudines > Carettochelyidae > Carettochelys > Carettochelys insculpta. Next base: position 87,454,795 of record NC_134137.1, on the reverse strand, counting down.
TACAGCCAGGGTGTGCCCTGCCTCCTTGGCCGAGCTGAAAAATCGACCAGCCCCAGCTCCAGGCAGGGTTGGACAAGACTCCAAACTCCCCTTACTTCATTGCATGAAATGGTGCCGTTTGCAAGCTCCTGTGAAACCCTTCTCCATTCTCCTAACAGCCCAAAGGCAACCTCCCCCACCTCTCCCTAGTGCAGAGGAGAGCCCATGTCACTTAACACCAGTGGGGGCCAGGGTGGATATGAGGGGGCATAGTGCAATGATTAAAACAGACAAGCTGAGCCAGTAAGGACTCTGGTGGCAATCAAAAGGGAAGAGGGTGTCCTTCTGTATTGTCTCTATGTCAATCATCCCTTCCATGGTGTCCAAAGGCACAAGTAAAGTTATTAGAGCCAAGCCTCCACTGTTGTGTGACCGTCATCCTCGTTCCAAACATAGAGTTTCTCTTTTAGCTCTCCTGAAATCACAATGACTCTTCTGTCTCCCTGAGCTAGGATGGACACAGGGTCAACCTTAGGGAAAATGGCGTCCTGGGCTAATTTGCATTTTAGCAATCCTGTACCTTGCACCATACTCAGTGCCTCTGGCCTCCCTTTCCTCCTACAGCCACTGCTGGGTCCTCCCCCCAGTGTTTCATTTGTACTGAAAAGAAATGCCAGGGCTCTGCCCCTCCATAAATTAAGCACTGGCTCCAGGCAGTCAGAGAGCAGTGATTGCTGAGCAGACCATGTCTCCATTTCTTAAGGTACTACCTCCAGCAGGTCATAAGTAAGGTAACATGGTATATAATGTATTGTCACCCTTATTTCTGCACCTCTGCTGTGGTTTGTAGTGCCTGGCACTTGCCTTGTGATAATATTTGCGCTTAATTTTCTGTTACACTACTTAATACAGTAAACCCTCAATTTAACAGAATAATGGGGGGAAGGGTGTCTGTTAAATCTGGATATCCATTAAATCAGAGGGCTTACTGCAACCCACCCCACCAGGCCCCCCAGCTCTCCTCAAAAATGCCCACTAGTCAATGCCACAGGAGGAGCTGCCAGAGCCCACTGTTGCCGCTGGGGGCCCCGCTATTGTTGGGACTCTGCTACTGCTGAGCAGCAAGGGTCCTGCAACAGCTGAGGGCCCTGCTGCAGACATCAGGAAGAGCTGCCAGAACCCCTGGAGCCACCATGTGCTCCTCCCACCAGGGGAGGGGCATGTATGTGAGTGCTGTGTGCCCACATACATGCACCACTCCTAGTGGAAGGAGCACATGGCAGCTCTGGGGGAAGAGGCGACAGCTCCTTCACTGCTGCAGAGATGATGCAGCCTGAGTCCACAGCGGGGAGGTATTTCAGATTTTACTGTCCTGGGTCAGCAGATTTCAGGAACAACTGGGTCCATTGTTCCCAAAGTCTGCTAAATCGAGGTCCATAAAACTGAAGGTTTAATGTACAGTTTTTCTATCAAAAAGAAAAAAGCAGTATGTGTATTTAAGGACGCTGGGACTTCAGACCTGGAACAAAAACTGTTGCCAGAACAGCTTTAGCTAATTTGAGGTCAGAGAGTAGGCCTTGTGTAAGGGCATAGCATCAAGCACAAGTGTGGTCAACAAATTATGTGGCAGCTCTACAACCGTCTGATATTGAGACTTTGCATAAGATAACCATGGAAGCAACTGCAGCTCTGGTGGAATGTGCTCTATAATGTTGGCAAGGGGATCAGTGTCATTAGAGATATTGCAGAATTGAATACAGTCTGAAATCCAGTGTGAAAGTTGCTGATGGCTCTACCTTTCTTATCGTCTACTATGGATAGGAACAGCTGAAGTGAGGATCTGAATGGTTTAGTTCTTTGGGGGCAAAAGGAAAATGTTCTTCAGATAGCTAGGAGTGTTCATAGTTGCCTTGAAGGAGTTTACGTGTGACTGCAGGAAAAATATAAGATGGATGGTTTGAAGTAGGATCGTATCTTTAGTAGAAACTTTGGATGTGTTCATAACATGACTTTATCCTGGGGGAGGGGGGGAGTATAGGGTGGTCCAGCCCTAAGTGCAGTGATTTCACCAATCTGTCAAGCAGATGTAATGGCAACAAGCAGCCTTCATAGAAAGATGTAGAAGGGAACAGGTAGCCATTAGTTCAAAGGGCTGGCAGGTAAGGGCAATCAGCACTAGGTGGAGATCCCAGGATTTTGAGGGTGGTCTGTCCTCAGGATAGAGCACTTGGAGGGCTTTTAAAAAACTCTTAGTCATTGGGTGTGCAAATAAGGATGTGTTTAAGCCGGTATGAAATAGTGTATGGCTATAAGGTGTACTCTAATGGAACTCATAGAAAGGTCTGATTGTTTTAGATGGAGGAGATAGTCTATAATGGTTGGGAGGGGTGCATCGGTGTGTGTATCTGGGGTGGGGGGCTGTTTTTCTGAGCACCAATGGGAATATCTATTCCATATTGGCATATGTCTTACAAGTGGTCTGGGATCTGCTGTGAAGTAATACCTCTTGGATGTCCTCCACACATTCTACCTCTCGAGGTGAGAACATTGAAGAACCATGTTTTGAGGCATGTGCAGGCTGGGTGTTGTAACTCCTTGCCCGTTTATATAATGCATTCAAGTTATGCGTTTATTTGAAATGAGGGGTAAGAATCAGCTGCAAATGTATTGAACTGCTGAGAGCTCTAGCATATTTATGTGCAACATTCTTTCTGTGTTTGACCACAACCCCGAGTGGTATGCTGTGACAGGTGTGTGCCCCATCCAGTCAAGAAAGCATCTGTGGTAATAGTTCCTGTCAACTCTGGAGTTACAAACAGAACTCCTGAATAAAGATTTATGATACTTTTCCACCACTGAAAGGATTGTTCCAGTGCATGGGAAACCAGAAGGGATTTTTGTAAGTGGTATGTATGTGGTTTGTAAATTGTACTGAGCCATTCCTGGTGGCAGTGTATGAAAAGTCTTGCATTCTAGACAACCAGATTGCAGGCAGCCATATGTCCTAGTAATTGAAGGCAGTTGTTGGCTATTTGTGTACTGGACTGTATTTTGTTGTTGACTAGATCTCTGATGTGGTGGAATCTGTCAGAGTGTAGAGAGGCAATGACTGTAGCTGCTTTTAACTCTGCTCCTATGAACTGTATCATTTGTGTTGGAATGAGACTTGATTTTTTCTTGTTTATTTATAGGCTAATGGCATGGAAGCATCTGATGGTGAGAGATGTGCCTTGGATGGAATCATGGCCAGCGGGTGCTTTGAGATAGTCGTCCAAGTAAGGAAAAACACCACCACCATGTTTTCTTAGATAGGCTGTCACCACTGCTAAAATTTTGGTGGGCTTGGATAATGGTAGTAAGACTCATTATCTTAAATCCCCTTTTTTAAAAAAAAAAAGATCAAGTCTTGGGTCTCATTCCCCAGTTTTTTTTCTTCCCCCTTTTCAAACATAATTTATTCAGGGAAGTTCTATGACCTGTGTTTTGCAGGGGGTTAAACTAGTTGATCATAGCGATCCCTTCTGGCTATAGAATCTGGGAAGCAAATTAACATTAAAATGTTTTCTTCTCTTTTAGTATGTCCCCAAGTGATGACATAGCCTTTGCTTAAATTACCTTCTTCCACAGATAGCTGTACCACATATTTAGTACACTACAATTTGCAATCAAGAGAGGTTTCAAGATGTTTTTAAAAGGGTACTTTTGATTTACGGCTACTACACCCATTTTTTAAGTGCAAATCTACATTATCATCTACAAACCCTCTCACAGTCTGACAGTCAAATCTATGTAGGATTCTTTAAGTATGGTCCTTGGCTATTAAAGAATACAAGGGATGCACAAGTAGTAACAAAGTAACATCTACAGTTAAGGTTACTTGAAACTTTACCTAAAAGACCACTGTTTTCATAACTTTACCAAGTATTAAAATTTGAACTGAAATGTTTCCATGTCTTCTGTCTGCTACATGAAGATTTTTTTTTTTAAAGTTTCAGCTTAAATGACTCAGACATTTTCAAGAATGTGGTTATGGAAAATGTATCTTGACAATATTAAATTGTTTTGTTGAGAAGGGCTAGTTACACCTTCATGCTTTGTAACAGGGAGTTGAAAGCTGGTGAAGGCAGTCATCCTATTGTCAAATGTGGCTTTTGCCATCCCTGTGAAAATTCACCAAAAATCTGGCCATGTTACAAGCCTTTGAACAAACAAACCCCCCCAGTTTGCATATTTTCAATAGACTTGTGGGAACTTAGCAGCTAAATTCCAAATTCACATCCACACTGATCAAGCTCCATTCCCCTCTGTGCTGACCATACTGCTTCTACTCCTACACCAGTTCCATAAAGCAAATGAGCACCCTCCAATCTCACGCAAGAGGCCATGGACAGGACATTCCTTGCAATTGCTTCTCCTGGCTGCAAGTGACCATTGTAGCAACAAGTGAAGGAAAACCATCTCTCTTGTACTCTGTGCTACCCATCTGCTAGTGCCGAGGAAGCTGTGCCCAAAATTAAAAATATTACATTTAATTATAAGTTAAACATCAGCTGCCTGGACCACAGAAAAAGAGCTTTGGCTATTTGTTGATAGTAATTTCATGGGAATAATTCTCTTCAATCAGTTTGCCTTTACATAAAAAAAATAAACTATTTTGAGGTGATCTGAATAAATTCTTTAAGTATACTGTTACTTTATTTTGATACTGATTTATCATAAAACCAGTTTGAAAAACTAAGAGCCCAGTATTTTGCATTTCAATTGTACATCAACATACACTTCAGGAAGCAAATTGTATCTGAATGCATGTGTTCAATTCTGGTCCTCCAGTTATTTCCTCAGGGTATAATTCAGAAAAACGTAAAAGGAAAGATGAAAGTCAAGTGCATTAAAGTTCTTTTGTATACGTATATGTCAATGTAAGACTTTGTTTCAAAACAATTACTTTCAGAACAAGCAACAAGATGCAGTAAAGACAAATTCAAGATTTAATCCATGTGTGCTGACATTCATTAACGTGTTGGTGAAAGTATCAAAAGTCCTACATAATATACGGTAATAGTTTTATTTCATCAACACATTAGTGGTGCAGTTGTTCCAAATGGGATAATTAAGCTGCAGACAAAGCAATTGCATTAAATCTTAATTCTTCTGGGTCACGTTCCATGAACTTCTTGCAAACTTGTACTGCATCCTATTAAAAAAAAAATACAAGAACACACAATCACTATTTACTACAAAAATACAGTTACTAAAAACAAAAGTAATTGGCACATGAATTAAATATGGTATTGTAAATACAATTTATAGCAGTTATGTCCATCAGCTTTCTTTCACTTTCTGCACTAACTTTATAAGTGTGTTAAACTGATCTGAAATAATCTTTTGATCTGAAGTGATGCTGCTAAATATTACTAGTTGTGCCCAATGTAAGCAAATGTGTGAATGTGAAGAATTATGAATTATTGACCAACAGTCTGGAACATTACACATTTGAAAAGATGAAGCAGATAATTCTTTCTGCAAGTTTGCCTTTCCTAGCACAGGTTGCAACTCCCTTATCTGGCATGCTTGTGACCTGACAGGTTCCAAACAAGAGAGTTTGCCAGACGAGGGGAGACCCAGGGCTTCTGCCCCCGACAGCCTGCACTCCAAGACTGCTCTAGGTTCCAGCTCCCCTCCCCTGAGATTTGGGCCCCAGTGTAGGCTCCCAGGGGCTCCAGCCATCTCCTGCCCCCATGCTGCTGCAGGGCAGGCAGGGGGATCCACTCCCAGCCCCACTGGAGCTCCAGCACTAGCCAAGTACTCTCTCATCTTGGAACATCTGGCAGGACCATGGATGTTGCTGGACAACAGAGTACCAGATCTGAGAGGTGAAACCTGTACTGCTGAATTCAGAAACTTTTCTCCTTCACCTGAAGATGTAACTGGATTCTTAAGCAATGTCACCAGCTGTGCATATTGGATAAGTGGAAGACTATAAATAACTCCTGCATCTTATATAGACTAAGCGTACACCACATAGTGCTCGTTATTTTTATTAAAAACATGATTCATGTGAAGAAAAAAAAGGAGAATATACACTCTTGTCTGCCTTATTAACATGTTCCGTTAAACAGATATAATGGCACAGGTATTCTGAAATACTCCTGCTTGAGATCTAATTAAAGGCCATTTCTTTTTATTCTTCCCTTCACCCAACTACATACTCAGGAAGTACATAAAGTTCAAACTGCACAAAGCCTAAAGGATTTTTCAATTCCTACCTCTAAAAAAGTCTCATCACTAGTTTGCCCATGGTTTATTGGAAAAGGCTTACGCCCATCTGTAGGAATACAAGCAATTGTACAAAATAAGTATAAAACAAAAACTGAAAAAGCTGTCATTTTCTAAGACAAGAAAATAAACCCAATGAATTAAATAATTCCCTTCTATGAAAACAAAAAGGCAGCCCAGTAGCACTCTGAAGACTAACAAAATAATTTATTAGGTGGTGAGCTTTCGTGGGACAGGCCCCTTCTCCATGAAAGCTCACCACCTAATAAATTATTTAGTTAGTCTTTAAAGTGCTACTGGACTGCCTTTTTGTTTTCATAGTATATAGACTAACAGTTCTCTTTCTTTTCCCTTCTATGAGAACATGCCACCCAGATCAGATCAGTTTTTCCACAAACTTAGCATATTAATTGTAATCAACTATTCAACAGTTTCCCCTGTACAGGGTACTTCAATAGCAATACAGTATTGCAAACAATTAGTGACAGTAAATAATGAAACACTTTTCAGCTGAACATAGGTTTAATACACAATATGATTCAGGCCAAGAGGAAACCCTGGGTTCTGATTATCTTGTTACTAGCAATATCTTTAACTTCTTTGGGTTTTCCAAGTAAGTCACTGAAAAAAAATATAACTTAAGTGCAGTTAGCAAAAAACCACTCATTTATTTGTACAGAAAAACTGTTCTTTAATATGTATTGTACACATATGGACTCCATGTCAGATGCATGTGCACACAACGTACTCAAGTCAGAGACTTTTGCTCATAATAGCACTAAAATGTGCCCAATCTCCACACATGCGCTTAGTTAAGGACATAAAAGGGGCATGTTCACAGTGTGCCTCTCCATTCCTTCTCACATCTGTGTATGTCTGAAGTAGCAGGGAAGTGAAAGGATCATAAAATGTATGTGTTACAATACAGCTCGAAGAACAAGAATTACAATACAGGTAAGTAAGCTTATTCTCCGTCATCTGATTGCACACTTATACATTCCATTTCAGATAACTCATCAGTTTCCTTAGTGGGGCAGGACTTTGAATCACCCGAAACTGAGACCGTATCACCAACTTGCCACAGGCTTGAGTAATGGCAGTCTGGAAAAAAAGTACAAACAGACTGTCTTGTTGCCAATTTGCAGATTTACATGGATACTGCTCAGAAAAGCTGATGAAATAGATTTAGTACAGCATGCTATTGTCCCAGGAAGAGAATATCTTAGGAAAGCTGTAGCACAGCTTAAAGCAGTCAAAAACCCAATGAGAAATTTGTTGAGCTGCGACACTACTGTTTGGTCCCTATGTCTGCTACAAAAAGTCTGGGAGATAAGCTCTGATGCACTTATGGAATCCAGATACAACACTGGAGCTCTGTGAACACCTAAGGTGTAGAGCTGCTCTTCAGCTTTGGAAAAGCGAGATTTCAGAAATAACACAAGAGGAAAGATTTGACTCACCTTGCAAGCTAAAACTACTTTTGACAAAATGAAGTGTGGCTTAAGAGAAACTTTACCTTATTGAAAAATTGAGAAAGGAAGGTCAGCTAAAAAAGTTCCAAAACTCTCCTTTACAGAGATGTTTGCCCATTAGGAATGGTGTATTCATAAACACTAGGAAAGTGGGGCTGTCAGCTTAGGTTTGTGGGAGCACGAGCACCTGGTGGCCGGGCCTCACTCGCAAGGCAGAATGACCGTACACTCCATCTTGGAATGCTATCATACAGCGGCGGGAAGGTCTGAAGTCAGGCCAGGAGAAAAAAATCAGAAAGTTGACAAGTAGTTGGAGAGTCCCCAAAGAGAACATCCTGACAAGCAGATAGTAAGCCCCCAAAGAGAACAGCTGGGGCTAGTAGCTGGAAGCCCCCCAAAGAGAACATCTTGGTTGTACAACATCAGAGGGTCTCAGGGGAGGTTCAGAAAAAGACCAAGGACAGAGGAAATCTTGTAACATGTTCTAACAGGCCGGGAGGATAGAAAGCCCAAATTAGGTAACAAACGCTTTAATTGGCCAGGTATCGAACCCCCAAGTAAGAAACAGTATAAAAGGTGATTTAACAGGAATAAGGGTGTGGGCTCCTGGACACAAGGCGGAGGCTAGCAACTTCCAGTCCAGACAGCAGACCCCGGCCTGATCACCCGGACGTCACCACCACGAAAGGTCCCAACCAAGCCGTATCTCTGACTTGAAGGGCCGCTGTAACGTAGTTATTGGTAAGATGTGGGAGCATTGGATGTTATTGGTAAGTCACATGTAATTATATATAGTTATATGTAACCTAGTATTTAGCTTATGCCAAATAAATAACTATCTATCTATCTATCTATCTATATATATATATATATATATATATATATATAACAAGTGTTAAGTAATTGTAGTTACAAATAAATGAATAAATCACTATTGGTAAATACCACTAGCTGGTCTAGCTGGGTCTGTATAGAGAATTATTGGGACTTAGAACAGCCACAGGGCATTGTGGTGTTCACAATCGGAGTGTTATTGTTTCTGGTACTCATAATACTGTGGAAACCTAGGTTTTAAAGTGAATACACTGAATCACATATTGCTGCTACACTATATCAGGCTGCTATAAAGGTGGGGTGGTTGGTCCTGGGCCACCCGACTCCCCCCGCTGTATCACACCCCACGCGCACCCACGGGACCCGGAGTAGGTCGGCACATCGTCAAGGTTCAAAAGAAAAACCCACACAGTTTAGAGAAGATTACATGAAGATTCCCTAAAAGGTCCTGGATAAGAGACATGGGTAGAATTTGACCAAACTTTTTAAAAAGACTTTAAAATCAGAGGGTGAGAGAAGATGGAAAGCCTGTCCATTGGTGGATGCAGAGCACATATTGCTGCCAAATGGACTATCACAGAACTAACTGATAGGCCACAGACCAAAAGATTAAGTGTAACAAATAGTCCAATACATGTCAGATCTCTCTGTGACAGATCAGTAAATGTTGAAACTGTACCCAAGAGCAAATATTCTTCACTTCCATATGTATGTGGCTCTAATGGATTTTTTCCTGATACTCACCTAGATGACCAGAAGTTCTTGATAGCACAATTACTTGGGAGCACTCAACCAGCGTTCATCCATGTTACGGAGAGAAATATTGGGATGCAGAGATTTCCCTGGTTCAGAGACAGGGGCACAGTTATCAGTGGTAGGATTGAAAACTGATATAGATGCATGAATCAGTACTCCCTCATACAGACTGGCTCCAGCAGGATTAACACAGTTTTGTCTCTTTTCAGTTTCCTCTGCTCCTTTGGAATGAGAAGAATCAGAGGGAATGACTATAGGAGATGACTTGAACAGAGCAGAAGGATGACATTTGTGATGGAATATGGGCTGCAGCCTGTTGTGGATGAAGGTCTGGAGGAAAATGTCTTCTTTGATTAACTACTTGTACTGGTCTATGAAAACGCTGGTAAAGGAATCTGCAATTGTGTTTTTCATTCCTGGAAGGTGGAATAACTTCAGGTAGACATTTCTGATGCATGAAGTCCATAAGTAGATGGCATCCTGGCACAGTTGAGATAACCTTGAATCTCCCAGCCTGTTCAGACAAAACATGGCAGCTTTATTGTCTGTAAAACTTGTATGATCTGGCTCTTGAGGGTGGACATAAACATCTTCTAGGCCTGATAACGAGCTCCAAAGTCCACATATTTATGTGAAGTAAAATCTCTTTGGTGTAACAGAGAGCTTATGCTCAAAGTGACTAAGATGGGCTCCCTAGGTCTGGTGGCCAGAGTCAGTTATGGGGACAGAAAGGGAACTTCTCTGTACACTGGAATGGCAAATGATCCTGCAGACCTTGACTGACACCTTGAAGATATACAAGTCCGCCTGTTCAGAGAATGTTGGTCAGTCAATAATTGCTTGGTCATAGGTATATAGAAAGGGGGGTTTGTCAGATGGTTTTCATCAGCTCTAGCTGGGCTTCCTTAATGGGAAAGACTCAAAGACCAAAGTCCTCTGGAAAAGGGGATATCAGCTCCAGAATGATGGCTTTTTCCATGAAAGAGTATGAAATTATGATGATTGCGGCACAGCTAGAGATTTCTCCATTAATTCCCTTCCCTCAATAGGATCCAACACAGCTGACAGAGGGATGGCAAAAGGATCCTATCTAGAGGTTTCCTGTATGGACACTGAATATCTTCTTGGACAGTAACTCTGATGGAAGTCTAGACTCCATCGGAGTAGGCAAAAATCTGAAAGATCATGGAGTATACAATAGTGGAGCTTCTTTATAAGAATACCAGTTATGTTCTTTCTGCCTCATGTCCTTTGGATGAGGTCTATGAAATGAATTAAAAGGACTTTGATGGGAATACAGACTCCTTGAGGTCAGAGTCCAATGAAGAGATATAGAACTCATCTGGAAAGGGAGGAGCATTCACACTTGAGGTTTGATATCAGGGACACTAGTGGTCAGAAAAACCCAACAAGGAGGTGGTTTGAATCATAATTAGTGCCAGCATTTGGCATAAGGCACTGTAGAGAATACATCAACAGTGCCAAAGACACCAAATCCAGGTATAGCAACAGGAAGTCATGTAACAAACACAAAGGACATCCTCATGGAAAGGGTAGGCTTGTGGGGTTTTAAGCACCAAGACAGCCAGGTGCTCTTCCAGTGGAGCCCAAGAAGGACCCAGCAAAGATGAAGGCACCAGTCTCAACAGCCCAGAGGAGACAAAGTTGATAGGGCCACCTCATATGGAACCAGTGTGCATCTGTGCTTATTCAAAGGCCTCAACTCAGCACTACAGGACTTACTGGAAGCCTTCTTGTACAACGAAGATCAGGACATTGACTGTCCAAGTCACAATGCTTGGATTTCTTTAAAGAGGTTCTTGGGAAGAATAAAAAACAATGCTTCTATCCAGATTTATATTACAAAGTTGAAGCTGTTGGAGGAACATTTCCCATGGTTTTAAAGTCCATCATCTTGTGATGGGGGCCTGATTCTGAGGAGGGTCAGTGTCCTTCATGAGGTGAAATTTGAGGCAGAAATTCCTGTTTCTTAGTCATAACAGAAGACTATAAAAAGGGAAGATACAAATAGAGCGCCTATCCCTCATGTGTTCCTCTCCAAGAATTTATCGGCTTCTGTGCTTATCCACAACAGGGTTAATGGCCCTGCATGCAGCACACTGCTTGGTGATTCCCGCCCCCACCTCCAACAGCAAAGCCACAGACTACCTAAAACTACTCCTGACCATACTAGCTATTCTAAGGATACCTATAAAGAACTATGTACACTTCAGATTTAAAGCTGGTGAACCAAATAAAAAAACAAGGAGGAACTCCAATTCTCACCAGGGGCAATGAGAAGGAACTGAGAGGGAAGCAATGGACATATTGCTTTTTTCCCCTCAGCTCAGTGCAAGAGGCAAGCAGGGGCACATACGCCACCTAATGGTAGGGCTGGCAAAAGTCTGCACGAGGTGCACATAAACTTGAAGTGGAATGTGTATGTGCACAGTCATTCAAAGGAGAATACAAGCTTATAATGTGCCAAGTGAAACTTGGGTTTCTGGGATGCGCATTAAAAATGGAGCTCCAAGCCCACAAATTGTGAAGGAGATGAAGGTCAAGTAATACGTAACTGAAGTATTGCACTCAATAAAGAGCAGCAACTCCCTCACTGAGCTGATTAGGCAGTATCCCCACGAGGCTACGGAGTCCAGGAGAACTGGCAGTATTTTAAAGAAGCCTTTTTGAGGATTCAGGAACAAGCAATCCCACTGTTCAGAAAGAATGGCAAATATGGAAGGCAACTAGCTTGGCTTGAACTAGAAATCTTTGGTGAGCTTAAACACAAAAAGGAAGCTTACCAGAAGTAGAAACTTGGACAGGTGACTAGGGAGGCATATAAAAACAGTGCCTGAACATGCAGGGGTGTAATCAGGAAGGCCAAAGCCCAACTGGAGATGCAGCTAGCAAGGGAAGTGAAGGATAACAATAAGGGTTTCTACAGGTTAGCAACAAGAATGTCAGACAAAGTGTGAGACGCTTATCGAATGGGGAAGGAACCTAATGACAGAGGATATGGAAAAAGCTGAAATATTCAATGCTTTTTTGCTTCTGTCTTCACAAAGTCAGCTCCCAGTCAGCTAGCTCCTATAGTCAGCTCTCAATCAGCACTGGCAGCACAGTCTGGGGAAAAGTGAGCAGCCCTCAGTACTGAAAGAACAGATTAAGGACCATTTAGAAAAGCTGGCCATGTATGTGTCCATGAGATGAGTTCTAATGTATTTGAAGGTGCTGACATTTGGTTAATGTAAATGCAAAGACAGCAGCCACTATCTTTGAAAACTCTTGGTAACTGGAAAAAAAGGCAAAATGTAGTGCCTATCTTCAAAAAGGAGAAGGAGGAGGAGCCAGAAAACTATATAGAGGCCAGCCGCACCTCAGTCCCTAAAGAATTATGGAGCAGGTCCTCAAAAAAAATTAATTTTGAACACTCAGAGAAAAGGAAGGAGATCACGAGCAGTCAGTATGGATTCACTAAGGGCAAGTCAGAAGTGATCAACATGATTGCCTTCTATGATCATGTAACTGTATCTGTGGATATGGAGAAAGTGGTGAGTGTGTGCGATATACCGTGACTTCAGCAAAGCCTTTGATACTGTCTCCATGGTATTCTTGCTGGCCAATTATAGAGGTATGGCTTTGATGAACGGACTAAAAAGATAGACAGAAAGCTTACTAGATTGTCAGGCCCAACAAGTAGCTATCAACAGTTCAATGCCTAGTTGACAGGCATTATCAAGAGGAGTACCTCAGGGGTTGGTCCCGAGCCCAGTTTTGTTCAATGTTTTCATTAATGATCTGGATGATGGGTTGGCTTGCACCTTCACTAAGTCTGTAGGTGACACTAAGCTGGGGAAGAAACAGATATGCTGGAGAGTATGGATAAGGTCAAATTGGATAAATTGGAGGATTGGGCCAAAAGAAATCTGATAACATTAAGCAAGACAAGTGCAGACAGAAGAATCTCATGCACTTGTACAGGCCAGAGATCAACTGGCTAAGCAGCAATTGTGCAAAAAAGGACCTGGGGATACAGAAGATGAGAAGCTGGATATGAGTCAATAGTTTGCCCTTATTGTCAAGAAGGACAACACTACATTGTAGGAGCATTGCCAGCAAATCAGAGGAAGTGATTGTTTCCCCGTTTGGCACTGTTGAGACCACAAATGGATATTGCATCCAGCTTTGGGCCTCCCGCTACCAAAAAGACGTGAACTAACTGGAGAGTCCTACAGAGGAAACAACAATTAGATGGCTGTCATACATGCCTTATGAGGAGAGGCTGAGGGAACTGAGCTTATTTAGTCTTCAGAAGAAAAGAAGGGGGGAATTTGATAGCATTCAACTTCTAGAAATACGGGTGCCAAACAAGATGGAGTGAGGCTATTGTCAGTGGTGGCAGATGACAGAACAAGACGCAGTGATTTCAGGCTGCGGTGGGGAAGGTCTTGTTTGGATATTAGGAAATCTGTTTCACCAGGAGGTTGGTGAAGCACAGAATGGGTTGCCCAGAGAGGTGGTAGAATCTCAATCTTTTGAGGTTTTTAAGGCAAGGATTGACAAAACCCTGTCTGGAATGATTCAGTGGCATTAGTCCTGCTTTGAGCAGAGAGTTGGACTAGAAGACATCATAAGATCTCTTTTAACCCTAATTTTCTATGATATACAAGCTACATAAATACAGTAAAATTAGCAGTGACTGTTTAGTGTAGGCACTGTTCACAAAGAAGTGATCTAACGGTCATTTTACCTCTACAAAAGTTTTCATTTATTTAAAACTGTGTTGTGCAGATCTGGGAAACCTCTGATTTATTTTTTAATTCAGGAATGTGTGCATCTCAGTTTATGTGGTTTCCTACCAGGGACTGAAAGGAACTTCCAATCATGGGAGTAATGTGACATACAAAACCTTCAAAGTGGGACAGTTTCAAAGAGTTTTGTATCTATAAAATCTTGCGTGTATCTTTCTAAGCTAAAGATTGTATTCTGGCTCCATGGGTGATGGCTACAGAGCTTCCTGCAGGGACTAAAATCCCTGGGTGGTACTGACTACAAATGTTGAGACCTACAAACAGTTGTGTACATGTACCATTGTATATTCTGATTATGAGTGGGTCAATTATATGTTTTTTTTTCTTTTGTTTTCATGTTAAGTCATCCTAGTAGGAGGCATCCTTCAGTCTGCATAGACTATGGATCGTGCCCTTTAAATCCATGAACTGACAGACTTCGACCAAGAGGGCAAAACACTGCTGGAAGGGTTTAAAGGACTGAAAACTGCAGGGCAGTGGAGGGCAAACTGCGGTCTGTGATTTACGGAGGTCAGCCACTGGTAAGCCAGACTGGTTATTTACCTGGCAGGTACAGCTGCCCATAGCTGGGGTTCACCATTCCTGACCAATGGGAGCTGCAGGAAGCACCGTGGGCTAGGGGCTCCAAGTGAAAGATGGGTGACAGCTGCTACGCTTAGCATGCATACAGACTATATACTGTTTTAGACTATCCTAAGTAAAATTACTGTGCTTTGTGAAACCACTGCTAAATGTTATCAGGGTCCCTAAAAGAGAGAATTGCAGGCATTGGATAAAAGTTAGGCCTGTTGAGATAAGCACAGTGAATTGCTGGGCACTGCAACCTAGACCTCTGATTCTGAGATAGAATAAAAAGGATGCTCACACACTGCAGGAGGTGACAGCTGAAGACCTGAGAACGAAAATGGAGCAGGCAGCTCTGGAGGGGACAGAAGTACAGTTAACCCTACAATTGTGAGGTGTAACAGAACCCATTAAGTGGAATTTCTCAACAAAATTTCATTTTCTTGCTTACTACACAAATATCTCAAGCTCCTTATGAAAAGCCATGAATGTCAAAACAAATGGTAAGGCATGAATTTTCTTCCTCACCTGCAGCAGTGGCTTACTGAACTTGCCTGGCCAACTTCTTTCTAGTTCCCCCCAAAATTTTTTTTGAAAGATGCCATTTTTTTTTTAACTTGGTAGTCCTACTAACCATGATTAACTGAAAAAGTAAGTAGGTTCTTATGAAATATAATCAAAGTATTTTTATGTTTATGTTAATGATTAACCTCTTGCACATAGCAGAAATGATTGAAACAGCAACTTTAAGATAAAAATCCTCAGCATACACCAGAAAACAGAACTGAATGTATCTGTATGTCACAAGTTATATTTTTGATTGACTTCTTAAACACATGTTGGCACAAAAGGATTTGACTATTTATGAAAAGCATGTGTTTGATGACAGGTGTGTGAGTATTTATGTTCATGTGGCACTCCACAGCTTTCTGCTCGCCAAGGTCCCAATGTTTATCATGGTGGCCAAAGCTGATGACTCAGCCAGAACAATATGAATAGATTTACAGGAATCATGAAGATTACAGGTTTTAGATGTGAACGAGAGAAGAGTTAGAGATGGTAGTATTTTTCCATTTTCTTATTTCTCTAAATTATGCCTATACTTTTCATGGAGATATAGAAAAGGGTTATTGTAAGGATATTATTTATGTATTTGTAAAGGAAGTGGTGTTAGCATTCTATTGTATAATTGCCTCATCATCATCTTACACAAAAATTTTAATTCAATCATATATTCATATTCAGTGGACAAAATGGAAAACAGATCAGGTGCTATGGACTGTTTTTAAGCTCATGTATTTGACAGAATAAAATATAAAAGCAACATGGATACAGTGACGCAAAACTTCAGAGAGGAGAGCTTAAAACAATGGGAGGTTATTTCAAACATCTCATTTGAAATTTAAAGTCAAAAGCTATCTGTGCTATAACATACAGCCTTTACTCCACTATTTAGTCCAAGTCACTAGCATCTCAAGTAAGCTCATAAAGTTCATAGAGAACAACGTACAGGTTGAACCTCTGTCAGCCAGCACCATCACAGATGGGAGAATTTGCTGGACCATGGGAGGTCAGTATTGTCTAGCAGCATTACCAATACTTTAACTGCCTACTTGGCTCTCAGAACACATTAAATTACAGCTAAATAACAGCACAGAACACAGAGAGCCAGGACTGTTGGCTGGAAACAAACCTTATGGGATGATGGGACACTGGGCCACACCCACGATAAGTGCTCATGTGGCTAACTAAAATCATGACAGTTTATGGATGTTGGTAGATGAGAGATTAGAGAGGTTCAACCTGTACATCATTTATGAAGTACAGCTGACAGGATTCTTAGGTTCACCTTCGTATTGATTCAGAATATGTCCTTTATACTACATTTGGCATTTGCATTGCTTCATCAGGAATATCAGGCAAAGGTTAGGTAGTCAGATGAAATATGACATGCTTATTCTCACTATACTACATTGGAGTACTATGCCAGGAAGAGAGCTGTATGACTTCCAGTTTTCATCATAACCTATTTACAATTGCTTCAACTAGTTTTCAGAAGTGTCTGCAGCAAAATCTCATTGCCCAGCAACATGGTTTAGACTAGGAGCATTATAGAATATTGGAACAGAAGTTAGTGCTGCACAATCTGCACAGAAGGAAATGGTCAAAAATAACTCAGATGCAGATGCTACCACTCAGATGCAAAGGAAATATAACTTATGCTATATAAATGATTTTTTAATTAGCCTGCCATGAATGAGTTGCAGATTGTTGATATTGGTTGGTATGCTATTCTTCACATAGCACATTTTAATTTCTACTATATTGGTATTCTGTAATTTGCACTATTCAACACAAAAAAACCAAACCTCTAAAACAACAACAAAATCACTGATATTCAAAGAAACCAAAACTTCATCCTCAAAACCAAACATCTGGAAACAGAAGTGTTTTCCTAATTAGGACCATAATTCTGAGTCAAACTAGTTTCCAGGAATGGTAGTTTTTATCCTGCCCATTATTTTTCTGTTCCACATACCTCTTTTTCTTTGGGGGGCAGGGTGGGAAGACCAATAAGAATTTTTTTTGTTTGGCAGAAAGACAAGAAACAATTAGAATACAGTCAACATAACTTGAACCTATCTTAAACAAAAGTCAAACTAACCAACTTTAATGGTAACAGTACTGATTACATCTGACAATATCACCACAAATCTGGTTCAAGAGTAAAATACTATTACTAATAATAATACCAAGTGTTCTTACCTAATTCGTAGAGATGGCCACCTACATTAACTAATGCAATAAAGTGAAGGTCTACTTTTTCATCTATGCTTGGTGCCTGTAAGAAACAAAAACAGAAACAAAAACCCCCAGTATAATATTATGTACATGAAATTTCTTATACTAAAAATACAATCCCCTGATACAGAAAGCACGTGACCCTATAAAAAAAAAGAGACCGTTAGCCAAGAAGCCCTGGAAAAGAAGGTGACTGCTTTAACTCACTAGATTTCCACCCCCCCCACCCCCTCCCCCCAACACACAGTTGAGTTGGTTATTTTCCTAAAAACAGGTTGGTTCTCAGTCAGTAACCATTCAAACATGTTCATGTGCAAGTGAATATAACTTTTACACTTTCCGTTAACCAGGAGGATAGCCTATATTTTAACACTCATTTAAGCAATTATATAGTTTAACTTAAAAGTAAGTATCCAAATAAATGTATTTTCGCACCAACACCAGGTTTATATCCTATTTCACAGACGAAGAACTGAAGCACAGTGAGATTAAGACCAAAGTGTTACCTTCACCAATTTTGAGCTTCCCTTTTAAGATATCTAGGTGACTAAGCCCTAATATTTCTAAGCATTTTATCTAGCACTTTATATGTTCAGTGTACCAGATTCCATTAATTTAAGCTATAGCTTTGCATGCTTAGTACTTCTGCACGTCAGACTCCATGGTTTTAACCGAAGTACTCAGAAAGTTAGGTGTACACAACTACTGACTGCCTGTGAAGTCTGGTTTCAGATGCTTAGCACCATGTAAGAACTGCCAGAGGGACAGGCAAAACTCATTTATCTGTGAGGGGGGTGGTGGTGGGGAGGACAACAAGAGACAATCAACTGCTTTATTTATGAGACCATCCTTCCTTTTCCTGTAATCTCTGCCCCATTTCTAACTTTTGCAGCAAATGGAGGGAGGGATCCTACAGAAAACAGCCTGATTATGTACCCTGATTCATTCCCGAAGTCCCAACCATCCTGTGAGATCAATGAGGTAGAGGTCCTATGGAAAATATGTTTCTTGTAGTTAAAGACTGTATCATGATGCATACTCACCTGCCATCTGAATTAAAGTTCTACAGGTGACCATAATTCTGGCAGTCACTAAGTTTTGAGGAATTAATTCTGCATCTTCAGTGTTCTTTTAATGCAATTTTGTTTTAAATATACTACTATATTATAGCCTGGTAATTTTCTTTTGGCTGTAGATTAAAAATACCATGTGTAAACAATTTTATTCCTTAAAACAGAGCTGAGCAAAGTGGGGAGTGGGCACCCTCGGGGAGTGGCATGAAATTTTGAAAGGGCATGATCGGCTGATAGATGTCAGGCTTATCCCTATAATTAAAAATGATGAAAGACGTTACTAAGTTACATGTATTCACATTTATATACCAATTAAAAAAGTTTTCACATTCTACATACTTATTTTCTTACACATGACAATTTATTTCCCCCTATATAAACATAACCAAGACTTCTGTTGGTTTGGATTACATTAGACAGACTGAAGGGGCCTGCTAATGGGAGGGAGGAAAAGTGGGGCCCAATGTAAAAAGTTTGCTCTCCACTGCCTCAAAACACGTAACTCTAGCTTCTTCAGGGTAATCAGAATTTGGGGGTGGATTGGGGGCAGGAAGAAGTCTTCTCAAATTTCCCTGAGCTCCAAAGCTTCATACTGCTGCCACTATTATTGAATCCTGGGATAGAAGCCACTAGTCCTTTCAAAATCTGTAGGCCTCTGGCAGTTCTCCACAAAGGGTCACATTTTTGGAATTTAATGAACCCCATCCTGTTTAAATTCACATCGCATGTCATTTGAAAGCTTATTTTATGTACATTTTAAATCAGAAGACGTGGAGCTATCAAGTAGTGCCATAAGCCTGTGTCATTGATGATGCAATGGAACCCTAAATTAGGAAGTGTGTTTTTTGCTGTTCTAGAAAAACTGCAACATTGTGACTACATTTAAGGTTTCAATTATATACATTAGAGTGGTATTTATTGGTCAAAGCTACAAAACAACATATTACAAGATTATTATTTTTGCATGTGTAAGATTCTCTCCTAAGTAACTAAAATTAAGTTACTTAGCATGGGGCAATAGCAAATAAGGTATATTAGCATAAAATGTTTTCACATTCATAACTGTCTATCTCAGAAGTGGTAATAGTTTTCTATATTTTCAGCTGATAGTTGCTGACCAGTTGAGTCTCACACTGAAGACTGTATATCAGTAGAAATAGACTGTGTGCCCACAGTTTGAACTGCACAGTGGGTAGATACAAATTCATGTAAATTCTTAATGTAAACCTTCTCCATTTGTAAGCACTACACATCATCTAGTCTGCCAGGTAAACTGTTTTAATTTATAATGGCCTATGAATGCATTACTAGCCTTTGAATAACTCATTTCTAGAATATTTAAGTATGAATTTGCAAAAGTTGTAACAGAAATAAGTGCCCTAAGAAGCAGCAGTGAAAACAAAATCCACAAACAAGTCCATGCCTCTGAAATGAAGAGGGATGAAAAGCATGTTACAGCTCTTACCAACTAGTCATCAGCAATCTGGTAAACCCATTTGACGCTCAATCACATGCTTATCAACATATTTGCTGGGCTGGATGTAAGTTCAGATGGACAGGAGTCCCTACTGAAAACAGCAAATGCCAGTAAGCAACAAATGGAGAGGATCTGAAAGGCGTACTTGAACGTGATGGGACATAACCAGTCAAGGAATCTGGCATCAAAACATTTGCTGACGTGGCCAAGACCACCACATTTAAATCTGAAAAGAGAGGGGAAGGAGAATTGCAGAAGCTGTCAGTCCAGAAAATGTTTTCTGAAGAGCCCTGTCATAATCAAAATCCAACAGTGATATTTCAGTGTTGATTGTTCTTAGTTACCCTATTGGATGCGTTCCTATCTTTCTCTTTTGTGCTAACTCAACAATGAAAAGAACAGGCAAAGCTCAATTAGGGCAGCAGCAGGAAACTCAAGCTGAAAGTCATTTATAAAATGCCTCAGAGAATATTTGTTTGAACATGCACCTGAGCGTGTAGGAGAATAAATTCTCCTTCTTGCTAGAGTTTTTTCAAAGGAAATTAGCAAAGTCCATCCCCAGTAAAGGTGCTGAAGAAGTCCAAAGAATCAGCTAAGAGCCTGCAACAAAGAAACAATAGTTTACATCATGTGTGCCATGAATGTCATATAAATGATGGCTGGAGACATATTCCACACATTCAGTGAAAGCTGAATACTAGAGGATCTCATAAAGCTAAATCTGTAACTGAAATTTTTGATAGATATGACATCAGTAACTCTGTGAAAACTAATAAAGAGTCTGAAGCTGAATGCAAGAAATACCAAGTGATTGGTGGACTTCACGAAAGAGTTTTTAGGTGGCATTCAAGAACCAGCCATTTGTAAAATGCCTCAAAGAATATTTGTTTCAACATGCACCTGAGAGTGTAGGAGAATAAATTCTCCTTCTTGCTAAAGGTTTTTTCAAAGGACATTAGCAAAGTTCATCCCCAGCAAGGGTGCTGAAGAAGTCCAAGTTTTGTATAGTACTTAGGAGAAAGTGGATACAGGGATGCTTCTGCACACACTGTGTCAACATGATTTTTGTCTCTCTTGGTATCAAATGAACCATAGTAGTTAGGTCATCTGACACTGATGTTTTGGCCTTTGCTGTTCATGCATTTCCAAAAATGGAAAACAGAAATATGTGGACTGAAACTGGTACCATTACTAGCACAACTGACAAGCACTACTTCTTATCTGCGTATGCAATTTGTGACATACTCACTCCTGACTTCTGCAACATGCATCCTGCTATACACGCTTTGACAGCATGTGATTTTGCATCATCCCTATTTGGTAGGGGAGAGGAAAAAAAATTGTGTTAAAATGTTAAAACAAAAGGAGCTTACTGCTTACAGGATCATTCCAAATTGGAAGAGAGTGATGGACAAACTGGAATTTCTGCAGCAAAGAAACTGATAGCACCTTTGTATTAGCCCAGCAAAAAAGAAAAGGAGACCCACAAAACCCTGAATTGCACTGCATCTCAATCTCACCACCAAAAAGGACAGGTCACCAGCCCAATTCCCACAACGTAAGGCCAGTTTTTAGGGTAGCATCAAAGGAGAATCTTGGCAAAAAAAATTTGGATGCCTTTGCACAGAGGTCAAGCAACTACTGGCTCACCATTTCAACATGGATGGAAAAAATATGGGTGACTACTTCCTGTATTCTTCAAGGACTGGTATCTGAGTTTCTACAACACTTTGTGCAGTGTTCTCTTCTGATACAGACATAAATAATTGTAGCCAGACAAAGTCTCCCCCTTACAAGCCAGCTTGCTCGCTGACCCCCCCGCCCCCACTGAGGAGCCTCACAAGCACACAGGGCACGGAAATGGCTGCTGACAGCACAGTCTTTGATGCCTCTCATTGAGGCCCAGATGTGCTAGCTCATCGTGACCCTGAGAAACAGAAAGTACAGATAAAAGGCTAACAGGCCAAACTGTCAACAAGGCGGGGGGGGGGGGGGGGGGGGGGGGGAGAACCTCAGGAAATCACCCCAGCTGGCACTGATGGATATGATGACCACACAGCCATCCCAGAAGAGGAAGTCTCCACCCACACAAAAAGAATGTCCTGTACTCCTAAACTGCTTATCTCCTGTCTTACAAGTGCAAATTAAGTAAGAATTGCCCTTGTAACAAACTGGTGTCACAAAAGACAGACCAGTACAATCTGGCACCTTAGATAAGAAAGAGAATACGTAACCTAAAAGGGGTATAAAGGTGGGTCCAGCAGAACTCTAACTTTGAGTGCATTTCCACCAACTACCTGCTGGTCGGGTCAGGTGATTGCCTCCTGAGGTCCACAGCTGGGGACGCCCAACCTCGTATTCGTCTTTCCGCGGAACTGAGTGACCAATCCGTCTTGGCTACGCTGGTATCGAGAGACGCAGAGAGGGCAAGATATACCCACGCAAGGTCTCCTTTTTTTGTGCACAGTTAAAGAATTAGAGCTCTGTAACTAGATGTCGTTGTATTAAGATATCATTGTGTTAGATGGTAACAGATATCTTTGTATTGGATTGTAACGTAATCTGTTAACACCTGTACTTTGCTAGCATATAAGAAGTAGACAATAGCCTTTTGTAACCACACGCTTATAACTGTAGCTTAATAAACTTGTAACCAGTTAAGATCTAAGCCTGACTGCTGTCACTCTCTGTCACTGCAACACAGCTGGCACAACAGAAAGAACTGTAACCGTTTGGTTACCACAGCCTGGCCGTAGGTGAGAGTGCTAGGAGCTCCCTGCTCTAACAGTAAAAAACTGGGTTGTTTAGGACCCAGGGAATACCTCACTGTACATTACCGGCCACCAGCTAACAGAATTGGTGTAGTCTTTTGGCAGGATTGTGACACAGGCTGTACTGCAGTGACAAAATGAAACCAGTCACGATAAACAACTCGGATTTCCCTGACATAGAAAAGAATCTAACGCAGGAAGGATGGGGTAAGCCACAGTGGAGTAAAGATGTGATAGAGAAAGATTGGGGAAAACCGAAGGAAATTTGGCAACACTATTGTAACTGGAGAACTGCCTGTAAAATGAAAAGAGGGAAAGGCAAAGGTGCTTACATCCGGCTTTTAACTAACATATGGCAGGCAGCCAGTAAGAGCTACCGGAACTTAGAAGCCGAGCTCCTTAAGGTACAAGCAGAAAGGGACACGTTGTACAAAGAATGCCAGAATTTAGACACCCGAGTGCGCACACTAAACACACATATAGAGCACCTTCAACGAAGGCTGCTGCCTCTGATTGAAAAGGAAGGTGTGGAGCAAAGGAAGAAGCTAGAAGCCAAGCCACAGAGCATTAATCGAGCTAAGGTAGAGACCGCTCTGTGGTTAGACCCTGAGGAATGGGATGGGGATATTTGGGACTCCTCTCCTGATGAGTCCTCCCTCTCCTCCGATGAGGAGGTACCCCCAGTCCGGATGCGGCCACTCATCACCTACCAGAAGTCAGAAGAGGAGGAGGAAGGAGAATCTAGTGGTGCAGACGATGTAAATGGTGGGCCCTCAGGCAGGAAAAGAAACAAGAAATCAGGAAAAAGTAGAAAGAAAACCCCAGGGTGACGAAAAACCACCTCCTGAATGTACAAGCCCTCTGAATTAAAAGAAATCCAGCAAGATTTTTCTAAAAAGCCAGGAGAAAGGATAATAGAATGGCTAGTACGCCTATGGAACTCCAGGGCGGGGCATATACGCCTACTGTGTCCATAGTCAAAACTATGTTTCCTGCACGGAACTGTGTACTTGCTATGGGAATGGGAACTATGGTTACACATACACTTTCAACACAGATCACAATCATGAAAAAGATCAGTGTTCACAAGTAACGTAACCAGTTGCATTACCCTTCAGATTTTGTTTTATATGTTAGATTGTTGCTGTGATGCTTAGAGGTCTATGATGGGCGTCCACCTCACACAAGTTTGAAAGGAGTAAGGGGGCCAGCTAGGCTAATTAACTCCCCAACTTGCACTTGGAGGAGCAGCTAGGGAACAGGTGTTGATTGAATGAGGCCCAGCTGGACAGGAGTACGAAGGTTCTCTATAAATCCCAGAAGCTTAGAGCAGAAAGTGGCTGCAAGAAGGCAGGCTGAAGTCATTCCCGGACAGCGGAGAGTTGGGAGGCTAGAGAACTGAGAGAGTGAGGAAATTAGAATGGCTCAGGGAAAACAGCAAGGTAGGACAGGGCAGGCCTTGGCTGCTGGCTGGAGGGGCCCTGAGCTGGAGCGGCCCTGAGCTGGAGCGTGAAACAGAAACTGGGCCAGAGTTCCGACCGGCCTCTGGTATGTGGCAGAGGACAGACAGAGGACAGCAGACTGTCTATTTGTTCTGGAAAGACTTTGTTACATACTCAGAAGAGGGAACCGTGTAGTGACTTGGCCTGAGGACCACAAGATGAGAGGGGAGCAGGAAAGACATCACCAGGGGAGGGAACAACCCCTGGCTACAGCTAATCCCTAGACCAGCCAAAACAGGTGCCACCTGCAGCGAGTGCACCCTGTGGTAAGATGAGGGCCTGAAACACAAGCCAGTGTATCACAGGCCTGGTATGAGGCCTAAGGCTAGGTAAAAACTGACATTAACCAAAGTTAAGCTGTGAGCAAGAGGCAGGCTCCTGTTCACAGAATTTGGCATGAAGATAACTGATGCTGCAGAAACATGAACTGATACTAGACACAGGCTGCAAGCACATTCCAGAGGGATGGTAACAGAACTCCTTACTAGGAGTCATCTTGATACTAACACACTCCCCAATAGATAACAGGGACATACCGACACAGGTTCAGGATAGGGTCCAGCAAGGCATCATGATTTGATCGAGCCATCGTGTGCAAGGTAATGGTGGCACCCCGAGAAGTCAGTGGGTGTCACCCTCGTGCGTCAGGAGTGATGTGTAACTGGTGTATAGCCGTTAATAAAAATGTGTTTTAGAAGGGCTGGGATTGGCTAGCCTGGGGGCAATGGAAGATCTGGCACTGACTCAGCTGAGTCTATTGTCACAGGGGCACATTCATAGCCTAACTATAGGCATCTGATCTATGGTGCTACTGTTGTGCTTCGTTTACAATAAACCTGTCTGGTCACCTTTGCACCTTATCTGATTCTCTAATCTTTGGCGGGCTTTCTTGGAGTCTGCTGTATGAGCTATCCATGTAGAAGTACAGCACATGGGGGCAGGTGGAGAGGGGGAAGACATACAGCCAAATGGTATCACTAGATACACCAAGCTTCCAGGACACCACAGCGATGACTTCTGACCACACACTCCACGACAAGGTCACAAAGAAATCCTATTATATACTTGGAAATCATACATAAGTAATTAAACAAACACTGGATCATTTTAATGCGTCAATAGTGTTACTATTTATCCCTGTTTCTGTGGTAACTGCTCCACTTGACAGCTCCACATCATCTTGGCATAAAGCATACATATGCTTTTGAATGATGTATGACGTGCACCTGAGTACACAGGGTAAAAAGGGATTAATCAGCAAAGAAAGATACACTATGAAGGTTAGGAAAATTTGTAGATCACTGTGTAGAAACAAAAATCTGTATCCACATATGATCTGCAAACATAGTCCGCAGATCCAGGTATCTACAGATTTGCAGGGCTCTAAAAGTTACGAATACAGTAAGAACTGCTAAAAGTCAAGCTGTATTAGCTCTTTCCAAAGGTTTTTTTCTCAGTTCATATGAATAAAACAAAAAAAAAAAAAGAAAAGAAAAGAAAAGGAAAAAGAAAGGATAGGCCACTCTGCACTGTAGATGGGAAAGAGATTAAAGATAATCTAGGTCTGGCTAAAAAAACCTAAATGATTACTTTGCCTCAGTTTTCACAACACAAGATAATATAGAACATCTGCATGAAGCCCATGCAGCTGATGGAAATGAATGTCAAGAAACAGGAACACTACAGATAAGATGGAAGGAAAACTTAAAGGCTATAGCTACATCAACGCACTTTAACAAGAAAACTGGGGTATTCCCTTGACTGATTTTGTTTTGTTTTGTTAGGATACAGACTAACATGGCTACCTCTCTCTTAATAGACAGCAGGTTCTAAGAAAACTTAGTATGTCTTCAAGCTATGGACCATCTACATGTGGAACTCATTGTCAGGGGATGCAGTGAAGGCCTAAACCATATTTGAGTTCAAAAAATAATTAGGTAACTCCATGGAGCATATGCCCACAAGTGGTTACTAGCCAAGATGGTTAGGGATACAGTTCTCTGCTCTGGATGTCCCTAAACCTCTGACTGCGGGATCTAATTGGATTACTTGATAATTACCCTGATCTGTCCATTTGCTGAGAAGCATTTGACATAAGTCACCTTCAGGAAACTCAGCTACACATACTATTGGGTCTGACCCACAATAGCCATTCTTATGTTAGAATAACAGAATTAATTGTGAGACTAATTAGAGAATAGTCAGAGAGGAAAGGTTAATTTGTTAGTAGTGAACGTGCAGTTGAGAAGAAATGGGAACATACACGATCACTTAAGAGGATGAACAGGAGAAAGCTCTGAGGAATGCCCACAGAGTAGGAAAGGGAGGAATCCCTCTGCCCAAAAAGATGATTAACAGAAGAATTAGTTAACTAGCAGCAGTGATATCACGATAGAGAAGAGAGAACAATACGACAGAGTTCGATCAACAGTATCAAAAGAAATGAAGAGGCCAAGAACGTCAGAGGCTCCAACACACAGCTCCTAGCAAAAGATGCAACCAGAAGCCTTGATGATTATATTTACAATGAAATTAAGAGGACAGAAACCAGAGGTGAGGGTTTTGGCAGGGAACTTCAATTTTTGGCAGGGACTGAACTTCAAGTAATGGTTGTGGCACATACAATGAGTTGTGCAGTGAAGGGAAGAAAGGAGAAATAGTGGTGACAAAGCAGGATATGTCTACGAAATTACAAACTCCATTTTGTATTGGGTGTTCCATACCTCTAAACTTACACAACTGCAACCAATTGTACTGCATTCTAGTCAATGGTCTGGATCAGGAAAGGTGTCTGATGCCTTGTTCAAGGACTACCACTGAGAAATCATCAAGACTGTAATCTAAGTCCATCGACTAACTGCTGGTCCATCCTTATGGAACAATGGTCTTCTACTCATGGGATCTACACAGGGGTAAAGCAAATATCAGGTTTCTGGAGCTTCTCAGTTGAGTGTGTTACAGAGGAGACACACTTGTCCATAGGAGCAGGATTCTGGTCTGTGGAGGTAGATCACTGTCACTGGTGAAAACCTGAAGGAGAGAGGAGGGCAGGAGGACTCTGTCCAGCCTGAAATCTTGATAAACCTCAAACCTATCAATTTTGAGAGATTAAAGATAGGAAGGGTACATCTCTGAATTTCTGTTATTTTCAAATATCTGTAGATCATATGCTCTAGGTGTAAAGTTTCTATGGATAAGATATTCCTTTGCTGTCCTGCCACATTGTTCCCAGAGAGATCAAACAAGAAGTCCAGATAGCTCCAGTCTCGGTGAAGTTCTGGGTCAGTGTTCCGAAGTGACAGGGGGTGGAGGGTAGCTTGGGAAGTCTTGCATTATTTCTGAATTTAGGTCTGCTGGATGCCAGCATCCCACAGAAAGGTATCAGACAAGAGATCTAACTCTGGAGTGTGCCTTACAGATCCAAGCAGGGGGACTAAGACTCTATCCAAACCCAACTCATTAAGCAGCATGTGGACCTAGTGACTGGGTCCACAGACTGCAGATTGGCTCTTTAGATACGTACTGGGCTTGATTGTCAAATGGAGAAAAAGTTATAACATGAAGAAAGATGTGGTTAAGGGTTGGCTTTGAAGATGGAGGGAGACAAAAGGATGCTTGTATTTTGAGCTGAATGAGGCAGGAAAACGAGAGAGTGAGCTCATGTTGCAAATAGAGATGTGAGGAACAGATGAGATGAAGCCAATAGAAAAGGAAGAGAAATGTAACTGTTCAACTGAAGCAAAGGAAAAGAAAAAAAAACCCAAATCCAGAAGTGAGCTGAGGTTTCTGAGCAACAGATTTGGACACTTCACTGTTTTATCACATACAATCATATCAAAGATTCTTCTACGAGTGTCCCCGTGGGTGCTCCACGTTAGGTGTCGGGCTCGCCCCGGCGCCGCAGGTCAGATCTTTCCAGCAGTTTCTGCCGGACAGCGCATGTGCCGGCGCGCGCTGCTCCCTTGCGCACTCCCGGCCACATGCATGATCCGGTCCCCGCCAGTTCCTCTTTAACTGCCATCGGCTGCAAACGGAATCCGCTCAGGCTACGGCCAGAGCCAGCGTATTTAACGTTCTTAAAGTGTTTTAGAGTTTCTTTTTCAGTCTTTTAGATTAGGTTAGCTTTGTTATTGTTTTCAAAAAAAAGAGGAAGGAGTAAAGCTTCCAGTCTTAGTAACAAGCGGAGCACCGGAGGCCCGGGGACACAGGGCCATTAGGCCTCCTGCCACGGCAGGCTGAGTCAGAGAGGGGAACAGGCACAGAGAAGGTGCTAAGTACCCTATTAACATCTCAAAGACTCACCATAATGTCCTTTTCAGGATTCAAAAAGTGTGAGTCGTGTCACAAAGCGATGCCAGCCTCCGCGGGCACAGTCAGTGTATAAGGTGCCTTGGGGAATCTCATGTCACCCAGAAATGTTCCTTCTGCGCTAAGCTCACAGCCAGAGCAAGGAAGGACAGGGAGATGCGGCTCAAAATGCTGCTCTTCGACAAGGCCCTCCAGCCAGACGTGCCGGAGCGGCCGCAGCAGGAGGGACCCGCAGGGGCCCATAAAAGGAAAGCTGCCTCCCTCACCCCATCAGCACAAAAACGGAGGAAGCTCTTACCAACCCGATCCCTGCTGGCAGCTACAGCGAGCAGGACGGGTGGAGCGCGTAGCCCCCAGCCGCAGTTACAGCTGAGCGACGGAGGCATGGAGACGTACGTGGCAGAGGCTGAGCCTCCGATAATCAAACAGCCACCCCGCACCGCTGGCAGGGCGGCAGCCAGGCAAGCGCCGGAACCGGCAGCACCACAGGCAGCGGCACCGATGCCCGGGGAACCGGCGGTGTGGAGCACGCAGGCACGCGGCCTGCAGGCGCCGGGGAAGACCACCCGTGCGGCACCGCAGCGGAGCGTGCCGAGCGCGGCGCAGACAACGGGGCAGAGCCAGCCCCGCAGGGGAGGGGAAAGGCAGCACAGAAAACCCGGCACCGCAGCCCTTCTCCAGACAGGGCTGCAGGGCTGGTCGCTCTGAGCCCTCAGCTCATGCTGCAGACCCAACAAGAAGGCAGGGGTCACCCCCAGCCTATCCTGAGCCCCCATCCCCGCTCCTACAGCCAGCCTCACCATGGCTCGGACCACCTTCGCCCTTTTTGGGCTTTGAACCTTTGGAGTACTACCAAAAGTCAGTCTCTCCAGTATCTCAATTATCCAGACGATCTCGCTCCCCCAGGCGCAGGGGGTATGCGCCTCGAGAGTGGTCCAGGTCCCCATCTCAGGAGCAGTGCCCGTGTTGCCAAGGTCGCCCCTATCACGCGGGGCACAGACACCATAGGCATGCTCCCAGGGACAGATCCCCCCAGATGGTTCAATATCCCCAAGGGCAATCGCGGACGGGGACGGAAATGCAGATATCTCAGGGGAGTTGATTCTGGAACCCCAAGATTTTCCCTCGCAAGTATCTAGCGAGAGGATGTATCACCGTCAACAGGACCCAGAGGGGTCCAGATAGGCTTACCCTAGCGGTTTCTCGCTATCTTCCCCTGACGAGGCCACGGCCCCAGGGGACGTCCATCTTCCAGACGATCTCAAACAGTTCCAAGAGCTGTTTAAAAGGGTGGCCTTCACGCAAGGCATCCAAACAGCAGAGGTGCAGGAGAAACACCATAAGCTCCTTAAAAACCTGAGACCTCCAGCCTCTTCCAAAATAGCTATTCTGCTTGATGAAGCAATCATGGAGTCCGCCACCACAATATGGCAGACCCCTGCGTCCACTCCGCCTATAAACAAGAGAGCGGATAAGAAGTACTTTGTCCCGGCGAAGGGCATGGAGTTCCTGTTCAGCCACCCGCAACCAAATTCTCTGGTGGTGGAATCGTCTCAACAGAGGTCGAAAACTTCTCAGTACAAGACAGGGGGAACGGAAAAAGATGCCAAGAAACTAGAGTTGTTCAGCAGAAAGGTCTACTCCTCCTCTACCCTGCTGTTGAGAATGGCGAATTACGCAGCGCATCTAGCAAACCATAATTTTGACAACTACTCCAGGCTGACTTCCCTCATGGACTCACTTCTAGAGGACAAGAAGCTGGTGCTCAAGGCCATCGTGCAGGAAGGCTACGCAGCCTCAAGGACGAGAGTTCAGATCGCCCTAGACGTAGCGGACACGGCAGCATGCTCAACAGCTACGGCAGTGGTCATGCGCAGGGAGTCCTGGCTCCAAACATCGGGTATCCCGAGGGATTTGCAGGCGAAGATCGTCGATCTCCCCTTTGACACGCAGAAGCTGTTTGCTGAATCAACCGACTCAGTCCTTCATTCCAGTAAAAATTCAAGAGCTACTCTTAGGACCTTGGGGATTTACACCCCTCCATACAGGAAGAAAAAGTATTACCCTCAGCAAAGATGGTACCAGTATCAACCACAGCGTCCCCAGTACCACAGGGGTTACGAGCAAGGGCGACATCAACAGCACCAGCAATACAGAACTCCCAGGCGACGCTCCCAACAGAGCCGTGCGTCTTCGGGGCAGGGCCAAAGGCCACAAGTTTGACACACAGATCCAGGGCTGCGCCATCCCTACCATCGCGCAATGTCATCCGAAGTTATTATTCCACCATCGCCTCCGACCATTCTACGACCAGTGGCAAAGGATCACCACAGACAAATGGGTACTGGAGATCATAGCCACGGGGTACGCGATCCCCTTCCAGTCGCTCCCACCGCCACGACCTCCACCCAGGCCCCACCTAAAGGATGCCTCCCACGAAGCGAGACTCAAGCAGGAGGTAGACCATCTCATACTCATAGGGGCAGTGGAAAGAGTGCTGGAGCAACTTCGAGGGAAAGGGTTCTACTCCAGATATTTCCTCACGGAAAAAAAAGACAGGAGGCTGGAGGCCCATCCTAGATCTTCGGGGCCTCAACCGGTACCTGCACAAGCAAAGCTTTCAGATGATTACAGTCGCCTCTATACTTATGGCACTGGACGATGGAGATTGGTTCGCAGCCCTCGACTTACAGGACGCGTATTTCCACATAACTATCCACCTGGCTCACAGACGCTTTCTCCGGTTTCTGGTAGGCAAAGAACATTTTCAATACAAGGTTCTGCTGTTCGGCCTCTCCTCGGCCCCCAGAGTCTTCACCAAGACCTTGGCAGTGGTGTCAGCCTACCTGCACAGACAGGGGGTGTTTATATTCCCATATCTGGATGACTGCCTACTGAAAGGGGCCTCGAAGGAGGAGGTACTTCACATGATACGCTATCACAGCAAGGGTTTATCTACCAAAGACACGCTTTCAAGCCATCGGTTCCCTCATGCAGGTCATCACCTTCAGCCCTATGGTGCTGGTTCTGACGTGCTTACAGCTGCTGCGCCACATGGCAGCAGCGACGTTTGTAGTACAAAACGCCAGGTTACACATGCGCAGCATGCAGCACCGGCTGGCGAGCGTCTACAAACCGGCAGCACATACCGTTCACAGGGTGGTGTCGCCCACGACAGAGGTGCGCAGATCCCTGCAATGGTGGGTGAACCCCAAGAACATGCTAACAGGGGTGCCCTTTCACCAACCACAAATATCGGTTTTCCTCACTACAGATGCCTCCCACATAGGGTGGGGAGCACACATGGGCGAAGAGGTGACGCAAGGACTGTGGTCCTCCACGGAACAGTAACTGCACATAAATATACTGGAGCTCAGAGCAGTGTTCAACGCCTGCAGACACTTTCGAGACCATATACAAGGCAAAGTAGTCGGGATCAGTACAGACAATACCTCCACCATGTTTTACATAAATCGGCAAGGAGGAGCTCGGTCCCGTGCTTTATGTGCGAAGCAGTCCGATTGTGGAACTGGTGCATCGCCAACAATATAACCTTGAAAGCCTCGTACTTACCAGGCGCTCACAATGTGAAAGCAGACCAGCTGAGCAGGCGCTTCGCACTCACGCACGAGCAGCAGATCCGTTCCAATCTGCTACAACCGATCTTTCACACATGGGGTTTTCCCCAGATAGACCTGTTTTCCACTCAACACTACAAGGAGTGCCCACGATACTGCTCCAGGGCAGAACTGGGACGGGGGTCCCTGGGGGACGCATTCGCGATCTCGTGGAGGGGCTCCCTGCTTTACGCATTTCCTCCCACAGTGCTTATCCACAAAGTCTTGCAGAAAGCCAGGAGAGAGGGAGCCCGAATGATCCTAGTAGTCCCAATGTGGGATCGACAGCAATGGTTCCCCTTACTCCCGTGCATGTCAGACCGTCCACCGATGCCCCTCCGGGTGGCGCCGGATCTCCTCACGCAAGCTCAGGGGTCCATAGTGCATCCACACCCCCGAGACCTACGACTACAGGCATGGTTAATCCCTGGCTCAGCTCCCTAGAGAGCACATGTACAGAGGATGTGCAACAAGTCCTAGAAAGTAGCAGGAGGACTTCCACCAGGAAGACCTACAAGCAGAAATGGACTCGCTTCACTGCATGGTGTTCTACCAAACAGTTAGCCCCCGTTGCTGCGCCTATACCTGTAATATTAGAGTATTTACTGGACCTCAAGAGAGGAGGACTCTCCCTATCCTCGTTAAAGGTCCACCTTGCTGCTATTTCGGCTTTCAGACATGAAGAGGAAGGGCACACGGTGTTTGCCCATCCCATGGTTACCGGGTTCCTCAAAGGGCTGGTAAACCTATACCCCCCCTCGGAAACCGCTTCCACCTTCGTGGAGCTTGGACCTGGTGCTTAGTGCACTAACGGGACCACCGTTTGAACCTTTAGCCACGGTTTCCCTCCGTCTCCTTACGATAAAGACGACCTTTCTTCTTGCAATCACGTCAGCTCGCAGGGTGAGCGAGCTTGCAGCAGTTATGGCAACGCCACCCTGCACAGTATTTTCCAAGGAGGCAGTAACCTTACGGCTGCATCCAGCCTTTGTTCCCAAAGTTTCTTCAGAGTTTCATGTTAACGAACCTATAGTTTTACCCTCGTTTTATCCAAAGCCTCATAACTCTAACAAAGAAGCGCGCCTACACCTCCTGGATGTGAGGAGGGCGCTGGCTTTCTATATAGACAGGACTAAGTCCTTCCGGAAAACGGATAGACTCCTAGTCTCTCTCGCTCCCAAATCAAAAGGAGAAGGTCTCTCTTTGCAGAGAATCTCGAAGCACATCGTATCCTGCATAAAAATGTGCTACGAACTCAAAAAGACTCCTTTACTGGCCCCGCCCAGGGCTCACTCCACTAGAGCGGTGGCGGCATCAACAGCCTTTTTCAAGGGCGTTGCGCTAAAAGACATTTGCAGAGCGGCGACCTGGTCATCCTATGACACCTTCGCCAAACATTACGCCCTTCACAGGGTATTCCAAGAGGATACCCGTCTCTCGACAGCAGTCCTCAGGGACAAGCTGCACATAATCCGATTACCCACCTCCTATCTTGGGTTACTGCTGGATAGTCACCTAACGTGGAGCACCCATGGGGACACTCGAAGAAGAAAGAGAAGTTACTCACCGTAGTAATGGTGGTTCTTCGAGATGTGTCCCCGTGGGTGCTCCACCACCCGCCCATCCTCCCCGCTTCGGATCTCTGTTTAGTGTTTTGCAGGAGCATCCGAGGCGGTTGGTCAAGGAACTGGCGGGGACCGGATCACGCACGTGGCCGGGAGTGCACAAGGGAGCGGCACGCGCCGGCGCATGCGCGGTCCGGCAGAAACTGCTGGAAAGATCCGACCTGCGGCGCTGGGGCGAGCCTGACACCTAACGTGGAGCACCCACGGGGACACATCTCGAAGAACCACCATTACTACGGTGAGTAACTTCTCTTTACTAATTTAATTTTCTGAGTGAAAATACAATTTAACAATACGGAGCAAGGAGTGTCAGACAGCTGGTGGGGGGTGAAGGAAGAGAGAGTTACTTGTAATGCTTCCAAGAAAGCTAAATATATGAATGGATTTCCCATTTCCAGAAAGAATGGATATAGAGTGTTTATCCAAAAGCATTTTAGGCTCAATGTACTAATTCACTATATTAGAATTTGCTAGAAATTGCTTTAATTGTGCCCTTGATTTAAGTCTTGTTATAGATTTACTAAACAAACAAACAACAAAACATACAAATACATTTGGGCTAAGTGTTTTGAAGATACAAAAATAAACAAAGCAACCAAAAATATTCTTCATCAAATATGAAGAGAGATGAAGCCTGTGGGGGTTTCCGGAAGGAAGTCCTTCTTCCAGAGGCCCCTTCTTCCTAAAAATTTTTGGGAAGAAAGGGCCTCTGGAAGGAGGACTTCCTTCCGGAAGCTTCCCCCCCTCCCAAGGTCTGCACCTCTACACAGCATTTTGGAGTCCGGAAGAACGGTCTTCTGGACTCCAAATCATGTGATGTTATGCTAATGAGGCGCAGGGAATTTGCACCGGCACCTCATTAGCATCTTTCGCTCCCTGTATTAGCATGCCACTTCCAAAGGAAGTGGCCTGTGCAGAAACGGCCTACCTTTGTAACATAATAAAACCAAATATTTGAAGAATAGTTCTTCAAATAAACACAAAGATATATGGGAAAGGGTTTTAACATTTAGATATATAAATCTTACAAAGTAAACACTCTAAAGAAATGGAAGTATTTTGCATGTGAGTACACTTTTGCTGTTAGTAACGAAGCATTTCCATTTCCCCATTCAGATTGGGGAATTATTTAACTTACAATTGTTCCACAGTCAAAATTATTTCACCTTAGTCAGGATCTACAGACATCAAATCCAAATTTCTAGCAGTGTGACAGCACTGTGATTAAAATGGTTGAAACAGAAAGATAGTTCTCAGTTGTAACTTGGTAGCATCCATCTCAGAATATGTATCTTTCACTCATTAGAAAATAAACAAACTTTGTGGTAATTGCAATTCCATCACTCTGTTTCACTTACTGCTTCCAAGGATTCTGTCATATCACGATTATCTAAAAGAATGTTTTGTACTAAATAAAAATAGATTGAACAATTAATGTATGGAGAGTTAAGCCTTGTGAATGAAGAGAAAAAAGGTTGAGTCACAATATTCTGATAAGGAACCACACCATCTAACAGAAATTTTTTACTGTTCAACCAAAAGATGGATTGAAGAAACTGTGTATCTGAAGTAATAGAATCTGAAGGCAGAAATTACCTAAGCCATATAAGAACTACAGGAGACATTGCACCTTTGCTGAAACACCGAAAGAACTGTGAAGAACTAAGAACAGGAAGGAAAATGGGCCCAGGATACAAAAAATATGGGAAGGGGAAATCATGCTGCATTGCAAAGAATTAGAAATTGCTACGAAGTCCCTTTAGCAGACCCATCTGAAAGACCATAAAGATGAAGAAAAGAGCACAGAACTTTGAACAAGCGTGTATGGAAGAACAAGGAATTCCACAAAGGGCAAGGTTGTTGTATACTCTGAAAAATAGTTCACAGGTGCCAAATTCTCTCTGAACCAAACAAAGCCAAAGCCATGCAGGAGGCAAAGCATGAACTGATGCATGCTTGTTGTTCCACAGGAAAAAACCCCTAAGAATGGTTAATAGAAAGAACAGTTGTGGAGAGACTGAAGATGTACTACACTTAAAACAGAATGGAGGCCAATAGGAAGGCATATCAATGGCTGCCAACAGTACACATGGATTGGTAGCCTGTGCAGGACTTACATGGTTATGTTTGACCCAGGAGATAGATACACAGTGACACATTGGTGAAGACTTCATTCTGCACAGGCAACAATGAGGCTGCAATGACAATGATGGTAAGGATACAGAGGATGATGACAACTTCATAAATATTAAAAAAAATACTCAAACTTGAATTAGCATACCTAGGCTATAGCAAATTCCCCCACTTTGTGTATTACATATTGCTTTACTAAGCATCAGCATGGAAGTTTATATTTATGCCTAGGAAAAGGCTGGATTTGAACAATGATGTGACAACAAAGAATGGAAATTAAGATATGGTCCAAATCTGAAGAAGTTTCCTGCTATTTACACTCAGTAAATAGCGTAGTAATAGTAAGCAGCTGTTTACACTCAGTAAACTTTATACAATGAAGACAAGTTATAATATGCATGTCTATATATGAGAGAGATCGTTGGAAGAAGGAAGGTGATTGAAATCATTTCTACTACTTCTGGGAGATGAGCAGACACAGAGGGATCCTCATACAGAACCCAAAAATCAGTTTTTCCATGTAATTTTGAAGAAAACTATATGGTACACTTCTGATTAAAGTGCATCAAGTCATTACTGCAGTGCAAATCAGGGTTTCCACACTCCTTATGTAAAAGGAAAGCAAGTGGAATGGCTTATTGGGGTAAAGTGTGCAACTTAATACATTGGCACACTTATTCTTCTGAAGATCAATGGCAGTACTCTCATTTACCCAAGCTGAAATCTGTTCTATTCCCTTTCATATCTTTGGAAGCACTAAGATTCAAATAGTAGCCTTTAGAAGACAGACAATAGTAGCAATAACTATAACTCAACCACAACTGTATCTCAATTTACAAAATATGAATGTATTCAGAAAAGATGCAATTGCACAAGATAAATGAAGCATATATCCAACAGTAAGTGTTAATCAAGTCCAATGGCCCAATTTTAAGGATTCTGCCATTATGCAAAGAGGTGCAATACACTTTTTACCTTGTCAAGTTGACAACCTATATCACAAATCCACATCAACTCTGCCTGCTGCTTTGAAAACATCCCAACTGCCATTTTGCCTTGCTTGTCTACATTCATTCTGTGACTTCTCCACAAAAGAAGGGTCCAGTAAATTTCTGGGCCATACACAGTCTTGCACACTTCAAAGTGAGGCAAACAAAAAGAGATTCTTCCTGAATAATAAGCACCCACGACAACAGAATATGCAAATATCATTCACTCAGGGGTGAGCATCCTTGGAAATTGTGGGATTTTTAGCATCCTGACAACGTTAAGAGTTATACAGACTGGCTTGTAATACGTTCCTCCCTTTAGAGCCTGATGC
This sequence comes from Carettochelys insculpta, assembly GCF_033958435.1. Classification (NCBI taxonomy): domain Eukaryota; kingdom Metazoa; phylum Chordata; order Testudines; family Carettochelyidae; genus Carettochelys; species Carettochelys insculpta. Next base: position 87,417,471 of record NC_134137.1, on the reverse strand, counting down.
AAAACTTACAGCCATAGTGTGTTTTGGATCAGGCCACAGACCTTAGGAGCCCTAGACAAAGGGAGAAAATATATAGCCAGTTGGAGGAAGAGGGAATTGAGACATTCCAACAACAGAATAAGGCAGTGTTTTTGGGGTCAGAAAAAAGCTTGCTGGAACTGATGGCTGCTATGCTTTTGTTATGATACTGTGGTTTCTCAACTGTTTGTGCTGACCAGGTATGAAGATGAAAGACTGCTGCTGAGTTAGGAAATTACTTCAAATGCATAGAACACATTAGAAGAAACTCAAAGGTTCAGAATACACAGCAAAACACCCCAAATCTAGGATTTCCTCTGTGCTGTATGGCCACACAGCTTCCTAACAAGCTCCAAGCAAGGGGCCAAGGCATACAGAGTGCATCCTTCCCCATCCCTAGCAGCTCCCTGGAGAGGTGCCTTCCCAAAAAAAGTTCTCCCCCCCACACCATTCCAGCAGGATGGACCTGCCACAGCTGGGAAGGTGCCCTCCTCCAGCCCAACCTAGCCTCACCAGAGCTGCCACAGCTGCCAAGAGGTGCCTCTCACTTGACCCAGAGCTGCTGCAGTAAGAGAGAATGGAACCTTCTTTCACAGAGGAGCCTGTACCCAAACCACCTCCTTGTCAGCCCCAATCCAGACTCTGCAGCCACAGCTTCACCTCAAATCTTCGCCAACACCCTTAGCCTCCTCCTGCACGCCTAACCACTTATATCCAGCCCCATATGAGCCACCAGGTCCAGAGAGAGCCCTCATTCCCTCCAGCTCTCAGCCCCTTCCTATTCTCTGAACCCCTCGGCCACACTCCTGCCACAGATCGTCCATGTACAAAATTAATTTTATGTGCACCAATATAGCAATGGTGTACAACACATCACCTCCATACTGGTGCACACAAAAATTCATTATGCACATGCACATTAAAAAAATTGCGAGAGCACTGCCAAAATCCCTAATCAAATCCTGAAGAACTGCTTCTGCAATTTCTTGCAGCGCCTTCCCAAGTCAAAAGATCTACGCATGGAAGCATGGGTCTGTTGACCAGAACAAGTTGCAGGATCAAGGTCTGAATATTTTGTGGCCTGGCAAGTGCCCTTTCTCCACAATGGAAAGTCAATGCAGATTATTTGAGGTTTTTCAGTTCTGCAAATCTCTTGCTTATTTTGGTAACAGAGGTTTGTCCTTCTCCTTCTTGAATCTGCAGATATGTTATTTGTTTACCTAGCAACACAGGAAAAACAGCTTTCAAAATTATAGGGTAGAATTTTAGTTTTGGCTGGATAGACCTGGTTGACAGGAAATTGCTGAACCATGTGTGTATTTTTGCTCTGAAAAAATACAGAGTATTATTTTGATAGCACAAGAACTGTCAAGACACCAGTGATAAAGCCAACCTAGGAGGGATGCTGAATTTAATTATTTGTTTAAGGGAGTCGAGACTGGCTCAGCTTACATACAAGATTTATTAACATAAATCAAAAGTTTACATAAAAGCATTCTTAGCCAAGTGTTCCATGTAGGCAAGTTACACAACCAAACCTTTGATCTTTTTCCTTCATTTACTATATTATTTTAATATACATCATTTTAAACCCTACAGTCCAAGTAAGGCAAGACTTCATTAAGACAAAAGGAGTTTTGATTTAGAAGCAGTATTTTTGCTGTAATTTACCATTCTGAATGACTGGCACCTATTTCTGAGTTTCCCAATTGTTTCTTTTTTGTTTTAAGAACATGAGGAATAAATTCAATAATTGTTTTTGAAGGTGTTTTAACACCAGAATATAACCTTGAAAATGACTAATTCAGGGGAACTTTTTCTGGGGGAGCAGGAAGAATAGGGTCATGGCTCCTTTAAAGGTTCTCCTTCTTTTCAAAGGTGAGGGGAGGACATCACCTGATCCGGGGGGTTTGTCAGACAGACATATGAAGTTATTGTCTCCTCTGCAGGTGGAAGGTAATATGCTTGCAGGCCCAAAGCAGCAGTTCTTTCCCTCCTACCCATGGGATCCAACTAGGACTGTTTTTTGCAGTTGGCTGCAGGAATGAAACTTGTTGACTTTTTGGGAACTACACACTAACTTTTTCTTCACAACTAAATTGGCTGGAGTTTTTTTCCACCACTTTCCCAAAGCAGCTGCAGGATCTAGTTGGGTAGGCCAGGTGATCTAGTTTATCAGGAAGCTGGGCCTGCAGCAAAGCCAGTCACCTAGTGAGTGCAATGGGTATGTAGCAGGCTGCCTGTGAGGCTACAGCAGTGGCTGTCAGCCAGTGGTATGTACATCCCTGGGGCCATGTTGGGGTGTTCCAGGGGTACATCAATTCATGTAGATATCTGTCTAGTTTTTCAACAGGCTACATAAAAGTGCTAGTGAGGTCAGTGCAAACTAACATTTCATACAGACAAGATGACAAGGAAGCCATGTTTCAGTAATACTATACTGTCGCATGACTATTTTTATGTCTGATTTTATAAGCAAGTAGTTTAATTTAGATGAAACTTGGGGTGTACACAAAAAAATCTGACTTCTGAAAAGGGTACAGTAGCCTGGAAAAGCTGAGAGCCACTGAGCTATACCACATGAATGACTGGGAAGAATCCATAGACTAGCTCTTCAGCCTAGCAGCAGCAATTTAGAGGCTAATCAAAGCACTCACTCATGGCTCTGATTGCTCCTGTGCCTGTTTGTTCCCAGTCCTGCTCATGGCTTGCTTCACTCCAGATTACCAGTTCTGCCCCTCTCCCTGGACTGCTGCACTAACCATTAAGCACGACTGCCCACATCCTGTTCACTGACAGTTCAAGAAGTTGCAACTTCACAGGTGGCAGGTGTGTCTGGTGCAGGGATTCATTCCACTGGGAATCTGGTTCCTGACAGACAGGGCCAGCCTTCGGAAGACTGGCACCCTTCTTTGCATTTAGAAGAGCAGCATGAGGGCACAGGGTGCAAGGACCAGCTTCTGGCCCCAGAACTCATATGAAATGCAAAGGGAGGAGTTTCTGAGTCCAAGGGCTCCACTGTCCTTACAGCCCCTGACCACCTGCCAATAGAAGAGCAAATACATCTGAGGCTGTGTGCACCTTGCCAACAGGCTGGCAGCTCTGGGTAGCAATCACTTATCCTAACTTGGCTGGCCAGGGGTTACAGCCCTTGGCATGCCTATACTCTATACTTAGTTTGTAACAGAACCACTTGCAAGACTTAGCCTCGGCACCTCTGAACTTTGTGTTTTATAGACCTAGTGCCTGTAGATGCCTGTCCACAAGCTGCTGCTCTCCAGCTGCCCAGTTTTGAAGGCAATATCCTGTCCTGCTGTCCTTACCTCTGTAGTGCTGCTGGTGGTGGCCCTGCCTTCCGAGCAGGGTGCCAGGACAGCAGCGCCACTGCTTAATTAAGCTCTGTTTGCTTTCACCCCCGCTCCAGCGCCCTAGGCCCAGCAGCTTGCAGCACTTAGAGAATGCCCTCTGATCACAGCACCTTGAGCAGTTGTCAACATCAGCCATCACTAAAGGCTGGTCCTGCTTATAGATTGGATGTCACAGATCCCTGAATGGCTTCCACTAGCATAATTGTAGGGGGCATCTGCTGACTCCCACAATGACTACTTGTAAGGGGAATCTAAGTCTCTGCAACTCTGCATATCAGGAGTATTTTAACCTTGACTGGAGTCTAGAAGCTTTTGAAGTCCTCGAAGCACATTCTCAAGGCACATATCTTTGGCTACCCTCTTCCACCTCGACTGTAAACTTACTTAAAAGTTTTTAGACAAATCAATCTGGAGTCCTCCTGAAGTAGTTGAGGTTTTTATGGCCTGTTATATGCAGGAGGTCAGACTAGGTCATCACAATAGTCACTTCTGGCATCAAAACAATTTTTATGAAGTTATAAAAATGTAAATCCCAATACATTTGAGTATTATAAGACCTCTCTTTTTTAAAATACTCAACTCTTCCTCCTTCGAAGTCTCTTTTTTAAAAAGAAGACCATTGTAGCTTGCCCAATAAGCATTTATATTTAAATAGGCGGGCAGTTTTAAGAACAAATTTCTAAAACATTGAAGGGACTTTTTGCTGGCAAGATCTTCATGTCAGGCAGAATTAAACAATACAATACTGCTTGCCTCGTGGGTCGGTACGTCCTTTGTAGTTATGTTTCGTTTTAGGAATTAGTGACATACAGCGTTTCTTTACATAGATATAAAAAGTTTTTCATAAAAAACACCATAGCTGCTCAACAGTAGCATACTTTTATCACAGTAATGAACAGTTACTTGCATTCCTTCACGTGCTGCATCTGGAGTATCAGGTTATGATCCACATTTATAATGGCAGTAATAGTATCACTGAACTCTTGGAAAAACTGCAATAAACATTCCTTTAGGAGGTCAAATGGATTCCTGGACTAACCAACCACTAACCAACCTAAAAACACACAAGCAAATCCCCTCCCCCCCCAAAAGAAAAACAGTATGCACACACATATAAGCAACATATCACAGTACAAAAATTTCTTAACCAATAAATCATAGTGTCTCAGGAAACTAGAGATCTTGGAAAGTTTTCATTTTACAGTGGCTGAAACTGGTATGTCTTCACTCTTCACCATTTTCCAAGGCTAGCCATCGCTACCACAATCAAAGCCTGAGCATGTTACATTCCAAGCAAGTTTACAGTTCTGATGGTATGTATGATGTGATGCCTCCATATTTTTTCATGGAAATATGTTTTTGAATATGACTATGCATAACTTGAATGTTGTATGCAAAATGTATCACGTAACCTGTCACTGAAAAGCTTTTAATCCGCCAAATGTGTATGTACTATTTGTGTGTGTGCGTGTCATTCTTGTATGTGAAGTTAGAAATACAAAGCATCCATTTATATATCTAGATGTGCTTGTGAAGGCCACGAGCAGTACTCAAGGAACTTAACAGCCTGCTGCTCAAGATAATGATCTGTGAATAGTCTTGTTTTTCCTGTAAAACTGTACCATGGTTGGTTCTAGAAAAGGTAATGCTGGAACCCATTTTGAATTTGGCAGTTTTCCATGAGGGTGGGAAAGGTTTGAAGCTGAACACAAAGGATTTCCATCTTGGACAACATCTATTTATAAGCAGGGAACCAGATAATTGGGGAGATTGCAGTTAGAGACAACAAGAAACAGCCAACATATCACTAAGATGAATGCTGAAAACATTTGAAACTCAACATAGGAGAAGGGGAAGGCTGCCTACATTTTCAGAAAAGAAAAACTAACTACCCTAACTAGTGTTAGGGTAAGGAATGTTATGTAAGAAGTTTCAGTATTAAGGTTAACTGATATGCTTTATTTTACTTTAGTAACTTACTTTGATGTGTTATCATTTGAATCCAATTAAATCCTACATTTTATACTTAACAAAATCTTTTCTTTACTGGTAAACCATAGGTAAATAACTATTATGTCGGGGGAGAGTAACAGCTCTCTCTCTCTCTCATTCATTGATAAAGGGGGCAAACTTATGACCTTGCTCTGTATAAAATTTTTATGCAGAAAGATAGATTTGTCTGGGGTTTTGATCCTGCTGGAGTTGTGTGCACTCTGTCTATTCCCTTTGACTAAGCCTTTCCAGAGCTGAGCTGTTCTCAATGTCTGTTGCTCTGTAACGGGCAATAACCCCAACTCTGCCCCTTTGTTAGGGAAGACTAGAACTACTAGCTTAGCAGGACAGGGTGGTAGGAGGGCTCTGTGGCATGATCAGTCCAACAGGTGACAGTCTTAACAGGATCTCTGACTCAAACCATCATACCATCCTAAACAACTGCTTATAACCTAGGGTATGCAGTCATAGCTAGGCAGGAAAGTCCAGCTGAATTGTGATTCAAATACTGGTTTTCAAGAAAACCAGTATAACTCCAATCTCTTACTACAACTCCCATCTCTCTAAAAACACCAGCCTTACTCACCATAACCTAGCTTTAGATTCATGTATCCATATATATTAAAGAATCCGCAAGTGTGAACTGTGAATTTGAGACCAATTATCTACATGCAAAAGTAATTAAAAACAGCAGTTCATTTTGATTTTTCCAAGATAACAGACAATTATGGTAATGAAAAATTTAAAGTTTCAATGGAAATACAGTAAACTCTTTCCTATCTGGCATTCTATCATCCAGAACTCTCCAAAAACTGGTGTTTCAACCATAAGTACATTTTAGTTACATTTTCCAGAAGTACAGGACAGTGAAAGTAAATACAAATAATTACAGCAAATTCAGCCTAAGTTCACAGTGTACAATACTAGTGTTGTTGGTAAATAAAGTACTCTGCATACATTTTTGTTTCTTAATATCTAATCTCATTTTTCCTTAGTGTTATGCTTTGCTAGGTATACCTCTCTATTATCTATAATATTTGTATATCCAGCAACCTCCTGGTCCCAGAGCTGCCAGATTTGAAAGACATCAGAGAGGTAGCCATGTTAGTCTGTATCTTTGAGAACAACAAGAAGTCCTGTGGCACCTTAGAGACTAACAGATATTTTGGAGCATAAGCTTTCGTGGGCAAAGACCCGCTTCATTTGATGAAACAGGTCTTTGCCCACAAAAGCTTATGCTCCAAAATATCTGTTAGTTTATAAGGTGCCACAGGACTTCTTGTTGTTCTCACAGATATGAAAGAGTTTACTGTAATAAGTTATATATTGCCATAATACTGCTACAAGACAATCAAAATATGATAATTCAAAGATTTCTCAGTTCAAAGGTCTCCAATTTCTGAGGCAAAAATACACAGCAGTAGTTCAAGCTGTCTCCTGGTAGCCAGAAGGAGGATGCATACAAGAAAAACCCCCAGAAGTGGTACAAAGTCAAAAAATAGGAAATTACTTCCGTACTTCCATAACAGGTGGCACACTAGGGGACATTCGCCACTATTTTCCTCTTTTCTTCCTCCTTGCCCAAGTTCCACTACATGGGGCTGGCTCTAAGTCTTTCTCCATTCTGGTCTGTCTTGAAGCAGTTTCTCAGAAACCTGGCAGCTGATCAAACCCTTCTGTATAACATCTAGCCATCTAGTATGGGTCTTCCAGCCTTTCTCCTATCCTCTACTTCTTTAACATCCGTTTCCTATATATTCTTCTGATCTTCTTTTCTCATGCCTGTGGGAGCATGAGCACCTGGTGGCCGGGCCTCACTCGCAAGGCAGAATGACCATACACTCCATCCTGGAACACTATCATACAACGGCGGGAAGGTCTGAAGCCAGGCCAGGAGAAAGAAATCAGAAAGTTGACAAGTAATTGGAGAGTCCCCAAAGAGAACATCCTGACAAGTAGATAGTAAGTCCCCAAAGAGAACAGCTGGGCCAAGTAGCTGGAAGGCCCCCAAAGAGAACATCTTGGTTGTGCAATATCAGAAGGTCCCGGGGGGGAGGTTCAGAAAATGACCAAGGACAGAGGAAATCTTGTAACATGTTCTGACAGGCCGGGAGGATAGAAAGCCCAAATTAGGTAACAAACACTTTAATTGGCCAGGTATTGAACCCCCAGTTAAGAAACAGTATAAAAGGTGATTTAGCAGGGACAAGGTGGGCTCCTGGACACCAGGCGGAGGCTAGCAACTTCCAGTCCAGACAGCAGACCCAGCCTGATCACCTGGACGTCACCACCACGAAAGGTCCCAACCAAGCCGTACCTCTGACTTGAAGGGCCGCTGTAACGTAGTTGTTGGTAAGATGTGGGAGCATTGGATGTTATTGGTAAGTCGAATGTAATTATATACAGCTATATGTAACCTAGTGTTTAGCCTATGCCAAATAAATAAATATATTTAAGACAAGCGTTAAGTAGTTGTAGTTACGAATAAATGAATCAGTCACTATTGGTAAATACCACTAGCTGGACTAGCTGGGGCTGTATAGAGAATTATTGGGACTTAGAACAGCCACAGGGCATTGTGGAGTGTTACTGTTCCTGGTACTCATAACACTGTGGAAACCCAGGTTTTAAAGTAGATACACTGAATCACATATTGCTGCTACACTATACAAGGCTGCGGTCCTGGGCCACGCAACTCTCCCTGCTGTATCAAACCCCATGCGTACCCACAGGACCTGGAATAGGTCGGCACATCGTCAATGCCCAAACCCCATTCATCTGGGATTCTTTCAGCTTTTCCATAATCAATATCATCTTTACACTTTCCCCTTTGTTCCTAACAGCATTTGCTATTTTAACTCCAAACATCCTTCTTACCTTTTTTCATTTCCACTGTATTTAAGATCTGCTCCTGCCTCTTCATCACTACCCAGCATTTGGAGCCATACAGAAGTGCAGACCTAATTATCACCTTATTTCTCAATTTGACAGGCATTCCATTAACAATGACTTTGCTTACTTCTCTCCATTTAGTACGTCTCTCAGCTTATTTATTTGTTGTTGAGTTCACCTGTACTATCAAACCTTGGCACATCAAGTATGGATAGCGGTGGACCTTCCATAGTAACAAGTTTGTTGCTTTCCTGCAAGATATCACTGAATCTACAAACCATATACTTTGCTCTATTTCTGCTGATTTTCATGCCACTTCTCTTAAACACCCCTCATATAACTAAAGTTTCTTCCACCACCTCTTTGCTCTTCCTCCCATGAGCACATCAATTGGAATAGAGCATAAATCAGGACCCCGCCATCGGAGGCCGCGTCTACACTTGCCCCTCCCACACCCCTTCTTGAAGGGGCATGGTAACAAGCCAAGTGGAAGAGGCAAATGAGGGGTGAATTAAAATATCTCGTGCCTCATCTGCATATTTCTGTGAGATTGTGCTTCCAGAAGATTTCCTTCCAGAAGCAAAAGCTGCCATGTAGAGGCAGTTTCTTCAAAAGAAAATGGAGGTCCTTCCGAAGGAAACCCCCCGTTTCCTTCTGAAGGAACCCTGGCTATACGGCAGCTTTTGCTTCCAGAAGGGGATCTTGTGGAAGTGAGATCTCATGGGAATATGCAAATGAGCTGCAAGATATTTTAACCCGTGCCTCATTTGCATCTTCCTCTTTGCTGCTCATTACTATGCCCCTTCCGGAAAGGGGGGTGGCCGCGCAAGTGTAGAATGTTTTCTGTAAGTGAAGCAAGCACCAGGGTGAACAAAAAGGGGCTTAGTGCAGAACCATGATATACTGTATTACTAGAATGTGTTCACTCACTTTCTACCAATGGCCTCCAGGCACCTGTTTCATTCTGATACACTACCCAATGGCCACTTTGATAACGTCTTAAGATTTTTCGAGACTAAAATACTATGCGAAGGATTTTCTTCTTCCTTTCCTCCTCTATTTTCCACAAACAATCTTTACACAAAGACCGCATCCATTGTTGACTTGCCTGGCAAAAAAATCCAAACTGACTGCCACTGACCATTACTACTTCTCACAGTCTCTTATCCATAGCTGTCTCCCAGTTCTTCCTCATTTGGTTCACAAGTTTAATGCTGCAGTAATTACTGCAGCCCTAGTAGGTCTGCTTTCCTCTTAAATATTGTGATGCTCTGCTCTTCTCCAAGCATAATCTCAGTCTTTACAATGAAATTAAACTGTTGTGACAACATGTTCATTCTTTCCACACTTCTGCTGCCATGCCACCAAGGCAACAACTATTTTCTTTTTCTTTTTCATGTTACTCAATGCTTCTGTAACTACTTCTGCATCAGATGTTATCAGATCCTGGTTTGATTCTAATCATATTGTATTGATATGATTCTCTTGGATTCTATTCATTCATAATCTTTTCAAACTAATTTCCCCACTATGACTTAATCTGGTTCTCATTAACATATTTCCACATTTATCTTTAATGGCTTTGATCTCATTAAAGTATTTAGTTCTCTTACCACAGGTCCTCATTAATCTATACATTTCTCTCTCTTACCTTCCTTTGATTCAATAGGGTCAAACAATCCTTCCCTTAGTGGCTGACACCTCTTTCTTTGCTTTTTTATATGCCTGAAAAATCCTGCTGGAATGTAGTTTACCAATGTTTGTCCTCATATTTTCTTTTTCTTCCCAGAATCTCAAATTTCTTCATTCCACCAAGAAATCTCAATGGGAAAAAAACTCTGCTGTTTTGTTTCACCAAGGCTGTGTTTAGACAAGCCCTGAACTTTGAAGGGTGCATGGTAATTAGAGTGTCAGGAGATTATTAATGAAGTGCTGTGGTGCATATGCAGCACTTCATTAGTCGAAATCTTTCTCGGAGCAACTCCGAAGTGCCAGCTTGCATGTAGCCATGGGTCAAAATTTTGAGGAGTAAAGGGACTTTGAAAGAGAACGGGCACTTGGAAGTACCTGCAGCTGACCCGCGGCTACACACAAGCCGGCACGTTGCTGCAGGGGAGATTTTGACTAATGAAGTGCTGTAGTGCATGTGCATCACTTCATTAGTCATCTACTGATGCCCTAATTACTATGCCCCCTTCGAAGTTCGGGGCTAGTCTAGTCACAGCCCAAGATTTTTGCAGATTCACAAATTTTGCTTGCAATGTGATTCTGCAATTGATTCACATTTTTGTTTGTGGGAGGGGAATAATTCAGTGGTTAGAGAACTGGCCTTGTAAACCAAGGGTTGCGATCTCAATCCTTGAGGGGGCCATTTAGGAGTCTGGGGCACATAGAGTTAAAAAAAAAAAAGTCTCCAAAGAATGATGATAGCTCCCACTGTGAGTGCAAAATGTTGAGGAAGGAGTGTTTCCTTCTGGAAGACTCCCGTTGGCCGCGCATCTGCACATGTAGTTTGGAGTCCAGAAGAGCTTCTTCTGTACTCTGAAACAGATGCTGATATGCTAATAAGGCATAGAACCTTTGCATCCACACCTCATTAGTATCTTCTGGATAGCTCACTAGTGTGCCTCTTCCAGAAGAAGAGACACATGTAAATACAGCCATAGTGAATAAGATAAGCTACAAAAGCAATGACATTTATATATTTGCAATTTCATCTGGAGTTCTATTTATTGTTTTCCTCAGTTTTCCATAGCAACTAGTAACACTTTAAAAATCACACACACACACAAAATTAGGCATTCAGAGTAGTTTCCAACAGGGTTCAGGGGGACCCAAACATTGGCAAAGAAGAGATTTCATTAAATTTATCCTTTAGATTTTATCAGTGAATAGAAGCACTTAACACTGTAACATTCTATAATCCTCCAGTCATTTTTAAATCCTTCATCTAGTTTTCTTCCATTGTCATTTAAAATATAAAAACAAATGCCATTTTTCAAAGTTACGTAGCGTGAAAATTACAAAAAGGCCTTTTTGCGTGCTTGAACTTCGAGGGTATAGTGTTAGTCGACCTCAGCAGAACATAAAATGCACAAGCAATTTTACAACACCCATTAAAAATAATTGTATCTTAAACAGCAAAGTGATATTTTGTGGAATATCTAAAAAAAAAAGATACTGTTATGCTGCTTGACCAAAATTTTGCAATGGAATTTTCAGCCCAACGAACTGTAATTTCTACATCAAAACCAATGGAAGTCAACCAATATTTTCAGATCATTTTCTCCTGGAAAGTTCTTCCATTATGTGCACAGCTTTCCTAGGGGAATACTGACCCAAATCGTATGTCCCATGTTACTATAAATTCAAACTGCTCTGACTATGACTGTATAGTTCTGACTGTGAAGTTTAATTCTTCAGCAGCTGGCGGTGTCTTAGGAGAGTATAGCACCACAGCAATATCTGCTGCCAGATCAACATGAACTATGAGTCAAAGTTACAAGAGCCACATAACATATGAAGAAAAAGGAAATAATATTTATGCCTTTATTAATGTGGAAATTGAATGCAGATACATCTGTTGGACAACTATCATAACTTCAGCTGATTATTTGTACTGGGAGTACATTTGGTTATACTAAAGGAACAGAAAGCTCTCTCTCATACTGTAGAACCAAGATACAATTAGTAACCACCCTCCAAATCATATTGTCTAGGGTTTGGAGAATAGTCAGAGAGGTAGCCATCTTAGTCTGTATCTTCACAAAGCAAAAAAGCAGTCCGGTAACACTTTAAAGACTATCAGGACTTCTCGTCTGTTTTTTAGGATTTGGAGGGTAGTTGTGGGGGCTTAAATATAACTAAAATATGTTGTCAAGTATCTTGTTACTCACATTACAACTATGATTTCAGTATGTAGGTTACACACACAAAGTCCCACAGGAAAGCTGTGCACATTAATTGCAGATCAGTAAGAGCACACATTTGTTTGACAAAGTTATACACAAGTGTCAAGCTTCAATGGCTAACTTATGTCGTTTATAACATTAATCTCAGAGTTGATTTTCTGTTGACCCAAAACAGGAAAAAATACGTCATGAATCCTTATGATTTTGTTACAAGTTTTCCAATATTTGGTATTTTTCTTTAAACCTCAGCTCCATGAGAGTAAAGGACAATCTCATTTTACTAAAAAATGAAGTTACTTTCTTGGCTATGAAGAAAAGCTTGAAAATGTGACCCAAATCACCTTAAAGACTCTGACCCCCACCAGAAATAGAAATCCTCAATTAAAAGGAAAAAAAAAAAAGCTTATTATTTTTAATTGTCATGATTATTGAACATCTGAAGTTAGTTACTTTCCTTCTAGCACAGATTATACATAAAATAAACGGATTAAAATGACTGAAAACCAAAACATGAAGGAGTCTCTCCAAGTATTATGGTCATAAAACAAACAAAATTTAAAAAAAGGAATACCTCAGTCTGACCTTCATGAGCACTGGATTCATGAGTCACACGAATAGCCTGAAAAATTAGAACAATGTATGTTTAATTAGATTTCAACCAAAAAGAAAAGATCATTTCCTAAAATAGCAGGTATTTAAAGACTCACTGAACACTGAATCAAAGTACAGTGAAGTTGTGCTATATGCTACCTGGTATGATTTTTACGGTTGGAACTATCAGAAATATCGATTAGAAATTAACAAACACCCAAAATTTCCATTTTTAAGACTATTTTAAAAAGCATTCTAAGAACATTTCTTAAAAACTGTAATACTTTTTCATACAAAGCTTTTTAAAACTGTCCACATGTTACATGTTAAACCCTTTTTGTGTGGCACCCTCAGCACCCAACTAGTGCCAAGCCAGAGAATTTGTCGGACGGTCATATTGTATAGCACAGGTGTCTGCAACCTGTGGCTCTGAAGCCACATGTGGCTCTTTAAGGACTTCTTCGTGGCTCCCAGTGCTATAATTGCAAAGTAAAAAAGCTCCCCCGATGATCTGATAAATGGTGAACATCTCAAAATGAACAACTCATATCGAAATAGCAAATGGTATGTGATCTTGAAACATTGGATAACTCCCTCTTTAACACGTGCAGTGCTTTGTGGGATATGATACTATATCTGTGTTTTGATTGTGTTGCTAATGAAGTTTTGATTTTGAAAAGGAAAAGGAAGCCTGGAACATTCCTGCTGTGAATGAAAACACGCATTTTAAGAAAGAAAACAAATTAAACATGAAGTAAAATTGGCATAATTAAAAAGAGGTTTGTGAGTGAAAGTCAGGAAAACAGTGATACAAACACACAAGTGATGTGTAAGAAAACAGAATACGTAAAAAGTTTGTGAATGTCCTCCAGTAAATGTGTATCGCATTACAAATCATTTTGTATGCATTGTCCTTTAAGGAGGGATTACAAGAAGTATGGTTTGATGTTATTTAAGGTCTGTCTCATATTCCCGTACATTGTGGTTCTTGAATTTTTTTTTTTCTTTATCAAATTTGGGAGAAAAAAAATGGCTTTTTACTATTTTGGTTGCCATCCCCTGGTCTAGCAGCATTACCAACACTTCCACTGATCAATGGGCTCTTAGAAGACATTTAGGGGTAAATTAGAGCTAAATTACTGCACAGAACACTAACAGCCAGGACTGGTAGCTATAAACAAACTCTAAGGGACACAACAAAACAGTAGTCATGTAGCACTTTAAAGACTAACAAAATAATTTATTAGGTGATGAGCAAACTGAAGTGATCAGGTGACTGCTGTTTTGTTTTGTTAAAATGTAGATTTACACAGCTACCTTTCTGTTAATATTTTATGGGACATGAGAAATTTGGCCACACCCATGGGAACAGCCAAGTAACTAAAATCATGTAGGACCACAAATGGTGCCAGAGCACAGTGTCCTGGACTAGAGAGGTTCAACCTGTAGAGAGGTTACTAAATTCCACGCTAGCAGAAAGTGACATTTACAGTAAAGCATTCATGTATTAATGTGACAAAGCACTTCAGCACATGTGTAACTTTAAATGTGAGCAGAGCATTCTCATTTACAACAGTTGGACTATTTAAGCATATCAGTTTTTGCTGAATCTTAAAAAAAAATGATACTAACTTCATAGGTTTCTAAATATTTGGCTCTCTCTTCAGGACTCATAGATAACGAATCCTCCAGGAATTTTTTCAATGTAGAATCTGATTCTAAAAAATAAATAAAAATTAATAAATCATTCAATTACTCTTTCTTGTTCTAAACAAATTAGAAAATAAAATGAAAACTGAAGGGCTACATACAGTACAAAGAAACAATTCTGATTTCTATTATTTCTTTTTTATTTTCTCTATGGCTGTGTCTACACGTGCCCCAAACTTCGAAATGGCGGCCATGCAAATGGCCATTTCGAAGTTTACTAATGAAGCGCTGAAATGCATATTCAGCGCTTCATCAGCATGCGGGCGGCAGCAGCGCTTCGAAATTGATGCGCCTTGCCGCCGCGCGGCGCATCCAGACGGGGCTCCTTTTCGAAAGCACGCCACCTACTTCGAAGTCCCCTTATTCCCGTGAGCTCATGGGAATAAGGGGACTTCGAAGAAGGTGGCGTCCTTTCGAAAAGGAGCCCCGTCTGGACGCGCCGCGCGGCGGCAAGGCTCGTCAATTTCAAAGCGCTGCTGCCGCCCGCATGCTGATGAAGCGCTGAATATGCATTTCAGCGCTTCATTAGTAAACTTCGAAATGGCCATTTGCATGGCCATTTCGAAGTATGGGGCACGTGTAGACGTAGCCTATGTGTGATATTCAACATTACACTGTCAAAAATCTTGTTACACAAAAGCATACAGAGTGTTTACATGAAGAGAAAGACATTCTGTTTCACTGCATAAAAGAACAAAACAATTTGAAGTCATTAGGCTCTTATTTTGGTGTGAAATATTAGTATGGTATTTGCTCCTCTGAACGTGGAGTTATATTTTATTCACTTAAATATGTGCTGTATTAGCATCCTTTGTATTACAAGAGTCTTAAACGACTACCATCTAACCAAAAAAAATGTTGCATTGCTGATGTATAATTAAGACAAGTCTGCCTAATGGTGAATTTCTACTTGTGTCTCTAGTTTTCAAGTACAGTCATCAATATGACAGGAATACTGCGGCGCCACCTACCCTCCAAAAAATTAAGAAAAATGATTTACCAAAGTTCATTTTATCTCTGTTGTTTGCAATAGCATGAATAAGCCCAATTGTTCCACAAGCATTGTTGATGGTTTGCTTCATGAAATATACTGATGATCTGACCTCCTGTCCCTGGGCTTTAATTCTCTCTTCCTCTTCTGTTCTGAATGTTTCATACTGGGGAAAAACAAACAAACATCTTGCACATAACAATAAAAGAGAACGATTTCACAATTTCCTGTGCAAAAATAAAGCTCAATTGAAATTTAATAGCTGTTTGAAGCACGACTAAAGTAAAGGATTGCCCCCTTTATTAACCAGACCCCTCTTGCTTATGTACTGGAAGTTATTCACTTGTAGAAATCTGTGAGATTAAATCCTTAAACAGTCTCTTGACACCAGTCAAACATCGGTGACTTTTATCCAATACACAAACACTCGACTTATGTCTCCTAGTGCTATACTAAGAATCATCAGCTAGGCTCACTTTCAGAGAAACAGTCCCCTTTACCATAGCCTCCTTCATCTCTGCAATTCAGCACAAGACGTTGGAGAAGGCCACACTAGCTTTAGAGCTATAACACACAAACTAGAATACAGTAGAGAACTACACTAAAAAGGAACAAAAAATGAAGCACTGTAGATACTCCAATGTAGTCTTTCTTCAACTGGAAGAATGCTGAGTCATTTCTATGGTTCTGAGTGATACCAGTAACTTTGCAAATCAGCCTTACAAAACCGTAATACGATAATTTTGCTTATTCTGTTTCAGTTTGCCCGATGACACTGTTTGGCTGTAAATTTATACATGTATTCATTTATTAAATTTACATACATTTATGGTGAAGGAGGTATCCTGGGACACACAATAGCATTCCAGAGCTTGTCAAGCGGAGACTTTTGGGATAAACATGTAGCCAACAATGAGTGAAGAAATGGTTTCAGGAAGGAAGCACATCCAGACCATTTCTTCTGCTGTATAGATTTAGGCTGTGTCTAAACTCTGAGAAAATCAAATTTAAAGGATTTAGCTCGATATTAAAATGTCACTATCTTCATAGTTAATACTATTAGCTTGATTTATTGAGCCGTAACACTGATAACAAATGTCAATATTATGGGATGGGTATAGTGTCAATTTCAAATTTAAAATCTTGAGCAAAGGCTGGTGTGGAAGCGCCATGTTGTTAATTCAAATTTATTAGCCTCCAGAAGTGTCCATTATGTATCCCACAAAGCTACGCGGTGACCCTCCATGTATGACCGCTTTCTTGTGTGCTGCTCTCCCTCCATCCAGGTGCACGGGAAGAAGGTCTCAGGAAGGCTGCCAAGTTTTCACTGAATTTGAACTAGAATGTGAATTGGAATCAGTAGCGCTCAACCCTGCAAATATGAAAGGGCTCCCATTATGGCCAAATTCCTTTACCCATCGCATTGCACTGCATAGGTAGCCATTGCGCGGCATTGGTAGCCGTCTCTTTCAATCATGAGCACTCAGGGTAGTGGTGTGCCTGGTACTTCTCTGGGTCTCAAGAGAGCCCCAGCATGGACCCAGCAGGAGCTCCTGGATCTTCTTACAAACTGGGGAGCCCAATCATTGGTGAAGAGACTTCATGTGGCCAAGAGAAATACCACAATCTATGATCAGATGACTGCCTGAGGTTACTCCTGAGACTTTATGCAATGCCAGGTGAAGGTGAAAGAATTCTGGCAGGCCTATCAAAAAGTCCAACCAGCCATCAGGAGCAGCTCCATGGACCTGATGCTATTTTGAACAGCTGCACATGCTTATGGGCAGCGACCCCACCATGGAGCCCAGTCTGAATTATGACACTTCTGAAGGTCCTGGTATGGAGTTTGGGGTGAGCCCAGAGGAGCTGAGTGCCCCAGGTGTATAGGGCAATGGAAAGAGGGAAGGGGGCAATGAGCAGGGGACTGATGAAGTTCTTCCGACAGCCTGGAGCACTTCACCATAGACCTGGAATTGGTCCCCTCCACTCTGATCAGCAAGCACTCTGAACCAAGCTGTTCAGGTCAGTACTTACTCTGCATATTAGAAGGGGGTTGGGTATGTGGTTCTGTGCCCATCAGAACAGCATGTTATTGTTTCTTGAGATGGAGCACTTCTCCTTTATGGAGAGCTCCTCAAAGGCCTCATCCAGGCACTCTTGTATTTTTTTAAACGAGGTTCTTGGACAGTCCTGACTTCTTGTGGCTTCCACGGTAGCACACCGTGCCATGCCAGGCAACCAGAGTGCAATATGGTGTCATGGCACCATCAGCACTTTGGCAAATTTTCCAGGCTTTTGGTTCACACAGCATGAGCAGGTGTTCCTTCTCCATATCTGCTAGTTTTAGGAGGATGAGGTCTTCTTTTGTAACCTGCAGAAGCACAGGAATTTTGCATTTTTTTTTTAAAACATGCTTCCTTCCCCTGTATATTTGCCTACAGCAGCCAGCGGTTGCACCACTCCTCACCCCCCAATCCAGTTTGCAGGATCTGCGTGGCTTCTCCCCTCTAAGGTCCCTTTCCAACCATCATTTATTTTAGGTTTTCAGGAATCCCTTGCACCATGCAGCTGCTGGGCATTTTCTCCCCCAACCCCACTCTCCGTGTCCCTTTCCAGACAGCATTTATTTTTATTTTTCAGGAATCCCCATGCCATGTGGCTGCCAGGCTCTGATGGGTGTCTCCCCAACCATGCCCCTTTCCACCCAGCATATCCTGTCATATTTCCTTTCCAGGACTCTGCGCAGGGCCCCAGCATTTCTTTGGAGTGCTTTTTTTTTTTTTTTTTTTTTTTTTTTTACATTAAATGTATTTTACGTCAAACCGCACCACACAGCCACCCATGTGGCTCTAATCGAACCCGTCCCCACCTTACCTTCTACATGGGTTGATCATTGTGGAGGACTGCTCCAGGAATGGCCGAAATTGTTTCTTCCCCTGCCCCAGGACACGGCCAGGGCACCTGGCAGCTTCCCCTGCTTTGCAACCCTCCCCATCCCTTGAAAAGCAGACAATTGCTTATATTTTACCATGTCCACAAAGAAATGTGCTGGATAAGTGATGCCAAAGTGAAATACACACTTACTATCCCATCCTTTATAAGCCTTTAGCAGCCTTCAAAAAGGCAGCTTTCCCTGATAGTAGACACAGAAACCCATTCATTCTATTTGAAAGCACATTATGTGAATTGCATCTTAATTTTGAACTTCACTTTCCAACGGTAATGCTCAGAGAAATACAGAAGGAGAAAGAAGTGCAAGCAGGATGTTATCCTGCAGCACATGGAGTGGAATGAAGCAGAGCACAGGAAGCTGACAAAAGGACGTTGCTCAGTGGTGTCATAGTACAGCTCAGTGGTGTCAGAGTCAAGCTGAGTTTGCTTGACTTCCAGCAGCAGCAAAGCAGAGTGAGGCCACAGCAAAACTGGTAATGACACTTACGGAGCAAATGGAGGTCCCTGCTGCAGCTGCAGAGGCACTCCCAACACAGCAGTGCAGGAGCTGATACCTGCTGCCCAGAGTCCCCTGAAGAGAGGTCGCCCCCACCCCACATCATTGTGGTCACTGCACGCGGGGAGGGAGGGCAAGGATAGCCTGCCGCTCTATCCCCAAGGGCCACTGCAAAAGGCTACTAAAGCACCCTTGAAAAGGTTTCTTTTCCCAGCCACTTAAACCTCTCATCCCCCCAGAATAAAATCATTCCTTTGAGCTTGGTGTAATGTTGTGGCATGCAGGAGTGGTGAGGAACACAAATCACAGTAGGGGTTGGGGGAGGGTTGAAGACACAGCTGCCCACTGATACTCCCAGGTCCATAGCAGACGTGCAGCTAACAGAACTGACTAGGTTGGGGGAAGGCTGAAGGCACAGCTGCTTAGCAATACTCCCAAATCTGCAGTGGATGTGTGGCTGAAGGAACCAAGCAATTTGGGGTAGGGCTGAAGGCACAGCTGCTCACTGATAGTCCTTGGTCTGCAGTGGACATGCAGCTGATGGAACTGTGTGGTTGCGGGAAGGCTGAAGGCACAGCTGCCCGCCATATGTGTGCTACGTACTGCAACGTAACCCCCACTCACCAAGAAAAAACATTCATTCCTTAAAACACAGTATGATTTATTGGCATTATGTCAGAGAAACACATTGGTAGCATGTGCACAACAGACCATTCATGAAGCTATTTTTAAAAGGTCCCTTACTGCTGCTGCCTCAGCATGGGTACTGGTGGATAGCTGTTTAGGCGGCTGTGAGTAAACCCTGCGTATGGACTCAGCTTCGGAATTCCAGATGGATAGGAAAGTCTCCTGTCTGGATTCACATATGTTGTGCAAAATAGAGCACGCTGTAATCACTGTGGAGACATTAGTTTCAGAAAGGTCCATATGGGTCAATAAGCATCCGAACCTCGCTTTTACAGGACACAGGCACCATTCTGCACCAGATGACTCTGTGATTGAAGTTTTCCTTGCTAGGGCCCAGGGCTCCTGTGTAGGGCTTCATAAGGCAAGGGAGCAGAGGGTAAGCAGGGTCGCCCAATATAAACAGTAGGCATCTCCAAGTCTTGGATCATAATTTTTCCGATCGGGAAAAATGCTCCCATCCAGGAGCTTTCTGTACAGGCTAGAATTTTGCAAGATGCGTGCATCACGAACCCTCCCTGAACATTCCACACTGATGTTGGTGAAACAACCTTTGTGATCTACCAACTGCTGCAAAACCATGCAGTTGTACCCTTTTTGGTTTATATACTCAGAGGCCAGGTGGTCCAGGACCATGATGGGGGATCTGTGTGCCATCTATTGCCCCACTACAGTTACGAAACCCCTTGGCAGCAAAGCCATCCACTATTGTCTGTACATCTCCCAGGGTCATGGTCTTCCTGAGGAGATGCCGACAGATTGCATGGGTCACCTGGCATCACCACAGAACCCACTATAGATCTGCCCACCTATACCTGATTTGCCACTACCAGTAACTGTCGAGCGTTGTAAACTTCCACAATGCAATTGCCAGTTACTTCCAAACTGTTAAAGCCAGCCTCATTCTTGTGTTGCTGAGCTTCAGGCAGGGGTCAGAACATCACAAAGATGCATAATAGTGGACTTGCACATGTAAAAATTCTGCATCTATTGCTGGTCATCCCAGGGCTCCAAAATAATACGGTCCTATTGATGTATGCTGGTCTCACACTTCCAAAACTGCCACTCCAATGTCACCAATGCAGCCAGAAGCTCTGAGCTCTTGGACTGCAGTTGGGAGATTTGCTCTTCCAAACCGTCGTTGTCATCAGCAGCAGCACCATTATGATACTGAACCATCACTTAGCTTTGTAATTGAAGGCAAAATTGCACCACAGCCAGTGTAGCTGCCAAAAAGATATGTGCTGTGAGCTGATGCACTTACAGATCCATGCTTGCACTTGAATGCCATAGCAGGAAATGGCATGATCTCCAGTTCATTTTCGTGTGGTTATTGGTGCTCTGAATTCTGGGACAGTGTTTTTCATTCTGGGATTCAATCATGAAACACCCACAAACAACATGGGCGAAGGCACTGTGGGATAGGTAACCACAAGGCACTGCTCATACTGTTGAACTTGCACAGGGCCATGGGGACGCGGCAACTCAACATGGATGGGGTGAATTTCGCAAAGCTTTGTGGACACTTAATTCGAATTCATAACAACAAGGTTAAGAAAAGAGAAGTTACTCACTTGTGTAGTAACAATGGTTCTTCGAGATGTGTCCCCGTGGGTGCTCCACAGTAGGTGTCGGGCTCGCCCCGGTGCCGCAGATCGGAAAATTTCCAGCAGTCTCTGTCGGGTCGTGCATGCACCAATGCGCGCTGGTCCTTCGTGCACTTTCGGTCACGTGCGCGATCCAGTCCCTGCCAGTTCCTTGACCAACCGCCCCGGATGCTCCTGAAAAACACCAAACAGAACTCCAAAGTGGGGAGGAACGGGTGTGTAGTGGAGCACCCACGGGGACACATCTCGAAGAACCTTCGTTACTACACAGGTGAGTAACTTCTCTTTCTTCTTCAAGTGGTCCCCGTGGGTGCTCCACAGTTGGTGACTACCCAGCAGTGACCCCAAATAAGGAGATGGGTACCTGATTTATGTGCAGCTTGCTCTTGAAAAGACTCCTATCGATAGGCGTGTATCCTCATCGAACACCCGGTGCATGGCATGGTGCATGGCATAATGCTTGGCGAAGATGTTGTAAGATGACCAAGTCACCACTCTGCAGATGTCTTTTAACGCGATTCCTTTGAAGAAGGCCGTCGATGCTGCCATCGCTCTGGTGGAGTGAGCCCTGGGCGGAACTAGCAGAGGGGTCTTACAGAGCTCATAACTCGGTCTTATGCAGGATACAATGTGATTTGAAATTCTTTGTGAGGATAGGCCTTCCCCTTTTGACCTGGGTGCAAGAGACACCAGGAGTCTGTGCGTTTTCCGGAAGGGCTTAGTTCTGTCTATGTAAAAGGCCAACGCCCTCCTCACATCTAGTAGGTGCAGCCGTGCCTCCTTGCTGGAGTTGTGAGGCTTAGGATAAAACGAGGGTAATACTATTGGTTCATTAATGTGGAACTCTGAGGAAACTTTTGGAACGAAGGCTGGGTGTAATCGTAAGATCACCACTTCCTTTGAGAATACCGTGCAGGGCGGCGTTGCCATTATTGCTGCAAGTTCGCTCACCCTGCCGGCTGATGCAATCGCAAGAAGGAAGGTTGTTTTCATGGTAAGTAACCAGAGCGGCACCGTCGCCAATGGTTCAAAGGGTGGTCCTGACAGCGTGTGGAGGACCAAGTCCAAATTTCATGACGGTGATAGCGGTTTCCGAGGGGGGTACAGGTTTGCCAGCCCCTTTAGGAACCGTGTGACAATAAGATGGGCGAATATGGTTGGCCCTTCCTCTTTGTGTTGAAACGCTGATATAGCTGCGAGATGGACCTTTAGTGAGGATAGGGAGAGTCCGTCTCGTTTCAGCTCCAGCAGGTATTCTAGAATTACAGTTGTAGGGACGTCCAAAAGAGCTAACTGCTTGGAAGAGCACCAGGAGATAAATCGTTTCCACTTCTGCGCGTAAGTCCGTCTGGTGGAAGTCCTTCGACTGCACTCCAAGACTTGTTTTACTCCCTCCGAACATGTGCTCTCCAAGGCGCTGAGCCATGGCTTAGCCACGCATGTAGGCGGAGTCCTTGAGGATGTGGGTACACTATGGACCCCTGAGCCTGCGTGAGAATGTCCAGCACTACCAGTAGGGGGAGTGGCGGGCGGCATGGCATGCGCAGAAGCAGAGGAAACCATTGCAGTCGGCCCCAGGTTGGGACTATAAGCATTATGCATGCTCTCTCCCTTCTGGCTTTCTCTAGAACCTTGTGGATGAGTGTTGTGGGAGGGAACACACAGAGGGCCCTTCCATGGAACCATGAAGGTGTCCCTCAAGGATCCCTGTCCTATGCCTGCTCTGGAGCAGTACTGAGGGCATTTCTTGTTGTTGTGGGTGGCAAACAAATCGATTTGGGGAAACCCCCATTTGTGAAATACTTGTCGGAGCAGATCAGAACGGATCTGCCACTCGTGCGTGAGCACAAAGCATCTGCTTAGTTGGTCTGCCTTCACGTTGTGGACACCGGGTATGTATGAGGCTTTTAGCATTATATTGTTGACAATGCACCAGTTCCACAACCAGACTGCCTCCGCGCATAGCGCACGGGATCTGGCCCCTCCTTGTCGATTGATATAAAACATTGTGGAGGTGCTGTCAGTATTGATCCTGACTACTTTGCTGTGCAGGTATTTTCGAAAGCGTCTGCACGCATTGAACACTGCTCTGAGTTCTAGTATGTTTATGTGCAATATCTTTTCCGCAGGGGACCATAGCCCGAGTTACTTTGTTGCCGAAGTGCGTGCTCCTCATCCTATGTGGGATGTGTCTGTTGTAAGAAAAATCACAATTTGTGGTTGGTGGAAGGGCACCCCTACCTGTAAGTTCTTGGGATTTGCCCACCATGCCAGCGATCTTTGCACCTCCATCGTGGGTGATACTGCCCTGTGGATGGTATGGACTATTGATCTGTAAATGCTCACCAACCAATGCTGCAGGCTTCGCATATGTAGCCTGGCATTTTGTACCACGAACGTGGTGGTCGCCATGTGCCCCAACAGTTGTAGACATGTTAGGATTGGCACTATAGGGCTGTACATCATTACTTGTACCAGGGATTTGATGGTGCAGAAATGGGAATCGGCAGGTATACTCTTGATGTAATAGAGTCTATGCGTGCCCCTATGAACTCTATATTTTGCGTGGGCTCGGTCTTTGATTTCGAGAGGTTGATAATTAGGCCCAACGAGGCGTGTGTGTTTGTAGTGACGTGAATCATGCGTAGGACCTCTGCCTTTGAGACCCCTTTCAGTAGGCAGTTGTCCAGATATGGAAAAATGAACACACCCTGCCTGTGTAGGTAAGCTGATAGTACCGCCAGCGTTTTGGTAAAAACTCTGGGTGCCGAAGAGAGACCGAACAGAAGAACTCTGTATTGAAAATGCTCCCTGCCTACTTTGAAGCAGAGAAAACATCAGTGTGCTGGGTGGATTGTTATATGAAAGTACGCATCCTGTAAGTCAAGGGCCACAAACCAGTCTCCATCGTTCAGTGCCGTGATTATGGAGGCAATTATAGTCATCTTGAAACGCTGTTTGCGTAAATGTCGGTTGAGGGCCCGTAAGTCCAGGAGTGGCCTCCAGCCTCCTGTCTTCTTCTCTGTTAGGAAGTATCATGAGTAGAAACCTCTCTCTTGGAATTGTTCCTGTACTCTCTCCACCGCCCCTATAAACATGAGATGGTCTACCTCCTGTTTTAACCTTGTCTCGTGAAAGGGGTCCTTGAGGAAGGACTGGGTGGGAGGTTTCGGTGGTGGTAGTGATTGGAAGGGGTTCATGTATCCCTTGGCTATAATTTCCAATACCCATTTGTCTGTCGTGATGTTTTGCCATTGAGAGTAGAACGGTTTGAACCGATGGTGGAACATATGCTGAGATTGGCATTGAGGGATGGTCTTGCTATTGCAGTCCTCGACATACCTGTCAAATTCGCTGTCTCAGGGCTTGCCCCAGGGGTGCACGACCCTGCTGGGGACGTCGTCTGGGGGCCCTATACTGTTGCTGCTGTTGGTGGTGCCCTTGGTCATAGCCCCGTTGATATTGTGCACGCTGTGGTTGATAAGCGTAGCGCCTTTGTTGGGGGTAAAACTTCTTCCTCCTGTACGGGGGCGTATATATGCCCAGGGTCCTAAGTGTAGCTCTCGAGTCCTTGCTGGACTGTAGGACCAAGTTGGTTGAATCTGCGAATAACTTTTGTTTATCAAATGGAAGATCCACAATTTTTGTTTGCAGATCTCTGGGAATACCGGACGTCTGGAGCCACAATTCCCTATGCATTACCACTGCTGTGGCTGTGGAGCGTGCTGCCGTGTCCACCACATCCAGGGCAATCTGAACTGCTGTTCGTGAGGCCATGTAGCCCTCCTGGATGATTGCCTTCAGCACCGGTTTCTTGTCCTCTGGAAGGGAATCCATGAGGGAGGTAAGTCTGGAGTAATTGTCGAAGTTGTGGTTTGACAGGTGTGCTGCATAGTTTGCCATTCTCAGTAATAAGGTAGAGGAGGATTAGACATTCCTGCAGAACAGGTCTAATTTCCTCACATCTTTATCTGACCCTCCTGATTTATATTGGGGTGTCTTGGATCTATGCTGTGATGCTTCGACCACCAAGGATTTTGGCTGGGGGTGGTTAAACAGGAATTCCATGCCCTTGGCTGGAACAAAGTATTTCTTATCCACCCTCTTATTTGTAGGTGGAATGGAGGACAGAGTCTGCCATATGCTGGTGGCTGATTGCATAATTGCTTCATCTAGTGGGATGGTGATCTTGGATGAAGCCGGGGGTCTCAAATTTTTCAGGAGTTTATGATGTTTCTCCTGCACCTCTGCTATTTGAATGTCCTGTGTGTGTGCTACCCTCTTGAACAGCTCTTGGAATTGCTTAAGGTTGTCCGGGGGGTGGGGAGACATCCCCGGGGACAACCGCCTCATCTGGGGAGGACGAAGAGGCGTCGCTATGATACACCTCCTCTAATTCCTCT
Source organism: Carettochelys insculpta (assembly GCF_033958435.1). Taxonomy (NCBI): domain Eukaryota; kingdom Metazoa; phylum Chordata; order Testudines; family Carettochelyidae; genus Carettochelys; species Carettochelys insculpta. The sequence continues at coordinate 87,391,856 of NC_134137.1, read as the reverse complement.
GGTTCCTGAGCTTGTTCATATGCTTGCTCTTTTTAAGGGTTCTGAAGGAAGGTCCAGGGACTCTGGACCAGTTTCCGCAGGAGAAGGCTGTGTTCTTCTCACAGAGTGAGGCTGTATGAAGGGGTGTTGGCGAGGTGTGGGTGGGGATCTACCCCTGGATCTGGACCCCCTGTGCTGGTGTTCAGTGTGGTAAGGATGGCCATAACAACAGGGGCAAGGGCCCGGTGATGGAGATCTGGACCACGACCGGAGCGTGTACATATGGTGCCTAGAAGAGCGTGATCTCCGTGATGACATTGACAATGGTGGAGATGCTCTGTGATAGTATTCATAGGGATCCATACTGGAGATTGGTGAAGGTTGCCTAAGCCAGGGGGATGGTGGTTGAAGAAAAGGCGATGGAGGTCTGAAGCAGGCTGTTGGAGTTGCTGCCCGGTGTGCTGTGTCTATCTCGGGGGGGGGCGGCGGGGGGAGAGCTAGGCGATAACGGCAATGCGATGACGTCTGGAGATGGGCTATGGTGCTGGGTTTTGGCTTTTGCTTTGCTCCGACCCTAAGGAGCAGGTGCCGCCTCCTCCGGTGCCGTTGGCAGTGACATGCCCGGTGCCACTGTGCGCGGTGCCACGCGGGTAGCTTCCTCCAGCACCGCTGGGTCCCGTGCCAGGTACCTTTGTTCCAGTGCCACCGGTGCCGCAAGGCTCGGTGCCGTGGGAGTCCGTGCTGCCGATTCCGGCGCCTGCCGCATTGGCGCCTGCCGTGCCCTCGGTGCCGAATGCTTAATGGTCGGTGGCCCAGGCACAGCTATGTGCGCTACAGTCTTTCCGCTATGAGCAGCCAGTGGGTCAGGGCCCTGTGCTCCACTTGTCCTGCTCACGGATGTTACAGGCAAGAATCAAGCTGGGGAGAGCTTCTTTTTCTTTTGCACAGAGGAGGTTAGGGAAGCCGCCTTCCTCTTGTGCGACCCTGATGGCCCCTCTTTATGGGGCTACTCCGATGGTTCAGGTTGGAGGGCCTTATCAAATAAAATCATCTTCAGCCTCCTTTCCCTGTCCTTTCTGGCTCTGGCTGTAAGCTTAGAGCAGTGAGGACACTTTTGTGGAATGTGGGTCTCCCCAAGGCAACGAATGCACTTGCTATGCCCATCTGAGGCAGGCATGGCCTCTTGGCATGACTCACATTTCTTAAACCCCGGCAAAGACATCTCTGCCCAGGTGTTTAAGTCTTTGAATGTTAATAGGGCACTTAGCGGCTAATCAGTTCTGGAACAGATAACGTTCGCAGCCTTTAGGATAGCGGACCGCCTAAGGTGGCCGCCTCTGCCCTCTCTTCTCCCCCTTTTCTTCTTCTCTCTCTTTCTCTCTCTCTTTTTACTATATACGTATATAACACAGAACAGCTTCAACAGTGTTTAACTATCAACTAATAACTATTAACAGTAATAAACACAGTTTTATCTTTCTCAGGCATTGGAGCCAGAGCGGATTCCGTCTGCAGCTGTTGGCGGTTGAGAAGGAACTGGTGGGGACCGGATCGCACATGTGACCGAAAGCGCACAAAGGACTGGCGTGTATTGGTGCATGCGCGACCCAACGGAGACTGCTGGAAATTTTCTGATCTGCAGCGCCGGGGCAAGCCTGACACCTACTGTGGAGCACCCATGGGGACCACTCGAAGAAGAATCGAATTTATTAAAAGTCAAACTTATCTTGTAGTGTAGACGTAGCCTTCGAGCATAAAGATGGAACTCTTGAGTACTGGGTGAACTCTCCACTATAAGAACCATAGGGAGTTTTAACTGGAGGTCTGCTGGGTTTCGTAGGTCATGCTACCAAAGCTGGGTGGGAAAGGCTATATAAGCAGCTTCTTTTCATTTGGGAGGGAACAAACTGAGGGAATAGCCGCTGCCAAGATACCTTTAAAAATAAGCAAACTCTGTGTCTCAGTGAAGTTCCAGAATTTCTGCTAAAGACAAGCTACTCTTAAGAGTAAAAGCTATTCCCCGCCCCCGCCCTCCAGAAAATGCTCTACAGCTATTGAACTGGGAGGTTTTTTTGGCTGATGTTCAGCCCACTGTACATACATCACTGTATTGTTTCATTGATTATTTTGGTGTGATCTACCCTGCTATGGAGAGTTTACCAATAGATAAAGATAAAAGAAATATACTGTGCTTTTACAAACTGATAAATCAGAAACAGCTGCTTGCAAGTGGAACTGAATAGGCAGGTATTCAGAAAGACAATCTGGACTACAAAGATGAATGTATGTCCTGATTTTAAGTTTGTCCATCTTTTCAATATGTTGCTCTGGTGACTGATTTTTATCAGTCAGCACAGCAAACCTGAAAGCACCATAGTTGCTTTTGTCAATCACAGAAAATTCCATTCTCTTATCTACTGAAGGAATGTTGTTCTCACTGGAGCTATGCTGCTTCCCTCCTTTAACTCTTTGGTTTATCACAGAAATAAAAAGCATTATAATAAATAGTTAGAAATTTCTATCAAATAACTATCTGCAAAAATTCCATTACTTTTCTTTAAGTGGAACAAAATAAAAATGCATTTATGGGATTAAAAGAAACTACTTGTTGGTACAATGAACTAGCAATAATACTACTAAGGCATATTCAATATCTTGGCAGTCTTACTTTCTGCATTGACCAGCAGAAGCTGGAATATTACACTTAGAGCAAGGTTGGCCTTCAAGAAGGAAAGAATGCCTCTTCAGCTGTAAGCATTCCAGACTACCAAGGCTAGCTATGCAGCACTAATTGTGAGCCCTCAAGAAGGCATGACAAGAGGCTTATTCAGTCCCCTTTTATCAAAGGACTAGTGATTGATGTGAGGGTTCAAGACCGAGAGATATGCAAGTACCAGAAAATAAAAGGACCTGACAGCAACAAAAAGCACCCAATTGGGAAAGCAGAATGGCTCAGGGAGAACATTAAAAACTACCAGAATGCATACCGTGACTGAATGCAGCTCTGTATTCACACCCTACAAAGTATTCTAATATTTTTGTACAAAACATGGTTTCTGAGGTATCATACCAAAACTACTTACTCACTGATCAATTATATCACGGTGAAATATGGGTCACAATCTATGTAAAGTTATGCACAGAAACTGAAATGATCATTCTAGATGTTTACCAGGCATGTATGGGGAATGGGTAAGTCAGCTTCTCCAAAACAAAGTGCAAACTTACATCTTTAGATAGGTGTCACATTCATTGGTGTTGATGCATTCATTGGTCAAGCAGTCATTCTTTAGTAGTGAAAAGGGTAGAAACAGATGAATTTGTATTTCAGCAACATGGAATCTTTTTCAGCATGAGACAGTAGATATGCATCATCAGGCCTTGAAGGAACTTCATCTAGGAATAACCCTCAGGAAAATGCATTTCAAGGATGGATGGATTTTAAAGCAGAGGGCACAAAACCCACCCCAGATGTTCATTGTCTGTCTGTATTCACCTCTATTGCCCTTTCCCTTTGAGAAGGGTGATGTCTGTGCTACGGGGGCTTTTTTGACATTACTTAAACATTTTAATCTCTGAACAAGTAATGTCAGAAAATCACGTTTACATAGCTACAGCATTGCAAAATGAAGTGCTCTCATTTACAGCCACAGTTCACAACCACCAGTATCAGAGGGGTAGCCGTGTTAGTCTGGATCTGTAGAGCAACGAAGGGTCCTGTGGCACCTTATAGACTAACACAAAAGTTTAGAGCATGAGCTTTCGTGAGTTAACTCACTTCTTCAGTTCACAACCACAGCATTGTAAGAGAAGCCTTGACATGAGCCAATAATATCTTTACTTTGCTCACATGCATTCTTTTTTGACCCTGAAAGTCGTTCGCAGAAAAAAGTTGTTCACAGAACTGGAGTAATTATTTTGAGAGGAAAGCTCTCTTATCTGAATTATCCTGCTTGGCTGTGAGAATTCTTTGGGTGTTTGGGGGAGGTTCAGAAAAAAAGTGGTTTTCTGGGGGGAAAAAAAGAAACAGTGTAGGATTCTGACCTGAGAATCTGATGAGCCCTGTTGCTGGGAACATGGGGTAAAGATTTCTTTGGACCAAGTCTAGTTTAAGTTTTAGTTACTATAAAATGTTTATTTTTATTGCTCTTGTAACCATTTCTGACATTAATCCCTTATGCTTGTTGTGACAGGAAATTCCTTATTCCTCATTTATGAATATGACAATTGAAATGTTTTTTGTGTGAGGTACTTCATGTGAGATATCATTGGAAAGGTTATGATTACTGCAGGTGTTTATCCTGTTTGTCTGCCTGTATCATTTCTGTATCTGAAGATAATAAATCTGCAGTCAATATTTCTATCAATGTATCCATTTTGTGAAAAGACTATAACCAGCCCATCAGGTACAAAAATGAACAAACCAGACACAGGAGTAATGCCCATTAGCAAGAGACAATGAACTGTGCCAGAACTTGGTTCTCCTACAAGCCTGAGGATCAGCCCATAAGAAATGGCTACTGGCTCCCTAACAACCTGTTACCTTTTAAAGTGAGATATTATACGTAACTAGTTCTTCACTAAAGCAGTCAAGTAGCACTTTAAAGCCTAACAAAATAATAAATTATTTTATTTTATTTTAATTATTTAAATTATAAATAAATTATTTTGTTAGGCTTTAAAGTGCTACTTGACTTTTTTGTTTTGATAGAATACAGACTAACACAGCTCTCTCTCTCTCTCTCTGTCACTAGTTCTTCACTGTAAGCTTAGCTTGCGTGTTTTCCCCCCACCACCTTAGTAACCTACGTTATTCTGTGTGGTATTTCTTATGACCACTTAAATTTTACCTTTTCTATTTTAACAAAATTACTTTTATATATTAATAAACTAAGCATTAATAACTTTTACTAGTGAGGACGGAGGAATCTGTGCATCTCTCTTCACATTTGGAAAGAGGGCAAATTTTCATGAGCTTGCTGTATGGAATTCCATACAAAGTATTAGATAGATTTATGTGGGGTTCTGCTCCCAGAAGAGCTGTGTATCTGCATCCTGCAGATTTGGTCCTCACCGTATTGTCTGCTGTCTGTATTACAAGCAGAGAGATGTGGCCCTTTCTTGTGTCTGCGCTGGGTTAGCTGGAGAGCTATGCTAAGCAAGACAGGATTACAGGGTGCCCAGGCTATTACAGGGCAAGCAGGCTCACTGTTGTCTCAGCAGATCAGATAACAGTTCTTTGGGGGTCTTGATCTATCACAGTGGCACAACAAGTAGGGTTTGTGATGGGTTGGATCACAGAGATCCCCCCTGGGACTGTCACCCAGTGATCATGATAGCTGGTCATGACACTGAGCCCACTCATTTGTCCTTTGAGGCACTACATCATGCTCTCCTGCTGGGCAAGAAGTTCTGGCCTTCCCAAGCAAAGGAACAGAATTGGGATTACAGTCCTCCAGCAGAGTAACATAGACGCTGATAACAACTCTGAGGGGACTCAGGACTCAACTACACAGACCAAAACCTCAAATAAATCTGCCTCACTCTGTAAAAAAGTTTTATATAGAGAAAGCTTATAAGATTTGCCCCCTTTATCAATGAAAGAGTTAGTCACAGATGTTGCTCACCCAGATAATAATTATTTATACCATGTTTCATAATAAACAAAAAGGTGTTTTTATTAAGTATAAAAAGTAGGATTTAAGTGAAGTGATTGCAGTTGAAAACAGATCAAAACAAGTTACTAATCTAAAGAACGAAACATGCCAGATAAACCTAATACACTAAGAAAGATGTACAAGTCATCTACTTCTTATCTAGTCCTTATTTCAGGTAAAATCCTTTGAGACAGAGCTAATCTTTTCCCTGGCCTGGGTCTAACAGCTTCTTGTATAAATTCTTAGGGTACACCTACACTTATCGGAGGGTCAACTTGCTCAGGGTTGATCTTCCAGAGTTTGATTTAGTGTGTCTGCATACTAAATTGAATCATCAGTACTGGTAGGATGTGGAAAATATCTGTCTTACCACTTTGTTCATGTCTTAACAAGGCATAAATGTTAAAACAGCAAAACTAAATGCTGCACATCCATTAAGACCTTAAAATCCTTTAAAATATTGACAAACATTACTGACAAAGCAACATCAGATTTTCCTTTGTTTCTACATTTATTTTTAATACTTTTACACTTGCACAGTTTTGTTTAATAATTTTATTAGACAAGAACAGACTATCACAAACCAAAGGTATTTTTTAAGAAAGCTTAAGTCTCATTAACTATTTTATAGATGTAAAGAGTTACAGATATCACAGTACATATGAAGGGCATTTTGACTGTATTTGCTGACTTTAAATTACCAGGTATCAATAGTAAATATTTACCTTTTCGGTTACTGGGAAGAGAAGTAGCACTGCACAGACAGGTCTTGGAACCATGCTAAGTAGTTCTGGATCCATACCATACACATCTACAAACTGCCAGTCAGGATGTATACCTAACTGTTTGAGAAACTAGTAAGGAAAAGAAAAATGCATAGGATTAAACAGATGTATGAATAAATAACATCCATTAGCATGTTTGATCAGTTGTGAAGTCAAGTACACTTTAATAGACTTTGTTAAGATCAAGATATTTGAGAGGCAAATACAGGGATGAAGTGAAGTAAAATTTTAATCACAAACTGAAAAAGTGTAATGCTAATTAAGATATAATGAGGCTCCATTGTTACAGCATCAACAGTTTTAACTATCTTTTAACAGCCATATGGGCTGTGTCTACCCTACAGAAATAACAGTGAAGTTGCTTACTTCAAAGCAACTTTGAAGTAGTGCATCTACACACATGCTATTTCAAAGTTAAACTTCAAAGTAGGGCACTACTCCATTCCCGGGAATGGAGTAAGGACTTGGAAATTGTGCTCCCTGCTTTTGAAGTTAACTTCAAAGGGAAAATGCGTGTAGACTCTCTGCTGGCTACTTCGATGTACTGCCTAACTTCCAAGTTACTTCCTAATGTAGACGCTTCCATGGAGTGGAAAAAAGTGGATGTTGAAGTCAACAATTTTTCAAGTTGTATTTTAGTCACTGAGATGAGGAATATGCCAGAGGTCCATGTGGTTGTGTAATAGTTGAAACCTGAGTCCATGAATTTAAGAAATGAAGTTGTTCCTTCCCCCATGTATTTTTTTTAAATCATACCATATTGTTAAAAACATTAATAGGCACATAACTCATTTACAGACACTTGACCTGAGCAACATGACACCTGAGGACCTTCTTCACTAAAGAGATTAATGTTTGAAATGTTAGAAAGGGTATATTTTAAAGGTGTTCTTTTGCAAGGTATATCTGATATATAATGAAAATGAAAAGTTACTTTATGACACCCAGGATAAAGTATTCATGTTACCTAGACAGATTAATGGAAGTCTGATCATAACAATAAAGTTTATATAGTTCTGTTCCCTCAGAGCTATTCCTTTAATGCTAGATCTGTGGTACTCAACCTTTCCCATACCAGCTGTGAAGCATAAAACCCTAGGTTCTTCTAGTTAGGTTTCCAATAAACTGTTCATATGTTTTAATGTATGGAAGGGTATCCAGTTTGTTTGTTTTACAAAATGGTAGATCTATCATATGATTTTCAGTCTGACTGTTAAGATTTTCCTGTCGTTTTCTTGATGGTTAGCAGTAAATACATTCCAGCTGAAACTGGAACCCTGTCAGAAATTCTACAGGGTCTTCCTGCAGGGGCAGATCCTATATAGCATTTCCTCACAAGGGGTTTTCTTGTCAGACTGTTTAAAAGGCCAGCAGAGGTTCAGCCAGCTGCTGCCCATTCTAGCGGCAGGCTGCGTGGATCTTCCTTTCCAGGTAACCTAGACTCCGAATCAGACGCCAGCCAGAAGGCTCCATTCCATACCAGCCAGCAACCTTGTCAGTCTCAACAAACTACAAGGGATCTATTCAGAGTGCCTCTTGAGGGTTTCCAAGAGCCAAGAAAAAGAGGTCCTGAGCAACCAACTTAGGAACTAGAAAGAAGGTTTCTGTGAAATTGTATTTTATTCACCTATCCTTAATATCTGGCCAAATGTTACTGCTTACTGGGTCCTGGTTTCATAACAATAAGAGACTAACTACTGTATTGTTGAAGTGACTTTATGTTATACTACTTTTCAATTACGCCTTTTGTTCCCTATTTTGTAAACTTTTCCCCAAATAAATTGTTATGTATTTGGTTTACACACATTGAGTCTTCTCAGTTATTAATATGGGGAAAGGGCAACACACCACCAGTTGGTAGATGCTGGCAGTCACAGAAATATACCAGAGGGATCTGTTTTGTTAGGGCATCCCCTGAAGCCTTTGCTTTTAAATCCTCTTGACCTAACACAGCAGAAAAGAATTTTTGGATCAAGAACCACCATTCATTTTAAAAAAAAAAAAAAAAAAGCTGAACCTGTCTCTAACAAGAATTCTTGTCCTTGTAGTTAAGAACCCTCAATCACTGCCCTTCAGTAACATGATCGCTCCTTGGGGTTGTTTCTCGTTTACCAAAGATATGCCTATACTACAGATTTTACAAGGATACCCTGTACCAGCACTTGCTACAGCTGGATTGCTGTTAGGTCTCCTGTGTAGCCATTCTTTGTCAGCAAGAGAGCTTGTCTGCTGGTACAATTAAACCACTCACAATGAATGGCATTCGCTACATCAGAAGGAAAATCCTTCCTGCTGACACAGCCCATTTATCAGTGAAATTTGAGTCAGTCAAGGTTGTGTTTTTTTCTCATCCCAACTGACAAGTTTCACTAACTAAAGTGGTAGTGCTGACATTGCTTAAAATAAATTTACAAGTTCTGGTCTTCAACTCCAACTTTGAAGAAATTCAGAACCTACATACAATCTTTTGATAATTTTGAAATATTTGCTATTCTTACGAAAGATGCCATGAAAAGAGATTGCTGGTTGAGAAACAATTCAGAAACAATTATTATGACAAATGGAACATACCGATTTTGTTCGGCCAGTTTTATGCTAAGTAAAGCACGATGACATGCCAGTGGCTTATCTTGAAACTCTCTTTCCAAAGTCTAAAAAAAGTAGTTTAACTTTCAAACGTATACAGTTGTCCCTCTGAATGTCCCTGGGCTATACAGTTTCCATGTAGATTATGGATTTCCATACCTTTCTACAGCTGTGCAACTAATCTACAAAGAAATCTTATTCAATTGGCTGCATTCTCAGGATGCAGGAGAATTGGAAGGGCAACCAATTAATAGCCCATACACTTCCTGAGGTGCCAGATGAGGGAGGTACAACCTGTAAGTATTTCATCACAAGAAATCCAGGGTACCAATTACCCATCTTTGAAGATATAAAAGGAGATTGTTATCCTTTCTAAAAACAAAGTGCACAAGATTACACGTATTTTTAAGGACGTACAAGAGGAAGCAACGAAGGTACATATATCAATGAAGTTTTAAAAACTCTACACAGAAAGGAAAAGCAACAGAGTATAACCAACCATTTTTAATTTATTAAAAGAAAATGTAACAACTATCATTCATGTGCCCTGCACTGGGAAGTTTAGACATAAAGCCATTTCAAACATTTTATTCCCAATATTCTCCTCACTTGCCATCTCAATGCAAAAAATTAACCAAAACTCTCACTAAGTTGAGATCTGATTTAGAATTACGAAGGAAGTATAAGAGAATCCGGATAAAACCAGAATGAAATAATGAAAGTTAAAATGATTTAAAATAATTGATTTTAATTATTTAAATCAACAATCAGGAAACATTGATTTGAATAACTGAATTTAATCTTATTTTATATTTAGACTTTTTACATCATTTTCCCAAAGAAAGGGTGATTCTCACTGGCTCGTAACCTTTAAGATGTGATATTAAACTATTTGATTTGGAACTACTTGTAGCTTTTACTCTAAATTTAGTAGCTGGGAGAATATTGTGTATTGTTACAAATTTTCAGGCCATTATCACTTATGCCTCTTTATGCTCATATTTTAATTCTGCTAGAAAAAGGTATATGATGTATTTTTAGTTACTGGATTAATAATTGGTATCATTTAGATAAATTGGAATTCAGTTAATACACAAAAACAGAATTAAAAACATAGCTAAAATACTTTAAAACTGCAGGATACTTAAGAATGTCAAATTTCTTACCTAATACAATAAAACCCCATCTCCAACATAATTGAGATGTACTGATGGTTGGATAACCGGAAATGTCGCCTACTAGGGGGCAGATGTGGGGAAACGGGAGATGGAAGCAGTGGGGGCTGCCTGGGCCTCTCCTGCAGGGCAGGCTGTCCCCGGCTAGCTGCTGATTCCTGGTTGTCATGGGGCTGAAGGGAGATTATCCAAATTCCCATTATCCAACACTCCAGTTTATCTCACACACCCCAGGTGGTGTCAGATAAAACACAAGGTTGGATAATCGTGGTTTTACTGTAACTTATTTTCTGCTAGCTGAATCTCCCAGAATTCTTGTCTATGTGGGCTATTTCCCTCCTATCTATAGTTTCTGGAGACACTTCAAAATTTAGCACAGCCTCTGCTACTCACACACCCTCCTATAGCCTATAGTCACAAATGACTGGTTCGAAGCTAACTCCAATGAGATGATTCCAGCCATCGAAAAAAAGCGCGCTGCACTCATGGAGTACAAACGTTCGCCAAGCCAGAATACCCTGCAAGCGCTCAGAGCAGCCAGAAAAACAGTACAGCAGACAGCCAAGCACTGCGCCAACAACTACTGGCTCGAGCTATGCAGCAGCATCCAGACCAGTGCTGACTTTGGTAACCTGAGGGGAATATACGAGAGTATCAAGAAGGCATTAGGACCCACCCAGAACAAGATGGCACCTCTGAAATCCAAATCTGGTGATGTCATCACTGACAAAGCCAAACAGATGGAGCGCTGGATCGAGCACTACTCCGAGCTGTACTCATGCGAGAACATTGTGGTCGACTCAGCCCTCGATGCCATCGAGCTCCTACCAGTAATGAATGAACTGGATCAGGAACCAACTGTGGATGAACTGAAGAAAGCCATTGACAACATTGCAGTAGGAAAGGCCCTGGGCCAGGATGATATACCACCAGAGGTTATCAAGTGTGCCACAGACACTCTCCCAGAACCCCTACATGAGCTACTGTGCCTGTGCTGGAGAGAGGTAGAGGTTCCACAGGACATGCGCGACGCTGACATCGTAACCTTGTATAAGAACAAAGGAGACAGACGCGACTGCAACAATTACTGTGGAATCTCCCTCCTAAGCATCACTGGTAAACTGTTCGCTCGCGTCATCCTCGGCAGACTCCAGAAAATTGCTGAGAGGGCGTATCCTGAATCGCAGTGCAGATTCTGCGCAGAGAGATGTACCGTTGACATGGTCTTCTCTCTGAGGCAGCTGCAGGAGAAATGCAGGGAGCAGAGGAAGCCACTCTATATTGCCTTCATCGACCTAACCAAGGCCTTCGACTTCGTCAGCAGGGATGGACTGTTCAAACTGCTCCACAAGATAGGATGTCCGCCACGGTTACTCAAGATGATCCAGTCTTTCCACAAAGACATGAGAGGAACCGTCCAATACGATGGCACATTATCGGATGCTTTCAGCATCAGGAGCGGCGTCAAACAAGGATGCGTCCTTGCTCTGACATTGTTCGGGATCTTCTTCGCACTCCTCCTTAAACACGCCTTTGGATCTTCAACAGAGGGCATCTTGTTGCACACAAGATCTGATGGGAAACTGTTTTATCTTGCAAGTCTGAAAGCTAAATCTAAGGTGTGGGAAGTCCTCATCAGAGAGATGCTGTTCGCATATGACGCTGCTGTCGTGTCACACACGGAAGACCAGCTTCAGTAGCTGCTGGATCGGTTCTCCAAAGCATGCAAGGACTTTGGGCTCTCCATCAGCCTAAAGAAGACAAATGTACTTGCTCAGGACGTTGCTGATTCTCCATCAATCAGCACTGACAACTATACGTTAGAGGTCGTCCATGAGTTCGTTTACCTCTGGTCCACCATCACTGACACCCTGTCCTTGGAGACTGAGCTAAATAGGAGGATCGGCAAAGCAGCCACAACTCTGTCCAGACTCAGCAAGAGAGTGTGGAATAACAACAAGCTATACACTCACACCAAAATGCAAGTCTACAGAGCCTGCATCCTCAGCACCCTTCTTTATGGCAGCGAGACTTGGACCCTGTACGCCCGCCAGGAAAAGAAGCTGAACGTCTTCCACTTGCGCTGCCTCAGGCGCATCCTTGGAATATCGTGGAAGTACAGAGTGTCCAACACTACCGTCCTTGAGCAAGCTGGAATCCCAACAATGCACACCCTCCTCAGGCAGCGGCGGCTCCGCTGGCTTGGCCATGTCCACAGGATGAATGATGGAAGGATCCCAAAAGACATTCTGTATGGAGAGCTAGACTCTGGCAAAAGACCTCCTGGACGCCCCCAGCTGCTCTACAAAGATGTTTGCAAGAGAGACCTCAGGGAAGTAGACATCAAGCCAGACAGCTGGGAGGAGCTGGCAAACGATCGCAGCAGATGGAGGCGGGAACTATACAAGGGCCTTCAGAAGGGTGAGTTGAGGATCAGACAGCTAGCAAAGGAGAAGCGAGCCCACAGAAAGCACAGCAAGGACCTGCCAGACACCCATTACATATGCAACAGATGTAGCAAGGACTGTCACTCTCGTGTGGGTCTTCACAGTCACAGCCGACACTGCAAATGAGGATGCCAAACGGAACTACGAAGGGCGCGATCCATAGTCTACGTAGACTGAAAGATGCTACTACTACTACTACATCATTCATCCATACTTATGTGTGCAAACCTGTACAACATGATTAGAAAAAAAACAGCTTCAATGCCAACCCATAAACCAAGGGTCTCAAATTCATAGCCCATGGGCCATGCATGGGGAAGCATTTTTGCAATCTGACACGGGATTCCTAGTGGCCTGGGAGGGTGAGGCCATCCCCGCACCCCAACCCCAGTCTCTTCCCAACACTATCCCACCCTCTCACTTCCATTGCACCCTGTTCTCCAAGGGACTCAGCCTCATGGATTAGTGGCAGGAGATGGGGGTATCCTGTTGTGGGGCAGTAACAGCAGTCAAGTCCCCATGCATCTCCCATAGCAGTGGAAGCCACAGGGAAGTGGTGTATGCTCCACTTACCTGCAGTTCCCTCCCAAGCCAGAACCCCCAATAATCCCCAAGGGCACATGCCTCGGGGGACAGGGTGCAATGGGGTGATAGTGGGAATGGGAAAAACTTGGGGGGGACAGATATGCCCTCACCCCTTCCTAGGCTGTTGGGACTCCTGGACCAGATTGTGAGAATGCTCCGGCCATAGAAGGCCCACTGGAGACAACTTTGAGCCCACTGTCCTTATGTAGCTATAGTACAAGATGGTCAACAAGTGACATTACCAAAATTAAGTGCTATCCCTGGGCTAGGAGTTGTAGATAATCCAAGGAGGGTAGAATTGTGGGAGACACTGCTACCATAGAGGAAACAATCAGGTAAAAAATTCACCATTCTACAGTTCGGTATCTCCCACAATTCAGATATGGGTGGGAAATAGCAACTGTGAACAGATGTAAGAAGAAAAACAGAATGAGCTAGGGAAGAACAAGAGTTAACTGCCCACAATGGTCACCACTTGCAGCATCTTTCTGCCAAAAGAGGCCTCTGGAAAGGAAAAAGTCCACTTTGTAGCATATAGTAAAGGTTTTAAGTGATCAACGTATTGCCGTCCTGCAGACCCGTGTGGAAGCAGCATAGCCTCTTTCTACCCACAACGTTGCCATAGATCTTATGAAGCATCTTGATGCTATATTAAACAGGCACACCTGACTCTCTGTATGCCTCTATGATGCAAATAGCTTGATCCATCTATACTAATAATAGTTTAGATTCCCTGAGCCTTTGGCACTTCAAATGAAAGGTAACAAACAAGGATTCCAATTTGTCAATTTCAGTACACCTGAAACAGATCTTTAATACAGTCTGAGTATCCAAAGGTTTCCAGAGCTTTTCCATTAGGTGATGTGGCTGCAGACAGAAGGAAGGGAGGGTCTCTCCTGTGAAGCACAGAAAGATGAATTCATGTCTGGCAAGAATCTTAATAGTTCAGCACCTAGTTCGGAACCAATACCTGATGTTCCAGTTCCATTTTTTTTTTTTTTTTTAAAAAGTGGCTCCCAATAGGGGACTTTGCACAGGGAGTGATTACTACACAATGCACTATCCCCCGTGGATAGTGAACTATGGCCAGCCCTGTACACTTTACCAACATGGATTTCTGGTTCCAGATATTGTGGAATCTGTTCAGTGACAAGTAAACCTTTGCAGCACAAGTGTCAATTTCCACTCCAAAGTGCATTCTCTGTGGAGAAGTCATGGACCTCTTCTTGGTGTTTATCACAAATCCAGCAAACACATTCACTACATCTATGCTACAGAGATCTTTCGAAAGAAGCCCTTCCAGAGAATCTCTTCCAAAAGAACCTCTTTCAAAAGTGTGGGTCCAAACACAAAAAAGCAGATCAAAAGAGTGATCTGCTCTTTCAAAAGAGCCTCCACACAGCCCCTGCTGTTTTGAAAGAACAAGACAGGGAATCAAAAAATCAGATGCCATGAGGATTGCTCTTTCAAAAGAAGGGCCTGAGGAGCCTCTACACATGTTTTCTTTTGAAAGAGGGAGCTCTTCCTGAAACAGAAGTTTAAGAGCACTTTCAAAAGGAGAGCAGTGTTTTTTCTATTTACTTTCAAAAGAATGCTGTGTGTGTGTAGCTGCTCCGCGGGATCTTTTGAAAGAGCTCCCTTCTTTCAAAAACTCTTTAGAAAGAACTTGCTAGTGTAGATGTAGCCACTGTTTGCAATATGAGCTCTAGCCAAGAGGTTACCGAAGAAGGAATACAAATGAGTTACCTGAGTCTTGTTATTACAATGGGCATCTTGGTAGAGACCGTCAGGCCTGACAAAATGTCTAAATGGAAGTATCTTGTTCTGCTCTTCAGTCATGCCACAAAGAAATCTCAACAGTTGGTGGTAATGGCATGTTGTTACAGAAACACGTAGCTATATATGTGCTAGATCCACAGAAATGAGCTAGGGTTTTCCTACACAATCTCTTTTTCTTCATCCACTCATTGAGCCAATCGAGATCCAGGATGCCTCTGACTCACACTCTCTTTTTGGATGATGAAAATAAAGAGGAGCATAGTCCTAAGAATCCTTCCAAGGGAACCCGTTTTATTATTCCTGTATCCACAAAAATAAACGATCAATGACAGCTCACATCTGATGGATCACTCAAGATGAGGGACTGGATTCAGAGGATTTGAGACCCTTCTGCTCTACTTCTCTCACACACTTATCTCTGCTGTGGTCAGCTGAGACCATTATTCTCATAAGTGGGAAATTCTGCATCCTAAATTCAAATCTGGTTGGAGGCACTTTCATTTGTTCCCCACTCCATGGGCTCATACATAGTGGATCCACTTCTGAATTTTCCATCTAATCCACACGCGGCAGCCTGTACCTCAAAACCGCATTCCAGAACCCTCATATTCATCCACTAATATATTTATATGTCTCATAAAAGTACGTCAGGTAAGATAAATCAAAGGTCATGATCTGCTGAAACTCATTATTTTGGAAGATTATGTGTATGGTTAGTGTGTATCAGATTTTGCTATTCGCTCGTTAATGAAACATGTTGTAAGTCAGATAGTGAGATACAAAATAGGCACTCTCACGAGGGTGTTTAATCACGACTAATCAGAGGAGGAGAGTTGTAATCAAGAGATTTATAATTCAATTACTGTTGTGCAAGCACCACACAAGAGCGATTGCTCAACTTTATGATTCAATGCACAAGGAGGAAAGGGATTGCTCAACATGATGACAAAGGAAATACCTATGAATACATGCAGCTTAGCGTCTTTCAGGTACGTGGACTGAGCATATAGCATAGGGAACACGTCATCCTGCTTTGACCTTTTTTCCTCCCTCCCTATGCTGGGGGCAGCCAGAATGCTGTGAAGACAAAGACTTCAACTGCGGAGACTGGCTATAAAGGACTCAGATAAAACTGGTGATTGGGAAACACAATGGCAAATGGATTTCAGTGTTAGTAAACACAACGTAATGTACGCTGGAAAACATAATTCCAACTACACGTATAAAATAGTGGGATTTCAGTAAGCTGTTGCCACTCAAAGAGCTCTCAGTGTCATTGTGAATAGTTCTCTGACTACAGCCACTCAATGTGCAGTGGAAATCAAAAAAAGCTAACAATGTTTGAAATCATTAGGAAAGAGATATATAAAAAAGACAAAAATCTCATATTGCCCCTATGTAAATCCATGGTATGTTCATATCTTGAATACTGTATGCAAATGGAATTGAAATAGGTTCCAAAAATGGAAACAAATTAACCATACAATAATTTTCTTTCCATAAGATCATGAAAATTTAAAAAAAAGTTCTTCTCCACTTACACTACCTAATAATATTTAAAATGTCAAGTCACTAGGAAGACACAGGTGGAAGAAAAATGTTCCACACCTGATTAAAAAAAGCTTGGTTCCTAACTCTGCAAACTTCACCGAAGACAAAAACTGTTCGTGAACACAGTGTTCCAGACTCAGGGCTGTTCTAGTTATTTGAAAAGCTAGATATATTTATCTATATTTTAACATGATGTACAATAAATTATTCATGGCTCAAAAGACTGCTATTACAATATATGAAATCTTTCAGTTCTACTTCAAGTTTTCCTCAATCATTTATTTCATTTATGTTGTAAAAAATATTTCACCAACTAGGTAAAGCAAGTAAAACTTTTTTGAAATATTACTATTATCCTTCTCTAGCAGTCAACTCACTTTCAAGTGAGCTAGCCCAATAGTCCAATTTTTCAAAATGGTTTAAAAAAATTCAGAAATACCAAACATTTAGATAGTCTTCTATGCTTCTGAGCCCCATAAGAAAGGCTATATTTTAGGCATGGGTATTTTTAGGAAGAGTCATGGACTGGTCACAGCAAATAAAAATTTATATCTGGAACTTTGTACTACATACCCTGACTCTGGGTGCTCTGGGGCAGGAGGCAACCTTGGACCCCTGCTAGCTTGGGAAAATGAAAGGGATGGCAAGACTGGCAGTTTCCTTACTCCGCTCTGTGTGGCTCCCCATCTTAAGTGGAGCTGTGGCCATGCAGCTCTACACACTGACCCGAACCCAAGCTCTGGCCCCACAGCTCCAATGGGCTAGAGACTACAGGGGCAGTGCACAGAGCTGCCTGGCTTCACCTTCACCTAGGACTTGGTGCCACCCTGAGCCCTTACTCCCTTCCATGCCCAACCTCCTGCCCTGGCCCTAAGGTCCCTTTCACACCCAAACTCTGGCTGCTGCTGCTGGGGAAGGAAGTGGTCCATGACTTCCTCAGCATTGGTTGGTGCAGCTGGCCTAGGGGCTACCTAACTTGCTCAGGCGGTCCCCCAGGCCAGCGCATCAGCAACTGCAGAAATCTTGGAGATCCCAGAAAGTCATGGAATCCATGACTTCTGTGACAGACTCGTAGCCTTACCCATGACAATACAGACAAGGAACAGCTTTAATGAGAAATGAACATACATTAGAACTTGCAAAGGAGGATCAATGAGAAAACTGCAAGCTTTTCATTTGCATCAACAAATGGAAAGGTTTTCACAATACTCATACTTCCAGTTGTCAGTTGCATCACTGAGTAAAAGCAGCACTGCTCATTAAAGAGATACCAACTCCCTGCCTCTTTGCAACTGGAGAGTTACTTCTAGAATACACGTGCAACAATATTCAATATGCTAATGTACAGCTACCCTGAACCAGATCCTGAGGCTCATTCTGCCTGTGTGGTGCTGCACCAAAAAAATGGAAAAATGACTTAACCAATTACCTGCACACTTTCAGCATGGGGGAAATCATTAGCAAGCAGAGCCATCGGAATGGTTCCTTCTATCTCCCCTTTTACCAGCACAGATGATGGGACTAGGGAAGTTCTATGTCCAATTAATGCTTGGCAGTTTTAACAACACTTTGAGGATGTCACCAATGAGCAGAATAACAGCTGCTTGAAGGCTACTCTATATTGTGTCTTGGGACCAGCATAGTCATTCCAACATTGAAGATTCGGGCATAAACTTAATATGAGGCCACTTTCCTCACTGCCACCCTTCTGTCTCAATAATCTAGACCATCAAGTATACTGGGCCTGGTGCTGTTCAACCCACCTGCCAACTAAGATATCAACAAGGTGTATATATTACAAAAATCATGCATCATCTGCAGATCTTTCCAAGAAATTTAGAGCAGTAAAAAAATACTGTCTCTGCCCTGCTACCAAGTGAAACCAACGAAGTAATCTTGGGCATTAAGCAGTTTCACATGTTTGTATCGGGAAGACACTGCCTTTCTCATTATAGTGTATGCTTTTCACTGAGTGCTAGTACTGCATGAGTATTAGAGACAGCCTCAATCTAGTCATACCTGTAAGAGAGACTAACAAACAACTAAGTGGAAACATGAAACTAGAAACAGAAAGGGTAAGTGAAAACCAAAAAGCAGAACAAAAGCCAGAATGGTAAACATGTGAAAGAGACAAGTACATCACTTCACCATCTTCAAAAGTAAAGGAATTCGTACTTAGCAGAATGTGCTATGTTAACATTTAAATTATTTCAGATGGCCCAGTTTCCTAAAAGATTCATTCTAAATTATGCCATAAATTGTGAGGAATTGTAAAAAGTCCCATTCATGAACTTAAAATGCTAGTCCTAGAAGCAATCATTACAAACATCTAGTTTAAACAAGTTGTACATTATTTCCCGCCTCAATTTGTCTAGCTTCCATTTCCAGCCACTGGGATTTTTTCTGCATCTTTTCATGCCTACAAACAGACCTAGAGGAAGGATCATTCAAACAACAGTCCAACAGTAAGGATACCACCTCAAACTAAGGAAACCCTGGTTTAAATCTTTGCTCCACATCAGATTTCTCACATGACCCTGGAAAAGTCACTTGGCAATCCCCTTAAATGCCTATTTGTATCTTTAGAGGGGGTAGACGTATTAGTTTGTATATACAAAAAACCGTGAGGAGTCCTGTGATGGCTTAAATACTAACAGATTTATTTGGATCTAAGTTTTTATGGGCAAAACCTACTTCATTAAGACAAATGGAGCCACTGGTTCAGTGCTGGTTCATATACTCTTGGCATAGCATGTAGGTGGGTTAGCAGTAATGGTACATTGTGGCAAAGGCTTCACAGGGGTTGGGCAATATAAGCATGGAGCTCGAGTGTACTGAACTGTATATCTGAAGTAAAGCACTACAGTTACTGTGGTGATGTAACGCTAAGGTATTGGAGTTATGGAGTACAACTTCAAAGCAAAAGAAGGTACTCTCTAGCAGAAGAGCTCCAATCTTTGAAATCAATACCCCAATACCCACACATTATAGATAATGCAAGAAACAAAATGTCAGTTTAAACGTGCATTTCAGAAACTGGAAACTCCAATACATGTTCTTCCCAAACTATCCCAGTGCAGCAACATGCTCATACTGGAGAAGTAACCACAATAATGAAACTGTGACATCTTTTTCTGTAACATTCTTCATAATTTAATTCACACAACAGTATTGTAGGTTTTAAATCAATGACATTTATAAGACACTGAGAAAGCTATATGAGTTTACAGCATATAAAGCGTGAGTGGATTTATTTTAAAAAAGTAACAAATTGCCTTGATCTAACCTATTTCTCACTGCCTAGTT
The DNA here is from genome assembly GCF_033958435.1 of Carettochelys insculpta. NCBI lineage: Eukaryota > Metazoa > Chordata > Testudines > Carettochelyidae > Carettochelys > Carettochelys insculpta. The sequence continues at coordinate 87,372,006 of NC_134137.1, read as the reverse complement.
ACTTATTGACATAAAAGTTCATTGTTTAGTATGATTACCAACATCTGCTGAAAGCAAAAGCATGGTTTTGCTTAGAGTGTAAAGATTATTTTTATAGCATTAAAGTTTAACAAAACCACACACCGTGTTCCAAAAATAATCTAGCAACTGAATAACACCTTTAAAATTTGTGCCTATAAAAGTCAATAACGTATGCCAAAATGCACACCGTATTTAGAGACACAAAATATCCATCATTTTAAAGGCACAAAAAGCATTTTACAAACTTTACGCCTGCTGACATGTAGCCTCATTGACCAGGCAAACCATTAGGTCCTATGGGAGGATATGAGTCAATCATTCAGAAGCACTACTTATCAAGGTTGTGTTCCAGGTTCCCGACCATTCTTTATAAAAGTAAATCTCAACTTTATTTGAAATTGAAAATGAATTTTAGGTAAGGAGCACAGGATTAACTACTGTCCAATTACGTGACTAACACACTATTCTTGTACAGCAGTATATTAGTAAAAAAGCAGATGACATGACACAGGCATCTTCTAATTCTTAATCTTGCAATTCGTAATCAGTTTCAGAAGTGGAGCTGAACTGTTCTAAAAATGTATGGTTGTTATACAAATTGTAAATAAACTTCAACCACTGTACAGATGATAAGATGGTACACTCAAGTTGTACCTTGTTTGATACTCTTCCCCACTTAGTCAACTTCTGTTTCAATTAGAATAAAGAGCAGCTGAATGGCAGGTAAAACTCCCTTCCTTTTAGCTAAGGGAAAGGGAGAAGATCACTTGAAGTGGGAAGTATAATCACAGCTCACAGATCTCCCCCGCCAATGATGCAATCAAAAACAAATAATGTTGTTTAAAACAAATCTATGTATATCACCAATATTTTACATTTTGAAACTCCTAAAAGAAAATTCAAGTTGACTGTTTTTCTATTGTTTACACAAAGGAAAACACATACCTTCATTAATGAGTCTTCCCATCGAAGAAACTGCTAGTCTTTTTAGAATGCACAAAAGCCCTTCAAGTGCTTAATACAAGATAGCATAATTCTTACATTGTGAAAAATGTTACTAGTTTTCCATCAGTTTCATCCTGTCATTGCTAGCTAGTCCCAAGCTATACCCTATGTTACATTTCTCTTCCATTTTTGCTTATACTATAATAATTAGGAGATGTTAAAAATTACTAAACCTGAATTTTTCACTGTCTTATTTTCACTGGCCCCCACCCCATGAAAAGTAACCAGATATTTAACTTAGAGAATAATAGACCATTCAGTCCAGATATCCAGTTTATAAATTATAAACATGGAATTAAATTTGTCTGTACGATTACACACACACAGGGTGAAAGCAAAGAACATGTGGTTCAGTACCGGACATCTTAGTTTAAAACTGTTTTTAATTTTGTCAAGTCACTGATGTGAAAGCATTGGCACAGAAATGGCTGAATTACATTGCTTATTAGGGAATATAGTGAAATCCTGAAAAAAAATGATCTAGTAGTCACCTTCCCTATCTTGTATTTTTTCCCAACAAATTGGCTTCATTATCATGGAATTTCTTAAAATAAACATCATACGTACGTGAAAAGCAAAGCAGACAATCAACTCAGAGCACACTATTTTATTTCACAGTAATAGGATTTCAGCACCCTAGTAATTTTAAAAGTGTGATTCTGCTCTGATAAAGTCAAGCTATGTTTTTTGTATACAGGCCAAGTGCTGGCTTTGGCCAGCCCATTAGCAGCAATTAAGTTCTGTTTGTAGAGCCATCTAACTCTGGGGTTACCATATTTGAACTTTCAAAAAAGAGGACACCCCTGAGAGGGAGTATAGCTGTATCAATATCTGCCAGCTCATGTTATATTAAAAATACAGATTAATACAATATGAATTGGTAGGTACTGACACAGATATACTTCCTCTACGGGGTTTCCTCTTTTTTTGAAATTTCAAATATGGTAACCCTATCCAAAACACTCATTCTCTGAATGCATGAAGTAGAACACAGAGATTACTTTATAGGTATTTAGTTCTACAAGCATAACCTCAGAATATAAAAAAAAAAAAATCTCCCTCTGACACTAAAATGAGCAAATATGACTGAATAAGGAACTAATTACAGATAATTTTTTAAACATTGCAATTCTCACATACATTTTTTCAGAGCAAAACTTGACTACATCTCCAGTTCTGCAACTGGATCTGCATGGATTAGCTCTTGGACCCTACATAAATATAAAAATGCACATACAAACACACCCAGAAATAGGATCCAAATATGTAAACTGATGAATAAAAGGTGTGTTCCCACTGTTTATACATTAAAGTATAGCAGCCCAAAAACAATGAAAATATACTTTTCTTATTCTCTTCTTTGCACTCTTATAATGGTCAAACAAATAATAATAATTAAAAAAATGTTTTCATTTCTTCAGAAACTCCATCTGGGTCAACTGGGCTAACCGGGTGTGGGTGTAAAATAAGCTTTGTTGGGTCTGTGAAGAGGGTGGGGTCCCCTTATTACAGAGAAGTCAGCAGAGTCGGGCGTGATGGTAAAGGCGGTGGGGAAAAGGGATGGTCATAATATAAAACAAAGCTACTCACCTGATTAATGACCTGAAAGAAAACAGAAAGAGAGGAAGTTGTGACTCCAGCTCTGCCCCTAGTCAGAGCCACCAATCCCCTCTGTTAGTATCCACCAGCCCAATCCCCTGTGTAATCATCCCTTCCCCAAAGCCCCCAACCAATCATCGTCTCTTCTCCCACCCAGGTCCCACAGCCCCCTCCGTTGTCGGTCTCCCTCACACACAGATACACACAAACTCGGTCACATACCTTCCCCATACCCTCCAGCCCCGCCCCCTTCCACCTATACTGCCCCCTCTACCCCTCGTTACCGCCAGTCTCTCCCTTCCCCCCGCCTCGAGCACTCACGTCGGGATTGGCCTCCAGCGGCAACCAGCAGTGCGGCTCCATGCTGCGGGCTCCAGGCTCTACTCCGAGCGGCGCTACCGAACCCAACACTGACAGCGCCTCACGCGGCTGCCGCCCGCCCCGGGACCGTACCATAGCAAGCGGTGAAGGAGACGTCACCTTCCCCCTCCAGTTCCGAGGTGAGCAGCGCCGGCCAAGCACTCAGACCCGGCGTAGGGGGGCAAACACCGCACCACCGACCTAGGCGCGATTGCTGCCCGATTGCATTCTGCAAGACACGTGTCCTCCCCCTCCTGCCAAATGGACTCTCCGGCCGTGGCGGGGGCGGGGCCGAGTCTAGCCGCTCGGGGTGAGAGCGGGCGGCCGCTGGAGTGATCTCTTCTAGCCTGGGCCCAATGACATATTAATTTTGGGGGGACCATGGCTCTATCTATTGCAATGTAAAATTATAAAAGACACAGGTATAAAAGCTCGGATCTTCGAAGACAGATTTTTTTCCCCCGTATATCGCGCGTACTGCGTGGGAAAACGAGAAGTCGCGTCGCACCTTATAGCCTCAAAAGATATCTTGGAGCATAAGCTTTCGTAGGCAGAGACCCGCTTCAGTCTTTGCCTAGGGAAACTTATGCTCCCAAAATATCTATTAGTCTATATGGTGCCACGGGACTTCTCGTTGTGTTTGCGGCTACAACCTAACACTGCTTCTCCCCTGAGACTTGTCCCTGTGGGGAAACACCCTGGTTTTTCTGACCTATTTTGATTTAGGACTGCTGTGCTGGGTTGGGTGGGTTTTCTGCCTAGTCTCTGCAGGTTATACGTTAAAGGGCGCCCATTCGTTTGGGCACGGATGCAGCTTCCATTACGCCAACACGCCGCCTGGTGCATGAAACCGCGCTGTGGTTTGCACATGGCTTGCAGGATCACATCAGATTGTCCTACTGCCTAGCCACGGCAAGGCGAAGAAATTGTTCTGCAAGGTGCAGCTATTACTAGTACAAGCTCCTCGCGGAGCCCGGGGGACAGAATGACTGCGTCGCCTAACACCAGTGTTCTATCCCAAGCTATGCGCCTGAGGAAATGATCTTTATCGCCGGGAAAATATGCCGTCCACTGCGGCAGACCACTGGCGGGGGCCACAGAGAGCCCACGAAGACGCCCAAACCACGTGCCATGCAGAAACAGGTTCAATGAATACATCAGCACCGGGTGCATAAGCTCCCCAGAACCTCGCGACTATCCGGCAGAGAGGCACATCACATGATCGACCGAGGCTTGCCCTCTTGCGCTTGATTTTAACGTCACCAGCAACCCGTTAGATCACGGAGAGGGGCGTGGCGCGATCCCAGCAGCCAATTAGCGCAAAGTGTGCGCAGCAAACCGACGGATGATTGGACAGCGGAGGGTAGGGGATGTCGAGGCTAACTAATGACGGTGGCTGTGCGCGGGTGGGAGCTGAAGTACCTTTAGCCGCCGGGGTGGGAGGGAGAATGGCAGCAGGAGCTACCGCGGTGGGTGTGCGGTGTCTGGAGTCCTGTGGTGAGAGCGCTGGTGGATGGGTGGGCGGTGGAGTTGGCCTCTGGGGTAGGTAGGGGTTTGTGGGGAAGGGGAGCGCAAGGCAGTGCGCTGCAGGGGCACAAGGTGGAGATGGGTTGTAGTGTGTGGGTGGCCTATGCGGCTGTCTCTGATCTCTGCTGACACCCGGGTCCGCTGGCGGAGGAGCAGGCGAGGGGGCGGTTGCACTGGGGCCCAGCGTTTCAAAGGGGCCCGGGCGTTGGCCACTACCCCAGTATTAGTGGTAGTTGTTGGAGTCCCGGCCCCTTTGAATTGCTGCAGAAGTACCACTCTGTTGCTTTGTGCGGCTCTGAGGGCTGGGAAGGGGGTAACCCAGCACCGAGCTAAAGGCTAACCTTCTGGAGGTGTGGCGCGCACCCGCCTCCTTGCCTGTGCTGGTTGTTGGCCTGTTGCTGACACCCTAAGAGAAGGAAGAGACCTGTGGTTAGGTATAGGATCATACTTAGTTCATGGCCCATTTTAGTCATAGGATTTTAAAAATAATAAATTTCGTGATTTCAGCTATTTTAAATCCAAAATTTCACAATGTTTATAATTATAGGTGTTTGACCCAAAAAGGAGTTGTGGGGATTATGAGATTATTGTCTATGTGCTGGTATAAGGAGAGGTGGGAGTGGTGGTACAACTAGCCTACTGTGCTGCCTTCAGAGCTGGGCAGATGGAGCATGGTCACTGCATGACAGGAGCCAAACTCCAAAGGCAGAGCCAGCAGCAGCACAGAAGGATGTACAATGCCAACGGAGCCAGGTTACTGGCAGCCAGAATTTAACCTGTAACCGTAGGGGCTAAAGCCCTGTGCTTTACCACATGAGCTGAAGGCTAGCTAATTCTCAGCAAAGGCTGTAGAGCAGAGACTTTACTCTCCCTAGTGTGTGGTCTCAGTGCTTCTGGGGTTACAGATGGTATAATATTGCCACCCTTCATTCTGCACTGCTCCTTCTAGCACTTTGGCCATCAGTCAGCAGCTACCACTCTCTGGCCTTTTAGCTTTGAAGACAGCAGTGCAGATGTAAGGGTGACGTGGTTTTGCCATCTTTCTGCACTGCTGCTGACAGGATGCTTTCTTCAGACTTGGTGCGTGGCTAACTGCTGCTGGTCTCTGGCCACCCAGCTCTGAAGACAGTAAGAAAGGACGGGTGGCAATTTCACAACCCTCTTAAAATTAACTTATGACTCTCTTCAACACCCTTTTGGGTCATGAGTTGAAAATTTCTTCCTTCCACCCCACAAAAATATATAGTCTAGGGTAAAAGCCGTGACCAGGTTTCAGAGGGGGTGGAAACCAAATTTCAGGGTATGTGATACATTTTTCGTGTCCACAAATTTGTTAGGGTCCTAAGTATGTGGGTATTACTTCTTTGAAGAAATCAGATGATTCTGGATTCAGTTTTTTAACAGTGGGTATAATGAACAATCAGAACTGGTTATCTAAGAAGGTGGTAGGTTTTTAGTCATTTGAAGTTTCTCAAGCAGGAGTGACTTTCAAAAAAATGTGCTGCAGCTCAAATACAAAGTATTGATTTACTGTAGTAATTACCGAAAACAAAGCAAGTAGTCCTATATCACCTTACATAATATTCTGTGAATTATGTAGGAAGCATATCTAGAGATAAGGTCCTTTCTGACCTTAAAATCTGTGTGTCTGTGGATTCACTTGTTCAATTTTACATTTAATGCTTTTACTATTTTTGATTAGGTTTGGTTTCTGTTCATGATGCCGAAGTTGGTTGATAAATTCCTGTATCTTGAGGGAATATCTTGTTTAAAATGCAAACACTGTCTGTGCAGATGGGATGAGCTGGTAGACTTCCCATGAGCCAGTGTGGTGTTTTCATTTAACAGTTAACAGCTAACTAATGTGTGTGGTGTGTGTTTTTTTTTTTTTTTAAAGATTTTGGCAGTATTGCTGATGTTATTAAACAAATACCTCCAGATCTATTTGCTGAGTTAGTAAGTAATATTTCTATGTTTAGCTCTATGCTTCTGTGTAGAGTAAAATGTTTGAAGTAATGTTTGTTACAAGCTATTTGAGTGCAAATTTCTGATAGGCTAATAGTAATGTCCTTTCCAACTTTGCGTTAGTGAACTACATCCTCTAGTGATTAGTGACACTGAGTCAATTTTGTATTTTTACAAAATACCAATTCTGCTTTTGAGTGGGACACACCAGAGCAACTCTCCTGGTAAACAGTCCATGTTTTTGTTTTCTGTGGAATCTCTTACAAACATGAAACAAATGCACCTTTGATGCTGGACTGTATTGTTTAGTCTAGTCACAGCTCTTTGTGGCAGTGCAAAACAGGAGGGCTAGTGATTTAAAAAAACTCTGAACATGCGTATACAATCTTGTGGTCTTGATGGTACATAAATATAGTTTTAGCCGCAGCCCCTAACTTAATATGAACTTTTCCTCTTCATGCAGTACTTACGTAGAGTAGTCTAGTACAGTGTTTCTAAAACTTTTGGAGCCTACGGAACACCAAACAATATATTTTTGCAGAATACCTGTGAAAGTTTAAAAAAAAAAAAAATGTTTACTTTTACTTCGCTCATTGGTAATACTGTTTGACTCCTTAGCATTAGTATTTTCACTCACTTCTGGCTTTTTAAAAAGAAATTTAACTTATTCTGTTTACTTATATTGGTGGAAACAATAAATTTAATAAATCATCACATGCCACACGTGTTGGCTGACATCAAGCAGCTGACAGACAGTGTAGTCACCATGTTGTAATGCATGCGCTGCATGTCACTGCTAGTTGCTATGCCACCGTATAGATAGAGGAAGAGAGCGGAGACTGCCATAATGTTAGTCAACCTTGCTGTGTTACCAGACTACTACCACTCTTGAGATGTAGAAATTTATGTTTCAGTATTTTCCATTACTATTATAATTGTAAAATGGTTATTTATTGTAAACCTGAATTATTTTTTCCAAATACTCACTGCACACCTACGAGTTGTTCACAGAACACCAGTGTTCTGTGTAACATAGTTTTAGAAAAACTGGTCCAGCAAACTATTTGTATATTGACCATAGGCTTGTTTGCGTGGTTGCATCCTACACTAGCAAGTTCTGTCTGAAAATCCGGACTTTTTTCGGAAGAACATGTGGAGCATCCACACACAATTCCTTCTTTTGAGCTGAGAGTGAAAGAACATGGCTTTTCTTCTGGAAGCTGGCTGAGGAAGAGTCCTCCTTTCGAAAGCTTCTTTTGAAAAAAAGTATGTGTGGATGCTCCATGGGCCCTTTTTTCAAAAGGGCAGCTCTTATGGTGGCAGACTTTTTCGATCCCTGGCCCATTCTTTGAAAAGAGTGGGGCTGTGTGGACATTGTGTATTGAAAGAGTGGATCAATCTTTTGATCCGCTTTTTTGTATGTGAACACGCTCTTGCAAAAGAAGTTTTTTTGGAAGAGATCTTCCGGAAGAACTTGTTTTGAAAGATTGCTGTAGTGTAGACAAAGCCTGTGTGGGGTGAAAGCATTGAAACAATATAACTCCAAGAGCATGCTCTCAGTACAGTTATTTGTGTGTGTGTGGTTTTTTTTTTTTTTTTTTAAATAACCTCACTAGTTTATTGGCTGTTCATGTAACTTTCTTTCTTTGTAGTGTGAGAGAATCATTCAGCATCTTAACTGTCAGATCCCAGGTATAAATACTGTAGAACTATGTCAGGTGAGTTGAATGAATAGTGGTCATCCAAACGTTAATCCCTTACATTTATTGTACAGAACGTGTCAGGTGAACTGTAGAATGTTTCTAAAAATCACTTTTGTTTGAATCCAGAGATTTCAAACAGCTGGAGTTGAAATGAATGTTGCTGACTTGGCCAAAATAATTAATGTTGTTTCCTTTTTATTCAGGTAAGCAAGCATCCATCCTCCCTACCTTTTTTAATTTTATTCTCTTTTTAAAGTATAAAAGGGTGGGAGAACGTAAAAGGTGGAAGGATGTATAAATTAAGGCTGAAGAGGAGCCAGAAAACTTTGAGTATGTAAGGGATATGAAGAGGTTTGGGAACATGATTTAAATTAACTTTTTAAATTCATAAGATGTGTTTCCAATTGCTTCATCTAGAATATTTATGCATTTTAAAATATATGGAATTATACATATAAGTGAGAAGAAATTCCTACTTTTGTGCAATCTTTTATTCACTTTCTTAGCACAGTTTAATTTGAACAAATTAAGTAAATTTCTTTGGAAAAAAAGAGTGTCTATGTTGCATTACACAGTAACAATAATAAAAGATTAATAAATAGAGGAAAACTACTGGAAATCTGTTGGCCTATTTAAAAAAACCCTATAATTTCTTGACCCTCACTTAAAAAAAACTACAGATTATGTAGGTTTGTTTTTAAATCTATCTATAGCACTGCAGCCAAAAACAACCTCTCTTCTGAAGACCTGCCCACTAGTCTGGGTAATGCAATCAGTATGCTGCCAAAACATGCAATTCAAGTTATTTGCCACATATGGAATGAAAAGGGTAAATCCATCAGAGTGTCAGAAGATACAAGGAATATGGCAACTGTGGGACAGGTAAGCAGCTCAGGCTTTTGATTCAACAGCATTAATTTTCCAAAAGTGTCAATGCTTCATGCGGGATACTGCTGCAAAGGTGGCAAATGCATATTTAAAGCACTGTTCTATGCCTGCACATTGTAGTATTAGATCCAGCTAATATTTATTTCTCCTTAATACTTACAAATAGTTAAAACATAAGTAGTACAGTAAACCCCCGACTTACATATACATTGCTTTCCTGGGGCGACAATGTGTAAGTCGAATTTCATGCAAGTTGGGGGAGATGGGAAACTGACCAGCACTCCTGCGCTGGTCAATTTCCTGCCTCCTCTAAGTGGCAGGCAGCTGGTTCCTCGCTCTCTGCCCCTCCTGAGAGTCAGGACTGACCAGCGTAGCACTGTTGCTCCGTTTCCCAGCTTCCACAAGTGGAGGGGAGCCAGGCTACTTGCTGGTTCCCGGCTGCCTGCCGCTCATGATTTCGAGTCACATTAATCTAAGTAATGTGCAAGTTGAAATCACGTAAATAGGGGTTTTACTGTATACAGAAGAAGGTGGTTCAAATATTTTTTTCCAAAAAAAATTTTGAAGACTTAATTAATATTTCATTTTCATTCTGACAACATAAGTAGATTTCTTCTTGAGGTATATATAGATATTAATTTAAAATGTATCTGTTGTACGATGAAAGAAGACTGCCATTAAACATACATAGCACTTGAAATTATAAAAAGAAAGTTTTGTATGCTATTCAGTACAATTAAAAGGAAAGTCTATTCAAACTGCTCTTCTCACTATCCGGTGAGTTAAAAAGGAGCTTTAATATTTTACCTTCCATGAATTTTAAACATTTATTACTTGTACAATGAAGCTCCAACATTCATAGTTACATAAAACAGTCTAATGTGGGTGCCTTGTTAGTACTTGGTATGATCTTGAGATAAACTGTTAAGGTAATATTATGGATTTCCATGCACAAAAATCAAAATACAGTTATTCTGCGTCCTTAATGCATGCATAAGTGAAACTGAGTATTTGAAAAAAATGCAGCATGTGCTCCTGAAAGAAATGTTCTTAGCTAACTCTAGAGCACCTGCTAAGTTCATGATGAATCCATGAAGATTACAAATAATTCATTCATAGCTAAAAGATTTCATATAAGCACTATCAGAGAGGTAGGTTATATCTTCAAGAACAACAAAAAGTCCTGTGGCACCTTATAGACTAACAGATATTTTGGACCGTAAGCTTTCGTGGGCAAAGACCTGCTTCATCAGATGCATCTGACAAAGAGGGTCTTTGCCCACGAAAGCTTATGCTCCAAAATATCTTAGTCCTGTGGCACCCTGTGAACTTCTTGTTCTCATATAAGCATTAGTACAGGATCTTGTTTCTTTTATTAGGGGCTTAGGAGTTATGTTACCTTGATTTTTTTTTTTTTCCTTTTATCAATCAAAGATGCGTGGGTAATATCCTGCTGTAATGAAAAATTGTACTGGCAGCAGAAAATTTGTGCCTGCTGTACGCTTAATGCTACAAACTACAGTAGAATATAAAAGCTCACTGTAAGCATCAACTTAAGTAGATTTGCTCTTGCCCCTCTTGAAGGACTTAAACCTCAGTTATGTGTTTCCTATTTAAAACCAACAAACTCTGGGATTTAATGCCAGTGCTTTTCAGTCATGTATATTTGTCAAATTACTGGAGCTTGTTATTGAAGCCATGTTTGTCATTACAACACAATTCTCAAGACAAGTATGTCATTAATCCTGTTTTGTTATGAATAAAAAATAAAAATGAGTGAAGCTTGAGTAAAACTAGAACTCTGGAGTTGTCCATAGAACCATGCTTTTAGATAGCTGTATCTAATCCATTTTCAAATAACAATTGGAATTTGTAGTAATTGTTTAGAAAGAAACAACATAAGCAGTTGAAAATGTTATTCCTTGAATTTGTGTTTATTTAGGGAACGTTAGTCAAATCAAACTTTGCCAAAAATTTGAAATTGTAAATTTCTCACTTTTCCTGAAATCACTTTCTGAATAGTACTTTGTAGTCAGGCAAACATAGTTCCAAAATACTTTGGCACAAGTTTTTTAGGAGGTGGGGAGGGGGAATGGGAGTAGGAAAAGGAGCTGCAGTTGAAGTCGAGGTTTGTTTAAGGCACTGGCTCTCAATTTTCCCAGATTACTGTACCCATTTCAGGAGTCTGATTTGTCTTGATTACCCCAAGCTTCACCTCACTTAAAAATTAGTGGGTTACAAAATCAGGCATAAACATATGAAGGTCATAGCACACTGCTACAGACGACTTGTTTGCTTTCTCATTTTTACCATAGCCATGTAAAATCTGTTGGAATATAAATATTGTACTTATACTGAAATATATAGTGTAATATGTAGAGAAGTATAAACAGGTGATTGTGTGAAGCTTTGCTAGTGCTGTTGTAAAACTAGGCATGAGAGTTTGCATACTCCTGGTTTAGAACCGTTGTAATGAGCTACAGCATATCTTCTAAGAGTCTGTCTTGACTGGTGGATATTACTGTCACTGTTTTAGCTTCTTCTGTAGCATGTCTTTGTTTGTTTGTTTGTCTGTCTTTTTCACTTGAATTTAGGGGCTTTTTTTAAAGGTAACAAACTACAATATAAATGCCTTAAAAGTGTCATAATGGACATATATACTGATTAATCTTTTTTTTAAATAAAATGGAGCCACTATTTATCTGGCTTCCTGACACGGGATTGCCCCTCCTCCCCCCCCCAAGCTGAGCTCCCTGTTTCTGGGGCTGTTGACAGGGCTCTGTGTCTCAGTTGTGGGGATGGTGGGGTCCCCTGCCACCTAGCTGGGGATCTGCAGCTGGGGCAGCTGAGGTACCGGTACAGAGTACCAGCACAAAAAAGCACTGCTGGTAAGACTTACAGCACGTTTAAAACAGTCTTATCTGCTTATACTTATAGCACTACACATTTATGACTAATAGATTAATTTGATCCTTGCTGTACCAAACGCATTGAAGGATGTTTTGTATTCTAACCAATATTTCACAGAGTATTTGCTTTTCTTGTGTCCTTCATTTTCTTAGCTGGATATTATCCCTAGTTAAGTTCCATGGTGGGCTAATGTAGTACTGACATTGTAGTCTATTTACAGTATGGGTGACCGATTGGAAATGTTTAAAAATAATTGAATTGCACTTTCTTTTCTGCAGGTCATAGACCTTCATTGGAAATTAGGAATGGCAGTGAGCTCTGACAGCTGCAGGTCTCTTAAGTACCCCTACATTACAATGATGCTGAAAGTGGCAGAGCCTTCAGGACAGATAGCGAGCAAGTCTTTTGAAATGACAATCCCACAGTTCCAGGTTTGTAGTCTAGTTTCATACAGTTGTTATTTTTCAAGAACGATTGTATACCACACTTCTTTCTTAATAGAATGCACATGTTTATATTTGAGAGCCCATTTCTGTGACACTTAATTGTATACATGATAATTGAAAGATGAGTCATCAGTACATATTTTGTGTGGTGCAGATTAAAAATCCATTTGCTTAAGCAACTGAACCCAAACACTGTTAACTTCATAAGCAACTCTCACTTAAGAATTCCAAGTTAAAATTGGTTTGCCCTTACCAAAAACCATCCCATTTCAATAAGTAAAATTTGTGATTAAAGACTACTAGATCTTTTAGCATGCTAACTTGCTTGATTATCTTCCTGGTTTGCGACCCAGCTGCCTCTTCTGCAGTCACTGAATTTGTAGAGATCTGTGGGCGTGCTTTAGCTTTTAAAAACTGATATTTGCATTAAAGCCTAAAACCAAACTTTCAGGAGGGGGGGAAAAATCCTTAATGATTAGGAGTAATAGCCAGTATCAGCAGTCAAGTTGCTGGGAGTGCAGAGGGTTCTATGAGATCATCTGAATTGGTCAGGGTCAAATTGGCAAGGACCTGGTGTATGGTGCATTCTTAATCTTAAAAACTGTCTTTTTTTTTCTTTAGTTGGGGGGAGGGGGTCTTATATAAAGGGCTTTCTGGGTTCCCTTAGAGAGGCAGAGAGCTAGCAGTGCTTGAGGAGAGTTTAATTTGGTGAGATGATGCCAAATTTCAACATAACTGACTTGTACGTATTCCTCAAAGTGGAGTAGTCATTTAGTTATTAAATAAGTGTAAACTATGCAAATCTTCTGTTGTTTTTCAAAATAAGCATGGATCTCCAAGTCACTTGAATCATCAGAGTTGAACGTACGTGAACTTTTAGAATGATTTCTGACTGTATAATTAAATAGCAGTTGTCAGTTACATCTCTTCTCCTTCTGTCCTCCTTTGCCCATGCAATAAACATGGAGAAATGAAACATTTCCTCTTGGTTGAGCTTGTTGCAAGAGACTTCCTACTGCTGAACAGAGTTACCTCTCAGAAGTGTGATTATATAGCTTACGTTCATAAAAGCGAAGAACTCAGCAACTATCACTAGGTTCGGTGCTACTTGAAAAACAATGCTTCATTCATAGATATGGAGGCATTAGTTTTTGTTACTAGTGCTATAAATGGGGGAAAAAAATCCAGCAGGGGTGTGTGTAGTGAAAGGTGTGGTGCTAATGTGTCTCCCAGAATTTTGTTTATTTGGCAACATAATATCCCCAGATGGTTTCACCATGGTCTCCCATATGATCATTCACCTTCTCTTCTTGACTACATGTCCTCTTTTTTTTTTTTTTTAAACAAGACCAGTTGTAAATCCACAAAAATTGTCCAGGGCTCTCTAGGCAGGAGTAATACTTGAAACTTTTTTAAAACGACTGATGAAATTGATCATGTTTGTCTAAAACAGAAAAATCGTGGCCCTTGACATAAAACTTTGTGCGCTCCTTTATTTTTTCTTAGTGCACCCTTCCCCTCTCCTTTCACAGTTACCTTGTAATTGGTGGTCTTTAATTGCTTTAGCACAGGGTTTCTCAACCTTTTTTAATAAAGTACTCCTTTAAAAAAAAAAAAAAAGTGGCCCCCCAACTTCTCTTGTGTACCCCTAAAGGTGTGCATATCACTGATTGAGAAACATGGTCCTAAAGTAATCTGAGGTCTTGAACCAAGTGCCATTCAACCTTTCCAGATTACACCTGAGCCTCTCTTGTCCGGCACCCTCAGGACTTGACCAGTGCCAGACGAGAGAATTTGCCGGACACCAGGAGGACGATGTTTTCTAGCTTATTACCAGCACTTCTGTTGCTTACTGGACTCTTAGAAGACATTTTGGGTAAATTACATCTAAATAACAGAACACTGAGTGCCAGGACTGGTGTCTGTAAACAAACTTTATGGGGACCACGGGAAAGTGGGCCACACCCATGGTAAGTGGTTGTATGCCCGACTAAAATCATGCTGGAATACAGAGTTTGCTGGATGAGAGAGTTCCAGATTAAAGAGGTTCAATGTGTACTGTACTCTTTGCAGGAGTCAGGATTGCTCTGTAATACTACCAAGTTACACCTCTCTTAAAAATTACTTACTTGCAAAAATATCACAGAAGACTACTTCTGAAAACTTGCTGACTCTCTCTACCATCTTATCAAATAAATCAATTGGAATATAAATATTGTATTTACATTTCAGCATAAGGCATATGAAGTCGGAGACACAAGTCACTGTCTGAATGAACTTTTAGACTGTACTGACTTGACTTGTATTTTTATGTAGCTTGTTGTAAAAACAGACAAATATCTAGATGAGTTGATGTAGCCCTAGAAGACCTTGTTGTACCCCTGAGGGTACATGTACCCCTGGTTGAGAAACACTGCTTTAGCAGCATCTGCATACTTCATGGGAGGGATGATAGCCCAAAAAAAGCCATTTGCATTTAATTATGTTAAAGGATCTTCCCTTTGTTTTTAAATTAAACTTCTACAAGCCTAATGACACAAACACTTCATTGAAAAATGTGTTAAAAATGCAAGGGATGACTGGTGACTTCTTCTCTGTATTTAGATCTGCTAGAATGTCTCAACTGTAGATTTGGAAACTATCTATTTTAATATATTGCTGTCCAATTTCTTCATGAAAAGAAGAGTAAACTGAATATCCAGGTCAGCTGTGGCCAATAGGTGGCCCATCGGACAGAATCCAGCCCGCAAAACCTCTTTTATTCTGTCTGTGGAGCCCACAGCAGCTCCATTTGGAAAGCTGGCTGTGGGGTTGCGGGGTGGGGGTCAGCAGTATCAGCTTTAAGGAGCCATTTGCAGCTCCAGTTGCTGCTGCCACTGACGACTCCTCCAGCTTCCTGCCCTGCTCTGCTGAAATAATGGAACTCGCTTCACTTGGTTTAATGGGTGGGAGGAGGGATCCTGCCATTGAATCAATTACATTGCGTCCCATTATTTCAGCACGTCAGGGAAGACGGCTGCCCATGCTGCAGGTGGGGGAAAGGAATAGGAGAGCTGGGGGGAGCTGTACAACCACAATGAGAAGGAGATGATGGCAGGTGAAGATGTAGTGAGCGAGAGCAGTGGCAGTATGCAGAGCTCCTGGTTGAGGTAGGTGTGTGGGGTGGCAATTCGGGGTTGAAAGGAGTTAAGCCTGGGGATAGGAGGGTAGTTTGGGGCTATTGTGTATTTGGCCCTCGGAACATGTAAAAAATTGCCATGTGGCCCCCAATGAAAAAAAGGGTGGCCACCCCGATCTAGGTTATTTCAAACTGTGAATAACCATACTTTCAGATGCTACTCCTGTCAGTTTCTGTGGTCTTACAACTACATTTTCATATTTCTAAAAATGTTTTTCTTTTCTATTTCTACATAATCAACACACATACATCAGACAATAGTGAAAGTGACTTCCCACAAAGTGCTGACTCAGTCATAGAGCAAACAGGAATACAGTTCTCAAATTTCAGAGAATCTTGGGTGCTGCTTGTAAACATAGGGGAAAACGTTCAATAGGAAGTTGTTGGATTTAACCATAATGCAAACTGTTAAAATGCAGTTTAACATTCCCTCCTCTTTTTCAGGACTTCTTCAAACATTTTAAGGAAATGGCAGCTGTTCTTGAGACTGTTTAAGCATAACTGTTGAAGCACATAAGTCAAAAACATGCTGTATTTGATCCAAATAAGCCTTCCAATCTTGCACAAGTTCATTGTCAATGTTTATGTAAGGTATGTATTTTCAATGTCCTGTCAGAATATTTTCAGTATCTTTTTCTGTTTTGTTTTTGGGACCACACAGTAAGCTTTTGTTTGTAAACTTTTTTTGTAAAAATATGGAAGAGTTGGTTCTTTCAAGGTGGCATCTGAATAAAAGTGTTCTTAGATCTAGTCAGGCGGAAGATTATGTTGCGTAGCAAAGGACGTCACAAAATCAGCCTTTTTTTTTAACTGTTTAACAGCAGAAGCTCTATATCTAAATGTGAAAACACTCATGAAAAGGCTAATTGAGGAGACTCTTGGAAGAAGTGTAAACTCCATGTTTACAATTTTCTCTATATAATGATGCCATTGGTGTGTGCATGAAATGAATTATCTCATTTAGCTATGTAGAAAGCATAACATTATAGTCAGTGAGCATAATGTCAGCCATGAGGAATAGCGTGGTCACCTGACTGAAACTGCAGTAGTATCAAATAAGTTGGAAGTCTAATTTTTTACTTTTATTAATTATTGGAGAACATGTTCCATCATCCTATAAATAAATAATTGTTCACTGTAAGTTTAGTATGGCTAAAATATTTCCACAAATCTGGATTTACTTTCTTCCCTATGGCAGTAAATGTCTCTAGTGACAGAGACCTAAAATCTTAGTGCTGTGTGTTGCGGGGAATTGTTAACCTCTTACGGCCCGCTCTGGGCCGCCCGGTTAGCGTGACTGGATTCCGAGGCTCCCCGCTCTAGTCGTCCGGATCCTCGAGGACCTAAGGTGTGTAGGAGAGATGGCGGAGGTCTGGCGACGTTAGACCGCCCTGCCCCTCTGTAGACCGCCCCACCCCCGCCAGCGAGAGGACCAGGGGTTATGCACGTCCCCTCCCGCTTTAAGATGTAACCCCCCTGGCAGGCAGTGGCTAGCTCCAGGGATGAAGGTGAAACGAGGAGGAGACTTAGGGTGAGCCCATTATTCTATTTATTAACAAAGCCAGCAACAGACAGACAAACAGCAACACGTATAAAATAAACACGAGGCAGTTCATAATAATAGTGTCCTATATAAACCTTACACTCTAATAAACACTACTAGTATCAATAACAATTCCATAGAAGCAACCTGTATAATGTTCTTTATTTAACTGGAAGGCAAAGTAAGATGGTTAGGAAAAAACTAAAAAACTATTAAGGTATGAGGGAAAAGGTAGTTTTTTGCAGTTTAGCTCCGAGCAGGGGAAGGGCGCTACTCCTTCCCCAGTATGCTCAGGCCGGGTCGCTACTCCGGCCAGCACTGGGGACCTTAAGGCTCTGCCTCTGAGGTCCCTCTTCTAACTGGGAGTTTGCCACGGCCCCTCAGTTAGCGCTGGGAGATTATGGGATAGGTTGCGTGCAGGGTTTACTTGGGAACCGGGAGGCTATGCCCTCACCGTGGTAACCACCTGCACAGTGGTAAATATGACTTAACTAATTCTATAAGTAACTAATCTAAACTATAATTACAAACTATTAATTCAAGTGTACAGCTTAAATGTTTGTTTTTTTCTTTTTTTAAATTTGGGTGATCAAGCCCGGCCCTAGCGTCGAGCCCCGGGTACAGCCCTTCCCTGGCCCTGGAAAGGGCGCAGCAGAGGTGTGACCCCTACCCCCCTATTGGGGACCCAGTACCCAAAAGTGTCGTATTAAATGAAGTGTCTAATTTGGCAAAGGTCCCGGGCTGTGCCACAGGCCAGTAAATAGATTACGTGACTTGTCCAGTGAATGGAGGTCTCGTCCAGGTGAATATGTCTTGTCCGGTGAAATGGTCCAGGTAGGCACAGCAGACGCAGATGCTTGGGAGTGTTGATGGTATTGATGGCGGGTCCCTGGTTATGTCGCTGCGTACGCAGTACCCCCACCAGAGTGGGGGCCAGTTCGCCACCCGGTGACTTGGCCAAAAAGGGCCCGCTTGCTGCTCCCCAACGCAATGCGCTGCTGGCTAGCGTTGAGGCGCACTGGGCCGGTGGCGCTGCTTCCGTGCCGGTGGGCTCCTGAGGTGAGCCGGTTACTGTGGTGTTTTCCTGCTCCTGGCTGGCGCCGCCTAAAGGGCAGGCGCCGTAGTGATTTCAAGCTCTTTGGCTGGCGCCGCCTGAAGGGCAGGCACCGTAGTGATTTCAGCTCAGGCCTCTTGGCTGTTTAAGCCTGGCCTCGGAGTCCAGCGGATGCCACTAGGTGGCCACACTCCTCCGTGCGAGGTAACAGGTTCTAGCCTGAGTCCCTCAGGGCCGCTGAATGGGCTGCGGCTCCTGAATTTATAGAGGGATCTCATAAATATTCATTACATGATTTACAAACTGAAGGTTCTATGCAGGTGTTTTCAAATAGGTCCTCCTCTCGGCTGAAGGTACTGGAAGGTTTTACCTGGGGCCAATCAGAGGGCTCCATTTTGAACCTGCAGTCATGAATAACTCATGAGTTCAGGTTACCGGGGAAACCAACTGAGTCAGGGTGACTGTTGCAGGGGCTGCTAAATGGCAGCCTATGTAACTTTAGATTTTTCATGTACCTGTAGTGATGTTTAATGGCCAAAGGCCCGTTTCCCTTGGCCCACGGGGATGATAATGCCCAAGGGATAAAATCCCTGACACTGTGGAGGGAACTTAACACTGAATAAGGAGAACTTATTTTAAACTTTGTAGATGAGTGTGTGTTTTTTGTTTTGTTTTGTTTTTTTTAATTGAAATGACCATGCATTCCAACATTTATTTTCAGAGCAAACAGTTACAGTCCATAACAAGTTATTTTGTTACTTTATGTTCTCTACTAAATCCAACTTATGGTATTTGCGTACTATTCTGATCAGTAGATTTGTTTCCTAATTAAACTGGAAACGTGATGCACTTGTATCACTTGATCTTCTGATCTAGAAATTTCAAGACAACAAATAGAAAACTGTCAGTCTGCACTAAACATATATGAAAACTTTGAGTCTGTCAGTCTTAGTGAACAGCAGTACTGTCTCTGGTAGGATCCACAGGACTGCATTGCTGGCTGTCCTGGTCATTCAGAAGTCAGTTTCTAACATAGTGCCCATCTGATCAAGAATGAGGAATAATAAATGGAATAATAAATCTAGCTTCCGATTTTTTTAGTGTCTTCGTATAGACTAACTAAAATGGAACTATATATCCTGAAAACAAAATACTCTGACATTTAATAAGTATGTTGCTGTATATTTAAAGCAGATCATGTTGTTATGCAGTGGAGCAAATAAGTCCTGTATGAAAACTGAAAGGATGAGTGTTAGTTGATTGAGACCTAAGATGAAGCCTAAGAAATGGACATAGGCTGAGGCACATAAGGAGGTTAAAAATGGTAACTGTCATCCATATGCTCCTGACAGAGGGACTGCATTCACAATATGGAAGGTGATGGGAACAAAAGATGCTTTTTAGAATATCATGTTCTAGTGCCAAAAGATTTTTTTTTTTTTTTTACATCTGAATGTGGCTAATAGAGTCCAAGATCTTCTCTTGTGCAACTTTTGCTACCATCATACTTGCCTTTTCTCATCTCAGGACAATATGATTGCCGTGCACTCTAGTTTGTACTCTTAAACCATTCAAACTCAAGACTGCAGAATGTGTCTGCTCCTTTAAGCATAATGCAAGGATCGCAGCACCGGTACTCGGAGTTTCACTGGATTCCAGATGAAATGTAAGGTGTTGGGTGTAACCTTAACAGAGAATAATTTGGGGACCTGAAATTTTACTTGAGTATGTCTGTGCAGTTCAGATCAGTAGACATTTGCAAGTGGCACTTGATTCATCTGAAAATCAGGGGAGACTGATTGCAGGACATTCTGTGGGAGAGGGCTTTGCCTCTAGAATATACTTTCCGCCTCATGCTGCCAGAGCGTAGAGTTGTACACCTGAGTATACTACAAAGTCCACTTTTTATGAGTCTCATGACATGGTTGGTTGAAGGATTTCTAGACAAGCCTCAATTGGTGTTTGTAATTAGAACTTATTGTTTTGGGGATTTTTTTTTTCAGTGGCTGCATTTCAGAGTCTTGGGGGAGTTCTTAGATATTTGCAGAGGTGACAGAAAAGTAAAAAAAAAAAAAAAATAAGGTGAACCAGGAATGTTGGCTGTGATGCTAATACTTGAGTTGTTACAAACTGTAGTTAGCGTTGCATAGCTGACTGTGTTTGTGCTGACTTTGGAACATGAGTGAGAAAAGGCACTTTCATTATTGATGTGGCTTTGACCAGAAACGTGAAGAAGCTGCCATTAGTGTTAGTTTAAAGTAAAGATTGAGAGTTTGGATTATCATTTCTCAGAATGTGGTAGATCTGTGCAGCTGGAGCATTTGGAAGCGACCCAAGTTTTGATAGAGACAGAGAAGTCTTGGTGCCATTCTACAAAGCCCTGCTGAGACCTCATTTGGAATGCAGTAAGCAATTCTGATCTCCCATCTTTAAGAAAGAGATGAATTCAAACTGGAACAAGTGCAGAGAAGAGCTATTGAGATGACTGGAGGAATGGAAAACCTCCTTACAAGAGAAGATTCAAGGGTTGGCTTGTTTAACTTGACCAAAAAAAGGCAGAGGGGAGATATGATTGCTCTTGTATTGCTGGGATAAATACCAGAGGGAGAGAGGAGTGAGTTTGGTGCCAGTGTAGACACAAGAACAAATGGGTATAAACAAGCCAATAATTTTAGGTTCAAAATTAGGCAAAGGTTTGTAACCATCAGAGGAATGAAGCTCTGGAATAGCTTTACAAGGTGACCAGTTGGTGGGGAGAGGACAATAGACTTGATTTGCTTCAGGACTCAGCTTTATGAGTTGGGGTTGAGGGATGGGGATGGTATAATGGGACTGCCTATGATAACATGTTGCCCATTTAAAAACATATGGAGACTGGACACTAGATAGTGAGGGCACTGACTTATTACAAATAATTATTTTTCAGTTATATGACCAATATGTCCTTGCCTGCAAACACAAGGTCTAACTGATCACCCTGTCTGGGGTGAGAAGGAATTGCCCACTCCCAAAGTGACATTGACACAGACCCTGAGGTGGTTTCACCATCTGCAGCACAGGCCATGGGTTACTTTCAGGTTTAAATTAATGTAAAGCACGCCTTCAAGTTCTAGAAGATAGAGAACTCATTAAACTGTGATTTGAAGACTTTTGTAACTCAGAGTTCAGGGATTATATTCTCGGAATACGTGAATGAAGTTCTGTTGTCTGCCACGTGCAAGTCAGGCTAGATGATCATGATTATCGCTTCTGACAAGTCTGACTTGAAAACTGTCACATTGTTGCAACTTGAGAACTCAATGCCAGTAACAATAATGAACACTGTGAAATATACCAAAAGGTATTGAAATTTGCTGGAAAAACCCCAGAAGCCTCTGGTATGACTGTTCTGATTCAAAAAAAGTGTTTGAGATTAGTTATATTTTTTGTAACTAGATGGTGACTGAAAGTTAGCTAGAGAAGCAAATCCCAGATGCTTTATTCAGTTACGTGTAAGAATTGCAGCTTTAAACAGTGGAGCAACTAAACACCCCAACATTGTTTCAGAAATTGAATATTAGCAAATTAGATAAAAACAATTTTTACTATTGTTAGTGTGAAACCTGATTTGTACCAAAATAAATAATTTCTTCTTCTCTTTAATATTACTTTCCATTTTAATAGATTGCTATACCATACATATTTTTGTATCTTTACAAGTTAAAATATATTACATATTTGGATAACAAACTTAAGTGGTCTGTATTGGTTCATACTCTATATTTGTTCATGACGGTGCTTATTTAAATTTGTTGGATGAAAATTTTTGACTCCCTTGAGGGCACAACATAAATCCGCAGTGTCCAATACGTTCGCCACATATGGCGAACTTATACTGTGTTTGTGGCAAATATGGGGGTGGCCAGCCTGTGGCTCTCAAGCCAAGCCACATGCGGCTCTTGGATCCTTTAAATGCAATTCCTCCTGAGAGCCTCAAGTAGGGAGTGTCATCTGCCTGCTCTGCATATGCACCTCACTACTTGATGAGACAAGCATGTGGCAGCAGCGGCTCCAGCAGCTGTGGTGAGCTGCCAGTGTTGAATTAGACCTGAAGGCCTAGGAGGTGGCTGGCTCTGGGGGAGGGCATTTATTTAGATAATGGGGCGAAGATGAAAAGATGACAACCACAAGTATTCCTATTGTTTACTGCTGTTCTAAATAAAATAGAAAACCAGTAGTTTTCTTTCCATCCTGAATTAGGTAAAACTTGCCAAAAAACATTCTTCCATCAGCTTATTTTTAGTCACATAGTGAAAAGAGAAGAACAGAGGAATTCAAAGCAAAATTACAAAGACTTCATGGATTATTAACACTCCTGAGATATAAATGTTGGAAATGTTCCATATGAGCCTAGAAAAGGGCATAGGAGCCCCAGATTCTCAGCATGTACCACTAGCACCATCCTCGGCTTCTCTCCTCTGTGTCTGCTATGCCTTGGTGAGCCCTGGTGATAATCTTCTGCCCCCTCCTGCCCACCATGATCAGCTGTTCAAGGCATACAGGAGGCATTTGATAAGATGAGGAGCAGTGGGACAGAAAGGTGTGGGAAGGGCTTTGGGGAAGAGGTTGAACAGGGGTTTAAGTGAAAATCTGTGTTGCTACCACACACTAATTCTTGTAACTAAAAAGCAATCATGTCTCAAAGACTTGTTCTTCAAGAACCTAAGGTACTTGATATTTTTTTACTCGAGTGATCTAAAAATTCAGATTTTTATTGTGTTTTAAATGTTTCACTACTTTAAGGGATTGAAGTAAAACTCTGGAAAATAACTTTGAGAATGATATTCTTCTGCCTTTTAGATGACTAACAGCACTTCCCCTTCAAGTCCTTTGAAAAATCCTTTGTTCTCCATAACTTTAAAAATAGTCATTGGTTCAGTTAGGCTATTAGCAGACAAATTTAATCTTCAATGTGTGGCCCCTTGACCCACTGGTTTAGATTCCCTTGCCTGATCGTTATTAAAAGTTTGTTTTGGAAATTCTTATCTGTGATCCCTGTAAGCTGCACACTTGTACAGCCCCTCACAAGAGATTTAAATGCTGCCCAGCTGATTAGAAGAGCACTCACAACTAGGCTTTTGTTTGTTTCTATGGGTGGTGAACAGTCACACAGGCCTCGGTGCACACAACAACATTTAATCCACACACAGGCCGTGTCTACACTAGCCAAAAACTTTGAAATGACCATTTCGAAGTTCACTAATAAAGCGCTGAAATACATATTCAGCGCCTCATTAGCATGTGGGCGGCCGCAGCACTTCGAAATTGATGCGGCTTGTCCAGACAGGGCTCCTTTTCGAAAGGACCATGCCTAGTTCGAAGTCCCCTTATTCCTATGAGCAGATGGGAATAAGGGGACATCGAAGTAGGCGGGGTCCTTTCAAAAAGGAGCCCTGTCTGGATGAGCCACGCAGCCGTGAGCCGCGTCAATTTCGAAGTGCTGCGGCTGCCGGCATGCTAATGAGGCACTGAATATGTATTCAGCACTTTATTAGTAAACTTCGAAATGGCTATTTCGAAGTTTTTGGCTAGTGTAGACGTAGCCACAGAGAGAAAAAATCCACCCAGGAATGAAAAAGAATACAGGGAACATTGCTTCTTCTTTCCTGTCAGTCTTTCTTTATTTTTCTCATTAAAAATAATTTAAGAAAATACCTCTGAATTTCAGAATAACTAGCTCTATCTCTCTCTCCCTTGTGAGTCTTCTTACTGTCCACTTCTAGATTTCTTCAAATTACAGTAAGTAAGGTTTTCCAGAATTGGTGTCTGAAGTTCTTATCTTATTTTTAGGCAGACCAGAAAGAGACATGATCTCAAATCCTAAGCCTGGTAGCAATAAGGTTAGCTACCTGGACAAACTCCATCCTCTTTCACTAACAAAACAAAAAGCAGTCAAGTAGCACTTCAAAGACTAGCAAAATAATTTATT
Source organism: Carettochelys insculpta (assembly GCF_033958435.1). Taxonomy (NCBI): domain Eukaryota; kingdom Metazoa; phylum Chordata; order Testudines; family Carettochelyidae; genus Carettochelys; species Carettochelys insculpta. Next base: position 87,347,839 of record NC_134137.1, on the reverse strand, counting down.
AGGTGAGCTTTCATGGGACAGACCCACTTCTTCAGACCATAGCCAGACCAGAACAGACTCAATATTTAAGGCACAGAGACCCAAAAACAGTAAGCAAGGAGGACAGATCAGAACAAAAATGATGAAGGTGAGCACATCAGAGAGTGGAGGGGTGGTGGGGCAGGAGGAAGGTCAAGAATTAGATTAAGCCAAGTATGCAGACGAGCCCCTATAGTGACTCAGAAAATTCCCATCCCGGTTCAAACCACGTGTTAATGTGCCGAATTTGAATATAAGACAGTTGAGCTGTTTCCCTTTGAATAGCGGTGTGAAATTTTTTTTCAGTAACACACATACTCTTAAGTCATTAACAGAATGGTCCACTCCATTAAAATGTTCATTAACGGGTTTGTGGATCTGGAGTGTTCTGATGTCTGTTTTGTGCTCATTAACCCTTTGTCTAAGGGAATTAGAAGTCTGTTCAATATACAAAGCATCTGGGCATTGTTGGCACATGACATATATGATGTTAGTTGAGAAGCACTTTCTCTTTGAGGAGTGCACTTTCTCATGCTCCTCAGCTAACATGATATTTGCCATCATGTGTCCAGTGCACTCACCAGATGTGTCAAATAGGACACTGCGTTGTGGCAAATATGGGGGTGGGTAACCTGCAGTTCTTGGAGCCTTTAAATGCAGGTCCTCCTGAGAGCTGCACATGGGGAGTGCCATCTGCCCACTCTGCGCATGCGCCCCACTGCTTGGTGGGAGAAGTGTGGGGCAGCAGCCCCAGTGATGGCTCTGGTGAGTTGCCAGCATTGAATTAGAACAGGGGGACTTTTTTAATATAATGGAGTGAATATGGAAAGATGACAACCACAAGTGTGGCAATCTTTGAATTCCTATTGGACACTGCTGACCTAATAAATAACATTTCTAGTCTTTAAGGTGCTACAGGACTACTTGGTTTGTTTGTTTTTTTTTTTTTGTGAAGCTGCAGACTAACACAGCTACCCCGAGACTATTCTTGTATCTTGCTAGAGTAGTCGTCACTAGATGGTGCTGTTACACCTAGCATTAATTTTTTCATAGATAAACAAGAGTTAGTCTTTGACTAAGTACTGTGGTGTTAATGTTGTAATGCAGCAGTCCTTGGAAAGGTGCTGTAGCAGACACTAGAGTGTTCATTCTGCTTTATTTGTTTAGCAGCTGAGGCATTTCCTGAGTTAGACTAGCTGAGATTTCTGGAAGAAGGGACTGATTGCCTGAATGCTCTATGTAATTATCAGTTACAAGACTAGTCTGCAAATGTAAATAAAGCAAGTTACATTTGGAAGATATCCTGACTCTGTCATTAATTTCTTCTCCCCTGGGAAACTGTCCTGTAAGACTCCACTATTCTGTTTCCACTTTGGAAAAGTTCATGTTACCAGTGAAACACTGCTCTGGAAAGAGAGGGTCTCACTATTCATAAGTGTCTTAACTTATGCTCCATGTTTCTTTTGGGAGACTATTCCTCAGTTTAACAGTTTACTTTTTTTTTTAAGTATTTTTTCCACAATGTTCAACTTAAATTTCTTTCTGCTTGGTTTTGTCCTAATCTGTAGTTTTATCCCATGTATAAGAGTAAACCCAAATCTACACAAGGGTACTACTTATCTTACACTCCTGTAGGTCATATATTTTTCCCAGATTTTTTTGTACATGTCGCATATCATGTATGTATTATTTCTGAAGAAACTTAAGTAAATGTGAATTTTGTACTGCTTTTTCCTGTTGGTTGCTTAAATTTATTGGAAATTCATGCATTTCTACCTGTATACATGATATTAATAAAATGCAACTACTCTATAATAAAATATTCTGTACTGCAGTAAAAGTGATGTACTGTAACAGAAAAGTTACTTGTAACTAGCTGTGTATCATACCTGACATGCAATTTTTTAGCTGAACATATGTTTTCCTTTATTTCTATTTATGGAATAAACATTTGTATTCCCTTAGCCTACACTTATGAAATTTAAATACTCTTTTCTACGATACTATATTATTTAGGTTGTTTAAGGCCTACTGTTTCCCCTAAGTTTTCATTTTTCAGCTACTGAACATGGCACTATTACCAGCTTAGTTCTATTTAGCATGACGTCTGAACTTAATGTTCAGAGTAATGTTCTACCATGAAATCCTGGCTCTGTCACTGGGAGTTTTATAATTGACTTCAATGGGGTCAGCATTCATCTCTAATGTTTTAGGTGGATTTTTGTCTTGCATTGATATGGCTAGTTCTTAATGAAACGAATTTCTCTCCAGTGATCTTCCAAATTATTACTTGTTAATTTCTGCAACCATACTGAGGTGATCTTAAATACTGTTCATGAAATGGGCAAAGGAAACAAATTAGACATCCATTTGAGGTGCTAGCATATTCCTAGTTGCTACATGTTTCTGCAAAAATATTGTTCCTTCTTTTCCAAGAATTGTATGTAAAAGGATGGTGCCCAGCACTGTATGACTTCAAAAGATATAGTTCTGTGCTGCCCTTTTGGTTATCTGTAGGAGTATTGTAACTTGAGGTGGACCCTTTAGCAAATTAATATATAGAAACCATTGCCACAGTTACAATAGGTTTAGTCTAAGAATAGGAAATGCTGACATTCCTACTATCATTGCTCAAGTGGCCTTGGTCACTCACTATAACATTTTGGCAGTGATGCATTATTCCGACTTTAAGTGGCTCCTTTGTTTGTCATCTCAGTCAGGGTCACATAAATCCCTGACTAAAATATTCTTCACTCAGAAAACTCTCTTCTCAGTCCCGTACCTCTCCCCAAATCCACCAGTTCTTCCAATGTGTCCTTCTCAAAGCACTTTGCTCCCCCCCAGCCCAACCCCAGAGACGGATTTTCATATGGACCCTGCAGAAAAGCAGCAATGACAAATGCTAACAGCCTCTGCCTGTGGGGCTGCAGGGGGAGCGAGATTCCAGCTCCCTCCTAAATTCCAAGGGAAGTCTGAATGGTGACAGAGAGAGAGCTGTGTTAGTCTGTATTCTATCAAAGCAAAAAAGCAGTCTTTTAAGTGCTGCTTGGCTGCTTTATTTTTAAGGTAAGGCTGGGTAGCCAGGCACAAGCAAGCAAAGAAGTAGACTCTACCAGCTGCAGAACTTGCATTCAGTGTAACTGTTGATATTTTGACCTTCCTCTTTTCTTTTTATCTCCTCACTTGATATGCAAGTTGCTGAAGAAGGGCATAGGGGTTAAGTGATACACCCCTATGTACTCCAAACAGCAGTAATGGAGAATGTAGCAAAGGTCCTCTTTCTGCAAATGCAGTAAAAAATACATATACTTGTATGTGGCAGCCAGTTTAGTCCTGACTCAACTTTTTTAGCCCAGACGCTAAAAGGGCTGGATATTTTCATAAGCAGGCCTAGTCTTTTTATGAGGGGGAGGGGATAGAGCAGAGAGAAGGGAAGGTACTGCAAAACAGTATTTTACCACATTCCCACTCCACAGACACAGCAGATCTATGATGGTCACAGCTGCATGCACAAAGCTTGGCTAAAGGTTTTCGAGTGAGTTACTGGGATTATTCTTTGGAATCTACTCTAAACATAATTGACTCACACTATGCATGGTGGGTGGCTGTGGAAGTGGGAGATCTTTTGGTCCCCTCCCACTTTCCTACCACAGAAATAGTCCAACTACTTGTTCTTTTAAACCCTTATAATTAACTTGCATTAGTTTACATTTTAAAGGCTGTATGTACTAATAGGTAACATTCATCTTTTGGTGGTCTGCACTATGAATGTTTCTCCCAGGATCATCTTTGACTAAATAACAGCAGAAAGCATTGCTGCTGTTTAAATCAAATACATGCTTAAAATAAACATTTAATTTTTGAAAGTAATAACCATGTGTTTTTATTAGTGTTATTTTAAATTGACTGCATATACACGCAACATAGAAATCCGAACTTGGATTCCTGGGGCTTTGGAAGTGTGTGTGAAATCATCAGCCAGAGATAATTACTTGTGGTTTGTAAGTTTTGGACATTCTTGTTCCCTCAAATCTCCTTTGCAATGGTTCTTGTTGGCAGTACAAATTTGTAATTATTGTCATGTAAGCAACAGAGAGGAAGCCATGCTAGTCTATACACTATCAAAACAAAAAGCAGTCAAGTAGCACTTTAAAGACAAGCAAAATAGTTTATTAGGTGAGCTTTCGTGGGACAGACCCACTTCTTCAGACCATAGCCAGACCAGAACAGACTCAATATTTAAGGCACAGAACTTGTCATATAATCTGAGTTTCAGTTGTGCAATGAAAGTTCCTTCAGGCTCATTTTTCATTATTTGTATTCTGTACAAATGTAAGTTGAGTGATTCAAATGGTAATTTGAATATATTGACTGGTGGAGTGCTCAGATAAAAAAAAAAAAAAAGTATAATTTCAATTCCTTTCTCAAAGCATAACTGTACCCATCTTCAGCATGATTGATTTTTTTTTTCTTTTTTTTGGCTAGTAATGTTCACACTAATTAAAATCTGCATGGTCAGAATTATAGAAAAAGTACTGCAGTCTTCTCCAGCAACATAGTTTGTGTCTAGTGCCCTGAATATGCTCCCAGTTTCTCAAGCTTATGCTATGATACGAGCGTAATCGTAGCCAAAGTTAGACAGCTTATCAGTCTCTTAAAACAAGATCAGATGACAAACTTAGTAAAAATTTCAGTGGAAAAAATATGTCCATGATCTCAGATGTTACTTAAAGGTGACCTGAAACTAATAGTGAAATAGATATAATTCAAAATAATGCAAATACGTTATTGGACTCTGGGATACAGCTGGTTTGAGGGATGGTGCTATTTTCTATCTGGTTGATAGGTAAGACAATATCCCACTTATTGAACAAATCACAAAACTATTCTTGTCCGAGGTAATTATGATTAAACATAAAATAAAGGAGTAGAAACAAACATCCTCATCTAGTTGTTTTTGCTTAATACTTTTTCCACACTTAAAAATGCAGCTAAAACCATAATAACTGGCTAAGGGATCGGTTTTATGAGGTGCTATGTGCCTTCAGCTCCAGCTTATGTCACTGAGAGCTGCAGTGTCCCGGCACCTTGCAAGATGAAGCGCTGCAAGAGCAATTTTGAGGAACTGGAAATGCAAGGTGGATGCACGGAGAGGGCTGATGTATCTTGAAGACCTGGCATACTGAATTAATAAGGAATTGACTTATCAGAATGTATCTGCTTCATTGAACAGAAAAAAGATAGCCATCCTAATGGTGTCTAAAGGAAGCTGCCCAACAAACGATATTACTTCACCCCTTTTGTACGTCACATCCTGGGATCAATATGCTTAAAACACTGCAAATTAAAAAAAATATTTAATTTTGCCATCTGAAACAAACTCTGCTATGTGAAGAAGAAAAAAGCCAACCTGTCCACTGTAACACACCTTTCAAGATTCCGGGATCCTACGCAGACCAATCACAATGTATAGTGTACTTCATCCAGTGCATATTGCCCCACTACCAACAACCTCAGTGAAACCAGAAAATTATCAGTCTCAAATGAATTCACAAACACTAGTGAAAAAATGAAAATAGCCTATTACCTGCAAGTGAACACTTTTCCCAAGGTGATCGATCACTCAGTATCTGACCTTTCAGTCCTCAGCCTGAAAGGAAACCTGCACAATACCTTCAAAAGACAAGCCTGGAAAATGAATTTTGTAACTAATTAGATACTAAAAAGCATGGTTGCAACATACTAACCCTTCTTTGTCCTGTGATTGCAGTGCTGTTAATTGCCTGATTTAAGTGGTTTCTTGCAACATGTGGTAAACACTTAGTTAAACAATCTGTCCACAATACCTGGAACACTCTGGTTACCTTTTCCAGAAAGATATTAACTCGTGTACTTTCATTTATGTTACTTGGTCTGTAATGTTGTTTAAGATTTGGAAATCTAATATTTTGAGTTTCTGTCTAGCCCATTGCTAAGCACTGTCCAAAATTATCTCAGGTCTAAAGGTAGTTAGCTGTATCCAAATTTAAGCAGCAAAATAAATGGCCTGATTTTCAGGTGGATAAGGAAAAGGAAGTTTGATAACACAATAACATGGGGGGAAAAAAGACTGTAAAGAAAAGATCGAGTTTCTAATAAAACACATCTCAGAGGCATGTAGGGATAAAATGTGGTAGGCAAATTAGAGGATAAGAAGATAAATGGCTAAACAAACATAACAATACAGGCAGTTAAGGAGGATTACAAAAGAGAATGGATGCTGTGGGGCTGTCCAACATTTTGACAGATGGAAGGAAATGTAACAAAGAACTGATTAGTTTAGCACCTGGAGAGAAGAAGTTAGAAGGGAATTTTTTTAGCTTCCTGTTCCTAAGGCCTTCCCCTGATTTGGGACAAACAGGCCATGCCAAAAAAGGGCAGCTGGGACATATGAGTTGCTGCTAAACATATGCATCCTTCCCCACCAAAATGAACAACTGTTGAGGACAGGCCTTCAACAATTATGCCTAGACAAAACAAAGAGGGAAGGGCTTGACAGAGACCTTCCAAAATTCTCTCTCAGCAGGAACTACAGAACTCCAATGGCAAGACACAGGTGAAGGCTTATTGCTGTTTCTAGCTGGAACATTACTCTGAGTTGAAGAAAGCATCTAGCATCCACAACTCTCTTCTCTGCATGGCCGTGTCTACACTAGCCCCAGACTTCGAAATGGCCACACAAATGGCCATTTCGAAGTTTACTAATGAAGCGCTGAAATGCATATTCAGCACTTCATTAGCATGCGGGCGGCCGCGGCACTTCAAAATTGAGGCGCCTCGCCGCCTCGCGGCTCGTCCTGACGGGGTTCCTTTTCGAAAGGACCCCGCCTACTTCGAAGTCCCCTTATTCCCATGGGTGTGTTGTGTAGTGTAGTGTAGTGTAGACATAGCCCATGAGTGTGGTCCCAATCCTGTAAGTAGCATTCATCAACAACATTCAGGCTCATCCACTTTTTAGGGATTTCCTTCCCCCTAGTGGGTTCCACTACTTCACTTGTAGGTACTCCTCAAGTTGAAGCCATTGTAGCTTCTCCAGTGGACAGACCACAATTAATAAACCTGTCATTCATCAGTGTCACTAGCTGCACTATCTAAGCATTCAGGCTATGTCTACACATAGCAGCCCCCTTTTGAAAGGGAGATGCTAATAAGACACTTTGGGCTGTGCTAATGAGGCACTGCAATGAATATGCAGCACCTCATTAGCATAATGGCAGCCACGACACCTTGAAAGTGCCACTTTCAATTGTGCACGGCTCATCTACACGGGGTCCTTTTGAAAAGGACCCTGCACGTTATGAAATCCCCTTATTCCTGTAACCAAATAGGAATAAGGGGATTTCAAAGTGTGTGGGGTACTTTTGAAAAGGACCCCACATAGACGAGCCGCGCATGATTGAAAGCGGCACTTTTGAAGTACTGCAGCTGCCATTATGCTAATGCGGTGCTGTATATTCATTGCAGCGCCTCTTTAGCATAGCCCAAAGTGCTTCATTAGCATACCCCTTTTGAAAGGGAGCGGCTAGTGTAGACATAGCCTCAGTGGCAAATCCTAGGAAAAGGCCCAGCTAGACTCTAAAATATGTGTAAAAGAATGAAGTTGAGTAGAAGGGGGAATAGGCTTGAAAATCAAACTTTATGGTAGTGGGATTAATGCATGAGAACTTAATTACCTCAAAGGCAGCAAAAAAAAAAAGTACTAACATTTATGTAAATGTGTATAGGTTTATAATGAATTTAGCACTACAAATAAACTGGATGGACCAAAATAACCTAATCTAACATCACATTAAGCAAGTCAGCCAAATGGATCATTAAATCAAATAAGTGGGCAGCAACAGTAATAAAAAGAGAAATCTCTGGCTATTTTACAGATGCTGTACAAACACAAATGTATGTGTGCATTATAATAAATACAAGAATTTCACGCTCAACTTCCACGTATTTTCATTTCTTCTTTGTCCACTTTAGAGAAACATTCAATAAAACTGGAGTAACTCCTTAGATAATATGCATGCACTATCTTTACCTGTATCTACATATATAATGCTATTTTGCTGTTTAAACCAGATAACAATAATGGTTTGTTTCTGCTTTCAGAGTTAAAACGTCTTCCTGCTTGAGCAACATGGAGGTATGATTTGCTGCCACTGTTTGAAGGAGGAACCTTTTCAATCTCAACCTGTCAGAATTCTATTTTAACAATGAGATTCATATGTTATAAGAACTGCCTTCTCCCTTTCTGATTGATTAGTACTATTTGCATTACTGACTAGGATCCCTAGTCATGGACTTGGGTTGCCCAGAGTAGCAAGGTAGGGTGTGAAATTCTAGTGTAAGGGACAAGTGCAACTGGCCAGCAACGATATTGACTACCCAAAGACACCCAAAAAAGGAAAAATATGTTTTTTCTCTAATGTCTTCCAGTAATGGGGTGGGGGGGGGGGGTTTATAACTATAGCATGTAAAAAATTAGTGGAACTGTTGTGTGCCACATCTGATACTTCTAAAAATTCCTGCGTGACCCTACCGAGATAGCACTAGTTACATTTTTAAACAAGCATCTCCTATGCTGCACTCACACATGGACATTCCCAAAAACATCCACAAAACTAATTTTTCTCCTGAAAAATTCTCCTGTGTTACCTATAAAAAATTCTTGAATACATTTAAAATGCTATAAAGCTGAGATCACAGACTATCATGCTTGTCACTATTGTCTCATGATTTCCTTATACTCCCTTGTCTGTATTAGCATCTCTTATCTCAGGCAAGACACTCAACATCCCCTGCCCCTCAACCCCCTCCTTCAGTTCTATGTATTTGATTTGTCAGTTTTTATTGCAATTGTTTGGACCTGTGTGCTATATAACTAGGTCTGGACTGGAAATTCTATAGATTTGAAGAAGTGGGTCTGTCCCACGAAAGTTCACCACCTAATAAATGATTTTGTTAGTCTTCAAAGTGTGACATGACTGCTACTATGTAGGATCTAAGTGGGGCTTGAATTTATTGGTATTTGATATCACAAACATATAGAAAAGGAAACAGTCAAGAAAAAATAAAAACATCTGAATGTCAGGGACACGGGTGGTGTGGAAAAGAAAAAGGAACTGTCCATATGGTGTCTTTGGGTAAAACAATTAAAATAACATTTGCAATGGGTAGCATATTTTACATCGAGACAGCATTATAACAAGAAAAACAAGCGTAACTCAGACTCCACAACTCATGAAAGAAACATACTTAAAAACAATATATGAATATACAGTGACATGCTGCATTATGTACAGCTCTTAACTGAGTGCGGTTTTACAGCAAAATCATGTTCTTCCTGTGGGGGCGTGCCAAAGAGCCTTACACCAACACTGTCAAACAAAACGATCACTTGCATTAATGGGAGAAATAAACGGTTGGCCCCAAGGGATATTTCGCTCTGATCCACGTGGTTCAGGGATCCGCCCGCATGGCTCCGCTTGCCGCATTGGGGCCTGCATCTGTACTTTTCTCTATCGCTCTCGCTGTTTTCAGGTCCAGTATTGGAAACAGATCCGGAGTCTAAACCATGCACGTTTTCCCACTCCTGCTCTTCTACTCCCTGATCAGATTCCCTCCGCGCCTTTACTCCCCCAATACTGATCTCGCCCCTCGCCTTCCCGCGGACCGCAGGGCCTCAGGGTAACCTCGCCTCGCCGCGGGGACAACCGCAGCAGCCTCTCCTGCCTGGTGGACATGTGCAGGCCTATCACCACGCTGGTCGGGTTGCCTGCGGAGCACGGGCAGACGCAGGCCAAGCGCGCTGGGAGCTGCTTTTACACCTGACGGGGAGCGGAAGCGCAGCGCCTGGCGGCGGGGTGGGCGTGCCCAGGCCACATTTGGTTTGGCTCTGCCGATGGGGCGGGTGTGTTGTCGCCTTGATCGGCACTGCGCGGGCAGAGCCCCGGCCAGAGCGTAGCTCGATCCCTCCCTCCTCCTTCGAGCCACTAGGAAGAAGGCGCCTCGGGCCGCCTCCTTCTCCTGCGCTCGCACTGGGCTGACCCCGCATGGCTGGGGAGGGAGGTGGGGGCTCTGCAGCAGCCGCGCGGCGGGAGAGCAGCTACAGGCAGCGCTTGCTCGCGCCGCTGCCCGTGGCTCTGGCCGGGGACCCTGCAGCCCAGTGGGGGGCGGAGGGAGTGTGACGGGGGGCAGCTCCGGCGCAGTAAGGCTGGGGACGGGCTGTAGCAGCTCCTGCGGAGTCCTGCCCCACGGGTGCGGCAGGGGGAAGCCAAGCACGATGCACGCGTAGGGGCTCCCCGCCGCCTGGATCTGCTGTGCTCGCCTAGGCCCCTGTGACTGCCCCGCGGGCCACCCGCCTCTTGCCTGGGGCAGCGCCTCGCACCCCGCTCCCCCGGCCGCTGTCTGGGTACCGACCATGGAGAAACACGGCCAGGACGAGCCGCTCCCCCACCCCTTGGAGCCCGAGCCCGAGCCGGAGCCCCAGCCTCCGGCCGGGGGCAAGGCGCTGGGGGAGAAGCGCTTTAGGCTGTGGTACGTGGGCTGGTCGTGCCTGGACAGACGGACCACGCTGCCCATGTTGCCCTGGCTGATGGCAGAGATCCGCAGGCGCAGCCAAAGGCAGGACCCCGGCGGGCCCCTGGGCAGCTCGGTGCCCGCCCGGGAGGTGCTGCTGGTCCTGGGCTCCCCGAACCTTCGCTGCGTCCCCGCCTCCTCCAGCGGCAGCCCAGGCAGCGCCAACCCGGCCGTCTTCATCTTCGAGCACAAGGCGCAGCACATCTCCCGCTTCATCCACAACAGCCACGACCTCACCTACTTCGCCTACCTGATCAAGGCGCAGCCTGACAACCCCGAGTCGCAGGTGGCTTGCCACGTCTTCCGGGCTACTGACCCCAACCAGGCAAGTGCTGGGCGGCCCAGAATAGGCTGCTGCTCGGGTGAGGGGTGTAGTAGGGTGGTAGGAAGGTAAGTGCTATATAGACCTCCCACACATGCTGTACAATTGGTGACATGGGTGGGTGGTTTAAGCATTGGTCTGGTAAACTCTGCGTTGTAAGCTCAATCCCTGAGGAGGCTATTTTTGGGGGAGATGGTTGAGTGATTGAGGATTGGCCTGTTAAATCCAGGGTTCAGTCCTTGAGGGGGCCATTTAGGGATCTGGGGCAAATAGGGAAAAAAAATCAGGGTTGATGATAGGTCCTGCTGAGAGGGCAGGAGACTGGAGTCAATGACCTCTGAAAGTCCCTTCTAGTTCTCTGTGTATTTATTTTATTTATACACACACCCTAGTGGGGAATAACACACCTGCCCTTCAGAGATGATAGACATGGGGACCTGCTAGAGACTGGTTCATGGACTTTCCAAGAGGGTAATAGAGAAAAGGAGGGTGTGGGCCTGGCTTCCTTGTAAAGTGCTTTGATATCCTAGGCAGTGGTATTACCAGTGGGTCCCTAGGATTAATGGAGGGGGCTGGAGAAAAGGGAGGCTTTCCAGAGGGCTGGGTGAGGAGCTGGTCTTTCCCGTGGCCTCTGCTTCCAAAATGGAAGGCCTGTAGAACTGTTCACCAAAGCTTTTGGTTAACATTGCATTTGGGGTTATGTAGGGATCATAGTTCAGGTTCTTACACCAAGCTGACCCTGGACCCAGGTTGGATATTAATACAGAGCATGAGCTGCAAACTTGATAATGCGGTGGGTCATCTCCACCTTTCCCTTCTTGTGGATGGCCTGGTGTCACTCATAATCCTGCAACATCACTGTGGTAACTGCAGCAGTTGCTTACCAAGAGAAGTAAATATGTGTAATGTACAAGTATTGTAAATTGTCCTTAATGTGGTATAGCCATTACAAATGAGCAGAATAGCCAGTAGTACCTGACAGCTCTTTATAGAGTACCATAAACCTCAACAGTCATATTTCACTGTCCAGTCACGGTAAGCACACCTGACTGTGCCAGGCACAGTCAGGAGTGTTTAAAATGAAGTTTTATGTGGGTGGGGATGCTATTGAGATGGTGCCAACTGAAAGAACTAGCTAAAGGTATGTATTTTTGCAGGCTCTGTAGAAGGATTTGGTTGTTGCATTTAGTGCACAGAGGACTCCTGGGGCTTGTCTACGCTACCACCTTCCTTCAAAGGAAGGATGGGAATTAGTGTCTTGGGAGTTTACTAATGAAGTGCACCCGCTGGTACTTCGAAGGGCTGGGGAAACTTCGAAGTCCCCTTACTCCTCAAAATTTTGAAGTACCGGGGGGTGTGCCGTGGCTAGACACATGCCGGTACTTCAAAGTTTAAAACTTCGGAGTTGCCGCAGGGGAGAATTTGCTTAATGAAGTGCTGCCTCTGCACAGCAGCACTTCATTAGTAAACTCCCAATGCCCTAATTACCATCCTTCTTTTGAAGGAAGGTGGTAGTGTAGACTATGCTGATCACAAGGGGAACAGCAAGCTTGACATGTAGGGCCAATAATTATGTTAATGTGCTAATGGGCGGGAAACAGTCTTTCAGGGACACATGTTGAACTTCTGTAGTCTGGCACTCTGGTTTGGCAACATCCCTGGCCCGACATAGTTTTGGTTAGCTGGAAGTCTACTTGTCATGGGTGTGACCAAGTTTCCTGCAGGCCCATAAAATGTGTTTACATCCACCAGACCTGGCTCTCAGTCTTTTTTAGCTCTAATTTCCCCTACATATCCTCTAAGAGCCCAGTAAGCAGTGGAACTGTTGGTCATGCTGATAGAACATATTTACCTCTTGGAGCTTGGCAAATTCTGTGGTTCAGCACCAGTCACATCCTGATGGTGCCAGACTGGAGAGTAGTATTTTATTTGAGCCACATGAGCAACTCTCCAAGAGATTTACAAAGATATCTGAACTGGGAGGGAATATAATAAGTTATGTGCACTGGCTTCTAGCAAAGCCATTGAATCCGCACATCTAGATCTAGTAAAAAGATTTTTCCCTTTTAGGTGAAGGTGAGCAAGGGGATGAGAGAAGGAGGTGTAAAACAGCTGACTGCCAATGTTCTACAATACTGAGTTGGGTTTCAGCAAACTAAGTACCCGGGATTAGTGAAATAGTTCATATGCAAGACTTGATGCAACATACATCAAAATCAACAGAAAGATTCCTTGGAGTTTAATGAATGCTTAAATTAGAACCAGTAAGTGTGTTTCCTATATAGGTAAATGCAGATTCCATTATTATGGGAACAGAAAGGAAAATAACTTGGAGTTGTAAAATATCTTGTTGACATTACTTCTTGTATTCATAGATCTTATTTCTTGCTTTCTCATTCTGGATGCTACCTTTTATTAATCATTCACTATAGATTTTCCCTTGTTTTCCATAGAATAAAACATAATAATCTTCATGGAGGTAAGTTACTCCTTTGTTAGGAAATTAAAATGGTACTTTGGGATGAACTTATTAAGAAAAACAAATTTATTGCTGTAAAACACCTATCCGCATTTCACTAAGATATAAGATTTTTGTTATTTAATTAAAAATAAAACTCGTTACCAGTTGGAGGTTGTTTAGTATTGTCCTGGAAGACGAAGAACAAAATTAACTGGTGTAGATGTGGGGACAGCCTTATGATTTGTGAGACTTCAGGCACATTAATCACTTCAGTTTGTCCTGAGAGAGATCAGACAGAAAGCTGTCTCCTTCCCCAGTTCTGCTGCCAGTGGGAGAAATTGGGCTAACGTTATTTGCCAGGTCTGTGCAGGTCTCAAGCAGTTAACCCATATCTGAGTGAACAGAAGTTGCTGACTTGGAAAAGCAGTGTTCCTCCTAGAATTACAAGTTCTGCAACTGATAAAATCCTTTGAGAAACTCTGAGGCTATTAAAGTAGTCATCTGTAGTAGCTGAGCTTTGTGGTACTTGTGGTTTTTTTAAGCTCCCATTTCAAGACTTCTTTGCTTTCACTGTAAATATTTGAGTCGTTAGTGTGAACAACAGCTCTTGAGTGAAGAAAGAGAGTCAAATGGTAGCGTAGTCTTGCCAAAACAAAACAAATCAGACCAACTTGCTATGAATTATAAAGGTAAAATGGTAATTATTAACTTTCAAGAGGGTTGTGTTTCCTATTGTAGTTGAGATCAACAATGACAGATCTGGGAGCAGGACCCAGAAGCTATTGTCTCAGCCTGTTGCTCAGTCCCCTAGTCAGGCCATGCCATCTAGAACACTCAGGCACCTCTTTCCCCTTTTGGTAACAAACCGCTGTCTCCGACAGTAAAGTGTTCAAAAGAGTGAATATTTGAAGGCATAGCCTTTTTAGACTTTTTTTTTTTTTCAAATGCACCAATGCTCCAGAAATTCCACATAAGCAAATTAAATTTCAGGGTACACAATCACAGGTTCAGTTTTTTCCCCCATTTCCACTCACTTCTGTCAGTGACAGTTTTTCTTTTTCACTCACCAAATCTCATTTCAGAAGAACAACAATTACTTTATCCTTTTATATTTGCAACAAATGTTGCTGCATGCATTTGTTCCATAAAGGCCAGCCCTGTACTGCATCAGATAGCTGGCAAGGTAATTTACAATTGCTGAAGAGTTAAAGATAGATCTTGAAAAAGTTCACTGGGTGTCATTTGAAACACCCACGACTCTGAGGCAGATCTGAGAAGTATGGGGACAAAGGGAGGGCTTTACCTGGGTTCAGGGACAGTACCCAATCCCAGAAATTCTGAGCTGTCAGCATGACAGTGAATACAGTAGGGTCTCATGATTTGCAAACTTAATGTTTGTGAATTCAGTTATTCACAAGTGGCCAAGTGGCCCCTTCTCCCCAGGGCCATGGGCAGGAGTGCTGCCATATGCCACTTCCCCCAGGGCCCTGGGCATCCCCTGTATTCATAAAAATCAACATTCACAAGGGTTCTAAACGTGGAACCCTTGCAAATGTTGAGACCCTACTGTACTGCAATTTTAGTGGGTTTCTTTTCCTAGCCTCTGTGCAGGGTTTCACTGTATTTTGCTCTTGGGCTGCTGGAAGTGGGAGGACGAGGTTTCCCAGAATCTTCTGATTGATGAACTTGGGAAGGAATCTGCTGCTCTTTTCTCTTTCAAGAGCTGCAGTGCTTTCTCTTGCTCATAACTTTCCAAAGTATCAGCTGACTGAAAAAGACTAGGATTCGTGTTCATTTCATTACTGGCTTCTGAATAGTTAGTTTCACACAGCTTTCACTTGGGAATTATTTAGGAGGCACAAAGTCTGAGTATGACCATGAACTCTCACTTTACATTTGGAATGTTTTCTTTGCAATGACTGAATAAAACATTTGCCTTCTAATAAAATAAAATAAAACGGATGGCTAGAATCACCAGAAGTTGATGGTTAGCCCCTGTTTGCCTCTTTTCATTATCTCATTGATGTGCTAAGTTTTCAAGCTTCACTTGAGTTCATAACAATGAATACACAAAGCAGGCATATTTGTTTTAAACATGGAGTCTGTATACATCTCTGAATGGTATTTGACCAATTACCTCAGTCACATGCATCTTCTTTAATAAAAGAGTCAGGATCTGATTTAGCCGAGTTAATCTGTATCTTCAAAAACAAAAAGTCCCGTGGCACCTTATAGACTAATAGATATTTTGGAGCATAAGCTTCACGGGCAAAGACCCACTTTGTCATACATCTGACGTAGCGGGTCTTTGCCCACAAAAGCTTATGCTCCAAAATATGTTAGTCTATGAGGTGCCACAGGACTTCTTTTTGATTTTCAGGATCTGATTTGCTATTTCATGTGATGAAATAGAACTCTCATTTTCTTTATGAAACATGAACAGTATCGGTAACTTACATAATACCAGCAAAAAAAAAAATTATTTGTGAACAGTCTATTAGGTTTGATAGTTATCAGTGAAGATTGTTGCACAATGATATTCCCTTGTATACAAGTACTTAGCTGACGCTTAAAAAATATTACAGTACACTTCAGGTTTTATTTTAAAATTCTTAGTCATCAAAGTATGCACTTGTCCAGCATTTCAAATGTATCCTTAAAAACTGCATCAGCTGGGAAGAAGGAAATTTTCCACTGTACAGCCCTCTGTATAGCATACAGTGGTCAGTAGCTTCACTGTTCTGTTATTGCTGTGAGTTAATGGGACTAGACTGGCCTAAGGCAAAGCAGAAATAATGGAGCATTTTCACTCTAAAGTAAAGTATCGGAGGGGTAGCCGTGTTAGTCTGGATCTGTAACAGCAACAAAGGGTCCTGTGGCACCTTAGAGACAAACAGAAAAGTTTTGAGCATGAGCTTTCGTGAGCACAACCTGAGGCAAATCCTAACCAGCAACTATACACTGCACCACAGTCACTCTAACTCAGGGACCCATCCATGCACCAAACCTCGTTGCCAGCTCTGCCCACATATACACACCAGCAACACCATTACAGGACCTAACCAGATCAGCCACACCATCGTGGGTTCATTCAGCTGCACATCTACCAATATAATTTATGCCATCATGTGCCAGCAATACCCCTCTGCTATATACATTGGAGAAACTGGACAGTCTCTACGTAAAAGAATAAATGCACACAAATCAGATATCAGAAATGGCAATATACAAAAATCCGTAGGAGAGCACTTCAGTCTCCCGGGCCACACAGTAGCAGACTTAAAAGTAGCTATCCTACAGCAAAGAAATTTCAGGACCAGACTCCAAAGAGAAATTTCTGAGCTACAATTCATCTGCAAATTCGATGCCCTCAGCTCAGGCTTAAACAAAGACTGTGAATGGCTGGCTAAATACAAAAGCAGCTTCCCCTCCCTTGGTGTTCACACCTCCAGATCAACTGCTGGTAGTAAGCCTCACCCTTCCTGACTGAGCTAACCTTGTTATCCCCAGCCTTGCTCTGGCTTATTTATACCTGGCCCTGCAGAGTTCCAAGACCAGCATCTGATGAAGTGAGTCTGTGCTCACGAAAGCTCATGCTCAAAACTTTTCTGTTAGCCTATAAGGTGCCACAGGACCCTTCATTACTCTAAAGTAAGTGGGAGATAAGAACTATAGTGTAGTTTGACAGTCAGGAGCCTGAGGCAGCCCAGTTGTAACCCAGATCCTTGCTCTGTAATCACTAAACAGTCTGTCGATAAAATGGTTGACCACTTCTGAGGTAGCTTGTTTGATAGAATTAGGAAAAAAGGCACTGCACTAGAACAATTACGTTAGATGGCTCATACTGAGAAACTAAATGTCAGGACAAAGCCTTTACTTTCATCTTAACCTGAGGAGGCCTTTACTCTGCTAGAGCATAATAGTCGACTGACATTTCTTATTAAAACAAACATGAAGCTGCTGTTATATCAGAAAGTCACCCTTAACATTTATATTTTTTGTATTTGTCACTTTGATTTATATGTCACCTAAAAACATCTCATGGCTTGCATCAAGCAAACACCTGGAGAGTAAGTTCACATCAAGTGAGACTGAATGTTGCACAGGTTAGTATTAATGTTGAGTGCTGGAAGCCAGATCTAGATTTTATGCATCTGATAAACGGGCTGTTTTTTGTTGTGAAGAGCTGTTGCTCAAGTAAGATTTATACAGTAAATCCTCATTTAACGGACTAACATGGGGGAGGGGGTGTCCAGTAATGCTGAAAGTTTGTTATATCCAAATGGCTATACTGTGTGATAGTGCACTGACATTCCCAGCCCATCACTCACTCCTGTCCTCTGCCTCCCCTTCCCTTCCCCACACACATTCATCTCCTCTCCCAGTGAGCAGGAGAGATGCGGAATGCCGGCCTGGCTCCTTCCACCTCCTGCAGCGCTCAGCGCTACATCTCCTCCAGCCCCTGGCTCTGAGCTGCTCGCGTGAAGGTAGAGTGTGGCCCTCCCCAGCCTGCCAGCGGGAAGCAACCTCCGACACCATGGCTGCTCCTTAGTGCCATTGTAGGCAGCGGTGGCCAGGCACCGACATGCTCCATGCACATGGGGCTGTGGGAGGGGAGCTCCTGGACTCCAGCATGCCCCCCCTCAGGCTCCTCTGGGCCTGGTAGCCCCAAGCTACTGCAGTAGCCCCTCCATCCCCAGTGGCCCCAGCTGCTCCGGCAGCTCCTCTAACCATGGTGGCGACTCTGATGAGTCTTCGGCATTTATGTAGGGGGAGGGCATTGGGGGCTGTCAAATAGTGTTGTTATTTCTGAAGTCCGTTATATCAGGGTCCATTAAATTGAGGGTTTACGGTAGCTGAATTGTTGAGTAAACTGCTATTAGCCACATAGGCTTTGTCTGCGCTGCAGAGGGGAGTTGTAAGTCCCAGTTTAGGCAGATGTACGTGATAGTTCTGCTTGAGCAGTGTGGCATTGTGTCATGAGCAGTGGATTGGGACAAGATGCTTGAATATCACCCTGTCTGAGATGACAGGTACTTACTGAGATCGGAGCTGCTTCCCTAGGCTGTTATGGCCCCACTGTTCCTTTTAATCAAATTGTTGCAAGTGCAGGTAGAATATGTATGCCTACATGAGCTTGGGAGTCCCGCCTTCTAGCTGCATTTTGAATACACCCAGAGCTTACTAGCTGGGGAAAAGAAAAGATGTGTCATATTAATGGTGTAGCCTCCCAATTTTGACAGCAAAGGTTGGGTGAAGGGTACGAAGAAGGGTTGTGGGATTTTTGTCCTCCTGGTTTGTGAGGATCAGGGGAAGATGCAAGAAGAGAGATCGAAGAATTTTATCCCTTAAAAAGGTGGATATTGGAATCTTACACAGTAGTGCAAAACTGTTCTGTTGCTGGACAATACTTGGATTACAGCCTGTCAGAAATAACAACCATGTGCTTAACTAGAGTTTCAATTGTAGAGGGAAGTGAGAGTCTGGTGGTGAACTATTTTTGTTTTTAAAATGGGTTTGCTTAAGATTTCCAAAACTAGTACATAAAATTAGGCTTTTGAATGCATCTTTAGGTACTGCTGGACTCTCCAAAGTATTGAAATCAACCACTTTTGAAAATCAGGCATATGACTACACACAGATCTAGGAGTGCAGTTTTGGACTCATATAGCTAGCTTCATGTGGGTTAAGATTGTGGCCTTCATCACCTTTGACAGACAAATGGAGGAAATACCATTAAGGTGGCTAAATGAAGTATTGAAAAATCCTGCTATAATTTATAGCTGTTCTTACTACTATCTAAACTGGTATTTCTACTGGCAGCTTGCATGAAGGGGAAGATCTTTAAAACCAAAATCTTTAAATCTTTAAAATCTTCCCCTCTGCTGCCTTCATCAGCTCTAATTTTTCCCTCTTAAATTCCTCACTATCATCCAATTGTCAGTTGGAAGGAAAGGAGGGTCACTGAATCAAAGACTTCTCATGTTTCAGAGGGGGGTGGGCAAGGAGATAACTTTATAGTTATGACTTGATAAAATGACCAAATGCTCCTTGAGGCTGTTTTAAAGTTAGTGGAAATGTCTGGAAGATAGTTGTGAAGAAAGTCGGTGTAGTTTCATTAGCTCTGCGTACACTATTATCGGGTCTCCACCCAAGGAGGAGGATCAACCCCCTTCAGTTTACAAGCATATTTTCTAGCAAGGTTTGGCCAGTTTGTGCAGATGGGCCAAAATGCTTACATGTGCACTGGTATAGGGGGTAAATTGGATTTGACTATGGTAAAAATCTCTCTGAAATGCCACTGCTGTGTACCCACCATCCCTGCCGAAGCAAAACACAATTTAAGTTCCTTTACAGCTTCCTCAGCCCACCACTTCTTGCACATATGTTGGTTCTAGTAGATAGAGTAGCTTATAGTACACCCTATTTATACTTATTTCCCTTTTTCCACATACAGTACTTATTTCCTTTTTTAACTCTCTGGCTCTATCACACCCATTCTATCTTTTTTGTAAATGCTGGTTAAGGTGATTGAAGATGCAATGCAGTGGGATTTTTAAGAGTGGTTTCACAGTTGTCTGAATTAACTTCATAGTACACAAAAGGTAAAATTGAGTCACTTTCCTCAAGCTGTATGTACCTTTTTTTTTTTTATTTTGGGTGTTATACCACACTCTTTCCCTTAGGCTACAGCCACTCAAAGTTATTTTGAGATAACAGGCACGTTATTTTGAATTTTATAAAAAGCACTGCAGGACTATAATGCCTATTTCAAAATAGCTATTTAAAAATAGGGGCTGTTAAGCTGTGGAACAGCACTATTTCAAAATAAGCCATAATGGCATCCAGTGACAGTATTTCGAAATGGGCACGGTGTTTGGACGTGCTATTTCGTAATAGCTGGGTGCTGTTTCAAGATGCATTCTTGTATGTAGCTGTGTTATTTCAAAATAGTATTCTGGAATGTCTTATTTCAAAATAACACTGATGTGAAGACATAGCCCTGTTGTCCTAAATGGATAATAAATGCTGCAGGAGCATACTGCAATATTGCCCCTCCCAATTCTTTCTCTTCCTGGATCCCATCTCATCCTAGATGTATACGGATGAATTTCTTAATTCTTGAATTGTCTCTGTGGATGCATGCTGAGACAGGATAATATGACCAATGTAATGTGTCCAAGATTTTTAGTTTCAAGCTTGGTTTACAGGAGAATCTAGAAATTTTGGTCGCATTGCATTGGTAATATTTTTCTGTCTCAGAAACAGTTCAAGAATGCTTGTCCACCTCACTGTTACTCAGACATGAAACAGTGATGTCATTAACACGGGGGTGGAGGAAATTACCTCAGTGAGGCAAGTGTATGTAGTGGGTCTAGAGATTATGGCACTGAACTGGTTTTCAGGCCACCTGGATTCTGATTCCAGCTCTATCACTGAGTAAATGTGTGACAGTGGGCAAGTCACTTCACCAATGCTCCTGTATGTGGGGAAGCCCTCCAGCCCATTGCCTGTCTTGTCCAGTCAGTCTGCAAACTCTTCAGGGCAGGGCTGTCTCCTACCCGGTCCTTGTACAGTCCTTAACATATCTTTGTTTGGTTCTCTAGCAGTATTCCCTGTAAACTGGGTGTTTGTGCAGCTGCTCAGGACAGATTCCAATGGCACCCAGCTGATTAGCAGGGCACCCACAGCTTGGTTTTGTGTTTCTACAGATAGTGTATATTTGCACACACCTTGGTGAACAGAAAACATTTATCTACACATGTATGGGGAAGAAATCTGCATATGAATGGAAAAGATTAGTGGAGTGTACCTGACCAGCAGGAGAGGACAGAGTTTGGGGAGGGACCCTGAGGACTTGTGCATTTCAGGCTTAGCTGGTGTATGAGGGAGTGTGAAAAACCTAAAACCCATTGCCTGGAGCCAAACAGTCCTGCTGGCTGAAAGGAGGTCCCAGTCAAAGCCAGCCCTCTAACAAGCAAGATTAGCTAATTTACTCTGTCCATGAAGTCAATTAATACTTCCCCCAACAAATCAATGAATGTCTGTCTCCACAACCACTAGTTCACTGCGAGGATAGGTGGCTGGGGGAGGCAGGGACCAGACCTGGGTGAGGCTTCATCTTGCACCAAAAAAGGGCCAGGAGAAAGATGAGTGGGGAAGACAGGAAACCAAGCCACTTACTGCACCCTACCAGAAGACTCTTGCTGGGATCAGGCTTGTGTGCATCATGCTACCTAGCAGAGTGCTATGTGTAGTGAATCCAGTGACATGTTAGCCTGTTGTTTGTATTGTAACATGAAGTAAAGCGGCATCATGATGCAGAAACTGAAACATGAAGTATTCAGTATCTTTTAGCACTTGACCTTAAATCTTTGATTAATGATTTGTGAGATTGAAAATTTAAATGCTTCCATGATTTAATAAGCAGTTATTCAAATATACCTCCTGTTCAGTTTGAATCAGCTTTGAGAGCAGTGGTGCATGCTACTTTAACTGATGCAAAAAAAATGGATGAACAATCTCTCTGCTTGAAATTGTATTCCATTCCTGCCTACAAACCAAAAGTCATTCCACACTGCTGCTTCTTGGTGCTGTATGAAATGGACTGGTAGTTTTAGCCAATGTCCTGATACCCGTGTCCTGATTGCAGCTAATTCTTTGGTTGCATTGGCACAGTGTCCATGATTTGATTTTTCTTAAAAAAAAATTATATAATATATATATATATATATATATAAAAAGCTAGTTTAGACCTAGCCTTGATGGTTAGGGGTCAGCAACCAAATGAGCTAGAAGAGCCATTTTTTTCAAACTCAGTAATTCAAGAGCTGCCATGCATGTGAATACAAGATGGTCCTTAATAAATAACATCAAACCATACTTTTTGCCATCCCTATTTTAAGAACAGCGCACGCAGTGATTTGCAATGCGATACATGTCTACTGCAGGATGTTCAGACTTTTTACATAGTCTCTTGAGGTTGAATTTTTTTTGTTGGTGGTGAGATTCTCATTGTAAATGAGACATAAAGGGAGCCCAGCCAAACTCATTTATAAATATTAAGGACTGGGTCTATTCAGTTTGAAATTCTGTTTTCACCTTTGATTTTCCTCCTTTTGAAGCCATTCCAACCCCCCTTTAATTATGCCAATTTTATTTTATGTTTAATTTCAGTTTTCTTAAGTGTGTGTTGTCCTTTACAGCAGGAGTGCTACAAGTTTCCTTTTCCTTTTCAAAATCAAGACTTTATTAAATACAGCATCATATCCCACAAAGAACTGCATATACTAAGTGGGGATATGTCCAACATTGTGACATCACATGGTGTTTGCTATTTAATTAAGTTGTTCGTTTTTGGGCTTTTAGATGTTTACCATTTATTGAAAATAATCAGAAGGATCAGAAAGGTGTGTTTTTTTTGTTTTTTTTTAAACTTAGCAATTGTAGTGTTGGGAGCCACAAAAAAGTCCTTAAAGTACTGCATGTGGCTCTGGAGCTACAGGTTGCAGACTTGATGGCGATTCCTCCTGGTCAGTATGAGGGAATGTTGTAAGGGTGGCTTGGTGAAGTCTTCCCTGTTTTGCCGATGCCGTATTTGATAAGGATAAGTAAGACTTCAGTCTTCCAGACCGGTTACCTGGCATTTTTCATAAGCACTAAATTTTAAATAGTTGTGGAAGTAAAAACCTCAGTGAGCTGTAGACCAGTGTGAAGGAAAAAAAATCTAAAAGTTGCTTGTTCAGGTAAAACTGTAATATTAAAATATTCTGCTCTCCACCCTGAGTATGGCTTCAAGGCTTCTTTTTTTCCCTTTATTTAAAAGTAAAGGTTTTTTTCCCATCCGTGCAATTAGTTTCTATCTGACCAATTAACTTCATGCTAAATAAAAAACTAACTGAACTGTCCTAGACATCACTGTGCTCAATATCACATGGAATCAGAACTTCTTATAGTCATATTGTATAAAGAATGATCTGTAAAGCGTCTACATTTACTCTGCAGTTACTAGTGATGTTTTTCAAAACAGTTCATAAATATTTCTAGTTGTATTTTAATAAATATTTGTTCCTTTTTTAAAGCTGGTGTTAACTGCACTTCATGTACTGAGTGCCACTGATTTGAGTATGTTGGTATACTTTTTTTTTTTTAATTGTTACATGAAATCTCTGGGAATAGTTGGTGCTCTGTGGGCTGTTTTCTTCAAAGGTATGTGAAACATGTAGTAACAGCACAAAACATTGATACACCTAAAGCTATGTCATGTATAGCGATTAATGTTTTCTTAGAGGTCACCTTTTGCATTATATTCAGAGTTGGAAGATGTAAAAGACTCTCAGTTACAATGGGACTTCTAAACAAAAGGAAATATTTGATGAAAACTGAAGAAGTCTGTTTACTAGAAAGGAACAATAGTTACATGTGCCTGACATTTCATGTATGTGTGCGCGTGCGTGCGCTGCTATAGTAAGAAGAGAC
The DNA here is from genome assembly GCF_033958435.1 of Carettochelys insculpta. Classification (NCBI taxonomy): domain Eukaryota; kingdom Metazoa; phylum Chordata; order Testudines; family Carettochelyidae; genus Carettochelys; species Carettochelys insculpta. Next base: position 87,323,951 of record NC_134137.1, on the reverse strand, counting down.
ACATATGTATGAGAAGTTCTAGCTACATAAACTTTCACATATGGTATTTGAGTAACATACTAGTATAGGCCCTGGTCCTTCAAGCTCATTGTTGAGGTCTGCCTGCAACACCCATATAAGGTATTGTTGAAGTTCACATGGTGGTGATGTGGAATCTGTGTCTCAGTCAGAGGCCGTATCTATGCTTAGAGTAGCATGTAGCTTACTGACCCTGCACACCCGCCTAACATGGGTGTTAGTCTCCCAGTCAGTAACAGTGTAGATGGTGAGACATTGTTTCTTCACATAGAAAGCCCTACATGCCTGAACCCCAGGATGTATACGCTACATGGTTCTTTACACATCCAAGCAGTATCTCCCATGCTACACTATTATTTATGAAAATGTAGCTTCCCACTGCCTCCCAATTGTCTGAGCTTTTCCCTGCCACAGTAAAAGGCTCTGGCAGCAGGCAAAGGCTCTAGCAGTAGGAAATTGCTAGGGTCTTTGTGTGCTGCCAGAGCTTTTCATTGTGGTGTATAGCTGCATGTGTAGTGCCTGGATGCTGCTTGCCACCGTAAGCGTAGACACAACCTGGCAGGTAACCTTTATGTTCACTATTACTGGTATCAGGAGTAAAAAGGTACTGCTGAGTGTGGATTCTGAGGACTACTATTCCCAACTATGTACATTAATTCTAAACAGTTGTACTGAATCCCCTTGTTGTAACTGAATCCTGCTGTTGTAATCTTAACAAGTTAAGAGGTCAGTACACAGGTGAGCAGTTCCATGTCAGCTTCCTTTGAGCTAGGACTACACTACAGACTTTTACTGGCATAGCTATACTGGTGGGGAGGAGTGTGAACAGGTTGGATTTCTGACTGACAGCTGGGCCAGCAGAAAACCCCAGTGTAGATGCAAATATACCAGCAAAGCTGTGGTTTTTTGTCAGCATAATTTGTTTTAGTCATGCTGGGTTCAGGGTGAGGTTACTATATCAGCACAAAGCGCATCTGTCTGCATCCACGCTCAGCACATTTTGCCAGGATATTATACCAGTGTTCGTAGACTGGTGAAGGACTCCTAATGTAGGTGTGACCTTAGCTAGTGACCTATTGGTCTGTCTTCTGTCATAGGGCCTATTCTCAATAACCCGACTGGATGTTTATTTTCACCTTTGAAGAAGAAAGTGCTGCTCTGATTGTTCCATCTAAACAATTATTTTGCTATTGTAAGATCTTACCTCCTGGCTTAGGTTTATGAATAAGGCTTTCTTTTTAAAAAATACAGAATTGTTTTTAAATTTCTGGATTTGTAAAAACGTAATTAAGGCCTGACTTCCTCCCCCATGTCCCGCCCCCCATGAAAACTTCAATGAGAGTTATTCAGGTTTACTTGAAGCAGGACCAAGTTCTATGCAGTGGGCTAACATTCTATAAGTAGAGGTAAGCCCTTGGTAACCATTCAGGAGCATTTGGGGTGGGGTGAACCCTGCCAAAATAGTCAATTCATAGTTTCACAAGGGGCAGCATAACGTTTGTTTGTTTTTTCTTGAATTCTTCATGAAAACTATAAATGCAGTTGGTACACATTTACAGTGATTATGTGTATAATATGATGATATTTTGAGGAATCTTATTTAGAAGGACTGAGAGCAAGCCATTGTGGTTAAAAAAGTGAGCTTGGGGTTTAGGAGAATTGAGTTTATGTCCTGGCACATATGCCACATCTACGCTACAAGATAAATTCAAATTCATAAAAACAAGGTTAAAAAAATCAAATTTATTAATTTATTAAAAGTCAAATTTGTGTCCTCAAACCTTCAGGAATTTGACTCACCATTTTTTCATGTTGAGTTACTATGTCCCCATTGCCTTATCCAACTTTGAACATGTGAGCATTGCAGTGTGGGTACCTATCCCACAGTGCCTTAACCCAGTTGTATTTTGGGTGTTTTGTACCAAGTTGTGTGTTTAAAACAAACAAAAAAAAACATAGAAAAATTGCTGAAGCTGCTTGTGAGAGTTTGATGTCACTACCCCAGAATGCAGAGCACTGTCCCAGAATTAAGAGCACCCACTAACCGCACGAAAACAAATGGGAGATCGCACCATTTTCGCTGTCTCAGCACTAGCACAATCAGGGATCCTCAAATGCTTCAAGTCATTGCACATACCATTATGGCAACTCCACAGATGCACTTTTTCTTTCAAATACAAAGGGAGATAATTGTTGAGGAGGAGGAGGAAGATTTTGAAGAGGAAATTGCTCAACTGCAGTCCAAGAACTCCCAAATGCTGGCTGCCCTGGATGCATTGCTGACAGTGGAGCAGAGGTTTTGGAGTCGCGAGACCAGCACAGAATGGTGTGACCGTATCATTTTGGAGTCCTGGGATGACCAGCAGTGGCTGCAGAACTTTCGCATGTGTAAGTCCACTTTTGTGGAACTTTATGATGTCCTGGCCCCTGCCCTGCAGCGCAGCAACGCAAGAATGAGGCCAGCTTTAGCAATTCCAAAGTGAGTGGCAATTGCTGTGTGGAAGTTTGCAATGCCTGACAGTTAGTGGTCAGTAGCAAATCAGTTTGATGTGCACAGATCTAGCGTGGGGGGCCGCAGCGGTTCAAGTAGCCAGGACTCTCTGTTGAGATCTCCCGAGTAAGACAGTGACTCTGGGAGGTGTACAGGTGACAGTGGATGGCTTTGCTACCCTGGGTTTTCCTAACTGCAGTGGAGCAATTGGTGGCACGCACATCTCAATCCTGGCTCTGGCCCACCTGGCTTCTGAGTATATAAACAGAAAGGGGTACTTCCCAATGGTGTTGCAGGCATTGGTAGATCACAAAGGTCATTTCACCAACATAAATGTGGAATGGTCAGGGAAGGTTCATGATGCACACATCTTCAGAAATTCTGAGCTTTACAGAAAGCTCCTGGATGGGATTTTTTTCCCAGACTGCAAAATCCAAATTGGTGATGTGGAGATGCCTATCATAATATTGGGCGACCCTGCTTACCCTGTGCTTCCTTGCCTTATGAAACCCCACATGGGGCCCTGGACCACAGCCAGGATAACTTCAATGTCCGACTCAGCAAGTGCAGATGGAATGCACCTTTGGATATTTAAAAGTGAGTTTCACGTGCCTCTTGACCTGTTTGGAGCTTTCAGAAACTAATTTCCCTATTGGGATTACTTTGTGCTCTATTTTGCATAATGTGTGAATCCAGGAGGGAGACTTTTATGAACCTCTGGGATTCCAAGGCTGAGGCCATGAGCAAGCCTTATTTGCAGCTGCCTACAAGGCTGTTCTCCAATAAACATGCTGAGGCTTCAGCAATCAGGAAGGCTTTGAAACATAGCTTCATGAATGATCTTCCAGACACATGAGAGCACTGTAGTTCTGTTATAATACTACCCACCACTCCCCAAAATGGATTGTGCTCCCTACCAAATGCGAACCAATAAATCAGACCATGGCATTCACAGAAAGAATGCTGTTAGTTGGTGGGAGGGGGTTAAGTTGCGGGAAGAAGAATGGAGATGAAGGGAGGGTTATTTTCCAAGATAGCGCTGGGCAGCTGTGCTATCTGTCCTGGCTCCCTCCACCCCATTCTGGGTCCCTGTGCCACAAGTCCTCTGTTGACCTTGGCATAGCACTGGGCAACTGTGCTATCAACCCCAGCCCTCTCCATCCCCAACTGAGTCCCTGTGCCATGAGTCCTGTGCGGACCTTGGCTGTTCCCCATGACTCCCAGCAGTGATTTGTGCACCCCAACAAACATGGGTACCGAAAAACCACACCAAGGTTGTCATAAAAAAAATTATTTGGGAGGGTGAGAGAGTTAAACGGCAGGGAAAATAATCATTGTCCAGGGTGATGGGAACAGCCTTTTGCAGTGACGACTGGGACTAGAGCAGCAGGCTGTCCTCGCCCTTCCTCCCTCCCTCCCCTTGTTTGGGGGCCACAACGATGGGGGGGTGGGCGACCTGAATTCAGGCATGTCCAGAGAGCAGTGAGTGGAGCCAGCAGTGCTGTGTTGAGAGTACCTCTGCATCACCAGCATGGAGTGCAGGACCTCTATTTGGTTGCTTACTGCCATTATTAGTTTTGCCGCATGCTCCATCTAGTGCACCGATTGCTCACTCTGGAACTCAGGCATATTCTGCCACCACTGTGCTATGTCCCTTTTGCTTTCAATGGTTTTAACTTGAGCCTGCGCCATGTGCTACAGGATACGATCCTTCTCGGACCTTCTGCACTTCCTGGCACTGTCTCTCATGCTGGGGATGCCAGCTGGAAAGTGAAGGTCAATATTTAGGTACAGGTCACAAAAAGCAATTACCCATGGAATGCACGAGTCTGTTTGTACTATCCGTGAAACTTTCTTTTTACAAGGCTTCTTAAGAAAGGGATTCAAAGCATGCATTGCACAAGCCCTTATTTATCCAGACCATTTCCTTGATGATGTGGTAAGTAATTGTCTGCTTTACAAGGGAGCTGGAGTGGGGCAAAGCAGGGGAATCAGGACCGTGTCCTGAAGCAGGGGAAAATTTGTTTTCAGTAATCCTCTGCAAGAAGCTAGGTCCTCAGAGACCAGCAGCCATATGGTGAGAGGGAAGGGTGGAGAGGGGTTTGATTTCAGCTGCATGGACAGCAGGGTGTGGAGGGATCCCTGAAAAGTGGAAAGAAATGCTGCGGGGTGGGAATTTGGGAGAAGGGCCAGAGAGCCTGCCAGCCACACGGAGGCGGGGGGAATGGAGCATCCACAAGCCACATGGTGCAGCAGTGGGCTCCAGGTAAATGTAAAAGTGAAAGAAGCATTGCAAAGAAGTGCAGTCCAAATTCCTGTGCTCCTTTAGGTTGCCAAAGAAGACATCATACTCCTAAGCTTAACAGACAGTGAAAAAGAAGAGCTGCTCATCCTGAGTGAGCACAAGCATGGAAATTTTGCAAAAATGCTGTGTGGCGCCATGACACCAGATCACTACCTTGTTGCCTGGAATGGCAAGATCTGCTCCTGTGAAAGCTCCATGAAGTCAGGCCTTCCCGAAAACTAGGTGCAAAAAATACAAGAGTGCCTGGCTGATGCCTTTGAGGAGATCACCAAAAAGGATAAGTGCTTCATCTCCAGAATTATTAACATGCTGTTCTGAGGAACAAAGTTCCTTAGAAAACCTATACTCGTACCTATATTTATACCCTGTCCTCTCCATTGGCCTCTTTCTCCTGGCCCATCAGCTCCTCTCGGCTCACCCTCGACACAAAACCAGGGCCTCTAAAAGTGTCAAAATGAAGAGTTGGCAACGTGGTTGCTCCATCCCACCACCACCCAAGAAGCACATGCAACTGTTCATTATAGCAGAAGGTCTTTGGAGGGGACACGGATTGCCTTTGCTCCCTGGATTTTGTAATATGCCTGCCAGAGTTCTTTCACCCTCACCTGGCACTGTGTAGACTCCCGGAAGTAACCTCTGGTAAGTATCAACTGTGACATCTTATTACATATGCACATGTTTCTCTTGGACACCCAAAGTCTGCTCACCCCTAATTCCTCTCCCCAAACTGCAAGAAGATTCAGAATCTCCTGATGGCTCCACTCTGGAGCTCTCTTGTGACCCTGAGAACCACTAGGCAGATCACTACTCTGAGTGCTCAAGTTTGCAAGAGATAGCTACTGGTGCCACGCGCTGGCTGCCAATGCAGTGTGATGGGTAAAAAAAATTCCAGCTTCTGGGTACATCCTATATTTCCAGGGGTCGCTGGTGATGAATTCAAATTTGCAGGATTCCTATGACCTACTTCTTGCACGTGTGGAGAGCAGTGGAGATGGAAGTGTCCATACATGGCGGGTAACTGCATAGCTTTGTTGAATAGTAACAGAGAGATAGTTGTGCTAGTCTATATACTGTGAAAACAAAAAGCAGTCCAGTAGCACTTTAAAAGACTAACAAAATAATTTATTAGGTGATGAGCATTCATGGGACAGACCCTTTTCTTCTTTTTGTTTGCATAGCGTTGTGGGATATATATGGGATGCTTCTGGAGGCTAATAAATTTGATTTTTAGGACATGGCACTTCCGTGTTGGCCTTTATTCAAATGTTTAAATTCAAACTTCATGCTACACCCAGCTGGTTTCAACAATGTTATGATATAGGTATTAGTGCTCCCAAAATCAAGCTAATGGTATTTGCCATGAGTACAGTCACATTGTAATATCAAGCCAAGTGCCTTAAATTTGAATTTATCTCAGCATAGATGCAGCCTTAGCCTCTGTGTGCGTCATTTTCCTCACCTGTACTACATAAGGAGAGAGAAAAAAATAATGTCCACGTTTTACTGGGTTGTTGTGAGGCTTACAAGCCATGAGTTAACATTCTTTAATATCTTTTGATGGCGGGTACTCTAGAAAAGTGAAACACAAGGCACAGTTCTACTGATAAACTGGAAAAACAGGGAAGAGCAAGGCAAACCAACTCGTTCTTTACTTAGAAATATTTCTGCAGTATATTCAGGAGTATTGAGAAATATGGACTCCTGCCCAGAGGAATAAATGTATGTTTCTAGTATTGCTTACTGAAAATAAAAGTTGCTTTTATCCATTCAGCTTCAGTTCTGCATTCCATCTACATCACTTACCATCTTACTCCTTTAGTTTTGCTCTTGGTTGAGGATGACAGTAGGACACTGAAGTCTACAACTTTCTACAGAAGAGTGGACTCTGACACCTCTCTCTTCAAATTGTTAGGGTGTTTTTGGAGACTGATAATACAGAAGTATAAAATACCATATTGTTAGGAAATTTGCATGTAATGAAAAGTATCAGTATAATCTGTATTTTAAAAGTGTGTTAAATGCTAAATCTGAAATCAAACTAATATATAAACCCTATGCTTTGACTGATTGCTGGAAAGAAGCTGGCCCTAGCATCATATATAGCTTCTTGATGTTCAGGCCTGAATTTTCTTTCAAAAGTGACTGGTGGCTCAGGGTGCCTCAGCTTGAATATTCACATTAAAGAGACCTGTATTTTGTTTGGTTTTGTTTTGTTTAAGTCAGAGAGTGGGTGTCCAGCACATTCTGAAAATGTAAGCATCAGACAGGATGTATTGATTTGGATTTCTACCTTTCACTCCCCCACCCCACCTCTCACTCCTATCCAAAGCACTATGACAATACATGATGCAACTCTATTTAGAATTGCCGAAACTGTGAAGCACCCCGTTAAAATATGAAAATTCACCCAAAGATTTCTTACTGTATGTGTGCAATTTGTCCAATTAAGCAACTTTTTAAAACAGGTTTTATGTAGTTAATTCTGCTGTAGCAAAAACTATCATGCTGCGCATTCTTTTTAGGCTTTGTTCAGATAATATGCCATCAACTGAAAGCTCCAACTGTTGGTAATGATTTGGTCAGTACTATATCCTTTTATGTATGGGGACAAAACTCAAAATACTCATCAGGATGCCAGAAACAGTGAGCTGTCTTGGAAATACCATACTGCAGCTTGCCTGCTTATGCTTAGCATGGTACATGTTCATTTAGATTTGATAATCACATTTTGCTAATATGCTTTTTAGCTCCCTCCCAGTCCTCATAGCACCTCCTCCACCCCACATCTCCTCCCCAGAGCTCCCTCCTGTACACATTTTCCCTCCCATACCCTGCACCATTTCTATTAATAACACAGAAAAGTCTGGCCCTTAATCACTGTCCAAATTCTTGGACTGGCTCCACATCATAAATTATTGCCCACCCCTGCTCTAAGAACTGCCCAGCCTATACTTTGTGACCTCTTTCTAGGAAGCTGCTCAGAAGCCACCTGCAATAGTGAATGAACAGACTCCATTTACCACAATGCAGCAGGGTCACCACAAACGAACAAGGTGGGATTTTCAGGCACCTTCTATGTCAGCATGAATCCTACAATAGCCAGCTGTGTTATGGAATAGGATATGCTGGTACTGTTTTAGTAAAGTAATAACCTGGAACCTTTTGTTGTAATGATATAACTATGTAAAAATGTCAAGTCATCTATTAACTTCTGTGGGTGCCCTACTTAATAAGTAGTTTGATATAAAAAATGTGGCAGATTCCTGGCAGACTGAATCCGAACATGCCACTCAGTGCTTTTGGAACCCTGCGGAGGTTGGAATGCAGATGCATCTGCTCTTTCCAAGTGAGCAGTTGATACACATAGCAAAAACAGTTCAACTGAATGCTGTATCTGGTTACTGAGCTCTAGCTAAGAGAAAGCATGCTGAAACCAAACACCTGGAAGCTAGCAGAACCATTATTGTAAAAGTAACAGGGAGTGTTGTGTTGAGAATTTCAGATTATCCTGAAAACCCACAAACTTGCAGAGGGTTATCAACGAGAGTGTGAACCGAGAGGAATCATTAAAAGTGGATTCTCTGGAAGCTTGTAAAGTTCATATTGCTGCTGGAAATAATATGGTGTTTTAATGACATACCAGTATATATACTGGAGCATTGGAGATTCAGACAAGAGCTTTGTGTTCTTCTCATGCAGCTTATTTAGATAATGAATTAACCTGAAAGTGTACAAGGCTGGACACCACCCACTATATTTTATGAAGATCTCCATACAATGTGCTCATGGTCATTGAGAAGTTGATTGTCTACTAAGTATTTTTTTCTAACATCATCAAGATGTGTTGCTTAGAAGTGGAAATAGGCCATTTGTGTTCCGGGTTCTTGAGATGCCAGAGGGCTTCTGGGACACTGGGCAGCCCTGTCTGCTGTGCTTCCGGTTGGCCATTTTGTCAAGAGAGTGTCTGGGCAGTCCGGCTGCTCTCTGTCGACAGAGCACATCGCTCTTGCAATCCGCTTGGCGGTTTGGCAACATCTGTTGACAGAAGTTTTGTCAGAAGATATCTTACTATGTAGTAAGGCTTATCTGAAAGCATCGGCTAATATTTATCTTGTTTTCAAAATCCTCACATAAGCTTTCACATTTTGGAGAGGTATAATCTTGAGACAGTAGACTGCTGTTCTCTTTCATTTTCCAACTATTCATCTGGCTTTTTGTCTGAGATTTGTTAACTGCTGTATATTGAATGATAATGAAGTATACGTTTACTTCACTGTGTGTAAAAAGCTTAAGCATACAGTCAAAGTGAATTTCAATTTTAATACAGAAAAATATGCCCTATTAATGTTTAAAAATCTCTTAATATTCAATGTCCAGTTTCCTTTTGTTTTAAAAAAGAGTATTGGGCTCTATCACTGCTGGTTTAGTCAGTCACATGACTTTACTTGTAAAGTTATTTTCAGACTTAATTTTAAGTTGACTTATGCAAAGCAGATAAATGAAATTAAGTTTCCCTATTTACTGCCATTCGTATTGTATTACAGTGAGAAAACACAGCTGGTCACTTTTATCTTGCCTTTACTCAGGAGCAAAAGTAAGTAAAATGTCTCCATGGGAGAAAACTTTTTGATATTAAGCCACCTTCTGCAGAGGAGGAATATGCTGCAATGTGAACAATTACTTGTTATGTAGTTTACCCCAATTGGCAAACACTGGCACTGAGCCACTAATAAATTACTTAGGAGCTGCTAAAGATACCAGTTGTTGCATGAGCGTAATTGAACAATCTGGTGGTTTCCTTGGTTATCTAGTTTGTTTTGCTGCTACTTCCCAGGACATTAATTGAAGTGCTGTGAAAAAGCAAACTAAGATAACTGTACTCTTAATCTTTGGAAAGTTTTTAATTGGATCAGCTACATACCCTAAAGCCAACATAATTTAGTTGTGCAGACTTGTTTGACATTAAAAAGCCAGTTTGATTTGATTTTTTTCAATGTCAAGGCCTTAGAGTTTATTTCAGAAGACATTTAGTTTCGCCTTGCTTATTTAAAAACAGCTTAATTTTAACTCTTTGCCTTTTCTGTGAGTTTTCTATAAATTCAAAGTACTTATCCTTAAAACTGTTCTGATCAGTGTTTCAGTTTACTTCAGTATAGCAGAAGACTTCAGTATAGCAGAATGTTTTGGTGTATACACCCCTTGAATTTTTTAAGCATGTTGATACAAACCTGGGCATGTTCTTTACCTCAAATTATTTGAAATGCATACGCAAACTCTTCTGTATTTAAATGCACTTAACTGTAGTCTATAAGCAGCTTCTCTATTGAAATAAGGCTTTAACTGGTTTCTTTCAGACTCCTGATTAGCAGAATTAAAAGATTTACCCGGTGTTGCTCAGGTCCTTAACTCAATTTTTGGTTTTTTTTTTTTTTTTTTTTGGAAAATAAAGTGAAAATGTATATGCTTTATTTAAATCATTGCACTGGGCTGGGACTGGCGATGAGGGGTTCAATATGCTGGCTGTCCTGTGGAGAGAGGACTACCCCGACCCTCTCCCACTGCAACAGCAGCATGGAACCAGGTGAGAAGCATCTCTGCATGGCCACTACAGTTCCAGCGGGCACAGGAGGGGGACGGGGTGCATGTTCCCCTGGCTGAGGACAGTCCAGGCTTGTCTGCCCCCGTGCTCCCCAGCTAGAGTGAGTAGTGCACAACCTGTGCAATTTCTCCTGGCTTGCTGACAAAAGGGAACTGTCAGCAATATCCTGTACAAATGAGGGAAGAGCTTCAGTTTCCGCATCCTTCCTAAAGGGTGCCTGGGAGTGGAAAGGAGGTGAGATGCTCTGGGCTAGGGCAGTCCTGGATGGGGTGGGACACCTCCCCAGTCAGCCCCTTTTATATGCCTAGTGATTCTGTCCCTTTCTGGTATGGTTTATAAGAAGCAACCCCATTCCAGGTACAATCAATCATCCTAGCACATAAGAACATAAGAATGGCCATACTGGGTCAGACCAAAGGTCCATCCAGCCCAGTATCCCGTCTGCCAACAGTGGCCAATGCCGGGTGCCCCAGAGAAGGAGAACAGAAGACAATGATCAAGTGATTTATCTCCTGCCATCCATCTCCTCCCCTTGTACTGAAGGCTAGGGCACCATACTTTACCCCTGGCTAATAGCCATTTATGGACCTAACCTGCAAAAATTTATCAAGCTCTTTTTTAAACCCTAATAGAGTCCTGGCCTTCACAGCCTCCTCCGGCAAGGAGTTCCACAGGTTGACTGTGCGCTGTGTGAAGTATGATTTAGAATTGTGGAGAAGATTAGATATCTGTTGCAACACCCAAATCCCTTTATGGGTCCCCTTGGTCATCCATATGACACTGGCCTGGAACGTCAGTTCCTAGCTTGGCCCCAGACTGTGTGTGTTACACGTGATGACTTGCCCAATCTGCTTTGTACCTGAGTTCCCCATTTGTAAAATTAGGCTAGGGAACTTCTGTCTGCTCCAAGGCTCAAGTGCCCACGGCGGGCAGGAAGAGGTGCTCAACACTTGCAGGGCCAGATTAATTTTTTGTGGGACCCAGTGCCCAGACTGTGACCCTGTCCCCACTTTGGGTTTTCCTCCCAAGACTAGGGTGGCCAGATGTTCCATATTTAAAGGGTCAGGCCTATGTTTAAGGCTTTCTGCAGCTGTCTCAACTTTTTCTTAAAAGTTGACAAATTGTCACACATTTTCTATCTGCCCCCCAATACTGATGGGGGGTGGGTGTGTTCTGTGTAAACTGAGCACTTGGGTGGCCACCTCGGAGAGATTCAAATGTCACCCAGCAGTTTGGCAGAGCACCCATAGTCAGCAGCATGTTTCTTTACTGTAGGTTCACATCTGCACATGCCTGGGTGCACATAACAAAACTGATCCTGCCCATTGATGGGAAAAATTAGAGGAAATTCTAATGGTAGGATTCTTGCTTGCCAGCAACCTGCCCACCAGCAGTGAGTGGTGGAAGGTCCAATGACTAATGAGGGGGTTGGGTGTGCAAATCTGGTGGTGGGGCAAAAATGCAGCTGATGGGGCTGCCTGCTCCTCCTGCTCAATGCAGCCCCCGCTGTGTGCTGCCCCAGCCCCCATTCTATGTCTGTCTGGCACAGGCTGCAGTGGTTGGTGAATGCAGGCAGGTGGCAGCTGGTTACATGGCACCTCTGCTTCGCACCCAGAAATCCTTTATGTGCTTCCCTGCTCATTATCCTCTCCCTGCTTTGCAACTTCAGCACCTGGCCCCCCCTCATTCTTCTCCTTCACACCCCCAGTCTCCCTGGAACATCATGTCACCACTACTGGTGCTGCGCAGAGAACCAGCCGCTGATATGAGCACTGAGCTCATCAACAGCCTGGGTGACAGGCTCCTTCCTTCCCCCACTGCCTCTGGCTGGGCTAGTTTTCTGGGAAACACCAAGAGCCTGTGGCCTGGAAGATCCAAGTCCTGCATATACTGAAGCCACATGCGGTTCTGCCCAGGTGAAGCCCCTCTACCTCTCAGCCAAGCTCTGAACTGGTGGTGGAGGAGATGACGGAAGGGGGAAAGCTGTTTCCAGCCCGTTCATACTCAACCTGCAGGCTTCACAGCAGCCCCCAGGGCAAAAGCTTAGTACCTCCTTCACCAACTTCTGCCCCCAGCCCTGAGTCCTGCTTTATCCCCCTGTTGTGTCTTTCTCTGCTGAGACAACTCTTTGCCAGGGTTCACTGAAATCCCTGCAGCCAGGTTCCCTGGGCCCTGCCACACAATGCATTCTTAGGGATCAACCCCTTCTTGCACATGCTGTAGCCAGGAGAAAGGAGGCAGCTGGATTATCTTGGTGGCCTGGGGATGTTACCTGCGTTTTTACTCTATGTGGGCTGGCAGGGACAAGCTCCCTCCAGCCACCTCGGAGCAGTGGTAGCGTGGAAGAGATGAGCTGTGCCAAATCCATCCCTTCCTTCTCCTCCCTGACTACTTCCCTGCAGCTGGAAGCAGCTCCCATTCCTTCCCTCCTCTACTGTGCTGAAAGGCTGCTGCTGGCCACAATCTGGTGAGAATTGTGGCAGAAGTCTGGGGAGAGGGCTTATGACCCAAAATTCCCCCTGCCCCCATGTTGCCCCAGGAAGAAGTATCGGCAAAGGCAGGTCTGTCCTGGGAGCCCAGACAGGCATGAAGGACAAAGTGCCAGGCTGGGAGGGTTGGGTCAGTTAGTCAACACCCTCATGTGAAAAAGGTGTACCGTGTGTGTGTCCCCCCTTCTTGTGTGAACTCTAAAACCTTACAGATAAAAAGATAAATAAAAAGAATCCAAGTACATAGTATTAACAGTGGCTCAGTTGACCCTGATGTTAATTTGAGTGTTTGTGTGACTGTTTGCTGTTGAACTCACTTGAATATGAGTAATTATATCAGGCATCCTGTGTTCACCACAGACAAGTGTGGTCACCCAGCCCAAGGCCCCACACACAGCTTGCACAGAGGGGAGAGGATCAGCACAAAAACAACAACAAAAAAGTCAGCACCTGTGCTGTCAAGCTTGACTTTCACAACTAGTCCTATTGACATCAGTGGAGTTACTCATGTGAGTCAAGCTATAAGTCTAACATTTTGCTCAGAGAATAATTTTAAGATGAACTTCCACATGAATTTACTATTATATCAGTCTTACAAAGCAGAAGTAGTGCTATTACCAGTTTTAGTTCCCTTAGGCAAAGCTTTTTAGGAGGCAACATGAAGCTCAGTCTCTATTATCATGCTTTTATCCACTTGTCAGCTGTACTGAAACACAGATTAGGTGGGGACATGTCTAGACCCCCCCCTCCACTAAATAAGAAATAAGTTTCACTTAATCATGCAGTGTCTGTGTTCATATGATTATGAAAAATATTTCAAAGAGACGCTGCTCTTTGAAGAGTTTTTCCAGTGCTAAATTCATTCCTGGCAATGAGAAACTGACTTGCATGCAGTAGTAAGCAATCTCATTTTGGGCCTAATCTTGCATTGGCATCTTCATTATTACATGTGTCTTCATATGCAGTTGAACAGTTTCTTAGTAGCTTTTGAGATGACATGCACTATTAGTATGTTTATATTTTGCTTTTGCTCTTGGAGATTATACTCAGCACTGTCACGTTCATTTGTGCTGAAAATCCCTTTCCTTATTGCCAAACAAATGGAGAAGAGTCAAAGATGTAATATTCATCGAAATAAAACTTCAGCGAGACAGAATTTTTCCTTACATTCTACCTCATCCATATTGGATAATTAAATTACACACTCAACTGATAATAGCCCGAGATTGCAAACTCAAGTACTCAAATTAAGAAATGTCAAATCAAGATAAGTTCCCTTTTACAGGTGAAGTTAATTACATGATCACATACTGTGTTTTGAACATTACCAGTGCCAAGGATTGACCTATGCTGAGTGTGAAGCAGGGCTGTATAGTGAAAGAGCCATCTAAGAGCGGCTTGGAGTGTGGGAGATCCAGGTGTGGGGTAAGAGTGTTCTTTGTGGGGCAATATGGGTGTGGGGGGGATTCAGGTGCATAGGGGATCTGGATGCATGGGGCTTGTTGGGGGATTCTGGGTTCAACCATAATGGGACTGTGCATGGGGCCCAGGTACAGAAGGCTGGGGTATGGTGAGGAGAGTCTGAGTCAGGGTGGGCACTGGGAAAGTGGGGCTCAGTGGGGTGATGATCCAGATGCAGCTGGTAAGGTCTTTGTGGGGTGGGATTCTGAGTGCAAGTGACCTGGTGTGGTGGTGATGGTTCTGGGAAAGTGAGGCTCATTGTGGGGTATGGAGTGTGGGAGGAGAGGGTCAGTGGAAGGGCCTGCTGCATATGAGGGGGTCTAGATGCTCGTGGGGTTGGGCAGATGTGGGAGCAGCTCCCTGTACACGAATCCCTCCCTTAGCAGCAGAGGAGTGAAGGGTGCAGTGCGTGAAGTGGGAAGAGGGTAGTTTGCACAGCTTTCTGCAGCTGGGAGAGACATCTGGATTGGGTTGATCGAGTTCCAGATGCTGTGTAGGGAAGGAGGAAGTCCTGTCGTCAACCTCCCAGCCAAGACTAGCAGCTGAGCCTGGAACAGGATAGGAGTCATCAGCCAGGTCTTCCCCAGTCCTTGCCCATCCATCTTTGCCAGCTGCCCAGGACAGCTGAAATATATGTCTGGAGAGGGCTGTGTGACTGCCCTTATCGCTTTAATTTGATTCTCCGTCAGAAAGTCATTATTCTTTTGGGAAGCAAGGAAATGTGTGGGAGGCAAATTCTGTGTATGCACAATGGCACAAAATGTAAACTGGGGAAAGCAAGGTATGTGAATGTTGTTTGGATAAAGAAGTGGGGGTTAAATATCATTGTGTACCTCATTCAGATTTAACTATTCATCAGATGAACAGAAAAAAGGGACTAAAAGCTCACTGATTTTCACTCAAGAGGCAAAGCCTTTTAGTACCAGTGACTCACACTGCCAAATTTCACTTGTCCATAGTAAGATTCTGATTTTAAACCAGCAGGCAGGGCAGAGAACTGTCATCTTACGGTTCCTTTGTGTTACTGATGTACATCAGGAAGGAGCTGATTCCAGTCTTCTCTAAGAGTTGAGCAGATAGCATTGATTCCCCCCCCACCCCACCCCAGTAATATTCTTTCAGGCAAAGGCTTCATGGTCCATGGAGACACCAGGCAGTGATTACCTCATACGTAATAGTGATGGCTTTCAAAACAAGACAGCTTATAGCCTCTGCAGAAAGCAAGCCATGACAGACTATGAAGACAGACTGGGAAAGAAGATGTGTCCAGATGAATAGAAAAGGCCTCAGTAATGGAGGCTTTCGTACCAGGTGAGCACATGGCCAAGAAGGCTGAAGATGAAGTGCCTTCTGTCCTGTTTCTGAACAAGGAGAAGGTGGCTAAGGGCCTGGTAGGATGGACAGGTATTCTTTGTTACAAAGAAAGTTTCGAAACTTTGTCTTTGGGTCATCCCTAGTCATTCAACCTGTGACCCAATATGATGGTTCAAAAGCAAAGTAATCCAAACACTTGTTCCACTCAGTCAAGAAAACTGGCAGAGCCTGTGAGAGGTACAGTGCTGCTGTTTGTGGATGAACTCTTCTGAAGAGCCATTTTTGCAGACCCTAGTTAAAAATTCAGCTGTAAAGAAAAGTAGGTGATAGAATTTGATGATGAGTGCTAGATGCAAGGGTCATAATTACATGTTCAGGCTTAGGAGGTTATTGTAAACGTGTAAGGTTATGTTCTGCAATTCTATGTCAAGAATCCCTGTACATGTTTTGTTTCGGAGACAGCAGAGCTGTTGAATTTTACATACTGGTGGCTTTACTAGACAATGCATCTCTGAGATATTTTGACTCTCAGGAGGCATAGCCGTGTTAGTAGTGTGTAGTTTCACAAAAAAACAAGCAGTTCTGTAGTACTGGATTGGAGTCTGAAGAAGTGAGTCTTACCCGTGAAACCATGAAAGCCCATTCATTACCTAATAAATAAAATGGTTAGTCTTTCAGGTATTTTGGTAATGGTAATTTCACATTCAAGGCGAAAAGATTAGGTAATTACCTTAAATGCAATTTTACATTATAAATGGATGTCGTCATGCTATTTTGAAGATTAACATTTACTTTACAAGCTTTATTTTAAATCCTTCCAATGTTACTAAACGTTTTCCATGTTGTAATTTCACAAAAAAACAAGCAGTTCTGTAGTACTGGATTGGAGTCTGAAGAAGTGAGTCTTACCCGTGAAACCATGAAAGCCCATTCATTACCTAATAAATAAAATGGTTAGTCTTTCAGGTATTTTGGTAATGGTAATTTCACATTCAAGGCGAAAAGATTAGGTAATTACCTTAAATGCAATTTTACATTATAAATGGATGTCGTCATGCTATTTTGAAGATTAACATTTACTTTACAAGCTTTATTTTAAATCCTTCCAATGTTACTAAAAGTTTTCCATGTTGTAAATGGATCACAATCTCTTCCTTTCTGTTTAGCATGCGGGCAGCCGCGGCACTTCGACATTGACGCGCCTCGCCACCGCGCGGCTCGTCCCGACGGGGCTCCCTTTCGAAAGGACCCCGCCTACTTTGAAGTCCCCTTATTCCCATCTGCTCATAGGAATAAGGGGACTTCGAAGTGCCACGGCCTCCTGCATGCTAATGAAGCGCTGAATATGCATTTCAGCGCTTCATTAGTAAACTTCGAAATGGCCATTTGCATGGCCATTTCGAAGTTTGGGGCTAGTGTAGACATAGCCTGTGGGTGTGTTTTTCCCCCTGACATTGGTCCATTGTATGCTAAGAAGCCTGTGAGTGAGAAGACAACTATGGAGCTGCATCATTAGGGATTGTGTGGTGGGATAGATATTCCATTTTTTTCTGGGATTTCTTTTAACGCTTCATGTTTGTACTCACGTAGCTTATAAAAAATGTTGTTTACCCGTAAAAGTTTTCCAGAAGTTTTCTTTTTTAGTTCTATTGATAAACTGTAAAAACCTATCTGTAAAGTTGCATTGTAGTTTAACAGTTATTTTTGGTTCTGAAACTTGATGTGCCTTATTACAATAATTTGAGGAAAGACTGTATTAAAAAAAGAATCCCTCATGACACTATTGTTCTTGTGTGCTGATTGCATAACAACAATTAAGATGATGGCTAGAAATACTTTGTCATGGTACATCTTTAGAATAAAATCTCCTTTGGCCGTAAAGTGTGCATTTTTATATCACCTAATACACTTCATAGCAGCATACGTATTTGATCTTCCAAAGAACTCCATGTGTGTGGACTGTTGTGCATAGACAGAGCACCATCACTGTGGTTCAGCACAAGTGCAGGAGACCCATCAAGTGTAACTCATTATGAGATTAATACAGAAAGGTGCTACATAAGTAGCATGTTCACAGCAATAATAGTTTATACAATAAGAAATGCTGGAAATTGCTCAGTCACTGACAATTTCTTATGGAATTTCCAGGAGTATAGGACAAACTTCAGTGTTAAAAAAGGTGTAGGGGGGCAGACTATGAATGTATTGCTATAGGTGGAAGTCTAAATGTCCATTAATCAAGAAATAAAATACTTAAAAAATATTTATTGAAATACTTTCAGGTATACGAGGTGTAGAGGTTGAAAGATTATTTTCATTTTGATTATTTGCATCCTGAGCTATACTCTCAGTCAAATTGAGGGGCGGGACCATTGTAAATGCCAGTGTCATTCAAAATAAGATGCATTAAATGTCTGTAAAAATAGGAGAAAAAAAAAGGAAAAGGGTAATGGTAATAAATAGAACTGGTTGAGAAGTTTCTCATTTTTAAATTCTCATGTTTACGGGGAACATAGTCTACCTCCCTTCCTCAACCACCTACTACTAACAATAAGCTCATAACATCATTGGTCAGCAAGTGCACTTATTTCTTCAGAAGTCAAAAACATGGATAACTAAGTACAAAAATGGTGTTTTAAAAAGCTATCTGAGTTATCAGCAATGAAACACCACACGTTTTTAAATAAGCAAAACTATGTTTAAGCAGTAGTCTCAAATCAGGCAATTTGAGCAAGGAAAAAATATTACCACTTGGGAAAGAATGAAAAAGAGAAGCCTTAGATCATGCACAACCCCTACCCCAACTTGTAAATCTGCAGTAAAGGATATTAAAATGCAAGTGCTCCCCTATCACAGTTGCAGGTTAGCTGCCATGAGCCTGCAACACTTATTTTGTATTTGTTCGGTGACAAAAGACAAATGCTAGGAGGACCAAAACTTGGTCTGCCTTTTTGATATGACCAGAACATGTACAAGTTCTTCAACATATCAGTGTCTCTGCTTTAAAAAAAATTCTCAAGGACATACAAACCAAATCAGATGTTGCTTCTTCAAAATTCTGCCTGTTTGAGGTTCAGTGTTTGTATAAAAAAATCAAAGAGCTGCAAAAGTTTAACAGAACCTTTAACAAATTATTAAAACTGGTATAACTTTTATGCTTTGGGTACAGATCTCTCCCTTTTTCATTTGCTTGGGTTTTCCTTGCCATTCTACAAATTTGACAACAATCAGAGCATCTTTCTTCTTAGATAAGACCTAGACTAACTAAAGGTAAGGAATGTCAGAAAGGCTTTTTAGATTGAAGAAGCACAAATGGAGACAAAGTATGAAACATGATTCTGGTAAAATAATTCCATTTAAGTTATTTATACTCAATCCACTTCTATCTTTAGCTGTGTGCTGCAAGTTAAGTCCCTGCATCTAGCTACAAGATGATACACAATACTTTAGAAAACATCATGTTGATATTAGTTCCTGGAAAAATAACAACTATATTTAAACTGTGATATGTGAGGGTAATGAATTTCTGAATTTTTGGCTCAGACAAATCAAACAAGCTATTTATTGAAAGTGCTTATTTCCCCTGTTCTCTTCGCTTTTAATTACAAAATGGCGAGGTATGTAAACATTACAGAACCTTGTTTTTTTAAATAAGCCCTGTGCTCCTAAAAAGGTGCTGATGATTTCATTTTCTTGAACTCTTTATCCACTGAATTGGTCAAATGGCTGTATCAGCCTTCCCACATTACTCCCTAAGTACCTCAGACTTGAAGAAGGACAGTTCATCTCTCTTTCATTCAGTCCTTTGTTGCTGACTTGACGCTAAGAGGAAAAGGAAAGAGTAAATGTGATGTAAATACTTATCCACAAAAAGCTTGGCTGAGATGGGCTCATTTCACGTAAATAAGTGAATAGGCAGCTGAAGGGAATGACTGTGTCCCTCCCAGCCTGGGTCAGATTCAGACCATTGAGCTAGAAATATTGTGGCTTTTCCAGTTCCCATTTCCCCAAAAAATCTCTTCTCAAGTTCTCATTTGAGCCGTGTCTACACTAGCCAAAAACTTCGAAATGGCCATGCAAATGGCCATTTCGAAGTTTACTAATGAGGCACTGAATATGTATTTCAGCGCTTCATTAGCATGCAGGCAGCCGCAGCACTTTGAAATTGGCGCAGCTCGCCGCTGCGTGGCTCATCCAGACAGGGCTCCTTTTCAAAAGGACCCCGTCTACTTCGAAGTTCCTTTATTCCCATCCGTTCATAGGAATAACCGGACTTCGAAGTAGGCGGGGTCCTTTTGAAAAGGAGCCCCGTCGGGATGAGCCGCGCGGTGGCGAGCCGCGTCAATTTCGAAGTGCCACGGCCACCCGCATGCTAATGAGGCGCTGAATATGTATTTCAGTGCTTCATTAGTAAACTTCAAAATGGCCATTTGCATGGCCATTTTGAAGTTTTTGGCTAGTGTAGACATAGTCTTGCAGCGATATCCTGACCACAACCGTGTGTAGTTTGCTGTATGTTATATGGCTGACGTGTAAAGTGCTGCGATGCGTAAATCAGTGATTTAAAACACAAAGCTTAAAATGTTACTTTTGCACCATAGCACCTCTCATTGTGCTTCCTCCCACCTCGCCAAGCAGTCCTCAGAGCTGCCTTACTGCTGGGCATCATGGAAACCTAGAAGTGTGTATTCAAAGCCAAATTTGACAAAAAAGAAAAAAAAATTAAGTTGTACTTCAGTTAGTCAACAAAGAACTAAAATATCTAGGGGGAAGTAAAGTGGAGTCCGTTTTCCCTCCAGCACAGCAGAACTAGCTGAATGCAAATAGAACACCTCGTTCTAGCCTATTATATTGGGGTGGGGAACTTTTTTTGGGTTGTGGATGACCAATGCCCAGAAGAACGTCAGTCAGGGTCCACAGGTTAATGTGGACCAGGGGGAAAAAAAAACAAAAACAAAACTTCATCTCACTCATGTAACTTGGAGCACCAAGGTTCCCTTCGCTCTCCAGCCCTGCAGTAGGGCCTGGGACAAGGCTCAGGGCTTTCCCCGGGCCAGACTAACTTTTCTAGGGTCTGGGAATAGTAGATTTTGGGGGGTCCCCCTAGACTTTGGGGTGGGACAAAAAATGAGCTGTTCACTGTGTGCAAAGGATCTAGTCGGGAGTGCAGGGGCTGGATGGGAGGTAGGGCAACTGGGTGGGAGAAGGAGAGGGGAATAGGGGAGCGAGAGTGGGGGAGAATCCCAGCCAGTGAGAATGACAAAGGAGTGGAGCCTGCAAGCCAGCACAGGGACAGAGCTTCCCTGCACTGCCCTTTCTGATGCAAAGCCACTGCCTCTCCCTGCCATGCAGAGCCTGTGGGCCAGACACAGCCCACAGCTTGCGTTGATTTGGCCCACAAAGCCCAGGGCTCACCTGTCCCCACAGCAGCAGGGAGCCCCCATGCCTTATGGGCTGGCTTATGGCAAGCTGCAGGCCAGTGTGCTGTAGGTTCCCCATCTCTGTTCCATATATCAAACATAAGTTGTCTTCACTTTTAATGCTTTTTGTGATCTATCCCCAACATCCAGGTCCTCTCCCATTCATTACCAAGTTGTTGATGATGATTATCCATTCATTACGTTTTCAAACAGGTACCGTCATGCTTTCTCCCACACTGTCCCAGATTCTTGGGGTTGCTTCCCATAAACACCTGCAAAGCTACTTCATTATCTTCCTTCAAAGCTGTCCTTTACCATGATCCTACAAAATCTTGGCAATAGTTGGCTGCTAAGATAGCCTATAATGCTTACCAATAGTGCTTCATTGTTTCCTTGGACTACTCATCTGGCTCTGTGCATCTCTCTTATTATACTTAGATTGTTACCTCTTTGGTGCAAGGACTGGCATTTTTTTTTTTTTGTACAGCAGCTAGAACAATAAGGTCCTGACAAGAGCTTATAGGAGCTTTGGCAGTAACACAGATCCTCTAAGTAATATCTGTATGTGCAGTGTGCAATATTAATGATCAGAATGCTTCTGGCTGTCATTTAAGACTTTCATGACTCTCTTTATAGATAAGTGCTATAGGGTTCAAAAAGAACAGGATGAATTCATGAAGGATGAGTATTATCCAGAGGGGGTAGGAATGGTGTCCTTGGCCTCTGTTTGCCAGAAGCTGGGAATTTTTGACAGGGGAGGCACTACTTGATGATTATCTTTTTTGTTCATTCCTTGGGGGCACTTGGCATGGACAACTGTTGGAAGACAGGATACTGGGCTAGATGGACCTTTGGTCTGACCCAGTGTGGCCGTTCTTATGCAGATAATAAATGTATGACTAAAGCTGGAATTGGTGACCAGGGGCTACGCAGTTATAATTGAAAGTAGAAGTTTGTATGCAGATTTTTAATAAAATATAAAAGCCATAAACTACACAGCTTAACATTAAAATCCCAAGTTCAGTTTGCTGTCCTAGCAATAGGAAACAACATTCTGGCTATGTCTACAGTAGCCCCAAACTCTGAAATGGCCATGCAAATGGCCATTTCAAAGTTTACTAATGAAGCGCTGAAATACATATTCAGCGCCTCATTAGCATGCGGGCAGCCACAGCACTTCGAAATTGACGTGGCTCGCCGCAGCGCGGCTCGTCCAGACAGGGCTCCTTTTTGAAAGGACCCCCCCTACTTCGAAGTCCCCTTATTCCCATCTGCTCATAGGAATAAGGGGACTTCGAAGTAGGCAGGGTCCTTTCGAAAAGGAGCCCTGTCTGGAAGAGCCACGTGGCGGCGAGCCACGTCAATTTCGAAGTGCCGTGGCCATCCGCATGCTAATGAGGCGCTGAATATGTATTTCAGCGCTTCATTAGTGAACTTCAAAATGGCCATTTACATGGCCATTTCGACATTTAAGCCTAGTGTAGACACGGCCTCTGACTTGCAAGAAAGGTCCATTCAATAGACATTATGGAAGGTCCAACTCTTACTGCCCTATTTGCGAAATAATTTTTCAGAGTATAGCTGCTCTTTGAGAGTTAGAGATATAAAATCAACTTTTAGATGATCCCATGCTGATGAAAACGTGTATGAGTTTAATATATATTAGCACTTCATCTTTATGATGTTGTGTGACAGACACCTCTCATTGCTGAAGTAGAGATGTTCAGTACATTGTTAAATGTTGCTGAATACTAGAAAATGTCCAATATATTCCAACAGATTTCCAGGAAAATTTGTGAGGTACCTCTCCATAGTTTATCATTTTACATTCAAAGGTCATTTATACTAGCTGTTAGGTGTTAAGGTCTTTTACACCAGAGCAGAGCAATTTTGATTTTTTTGAATTTTTAAGATTGCAGTTAGTACCAAGTGAAGTCAGCATTTTAACCATAGGTAAATTTTAGTTACATTTTCCACAAGTACAGTATAGTGAAAGTAAACACAAATACAGTAAAAGTTTAGATTGTACAATACTACTGTTGTAAGTAAATAAAGTACTATGCAAACATTTTTGTTTGTTAAATATCTAATATAGTTTTTCATTAGCATTATGCATTACACCAGTGAAACATGGACTTTGCGCTCAAAACAAGAGCAGTGGCTCAACACATTCCACATGCGCTGCCTTAGGCACATACTCGGTATCTCATGGCAGGACAAGGTCCCCAATAGCACAGTGCTTGAGAGGGCAGGCACCGCCTCCATGTTCACCCTTCTCAAACAGAGGCGTATGCGCTAGCTGGGCCATGTCTCACGCATGACGGATGGCCGAATACCAAAGGACCTCCTCTTCAGCGAACTGGCGTCTGGAAAGAGGCTGAAAGGGCGACCTAAATTGTGCTACAAGGACACATGCAAGCGTGACCTCAGCGCACTCTCTATCAGTGTGAACACCTGGCATTCGCTCGCCTCAGACAGGCATGCCTGGAAACAGGGAGTGAAGGAAGCTCTTGCTACGTATGGAACTACCTTGGTGAAGGAAGCGGAAGACAGGAGAGCCCTCAGGAAGATCTGTGCCCGTGACACCAGAGCGACATCTGCCTACTGCTGCTCACAGTGCGGAAAGGACTGCCACTCCCGGATTGGATTGCACAGCCACAGAAGATGCTGCTCGAATCAGTCCAACTGGGGTGCAAACCCATGACCCCTCGGGATCGAAGGATGCCTACTACTGTGCATTGCTAGGAATACCTCTCTATTATCTAGAATATTTGACTATCCAGCAACCTCACGGTCCCGTGGCTGCCGGATAAGAGAGAGTTTACTGTATATTTATAGTGAAACAATTGTGAATCGATCATCAAAGGTTAAGATGTAAGGGATAGTGAGTAAGGTTAATACACGGAAACCAAATGATTACACCCATAAAACAAAACACAGTCCTGGTTCTATACTTATTAGCAGTTATGTTTTCTAATTAATACAGTAGAATTTCTCCTAAATATTCAGTCTTAGATAGAGCTGCTTGTTTTCAGTTAAAACCACGATCCCATAGACAACCCATGCCCCTTACTGGATTTTCTTGGAAAATGAATCCCAAAATGTGTCTTGTCCCCCTTATAATCTCGTAAACCTTTGAAGTGCACCTCCAGATAGAACTTTTCTCCCCCACTGCTTGTTTTTCTTGTTGACTTCACATCCCTGTAACCTCTATTAGCATTCTGTTCCAACCAGTGAGGAGCAGCCCATTGTGAAACCTTACAATGCATAGTCTACATGTCAGTTCACTCTATGGACAGACACTACTGGTCTAAGAAAACCTCTCTGCTGGTGATCCATCCCTTGATAGAGTTTCCCAGGATATATTTTCAGTACATATGTGCAACTCTTTAAATAGTCTCTTTACCTACACTGTGCAATGATATTAATGACCAGCATGCTCTGGCTGTCATTTAAGATCTTACATGACCTTCTT
Source organism: Carettochelys insculpta (assembly GCF_033958435.1). Taxonomy (NCBI): domain Eukaryota; kingdom Metazoa; phylum Chordata; order Testudines; family Carettochelyidae; genus Carettochelys; species Carettochelys insculpta. The sequence goes on along the minus strand of NC_134137.1, from coordinate 87,299,379 downwards.
TATGTATGAGTACTATAAAAGCAGTATGTTGTGTATATAAGCTTGGCAGACCTGATAGGAACTGCTCCTCCACCCTTTGCCAATTGACACTGAGAGGTTCTGGTTTCACAAGCTCATTGCAAGACCTTGGCCTAAAGGTGGATCTTCCAGCACTCAGAAGACCATGATAACAATTAAGTTGAGAGAAATAAGAGGTGATAACAAAAAAGCCTTTTCCCTGGTAGAAATCAAACTAATTTCCGTCACAGCCACGTGATTTTCTTCGGAATTAGAGAATCAGTTTCAGAAACTGCTGTATAAAACTGAATCAAGCTAGAATCAGAACAATCTTTATTCAGAGTTACTGTAGGATATGGAGACTTGAGTTTGTATGGGAAGTGTCAAAGCTGTAGCCCATCTTTTTGGTTGAAAGTGATTAACATCTTTCCCTCTCTTGCTTAATGTTGGGATAGACTCTTTTAGGAAAACAAAAAAATTGTTTTATTTTTCATTGACTTGCACCAGTTTCCATTGATTCAGAGAGGGTTTGTGGTAGTTAACAATTCTGAAAAATCAGAACATTAAATACTACTGTTACTTTTTCAAAAAGTCTGACTTCAACATAATTTGTTCATCCATGCTTAATGAACCTAAAAACCTTAACATTATTACATAGTAGTTCAATTTTTCCAAAGCCACATATTTCTGTAGAAGATTTCTGCAATATAATGATCAAACTTTAGGTCTGGTTTTCTCTTCAAACCTACAGCATCTATTTTCTTAGTGAAACTATGATCATATGACCTCTTACAAATCAGTGACTGCCTATTTCCTGAGATAGAAGTCAAGACAAAAATACTATTGAAAGCCTTTGCAGCATTGATGGTAGTAAAGCTGAGCATGCATCTGTTTATGTGATTGAGGTCTTATCAAGATGGGGGATTAAATTTGTTAGTTTAAACAACATTGTGACTTTTGGTAAAAAGGAAAACCGCAGGTATTTAGCTTGATGTAGCAGTCTATAGAAGTGGCTGGATCTTTTCATTATTACTCAAATGTACATAGTTCAGTTATTACAGGCACAAGAGGGTGGTTGACCAATAACAAAAAAAAATCATACCAAAACAAACAACATTTGAAATTATGTTGAAGGAAGTAATTCTTCAGTTGAATCAGTCAAATTTTAAGACTACCCCTTCCCTGGGGGTGAGCCCTATTTAAAAAATTTGGAGCCAAAGGGCTCCAAAGACCATTCAAAACAGAAGAATATAGAACTAACATAATATATGGAATATTAAAAATCAAACTTCACAAGAAACTAGATAAAAGACTAATTGAAATCTTAAATTACATGAGTAAAACAGTTAAATAATCTCATTGTCAACAGTGGCTTTTTAGACCAGTTTAGCCAGCAGACACACTTGAGTTCTTATAACCTTGACTGTAGAAACTAGAGGCAATTTAGGGTGATATGATGAAGTAAGTAAACAAGTGGTAAAGGACCAGAGCACATAAAACACTTTATTACAGAGGAGCAAGTATAATTTAAACACCATAATTCTTAAAAGTAGCAAAAATTCGTGATCTTAGTTTTGAAGTACAGACTGGCATTTAGGACTTTCACTCTAAGCACTAGTTTTAATCCAGCTCTAGAGACAGTGGTGGGCCCTGATCCTTCAGATTACTTCATGCAAATTTAAGGGCCAACTAGTATGAAGTAATTTACCTACATCAGGGTACAAGATAGCATCTGCACAAAAATGTGAGAAACAAAATTCAGTTCTCATTTGTAGTCCTCCAAACATTAAGAAAACCCCCATAAAATCCATTAAGCAACTGTGTTTTTGCAACATAAACATGAAGGTTAAATTCACTGAGTGGTAAACTTGAAGGTCTGGTCAAGAAATGAGGGAAAGCTACATGCAGGAAATGTAAAAATACAGTCTACATAAAGAAAAGGTAATAGCTAAACAGCTCTAAGGATCTCCCTCTTCATAAACCTTTAAACCAAAACATCCATTTTTCCTATGATTATTTACTACCTTTTCACTCTGATGTAGGACCTAGTGCCATATATAGAAGATCCTAGCTCCACCTCTTTTAGGGTCTGCCCCCTACCAGGATTCCCCCAGAAGACCATGGTGAACCTAGTGGGCATGCTCTGTAAAAGTAATCTTTCTTAGGGTTTACATTTACACATCTTCATGTCTAAGATGGAAGTTTATGCTATATTTCAGTCTATAACCAGAAAAAGAAGAAGAGCGTTGACTAAAGTAAGTTTTTAATACCTGCTTTTTCCAGTACCTCATTTGAATGATACCTGTAAAGCTCGTAGAGAATAAAAATTGTGGGAAAACTTACCTGGTTGGTAGTCATTTCAGCTGAGGAAGTATTTAGTATAAAGTTTTCTGCTTGCTGGCAAATTATCTGTGGCCCTATTCTTGTTAATTTATCAGTCATGCCTGGTAAAGAATAATACCACTTTAATGTACCACTCACATATATGTAACTCCTCAAAAGCAAAGAAAACAAACAACAACAAAACAACAACAAAAATCCACCTAAAGGCTGATTTGTTAGCTGTGAAGGCCTCCAAAATAAATCAAACATTGATATAGTTTTAACTTTTCTAGCTTTTGGTGGTTCAAAGCCCTTTAACTAAAAGCAAAGTACAAAATAGTTGACTTGGGGATTCTCATGCTTGTAAACTGGTTCATTTCAGTAGGTTTTTCCCCTTCCTTTGTGCTATGCATGACTTTAAAAAAGAAAGTAGCTACTCCAAATGATTAAGGAAGCTAGTAGCTAAGACACTTGGCTGTCTCTTTTTTCTAAGCACTTATCTTTTAAAAATGTATTTATTGTCCCTTTATCCATTTCTATATATATATATTGTTCAGCTTCTCATTTTAGGGTTCTCCTGTACCTGTTAGCTTGAGAGATGTTAATACTTTTCCATTGTACTGATTACTACCAATCTCTATTGCTTACCACTTTTTTCTTCTTCACAACAGTGACTTTTTCTTTGGCGGAACAAACGGTGAGGCTGTTTCCATCAGCGCCTGTTTGTGCTACTCTTTCAGCAAATTCCCTCGCTAGTTCAAACTTAGATGTCTTTACCTAAGGAGCTATGTACTTTGCCTCTGCAGAACTTGCTACTCCCCCACCTTCCTTATTGGTGCAGGCAACCAGGATTAAACTCAGCTGTAGTTCTGAGCTACCAGTGTACTGGTAGGATATCTTCCCCATTTTTTCTATTTGCCTCACTCTTTTTAGTACTTCTGTGCAATGTTCCTAAAGTGATCTGTAAAACAATTACTATGAGCCTGGCAGTACACCTGAGAAGGGAGAAGTTTTAGGAAGGAAGGGAGGTATGAAGAAGAAGTCCTAAAGGATATCTGCAGCTGAACAAGGGATTAGAACCCTACTTTTTTTTTTTTTTTTTTTTTTTTTTAAATGCAAGACCTGTGTGCTTTAGTCCTTCTTCTAGCATTTCCCTCTTCCTGTTCTGATTTTCTTACTTCTCTTTATTTCTGTTTCTGAATCACCTGTTTGTTCCCTTGCTAGGGCTGCTGTTGCATTCCTATGGCCCTGTATCAAGGGAGAAATTGACAAAATAACTAGTGGGGACTGAGCTTCTCTTAATTGAAATCCCCGTATGTCCTGGTATTGAAATGCTCTTCTAGATTAAGTGTTGACACAGTAGAGAATAAAGTGATTTATTCTGGAATAGAGTGTCCACAGGAGGAACTATTTTATAATAGCTTTTCCAGTCACTTTCTCTATCAAGAGAAGGCCAATGTGTAAAGCCAGCAGTATAGGAACAATTCTTCTCTGTTGGAATCCCTTGTGGTGTAACTTAAAAAAAATGGAGTGTGGGAGGAGTGCGTGTGTGGAAACAAAGGATATGTACAAGCCCATCCCAAATTTCAGTTTCCTCTACAGACAACTTCATTGTTCAATGCTAATGATTATTAGGTGTCTTAAGCACAGCATTCAGTGAGGCATACCATGGAGCTAGAATTGATTGTTGGGAAATTGTTTCTTTTAACTATTTTTAGCTGGTAAGATATGCACATTTTGAGTACAAATTCACTGAAATGGTTATTGCTATGTTCATCAGGATATTTGGCTACCAACAAAGTCACGTTTCATCCTTTGTTTACAGATAACACTTAAATAATAGTTTGCTGTGATAGTCTGGAGGATCTTTTTTTTTAAACAGACTGCTGAGTTTATAAGTCACATTCTATTAACTTGTTATAGTCTTACAGGTAGAACCAGCATTGCAGACAGAACTAGGTTCCCTTGACTCCTAGGATCCTACCTCATGGGAAACAAAACACTGAAATATTTTAGGCAGAGCTCAATAATAATAGAATTGGCAAAAACCTTTCTGTATCTAAAACTGTTCAGTCTGCTGGCATGATCTGTGAAGCCTTCATGAAACCATGTACTTTGGGATCAACTGAGGTTGAAGATTAGTCACGCATTCCTATTTTTTTGTTTTGGAATATCACAGTTCCTCCTGAGTTTTCTCTCTCTCTCTCTCATGTGAACTGTTGTGTGAGAAGAGAATTTCTGAACTCTTTTGCAGAAGTTTTTTGGTTTTTAATTATTGTAAAGCATGTCAAGGCATTTTACAAGAACACAGCACAATAGAGATTAAAGGCAAAAAGCCAAGAACACATTGGCTTGCTGTTACTTCATGGGAGCACACAACTTGTGTCTTTTCAATGGGTTGCATAATGAGCTGTTAAAGGAGACCAGTTCTTGTATGACCAAAGTATCCTCATAAATAGGTAATACTTATGTTACCTTCGCAGTCAGAGGCCACAGCTGAAATCGGGTATCATTGTGCTAGGTTCTGTACAAATACAAAAGGACCGGTGTTCTTTTTCCTTGAAGAGCTTGCAATTTAGAAATCAAGTGGAAGAAAAAAAGGGAACTGGGGGTAGGGGGAGGATTATATAATCAGTCATTTGCTATTTTAAATAAAACAGTGGTTGTCTGTGTCCATCACACTTTCCATTGATAACTGGCTGACTACTTACAGGTATTGTGACAGAGGTGGATATTGAAAGGGGGATTCGAGGGATCAGAGTGTAATTACTTACAGATCAGTTCCATATATAAAGTGTAGCGTGAAAGGATGCAGATATTTATGATAAACTGCAAAATGCTAGTGTGAGGTTGTGAGCAGAGTAAGTAGAGGTTTGATGCATTAAGAGAAGAGTGGACAAACATGAGAAACCTTGAAGGTGAAGACTAGAAATGTAGGCTTGATGCATGAGTAGAGTAAAAAGAGAGCAAGATGGTCAGAGTGGCAGGCAAGGAACATGTTCTTGGCAGCTGTTTTGTGCCTGAGTTTGTGGGATGTGGTGTGTATGTGTCAAGAGGTTGGCGAGGAAGGCATTTGCAGTGTAAAGATGTGGATCATGAGGACCTACCTCGGAGTTTTGGCTGTCTGGATAGATGCAGTAAAGAAGACACAGACAAAATGAACTTCATTTTATGGATCATAAATTAATTATATAACAGTAAAATAGATTATAACTAACATCTTCACCTGGTTTGAGAACTCAGTCACACTTCCCAAGTTCGTTTACAGACAAAACTAGGAACCAGTTGTACATTGAAGGATTCAGTTATTTCTCAGCATGAAAATGATTTTCAAGATGTGGAAACGGATGATGATTTAGGCTGTTGTAAAAATAATTGAGGGACAGCTTGGTTTGTTTGGTGGGTTTTTCATAATGAACAATAGTAACAACACTTTTAAGGGTAGACCTGTGGTTCATCACAACACTGAAATGCAAATATAAAGCTTGTACTGTCCTGAACATAAGCAACCATGTCTTTAAAAAGCTATTAGCTGCTTGCTGCTTTTAACTGTTTTAGCAACATATCTGTGAAATGTTTTCTCTCACTTCTTGCACTCTGATTGCATGGGTTATGTCGGAGAACAGGGGTTATTAAACTGTTTTATGTATCACGTGTTCTTGGGGGGGTGTCACAATTAGATGGGTGCATGCTTCATTGAAGTATACTCTAATTAAAATTTAGTTTAATTAAAATCCATTATAACAACTCTGATTAAAATGATGGCACCCAGCAAGCACTTCTGAGTTTTTAGATAAGGTATGTTTAAAAAGTCTGGGGTTCTCTTGTAGGCTGTTCTGTGTCATGAACTGCACAGACAACTCATTCTCTTTCAACAGCTTTCAAGTAGGATACATATGTTTTTGAACCTTGAAATTCCTTTGTCTTTTTTCCTTAGTCTACAAACTCGCTTTCTGCAAGATATGTTGCCATCAGTGTTCTCTTTCTCTTACCATTAGAAGTTCCCAGGCTTTCTATCTGTTACATTTATACCTTTACCTTTTTACAGTCAGTCTCTTGCTCTGTGCTTTTAACTGAATACTTGTGGACAGATGTTCTTTGTCCCTTCACGCCTTTCACCAGAGGTCAGAAGTTTACTTGCCTTATCTCAGAGTGCATGTTAATGTACATCCCAAGAAGACCCTACAACCAAAATTACCTTTAAAATAAGCAAATTTTTACTTAACTCAAACTAAATGGTACATATAGGTAGATTTGTTAGAATGGCCATTTCTTTTGCTGTTCGGATGTGTTTTAAGATGCTGAAATTCTCATTGTCTCCTTAGTGTTTCCTTCCTTGCTCTGCAAACCAATGAGTTATGCTGTCTACCTGTCTTAATGGGGCAATATGAATGTGCAGTACCATATTACCTGTGGTGCAAGTAAATGGTATTTGCAGAGGCACAATATTTCTTGAACACGTGCGACATCTTGGGAAGTGAGTTAAACCATAGCCATTGTATACAGTGTTTACTGGTGTCCACAATCCTGGACATAGGTTTTTCCTCTAGTTTCATTTTATGTAAGAGAGGTAGCCAAGTTAGTCTGTATCTTCAAAAACAACAAGAAGTCATGTGGCACCTTTATAGACTAAGAGAGATTTTGTAACATAAGCTTTTGTGGAAGCAGGTCTTTGCCCATGAGAGCTTATGCTTATGCTTATGCTTATGCTCCAAAATATCTGTTAGTCTATAAGGACTGGTCCATGGACTTCTTGTTGTTTTTTCATTTTTTATAGTCTTTCCAGAATCTTTGCTGACACTTTAAAGTTGCTGTGTATCACATTCCTTTTTTCATACACGTTAGTCAGAATAAAGTAGGTTTGCATTGTTAATGAGACTTTTTTTTTTTCTAGGAGGTTATTTGGCTTCTTGTTTTCTCTCAAGTGTTTGACAGCAGGGTATTCTTTCAGTCATGGGCCTACTTCCGTTTATTTTCAATAAACCCTTATTTTATTAATCTTAATGTGATCCCTAAATGTGTGCCATCTATTATCCTATCAAATGACTATTTAGACAGGGTTTTTGTTTTTGTTTTGAAAAGTGGTGCTGGTGTGGTGTCCCATGTAGTGGCATCTAGACCACTTATGCAGAAGGATTATCCTCTACAGCCTTAGCTGAAAGGCAGCTGACTTCAGCTCAAACTTTGGAGACTCATACATGAAGCTCCAGAGGTCCCAGGTTGAGTCCACTTGTGTATGCTTAAAATAGCACTGGGAGGCAGGAGGAAGAGCTTCTTTGAGCTCTCTTCCTCCAATGAACTACTATAGCTCAGAGGTGAATTGTACCATTGATTTGTCTTTTTCTGGGCATCCTATCCAAATGGCAGGCCTGTCTTTGTGAGTCTCTTAGCAGAATCACATGGTTTACCCCATTTGCCATTGCGCTGACCAGCTGTGTTCCCTGTTTACAATAGATCCAGCTGGATTTGGTCCTTCCTATAGGTTTCTCTCTGGGTTTTTTGTGACTCATATGAAAGTATACTAACACAGCATAGCTTCTTTCAAAGAAGCATTATTTATTTATCCCTAGGAACATACTGGAGAGAAATGGATTAAAACAAGATCCTACATGCATATTGTCTTAGCTAAACCTAGCTTCCCATGCCTGGTTAATTAGGTCTCATCTGACCCAGGCATCCCTCAGTGCTGGAGTTGGGTGAAACACCATTTCTAACAGTCTGTTCAAGACATTAAGTCCAAGAGAAAATGTGTTTTGCTTCTTAGACATCTCCCTCAAAGAAAATCGCCCCAAAATTTACTACACAGATTTTTCTTCAAAGACTAAAAATTACCTTTCATGCTTTAAAAAGAGAAAATTTCTCAAAACATTTGAACCACCTCCTCTAGTACTGGAAAGTTCTCTGTGATTAATGGAAATCATCTGCATGGTGAATTTTTTTGAGATGGGGATTATCACATTTACTCTGTTGCCAAAAGGCTTTGCTATGACTCCCCTTCCATTCCCATTTTATTTTAACTGTCTCTTAAGCTGTGAGGTTCATGGCCCAGAGAACCACCTTTGAGTCTCACTCTTTAAGACAATTTGTGATGTCAATTAAGTTTCTTCAGCTGGCTGTGCAAAATAGCATAACAATACTTAATTGGAAAACTACATTTTCAGAAAGGCTAAAGTACTGGGTAGTTAAGAGTTGTGTGTATTTCTAATCTAACTCTATTTGCACAGAATATGTTGTGTGGACTTTTCTGTGAGTTATTGTGATAGTTTTTTCCATATAGCAAGGTGATTGTGCTTTCAGGTAAGACATTTTTTGAGTTATAAAATTGTTAATGAGGAAAATGTAAGTGGCTTACCCTCCCCACTTTTAATACAGTCCTTTTCTTGGGACCTAGTACAGGAAGAAGTTAAATCATTGAAGTGATAGGCAGCATATTAATTATTGCTGAATGCCAAATTACTTGGTTGTGGGACTATTATGTGTAATTTTAAGGGTTTTAATTACTTTTATTTTATTAAATGAGTGAAAGATTGTCATATTACCGAGCTAGACTTCATTAACTTCCTATTAGTGGCTCAGTCATGGTGTAGTATAATAGAGAGAACTTCAATCTGCTTCCTGAAACTTTTTATTGAGTTTTGAAGAGTTCACCATCCTTCTTCCAATACGGCTAAGTACAAGTGTGTGTGTGTGTGTGTGTGTTTTTGTTTTTGTTCTTTACATTGCCAAACCAAATCCAGGACCAGATTGCCTCAGTTGTGGATACAAAAATTGGGTGATTGATTGAAATCCCTTTAGCAGCTTGGCCCTAAACATGGGAAATCTTGGGGGGGTTGTTCCCCCCGTTTTTTTTTTTAAAGACCTATTCATTTATTTTTTTTCAGGTTATCATCTTCCTTTTTCACACGTGACTGTGCATAAAAATAATTTGTTTTAAAATTTTAAAATCTTGCTTTAAAAGCTCCTACATTCTGATAGTTCTTTCTATTTAAAAAAGAAAATGTCCTAAGCAAAAAAAAGTGTGAAATTTTATTTGAAATTTACTGAAAATACACTATACCCAACACTTGTCCAAATAGTTGCTGTTTTAATTTTTGCTTTTCAATCTTATTTGTCTTTTAGTCACAGTGTGATTTATTAATCTTTATGTGAATGTTGTATTATGCAGAAAGCTAAAAAAGTGTTTTTCCAATGATATTCATAGGGTTTCTGTGGCTGCCAATTAGAGTTGGCATGTTACTGGCCTTATTTTGCTCTTCAGGGAGGGGAAAAAAATAACAGAACTGTTTTGAAGCTCAAGGAAGCAGTTCTCCGATTAAGGTGCGTGTATCATCAGTGGTTCATATAACCTTTCCTGGTGTTCTCATCGAAATGAAATTTAGGGGTTCCAATACTAGTGTGGCGAGTTTGGTAGAAATCGGTGGAGATATTCTGAGGCCCAAGAAGCGATAGACTGTTCATTGGAATTTCGTTGTGGAACAGGAATGAAGAAGGGGATGAACCTCTGGCTTGGTAATAGAATGTGTAGGTTTTCGTTATGGTTTCTTGGCGTGCATACGGCATCAATTACTAGTGCCTGAAAGGCCTTCCAATAGCCTTCAGATGGTAACAGTTTGTAAATTGAGGCTGATTGCTTACTTCTGATTCTGAGTGGACGGCCATGTGGATGGTAAAAAAATATGCTTGCAATTTGGAGAAGGTTTAGGATCTGTTTTTTGTTAATATTTGGTCATCTCTGAAATATGGGTTCTAGTGCGCACCTGAGGAAGTGTTGAAATAAAACCAGAGGCTGTTCTCATGGTCTCAGCCAGAGGTACTGAAGTCTTGTACCTTTGCTGATCACTAATCATTTCCTATTGAAGCTGACTGTTCCATTTCTGTTATGAACCTGTAAGCAAAACTTGTTTGCGACAGCAGCTATGGCATGTGAATGAAATTGTATGATCTACATTGAAATACACTGTAATATATTTACATGAAATATGCTTGGAACCATTGTTTTCCTACATAAGTATCCTTAAAATCTCCATGTTCTTGGTGGTTATCATTAAGGTGGTCATAATGTCTTTCTGTCATAAGACGTTGCTTTCAGTTGCTTATAATTTTGCTAAGCTTAGGCTGAAATTACAAATGCTAGGTGTCTGACTCAGACTGAAATTATCTGGAGAATTTTATCCAAAATGGTTTAGCTGTGTCTGTGGCTGGTGAAGAATACACGCCTTCCTCCTCACTGCCCATGCTAAATTGTGGCATCCTTTTCTTTAAGAAGTGCTAGAACCCTCATGCTGTGGAGCAGAGGCTAGAAGTTTTGAGAGGATGTCTTTACAGCAGCAGTTTGTTTTTACCATCTGCATGAAAATGTGCCCAATATATGGCCAAGATATAAGCTTCTGAAGAATCCATTTGCCCATGCTTAATGGAGACTTGCAGGAGCTTTGCAGATAAAAACTCAGAGGGTTTCCATCTTCACTGAACTGCTCAGACCCATGCTGGAGCATGTGCTTTTCATGCAAATGAAGCTCTGGCCTGTGGAGGGTGGGCAGGGGAGACACACTGGAATACTGGCTATGGCTACGGTAGAAGCATCTGTTGACAGGCGTTTCTGTCAGAAGAGACTTTCTGACAAAGATCTGTTGAGAGAGTGCGGCCATACACTAAAGTGTAGCAATAGAGCGATCTGCTCTGTCGGCAGAGTGGGTGGACTGCTTAGCCTTTCTCTTGGAATAACAGCCCCCAGGAAGCAAAGCAGCCAGGGGTCCCCAGTGTCCTGGAAGTCCTGTCTGTTGATAGAAGGGCCCCCAGAGTGTCCACACAGCCTTTTTGTCAACAGAGTGTGTTGACAAAGGAGCTCTTCCTCATCTGGCAGAGGCAGAAGGTTGTTGGCACATGTGCCAAGTTTTGTGGACAGATTGTCAGCAAAATGCGTTTTGTCTGTGGCTGTGTGAAGGGTTTTTGGTTGACAAAGCTCCAGTGTTGTTGGAAAAAACTGGCTAGTGTCGCCGTAGTACTGATTTTTTTTTTTCAGTGCAGGAGGAGAAAGGTGAATAGACCTGGACCAAAAGTCTCAGGGTGGATGTAACTGGGAGCGGGGAACAGAGGATTCATGAGTTTTTAAGACCAGAAGGAATTATTGGATCATCCATGTTGTCTGATCACAGAGGAGGCTGGGACTGTGAGGAAATCAAGGTTTGCTTTTGCTTATGCAGTATTAGACTTTAATTGCTTGATCACATCCTAAATTCTGGCATTTCCTAATTTAAGTCCTTTACACAATTAAGTCCATCTTTAATATTCCAGTAACCTTGTGTGTGTGTGTTTTGAGACTAATGACACAAGAAGGACTGGTCACACGTGATATTGCGTGATGCTTCAAGAACTTAGAAATTTCATTTTCAGCTAATGTTTTCTTTAATGTCTGTAAAGTTTGACTACATGATGACGTGGTACAGAGGTTACTCTTTCATGCAGTGCAGGCTTCTTTGATCCATAGGTCAGAGATTATGGTGTGTGTGTGTGTGTGCACACGCGTGCACTAGCTCAGGTCATCTCTTCTGTCTGCTGGCCAAATCTGTGTGAACTATTGATCCTGCAATCATAAAATCTGGAGGGGGCGGGGTGGCTGAGTTATACCTTAAGATCAAAACCCTGGTTACCAGTATCCACCCGAAAGCTTATACCATCATATGTTTCTTTTCCTTGATCATCTGTTCTCCTCTTGGTTCCCACACCTTTGCTGTTATCTGATAGAAAACTCATGATTTAGTGGAGGAATTGTGATATCAAGGGACGTTGGGCTAATCATAAAGCACAATTAATTTTTTATCTTTTGCTTAAATTGTCACTCCCCTTTTCTTTTCATTAAGAGGATTTTTAAGCCTCTATCATGTATTGACTAGAAATTGCGCCCAGAGCTGCTTGAGTCCTTTGCTGTAGTAATGCTTTTACAAAATGAAAAGGAAAATATACTTGCTATATTTGAATGATTGTATAGGGCAGGGTGCATGTGTGGCAGAGATTCAGGGTAGGACTTGGGGTCAGGGAACTCAGGACAGTGGCTTTGGTGTGTTGGAGCTCTGGCCAGGGGGTGGGACTGCAGGAGTAAAGGCCGGGGTTGGGGGCTCGTGGTAGAAGATGAGGGTGCAGGGCTATGGGGTTGGATATGTGATTATGCTTAGGGCTGGGGTGGATGCAGGAATCAGGGCAGGGTGGGAAGCAAAGGACAAGGGGCTGGCATGCCTGCAGCAGCAAAAGTGGTGCTGCTCTGGGGTGGGGCTGCATGGTGTTTCCTCCATTGGTGGGGGTGTGGCCCCAGTTCCTGGCCAGCCATGATGTCTCCTCCAGGGGAAAATGGGCAGGGCCCCTGTTCCTGTCCCCCAGTGGTGGAGGGCAGCATTCCCAGTCACTGTATCTCCAGGGGGAGGGAGGCCTGGGCTGTCCCACTAGAGGGTAGGTGGCTCCAGGAGTTGTGGGAGAGGGGTGGTGTGGCTGGCAGGCCTCCCCTAGTCCAGCACTGCGGCTGAGGGCTGAGGTGGGGGAAAGTGTTCGGGGCAGGGGGACCACTTATCTGGTCCAGTGGCTGGCATGATCGAGAATCCGCTGGCCACTTTTGTTCTGCTGCAGATGCTCCAGTGGTCACTCTTCAGTGTAGCTGTTCCCTGCACTCATTGTGCTCATAGGTGACTCTAGGACAGTGTTCTCGTCTTGGTGCCTCTCCCTGTCCATGTTCTGGAAAACCACTGGATTCCAGGTACATTTTCCTGTAACAGCCAGACCCTGACCTGGCTTTAAGTTGGGGTAACAGGAAGCTGCATACCAAATTTGGTGGTGCTAGCTTGTAGGGCCTAGCAGGAGAAATGTATAGATACAATACATAAACGCACTCTCTCCAGGCTAGGAGTGATTTCTTGTCTGAATGAGTTTTAATGAATTTTTCTTACTTAATATTAACTCGGTATCCTCTTTAGATGGACTTACCATATAAAAGTAAGCAGAGGGTTAATTTCCAAACTAGAATACATCCAGAATACATCCAAACTAGAAAGCAAACTCTCGTTATGTCTTTCTCCTTAACCTGGATAGTGATATTTTAGGCCACTCTCAATCCTAATATCTTTGTTTTTCTGCAAATTGCATTGTTTTATTGATATTAAAGAAAATTTTGGAAAGATGCCAACTGTGTTTAACCGATTAAAGCGTCCTTTGGTATTGCATATATAAATTCTCTTGGCACTTAATATGGCAGCTGGGCTTGTAAAGTAACTCCTGTGTAGCAAGCAAGTGGAAGCAAGTAAAATATACAGATGGGCCTGGCAACCTCAACCATGCTGCTTCTGGTTTTTCAGAAGCGTTGCTCAATTCAGTGCACTGTAAGGGGATGACATACCATCCAGTAACCTTAACTCTGTAAAAACAGGTTTTTGCAATTGAATTTCTCAGTTCTTTTTCTAATAGGAAAAGATATGTTGTCTTCATTATTGTTAGTCACTAGTGCTACGCTTAGATGGCAGTTGTATCAAAATAATTTACATAATTTGAATCACCAGGTGCTTAAACTATTTCAAAATAAGCCCCTATTTTGAAGGTTCCATTACCCCCTCAGAATGAGTGGTAGCAGAACCAGAATACCGCACCACTATTTCAAGAGTGGGTGGAGAAGTCATGGAGTTGCTGTTTCAGGATACTATCCCAAAATAGCAGCTGCAGTCTAAACATAGCCTTGTAGTCATTTAGGCTATAGTACATCACATGTCTTGCAATATGCATACCTAGCCAAGCAGTCTACCTTCCTCCTCCACCATCTGGTGTGTGCCATGAACCCTCTTTGGTACACTTCTCACAAGGCCTTAATTCATCCACTGTGTTCCCTCCCAGACTGGTCCCCACCCAGCCACAGTACTCATTCCCAGCCTACCCCACAAATGCAGAAGATATGAAGTCTTGTGCTTCCTTCTGGTTTACAAGGGTTTCTGTTACAGTTGCTGCTTCGCCCCGCCCTGCCTCCTATAACCCAACTTACACAGCATGCCCAGAGCAAAAGATAACTCTGTTACAATGGGATGTTATTGTATTACAATGATTGGAGAGTGAAGTTTATGGTTGGGCTGGTCAGAGAAATAAGACTTAAGTTTGTCAGAAGTATCGACAATTTTAGGCCTGAAGGAAAGTTCCTTTTACTCTTGCCCAATAAAACAACCCAGCAGTCATGTAGTACTTTAAAGACTAACAGAAGAATATATTAGGTGATGAGCTTTTGTGGGACAGAGCCACTTCAATAGCATTTCCAGTAGAGACTGATGTAGCACAGAGGTAAAAAAAAAAAAAAAAAAAAAAAAACCTGACAAATCCAGATACATGGAACTGAAGTAGGGGAGTAAGGGGGAGAGATACTAGTTGTCTTGCCTGAGATCATTACAAATACCAAAGTAAGGGAAGCAGTCCTTGTAATAATGACAGAGAGATAGCCATGTTAGTCTGTATTCTATGAAAACAAAAAAGCAGTCATGTAGCACTTGAAAGACTAACAAAATAAAAGTGAGGAAGTGGGTCTGTCCCGTGAGAACTCATCACCTAATAAATTATTTTGTTAGGCTTTAAAGTGCTACATGACTGTGTTTTTGTTTTGATAGTCCTTGTAATATGTGATATAATTGCTATCTTTATGGAGATGACATATTAATATGTCGAATTTGAGCATGAACTCCAGGTCACACGTCTCCTTTTCTAATCTGCTGCTTAAGTCTTTTTATTGTAGGACGCATGTTCTCAGGTCTTTAACAGAATGGCCCACTGCACTGAAATGCTCACTGACAGGTTTATGTGTGTTCAGATTCCTAATGTCTGCTCTGTGCCCATTCATTCTTTGGCGAAGTGCTTGCCTGGTTTGTCCAATGTACATAGTAGAGGGGCATTGCTGGCACATGATGGCATATACAACATTGGTTGAGGTACAGGAGAATGAGCCCCTGATCTTGTAATTAATGTGGTTAGGGCTAGTGATGGTATCTCCAGAATGAATATGTGGACAAAGTTGGCTACAGGGTTGTTGCAAGGAGGAGTTCCAGGATTAGTATTACTGTGATATGGCTTGTGGTTGTTAGTGAGAATTTTCATTAGGTTAGGAGGGTGTCTATAGGAAAAAATAGGCCTCTTGCCTATGGCATTGTGGAGTGTAGCATCATGGTCTAGTGTAGGTTGTAGGTTTCTGATGATGCACTGCAGGGGTGTGAGCTGGGAGCTATAGTAATGACAAGTGGTGGACTGTTGGGGGTGAGAGACTGGTGACAGGGATAAGCGGGGGGGTCTAGCCGGCAGAGGCATGTACACATGGCCTCTTTACTGCCAGCCTCCCCTTCTGCTGCGAGCGAAATCTTGACCCATTTGCAGTTTCTAGAAATCTCATTAGTATAGTGTTGCCAGAGACAGTGTTATACTCTGGAGCCATGTAGACATGCCCATGGAGCCCCACCAGCAGCCCCAGCCGTGGGATCCCAGTTCGATGCCTTAGCCGGCTCTTAGCCTTGGGGCTGCTGAGGTCTCCCCACCACCAGCTGGAGTTCTGCCTCTGGGCTTGCTTAGTGCCCCAACTGCCTCCCAGCTATGGGGTCTGTTGAGGTCCTCTGTCCACAGACAGGGATCCCATGTTGGGGCTGCTGGTTGGACTCCCCCTGGGGATGGGTGGAGGGGAGGGAGACTCGGCAGCCCCGTGGGACATTTTGGGGAAATGTGAGACCGGAACTATCTAGCAGAGTGTGGGATGTCTGGCATCCCTCAGTCAGATATTCACTAGCCACAATGGCATCAGCACATTCCCTCACATTATCCAGACAAATGTGTAGAGGCTGAATAGAAACTCTTTCACGCATTTTTCAGTCATAGTGTCTGCCAAGTGTAATCTTTCCACACTATACATGTGTGCAAACAAAGAAGTGTACATGTTCTAAAATATCATTCTCAGTTTGGGTCCCCCAAAGATTTAGTGAGTGCCACAA
This sequence comes from Carettochelys insculpta, assembly GCF_033958435.1. Classification (NCBI taxonomy): domain Eukaryota; kingdom Metazoa; phylum Chordata; order Testudines; family Carettochelyidae; genus Carettochelys; species Carettochelys insculpta. Next base: position 87,283,075 of record NC_134137.1, on the reverse strand, counting down.
CTACATTAGATAAAATTTTACAGACTGAGACCGTTTCGAACCTCATCACACCAGTACTTCAATATCGAACTCCGTGTAAAGAAAAACAACTTTCTGACAAATTACTATTTTGTGGGGTTGTTGGGGGGCTTATATCTCCCTCACACCTAGTTCAAAAGATGTTATGTTTGGAGTAATAGTCCTACCCTGCTCCTTTCTGAGACAGATCAAATTTGAATATGTAAGAGGACTTGAAGAGGGTGATATTTAAACACACTGTGGCTACATCTACACTATGAGATAAATTTGAATTTATTAATATTGATTTTGTAAGGCTGGATTTTATAATTTGAATTTGACTTAAGCAACCACATATTGGGCCGATCTCCTTTTAAACAAAAATAAAAGCTCTTAAAAATAGACTGTTTCAGTGGTGCATTGTGGGAACCTGTCCCACAGTTCCCTCATCCCCATAGCATTCTGGGTATGTTTGCTAGTATTTGACATCTTCCCACATTGCGTTGCCCTCATTGCCCTCCTGGGCTAAGCAAATGTCCATTTTTTCCAGTTGGAAGGAAGAAGTAGGGCATCCACAGAGATGGCAAAGATAACAGAAATCCCTTCCTTCTGTAACTGAATTATCAAGAATTGTATAAAAATCAGCGAGTGTCTGCTCACCTGGCCATCCACTGACTGTCCTCCTTCCCTTCATTGCATCTGATCCCTGAAAACAACACCAGGACAATGAAAAGCAGGAAGAGAGAGTTGATAGTAAAGTTTTTGGAAAAAAAAAAAATTGCTGGGTGAAGGGTATTTGCTTTCCCAGTTCATTATACAGCTTCTGTGCACAATCTGTGTTTTCAACTAGCCATCCGCTGACTATCTCCCCGTCCCTTCATTGCATCTGATCCCTGAAAATAACTCAGTCAGTCTGGGTAAAGGGCCAGTTGAGAATACGATGCTCCCTGCATGAAGGAGTGCAAAGTTAGAAGAAAGAGGATGGAACAGGCAAGGAAAAAAGATTTTTGTCTTCATGCGTCACAACACAGAAATTGCCAATACGGAGGATGGCAGCAATGTCCAGAAAATCTTAGCTGCTGGGGGACACTTCTCCCTGGAGGCAGCTAGCCCACCGGGTCCTTGGTGGGGTATGAGGGGCTTTCGGGGGAGGGGGCAGTTGAAGCAGTCCACCTGTGCAGCAGAAAGGCCCTGAAAGTCTTAGTCACTGAGGAAGGACCCCCCCCTGCCCCCAGCAGCTGCAATCCCCAAAATTCTTTCCCACCCTTGGAGACTTAACTAAGTGTAAGCCAGGATATGGTGCTTCCTGGCAGCATGGTCAGTACTGAATGGCAGGCACATCCTTTTATTGGGTTGGGGGCTACCCACGTGATGTGGTTGAGCATGGGAAAGACCCCAGTGAAGTGGCACATATGGGGGGCGCACACAAATGTAAACCACTGAAGTTTTTTGGCCTCTTATGCAAGCACAACCACCTCACTGCCACGTGGTGCAGCAAGGCAGCGACTGGTCCCAGGCAGCACAGAAGAAAATACCAGGCGTAGAGACAGACCCATGAACTCTGTGCTGGGACTACATGTAATGGGTCGATGGACTTGCAGTTCTGTTAGCAAAGACAGACAGGCATTTCTCAGGATCTCGTACAAACATGACCCCACAGGTTTCCAGGTTCTGGATATGAAATTAATGGTCATCTTCTTTACTACCTGAGAGCAGCAGCCAGAGCAGAGCACTGTGGGACATTGTGGGTTACATACGGGACACCTCTGGAGGCTAATAAATTTGATTTTTAAGACGTGACACTTCCACACTGGTCTTTAATCGACCTTTTGAATTTGAGCTTGACGCTATACCCGTCAGGTAACAATATTGTAATCTTGATAAATGTGCACTCTGAATCAAGCTAATGGTATTTACAGTGAAGACAGTCACGTGGTAATATTGAGCTAACTGCCTTAATTTCTAATTTATCTCATAGTGTAGAAATAGCCACCTACCTTCATTGTAGTGGCACTGCTGCACCACTAGAATGCTGTTACACCTAAAGACAAATACTGGAGGTGAAGTGGTACATTTTTTTTTTTTTTGTATATGTCCATATAAGACTACTGCTCTGATTTCAAAGGTGATCTAAACACAATCTCTTATGCAGGTTGAAACTCTCTAATCTGTATCAGGTATGAGACTTTTGTTGATGGGTCTAAATCTGTATTTTCCCTATTCTGAAGAGGTCAGATTGAATGAGACAATAGATTGGAATTTGATTGTCCTAATGGGCCTGTGATGTTTCCTCAGAAGTGAACTGGAATTTGTGTGGTGGAGGATGTGGAAGACACCATTACCACATGAATTTTCTTTTTTGTACCAGAATTGATGAATGGGCTAGAAGAGTCTTGTGAAATTGGAGGTGACAGCTCTAGGGTAACAAGAAAATATCTCTTTGGTGATACAGCTCAGCAAATCCAGTGACCAAGTTTAGACCTTAAATCTTTTCTTTTTGAGAGGTGAAAGGTTTAATTTTTATTTCTTTTTACTAAAGTGAAAGCTCATTGAAACAGAAAATTTAATCATGTAATACCCGAAACAGAAAACAAATTAGAATCATTTGGAAAAAACAACCAAAAAAAAAAAACCTTAGCAAAGTAACTGAGACTGACTTTGAAATAAAACCATCTATCTGCTTATACCTCCTAGTCTAGAAACTGTTTCTCTTTAGTTAATCCTTCCCTAAAAGGAATTGACACATCTAGGGTACTCTTTTGTGTATCATGGCAGTCCTGTCCAAATGAATGCTGTTTATATCACAAACATGCCCACAGTCTTTTTAACAGTCCAACCTATTCAGAAGTGTTAACTACAAGTGTTGGGATAGCTTCCCATTTGGAGAGGCTATAGTACAATAGTTTGTTGATGTTGAATATAATATCTGGGAACTCGGAGAACTCCACTTTCTGGAACTGCTTGATGAGAAAGGACAGGATACAGTCATGCCCCGAGATACGCCCATTCGAGTTACAAGAATTCAGCTTTATGAGGAGTTTCCTTTAATACCCCTATGTCAGCTTATGAGGCATTTCTTCGCATTTACGATGACCAATTTGGAGGCTGGCGGCTCTGGTAGGCAAGCACCAAAGGGGTGGAGTCGGCTGCATTGTTCTTGACAAAGAGGCCGTGCAGGGGGGCTGTGGCGCCCTGCAAGACGGTGGTAGTCTGGTGTGGGGAGGTAAACTCATCTGAGTCCCAGCAGTAGATCACGCCACTCTGGCGGGACGTGGATGCTGGGTGTGCAGCCCATCCCAGTCCCGCTGCTGCCACTCACCACCCCCCCCACCGGTGGCTGGGGGTCACCGCTGCCCGCCCTGCTCAGCTGTGCTGTGGGCACCACTCGCCATCTGTGGTGCTCCCTCCCATTTAACACCTGGCTCGCCCACCGCTGCCACCTCAGCTGCTGCTGGCAGGGTCTCTCCGCCGCACAGCCCCACACGAGAGAGGCATCACCCCTCGCCAGCCAGGGGCCCCCTGTGCCTGCCTAGCTCCCCACACAGCTGGCCCCTGGCAGTGCCCCATCCCCACTTAACCTAAGCTGCACTCAGGCCGGGCTGCCTCTCTGTGCCCTGCCCTGCCCACCCCCTTGCACTAGATTTAATGGGATTTGGTGGTGTTTTAGCATAAATGGGTGGACATTTTGGGGCTCAGGAATGCATAAAACTTTTTTTCCCATTGAAATTAATGGCAATTACGTTTTCAATTTACGAGAATTTGCCCTAAGAGGGGTTTTTCAGGAATGAATTACCTTCGTAAGGCGGGGGAAGACTGTATGTGGAAGGAGGGAATGATGGCCCTATGTTGTGCTGTTTTTGTGCTTGAATACTGAGTATACTGTATTCTCCCTTTCAGTCCCAGTTATTGAACAGCCCAGCATTCACCTGCTGCACCTTCATGATGGGTAGAGCAGTGGGTGGTGCGTGGTCATGGGTCACATCCCTGTTGCCTTTTCTGGAACCAGGGTCAATCCCTGGCTTCCTTAAATAAAATAACCACCGTCCTGGTGGGAGTCATCTTTAGAGGTGGGCTCTAAACCCTAGCTAAAAACAATGGCTGCCTACTTCTGACACACATGGATGTAATGATAAAAAACTAGTCTAAGCATGGAACTGAGAGCCCGGTACTCCTGAATTCTAATCCTAACAGTTCTAGTTCTAACATTTTATAAAAGCAAATTTTATAAAAATAAAATTTAGGAATAAATGAAAAAAGGGAAATCTGAATAAGCTACAGAATAGTGGGGCATCAAAGATAACTTTTGTAACATCTCCATTTTTGTGTGAAAAGAAATCAGAAGCTCTCATGCTATCTGATATTTATGTAAAAGCCCAAAACAAGGGTAAAGACTATGTAAAATAACCATTTCCTGGAACAACCCCACACAACAATGAGATGTATGTGCTAAAAAAGCACCTGTTTTTATTGCAATTTTTATTGCCATGTTGATGGAATTCAACTCTTTGTATGTTGGTTATCTGTCATGTGACTTCAGAAGCTAAATACACAAACGTAGCCTGCTTTTTATATTTGTTTTCCAAATTCATAGTACAATCTCTGGAATGAGATTTTGAGGAGAAGCTGCTCAATTCGTTTGGGAATTATATTTTATTGTCAAAATGATATGTCATATTTAGGTAAACATTTAATTCAGGTGAAGGTGAGTGCTTCTCTTGTTTTGTTTGCATAAGCTTGTATTGGAAGATTAGTAGCTGTGGTTTACTTAAGGAGAGGCTCATAAGACTTAAAGGCAATGTAAAGATTTTATTTTTTGTGAGGCCAGTATATTTTTCTTGCATGCTAATATGTTTATCTGTTTTTGTTTGTTTTTAAAGGAATGTTCTTTTGCTATTGAAATGAATGGGCTGATGTCTTTTTTGTCCTTTTTTTTTTTGTCTTTCAATGTCTCTGTAATTTGATTCCATGTAATGTCGATTACTTATATATATATAACAGATTGCTAAATGATATCAATTGTCTTTAAAGGAACTACACCTCTGTTTATAATGACATCGCCTGTATAAAGTTATAAGGGAGATATAGAATCAGAGCCACTAAGAATTTGTAGATAAAAATTACATTTTTTGAGTGTCTATAACTTTTTGAAAATTGTTTTTAAGGTAAGGTTTCCAAAGATATCTAAGAACCATTTTCACAAATTTAGGGCTATATGGCAGATATTTCAGAGGCCATATTGCGGTAAATTCTTTCTGAAAACTGCATGCTTTAGTTCTGTCTTTCCAGTTACTGTGCTGATTCACAGTTCCAAAGTGTTTTCACAGAATCAAAGAAGAGTAGGACTGGAAAGGACCTCGAGAGGCCATCGAGTCCAGCCCCCTGCCCTCATGGCAGGACCAAGCACTTTCTAGACCATCCCTGAAAGCCATCTGTCTAACCTCTTCCTAAATATCTCCAGTGACGGAGATTCTACCACCTCCCTTGGCAATTTGTTCCAGTGTTTGATCACCCTGACAGTTAGGAACTTTTTCCTAATGTCCAACCTGAACCTCCCCTGCTGTAATTTCAGTCCATTGCCACTTGTTCTGTCCTCAGAGGTAAGGAAGAACAAGTTCCTTCCCTCTGCCTTATGACACCCTTTTAGATACCTGAAAACTGCTATCATGTCCCCCCTCAATCTTCTCTTTTCCAAACTAAATAAGCCCAATTCTTTCAGCCTTTCTTCAAAGGTCATGTTCTCTAGACCTTTGATCATTCTCATTGCTCTCCTCTAGACCCTCTCCAATTTCTCCACATCCTTCCTGAACTGCAGTGCCCAGAACTGGGCACAGTACTCCAGCTGAGGCCTAACCAGCGCAGAGTTGGCAAATGTGGGTATCAATCCCACTACCTCTTGCATGCTAAGCAAGCACTCTACCATTTAAGCTAACTCCCCTCTGGGCAAGGAAATGCTCTGCATTTTGGGTACCTTGTGCACAGACTCAGCCAGCATTGCAGAAAATATACTGAGTTTGAGGTCGATTTTCTGCATCACTAAAATCGCTCAGATGTATGGCGTATCTCTTGACCTATATCTCTTGACGTCATGATTTTTAAATTATCATCTCCTGTGAGTGAGCTGTAAACTTTGAAAAGAGTTAACATAAGCCTAACTCGGACAGAAGAGAAACATCTCATCTGAGCTATTGCAGTTTTTGGTGCCTCCGGAAACCTTGATTATGCAACTGTATGTAACTCAGACTTTGGCACAAAGGAGTTTAAAATGATCAAATAATTAAAATGAGCAAATAATTTGTAACTAAATATGAAAGCTTAGGACTTGATTATATCCCATAGAACCCCTTGCATGTAATACTACATAAAAACAATTTACCCTGACTTTTAAACGACATATAAGAATGAATGAGAGAGGGAGGAGAGAACTACATGTTTTCACTGACTTTTCTGGTAACTTCTTAGCTTGTTCTGGATAAATATATAACTTTATAAAATGACCTAACCGGTACAAATGCAGCATTTCTGGGGAAAAAACTAAATCATTTAAAAATTTCTCATTTGTGAAATTAACATATGTTCCCAGCTCAACACTAAGATAAAATTAATGACCATCTGAGAGTAAAAGAGAGATCCCAACACCTGGAACTTTTGAGAGTTTAAGTGGCGGGGAGAGCGTTAGGAGTAAGTTATAAAATGCCTCTGTGTTCCTAAGTCGTTACTAAAAATTCTTGCTTCACGAGATGACCTCCCTCGATAACCTAGAAAAGTATTTCAGAGTTTTAAGTTCATAAGTAAACCCTTGAACCTTTTTCTGATCTTTTGAATGCCTGGAACCACAACTTAAACTTGGGCAAAACACATAATCTGCTAGACCACTCAAAATAAAGAATTCCTTTGTTGTAGTAAAACCTCTCCTATAAATAAATTCTGTGCAGGAGAGGTCTACACTGTGTTTTCCTGCTACAATCAGAGCTGCTGACAGACCATGAATAGTAATCCATTGGACTTTGTGCTTAAGTGTCCTTTTCACACAAATCCAACTCCAGGATCGAGGCCATGCTGGGTATAAAAAAAAAAAAGAGCCTCATTTTGTATTGCACTTAGGGGTTTGTCCTGACCTGGTTAAACTTGCACGATAGACTGTTTTTAGACTAGTTTAAAAGGCTGCTTTTAGAGACTTAGCTAATGGTTTTCTTAATCAGGAATGCACGGAGAGAATGTACAGATGAATGTAGTCAGTGTCTGTTACCATAATAGACGGGGTACTTTTGCACATTTTTCCTTCCCTCCTGTAGATAAGCAATTCTCTCTACCATAGCCTGCAAACAGAATATCTGTTAAGAAAACATCTGCACTAGGCAGTGTTGATTGTACAGGTTGCAGCTCCAAACACCAACAGTTCTGGATCAGAGAGCTTGGGAGACTTATGGTGGGAGGGCCAGCTGAGACCAGAGTCAGCAACCAGCTTCAGTGGGGACAGAAGGGTACCAAGGCCAAAACCCAACCTGGAGCCTGACAGTATCGTGGGGTTGGAGCCAGGTCCAGAGCCAAAGCCCCACAGCCATTCCATGGAAGCAGTGTGGAGATGAGGCCACAGAAGCCCTCCTGAACATGGAGCTTGGGGGCCAGTGTCAGGGGACATCTAGTGGTCTAGTAAATGTCTTGTTTAGTAGCAGTCACATCTTGAATGTGCTGGACCAGAGAGGTGCAACCTGTAGTTAATTTTTAAAGGTTGCTTGAACAGAGTAATTATGAATTAAAGGCTTTGATTTCTTGCTGAGGAAAGGAATGGCTGATGTGTGCCCATGAGTATAAATGCTTCTTAAAATGATGAATAAGGCCAGTTTGGTTGCTCTTCGTCAAAGGATAAAATTCTGGACAGATAGAAACCTATTTACTGTCTCTGTTCATAAAAAATAAACATATCAAACACAAGGCACACAAAGGTAATAAAATAGAACAAAATAACCCGTACAAGAACTCATGAAGATCTAAGAAGCTCTCTTCGTAAAATCATGAGTAAATAGATAGATTTGGAGTATGCACTTAACGACAGTGGGTCAGGAGGCTGTTAGGCAAAGGCGTAGGGAGAAGATGACTCCCCCCCCACTTTTAGAGAAGTCGCAGAAATTACCCTCCTAGTATTCAATTTTATCATCACTTCAGGCGATCGCAAATGTCAGCATAAAATGTGAGGGATGAGGCCAAAGGTAGCTAGGATCCAAACCATACAGCAAATCCAACCTTGAAGTGCAGCTAGAAATAAATCAGCAGCCTTAGCAATACCATGCTGCTCATAGAACACAAACATAAGGTAACGTTGTAAGAAGCATTACTAAGTACCTGGCAAACCATTTCATTCTTCATCAGTTAATGTTCTTTGAGGGTGGAACTTCATGGGTCAAGCCAAAGAGAGCAGTTGGCAGACATGTCAATATCTGATGCTCAGCTGTAGGAAAGGTACATGTCAGAGCTAAAAGGAAACTGCATGAACAATTAATCTTTGTCCATTGCTAAAAGGAGATGGACCAAGGAGAAAGACATAGTCTCTGTAGATCAAGACTTAAAACCAGATTGGATGAAGTTGAGGAAACGTGATTGCTCTGGATTGATTTTCAGATTTGCCTTGCAACAGTGGTCTTGTTCTTTCCCCAAAACAAATGTTAGGTTAATTGAATAATGTTGAGAAAGATAGCCTTATGTTTGAGGGTTGGTAGGTTTACAGATATTTTAAAAGAGAAAAGATATGGTGGGTTTTTTTTTTTTCAGAAACATAGTTCCGTTTTTGAAAGTGAGGTAGCCAGTGAAGCTCCTATGTCCCCATTGCCTTAGCAAATGTAAGCTTCCAAAGACTTACGTTTGAAAATGGGATTTGAGCTCCAAAAATTTACTTAAGATGTAGGACAAACATTTTAAGAGAGATTATTTTCCTAGCTTTACCTGCTTTGATTTTGACGTTTGAAGATGGGCTGGTTGGAAAGAAAGAAATCCCAAAGTAAAAGATTGGTTGTCTGTGGTAGTACAAATTTGATATATGTTGGTTTCCTTTGTGCTGTTCTTAAGTTGAAAGTTTGCGACTGAATTGTACTGTAAACTGATCTTGGAGTTTAACCTTTCTCTTCTTGACTCTCTTCCTCCTTGCATGCTGTTATGATAAAATATTAGTTTAAATGAGAAACTTCAAATATATCTTGCTGAAGTTATTAGGAACTCCCTGGATACTCCTCAGTAGGCACCATGCATAGGGGACAGAAGGGTTTGTTTGCAAATAGTCAGAACTGAACTAGGTGCTAAGGTACACGTTGATTACTTTCTCAGCTCTTGTGTCCTTTTGTTTGGTTTGTGTTCTCTTTTGTTCACTTGGGCTGTGTCTACACGTGCCCCAAACTTCGAAATGGCCATGCAAATGGCCATTTCTAAGTTTACTAATGAAGCGCTGACATGCATATTCAGCGCTTCATTAGCATGCGGGCGGCAGCGGCGCTTCGAAATTGACGAGCCTTGCCGCCGCGCGGCGCGACCAGACGGGGCTCCTTTTCGAAAGGACGCCACCTTCTTCGAAGTCCCCTTATTCCCATGAGCTCACGGGAATAAGGGGACTTCGAAGTAGGTGGCGTGCTTTCGAAAAGGAGCCCCGTCTGGCCGCGCCGCGCGGCGGCAAGGCTCGTCAATTTCGAAGCGCCGCTGCCGCCCGCATGCTAATGAAGCGCTGAATATGCATGTCAGCGCTTCATTAGTAAACTTAGAAATGGCCATTTGCATGGCCATTTCGAAGTTTGGGGCACGTGTAGACGTAGCCTTGGAGTATAACAAAGCATTTATTACTTTAAAAAAAATCAGCTTGTGTTCCTGTGTTGCCTGGAGGGTTTAAATTTGTTCAGTCAACATGTTCACAGATTGGTAAAAAATTAATATTGCTTTGGTTCTGGGTTCCTTATCACACAAAAGCAGTGTATGTTTTGCTAGAAATGTAGGGTAAGGTTCAGATAAGCAGTGAAGAAATAAATACGCCTTTTGTTCTTCAAGGTATGGTGAAAGGGGCCTCTTGAAAGGGGCAGATCTTTCCAGTGTTCAGTGTGACATTAATGTCAAAATCTTTGCATACTTTTTTTCAAAATCTGAATTACAATACTTAAGGGAAGTTTTTCAAAAGCAGCCTTTGATTATTTACATGGCTGTAGTCTCTATCAAGTTTTTGCACTGGGAATACCTGGTAATGACATCTCTGTAAATGCTTGCTCAAAAAATAATCTTGCAGAATTGAATCATAAGCTTTTGAAAAGCTGTTTACAAGCCCTGTGTATCAGGCAGCTCTTCCAGCTACCTGCTTCTAAGTATCAGTCTGCATTCTCCCTTTAACCTGTATGTCCCATTTTAGGTAGAAGTTCAGTTAGAGTCAGTGATAGTTTTCAGCCAAATAGAAGGAAGTGGGAGGCAAGGGCTGTTTTTGTTTTTGTTTTTTTTTTAAACCCCACTGAGTGTGAACAAAAAAATTACATAAATATTATGATACATAAAATGTAGCTCAAATGTAAAAGAAGGTTTTTTGTTTTTTGGGTTTTTTTTTCAATGTGCTATTTTGTATGTTAAATTGCACAAAATGTGGCAATGATAATAAAATACTAATATTACGTACAATGGAAACAAAGTAAAGAACATCCTATTTGGCTGTTTTTCCTCATTATGCATGTGATGGAGGTGGCAGATTTGTATCTATTTAAAAATTTTAAGTATTCAGAAAATCCTCATAACTCAGATACAGTGGTACCTCTAACTAAATATAATTTAGCAAGATATAAACCCAGATAATTTATCTGTATAAGCATTAACATAATCCAGTAATGTTGACTATCCAGGGAATCATTTATATGCAACTATAAATATAAGAATTTATATCCAGAAATATTAAAATTCCTCAAAACAAGTCTGACTTGAATATGGGAATAGTAAACACGAGCTGTCAGGTGGCAACTTTGAGTTAGGTCTGATTAGCAGAATTTATTTCTGTTGGGATACAAATGAGAAGCTTTCCACTGTCTTAAAGTAAATACTTTTCAAGTAAGGGTGTTGCTCATTTGAGAGGATTTTGGCAGAAGAAGGAGAAACCAACCCCTGGAGTGCTTCTGGTTTTTCATTTTTAAAAATATCCAGTGCTTTCCAGTCTTGCTTTTTCTTCTGCATTCTGAAGCATGAAACCTGTCCTCCATTGTCTGCTTTGATTTTCCTTCATGCCTAGGTGGTTCTGGCCTAAACCCACAAGCAGGAGATCAGCAGTGTGATTTATTAGCTATTGAGTACTTTCATCTCTCCAGTAAGTTTATTCACAAATATTTAGATCTTCCTCTACAGAAAGTTTACTGTATGAGCTATGTGATTTGAGGGGACTGGAGCTGTTTAAACCCTCTGGCAAGCCAATATCTGAATATTACATGCTTTTACAGTAATTGTCATTTAAGCTAAATATCCGGACTATTGGGAAACAAAGTAGACAGCTCTTTTAACCAGGAAGAGTTTAAATTTTGAAACTAAAGAGGGAGCTGGCAAGAGGGAAGGACAGAAAGACAGAGAGAAGAGAGAGGAAGAAGGCCAGAGAAAGGGGTAAGATGATATTTGAGGGAGTGAATAATCCTCCTCCACCAAATGAACATACTATTGTTTTTGAGATTTGTGTATTTTAAGTTTATTCAGATTTCTGTTTACCATTTTAACATGCTGTAACAGGCAATATAAATCCCACACTAAGAGTGAAAGGATAAAGAACAACCATGTCTGGGCAAAGACAACCATACCATGCCACTCCTGTACACCAGGTGGATTGTGTGTGTTGGGGGTGGGGGACAGGACAACTTAAACCTCAGAACAGGACTAACTACACAGGATGAAGGAACCACCTAGGAGCTCCTGAAGAAAAATACATGAGGGACACCCCCCACATCCTCTGCCCATGCTTTACGGAAAATGGGTTATGAATGTATGACTGTATAACTCAGAAATGCTTTGACCAAAAGGTGGCTTGTGACGCAGCATTTTTAATGTTATAACTGCTGGATCTGTAAATCCTATTTTTGTGCATATATCAGTTTTGTAGTTGAAGTTATAAGTATTGTCTGCAAATTCATATTACGCATGTTGGTCCCTGTGGCTGCTTCTACACATGCCACCTCCCATTGGAGGTGGCATGGTAACGAGGCAATTTGAAGCAGGCTAATGAGGTGCTAACATGCATATTCCACTGATGGGAAGTGGCATGTGTAGAAGCAGTCTGAGAACACCTCAGTAGGAGTTGTGGCTACCGTGTTGTCAGGGTATGGTTTGGGAGGGGTGGGGAGGTAGCAATTCTTAGCCACTTAATGGGTGTCAATCCACATATAAGGAACTTGTCTTCTGGATTGCATGTTAATAGACAGGCAATGACAGCCTGAAAAGGACTTGGACAGGTGATCTGCTCCTGTGACCGGCTCCATCTTGGAGTATACCAGGAAAGCAGTTTACCAGAAAGTTCACAGTCTCATTTATTGATAGTCATAAAATATAAATAAGTACTGTTTGGCAGGTAAAAATCTTGAAGTCTTATCATAGTACATAAAGAGAGTCTCTCCAAAAACAAAAAACAAAGAAAACCAGATCTGGTGTTGTTTCTTTCTCTCCTAGCGATGAGTGGAGAGAAAAGAATATTTATAAATCATAAAACAAATATATGCTTTTCCATAGCACAACCAACCATATGCTGCATGTGAAAACACCAGAATAATGCTTCATTTAAATCGTAATGTAGAAATTTATAAAACTTGGATGTACCTTGATAACTTGGTCTAACTTGGAATTTTTTCATGGACTTTTGTATATGGGAATTCAGCACCCTGAATTTTACTGGGGGGGGAAAAAAATCTGTGTATTAAATTTCCCTTATCTCCATGTGAAATCCTCAACCCAACCAACCAAGAGCCCACAATACATAAATGAATGTGGTTAGGAATTAATTTTACCAAAGTCTAGAAAGGCTCCCAGCCAGAGCAGTTTCTCTCTGAGAGTAGCTGCCCTTCTTTTCACGAGGGAAAGAATATTGCAGTATTCTGCCTTTTTGCAGCTTGGGGTGCTTGCAGTATCCATTTCATATCACTATAAGGTAGGAGCAGAAGGAGTACATAGAAATAATGGAGGCAACAGGAGGTAGCATGAGGCCCAAATCATGTCCAAGATCAGGCCTGGATACAAAAAATTCCTTTAACCCTGTCCATATTCCACTTCTATTTTACTTCCTATTCCACAGTTCTCTCCTCTTTTGCCCTGTTAGTACTTTTAACCGTGAAGCCTAAAATCTGGATGCCTAAAATTAGGCTCCTAAATTCTTTTAGCCACATAAATATATGCCAGGTTGCTCAGAGCAGCTGAGCACTAACCAGCGAAGAAGTTGGCTTCAAACCCTTTTTTTGCAAATCCGTGACCTACTATTTTGGAAGATTGCAAGGTTACTCTGGCCTAGAGTTGCCAACTTTCTAAATGCAGAAGACCAAACATCATTGCCCCACCCTCTGTCCTGCTCCTTCCTGAGGCCGTGTGTTTGACCACCCCTTTCCCAAGGCGCTGCTCCCTCACTCACTCCATCCACCCACTTTCCATTGCTCACTCTCCCCCATCCTCACTCACCTTCTCATTTTCAGTGGGCTGGACAGGGGGTTCAGTTGTGGCCTCCAGAAATTAAGAATTCAGAGACTAAGGAGGCTCCAGACTGGGACAGGGAAGTAGAGAGCTGCAGGGCTTATGGGCTCAGGGCTGGTGTTGAGAATCTGAGATGAGGCCAGAAATGAAGAGTTTGGGGTGAAGGCGAGGCTTCAGGCTGGGGAAAGGAGTTGGGTTGCAGGAGGTGGTGATGGCTTCAGCTGTAGGTACAGGCTGTGGGGTAGGGCCAGAGATGAGGGGTGTGAGTTGCTGGCTATGGGAGGAAGGGTTTAGTGTGGGAGGGGGCTCAGCATTGGGGAATGCTTGGTGTGTAGGCTCTGGAAGGGAGCTTGGATGCAGAAGAGAATTCAGGGCTGAGGCAGGAGATTGGGATAAAGGGTGCTTACCTTGAGCAGCTCCTGGAAGTGGACTGCATTTGTCTCTGCTCCTAGTTTTGCCAGGTTCTAGCATTGCATTGTCTCCACATACACGTGCCACCCCTGCAGCTCCCATTAGCCAGAGTACTAAGCCAATGGGAACTGCAGACCTGGCCCCTGGGGGTGGGGGCAGTGCACAGAGTTCCTGTGGGTGCGCCTAGGAGCAGGAGGAACATTCTGACTGCTTCTGAGAGATGCAGGGAGCCTGGGCAGGTGGGGACCTTGCCTTAGCTCTGCTGTGCCACCACTTGGACTTCTGACATCCCTGTCAGCTGTGCTTATCAGAGCTACTGGGATCCCTTTTGGCTGGGCATACTGATCCAAAACCAGATGACTGGTACCCACTTTAGTTGCTATTACAGTAATGGACTCCAAGCCTGTCAGTCCAGTAAAGTACAAAAATAAAAAACACTGATCTCTTTTTTGTCAGAAGCACTCATGTTAGTGACTCCTTAGCACGGCCATTAGCTTTTAGTGCTTCTCCTGGGGCCCTTCCACTGGTAGTGGTGTATTCTATTTTAAAATTCATAGAACTTATGTTTGTATTACTTCCCCACTCAGTGGGGCCGACAGCCATCAATGGCGAGGTGTGGGGGGGCCTGGTACCTGCCCCTGGAAGGGGCGTGGCCAAGCGCAGAAGGGGCAGGGCTTAGGGCAGTCAGCTCTAGTGCTCCTCCCTTACCCTCAGAGTAGTGCTGCTGCAGTGTTTCAAAAAGGCCTGGAACACCATGCTCTGGGGCAACCCCCCACTCAGTTGGTGGGCTTGTTCACACCCATGGATTAATTTTTGTACATGCACAGAGCACTTGTCACTTGAAACTCAAAAGTGCTTCATAAATGTTGAGTCTCAAAAACATCCCTTTGCAGCTAATATATTCTACATATTTTTTCAGCTGCTAAATTCATTTGTGAAGTTCCTACCATCTCCCCCAATATTGTGTAGTTATAAGACAACAGAAATGGGAACAGAACCCATGAATATCTGTCTGTTTTGAACCACCATTTGTACCTCTTCAGAGTCTTAGGTACAGCACTTTTATCCCTAATTTCTGTAAGGTTTGATGGGATTGGTTTCTCTGTGGCCCTTGTTGAGTGCTGAAAATGTAGTCTCATCCCCTCCTGACAGACACCCATATCGTATTTTCTTTAATGAAGGACATTTATGTCACCCTAGTCCAGCATCTGTCTGACTTGGCAGTTGGCAGATGGTCTGACGGGTTTTGTTCTGTGGGCTCCTCAACGGGAAGCTGTTAATGAATAGAACAGAGGGAGTTCCAGAAATTCACAATACTGTACTGTCATTAAGAACAAGGTTAGTTTTGTAATGCCAAGAGCGATGTGTTGTTGAGAAGCCAGATGTGTGAGCTCTTGTTCTAGAGTTTTCCAAGACATTCAGGGTGATATATTATATTAATTTGCTGCACATAGTGTTTCTTCAAATGTCAGTACAGTGGACCAATATTAATCTGATATTAATTTAAACTCCAAGGCTCAATTATCGGTAAACAATGACACTTTCATTCCTCAATAAAATGTGCGTTTTTGTGATTGTGAATCAGTAAGATCTCTCTTCTTGATGAATCTGGCAAGCTGCACACAATATTGGTTGATGTCAGAAGTCCTGCAGATTGGTTAATCTGGTAGCTGCCTCAGTCAACAGGTCTGCACTTATTTTCCCTGGGAATTCGGTGTACTTCATCTGAGCAAAGAAATAGAACAATTGGTTTGTGTGGGTTCCTTTTTGGGCAAGTGAAACAGATAAAATTTAATTTCTTTTTCCCCGCCCGGGAATCGAGCAACAACAAAATTGCTGCTGACAAGGTAGAAAAGTAGGGCAATGTATATGCTCCAGTACTCTTAACAATCAGGACATAAAAATATGGTTTATCACAGGTAATCATATCTGCTACTTTTCAAAAGCCTGCAATAGCAAAGTGTGGTGGAAATGAAGTGCATTCCACCATGGCAGATACAGTCAGCACAATACTACTGTGTGATTGTGAAAATATAGCTTGTTAGAGAACTGGAGTCTGGGTAAATACTCAATAAAATTCAACAGTCAAGTCCTAATGTACCAACATGTCCTGTTTTACAGAACCACAACTATGATAGGTGAAAAAATATTAATTCACAATCAGCGTGCACTAAGGTGCTACTCTCCGAGGACAAGGGTTTAAGTCAACTACGAAAGTCAAGGTCATATGGGCACTCTTTAGACTTCCGTTCTCAGTGATGTGGAAGATTCCACTCCATCTTGGTTAGCTTCAACAGAGATACCATCAGAAGGGGCATGTTAATGAGACAGTTAGGAATAGGATAATGAGGTGCTGACATGCCATTATGCTAATGAGGCACTGAATATGCAACTATAATGTGAAATAAGCACCACACTTCAAAATTCCCTTGTACCCAAAATTGAATAACCTTGTCTACAATGTAAGATAAAAATCTGGACTTCTTCAAACAATGGTAGCGGAATTATTTTTGGCAAGAACTCAAGCTAGTTTGTAACCTTTAAAGAGTAGTAGTTTCAGAAGTACATCTGTGGAGAACTATGTAAAATGTGTTTTTTGTAGCATCTGACTAATGAGCTAAAAGAACTGCTGCTAGTATTTAGCATTGATTTAGGCCGGGGTGGCCAACCCATGGCTCTCAAGCCGGATTTGGCTCTTTGAACTCTTAAATGAGGTTCCTCCACAGACCCGCATGCCAGAATGCTGCCTGCTGCTCTGCTCATGCACCCCAGTGCTTAGTGGGAGAAGCACATGATGGCAGTGGCAGTGGGACTCTGAGTTGCCAGCATCGAATTAGAGCGAGAGGTGGGAAGCTCTGCACCTCAGTACCTGGCTCTAAGGGAAGGGGAAGGCATTGAGTTAGAGTGGAGGTGTCTGGGGTGCATGGCTCTGGGGGAGCAGGAGAGCATTGAGACACGTATTATATATTTTTATTTCTCTCTCTTTCACAGATACAGATAATATATTATAGGCAGTTAGAAATAAATACACAATGCGCAGCTCTTTGCACCCTAGCTGTGGCTCTTGGTCCCTAATTGGTTGGCCACTGCTGATCTAGACCATAGCTGTCAAATACCATGTTCCTTCCACAGAGTCTGAATGGCTATAGTCCTTGTATTTCTTTAGAGTTAAAAGAAATGAGATTCTCTCTCTTGATTTGTTGTTTTTCGGTTGGGATCAGTATTGCTGGTTTGTTTGATTAATATTAAGTATTAGACAAGGTGAGTGAGATATTATGTTGGACAAACATCTGTTGGTGAGAGAGAGAGAAACTTTGGAAATTGCACAGAACTCTGTGCCCAGACCTGAAGAGCTTGTTGTAAGTTCCAAAGTCTGTCTCTCATCAGCAGATGTTGTTCGGCCAATTAAAAATGCACCTCAGCCACCCTGTCTTTCTAATATCGTGGAACTGACACTGCTACAACATGTCACGCTGTATATGCATGTTGTAATGCTGTTTAAACTGAGTTGCTGTTTTTCATTACTCCTTTTAAGAAGGTAGCTGTGTGAGTAATATTTCGTTTGCCTGTGAAAGAAAGTTTATTTTGACAGTACAGGAGCATGCTCCCCTAAGAATTGTGTTGAGTGAGATCCAAATTCCTGAGACATGTGAAAAAAGCAATTGAAGAACACACATGATCTATGCCAAATATGGAAAAGGAGCGAAGTATTTGAAACCCAGTTAAGTATGAGAGGTCTCTTTTCTACTTGGCTATAAGTTCAGTGTCCGCAGAGTGTGTATTAGTGGTTGTCTGTGTAATTATATAATTTCATCAAATTAAAAAAAAAGGGGGGGGGGTATTTCTCTTGTTTATGGAGGCCTCTGGTTAATGTCACTGCTATAACTTGAAGGCAAGCTGGAGTTCCACTTTTACCAACTAATGCTAATAATCTCTCCTTTGTGCCAACTAAGATGTCTGGCATTGACTTTCAAACACCTGAATAATACCATAAAGCTGGTTCAGACTGCAGAAGAGAAAATGCTATAATAGCATGTCTGGGTTTGATGCTGATGTGTGGGTTTGGCGTAAACTTTTAAGAGTAGCTCTATTCTTAGGACTTCTTTGTTGTCAATAGTGGTTTTTTTTTTTCTGAGCACAATTTAATAGTCTTGTTGAAAAAAGTGTGGTGCCTACCCTAAGTAAAAGGGAGGCTCTAAGCTCCAGCTAGGTGGCATTCCATTCCTTCTTAGGTATGATATTAAGGAGTAGTTTTCTAAAACATAATTTGACAGTTGTAGGAAGAGTTCGTTTACTTTCACTGAGATAACTGTTAACATTCGACTCTATTTTTCAGTCTTCGAATCTTTCTACTAAATGTCCAATTCGGCTTCATAAATGTCAGTGAGAAGTTCAGTGAAAATGGGATCTCCAGATATGCACAAGATGAAAACTGATATTCTGCTAGTTGAGAGTTTGTCAAATTCATCATTTCATGTCTTCTCACATCACTCAGTCTTCATAGTAATTTGTCAGTCTGTGAATAAGCAAATAACCTCATTCCAGTGTTCATGATATAGACCAACAAGCCAAATACTTCACTATCCAAAGTGAAATGACAGGTAAATTGAATAATAATTAATTATAGGCAAAAAACAGTATAAGTTCTTGATTATGGTTTGTACTGTCAACTATTTTTGCCAACTTAATTGCTTGGGGTAACTTCCAAGGTTGTTCTCCTTGGACTGAGCTATCAATCGATGGGTCACATCTTCAATACGCCATTGGTGAGCAACTAAAGCAATTCTTGATTGGCAGAGCCACTTAGGTGTCACGTAAAAAGCTGTCAGCTGCAAGTGTTGTGCATTCTTTTCGGATCCCACGCTTTTCCTGTAGTGCCTAGATATGCTGAATCTCAAAGCAATTAAGAACCTGTACAACAGTTTGCTGCCAGGCCAATCCATTGTTAACTAGATTTTCCGGATCGTTGGGACATATGCTGCATGACTTCATGTTGGCCTTTAAGGTGTCTTTTATAGTGCTTATACAGACCACAGATAGGGCGCTTTCCATGAGCAAGCTGGCCATGGAAGAACATCTTTGATATCCATGTATCAACCATCTTCATAACATGACCAGTCCAGCAAAACTGTCTGTTCATAAGCATCGCTTCCATGCTCATGAGACCACACAGTTTAAGAGCCTCTCTGTTAGTTTTGTCCCACCAATTCACTTGGGTGATCTTCCTCAGACAGCGCACGTGGAACTGATCAAGTTTCAAAGTATGGTGGTGATATATTGTTCACGTCTTTGAGCCATACAGCAGGATATTCAGGACAAGTACCTGATAAACTGCTACCTTGGTATGGAGCTTAATACCATGGTCATTCCGTAGGCATTTGGTCAGTTTTCCAAAGGCAGCATTGGCTTTGGCTAATTGAGCAGGTACAACATGATGCGCATTTGTACTAGAGGACTGTAAACTTCTGGGGTAGCAGAACTTGCCAACAGCCTTAAGGACCATACCACCAGCAGTGATGACTGGTGTGCTGGGCTCTTTCCAAACAGGTTGAGACATAACTTCTGTCTTTTTGAAGCTCACTGTGAGTCCAATGTGGTGAGCAGAAGTAACGATGCAATCAAAAAGTTCCTGTGCATCCTTCACTGAGTGAGCCAAAAATGCACAGTCCTCAGCAAACAGAAGGTCACAGATTGGTGTAATAACCACTTTAGTGCAAGTCTGAAGTCTCTGGAGAGTGAAAATACTGCCATCTGTTTGGAACTGAAAAGATATGTCCAACATGCAGTCCTTAAAAGCAACTAATAGCATCGTTGAAAAGTAGACATCCTTGCTTTGTACTGCGTGATATTTCAAAAGGTGCTGATGTCTCTCTGTTGTTTTAGGATGTGACCATACCATCGTGAACAGACCAAACAATGTTGATAAATTTTTCAGGACAGCCAATTTGCCCATGTATTTTCCAGAACCCTTTTCTGTTGAACATGTCAAATGCCTTGGTCAAGTTGATGAAGATCACATAAGTCCTGATGTTTGCTCTCTACATTTCTCTTGTATCTGTCTGGCTGCACCGAGCTCTCAGGACTCTGGTATTGTGAGGGATAAGGTGACTGCAAAGGCAGAGAGCATGACTGAACCCAGAAACTTGAGGAAGTTTGGATCTTCTACAATAGCCATAAAGAGATCAGACTGTCAGAAATAGTAAGTTCTGACCTACATATTGTTTAAAGTATTGTCCACTTGTGACCTCAATATTAACTGTTTTGCACTAAATGACCAGAATTTAGTACTAAATGCTGACTAGAAAAGCTTCTTGCTTCAGTGCAACTTTTTATCATTGGATTGCACAAATAATTGTGTCAATATTGTAAGGCTCCTTTAAAGACTTGCCAGGAATTGCCTCGTATCTTACCCTTTTTATTTTTCACCCCTCTTCATGCATGCATCCAGCCGTCAATAGCCACAGTCAATCATATGTGGTGCAAGTGTCTTCTTCTCCAGTAGCTCTTCTCTGTGGCATTAACTTGGTGTCTTTTTATTTCTTGTCAACAGCTTTTCATTTCAAAACTCTTTTACAGGTATAGTGCCTTTCCTTTTGTATCTAACTTCCCCCCACCCCCCTTCCTGTTGATCTGCTCTTTGAGTCACAGTAACCCTGTGAAGTTATTATAGAATTTATCATCTGTTTAAGAAGCAAAATGAAATAAATGATAGCAATGCCAAGTTTTTGACCATTTAAAAACCAGTATTTTCCCTTTTTAAAATCTTTATGCAGAATTGCTTGAAGTAATTTTGAACTTTCAAACTCATTTAGAATGTATTAGCAAAAATTTCTTTCACAGTGAATTTATGAGCAATTCAGAAAGGCTTTAAAAGGAAGTGATTGAAGGCAGTAAATAGATTATCACAATTTTCAGTAAGATCACTTTGGTTCTGGTGTTCCCTCAGAGACTGAATAACAGTACAATATAGTTAATTTAATTTTTTTCCCCTTTGTCTTTGACAAATGCTCAGAAATCATTGAAGGATTTGTTGACGAGCATCTAATCTCTGGAGAAATAACTGCCACACTCAAATATTTTTGTTCATGTTCTAACGCTTCAGTCTGTTTGGCAAGAATCTGCTAAGATTTGGTGGGAGGGAAGGGGCTGTTAGTGGAACCCCAGGCTCAAAACGCCCTATTCAAGACCACCTTTGTAGCTGTCTTGTTCATTGCTTATAGCACAAGGACTATGCTGACATTGAATATCAGCATTGCTGTCTGTTTTAGTGGTGTTGGAAGAAATTACACTATCCTGTGCTGGTCACCTATTATGCCATTAACTCACATTTCTAACATTACAGCACCTTCCCAGCTTCTGACGAGTAAGGGCTTGTGTCACATTTGTACAGAGGGGGATTTTAAAAATACTTGTGGATGTTTACCTAAAAGAGGTAGGGAACTTATGTTAAAAGTCATTAGGCAGTGCAGTTAATAATATAAAGCTGAAAATATGAATTTCAGTAAGTGTCTGTATCTGTTCCTAACGCTCTTTCTCTGCAGTGTGCTTCCATCTTGGTCAATAATTTCTTTGCCTATTAGCAACAGAGGCCCTCTCATGATGTACTGATGAATTTTGAAGGATATCCTGCATTTCCTAAAAGTATAGGTAAAGTAATCAAGGAAATTTGTTCTTTGGTTTGGAGATCCAGTTCTTTACTGATCACTGGTGAATTACTAGTTTGATGTGGATGCTTTTACATGTGAATGATTTCACTGGAGAAATGCTTGACTTTTGCTAGGAAGTTGAAATGTCCCCCTTCTACTTAGGGCTATGTACTGGTGCAATCTTTATAGTAACTGAACATCTCCAGGGGTAATATGTTTGCCTAGTGAGGTCCCTGCAATATTGTGAAGAGCCTGAGGCTCTTGCTGTGGCCATGTGGTATGTTTGGTCACATAAATGACAAAAATGGCAGAATTGGTCTCATGTGGGTTAAACTTAGTTGTTACACAGCTTGAGACCCTATTTGTGGATAACTGCTCCTCCTGTCCATTTGTTACTATTTCCTTTTTTAATTCATTGTTATTCCATAGCTGTTAGTGTGTATGGTAGTTCTTAATACACAAACATAGAGATTTGAGATGTAGCAAACTAAAAATATTTAAAACAAATGGTTATGTGTAAAATAAAATCATAACACTCTTCTAGAGCTTAGATATAACTAACAAGGCACTTTACTCTCTAATAACTCTCAATCAGTTTTTCTTCCCAACATTTAACAGCCAGCGTGGCCATGAGAGACCCTCTGTTCATAAGACAAGCCCTTTGGCAATTTGTCCCCTAGGTAAAGGGTACCATGTGACTTATTGCATTGTGTAGACACCAAAGTGATTTTTTTTTATCTTAGTTATAAACAGGACACCCTCCCTGCGGTGTGTTCTTCCTGCAGATTTTGTGATCTCTTGTCAGCTTTGCAATTTTGATCAGTTGGTGGTTCTGTATGCAAGTAGACTTTCATTGTGAGTACACAATACATAATAACCAGCCAGAAAGATAAGTATCTACTACTTCTCCCTGCCTGGCCAGAACCTGTTTATCACTTTATGGTGACCTACGTTAACTTACGGACTTTTAAGACTATTGTTTGCAGTAGTGTATCTTGTTAGTCTCATGGAGAAGAGCAGTGTGAAGCTCAAAAGCTTGTCTCTTACCCCAGTGTTCTCAAAATTTTTGGCCTGTGGCCCTCCCTATTCAGCACAGAACTTTCCGTGGACCACCAGCCAACCACCCAGGATGACAGAATGCCTTCGTTTATCTCCAAATACTTTAAATACAAAATTACATAAGAGGGAGTATATAACCAGTAAGAGAGGAAATATTAATCAAAATAATTAAACAGATTAAGTACTTTATCATGTTAGTTTGCCAAACTTCATTTTAAATAAAAATATTAATTTATGTCCAAAACAAAAAGTTTCGATGTTTGTCTTTATTCATGGTATGCCGAGGAACCCTTTTGTGGGTTGGGGGCCACTGATCTACAGGAAAATCAGTTGGGGGCCATACAAGTAAGTCCCCAGCCCTCACTGATGTGGCCCCCAACTGAGACACCTCACTCCCCTGGAACACCAGCCACACAGGTGGGAAGAGCAGAGGTGGGGGAGGAGGGGGAACCAAGCTTCAAGGATTCTTAAATGCCAGATTAATTCTTTTGTGGTCTTGGGGTTAGCTGATTTTTGTGAGCCCACAAGGGTGTGGGGTGAGGCCAAAGTGGGGGGTTCATTGTGTGGGAGGGGGCTGCCAGGGTTAAGTATGGGGGTAAAGGTGGGAGGTAGGGCACTGGAGCAGGCTGAAAGAGGAGGTCTGGCCATAAGGGAGGGTGCAGGAGTGTGCTGAGGGCAGGTCTCTGGAAGGAAAGGAAGGTGCAGAAGAGGGCTGAGGGTGGGAGCTCTGGAAGGCAGGGAAGGTGCAGCAGCGGGGTGGGGGTGGAGTGTCAGGCCACGGGGAGGGTGCAGGAGCAGACTCAGGATGGGAGAGCTAGGTGGGAGGAGTGTGCCTGGGGTGGGAGAGCTGAGCAGGAGGGGGGCACACAAGGGGGATGGGAGTGTGGGGGCTGGTTGTGAAGGGTGCACTTACTTTGGCTCTGCGCTCCTCACTGTTACCAGGTACCGCACTCTGCTGCTCCCATTGGCAGCGCTTCTGCAAGGCTCCCCAAGCTGTTTCTGGTGCTGCGTTTCCCCCAGCTGTGGGAGTGGGAGCTGCAGCATGCAGAGCCTGGCCATGCTCCTTTGCCCCTGCAAGCAGGATTCTGGACCACAGGGTTTGGGGCTGACTCCTCCCCACACAGCGGGAAGTTGGTGCATCAACCACTTATGGGGAGGGGGATGCCATGGCACCAGAATGCTAGTGTGAGCTCTACATGAGGAGGGCAGCCCAAGCCTCACAGCCCGATTGCAAGTGGCCACGGGCCACAGGTTGAGAACCAATGTCTTCCACCCATAGAAATTGTTCCACTAACAGCTAATACTTCACTCAGCTTGTCTCTTCTATACTTTTTAAAGTTTACGATGGTCAGTGGGGTGTGGGCTCTCAGAGACGTTACGTGTATCGCTTTCACTGGGCATTATGGAGCCCTGTGCAGGATTATTAAACTGGGACCTCACTGAGCCTAGTGTGTGGACAGTGTGCGTCTCCCGCGCAAAACCTTCTTGGAAGCCACGTTGCCCTACAGCAGCCTGACTCCCTGCAGAGTCCCTCCAATGAACTACCACAGTTTGAATTAAATTGTTGTATGAAATTGTGGCAAATTTAAACACTGCTTAAAATTTTAAGACCTACAAAATATGAGAGAACTTTTACAGTAATTATTCATTCCCTGAACCGGACCTGCCCCACCTCCCTACCTACATATGGGTCCTGGTGTGTGCGTGGAGGTGGGGAAATTGGGTAGGGAGGCATCCATGGGTCAGGATCTGTCCACAGTGTGCCAGTGTCCCCCTCCTGCCCAGCATGGTCCTGCATCCCCCCATCATGCTCCCTGGTTTCGGCAATGGAATAGTGGTGGAGCAGGTGCACACATAGGACAAGGTGGAGCATCATTGCAGAATCCTCCATCACCACTGCCTCAAGCCTATCAGGTGTTCAGGAGCGCAGGGAAGAGTTGAGAGCCATGCCAAGGAGGGACCCAGCTGTCCATGGTGTGGTGAGGCAGCCAGAAATGGTGAGGCTGCCCAGACAGCCTTCCTCTCCCCACTTCCATGAGCCTCCAGGGCAGGGGTGGGGTAGGAGCAGAGCTGTCTGAGCTCCTCTCTGTCTTCCCTGTTGTTGGGGAGAGAAGCAAGAGGGTGGGGAAAAGAGGCAGATGCCCCAAACAGTCTGGTGCTGTGTGCAACCATGTATGTTGCTGCCAAGGTTATTCCCTATGCTGACACTCTGAGTACAGAAGGTGGGGGCCCAGAAAAGACCTTTAAAAATAAAGGTCACAGATTCCTTGATCCTGGGAGGTAGCTGCCACCACCCAAATGAGAAAACCCTCTTTAAAACCCAGGCAGACACACTAGGAATGTCTCCCCGTGGAGGAACACCAAGCTTTTCACCTTCCCTTTGGAGAGAAGTTGGAAAGAAAAAGGAAGAAATTAAGCTGCGATCTCTGAAAGGTGACCTTTCAGTCCTAGCAACGAAGGGTCCTGTGGCACCTTATAGACTAACAGAAAAGTTTTGAGCATGAGCTTTCGTGAGCACAGACTCACTTCATCAGATGCTGGTCTTGGAAATCTGATTTCCAAGACCAGCATCTGATGAAGTGAGTCTGTGCTCACGAAAGCTCATGCTCAGAACTTTTCTGTTAGTCTATAAGGTGCCACAGGACCCTTCGTTGCTGTTACAGATCCAAACTAACACAGCTACCCCTCTGATACTTTCAGTCCTAGGCATGCATATACATAGACCCTTCTCTAGGACGTGGGAATCGAATCATTTTTTTTTAAAGCAAAGTGGGGGGAGTGATTTCTTAACAAAACAAAAATTTTACATGATGAAGCATACTTGGTTGCTAAGTGTTAGAGAGCAACTTTTTTTTTTAAAGTAGGTTAAAACACAGAGTGACTTCCATGGGTTTCAGTTTAAAAGTTACAGTGTACAGGGGGTTACATCAGCAGCCCAATTAGTCCTGCACCAAACCCAAATAATAAAAATAACCTGATCATGTCTTACTAGACATTTCCTTTCTGCTTATATGTCTGTATGCCCAGATCTCCTTGTGGCCTGGATATGTACTGAATTCCTTAAGCCTGCTCTAGCTTAAATCTCTCTCGCTCTCTGTCTCTCTCCTCCAGCCACACAAAAGAGAGGCTCCTCAATAGGCAACTGCTTCTATTCAAAATCCCACTCTCTCTTGCCATTGGGTCACCTGGCTGCTTACGAACAGAGAACCCACCGGGTTTAACTCCTTACGGGTTTATCCGTTGACGGTTGCATATGCCTGAGGATGGCCCTACTTATGTGCCACTCTTTTTAAATTGTTTGTTAGATATCAGTACCAGGAGATTGCTGGAAGCCCCTGGGCACCATTTATATCCTCTGCTATTTGGTATCAAAGGGCCCTTTGGTCAGAAGGGACATTGATACTATTTGCACATGTGTTAAATTTGAAAAACAGTTTTGGCTGAGTGGGGGAAATAAACTCTGAAATTTTGAAAGTGTCAAAATGGTTTGTTTTGAAGCTGATTACAAAACATTATTTTAAATACGTTTAATAGAGATAACTTTTTTTAAAAGAAATATCAAGTCAACCCAAACAATTTTTTGTGAGAAATTGGGAAAGAAAAATGTTACAGTGGGTTCTAAATGAACTAATTGTTCTTCAGATTTCTTGGTTTAACCATGAGACCGGAGGGGGGAGAATTAAAAAAAGCTGTGGCCGAGCAAATAATTATTTGCAAGCAGATTCATATTTTGAAATGGAAGGTTAAGCTTGTAAACTGTAAAGGTGGCTTTCCTGCTTACTGCATAATTATGATTAGAATTAAGTAAATCAGACTTTTGTTGCAGCAATGTAACTTAGCAAAGGTTAGCCTTTTGATTTGATTCTGTATAACAGACAATGCACATGAATGTAATCAAAAGAATTTCACATCTTCACCAGTTATTCTTTTGAGAGTTGTCTAGCTTCAGCAAATCATATGGATTCGTATGATTTCATTTGTTTGATTCATTTTGCTGGCTGTCTCAGTATTTAATTATTTTGTGAATTTTCAATCTGACATTTAATTTTCAGAGGTTGAAAGCCTCACAAAGAGACTCACAAAGTGTTATGTAAATATGATCTCTGTACAAGTTTCCTAATATTTTGACACCATTATTTCTCCAATCAGATGCCGGAAATCTTTCTATGTTCATGTTTGAAGGCAAGAAAGGCTGTTCGAATCCTATGCTGACTGTTTGGTTTCAATGCTAAATCAAGAAACACTTGTTTTTTGAAGCACCAGCAGTTACTGTCTAGAAGTCTTGTGACAGGCTGGAGTACGATATCATGAACTGAGTTTCTCTGAGGAGATGTGGTGAAAGTACTTCCATGTTGTATAATGGGAGAAACTTTCTGTGTTTGTATTTATAGGAAAAATCAATTACTAGGTAACCCCTCCTCACTAAGAACATCATCTGTATACTTCAGTGTACTTTGGGAAAGCATCAGCTATTCAGCTGGGATCCAAACCAAAAAGCACCATTCTTTTAATTTTGATATGTGGTGGTTTGGTTTTTTTGCCTACTTTTATATTGCAAAATGCAACTGAAACAAGGAGGATGGGATATCTTTCCCTTGGACCGATACCTGTCCCATCTTGTCTCTGTTATATTACTGGTCTGACAAGGCTAGAACAGCACTGTGCACAAAATATATCTGATGTATTAACACAATAAAGCTGTGTTGTGTTTAATTTATGGCTCAGTTTCAGTAACTTGTTTTGTGGCTTCTCCTAGCATCAGAAAATGTTGAGTGCATTAAACCTGATTTAACAATAGGGTATTATTCAATCTTTTACCCATTTATAAGAACAGTGGTCTTCTAATTTGCCTCCAGTATGTTTAAATTCCCTTAATGAAGTTAGAAATCAACTAAATAAGGAATACAGTTTTTCCCCTCATATCACAATGAAATCTAAAAACCAATTCAGCTGTTTTATGTCAATATATAGCAAGTGTGGATCTGTACTTTTTTGAACTGTTTTGAATAAACTACTATATTGTAATTCATTTTGTGGCAGAAACTGGAAACTGTTTCTGATTTTCTGCTTTGAGGTACATTTTGCCATGCCAGTGAATGCCAGTGTGAATACTGAAGGGAGAATAGGTCAAGACCCTGTAAACTCTTTGGTTGGTTATACTTTTCTTGAAGAAAAGATTCACCGTTTCCATGGTGATATTGTCCCATTCTAGAGCTGTAACAATGATTTTCTTCTGTGCTGCTCTTCTTTGCTGAGCATGCATCATTTATCAAACCTGGCAGTCTCTAAAACGTAAAAATTATCAGCTCTGCCAGTTAGAAAGCTAGAAATAAAACTTTGATACTAAGTCTATACACCTAAACTAAACCTTTCACAAATAGGACTTGGAATTGTTTGCAAATCCTGCCATGTAATTTTTAATATGTATTTTTTCCCACCAAAAATTTTTGTCTTTAAAAGGATCACATGCTTTCATCTAATATTGGTGTGGGCCATAATTTTTGATGGCGGTGGGGCAGCAGGGCTCTCTACAGCTTTGCTAAGTAGTCAAAGTCCACACTTTTCTGTGCAGGGGTGCAGGGTCTGGGACAAAGGTTCTGTGCAGGAGTAAGCTTGGGTTAGGAGGCTGGAATACAGGGGAGAGAGTGTAGGGTCTGAGTGGAAGTTTGGGTGAAGGAGGGAGTTGTGACCTGGAGCAGGGGATTAGGGTGCAGGTCCAGGAAGGACTATGGGTGCAGAAGATTCTGACATGGGGGGAGTAAGTGGGTACTTGATCTGGGAGGGAGTTGTGACCTTGATGGGGTGGGAAAAAGGGTTTGGGTGTTGACCTAGGGCAGGAGGATATAGTGACCTGGAATGCAGGAGGTGAACTGAGGTGCAGCAGGTGGTGGGGTGCTAGATGCAGGTTCTGGGAAGCACTTATCTAGACAGATTCCAGTCAGCAGCCCAAGAAAACCCTCATGCAGTCTCCCTGCCAGCTGACTGGCCAATGGGACCTGCTGTGGTTGTGCTGGAGGTGGGGGCAGTGTGCGAAGTCTCCCACCCTCACATGCATGGTGCAGACACCCACATGGAGCAGCCAGCTGTTTTTTGAGCGCCTGGTGTTGCAGCAGGCAGGGAGCCTGCATGAGGATCCCAGCAGGGCAGGTGACAGGCCAGATCCACAGGCTTGTCGGGCCAGATCTGTCCTGGGGACCATATTTGCTTTCCCCCTACCTAATACCATAATGGATAGTTAAACTGGGTTAAGTAAGAATTCCAAATGAAGAGGTATCTGTAAAGCACACAGATTTTCCTAACTTTAACTGTAATATATTTATGTAAGTGCCTGTCCAAAGCTCTGAGAAATCCTGCATTTAAAAGTACATACTATATAATAAAAATATATGTACACACATGCACATATACACCCATCAACCCCCTTTATAATATTTACTTAGTTCTTGGCAGTATTTTGATTTGACATTGATCTTTCTCCATTACAACAAATCTGAGTAAGCTTGTTTTACAGTCTCCATTTCTGTGTAATTTTCCATTGTACCCAGTATTTCATGAAGCATAGTTTCTTGGCCAACAAAGTCAAAGCTGTTTCAGTTTATGTCCGGTTACTATGTAGCATTTCAAAAAGGAGTTGCAGTTTCATGAGACATCAGTCAAAGAGGGCACCTTTTGTTAGATTGTCCCATTTGCTTGTTCATGATCTTCTCCTTCCCATTTCTCAGGCAGCATCTTTGTTTTAAAAACTTTGCATAGTTTTCAACCACTAGGTTCAACATATAATGGCCATGTCTACATGGACAGCTTCTATCAACAGAACAGTCCTTGGGTTGACAAAACTCACCAAGCATCTACACAGTTAAAGGGCTCTGTCAAGAGTTTGTCAACAAAACTCAGCTGTTCAGTTGGCAGTGTTATCCCTATTACCAGTCGGGAAAAGTACCTCTGCCTGCAGTGTTTTGTCAACAGAGTGCCTGTGTAGACAGCTCTGTCTATGCAGAGGGCTTCCAGTTCCCCAGGCAGCCTTCTTTGCATAGCTTCTGGTCAGCCATTCTGTTGAGAGAGGGCAGGGCAGTGTTGGCTACTCTCTGTTGACAGAGCAGATTGCTCTTTCGATCTAGACACCATCTGTTGACAGAGGCATTGCCGAGGTTTCTCTGACAGTGACTTCTGTTGACAGAGGCTGCCCATGTAGACATAGCCATATTGTATAACTAATCAATGCTTCCATTGTCGTGCTACATAAAAACTCAGCGCTATAAACTGATTGCGGAGCCGGTGCTAGGACATCCTTCTAGCTCTGAAAGGTTTTGTGCTGTCTATCCAATATATTTGATTGTGGGCCAGGGGTGCTGAAACAGTTTTTATTGTGTGTGTGTTGGGGGGGGGGGTGGAATGCTGAGAGCCATTGAACCAAACTGTAAATCCAGTATATATTGGAAACCATTTCAAGTCAAGGGGTGCTGCAGCACCCCCACCCCTGGACTCCTACTTCCAGCACCTGTTTTGTAGACCTGAAAGCTTAGCGAGCAAGTAGTTCAGTACTTCTGAGTAGCTCAGATCAGTGCTGTTTGGAGTATTAGCAAACAAACTTCCCTGAGGGGAATGAAAACTCAGTCAAGACCTATTCTTAAGTAGTTTCTTTGTCTGAGCTCAAGAGGAGCTGCAAGAGCCCTTACGAAATTAAGCACAGAAAATGTTCCATTTCCTTAATAGTTCAGCCATTTCATTTCTCCACTTTAGGTCATGTTGCACTTAGATGAGAGGTCTGGCACCTCACAGAACATCAAGAGTTAGATTAATACTTCATTAGCTGAAAGCTGAGATCAAGGTGACAGAGAGATTTTACAATAAGCCATAGGATAGGGAAACAATGTTGAAAGTGATGAGGTTCTTTTTTCAATATAGCATTAAACAGTGGGACAAAGCGGCTTTTTCGAATAAAAACAGGAAGCAGGTTCCAGAATGAAGCAACTCTGTAAGAATACCACCACCATACTTTTCTCAGGCTGCATTTGAGGCCAAAACATAGCACCCAAAGGAATTTCCCCACTTAAGTAGGGAAAAATTACTCTAGTCAATAAAGCTACCAGACTTTAGTAACTGATAAGAAAAAATCTGAATTTTCATATAAGCACTTGCAGCTCCAGGGAAACTATTTATATTGTGCCCAACAATGTAAGTTGTGAATTTATCCCACTATTTTTATGCACATGTGTGATTAAGAGCATATCATTTTGAGGGACCACAAAATTCACAGCTATGTCTACACTAGAAACATCTGTCTACAGAAGTTACTGTTGGAGGAGGTGTTCTGACAAAACTTCTGTCAACAGATTGTGTCTACATATGACAAAATCCCCCCTGCCCCCCCCACCAGTGTCCACACAGATTTTTTTTTGTTGACAGTTTGTCAACAAAATGCATTTTGTGTGCAGACCTTCTGTGCGTTTTTTGTCTCCAAAACCTCAGTTTTGTCTATAAAATTCTCTATGTAGACATAGCCCATGAGTGTGCCAATATTCATACAACCAGGGATCATACTCTTGTCTTGTTAATGTGAGGATATGCCAAGAAAATCAAAATCAAGGTTTCCAATATGGTACAGAGTATCACAATTAGATGTTGGAGCTAGTATCTGTACTAAAGGACCTCTTAGTAGCATGTTTATAAGGGTCTAGAAAAGTTCTCAACACTGTTTGCATATTGGGCTTGGGAATGGCTACTTGTGTATTTCAAGGTGGTATAAGCTGGTGACACAAACTTGAAGTAGCTGAATTGTTGTTTGCTTAAATATTTGTTGCCTTAACTGGAAATCTTATTGGGATGATTCTTGGGGCTGTGCTAACAAAGCCTTTTTGGCCAAATCCAGTTGAGGATAATGATGATTTTCTCTGACTCAGGGTTGAATTGCAATCTGTTTTCTAAAGTCTTCCATAGTTGACACTTGTGACTTTAGTATTTGATTTTTAGTTTCTTTAATGAGGATTTTCAATTGTCACCCAGGTTCCAGATGTGATCAGCAGCATAAGGCAAGTTTCCAAAGCAGCCCTGAAAGAGGATTCCAAGCCTGGTAAGGATAGTGAAGATGCCTTCTATAATTCCCAAAAATTTGAGGTTTTGTACTGTGGAAAGGTGACTGTGGCCCATAAGAAAGCCCCATCCACTCTAATTGATGACTGCATTGAGAAATTCAGCGTACATGAGCGCCAGCGCCTGAAATTGTTGAGTGAGCAGCGGAGCACAGATTCCAACTCTGACTTAACCTTATACGAAGGAGACGTGCCAGCTTCTCCATCAGATAGCCCATTTGAGGAGCCAGATGGCACAAACGCCACCCCTGGGCACACTGCAATCTTCACAATTGGCGGCCAGACCAACCTGGCTGGCTCCCGTGTCTCCTTCCCTGAGCGGATTTTGGAGGACTCTGGCTTCGATGAGCAGCAGGAATTCCGCTCCCGCTGCAGCAGCGTCACAGCAGTTATGCAGAGGAGGGTTCATGACACCAGCTTGAAAATGCAGTCACGTAGGAGACACGCAAGTGCTCCCAGTCATGTTCAGCCCTCGGACTCGGAGAAGAACAGAACAATGTTGTTTCAGGTAGGTACCATGGCAGTACCTGCAATTTCATGCGTACAATAGAATTAGTAGAGCTTGACTTATACCATTATTATCACTGCTGCATGTTGAAACTTTTTACATGGATAATTTCTGGTAAGCTAAAAAATTTGCTTTTCTATTTTGTATTATAATACATGGAACCATACTGGGAAACTGAAAATAACACTGAATAATTTGTGTCCCAGTTATTTGCGAGAAGCCTTAAGTTTAAAACCTATGAGAGCTGGTAAACTTGAAGGGACTATAACTGCTTTATCTGGCAATTTGGCAGTATTTAAGAGACTGTGCATTCTATCTTAGATTCTCATGCTAGTATTCAGGTGTCTTTCAGTTTTGTGGATTGATTCTCTAGCCATAACTATTTTTTTTATCTTTTTAAGGCAAGTGAACAAGTCTCCTGTTGATGTTACTAAAATGAGTAAGCAGTTTAAGCTATGAAAAATAAAATGCAGATTGACTCATTCACTTTTTCAGTAAATTTCAGGGATGCTAAGAAATTTCTTTATGTAGAATAGAAATTGTCCATCTTAAAAGTATAATTTTTCAATAGCCTTTTTGTAAGATCAGCACAAGAGCTTGTCCCCAAATCCTTTACTCTTTCCTCTCTCCCCTGAACTGCATTTAAAGATTTCTGAACATATGTGTTGAGGTAACAAAAGAAAATTATTAGAACAGGTAACTCATGAAAGGAAAGAGGGGCTGCTAATTCTTAAGGATTTTCTTTTTCCCCCCTATTTTGGGGAACAGACTTGCATTTTCATCCTCTTGAGAAATTCTAACGGATGTGAGGAAATGTATCACCATTTAGAAACACACACCCTGTCACTAGTGATGAAAAAGGCTTAGCTGAAAAAACCCTCAAGCTCCACAGGCTGTATTCATGTACCCCTGGGAAGAAAACAGAAGGGAAATACACTACAACTGTCAATCTGTTCTTACTGACCATTTAAAAAGAGTCTAAATGCATAACCTTTATTTAAAACAAGCAAACAACTGAAGATCCAAACGGTTGTACTTAAATTTTTAAAAATTCATCTGATTGGGGGTTTTGGGGTCTAATAAGGCTTGTAACTTCCCACAATTTGTTTCAGGTCTGTTTAACACAGCCTTAGTTAGACGTCTTTTGGCAGAATGAAGCTAAACTAAAGCTCTGTTAAACACACTTGAAACAAATCTAGGTAAGTGATGTTAAAATGAAAAACGTCTGTTTTTCTGCCAACCCCCCACTCCCAGCTGAATATTTTTGCTGTGTTATTGTCATTTTATGCAATTCCTGTCCCTTATTTTCCTTGTTCCCTAAAAGCGAAATTCTGCCATCTTTGTTCACTGAGTAAATTGTTGGTCAATATGAATAGCTAAAGCAAAGGTAGCAAAATCTGCCCAATTATTGATCTTCATTTAGTGTATTAATCATTTTTGCCTTATGAAATAGTCTGATTTTATTTTCAAGGTTGGGCGATTTGAAATTAACCTCATCAGCCCAGACACCAAATCTGTTGTGCTTGAAAAGAATTTCAAAGATATCTCCTCATGTTCTCAGGTACGTATTTATTGAGTAAGTCCAGAAGCATCTGGGAAGGGGCTTTTTCGATTTGGAGTTGCTGTGGTGACAGCAGAAAGAGGCAATCAAAGTTTTTGATGATATTTTAAATGAAAACACAGTACAGAATATTCTTAAATTATTTTATTTTAATTAATACTTATGTAACTAGATTTTTCACTTTCTCCATAGAACCCTAACAACAACATGGTAGAATAACTAAGCTGTGCCCTCTCTGCTACCCCCATTGGGCACTGAGAAATGCTAAGTATAATCTAGAGAGTGATGTTTAAGGTAACCATATTTTGAATGTGACGAAGAACATCTGCTACAGTTTAGAAGTGACAAAGTGCAGTGTGAGTTTGCTGATGACACCAAAAAAAAAATGGATCAGATGTTAAAACTCCATCATCCAATTCCTACCATTGTGGATTACAGGGATAGATGTTCTCCTTTGTAATAGATCAGGCAGAAGTTATTCAAAGTATGGAGGCTCAGAACATACGAATGCCATTTACTGGTTTGTGTTTCCTCCCTCAACCTGGTAATATCAGCACAAATATAAAAGGAAGCAGAGTCCCTGTCTCAAAGAGCTCCTAATATAATGATATAAACAGAACTAGTGAAGTTCTGTGAGGTGTAGCATCAGTTCTGGTCACCTTTGCTAGATGTGAATTACATTAAAGGAAAGACACGACTCTGTTCAATTTGCCAGTAACCTGAAATCTGCAGTTTGGAGGTGCTCTGAGATGGAACATTGTATTTCTGTGAGGACTTCTAGGAATAAAAGGAGTAC
Source organism: Carettochelys insculpta (assembly GCF_033958435.1). Classification (NCBI taxonomy): domain Eukaryota; kingdom Metazoa; phylum Chordata; order Testudines; family Carettochelyidae; genus Carettochelys; species Carettochelys insculpta. The sequence goes on along the minus strand of NC_134137.1, from coordinate 87,248,352 downwards.
AGCTGTTATGTGTCCCTCTCCCCAGTGTGGGATTAGCTCTGCAGCCAAGGTGTGGGCAGAACTGTGACTTCTGCCTGTATATGGAGAAAATATTAATAGCAGCGATTCTGAGGTCTGTGCATTCTGCACAAGAGCTATCTCAGTAACCCATCTTAGGCTTGGTTGTATGCATTTTTACAAACTGAAATAAACAAGATGAGGAGGCTCTTTGCACTTCTCCTTTGCCACCATAGGTCTTCACACAAAATTGGTTTCCTTTTTGTCCAAGTGTGATCCCTAAACCAAATCATTTTCTTCACCCTTCTCTTGCCTTATTTCACATTTCCTCATCCTACAGTTAAGTGTGTGCCACAGCAGGTAACCAGGGTATGTCTACACGGGCACAAATCGTCGAAATAGCCATGCTAATGGCCATTTCGAAGATTACTAATGAGGCACTGAATTGAATGTTCAGCACCTCATTAGCATTAGGACGCTTCTGGCAATGGCACTTCGAAAGCACCGCTTTAGAAAGCGTGTGGCTACACAGGGGTCCTTTTCAAAAGGACCCCGCACCTTTCGAAATCCCCTTATCCCAATCACTGATCGGAATAAGGGAATTTCGAAAGGTGCAGGTCCTTTCAAAAAAAACCCTCGTGTAGCCACGCCGAGCCATGCACTTTTGAAAGCTGCACTTTCGAAGTGCCGTGGCCAGAAGCATCCTAATGCTAATGAGGTGCTGAATATTCTATTCAGTGCCTCATTAGTAATCTTTGAAATATGGCTATTTCGAAGATATGTGCCCGTGTAGACACAGCCCAAAGGTATGCTTCTGAAGATTATCAGAAGTCTGTAAATGCATACCCTTGAGGTTCTTAGACCAGCATCTGATCCAGAAGTACTTTTTGTGAGATGTTAAATTAACCGCATTCAAAAATCTTCCCTTGTATGGCTACATATCCAGCAAATAAAATCTGGGATTAGCACTTTCTGTTGCTTCTGGTATAGGGGTAAGGGGACTGCAAGTGAAATGGAGAAATCTGGTCTGTGTAGGCAAACAATAAAGATGGATCCATAATGTCTTTAGCTCATACAAATCAGGCAGATGCACAAGAAGAAGAGGCAGGAAAGGATCCTGCAGGTGAACCCAGGAGCAGCTCAAGAGAACACCACCATCAATAACATCATTGATATTTAAATATAGTAGAAACTGGCCTATTATCTAGACAGTCCTCTCTGTTCCTGCCCTCCTCTTAACAGAGGTAAGGTGGATGAAGTAATACCTTTCTATTGGACCAGCTTCTGTTGGTAAAGGAGACCAGTTCTCAAACTGCAACAAGTTCTTTGTGTCTGGGGAAACTTACTCCAAAGTATCACAACTAAGTACGACATCTAACCAATATGCTAATGCTAGCCTTAGAACATGGGAGTTTATGTTCAGATTGTCTGCTAACTACTTGTGCTAAACTATCTGTTCAATTTTGTATTTAGCCATGACACTGAGTGCCTTTCCCTGACATGAAGAATTCTCTGTAGGTCTAAGGCATATCTCTTTCAAACAGAAGTTAATCCAGTAAAACATGCTATCTCACCTATCTTGTCTCTGTAATATCCTGGGGCCAACAGGGCTGCAACTTCTTCCCAACTGGGCTTATGTAAGCAATAAATCACTTCAGATTACATTTCATTTTAGTATTTTAGGTAGTCTTTGACTGGCACATAACTTGTGTGGGTAGTAAAAATAAAAGCTATATTGGGAACTAAAGTAAGTAGGTGCTAACAAAATTATTTCCAAAACATCTGTGACAGAAAAAATGAGCTCATTTGACAAAACAAACAAACAGTCAAAAAAAACTCCTCAAACAATCCAGCAACTCTGGAGAATTCTTATAGTCAATAGAAATTAAATATTAGTTATACAGAGCTCATCAGCATTTGTTCACTGTTAAACACCCTGTGGTAGCCAGTGTGATAGCTTGCAATATTTACCCTCATGAGTTCACAGTTGATTAAAATGAAGGGTGTATGTAACCATCGCACCAATATCTATTTAGGGTTATTTTACTTCTGCCCTAATAAACGTGCTGCTTTTCTATGGTATGAGTGTGCTGGGGGCTTCATGTCAGAATACAAAATGCAAGTGCTGAATTTGTCTAATTGACCAAGTCACAAATATAAATGATACAATTTTATATGGCTGTATATATAATCCCAAGAGTCAGAGAGCTGTGTGGGTTTCTTGTCAAGCCTCATTGAGCTTGTGAGTAATCTAGAAAAATTATCACGTGTCCTGTTGATATGACAAGTCAAGATGCCCTAGTAGAAAACAGGGCTGGAAGTACAGTTAACAAGCAAACTTGCTATGCTATTTTCAGGTACAGTGACACAAGTGTCATCTCACCTTCCCTTATGCAAGGAAATGAGAAAATTTGGAAGACCGCAATAGATTTTGCTGTAATTCTTCCTAGATTTGTGTTAAAACAGTTTTTGCCGAGTCTGGGAATTGGTCTGGTTTCTTTAAGTAAATATGTAAGTTTAACCAAAAATAAATGTCAGAATGGTGGTGCTTTTGTAGGTATAAAATCTATCACTTCCTACTTTGTGAATTGAAGGCCCTGAGCTGCCACAGGGGAAATGGTATGAATTGCCTCCCAGTGGTATAAGGTGAGAAGAGGGGCTAAGCTGGACTAATTGAATCCAAGAAAAATGTTTCTAAGATAAAAATTTATCAGGAGGAAAGAACTTGAGCCTGACACACACATTCATAGGCTGTGTGTGTGTGTGAACTAAGAGTTGCTGGGTTTTACATCAGCAACTGTCCAGCTTTTTTATTCACTACAAATTCTCTATATTGGGAAAGGAGCAGTAGATCACTTTTGGCAAGAGCTGAAATCCAACTGTCACTGTATTTTTCTGAACTGCTTTGCACTATTATAAAATTCACATTTCAGTGAGTCTTTTACAATTTTTTCAGGGTATACAACATGTTGACCACTTTGGTTTTATTTGTCGGGAATCTATTGAACCTGGGATAAGCCAGTATGTTTGCTATGTGTTCCAGTGTGCAAGTGAATCTTTGGTAAGTAATTAACAAACTGTTATGGTAGTGTACACCAAGTTTGTAATTCAGTGGTGTGGAAAATCCACACCCTTGAGCGTTATAGGTGTGCTGGCCTCTCTATGTAGACAGCAGTATGTTGACAGGAGGGCTTCTCCCAGTAACATAGCTACTGAGAGGTAGAATTCCTGCACTGATGTGAGTGGCTATCCCATCAGTATAGTTAGTGTCTTCCCTAAGTGCTACAGTTGTACAGCTACATCGGTGCAGCTGCTCTACTGATGTACTGTGTAGATAAGCCCTCAATTTTCACATATTGGCATTTTTTTAATCGGAGGTTTTCAAAACACTTTATAATGCCTGACTCTCTAGCTGTATGATGTAAGTGTTATACCCACTTTCCATACAGGTAAACGGAGGCTCAGCAATTCAGTATCTGCTTTATATTGTGAATACATACCTAATCCTGTCCCCTGCACTCACAACAGAATTAAGTAATGTTTAGACCATCATTGACCAGTGATTCTCTAATCTGCTCTTAAAAACCTCCAATGACAGAGATACCACAACCATCCAGTGCTTAATTGCCCTGACAGCTGGGAAGATTTTCCTATTGTCCAATTAATACTCCCTTGCTGCAATTCAAGCCTATTGCTTCTTGTCCTTAGAGGGTAAGGAGAACACTTTTTTTTTTCCCCCCTCCTTCATCTTTGTAACAACCTACTGACATGTACCTTGTGAACTGGGGCCAAATTACTAAATTAGTAACAGAACTGGAAATAGAATTTGTATGTACTGAGTTCCAGTCCATGGCTTCTAGTACTAAGCTGTCGTACTCCTCCCTTAAAGTGTGCGTGCGTGCGTGCGCACACACACACACACACACACACACACACACACACACACACACACACAGAAATAAGAGGGACTTCACATTTGAATTAGAAAATTTGGATTCTGCATAATGAATCGTTGAAGTGCGTGACATAATGGACGTGACACCAAATAGTATTATCAATAACCATGGGCTCAGTACCCTTTGGTGTCTGATGCCTCTCTCACTATTCCTTTCCCTCTTTCCCTGTCTAGTGCCGAGTGGCTTAGTTTCTGTGTCACCAAATAGCCATTGTGGTTATAAGATACAGCATACTTAATTGTTAGATATGACATATATAAAGTAATGCCTTTCCAAAATTTTCTTATGGAGGGAAAGACAAGATGGATGAAGTGGTAACTTTCATTGGACCAACTTCTGTTGGTGAAAGTGGCAGACTTCCAAACTGCAGAGAGCTCTTTTAATGACCAGTACAAAGAAACCATATTAACTGATGGTACTGTGACTTACTAGTGCTTCAAAGTGAAAGATCAGCATGAATTTCTAGAAGATAGGCAGTATTTCCTCTAATAAAGAACGGCCTAACTGCCCTTACTTAGAGCTACAAAAAGAGGGAGTGAATTCATATGTATTTGATTTTTTTACAATTTTCAAGAATCAAATTGTTAACCAACTCCGTAACTGTGTAGAGGGAAAAAAAAAAAGATGAAAATACTTGTTTTTAATCAAAATTCAAACTTTTGATAAATGTTTAATGAGTATAATTTTGATCAGCTTTATTAACTTCAGAGCACAAAACAATGCATAAATACTTGAGCATTATGGAGGAGTGAAGCAGTTCTTAGAGGCCTAAGCTTTCTTATCGGTGGTTCAAAGATTGTTGGGCTAGATCCTCAGGTGGGGGTAACAAGCACAGCTTTATTGGAGTCCATGAAACTGGACTACTTTAGACCTGCTAAAGATCTCGCCCATTGTCAAAATTTGAGAGAGAACCAAACTGATTGAGTGGTCAGCTGTTTGTCATTTTAAAGGAAAATATGTCTTCATCTGAGTGGTCAATCTGATCCCTGGTAATTCACCAGTAATCTAAAAGAAAGAAAGGAGTTGGTTTATAAATCAATAAAACCCTCATCCTTAAGTCCCTTGCATATTACAAGACTAATAATATTTCACTCCCAGCAAGTGTTTAAATGGTTAGAGGCATGGAAAAGAAACCTGCTGTCTGTAAAAGCAGACTGTTAGGCTGTGCTGTTGTAATTGTGTATGCACACCACAAGCCTTGTGAAATGTTAGTGACAGGACAAGAATAAATTGAGTTGAGTTGTGAGAAGCCAGCTAGAGCCTACCAATAACATTAATCAAATAATTTTCATTTAATTACGTAAATGACACATACCACAGTGCAAACTCACTAATTCATTCAGGCAAAGCTTTACTTGATGATCAACAGAACACTTTTATAACCCTAGTCCTCCTTTTGTGATCCTAGTTTGAATAGTGACAGAGAGAGAGCCGTGTTAGTCTGTATCTTGCAAAACAAAAAAGCAGTCATGCAACACTTTAAATACTAACAAAATAATTGATTAGGTGATGAGCTCTCATGGGACAGACCCACGTCTTAGTTTGAATGTTAGCAGACTGCTTGTAGACAGAAACCTGAATGTGCAATCATGTTCCATCCCTCACAAATGTACCTCACAGAAGGCTGATAGATAACCGGAAAGAACTGGGTCTAAATTATGATCTTTGAAAGCCCTCTAAGAATTGAACCATCAGTTCCAACACAATTCCTTCTGCCAGGCAGAAACAAGAAAGTGGGCTGATTAGCTTTTAATAAGTGTGCCCTTAAAATACATAAGGGGAAAGAAGGCTCCAAGAAGTCAGTCTTCCAGGCATGAAAGCACATTTGCATATCTATCCCAGTTGAGGAGAAAATGATCACCTCTGACCTTTTTCCCAGGCAAAACAAAGATTTACCCTACCCAGTGCTGCAGTGTGTGGGAACACTGCGTTGCAGTATTTGTGGTGCTAGGAGAGGAAAGAGCAGGACCCAGACTGGAGTCTGGAAAAGAGTAAATAAGGATGAGTTATTTATTGGTTACAAAGAAACTCATAGCTTGTCCTTCAAATCCTTTGATTCAAATGAGTCGGGGGCCAAGAGACTGGTACCTAAAGATTCTGATATGCCCAAGAGAATAAAACTGCAACAACAGATCAAAATTATTTTGTTCTTTAGAGACTTAAATCTGAGCAATTGAAAACTATTTTAGGAGAAAATGCCATATGTAATTGTTTCTGTGAGAAGAGACAATAAACCCTTTACTCTGAGCATCACTATTGCAACCAAGCTAAAATCAAAGTGTCATGGACGTAGAGGTCATAATAGCTATTTGCAATTAAAATAAGTAAGCAAGTAAAATATAATCCCTGGGCACTGTAGGAGACCCAATTTTCAAGCCTGAGTGCTTGAAGTTACTATTTATTGCTTGGTTCCCACCCCCGTAGGTGTTCATTTTCAGAAGGAACTGTGGATGTGCAACATTACGGAACTAGGCCAGTAAATTCCCAGAAGAATCCACAGACATACATAGAGAATTTTTGAAAGTTCTCTAAATGGCCAAATTTTTAAAGGTGTTCAAGCACACACCAGTGTAGATAGTCATGTAGGTCCTTTTTAAAATCCCACCGGGCTCCTTATTCTTATTGATTTCAATGTCCCTTGTCTGATAACACTCTTGAAATCAATAGAAAGTTAGGAATAAGACCTTTGATCTCTGGACCATTAGACTACTGAACATTTTTACAATCTATTAATTTATGCAGTATGAACAAGGAAACAACATTCCTAACAAATACACTGTCTATTGTGGAATGACTTCAGGACAAACCTGACCTTCTATGACATTTTCCCCCTTTTATATTGTCTTGTAAAACACCACCCAGTTTTCAGTGTGTTTTGTTTCTTTTTGTTCTAGGTTGATGAAGTAATGCTCACCCTGAAACAAGCCTTTAGCACTGCTGCAGCTCTGCAGAATGCCAAGACTCAGATTAAACTGTGTGAGGCTTGCCCTATGCACTCTTTACACAAACTCTGTGAAAGAATCGAAGGTATCAATTCAGTTTATTTTCAGTTATAAAGAACATTTTCTTTTTCACTCCAGAAGCACCACAGTGCATCAGCTCTTAGTTTTATTAAAACCTATTTAATTGTTTAAATCTCAGTTTAGTTAAAGATGAAAAAAATTCGCATGACCACGGTACGTAGCCAAGAAATTGAGTGGAGTGGTTGTTATTGCAATAGTTATCTTCTATGTGTCCCCTTAAAGCTCTTGCTATAAATATTACATTTTTCTGTCTCTGTCTCTCTACTACTGTTATCTTTGTTAGCTTATTCAAAAATTCTCAACATAGTTCTGTGAACACCTTTGGAGACCATTGTTTTTTAAGGAAGGTTTTAAAGGTGATAGTGAATGAAGGGATGGTAATAAGACATCAATTTTAGACTTTCTTTTTTTATTCTTAATTTTGTTTGTTTTTTCCCATGCATCTGAGTGCTTTATGTATTTCATTATCTTGTTTTATTGCATGAAATATGATAGCAAAATAGGAGATTATTATCCTTGTTTAATTTGATATTAAAGAATTTAGGACCAGTGCGTGGCTTCAAATCTGTGGACACAGTTCTGACTTGAAGGGCAGTTTAATATGCCACAATATGGTGTTTTGATATTTTGTAGGATGGTTATTAGAAATAACATAAAGATGGTAAATGGAACCTACATACATAATATAGTATGATATACTCTCTCTTCACTAAAAGTTGGTGTGTGCACACAAAGTTGTCTATCGCTTTTGTACAAGGTATTGTGATGAACACCACAAACTTCTGTTTCTCAGCTCCCTCTGATGGACAAAAGCACAAGAAAACTTGATAGAAACTTTTTTCAGAAGTAATTGTAAAATATTTTGCTGCAGTGTTTTTGGTTTGTTTTATTTTAAATATTTGAGGTTTTTGGGCTTCAGGGAGAACTGAAAACTGTTGAATTGCCAAAAAGTTTATTGTAAAGGAAGCCGAACGCTTTTTAAGACTGGATGTTCAGTTGCATCAAATTACTCTGCCAAACTTGAACCATTCAGGTTGAAATCCTCTATTCTAGTGGTCTGTATCAGTCTAAACAGTTTTTTTTTTTTTTTTAAATGTTCAAATAAAGTGGTTCAGTGGCTTCAGAATGTGGTTGGAAATTGTTGTTTTGGCTAACGTTAAAGTCTTATCTTTTAAATTAAGATGTTCTAGTTCTTCTATTCTTTCAGGAGAGACATTGAAATTGTTTTGGGCTTTTTGCTCCCCTCCCCTCCCCTCCCCTCCCCTCCCTGTGAAAATCCATTCAAATTTGGCTGGGTTATTGACTTCTGATAATTGTTGCTTTCCCAGAGTATAGTCTGTTCTCAAGCTGACCTGGACATTTTGCTGTAGTTACTACACCCCGTAGCTAAAGTTGCTGTGGCCCAGGAACAGCAATTAGGAGTTGGTAGTCTGTTCTCTCCTGTATGCTGAATGATGCACCTTCCAGCACCCAGAAGACATTGAGAAGAAGGAAGTAGCCTGACTTGAATGTACAAGAGAAGATGGGAGACAAGGGCAAGTTGGGCAGTGTTTGCTGGAGAAAGGGGAACAGCTTTGTATCTCTTAGAGCTTTTCACTGTGGTACTCTATGCAATTCCTCACCAGATAGGATTCCCTACCCACTGTTAAAATAAGGCACTGAATTCTTACCTCAGGATGATCTAGTGAGAATAGACAAATTAAGAGATTGGTATTGTAATGATTTTGAAAAGTACATTGTAAATAGTTTTTTAATGGGAAAGTGTTCTAAAATCCTTATGTTTCATTTATTTTAAAAGTGTGTTATATTTGTGTAGCTTTTATAGCAGCACAGGTAGGAATCTTGGGGTAGTCCTGTGAATGAATTAAGTTATAGTAGTTCTCAGACGATCTGTTTTTAATATTTTTTCCCCTAAGGTCTTTACCCTCCAAGAGCCAAACTTGTAATTCAGAGGCACCTGTCATCACTCACTGATAATGAGCAAGCAGACATTTTTGAACGTGTTCAGGTAATAAAGCCAATGTGGTTCTTGTTTTCTCCCATATTTATGCAGGTTTTGACTTCCCTCCTATTCTGGAAATCTTTTTTGTGTCTGTGGGCATGCCTATGTGCAAAGGTTTGCACTCAACTTCCTGAGTTTCCTGTGGTCAGTGGACTGTACTTTAAATTGGGAAATACCCATATTTTTCCTTTCAGCTATATTTAGTTTTCTTGCTTATAGTCCTCTGCAGTAATAGTCCACATTAGTTTATTCTTCAAAATTATTATTGTACAATATCCAATTTAAAGTGATTTGAGAAAGTGCTGTATGGGAACAGTTCAGTTCCTAACTCTACAATAAATGTCTCATGTGACCCTACGTAAGGTTATTTAATCCATCTGTAGTTCTGTTCCTCGTGTGTAAAATGGGGAAGATGCTACTTCCCGATCATGTGGGGAGATGTGGGCTGAGTTCTTCAATGTGTGTGAGACGTTCAAGTAATGAAGTGATGTGGACAGTTAAAAATAAATCCTAGTCATAGAATAACTTCAAAGGTTGGACCTCTCTAGTGCAGAACACTCTCGTCCAGCAACTTCTGTGATCTGGCATGATTTTATTTAGCCGGAGGACCACTTACCACGGGTGTAGCCAACTTTCCCGTGGTCCCATAAAGTTTGTTTACAGCCACCAGTCCTCACTCATTGTTCTGTGCTGTTGATTGTTTTGGCTTAGCAGAAATGGGTCTGTTTTTCCTCTAAGATCTTCATGATGGCCTCATCATTTTCCTCAAACCAGTCTTGGTGAAATCTCTTTTTCAGTCCTAGTGTTGACTTGGCTGACTCTGTCACCAGGGTTTTGAACTGGTCCCACTTTTGTGTTGGGTCTCCAGTCAGAGGTCCATGGGACGTCAGCACTTCGTCAAGGCAGGCTGTGAATTTCTCACAATGACCAGTATGTTGCAGCTTCCCAATTTGTTGAAGGAGGGTCTGACAACCTTGAGCTTCTTGCAGTGCAGTGGTGTGATGTGAAGCATAAGGACTGATCTGACGAGTCTATGATCAGTCCAGCACTCAGCTCTCCGCATGGCCCTGGTGATCTTAACATCTTGAATGTCCCACCTATGACAGATGACAGTCAATCAGGTGCCACTGTTTTGATCTCAGGTGCATCCATTTAGTCTTGTATTTATTGGCTTGCCTGAAGAGAGTGTTGGTAATCATCAGGTCATTTTTGGCACATAAGCTCAGCAGAGGGCGGCCATTGGCATTCATGTTACCCACACCATGATGCCCCAGCACTCATTTCTAGGTCCTACAGTCCTTGCCGACCCTGGCGTTGAAGTCACCCAACAGGAGAAGCTTGTCACTAGGAGGAGTTGCTTTCACAAGATGGTCAAGATCCTCATAGAAACTTTCTTTTGCTTCATCGCTGCTAGTCAGTGTGGGGGGCATAAGTACTGATGACTGTAAGATGGTGAGGGGTGTTGAGGGGGAAGCAGAGCTTGACCAGACTTGATCTGTGCTGTTATTTAGCTGTAATTTACCCCTAAATGTCTTCTAAGAACCCAGTAAGCAGTGGGAGTGTTGGTAATGTTCTGGACAACATTGACCTCCCATGGTCCAACAAATTCTCTTGTTTGGCGCAAGTGATGTCCCAGTGTTGCTGGGTGAGAGAGGTGCAACCTGTGATTCCAACATTCCTTAAAATTATTTACACACAAGTATTCACTCTGGAGGTTCATCCTATAAGCAACAAGATTCCTGAGTAAGACTTTTTTTTCTTTTCTTCCTAATGCAGTTCCCATCTTGGCCCACGATACCCACTCCCACCAGTTCCAACATTGTATCTCATTTTTTTTTTTAAAACTCCACCTGCAAAAATTTCCCCATGCTATTAAAAAATGTTGGCTAATATATTTATATGTTAAAAACCCGAATTCAGGCAGTTTCTAGCCATTAAAAGAATAAAACAAATTTGGCTTCAACCTTATAAAATACTTTAACTCCTTTTATAAAGACATCAAATACTTCTGTCCCGTGCACAGCTTTAAAAAAAGGAAAACTTTGCTTTCCATTGCTCAATTCTGATTATGATACGCTTACAAGAGATTTAATGTTTTCCTGCACATTTTTGCAGTTTGTGCTTTTTGTTTTGCCCATACAATCCCACCTACAACAAAGTACGTTTTACTTGCTCCTGCTTTTCTGGCAGTGGGTCCTGCAGAACCTGTGGGATTCCAAGCCTTTTTCAGCAGGGATGTTTAATGTGCAGCTCACAACAGTATTTTGGCATTTAAGAAAATCTTACCCCAAGTGCAATTTTAGGGAGATTAATTGTTCCACTCTCTATTCTGCAGTGTCTTAAAATGAAACTTCAAATTGGGCATTGCAGAGCCTCATTCTCACAAGTAATGTAGGTACATAAAAGTCTGTATCCCATTTTACTTTAAATGAGATTTAGGGGACGTCTACACAGCCACTTTCTTTAGAAATAAACTATTTCAGCTTATTTTGAAATAATGCTGCTACGTACAAATGCATTTTGAAATATCAGGGTCTATATACAGAGCCTATCTTGAAATAGAGCCATTGGAGCACTATGGCTTATTTCGAAATACGCTCTGTCTGAACAGTCCCTAATTCAAAATAGCTGTTTGGAAATAGGCACACTTCCTCATCAATGAGTTTTACCTATTTTTGAAATAAACCAACCACTATTTCAAAATAGTTTCGAAATAGTGGTTGCGTTGTATAGATGCTAGGATAGTTATTTCAAAATAATTTTGCTGTGTAGACCTACACTTTGGCTCCTAAATCAGGTAGGCCTTGTAATCCTGATTTGAGTAATGCCTAAATAGCTCTAAAAAGCTGAGCTGACATTGCAAATAGGCACCAGAATGGTATCTTCAAAAGCACCTGGCAGCTTTTAAGTATGGGTCTTATGTCCTAAGCCACTTAAGTGCTTTGAAAATTTTGCCTGTACACCCTTATGCTTGTATAAGACAAGGCACACCTGCTGAATAATGCTATATACATTTTTGAACAAATTATTATGAAAAAATAGGTGAATAATGTTGATCATTTATATGCTATGTGTATTATACATTTCTGGAATATGGAGCATCAGGAATAACTTATCTTCCAAGACCACTGACAAATAGAACATTCATAATATTTCTAATAAAATGAAAGTAGTAATATATTGAAGGAAATGCTTTATTAGCGGGCCTTTTCTTGACAGAAAATGAAGCCTGTTAGTGACCAGGAAGAAAATGAGCTTGTGATCTTACATCTGCGACAGTTGTGTGAAGCTAAACAAAAGGCACACATCCATATTGGCGAGGCACCATTGGTAAAGCCCGATACTTATTTCTATTACTTTCTTCAGATACAACCTTTGATAATCACACTAGCAGGATGGCGCTAGAACAGTGCGGTGAGAACTGAGCCTTTTATACTGTGAATGAGAGAGGACTCATCTGTTTTCTATAGCCATACTATTTTTGATTCACTTTGGCACATTTGATTAAAGTTTATGTTTGGGGTTGCTTTTCTGTTTTTCTGTGCACTTGGCAAAACCAGACCAGTTATTTTTGTTGTTGATTTTTAGTACAATATAAGCAATGCCAAAGAGAGAGAGCCTAAATACAGTAAGATATAATTGTGGTGTAGGAGTTAATATGCAAAGTGTAACTTTGTTAGGCCATGTGCTTCATTTCTTTAAATTAATAAAAAAGAAAGTTAGCCAGGTAGTCGATGTTCTGTAGTAAGAGTGGGCAATATTTTTTGCTGCGCGGGGGAAGGGGATGAGACATTCCAAGATTTGGTAAGTAGTCGAGGGCTGGCCTTTTCTACAAAGAAGGTGTGGGGTCTGGGATGGAGATTGGGTTCTTAAGGGAGCATGGGGTACAGAGCTGGAGTGCACATTACAGTGTGGAGTCTGAAAGGGAGTTTGGATGAAGGTGGGGGTTGTGACCTGGGGCCAGGGTAGTGTGGTGCAGGTTCCAGGAGGGGTGTGGGCGCAGGAGAGTATTCTGACTTGGGGGAGGGGTGTAGGAGCAGGTACAGGATCTGAGAGCAAGTTGTAACCTGGAGGGGAAGAGGGAATTTGGGTGATGACCTGGGGCAGGGAAATTGGACGCAGGAGAGGATTCTGGTCAGGGGGCAGGTGCAGGTACAGGAGCAGGTGCAAGGTCTGGGAGGGAGTTGGGATGTGGTGCCAGAGGCAGGCTCTGCTTGGGAGGTGCTTACATGAGCAGCTGCAGCCTGCAGCACTCGTGGGCAAGCTTTCCTGCCTGCCAGCAGCCCCAGCCCACTGGCTGTTCTCTCTCTGTGTGTGTCTCTCTCTCTGCCATGGGGAGGATTGGAGGGCTTCACCCTCTGCCCCATCCCCCAGCAAAAGCCCTCCACCTTTTGGCTGGAAACTGGTCAATGGTAGCTGAGAAATTGTGCTGCACTTTCCTCCCCACAGCAAAATCTCTCAGCTCCCATTGGTCAGTTTCTGGTCAGTAGGAGCTGAGAATTTTTTCTGGGTGAGGGCAGCACACTAACCTCCCCGCCTCCACAGTGCAGAGAGCCACAGGGGGCAGCCAGGTGCTTTGTGGCACTGCTTTCTGCCATAGCGGTAGGTCAGATTAAAAGGCTTGGTGGGCTGCATCCGGCCCATGGGCTGGATCTTGCCCATCCTGTTCTATAGGCTAGATCTGTTAAGTAAAGGGTACGTTGCTTGTTATTTCATCAGCTTTAGCTTTCAGAGGCCCACAATACTTTCACCATATGAAATGTTCTTGCTTATTTCAACAGAATGTTTCAAACAATGCAATCCCAGAAAATACTGCCAGCGGTGGGCGGTTTAAACTCGACATTCTGAAAAACAAGGCCAAGAAATCCTTGACTAGTTCTCTGGAAAACATCTTCTCAAGGGTAAGACCAACAGCTTATTGGCAACAGCTTGTAGAGGTATCATTAATGATAAGGTTCTGCAGTGTTTATTTTTTCATATTTAACAAGCGTTTGGATTTATATTAAAACTTAGACCAGCTAAGATCATATCCTTGAAACTTAAGTGACTCCTATGGGTTTGATTTGGCTGGATTCTGTGCTGTTAAATTCAAAAGGGTGCATGCACAGGTGCAGGAAGATTGTTTTTCAGCAAATATTTCTTAAAATCAGTTGTGTCCTATCAGCAGCAGCTAGCCCACAAAGTGACACTTGCAAGATTAACAGATGATATGAGATACAATTAAGCTACATTTTACTGTAATTTTGGATTGTGCGTAGTAGAGGTACGTGGCTGAAAGCTGCCTGCGAGTTCCTGCCTGTACTATGCTCTGCAATTCTGGGGCTCTAAAGATTAAGCTATAAATGGGGAAGAGGGGAGGAAAGAAAGGGACTGTGTTCGTGGTGTGAGTAAGAGACCACCCAAATGGGCTAGGCAGTGTGGCACAGCAACATGCTGAAGGAGCACCTTGATGTACTGGCTTCATGGAGCTAGAAGCTGTAATGTGTAAGTATTTGTTTCTCAAGGGAGATGATTTATGACAGAAGACCCATGATGATATTTTATCACTGTTCTTTCAGAAGGGATTGACCATGTTCAGGGCAACTGCAACTATATTTCTCCTCAGTGAGTTCCTTATTGACCTATTTACCTCATTAGCCTAATCATTGCCCCGTGTGTCAGCAATCTCACCGTTTCAGGTTACTTGCCTCCAATTGAGCCTGTAACTTTCCCTGTGACACAATTTCACTAGAGCAGCCAGAGTGCTACAGCTCTCACACTGTCTTGATCAGTAGCCCACGTTGTGAATGGGATCTCATTTCATCATAAATGTTCACCAAGGAGCCTTGTGCAGTGAAAACAAAGTAACAGTTGGAAAAGTTGAATAATTCTAGAAGGTAGTATTTTCTTTTCTCTTCCCCAGCCCTGTTTCCTCCAGAGTGTGTAGTGGTTTAAAATCCTATTTACAGTTGGACTAATATAAATTATGGGTACATCTCCACTACAGGGAAGATGGACTCTGCCCGGTGGTCAATCTTGCAGAGCTTGATGTAGCTCCTCTAGTAGGGACATGCTAAATTGAACTTACAGGACATCAGTGTTGGTGCTGGTACTTCTCCCTTCCTGCGCCCCATTAGAAGTAAGGAAAGTTGATGAGAGCGCACGCTCCTGTTGCCTCCCCTTGGTGGAGATGGCATGGAAGCTCAAGTTCAGGTATGTTGATTCTAGCTACATAATTAACATAACTATAATTGGGTACCTTAATTTGACTTTCCACTGTAGCGTAGAGCTGCCTCAGATGATGGCAGGCAGGCAAGGAGCACAAAGAGGTGAAAAGAGAATCAGAAGTAATAGTCTAGGTCGGGGGTTGCCAGCACCCAACATATGTGCCACTGTTTGCACCCAAGCCAATTTTTAATGACACACAGTGAGCGCTCAGACTCACTCCTCCCCACCCGCCCACCATGCAGCACAGAAGGGGGCTGGAGGACAGGGCTGGGGCCAGAGCCCCTGCTGTGAAGGCCCCTGCGGCAGCGTAGGACTGGGGTCAGAGCCCCCGGCAGCCTGTGCTGCAGTGAGGGGATGGAGCCAAAGCCTCACTGTGACAGCTCATGGAGCACAAGCCCCGGAACAGGGCCAGAGCCCCCTGGATCATCCCACTGGAGTTCCTTCTGTGGCATCGGGCCCCGGGGGACTCCAGCTCCAGCCCTGCAGAGGGAGCTCCTGGCATCTGGGGCTCCCTTCCCAGAGCCACTGGTGGCTCCACTCCCAGCTTGTTGGGCTGCCTGCCAGGTCAGCTGAGACCAGAGAGGATGCTGGACCAGGGAAACCAGGGTAAGAGACATTCAAACTGTATTGAAATCCTGAACATATTTAGATATTTTATTAATAAAACAGCCAGACAGAGATTTAAAGACCAAAACAGTAAAGCGTTGCACTGTCATTTTATTTATTAATGAAGCTGTTGTAAGTAGGACTATTTGTGACTTTAAAACAGTGGTGTCCAATAGTAATTCAAGGATTACCACATTTGTGGTTGTCATCCTTCTGTATTCACCACAGGGCCCCCCCTCCCCCTGCTCTACGTTAGTGCCCTCCCCCAGAGCCCGGCACCCCCAGCTCCCCTGCTCTAACAATGGTCTTCTTTGCCTCCCCGGCCTGAAAACAAGCACTCCAGTTCCCCTCCCACCCCGTGCAGATTGAATGCTGGTGACTCAGGAGCTGTGTGAGCCACTCTGGGCCCAGGGCCACCAGTGCTGCTGCCACATGCTTGTCCCACCAAACAGTGGGGCGCATGTGTGGAGCGGGCAGAGGGCACTCCTCATGTGCTGTATTTAAAGGCTCCAAGAGCCACATGTGACTCCAGAGCCCAGAGTCGCCACACCTCAGTGTCCCGTTCACCACAGCTTTCAAAAGCATCACCATCACTCAGAACATACAGAGGTCAAACGCTCAAATTTTGATACTCCGCCTCGGAAAGGTTGCTGCACCCTGGTCTTGGCATTACTGCACTAAGATTCGTATGAGTAATTCTTACCAGCGATTTCGTCTGAACCCTAATGGATTGTGATTTGTGAGGTGTAACTGTGCTGAGGATGATATGCCTCAATTTATTGCTTGGGCCAGCAAAATAACAGACTACAAGTGGAAGAAACTTAGGTGTCCATTCCACCAGATACTTCAGCCCTTAACTTTACTCGTACGAATCGTCCTATTGTAGTCATGGTTCTTCAAGTTAGGCACAGGTTTGAGTGTTGCTGAACTGGGGCCATACCTATCATTAACTCTTGGATCAGCTTAATCCAGCTAGGCATTAAGACAGTTAAGTGGCAATTGTGAGACCCTAGAAACCATGACCTGAGTGTGGGGGAATGACACCTGGAAGATCTGGGTCATTTCAGCCGTTGAGAATACCATCAGATAGTGGTAGCAACAGCAATGCCTTGTGATTTGAATCTAAATGTAATGCCCTAGAGCATATGACTGGGGGAGTACCCTGGACTCTAATACTTAAGCAGATCACTGGAGGGGATGCTGCTCTTTTCCACACACAACTCCCAGAGTGGGAGTGTGACTCTAGAAATGACCCAATAAATATTAGAACATATTGCGTCTTAACAGCATAACTAAATCAGGTACATCATACATTAGCGTTTGGTAGCTCCAACTTTGAGAAACTGTTTCCACTGCACTGGTAAAAGGGGTAAGTAAGATATTTTTGTAAGTGGTCGTCCAAAGACGACGAAATCGCTGGTAAGAATTGCTCTGTAAGATATATGTCCCCGTGAAAGCTTGTTTCGCCATCATTTATAACCAGGAAGACAAAGGCTATAGTTCAGATCTGCCGCACCTGTTTCCCCGCCCTCCCATCCCCCATGATACAGCAAGAACACCTGCTCTTAGTCTTCTGGTTTGCCCATCTGTCCGCTCTTGTGGCCAGGGAAATGTCCACCTCTCGCTCGCTCCCTCTCTCTTCCTTCTGACTGGAGTGTCACCAGGCTCAATAGTTTCCTCTCTCCACTGTCATTCTACTTAAAAGGCAGGCTGTATTAGGCAAACTTCTTTTGCCTTCTCCTCATTAATAAAAGAATGATTGCAAAGAGTTAAACAAGTTACCACTCAGTGTTTCCTGTGCAAGCCTATTTTATTCTTAAAGTGAAAGTGCTACAGAAAACACATGGGGGGAAAAAAATAAAAGAACCTGTATGTATGCTAAGAAACTTAGCAGAGATCATCTAAGCCCTAAAATGGGCTCTGGCAAGTGCAGTTCTTCAAAATCCTATAGAAGGAGTTGCATTGTGGCTTCACAGTCATCAAAACTTCAGCTCAGAACAACGTCATGATATGTTTAGTCCACCCTTTGTACAGTTCAGGGGTCTTTTGATCTGGAGTTTCCAGGAGAAGATAATTAGAGAACTCAGAGAATTGCATTCTCTCCCCAGAGCATTGCTTCCAAAGGATTCAGGCTACGTCTACACGTGCCCCAAACTTCGAAATGGCCACGCAAACGGCCATTTCGAAGTTTACCAATGAAGCGCTGAAATGCATATTCAGCGCTTCATTAGCATGCGGGCGACCGCGGCACTTCGAAATTGACGTGCCTTGCCACCGCGCGGCGCGTCCTGACGGGGCTCCTTTTCGAAAGGATGCCGCCTACTTCAAAGTCCCCTTATTCCCATGAGCTCCTGGGTCCACTAATCAAATATGTGAACAGATTTTCTGGAAGACCAACAAAATCCATGGACCACAATATCCTGCATTCTTTTATTGCACATGCAGTTCTCATGTTTTGTCCATTTTTTTTAAAAAAGATGCACATAGAAAGCCCCTGTCATAGTGGATTAGGAAATAGATAAAACACTTCCCACGCTGTCAAGCAGCACTGTAAAAACAGAATTCTGAATAGCTTCTTGCCTTGATGGCCCCATTGGCATCAATGGCACTACTTGAATAAGTGCTTGCTAATGTCAGTAAATAGCCTCAGAGAGGTAGCCATGTTTTGTCTGTATCTTCACAAAACAAAGACAGAAGTCCTATAGCACCTTAGAGACTAACATTATTTATTAGGTAACAAGTATCAGAGAGGTAGCTGAGTTAGTCTGTATCTTCAAAAAAAAAACAAGTCCTGTGGCACCATCTGTTAGTCTATAAGGTGCCACAGGGCTTCTTGTTATTTATTAGGTGATGAGCTTTCATGAGAGAGACCCACTTCTTCAGATCCAGAGACTTACTGAGAGAAAAAGAACTGGGGGGGGGGGGAAGCTGAGAAGTCAGCTAAACGGGGGAGAGGAGAAAAAAGCCTCTTGAAAGTGTCTGCTAAGTCAAGTGGAAAGCCCACCATTCCTGAGAACGTCAAAGGTGGGGAATTTGTCTTTGTAATGTGTAAGATAATTGAGATCTTTGAGTCCACAGAGATAGGTATCAAACTTGAATATTAATTCCAATTCAGATGTCAGATTACAAAGGGAGACATCTGAATTAGAATTAATTTTCAAGTTTGCTATCTATCACCATGGATTCAACAAAGATCTCAATTATTTTATGCATTACAAGGACAATTTCCCCACCTTTGATATTCGCAGGGATGGCAGGCATCCCACTTAATAGACACTTTTCAGAGACTTTTTCCTCTCCTCCCCTTACTTTCTCTCCCCAGTGGCTCCCAGTAATTCTCTAGATCTGAACAAGTGGGTCTTTCCCGTGAAAGCTCATCAACTAATAAATAATATTGTTAGTCTTCAAAGTGCTACAGGACTGCTTGCTTTGTTTAATGTCAGTAAAGTATTTACATTCTAACTCCAAATGATATGCCTCTTTGCTTTACAGTAGAAGCTCTGTTATCCAGCACCCTGGAGAACTGGGGGTGCCTGATAATCAAAAGCGCCATTGGCCCTGCACTATCAACACCAGGCCTGCTGCCACCACTGCAAGCTGGACAGCTGGCCCCTGGCTCAGCTGCCACCGGCCCCAGCAAGGCAGCCAGCCCCACCACCTTCAGGTAGGCAGCTAGCTTCTGTCTCAGCTGCCACTTCCACTGGCCCTGCAACCACCAACCCCATGATCATATGTGCTCAATTAACCAGCACTGGCCACCAGCAGAGCAGGTGGTTGTTAATTGAGCATGCCAGTTATACAAATTCTGAATAATCCAATTTTTACCTTATTAAACATTTCCAAAGTATGTCTCATTCTCATTTTCTTACTTTGCTGAAATGGTCTTAAGTTTTCCAGGATTGCAATGAAAACCAACCATGGCTCTGTGCCTCCCAGAAAAAATAAATATAACCTCTGTTTGACCTCAAACCTCATAAATACAGTTTGTGAATGGCATTTCTAGTGCACATACCAGACTAAGAAAACAAAGGGGTTTTTCTCTGGCCCCATGTAGTATTTGCAGTAGACATTCAAAAATGTGACAATCCTGGGCTCAAAAGCATAGCATAACCTTTCCCTAAACTAAAATAATGTGTTAATTTACAGTATGTGTAGTCGCATCTCTTGTATGTGGCAATGCTCCAAAAGAGAGACACTTCAATCCTGCTGGAAAGGTATAACAAGTGGGGTTCCACAGGGGTCTGTATTGGGACCCTTTCTGTTCAATATCTTCATCAACGATTTAGATATTGGCATAGAAAGTATGCTTATTAAGTTTGCAGATGATACCAAGCTAGGAGGGGTTACAACTGCTTTGGAGGATAGGGTCAAAATTCAAAATGATCTGGACAAATTGGAGAAATGGTCTGAAGTAAACAGGATGAAGTTTAATGAAGACAAATGCAAAGTGCTCCACTTAGGAAGGAACAGTCAGTTTCACACATACTGAATGGGAAGCGACTGTCTAGGGAGGAGTATGGCAAAAAGGGATCTAGGGGGTATAGTGGACCACAAGTTAAATATGAGTCAACAGTGTGATGCTGTTACAAAAAAAGCAAACATGATTCTGGGCTGCATAACAGGTGTGTTGTGAACAAGACACGAGAAGTCATTCTTCCACTCTGTGCTGGTTAGGCCTCAGTTGGGATATTGTGTCCGGTTCTGGGCGCTACATTTCAAGAACGATATGGAGAAATTGGAGAGGGTCCAGAAAAGAGCAACCAGAATGATCAAAGGTCTAGAGAGCATGACCTGTGAAGAAAGGCTGAAAGAATTAGGCTTGTTTATTTTGGAAAAAAGAAGATTAAAGGGGGACATGATAGCAGTTTTCAGGTATCTAAAAGGGTGTCATAAGGAGGAGGGAGAAAACTTGAACATAGAACAAGAAGCAATGTGCTTAAACTGCAGCAAGGGAGGAAGAAGTTCCTAGGTGTCAGGGTGGTCAAACACTGGAATAAGTTGCCTAGGGATGTTGTGGAATCTCAATCGCCGGAGATACTTAAGAACAGGTTAGATAAATGTCTATCAGGGATGGTCTAGACAGTACTTGGTCCTGCCATGAGGGCAGGGGACTGGACTTGATGACCTCTGGAGGTCCCTTCCAGTCCTAGCATTCTGTGATTCAGGGCCAGCATTCCTTTCTATTGGTAACAGGATTCAGCAGGTAGTGTCCCTGTGCATCCGGGGGAATGGAAGTAGTTTTCAAGATGGAAGTTAAAAATAACCTGAAGAAAGTTTAATTACAACAAGAGGCACTACTGGGCCTGAAGTGTATCAACAATTGCTATAAAATGTTGTTTGTATTTTCTGTAGCACCCATGGCCTAGGTAGTTGCCAGGAGCCATTCTTGCAGTTAGGTGGACAACCTGTGGGCCACATGCTGCCCAGTGGGGTTCCACCCATGGACCCCATGGCTGCCCCAGACCCCCATGTGCCTCTCGTGCACTGGGGCACTGAAGGCCTGCCCTTACCTGGTCATACCCCTCCCCCAGAGATGTAATACTACAAATCAGCTGTTCAGTGTTCCAGCTTTGGGAGGGAGAGGGAAAAGCAGGGAAGGAGTGCGAATCAGGCAATTTGCGGGGTCCCAAAGTGCCGTGAGCGGGAGCAGCAAGCTAGTGTTGGCGTGGGGGTGGGAGAAGATTATGGTACCCCAGTGTGTGGGAGACATGTAGGGGAGGGAGAGCAGACAGGGGGCAAGGGGGCCATGGGTGGAACCTCAGTGAGCTCTGAGCTGCTGCAGCTCACTAAGGTGAAGGAGGTCCACTCATGCAGCCCACGCACACCATTTGTGGTTGCCCATCCCTGTTCTAGACTGTCCCAAAACTCTTGCAGTCCAAGTGAGACAGTAAACTAATGTAATCAGATCAGATGAGGGAGTGGGAAGGAAAAAACAAAACAAAAAAAAACAACCCAATGAGACAGTATTGATCAGCATGATAGGCTGGGGTCTCAGGACATCAGCACCTTAATCGCTCTTACAATTTTCTAGCCACGAGAGCTAAGCTAGTGAGTTAGTTTTGTGGCTGTGTATGGGACATTTCTCTCAGCTGTGAAAAGCACAATGGGAGAAAGCAAATGAGTTTGCTGTTAAGTGTCTGATGAAGTATGAGTAGCAGCATGTTTGAGGAGCTGGGGTATACCCCTGCCCATCAGATTATAAAACAATGTAACGTAATGTACTCTAGTAGCATGTTCAGGCCAAAGCTTGCAGTGTGCACTGTCAGCTCTCAGTAAAGATGGCTCTGTTTTAACTGGCTAGATAGCAGAATTTCAGAGAAAGAAGGTAAGGGTCACAGAGGATTTTCAGTAGTGTAATACTGTTGCAAAAAACACTAGTGTCATTCTTGGTATGTTAGCTAAGTGCCATGTCAATCACATGTAATTGCATGGTGATTGTTTTGCTCTGCTTGGCGCTGATGAGGCCTCATCTGGAAGACAGTGTCCAGTGTTGGGTATGGCATGTGAAGAAAGATTTGAACTCTCTCAAGTTTGTCCACAAGAGAGCAACAAAAATAAGTTTCTTGGGGAAAACTCATCTTAGGGAAAAGCATGGAACGACTGAGCTTGTTTACTCTAGAGATGAGAAGGCTAAGTGGCGATGTAAGTTTTTAAAGCAGCGGGAGGTGATTATAAAAAGGACAATGATCAATTATTGTGCAGGCTCACTGAAGGCGGTAGAAAAAGTAATTGACTTTGTTTGCAACACGGGAGATTTAGGTTAGATATGAAGAAAACCTCTAGTTATATAAGGATGCTTAAGCGCTAGAACAGATTGCTTGAAGAGTTTGTGCAATCCCCATCACTAGCTGTTTTTAAGAACAAATGAGACAAACACGTCAGGGGCAGTCTAGATGTAGTCGGTCCTCCTGAGATGGACTACATGACCCCTTGAAGTCCCTACAGTTCTAGGTTCTGTGCTCCAATATATCATGCTAATATTAACTGTCAATGGCATAGAAAAGAAAATGTACCTTCCACAGGTATAGGGTGGAATCAGTTAATCTCAGGAAAAACTGGGAGACCCACAGTAGAATTTGTAGGCGCATGACACCAAATTCCTTCTAATAAATTTATCCATCTCAAAACAGGATTTGAAGTGTCATGAAATTAGATTCAATATAGCTGCACCAGAGGATTGTTAGGCTTGGAATGGGGGGTGAAAACCCTATTTGAGTAGAAGCTACTTCGGGTAAGATGTGAGAGGGTGAGAGTGTGGCCTAATAAACTTGAGGAACTTATGGAGTGTTTTGTCAAATAGGAAAAGATTCTTTTGGAAAGACGACAGGGCAGGTTGCAGGAGGCAGGCCTCAGAAACATCTTTATGACTAGGGTGGAGATTCTGTATATTTGAATGGACAGGAGTCAAAATAAAATCATATTCCGTTTCTGGTAACTGGTATTGACTGCAGTAGGTCATATATTTCAATTTCAGAACAAATCTTCATGCCTTTGCATGCTTAAACTAAGTCACTAATCACTACAGGTACTGCCTTGAGGAAGATGGGGCATAGTTATGTCTTTATTTGGCGCATATCCTTGTTTGAGCCTTACTGTGATCAAAGCCTCTTCCTAAAGTTTGTCGTGTTTTTCCCTTCAGGGAATAGCATTTCTAATGCTGAAATTCTTCCTTGCTTCTCCGAGAAGTAGCTTATTTTCTCTTGTTTAATATCCTTGACATGGAAGCAGGCTCTTCTTTCTCCTTGCAACAGATTTTTATGCTTCAAAACCTTCCCATTCTTTGCTGCAGAGAGAGCAATGATGATTTTCTATAATGGAGAGAGGGCTTGAGGGATTGTAAATCTTGCTCTATAACCCTGGGAATTGTACTACATAGCTATATAAACTTTCAATAGACTGAACATTTGAGGAACATTCTTGATGCAGCCATAACTGGACTGGAATGTACAAAAAATATGTGATGCATGTGTGTAAAAACTCCACATATTTATATATTTTGTTTTCCATGAATGCCATGAGAATTTGATAAAATTTCACATGGTTTTCCCTTGTGGATGACTTTTATTTAAAAATTAAACCATTGTATAGCATACAAATCACTGAGTGAATTGAGTGCTCTGAAATCAAAGGATTGATGGAATTAGATAAAGATGAACAAGAAGTTACAATGTAGATTTTTTTTTTATATATATACAGTACCTGACTGTTTACCTGCAGAATCACTGCAACTTTTTCCAGCTGTCTCTTATTTATTTAATCGTACTACAAAGAACAAAACTTGGAATAAATTGGTGCATTCTCATTTCTGCAGGGAGCCAGCAAAATGCGAGGCCGTCTAGGCAGTATGGACAGCTTTGAACGGGGCAGCAGCTTTGCTTCGGACAAGGTATGTAACCTAATTCAGTAGGACTGGAATGTGCTGTGGCTCATGCTGAAGCTGCAGTACAGCAATTCTCCTTGCTTGATTTCAAGGTGGCCACATAAAGAACATGAATATTTTGCAAAGGTTAAGTAAAATACATCTATAGTGGAGCACAATCCTCTCACCATTATATGCACTTTATTTTGGTTTTCTAAGTCACAACATTGTTAAAGCTTAAGCCTAAAGAAAATCTTTCTCTTTCATTTTTGCTGTCTTTGTTTTTGTTTTTGTTTTTTTTTAACCTTCACCTAACTTGTTTTTATGATCAAATTACACCAGGAAGTTTATAGTCTGCTTCTGCTTCATAACTTTTCACAGGGATGTTTAAATTAAAAACAAAACACAATTTGAAAAATATATGACTTTTTCCCAAGTAATAAAGCTTGCTTTTGCCATGTGCAAACTGTGGCCACAAAACTAAGAGTGGCACTTGTTGAAATATATCTAAAAATGTGGGGAAACACAAAGTGTATTTGAATGAAAGAGAAGCTTGATGTTTAACTAGCTGAAAACCCCATGTATAATGCCACTTTTGTTCACTGTAATTTTATTTCCTGTTTTTAAAGTCGTTCCTTTTACCTCATGCAACATTTGAGTGAATGATAGTTTTTTCCCAAGAGGAGAAGGGCACGTAACAGCTTTTATTATTTGATTTTCCTGCTGATGTTACTCAGAATCTGGCTGTGTAATAATAATCTCTTTTCCAGGATATTGCTTTGACAGTACAGGAAATATGTTCATGATATGTTGAGTAAGCTAGTAAAAACCAGCTTTGGCTGTGATCGTTTTCCATACTTTCTTTTGCCTGAAAGAGCCAGAAATCTAGCAATTGCAATTATTAGTAGCCAGAGGGTGTTGAAGAGAGGGCTGGACAATGTCTTATGAATGCTTTGTCTACACCCACTTTTTTGTTGCTTAAAAAAGGGCATTGCTATTTTAGAGCTAATTATCAAAGGATGGCTGGTGTTCGTTGCACAGTTAATTAGCATACAATAGGTCATGACCAAGAAGAAGAGAGGCTTCAGTTCTGTAGGATTTGTTCAGTTATGTTACCAGTTGTAAAGCGCAAAGGAGAAAGCCTCACTCCTGTCTGATTTCCTTTCAGGACTGTTCACCAGGGGATTCTCCTCCGGCCACTCCTCCTGCTTCCCCCGTGTCCTCAGTCTCGCAGCCATTTCCTGAAGAGGACTCCGATTCTCCTCAGTTTAGAAGGCGTGCGCACACCTTCAGCCATCCACCATCCAGTGCCAAGAGGAGGATTACTTTCCAGGACGGGAGGTCCCAGAGTGTTAAGTCACCTCTTCTGAGACAAAATTCTGTAGAGCAGAGCAGGTGAGTCTGGGTACTCAAATCTGTATATGAATTTTCAGAGCTGTTCTGGTAAGGAAAAGTCAAACAAAATGAATAATATGAATGAGGGCCATGAATGTAAGGCACGTTTGCTAGTGTGTACGTTGGGTGCCAGGGCAGCATTAAGATTTTTTTTTTCCTAAATAATTCTAATCAGATAATTTATCCATAGCTTGTGCTTGTTGCTGTTGATACACAGACACCCAAAGAGTCAGTTCTCATCTTAGTTCTGTGGTCTTGGAAAAACTATTTCACTTTTTTGGATGTGAAAACTCCATGTGTAATGCCACTTTAAACAATTTTAGAAGGTGAGAAATTCCCCTCTGATCAGCTTGATGTTCCAGCCACGCTGCTGGCAGAGATAATGTAGGCCAGGGTTTAGTTCCTTCCATTTTCTTCCATCAGGTCAGTGAAGCCTCCTGAGGAAAAGATTTGGTAGGAATTCCACTATGATTTTTTTTTTTTTTAAGACTTATCAGATATATTTAACATTTTGAGGGTACAGGATGTGCAAGTTCCATAATACTCTTTTCCCAAATGTCATCTCCCTTTTAAACTCCTTTCCTTTTGCTGTGGAGACCCTTTTCTCCAGTTAGCTTGGCTGACGGGATGCTTCTTCCACTGGAGATAATTCTTGATCATTCTTTGTGGTCAGAAGGAGCCACCACAATCCTTTTCCATTTCTTCCTGGATACTCATTTACTTTCCTCATGTCCAGGAGTGAGTATGCAAGCTCAACATCCCTCAGTCTTTCTTTGCTTTCTCATGACCCAGGCTCTGATTTTTTTTACCTGGTAACATTCTCTAAACCATGATTTGGCCTCTGCATTTTACATATGTCTACAATTTAAGGAATATATTTTTTAAAATCCTGTTGGGTGAAACTCTAGCACTTTTTTCCATTCAGTATACTTATTAAAATGATGAGGTTAACATCATGATTTACGCTTACCAACCAAGTTGATTTTTGCTTCGTGTGGGGGAGGGCAAGAAAAGGAAGCTGTGAAATGAACTCATCACGATGTTATCCCTGTGTTTTTGGCAGATAATTTTAGTTTTCACTGACCAACATGATGTTGTGTGAGCAAACAGGAAACCTTAGCAATTGGTATTTAAAGACTTGCTGACTTCACTGGTTTACAATAGTCTTCAAAAAGTCACTAACTTCAGTTGTATGATCCTGTCAGAGCAACTGCTTCACAACAGCATGATCTTAGCTTGTTTTTATTTTCTGTCATAGGATGAGCAATCAGCTGAAAATATTTGTATTAAAGCAACTGAACAGATTGTCAAATGTCTGCACATAGGTGTTTATTTTTCCTTAATTATTGAAACGTTTGAGATTGTCCTCCTTGTAAGATATGTATAGGATTTAATTTTTCCAAGGTTTTTTTTGAAAATGGTGTGGTTGTAATTAAGTAGAAATTTACAATAACATTGCGCTTGAATTTTCTAAAAAAATGTTGCACCTTTAAGTATGCTGAAAAGATATCCTTAAACTTCTCTATAATGTGTTCACTTTCTTCATTGATTTCCACTCCACTGGGTTTTATTTGTTTTTTTTTTTGGGGGGGTGGTATTTTTATTATTTGTTTGCATTTGTTTTATTTATCAAAGCAAGTTTTGCTATAAAATGAGAACCATTGAAGTGTATTACAATCATTAAACATTTCTCTAGCTTGTTGAGATTTAACTAAGACTAAAGAAATAATATATCCTCTTGGCTGTCTGTCCTTTAGTATCATTTCAGTGTGTCGTCTTGATTTCATCATAATGCAATAGTTTGATTAGTTTTTGGCCAATTTTTTTTGCCCCATTTACATCCTGTACAATTCTGTGGATTTATTTGGGAGTGCAGTCAGATACAGCAGTATTTGGCCCAATGTTTGTAATGGTTGCAGGTATTTTAATTGTATCTGAGTGTGTTACATACAACATTTGTTACATTTTTGTCCTGCTGTCTGCACTCAGTCCTGTGTCTGTAGCTGGACGATTTCATAGCGAAAGTGGACTTCCTTCTTCCTTCTCTGCCCCCTCTTTCCTGAAAAGCTTTTACCAGAGTTCAGGCAGGCTGCTCCAGCAGTCAGAAAATGACCTTTCCAAGAGGTGAGAGTGTTCTATGCTGGCTTGTGATACATAGTTGTCAGTTCAATGGCATTTAGGTGTTTTGAAACATGCCCCTGCTTGTGCTGTGTTTTTCTAACAGGTTTTCTAAATAGTTGATGTGAATTGTTGAACTGACTATAGAAATGCTCATTAAAAGTAAAACAAAGCATGTCTGACTCGATAGGGTAACCACACATAGTTACAGTTCTAGCAGTACTTCAAAACTACTGCACATAAGACAGTACATAAGTCTTTGTGTGAGCATTTCACCAATTCATTTCTCATTTCTGTTTTGTGTGTGAAATGGCATGGAAAATGTTAGTGTGTGTGGCTGGACACCCAGCATGAATTATTCTGCAAAGCTTGAAAATAAGGAGAGAGCCACAAAACATGCATAACGTGCTAGTCCTTATTGTCATGTAGCTTTGTTATGTGGTGGGGAAGTTAACAATGTTTCATTCATTAAGATATCTATCTTGTGTTACAAGGACAGTTTCCTCACCTTTGATACAAGAATAGTAGCAGATAGGTAGCCCTATTAGTCTGTACTCCAACAAAACAAAAAGCAGCAGAAATGTAGCACTTTAAAGATTAACAAAATGATTTGTTCAGTGATGAGCTTTCATGGGACAGACCCTCAGATCCAAGGACAATTTTGCTCACCTTTTGATATTCACTGTGATCCCAGGCATCCCACTTAACTTAATGGACACATGCAGAGGCTTTTTTTCTCTCCTCCCTTTACCTCCCCTTCCTTCCCCTCATCTAGCTGATTCATCAGCTTTTTTCTTTCGTTTTTTGCTATCTATTCTTTGTCTGTTATCAGAGCAAAAAAAGCAGTACTGTGGCACTTCAGAAAGTAACAGTGTAATTTTTTGGTGGTGAGGCAGACCCACTTCTTCAGGTCTGGAAAATTCTGATAAATGATAACTGAGAAAAGAGAATTTAACAAAGAAAACATTAAATAAAAACTGATTAATCATCTAGCAGGGACAGAAGGAGCTGGGGAGAAAGGGGGGACAAAGAGTTTTTTCAAGTGTTTATTCAGTTAAGTGGGATCACTATGAATATCAAAGGTGGGAAAACTGTCCTTGTACTATGTAAGGTAATTGATATCTTCGTTGAGTCCAAGGTGAAATGTACCAAACTCGATAATGAACTCCAGTTCAGATGTCTCCCTTTGTAATCTGGTGTTAAACTTTCTTTGTTTTAGAATGCACACTTTTAAGTTTTGAGTACTATGACCTGCTAGATCGAAGTGCTCATTGATGGGGTTTATGTGTATCCATATTCCTAATGTCTGATTTGTGTCCAGTCATTCTTTGGAGAAGTGATTGTCCAGTTTGTCCAATATACATAGCAGAGGGGCATTGCTGGCACATGAGGGCATATATCACATTGGTAGAAGTGCATCAATATGAGCCCCTGATCATGTAACTGACATAGTTAGGGCCGCCAGCATAAATGTCTGGACAGAGTTTGCAGCAGGGTTTGTTGCAAGGCAAAGTTCCAGAATTAGTATTTCTGTGGTGTGTGTTGTATGGTTGCTTGTGAGAATTTTCCAGAGGTTAGGCAGTTGTCTGTAGGAAATGACAGGTCTGTCACCCAGGGCCTCTGAAGTGACTCTGTGAAGAACTGGGTCTGTCCCACAAAAGCTCATCACCTAATAAATTACATTGTTAGTCTTTAAAGTGCTACAGGGCTGCTTTTTTTTTTCCTGAAGATACAGACTAACATGGCTACATCTCTGAGAATGTTTCATTCAGTAGTTAATCAACTGACCCACAGCTAGAAGTTTCACAGACTTATCAGACCCTGAAGGGTTTACGGTCTAAAGAAGGCAACAGAGGATGCTGTGGGAAGGGCGCTCCAATGCATTGGTGAAAAGAGGACTTATAAGTACACAGGTGAAAGAAGCTGTTAAAGGAGCAGTGAGAGGTACAAGGGCATGAAGTCAGAGTCCTGGGTTCAGGAGAGCATTTAAATGTTTTCCTGCGTCAGGATTGTAATGATCGAGATGTTAGTTTTGCACTTGGATTCCATGATTTTGGAAGCTGCTTTTTTTTTTTTTTTTTAAACCAACTCCCTTTCTTTATCATTTCTTTATCTGCTTTTTGTGCACTCTGCTTTTTACTGGCTTTTCTTCTGTCACCTTGATGACTGTTGCAACATCAGTTGATTCTCCTTGATCTGGAAGAGAAATTATTATCCTGTTCGAGTTAAGACAGGGGCTCTTCTGACTGCCTATCCCCTACTGCCTCCTTTGCACAGGAGCCAGTGTCTGTCAGTTGGTGTCTGAGATGTTTTTCTGTCAAAACCTGATTTGAAATTGATCAGTCTGAAAACAGAATGTTTATGCATAAATACCCAGCCATGTGATGCATAAGTGGAAGTTGTCGTTCACGTTTTTGGGCTGCCAGAAGAAAATAGTCCCCACCACTTGCTTATTAATGAACTTGCAACCTCTCGTTTTAAATTAGGTTATAAACTCTGTGAGGAATGGACCTTACCTAGCTGCATTTCTATACAGTTCCTTCACAGAGAGGCCTTGGTCCTGACTGGAGCTTCACAATACTGAATACAATGCCATCATTTTAACTTTGGTTTACTCTACCAGGGAGTTTCCAATAATATATTGATCAAAATAATTGAAGATAAAGGAAACAGCCTCTTCCTATATAGGACTCAGAATTCTTCCTCTGTTTCACTGAGGTGGACTGGTTTTATGAGTTACAACTTCTTATACAGTAGGTGTCAACAGAGGAGTCTCCATAAACCCCACAATTCTGGCACAAATTAAAAGTATTTATTTATTGATCATGTCAAAAGTAGGGTTCTTTAAATATAACAGCTCTGCCCAAGGCTTACTAAGGATAAGCATGTGTGTTTTGGGAGGCTGGGGAAAGGCAAATACTAATAACACACAGCGTGAGATAGTGTTGCTGCTTGAGGTCCGTTTTTATTGGCTGTTATGCAGTGGCCAGAATCTAATTTTAATAATGCCAGAGCAAAAATCTCCATATAAGTCAGTGAAGTTATTTCAGATTTATGTTAGTGTCTTAGATCAGAATGTGTTCCTCTCTCTTAAAATCTGTTTTTTGTAAAATACCAATTTGAAGAATACATTTCATGAGGATACTGTGCACTATAGAGTAGAGATTTTTATGTGCAATTTAGTGGTTTAATTCCTGCAAATAGGTTGGCTGGTTGATTATGGATTTATTTTTTATGTAAACAGTGGGGAAAGGATTAAAAGGTTGTATTAGAAAATTCTGTACTGATGGTGTTTTCATCTGCATTACTTTGAACTTGGCAAAACATTTCCTATTTTTGTTCTTTGCAATCCTCTGGAGTGTATGTTTATGAAAATGACATAGAGTTTGTGCAGTTAAAACTGAATGATGCTAAAGTAGCTGTGTAATAAACAGCAGTCACCCAAATATTCTTCTGTATAATTTAATTTGGTTTAAAGAGAATTAATTGTATCCTCCAAACAGTGTTCTCTTCCTAGATTAGATTTTTCTGATTCACATTGCAAATGTGTTATGGAAACTACCATACCGTGTTATCAGATTGAGGCATGAAAGAGGAAGTTCACATCTTTCTTGTGTTGTAGGTTTGTTTGTTTTTTTTTTTTGTACAGACAACTTTGTCTTGATTGGTTCATGTAGCTAAAGGCTGCTGATTTTATTATTAGTATTATTTTTTCCCGTGGGATGGTTGGATATTTCATATTACATTAAATAACATGTTTCAGTTTAACAGTTCTTCAAAAGTGGGGGAAAAACCTTTTAGATTTTGTTTTAACTTCTCAGACCTTAATTTTAATTTCAAAACTCTTGTATCTTTTCCAGAAACCTGGTTCTCCTAATAAGAGAGATCCATGCAGAAATCAATAGGCATTTTTCAAGTGTATCTTTGCCAAAACACCTTATTTATATATTAGGAAAATTCAGTATCCTCTGCCATAGCTTTTGGAAACTTTGGTAGTATGTTCACAACACTAAGTGGTTAATGTAGATGTTACTGGTGAAATTCTTGATTTTGTGTATGTGTATGCTACTGGCAATTCTACTGCGAATCTTGATGGGCAAAAGGAGTGTGTGTCAGTTTACTTTCCACAGAGCTAATTTTAACAGCAATGTTTGATTTATAGAAGTTGGATTGGTTGATTCAAATAGCATGCACACCAGATAAACTGTACAGCTGCCGAGTAAAAAACAGCCCTACTTAAATTATGCAACTATTTTAAGTGGTATCAGAGAAGGAATTAAAGATACACAAATGTGATTCTCTGAGTATTTTTGATTCTCTCCCCCCCGCCCCATTTTCATTGCTATACCAGTCGTCCATTTTTTTAAAAAGTTGTACGGAAGAAGTAGAGACCTAATGTCTCTGCATTTTCTTTGTGAAGGTATCCTGGTGAGAATTATTGCCTTTACCAAGAAACATTGTAAGCACTTTGGGACAGATTTTAAAAGTTATTTGTGCACCATGTGAGATTTCAAAAGTACTTTGATACCTAACACTACCCATGCTTTTGAAGATCTCACTAAGCAACTGA
Organism: Carettochelys insculpta; assembly: GCF_033958435.1. Lineage (NCBI taxonomy): Eukaryota > Metazoa > Chordata > Testudines > Carettochelyidae > Carettochelys > Carettochelys insculpta. The sequence continues at coordinate 87,216,119 of NC_134137.1, read as the reverse complement.
ATATCTTTTAAGAAGTCTAGCCCTTTAGAACACAATGTGCTATGTTATGGAAAATACTATATTAAAATAAAATAATTAGGACTAATCCTTAATCCTTATTCTTCTGGCATATTTCAGACTTGATTTCCTCATTATTACTAGAGTTTCTCCATTAACTGGTATCTGATCTTTGTAGCTTTAATGCCTGATAACTGAGGCCAGGTCAAGTTGGAAATAAGTGACTTAGGTAATTTTCTTCAGCCATCTATCTTTGCCACAGTGCTCGATAGATCAAGTTTAAGGGGCTTTCAGGTTGAGTTTTGTAATACCAAATTCACTGGGAGTAAACTGCTAGGACGAAGTCCCTTTGCAGCAGGCAGCCAGGGAGGCTGATGGGTGCCCCAAGAGTCTGCTCCATGGAGGCAGCACAACTCAGCGGTCAGCTCTCAATATGCCTCACCAGTAACCAGGCTAAAACTGGAAAGCAGCTGAGTTCTTTGTTTTGTGTTCAGTTTGCACAGTAACAGGAAGAGTCAGGTTAAAAACTTTACCAGTTACTTATTTATTGACTAAGGAATTTAACTCTTATGGTTACAAAGTTACAGGGTTTATACTTTGTTACAAGATTACAAGGTTTGTACTTCACTTCTTTAGTTACCAATAGCTAACATATAACAATTCATAGATCTATTACTGAATGTGCACAAAAGCAAAAACAATACACTTAACAGGTCTTATTCTCATCCCTGCATTACTCAACATGGCGTGACCAGCATTTTCACTCAATCCCTCAGGAAGAAACAATACGAGGAAAGGGTGTCCCCTGGGACCTTGGGAGGCAAAGACCCTCCTGACTGGCAGGTAGAGGTAATTGGAGCTCAGTTAGAAGGGGCTGCCAGGCCCTACTTTATACCCCTTGGGTCATGTACGCTCTTCCTTATCTCAAAAGATGCCAATTGAATTAGATCATCTCGTGACACTAGTTCTCACAGGGAGTTATCTCCACCTCACAGATGTGAGCTAAGTTAGGGCATTCTTTCTTTATGGGCTGGAGGTTTCCTCGTCTGGGACATTTGTGTAGGCAGATCAACTGATGGTACTAGCCAAGGGCAGCCTGAGGCCCCGGCTGTCTGTTAGCCCATTGTCTCTTGTTGTCTGATTTCGGCCCATTTAGGATCATTATGTTGCAATTTTGCTCCGGAGCATCAAAAGACTGTGCCTGAGATTTCCCACTGACTGGGGTTGCAAACTTCCACAGTGCAATTGCTACATGCTTCTTGGCTACCAAAGCAGGTCTCGTTCTGGTATCTCTGCACTTCAGGGCAGGAGACAGTACTTCACAAAATTCCATGACAGTGGCCTTGCCCATGCGGAAGTTTTGCAGCCACTGCTGTTTGTCCCATGACTGCAAAACTATGTGGTCCCATCTGTCTGAGCTGGTTTTGCTGCTCTGTGGTGTATAGTGCATCCAATGCTGCCACCAATTCTGCGGTCCTACTCTCCAGATCTTAACGTCCATCAGTGCACCCTTTGTCCATCAACCCATTCTCCATTGGCGTTAAGTTCAGCATATAGCATAATACAGCGTGGGAAGTCATCACAAAACACTGCACCAAACACTGAAGCATCTTGGGATCCATGTTGTTCTTTTTAATGGTGAGTGACAGTCAACGTAAAGGCAGTGTGAAAATTCCCATGTCCATTTCTTTTCAGCGGGAAGTGTGAAATGAGGGAAACGCAGTCTAGATGATGACATCAGAAACCAGAACCACTTGCAGCAACTTTTTTTTTTCCTCCACTAGACACTGGCACGTAATTCCAAAATGCAATGGGTCTGCAGGAATTGTGGACGAAGCACCCACAGTGCCTTGCAGCCACCGTCAAACTTAGGCAATCTGATTGGAACACACTGTCAACTTTCTGAGCAGTTTCAGACACTCAACTTTGACTTCATAAAATCTAGTGCTAAGAAGTAGACTGACATAAACTTGACTTTTTTCCCTTGTGTTGATATAACCTAACACCCACAACTCTGCCTTAGTTAGTGGAAGTTGCTAGCATTGAAAACCTGTTAGAATTCAGTAAGGAAAGATTGTGCTTGCAGTGGTAAACTGCTTTCTGTTCCATTGCAAATTTAGGGTGGAATTTGGAGATCTTTTTTTCATTGACTGTTTTTAGGTGTTAACAATGTGGGTGTGTTTTAACGAACTGTTTGAAATAACCCCTTTGAAGCTTGAAAGCAAAATCTAGTTATTAGATTAAATCTTGTTTCCTTCAGCTTTGGGAATCTTTGGTTTGTTGTTGTAGGGTTGCTTGTGATGGCTAGACCATTGGCATGAGTTCTTGTTGGTTGGTTTTTTTTTTTTTTTTTTTTTCTGTTTAAGGAATGAATAATTAAGACTTTGCAATAAGAAAGAAAGTCAGTCCCACTTTAGATCTAACTAGTTGAAGCTGTGTCTCAGTTGCAGCATGTTGCTTTATGTGCTGTATATCTTGACTGGCTACCACTGACTTACTAGTGTTTGAAGTCTAGTAACTGTACTTTCAAAATCATTGAAATATTTCATTGCTAACAGTAGACTATTGCTCTAGCAACTAATAAAAGCAAAAGGGTTACTTCAAGAGCAATCTGAACAGAATAGCAGAAAAATCATCATCATTCAGTTTAAAGATAACTGACAGCAAATATAACCAAAAGAGAGATTTAAAGGGGCAGAAACCAACTTTTGCTTCCCTAAGGGAAGAATACTTGCTTTCTTAACTTTATATATAGTCCTGTGCTGTCTCAAAGTCACAAAAATTTAAATTCCATGTGATCATTTGCACTGTGTTTGGGTTTGTTTGTCCGTTTAGTTTTCAAACTGAAAAGCGGGTTTTGTTTGCCCAACTGCTATTTAGTTACTTGCATCAAAGAAAAGGAGAAGTTGAAGTGAAAGCAAATCTAAGAACATGCAAATGTTGGTGTGAACAACAAGAGTAGAGAGTTACTCCTGAGTCAATCATAATGAAGGGATTTAAGTACAACAAATTTCAGATAAGTATATTAATTCTCCATGATCTTATTTCTTGAAAGAGCAATTTTGGGAGGGCACTTTGAAGATTTGTTTTGAAAGTAAGCTTTAGATAAGTGCAAAACAATTTGTATTTGCAGTTAAATGAAAATAAGCTGTTACTTATAAAGTGTGTTGTATGTAACAGCCTCCAGGAGCTGTCTCTTTTTCAACATAGCGTGAACTGTCTGGCATGTAGTATATAATAAAAACAGGCAGTAGGTATACTGGTGCACTTTGATACTCTAAAATTTTCTGAGAAGCATATCCTAAAGCTCTGATAAGTACTCTACGTTCTGTTTCTACAAAGCACTTTATTCACATTTATGTTCCGGCTGTTGAAGAGTTAAAGTACAAACTAGTAAATGTCTGAGGCATTTCATTTTATTTCTAATTTTCCTTTTTGGCTTTTATATATATGAAGAGTTTCAGCATGAAGGATCAACGAATACCTGTTCAGCAGGTTTACTAGAAAGAATCATTCTTATTTAGAAATAAGCTGTGAAGAGTGTCTGGTAGAAACTGAACATGGAATACTGTACAGTATATTAACCAGAGCTTTCAGACATGCTTAATGGGAAAAAAATGTTTTAACAGGCAGTGGTTACACACATACAAACATGCTTCACCTTGCCAGAAGCTTTGTTTGTGCTTGTCAGACACAGAAAGGATCATTATAAGCAAAATCTAAGACCGTTTTTTTGAGGGGGTGGGTGCAGAAAGAGTCAACCTATTTGAATTCTTTATTTCACTTTAGTTGGTTATATATTTAGGGATATTTTTGGATGTTGAGATCTGTTGAGATCTTCTGGTAGGGAACCTTTACTGTATGAATGCAGGCTCAACATGTTTAATAGGAAAAATATTCAGGTGCCACAACGTCACAAGTTTTTAGTCCAGCTGTTTGCAGTACCTTTTCCTTTTCAGCGATTCTCCATTTTGGCTATGTCATATTTTATACTATCACATGTTATGTTTAACTTGTGTTTCAAATCGTATATATTTTAATTGCTTATACAATTCCCTGAGTGCCTAAGTGTGGGTGGGCTATTAATATTACATAGTGTGTCATTAGTTTTACTGGTACACGTGTTTATGATACAACAACAACAACCTTCAGGAAGAAGGCGAGTGGGGAAGGAATTCTATATTGTTTGAAGCAGTTATAAAAGATGTCGTTAAACATCTTGTTTTTAATTAACATTGAAAGATGTTAAACCTCTGCCCCCATCTCCCCAAGAAAAATTTCTTCCGAACAGATGCTTTTTTACTGGATGTAGTCTGAAATTAGAACTTTAGTCGTCACACTTTTTTATGATGAGGGATATGAGTAGAATCTGTGTAAGTTTTTTCCATCCTGTGGAAATGTTTGCCATTCATACCGCTCAGATAATGTACATGTGGCTTAGTGGATCACCAAGATGATGATAATACTTCTCTACCAAGGAAGCTAAAAACAAACAAACAATAACAACAGAAAACCCATTGGTGTTTCAGTTCTCCTTGCTGGTGGCTGGTCTGTCTCTGGAGCCATACTACCATTTGCATCTCCGTCCATGTCTGGACAACTTTCCCCTCTGAGGGGAGTTGGGAGTTAGTGGGTGGCTGTCCACTGAGTTCAGAGTGTTCACAGTGGTGTATAGCCTTCTGACTTCTGGCGTAACAGAAATGCTAACGCTGGGCTAGTACACGTCTGAAGTAATTTCTCCAAAGTACTCTGATCTGCATTTTTCATTAGTGTAACTGAGAACAGATTGCAGCCCTCTAGGCCTAGACACTGGCTAGTAGATTTCTACACAGAAATACCTAAAGATAGCCATTTCCACATACTTCATGGTCTGTGACTATATGGTAGAGCTGTTACCACTGTTTAGCCAGCCACCCTGACCAGCTTCTGGTTCCTTCTGCTTATTTTCATGGTGGAGCTCATAAATATTCTGAATATTTATTTGAGGTGTGATTGAGTTACTTTTCCTTTTGCTCTGTAATATATCCTTAAATGCCTTACAGATATGATTTTAAATTTAGGGCCTCTTAGCCCAGAAAAGTAAACTGTCCAAGTAGAATTCAAAAAATTCGAAGACATTCTATTTTATGTTTTACTTCAAGAGGGATTACCAGGGAAAAAAAAATACTGTACACTTATTTTATCTGACAAAGCGGGTCTTTGCCCACAAAAGCTTATGCTCCAAAATATCTGCTAGTCTATAAGGTGCCACAGGACTGCTTGTTGTTTTTGAAGATAGACTAACATGGCTGCCTCTCTGATATACTTATTTTGATAGTCCTCAAGCCAGGTGTACAAGCCTGACACCAACTACCTCTAAAGTTGTCATTTGCTTTTGGAAAAGGAAATGAGGAACTATGATTGTCATTCAGAATTACAGGGAGTTTTGGTAGATAATGCATAATTGTAGCCACTATACTAAGTGTCCAAGGATGTATGACTTACTGTGTTAGGTGCATAATGATAGCCGTGTTTGCCTACAGAGAACCAATCAGTAAAACTCACGTAACCCCTCACATTGTACGTACTGAAGGTCAAAAGCAGCAATATTAAACTATAGACTACAGTGTGCACTAGCTACCCCTCCACATATAACTTTTCTGTGCATGTTAAATACTGTAAATGAAACAGTAGTGATACTCCACTTCTCTTCTTTCTCACTTGCCCCTAAAATTGCCTGCCTCACAGCTGCATCTTCCTTCTGAGGGCTTATGCTAGAGTAATGATTTTGTTTATTTGCATAAAGAATGATCAACAGAAGCATAGCACTTACTCTTTTCTTGTTCTCCAGGTTGCATTTTTGTAATGATTTAGCATTATTTTCTAATGCATGATACAAACATTTGAATAAATGTAAGTAATGGTTATAGTTTGCAGCCTTAGTATCCCTTTGTAACAAATAAATAAATAGACTCAAATCCTAGTGCTTTACTTACATGATTTATTTCTTGGGCGTGCTTGTAAAGTGATCAGATTTTGGCCTCCAATGAATAATGTCTTCTGCAGTTACGTGTCATGATTTTCAGACTACTGTTTTCATCACTGCTTTTTGCATAGCACTCTCCATAGTTATCTATTAAAATAGTATTCCTTTTATTATCCTCAGAAAATGTGTAAGGCAGCTATGAGCCACAGGGAGATTAAAAACTGGATTTTTTTCAATGCTACTGTGGTAGGAAGTGACTTGAGCCAATCAAAAGCCAAACCAATATTTTACAATTCAGTAACCGAGTTCTCTAACTTGTAATAAATCTCTGCTGAATCTACAGTCCTTGAGTTAGCAGATTAAGTACGTACAGATGATAAACCACATCATCATTCAGTTTAAACTTTAGTAAACTGAAGTTTTCCAAAGGCCAGAATTAGCTATGCTGAAGGTAAATTTCTGACCTTGGTTCAGCATTTTGCTTAGGGCAACATAGCTAACAAAACTTGAACTTTTAATATGATATGGTCTAGCTCACTTGCCTGCTTTCTCTTTTTTACCAGTCGTGTGGTCAGAGATGCTGATTACAACTGGTAAGCTGTTGCAACATCCCATTTCAGATTCACCTGTTGATCTGGCCACCTTCTGGTTTCTGCAGATGCAGGAATATGTAGGGTTACCTTATTTTAACTGGTGACCACCCTGGGGTTATACACCATATGTATTTTATTAAATGCCATTGTTGGATTAAAGGGAAAAGGATAACTAGCTTTCAAGTGCACACCCACGCAAACTCATACACTCACAGAGGCGAACTCACACACGTGAAGAGTTGCATGTGGATAGCGCAGGGAGCCAAGTGAAGTCCAGTGTGTCTGCCTGCAGCCATGAATCTGGGACGGTGAGCCGATTGTAGGCCTCCTTGTCAGCTTCCTCTCTTATTAGCATAGTACTCGGGAGCAATTAGTACCATCCATCCTGAGGAGAGCAGACGGGGCCCAGAGCTGGGGCCCTGGGCCGCCTCCTGCTGCCCCAGCCAACTGAAACTAACTCCTGCAGAGTGGTGATGGCAAGAACTCCTATAATGTTGCACCCAATTTTTCATATGTTTTTGACCATAGCTATTGTCCTGTCCTTCAGCCCCAGGACACTGTATGACCATGAATCATCACCACTGGCCCAGACTCTGTATGACCAGGTGTCATCAGCTAACAGCAAATGGAACTTTGATCTTCTCTTGATGGGGCCTCTTTCTCTTTCTTGTTTGGGTTCTTTTGCAGGATTCAACTCCTGTTATTCTCTGGCCATCAAGGTGGTGCTGGTTGCCCAGACAGGCTGGCTTCAGGGACTGATTCCATTGCACACACCCCATTCGCACTTTCCTCACTCACACAAAGGAAAGCTCAATGCAGCGAAATCAATTTCTTTTACGAAGGAACAGCCAGGATTTCTTACAGGCTTATGGGATCTATAAACAATTTCTTACTAACCTATAATACTTAATATAGACCTAGCAACTGCAACAAAACAAAGTTTACACAAAGTTACAAGACTTACATCTGCATTGTACTGGACTGAGCAGAGGCTTTATGCAACATGTAGCAGCAGCATGCACAGAGGACAGGGCTGAGCTAAATTGTATAAGTGCTATAGGGACTGATGTCATGAAAAGATCTGTTTTATTTGTTGGGAATTTTTTTTGTTGTTTTTTGCGGGTATTTTTTAGAGCTTGCCTGCCAAAGGCTGCAGCTGCAGTGTTGTTTCATGCCCGGACAACCCACCATGATAAAGTTGCAGCTTTGCAGTATTTCTCCTTTGGTGCTTTCATCCTGTCTTCCTGTTGTTTGTTCCCCTGTTTGAGTGCATGGTGGTCGTTACCTGTGATAGTGCCCCGCTAGCTTTGTTAACCTCTAAAATACACACTATTAATTGAATCTGGGACTGAAGCTTTGGTTGTTTTCCCCTTTCCCCAGATGGTCATGTAGAATAAAGTGCTGTGACAAAAGGCAGGCTTTCCATAACCCTCAGTCTAGCAGGTGCATTTTGAGAAACTCCAGTGAGTAGCAAGGGATTACTCTGAGATGCTGCAGCAGAACCTGATCAGGAACACATGCTAATGCTCTGGCAAACACAGACAGACCTCTGGCATCCTCCTTTGGGAAGTTTCCATATTGTACAGAAACCCCTTCCCTTCTTTGAGAATTAAAGTCCACTCTGCCACTTCCTCCTCTGCTGGGTGAGTTCCAGCAGCCTGTTCTGGGAATGTAGTGCCACAGACCAACTGACAGCAATTCCAGGTGCCAGGGTAAAATAGACATTGTTTTGCTGGGTGCACCCAGGCATCAGTGCGCACAGGCACAAGTAGAAACAACAACAAAAATCAAGCTGTATATAATACTAGCAAATGTAGCCGGCATTGTTCCAGTCCTTGACTCAATTAAGGTGCATTCTTTGGGTTTTTTGTGGGGGGAGGGGGGTAATAAAAGGAAAATGTACATGCTTTATTTCAGTTATTGTATTTTTCAAAAAATGGTGTTATTTTATGAAGTTTAATTTTTATTTCAGTTGCCTCAGAGCAGCTGTTAAATTTTTGCATTTTTTAAAAAATGGGAATTCCATCAAGTGTTTGGGTTTTTCTTCGTCCCTATAAACTCTTATAATTCACTCAGCTTTAACAAAAAAAGGCTAAAGGCAATTTGGTTTCCAATAACATTTTCCTATTATTTTCAAAGCTTAAGCATTGATTTAGCTGTGGCAAAACAGAGAAATACGCCAGATTTCTCCATTTTTATCCCTTTGCTGTAAGGTTTATTGAGTAGCAATCCTATTCCAGGTTCATCCTGTTTTTCTGGTTCATCTAGGTTCAGTCTCTTTCAACATTTGATGTGTTATGTCACTTTTGAGGACTGTATTTCATTTGCTCAGTCTGTATCTTGTCTAGTTGGTTTTATGAGATCCAGTCTCATTCCAGGGGCATCCCATTTTCCCATTACCCCACCCCTTATGTTACTGTAATCTAAGTTGTAAGAGGAAGGTGTATACCAAATTTGGTGGTTCTAGCTCTTACATTTAGGAGGAGTTCTCGATCAAGCAGACATGCTCTCTAAAGTACATAGTAGATATATCTCTTAAAAATTACCATAGCAACAATTACTCCAGTCAAGACAGGTTAGGAATTTGAGAACTCACTACTCAAAGAATTAAATTTTACAGGTAAGAGAAATAAAAATTACAAAATGCATAGACCAGTCAAAACACTAAAATAGCACACTTCACACTCGCTGAAAGAAGAAAATATATGTGCATTGCTGGAAGTCATAAGTAGTACCAACAACAATAATACAAGTCTGCGTTGGAAGGAGAGAGTGACACCAGGACAGGACAAGACTGTGTAAGAGATACAGGACTGTGTGTGAGTGAGAGAAAGAGAGAGCGAGCTACAGAGTGTGTGTGTGTGAGAGAGAGAGAGAGAGAGAGAGAGAGAGAGAGAGAGAGAGAGAGAGAGCGCATGTGTGCTGCCTACTGGGGGAATTTGAGAGATGTTGGAGCTCTATCAATAACACAATCACTGAAAGCTCCCCTTTGTTCTTGAATCTTGTTTCCCTTCCTTTGTTTTGTGGAAATGGGACGGGAGGGACTAAGTGCTTGTCTACATTACCACATTCCTTCGAAGGAAGGATGGTAATTACGATGTTGGGAGTTTACTGATGAAGTGCTCCTGTGCATAGTCAGAACCTCATTAAGCAAACCCCTCCCCCCCGCGGGAACTTCGAAGTACCGTCACGTGTCTAGCCGCAGTTCACCCGCTGGTACTTCCAAGTGCTGGGGCAACTTCCAAGTCACCTTGCTCCTCAAAATAGAAGGAGTACAAGGAAGGATCAGCTGTCAAAGAGTCAGCCATTATTTTTTAGGAACATGGGAAATACTGGATATGTTCGCTGCCATCGTGGATTCAACCAGTGGTTGGTTTGGTTCAGAATCCTGGGTAAAATTTTCAAATATTGAAAATCATCAGGACTTGGGTTTCAAACTGACTTAGTGCTTGAGTGGATTTTATCCCTGTCTCCAGCAATGGGCAGTGCCAGATGCATTAGTTGCCAGGCACCTATTTCACAGGAAAAGTGTCTTCTGACCTCCTGCTCCTCCTTGCTCTTGGCCGTTTCTTCCTCCACTGGTATTTTCTGCTCAACCAACTTGCTGTGGTCCATTTCTGCCTGCCAGATGGGGATGACCTCAGTCTCCTTTGGGGCACTGCAACAGGATCTAGCCCTCCTCTGCTTTCCTGGCCTCCGCTCTGTCTGCTGGGAGAATGCGGACTGTCCCTTTTAGTGTGAGGTGGTGGGAGAGAAGCACTGTCTTGTCATCCCCTAGCTCTATTGCCATCAGCTATGTCCCTGAAGAGTGGGATGTGGGAATGATGCACAGGTTGTTGCCCAAAGCCATAAGCTCTTCCACCTTTGGGCTCGTGAGACTACTGACTTCTAAAGTCTGTCTTGCCAATTAACGGAATGGTTGGGTTTTGCACTCAAGTGATGTCCTGACCTGGATGTGTTGCATCAGAGCCTGAACAGACTGAAAGGAAAACAAATTGCAGCCTTTTGAAAGCTGAATATTAGTTTACTGTCCTGTGCTTGAATGACTTGTAATTTTTCAGACGGAGTTTTGGGGAAAAATTATTATTTCTGAACATTAGGCTACACACTGTACTTCTGTACTAATGCTCCCTTTGCCTGTTGTTTGGAGTGAATTTCTCAGCATCATTTGGCAAATGTGTTCACATTGTGACCCAAGACCATGATCTGCTTTGCCTCCCTAACATTGACTCGGCTACTTCTGTGTGTACTAAGTGATGTACTAAGTAAACTTTTCATCTGCTTTGATTTCAAGCTGAATATTTTTTAAATTGCACTCTGCTTGTTTTCCTCCAGTGATGGAGAGGGAAGGAAAAGGACCTCATCTGTCTGCAGCAACGAGTCTCTAAATGCCAGCGGGGTCACTCTTACCCCCCGCCGCATCTCCTGGCGGCAGCGAATCTTCCTGCGGGTTGCTTCACCCATGAAGAAATCTTCCTCCGCAATGCAGCATCAAGGTTCGTGGAGCTTCTAAGAAAACAAACAGTGCACCTGCTATTGCTTGTTACACCTGGAAATAAAAGTAGATGTTTAACAACAAAGCAGCTTATAAAGTACTTGCTGAACCTGACTTGTGAAATATCTCATTGGGGTGACTTTGAGGCTTTTGTTTTGAAATGGTGTTTCTGTAACTAAAAAGAAACTGCATTTTGCTATAGATGCCATCAAGGGCAGAGAAACTGCTAGAACTGCTTAGATGATCAAAATATCTCTGTTGCCAAATGCTGCAATAACCTGCTTGTTTAAGACAAGAATAGTTATTTTTAAAAAGAGGGCATTTTGACAGTCTTTTTTTGTCCCAAATAGAATACAATTTGGCCTTAAGCACCCTCCTCATGGCTTGTTTTTTTTTCTTTTTTAGTTCTGCTCTCAATGCATTAATGTGTGAAATTGCTCCTAAAAAGTCAAAATTTTGACTAAAGTGGCTCCATTGTCATTCTTCACAGCTGTGGATTTACTACAGAAGTTCTCTAGCTTCAGCCACTGTCCATGAATCAATAGATTTATTGCATCGGCACCGTATGTTAGAAGAGAGGAAAAACATGGCTTCTCTGCTATGGGGCACATATAGCAAACTATGGTAGTTAATAAGCGTAACTGTAGAAAGAGGTAATAAACAGTACAGTACGGATGCAGTGGGAATTTGTCAACTATTAACTGCCCTTTGTAACTTGAAGGGCAGTTTGCAGAAAGGTGTTCAGTATAGCTTGACCACAGCACTTCATTTAAAATGTTGCCTCCAGTGTTAGAAACTTCTGCTTCTAGCTTATAATTTTAGTTCATTGTTTGCTGAATGTGCCAGTAAAAAAAATGTTCTCTTCACTCTGACACCTGTAGTCAATGTAATCACAATTTCTAGTGACAGTTCTGTCATTTTTTGCAGATGGGTTTGAGGGGAGTGAATTGTTACCACTTTCCCCTCTTGCTCCCGCCTTGGAGGAGGACCCTCTTTCTTTAATGTTGCAAAATGAAGATGTCCCAGATAATGCTGTTGTGAGAAGAAAATCAGAAGAGTTGCAGAGTCTGTGGAGAAAAGCTATTCACCAACAAATCCTACTGCTTCGTATGGAAAAAGAAAACCAGAAGCTGGAAGGTTAGCCGCTCAGAAACACCTGGGAATGGTTTAAAAGGGCTCAGATCCCAAGCAACTCCCATTGATGTCAGCTGAAAATCTGGGCCAATGAATGATATTATAAGTTATGCAGTAGATTCAGAAACAGAATTGATGGAAGATTGAGGTATAGTCTTAGATGCACTGCTGTCCCATGAAAAGCCTGCAAGTAATGATTAATATACCTGAAAAGATTGGGCATATATTAAAAGATGACATAGCTGGCATATGAACAACTTTACTGGTAATTTTATGGCTGAAATGGTCAAAAAAAAAAAAAAAAGGCATAGATGCAAAATGTTCCATGATTTAAACACTCTTTTTTGTGAGGTAGTGCAAAGACAGAACAATACTGCAGCTCATTTTCCATCAGGTTCCCCTTCTTTATAAAGTACATGTTTGTGTGTCAGTTTTGCCATTTTAAAAACACGCTTTTTGGTGGAATGGGAACCACCAGATTCTGGAATATCAAACCATCACCATCCAGGATTTATTCTCCTATCATCCTGTAGCAAATGGTTGTGAATACTTAAAACATTGGTGGACTGCTCTCCTCATACTTCATTTCAACAGGATGGCAAATGATTTTCTATAGCACTGTCCAAATGGGTTTTGTACAGCATAAAAACAAATGACCTTTCCAACAAAATGTTTCTTATATATTTCCCGTTCTTTCTTTCTTACTAGGCCAGGGAAGTAATTAAGGTCCTACATTTTCAAAAGCAATTAGTATTTTGGTGTTGCAGTCTTTTGAGTGCCCAACTTGAGATACGTTAAAGTGCCTCATTTTTAGGAAGGTGAGCGCTCAGTGGTTAGTGAAAATCAGGCTCTGATAAAGATCTGAAGTTAGATGGACACTCTCCCTGTCTCTCTTCCTTTGTCAGCATCAGATTCTTCTTGCTATTCAGGAGCAATTCTACAAAAGGTGGTAGTCAAAATCCTGGTCTTAATGTAAAACTTATAAGCTACATCTATGCTAGAGAGTTTTGTTGACCCCGCTCAGTGCTTGGGGTCTGCTGTCCTGCAGACAGCCTGGCAGTCCTTAGTGTGTGCAGGGCAAGGGGGTTGGGGAGTTGCCCTTTAAAGAAGCGGATAACTGCAACCCCCAGACGGGCTTGTCAGCTGTACTACCCCATCTGCAGCATTTCCTGGCCCATTCTCTCGAAAGGGTGCCTGGAGCTGTGGGGATGTTCTCCTTCAAAAGAACAGACCGGTCTTAGAAAGAGCTGATTGCAATCGTGATCTGCTTTTGGTGTGTAGACCCAGTCTTTCGAAAGGCAATCAACGGGAAGATACCTTCCGAATGATCACCGTTCAAAACAGGCCAAGCCCGTGAGGCCCTGTGTCGTCTGTAACTACAGGCTTACGCGCAGGATGGCGGAGGGGACCTATATCCCCACCCCTACCCCCCATGGAAGCTCCCGGTCAGGGACATTACTGTGCCCTGCTGCACAGTGGCCAACGCCTCCTGCCCCCTTCATCCATGACTCATGTGGCCCTACAAAGGACACGTGTACCCAAGCCAGGACCTTTTTAATGCCTGTCTGGACCGGATCTGAAGCAGAGTCGAGCACACGTTTGGGTGTCTGAAGGGGTGCTTTTGGTGCCTCCTGATGCTCCTGGAGGTTGGCCTCTACCATGTGCCTGTTGTGTTGGGGGTATGCTATACTCTTCACAATACTGTGGAGAGCCGGCATGAGCCCTTTGTCCAGGGGTGGGCTGCCGAGGTCGGGCCCGGCTATGAGCAACCAGACACTGTCCTGAGTTGTAAGGCACATTGGGACGGGGTGTGGGTCAGGGAGGCTCTCCGGAAGGCCTTCACACCTCCCCCACATTCCCACCCACCACACACCATTCCCACCCACCACACACCACTCCCCCACAATGACCCCATTCCCTGCACACATACCTTTCAGTGCTTCCCCACTGTGTACAAGGCACACTGGGGTGGTGAGCAATAAACACTTCTAGAAAATATCTGAACTGTGCTGTAACAAAAACATGAAACAGGAGCTATTTGTAGGGGAGGCTGGGGGGAGCTATACGCAAGGTAGGGTCTGAGGTGGGGCTGGGGGCACCTGAACTTGGAGGTGGGCCAGCATGGGAGTGGGGGGTCTTAGTCCCTGGTGAGGGTGGGGAGGGCCATGAGCTGTGTAAGCCCGTACAACTCCAGGTCTGGGGTCCCTGTCGGGGCTGGAACTACAGGGAGGTAGGGGTGCAGGGTGGGTGCAACGGCTTCTGCCTCAGTGAGGAACACAAGAGAAGAATTGCGTGGCTGGGAGGCAGCTGGGGCTGGCTCACCAAGGCCTGTGCTGGCTATGAGCCACCAGCTGAGTTCTAGCTGGCGGCTGGAGGAGATCAGTTGGGAGCAGGGCAGCAAGGGCAGGGGATGCTGGTGGGCGCTGTGAGAGGGGGCGGTGAAGGGGCAGGGACCCATGGCAGGTAGGCAGTCATGGCCTGGGTGAGGGCGTGAAGGGCACCCACCGCCTCACCTCAGGCCTCCTGTTCCATTGCTAGCCACTCCTGCCAGGCAGGCATGTGGGTGGCCATGGACCCCTCGTCATGGGGGCAGTGGTGTGGCCTCCCACTATGGACCCGCGTGGGCAGCTGGGTGCCCCAGTCCGCTCAGCGGTCAGTACAGGGCTCCCCTGGCCCTGGGATGGTGGAGTGATGGAGACAGAAGGGGAGAAAGGGACAGCCCATTAGTCCTGTAACCTGGCCTTGAGGTCTCTGCCCCCACAGCCCCTTGGGCAGCCCCTTCCCCCTTTGAGCCATATGCTGGCTTGTGGCCCTGGGGGATCCCCAGCACTGAGGGGTACCTACATGGGTGGAGCATATGCCAGGTGTAGTCCACTCCCCCTCCCCCCCTTCTCTGATGTGGGCTCTGGTTCCTTGGTGTCAGCGGGAGTCCTGCCTGAGGGTCCTTGCTGGTCCTCAGACTCCTTCTTGGTCTTGGGCCCCGAGTGTGGCCCAACAACATCCAGTGCCTCTAGCAGGGGGACTGCCTTCTTCAGCCTGAGGAGGCAGTCCAGTTCCTTGAAGTGGGGATGGCTCGTGGCACTGCCCCCAAGCATTTGGCCTCATCCCAGGCGTGGCAGTAGGCCTGCCTCAGTTCTTTGTTTTGACTGCACTTGGTCCAGCATGCTGCTAGGGTGCCCTCAGGTGCTCAGGCCGACAGACAGCTGGTTGAAAGCCATGGCTGTCTGGCGCTGGCCACTAGCGTGGAGGAGGACCTCCTCATCCCTCCATAGTTCCCGGAGATCATTGACCTTGGTCTCCATCCATGATGTGGTCCTCTTTTTTTGGCCCTGGCTGGAGTCCTGGGAGTCCTCTGCTGGCTTGGAGGGGAGTCTCTGTGGGGTGTGAGGCTCCTGGGTGCTGGCCATGAGGGTGTTCAGGTGCCTTGGGTGGCTCGTGGGTGGGCTGGAGAGTGTGCTGCCACAGGATCGTGTGTTTGCTGTTGCTAGCACTCTGTTTCCGGTCACAGGATTTCTCAGTCACTGCATCTTTCTGCAGCTGACTGTGCTTAGACTGTAGAGCCCCAGAGCTGCTGGCAGGGCCACCTCCACATGCCAGCTGGCCGGCACCATGGAGGACCCACTGTTTCGAAAGAGCGGCCTATGGAGCATCTACACACGTTTTCTTTTGAAAAACTCTTCAAAGGGGGCACTCTTCCTGAAACAGGAAAGGAGGAGCAATTTTTGAAAGGAGGGCATTTTGTGTGTAGATGAGCCACAGATTCTTTCAAAGGAGCCCCTCCTTTCGAAAAATATTTTGAAAGACTATGATAATGTAGACGCAGCCATGGAGCGTGCACACTAAAAATGCGCTCTGTCGACATACCGTCAACAGAACTCAGCCCTTTTGCCAATAGCCCTCTGCCTCTCCCCCATGAGGCAGAACACTTTTCTCAACAGAATCAGTCAACAAAAAAGCCACATGGTCACTGGGCAGCCCTATCTGCTGTGCTTCTGTTTGTCCATTCTGTCAAGAGAGTGGCTGGGCCACTTTTGTGTGTGGCTGCAATCTGTCGAGAGAACTTTTGTGGGGAGCTGTCTTCTGACAGTGACTTCTGTCGACAGATCTCTCTAGTGTAGACTTAGCCATAAAGTAAATTAAATCTATTTTGATTTCTAAGTGCCTTTCCCCTAAAGAAACTGTGTGTAGTAATCTGCTACTTTTGTCCTGGGCAGTTTTTCATTTGCCAGGGGCTGCCATTATGCTGCATTCTCATTTTTTGCCACAGACACCCTTACCATCCTCATCTGTGCAAGTCTCAGGCCCACCCTCTTTTTCTCCATTTCTTTCATTCACCATCCAGGCACCTGTTCATGCAAACAGTATTAGGTGAGACAAAAGGGGAGGGGAAAAAAATGAATGTGCCTGCAGGCCATTGAATACACTTACTGAGTATGTAGCGTGTGGTCCTCCCAATTGGCCCATTACTAGAAATACGTATCAGCAGGGAGCCAGAAGCCTCTTGGGCTTTGTAGGGAACATCCACTAGTTATTTAATCCAAGCAGGGCCAATCCAAGCAAATCCTGTATTCTTGGCTATTTTTTTTTTAAACTACCTGCCAGTTTGTGTTTGGGAGACAGGGAGATTTGAGACTATTTGTAGGTTGTTCGGGAAAGTTTCCCAGTCTCCATATTAATTTTACATTTGCTTGCTTGGGATATTACAGTCCAAGCATGAGTTGATAACACGTGTGGGAAGGTTGTGTTGTACATGGAAGTGAGCAGGGTATTTCATTATTACATCTTTATTCAAGTGATGGTGGTTCTTCTAGCCCTACCATCCATAACAAACTTCAGAAAACCCAGAAAGAGCCGAGACTGCCAGTGGCAGCCTAATTCTTAGCTGTATAGTCATCATACTGATTCTTGTTCCTTTATTTTAATGTGTGAATTTTCCATCCCCCCTTTAAGAAATAGCTCTCAGCAGGTCTTCTCTGCTAATGTGTTGTTCTAAATGTACTGATTAAAATATTCACACAATCTCTCCTACTGTTCCTTGTGCCCTCGAGGAGATTTGAATGCTAACTATTTGTTCTGCAGAAGGTAAGATTTCTGAAGTGAATACCGATTGTTTTAATTTTGGTAGTGGCCAAAGGCTGCTCTTTTTAAACACAATATGTCTAAGTGATTTCAAAACAAGAGAATTTAAAGAGGATGGTACCAAGCAAATCTACAAAAAGCCTAATTTTGCTTGTTCTCACTGAGTAGTGCCTTACACTACAAGCCCCCCTGATTTCAGTGGGGATAGCTGTGAAACAATGCAGAATCACAGGGCTGGAAGGGACCTCAGGAGGTTATCTAGTCCAGCACCCTCCTTCAAGCAGGATCAACCACCACTAAGTCATCCCAGCCAGGACCTTGTCCAGCTGGGACTTAAAAACCTCAAGGGATGGAGAATCCACCACCTCTGTAGGTAACGCATTCCAATGCTTCACCACCCCCGGGTGAAGTAGTTTTTCCTAATATCTAACCTACACCTCTCCCTCTTCAACTTCAGGCCATTGCTCCTTGTTCTGCCATCTGACACCACTGAGAACAGTTTCTCACCCTCCTTTTTAGAGCTCCCCTTCAGGAAGTTGAAGGCTGCTATTAAATCACCTCTAAGTCTTCTCTTCTGTAAACTAAACAAGTCCAGATCCCTCAGCCTATCCTCATAGGTCTTGTGCTCCAGACCCTTAATCATTTTTGTTGCCCTGTTATACCACTTAGGATAAGTAAGAGTGTCAGGATCTAATGCTTTTTCGAGAGTCCATGAATTTCAGTTGCTTAGTATCTTGCAGCTTATTGAGATATTAAAATATTTTGATTACAGTTTGCATTAAAAAAATCAGTGTTTCCTTTTGCCTTTGGAGAGCAACTGTTGTTTGACAAGTACAACTTTTAAAAAATCCAGGGGAATACCCAAGTTCAGACTGAAGCTTATTGGAGTAAGAGCTCTCCTAAATGCTTTCTAGCACAAAGTGGCTGGGTCCCAGAGATACTCCCACAATACAAATATTCAGAAGAATGTTCATTGGGCCCTTGCCAGTCAGATAAATATGACAAATAATAAAGGACTTGGAGTTACTCAACAGCTAGGCATGTGTGAACAGGCTAAACAGTAATTACTGATTCTGCATGCACTTATGAATGTATCCTGATTATCTCAGGCCTGATGTGTGTTCTTTCACTTTTTGCTGAACATGGGGTATTGGCTATTTCTGGAGGTAAGACAGATCTTCTGGGGGCACAGAAGGTGTGATTTGGCCTGTTTCGCTCTACTGTGGGAAAGGAAAATAGAGTTTTTTTATATGGCTCACAGAGGAGCGATGATTAACTTCACACACAGCTCCTGGGAAATGTGCGAGACTTCAGGATTTGTTGGTGTCCTTGAAGAATCATCTGATGCAATAATTCAGTATGTAACCTGCACACATGATTACGAAAGACTATATTTGTAAAAATTGGAATTTGGAACTACATGTAGGTTAAATTCCAACATCAGTGGTACAGTGTATGCATTAAATCCCACATTTGTTAATAAATGCCCAGTAAAAGAAGTATCGTGATTCATTTCTCAAAGATAGGAATCAAACTTAGGCAATTCTGAAATTTTATGGAGGCCTGACTGTTCTAGAAAAGTGAGTCTCCAGCAGTTGCTAGAAGAAATGGGAATAAGACAGGGCCTAGTAATAAAATTAGGTGCTAAACCATCAGGCTTGATGTAGCAAATGGTACATCTTAGGATCAAGGAGATTAGACGCTCATCCTTCTTACTATCCTGCATTATGACTCTGAACATTGGTTTTAAGAGAAAAAGGTGCTAAAAGAGAAATTCCATTGTTAAGAGAGCTCTGTTAAATTGACAATCTATTAGGTCACTATGAATAGCGCAGCTACTGACCACTAAAAGATACTGATTTTTACTTTGTCGTTTAAAACAGAAGTTTTCTTAAAAAAAAAAGACTACCAAAGCTTCTTGCAGTTCCAGAAGGAGTATTCAAAGTCTGTGGTATTTCTCACAGAGGAGCTATTTTAATGTTCAATATACATAAAGTAAAAAATTATCTGATAAATTGCCTTGCACAGTTGTTTGTTGCTGAACCCAGAAAGATATCTGGTAAACACCACTTAATCCTCAGCAGAACTCAGAATCTTGCCTTTTGAAGTATTGGAAGATGATGTTTTGTTCCTTCCATCAGCATCAGTTTAAGTATTACCAGGATTCTGTTGTGGAATATTCATTTCACTCAGTAAAGCTTAGCTAAAGTTAAGAGAAGAAGCAGTTGTGGGAATGGGAGGAAAAGAGTGTGTTGCATGTTTCTTTTACATTGGTTTGCTTTGTGATTTTTCATGTACCTTAGCCAGCAATATGAACCATCTCAATAGATGTATAGCCCAACAGTTCATGTAAAGTCAGTATCCTACCATTTATCCTATCCTGTGCAGCAATAGAAGAGAGGTATTGACCTTGGCTATATTAAGATATTTGATTTCTGATGTCACTCAAATACTTTCCCTAATGTTTTACATTCCAGCAAGCAGAGATGAACTCCACTCAAGAAAAATTAAACTGGACTATGCTGAAGTTGGTACATGTCAGAAAGATGTCATAAATATCTGGGACAAAAAATTATTGAACTTCAGAGCCAAAATCAGATGTGACATGGAGGATATTCATACCACTCTAAAAGAAGGTATTAAATATGTAGGATGTGTTTTGGCTGGCGCATTTAGGAAACTTGTTTTATTGAATCCTCAAAGCAATGTAAACCAAATTGACTTCAGTAAGCTTGTTCCAGTAGCACCAAATCAGTAAAAATGGCCCATTGCCTTTTTTCCAAACACCAAATGAACTACTTGCAAGGAGTATGTATACTGATCCTGTCGTGCCTACGGTAGAGTACTGCAGGAAGATCACAGGAGTGTTTACATAGCTGTGCCATTGCATGTGACGTGATGTTCTTGGATAGGTCAGCACTGGTGCAGGGGTCTGCAACCGAAATAGCAAGAAGAGCCATTTTTTTTCCAAATTCAGTTACAAAATCAATCCTTCAGGAACCTCAATGCATGTGAATATGAGACAGTCCTTAATAGATAACATCCAACCATGCTTTTTATCACCTCTATTTTAAGAACAGCGTACATACAATAATTTGTACCAGTTAGAAAGTGAAGTTACGCCCATCTCTAGGCTCTACCTCCCTCAGCCCTCAGATCTGCCCCCTATCCCTAGGCTTTGTGCCCCCATCCAGCAAACCTGCCCCCCATCCCCTGCATTAACCCCCAGACCCCAACCTCCCTCCTCTGTCCCCAGGCTTAACCCCTCTGAGCCCCGAGCTTCCCTCCCATCTCTAGGCTTAATCACTCTGAGCCTCAACTTCCTGCCTCAGCGTGCACAGTTCTGCAGCAGCCACTGCCTCCCTCCACTACTGCCCGCCATCTGCTCCTCCTTCTCCATGCAGTTGTGTGGCCCCCGCAGGGCAAGCTCAGAGGCCGTCCCCCACCCCAGCAGCTCTCCTGCCAGCTGAGACTTCTGCCCATGTGGGTCAGCTCCCTGCCTACCCGGCTTTTACTTCCAGGCTTTCCGCTGCAACTGACGGCTGAGCAGCCCCGGCTGCCGATGCTTAAACCAAAAACTAAATTCAGGTGGCTTAACAGCAGGCAGCTGAATTTAGATGTTTGTTTAAGTGGTGGCAGTCTCCAGAGCTGCAAGAGGAGGCAGCAGCAGCAGCAGCTCTCAGAGCTGCAAGTGGCTGTTTAAAGAGCTGCATGCAGTTCTGGAGCCACAGGTTGGTGCCCCTGCACTGGTGGGTCTAAAAGTATGAACCTATTTTCTCCAAGTTAAAAAACTCCGCTCCTGGACTTCAGGCTCAAGTAGACTTCTAGATCTCTGTACATGGACAAATCATTGCATTGCATTTGTCATTGCATTGTCAGGGATTACACATTTGATGGGGGACCATGTCCTGAGCTTACCACCTATTGTCGAATTCCTGTATGGGTTACCATTTGTGACATGGTGCCACGTTTGGGAATTGAATCTAAGGTATCTGGACTGAAGATCACTAGCTATTGTTGTTTAGGTGGAAGGACCAAGTCCAGTAGCTCGCAGTAAGTAGTAAACTGATGAACCCCTACGTGAACTAGCCATTCCATGAAGACAAATGGACTACACTATTATTGTGAGTTCCAGGTGCATGAAAACTGGGAACCCTGGTAAAGACGTAGCTAGGAACGCATAAAAAGAAGGCGTATATGAATCTACTCTCCAGAATTCCACACCAGTGGTTTAGTTCCTATGGAACCAATAGCTTATCACTGCAAGATGGATTCCATGTAATAGAAAGATGTGCAGAATTACAGAATACAATCCACCTTAAACACCTTGTTAATGCTCTGTTAGTGAGCTACACCAAGACCCCACACCCCGAGGAGCAAACTTCCTCACATGAGCAAAATGTATTACTAAACCTACATCTCAGTGGGATTTCTTTGGTACTTTTGTTTCCTGGCTTTAAGGTTACTAACTTTTGCAGTTAGCAAAAATGGTACATTATAAATCACAACATCAGAGCCTGATTAGTAAAAGAAAATGTTTGTGGATGATCACAAGTATCGATATATTAATTTAGGATGAGATCAGAAATTTGCTAGGTGATTTGGGGACACATGTCCCAGTGAGTATTTCTGTACTATAGCTGGGAGCAAGTCTCCCTGCTTGAGGGGCTTTGGCAGGTGTGTTTAAAAATAGCTACACAGGTGTTGCAGCTTCATTGGACACTCAGGCTAACCACCTGCGCCGAGACCCAGAAGGTCAGTTGGGCTTGAGCTACAATGTGTATACTTTTGTTTTTGGCGCACTAACTCAAGCGTCACTCATCATGAGTCTGTCTACCCATCCTTGGAGGCTCATGCTCAGTTTCACTCAGGTCCCACGTGAATGTCATTATAGAAGGCTAATGCTCCAAAATCAACTAGGTGCTTTTGGAAATCCCTCCTTTAGTGCATAGGGTACTTCAGGGGTTAATGTACCGTTGTTCTGTGAGCTTAGTAAGCATTGTGAGAGTTCCATCCCTTCTTTTCTTTAAGCAACAGGTGGCAATTTTGTTGTTTCGTTATGCACTGTATAAAGCAGTTCTCTTGTATGTCTTTATTATTATGATTAACCTTTAAATGTAACATACCCAAGTTAAAGTTCACCCTACCCAATACTTAAACTCAACTTAAACCCTCAAAGTATGGCTGTTAGTGCCATATTTTCATGTTCTGTATACGTGGTGGTGTAGTCTATGATCTTAGTTATAATGCATTGTATGACACTATCTCTAAAAAACAAAAGTTGCTTTTCTGGAAAAAAGCTGTGAGAATATTCAGCCACTCAGGGCATCTGTTTTCTCTCCCCTCTGATTTTAGGTGTACCAAAAAGCCGCCGGGGAGAAATTTGGCAATTTCTAGCTGTACAACATCGTTTAAGACATAGACTGCCAAGCAAACAACAACCTCCTGACATCTCGTACAAAGAACTCTTGAAACAGCTGACTGCTCAGCAGCATGCTATCCTTGTAGATCTAGGTACTTTTGTTGCGTCTGATAGACACTCTTAAAGTGTATTTTGTATCCTATTACTGAGATGAATGGAAATGTAGTTTTTAGTTGAAGTTTTGGGTTGGGTTTTGTGTGGGCACAGAAACAAAGATGTATGTGAACATACATTCTCCCTACTCTGCCTTCAGTGCTGCCTTTTACACACAACCACCTTCTCAAGTTCTACTTGTTTTGTGTGTGCATAGGGTGACTGTCCATCCCATTTTTAACAGGACTGTCCTGTATTTTAGGTCTCAGGCAGGCATCCTGACTTTTTTCATGGTTACCTGCTTGTGGCTGCAGGTAAAAAGCAACCAGGTGACGGACAGCATGTGCAGCATATAAGAGGTCCCCTGAATATACCTAAGATGTGATTTTTATAAGCTACAGCTTTGATATTCCCCTAGTCAGAAAACATGGCCAATTAATATGACCAGCTATTCAAATTTACTTTTTAATTTAAATCGAATTCTAAGACTGTTTTCTGGGAGGGCTTACTAAGAGAAACTGCTGCAAATACCAAGGAGTTTCATGGGGCTGTCTCTCTAACAGGGAACTGACAATTAAATAACTCCTTTTTTATTTTTCTGCCAGGAAGGACATTCCCTACACATCCTTATTTCTCTGCCCAGCTAGGAGCAGGGCAGCTATCACTCTTTAATCTCCTGAAGGCTTATTCTTTGCTGGACAAAGAAGTGGGTTATTGTCAGGGTATCAGCTTTGTGGCTGGAGTTCTGCTTCTGCACATGAGCGAGGAGCAAGCCTTTGAAATGCTGAAATTCCTCATGTATGACCTTGGCTTCCGTAAGCAGTACAGACCAGACATGATGTCACTGCAGGTAAGGTGATCTTCTGCTAAGACAAATCTTCTCCTGAGCAAACTTTTTACATCTGGCCTCACTTTTCTCCCAACCTGTGGGAGGATCACAGATGGGGATGTGGGGGAGGAGGCACTTTGGAAGGGGTTGGAATGCTCAGGAAGTAGGTCCTGGGGGATCCCAGGTTGTGCCCTGAAGCAGGACACTTGGGGGAAGGACCCCTGGAGAGGAGGGTGGACGCCAGCAGAGGCAGGGAGTCCAATTGCACTGTCCCCTCCCTTGCAAAATGTCAGGGAGTGCACCCCCACTTTGCACACCCCTGTCCTAACTTGAACTTTCTTTAAGATTTTGTAGGGACTACTACTGTTCGAATACTTGAAAAAATTGCAGTGTGTTAGGATAATAAATGTTAGAAGTTAGTGAAATGCACTTCGTTATCCTTGCCAAACATCATCTTTGTTTTCTACATAGATAAGTAGGTAACAGTAGCTTAAGAGTTAAACTTCTTCCCATCCCAAAACCTGATACTCTTCCATTTGGAAACTATGCTGTTGCTTTTCATCCCTGTCTTTTCTCCTTAATTTTCTGCCCTCCTTTCAAAAAAAACAAAACCGAACATCCCCTGCACAAAGAAAGAAAGAAAGAACCAGCCACTCACCAAACCCTCTGTAAACCATGATCACCTTTATCTTATTGCTAACTGCTGCCTTCCTGTAGCAAATGAGTAAAAGAAGGATACCCCAACTAAAGTATGGAGATGAAATTCCCTCATGCTGTTTTATTATGTTGTTTGTTAACTCTATCCAGGATTTTTTGTAGACTATGCCACTTTGGGAAGCCTTTATAGCCATCATAAGATGCTGTATCATCTCTTCATGCCACCTTTAACATGCAATAGAGAGAACATAAAATTGATATACTTGTGAAAAAATGTAGTCTTGGATGCAGACTATATTTCTGTGCCTCCCCAGGGAAAGTCAAGAACCCTCATCAATCTAACTATGAAATCAATAAGCTTCCATCCAAAAAGGCTGTGTTTTGCTTTTATTTTGTTTAAAGCAAAACTACTGAGAATCTGGTGATATAGCTGGCAAGCTCTTGGCATAAGGACATAAGGAAAAGGCTAACAGAAATCAGATTGCTACCTATTACAAAAATAGAAATAAATTATATGCAACATAGTAATAAACAATTTTCAGTTTTAGTCAAAACTGTATTTATCCAGAGAGAGTCAGTAAAAGTGCCTTGATACCTCTTAATGGATTGTCTCTGCCACGGATCTGATCCTGAGAAGGAACTTACAGATGTGCCTCTAAAAATTGTGAAACTAGCTCTGACTATCAAAGAAATCAAGGTTGGAAACACTCATTGCACAGACTGAATGTCCTAATTGAATTGAAGATTCAATAATCTGGCTTCTCAGAGAGGCCAAGAATGAACACACTCTTGTGTCTGTGCTAAGAGAAGCTGTAATTTTAGTTATTGCTCAACTTGGGAAATAATTTGTAGTATGTAATAATTGGAGGCCTATTTTTTTTTTCATCAATTGTGTTGCGAAGATCTTAGCTAAAGCTCCTGCTATGTGACTGGATGAAGTTCTTTCACACATCAGACACACAAATCAGGAAACTTCTTTCATAGTAAATAGTCCTTCAACTAATTGATGTTGTTGTTCCACTGAGACATTCTAAAGAATTTTAGCTGTCACTTATTTAGCTGCCAAAAAGGTCTTTGACCACTTTTTTTTTTTTTTCCCCAAAGTTTGGGTTTGATAACCAATTCATTGTTTGGATCAAATTCTCATACTCTAACCCAACTTCTGGAGTGGTTAGCAATGGTGATATATCCACCCCATTTCCATCACAGAGAGATAGGAACCCACCTTTCTCCTGTTCCATTTGACTTTAGATCTAGAACCAGCAGCCATTGCCATTCGAGCAAACTAATATGTTAATGGTATCAGGGTGAGCCAAACAGAGCACTAGTCTATGCTCTTTGTAGATGATGACCTTGTATTTGCATTTAAGTCCAAGGTTACCGTTCCTAATCTTTCAACCACCATTAATAGGCTTGGGCTCCTTGTCAGGATATAAAAGTGATGGGGGTAAATCAGGAATCTTGTACATTAACAAACATACCCACAAAGGCTTCTTTTTTTTTTCCTACAAACTGGGGCTTTCGACAGAAATCCTTTTAGGTGAAATATTTATGGATACTGATTCCCAGAAACATTCAGGATGTCTCTAAAATACATATAAAACCACATATTGCCCAAGAAACTAATGATGTGGGGTGATGGAGTTCATTATACCTCAGTTTGTGGAACAAAAATAATATACTGAAAAAGTGTCCTTCCCAGAACTTATTTAAGTCTTGAGAGATCTCCTTATTGCTGAGAATATCATTGAATTTCTGAAAATAAGGTTGAGGAATAAAAAGTTCCTTGGGGGGCACAGGTAAGAACCTAGACTGGCTCAGAACAAATTACAACTCCCCATATGTTTGGGAATATTTTGTTTTCTCCCAATTTTAAAAATGATCATATTTCCTTTTTGTTAAGTCAAACACCTTCGCAGCTGTTAGGTATAACCACACAGACTGCACATTGGGTTCAGATTGAACAAGACTTCCTTTCCCCCTTGCAGTCATTATAGGGTCAGATATTATGGATTTGATGGCTCCAGAGCTCCCACAATAAAGGTGGTGAAGTAGGTTTCCTACATTTTTTCTGTGCATAAACAGTCCTATAGAGTAGTCAGAGTCATAAAATCAATGGAAAAAGCTTAATATGGAGAGAGGAATTCTAAATATGTCTCATCTAACTAACAATGATGAATTTAAACCTCGTAGGCCTTCAGCAACAATTTGGCTTGGCCTGTTCCAAAGCATGGAAGTATCTCCATTTAAAGCATTTCCTTACAAATGCGTTGGACCTAATGCATTGGGAGTGCCAGAACCTCCACAATTTTTTATTTTTGAAGGAAATTTCCTAGATTTTCTTGGGCAGAGGTGTCTTTTTTCACGATTTCGTAGCTTTAAAAACACTGCCAAAGACTAATATTAGAGTTGTTTGAAATTAGATTCGGATATGCATCTATGCCTGATCCAATGGCACACAGTTGTATCTGTCCAAGTCCCCGCTCCCATTTCTCTCCCTCCCCAACTGTTCCCAACCTGTATGGCTCCATCTCTCTCCCTGTGCTTCCTGACCAGCTGATTGTCAGTGCATGAGATGCAGCAGGGAAGAGAAAGACCTGATGGCAGGGCTAACAGTGGGTGTTCAACACCCACAATTTTTTTCCATGGCTGCTCTGGCTCCTGAGAACCCTGGGAGTGCGTGCCAATGTGAGGTGGATCAAAGGACCTGTTGGATATTGGATGATAAATTAAAGCTCTCAGCTTTAAGTTTCATTCTTGGACAGTGGCTGGCACCAGATTCATGTAAGAAAGGTGCAAGAAATCTCCTACTCAATAATTACTAAAGTAGTTACCCATACAGAAAAACATTTGCTGAGCCTCAGCTGTTGCTTGATTTATGCTTTGAAGCCAAAGTGTTTATATTGATTTCAGTTTTAGAAGAATCATTACCAATTTAACTTTTGCTCTTCATTTTATCCATGAAAGTATCCAGCCCTTGTTTTGCAGGGTTTTAACACTTGGCCTTAGTCATACTTCACGGCAAGTGCCACATGCTAATTTTGCATTGCTTAAAATAATTTTCCTTCATCAGTTTTTTATTTGATGTCTTTCATTTACATGGAAAGTTCCTTCATTCTTGTAATATAGATGAAGTAAACAGAAATGCCTGATCTTCATTCTATGTTATTTTGAACTCTTCCAGCCTGTTTTCTTTGTTTGCCTCCTCTTTCAACTCAACTATCTCAATTTCTGTCATCTAAATGAAATACACGTTAGACATTTTGTTAAAAAAGGCTAGACGGCCAGCAAGTGGCTCTCATCTTTAGAAAATGGAGATATGAACTCTGCTTCCATTGCAAACAAATTAGGAAGGAATTCAAACAAAATCACTTGGAGATGTTTGACTCTATCTTAAAACCACCACCTAATTTGACATCACTATCAGTCTTCAGTTGAGAGGTTAAAATTCTTAGTAGCAGAGTTGTGAGCTAAGATTGATGAGCTCTGTCACACAGCTATACCATATGGAAATACTTGCATAACTCCTGCCCATGTCACACCTTTCTGTAGAACTCACTCAGCATAAAATACCCTCAAATTAGATCAACAGTGACATCAAGTGGTCAGTTAGGCTACTCTTCTGGATATTCCAAATTATGTACAGTAAACCTTTCATATCTGGCATTCTGTTTTCTGGAACTCTCAAACAACCGGCATTTTAACCGTAAGCAAATTTTAGTTACATTTTCCAGAAGTACAGGATAGTGAAAGTAAATACAGTAGTTTATAGTGTACAGTAGTACTGTTGTTGGTAAATAAAGTGCACACATTCTTGTTTATTTCTTCATATCTAATCTTGTTTTTCTGTAGTGTTATGCATTGCTAGGTATCCCCCTCTATTATCCAGAATATTTGAATATCCAGCAACCTCCTGGTCTGGGAGCTGTCAGATATGAAAGTGTTCGCTGTAGCAAGTCACTTTTTATGGTATAAAAATTGCAGAGAGAAGCAGCATGGGAAATTGCTTAATCATCAAGCTATAACCAGCACACTTTTTTATTTTATTCACAATAGATATTATATACTTGCAGTAGAAATATACAGTTTGGGCTACAACATTTAAAAACTTCCAAAATGCCAATCGATACAAAATTCAGCCCCTTTTTAGGAAGAAGCCTTCTTCCAAATCTGTGTAAACTGTAGTATTCTTAATATGATGTTGTTGTTACTTTTTAGCTGTCCTTGAGTATCTTGGACAACTGGATTAATAAAAAGAGCAATTTCTTTGGAACATTAAAAACCTGAAACCTGGAATTCCACTAAATGGACTTTGAATTTATTTTGTATCATCATTGGAAATACTTTATTACTGAGCATAACAAATTGAACCATTATTTAAAAGCAGCAGGTCATATGTTGAATCGTCTCAGGTACATCTGACAATTCATGCTTTCATTTTCTTACCTGATTGGCTTTTTCTAGACATGGATTTGCTATATTGAAAGAAGTAGGACCATGCTTTTAAACCCTTCATTTATAAATATTGCTTCAGAAACTCATGAAAAGGATCTGGTCTCACTTCATCTGCTTTATCTGGCTCACACATCTAGTCTACATCCTGTGGACAAGGGCCATAGTTGAACTGTCTTTGCATTGGCATTTGGATATTTACAGTGCTTTTCTTTCATAGAATGCTGCTCTAACTAATGAATACAAAACCCTGTACTTGCCTTAAAGCTTGAATTAACTGAGCAACAGACAGGAAGATGTAGTCATAGTTTCAGCCTTTTAAAAAAAATCTGCACAGTCTAGGCTGCGTCTACACTGTGAGGTAAAATCGATTATATACTAAATTTGAATACTTAATCTTGATATTGTACATTTGAATAAGGTGTCCACAAAACTTCTTGAAACTCGACCCACCTTTTCTCTATGTCGAATCTCCACATCCCCATTTCCCTGTGCAAGTTCGACAGTGTGATCAGTGGATTGTGGGTACCTATCCCACAGTGCCTTAGTCCTGGTTGCTTGTGGGTGTTTCATGCTGGAATCCCAGAATTCCAAGCACTTTCCCAGAATTCACTGAATCACTAATTGTACAAAAAAAGAACTGGAGAGCGCGCCATTTCCTGCTGCAGCATTCCAGTGCACGCATGGGTCCATGAACACTCCAAATCATAGCACAGATCATTTCGGCAACTACAGCAGCTGCCACGCAACTTCTTCAATTCCAAAGCTCAGTGGTGCTTGTCTATCCTGCTGGTGGTGGTGGTGGTGTTCTGGAACAGCAGTTGTGCCAACTGGGGTCCAAGAATGTTGAGCTGGTGGCTGTCATGAATGTGTTGATGACAGTGGAGCAGCTTTTTTGGACTCGAAAGACCAGCACACACTGGTGGGATCACATCATTTTGGAGTCCTGTGATGACCAGCAGTGGGTGCAGAACTTTCGCATGCTCAAGTCCAACTTTATGGAGCTATGTGATGTGCTGGCACCTGCCCTAAAGCACATCAACACCAAAAATGAGGCAGGCTTTAACGGTACTGACGTGAGTGGCAATTGTACTGAGGAAGTTTGCAACCCCTGACAGTTACCAGTCAGTGGCAAATCAGTTCAGGGTGGACAGATTTACAGTGGGGTCTGTGGTGATGGAGGTGGCCCATGCAATCTGTCGGCATCTCCTCATGAAGACTGTGACTGGAAGATGTACAGGCCAAAGTGGAGACCTTTTGCTGTCCAGAACTTCCCTAATTGTGGTGGGGCAATAGATGGCATGCACATCCCCGTCATGGCCCTGTCCCACCTGCCCTCAGAGTATATTAGTCAAATGGTGTACTTCTCCATGGTCAAAGGTCGTTTTACTGACATCAATGTTGGCTGGTCAGGGAGAGTTCACAATGAGCACATATTCCGAAATTCAGGACTGTGCTGAAAGCTGCTGGGTGGGACCTTTTTCCCTGATCAGAAAATCAAGATTGGCAACATGGATTGGGTGACCCTGCTTACCCTCTGCTTCTCTACCTGATGAAACCCTACCCAGAAGCCATTGAACCCAGCAAGGAAAATTTTAATTACAAATTGAGCAAGCGCAGACTGATCATGGAATGCAGCTTTGGACGTTTGAAAGTGAGGTTCAGATGTTTATTGACCCATTTGGATGTTTCTAAAGCTAATGTCCCCACTGTATTACAGTGTGCACTATTTTGCACACATATGTGAATCAAGGCGGGAGATTTTCCTGTCTATCTGGAACTCTGAAGTGGAGGCAATAGGCCGGCCTTACTCGCAGCCATCTACACTGCCATCCACCAGTAGCCATGCTCAGGCTGCAGCAATAAGGGACACTTTAAAAAAACAGCTTTACGACTGATTCGTAATGCACATGGTACGTATGTATGTCTCTGCCTTCATGCCAATAAATCAGCCGTGCCATAATGAATGAATACTCTCTTTTTGGTGGGTGGAGGTTAAGTTAAATTAAAATGTGCTGTGCCTTCATATCCCCCCATGCCTGCCTGGTTCCCTGAGCCACATGTCTGTTGCAGACAAGGGAGTTTCACTGCCCAGCTGTGCCTTCAGCGGCAATCACCCTCCCCCCACTGCCGCACAGTTCCATCAGCTGAATGTCTGCTGCGGACCAGGGGGTTTCACTGCCCAGCTGTACCTTCAGTGGTATTCACCCTCCCCCCCACTTGCCCGTTTTGATTTGTGTTCCCCCCCACCCAGCCTCCAGCAGAACAAGAAATCACACCAAGCTCAATGGAATGATTTTATTTTGGGGGTAGGAGAGGTTTAAGTGGCCAGGAAAAAAAGCCTTCTCAAGGGTGCTTGAATAGCCTTTTACAATGGCCCTTGGGACTGGAGCAGCAGCGTAGCTTTGCCTCCCTCCCTGTGTTCAGGGACCCCGGCGATGGGGTGTGGGCAACCTCTCCTCGGGGGACTCAAGCCAGTGGGTATCAGCTGATGCCCTGCTGGTTTGGGAGTCCCTCTGCAACTGAAGCAGGGAGCGCAGG
The DNA here is from genome assembly GCF_033958435.1 of Carettochelys insculpta. Taxonomy (NCBI): domain Eukaryota; kingdom Metazoa; phylum Chordata; order Testudines; family Carettochelyidae; genus Carettochelys; species Carettochelys insculpta. The sequence goes on along the minus strand of NC_134137.1, from coordinate 87,184,862 downwards.
ACCTACGTCTGATCAGTAACGGCCGTTATGAGCTTTGCCATGACCTTGATCTGCTTTGCCGCGACCGCAGTGTGCTTTGCCACAGCCTCATTCATCTTTGACAGCTGCTGCTGCTGTAGGTCACACATTTGCTCATCAGAGTTTACTTGACTGTGACGCCACTCAGCTGTACTGTGATGCCACTGAGCAGTGTCCTTAGTCAAGTTCTTCTGCTCTGCCTGACTGTCTTGCATGTGCTGCAGGATCATAACTTGTTTGCATTTCCTGCATCTCCTGGTTTTCTCTGCAACACCGGGCACTGGGTCTGGAAAATGAAGGTTAAAATTAAGATACAATTTACATAATGTGCTTTGAAGTGAATGAATGGGTCTTTCTGTGTACCATCACTGAAAGTATACCTTTGAAGGACAAATGGGTTATTAAGGATGGGGCAGTAAGTGTGCATTTCACAACACCTCACTTGCCATCACTTCTCCAGCACATCACTTTGTGCACATGGTAAGTTATAAGCAATTGTCTTCTTTTGGTGTGAATGCGAAGGTCTGCAAAGCAGGGACAGCTGTCAGATGTCCTGTGGCAGTGATAAATGGAAAGCTGCGAGCGTGATTTTGATGCACAATAAAAATAGTGTAAAGAAAAAAATATTCGAAGAAAGGCTGGATGTAAAGGGACATGAGAGAGGAAAAGCACAGCAGAGGAATCCCCCACATGGTGCAGGGGGATTCCTGAGAACTTAAAACAAATGGTGCTTGGGTAAGGGACGTGGGAGGAGAAATGCCCAGCAGCAATGTTGCACAGGGGAGGTCGTGAAAAATGAAAAGAAATGCTGGTTGGAAAGGAACGTGCGGGGGGGGAACCCCCCAAGGGCCTGCAAACCGCATTTTGGCAGGGGAATGGAGCACCCACTAGCTGCTGCAGGTCAATGTAAAGGGGTAGGAAGCATGTTATTTCAAACAAAAAAAAAAAAAAGCTGCTAATTCCTGTGCTTATGCAGGTTGTCAAAGAAGACATCACCCTCCTAAAACTAACAGATATGGAGAAAGAACGGCTACTCCTGCTGTGTTGCCAAAGGCCTGGAAAATTTGTTAAAATGCTGTATGGTGGCATGACACCAGATTGCTATCTGGTTGCTGGCATGGCAAGGAGTGCTACCGTGGAAGCTGCAACAAATCAGGCCTGCCCAGGAATCTCATGAAAATAATACAAGTGTGCCTGGATGAGGCCTTCAAGGAGATCTCCAAAAAGGAGAAGGGCTCCATCCCAAAAAACATTAACACACTGTTCTGAGAGGCTCAGAAGCACAGCTAGCAAACCTGTACCTATGCACAACCCTATAACTATATCCACCCCAGACCCACTTCTATCATGCAGAATAAAGACTCATCTAAACCGCTTGCCCCAGAGGTCTCAGGGCCTGGCGTGGAGGGGTCCACTGCAGAGGGGACTGGGCCCACGTCTATGGTGAAGAGCTCCGGGCTGTCTGAAACAACTTCCGCTGTCCCTTTCTCGTTGCTCCTTTCCTCCTCTCCATTGCCCTCTTCCTCTGGACCACTCTGCTCCTCCGTGCTCACCCCGGAATCCATACCAGGGCCTTCACAAGTATCATAATTCAGTTCAGGCTCTGTGGTGGGGTTACTCCCCATAAGCAGGTGGAGCTGTTGATAATAGCTGCAGGTCCATGGAGCCACCCCGACCGCTGGTTGGCTTCCTGGACTATTTGATAGGCCTGCCGGAGTTTCTTAACCTTCACCCAGCACTGCATAGAGTCCTGGGAGTAACCTCGGGCAGCCATCTCATGCGCCATCTGATTATAGATGGCCGTGTTTCTCTTGGCCATCCGAAGTCTCTTCACCACCGATTGTTCTCCCCAAATGGCAATGAGATCCAGAATCTCCTGGTGAGAAGCACTAGTCAGATCACTACCCTGAGTGCTCATGATTGCATACAGGGCTACCGGTAATTGCTACTGATGTGGTGCAATGGCTACCGATGCGGTGCAACACGATGGGCAAGGGGATTTTTTCATAATGGACGCCATTTTTATTTGCAGAGCTGGGCCGCCAAATTCCAATTCAAATTTTAATTCAGATTCAATCCAAACTTCGCAGGCTTACTTTGACCTTCTTTTTGCACACCTGATGGTAGTGCACAACGAAGCAGCCATACTTGGAGGGTCACCATGTAGCTTTGTGGGATTCATACGGGACACTTCTGGAGGCTAACAAATTCGAATTAAGGACATGGTGCTTCCACGCTAGCCTTGATTTGAGGTTTTTAATTTGAGACAGATGCTGTACCAGTCCTGTAGTATCGATATTCTGTAATTGGCATTGTAGCTTAATAAATCGGGTTAACAGTATTACGTGGGAAGACGGTCACATTTTAACATCGAGCTAAAGCCTTGAAATTGGAATTTATCTCGTAGTGTAGACGTAGCCTTAGTTCCAAATTGGGCTTCCTCCAGCACAGCACGTTTGATTGGACCAATGTGACATTAAACAGGAATTGTCTTTTCTATATTTCTGCAGGAGGCATTTAAGACCAGAATGTGAGGTGTGATTCATGCCTCAGTCTTAGGCTTGATGACACTGTATGTGGGTTTTTTTAAAATATAGAGACCCTGGGAGGAGGTGGGAAATACACAGCAATCAGAAATAATGACAACTTGAAGCTTCCACTTCTGATTCATAATTAAGAAAACAGAATCTGAAAGATCTACAGGAACAATTTCCATTTTGTCTAACTTCAGCAGAGTACGAAAGTGGCAGAAGGAGACAACTTATGGCTGAGTGCTTGGCAATCACACACATTGCTGTCAATGGCTATCTGAAAGTCCAGAGACAAAAATGGGTTAATAGGTTTTTTTTTTATTTTTGTTTTTGTTTTCTTTCTTATCCCTCCACGAGCAGCCCATCAATAGATACTAAATTTGTCTGAAATCATTCTGGGGAGAAGGCTGCAGGAGTGGGCTGGAGGCTTGAGGTAGGGCAGAACTGGCCCCAATCACAGGAATTCTACCATAAATAAGAAGTGTAATTTCTCCTTTTTGAGACTTTGTCAAATTATTTTAAAACCTTCAGGCTAGTTATCATATAAGGAGGTAGAGTATGAAAAAGAATAAAGAATTTCTTCATCTGAGGAGTACACTTTATCAATTGCAGCTTCTCTGATCTGACCTCTGATGGAGTCAAATAAGTTGGACAGATACGTATCCAGTAAATTCCTCTTTCTTTTCAAGAGGAGCATTCCTGTTCATTTTTGTTTTTAACAGCAAAGTGTTATCACTTTTAGCGGTTAAATAAAAATGACTTTTGATAACCAGAGCTAGCTTCTAGGTGATTAGCTTAGAGGATTGAAAGCTAATTAAGTGGAACATGTAGTTAAAACCAGATCCCTTTTGGTCTGGGGCAGGATTAGAAAGCTTGCTCAGGTGAAGAGTGTAAGGCTTTACTGAGATGTGACCAATACTAAACATAGAAGTGAATTTTTTTCCAACAGAAGGAATTATTGGTGGATTTATAGGTCACTGCTAACTATTTTATTACTCTCCTTTTGCCCGTGGAATTCTGTAAGTTCTAGATTAATGCATCTCTTGCTTGGGAAGGAACAAGAAGTAAAATTTATCCAAAGCATTTTAAATTACTCAGGCTAAGTCTCATTTTCAAAAGTGGCATATGGACATTAAACTTATATTTCATTGAAAGACAACTGGATTTAGGTTCCAAAGACGTAATTAGCTAAGTCCAACATTTAGATGCCACTGACATTCTCAAGGCCATTATTCAGCTGGTATCTACTAGTAGACATCTAAGTCCTCTTGGCACCTGTGTTTAAATCCTGGCATGTCGGCCAAGCTAATGAGCCACTTAGAACCCATACTCACCCTTAAGCCCCAGACAAGATTCTCATACTAATTGTTCCCCATACTCTCATGTTCACAGGGCCCAATTGAGTAGGTGGGCTCTCAGCACAACTATAGTTAGATAGATATCCGTCCATCCTAGTCTATCCAGCAGTCCAGTGGTTACCTGGGATATTGGAGACACAGAGTGGAATCCCCACTATTCCTGATTTGGAACAAGGATTTGAATCTGACTCTCCCATATCTCAGGTGAGTGCCCTGATCATCGGGCTGCTGCCATTGGGATGGGGTGGTTTCTCTGTGGAGTTTTTGTTGAAGAGTGCTTACTTGGCTTAGGAGTTTAACCCCAAGGGAAGTGGGGCTGATAGCTGAGTATTATGAGTGGAGATAGGTATCTCCCTCTGACCCACCAATCAGCCATCTATGGCTCAGATCAAGGTGAACTGGGAGGCAGAATACCTTTTTGAGGGGTAGCTCCCAAAACTCCATCCTCTTCCTCTGCATTTCACTCCTGGCTAACACTCCTGGCTTTCTGAGGGTTCCATTATATGGGGATGCTGGGCAGCTAATTCAGGGCTGTGACAGGATGTTTAGTGTGTAGCCTCTAATCCCCAGGCCAATTTAGGCCCCAAATCTGTTTTTAAAGGAGACTTAGGCTGTTGTTTAGGTGCTTTTGAAATTTTTGTGTATCTCTTTTTACTACCAGGCTGTAATATATTCTTTTCCAGATGCCTTGCTCAAGACCACTGGTTAAATCCAAACGTAGATTCTCTCAGTGTAGTCCCTGTCTGATAACTTTTTAATGACCTTTATGAAATTACTCTTCTCTAGCTCATACTGTACATGTATCTGTCCTACACATTGCTGTCTGAACTGGTCCCTACTGGCAGTCTCAGCCAAAGAGACAAGGACTTTAATGGCTGAGGAGACTGAATTAAATCTTGAACTTTAGAAGTGGTCTACCCAGATATTTGTAGATGATGTTTTCTATTATACAAATAATTCCAGGTGCTGTCAACTGGAGAACAAAATTCACAATACATTTTTAAAAACTGGGAAAGTAACTGATGAACCATTTCTACTTCAGGAACGGACTCATGTGAAATGTGAAGCACAGCTGACAACATCAATATATTTCTTTATCTTCTAAGAAGAAGGAGATTCTCTGCCACACATGACTTGCTGGGGACAGTATTCTGTGCTTTAGAAAAAGCTGGGGTGGGGGAAATGATTTGCTGGATCAGACTCAATGATTTGAGTATCATTGGTGCATAGGATGAGAATTAACTTGAGATTCATGGATGATGTAGCTATTATTGAAGAAGATGAAGAGAAGCTAGTGAGAAAGGTGCAGATGCTAAATGACTGATTATGAACTTTGAAAAAACAAAAACAATGGTATTTGGAGATCAGGAAATAGGAAGGAAGATCAGTGTAAACGGGATCATGCTACAGAACATAGAGAAGTTCATGTATCTGGGGAACAACATAACATGATCTAGACTGCAAGAAGGAAATAGCAACTAGAACAGCAAAAGCAAGAGCAAGTTTGAAGGCGATGGATAAGATATGGAAAAGCAAATCTATTAGCTTAGCAACAAAGTTGAGCATCTTGAAAACATGCAGTTAGCAGCATGTTGTACAGATGCAGGACAGGTGATAATGAAAGATTCAATGAGAAGGATATTGGCATTTGAGAGGAGTTATAGAAAGGTCACGAGAATAGGATGGATGCAGAAGGTCACCAATGAGGAATATTCTAGGAAGATACAGCCGAAAGAGAAGCTACTGCAGAGGGTTGTACGATATAACTGCAGAAGGTTATACAATAGTTACAGCTATTTGGGCATAAATTGTAGAATGAACGACAAGAGAAAAATGAAGACCCTGGTATTCGGCATATGGATGGTTCGAATAGGATAGGCAGACCCCACAGAGAATGGATAGATGGTATAGTACATTGGTGTGAAGCTAGTCTACAGAAACCAAGCCACTCCACACTAGACACGAAAAGATGGAAGGAAATAGTGAGGGAGGCATCGGACACCAACAGGTGCTTAGCCAATGATTGATGATGATAATGAGAGTATCATTTATTACCAATGAATAGTGGTTTGTAGCCAGCATTTTAACCATTTTGCTTTGCAACTTTGACACTGATTTTGTGTAGTAGACTTTTTTATATAGCATTCATTTAAATTCTTTTGGCAACTGGAAGAGAGTATGTTAGATGACAGAATAGCACTATATGTGTTTTTCTCAAAATAGATAATGTACTTAATTACACAGAAATTTATAATGTATCTACCATTACACTTCTGTGAATACCCATAAAGGGTTGGGGAGGTAAATTAAAAAAAAATTAGCAGGTGGAGCCGTAAGAGGACCCAGTGGCTGAAACCTGACACTAGATTAATTTGGATGAGAAATATATATGCAGATATTTAACAGTGAGGGTAATAGGGGTAATTGGATTTGATGCAAGAATTGTTGGATGAGGTTTTATGCCTTGTTATAAAGGAGGCCAGATTAGATTATTTGAATGGTTCTTCCTGGCCTTAAAATATAGAATCTGAATTTAGCTGACACTTTAATAATGAAAGGCCTGGTTCTAACTGCTCCTCCTTATTTCAAGTGTTTGGTTTTAATTCACTGAGACTGAAATTTACTCAAAGATAGAGGCTCCACATAAGGCCTATACTTTTGATTAAGCACCATTTCACTGGGCCTTCCATATTAGGGTTGGTTTTTTATTTATTGTTTTTAAACCTGAAATACACTGTGAACTGATTGACAAGCTCAACATTATTCTTTTGTCTCTTTATACTTACTGTAGATTCAGATGTATCAACTTTCAAGACTCCTCCATGACTATCACAGAGACCTCTATAATCATCTTGAAGAGAATGAAATCAGCCCCAGTCTTTATGCTGCACCCTGGTTTCTCACTCTGTTTGCTTCTCAATTTCCGTTAGGATTTGTAGCCAGAGTTTTTGGTAAGAGTTGGCGCTTTATTGCGGTAGTAAGCAATGTGGTATCCTGTATAATGTAAGAAAAATGCATATGGGAATATTTTTCACATTGCTTTATATACTAATAGGTAAGTAGCTAAATTTTGCACTTGTCAATCACAATTTGATTTTATTTTTTTTTAAATAGTGAAAGCTGTTAAACTGAATGAAAAAATGGTGATAACCAATTCTTAATTGCTGAAGTTTTTAGTCACTATTTTAACTGTCAAGTAGAAAGCAAAATCTTAACTCATTAACTGTGGTGAGACAGGTAATTAACCTATTTTGCATAGAACTATTCCAGGGCAGAATATATAGTTTTGGGACTTCTAAACTTTGAATTGTATCGGTATGGAGCAAAGTATGATGCAATAGGTTTTCAGTACACTCTTTTTTTTTTCCCTGTAAATGTCATTGAAGTAAGCCATTGAATCTAGTTAGTTGAATGCCATACTCCATTTTGATTTCAGGAGTGTTTTAGCTATACAGGTGTTATTTAAAACTGAACATTTTCCAACTTCAGTGCATTTCATGTTCTGCTTAGGTAACCTTTTAGGATCTGATGCATTACAGGGCAAAGTTTACTACGGCTATGTCTACACCAGCATGGTCATCAGCCCAATTGGAGAATACTAATGAAGTTCTGCGATGAATATGCAGCTCTTCATTAGGCTAATTCTCCCCATGCCAACTTCAAATTTACGAACTTCAAAGTGCTGGCATTCCATTTCGCCATGGACACTTCGAAGAGGAGTAAGGGCACTTCAGAGTTGCATGGGTACTTGGAAATGTCCATCTCTACATAGCATGCTGGGACTTCAGAGTTGCTGTGAGGAGAATTAGCCTAATGAAGTGCTGCATATTCATCACAGCACTTCATTAGTATTCTCCAATCAGGCTGATTACCATGCCCCCTTTGAAGAAGTGGGCTAGTGTAGACATGGCTTACAACAACTTAAATTGAGCTAAGTGCAGTAGTATTTATTAGATCATGCTGATAGTGAGCAATTTCTGTTTTTTTATTAATAGATTAGGAGTAATAACTTCAAATTATGTCATTTAAGAACTCACTTTTTGTTTATGCAGGTTTTGTGAGAGTTTATCTGAAAATACAACAGATATATAGATACTATAATATAGTCCTCTCCTATCTTGTTAATGGCAGTATGTCACATACTTTAATCTCTCTTCAATCAATACTAAATCACTTTCAATTTTTCTTTCCTAGCATTTGTGAAGTGTTTCTGCACACTCTTAATTTTTTTCCAATTCCTACATTATTCAAAGTGGCTTCTTAGTTTCTAACTTCTTGTTGGTTTTTCAAATTGTTTTTCTAAGTCTCACATTATAAAGGCAAAAGAGAAAAATATATAACAAAAACAGGCTTTTTTTTTTTTATTTTGGGGCCAATTTGGAAAATTAGGTGTTGGTTAAATGAACTTAGTCATCTATAATGAGCATCAAATACTTTTTCCATTCATTTTATTCAAGTTTATTTTTAGTATATTGCTTCTTTAAATAGAACAACTTTGACTTATTTTTCATCTTGTTTCAAAATCTCATTCTCATGTTCTGTTGCTCCAATAGTCTTTGAAGTCAGAGAGATGCCATTTTTGGAGGGGGAATCGTTGTTATTGAATGTATAGCAGGGAACATCACCTCAATAAACACCAGAAACATTTTTACAGGGAGCTTTACCCCAACTCCTGCAATCTTATATGTGCAGACAGACTCACAAACCCTTGCAGAGCACAGCTTACTTTAGAGAGACTCCTTGGATGAAATACTGGCTTTGTAGAGATCTGTGGCAAAAATTCTGTTCACTTCATTGAAGCCTGAACATCTTTCCTCTTGATATGGCTAATATCACATGTCAAAAAGGAAGCTTACAAGAAGTTGAAACCTGGACAGCTGACTAAGGAAGAATATACATATGTTGCTTGAACATGCAGAGGTGTAATCAGAAAGGCCAAAGCACAGTTGGAATTGCAGCTAGCAAGGGATGTGAAAGTTACCAAGAGACTTCTACAGGCACGTTACCAGTAAGATGGTGGTCAGAGAAGATGTAGGACCCTTATTTAATGAGTGGTAACCTAGTGGCAGATGATGTGGGAAAAGCTGAAGTACTGAATGCTTTTTTGCCTCTGTTTTCACAGACAAGGTCAGCTCCCAGACTGCTGCACTGGGCAGCACAGTATGCGAAGCAGGTGAACAGCCCTCATTTGGGGAAAGAATGGGCTAGGTGGCTGGAGCACATGGCTTATGAGGAGAGAAGAGTAAGGAGAGGAGAAATTTTGTTAGTAGCCTTCAAGTAGATGAAGAGGATGCTCTAAAGAGGGTGGAGAAGGGTCTGTTCTCAGTGGTGACAGATAACAGAACAAGCAGCAGTGGTTTCAAGTTGCAGTGCAGGTCTAATTTGGATATTAGAAAACACTCTTTCACCAGGAGGGGTGGTGAAGGACTGGAATGGGTTATCTAGGAAAGTGGTGGAACCTCCATTGCTAAATATTTTTAAGTCCCAGCTTAACAAAGTCCTAACTAGGGTGATTTAGTTGGGATTGTTCGTGCTTTCAGCGGGGCATTGGACTCAACTCCTTAAGTCCTTTCCCACCCTACAATTCTACAATTTTACAATTCTGTGAGTATAACAAGTCTCAGAGGGGTGGCAATTCATTTAAAATTAGGAGTAGCAATTCAAATTAGGACTGAATAAGAATTTAGAATGGTTATCTCACTTGAAAGGCGATTCTCCCTCTCTTGATAGTCACACCCTCCCCATCAGCGGCAGAGACTGGGACACATCCACCCTGACTGGTCCTATACTTGATAAGTAACTCCCTTCTTTGATATGCTAGTGTATGTATATCCCCTTACTGTTGTGATTTCCCCTCCAACAGGTATGACAAAGTGGGCTTTACCCACAAAAGCTTATGGCCAAATAAATCTGTTAGTCATTAAGGAGCCACAGGACTTTCCATTATTTTTTGCAATGTATATTATAACAATGTACAAATGTCTTTTATACTTCATAGGTCTTCATACTATGCTTGTCTAACAAGCACACACAATCTTTTTTTCATCTAAAGCACCGTATTTATCAACGGGCAGTAAAAGTTTTTGTTCATTTTGCCTTCATTAACTGATGATGATGTTGTTTTTTAAATAATGAAAATAATATAGTTAAAATAAAACAGATCTACATTCATTTGTGCCATGCTCAAATATAGAAACAAAAAGAAACGTATCCTCACACCAAAATTAACCCAAATAATTTTAATCCTTTTAATGTATTCACACTTTTTTTCCCCTGTTTTAGACATTATATTTCTTCAAGGAACTGAAGTCATCTTTAAGGTAGCTCTGAGTCTCCTAAGCAGCCAAGAAGCACTTGTAATGGAATGTGATAGCTTTGAAATTATTGTAGATTTCCTTAAAGGCACTATCCCAGACATGACTAGTCTTCAAATGGAAAAGATTATTAGCCAGGTAAAGTGGGAAATTTTTTCTCCTTATTTCTTTCTGTGTAATTTATTTATAAGATACAAACTGTAAGATGTATATGAGAGTCTGCACTTATGATGAGGCACTTCAAATTGTACAATATCAGTTGGTTCCTCTCTCCATTGTTATAACACTAAATTCAAGAAGTCACCTTCTGGACTTCATGTGGAATTTGTAGGTGATATCAGTTTTGATGGTCTAGTCTGATCAAGAAATCCATCACTATCTAAGAGTTAGTGGAAAAATGTATTTTATAAGAAGTGATCTTTCCTATCTGAGACAATAGTCACTGGAAAAATTCAGCCTTTGGTGGCGAGAGAGACGGGCTATATCTAATCTGAAGATTTTCTGACTTCTTTTATTTTGGAATTTATTTGGGTTTCATCTGAACACTTACAAAACTTTAAGTTTAATTGTTCTAACACCTTGTGAAGTATTATTCCCATTTTTACCAAAGTGGACCTGTGGCCGCCAAGAGGTGTCATATAAGAAGTCTGCAATAAACCAGGGGATGGAATCTCAGTCCCAGTCTTGTGTCTTAATGACAAGACTTACCTTCTTTTTTCTGAGTATTTTTAATTAAAGCACAGGGAGGATTTAGAAAATCCTTAGGCTCCAGTTAACTCTGTGGTTAAACTCACATAAGCAACAAACCCATTCACACAGGGCTGTTGCTAGCAGTTTCCCTGATCAACAAGGAAACTCTTTTTTCCAGAAAACAACACAGTTTATCTGCTCTACTCTAATTGTCTTTTTTTTTAACATGGTTCTCAAATTCCTGGCCTAGTTGGTTGGAATTACCACGGTAGGGTCTTACTAGCTCTATGGGCATGGAATTGGTATGTATACTTCTTAGTATTCCTGACAACATATGCTAAAAAGACATAACAGTAACCTGGAGTGTTAAAAATATCATCATAAACTTCCTGGGATTATCAGGTATGAAGCATATCTCTAAAATAGAAGAAAAATCATGCAATAGTAAACACAATTTAGAGTTGCTCGAATTTCAGTCACCTGACAAACAGCAAACATCAATCTGAGCCTCAGTTTTCTGCTGAGATGACTGTTGCTAAGACTTTCCCCTACAAGGCTGGTTTCACCCTAGCCTTTGTCTCTTTCTTACTTTAGGTCTTCTGTGAGGTCATGTGTCAAAGGCCCAGGTCTGTTAGGTGCTCAAGTAGCCCACATCACTATAACATGCAAGCACTTCACAGTCTTGAATGTAGTTAATCCTCACAACAACCTCTGAGGAGGAAAACACTATCACACCCATTTTACAGATGCAGAACTAAGGCACTGAGAGGCTAAGTTACTTCCCCAATGTGATATGGGTAGCGTGTGATGCCCAATTCCCTTCATAGTGAGCAGAGGTGGAAAAATACCCAAAAAGTTACCTGAGTATAAGTGCTCTGCTGTCATGTCTGGATACTTGAGCACAATTTAGATGTGATGTGTGTATTATGCACCTTTTACTCAAGTAGCTGCCGGGGGCGGGGGCGCTACTTGAGTCCCCCCCCCCCACTGCACTTTTACTCAAGTAACTTTTGGGGTACTTTTCCCACCACTGCTAGTGAGCCAACCATCCTGACATGTGCACGAGAGAGGGACACATCATAAAGCCAGCGAAAGCTGGGTGTCTGACTCCTACCCAAATCTTTGAAAATCTTTCTTTCCACCCCTTTATATTTCTGTTAGAGCTGGTCAGACCCATGTGGTCCAGCTATTGTATGAGTCTGCACAAGAGCTCTACAGGGTCTGAGAACCTGACATTCAACCAGTCGTGTTCTCATTTGGTGGCCTCAAATGGTATTCTCATTGCGTGGCCAGCTAAACCAATGGCCACATTAGATCTCCCTGGATATTGTTACTTTTCAGTTGGGACAATGAAGTTTAGGCTAGATGGCAATGAAACCAAGTAGAACTGTCAGTTAATGTTCTCCTTTCTAAGCCAAAATACTTTTTTCTCTCCTGGTAGGTTTTTGAGATGGATATTTCCAAACAGCTTCATGCCTATGAAGTAGAGTACCATGTACTACAGGATGAGCTGCAGGATGGTTTGAACCCTTGTGATGACGGTGAACCTTTGGAGAAACTGGAAAGGGCCAACAGTCAGCTAAAGAGGCAAAATATGGACTTGCTGGAGAAACTACAGGTAAATAGCCAGAAATAATTGGACCATGATGCGTTTACTTTTTGTCCAAGAATTCACTCAACAGGGTTTTCTAAAAGTCATTTAAGAACTTGATTTTTTTTAAATGTTTAAAAACTTGGTATGGGAGACTATTCCACAACCTAATAGTTTTCCCAATCAAGAAATTATTTTTTGTATGTTAATTGTTTTTTTTATTTTACTCCTCTGTACCAATTTTTCAATAATTCCACTTCCTTCTTCACCTTTACTTTCTCCAAATACCTATAAATTATGACCATCCTCCCTTGCTTGATTAAATCAGTTCCTGCAACCTCTCACTTTTCCGGGTTGTTTTTTTTTTTTCAGTTTGTAAATCTGTAGCTCTTCCATATTTTGTGAGAAGCCCCTACACATTAGTCTTTGGCTGACTAGGTCTCCTGGCAAACTTAAAAATACAATTGAATGTTCCCTATGAACACTAAACCATGATTTAATTTAAAGTTCATACTTCCTGGTGACTCTCTGGATTTTGATTATTTTCCCCATTGCATTATCTTGCATAATTATAAAATACGATACCCTTGTTTCCAAGGGACCAGACCCAGTTAGTCTTTAGTAGAGATCTACTTATTCATTTCCGTAGAGCATTGCAAGCATCTCAGAAGGTCACCTGTAAGTCCCATTGTCAGTTCTAGTTTTGATTTCAGATCACTGAAGAAATAGCATGATCAGTTTTGTGCCCTAACTATCAAACCAGCAAGACAATGGAACTGTCTGCTTTGGGAAGTTGTGGGAGCTCCTTCACTGGAGATTTTCAAAAGAAGGCTTGATACCCGTATCTGTCTTGGATGACTGAGACACAACAAATCCTTTGTCATGTCAGGAGGCTCGAGTAGATGAACCTTGTGGTCCCTTCTAACTCTGATTCTGTGATATCAAATCTTTCTTTGCTTGGTTTCCGTGTGTGCTACTCAGTGGAAAAATCCCCACAAGTGTTCAAGGTACACTGCACCTTTATTACGATATTTTTTGTGAACTTTTTTGTGGGATACAGTTGCCTCAGTCTTGATGTATGTATCTATGTATTTATTCTGGTGGAGCTGCTGACCAAGATCGCTTGCATTTTTATTGCATTTTCTATTTGTTGTTTGGTTACTGGTTGGGCTTATGTTTGTCTTTGGCCTATTTTCAATCTGTTCCTACTCTTCCTCCAAAAAGATTGGATAGTTACAGCTGACGACTGGCTTGGCAGGCTCCATAAATGTTTTTCCTCTACGTATCTCTACTATTCTAATTAGGATATTTCTCCATGTGCTTTCTTGTCCCTCTGTAACCATCCTATCCCTTGTGTTGATTTGTCACATTTCTGATGTTTTCTTTATTTATATATAATAATGCATCCCAGAATGTTACAGATACTTTCTCTCTATATAGTATCTGTGACACTTTTGAGTTCTATCCAGACCATCAACGGGCTACATTATCCCCACCTTGCAACACTGAGTTGCCTCACAGTACTTTGCTGTTGCAGCTTCCAGCTTGGGTTCTCCATGGTCAACTACCAGCATGCTGTTCACAGCCTGCATGTCTGTGTATAACTGTAGCATACCAGCAGATTTCAGTCACACTCTACCTCCCAACTTAGTTACCAGTGGAAGGGTAGAGACTGGGAATTTGTTGAGGTTAATTTTATCCCACAACATGTGTTCTGATGTGCCCAACCCTCTCCTCTCCAGTTGAGATGTTTAGATCCATTGCTCATATAAGGGAAAAATAGCCAACAGTTTGCCACATGAATTGGAGTTACCCAGACAATTCACAGCGCTCATGTTTTATTTTTTTTTTAAATTAAAACATCTTTAACTACAAAGAGAGAGATCAAAATCAGAAATGATTACAAAAGCAATAAAAGAGAACCTGCTTTCTAGTGCTAAAATTTAGCAAACTAGACTTAGTTCAATGTAAAATCCCTTATCACATTCTTGCAGAAATGGGACTAATCAATTTGAGTCAGGATCTCTTCCCAAAGTCAGTGTCTGCTTCCTTTGACTTGACCCCTTGAATCATAATTTCAGCTTCAGTTCATAACTTTACATATAATGTTGCTAAACTCATTTTGCCATGATATTATTGTCCATTGAGTTATTGGTTTTCAAATGATACCTTAGAAGGCAATTTTTGCACACAGATTATTTTGTAGGATGCGATTCACAGTGTCTGGTTAGGGTTCCTTAATTTCTTCCAGGAGACATTCATCACTCTTCATGGTCCTGTGCTTTCCTCTGTTAAAGAACCTGGTTTATGCTGTACATATATGTAGTCCCCGTGCATCTTCATCTTCCTTTGAAAAGGGAATGGGTCTTCCACATTGGATATCTAAATTCTCTTGTTATCTATTGTCAATCCTAGTTACTTCATTGTTTTCAAAGATGTCTCTTGGCTTGTTAGGCCCTGTCAGACCAAGCTATGCCAGGCTCTTTCTTTGGTATTATTTTGAAAAGTCTCATTTACTTTTTCTGTCTGCTCCTTGTAGACAGAATTTGCTGTCAATGGCCTTTATTTGTTGCACTTTGGACTTCTTGTTAAGTCATTCATTTGAGTTCCCTCTGCTTACCCCCTTCCCTCTCCCTGAGAGCTTTCAAAGGATCTTTAGAATCTGAGCTGTTCCTTGGGCAGTGTCAGGCTAGGAAGAAGCCATGGTACTTAGATAAATAGTAGGAAATACAGCTGTTTCAGAGATGAACCACAAGTAGTTGTGACAGATTCATTTGAGTACCCCCTCTTGATCACACTATAGGCTACTGCTGAGGGGATACGTTTTCTGGATCCCATGAATTTCAAGCCTCCAGAAGCCGAAGACTGTCTTGGGGCCTCTAGGCAGTCTCGAGATTCTGCTTAGCACCCGCTTCTGTTTAGCTTCGTCAATACTGCTCAGCTTCTGGAACATGTGCTCACACCTCAAACACTCATCCCCTCCCCTCCCCTCCCTCTCTCCCTTCCTGCCTCTCCCTCCTGCCCCCCCCCACCCCCGCCATAACTTAAGCCTACCTTCTCCCTGAACTACAGTTGTATGGTATTATGGGCTCACAGTTCACCTCTTCTAGAGGCACATGGTAGGTGTAACATAGGAATGCACAGAGGCTTTGTAAGAAATTGTAACCCAATTGCTCTTTGCTTAATCACACGAGAAGTACACAGTGTTCACATTATTATATATTAAACAACAAATAGTGCCCTTCAGTCTAGGTCCTGCTTTCTTTATAGAAAGGTTCTGTGTTTGGGGAAGCAGGGTTCCACTGCCTTATCAGACTCCTGCAGTAACTTCCCTCTGCTTGAGTTGATGCAGATTGCTGCAGACTCCAAATAGATCATCTCCTTTCCTTTTATAACCTTCCAATTCCTCTGTCAGGTGACTCACATCAGCCCAGGTCTCCTGCCTGTAGCAGGTGCCTTCATTACCCAGGCTATCAGTCTCTTGGCAGACTAATTCTCCTCAATGTAGCCTGTTTTGTAGGACATTTTCATTTGAATAGAGAACCATTCCAATTTAATGATGTACCGTTAACAATACTGTATCACTCCCTGCTTGGAATTTCAGTCCAGCATGGGAAAGGCACAGGAGAGAAAAAGACGGCAACCTTCACCCAATGAAGATACATACAGAAAATCTGTAATTTCACACAGCGTTTCTAAATTGTGTGTCTATAAGTTGTAGGGAGGCAAATGGATACAACAACATATGTAATAAAGATCTTAATCTAAATCTCTTAGAAGCTAAAGTCAAGTGATATTATTACTGCTTCTTACAGATAGCCCATGCTAAAATTCAGAGTCTGGAATCCAACCTGGAAAACATACTGTCTCGAGAGAATGAAATGAGAAACTTGATCGAGTCACTGAAACAGGAGAAGATGGTATATCAAAAGACTATCGAGCAAATAAGTAAATACCTACCAGCAGAAGCGCACTCTGACTGTGAACTGCTCCTGAAGGAAGTAAACTTTAATCCAAACAATAAAACAAAGCCAGGAAATAAGCCATAAGTAAGAGTTGCAGGCAGTATAATTTCATATATGAAGGAAAAGTGAAGAGATACACGCTGCTGTACAAGAACTCAGAAAGCAGCAGGTGATGGTTTGCCTAAAACCAGTGCTGAGATACTCGGAGCTGCATATGGGCCATGTCACTCTCGTTATGCAAATCCCAGGTTATCAGAACTGAGGTGTTCTGGGTTTTTTAATGGTTGTGTACATAAATCACATTGGGAAGTAAAGCACTGTTGCATTTAATTATGACAAGTAGCTGTATATTTAGAGTTGACTTAAAGAAAAAGGTAAGAACTTCACTAATGAAAGGCAAAGTGGCAGCAAATTAAAGTTTCACTCAAGATGCATATCTCTTGTCTAGTAGCAAAATGAGAATAATGTGTCTTATATATAAGAAGAGTATAATACTTGAAAAAGATGAATGTATTTTTTCCTCCAAAGAACAGCATGTTTCATATATTTTGTGGAATTCTATGTTAACTCATCTGTCTGTCATTAATTCTACTGATGTGTGCGTGTGTATATATAGATGATCTGGGCTGATATGTGAGTCACCTGGATATATATAATAAAACAATAACTAAGGCTAACTGTCACTATGTGTCTCTTGTAGGGAGAGTTATAGTGACATATGCTGCCTGAAATATGCCAGTCAGAAAGTTATTCCTGCACAACTGTTGAAATTGACAGGCATTATGTCAGTTACGCCTAAAGAAATTGAAAGACTGAAAAGTCAGGAAAAGGCAAGAGCCAGAAATGGCTGTTATCTCACTTCCTGCCTCTCCCACCTCAGGAGTTTGTCAGTAGCAATTGAAGGAAGGAAATAGGCTGCAGAGTGGACTTCACTCTGAGCTTAATTTCCAATAGGTGACATGGTGCGGTTATATTTTAAAGCTGGACAAGGCTTTTCAAATTGCAAAGAAACCTGGTAAGACCATCTGTTCTCAAACAGCTCACGGACTTCCTAAACAGTTATACAGCTAATTTTCAGGGGTTGGTGGTGGTGGTGGTGGAGTGTAATGGGGCCTAGAATAAAGTGAGGAGCAAGGATTTTTAAACATTCAGAATCCCTGTCCACATCACTATAAAGACACATAATGGAGAATTTTCAGGTTTGTGCTGCGGAAGTGCATAGGGAGGGGATTAGATGTTGTGTACCTTTTTATTTTAATGCTTCAGTTTGAAATACACATTTGCTAGGAGGTTTAATAAGTCCAGTTTAATGCTTTCAGGCTATTCCCATATTCTGTTATCACAACTTCTGCATAAATTTATTTTAATTAATCTGTCATGAGTGAATCTGGACTAGACAGGAAAGGGTGAGCCCAGGTCCTTTCTTAGAGTCTATGTATATCAACCAAGGGACAATAAATAAGATGCCTACAGATCTGAAATAAACAGTTGTGATTTGTGTAAATCAGCAAGAAGGTTTGTTAGTTTGTAGTAGACATGTATTTTGGAATTCATGTCTTGAGTTGTTACTTGAATGTTAAAATGGATCATGTTATCTTACCATTTACACTATATTCCAGGCAAGGGTTTTTGTTTTGTTTTTGAAGTATAAAAATCACGCAAAGTGCCAAATTCAGCAAAGTGTCTTTTACGCATAAGATTGTTTGATTGGAAAGCAAATGGATGTAACTGCTTTCTATGATAGAGTGCTTTATGTTAATCTCAAGGGGGGAAAAAAGCAACAGAATCACACCTTTGCTGCTCATTGCTTTAGGGTTTAATTTTATTTCCACTGTGGTTTTCTTATTTGGTAGTACTCCTTCAGTTACCGTATTTATCTTATTAGAGTTGTGTATAAAACTACATAGAACTGACTTGGTGTTTCAAAAATGTTTTGTTGCACTAGATGGAACAACGCCAAGTGAAAAGGTAGTTCTTTACAGTTTGTTCGAGGTAAATTTTTGCCAATATGTATATATAGAACTAATCCCAGGGAGCTGCAGTACAGCTTATCACAAGATCAAGGGTATTCAGATACATACATTGATTTTTATGTGCTTTTTTTCCTCTTTCACTTATCCATTTTTTTCATGTAATGCCTGGAGAAATTCCAATAAATGTAATTGCTGCATTTCCCATGGCTTCTGTTTTTTTTTTCTCCATTTCTCCACATTTCTTGTATCAGTTCTCGCTCAGAACAGTGCTGTCTTGATGGCAGAAAAATAAGGTAGTACTTTTTACTGAAACAAGATTTGTAAATGAACACAGGAAAAATGCAAATTTGTGACCATTTTAAAATATACAAATAATATTGTATTTTTATAATATTTCAGAGCTTAAACATCTCTCTTGAGCTATTCTCTTTCGGTAAAAATGTATGTCAGGAATGATAATTATGGGTATTTGTTTAATTCAGAGGAAAGAATCTGAGATCTCTCTAGCCCAGCAGTTCCCAGCCTTTTCCAGACAGGGACCCATTTTGACAATTCAGGAAGACTTGATGACCCAAGGCCATTCAAAACCGGGAGGGGGAGAGCCAGTGCTGTAACTAGCAGATTTTGTGCCTTGGGAGGTGCAATTTTATATTCTTGCCTCAGGTTTATATATTCATAGTAGTTATTTCATAGAAAAGGGGAAATACATTAATATAATATAAAACTATGTTTACTGTAGTTAGAGTTCAGTATCTTTCCCCCACAACATCCCCAGACTGCTCCCCTCAGCTTAAACCCCACAATCGGGGTAGGGGAGCCACACTCAGGGGCTGAAATTAAGTACAACTGTGTATTGTATTCTTAAACGTTTATTCCTGGGTACAAAAGTATTAGAAACATACACATTCAAAAATACATAAAATTTAGTATTTTACAAACCAGAAGTTGCACCTGAACTTAAATTACTGGGATGGTTGAGCTTGCATTTGCTTTGCTGATTGTTGTAGCCTCGGAATTGTTGTAGCAAGTGCGCATCAAAGATCATCTTCCAGGTTTAATTTATTCTGATATTTGTTATTAATTGTAAGCAAATGTGAGAAGCCTGATTCACACCAGAACTTAGTTAGAAATGGGAGTAAAATTCTCAAAACAACTTCTGATAGAAGTGGGTAGTCCAGTCTATGTCTGATCCAAAACTGATTATTTGTCATGGTTGAAGACTCTGCTTTTATCTCATTGCCGTTGATCATGTTGATAAATTGCTCCTGGGTGACTTCAGGTACATCATAAACATCCACACTGAAAGGACTTGTTGCAAAGGCAAATAACTTTTCGTCTGTATCTGGAAAATATCTGAGTAGCTCATCACTTAAATGTCTCAAATGCTCCTGTATTGACAATCGCAAATCATCCTGAATATGAACATCATTTATACTTCCTTTAGCTGTGTCTACACGTAAGCGCCCTTTCGAAAGGGCGAAAATCCAAGTTCGGCTTTCAAAAAAGCAGCCATCGAAAGAGAGCACCCACCACCATTTTTCAGCTCGGCGTTCTGATCTGCTCTTTCACAGTGCCATTGAGGACTTTCAAAAGAGAGCATCCACAGGGCTCCAAGCCCTCTTTCGAAAGAAGGGAGGCAGGAAACGCCACAGACGGGGTCCCATGGCCGACAAGCGCTTCTGGGGTCGCAGCCAGCCGCCTCCTTTAAAGGGCCCCCTCCCTCTGTCCTCCCCTCCGCATGAGCCGAGTGCTGCCCAGCCTGTCCCAGCCCGGCAGAGCCCACTCGTGCCCACCATGGAGGCCCTGAGACAGCTTCTGCAGGAGGACACCCTCATCATGGAGTGTCCATCATGGAGCTCACCGGGTGGCTGCACGGTCCCCCCAGGATCACAGGGCTCCCCCAACCGGGGCACCGCTGGGCACCCCCCTGTGTGCCCCAACACCTCTGGACCCACCCCAGCAGCAGCGACTGGTGGGAGTGCATGGTGCTAGGGGAGTGGGGCGAGGAAAGGTGGCTGCGAAACTTCCACATATCGAGACAGACCTTCAATGAGATCTGCCACTGGCTCACCCCCGCACTCCAGCACCATGACATTTGCATGCAGCCAGCCCTCACCCTGGAGAAACGGGTTGTGATTGCCATCTGGAAGCTGGCCACCCCAGACTCCTATCTCTCCATGGGACAGCAGTTCGGGGTGGGCAAAGCCACCGTCAGGGCTGTACTTATGGAGGTAAGGTGGGGCCGGGTGGGTGGGAGGGCTGGGGTAAGGGGAACCCTCCCCTGCAACGGGCTGGATGGGGCACGGGCTGGACAGGAGGGGGCGGGGGCTTCACAGGCCAGGGGCTGGACAGGAGGGGGGCAGAATGGGCCCAAGGTGAGGGGCAACGGCCGCCACACCCGCACTAGAGCACATGTCCCCCTTCCCCCTCTGCAGGTCGTCAGGGCCATCAAAGCGATGCTGCTCCGTAGGGTTGTCCGCCTGGGGGATGTGGACAACACCGTCGCTGGCTTCCAGGACCTGGGCTTCCCAAAGTGCATCGGCGCTTTGGATGGCGCACACATCCCCATCCATGCCCCACCACAGAGCACCGGCCAGTATGTGAACAGGAAGGGCTACCATTTGGTGGTGCTGCAGGCCCTGGTGGACATGAGGGGCCGGTTCACTGACCTCTACATAGGCTGGGCCAGCCGCACCCATGATGCCCGGGTCTTCCGGAACTCTGGCATCTGCCGCCGCATGGGGGCCGGCACCTTCATCCTCCAGAGGGAGGTCCCCGTGGTGGAGGACATCACCATGCCGCTCTGCATGGTGGCAGATGTGGCGTACCCCCTGCAGCCATGGCTCATGAGGCCCTACATGGGACACCTCAACCCCACCCGGGAGGCGTTCAGTGAGCGCCTCAACCATGCCTGCAACGTGGTGGAGCAGGCTTTTGGGCATCTAAAGGGGAGGTGGCTGTGTCTCCTCACACAGCTGGAGGTCAGGGTCCCCAGTGTGCCCCAGGTGGTGGGCGCCTGTTGCATCCTCCACAACATTGTGGAGGGAAAGGGGGATGCCTGTGTCCCTGGGGGGGGCGGGCCCTCCGGCTGGCGCTGTTTATGAGCAGCCGGGTGCCACCCCCATCCGCCAGCCCCACCAGGATGGCCACTGCATTCGGGAGGCCACCACATCCAATGGCCACCTCTGACCCGCACACGCACCCACATCCCACGCGTATCCATCACCCACCATCCCCGTCACGCCCATGCCCACGCCCACCAGCACCGCATCCACCAGCCACCGAGGAGCACAGCACGGAGTGGTGAATAATAAAGAAATGTTTATATAACTTGGATGTTCGTAAATAATACGTACAGGGGGAAACAACTTGGAGGGGGCAACCTAACTTGAAGGGGGGCAAGGTGCTCATTCCAGGGCAGGGGTGGTGGGCCACAAACCCTGTCAGCCCCTGGAGCCCCTACCCCGCCCCGCCCCGCCCCCCTCGATTTATTATTTTAAAAGGGAGCAATCTTCCTGATACGGGATCAGGGTTCAGATTTCCAAGTCTGCACCCCATCTTTCGATTTTCTTTCGAAAGACGGGTTTACAGGTGTGGACACTCCTCCCGCTCTTTCGAAAAAGGGCCATTTATTTCGAAGTTTTTTGCACGTGTAGACACAGCTTTTGAGAAATGTTGCGAGGGTTTGTTTATATCAATTTTTGAAATCCATAATTGGAGTTTCATTCTGAAGGATTTTATTTTCTCTGATAATCCAATAGTTGTAGAATTTTGGTCCTTGAAGAGACACATTTAAATCATTTAGTAGTCCAAAAATGTCTGCTAGTTATGCTATTTTACACAAACTTTTTTTCTGTAAACAAGTATTCAAACTTCCTTTTATTTTGTGACATGAATGTTTTCAGTTCATTTTGTAACCCAAGCACTCAGTTTAGAACTTTGCCTTTGGACAGCCACCTTACTTCAGTGTGAAACAATAATACTTCATGGAAAGAACCTGGTTCCAAACAAAGGTTTTGAAATATGCAAGTTCTGAGTGTGCTGGACTCAATACAATTCACAACTTGAATAACATCATTACGTACCTGGTTCAAAGAAATAGGTATAGTTTTAGTTGCTAGTACTTGCCGACGGATGAAACAGTGAGTTCTGATTTACTCTTGGAGAAACATTTTTAACCAGGGTTTGGAATTCAGACTTGTGACCATGCATAGCAGGAGCCCCATCTGTGCAATGCCACACAAGTTTTTCCATTCTATGGAATGTTCTTCAAAGAAAATACTCAGGGTATTGAATATTTCTTGTGCAGTGATCGTAGTTTCCAGTGGTTTGCAGAAAAAAATTCTTTTTACATATTAATTTTTAATATACCGTACATACACCATCAGTTGTGCAAAATTGCACACATCCATTGTCTCCTCAAGCTGCGTACTAAATAATCCTCGAGGAGAATTTAATTTCTTTGACTTGAGATTTGATGTCATTAGACATGTTGGTAATTCTTCGCTTAATTGTATTATTGGACACATAAAGTTTGCAGCTTTTTCGAAGCATCTGCACCTACTGAAAGGAGGACAATCCTTTCGTACAGGGAAATATTAGATCCTTGGTTATGGTATGCACTTTCTTAGTTAGCTTTTGCAATTTTCAGTGCTACAGTGTATGAGGCTTGTATGGCAGCTAAGTTTTGTTGCTGATAAGACCCGCCAACATCAAGCTGGCATTTCTTGATGCCTTCTGCTTTTTGGTTTAAAAAATTCACATCTCTGCTCTTAAATAGATGGTGTTTCGTATTTACAGGGCATTGCAATTTATTTGGTTTCAATGATTCATTGAAAAGAACTTCCATGCATATGACACATTGTGGCCTTTCCACTCCTGCTCTCATTATCAAAGTCAGTCCATATTTGATGTATTGGTCAATGTACTCTCTTATTTGAAAAAATGACTTCAACAAAAGGGCAAAATGAAATTTACAATCCCTTGCTGTACTGATAACAAAAACATATGCACACAGTTAGATTGCGCCAAGCAAGCACTCGATCACGGCGTTACTAAAACTCATGCACACATTATGATTACACTGTGCCAGACTTATGGTGTAACCCATATTAGTTGTTGTTTACACAGTGCCCAATGGGGCAGTGAAGTGATATTTTATTAAGGCAAGAACATAAAATTGCACCCCCTCATATATATGTTCATAGTAGTTCTCTTAGAAAAATGGAAAATACATCGACAACACCCTGCTTACAGTGGCTAGGAGGGGGGACTTTGTCTGGTTCTCCTTGGCTCACTGGCAGAAGGGGTCTGTGGTGGGGCCATGAGGGAAGCGGGGGGGGCAGGAGGTGGGTGTGCTGAAAGCAGGGCCATAACAAGGGTGAGGTGACCAAGGCACTTGCCTTGGGCACACAGCTGAGGGGGTGCAGAGCAGGACAGGCAGAGCTCCTCCACCTCCTGATGAAGTTTGCTTGTGAACAGCTGCCCCTCCCTCCCTGCTCAGCTAGGGAAGGTGAGGGGAGATGGGCAGCAGGTGGTGCTGCTTTTCCCCTGGGGAGCCAATGGGCCACTCTGAGCCACGTGGGTAGCTCACTTCAGGGCAGGGAAATAGGAGCATCAGCCCTGAGGAGCCAGTGGCTGGAAGCCCTGACTGGCAATCACCAGCAGCAGGAACCCTGACCGGGGATGGGGAGTAACCCCGACCCTCCACAGCTTGAAGCCAGTCAGGACACGGGCCAGACTGGAAGGGTGAGGCCATGCCACCCACTGGGATGGGGAACACTAAGAAGTCTGGGGAGGTCAGGGGCTGGGGAGAAGAACCTGGGATGGGATCTGGGCTTGACTCCTTGAGGGGTGGAGAGGTTGTGGAAGGGCCAGGCTCTGGGCAGAAGGGGCGGGGCTAGCACATATCTTCCCTATATGGGCCGGCACCCAGGACCCATGGAAAGGACTGTTTCTTACTATGTATTTGCATGGTGCCTAACTATGGGATCTTGATCTGTTTGAAGAATCCAGGTGTCACCATAATATGAAGTTTACAAGTTAGGGCTTTGATGCCATTGGGATACATATGTAAAGCAGAGAACTATGTACCTGAGGGGCAGCACCCGGCTCGGGTGGGTTGGGAGTCTGAGGTTGGGAGGGAAGGCAGAGCTTATCAGCACCCTGGCTTCCAGCCTCTGCAGGAAGTGGGGTTCCCTCCAGACCCAAGCAGGGATCCCACGCCTGGTGCTAACAGCCAGGGCTCTGCCCCAGCAGGCTTCCAGACATGGTGGGGTGGTTGGTGTCTCCCCCCGCATACTGGTTGGGGTTCCCGTGGCTGGCGCTACTGTCTGGGGCTCTGCACCCCAGCCAACTTCCAGCTGTGAGGGTCCCTGTGCCTTCCCCTAGCTCCATCCAGCTTGTGAGTGACTCACAATCCCTGAGTGTGATTTTTCCCCTAGCCCCTTGTAGACCTCTCCAGCCCCTGAGTGATTCCTAGCCCCTCAGTGTGACTCCCCTAGCTCCTCCCAGACCCTGACTATGACTCTTCCAGCCCCCTTCAGCCCAAGTGACTCCCCTAGCCCCCTCTACTCCCCTCTAACCCTGAGTGTGACACTCCTAGCCACTGAGCGTGACTTCCCTAGCTCCCTGTAGCCCGTGATTGTGGAGTTTAACCTTGGGGGGGGACCAGTTTGGGGATGAGTGTCTTTCTACCACCACAACTCTGATTAACCATAGTAAATTTAGTGTTATTATTTTATTAATGTATTTCCCCTTTTCTATGAAATAACTATTATGGCTATATAAACATGAGGGGACACAGTTTTATATTCTTGCCTCAGGCACAAAATTAGCTAGTTATGGCACTGCCCCCTTTCCTCTCCCTGCCTCCCCACACTCACCCCCGTTTTTGAATTGCCTGGGATCACCAAGTCTTCCTGAATTGTCGAAACGGGTCCCCCCCTCTGGAAAAGGTTGGGAAACATCGTTACAGGATGCACGATGCCTTCTGCATAGATAGCTGTGCCTTTCTCCAACCCTACTTGCTTCCTACCAGCTTTGTCACCTCATTAGTCCAGCTGATTTCCTTCAACTTTTTCTTGATTACTTGTCTACCAATCTTAAGTTAAAAGGAAAGCTGAGAAACCTATGATGCACTTAGCTCTCTAGCATAATTTTTAAATTCTTATTACAATGTTCACAGTTGCAGGAAAATGCCAGGGGAGTCAGACGAATATTTTAAAGTTAGTGCATATTGAGATCCAGAAAGCTAATGCATTATAACTGCACACATTGCCAAAATGACATGTCAAAATATACAAAGTAAAGGTCTCAAACCTCTTTTTCTTATTTTGCAAAGCTGAAGTTTTATTATGATGGAAATAATTATCTGTGGGTGTTTGTGTGCATGCGCACACTGAAAGCGGCATTAAAGGACAATTATTAATAAAAATACAATCCTTCCAACTCTACGTGTAACCATTGGTAGGACAGGTTGCACCTCTTAAAACCAGCAACATCTGGTCCAGCAACATCCATTTCTGGACTGGAGGACAAGCGGCTGGCAGGTGGGGACTGGGAGAATTAATCTCCCCTGGTCTGACAAAATCCCTTGTTTGGAACCACTGAGGTCCCAAGAGTGCTGGACCAGGTAGGTGCAACTGTAATCACTTTTCTGTCTTCAATAATATATTCAATATTCTAGAGTAATACCATTATCATGGTACATTTTCTGTCAACATCTTCATCTTCATTTCTGCTCAGCAGCTACTTTTTATTAGAGGAGATGGGGTTAGGGGAAGTTTCCCATTTTCTGACTCCGCCTAGTTCTTTCCCAGACTCAAGTTATAATTTCTTAATTCAAGACTTTGTATAGAAAATGATGGTAGGCAAATTTCTTTTATGAACTGATCTAATAGCTAATTTCTCTACACATTGCTCAGCACTGCCTTCATGAATTGAAATAAAAATTGCATGCACTTACTCTTTGAGGAGTGAAAGACATTTCTAAGTATGGAGAATGAGCCTTTACCTTTTTATAGTCAAATATTTAAATAATAGAGTCCTAACTCCATGCATGCATTTGAAAGTGCATTATTAGGCTTGTATTTGTATGAATGATTATTGGGATTGCATGTGTATATTAAATATTTGATAGGAAAAGCTTCTAGACATAGACAATAATGTTTGTGTGCAAAATGCTTGAATTGTATGCATGCATGCTAACTGCATAAGAAAAAAAGCACATAAAAGTATATATGATTTAAAAACAGTCCTTTAATTTTCAGATTAATAGCTTTAAGTTTGAAAAGAGCTCTCTTCCACAAGGAAAAAAATATTAACTGAGACAGCAAATCCTATACGCGTGTATGCCTTTTTTTATTTCAGTCTGGGCTACAAAAGTTTCTGTTACTATCAGGCTCTCTTACCTCAATTGTCCATACACAGTGCTGTCTCCCCCAGGATTTATTGTATTAGCCCTTTGGATCACGCACAGGATTTAGAGATCCTTGGAAATCTCCACCCCTAAAACAGTACTTCTCCAGGGCCCAACCCTCCATCCTGGTCTTTTTTCTGAGCTATCCAGTCCCACCCCCTAACCATCATGTACTGTACTCTTTATCTTCTATGGCTGTGTCTCTGTGTATTCCTTTCACCCTCCCTTTGAGTTTGTAGCTCCATTCATTTTGCTTGCACCTCTTTGTCACTCTCCCCATCATCTTCCTTAGCAAAGGACAAGCCAGCAATGTGGGCTGCCCCTTTACCAGTGTCAAAGTCCCAAAATGACCAGTATGGTCCCACATTGTCTTGTTGGGGAATTTAAACTTCCTACCTCTAGATTTTTGTAAGCACTACAATTATAGAATGACAAATTAGTTCATTTAACCATGCCTATGGGAATAAATGCATTTTGCAACAAACACTATTAATTTAGTTTCTTACAGGGATTGTCCTTAATTTTTTTTTTTCCATTTTGCCTTGACGGACAAGGTTATTTCAATGCCCACGATGTGACTGAAATCTTCCGAACAATAAATCCCAATATTTCAGTAAAAATAAAGGTACAAAGTAGTTTCCAGCAAATGTTTATCCCTAAAATGGTCACTAGATGCCACTGTTGATTCTACTTACATTTATGATATTTTCTTTTCAGGTCTGTGCCTGTGGCAGGAAATCAGCTATAGCCTCAAGAGCCACAAAGAATTCTTTAAAGAGCCTCATGCAGCTTTGGAGCCACAGCTTGCAGACCCCTGATCAAGGCTATGGCTACACTGTAATTGCTATTTCAGGATACAACAGCAAATAGCAGTGCTATTTTGAGCATGGTATTCCGGTTCGGTACCCCTCATCGCACAAGGGGGAGCGAAAACTTTGAAATAGCCACTTATTTTGAACTTCAGTGGTGTGTGGACAGCACTAAGTTTGAAATAACAAGAAAAAATTATGCAGTTCGTGCAAATTGCATGTGTTATTTTGAGTTATGGCTGCAGTGTAGCCATAGCCAAAGTGATCTCTCCTGTCACCCATTTTCAGCCTCTGACAATGCTAGGGACCCCATTCCTACCCATCCTGGCCCATAGCCATCGATGGGCCTAACCTCCATGAATTTTCTAGTTCTAGTGACAATGTGGTCAAATTGCTAACAGGAACATCCTGGGAAAAACATTTTAGAAAGTGGATGCCTTATAGTTGGACCCAGACACAATCAGGTATGGGTTCTAGCAAGGAGTTGTGTGTGTATATTAGGTCCTCTTACAGAAAGCACCGTGCACCGAGCAACCAATATACTGACCTGTGTTGTCCCTGAGGAATATATCTATCTTCCAATTAATTAATATTTCTAGATTAAGATCAGTGTTTCATATTGTGAAAGCAAATGAGGGACGCAAAGAGGAGAGAACAAATATATCAGTCATTCACCCTTTTAGGGACTAATCATGTCCCTACTGAAAGCAGTGACATAGCTCGCAATTGGCATGTATTGTGTAGGATCAGACCCTTACACAAGTTTTTTTTAAAATTGTATAGTCTCTACTTGTAGTGGGAGTCCCCTTGTTTTGCATCATATAGGCTGTACTGCACATTTTCAAAGAGTAGGGCATTCTCCACATTTTATTTTTATTTATTCACAGAAGTTTTCACTGGACAGAATAAAATCAAGGAATGTCCTTCCAACCTCTTTTCATGAGACCAGGGAGCAAACTATTCTTGCCAGCTTTGTTTTTCAAAGTATTTAAACATATTCTCACTTCTAAGACGGAGCAAGCTTTAGATGTTGCATCTGCTTTGAAAGGCAGGAAACACATTCAGGGTTACAAAATGCTGCTTTAACTACTGGAATTCTAAAGACAAAGTTATAACCAAACAGGCCAGGATAATGAGAGGTGCATGTTTGCTTACCAAATAAAGCCATAATGTTCGAACCACATTCGGATAATTATGGGATCAGTGGTTTCCTGGGGACTTCTGGGCATAAGCAGAGACCATGTCTACTTTATGGTGTTGTTTGTAAATTATGGCCAGGACTAATGGTCTGAAGATGCTTACAGCAGGTCTAGTGCAGGTCAAGTGCAGTATACCACCATGTTGAAAGCTATCACATTATGGGAACACCATTCAAACCCTAATTTAAATAATGTTAATGTCTGCCATGAAGATATATTCTGACATTTATGGCTTTTATGTCTACTTCTGCACTTTGCTGAAATGGACGGGCTGTGAGAGGACCTATGCTTATTGTTGCACATTAATAATGGTGAGAGAAAAAAAATGTGTGGACAGCTTACATTATGCTGAGGTAAATACAGATGAGAAAGAATGTGCCAAGTGATTTTCTGATATTCCCTATTTACATAAACAGGAATTGGAAAGATCCTAGTCACTTACTATAGCTGCTGAGATGCCTAAAGATTTGACACTTGAAACACCCAGGAAGCAGACATTTCTACAGTCCCTGTGTGGCCTCAATTGAATGGATGGGAGAGTCCTGCTCAGGGTAGGTGTGACTCATCTGATATCCCAGACCACTTGAAGTGTTTTTTCCTTGCCCTCAGATTTGTTGCACAGGGGATGAACATCCCGGGGATAGGTTATTTTGGGGCTCCAGGATGCATAAGCCCCTCAGTTAGGTCTGGTGTTAAATCTGAAGCAATGATCCTGCGAAAAGTCTGCTTGATTAGTGGAAGATTTTGAAATCTTATATCGAGGGAGAAGCAAAGTGGGGTGGTGTCCTCCTAGATGGACATGAAGCCTCCCTCACCAATCCATGGGTGAGCAGAGCCACAGCATGCCTGACCACCCTGCTGTAAACAGAAGGGTGGGACAGGAACTTGAGGGCTGAGCATCAAGAAGAGAAGATCTGCCGCTGGAGCTTGAGCCTGAAAGACACCACTATAGTGCTTTAGCGAGCTCTATCTGACAACCTAAGAAGTGGGCAGGGGTGGCTACTCACTGACCAAGAGGGGGAAGAACCCCTTCTTAAGCCCTGGTGGGCAGAGCCAAGTCCTGCCCTCTTACCTGACTGGATGCCAAGGAGTGGGACTAGCAATGTAAAAGCCCAGTCAGAAGCCCCGTTGGGGTGCAGCCACCAGAGACAGCAAAGGCCAGAACTGAGCTCCCATGCTGGGAGGACAGTACTGTCCTGGAGGAGGCCAAGGACTGTCCTAAACTTCTGGGCCTTACTGAAGAGGAGTTACAAGCCAGGCCAGAGAGCCAGGCATAGACAAACCTAACTTGTGGCCCCCTGAGGTATGATCCAGAGAGGTGGGATCTAGAAGTGGCCCAGGGATAGCTGGGTCAGCTTGCTGGAGTGGGGATCCCTGCTGACCCGAGCGGCAGACCGCTCTGTTGCTGGTAGGGCCCTGGGCTCGGGCACAGTGGAATTGATGGGCCTGTGTGCCCCCCTTGCCTCCAGCTCTAACCCTATGGCAGGCTCCCCCTCTTGGTGTCCTAGGCACAGGGGCACATCCTTGGGTTTGTGGGCCTTCCATATTGCAAGGACACATGACCATTTTGAACTGCTGTTGTTTATGTCCTGCCCTGAACCAGGGGCCTAGGTCTAGTGCCTCTTGGTGTGAATTGCTCTTGTTTGTTGCCATGCCCTGAACCAGGGACTGGGCCTAATGAGGCAGGAGCATAGTCTAGAGCCCCAGGACTAAGCCCTGGTGTCTAACAAGCACCAAAGCCCTGGAGGAATTGCCTGAATGTCTGGGTGCTAGGGACGCCCAGCAGCTGTCAAGGCTGCGATTAGCTGTCTACCCTGGTGAGACAGGTGATGACCCTGAGATCCAGACAACCCGTAGCAGGAGGGTAGGAAGAAGGCCGGGGAACCAGACACAAGCTTGATCGTATTCTGCCTGAGGTTTCTTTGAGGTGGATCCCTGCTGAGCACTCTGCCACTGCTGGGGCCCTGGGCTGGGACCTGGTGAAGTTTGGATGGATTGGGTCACCCTGCAACTCAACCTCGTATGAGCCTCCCACCTGCAGCCAAGAGGCCTATATTGTCTTCAGTTTGCTGGGGCTAGGCCGTCAGGCTGTGGGCTGTCTGCTCATATGGCGAGCTGCTCTTTGGAGCCCCAGCCTTCCTGAAGGCACAGGCTCTGAGACTCTTTTGCTTGTGCCCTGACTGCAGGCCAGAGCTACCTAACTTGGTGGTGACCTGACCTGCCTGAGGTCCCGGACACTGAAACCCTTGTTGTTCGGCAGCAACTATGGGCCAGGGCACCCACCTGTTTGGTGCACCACCCTGTTGGAGGTCTTGAATTCTCATGGTAATTCCACCAGAACTTAACCACTACAGAGGCACAGTAGCAGGTGTCAGAGGAAGAATGACTCTGACCTTTAAGGGTCTGAAAATAAATATTATTTAGAAATACCCTGGAGATGGTGCAGTTACAGTAGCTAAACCTCGCTCGTGTGGATGCCAAAATACTGGTGGAAAGATGAAGGGAAGTGACTGCACCACAACGAAGGCAGGTCAAGCAGGACACTCTCCCCAGTAGCAGCATAATCAGGGATGCAGAGCTGGTGACTTGCAAGGTCCCTCCCCATCTCTCCCCAGATTGTCTGTACAGTCCCTGGCCTGGGTGGGCAGCTTCCAAGAGCTAAGGAGTTTATTATATGTTCCTTTATTTATATTGTTGTTTGTTAAGAATCACATTTTTATTTATTGATATTTTGATTAGCTATGTAAAATGTTACTAACTATAAATATATGATATATTGCTATATTACTTAATTTTTGTGGCTTTTTTTTGAAGTAAAGACAGACAAATTAGTAAACTAGAAACATTTTTTAATTTGGAAGAGTAGGGCTGGGGTATATAAATAATAATATTTTGCACTGGGTGCAAAAATACAGTTACGGCTCTGGGAAGTGAGACCTAGTAGTAGTAGTAGTAGTAGGCATCCTTCAGTCTGCATAGACTATGGATCGCGCCCTTTATAGTTTCAATTGAGGACTTCATTTACAGCGTCTACTGTGACTATGAAGGTCCACACGAGAGTGACAGTCCTTGCTGCATCTCTTGCAGATGTGGTGGGTGTCTGGCACGTCCTTAGTGTGCTTTCTGTGCGCTCGCTTCTCCTCTGCTAGCTGTCTGATCCTCATCTCGCCCTTCTGAAGGCCCTTGTGTAACCCCTGCCTCCATCTGCTGCGGTCGTCTGCTAGTTCTTCCCAGTTGTCCAGCTCGATGTCTACCTCTCTGAGGTCTCTCTTGCAGACATCTTTGTAGTGCAACTGGGGCCGTCCGGGAGGTCTTTTGCAAGAGGCTAGCTCACCATACAGGATGTCTTTTGGAATCCTTCCATCATTCATCCTGTGGACGTGGCCAAGCCAGCGCAGCCGATGCTGCCTGAGGAGGGTGTGCATGGTTGGGATTCCAGCTTGCTCGAGGACGGCAGTGTTGGTCACTCTGTCCTTCCATGATATCCCAAGGATGTGCCTGAGGCAGCGCAAGTGGAAGACGTTCAGCCTCTTTTCCTGGAGGGCATACAGGGTCCAAGTCTCGCTGCCATAAAGGAGGGTGCTGAGGATGCAGGCTCTGTAGACTTGCATTTTGGTGTGAGTGCACAGCTTGTTGGTATTCCACACTCTCTTGCTGAGTCTGGACAGAGTTGTGGCCGCTTTTCCGATCCTCCTATTTAGCTCAGTGTCCAACAACAGGGTATCAGTGATGGTGGACCCGAGGTAAATGAACTCGTGGACGACCTCTAAAATATAGTTGTCAATGCTGATTGATGGGCATTCAGCAACATCCTGACCGAGTATGTTTGTCTTCTTTAGGCTGATGGTAAGCCCAAAGTCCTTGTACGCTTTGGAGAACTGATCCAGCAGTTTTTGAAGCTCATCATCTGTGTGAGACACCACAGCAGCATCGTCTGCGAACAGCATGTCTCTGATGAGGACTTCCCGCACCTTAGACTTAGCTTTCAGCCTTGCAAGGTTAAACAGTTTCCCATCAGATCTTGTGTGCAGCAAGATGCCCTCTGTTGAAGATCCAAAGGCATGCTTCAGGAGGAGTGCGAAGAAGATCCCGAACAATGTCGGAGCAAGCACGCATCCTTGTTTGACGTCGCTCCTGATTCTGAAAGCATCCGATCATGTGCCGTCATATTGGATGGTTCCTCTCATGTCTTCGTGGAATGACTGGATCATCTTGCGTAACCGTGGAGGACAGCCTATCTTGTGGAGCAGTTTGAACAGTCCACCCCTGCTGACCAAGTCAAAGGCCTTGGTCAGGTCGATGAAGGCTATGTAGAGTGGCTTCCTCTGCTCCCTGCACTTCTCCTGCAGCTGCCTTAGAGAGAAGACCATGTCAACGGTAGACCTCTCTGCGCGGAATCCGCACAGCGATTCATGGTACACCTTCTCAGCAATCTTCTGGAGTCTGCCAAGGATGACACGAGCGAACAGTTTACCAGTGACGCTTAGGAGGGAGATTCCACGGTAGTTGTTGCAGTCACTTCTGTCTCCTTTGTTCTTATACAACATCACAATGTTAGCGTCACGCATATCCTGTGGAACCTCACCCTCTTTCCAGCACAGGCACAGTAGCTCATGTAGGGTTTCCAGGAGTGTGTCCACGGCACACTTGATTACCTCTGGTGGTATACCATCCTGGCCAGGGGCTTTTCCTGCTCATATGCTGTCGATGTCTCTCTTCAGTTCATCCACAGTTGGTTCTTGATCCAGTTTGTCCATTACTGGTAGGAGCTTGATGGCATCGAGGGCTGCGTCAACCACAACGTTCTCGCGTAAGTACAGCTCGGAGTAGTGCTCAACCCAGTGCTCCATCTGTTTGGCTTTGTCAGCGATGACTTCACCAGATTTGGATTTCAGAGGTGCCATCTTGTTCTGGGTGGGTCCTAATGCCTTTTTCATACCCTCGTGCATTCCTCTGAGATTACCAAAGTCAGCACAGGTCTGGATGCTGCTGCATAGCTGGAGCCAGTGGTTGTTGGCACAGCGCCTGGCTGTCTGCTGTACTGTTCTTCTGGCTGCTCTAAGTGCTTGCTGGGTACTCTGGCTCGGTGAGCGTTTGTACTCCAGGAGTGCAGCATGCTTCTTTTCAATGACTGGAATCATCTCATCAGAGTTAGCTTCGAACCAGTCGTTCGTGTTTCTAGCTCTTCTTCCAAACACCGACAAGGTCATGTTGTAAACTGTATCCCTCA
Organism: Carettochelys insculpta; assembly: GCF_033958435.1. Lineage (NCBI taxonomy): Eukaryota > Metazoa > Chordata > Testudines > Carettochelyidae > Carettochelys > Carettochelys insculpta. The sequence continues at coordinate 87,150,765 of NC_134137.1, read as the reverse complement.
GATGTTGCCTTTTGGATGTCGCAATGGCGTCCCCAGGGCCGCTGCACAGGTTTTCTTGGAGGGTCTCTGAACTTTTCAGCTTTCTCCAAGTTTGCTGTCTTTCTGGTGTCAATGAGGGGCCTTCCAGCAGGTTTAGAGCGGTACAGCTTTTTGGGTCTCAGCTTGAGCTTGGAGCAAACTAGTGAGTGATCTGTATCACAGTCAGCACTATGATAGCTGCATGTCAGAAGGATGTTTTTGAGGTTATTATGCCTAGTGATGACCATGTCTAGTTGATACCAGTGCTTCGAGCGTGGGTGTCTCCACGACACTCTGTGCTGTGGGTTCGTTTGGAAGAATGTGTTTGTGATGCACAGATTGTGGTATGTGCACAGTTCAAGGAGACGCTGTCCATTGTCATTCATTTTTCCCACACCGAAGTGTCCTAAGCAGGAAGGCCATGAGGCCAAATCAGCTCCAACTCTCGCATTGAAGTCACCCAAGATGTACAGTTGTTCACGAGCAGGTATTTGTGCTACAGCAGCACTAAGCACATCATAGAACTTGTCTTTTACTTCTGGTGTGGCGTGCAGGGTTAGAGCATAAGCACTGATCAGATGGACAGGACCGGCGCAAGTTTGAAGCGTGATCCGAAGAAGTCTTTCTGATCCGCCCATGACTCATTCCACCATTTGTAGAAGGGTGTTTCTGACAGCAACGCCAACACCATGCTGTCTGGGTTCTTCTTGGGCTTTACCCTGCCAGAAAAAGGTGTAGTCTTTTTCCTTTAGAGATCCCGAATCTGCAAGTCACGTCTCTTGCAGTGCAGCGATATCAACTCTGAGCCTCTTCAGTTCCTCGTTGATGACAGCGGTCTTTTGGGTGTCACTGATGGCCTGAAGATCTTCAGTCAAGCCAGTCAGCATGGTCCACACATTCCAGCAAGCAAGCTTAAATTGGTGATATTTCTCATTTCTTGTTGATTTTCTTATTGGTTTGCCTGGTGCCCAAGTTTCAGTCACTTGTCAGGTTCAGGAACCTTAAGCCTCACGTACCCAGCGAGGCAGGTGAACTGTGGCGGGACAGTACCCTATTGGCTGGGGGCTGCCCAGCTTGAGGCGGGCGGTGACTGTCCAGTGAGATGTGAGGATCTCTCCCACTGTTGAAGGCAACCCCTGGTGCTCGTTCTCTATGCCAGTCGAGCAAGAGCTTATAACCGGTATCTGTTGCCTCCTGTGTTGATGCAACGCTGTTCAGCGATGTCGGAGTACCTCTCCGGGTGCGAGCCTGGGCACTTATTACGGAGACTCTGGGCTGCCCAGACACCAGTGTCCCCCTCTCAGCTTTACTGATATAATCCAAAGGAGAGGATAACCTCCACGTCTGGTACCAGCTCAGCTGCAGGAGTTGCTGGGACAGTGCCAGAAGTTGACACCGAACCACCTTCGGACTCCACTCCGGATTTTCTGTCAGGGTTTACTCTAGGGCTATACCCATGTATCAGTTAGAAAAAAGACCACATCACCTGAATGACCTGATTATACTGATGTGTAACTTTTCTAGCATAGACCAGACCTGAAAGAGAGGTGGGAACTTTCACCAGCACTAAGGAAGGGAACACGTCCTCTTCTTTCCTGTTTTCCAGTTCCTCCATTCACAGGTATCATCATCCGCTTTAATTATCTCCACAGTATATAGCTGTAGTTCTTTCTTTTCTTCCTCTCCTTCATTTTGTCCCCATCATTAGCTTATCTTTGATTTTCTGCTTCTTGAGAGTCAAACATTTCTTCCTGTCTTTTTAATTTATTTCCCATTCTGTTTCCACAGGCCTGGCTTGTTGGTCTCTCTACTGTTTTGTGCTTTCTCTTGTGACTGCATTTTTTCTTCTGGTCTCCTGATCTTTTTCTCTCACCTCTCCTGCTGTCTCTGCACAGGGAAGGAATCCTGGTTGTGTTTTCTCCCAGCTTCTGGCCAGCTATCCCCCATCTTTGAAGATTTTCTTCTCCTTTTCTTCAGAGGGACTGGGGAGAAAAAAAAACCAAAAAAACAAACAAAAAAACCCCCAAACCTTTAAAATGGCCAAGGTTCTCTGGCTGTTTCTTTGTAGTGTGCCTACTTCACTTGGTTTGTATAATGGTAGCATTGTGAGACCTCTAAATAGAACACATCCAGCATCCTAAAACTTTTATTCTTGACAGCACCCGGGGTAGGGGAATTTCTGTCCTCCTTATAAAGAGGCAGATATACTTGTCTGTCAGTTACACAGGGATAGTTTGCATACTCATGCTGAGTGTAAACACAAGCAATGGAAGATGATGCTATATATGCATGACAGCTGGCTCCTTGTTACGGTTCCAGGGTTTTGATGGAAATATAATTAAACTACTCTGTGTTCACAAGTTATTCCATTTCTCAGAGAAAATGAGCTTGCCATAGTTAGACCACACAATAGTAAACTTTTGTTTTCTGGTTTTTATGGAGAGGTTGGATTGGGTTAAATGTTGGCTTTGTCCACTGTCAGAAGACAGGATACTAGCCAAGATGCAGCTTTGTTCTGACCCAGTATAGCCGTTCTTATGGTGATGATGAAAAATGGAAAGAGGACAGAAAAGCCAAAAGAAAGCAGAGGCAGCAGACACAGAAAGACTTTTCGTCTTAGGCTGATTCAGTTGAGTGGGTTTATCAAGCAGCATAATTATGATAGGTGGCCTTGCTATGTTATGAGTATTTATGGCCTCTGAACATCTGTCACGGTTATTCCACACAATAAATGTGGTCCTATCTTTTATAGTATCATCTGAATGAACCATGGCGCTCAGAGAAAAGAAAGCATCATTACAGTGCCTTGTTTCATAAGCTAGTTGGCAAACGTGGACTTTGCAGGATATATTTGTTGTTTGTATTCCAGGAGTATGCCGAGGGTTCAGTTGGGCTCAGAGCCCATCTTTGGGGTGCTCTACAAATGAGGAATAAGAGACATGCTGTGCCCGAGGAAAAACAATCATACTGAAGGCAAGATGCAACAAGTACTTGTAACAAATGAAGGCAGTGAGTTAAGAAGGGTTAAGGCATTATTGGTTAAGAACATGGTGACAGAGTAGCTGTGTGGTTCAGTGGCCTCCAACCTTTTTAAGTACAAGATCAATTTTTGACTTTAGATACAATCAAGGATCTACCTCAAACCCAAACACCTTTGCCCCTCCTCCTTTACTGCCCCTTCCCTGGGAGTCTGACCCTGCCCCACCCCTTTTCTGAGGCCCGGCCCTGCTTACTGGAACCCCTCTCCGTTGTCCATCCTCATTTGCACCAGGCTGGGGCAGGTACTTGGGGTGCTGAGGGGATGCAGGCTCTGGGCTTGAGCCAAGGGATTCGGCGTGTGGGAGGGACTCTGAGCTAAGCCTGGAGCAGGGGTGCAGAAGGGGGTTCAGGGTGTGGAAAGGAGTTTGGGTGCAGAAAGGGGTTGGGTTGGGGAGGTGATTTAGGATGTGAGCTCTGGCTGGGCACTGCTTGCCTCAGGCAATTCCTGGGTAGTGGTGTAGTGAGGCTGAGGCAGGCTCATCCCCACTCTGACCCTGTGTCACTTCCAAAAGTGGCTGGCAGTGACACCTGGAGGGAGAGGTAGGTGGCTCTTCACGCTGCTTCCCCATCCACAGGCACTCTCGTGACACCTCCCATGATTCCCTGTTCCCAGCCAATAGGAACTGCAGGGTTGGTGCCATCAGGTAAGGGCAGTATGTGGAGCATGCCCAGCCTCCCCCAGGGGCCAAAGGGACATGCCAGCCACTTCCAGGGGCAGTGCAGGGAGTCGGGGTGGAGAGTCTGCGTTAGCACCACTGTGCTGCTAAATGGTTGGTGCCCGTCTCCTGATTCGGCTGCAGAAGCCTCCAGGAGATGAAGCTCATTTCCAGGAGACTCCAGCTGGCATTCCACAGCACATAGGGATGGAAAAAGAATAATGCATTAGTTTTTTATGTGCACCAATATCAAGGTAATGTGTGGATGTGCACCACCAGTAGAAACCAAAAATACCAAAAATCTAGATTTAATCTATTAATTTGGGTTAGGCATTTTAGAACTTACTACTCTAAGAATTAAATTTAAGCATAAGAGAGAAATAAAAACTACAAAAAGTGCAGGCAAGTCAAAAACCAGAACTAGCGCACCTTGAAAGAGACAAACGACATCACAACAGCTGCAATACATTTAATGTGGGATCAGGTGGCAAGAGTGAAAGACAGTGTGTCTGTGTGAGTGGCAGACATACACACTGTGAGAGGGACAAATATTCACATGGTCCCTTTAAATATGCTGAGCACGTTCAGACACAGGAGCAGCCATCAGCAAGCTCCCTCCACCCCAAGCCCTGTTGTGTTCCTCCTCTCTGCAGAGATGGGGTGCAGGGGTGGGGGAGGGGACACCCTGACGTCAGCACCCCTCTCCTCTGCCTCCTTTTCCCTGCGCAGCAAGCACAAGGCTCTCGGCCTGGGGGCAGCTCTGAGGCAGATGTCAGGAGAAACATGGCAGTGGAGGGACGGACAGCTGGAGGGCCCACACTTGATAGCCTCCCAGTCAAAACAATTAGGGTAACCTGTTAGAGGCCCCAAGATCTACCAGTAGATCTCTGTCTACTGGTTGGTGACCACTGATATAGGTGATCTCCGATTATTCAACATTTGTATTATTTTACTTTAATTATAAGAAATAACCAAAAATAAATTGCAGTTACTTACTGGACACTAATCTTTAGGTAGCCTCAACAAACCCTTAATTATGTGCCGGTGTGTACAGGAAAGGGAAGTGGTAGGGCTGCGGGGGGGTGGGGGGGGACTGTAATGCTGCATCGCATACCTGCATTGCATACCACAGAGTAAGACCTATCTACTGGTGTCAAGTATCGGAGGGGTAGCCGTGTTAGTCTGGATCTGTAATAGCAACAAAGGGTCCTGTGGCACCTTATAGACTAACAGAAAAGTTCTGAGCATGAGCTTTTGTGAGCACAGACTCACTTCTATCTACTGGGTAGTAATATCTAACTCACAAAACCACTGATTCATACAATGGCTGAAAATCCGTGGTACGTTTCTGAGTCCCTGCTCTGTAAACAAAAGAGAGATTCCCCAGACAGAGGATCTATCCAATGATGAACTGATATGTTTCATCTCAAACAAAAAAACCTTAGTTCACAGCATTAGCTATAACCAGAGGCTGGTTTAATCTTCTTGTTGGCTTTTTTTAGGACCCAGAGAAGGAAAAGTAAGAGAAAAAGGTGTTTCTGTTGAAGTAGGCAGCAGGGGACTGCCGGGAACTACTGTGGCACACGTGGCAGCACTTATGGTGTAATGAAGGCAGTTACTGAAGGACTGAGTGCAATGGGAAATAGCTTCTTGCCACAAACATGGCCAGTGCACATTGAATCCGGTGATATCAAACAGAGAACGCTTCCGAGACCAGCTGTGTCCAGTAGTAATTGAAGGGTTGCCACATTTGTGGGTGTAATCCTTCTGGATTCACCGCAGCCCCTGCACTCTATCCATGCCCCTCCTCCAGAGCCAGGCACCCCAGCTCCCACAACAATGCCCTCCCTCTCCTTTTCGCCACACTGTGGTGTCTCGTCCGCCACATGTGGCAAAGACAGGCGTATTGGACATGGCAATCCTAGATGTTGTTAGATTGACTAGTTGCTGTTCTAATACCTACCTCGCACCCCCAGGTTCTCATGATGAAACTCTAAGCTTTTCAGGGTGCACAGAAAGGAATCTGTCTTGTCCAGCACCCTTGGGGGCTGACTGATGCTGCATGAGACAATTTGCTGGACAACGGGAGGTCAACATTTCCTACCACATTACCAATAGTTCCACTGCTTGCTGGGCTCTTACAAGACACTTAGGGGTAAATTACAGCTAAGTAACAGCACAGAACAAAGAGCCAGGACTGGTGGCTGTAAACAAATTTTAAGGGATCCTGGGGTACTTGACCCACACACATGGTAAGTGGTCATCTAACTAACTACGATCAGGCCTGATTGCAGAGTTGGCTGGATGAGAATGTTCTGGATTGGAGAGGTTCAACTTGTGGATGATTCTCAGTTTAGAAAGCAATTGAAAATACAACGCCTTGGACTAGAGTGCCTAGTATCCTTTGGCTTAGGTTTGTAGTCTTGTACAAATCCAGCCCAGATATAAATTGAAAGACTAACATGGACACAGATTCCCCAGCTGGTTTGCATAGAGCTCAGCTGGGGCTCTGCCTCATTGATTCGGCTCCGCCCAAGGTATCCATGACAAGAAGGAAGTGAGGAGATGGCAGCTGAGTACAGTGTTCCCTCCATTTTTCTTTCCAACTGGGGGCAGAATAAATATTATGTGCGCCAAGACATACATGGATGGGCACCACCCCTAGAAACACATGCTGCTGGCTGTGGTGATGTGGGTGCTGTGCTAATCAACTGGACAGCACCTGATACTCTCCTGGGTGGCAACCAAGGGCTCAGCTTACAGGGAACACGTGTAGAGAGCCCTGCTTTAGGTAAGGAGTTGCTTTTCATCCCCTGTGACTAGCATCCATGTTAAAAACTGAGGGAAGTTATGAACTATCCTCTCACCTCCTCTATGTGATGGAGGGGAATGAGGTGGGCTCCAGGTCTTGTCTCCTGTCAGAGGAATATTCTGGGGACCTGGCAGGGAGGCATTGAATTACTGAGCCACGTTCCAAGGCACTGAGGGCTGCACCAGGAAGTAGCAGGGCAGAACCAGGGAAAGGAGCCAAGGCACAGCTGGGAAGCAGGACTGGGGGAGTCTACAAGGGGAAGGAGCAATGGGGCTATAGGGAGAGAGACGGCTGGGAAGAAAGGAACTAGGGCAAGAGAAGAAGGGAGTTGCAGGTGCATAACTGGAGTTATGCAGAAGCTCTGGGCCTCAGATTTTGAGGGGCCACGGAATAAAAAAAATTACTAAATTTTATGTTTTACATTATTGGTTACAAATAAATGAGGCAGGGAAAACCGATGCTAAAGCAGCTATTATCGTTGGCCTTATCCTTTCTCTTGGAATGATGCTTTCATCTATTTATTTATTGGTAATGCTACAAGGTCTCTTAAACTCGACATACCTTAGAGCTGTAGCAAGTCTTAATCTGGGCCTGATGGGGAAGGAGTTGATGGAGCAACAATTTCTGTATGTGGTCTGGGGGGAGGCATTAAATGACAATTTATGTTAGAAGGACTAACTTGGAAGTGAGGGGAAACAGAAACACGGTGTCTGGATGGCATTGACACCCCCAGTCGTGCTAGGAAATGCTGAGGTTGTTAGAGGGAGGCTGTGCAGTCACCATTTGGAGTGCCAGATAGGGGGCAGGTGTCTGTGCTAAGAAAGGCTCGCAAACTTCCGAAACAAAATGAACATGTAACAAGGCAAATAGAATGCTAGATGTACTCATGTACCCATTTAAAATGATGAGTAAGATTGTTTAGGGAAAGTGGCACCACTGTCTTCAGCTCTTGCTCAAAGGCTTTGGACTTAAAAGACTTTTGGAGAGAATAAACGAGGTGTAAAATTTAGGAAAAAATTGTGGATGGTGTGTTGCCCACAGGAATAATTAGCACTTCTGAGATGCTCCGTTTTCTCCTGTAATGAATGGAATTGCATGTAGTTGTCACATGTGCAAAACAGGACTGTAGGGAGAAGAACCCATGTGGCAAGCTCTCAACAAACCTGGAAATACATAAACTGCTCTGAAATCAAGTTTAATTTTGAACTTGGAAAATCAGCCTTTGTGTATAGTAAGGAAATTCCCAGTGGTATGACTACATCAGCACACATTTCTAGTGTTGACGTGCTCCACTGACACAAATCAGGGCTGACAATGCTGCAGCTTAGTCAGGTAACATACAGATGTAAACATGGCCATGGCCTATGAGCAGATGAAACCACAGCAGTACAAGCCCGCTCTGTCAGTGCAGGGGTTTGCACTGATGTAGCTACACAGGTGCAGTTGGAGAAACAAATTTCCTTTATGTACACGAGGCCTCAGACTGTATTTGTCAAAATGTTTACAAGACCCTCACACGAGCTAGAAAGATTTACATTTCTGCAGCAAACCCTCATGGCTTTGTATGTCTCCCCTCCCTTCCCCACGCATACGAAACTACACGCAATGCAGAAGTCTTCACTATTTTTTTGAATGCTATAATCGGCTATTCGGTGTGCAACTCTGACAGGAATCAGAGCCGGAGTAACTCTTAGCGAAACCCCATCTGTTAGGATGAACTGTCCACATCTCTTATAATATGATTGCTGTTGCTATAATGGCCACTTACAAATACTGGCCACTTACCATTCCCCAGGCACCTCTCCCACATGAAGTGTAAACAATACATAAATATTGTGGTAAACATAAACCCTGGTACGTTAGACATTATCTTTAATGGCAGTTGCTGCATCACACCACTTTTTTAGATAACATTTTCCTGGTTTGGGCTCTGATAGCACTATAGCAAAATGCTAATGCAGCATTATTAATTGTTTTGGGGGGAGTAACTTTAATCATGCATTTGTATTTCTGTGCAGGCATGTCTCATAAAAGTTAACACAGCTCTTCAAATTGTTCCTCTTTTTGTATGTGCAGGCTACATAATAGAGATTTAGTGGGCTGTAAACAGGATGTCGTGCCGTGTCCTCCGTCAAAAATTAATGATGGCAATGAAGATTAAATTATTCTTCCGTGAAAGTACAGCGCATATATGGGAGATGTTTGCAGGCTGACTTAAAATAGGCCATTCCCTGGGGGCAGCCTGGGGAGCTTGCTGTCTCCTTCTTGTTCCTGGGGAAAGCCTTGGTCTACCACAAAGGGGAGCTGTGTTGGGTTTTTGCAGAAATATACAAGACAAAGAAAGGCTTTTGTTTTTCTCCTTCCAGGTGGGAGCTATTCAGATCTATCTTAGGCAGTGGTGTTCATATAATATGATATTTAGCTACCTGCAGTGTAATCCCTTTGCTTCAATTTGCACTGCTGGCATCCTTTAACTGTCCTTCATTGTTAGAACTCTTTGCATTTTGGTCCACGGGGATTCAGTGTGAATTCAACTGTGCACATTTGTGGGCGGAGGAAGGGGAGCGTTTCATAACGAGAAACTGGAAACCTCCAACATGTCTATGCATCATATGATTCTAAAATTATCTTGCTTTGATTATTTTGGGAAGCTATGTGAACATTTTAGTGGGGAGAAGAAACATGTATTTGCTAAGACAGGTTTGTTGGGATGCTGGCCAGTATGAATAGCTTGCTGTCAAGAAAAGATGTATAATCTGAGGCATGAATTTCTGTCAAAGCAGCTTCTGAGAAACTTACTGTTTTTTGAATTCTGTATTATTCCTGTAGGTGGCTCCATGTCTCTATATCGTGATTCAGGTGCTTCCGTTCAGTTAGTTCAGAGTATTCCCAAAGCTGCCTGCTTTTACATTCCCCAGCCTGTTTTCCATATTACCTCTCAGCAGAGATGTAAATATTAAACAGAAGATTTCATGCCTTTTGCAAGGGCATGGCTTTCTATGTGAATTCAGTCTTTATCTCATGGAAAATATTAGGAAACTACATCTTTTATAGAACATGTCATTGTAACCTGCTATTCCCTTCTGAAAGAGCTGCTAAAACAATTCAGTCTCAGTTATCAATGTCTTCTCACAGCAGTTATTGGTTGGACTTCTGAAAAAGCAGCAGATTTTGTTTTCTCTTGTTTTTAAATTCCCCTCCCTCATCCTCTTCACTTCATCCAGTGACTTTACTAGATTCTCATATCCTATTTTATGTTTCTTCTAACATGCATTTCCTTGTGGGTGAGTCTTTATAGCTGTGGCCATTCAATGTCTGCTCCCCTCCCACCCCCGCCAATCTTCTCCTGTTTCTGTAGCCTAATGTTTGAGAGGTTAACATATTTGGGGACATCTGCTATGCATAGGATCGCAGAAGGAAAAGGCCTACTATACTAAGTCTATCTCTCTGCGAGTGCAAAATTATAGTTCCTTGGAAAAGAATGTATCTTTATTAAACAGGTATTGTACTTGATCTTAGATGCTATGTCTGGATGGAAAATGCCTCTTGTATGCTTCAAACTCAAATCTTCCTAGAAAATACATGGCAAAGTTTAACAAGGCAGTGTGGCTAAGAAGTATCCTTGTATTGAAACAGTGTAAATTTGTATTTTTACAAAAATCTGTCAGTTGTAATTTCATCTCCAATTCTTCACTTACTACTTTTTTCCTGGAATACACTTATTCTTTCAATGATCTGTGAATGCTGTTGTTGCTTGTCTCAGAATTAATTAAGCATCTTATCTCACTCTGTTAAAATTTCTCAGACAAAGTGTGCATGAATATAATTCTACTTTGATGCTGGCAGCTGGAAGCTACCAACCCGGTACCTCCCTATGATAATCCGCAGAGTGGCTAGCTATGATACTGAGAATAAGAACTGAGTAAATAAAGGCTGAATTCACAGACCCTTCCAAAGCCACTAAGGATGAAGCCAAACCTGCATAGCCACAATATTCATTGAACTAAAACTTCCTTTCTTATGTGCCGTGTTATCATAAAACAGTGGGTTGTAGAAGGGAAAAGACACTTCCATTTTAATGTTTTTAGCCACATTTGGATCTTATTTTATAAGGTATCTATAGGGGCAGGCCTGTTTGAAGCCTCATTAAAGTCAAGGGTGCAGGTGTGTCAGTTTAGTTTAAAATATAATCCTCTTGCTGTGTTGTAGTTTTAGCCAAAAAATAACAAGAAATCTTTTAGGGCTGCTTGTGACCTCTCCCAACTCCAAAGTCCCTTTGTGCTGGTTAGATGTAATTCTTCACATCAATAGAAGAACATTTTTCTTTATTCATTGATATCAAGAAATCTGCCTTCGTGAAACTTTGCCAAGGGAGATACTTGATCATCCTTTGGGCTTTGCTTTTATAAGAAATTTATTTAAACTTTTGAGTAAAAGTAGATATGGGAGACAAAAAAATACTTTAGAAGACCCATAATTGCAAATTTATCCTGTTCTTCTGCCACTAACCATGTACTCTAAACAACTCAAGTCCTTCTGAGCAGACGTTAGATAGTTAGTGCAGCATATTTATGTGCCTTGCCACCAGTAGTGAATAAACAATCATTCTTTGAAAATAAATTTGACAAAGAAATGTTCATTAATGTCAGGGTTCAGTTCTGATAAATAGGATGCGGCACAATAGGTTAAGACTAGTGCTTTCTTTATGCTGATACTTGCCAGCACTGAATACCAACACCTCGGCAGCCCAAGCTGTGGGATTGCCTGGGAACAGAAGGAGCTTTCTGAGTACTAGCTCCTCCTTCTTCTTCTTCTTTTTTTTTTTTAAACAAAAAAAGCACTGATTAAAACCTAGCGTCCCTCCATAGTTGAGGCTTTGGGTATATTATTTTTCAGTTACCATTAATTGATTGTCATTGTCTGTGGCACTGTCTTCAGGGGTTGGCCAATACTGAGGTAGTAGATAGGAGCCTATTTCCCTGCTGACTTCATGAAGGAGAAAGAAGAAGTAAGTAGCTTCTCACCTGAAAAATAATACCCCTCCTTCATCCGTTACAATTTCTGCAGTTCTCCTCTGTGTCTGTTGGATCAATTGAACTACACCTGTGTGTTTGTGGTGAAACCTAGCTCAGAGCATGATATTTTTGCTGTTTGTGTAAACTGTAGGTGCAGCTTTGTAGAAGCCAACTAACTAAGCACTTGTGCAGTTCTTCCAACCCACACTCTCATTTTTTTCCAAAGGAGATTTTTCTCCTGCCCTATGTTTCCTCCGTGAGGCTGCTCCACTTGCTAAAGGTACACAGATACTTGTTTCTTACCAGCTATAGCCTCTAATGTCAGTCATTTGCACCCATGCAACGGGAAAGTAAAATGCTACCATATGAGGCAGCGTGTGGAGGAACCTCTTTTGGTGGTGCTTCTACACTCTCTCTGCATTCACTCTGTAAAGGTGTATATGACTATATGTGCAGCAATTCAGGGCCTCTGCATCTAATCCAAAGAAGTTTATCCACATGTTTTTTATTTGAATGGTTCTGGAAATCTCATCATAACTGAGAAATCCAGATTACAAATTGTTTCTAGTGGTCTCAGTCAGAATAGCAGGGATCAGTTTTTTCATAAATATCAATATTTTTCCAGCTTTGTCTGAATGAAACCTCCAATCTTTGTCATGCACTCATCTCAATATTTGTTTTTTCATCTGGGTCATGTGACACTAGATTACAGAATAAATTGTTTTAAATCAGAGACTAACTGAAGCATGGTAGAAAAAAAGGATGAAGCAAGTAGCTAAGAAATAACAGACCCTGTGTGCACTTACTTGATATTTCAAGGGAATGTACACTATATAATTGTATTAAACGTCTGTGTGGGAAATACATATAATATCCATGAGGTAGTAAAAACTCTATTATTATGATATTTAAGAAAATCATTTGACTGTTCTTAATCAGATAAAAAGTAGTGCTTGCTTACTTACATAATCTTTGTTGCCTTGATCTCTTTCCTGAGCTCAATGAAAGTGGCTTTCTCTCATCTCCCAGGTTCAAAGGTGTATGCCCACAGTATGAATTTAACTGCATGTATTTGGCTGCAGTACAGATTAGGCTAGAGAGCAACCTATAATTTCCATTGTTTGTATTAGTGATGGTGTTTGAAATATAACAATGTATGGAAGCACATCTATTTTTATTAGTGAATGCCATTTTTGGAAGATCTGTTACAACTTATCGTAGGTATATTGTTAAATAATTGTAACAAAGATATAATATTGCTAGAAAATAGGGATGTCATTATCTATCGCAGTCACCCTGACCTTCCTGGAGATACTGGGGTCATGCGTCTTTTGAGCAGTTTTCACATCTCCTCTTGTAAGGAGACAAGATGCTTTGCATTGGAGTTTTGTAATCGTTGTCCTGGATACCCAACTAACAGGGATGAGCAGATCCCCTCAAATAGATTCTAAAATAATTCTTAACTTACAGTGTGCTTTCTATATACATGGTAATCATGTGTGAGAGGGGTCTGCATGAACTCCCCCCAGATATCTAGTGAGGAGCTGGGTAAAAAGACTTCACAAGCAGACGGTGTTTGCATAGATGTGCCTTGTCTGCCAAGGAGTGAAGCAGAGAGAGTTGCTTTGCCAAAATGATCCATTTTGGCTGGGGTTCTTTTTGTTATAAATCACTCTTGTATTTGAATGCAGGAATGTGACAGGGAGCATCAGGACCTTTGAGGGCCCTGATGGAGACCTCATGATCCTGCCACTTTCCACCCCAGGAAAGAGCAGGAAAGGCTTAGAGAGGCTTTGGAGAAGCAGCTAATCACAGAGAGGCTACAAGGTGCAACCAACCAGAGCTAGCAGGCTCATATAAAAAAAGGAACTGATAGACAGAAGCTAGAGGTAGGATGGGCAATGGGGATGGATCTCTTTATGATTAATGGTTCTGTCCATTCACCCTGAAGCACCTGGCATGGGCCACTGCTGGCAGATGGGGTAATTAACTGGATGGACCATTGATCTGACCTAGTATGACCAGGGGCTGTGTGCAGTTTGACCTGCTGCTCACAAACAGGGAAGAACTAGTAGGAGAAATAGAAGTGAGTGGTAACCTGAGCTGCAGCAACCATGAGATAGTAGTTTTCAGGATCCTGACAAAAGGAAGAAAGGTGAGCAGTAAAATACAGACTCTTGATTTCAGAAGAGCAGACTTTGACTCCCTCAGAGAACTGATAGGCAGGATCCCTTGGGAAATGGATATGAAGGGGAAAAGAGTTTAAGAGAAGTCTTACTGAAGGCACAGGAACCAACCATCCAGATGCTCAGTAAGAAAAGCAAAAATGACAGGCATCCACCTTGGCTTAACAGAGAAATCTTTCAAAAGCTCAAGCTTAAAAAGGATGAATTTAAGAAGTGGAAAATTGGGCAGATGACTGAGGAGTATAAATATATGGCTGGAGAATGCCAGAGAGTAATTAGGAAAACACAATTGGAACTGCAGCTAGCTAGGAACATGAAGGGTAACAAGAAGGATTTCTACAGGCATGTTAACAATAGGAGGGTGACCAGGGACGGTGTGGGGCCGTTACTAGATGAGGGAGGTAACCTAGTGACAGACGATGTAGGTAAAGCTGAACTAATCAATGCATTTTTTTTTTTGCCTAAGACTTCACAGACAAGATCAGTTCCCAAACTACGGCACTAGGCAATGCAGTATGGGAAGGAGTAGGGCAGCCCTCGTTGAGGAAAGAACAGGTTCAGAGATACTTAGGAAAGTTAGAGGTACACAAATCCATGGATCCAGATTTAATGCATCCAAGGGTACTGAGGGAATTGGCAGTTGTCACTGCAGAGCCTTTGGCCATCATCTTTGAAAACTCATGGAGATCAGGAGATATCCCAGATGATTGGGATCTCTTTAATATAGTGCCCATCTTTAAAAAAGGAAAGAACAATCCAGCAACCTATAGACTGGTCAGCCTTACCTTAGTCCCTGGAAAAATCATGGAGGGGATCCTCAAGGAATCAATTTTGAAGTACTTGGAAAAGGAAAAAGTGATGATCAAAAGTAGTCAGCATGGATTCAACAGGGGCAAGTCGTGCCCGAGCACTCTGATTAGCTTCTGTGATGAGGTAACTGGCTCTGTGGACATGGGGAAGTCAATGGATGTGATATACCTGGACTTTAGCAAAGCTTTTGATACAGTCTCTCACAACATTCTTGCCCATAAGTTAAGGAAATATGGATTGGATACATGGACTGAATAATGGATAGAAAGCCAGCTTGATGGACAGGCCCAAGGAGTAGTGCTCAATGGCTCAATGTTTGGTTGGCAGCCAGTTTCAGGTAGAGTGCCCCAAGGATCGATACTAAAACTGGTATTGTTCAGTATCTTTATTAATGACCTGGATGAGGGGATGGATTGCACCCTTAGCAAATATGCAGATGACACCAAGCTAGGGGGTCAGGTAGATACATTGTAGGGTAGGAATAGGGTCCAGAGTGACCTAGACAAATTGGAGGATTGGGCCAAAAGAAATCTGATGATGTTCAACAAGGAGAAATGAAGAGGCCTGCATTTGGGACGGAAGAATCCCAAGCACTGTTACAGGCTGGGGACCAACTGGCTAAGTAGCCGTGCAACAGAAAGGTACCTGGGGATTACAGTGGATGAGAGGCTGGATGTGAGTCAACCCTGTGCCCTTGTAGCCAAGAAGGCTAAAGATATATTGAGGTGCATTAGGAGAAGCATTTCCAGCAGCTCTAGAGAAGTTATTCCCCTCTACTCATCACAGGTGAGACCATATCTGGAGTATTGCATCCAGTTCTGGGCCACCCAGGACAGAAAGGATGTGGACGCGTTGGAGTGGGTTCAGTGGAAGGCAACGAAAATGATTAAGGGCTGGAACACATAATCTATACGGAGAGGCTGAGGGATTTGGGCTTATTTAGTTTGCAGCCTGAGGAGCAATTTGACAGCAACCTTCAGTTTCCTGAAAGGAGGCTCTAAAGAGGATGGAGAGACACAGTGGTGGCGGATGGAAGAACAAGGATCGATGTTCTGAAGTTACAGAGGGAGAGGTGTAGGTTAGATATTAGGAAAAACTATTTCAGCAGGAGAGTGGTGAAGTACTGGAATGTGTTACTGAGAGAGGTGGTGGAATCTCCATCCCTTGGAGTTTTTAAGTCCCAGCTTGACATGATCCTGGCTGGAATGATTTAGTTGGGGTTGATCCTGCTTTGGGAAGGGATTTGGACTCGATGACCTCTTGAGGTGCCTTCCAGCCCTAGAATTCAATGATTCTATGATTCTTATGTTGAGTTCTGGTTGGAGCCTAGGGAGAAAGGAAGGTTACATGTTCCCAGCTAGGTGCAGGAGTTGTAGTACTTGGAAGGAGTATTGGTTGGCTGAAGCCAAAGTGGAAAGGAAGGTGCTCCTGGCTGATGACTGGGACTCAAGCAAGACTTCAGCCCTGAGCTAAGGATGAAGCTGAAAGTGCTGGGGATAAGAAGGTAAGCGACCTAGGGAAACACATAGCAAGTAATAAAAGGGAAGGAGATAATGGCTTCTACACAGTGCTTTTTTTGTGCTGGTACTGAGTAGCAGCACTTCGGCAGCCCCAGCAGTGGGATTGTCTGGGGGAAGGGGCGTGAGCCGGGTTTGTACCAGCTCCTCTCTTTTTACAAAAAAGGCACTCCTGCTACATATAAGGTCACTTGCACTGGGACCCAGAGCAGGGGGTGGGCCTTGTTTCCCTCCCCACCAGGCCACAGGAAGAGAGCTTAATCAAGCTCAGAGAAGGAGGCAGAAGAACCTGAAGAGGGTCAGTGTTTAGCTGAATTGTGTAAACCTTGGAAGGGGGTTGATCTGAACTAGTGATTCAGCTGGAGGGCTAGGGTCTGGAAGGCTTGCTGCAGAGCAGAGTCACCAGAGAGAGGTCCTAGGGCACCGCCCCATAACAAAGCACCACTGGAAGCTAGCCTAAGAGGGGCTGAGGGTAATTAGGGTACTGTCATTGGCCTTTTTAGACTGACTAAGAATCAGGCCTAGAGACAGAACTATGGACTGAGGTATTACGGAGGATACTGTACACCTTGGACCCTGAAAGGGGTCTATTTTGTTGCATACCTACAGAGTGTGTGGGGCGCAGATGGAGGGCCAACTCCATGAAAACCTGCTTGAGAAATTTAATTATCAACAAGAATCACAGCAAGGAGAGAGTGCAGATGTAGACACACACAGCTGGCTGGGTGAGAGGCCCCATCACACTGGATAATGAGATGTGCTTGTCTTTATTGGATGAGTAAAAGGCAGGAAACTGTTCTTAGTATGCCCTGAGTGAGGCTCACCCAACACAAAACGTCACTTGCTATGTGGGGGATAGGGATGCCAAATCCTAGTGAAAAGGAGAGTAAGACAGGTGTTCCTCCTTGCTGGGGTAGACTGTAGCCAATGGGTCCTAGGTCCCTCTCTAGCATGTAATGACAGAACTGATTGGACTCACTTGAGAGTTCTTGTTTTTGCTTGGCAACTCCAAGAGCTAACATCACTGGTGAGCTTGTGCAGACACAGTGAAAGGCAGCACAGAGACTGCACTGGCTGTGAGGTTCCTCCCTACCTGCAGAAACCACACAGAGTGGAGTTAAGTGGTGAAACCTCATAACATGACATGGTGGAAGTAGCAAGCAGCGGTGGCTAGTGGTGGCAAGGAAGCAGCAGCGGCAGGAGAGAAAAGTGGCAGCAGAGAGCCAGTTGCAGAAGCATTGCTCAACAACCCCCATCCCCCCTCCCAGCGATTGAAGGTGAACCCCAGGCATGCACCTTTGAACACTAGGTTGTCCCAAAGTGGTGTGAGGTGTGGGGAGGGGGGAGTGTTCATTGGACTTCCCATGGCAAGCTGAGAAACTGGGAAAACACAACAAATCACATTCACAAGCATGATACCATAAGTAAAACTAGCTTCACAGGGAGCTGGGCAGCATCCTTTACCTCAGTGTCTCCCTTGCTTTAATCAGTGGCTTAGGTTTCTGGAACTTCGCATAATGTATTATAGAAATATAGCATGATCTTTGCACCAAAGAAATGACCCTCTATAAATGACCCTCTATAAAAGACAAAAGCAAGATCAAGATGGTTAGTAGAGGAAAATGGAACAACAAACAGGTATGATGAGGTGTTTGGCCATTTCACAATAATACATGGTTTTTGGTGGGGCCTTTTTTGTGGAAAAAAAAGAGAGAGAGAGAGAGAGAGAGAGAGAGAGAGAGGGAGAAACCTGTACTCAGCTGGTTCCCCACCCCTTCCAGTCAATCCCCTGGTTGGGGCTGCTGAGGTGTACTGGCACAAAACCCCCACTGCTTTTAAGGTTTCTTTGACCTTATTTATGTAGACCATATAAAGATACTGTTCCAAATTATCTTTCTACCATGGTTTATCAGATGGCTAGTTACTTGTAAAAATGATGATTGAATTGGTTCTGTAAGTAGGATTTGGATGAGAAGTGTGCCAGGACCTTAAGGATTAGCCTTATGCAGGGTATTCTACATGGAGGAGAGCATGGTTGAAAATACAGAGATGGTTGATGGAGAAGGGGAGCCTGACATCATTGGAAAGCGGATGGGATGGGATGGGATTCAATGTAATAAGGGGCTGGGGAAAGAAGAATGCAGGAGCTTGAGGACAGGACCTCCAGCCTGAATTTGTGACAGCTGACGAAAAGAGGGCAAAGGGCAAAGATGTACAACTTAGTTTTACTTATCTATGCACGATCACATCCTAACCAAACATCTTAGATTCATATCTAGGTAAAGAAGAAACAAACTTTTCTTTCCCAAAAATAATACTTCACATCTTTTCTCTGCAAATTTGTGCACGCCACATAAAAATAAATAAGTATAATTATGTCCAAGCCCAGCAAAGCTCAGGGACATGGGGTCACTGTCAAAGCTAGACACACTTTAGATCTCTTGACTCCAAAGCCCATGTCTTCTAGATTAGACAGTGCCATTAGTCTAAATTCTTGGAAGTAGAAGTAACTTTCCTGTCTCACTTTGCATGCCCTGGTTGTCACCCATGAGGCACATCAAAGTGCCCTCTCATTTTTTCCATCCACGTGCAGAATAAATGTTGTTTTGTGCACCAAGGCATGTGTGGATGTGCACCCCCAGTAGAAACACATTTTTCCAGCACTAGGGGGCTGTGGGTGCTCTTCTAAATTGTTGTGCATCACTGTAATCTCTCCTGGGCTACGTCTACACGTGCAGCCAACATCGAAATAGCTTATTTCGATGAATAACGTCTACACGTCCTCCAGGGCCGGCAACGTCGATGTTCAACTTCGACGTTGCTCAGCCCAACATCGAAATAGGCGCAGTGAGGGAATGTCTACACGTCAAAGTAGCACACATCGAAATAGGGATGCCAGGCACAGCTGCAGACAGGGTCACAGGGCGGACTCAACAGCCAGCCGCTCCCTTAAAGGGCCCCTCCCAGACACAGTTGCACTAAACAACACAAGATCCACAGAGCTGACAACTGGTTGCAGACCCTGTGCCTGAAGCATAGATCTCCAGCTGCCGCAGAAGCAGCCAGAAGCCCTGGGCTAAGGGCTGCTGCCCACGGTGACCATAGAGCCCCGCAGGGGCTGGAGAGAGAGCATCTCTCAACCCCCCAGCTGATGGCCGCCATGGAGGACCCAGCAATTTCGACGTTGCGGGACGCGGATCGTCTACACGGTCCCTACTTCGACGTTGAACGTCGAAGTAGGGCGCTATTCCTATCTCCTCATGAGGTTAGCGACTTCGACGTCTCGCCGCCTAACGTCGAAGTTAACTTCGAAATAGCGCCCGACGCGTGTAGACGCGACGGGCGCTATTTCAAAGTTGGTGCCGCTACTTCGAAGTAGCGTGCACGTGTAGACGCAGCTCTGGGTGGCTGCCTGAGGGCTCCTTTTACAGGGAACACTGTCATATGGGTCTGCTAGCCCGGCCACTGAAGAAATGCATTTTGGCTTTGTCTTCTGAACACACAGACAGCTATGCTGACCTGAGTAGTTCTGCAATGACTCAAACCCACATGTAATGGCCAACTGTAATTATGGGCACATGCTAATTGATAGCAAAAATCTCCATAATCTCCAATCTACAACCTTTGTGCAGACATGACTATTTTGGGAGTTAAACGCTTTGTTGTTACAAACAAGACTTTCACACTGGGACCAACTTTGACTTGTGCCATTGCAAACATTTTTTGTTTGTTTGTTTGTTGTTCTTGAAATCTCTCAAGAACAGGCTTCCAAAAGAGATTTCTACTATTTATTACTGTTTGTATTCTATTATTTATACTATGGTGTAGGTGTGCGTCATGCTTCACAGATGAATAAAATGACAGGTTTTTCCCTCCAGATGCTTTGAGAGGAGTAAAGAAAGAGATTATGTTTGGGCTGGATTGGAAGTGACCTATCTTGCTGTAGCCGGGTGTTTCCACTTCTAGTTCTTCCCCTCTCCACCCCGCCAGTCTCCAAAACTACTAAAGTTTGTTCCAAGTAAAAGGTTCAGATTTAAGACAAATCTCAAGGTTGGTTCTAATCTTATCCAGACAGGTTCATCCATCTTTCCTACATCTCTCCCTTTACACTAAGGCAGCCACCGACCTTGACTGCCACAGCATAGATCAGGGGCAGAGGCAGCAGAGGCTGGGAGTTTCAGTTCAGCTGACCTAGAAGAAAAACCTATACAGTAAAATTAGCGCATGCCGCGTTCCTCATTTATCTCAGTGTTTCCAAAGTAGTGTTGTAAATTATCTTGGGAATCTAGTATCCAGCCTGGCACTCCCTCCCTCTTTTCCTGCACAAAGGGGGCATATGAGGAATTGGGCAGGCATGTGGCAGAGAGCTTCCTTTTAGATTCTGTGCTAGTGATCTTTGGAGGAGTTCTCTGGGTGCTCTAAGCCACACTAAGCAACAAGGGGTCAACACACTAAGCAACAGATGCATCTGACGAAGTGGGTCTTTGCCCACGAAGCTTATGCTCATACATTTCTGTTAGTCTATATGGTGCCGCAGGACCCCTCGTTGCTTTTGCAGATCCAGACTAACACGGCTACCCCCTGATACTAAGTTACACGGGGGCCAGACTTCTGAGAATCCCATCCTGTGTCAAGCACAGTCAGCCAGAGGGGAGAGTTAAGCTCTCTGTTTTTGTGACTGTGAGGCCACAATATAAAAAAAATATATAAATAAATAAAATAATCACTTCCACAGCCCATGCTCTGCAGTCTGATAATAGCTGTTCCCTCATGTATAAGGAAATGCCTGTGGAGGGATTCCTCTGGGGTTCTAAAGTTTGATCTATGCCATTAGGTATATGCTGGCACTGCATCGGATCTTTCTGGAGCAAAGTGCAAATATACCGTGCACATTCAAACCAGTTAGTTATTGATTTGATACCAAGGACTAACATAGTTATCTATCTATCCATGTTGTGAGCTGGGTGACACTTGGTTATGGTTCTAGTCCAGTCAGGGAGTGTTCCTCCAGACTCTTTGGGCAGCTCCTCTGCTCCCTCTATGCACAAGGGAATTAGCCAGAGAACCAGTGTTACAAGTGTGGTCTTCCGTCCAGGGCCCAACCCACCAACACAGTCAGTAGACCTGGGCACTAGCTTAGGTGGAGCAGCAAACAGTTCAGGGGCTTGGGCTTGTGTCAGGCTGAGCAACAGGCAAAGCCCAGGCCTTAGCTCAGGGCGGGCCAGCAAACAGTTGGGTCGCCTAGCTCTGGTGGAGAGCTGACAAATGCAGGAGATTTGCCTAGAAACAGGGGGAGATTGCCACCTATGGATTGGGATGGTGAGGGGAGGGGTGCAGGCCCACCCTCTCTACAGTGTCCGAGCCCAGGTCTGCCACTGCAACACACTGATTTGTTCACCAGCACTGTTTCAGCCAGATCAGGGTTGGCTACCTTGGGGCTACTTCCTAACTCCCCTTTGGGCGTACCCGGCTTCATGGCAGGTTCTCCAGGCCACTGGGGAATGGTGTCCCCAGAAGGGCTTATATTTCCTTTGGGTCTGGGTGCTTTACTGGTCCTGGTGGTCCTGGCCAGTCCTCCTCTTCCTTGAGGTCTGATGCAACCTCCCACCCCAGGAGCTCAGGGAAGCTGTCTTGTACCTCCAGCAGCTGGGGCCCAATGGAGCTTCTGGGCCTGCCTTTTGTATTTTCTGACTTCCCCCTGACTTCTGACAGGATAGTGGGGTAGGGCAGGGCTCTTCCCCCTCTAGGTCTGTGGGCAGTCACTCTGCCTCAGTACATGGGCTAAGATAAAACCCATATAGACAGACAGATGTGAACCCACTTTTCACTTAATATAATTGTAAGCATAAGGTGTGTCTAAAGGTGCCCAGGGGTTTGTGGCTGAGAATAGTGTTGGGTAGGTATGTGCATAGGAAGAGCAATCAGACAGAACCTGAAGCCATTTCTACAGAATGAAGTTGACAAGTAAAATTCCTTGTGTTTGTGGTGTGCATCCACAGTCAGTGCTCTTGCATCTACAGAGAGTGAGTGTTGCACCACAGTTAACTATCCCATGCTGCAAATACCACCCTCTGCTACTGGGAGCTCTGGGAATGGATTGTGGTGCATTTTGCTCACTGTCCCATGGGCTCCCAACTTCATTTCATCACATTTTTCAACAGCTCTTGTTAACAGTGCCCCTGCCATCTCTGCCTGAAAGCATGGCTCATGAACTGCTGACCTGGCTGGTGATGAGTGTGATGAACAACACTGTTGGTTCTGCAGTCTGTTGCAGGCTGTGATTCAAAATGTGACACTGCCGATCCTGCTTGATACCATGGAAAGAACTAATTCAAGATTACTGCTGACATTTGGGAAACCAGCACTGAGTGGAGGGGTCACATAGTCTTGCCTGCATGCGATATTGAGCAGTAGTGGTAGAACTTTCAGATGTGCAAACCCTTCTTTCCACAATCGTGTGTGGAGTTTGCTCCAGCACTGCTGTGCAAGGGAACCAGAATGAGAGCTGCCTTCATTGTAGAAAAGGAAATGCTGGTTGCTAGTTTGGAGCTGACAACTTGATACTGCTACTGGTCATTCGTGAAGCGGTTTGGATTTGGAAAGCCCACTGTAGGGGCTGCAGTGATGAGACTAGGCATGGCCGTTAACAGCCTCGTGCTACGTTGGACTGTGCCTCTTAGTAATGTGCAGGAAATAATTGATGGGTTGAGGCAACGGTATTCCCTAACTGCAGGAAGGTGATAGATGGAACACGTGACCCAGTTTTGCCTCCAAACCATCTCGCAATGGAGCACATCATCTGGAAGTGCAATTTCTCCATCTCTTTTCACTGGGACTATTTCATCGACATCAATGCCAGGTGTTTGGGGGAAGTATAGGATGTGCACATCTTTAGGAACTCTGGGTAGTATAAAAACCTGAATGCTGGGACATTCTTTCCAGGGAAGAAGAAGATTTAAATGGGGGATGTGGAAATATCCCCAGTGATCCTGGGAGACCCCACTTATCCTTTGCTGGAATGGCTCATGCAGCCTTACACTGGGAACCTCTACAGTAACAAGGTGTGCTTCAACAACAGACTCAGCAGGCACTGAGTGACTGTTGAATGTGCCATTGCCAATTAAAAGGTCACTGGTGCTGCCTTTTTGGCGGCTTAGACCTCAGTGAGGAAATTATGCAGATGACTGCAGTCTGCTGTGCTTTGCATATCATTTGTAAAGTGAAAGAGGAAAAGTTTTCCCAGGGGTGGATTGCTGAGGTAGATTGGTTGGCTGCTGAATTTGAACAGCCAGTTACTAGGTCAATTAGAGGAGCACAGCAGGGAACAATTTGAATTAGGGAGGTGTTGAAGGAACATTTTGACAATAATTTCCAGTAATGTGTCTTTAGATGATGTATTTGGCCAGACAATGTTTACTTGCTGCCTTGAATGCCCCCTGTAAGGTTTGCTTCCTTTGAGCATTAATTGTACTGAGCAAATAGTCCTGTGTATTGCCCCTGTGTTTGAATGTTAGTACCAGCCAATGTGCGTATGACACAAATAAAGACTCATTTTATTAAATGACAAGTTTAATAATGCAGTAAACCCCCGCTTTACACGAGTTTGGAGCTCGACATATGCGTTAATCATATTAATGTGAATGTCAAAGTCCTGGGTTCCAACCATCTGCTTCCCCCCGTTGGAGGAGTGGGTGGTTGGAGCCTGGGGTGCCGGCAAGGCTTCCCTGGCTGCCCAGCTGCTGCTGGGATGAGGGGAGAAGGTAGGAGCAAGCAATGGGGAGCTGGGAAACTGATCAGATGCTGCTGCGCCTGGCTCCCAGCTCCCCAGGGCTGAAAGGCTTTCCTCCACCTTCCCTCCTTCCTCCTCCGAGCCCCCAGGGAGCCGGGAGCCAGGTGCTCCTGGTCAGTTTTCCTGGGTCCTGAGTGGGTATCCAGGAAACTGACTAGGTGCAGCAGTACCTGGCTCCCAGGTGCTCAGAGGATGAGGGAGGTGGGAGGTAGGAAGCGGAAGGGAGGCCCTTCACCTCCAGGGAGCCAGGAGCCAGGCTCAGCAGCACCTGGTCAGTTTTCCGGTTCTCACAAGCAATGGGGAGCTGGGAAATTGACCAGGTGCTGTTGTGCCTGGCTCCCAGCTCCCCATGGCTGAGCAGGAGCTTGGAAAGTGACCAGGCACTGCTACACCTGGCTCCAGGCTCCCAAGGGCTCAGAGGAGGAGGGAGGGGTCCCCCTCCCCTGACTTATGCAAATTTGAATTACGCTGGGGTAAGTTTCCTAGAGATGTCTCTGGAGGATTCCCAGGATATCCCACTGTACATTAACAAAATTTTCTGTCAGTTTTACCCCACCATAGCTGCAGAGCTCATTGTTAATTCCTGCCCGTTATCCCTTCTCTCCCATGCAACAAAAGACATGAGAGCTCAATCTCCTCTCACCGTGCAGTATCAAAGCAAAATGCCTGTTTACCAGAGCTCAGGTCCCTTGCTTTAAATGAAGTCACGTGCAAGGATTCTTATGCATTGCCACAAATAGACAATAGTCTGGATTCTGCAGCAGGTTCAACTTGGTTTTCCACGCTGGATCTTAAAGTGCATAATGGCAAGCAGATGTGGATCTAGAAGACAAGGAAAACAATTGCTTTCTCAGCTACATGATGTTGGTGGTAGTTTTAAGGCATGGTTCTGGATTTGTGATATGTATCAGCCACATTTGTGCCTCCCATAGTCAGTGCATGCTAAAACATTCAAGCCAGAACTAAAACATTTACCAAGGGTGTGTGGTAAGCTGAAGGCAGCTGATTTGAAATAGAACCCAAAGAAATGTAAGGTGCTTAAAAAAGAGGTAATCTATCTTGGGCACACTGTTGGTGAGGAGGGAATTTCCACTGAGAAAAAGAAAATTGAGGTTGGCTAGAGCTGGCCCACTCCCCAAACAATCACATTTTATGGGGTTCTGCTCTCGTTATGGAAGATTTATTTTTGGGTTTGTTAATAATGTAAAACCAATGCATGGGTAGAATGAGAAAGGGAAACTATTTCAGTGGTGAAGAGAGTGTGACATAGCATTTTTCAGTCTTGAAAAATGCTCTGGTGACTGCTCCTGGCTTGGCCTAGCTGTATTCCAAACCCTCTTTCATACTGGGCACTGATGCTGGGGCTTATGGTTCAGGGGTAGTATTTACACAAGGAACTTGGAAGAGTGGTAGCTTATCATAGCAAAAGTCTAAATCCAAGAGAGAAATTATTGTAGTGCATGAAAGGAACTCCTTGTACAGGTTAAATTTATGGCCAGATCATGATCACCTGCAATGGTTCTTTAACTTCCAGAATCTTGAGGGGTAGCTTGCGAAGCGGTTGCAAAAACCACTGTGCTGTGACTTCACACTCACACTCAAGTCTGACCATGAGCATACGAACAGTGGTCTCTTGTCCAGATGATCTTGTTGAGTAGCTAATGGCAAGCACTTCTTTGAGCAGGAGAGCAATGAATTCGATGCTTGTGATCTTTCTTGAGTGGTGTGATGGGGTGTACCAACCATGCACTGAGCAGGGGGGTGATGGAGTATACCAACCCCGCACTGAGCAGGGGTGAGAGCCAGGCTTATTGGGTGGAAAAGGCCCCTCCCCCGAGACCCTACTGGGCTTGCTCCAGCTGCAGCCTTGGTATAATGGCTGGGGCAGCCTGGCAGTTGGGGCTGGCCAGTAGGGGGAAGGAGCTCCCGCTGGGGCCTCAGCGCAACAGCCCCCTGAGGAGCAGGGACAGCAGTGACAGCAGCAGCAGCAGCAGCAGCAGCAGCAGCTGCCGCCCATGGAGCAGCAGCAGGAGTGGTGGCAGCCACCGCAGCAGTCGCAGTCTGCAGCAGGAGCGGGCTAGGAAGTAGTCCAGGGTGGGGAACTGGGAAGGTTTCAGGTGTGCTCAGCATGTTGTGGTGAGGATCCTTGCTGACCTGGTGGCTGAGGCCACATACACACCACCACCAGGGCCCTGGGGTGGAGCTTGGTGGAGTGGGAGGGCCCAAGCTCCCCTACCCCTACCTCCCTGGGAGCCTATGGCAGGGGGAACTTAGAGTGCTGATGCCTGACTTGGCCTCTGAGGCCTGAGGGCAGCACATGAACCCTTGTGAGTAAGGCGGGGCAGGAGACCCCGCCACAAGTGGCAACAGCTAATTTAGACTCCCACTATTTGTATGTATGTAATTTAGACTCCCACTATTTGTATGTACAGCAGGTTGCTGTACCTGCTCCTTGATAATATGTTATCCAGTTTGCATTACTTTGCATTTATCAACATGGATTTTCATTTGCCATTCTGTTGCCCAGTCACCCAGTTTACTGAGATCCCTTCATAACTCTTCACAGTCTGCTGTTGACTTAATGGACTTGAATAGCTTTGTACCATCTGCAAATTCTGTCACCTGTTTACCCCTATTTCCAGATTGTTTATGAATATATTGAAAAAAAACTTGTCCATGTACTTTCTCATTTCTCTCTCTCTTTGCGGTCACTCCATTACGAGTAGGATGTCTTCATGTTACCCTCCTGTTTGTGAGTCCACTGATAGCTGATCAGCAGACAGATTCTGGGGCCCAGGTCTTACCACAGAAGGCGTAGGTATTGGTAGGTTTTGGAGGGGCACGGGGCAGTTTTTGCAGCTCTTTCATTAGCATCAGGATGCTTCTGGCTGCGGCGCTTCGAAAGCACCGCTTTTGAATGCTCGTGGCTTGGCGTGGCTACATGGGTTCCTTTTCAAAAGGACCGCACCTTTCGAAATCCCCTTATTCCTCTCAGTGGAGGGGAATAAGGGGATTTCAAAAGGTGTGGAGTCCTTTTGGAAAGGACCCCCGTGTAGCCGTGCCGAGCTCCGAGCGCTCAAAAGCAGCACTTTCAAAGTGCCGCAGCCGGAAGTGTCCTGATGCTAATGAGGCGCTGAATATTCAATTCAGTGCCTCATTAATAATCTTAGAAATAGTCATTTGCATGGCCATTTTGAAGTTTTGGCCAAGTGTGGCCACAGCCTCAGTGAAGGATGAACAGGAGCTCTCTTATGGTGCCTTTAAAACATTTCCATGCAGCTTACAAGGATTTCACTTTTGGCATGGTATCTTTTAGTTTCTGTTTAACCAATTTCCTCATTTTGGTTTAGTTTCCTTTTGTGAAATTAAATCAACTGACACACTGTGCATGGAGTGGAAGGAATGACCTCAGATTAACTAAAAATTTGCTAAATAGAGGATCCTTATATCAGAATAATTTGTGATTGGAAAAATGAGCCTGCAAATGGAATATGGTAAAGCCTCATCATACCCCAGTAAAAGCCTTCTGGCTACTATGAGAAAACTTGGACTTTAGGACAAAATATTTTGTGGGATATGGGAGAAACCAGTAGGTGAGAAATGCAAGTAGTGGGTAGATGCATCAGATACATTGAAAAAAGAGGTACAAAAGTTATGTCATGATCTTAAAAGTGCCAGATCTTTCAGGAGTTGCAAATCCTTCACCAAGCTAAGGGAATATGTCACCACACTCCACTTCCTTCCTTCCTTAAGTGCCATGCCAATTGACACAGGGAATCATGGCCCTCCACTCCTGTCTATTTTGAGTACTTTCTAGCATTCTTACAGTGCTTCCGCACCATAACCAGGAAGTAATACCACATCCACAGGCTTCATAAAAATATGGTTATGATATGAATTTGCCATAAATAAGATGTTAGATATAAGATGAATCATAGAAGGTATCAAGGGAAAGGTTATGAATAATTGATTATGAATATCCTATTTGTATGAATGTGCCATTATTCTATCTGAAGTTAGGAATACTAAGTATTATCTGTATTTCAAATGTGCAGCTTTGGATGACATCCACAGCTAGCCTTTCAGGTACAACAATAAAAAAAAAAAATCAGACAGGGCCCATCAGCGAAGACAATGGAATGTGAAATAGCTTAGTCTTTGTGCAAAAACTCCAAACAGTCTCAGAGTAATGAGTGCTATGACGCTGCAGAGACATGTGACTGAGTCACCTGGTATTGGATCCCATCTTGAAATGCCAGTGTTTTTCTTCTGGAAGACGAACAGTTCCCTGCTTACATAAAAGTTATATGATGCAGGAGAGTGACGTCCTAATGATTTTTTCCTCTTCCTTCACACCCAAAGAGAAATGGGAAAATGCATGGTAACAAGGGCTGAGTTGGGTGGGGGAAGAGCTGAGCACAGGCTGGCAGAGTGTCCAGCCTGTGAGTGAAAACACCTGAAGGCTCAAACTGCACACCAGTGTAACTGGCTTTTAAGAATCACGGAAATCTGCCTAAAACAACATTGAAGGAAGAATTTGCTCTTTGTAGCCAATTTCTTTAGTGCATTATGTTTAGTGTGCATGTTTTCTTTTATTTGCTCAGTAATTTTCTTCGTTCTGTTTGCTATCTCTTTTAACCACTTAAAAGCCACCTTCATATAGTTAATAAGCTTGCTATATTGTTTATTCTATAACCCAGTTTATTTAATCCATAATGGGGTTCGGGTCAAGCACCGTGAATATCTTCCTTCACATTGGCGGGGGATGTGGTGAATTTCATATTCCTTTGGGTCTACGCTCCATGGGAGGGGTGTGCCTGTGTGCTGGGGCAAGTCCCTTAACCTGAGTCTTCCCAGAGTGGATAACAGTATCTGTCTTTCTGCAGTGGGTTGCAGCCCTGTGCTAGAGAATGCTTAAGAGACCATCAGCAAGATGGGCCCATTTTAGCCTAGACCAGTGGAGCAGGCAGGCTCAGTTGTATCCCGGTACATCAGATGGAATCCAAAAGAGGGGGCAAGCATTACAGAGAGAATTTTTATCAGATAAAAACAGAATTGTGATGTAGAAAAGTGGTGTAGGGAATCTGATACTGGTGTTGCCAAGAAGGACTGCACTCTTAAAACTGGAAGAAGCCCTTTGCTTCAGAATTTTGTGTGGGTGCCAATGGAACACATTCCCACTGAAGTTCATACACCACAGCCTAGAACAAAGGCTAGCAATCAATATTTACTCAACCATCAAATTCCACAGCAAAAACAGACACTCTGCAGAGGCTGTCTAAATAGAATTTCACAGAGAGGAAAGTCAGAAATTTGTATGGGAATAAAATTCATTTTTGGTTGTGATTGTGAAAAAATGTACCCCTATGTCCACACCTGATTGTAATAATCTTTGTATAAGGTATGTGTTGCAAGATATTGTCTGAAAAAGAAATTATTTGTTGGTCAGTATTCTCCTGATAAAATGTTTGGCAACACTGCAAGTGAAGTTACAAGATTCTGCTGTATGATGTTCTCAACACATGTTCCAAATGGAGGGAAACATGTCTGTCTCAAACTAAGAAATATGTGCTCTGCTTAATTTGCAAATAAGAATTAAACAGAATCATCAAGCAGAGAGGAAAACAAAAGAGCCTAGAACAGGTAAGGACAATCACCAGAGGCATCTTTTCCTATAGACATTGTCTCCCTAATCTCAACTGGCAGTGTTTTCCAAGGGGAGGACTGACTCTATAAAAAAGAGCACAAACACTGCAACGCACCCCTCCTCTTCTATCACTTTCTCCCCATCATTTCACTGCATGAGAGGAGCCAAAAGAAGCAGTCACTTAATGGAAGAAGGAGCCCTGGATGAAGATGTTTGGCCAGTAAGACTACGGCAAGTGGTAAGGAAAACTCTGCTTTGAGTTTCACATAATTAGTTAAGTTAGGCATTAGTTACATTTTATCTTTATTATCCTTGTAAGCATTTCTGACTTTTATGCTTTAATGCCTGTATTCACTCCTTTATAGTTAATCAATGTCTTTTATTGTTTTATCTAATCCAGTGGATTTAAACTGAAGTGTTTGATAAACTCCATTTGGGAAAATAACATGTACAGGCAGTACCCACTGATGAAATAAGGGCCCTATTTAACTTTGTTTTGTTCAGGAGAGGGCTGGGCAGTATAAGGCATAACTTCTGGGGAAAAAGGTGGGACTGGGAGCTGTGTTGGAAGCATACTGCAGTGCAACTTGGCATAGTAAGAGTCTTGGTTTGGGTGGCTGGATAAAGCACACACACACACGTGTAAGTGAGAGTCATTTACATTATGGAGGCTGGTTGTGAGCAATTTAGGATGGAAGCTACAGCAGCAAAGAAGTTGGAGGATAGGGATGACAGAACTACTCACTCTGGATTGTACCCTGGGTATGTCACGGTGATGTGAAAATATCTTGAAAAAAACCCACTGTATGTATGTGAATAGTAAAACTTGCATATTTTTAATCAATTCAATTATTTCTTTTATTTCTGTTTGGGGATGGGTTGTTGGGTATAGCGATTATAGACTTTTGAAAAATGGGCAAAGCAGAGGCAGAGGGTGATGTTCTGAGCTGGGCATAACCTAGTTATGGGTTGAGTTAGAACCCCAAGTGAGATTGATGGGTGTGCACTCAACCATCATTTAACATAAGTGGAAGCACAAGCTCCTACTTAAGACAAAAGGTGTGTGAGTGAATCCATCTAGTAACATTTGGCTGAATATAGTTTGGAATATAATTTTGGGGAGGTGGGGTAGCCTAATAGGAAAGACAGTTCCCACAGAAACTGAGAACAGCAAGAACAGAGAAGAAAGAAAAGACAAGAAAGTCAAGCATGACCCTGTAATCACAGTGTGACTCTGGAAAAAGCTAGAGAGAGAATGAGAACGTTAGGCTCTGGTGTTGGCTAATTATGCTGAACACACACTTCTCCTTTTGTTCTTGGCTCCTTCTGTGTTCAGAAGTGCAGGATTTTGTACACAGAGGAAACTGCACCAATAAGAGTACCAGTCACCATCAACTTGTGTTTCCATCTGGAACATCCTCAGGGCCTTGAACTTTTATTAGCTGCTTGGGTCAAAAGGGGACACTATTAACACAGGGTGTGTCTATGGAGCAGTCTTATTCTGAAATAAGCTATTCAGGAATAGCTATTCCAAAATTGCTTATTTCAAAATGATGCTGCCACACACAAAAATCCATTTTGAAATAGCACTTAGCCATTTCAAAATTTATCATCTAAACATATAAAGGCTATTTTGTAATACAGCCCTTGGATGTACTATGGATTATTTTGAAATAGGCTCTGTTTCTTGTGCAATAGAGGTTGTAGACCTACCCATAGTAAATTATAAGCCCTAAGTAGGACTTATCTGTAGATCTTGTGTTAGCTCCTTGTATTGGGGTGATTGTCACTCTGATTCTATTTTAGTTCTTATTCAAACATCCCATCTAATATTTTCCTTCTCCAAGCCCCTCAAACCTTTTTTTTGTTGACAACTCAAAGACCTAATTTGCAGTGCCAGCAAAATAAACACATTGATAGCAAAGTGTGGTAGAACTATAGTGAGCCACTACCCTTACATATAATGAAGAGAGTTAATAACTTTTTAGAGGGGTGAGACAGGAAGACTGCATGAATCACATTTTTAATGGTCTGCCATGCCCTTGACTAATACCAGAAGTGCTTCATCAAGCATGTATGGATACACTGTACTTTATGTGAAACTGAAGGAAAGGAATGTCAAATTCTTGTGTGTGTAAAATCAAAGACTTTTTTCACTCTTCTTCCCCTGGAGGGGATAAGCTAAGATGATTGACTTTCAGTCCCCTTTAGAGTGATGCATTAAGGAAGTCAGAGGCAACCTTGACACTACACAGAGGCTTATTATCACTTGCTGCATGCTCAGGGACTCAGAACTGCTTGGTGAGGCCATATTCACATTAAACTCTGCTCTTCTTTCAAGAGCTGGCAAGGAGTGTCACAGAGTGAAATAAAAAGTGCCATTCAAGGAATACAAATCCTAAAAAACTCAGATTTAGTCAGATATCCCAAAATTTCAGCTAATGAACAAAAGTTGAAAACACTTCAGCTACATCTATGCTACAGAGGTCTTTTGAAAAAAGGGCTTCCGGAAGATCTCTTCCAAAATAACTTCTTTCAAAAGAGAGCGTCCACACACAAAAAAGTGGATCAAAACAGTGATCTGCTCTTTTGAAAGAGAGTGTCCACATAGCCCCTCTCTTTCGAGAACAGACCAGGGCTTGAAAAATCAGGTGCCACTAGGACTGCTCTTTTGAAAGAAGAGCCCTGAGGAGCGCCTACACATGTTCTCTTTTAAAAGAAGGCATTCTTCCTGAAATGGGAGTGGAGGAGCACTTTTGAAAGGAGCACTGCCTTCTTTCAATTTACTTTTGAAAGAACACTTCTTGTGTGTAGACGTGCAGCAGGATCTGTTGAAAGAGCCTCCTTCTTTCGAAAAATCTTTCAAAAGAACTTGCTAGTGTAGATGCAGCCTTTCTGAACAGAGTTCAGAATCCTTTGGCAATCTAGTGGTAACAGATGAACAGAAATCAGCACTAAGGCCTGTGTCAGTAAGCTCTTTGAGTCGTTGGACTAAGTGGCCTAGTGCTGACAGGTTTTCTACAAATCCATTGGGGTCTCAGCTGTAATTCCACAGGGCCCTCGTGTGCAAATTATCTATTCAGGCTACCCTGGCAAAGAAAGAGAAAGCAGTGTGCAATCTGTTATCCTGTCTAAATATCTGTGGCATAAACAATCACTTTATAATGATTAGAGTCATTTGATCCTACAATTTAATTGTGTTATAAAACCCTATTTATTATGTGGTGCCTGATTTATGAAAGCCTCACTACAAAAGACTTGGCATGGTTGGAACCTATATGTTTGTCAGTAATTTGCAAGGCATGCCTACTAAATGCTAATTTTGAAAGAGTGTGAAAAGACTGTCAGCAAAAAGTATGCCTTGTTATACATAAACTAATTCAGAAAAATGAGCAGTATGAGGGCTTTTTAGGAAAGCACTCCGGTGAAGAATTCACCAACCTATACTAGGAGCTGCAGGAGCTGAAGGAAACAAAGAAAAGAGAGAAATGTACATCCTAATCTAATGCAGCTAAGGAAACCACTGTGCTGTCAATTTACTGAACTGTAGATGTAGAAACAGAATGGAGCCTTTCAATTCTGCTGCCTTCTCCCTGGGGTTAGAGACTGGTTGCCATGGATATCCTGGATTCCTGCAGCTAATGGGAGGGAATTCTGTAGCTGTGGTATCCTGGGGACTCTCTAAGGTGAAACATGAAATGGAGGCCTATGGGTGTGATGGTGCAGTACTTCGAAACAGAAGGTCACAGGGTTGGCTTCCAGCAGCATTAAAGCTGAATTTTATTTCAAGTCACATTCATTTGGCACCTTCTGTATTCCTGAAAATGCGACCTTTTTGCACTCCCTGCATTGTGCACCAAAATGATCATTGTTTTTAAATGATTACTATCACAGCACTAATGATTGTATGTAATCAGATGTGCACCAATGGTTTGCAAGATTTTTGTAACCATACCTTCACGCAATTAATTTTTTTTCCAGCTGGGTTTGGTTTTTAAACTGGTGATTCCAATTTGCAAACATGAAGCATCTGCAAAACCTTCATTTACCAAACCAATGTGTGTGCACGCATGCATGTGTGACAGGAGATGGGACGTACGGAAGCTTTGTTTTTTCATTTTTAAAATACTAGAGCATTATCCTGCTACTCTTACTCCTGGGGGAAAATCCCTGCTCATTAGAGCAGTGCCACTGACTTCAGTGGAAAAGCCTGGAGACACATGGATAACATGTGTGAGTAAAAATGACAGGATCAGGCCCTTACTGTGTGTCCGTCTGTTACTTATTGAGCTTCTCACAGACTGCACCTCTGAACCCCTTTCATTTGCCTATAAAATGGAACACACTTATGTTTATGGGAAAATAATAAATAACCTTCTGTTTTGCTGGAATAGCAGCATGAGGTAAAGGTCTGATATTTGGCTATGATGTTATATACTGACGGGCTCTCACATGAATTTAAACCCTGCCCTTCAAAATTCTCTGTTTGCTAGGCTCCTCTGCTGATGTAGCAATTAAATTCAGATTCCTGTTGGCCTTAGCTGCATTGCCAGTACTCAGCATGATGAATTACACTGCGGGTTAAATGAAGCTGCTCACTGATTTCTGTCTCAATCTAATATATATACATGAACCTGTAATATTGTCAGCTCATAACTGTGTCCTGGTTTTAAGGTGTCATGTATTCTCTGCCCAGCACTCAGCATGGGACTGTAAAATGAGGACTCTGGAGGCAGGACTGGCTTCATTTGACTTGTGAGTCACCGGGCTGCCTCTGAGGGAGGTGCAGTGATCACAAACACCTCTCACAGAGGACAGAGGGCTCTTTTTATTTTTCTTAAAAACCTCATTATCTCTTTATTGCATTTTCATAGAAACACAAAAGGGGTTTTTATATCCCCCTATAGCATGCTCATCTCGCTACAAAACATGTAAGATGGTGAGAGTCCTGCTAATCCTTCATTTAGGCACCTGCTTAAGATTATGCACCTGTGTAGTCACTGCATCAAGTGTAATTAAAGTCACACATTTTCAGAATTGGGCCTTAATAGCTCAGTGCTGTAGAAATTTACCCCCCAGACAATCCCAACAAAACAGGAACAAGGACTTCTTTCCAGGTAATGACTTTCATGATGGGCCCCAAAATAAAATTACAGAACAAACACATAAAACACTGCAGATTGTGAATAAAGGGTTATATTATTATTAATTTTTTCTGCAGGATGTTAGGGGATACAGTGGAATCTCACTGTAGGCTTTGAGCTAATCATCATTAGGTTTGTCAGATTACATTAATTTATACCCGTGTAATACCTAAACATTATGAGCCAATTTGTCCCCTGGTGTAAATTTTCTGACTAATGGAGTTAAGATGGGGCTGAATTTAGTCCATTATGAATAAATCTCTTACAAGTCCTTTCTGTCAGTGAGATAGACATTTTTTGTTTTTAGAATTATAAGGAAGTAGCAATCACAGTCACAATCTGCTTTTGCATCTCATCTAATAATTTGAGTAATAAATCCTGATTTTCTATATTTAATAGAGAATGGTGTGTTATGAAAGCTACAAAGTCAGGTAATCCATCAAGTGTGGTGATTTTTCTGTAAATGGAGAAACCAGTGTAATTATTAGATGGATCGATTCGAATAAAAAAGTAACTATAAACAGATTTTACTTGATGTTAAGAACAGAAAACTAGTATGGAAGAATGGCCCTGCTACAGCCAAAATCTTCTTCTGGATCCTCCATCTGATACAGTTTTGCACTCACCTCCCACTCTGTGCTTGTGGGGTGCCATCATGCCTGAAATCAGTAAACAGTCAACCTTTTCCTCTAGTGGCCCCGATAGTGTGGAACTTGCCTCATCCTGAAAGCAGGATTTCATTATCTCACTCCACATTTTAAAACCCTGACTGCTGATTTTTTTGAGCATTGTTTTTAAATGACTACTGCTATTGGTAGTCTATTATTCTTAGTAAGTTTTGTTTACTCCCTCGTTCGGGAGTTCATTAAAGAGAGGGCAGTTCTTTTTATTAGTTAATATGAAATTATTTTAGGATTTGTTATTCACCATCCCAAGAATTTTTGTGAGGATGTGTGCTTTGCACATTTGTTGGTAGTGTTATTTATTATTAGAGAATGTAACTGGGAAGAATTTGGCTCATTCAAGTCAATATCCCTCCTGAAGAAGAAAATTCTGTCAACAGGGAAAAATATATAAATAGTTTATGTAAGATCTGAAAAAAAAGATAGAAAATATTTCTCTTCCACATATTAGAACATGTGAAAAAAATACATCTCCCAAAATATATATTAGAACTGTAGGTGACTTGTAATTGAAGAGGGGATTTACCAGGTCATATGCAATCAAGCCTTACGGAAGTAGGAGGGAGGAACCCTTGGCTTTAAGTTACCTACTTGGAAAGTGTTTCTTAAAAGTCATTTTCTTTTCTACACTGAGAGAGAGAAATCCCCATCTAAAATGAGTCTTGTGCTGTGCTTCATCTTTTAAAAAAAATGTTTTCTGCGGTGTTGTTTTTAAAGGGATATTACTGCCATTTAGTGGAGTGAGGGACAAAGAGGGTGATGAAAGTCAGTATCTCACAATGTAGGTAATTAAAGTAAAGCCTTTGGTGTTTTGAAAGTCTTAATTCATCTAGTTCTCAGATGCTGTCTGGCCAGATGAAGAATGGCACTCTCACTCCACCATTGTTTGCACTCAGTGGATCAATTCTGTGCTCAGTTGCAGTAGCATAATTTCTGTTAACATCAGTAGGCCTCACATTTGTGTAATTAAAGACAGATTTGAGCCCTCAGCTTCTTGTACTGCTGCTTTATTTAATTATCACCATCCTGCCCTCTCTTACTTCTATCTTGTTTCTCTGCTTCAGCCTTTGTTCTGCCCATCTGGCTAGCTACACGACACCCAGGACACCCTTCAAGAAATTGCTTGGCAATAATTCAAGGACTTTTATGTAATTTGTAATCTGCAAGGACATCCCATTTTATAGGCAATGCAGACAAAACAGAGATGAAGTCAAACTAATTTTTTTAGCATTCTTCATCACTTGGTATGGGCATTTAACTCATGAACACAAGTATCTATAGCACATGTTGGGAATCATTAAGAAAGGAATAGCTAATTAGACAGAAAAGGTCATATTACCTTTATATAAATCCATGGTTCATCCACATCTGTACAGATGTGGTTGCCACATCTCAAAAAAGGTATATTGGAATTGGAAAAGGTTCAGAAAAGGGCAGCAAAAATGATTAAGGGTATGGAACGTTTGCCCTATGAAGAGAGATTAATAAGACTGGGACTTTTTAGCTTGCAAAAAAGAAGATTAAGGGGCGATATGATAGAAGTATATAAAATCATCACTGGTGTGGAGAAAATAAATAAGAAATTGTTATTTACTCCTTGTCACAACACAAGAGCTGAAGGTCACTAAATGAAATTAATAGGCAGAAGGTTTAAAACAAACAATAGGAAATATTTTTTCACACAATACACAGTTAACCTGTGGAACTCCTTGCTGGAGAATGTTGTGAAGACCAAGTCTATAGCAGAGTTCAAAAAAGAGCTAGATAAATTCATGGGAGATGGGTCTACCAATGGCTATTAGCCAGGATTGGCCTGGATGGAGTGCCTAGACTCTGTTTGTGAGAGGTTGGAAATGGGCGACAGGGATCGATCATTTGATGATTACCTGTTCTGTTCATTCCCTCTGGGGCACCTGACATTGGCCACTGTCAGAAGACAGAATACTGGGCTCAATGGACTTATGGTCTGACCCAGTATGGCTGTTCTTATGTTCTCAGGTAAAAGCAGGAACTGGCTAATGGGCCAAAGAGAAGACTCATTTAGGGCTTAGGTACTTCTAAGAATCATACCATTCTTTATTCAACACAATGGACCTATTTCATAGAAAAATCAAGAAAGACTCTGATAACTGACAAGTAGCCTTTCAGTCTTCAGGGCAACTGGTAGAGCTGATACACTGTGGAGGTCTCATAAGTATATTTCTTTCTCCAGTGCCTTTTGTGAAAAATGCCAGCTTGATGGCCCTGGAAACTGAATTCATCTAGCCACAGAACACATACCACCCAGGAAGTGGCATTTTCCATGCACCATCCCATCCAGATGCTTTATTCCATAGTGAATGGGGCCAAATTGATGACGAAAAGGGTAGTTTGTACACAGGATTGGGACTGCCCTGAAGGACATCAGCTGTGCTGGCAGCTCATCCAGTGAACTGCACTGATATCATTTATGCCTTTCAGTGTTGTCCCATAGCCTTAAAATTCTGCTTGACCTGAGGGAGGGAGTCTTTTTACAGGAATTCAGTGCTACTTGTACAAAAGAGGGGCAATTTTAAGGCTGCAAAATGGCAGGCTGCCAACAAGACTGGTATGGGGCTGACCTCATGCTCGCACTGCAATGTAAGGCCGTCACCCATCTAGTATGGTTTTGATAGGGATGATCCTGAGCTGAGCTAGGAGACTGTAGCTGAGTACAAATTGTAGGACTGGTAGAGTGTCACAACAAGCTAGACTCATTTTGTTGCATTGCCATCACATTTAACTGTGATTTGCTGATGTAAAGTGCTGGGAAACTGTGATCTAAGTATGGCCTCATAGCAATACTTGAGTGTGTTCTGTCGCGCTGATTCATGTGAGTAACAGCTGCACCTGTGACTCGCAAAAGAAAGGTA
Source organism: Carettochelys insculpta (assembly GCF_033958435.1). Classification (NCBI taxonomy): domain Eukaryota; kingdom Metazoa; phylum Chordata; order Testudines; family Carettochelyidae; genus Carettochelys; species Carettochelys insculpta. Next base: position 87,112,558 of record NC_134137.1, on the reverse strand, counting down.
GAGCTTTGATAAAACAAATGCTTATGTGCATAGTTAAGCAGCTATACCACATAACGCATCCTACTAATTTGCTGAACAAAATGCAATGCAATGATTGTCAAACATAAAAAGGGAAAGCAGTACTGTAGCAACAGCAGAAACAACACAGCCTTGGCATTAGTCTTGGACTGTTAAAACAAGACAATGTCCTTGTAGAACCATAAACTTATTTCAGTAAGTTCTGAACTCGGAAACAGATATACAGCTTATTCCCTCCAGCAGCAAGATTTTCATTTTAACTTCATCTGCAACTGAACAGTAAAAATGGTGGACTTGAAGGTGGGAGGGGAATTCCCAGACCTACAAAAGTGTTGTTATGTTTTCAGAACCCACAACATTAGTTAGGGAATTGCTGCCAGTATTTTAATAAGAAGCCCCCTTTCTTCTAATGTAACAACACTGCAACCCCTAGGCAACAGCTAATGTGCTTGAACCCTGTTCTGCCCCACTCAACCCATTTCCCAAGGCCTGATGCTTGTCTTCCCTTTCTCCACCCCTGCCCTGCCACTTCCCACCCCTATTATGCCTCTGCTCCACCCTCCACTCCACCACTTCCACCCTGTTCTGCCTCCTGCCCCAAATGTGTCCTCCGCCTCCCCCAGTGCTGCCTGCCTGCTACAGAACAGTTGATCCCTATGGGAGGGAGGGGCTGGGAAGAAAGAGGCACTGATCAGTGGGACCACCAATTAGCTGGAGGTGCTGTGGGGAGGGAGAAGAGATGATCAGTTGGGCTATCAGTGGGTGTTCAGCTTCCAACATTTTTTTCCCTGAGGATACTCCAGCTTTGCAGAACCCACACAGATGATACCTATGATGGAACTTCCTGTCATGCCTTTTCTTGTACTAATACTGGGCGCTGCGGTACCATGGCAAGACATCCAGATACCTACATGGAGAGAGGATGCTTGTGGAGAGAAGGGTGAGGGTCTGAGAATCTATTATCATCTTTCAATTTAAATGAACACTTTTTACTCAAAACAATCCCAGGGGCACCTCACTTGCCAAAGCCAATTTTCATTATGTTGAGTCAGAGTTTTAAGGGCTCAGCATCTAGCAGTTCCCACAAATGGCAGTGGGAGCTGCTGAATGCTGAGGACTTTTGAATGTCTGGACATAAGTTTTTAGGATAGAAAAATTCCTGGAAAAAATGTGTATGATGAGTATATGGGAAGTAGAGCACAGTGCTCCACACTACACTTGTATTTTGGCTTATTCTAAAAGCAAATTATTTATGCTTCATAAGCAGCTTTATGAACCCACCGTTGAAAGCTCATCTTTGCAGAAAGCTGGTGAACTCTGTTCGAGGCGGGGAATTCAGCCCATTTTTCTGACCATATACTCAAGCATATACTTCAAACAAAGACCCAGTAATTATATAGGGTATATATAATCCATAGCACAAAGTGGGTTTTCAAAAAAGTAAATAGTGTGGTTGTATTGGGGTATGTCTACACAACAAACTTATTTCAAAATAACAGCTCTCATTTTGAAATAACTTTGCTAGTGTCTATGCAACACAACCACTATTTTTAAATAATTATGAAATAGCAGCTGGCTTATTTTGAAATAGGTGCTATTCCTCATGGAATGAGGTTTACCTATTTCAAAATAGGGGCTGTGTAGGCAGGGAATAGAACATATTAGCTACGTCTACACGTGAATGCTACATCGAAATAGTCTATTTCGATGAATAACGTCTACATGTCCTCCAGGGCTGGCAACGTCGACGTTCAACTTCGACGTTGGGCAGCACCACATCGAAGTAGGCGCTGCGAGGGAACGTCTACACGCCAAAGTAGCACACATCGAAATAAGGGTGCCAGGAACAGCTGCAGACAGGGTCACAGGGCAGAGTCAACAGCAAGCCGCTCCCTTAAAGGGCCCCTCCCAGACACAGTTGCACTAAACAACACAAGATCCACAGAGCTGACAACTGGTTGCAGACCCTGTGCATGCAGCATGGATCCCCAGCTGCTGCTGCAGCAGCCAGAAGCCCTGGGCTAAGGGCTGCTGCACACGGTGACCATAGAGCCCCGCAGGGGCTGGACAAAGAGCGTCTCTCAACCCCTCAGCTGATGGCCGCCATGGCGGACCCCGCTATTTCGATGTTGCGGGACACGGATTGTCTACACGTGCCCTACTTCGACGTTCAACTTCGAAGTAGGGTGCTATTCCCATCCCCTCATGGGGTTAGCGACTTTGACGTCTCGCCGCCTAACGTCGATTTCAACTTCGAAATAGCGCCCAACATGTGTAGCCGTGACAGGCGCTATTTCGAAGATGGCGCCTCTACTTCGAAGTAGCGTGCATGTGTAGACGCGGCCATTCTGAAATAAACCATAGTGGGCTCGTCTACACTAGCCTCCTCCTTTAAGGGGGGTATGTAAATGAGCTAGATCAATGAATAGCAATGAGGTGTTGCACTGTATATGCAGCACTTCATTAGCATAATTATTGCCACACAAACTTCGATGTGCTGGCAGGCTGTGTAGCCGCAGGCACTCTGAAGTACCAAAAGTTCTGGGATTAAGGGAACTTCGCAGTTGCACGGTTACTTTGACGTGCCCGTGGCTACACAGCTTGCCAGTGCTTTGAAGTTAGCAACTTTGAAGTTCGCGTGGTGAGAATTATGCTAATGAGGTAATTCATGTGCAGCTCAGCACCTATTGCTATTTACTCCTCGGGCTCATTTACATGCCCCCTTCGAAGGAGGAGGCTAGTGTAGATGAGCCCAGTAAGTCCGATGGCCCTATTTCAAAATAGGCTGTGTTGTGTGTGGATGATATATATTGAAATAGCACTCAGCTATTCGAAATTCATTTTGTGCATAGCAGCCTTATTTCAAAATAAGCTCTTCTGGAGTAGCTTATTTCAAAATAGTGTTGCTGTGTAGACATACCCTTACTGTATACCGCAATAAAAGTGTGACCCAGAGGGATGGTGGTAATTCAATGGTATTTACAAATATCTGGTACAAATGATCTACCTACCTGACATGACAAAAGTCATGATCTACCAATCGCATTTACTGTTATATGTACTGTAATTCAATTCCCATTAATTAGACGCATTTAAACACTTTTGTTGATAGCCAGTTAGCACCATTTTCTCCAGCCAGCTACACAGAGTTTTTAAACTGATTTATAAAATACACTAATGACTAGGTCCCTTCTCTTCTCAATGGCACAGGGGTTTTTCTCTCCTGCCACTTCCACCCCTTACATTCTCCCTCCACCCCCTACTCTGCACCAGCCATCTCTTCTCCGATCTCTCTCTGCTGGCACCTCCATAGCCGCTCTGAGTAATGAAACAGAGGCCGTGTCTACACGTGCCCCAAACTTCGAAATGGCCATGCAAATGGCCATTTAGAAGTTTACTAATGAAGCACTGAAATGCATATTCAGCGCTTCATTAGCATGCGGGCGGCAGCGGCGCTTTGAAATTGATGCGCCTTGCAGCCGCGCGGCGTGTCCAGACGGGGCTCCTTTTCGAAAGGGCCCCGCCTACTTCAAAGTCCCCTTATTCCCATGAGCTCACGGGAATAAGGGGACTTCGAAGTAGGTGGCGTCCTTTTGAAAAGGAGCCCCATCTGGACGCAACGCGCGGCGGCAAGGCGCATCAAGTTCAAAGCGCCGCTGCCGCCCGCATGCTAATGAGGCGCTGAATATGCATTTCAGTGCTTCATTAGTAAACTTCGAAATGGCCATTTGCATGGCCATTTCGAAGTTTGGGGCACGTGTAGACGTAATGGGGAAGGGAGCACAAAGAAACTGGCATGAAGGAGAGTGGAGGCAGAGAGAAATCAGCTGCCAGTGTCTATAGAGAGTAGAGGACCTGAAAAAAAATGTCTGGGTTGAAAACTTGTCTCTCTCGCCCTCAGAAATTGGTTCAATAAAGATATTACTGCATCTCACCCACTTCCTCTCTCATCATCACTGTATGGAGAACTGGAGTTTACAATGCCTTTCCCACTGATGACCTTGTGTAAAGACGCAAAGCTTTCAACCGCTCCTTTCTGCATGTCACTCTTTTAGCAGAAATGGGCACAAGCATATGGTCGTATAGGCCTTGTTTTCAGATGTTGGCGGCCAGACGTTATTTACTTTCCCAATACTAATATCTGCATCTGCAAGAATTAAAATAGTTCGAATTGTTCCAGAATCAGAACCCCACTTGGTGTGTGTGTGCGCGCGCACCAGTGGAGGGTTTGTATTGTAGTACGTTGTTCTGCCTTACCTTCAGCATTCATCCTCCAGCCCTCACACAGCCCTTTTGCAAGAGAGGCAGAAATGGGGCACAGACAAACGTGCTGGCTACTGCGTGCTTGTGCCAGCAGGGATTCCCATCTTTCAAGTCAGTGCTCTGCTGGATATATGTGGCCAGATTATAGCCCTTTTGCACCCCTTGAGCAGCATGATGGGATTATGAATGCAACAGAGAACTTGAGCCAAGAGCTGAAGTTCCAGTAAAAAAATCAGGCATTGGGGTATTATTACCCATTTCTATTCAGCTGGAGAAATTTTCTTCCCTGTTTGACAAAAAAATTATTACTCTGCCAGTTGTCATTGTGCAGATTCCTTTTGAATACTTCACAGTCTCAGGACAGAGAGAGAAAATGAAGCTCAGAAATTTTGAAAAATTCATTGTTGGGGGAGCTCTGCAGACACTGTAGATATTTTTCTTCTCTCCAGTACTTAGGGGATGGGCAGCTTTAGATGATTAACTCTAGCAAATCCTACCCACTCACAAAACATGTTTTATTTACTGAGATATCTGCAAGGGGAGTGGGGGGGATGTTAGGGGTGCAGAGGGGAAGAATGACTGGACAGATTACATGGTCACTCTTCTCACTCTAACAAAATCTTTCATATGGCTTAAAAAACATTCTTGAGGTATAAAACTCCCCTCTGTATACTCACAAAAAATGAGAAACCTGGCTCTGGGTCAGATGTCCCCAGAAGAACTGTCTGCTCACAGGTTAACTTGACTGTACTGTGAGCTGATGGATCTCAGCTACTCTGAAAATAGGACTAGTCTACTATACATGTAAAATACAGTGTGTGAATAAATCGATTTGATTTCATTTTTTAACATGCCTTGCCAATAATCGCATTCAATTCAATCTTCAGTACGCTGGACTCTGCTTATACTTTGTGTTGATCAAGTCCTTGATTTTGTTCTTCAAAATACCTCTCAGGGAACATGAGGCAGTTGAAAAGCACTTGTTGTTTTATGGTGTTCTCTGGTGCTTCCATTTGAAGAGGTCAGGTTTATATCCAAGAGGGTAATATTAGATAGATGTGGATAGTCATAAAAGTGAAAAATGTGATCTCACAGTATTTGTCATTCCACCTTGTATGTAATAGTTTGTGAAGCTTCATTCCGTTGTGTGCATTCAAACCCCTGGCAGCTACTCTAGAAACCTTCCATTTACCTGTGCTTTACGGTCTGTAGTTACAACAAAGGAGGACTTTTTGTCCCTCCGTATGTCATATTGGAGAAAATTATTTTATATGTTGTGTGGAAAGATTCCTGCCATCAGCATCAATGACCAGCTAAGGAGTTATAGAATAATGTAAAGATGTAGGAAATATGTTGTCCATCACCCTGCTGGCACAGAATTTCTCCCCGGGTATATTTTTCTAATGCCTTGTTCAGTCTAATTTTTAATAGGGGGAACTTTAAATATGATTTTAAAATAATCTCAGTTGATTTGTCCAAAAATATTAATCATGTGGCTAAGGAATCAATCCATTTGCTGCAGATCATCAATCAGTTTTAATAGAAATTATCACATCCTCAAACCAGGTCACAGAATAGCAAGTAGTGCGTTCTTGGATGTTAAAGAGTTATGAGAGGGAAACTTTTCCCTGAACTTTGAGCAAATGAATATCACAGAGGCCATTGTTAATTACTATAATTAGGACACAAAAGCCAAACAATCAGGGCCAGCTTTAGGTATATGCAGCCCATACCTACTGGGTGTGGTTCACTATTCCAAGCAGTGCAGAGAGCAAGAATAAGTTTCCTCTAGAACCTTAGCTGAGAGCCAGCTGGCTTTTAGCTGAAGCTGTAGGGGCTCCTGAACTAAGCTCCCAAGGTCCCAGGTTTGGTTATGCCTGTTCATGTTAAATATATGCAGCTGTATAGGGCAACACTAAATTTGGTGTGTCACTGGGGCCCCAAATTTAGTAGTGCCCTTCGCTGCGCATGCCTAGGACCACCATGGGCTGTGGGCAATGGCAGCTACGATGAATCCAGTTCTTTCACCGCCTGCTCTGCCTCCTGAAACGCAGCTCTGGGCAGCTGTGTTGCTTCTGCTTCTTTCTGCTTCATCTCCCAGCCCACAGCTGCAGCTGACTGCATCTCTTGGTCCACTTGCTCTCTCACCAGCCTCTCTTCCTTGCTCCTGCCCCTCCCAGCTTCTTCCCCCACAGCCCAGAGTGCAGCCCCCTGTAGGGGTGACTGCCCTTCCCCATGGATGGGGATGAAGGGTGTCAGTGCTCAGGCACCAATAATCATAGCATGGTCATGTAAGCAAGCTCTTCTAGGATCCTCTCACCAGCTGCCAGAATCTTGTACTTTAAACACGCACATTATTACAGCAGCACGAAGTCTAGTGTCATCTAACTCCCCGACTAAACTCATGTTCTCTCAGCCAGGAATTGCCACCTAGAGTCCTGAAGTGTCCCCGAATAGTTCTTTCTTATCCAGGGAGTTTCCTCTTCATTGTTGGCTCCCTAGGAGGGTAGGATTTGATATGGCAGGTGGTTCATCCTACAAAAAATGCAACTTCCTTGAGATCCACCATAGAGTGTGACCTGGCCTGCAGACACGGGGAGCAAATGGGGCAAATGCATAGGGGCCTGGCATCTCAAAGGGGCCCAGAGCTCCTGGCCACCTCTGCTGCCACAGTAGCAGCAGCAGTGGTTGGGAGCTCCGGGCTCCTTTGAACTGCCACAGGAGGATCACTTCACAGCGCAGCGCAGCCTCTGAGGGCTGAGGAAGAGGGGCCCAGTGCCATGCTCTGCAAGCACTGAGAGCTGACTGCCCTTTATCCTGCCTCTTCTGTTCAAGACTCCACCTCTTCCAGGGTCCCAGAGCCAGGCCATCTCCATATTGATGGCTGTCAGCCCCACTGAGCACGAGCATTCATACAGCGGCCTTGTGCCTCCAAACTTCAACCCATTCTCTTCCCACACCTTCACCAAAGGCCCTTCACTAGCTGCTGCTCAGAGGCAGGTGAATCAGACCAGAGAGGGGAAACCTTGGAAATCACTGCTTTGTGCTTACATAGAACTAATTTGTGCCATGATGACCTGTCAGTTTGGTGTTAGGAGGCAGGTACTTCAGCTCCTCGCTCTTTAACAAGCAGATACCTGTGCTGGAGCGTGGATTGGATTGGGGCGTTAGAAAAGCGAGAGAGAGAGAGAGAGAAAATAGGTAGTATATGGCTGAGCTAGCAACATTCTTTCTCTGCTATCTTCCCCAGCCTAGATTAGCACAACTTGGTTTTGCCAAACTTTCTCACAGCAGAGGAGAGTCAGTTGAAGCTTTTGGTGTCTGAAGTTCAGTATGTCCATGGGCACTGGAGTTAATTTGTCTACCTGGGCATGGGAAGGAACTGTCCTCCACTGCTGTTGCTAAATATACAGGAGCAGGAGGATGATTAAGAGAAGCAACAAAAAATTTAGCTCCAGAAACCTACTTGTATGTGTGATAACCCACAAATACACTCCTTTAGTTTTCCCTTTTTTATTTTACAATTAGGAACTCATACACTGTGAGAGGCTCTGAATTAAAAACCTCTTTGAAAAATGATATCATGCGGTTCCAACATTTTTGTCTTGTGTTAATTTCCTATCAAATTTGCTCAGTTTACAAGTTAGAAGGTGATGTTTTCCAACAGCCCAGGTTTCAAACTCAGCCTGAGATTAGACAAGCAAACAGTGCACTCTTATTTTCATATCCAACACTGGTTAATTTTAAAAAGTGTAGGACAAATTCTGTTCTCTGAGACACTTATCTAAACCCTGTTATTTTCATTGGGCTTGCAAAAGTGTCCCTTACACTGTGGAACTTACACCACAATTCTGTTGATACACAGTAATAAGCAGAACTAGGCTCATTCTCTCATCTCTGTGTTTGCTCTGCAGGACCAGGAAGAGAGAAAAAGTGTGAAAGAAACTTACTTTTTGTCACCAAAGGGAAGGATTCCATCCCTGACTGCACACAGGAAACATATTTATAGAATAAGAGTTTGCCAGTTTTACACAGCCTTTTTTAAAGTGTAGGATGATGCTTTAAGTAACAAAGCTATTTTAATAGAAATAAAATCCTAAAAGACAAATTGATTGGATTTTGTTTATTTCAGCAAGTGTTTTCCATCAATGCAGCTTTATATATGCCCCACAAGGGACCTAATGAAGCTAAAAAAACCCTAAAAACTCAAAACACTAAACACAAAATCAGACAGGCATCCTATCAGCATACTAAGCACATGGCAGTTCTTGAGGTAATCAAATGAATACCTAAGTCCAGGGAAGTATCCACGCAAGCACATGGTTCTGCCTCAATATGTTATTTTCTGATGGCTATCCAGAGAAGAGGGGGGAAAAAATGGAACCACATGCTACATTACTATGTCTCCATTTAGTGCCTAAATAAAATGAAGTAAAATAAAATATTTTTAAAATTGTGCTCATTAAGCAAAAACAGAAAATAAAAGAGAGATGAAATTTCATCAGAAACCTTCCCCCACCACAAGTTCTGTCTCCTAGAAATCGTTAAGCTGCAGATTTTTTTCTTTTTTCTATTTTTAAACCTGAAAATGGAGAGTGGCCATAGTTACCTATTATTAGAGCCATGAGTGTATGCTGTTATGGACTGCTCTACATCCAGAAATTGCACCGCTTTACATTTGTTTTTAAATTAATTGAGCCAAATGAGTGCAGCCCCCTTGTGATGATACTCATAGATCAATTTGAGTGGCTAATGACCCTCTAGTTTAATTAGGCTAAATCATGCTTGGCCCTTCTTCACCCAGTCTGAGGTTCACTGATTTAACTCTATTGATTTAAATACAGGCTTAAAGTGGTGCAATTTATGGCTGTAGACCATCCCTCAGAAAGTTTCTCCCCAGTTTAACTTGGTTATTTCTCCTTTTGCTCTTTCCCCTTTCTTTCTTCCCCTTTTCCTCCTTCCTGTCTCTACTTATTAAACTTTTCATTCTGTTTTCTCCCAGTTGTGCCTCTTCCTTTTTATTGCTGCCCAGTGGGACTCATGAAAACTTATTAAGAAGCATAATAATAGTAGTTATAGTGATTAAACTAATTAATAATATTCAAGGAGCACACTTTCTTCATTGTCAGCAATGAACGACAGCTGGGCAAAAGGAGGAAACATTTGTTTCTCTTTGAAGTGACATTGGAATTGGCTGTATGAAATTCTTTGGAATTTTTATGTTGAGTGCAAATGTGCACTGACATAAGATTGTGAAAAGACCAAAATCATTTAAACTGTGACTAAAACCCATTTCCAGGGTGAATGAATGAAACTGTGTGGTGGAAAGTTTTATTTGAAATAATAGACATATAAACTGTAGTAAACCCAGAAAGCCGCCTTCCCTGCAGTTCAGTAACAGTGCAGGCAGGGACTATGTATGTTTGTGATTTTGACAGAAGTTCTTAAATGACAATGGAACAGGCCATTGAAAACAGAACAGCAGTTGACACATACCAAATTATTTCAGTTTCTGACTTAATGTGGATTCAAACTTAAACAAAGTGAAAGGGTGAGACCAACAGCATCTCTCAGGTGTGCATCTCAGGCTACATCAACGCTTGTCCCCTTCTTTGAAGGGGGCATGGTAATCAGGCTGATGAGAGATTATTAATGAAGTGCTGCGATGAATATGCCCCTGCGGCAACTTCAAAGTGTCAAACTTCAAAGTGCCGGCATGATGTGTAGCTGTGGGCACTTCGAAGCACCCGCGCTACTTCAAAGTGCCTTTACTCCCCAAAATTTTGTAATTCGAAGTACGGGGCATGTGTAGACATAGCTATAGGGGAGTAAAGGCACTTTGAAGTAGCGTGGGCACATCAAAGTGCGCACGGCTATATGGCATGCTGGCACTTTGAAGTTTGACACTTCGAAGTTGCCACAGGGGAGAATTAGCCTAACGAAGTGCTGCATATTCATTGCAGCACTTCATTAGTAATCTCCCATCAGCCTGATTGCCATGCCCCCTTCAAAGTTCGGAGCAAGTGTAGATATAGCCATAAAGACATATTCCAGGGCTGATACTTTGACCATAATTTTATTCTGTAGTCTCCTGTGATCATCTGCTTGTGGTTAACATTACCCAGGGCAGCAAGAAGAAAATGATAGAGCAGGCTTTCGTTTTACGACTCAGAGAATCAAAGCCTTAAGAAAATAGAGACATTATGATGCTAATGCTTAGGATTAGTTTACCTCAGTAGCAAATCTATTACAATAATATTATCTGAGTGAAACAAAATTGATTTTCTCTTCCCCAAAGTCCTACAGAATTCCAATGGCGGTTTTTCAGTTATTACACAGCACTTAGGACTTCTCTTATCAGTTATCCTTTATATTCCAATACATAGCCAGTGATGCATGCATAGAGAGAAAATGAATAAATTTGTATGAGTCAAACCTTTTAAAAGAAAAGCATATAAAGTGTTGTCTGTGCTATTTTTTATGTTATTACATTTTTCTATGTTAAAAAGCCCAGAGAAAAAACTATAAACTTAAAAGTATTACTTCTTTGTCTGCTGCCTGGCATCTTTTCTGTACCTATATTAAGCACAATCACCCAGGAACAAGACAAATAATTATAATTTGTATGTATTTGAAGGACCTGAAGTTGCCTATTGTAGTACTAACTGGTCCCCCTCTTCCCGTAATATTTACTAAGATGACAAAAAAACAAAAACAACCTTTCTGCAATACTTTATTTCACTACAAAGATTGTTTGACATAAATATATACAGGTGTCCACATCCGTATATTCATCATTTTGGTAGGGATACATTGCACTTATCAGGTACGTTTGACAGCCTCACCTGTAATCTGCCCACTAATGCATCTCCACTGGGACATTTAAATATTCTCAACTTCTGAAAAGCTGCCAGTGTCTGCAAAATTTTTTATAAAGTAATCAGGCTATCACAGAACTTTTCTTAATTCCTCCAAATGTACTCACTTCAAAAGGAATATTAGCTTAAAACTAATATTGGCGGAACAGACAATATTCAGTCCTGGACCACTGATAAGTTTAATATTAAGATATCTTATAATTTTAAAGAGCCAGTAGGAACTTTATGTATTGGAAGAGGTAACTTTTCACTTTCAAATGCGGTACAAAATGTTACAGGAGAGCTATATCCAAGGTAAATATGTGAACATTATGGACAAAAGTCTACTGTGGCAGAAAATTAATTAGGCTACAAAAGTAAAGAACTTGCAAGTTAAAAAGAGCATGATTTTCAGTATCCTGTGCACACTTCTTTCTGTCCCAATGTGCATGAAACAAGGCAGAGATCCTTTGTAAAGGGTAGTATGTAATATGACATGTAATATACTGTATCTCAATGCACATACAGAAGGGGGAAATGAGAATTTAAAACCACCAATTTTTATTTCACTATTCAGTTCATCTTTATCCAACCGAATATGGACTGATGGACTGACATTACTCTTGGATGTAATATTTTTGTTTGTAAAAGTTTAGGTGATAATTTTCTTGCTCCAAGGACAAACAAAATTGGCTTGTGTGGAGGGTTGCTGACCCCTGATGGAAGGTGAGGCATTACTATTTGTAAACACTGTCTTTAGTGAGTCAAGCTTAGTTTACGTGCTTTGTTTTATTTGCTTAGCAATCTGCTTTGTTTTCTTCCTTACCCCTTTAAATACTTAAAATCCACCTTTTGTAGCTAATAAACTTATTTATAACAACATAAGAATGGCCACACTGGGTCAGACCAAAAGTCCATCTATCCCAGTATACTATCTTCCATCAGAGGCCAGTACAGAACAGGTAAGCGTGAGGGAGGGAGTGAGCAGAACACGTAAGCATGAAAGCCATCCCTCTCCTGACATCCATTTCCAACCCCTGAGAAACAAAGGCTAGGGCAGGGGTCTGCAACTGAAATAGCAAGAAGAGCCATTTTTTCAAATTCAGTTACAAAATCAATCTTTCAGGAACTACAATGCGCATGAGTATGAGACAGTCCTTAATAGATAATGTCAAACTGTACTTTCTGTTGCCCCCATTTTAAGAACAGAGCACTCGATGATTTGTGCCAGTTAGAAAGCTGCTTTACCTGCCTCAGCTCCAAAATCCTTCCCCTACCCCAGTCTTTACCCCTGCATCCTGCAACCCCCCCGCATCTTCCGGCTTAACCCCTCTGAGCTCCAACCTCCTCCCCAATCCCCAGGATTAACCTCTCTGAGCCTCAAGCCACCTCATACTTGTGCTGCTCCCCACTGCCTGCTCCTCTTTCTCAGCACAGCAGGGCAGCTCTGGAAGGGGCAGGCTCAGCCACTCCTCCCCTCAGCTCTCCTGCAGGCTTAGAGTTCACCCATGTGGGGCAACTCTTCCATCTTTCTGTTCTGGAGCTCCCTGCCACAGCTGACTACTCAACAGCTCTGGAGGCTGTCACTGCTTAAAAAAAAAAACAAAACAAAAAAACCACAACCCTAAATTCAGTTGGGTTAATCGTGGGCAACTGAATTTGTTTTTTTTTTGTTTTAAGTAGCAGCAGCCTACAGAGCTGCAAGAGGAGTCAGCAGTGGCAGAGCTTGGAGCCACAAATGGCTCCTTAAAAAGCTGCATGTGACTCCAGAGCTGCAGGTTGCCAACTCTGGGCTAGGGACAGTATTTCTATCTATCCTGGGTAATAGCCATTGATGGGCCTAACCTCCATGAATTTATCTAGTTCTTTTTTGAACCGCAAGGAGTTCCTCATTTGCACAACTCATAATGTGGGGAGGGAAATGGGGTGGATACTTTCCTCTACAGTGAAGAAGGAAGCAGATGCCGGTTATTTGAGAGTTCTGGAAGAGAGAATGCCAGTTAAGACAGAGTTTACTATGTACTTTTTGGCTCTGCACTCCATGGGCTGTGGACGCTTGAGGCTTGGGATGAGTCCCTTAAACTCAGTCTTCTCAGAGTTTATCTCAGTGTCTTCTGTTCTGGCTGTGGCTCTGCCTGTGTCTATACTGGAGAAAGCTTAATTGCCTGGCTTGGCAAGACAAGCAGAAAGAGTGCCCAGGCTGCCACAGCAGGTAGACTCAGTGGTATCTCAGCACATCAGGTGGCATTTCAGAGAGGGATCACAAGAACTTCCTCTGAAAAGTGGCCATGCCATATCCCCTTACTCACACCTCCTTCTCTGCAGCCTATGGAATTTGAGCAAGTGTAAAAATACTTTTTTGGGGGAGGGAGTGGTCAGAGGAGGCATTCATCCCCGCCAAAACCCCTCTGTTGGAACTACTGGATGAGGGCCAGGGAGAGAATGCAGAGTGGGGCTTACAGCTTCTGTGTTTCCAGCCTCTATCAAAGACAAGAACCATGAGATGAAATCCCGGTCCACTTGACGTTGATGGGAAGCTTCCATTTACTTCCATGGAGTCAGGATTTCACCCCTCGAGCCTAGAAACTGCATGTTCCAGAAGCTCCTGTCAGAGTTGGCATTGGGAGGCTAGCGCTGCATGACACCTGCAGTCCATATCACAAAAAGAATATATGACAGAGCTGGGAACGAGGTGGGAGGGGAACAATGTGACAAACTTGCCAGACAGCTGGGCAAGCTCCAAAAAGGGGTGGAGCTTCAGACAGAAGAGACAGGGCTGGTGACAGCCAGCCCTCAGCGCCCCCCAGAGCATGCTGCACCACCTCTCTTTCCCTAGGAAGCCCTCAGCTCTGGCTGGAGCACACCACTCCCATTAAGTAGTCTTCAGAGCCACATGGAGCATGCTGTACAGTGCTTTGATGGCAATTTAAGGGATCTAGGGCTCCAGCTGCTGGAGCAGTAATGGCGGCAGTGGCTGGGAGCCCCAAGCCCTTTAGAACTGCTGGGCCCCAGGTTAGTTGCCTCCATTAGCAGGTCAAGCTGGGAGTCATCTCCTATGAGTCCTGACTCCTAGGCTCAAGATTCAGTCCCTAATCTACTTAGCTTTACCTTCAAGGTTGAGGATGTTATGATTCTTATTGCAGGGGAAGATTTTAAATAACTTGAGAAAGAAACATTTTTCAAATGTTTATTGGTAAGGCAGAGTGATGGAACAGATGGTACTCTCTGCTTGACTATGGAGACCCAAGATTCTGCTCTTATGTATGGCTTCAAGCAGGAGAAGGTCTACCAAAATTAATCGGCTTATCGCTCCGGCAGATAGGTGTAAGTTCAGAATTGGGCCTATTGTGAGTGGGATTGGAATGGATGCTCTTGTTAGCCTGTACTATACACGAGCTTGCACAGATCATCACTGTGATACATGTGAGCAACTGAACAGGTTGAATCTGAAGTGGAATGGGACATTCACTGGTTTCAGTTTTATTGTGTTGGATGGAAGTGATTCATCAGATGCATCCTGCTCTTACAAAAACACCACTGTAAATCTTATTGAAGACTAGAGGGATGAAAAAAAAGGCTTTGTAGACAAACTGTTTGGCTCAATTCCCTCTTCAGTGTTTATCCAGACTGCAGACTGTTTTACCAAAAGAAAGCAAAGAACAAATATGTTCCAAGGTCTAAAGAGACTCCCAACTACGTAAAACCCAAAATAAGGGCTGAGAAGGGCAGATGCTCATTTGCATTTCTGGCATGCAGCACTGATGACTGGAAGAAGATGTAAGAAATACGGGTATTGTGGTACATTAGTATTTAAAGGAAAAGTGCATTTAATAGAACAGCTGCCCTTTATGTGTCTTTTTCTCCCATGGAAAAAAGTGCAAACTCCATATTGCCATCAGCTAAGGCTGATTTTCGGCACACCAAAAGCTCCACCATGCTAATGAATGGATGTGCTCTTTGAACATGTGATGATTTCTGCAATGTGTTTGAGTCATAGTCCACACTAATTATTGTACAATATTTATGGCTACTATGCTAGTTTCCCCACAATCTTTCTGTTTCATGAATGCTGAGCTTTCAGCTCCCTTGTCTGCTATGCTGCCCTACTTCCTGTTGCAGCTTCCTTGAGGCTGCCTTCCTATAAGCTTGACTTCTCTTGGCCAGGTCTTCTCCAGAGAATTGCCTTCAGTAATTCCTTCCAATCTCTTTTCATGGCCTATGATGGTGTTTTCCTTGTCCCTGGAAGATGTCATGTCACCCCCAGAGCTGGGGAAAATATTGATAGGTAAATATTTCCTTTCAATGGAACTGAATGACCTGTTGAAACTTCCATCAAAACATAGCATTTCATGCACCAGTTTTCACATTTGCAAAGCATTTGGACAAAATTGGGCTATACATGTTTCCACACTTTGGATTTTTTGACCAACAACTGCCTGGCTGGCATAAGTATTCTGCAGAAGTAGCACACAACTGGGAACCATTTTTTCCCTAACCTCTGCCACTGACCAGAACTAAAATACTTTGTAATTATGACACTTAACCACATACTATTTGTAAAGTCTCCCAACACTCATCTGAAATGGGAATTATGTTTATTTACTTTAGGGAAGATCATAGAGCCCAGAACAGCTGAGGTGGTCAAAAAAGGCCGCTTCTGTATTTTTGACAATGTAGAAAGAATCTTTATTCAACAACTCCTTCTTCTTGATAACGAGTAGTACATCTGCATGTCACCATAATATTTGTGAATCCATTGATGTTTGATCAGACTGATTCTGGAGCCACAGGACTTATCACAGAAGGGGCAGGTGTTGGTAGCTTTGGAGGTATGCAGGGCGGTTTTTGCTGCTCTTTTCTTCTCTGCCTCTCCTCGTCTGCACTGTGGTAGGATCTCTCAGATTGCACCACCCCCTCATAGATTACTGTCCACCATTCACAACCCCCTGTCTGACCTGACTTGATTTTTCCTCTTTTGATAAGTACTGTTGATACTGAGCCATTTCCACCTTGCTGAATAGACCTTGTCAGCTCTGGCACTCTGTCTTACTGGGACCCCACTCTTTAAATACCCCTCTGAAACCCCCTCCCCACTCATGCATCTGATGAAGCAGGTCTTTGCCCATGAAAGCTTATGCTCCAAAATATCTGTTAGCCTATAAGGTGCCACAAGACTTCTTGTTGCCCACCTCTGGGGACAGTACTGGGCAAGGTTCTCCCAAGTGTCAACACTGATGATGCACTTTTTCATGTGTGCCTTCAGTATGTCCTTTTATTACTTCCTCTGGGCGCCAGTGCTCCTCTGTCATTCCTTTAGCTCAGAAAACATAATCTGCTTTGGGAGGTGCTGATCAGACATTCAAACCACATGGTCAGTCCAATGAAGTTGTTGCTGAATGATAATGGCTTCAATGCTGGTCATGTTTGAATCTTCTGGGATGCATAGTGTTCATGCGCCTATCCTTTCAAGAGATATTTGGGATTCTCCTGAGGCAGCATTGATAATATTATTCAAGTGCCTTCAGATGATGCTTGAATGTCATGCAGGTTTCACATGCATACAGTAGCACTGGAATAACCACTGTGCAGTATACAAGGAGCTTTTTTTGGCATAGATTTCCTGGTTCTTGAAGACCCTTTTTCTCAGGCAAGTGAAAGTAGAGCTTACACAGCTCAGACAATGCTGGATTTCTGAGTCAATGTTGACTTTAGTGGAAAGCTGACTTCCAAAGCTGACTTCCAAGGCAAGAAATGTTCCACATTTTCCAGCAGTTTTCCATTGACTTTAGTAGAAGATACATGAGATGTCACGTCAGCAAGGGTTGGTGGAACACCTTGGTCTTTTTGACGTTCAGTGTGAGGCTGAGATTCTCATATGCTTTGGTGAAGGCACTTAAGATGATCTGAAGGGCTAGGGGAGAAAGAACAGGAACCATGTTGTCATTCATGTATTGAAGCTCCATGATCGAGATTGTGGAGGTCTTGCTTTTAGCTTTCAGTCTCCTGAAGATGGAAGAAGGTGTTTGTGACGACAAGCTCATATTCCACACATTTTGTAAGGAGGACAGCTCCATTGGAGTTGTTTTTGCTGGCTCTTTTCCCAATGGTAGTTTGCCAGAGTCTGCATCTCTTCTGAGCCTGGCATTCAAATCCTCTGAGAGAATAATTTTGTCTTCTTTGGGAATGTCTTTCAAGACTGTGTCCAATTGAGTGTAGAAATTCTCCTTCACATCATCTTCAGAGGCAAGAGTTGGTGCATAGGCACTGACATTTGATGTTGTTTTTTGGCAAGCTTCATGTGGAGAGTAATAAGACACTCATTTATACCAATGGGGACTTCAGGTAGGGTCTTTGTCAGTTCATTCTTGATGGCAAATCCTACTCTGTGAATTTGTTTTTCTTCCTCTGGGGTTCCTTTCCAGAAAAAGGTGCACCCTTGACCTTCGTCTCTTAGTTGTCCTTCTGGTCTATGTGTTTCTGCCAGGGCAGCTATATCGCTGTTGAATCACTGCAGCTTGCAAACAATAATTGATATGCATCTTTTGGGTCGCTTGCTGTCTGGGTTGTCCATTAGAGTCTGAATAGTCCACGTTCCAAACTTTACCATTTGAATGTGACTGCATAAAGGTGAACCCACTGGATGCAGTTATCCAGTCAGGAAAGCTGAGGTGGACTATGTTTAGGGCACATTTTCTAGCACCTTCCGCATTTGTGGTGAACAGAGCGGATCCTGAAGAGACTTTGTGGATGGAGCAGCTGGACCATTCTACCACCTCAGTCCTCAAAACGGAACAACTGATACATACATCCACTTCCTATGTGCTGGTCCATGACTAAAAGCTTCCAGATTTCACAGTCCTGCTCCTGTCTCCATTTGTCGGTCACTGTAGAGCCTTAGAGCCCTGCAGATCAGAGCAACTCTATTAAATGTAGCTCTTAGGTCTCAGTGCCTAGAGTTGAAGGGTAGCTTAAAGGACAGGATAAACTCACCCTTTACTGGATAGGGTCTTCCCACCCAACCACATCTCTTATAAACTAAGATGCAGCCAGAGAAGTGGTTTTAATTAATTTATTATGTGAATGACTGGGTATAGTTGGTGTTAAATCAGTCTCTTAAAAACACTTTTCCTTAGATTCTGCATTTCCAGGGCTTCACAAAGAGGCATCTTATTTGAGGGGTCTTAGAAAATGATGGACAGGCTTCCAAATTTCAATACCTATATAATACAGTGGCTGTTGTTCTATTTTCCTTTTTGCAAGGGGGTGTTAGAAGCCATGTACCTCTGAAGTTTCAGAGGACTTGCAAGCCCTTAACTAGGTTAATGTAGAAATTTATAGGCGAAAAATGCCTTTGGATGACTTTTTAAATCAGTTTAGAAGTCCTCCAGAATAACCCATAGCTATTAAATCATCTGTGGTGGGTAATTTAATACTCAATCCATCCAGTGTAGGAGTGAGTGAGTGAGTGAGTGAGTGACTTTATGGCCAAGAGCAGAAAAAAATGTTTCTTTACATAGAGGTAGATTAAGAGCTGTAGCAGAGTGGTGGAAAAATACCCAGGCTGCTTTAAGAACATGACATCATGGAAAATTCATTCCCATAAAAATAATTCGGAGCCAGAGTTTCCCTGTTCCCTGCAAAAGCAGTGGCAGTGGGGGGAGGTGGGTGATGAAGGAAAAAAAATCTTTTTTGAATGTATGAACCTCTTTTACTTTGTGAAAGCTTTAGCCCCTGACTTTTCAAGCTTTGTGTTCAAGATCAGCTGCCATCTCTATCAGGACTGTCTTTCTCTCCCTCATAGCATTTCCCTTTCTGCTTACACTACTGTAACGGTCAAAAAGCTGAGCAAGTCTAGGTCAAATGCCTGTGAGAAACTTGTCCATGTGGACCTTCACAGTTTTTTTCTTCAGTTTTGTTAGCTTCCAGACTCACATTTTGTGCATTTGCCAGTGTTTCCAGAAAAAATTCTGTTCACCAAACTGGCCTCTCGATGCCACATGTGAGGCAGCCCTAAGCTGCAGTTCTTCCTAGCTCCTACAAGTCTAGTACAGGGTGCCTTCTAGGGTAAGGCCTTCAGCATGGGGGACTATGGCCATTTCCCAAGGCACAAGGTATAAGCTTCTGTAAATTAGAGCAATGAGAAACCCCCAGAGCCCTGAGGGCACAAAGCTGACCTAAAGATCCATCTTCTCCTGGGCTCCTGGAGGCACAGCATAGAATTTCAAACTCCTCTCCAGTGGACAATGGAGTGAAGAGTATTAAAAATAGCTGAGGCGAGGTTCATTGTAACATGTGGAGCCTGGCTGCCAGAAGAAGTTTCTAGACGATTAGTGCTAGAAATTTCGTAGTGTAAAGTGCAAGGCCATGTACCTAAGAATTAGCAACAAGAATACTGCTGTAAGATGTTGACTTGCCAGTGACAGAGGAGGAGAAAGACCTGGGTATTTTGGTTGACCACTGGATAGCTATGAAATAGACTAATACAGTCCTCAGATTTATCAGGAGAAGTATTTCCAGCTGAGACAGAAAATATTCGTACCGGTATACGATAATTGTGAGACCTCATAGCAGTACACAATTCTTGTCTCCCATATTTAAGACAGAGGAATTTAAACTGATCAGGTGCAGAGAAGACTATTAGAATGATAAGAGGAAAGGGCAATCCAGGAGGGAGAGGAGTTATTTATGTGCTAATGTGGACTCTGTGGTAAGTAGGCTTGCACGTGGGTTTCCTTTCTGTGTACTAACCCAGTTCTGTGTTGGTAGTTGGTTTGGCAGACCTTGATGCTACTACACAGTCTGGTAAAGTGCTGGAGGCTGGAATATTATTGCCTTGGCAGTGCTGTTTAGGCTGCTTACTGCTTTTGTCTCTGGGGCTCTGGTATTATTGGTGGATAGTGCAGCATGTTAATTCAGCAGAGCTCAAGGTTACTTATAAACAAAGACCACAGGCATGGTTTGGCAGTGAAGGTGCTTGACTAGGTTTATGTCAGTGAAACACCTTACTAGTTTCCTGGGTTCAGGATCTGGTTCTTGCACCTTGCCTGACGCTCCAGGGACAAGAACAAAAGTCTATAAAATGGCCATCAACTTGTTTAGGGTTAAAATTGGATGAAGGTTTCTGACCGTCAGAGGAATGAAGTTCTGGGACAGACTTCCAAGCCCAATAGTAGGGAAAAAAAACCTGAGCATCTTCAAGGTGGAGTTTGATGATTTATTTATAAAGAAGATGCTATGATTCAGCTGTCTATAATGGCATGTAGCCAGGTCACATTGGTGGAGACCATCTCTGCTATGTACATTGGACAAACCGGACAGTCTCCAAGCCAAAGGATGAATGGACATAAATCTGCCAACAGGAACTGGAATACACGTAGAACACTTTAATCTCCCTGGACATTCAGTAAAGGATTTGAAAGTAGCCATTCTTTTACAAAAGGATCTTACCACAAGATTACAGAGAGAGACAGCTGAATTGGAATTCATTTGAAAATTTGACACATTTAACCTAGGCATTAACAGAGACCTCAACTATCTGATGCATTACAAGGGCAATCTCCCACCCCCCTTGATATTTACAGGAATGGGCCATATCTTTCTTAACTTAATTTGCTTCATCTACTCGTCCTTCTAATGATAGGTAAACTTTTTTCTCTCCTTCCTTCACTCCCTACCGTGTCCCACTATATAAATTGTGGATTCTAATTGTCTACTCCAATCATCTGAAGAAGTGGGTCTTACCTGTGAAAGCTCATTACCTAATACATTTGCTAGAGGACTGCTTGTGTCTTCTGACCAAGGCATTTCAAGACTGCACAGTTCCCTGTCTCCATAGTGTTACTCCCATCAGAGACTGGCTGTCCAAGCACACCAGCTTGCTTTCTGTTCAGAGACTGAGGCGAGTGAGCTACCACACTGTTTTCTATGCAAGCCTGTTTTATTATTAAGGTAAAAAATCATTTCAGAGAAAACAATCAGTAAAAGAGCCTGTACACCTGCTAATAAGTTAATAGACACCATTGCAACCCTATCATGGGCTCTGGCAGGAACAGTCCTTCAAATCCCCCCGCCCCAGGGACATTCCTTGTGGTTATAAGTTCATCAGAGCTTCCATTCAAAATGAGCATTCAAATCCTAGGTAGACTCAGTTGGCCCAAGTCCTTTCCAAAGGGTCCCAATTTGCTGGATGAGGAAATGAGGCCCACTGCCTGTTTAAAACCAGTCTGTTCATCCACTCATCCTTTCTTGGTCTGTGGGTGCCTAGAAACTGAAGCTTGAATTAGTACACGCCAACAACTTCAAGGGTGGTTTCAAAGGGTTGATAACCAGAGGAACTACATTACTAACTCTCTCTTACTAAAGAAGGTACATACAAGCTGCTCTAAGTTGTTTTTATCTTCTACTCATTGAAACTTTTTCACTCTAGACAGTACAGTTTTCATGGCTCAATTATAGCATCATTGTGGAGATTTGGCACTGAAGAAACAGAAACAGATCTTTTGAAGCACTAATTTAAATAAATTATAACAATATCAGGCCTATTTATTTTCTTTTTCTCCTCTTTGATCCCTTCCCCTGTGGATAGGTTAAAATACATCAATGTAAAAAAACCAAACAAACATAACATGAATATGAACAGTAGCTTTGCCAAGGAAAGAAGGAGCCAGTTCAGTGGATGTACCATGTTCTTACTGAAAGAATGATAGCTATGTTTTTTGTCCTGACTGACATGAACTTTTAATAGTACCACAACTCTTATTGTGATAACTTGATTCAAAATCTTCATGTAAATTGGTCCTGTCTGTGGTTAGTGTTCTGAATTCTGTGTAGGCTAGTATGCTTTGGCAACTTCAGAACTGGTATGAATGCTGCGTTAACATCCAGTTTTACTACTGATACTGTATTTTTAAAGGTAGCCTTTTATTCAGGAAGCCGAAAGACCAGCCTTAGTGGAGTGCTCTATAAAGATAGTCTGTTTTACATCTACTGATGTAAATACCACAGTAACTGGGTGTCTAACTGCACTTATACCCCAAATATCAATTTGCAGTCTTAATTATAGGTTGGATTCTATACTTGTTCATTGGCTCTAGCATGGTTACTCCTTATTTATGCTGGTCTAAGGGAGATGAAGACCAGGCTTGGCTGTTGGCTGTATAATCCAAATTGGTATGCCTGCCCTACTCAGCTGGCTTTTTGTTTGCTCTTTAAAGCAACCTGATGATGGACCAACAGGTGTAGTATATTTAAGGTTTAAATAAGCTTGCTGTTTACACTTCAGCTCTCTATAATCTGGAGGGTTATTTGGATTGCATCGAAATTTGGTGTGCCTCATAGAAGCTTGGGGTATAGTTAGTGAGTCAAATATAGGATCATCTCCTTAACCCTCCATCCCTGCCCTGCCCCAGACTTTCATAAATTTGACATATTCCACTAGTGTATTTTTGCCAAGACCTGGGGAATCACACTTGGGGTCTGATCCTTACACAAAGGTCTCATTTGTTTGAGGATTACCTTCAGAGAGCGTATGGCATCTCTTACTCCTTTGCTGAGTGGGGATGGGAAATTAGGGAACAGTGAAGTGGGATGAGAGGGGTTTGGAACTGCAAAAAGTGGGACACGGAGGAAGTGGATAAATGATAATGGTAGTAGTTGATGTGGGTTAAGTGCGGGAGCAGAGTGAGCCACTGGTAAGGGGGATGTGGAAGTGTGTGGCAGGGGCACCTGCCACATTTACAGTCTCTCCTTCCATATTTGTGCCAGGATTTGTAGATTCTGAGCCTTCTCTCCCTACCTGTGCATATGTGCTAGGTTTTGGACAGGTTTTGGACAGGTTTTGCCTGTCTGTGTGGAGATTTCCAAGCCCCTCTACTTTCCCTGTCATGTCAGCTAGCATTGAGGGGCCTTGCTCCTTGTAAGTTTTCTGAACCCCCCATGCATTCCCCAGCTACTACTACCACCAGCACAGAAGAGCTAGAGTGACTTCCTGCTGCTTGCTTTCCATGGCTGCCAGCATATGTGTACCTGAAGCCTGGGCTGTGGAGGGTGTTTCTGTGCTGTGCACTGCTCCAGTTGTTGGAGCTTTCATGGGTTAGACCCATTTCTTCAGCTAACTAGAGGTGAAAAAAATAGAATCCAGGGTTTATTTAGCAAGGAGGGAAGGGAAGTGGTGGGTGAAGGGAAAGGTTACTGTCACTAGTAGGGCCAATTGATGAAACAAATTAAGTAGGAAGTGTCCCATTCTTGTGAATATCAATGGTGGGGAAATTGCCTCTGTAATGCATAAGTAAGTTAAGGCCAAGGTTAAATATGTTAAATGTGCAAATACATTTCAATTCAGATGTCTCCGTTTGCAATCTTGTGGTAAAATTCTTCTGTAAAAGAATGTCTTAACTCCATTATTGAATGTCTAGGGAGGTTAAAGTGTTCCCCTGAACGTTTGTGTGTTTTCCCATTTCTGATGTTGGGTTGTCGCTATCCCCAGCTGGCATAGGTACCATATGTACCAAAGTTAGTGCAAATTCCAGGATACCTTGATCTAAACTGGGGCTGAGATGGAGAATCTGGAAGCTCTAATCAAATGGGCCCTACTTCAGAGTCTAATAGCGGTTTTCCATTAGTGTAGCACTTCTGACTTCAGTGGATTCACTCCAGATGTGGAGTTACTTCAGATGTAAGCTGGTTTGAACAAGATCAGAATTTAGCCTTTGAGTCCACTCAAAGAAAATAGAAAGGAAAGAAAATAGTGAACAATTTCTTCGTCTCACATCACCATGCTTTTACACTCTTGCAATTGGGAGAGATGGACAAATTTGAAAAAAATAATGTTAGGTTTGGCTAAGCATCCCAATATTTGGTGTTCTACTTCCATTGCCAAGCTCACTTGAGGGGTCTGGACCCATAGTCATGTTGCTTTGGAAGATATTTGAAGAGGGATGTCCACATCCTAACAGTTACCGCCTCTTGGCGAAGCAAGAGGCCCTCCTCCCTGCCCTGTTGATACTCTTCTTTAGTGAAGGATGTTCTAAGGCCCACTTCTCCACCTATCAGCAGTACCAGGGCCCAGAACCTTTGCAGCCTCTTTCATTCTTCTGAAGCTGAATCTAATTTCTCCAGTGAAAGTGGCAAATCACATGCCAGCCAGGGGAGGAAATATTTTTGTGGTACTTCACCTGTTCCTGAGCCAAAAAAAAATTCCCAGACAACCAGAACAACATAAAAAGCAATGACTTGATGCTGCTTGGAAGTTGGTGCTCAGGGCATCTCTCTTTTCCACTAACCCCACACCAGTCCTACTGCAATGAGCATAATTTACAGAAGCTGCAAAGGGAGCAGCCCTCCAGAGTCTAAAAGTCTAGAGTTTTTGAATCAGTAGAACGAATAAGCCTTCCAGCCAAATGAAAAATGAGCAAAATGGAAACTGTACAACTCAAAACTGTATGAGGGTGAGATACATTTTTAATGATCATCATCACCAAAAACCGTGGAATCAGCACCCGTTGGTGTCTGATGCCTCCCTCACTATTCCATTCCATCATTCACTGTCCAGTGCGGAGTGGCTTAGTTTCTGTAGACTAGATCCACACCACTCTACTATATCATTTAACCATTCTCTGTGGGGTCTGCTTCTCCTATTTGAACCGTCCATTATGCTGAATACCAGTATCTTGAATTTTTGTTCATCATTCATTCTGCAGATATGCCTGAATAGCTGTAACTTCCATTATATAACCTTCTCCAGTAGCTTTTCTTTTGGCTGTATCTTCCTATATAATTTCTGCATCCATCCTATTCTCAGGATCTTTCTATAACAACTCCTCTCAAATGCTTATATCTGTCTCTTTGAATCTTTCATTATCACCCGTCACACATGTGTACAACATGCTGCTGAATACACACATTTTCAAGATTCTCATTTTCGTTCCTAAGCTAATTGCTTTGCTTTTCCAGATCTTACCCATCGCCTTCAAACTCACGCTTGCTTTTGCTATTCTAGTCGCTATTTCCTTCTTACAGTCTAGATCATACATCATGTTGCTCCCCAGATACATGAACTTCTCTATGTTCTCTAGTTTGATCTCATCTACAATGATCTTCCTTCCTATTTCTTTATCTCCAAATACCATTGTTTTTGTTTTATCAATGTTCATAATCAGTCCATACTGCTTCCCTTCCATGTTTAGCACCTGCACCATTCATGCTAGCTTCTCTTCATCTTCCTCCATGATAACTATATCATCTGCGAATCTCAACTTGCTAATTCTCATCCTTGCACCGATATCCTTTCTACCTTTTCCTTGATCTGCCTGCCTCCTATATTAAGCCGAAAACATGCAAATATTCTTTATTTTGACACATGAGTAGCTAAATAAAATTGGACTGGATCTTGCCTCTTGTTCTAAGCATAGGCATAGGAACAGGAGACAACATGGTCCAATAGTCAGAGTGCTGGACTTGGAATGGGAGTTGTCTCTCTAGCTCTGCTTCTGGCTTGCTATGTGATATTGTGTCAACAGGCAGAGTGGCCTAGTATACTGAAAATGGGCCTGAAAGCAAGAGACTCCGTGTTCAGATATAAGCCTTGCACTTGCTTTTCTAGGTTAGGAAGCTATGTGAGTGGGTGGGCAGGATAATTTCTGGGCACTTCTCTTTCAGGTTTCTCACACAATGAAAATGGGAATAATATTTATCCTGTCCTGCAAAAGGCTTTAAGATGCAGAGCTGAGAAATGCCCCAAGTGCAAAGTCTTGCTAGAACTGGTGAAAATTTTCACAGATTTCAAACTTTTGATGGATTTTGTTTTCATTGAAAACTTGATTTTTGATCAGAAACAAGCATTTTTGAATGGAGGCATTTTGTTTTGAAACATCAGGTTTTGGGACTGATTATTGGACAGTTAAATTAGACCGTTCCATCTCCATCAATAGAAAGCTGCTCCTCTTTTGGATGGCATGACCTTTCAAAAACATATGTGGTGAGAAACAGGTAGTTTTACATATGTAGGGTCAGTTGTTTGGCAAACAAAAGTTTTTCACTAATCTTTTCATTTTCTAGTCTCCAGCTGGAAATGGCTGCATTATTGTTAAATGACATCAAGTATGACACTGGCCACCTGCAGTGTTATTGCTCTTCACACTTGCTATCATGGTGTTGGCTGAGATTCAGAACCACCAGAGACTGCCAAGGCAGTTGAGATCTATATATTTCTGAGTGTGATCCTTCATACAATCAGAACTTGTATTTGAACATAGGAGTACTTTGCTTTCTGTCCTAGAGTGCTCCTCTTGCTTCTTGAGGCCAGAATACATGCTACTTGGGGTGGGGGGAAGTGGGGGGAGCTGAGAGCTTCCATTGGCCTTCAGGCAAGGTGTGTGTGGGGAATGGGGAGGTGGGACTGGCTCTGCACTCGCAGAAGGGGGATGGTTCTCAGATGGAAGAGGCTGGGCATCCAACCCTCAGTGTCCCTTGAAGGACAAGGCACCTGTCCCCAGCCCTCAGATCCATGCAGAGAGAACAGCATTGCAGTCTGGTGGCAATTTAAAGGGCCCAGTTGCAACAGTGGTTGCTGAGAGC
The DNA here is from genome assembly GCF_033958435.1 of Carettochelys insculpta. Taxonomy (NCBI): domain Eukaryota; kingdom Metazoa; phylum Chordata; order Testudines; family Carettochelyidae; genus Carettochelys; species Carettochelys insculpta. Next base: position 87,085,847 of record NC_134137.1, on the reverse strand, counting down.
CACAGGCTCCTTTGATATATCAGACCCTGAAGCAGTTGTCTCATTTGCCCCACGCTGTCAGCAAAGAAGTAGATAAGGAGTGTCCTAGCACCATTCTCAGGCTGTGAGCCAGTGCCCTCATAAAGGCATGCGGGGTATGTCTACTTAGCAATTAGACACCCACAGCTGGCCCAGGCAAGCTGACAGGCTTGGGAGACTTCTGGGCTCAGGCTGTAAGACCCTGTGATGTGGAAGGGTTCCAGAGCTTAAGCCACAGCCTGAGCCTGGATGTTTGCACTGCAGTACAACAGGTTCTGAGACCTGTGAGCCCAAGTTAGTTGGCATGAGCCAGTTGCCTGTCTTTCTTTGAAGTGCATGCATACCCGTGGTATGCCAGGTTCCGCAGGCTAATCCTCCTTAGACATAGAGAGCTGTAAATAATCTGACAGGAAAAATGACAGTCATATATTTCAGTCCCTGCTTGATTTAAAGAACTGTCACCAGCTGAAAAGGTGTATACATGTATCTCATAATAAAGGAAATTCTGTATGTTATACATAGTAGAACCATAAGAAGTCAGATCTACTTCTTTTAATAAAATTAAATGTGAAACTTTTGCTGAGTGTTGATTTTCTGTGGTGGTCAGATTAAAGCTTACTTGCCTGCTCAGCCACTTTGCTTGTGTATATAATGCATATTTTACCATGTTGTCTGAGTTTTCAAGCATAAAGATGGCAAACTTAAGTTTTCTACAAAACCAAACAACTTTCCACATTCTCTTCTTGGTGAAGGCATTTGCTTAAGCAAGGCATGACCTTCTACCAGTGAATATTTTGGGAAAGATTTTCTCAGATATTTATTCCACAGAACTGCAATGGTCAGTATCCTTTATTAATCCTACAAGAGTTTGGGAGATTGAAACTCAAGCCCTGGTAATTTACACAAAATTAATCAGAATGTTGCCTGAGACAACTAGTTTCGACGGGGAAAAAAAGAGTTCAAGGGTGCGAATCTTTTTTAAAAATAACATAATCAATCAAATGAATTGCTGATGTAACAATGATTTCAGTGGCTTTAGCTTATTCAGTGTGTGTATTGGAGGATTATTTATTATCTGTATTACAATAGTGGCTAGAGACCCTAATCAAGGATCAAGCTGCCTATGCACTAGGTACAGTACATACAAGTATAAGAGAGAGGACTGCTTCAGTCTAGGTGTTAGATCTGTGGCTGAAACAACAACAACAACAAAAAATGGAGGAAGGGGAATGAGCTGGGAAGATAAATACAATGTTCAGAGGCTGGTAGAAAGGAGAGGCTTCAGCTCACCACTTGTTTAACCAATGCTAGAAGAAACCAAACACAGTTCACTGGGGTTAGCCACTGGTAGGCCACCAGACACTTTGTATATGTGAGCATCTGCAAGCACAGAGCCCCTGAGCTCCCAGTGGCTGAAGTTCACCATTCCCAGATATTAAGAGCTGCAGGAAGTGGTGTATCCCAATTCTGTAAACCAGCAGTTCCCAAACTTTTCAGCATCATGCCGCCTTTTTGATTTTTGAGAAACTCACCCCCCCACCTCTTATTTATGATCATCCAACCCCCCCCTTTAATAAAAATTTCAGTTCACATCCCTACATCTTGAAAGGCAAAAAAATAAAATTGCATTTTGTGGTATGAAATTTGAAATTCCAAAACTTTTTACGACAGTGGTCTCCAATCTTTTTACATCCAATATCACTTTTTAAACATCATCGCAAGCCCCAAGACCCCACCCCTTTCTTGAGGCCACGCCCTCCTCCTTCCCCACCTCTCCATCATTTGCTGTCCCCAGCTCTTACTCACGCTCACTGGGTTGATACAGGAGGTACGGGCTCTGGGGTGGGAATAAGGGATTTGGGTGTGGCAATGGGTAAAAAGTGCAAACTCTGGGTGGGAATTCAGGTGCAGGAGAGGCGGAGAAGGGACTGGAGAGTGTTTGGATTAGGTGGAGTGTTGGGGTGCTGAGCAAACCACAGGCTTGTGAAAGTGAGGGTGCAGGAGTTCAGCTTGGGGGTGTATGAGGGGTTCAGGGCAGGGGAGGCTGGGATGCATGACGGGCTCAGGACACACATTTGCAGTGTGTGGATTATGCAGTAGTGTTGTGGCATTAGACTGGGGATGTGAAAGGCTCAGAACAGGGCATTCTGTTGTACGATAGGCTCAGGATTGAGGTGTGGGGGGAATACAAGGGTGTTATGGTGCTGTGACCAGATGGGAGCTTGGCCCCGATTAGGGCTTGTTGGCCAGGCTTCCTTTTTAAATAAAATATGCCTGACACAAACCTTTCAGCATTGTCTGTATTTATGGGAGAGGTGGGAAACCTGGTTTGGGTCAGGGGTGACTGACCCATAGAAAAATATGTCAGGAACCGCACAAGTGAGATGCCTCCCAAGGCCCACTGATGTGGCCCCAACTGAGACACCTTCCTCCCCTGGCACTCCAGCCCCATGCTGGGATGGTACATAGGACTGAGATTCAAGGACTCCAGCCAGACTAATTCTTCTGGGGTTCCAGGGTTAGTGGAATTTGTGGGCCCTCTACAATCTGAGGTGGGGCCAAAATGAGGGATCCAGTGTGTGTGTGGTACAGGGCAGCCAGTGAGTGGGTGCCAGCTCCAACTGCTCAGGCAGTGTGCAGCTGCTGTGGGGAGTGAGGAGCAGTTGGTGCAGACCAGGGACTCCTCCCATCCCCTTCCCCCCCACAGGACAGCAGCAGGCGGAAGGAAGTCACTGGTGGGCAAAAGACTCAGCTATTCAGGAAACACGCTGGCAGTTTGGTGAGGGGAAGCAGCGTGCACACTTTCTGAGACACCAGGTCTGGCATGCAGCTGTGGGATTCCCCCACCCCCATGCCGCAGGAAGCTGGCACTACCTCCATTTTTGTAGGAGGTAACATGAGTATGGGCTCTTTCTTGGGGTGGGTCGAACTGATGAGGGGGGCAGTGGCTGGGTCACCTTGTGCCCTCCTGGAATTTCTTCATGCCTCCCCAGGGAGGCACACCCCCCACCAGTTTGAGAACCTCTGCTATAAACCAAACAACATAGGATGTATCTCTGCACAATCCATCTGAAGTCAAATAGAGCCGAAGGGCTGGCTTTCTCAGTGGTCAAGTACCCAGCCTCTCTGGGACAGGCTCTGCCAAGGACAGCAAGGCAACCAAGAGCCACCTGTGGAAAGTTAATTAGATAAGTAAGAGGGCAGAAGTTAGTTTACTTAAGGAACACTTGGTGTATATAAAGGGTGATGAGGGCTTAGGCAGAAGCTTAGTTCCCTAGGAGGAAGCTGTTGGAGAGAGACCTTTCTTCAGGTGAGTTAGATAATAATCTGTGCCCTCTGGGGCTTTCCTGGAGAGAGTAACACCTCCCAAAACGCAAAGAATGAAAACTTGAGAGGAGATAAACTACAAATCTGTTCAGTTAGGGAAGCTTGTGTGAGCTCTTAAGTCAGCAGTGAAAATGCTGCAGGGGTCCAGAAAGTACAGAAGCCTAGGGATTTACCATAGCAGGAGAAGACCTATTTATATGTGGCATTTGATTAAATAACTAGACCCTAAAGTGGCATTGTTGACTGTAAACTGTCCTCAATGAGCTTACTGTTAGTTCACGAGGAGAAACTGAGGCAGAGGTGTAATTGTAGCTCCATACTGGACCTCCAGAGGTTGAGTACTTTCTATTAGGTTGTCACTAAAAACCTGGGAGTCAGATGTCTAACCTGCTTGGATGGTTTTGAAAATCCCACCAAGTGTCTATGTGCATCTTTAGATGCCCAATTACCTTTGATAATGTGGCCCTATGATCTGTGTATGGTCACACAGGAAGTCGGTGTCAGTATCTGTGTCCACTACCTTAGAGGCCCCTCAAAACCCCTCATTTCCTTAAGTTTAGCAAAACAAAATCATAGGAAAGAGGAACATAATTAACTGAGAACATTTCAATATTTTGAACAATTAACATCATCCATTGTGCGTACGTGCTTAAATGGGGAGAAAAAACAGTCTTCTTCAGAGCCTGTTCCATATTTGGAATCGGCTTTCTCTAAAAATACAATTGTCATTAAATATAGAGACTACCAGCTAGACACATTTCACACCATTAATACTCACATCCATAATCAGAATCACTATTCAAGTCACAGTGGAAAAAATAGGAACTACAAAACACACGGAAAAGATTCGGTTGCTAATTTTAGAAGATAAATTCTGACCTGAAATGTTTGTGACAAGCTTCCATCAAATTCAGGGGGAACTGTGTCTCTGTTTCTTTATGGCAAGATATGTCCCTTTGGATCAGACTTTGTCTTGCACACCAGACCATTTTTTCCCACTGTGAAGGCATCAAGTGGACATAAGCCTGACCTAGCAGCTTACTGGCTGGCTCCCCCTTTATAGGGGAACCTTCGCATATATAGGGTTGTCGCATAAAAAAAGGACACCCCTGAGAGGGAGTGTATCTGTATTGATAGCTACCAACTCTCATTGCATTAATGTGATATAGTATATATAGTACATTAATACACCATACGTTGGTAGCTACTGATAAAGATATATTCCTTCTCTGGGGTGTCCTCTTTTTTGAAAGGTCAAATGTGGTAACCCTACACATACAGCACCTCTTGGATACCATGATGAAGACTGAAACAGAGACCACTGCCATGCCAGGAAGAAGAGGTGGAGGAGGGATGTGCAAGAGGTGGTGTCTGGATCTTTTGAGGCTCCACCACAGTCTAGCCATTGAGCACAGACAAGCCTCATGCAGGGGAAGGAGCTTCACTTAAGTGTGTGCATGCATTTTCCCTCAAGAAGTTTAAATGTGAGACAGCACCTGGCACAGCCCCAAATTAGCAGTGCACAGGTAACTGACTTTCTTGGTTTTAGACACAATGGAAAATGAAGAGGCACAACTAACAGAGGTATGGCTGTTACTTTTTTTTTTTTTCATTTGCAATGATTTTGGCAGATGCTTTTGTAGTAAAACAAGCTAGCAGCAAGGGTAACTTTGGGACACCAGCAGCTCCTCCAGACAAGGGTCCTTTTTGAAAGGACCCCACCACCTTCGAAATCCCCTTATTTCTGTCAGTAGATAGGAATAAGGGGATTTTGAAGTTGGTGGGGTCCTTTTATAAAGGACCCCTGTCTGGATGAGCCATGCAGGAGCTAAAAGCGGCAATTTCAAAGTGCCACGGCTGGCAGCATGCTAATGAGGCTCTGAATATGCATTTCAGTGCCTCATTAGTATTCTTTGAAATGGCCAGTATCATGGCTATTTTGAAGTTTTCTCTAAGTGTAGACGCAGCCCAATAGCAGCACTACTCTGTTCTTTCAATACCCTCAGAAGCAAGATTTCTGCTAAAATTCCCACCCCTTGTAGAAAGTATAGCTAGCACTAAATGCTCTTTCCTTGTACGTGTGCCCATGAAAATAGGGGCCATTTTTTTGTTATCATAAGGGAAGGAGACTGTGGAATGTATCTTTCTCTTTCTGGTGTGATATGCCTACCTGTTGAAGGAACAGAAGTTTGACACCAGGTAGATGCAAGCACAAGACCTTTATTACACACAGCTGGCCGAGTGTCACTTCACCTGTTGGGCTCAGTGAGACTGGCAAACAGTTGATTACAATGAATTATATAGGGTGCCACTGGGTGGAGGGAAGCAATGGGGTGGGAGTTCCTGAGCCCCAAGACAGGTGCTAGCAGCAAGATACATTGAGCGCAATAAATCAGTAGTCTAAAAGATTACACAAGTGCTCTGTCCATGGTTCATAAGTGAATACAAAAATGTTATCCCTTAGGTTTCTCTTGTAGAAGGTAGGTTAAATTCCAATTCCAGGTCTTTAGGAATGACAGTTGGCACCTTCCGATAGGTTTTGTCCCACAGGTACACTCCTATATGACCTTGAGGAAAAAGGAACAATAAGCAGTGCGTACACAATTATCAATACTACCACTTCTGGACTCAGATTGGCATCTCTGAGGGGTAGACACCTTCACTCATGCTGACATGTTAGACCTTTTCCTGAGCTTAGGCTAGTAGTTGAGGAAGACGCAATGTTATCTCTTCCTCAACTGGGGTGCAGACTTTCAGGCCCCTCTTCAGTGAGTTACGGGTCTGTAATTCAAGATAAGTCCCAGTTACTGCGTTCGCACCCAAGGTTCTATTGTCTCAGCCCTTGTTTTATGCCTAGGTACACAAACGAAGGTTTGCTTTGCTATCTGTGCTATGTATTATATATTGTTCACCCAAACCCCAGACCTTCAGGCCTGCTTTGTCTCGGCATATGTTAAAGATTCTGAACAGACTGTGGTCAGAATCTTGCATACTTTATTAGGATCTTGGCCCTTCACTGTTTTATCCATAGCTGGTGCCATTGTGGCCTCAAGGGGTGCTCATCACATCTGCAGAACAGCTGATGATATAGGTAGGCACCAGCGCCAAACTCCCCCCTTGGCTCCCACTATGCCTCTTGCCTATTGATGGCCCTGCGCTTACCATTTTCAGCCTTTGTCTCCCAGCAATTTTGCAGCACCGGGAACAGCGGATTCATGGCATTCACACTCTGGGAGGGAGGGGGGAGAATGGTGTTGGGGGGCCTGCTCAGTGGGAGAGATGGGGCAGAGGTAGAGGCTTGGGAAGGGCTGGAGGAGGGGTGGAAAGAGGTGGTAAAGATCTTGGGGAAAAGAATGGAGTGGTGGTGTGGTGGTGGGCACCTCTTGGCAAGGTGAGAAGTCAGTGCCTATACTCAGTGTTTTTTTTTTTTCAGGAAAAAAAGGTGCCAGAACTCTGCCCCCGCACCCAGCCCTAACATCCTGTTGTCTGCCCATATCTTCAAGCCACAGCCAGGCTTTAACCCCACACACCACCCACGACCACAACCCACTGTAGCCTTAACCCCCCAGCCCCTTGCAGCACCAACTCGCCTCCAGGTTTTGATGCCCCCAAACCACCACAGCCTTAACTCCACCCATGGCCCCAACCTGCTCCCAGCCTTAACACTTTCCACCACCCTGCCCCCCCTCCTTTACCTCTCCTGTCCCCCCATGTTCAGGCTTTAGCCCTCCCATCCCGACTATGGACCAACCCAACACCAGCCTTAACCTCCACAGCCTCATGGGGCCAGGCTTTAACTCCCCATGGCTCCAACCTGCCGCAGCCTTTAACCCTCCCCAGTCCAGGATTCACTTACCTTTAAAAGGCGTGCCACCTGCTGCTGCTCCTTTGACAGCCACCATGTTCCCGTCTGTGCAGCTGCGTGGCTCCCCAGCCCTCTGTGGCATACCATGCAGCAGAGGCATCTCCCTGACCTGCCACACTGAAAGAGCAAGGCTCAATTTAATTGTTTTAATGTCTGGCACTGGCTGTTAAACCAATTAAGCTGAGTCCTGCTCTTTCATCGGCAGGTAGGGAGCTGGAGGGTGCGCAAGTGGCAGTAGCAACAGGAGCCACAAGTGGCTGCTTAAACAGCTGCCCAGCTGCCTTTAAAAATGGCATCATTGGGGGGAAAAGGCAGCAGAATGCATTTTGACTGTTTTCTGCCAGAAAAAAAGGCCCTGTCTTTAAAACTGCCTATGTCTATGCATGAGCCTGCTGAGGAGGAGGAAGAAGCAGACTACGGAGGACATATTCAGTGAGATCCTGCATGCCAGCATTGTACTGGATGTTGAGCAGAAGGCCTTGAGAGTGAATATAGGAGGTGGCCTGGTGAAGGCAAAAGCAGATAGACCCAGTAGTCCTAGCAGGGAAGGAATAGGGAGGTGCACAAGGACATGTGGGATTTTCCAGGCAACAAACACAGTAGACTCTAAGGGACCTACAGAACCAATAGTCACAAGTGCACCTCACCTTTCGGTCAATGGAAACTTAATTTCAGCAACTTCCTATAGCCACCAACATTTCACGTGTCATTAGTGGACCCCACCCACTCCATTCCCAGGGACTGTATGGAAAACCACAGCTTCACATACATAAACTTGTGAGAACCACAGCTGGGTATAAGGGGCAGAAATGGATGCTGATGTTCTAAATTAATGGTTCCGTTCCATCAATTAATTTTATAAGTTGGCACTATGTTGGCTTTTAAGTGCACATAATTCTTTGCACTGTTTGGTAACACAATATATTTTTTCCAAATAATTTCATCTTTATTGCTTCATAAAATATATTTGGAGTGCCTACAGCTACTAAAAACACACATTAATTGTATTTGCACAGGACACAGAACTGTCAAACGCAGCCCACGCTGTAATAATTATAGTAGTAGTAGTAGCATCCTTCAGTCTACATAGACTATGTATCGCGCCCTTCGTAGTTCCGTTTGGCATCCTCATTTGCAGCGTCGGCTGTGACTGTGAAGACCCACACGAGAGTGACAGTCCTTGCTGCATCTGTTGCATATGTAATGGATGTCTGGCAGGTCCTTGCTGTGCTTTCTGTGGGCTCACTTCTCCTTTGCTAGCTGTCTGATCCTCAACTCACCCTTCTGAAGGCCCTGGTATAGTTCCTGCCTCCATCTGCTGCGATCATTTGCCAGCTCCTCCCAGCTGTCTGGCTTGATGTCTACTTCCCTGAGGTCTCTCTTGCAAACATCTTTGTAGCACAGCTGGGGGCGACGGGGAGGTCTTTTGCCAGAGGCTAGCTTGCCATACAGGATAGCTTTTGGGATCCTTCCATCATTCATCCTGTGGACGTGGCCAAGCCAGCGGAGCCGCCGCTGCCTGAGGAGGGTGTGCATAGTTGGGATTCCAGCTTGCTCAAGGACGGTAGTGTTGGACACTCTGTCCTTCCACGATATTCCAAAGACACACCTGAGGCAGCGCAAGTGGAAGACGTTCAGCCTCTTTTCCTGGCAGGCGTACAGGGTCCAAGTCTCACTACTATAAAGGAGGGTGCTGAGGATGCAGGCTCTGTAGACTTGCATTTTGGTGTGAGTGCACAGCTTGTTGTTATTCCACACTCTCTTGCTGAGTCTGGACAGAGTTGTGGCTGCTTTACCAATCCTCCTATTTAGCTCAGTCTCCAAGGACAGGGTATCAGTGATGGTGGACCCGAGGTAAACGAACTCATGGACGACCTCAAACGTATAGTTGTCAATGCTGATTGATGGAGAAACAGCAACATCCTGAGCAAGTACATTTGTCTTCTTTAGGCTGATGGAGAGCCCAAAGTCCTTGCATGCTTTGGAGAACCGATCCAGCAGCTTCTGAAGCTGGTCTTCTGTGTGTGACACGACAGCAGAGTCATCTGCGAACAGCATCTCTCTGATGAGGACTTCCCGCACCTTAGATTTAGCTTTCAGCCTTGCAAGATTAAACAGTTTCCCGTCAGATCTTGTGTGCAAAAAGATGCCCTCTGTTGAAGATCCAAAGGCGTGTTTAAGGATGAGTGCGAAGAAGATCCCGAACAATGTCGGAGCAAGGACGCATACTTGTTTGATGCTGCTCCTGATGCTGAAAGCATCCAAAAATGTGCCATCGTATTGGACGGTTCCTCTCATGTCTTTGTGGAAAGACTGGATCATCCTGAGTAACCGTGGCGGACATCCTATCTTGTGGAGCAGTTTGAACAGTCCATCCCTGCTGACCAAGTCGAAGGCCTTGGTTAGGTCGATGAAGGCAATATAGAGTGGCTTCCTCTGCTCCCTGCATTTCTCCTGCAGCTGCCTCAGAGGGAAGACCATGTCAATGGTAGATCTCTCTGTGCGGAATCCGCACTGTGATTCTGGATACACTCTCTCAGCAATCTTCTGGAGTCTGCTGCGGATGACGCGAGCGAACAGTTTACATAATAAATAATATGAATAATTATAAATGTACAATAAAATCCCATAATTCATAGGTTCATTAAAAATCTGATATTCAGGAATGTACAGAAAGCACTATGCATTTCTTAGCAACCTCTAAAACTTCAGAGCCAGGCAAAGCAGTGGCGAGCACAGCTCATTACTTTGGTTGACTGTTCAGGAGCTCAAGGCTTTCCTCAACTGAATAGCATTGCATTGGGCCCTTTTAATGGCCCTTGTGTCTGACAGGTCAAAGCAAGTTAACAGCTGCTCTACCTGAGGCTGGAGTTCCAGTTAGATACTGTATACCTATGCCATCACCCATGCCTATGGGTGATGGAGTTTTAGGGTTGTTTTCTTTTTTACATAAAATGTTAAGGTCAGCTGTAGGTGGGAGATTGGGTGCTGAAGATACTGTGTTAAGAGGCATTTAAGGTATAAATCCAGTCCTGGCTTCACCTCTTTTCTACATCCTGGTGGCTTCACGGATAGTATGTGGGACACAACAGCCAGCTATAACAATTAAGATGTTTTACCAGTGAGATCTAATTTAGTGCATAAACACTGCCAATATCCCTCTAGTCTGCTGAAAGCACATTTAGCCATGATTTACACCTTGATGCTGTATAGGTTTCTATATGACTTCATGAGCTGGGGAAGCAAGGGATAGGCTGGGTCCCCAAAAGCACTGCTGTCAAATGCAGCCCACCATCCTTCAGTCAGAGATGGCAGACAGTAAAAAGTATTGTGTGGGTTCCTGGAAATTTTAAAAAAAGAAGTGAAAATTATGGAATATGGATCATATTGTGTGATGATGAATGGAACTTGACTCCTAGTTTCCAGGGTAACTCATTTGTATCCCAAAAAACATTGCAGCGGCCTCCCTGCAAAGATATTGCATCAGAAGGCAGTGCATGGGACACTGGGGTATATGCTCATGGCACTCAGCATTTTGCATCAGCACAAGCACTCATGTGCTCGGGCCACACTATAGTGATCCTTTGAAAGAAGTACTTTCAAAAGATCTCATCTGAAAATCTTCTCTCAAAAGATCAAGTACACACAAAAAAGCGGATCTAGAAAATTGATCTGCTCTTTCAATAGACAGCAGCCACACAGCCCCTGCTCTTTCAAAAGAATAGGCCAGGAAAAGCTGCAGATTGAAAAATCTGGCACCATTGAGGACTGCTCTTTTGGAGAAAGGGCCCCCCGGGAACCTATGCATGTTTTTTCCTGAAATAATCTTTTGGAAAGAGGCTCTCTTCTTCATCCAGGAGTGGAAGAGGGACATCGGAAAAAGTGCCATGTTCTTCCAATTTAATATCTAAAGAATATATTTTGTGTGTAGACGTTCTGTGGGATTTTTTGAAAGAGCTGGGGCTTTTTCTAAAAAACTGGCTAGTGTAGACATAGCCCTGGTGAATATACAAAGAGTCGATACAAGGAGCCCTGCTTGCATGTGCATGAGCTATTAAATGCTATTAAATACTACAGCTAATTTGCATTAACAAAAGTTTGTAGTGTAGAGATGATACGGTCAGGCTCACCAATGGGCAGGAGAGAAAAAGTGGGCAATTGGCCCTCAGGCCTGGTGTTTCAAAAGGGCCTAGAGCACCAGCCAAAGTAGCAACAGCTGCAGCTGGAGCTCCAGGCCTCTTTGAATTATCGTGGCAGCACAGCTTCAACTGAATGCAGATGGTAGGCGGGTGGGGGCCATGCCTTGGTCCTGATGATGCTGAGGACTGAATGCCATAGACCCCTCCCCTTCTGCCACTGGATCCACCCCTTCCATGGCACAGAGCTGGGCATCTTCTCCTCTTGCTCCGGTGCCCTTGGCACCTCACAGCAACACTGGATGCAATAGGCTAGAATGCAAAGCCCTAACCAGAAAAATCTACTTAGCTGAATCTATCAATTACCTAATAAAATCATTTGGAATCATTATCAAACATGCACAGCATTACTTCTGTGTCTAGCAACCTTTTAGATGTAACACAGAAATACTACATCAATAAGATAATATTTTTGACAAGAAATGTAACACTAATTTCTTCTGCTCTTGGTTTAAACATTGCATTTATAGTCTGCTCCACACTAAAGATAATTATCTCCTAATGAACAGGGTATTGTGGCTGGGGAAAAATCATGATATAGGAAGAGATGTAAATAATGGTTTTTGATGGAATTATTCATGTCCTGTTCTTATTACCATAATTAGCTTTTGTCTTGTTATGTGTAGTTGGTGGGTTTTTTTTTTTTAGTTTTGCTTTTTATTCCTGCAGACTATTAAATCTGTAACAGACTCTTCAGTGTCTAAAGAAAAGTTCAAGGCAAATGAACTTTCCCATATGGATATGATATTTGCATCCATAAATGAATTCTTTAAGGTATTTGTCAGGTTTTTCACACACCCACGGGTGCTGCTCCCAGCCAATAAATATTTGTGTAAGCCACTATGAGATCAGATTTCTTTAGATGAAATGTTGGCCAAAATGAAGAGAAACACAGCATTACAGAGAAATTATATATTTCCAATTACACCATTTTTCTCTCCTCTGGTCCATGTTGTATTGTCCTCATCTTTTGCCCTTGCAACAATTCTCTGCCTTGATTGCCAAAGGGCTCTGGACTGTTTAACTGGTGATGAGAAATAAGAAGACACACCACTAGATATTTTCTACAGCAGGGTGAGTCTTTTTGATGATCCCAGAGCATTCACAAACCAGTGATGAAGAATGGCATATGGAATCCTCAAGGTCTTTTCCTCCCCCACATCCTGTCCATCTGTGCAGATGGCTCAGTCCTGTACCCTTGCTCTTACTCAACAGCATGAAAAAAATTACACTAAGATAAGCAATATTTAAAACTAAACCCTAGGCTTTCTCTAGAGTACACATATAGGGCTTGTCTACACTTGCCCCCAACTTTGAAGGGGGCATGTTAATCAGCGCTACAGGAGATTACTAACGAAGTGCTGCCGTTAATACGCAGCACTTCATTAGGCTAATTCTCCCCCACGGCAACTTCGAAGTAGCATGGGCACTTTGAAGCGCCCGTGGCTACACACATGCTGGCACTTTGAAGTTTGAAGATTTGAAGTTGCCACAGGGGGTAAATTAGCCTAATGAAGTGCTGCGTATTCACCGCAGCACTTCATTAGTAATCTCCCGTTGCCCTGATTAACATGCTCCCTTCAATGTTGGGGGCAAGTGTAGACAAGCCCATAGGATTCTAAGAACACTTTAAAACTAGAAATGTAATAGGTATACTCACACTTGGTCATGTAATCCTATATATAACATATACACTTCACTGTTACAACCCTCCATGTATATGAAGTGCTGAAGCAGTGTACAATTTTAGTGAAGGCAGGGTCTAGTCAATGTCTCCATTAGACACTGCACAATAATATTTTTTTTTGAAAGAGAGGGAAGAGTATAAAACCAAATGTTTGTACTGTTTCTTTATTTCTTATCCTCCAAAGACCTGAGGAGTGGTAGTAAAACATTTTGGTTTTGAATTAATTCCTGACCACTGAATTTTGAGATGCTTAGCTCTGTTTGGGGGATTGCTTTTCCTTAGCAGAAGATCCCCAGACACTTCATTTACCTATGCATCTGCAGATACAGCTGTATGCCATTCCCGTGGGTCATGGTTTGCTGTTTTACGCTCCTGACCAACGGGAGCTTCAGGACCCCGGTGAACTGTGTCCGGTTTGTGGGCCACTTATTACACACCCCTGAGCTAGGAGGATCTAATTCTAGTCTCATATCTACCACTAACTTGCCCAGAGACTCTCCAGTAGTGCTGAGAAATTGACAGCAATGCTGGCCCTCTGACAGGTGGTGGGAAGACGCTAAAGAGCAACCCCTCACCACCTTTTAGGTCCCGGAACCCGCCCCCGTGGCCTTTGTTGGGTGCGCCTCTAGGGGATATGGACCCACTCTGGCACCCCCTTGGGAAGGCTAGGGCTGAGGACAACAATGAGACAGGCAACAGAATTTTTTATGAAACACAAACAAATTAATTTATTAATACTCAGGGAAGGAACGGGGATATTATTGCAAGTTCTTATTTTTAGTAACAGTATGCACTTACTTGTGCTAAGAGAAAGATGATCATATTAACACTAGGCTACAACGTGGTCTCAGGTAAGTTAAGTGCAGAGGTAAGTTTAAAGGAAAGTAATCAACATATGTATATATTTTAAATTGAAAGGAGGGAGAAGGTGCTACTCCTCTTACCCTTACCGGGATCGGGTCGCTACTCCGATCCAAATAGTTTTATAAAAGGCTGATGGAGGGTTTACCTCGCTGTCAAGCCTAGAAGGAAAACGAGGAAAAAGGGAGGCCACGCCTTCACCTTGGTATGTATTTCTCTGATAAGTTGCTAACAAGTTACTAACAATTCCCCTCTAACTAAGTATTAATAACTAACAATTATTATTTATAATTAACTTACTAAAATAATTTAACAATCTTATCTTATCTATTACTAATAATCCTACCTATTACTAACAATTTAAATATATAACTAACATTAAAGACGCTATCTATGAAAACAGATTAATTAAAGTAGTAACAGTTCCAAATTATAATTATAAATAGTCTTAGAAAATGTCTTTTTGAATTAGAGGTCAGCCAGAGGCCAGCAAGGCCCAGCCTAAGGTCGGTCCTTGGGGTGCTGCTCCTGCCCTGCCAGGCAGGCACACAGCAGGGGGATTGGCCCTGCTCCTCCACTAGGGGTCCCTTAGCTACTGGCTGAAGTGGTAATGCTGTGTCTGTAGGCCCTGCGCAAAGCGCAGGCCTGCTGGTGAGTTAGGATACTTGTCTGGTGAAAAGGTCAGGTCTGGTATTGGGCTGCTCCTGGCAGGCTCTGGGGTTCACTATGCCAGGGACGCAGTACCTGCGCGAATGCAGGCCAGTTCAACCCCTGGCAAGTTTCCCCACAGAGACACTAATTTGCTGGCGAAGACGCCGCCTCAGGGACACTGGGTGGTGACAGGTTTGCGCCTCCTGGAAGGTGACAGCCTTGCATCTCAGTAAAAGGTGGCAGTCTTGTGCCTCAGTCTTCAATCTTTGCCCAAAGGGCTGGCCTAGGGACTTGGCGGACACTTTTTCAGCCACGCCTTCCCATCCAGGGCCGAGTAGAATGGGCTGCGAGCCCTGCTTATATAGACAGTTCTCATGAATTATTCATGAGTCCATTACCATACAGGTGAAGTCCTCAACCAGGTCCACCCTCTGGTGGAAGGTTCTGGAAACCATCCAGGCTCACCCAATCAGATTGCCCCTATGTAAATCTGGACACCTTTGATTCATGAATATGGATGAGTGCGTGGAACAATTCAAATTCCCGGGGAAGCTACCGGTCAAAAAGAAACATTAGAGTGCTGCCAACAGGCAAGCAATGACAGTTTACAGCTTCATGTATCTGAGGGGATTTTTCTCACACAGCCCCTTCCTGCCAAAATCTTGGTGTCCCTGACTCACGGGGGAGATAATGTCCGTACAGATGATTTACACACGACATAACTCACCTTAAAGTACAGGTTGACCCTCTGTAATCTGGAACTCTTATTCATCAACATCCATAATCCAGCATGATTTTAGTTAGCCAGAAGGCCATTTATGGGTGTGGCCAAGTTTCCCACTGTCCCATAAAGTTTGCATCTACGTGTCCTGGATGTCAGTGTTCTGTGCTGTTATTTAGCTCTAAATTACCTCTACGTGTCTTCTAAGAGCCCAGTAAGCAGTGGAAGAGTTGGTGATGTGCTAGACAATATTGACCTGCTAGGGTCCAGCAAATTTGCTCATTTGAAACTGGAACTATGCATGTATATAGCACTTTATAAATAGTGATAGAATAATAGAATGGGAAGAAACTTCAAGAGGTCACTAAGTCCAGTCCCCTTAATAATATTTTGGTGGGACTTAAAACACAGGTAAAGATCATTAATTTCATTTTGCTGATGCAGAAAACAATTGTAGAGATTAAGTGATATAATCAAACAGACACATCAAATGAGTTTCAGAACCAGGGTTAGCACATATGACACCATATTCTTATCTGATATAAATGACTGTAGCTCCCAGTTATGCCATTTTACATGATGTGAGGATCCAGGATCTCAATTCTCAATACTATGCTTAATCCATGAGGTCATAACCCTCCAAAGTCAAGCCAGCTAATCTTTCTGGGCCTCACTCTGACAGAAACTTAAGAAAATAGTACATGTTCAGATCTCACCTATGACAAATATCACAACCAATTTGCTATCTGAAGCAGCGTAGCCTGACATTATGCAGACAATACACCAAAGATCACAAGAAAATGAACAATACTTTAAATTTCATCTTGATGCATTAGCAAATCTGGGTTTCTGAACCAAATTCTTCTCTTTGGTGTATTGACCAGCTAGTTCTTTAACTGGTAAATTTCTGAGCCATCTCTTGATAAAGTTCAGTAGCAAAAAGAGCAACACTTATCCCAGTAGGTCTTTTTATCAAACAACTATTGTAACAATGATGAAGTCACCATTTTTGAAGTTAAAAGAAACGTTTGTTCTGTGAGTATGGTGTAACTCAGGAAGAGGAAAGAAGCCAGTTGGCAAATAATTGCCTTTTGCCTGCATTGCTCCAAAAACAAAACCAAGTTTTGTGGTCTTGATGGAGCTGGTTAAAATCACACATTCTTTAAAGGCTACTTTTTCTTTCCAGATGCTCAGCTCTGAATAAGCTCCATATATTTTTCTTTTACAGTATAGTTCAGAAAAACAAACGAATTAAGGTAAAATGAGCCAGCACAAGAATAAAAAATTCGGTTTGGTGAATACTATTAATGTAAAAATTACTTATTTAATGGCAAAAAGAGAAAAATGGTGGGGGTAAGGGGAGGAGAGGTTCCTTAGCAGGGCAAAACATCCTATATGTCATTTCCCAGTCATTGTGAAACAGTGAGAGCTGAGCACTATGTGATATATGTCTATAGTCTCTCTCTCTCTTTGTATAAACTATGAAACCATGAAATAAACTGCATTTATTTTTCACTTTTGACATGCTCTTCACTTGAACTCTGCCCACTAATTTTCACTGGCTCTGCATTTAAAATTTTCTTCCTTTGAAGAGCTGTCAATTGACCTCTTCTTATGAATCTACCACCAAAATGTTTCCCTTTTTTTCTGCAGTGGACCTTGTGAAAGCAGAGATTAAATGTTACACCTAACCAGAGGTTTAGCTCTGGCATGTTTCAGGCCTGGATTTTTAAGATCCAATATCTTGCAAACCAAAGAACAGACTGAAGCCATTATCTGCTTGAGATAGTGATCTGGATGAAAGGGAACTGACTGTGTCTCAGCCAGGATTCATTGGAGGTAATATTTTTGGAGCAACAGGAGGAGGCTCCTGTCTGCACGATTTTTGAGTGTGTATATTTAGTAAGTGGCCTTTTTTTGCCAAAATGGTTCACATCATGAATGGAGCTGAGGGTGTTTTATGGGATCCATTCCATGATTCTGGATTTGCAAAGCGTACCAGTGACCTGTCACCATGTGAAAAATGTAGGGGTGTACAGTAAATATTATTGATCAGTGTCTCAAAATGTGGTTTATGTATTGGAATTTTGAGATGCTGGGTTAGACTGATCAGTAGGGAGAAGACAGTTTCAACTTTCTCCTACACAGGGTGTTTTCAAGAACAGAGCTCACAAAGCTGAATGGTCCAACTACCAATGAGCAATGAAGCAACAATCACGGGGTATTTAACTAGGTGGCTGATTGGGAAAAACCATTCTGAGTCAGAAAGAAGACTTGTAACAAAGACCATTTAGCACTAAGGGAAATGGGCTTAGATATGCCCAATGTGGGTGGGGACTTTCAGAAAATCCACTTTTCCTGCAATAGCCAGATTCTGGGAGACAAGCTGGGTTCAGGTTAGGTCCCAAAAGAAACTTGGCCTCTTGAAAAAATTTAAATTGTGTTGCATGACAAATGAGATCCACATCAGTTTAGGTTTAAACAGTTTTTTGTAGCTTTAATTTTATATGTTTTCAGATGATACTAATGCTGCCCATAAATTACACATACATGGAAAAAACCAGATAAGACAAGAAAAGAAATTGATTAAATTATGGCTTCTAGGGACAGGGAGACATTTTTCAAAGCTCTGGTGTCTGCTGTGTTCTTTCCCTGTATCTTCTGCATTCTTTTCTTGACAGTCAATTCTCTTTTATACTCTGTTTTGTGACTTTGCGCAGCCTCAGTTACCCATCCTCATTTGTGTCTTTAACCATTCTAATACCCAGCTAAACATTTTTACGTGTAAATCCCAATAACTAACCTAAACTAACAAGAAGTCCTGTGGCCCCTTATAGACTAACAGATATTTTGGAGCATAAGCTTTCGTGGGCCAAGACCCACTTCATCAGATGCATCTAAGTGAAAGCTTATGCTCCAAAATATCTGTTAGTCTATAAGGTGCCAGGGGACTTCTTGTTGTCCTCAAAGATACAGACTAACACGGCTATCTCTCTGATACTTGTAACCTAAACTAAGACATTTTTGCTTTTTCTATGATACTTTAGTTTTATCTGTCCAATTCTATCATCTATGGTCTGTTGTTAATTGCCCCTGGCTCCATTCAGTCGCTGTTATCTTACCTGTCTGCTTTTGTGGCCTGGCATTTTCACTGGTTAGCTTGTCTTTGTGGGGTACCCAAGTTTAATAATTGCCTCATGACACTTTCTTTCACCCTGCTATTTACACGGGCCAAGATTTTTCAAAGTAAGGCTTGTGAATAAGGTTTCATGTTTTATACAACCCTGAAGCTGTTTTAGCTAAGCTCTGGAATTCAGAATCAGCAGGGACACACACACACACACACACACAAAAGCAAAAATTCCTTTATAATTTTATATGTATGGAATTCATTTTTCTAGCATTCTTTAGTATATATATTTGACTAAAACAATTCATTACAGTATTCCAACCACTGGTTCTGTTCTGTTCTGCTTTTTGTTTTCAAAATTACCTTTCCCCCCTGCTCAGGCTTTGTTCCAGTTAATAAATTAAAAATAAAACCCAACATTGTTTCAGGAAGGCTTCTGGTCACTATATCACTGGTCACAGGTTCCTAAAGGGAAGTGTTGAAACCGGGTTGGACCTGCAGGGTAATAAGCAGTTGTGATACACCCAGAGTAGTCAGATCTCAGTCTCAGTTAAAAAGCTGTGTGGTGGCACCTTGAGGCAAGTAAGGGCAAGAATCCTACTATCTGAAGGAGTACATTCACAGACCAAAAAGGGGAGAGAGGTGCAACTTACCTGATAACTGTGGCATATGCTATTCATCATATACAGAAGGCCAAGATACTTTAGCCCTTTTCATGTGTGGTCAACTAACACCGCGTTTATTACCTTCAGACTTAGCTACCGCAATATACTTTCCTTAGGACAGATACATGTATAGCAATACTGCAGAATTCTACTTGCCCAGTTGCCCAGAATAAGTAGCATATGTTTTTCGATGTGTAAAGTACCATTTAGTTTTTTAATTATCTCTAGGCATCAGTGTAAAGGGTGTATTAAATGCTTCCTTAATGTCATCTTAGAAGCCTGGCCTAATGTACCTGCCACATCCGTCTGCCTACTTTGAGTGATATTCTCCTCCCAGCTAAGGCTGATTGGGGAGTGTTCATTGTTGGTCTCTATGGGCTAGATATAGAAAGAAGTAGAAAAAGAAAATAATTGTTTTATTCACCTCTGAAAATGAATTTCTTCCTCTGGCTAGGTGGATAAGTAATTTTTTTCAATGCTGTTTCAGATACAGCCCTAAGCAGAGCATACAGAAGTTTAAAAGGGTATGTCTATACTTACAGGAAGATCACCGTGCTGTGATTAATCTTCCAGTGTTCAAGTTTTGCCACGTGTGTGAAGATGCAGCAAAATCAATGTCTCTGGGCTCAGCCATTGATCCTGCTACTCCACGTTGTCTTGTGAAATGAGAGATGTGAGCATGAGCACAAGCACAAGCCCGAGCAGACCCAATCTACACGAGGGAAGAAAGTTGATTTTAATAAGTTGATCCTGGCTACACTAATGGTGTAGCTAGAACTGTGTATCTGGGATAGACTTTCTGCCCTTGTATAGACCAGGCCAAAGTAACAAAGATGGTGTTAGATTCCTATTAGATTTCTTCCCTGGAATTTCCTGGACCTCATTAGGACTACTTATGGAATAAAATATTATGCCTGGTAGGTAGTACGTGTTTGCAGGACTGAGTCCTAAATTTGAATACTCCACAGCTAATGGCAGGACTTATTCTTTCAAGAGGCCCCTTCTTTTTGGAGCTCACCCCTTTCAAAATATTCAAGCTTGAGACTAGTGACCTTTGGGAGGTGATGCAAAATGAATTTATTTTGGCTAACATTTGTTTAGCTGATTCTGTTTGTTTCTGTTTGTCACTTTCCTGTAACTGAAGCACCTAGCTGTCATGATTATAGGCTTTAGTGACATAAGTAATTGTGCCATTATTTTCCATTACATTATATAGGTAATATATTAGATTAGATATTTTTCCCAGTGATTCTGCTGTGAATGGGAAATGTAGTTTTCTCTTTTTATCTTAACTGCTTTATTCTCCAGTTCTTCTGCTTGGCTTTTTGTTTGAGGTATAAACATCCAGGAGTCCTGTGGCACCTTGAAGGCTAACATTTATTTGAGCATAAGCTTTCATGGGCAAAAACCCATTTCATCACCTGGGTTCCAGCCCATTAAAGCTTATGCTTAGATAAATCTTCTACAAGTGCCATGGGTCTCCTCCTTTTCTGAAACAGACTAACAGGGTTACTTGTTTGAGGTATGGTTTTGGCCAAGTCATTTGGTTTTCTGTGGTAGTTACTTTGTTTTCCATAGACCCAGACTTACAGCTGACCAAGAGAGAGGTTATTATGTATCATTCAAACAAGTCGATCATTGTCAATTCAAAAGCACAGGTTAGGATAAGAAATATTGTTTAGAGAAATTAGTATAAATGCAGAAATATTCTATATCATTACTAGACTGCAATGACCATAACTATTCTTGTCTCAATAGTTCTTTTTCAGGAAAGGATAAACTAGCAATTTCCAGGCTGTTAATTACTACTGGCGCCATTTTGCTTCTTTACAATGTACGAGAGAGTCTGAATGTCTGTGGATATTTCTTGCGATTTTTGAGGACTCCAACCCTCCCCACACTCTTGACTTTATTAGTTATATCAGGAATGGTAATCCTGATCTTCCTTTTGTTTGAAGAAAATATAAAATGTTTCAAACAGAATCTGAAATATGTATTTCTTTTTATGATTTGGTATTATTTTTTCACTGTATTTCTTGGCTTTTTACGTTTATCTGATGAAGTAAATGGTCCCACCTTTCTCCCATTGTTCCCATTTCTTTGGAGTGGCTAATACCAGTAGGACAGTTTTTATCTTAAGGGAACAAAAGGACTGAAATTGTGATCTCCTTTATCTGGGGGGGTCTTGGCTCCTTCCATCATCCCCAACCAATATGAAGGCCAATCACAAACTGGCCCATAATGAATATTATGTTTGTAGCGTGCTTTGAGATCTACAAATGGAAAGCATAAGAGCAAAGTGCTCTCTAAACATTGCAGGCAAGATACATCAAGGGACATGCTTTTGGCTTCTCATCTTTTTCCACCCATGTTTGTTTACTATTTTTTTAGTTCTGTCATTGCTGGCTCTTTTTTTCTGGAGGGTCTGGAGCAGCTGTAATCCTGAATGGCCGAAGACAGACTTTCTCTTGTCAAGAAATCCTGTCAGAGAAGCCTCTGGCAGGGTTTCGAGATGCCCCCAGCCTCTGGTGTACTGCAAGGTCTCCTTGGTGACAGGTCATGCTTGATACATTAATAAAGCACAAAGTTTTACCTCAGAAATTTCTTCAGAAAGTGATTTTAACTTAAAATCAATACATAGCCATCCATTTAATCTGAGAGGTTAACTTTAGGCGGGAAAGCAACAGCCTATGAATATTAATGAACTGTAACTGCCACCCAGCCCCCAGACTTATGAATTATTCATGAGCTGGGTGAATAAAAGAAGGGCACTCACCACAGAATCTCTTGACCTGGACCAGTCCCTTTTGGTAGCCCTTTGGGGTGAAGCAGCTAAAACATCACTGGACAGACAAGCGGCACTGAGGGGACCTGGATCGCCACACCAGGCGTCATCTGCAGCTCGCAGCCATACCATCGCAGTGAAGCCCAGCAGTGATGGCGGTATACTACATCACCTGACACCGCCCCCAGCAGGGGCCGACCAGGCCAGGGCTGGCCCTTGCTCCAAAGAGACTTCTTTACCGGACTGGAATACTCATCAACTAAGCAGCTGTGAGCTGAGGCTGCAAAAGAAAGGCTGCTCCAGCTGCTGTATCCGTCTAATATTGACTCTTTTCTTTCCCTTTGCTCTTATTCACAGTTGCAGTTATTATTGTTATTTATTACTGTTGTTATTGTTAAGTATTAGGTATAGTATTATTATTATTATTAGAAGTTTATTGTTTAGTGTCTCTTAAAGACCTTTTATTGCTGCTAACTTAGTACAATTATATATACTTACAAATTCATTATAAATTACTATTGGTGTCAGGGATTAGCAACCCCTCGGCCAAACGTATATAAATAAGGGGTGCCAGGAAGCAGCAGCTCTGCCCCTACTAGATAAACGCAGGGGGTAGCAGGGACCACAAGCGTATTAATACAGTATTATACTGTCTTATTTTTGGGTCACTGGGGAGTAGCGCCCCCAGTGGACTTAATTGATAGCAGGGATTGTTGCCCAGTTTAAACAACACCCTGTCAGTCATTTAGAGCCATGTCTCCTGCACAGGGGCACACTAGTGTGTATTCTTTGGTGCTTCTTTGGGCAGTCTGTCAGAAGGCATGGGAATGGCAACTGTATTCATCTTTTATGTAAGTAAATGTAATTAACTGGATTAACTGTAGCCAAAAGGTTTTTTAGTACACTTTTAATAAACTTCTACTTTGTTTTTTGCAGCAGTTAATTACTCGCAGCCTCCATTTTCTCTGGGCCATACAGGGAACTGCAGGGACCTAACACCAGGGGACGCCCTCTAAGGAACTTAATTAGTTACCGCTGACACCGGTGGTTTTTTTAATCTGACCACTGTGCTAAATTGCCCTTGGGTCTTTTTAATCCAATCAGGCACCTCTGTGTCTCATTTTTAAAGAAAATTGTTTTTATTAAAAGAGGGAAACCCACGAGGGGTTGTTACACCACAGACCTAGAGCCATTGTTAGAGCCTAGGTCTGATACAGCCTGGCATTTTTGGTTGGCTCTCACTGCTCACGCAGCACCCTCATCTCACAGTTGCTTGCCATATTCGGTGTCTTGGCAGTGGCTGCGACATCTCTTAATCCAGCTAAGAGCCTCCGTGGCTTGAAATTTGGTGAGAGAGCTCTTAGCCACTTGTTCTGTTAGACAAAGTCAGGGTACATTCAGTCCTGTACTTTCTTTGTCCAGACATATGTCTGCCATACTTAACTCCACCCTATTTGCCTGGAAGATTGAGGTCAATCTAAAGCTTTGATCTTTTTTTTAAATTTGCAAAAGCCATATACAAGGTGAAAAGATAGTCAAATACATCAGAGGATGCTTTTTAAACTATCCTTCTTCATCCTCATGCTGAACTTTATATTTATGTGGATAGTAAACCACAATAAAAGATCATCCTCAAAAGCTCTGGTCACCCTTAACGACTTTAAAAAATTACTAACTGAGATTGTTCACCAAACTGGAATTAATCTGGGTTACAATCCCCAAGGAAAAGGGAAGTGAGTATCTTCAGTCAGTCCCTGGAATTCTGCAGTTCAGAGTAAAAATATATCTCGATTGTGACTCATAGGCTTTGACACACCAGTAGTAAAATGTATTGCTGATACTACAAATGTTACAACTTGTATGACACCATGCTTGTTATGCAGTCTATGAATTGCTGTTATTTATTGGAGTCATCATAGCACCTTGTGTGAGTCATGGATGTTTTTGCTGGTTCAGTTCCACATTTGACCTGACACAAGGGCATATTTGTTGAGGGTGAAGGTTTGCATAACATTCTTTGTGTTCAACTATGCCATTTGTCTGTCCTGGCCTTCGTTTGCTACGGGCATCGTTGGTTGTTACTTCAGCTATGCAGAGTCATGAGTAGTTCTGTGGTTTGTGATAGGGTGCCCATCAAAAGAATTAATCCATTAAGAGGGAGGCAAGCTAATGGGGACTTAAAGCATCTGCTCCTTTTTACGGAATTAACTTGTACATAAGTTAGCAACCCCCCCTCCACAGTTTTGTGTGTTAATTAGCCTAATGTTCTGTTTAATTCTGGTTGTCAATCATTTCTTGATTCGAACCTTTTATTCCTGGCAACAAATGTGTGCTAAGCAAAAGTGTTAGCACCATAAAGGTATTATTGTGCTTTTGGGAAAAATGAAAAATAAGAAGGAACCAACTGTCTGAAGTGTTAACCAAATCACTTCATTAAATCTGTGATATGTTAAGTGGGAATTCTGAAATAGGCTCATTAAATAAATTTATTTCATATCCCTGCAACAATTATTCACTTAGCAATGCTATTTTCTCAGCTTGAGCCTGACCTGATGTTTGTTTAAAAAAAAAAAAATTGGCCTGTCAGTGCCCTCACAGCTCTGCAATGCAACATGAGAAGAAGATAATTGGAAATCATCAGAATGTCTTAGAGCTAAACCAAAGCATACATTGTCCTGCTGAATGATGAGGCTACTTACTATTTTCAAGCTTAGAGGCGCCTCAGATGGGTAGGCCCTACTCTAGGAATTAGTCTGGAAGCCTAGCGTCTGCATTGATGAAGGGCAGGTGGTGATGAGTTGCTGGGCAGAGAGGGTGTAATATTGGCTTTGTTGGACCCCCATTTAGAATATGGCTGTCAAGGCTGATCCCCACTGTGACACTCCAAGTACAGAAAGTGGGGGCCTGCAAGAAATCTTAAAAATACCTTGCCTCCATAGGCTTCTACTTAAATGCTTCCCAAGGTCACAGATTCCCTGACCCTGGGTGGGAGCTGCCACCACCCATGTGAGAAAACCCCTCTTTAGAACCAAGGCAGTCACACTTGGGATGTCTCCCCGTGGGGTAACGCCAAGCTCTTACCCCTCCCTTAGGAGAGCTCTTGAGAACAAGGAGGAAGATAGACCAGCCTGTGGAGAGGAATAGATCTACACTCTTAGCTCATTGGCAAGAGCCCTACGGGAGGTCCAGCTTCCTGGGATCTCTACCTATTGTGGTCCTAGCAGACCTGCTGAGAAAAGAGACCCTTGACAATCAGAATGTCTGACATTAACTTTTGATTTATTTTATTTAATGTCTTCACTTTAGCCCGAAGGAGAAGAAGGCTGGTAGGAAGTGATCCAGGGCAGCAGCAGATTAGCACCTTTAGGCACAGTCTTTAGCTGCCTGCTTGGAACTAATGAAGAACACAGGCTTAGGCAGTAGGAGGTGCAGAGGGCTGCAAGCTTACTGTGGCATGAGAGAAGCTATGTGGGGAAAGGTGCTGAAGCCAGGGGAGTGGGGACCTCGAGACCTGGACTCGTGGGAGGGCTACTGTTGCTCCTCACCCATCTTTTAATTGTCTTTCCTTTAGTTCCATACTGCACGTATACCCACTGCTTCGCTTTTGTTCTAAGTAGCAAGATATTATTGGTGGGCTTTTGTGATGTTAGTGGGTTTTAGGATGAATGTGCAAAACACTGTTGTAACCCCTGTCCTAGCTTTGCACCAAATCTTGTGCCAAGTGGGCCAAGTGATGTGTCTAATGAAAGTGGGTGAATCACTGAGTCTGTTTATGCTGCTTATATGTTTGTATAATTTTTATATGTGGAGTTATAAATATTGGCTCTGGGCTTAAAGTTGAAGGTTTAGTTTCGGGAGACCACAATAGGAGGCATGGCAACATAGTGTCAAAGGGTTTCTAGTCAGGTGAAGCAAAACATGATTCCAATCCACATCTGAGTAATTTGGCTGTGGACATATAATGCAGGAGTTAGGCAATGGCAGACTGCCCAAAAAGGACATGGACAGGTGACCTGCTCATGTGTCAGACCCCGTTTTGGATGTGCTTCCACACCTGAAGGCACAATGGAATTCTCTCCATGTGGTCAAGGGCATAAAGGGGACCCTGAGGTTTCTTCATCTTCTCTTCAATACAGATAATCACTTCAGGAGCATCTCTTGTGAACTGAGCCCTGAAGGATTGCTGACCAATCCTAACAAGGGATCTACTCCAGAGGCTTTTAAGATAGCAACTTATTCCACCACTACTGCAAGCCATAATCAAGAACTTTGTGATTTATGTATGTAATTGGATTGCTTTCACAATTTTACTCTCACCCTATTCTTTCTTTTTATTAATAAACCTTTAGATTTTAAATTCTGAAGGATTGGCACAGTGTGCTCATTTGGATAAGTTCTAAAGTACATCTTGCCCTGGGAATGTGGCTGGTATTTTGGGACCAGAAGAACCTGTTAGGAATTGGTGAGATTGGTATATATAACCTCTCATCTGTGTAAGGAGGGATACTGGTTGTGACACAAGGGAAGCTGGAATGTGCAAGGGAGTTACTTCTGTGACTTCTTACTGGCCAAGAAGTATGGCAGGAGAGGTGCACTTTGTGACTGGTTTGGTGTGCCTTAAAGTGGAGGATCCCCAGTCTTGGGCTGTAAATAGCCCTGTTTTAAGCAATTTCCCCTAGTTTGGCCCTCTTGTTTCTTCCGAGAGAAACTTCCAATATTACAGCTTCACAAAGAGACAAATTATGGAAGAGAAGTGAAAACAAACTTAATATCTATTTCACTAGATTAGTGAAAATAGAAAAGGAGGTGGGAAAGTGAGTAGGAAAGTTTATGTGAACTCTAAAAGGAGAGTAACAGAGAGGTAACTGTGTTAGTTTTTATTTTAACAAAACAAAACAGCAGTCACATAGCACTTTAAAGACTAACAAAATAATTTACTAGGTGATAAGCTTTCAAGGGGCAGACCCAGTACAGTACTATATCTCCAGACGAGAGGAAGTGAGTCTGCCCCTTGGAAGCTCATCACCTAATACATGACTGCTGTTTTGTTCTAAAAGGAGAGTATATGAAAAGGAAGGTGGAAAGTATGAAAAAGAAGGAAAAATGAAGAAGGAGCTGTTAAAAAAAACTTGTCTTCCACACACACATCTCCACTACTACCACCTGGAAATAAATTAAATGATCTATTCTGCATTTCATTCTATTTCATTCTCAAGAGCAAGGTCAGAGAGAACAAACCATCCCCTGAGGTAGCAACTCTATCTAATATTGGGCCTCAAGGCAATGGAAACAAAGCAAGCAGGATATGAAAGTAAAGAAGGAAGTGGCTTCCCGAACAGATCTTGGGGGGTGGTTTCTGAGGAGAGTCTCCATATTCTATTCTGTGTGGTCACATTAACTTTTTAATAAGGGAACAGTTCATTTGCCTTTTTGACAGATGCCTTCACTTATCTGCTTGCAGTAGTGCCTAGATCTTATTGCCAAAGACATTACAAACAATTCAGAATGCATCAATGTATATGAGTAACTTAAACTGTCCGAGCATGGTAAACAAGGGAATGTGAGAGGGAAGGCTGTGCTCTTCTTGCAGGAAAGAAAATGGAAAGCAGTGTATAATGGATATAAGCAAATCAGTATTCTCAAAACTTATGCTCTCGTCCTAGATTTTTTCTATCGGGGCAAAGTTCTCTTCTCTGCTCTGGGTGAGGTATCTACTAGCCACAATCTGCACCCCTGTTGCTTATTCTGTGTACAGATTTTCATAAAATAATTACCAGTGGTCTTCTTAGTTTTTCAGTGACAAATGACTCTCTCCATAAAAAAACTGCAAGTTGAAAATTTTAATCAAAAATGTGTTTAAAACAACTGATTTTTTTTGTTTATTTCACACACGTAGGCTTTGTGTGAAATTTGGATAAATGTAAAACACAAACCATGTATTTATATATTTTTTGCAAAAATATTAGTTACATCTGGCCCAAAAAAGGCAATCACCCTGTAGTGGACTGTGCAATTTCTTTCTAAAACCTTTTTCATGACCAGGTGCATGAGATGTAAGATAGTACAATAACCTTGGTGGATATAAACCACTAAAAGGTGAAAGACTTATGCAAACCATTCCTGCTGCTTTCCTGGAGACAGCCTCCTCCCCTTGTAGTTTGTGACTCTGAAAAAGATTGGAGGGGTCATAGTGAACAAGCAACTCAGCAAGAGCTTCCCTTGTCATGCTGTGGCAAAAAGTGACCAAAAAGTGGATAGCAAAAGAAGGGAATAGTGAGTAGGAGAAGATGTCTTCTCCTCTGTCTAAGGAAGAGATAGGCAATAATTTTTGTTTGAGAGCCACTTCAAAATTTGGTAAGTGTAAGGGCCACACTTTTCTATAGAGGGGGTGAATGGTCTGGGCCAAGGTTGGGTGCAGAAGGGTGCTCTGGGTAGGGGACAGGGGTGCAAGAGGGGGTGTGGAGTTTGGGTGAAGGAAGGTTTGTGATCTGGGGCAGGGGATGGGGGAGCAGGTTCAGGGAGGGGGTATGGATGGAGGAGGAGATTCTGGGCTGAAGGAGGGGTTTCAGTGGGGACTTCCTTTGCTACCCTGTGGCTTCTGCTAGGGACGTGGAAGGATTGGGGGCTTCCTCTGCTGGGGAAGGGAATGGAAGATCACTGGAGAGCTTCCTCTGGGGACAGGTTAGGGGAAACTGATGGGGTTTCCCTTCTCCCATACCTTTTGTTGGGGATGGGGTTGGAGGCACAGGGGCTTCCCACTCCCAAGCCCCCAGGCAGCAGAAGCTAGCCCCCCCAGTAGATGGGGTCCCTGGGGCCAGGCACAATGGGCCCACTGGCTAATTTACCAATGAGTCCAGCAGCCTGAGCCCCATGAGCCCACATTGTCTGACATGGGCCAGCTCTGGGTGTCTAGTTGCTTTGTAGGTGTATCCTTAGTATATGTCTATACTGCACTATAGACAAAGCTCAGATCCAGGTTTGAACCTAATCCCCCTGAACCACCCACCCACCCACAATCTATTTAATACGTGTCAGCAAGCACTCAGGACTGAGGATGCAGTGCAAGCTCTGAATCAATATCTATGTAGTGCAGCAGTGGAGAAACCTCTGGTGGACCACCCAAATGCAGTTTCTCAGGGTTAGCCGTTGGTGAGCTGCCAGACAGGTTACTGACCTAGGTGTCTTGTGGCACAGAGCCCCACACTCACAGTGGCTACGATTCACCATTCTTGGCCAATGGGAGTGGAAGGAAGTGGTGGCCTGATGCATGCTGCTTTCTGAAGCTACTATTGGCTGGGAATGACAAACCACAGCCACTGGGAGCCACAGGGCTCTATGCCTGCAGGTGCTTGGGTAAACAACCCATCTGGCTGCCTGCCATGGGGTAACCCTGACAAACCATGTGTGGCCCAAGGGCCAAAGGTTTTCCATCCCTGAGTGAAGAATGGATGTGACAGCAGAGTTGCAAGACTTGGGTACAGCAGTTTTAAACCTAGGTGTATAATAGAATATGGACACTCAAATGTAGGTTTGGAAATACCATGTCCTCAGGTGTGGGACCCACAAACATTTACTTACATTGATAGTCCCAGTGGTCTCAGTGGAACTACTCAGACGAATAAGAACTCACACAGTGAGTGACGTCTACAGGATCAGGCCCTAAATTAGGCCTAGTAGCAACAAAAGATTTTAAACCAAAGGTGCAGAAGGGTTGTGGTGCCAGGAGAAGGGTTACGGTTAACAACAGTATACCACTGTAGACACACCCCAGTGCCTACCTCCTGTTTATTTGAATTGTGCATGTAGCTTTTAGGTATTATTAGTTTGTCTTTAATATCAATTGTTATATTGCATTAAGGGTTGGATTTTTAGATGTGCCTAAATGCTCAACCTTAATAGCTTGAATGAGCAAAGACAGGCAAAAAGGTAGAAGTGGTGGATTGGGAACCAACAATGGGGCGCCCCCAAAGAAAATGTCTCCTTTACATTCACGGAGAAAAAAGGTAGATTGCGTGCTGAATAAGGGTTTGATTGTGTTATTTAGGCAGAGATAAAATTCTGCTGGGGCAGAAATATGCTGGCCCAGAGGGAGCACCTCTGCCCACAGATGCTTCTTTTTCACACACCTCATACTCCCCCATCTATGAGCATAGGCAGTTATGCTGAAAGAAGAGAGGGCTGAGAAGCTGTGGTTCCGCCTCCTTCCCATCCTGTTTATGTACCTCCAGAAGAATATAAAATGAAGACCTAGATGACTCAGCGTTAAGACAGAGATTCTTCATGTGCTTACTGTGGCATACAAGGTTGGCTCTTGTGTCCTATTTATTTCACAGAAAAAGAATGAGTGGATTTGGAGAAATTCAAATGAGAACAGGGATGAGCCCTGTCAGAATTTCAGCTGAAAGTGACCTGCCAGCTTTTAAGTCTGAACATAACACCTTGTGACCCATTCAGGGCTCTGGTAATTCATATGCAATGTCAATTTAATAGAATTATAGAACTGGAAGAACCTTCAAGAGGTTATCAAGTCCAGGTCCTTGCATGAACAAACATCATCTAAACTATCCCTGACAGTTGTTTGTCCAACCTGCTCTTAAAAATTTCCAAGATGGAGATTCCACAACACTCTAGGCAACTTATTCCAGTGTATAACCACCCTGACAATTAGGAATTTTTTCCCTTAATGTCTAATCTAAACTTTCCTTGCTGCAATTTAAACCCTATGCTACTTGTTCTATCATCAGAGATTAAGGAGAACAATTCTCCTTCCTCCTTGTAACAACTTTTCAGTTACTTGAACAATGATATCAAGTTCCCTTTCTAAACAAACACAGTTCTTACAGTCTTCCCTCATAGGTCATATTTTCTAGATCTATTTTTTTGATTTTTATTGCTCTTCTCTGGACTTTTAAAAAGGGCTCTAGAGGCAGTCCTGGCAATTACTGACCAGTAAGTCTAACGTCGGTACCAGGCAAATTGGTTGAAACCATAGTAAAGAATAACATTGTCAGATGCATAGAAAAACATAATTTGTTGGGTGAAAGTCAAAATGGTTTCTGTAAAGGGAAATCATGTCTTATTAATCTATGAGCTCTTTGAATGGGTCAACAAACATGTGGATAAGGGGGATCCAGTAGATATAGTGTACTTGGATTTCCAGAAAGCCTTTGACAAGGTCCCTCACCAAAGGCTCTTAGGTAAATTAAGCTGTCATGGGATAAGAGGGAAGATCCTTTCATGGATTGAGAACGGGTTAAAAGGCAGGAAACACAGGGTAAGAATAAATGGTAAATTTTCAGAATGGAGAGGGGCAACTAGTGGCATTCGGCAAGAGTCAGTCTTAGGACCAATCCTATACAACTTATTGACAAATGTTCTGGAGAAAAGGGTAAATTGTGAGGTGGCAAAGTTTGCAGATGACACTAAACTGCTCAAGAGAGTTATGATCAAAGCAGACCATGAAGAATTTCTAAAAGACCTCACAAAACTGAGTGATTGGGCAATAAAAGGGTAAATGAAATTTAATGTGGATAAATGTAAAGTAATGCATATTGGGGAAAAAATAACCCCAACTATACATACAATATGATGGGGGCTAATTTAGATGGGAGCGGTACACAGGGCCAACGTGTGTACCATCCAGCCCTCCCTCTGGCACTCCTGCTTTCTCCTGGTTAAGGTCCCCCCTATGTGTTGTAAATTCCTCTATAGAGAACATGTCCCTGGCCATGGGCTGTGAGGTTTGTGTGTGCCTTCCACTACCCTTTACCAGATAGCCTCGAGATGTCAAGCAGTTTTAAATTAAAAATAGGATTTATATGGACTTAACAGTCTTCCCCACTAATCTAGGTAAGAATAAATTTAAACTGTAAAATAATTTACTTCATAAAACACTGTTTAGGTAACCATATAACCCAGGTAAATGCAAGGTATAGGGAGTGACCGTTAGGGTTGCCCGTTGCCTATGCATATTCATAAGCTAATTGCCTATTCATGAGCATCGGTTTGAATTCAGATGCACGGATTGGACCATTTATGATGCTCATGAATATGTAAACGGAACGTGCATCCTGGTTGCCGGGGCAACGCAGGTGCGGACCTGACACCTGCGAGTGTTCAACCAGGTCCACCCCAGCTCTATAAATTCTGGAGCGCAGCCCGGCTTGGCCAGTCCGTCGGGGAGCAGCGGAGAAGAGGACAACGGACCCAGAAGAGCAAAAAGGACTGAGTTTAGAGCTGGACTCAGCCTTGGCCGAAGATTCGACGAGAAGAGCTGAAGCAGACCCACGTGTCAATCTACGCACCCCAGCCACCGTGGGACGCAGAAGCCTTTTCGAAGAGCTCCGGCTGAGAAGCCTTTTTGAAGAGCTCCAGTGAACAAGAACTGAGCTGAACTCACTAAAGGCCTCAGATTTTACCTGAGGCAGGCTCGCCAGGCAGACCGCGCCGGCAGGTGCCCTGCCTGGGGAGCCGCACAAGCGGCGGCCTCTGCTGGCCGGCGGCGGAGCTGCTGCTGCTTTTAGCCAGGGGTTTTTGTTAACCAAGCTGGCCTTTTCCCCTGGCCTCCTCTTCTTTTCCCTATCTATCCTATCTGCCTGCCGCGGCTGCCAGTAAAAAGCGCGCCGTGAGGGCTTCACTTCCTAGGTTCCTGTGGAGACCCTCGGGCCCGGCGCCCGGACTGACAGATCAGGAGGAGGATAGGTATTTAATAACTGCTCTCCACAAACATTAGGGATATTAGCTTAAATCACTAGAGTTAGGGTTTATATATTGTTAGCATTAATAATACTGATCCCTTATTGATATTACAAGGGTTTAAATAGTCTTAAATTGTGGAACCCTGTTCCCAGGGTTCTCATTTGTAAAGCACAGGAGGCGGTCTACTGACCTAGCCGCTTTACCCTTTGCATACATAATAGAAGACTAGATAAGAATTTTAATTCATAGGGACCCAGAACTGATTGCTCCCTCCGCTGGGTAGAGCTCACCCAAGCGGGGGTTGAAGCATAAGGGGATAACCCGGTAAAGGGAGAACCCCAATTAGAATTTTACACATAATCTTAAACTAAAAGAGTAATTTAAAGGGACACCCCATTAAGGGGGTACCCATATTAAATAAATCCCTGTAGGGTTACATAAGACCTCAGGCGTTGCCAATAAGTCCTGAGGCGGCCGTAGGAGGCAGGTATCCTATTAACATTCATTAAGTGTATACATATAAGAAGTCCTAGGGTAGTAGCCATAGCCACTTTTAGAGGCCCCGTCTGCCTGGCCAGCAGGGGTAACCTCACCTAGGCAATTTTAAATTCCAGCTGTTCCCTTGGGTCGCTGGGGGACCTAGGGTAGAGCATCACCGGCCATTTTCCTAAAAGGCGAAAAGTGCTCTGAAGGGGGCGGGTGCCCCGAGTAAGAGGAATATAATATTGTATAGTTCCTCCCGAGGCAGGGCAGTAAAGGGGCTCCCTTATTAGGGGGTCCGACATAGGCAGCTCTCGGGAGGCGTCGTATTATAGTCCCTTTAAGCCCAAAACTACCCATAATTAAGCGTTTGGGACGCTGAGGCGAAGGGAAGCCAGCGCAGTCTTAATTTATTGCGCTGGGGTCTTTTCGGGTAAAAATATCCCATAAATCTGGAAGCCCGTTACCAGACTAAATAACCTGGCATATTATATGTATACATAGACATTCTGGAAGCCCGTTACCAGATTAAACAACCTGGCATAATTAAATATATAGAAACGTATTAATATATAACATAAAGGCTGCGTCTACACGTGCACGCTACTTCGAAGTAGCGGCAGTAACTTCGAAATAGCGCCCGTCACGTCTACACGTGTTGGGCGCTATTTCGAAGTTGAAATCGACGTTAGGCGGCGAGACGTCGAAGTCGCTAACCCCATGAGCGGATGGGAATAGCGCCCTACTTCGACGTTCAACATCGAAGTAGGGACGTGTAGACGATCCGCGTCCCGCAACATCGAAATAGCGGGGTCCTCCATGGCGGCCATCAGCTGGGGGGTTTCGAGATACTCTCTCTCCAGCCCTTGCGGGGCTCTGTGGTCACCGTGGGCAGCAGCCCTTAGCCCAGGGCTTCTGGCTGCTGCTGCTGCAGCTGGGGGTCCGTGCTGCATATACAGGGTCTGCAACTAGTTGTTGGCTCTGTGTATCTTGCACTGTTTAATGAAAGTGTGTCTGGGAGGGGCCCTTTAAGGGAGCGGCTTGCTGTTGAGTCCGCCCCGTGACCCTGTCTGCAGCTGTGCCTGGCTCCCTTATTTCGATGTGTGCTACTTTGCCGTGTAGACGTTCCTTCGTTGTGCCTATTTCGATGTTGGGCTGAGCAACGTCGAAGTTGAACATCGACGTTGCCAGCCCTGGAGGACGTGTAGACGTTATTCATCGAAATAGCCTATTTCGATGTCGCAACATCGAACTAAGCTATTTCGAAGTTGGGTGCACGTGTAGACGTAGCCAAAGAGAAACATAAAGATATACACATATTTAAATAGATACATAAGGAAATATATAGCAGAGTTGTTGTTATCAGTTCTGGTTTATTTCTTTTCCCTTATAGCACACGCACGGAAGAGCACCAAGTTGTGCGTCCCAGTGGAGCCAACAGTAAGTCTAAGAAGGGTATAGTTTAAACGTTGTAACTACACAAATACAACAAAGGGGCTATTAGTCAACTAGTTCCAAATCCTGTGCTGAGACTCAGGGAACAGGGAAGGATATAGTTGTAGCTTCTAGAGATATTAAATAGATACATAGTAAAATAAAGTGTGGTAACATAATAAATAAATAGGAAAGAGAAAACACTACATTGTAAAAACCTAGCTCTTGTTAGAATAAAAAGAAACTTAGTTGTGGACAGTTGACCCCTTGTCTGTCATCTTTTCTGGGGAACAAACGGGCTCTGTCACACACCCTGTAAACCCCTGTGGATCAGACACCGTTGACATCGATCCAGGTAGCGGGGTAAAACCTGGGCTGGTGCTTGGTGGCTGGTGGAAAATCTTAGGCAGCCTTATTGGGCCCTTGGTTGTCTCTGTATTGGCCACTGCAGCTTGACCTGTGCCAGCCGTTTAAAGATCGTTATGGCGTCACGGACAGCACGTGTGACGTCAGGAGCCGTTTGTTTGTGTCCCTGGGGAGATGGACGGATTCAGGGCAGGGAACTGGCCCACATTTTGTTTCACTCCCAAGAGCCGGGAGATAGTAAAATAGAGTACCATTTAGATTTTGAAGGTGTAGAGAACATTAGGAGCCTCACTGAGGCCCTTACTATTCAGGGTTTAGCGTGTCTCATCAATACCCATAAGAACCTTACGTTTTACCCCATTGATAAACAGCCACAAAAAGTGGAATACAAGAAAAAACCTGAGAGAGGGACCCCTGAGGAGACCCTAAGAGATATAAAACAAATTCTACAAAAAAGTGGAATTGATACCACTCTTTTTATTAAATCTCAACTATTGAAACCAGGGGTAAGGGGCCTGGAAGTCTTAGATCAGGCCAAAGCCAAATTAGAACAGCTCGGAAAGAAGAAGCTGTTTGGAGGAGTGACCTACAGCCAGAAAGCTGTAGTAGGGACTCTCCTTCAGCTTTGGGTAGAGACACTTAATAATTTAACTAGGATAGAAGCCACTTTAGATAAAACATTATGCAAATCTGTGATGGAGGTTATCCAATTTCCATTTTATGGAGAAAACAGACAAGACGACATAGATCAGGATCAGGCAGAGGCTCTCCCAGTAATGATTACCAAAACCATTGTAGATGCGAAAGGTAAAACTACGCAGACAATGGTGCAGAAGGATCGCACAGTAGCAGAACTAAAGAGCCTCCTGGAAGATACACGTAGGAAAAACCAGGAGCCATTAATGGTCTGGATTGGCCGTCTTATCTTAGAACATGGTCAGGAGTGGGTAGACCAGAAAGAGGCCCACTATATAGCCAGAACATCCAGCTGGAGAGGTGGAGAAGGGTCCATCGACCAGCTGAATAACGTTCGATTTCCTATTTTACTTCCTGCTCTGGCTATAGCCTTAATTACCAAAACCTGGCAGGCCTATTCACTTCCTCCAGGCTCTATTACATCCACAAGAGATTTAATAAGAGCCATAGCCGGGGTCTCCACTATCTCCTGGGTCCCCGTGGAAGGAGGGATGGTAAAGCTGTCTGCAGAGGAGGCAGACGACCAACAATGGTATGTCCATGTACGAGATTTTACAAAGTTACCGATAGCTAACCAGGCCATTGAGGCAGGGGCATCTGCTTTGCCCTATAAGTCCCCAACGGTAAAACTGTGTTTAAGAGCTTTAGAAGGGCGGACTCTAGGGGCCCTTTATGACCTAGAGGGAGAGCTTCCAGCTACCTTTAGGAAAGGAGACGAGTATGATGGGTATAACGTAGATAGAACAGATAAGAGATCAAATAGAAAAGTTTCCTTTAATAAGACTAACCAGGTGTATACTATAGAGCAGAGAAATGGTCCTCCCAAAGCCAATCTTGGGAGACAGTCACCAAAAATGCGCCCGAGACTCCCTCAGCAGGAGAGAGGAAGATTCCCTCAGCAGGAGAAAGGGAAAAAGCCAGAGGGAGAGCCGTTGTCCGTAGTGGCCAAATACCGTGAGGCGCTACGGGGTTTTTTGCAAACTAAGGGCTTTAATGAGCATCAGCTAAGTGGTAAAAATGATAATCAACTGGAAAGGTTGGCCCTGGATAATGGCTGGCGTCCAGAGTGGTGGTTTTACACCTGGACGCCACGTTTTTATCCAAAAAACCAGTGAGTGCCCTCGGGTGCCGTTATTCCCGGGGGCAAGTAGAAATGGTACAACAGCCTAAGAGTATAAGATATGCCCCCTCTGTACAAATTCAACAAAATGAATTACAACCGGTGACTGACACTAGACCGTACGTTTCTCTAATAGACAAAAACAATAAGAGCCATCAGTTCCTAATAGATACAGGAGCACAGATAAATGTCATTTCTCCCGATGTCCCACATCAAAACACTCACATAAAGCTGTGGGTACAGGGAGTTAATGAATTGAAGGAGGCTCCTGTAGTAAAAACATCCTTTAAAACCCCCGAAGGGAGATACAAGACCTACAAAGCCATACTAGGAGTTAGGAATTTAATAGGCATAGACACCATTAGAGACTTGAAATTGCAGCCAGTTTTAGCAGTACTTCCAGTAGAGCCTGTCTCTACTCGGGCTAACATTCATGAGCCAGAAATAACAAACCCCCAGGTCTGGAAGTATAGCGCAATCCCTACTAAGACCAAGGAGGGAGTTGCAGCTATTACAAAGTTATTACAAGATCTCCAGACCGAGGGTAAGTTAATAAGAATACACCAATCTAAATATATCAGTAGTGCTTGGGGAATCCCTAAGCCTGGGACTGAGCCACAGCAGGCCAAGTTTAGGATGGTCATAGACTATCGGAAAGCAAATGACCATATTGCTGCAGTGCCTTATATTGTTAAATGGGATAGGCCAGCTATCGAAGAGGTACTGAGCAATAAAGATTTCCTGTGGGGTTGTACACTAGATTTGAAGGATATGTTTTATCAAGTCCCCATGCATGATCCTTATGGGGTACTTAACTTCCACTTTGCTGGCCAAATGTACCAGTGGAAGGTTCTCCCCCAGGGATATAAGAATTCTCCTGCTGTGGCCACTCAACAGTTAGCCAAAACACTAGAAAAAATCAAAATCCCTCTGGGCTGTGAACTCCTCTACTACGTGGACGATGTCGCCGTAGTGGGGAAGGATCAATTCACAGTCCAGAAGCTGCTGCAACAAGTTGTTGTACAGCTTAAGAAAGATAATTGGAGGGTGAATGAGCAGAAGTCCCAGATGACGCCTATGAAGGAGTTTACTTTCTTGGGGATTTCCATCACTGAGATTAACTGGTGTACTAAGCCCGAGGTAGAAGTCTTAGAGAAGTGGTTGGCTCACCCACCTGAGACCAAAAAACAAGTCCAGGAAGTATTAGGGTATTTAAATTATCATCG
This sequence comes from Carettochelys insculpta, assembly GCF_033958435.1. Classification (NCBI taxonomy): domain Eukaryota; kingdom Metazoa; phylum Chordata; order Testudines; family Carettochelyidae; genus Carettochelys; species Carettochelys insculpta. Next base: position 87,047,921 of record NC_134137.1, on the reverse strand, counting down.
ATATTTAATACCCATTAAATTGGCTGCAGGTCTAAGCTTATTACAAAACAAGTTGAAAAAGGGAGATAAGATCAAATGGACACCGGGTCAGAGAGTAGCCTACTCTATGCTACTCGAGGCTCTAAAAGATCCTCAACCACTGGCCCGTATAGACTCAGCAGACCCAATAGCGATATCAATTGATCTCGCTAATGATCAATTGGTAATCGAAGTCACACAAAAAGATCAACCTGTTGGCCGAGTTATTAAGAAACTACAGCCTACCCAGATTAACTATGGGATATATGGCAAAATGCTGCTTGCCTTGAGAGAGGCAAAGATATGGAATGGGTACCATGGTACTGTAAAAGGCCCAATGGTAAGATCTCTCCAGTGGTTAAGAACAGAGTACCCACTGGAGTTTGGAGGAGAACAGGCCACATGGAGTCAGCTGCTTTACGAAGCACAAACTCTGTGGTCTTCCTGGTTGCTAATCAATACCCCAAATCCTGCAGAAAGCAGACCCAAGGCCCTGGTGATCCGAACTGAAGACCAGGAACCTTGGTTGTTCTGTGATGGATCCACAAAACATTTTCCTAAAGCAGGAATTTTCTGTGCTAGATGTCGTTACTTAAAAATAGTAACGGAAAAACCTAATACATCTGCACAGGAAGCTGAAGTCAAAGGGGTATTGTATGCAGTCCAGCATGCAAACGACAAACACAAGCTGGAGGCTCCGGTCATTGGTATCGACTCGGAGTATGTGATCAGGGTTCTCTCCAGGGAAGCCAAGCCAACGGCTTACCCTGAACATTGGGACACAATTTATCAAAAGCTAGAATTAAAACCTAGACCATGGTTTCTCGTACATTGCCCTTCGCACAGAAAAGATTCTAATGAATTCCACACGTTTTTAGATCAGCACCTCCAACAGTACTGCAGGCAGACTTTGGAGGTTAAGCAAAACAGACTGTTAGGAAACTCAGGTGATTCCCTAAACCTGGCCAGGTGGTTCCATCATAAATGGGGTCACTGGGGTCCTAAAGTTTGTAACAAAATGTGGAAAAAAGATAAGGGCAGTCCATATGTGTCCTTCAAGACCTGGCAGCAGGTCAGCCAGGGCTGTTTGCTATGCAATACGCACAAGCGTATGAACCGGCCTAGGTCTGAGGTGCATACTCTAGATCCGGCCTATTTTGCCCCGGGTACAACCTGGCAAGTTGACATTATGGGACCCCTACCAGGAGCTAAGCTGTTTCCGAAGGCTCTGGTAGTGGTGGACCTTGGGTCCCGCCAAGTCTGGGCGGCTCCCACCAAAAAGACTACTGCCAGGGATGTTATCCGTTTGCTGTCCAAGTGTGTGGCAAACTGGTCTGTGCCAGTTGAAATCCAATCAGATAATGGACCACCTTTTAATTCAAAGGAGGTTGACCAGCAGATGCGCATTTGGAACACCCGCTGGCACTTCCATCTCCCCTATCACCCACAAAGCAATGGGGTGGTAGAGAGGAAAATAGGGGTCTTGAAAACGCAACTCAAGATCCTCAACCCCAACATTGATTTTAAAGGGTGGCATGCCTACTTGGACGAGGCTTTGATAAACATCAATAGGGCAGTTTCTAGATGGCCGGAAATAGAGCCCAAGGTTAGAACACCTTGGAAACCGATGTACCATCAGGGTCAAAGGGTCTGGGTTACTCTGCCGGGAGAAGGAAAAAGTGAACCTTTTCCCAGTATTATTCAGGAAATCGGCGAGTACCCGAATACCTACCATCTGAGTCCAAACAACATGTTAGTCCATCACAATTGGTTAACACAAAGAGCTTGAAGCTTGTGTAATAACCAAACCTTTTCTCTTGTTTTGCAGATCATGCTGCTTCTAATCCTAGCTATGTTAGTTGTAGGCAATATTGGTGTTTTACAAGATTGGGAACGAAATACATTTATTAAGATGGCAAATTTAGTAGCTACCGCCTTAAATGAAACGGATTGCTGGATTTGCAGCGCATTTCCTGCAACCAGCAGGGTCGGTATCCCGATGCTCCCAATCCCACTAACAACAAGAAACATGACCAAATGTTTAGGACAAAAGAACGCCACATGGGGGGCTATGACCATCAGTAGATCTGACTATCTGCTAGTAGAGAAGCGAAAGGGACGTTGGTGTTTTGTTTGTAACGGGTCTGACTTGTATGATTGGAAACAGCCCATTACACAGTATAGCCTGAGTTATGATGTTAGTAGACAAAGACATGTGTGGATAAAAAGAGCACATAAAGGCATTGCTGTGGGTAGGAGTGAATGCGACACATACATTATGGAGCATGGCATGTCTTTCCCACAGCCTTGGGGGAACATGTGGTTCCCAAATGTAAAATCTTATTGGTCTGAGAACGATAAATCAGGCGAAAACTGTGTACACGTGAATGGCTCACAGTTATACAATTGCACACCTTCAGGAGGTGTTCCGTGGCCCTTTTCAGGGTATTATGAGGGAGCTGCGCAATCTTTAAAATCTAATCCCCAGCAGGGAAGCGGCGGTTGTAATAAAGCCCTTTATGCTCTTGTTGGCCACTATTGGGTGTGTGGCGACAAGGCGTATAAGGTGCTCCCTGCTTTCTGGGATGGCTCCTGTTATCTGGCTTATCTATTACCTTCCTTACATCTACGTAAAACACTGCCGAGGGGAGGAGTAGGTAATGCCGTGCCATATGCCCTGGGTCATTTGGGCATCGATTTTGGTGTCGAACATCACGTGAGTCGTTCCGATTATTTAAGACCACAGGTACCTGGTGTCAGCGATTATGATGAGGGGGAGCTGGTGTTAGGACAGCGTCTAACGACCAGACGTAAGCTCCCTCCCATAAGACTGGCACCTAGAAATGGTGCAGGTGCTGGGCTAGTTCGCCAAAGGAGCCCAGTTGCAGGTTTTCCACACCTGGAGACCAATGAGTTCCCATCTAGTTATGGAGGTCAGAGACCCAAGAGAGATCTCGAGCAGGCATTGCAAGACCTCAGGAATCGTAGACCTCTGACAATGCAAGAAACAATAGGTTGGGCGCTTATCCCACCTGTTGGAGTGGCCAGAGTCGGTGGAGCTGTCATCCGACTCCAGTCAGTACTAGAGGTTGTGGCAAACGAAACTGGCCAGTCCCTGAAAGATCTAGCTACTGAGCAGCACGAGCTCAGGCAAGCTGTTGTCCAGAATAGAATAGCTCTGGACATGATACTGGCAGATAAAGGTGGTGTCTGCGCTATTTTTGGCAAACAATGTTGTGTCTATATTCCAGACAACAAAGACAAAATTTTTAACCGCGCAGAACACATAATGCAAGTGGCGTATGTCCCTCCAGCACCACCTGTGTGGGACCTCTGGTCATGGGTGACGGGAAAGTTGGGATACCTAGGTACCCAGATAATGAAAGGTGTAGCCTTGTTTTTCCTACTCGTGGTATTGGCATTGGTTATTTATGTCATTGTTAAGGTAGTGCTTGCCTGTATCTTGTACTGTAAACCTAAGGAAAAAGTCGTCGTCAAAGAGGTCGTAGTCCATCGACCTCTAGAGAGATGGTATTAATTAAATAAATAACTATAACATAGGATTAATGGGGAAAATTGTTGACTAATTGGCATCAGTTGTTTAGACTGCTGAAGTCTTGATTCTCTTGGCAGGTGATTGAGTGCAGGGTGAGCTGGGCTACCTCTGTCCGTGCCACGGGGGCATTCTATTCGTAGTTGTCCGCGTGAGCATATACGGTTATGTAGCGCAGCTGTGCCTGTCCTCTCTAACACCATACATCTTGTCTGGGCGCAGGCTGGACTGTAGGGACCGAGGATGGGTGTCATCCGTGGTCTTCCACTGTATCCGGGCTTCTTAGGGAGGCAGGATGAGTGACACTGTGTGTTAAGTGCCACTGTACCTGGTTCCCCGTAATAGGAGCGCGGAATGAGTGAGTTGACTATTGGGTGTCATCGTACCTGGGCCTCATGAGTCGTACCTGCGTAGGATGTGAGTTGGCATACATCCCATGGCCATGGCCACGGGGGCATGTTGTAAATTCCTCTATAGAGAACATGTCCCTGGCCATGGGCTGTGAGGTTTGTGTGTGCCTTCCACTACCCTTTACCAGATAGCCTCGAGATGTCAAGCAGTTTTAAATTAAAAATAGGATTTATATGGACTTAACAGTCTTCCCCACTAATCTAGGTAAGAATAAATTTAAACTGTAAAATAATTTACTTCATAAAACACTGTTTAGGTAACCATATAACCCAGGTAAATGCAAGGTATAGGGAGTGACCGTTAGGGTTGCCCGTTGCCTATGCATATTCATAAGCTAATTGCCTATTCATGAGCATCGGTTTGAATTCAGATGCACGGATTGGACCATTTATGATGCTCATGAATATGTAAACGGAACGTGCATCCTGGTTGCCGGGGCAACGCAGGTGCGGACCTGACACCTGCGAGTGTTCAACCAGGTCCACCCCAGCTCTATAAATTCTGGAGCGCAGCCCGGCTTGGCCAGTCCGTCGGGGAGCAGCGGAGAAGAGGACAACGGACCCAGAAGAGCAAAAAGGACTGAGTTTAGAGCTGGACTCAGCCTTGGCCGAAGATTCGACGAGAAGAGCTGAAGCAGACCCACGTGTCAATCTATGCACCCCAGCCACCGTGGGACGCAGAAGCCTTTTCGAAGAGCTCCGGCTGAGAAGCCTTTTTGAAGAGCTCCAGTGAACAAGAACTGAGCTGAACTCACTAAAGGCCTCAGATTTTACCTGAGGCAGGCTCGCCAGGCAGACCGCGCCGGCAGGTGCCCTGCCTGGGGAGCCGCACAAGCGGCGGCCTCTGCTGGCCGGCGGCGGAGCTGCTGCTGCTTTTAGCCAGGGGTTTTTGTTAACCAAGCTGGCCTTTTCCCCTGGCCTCCTCTTCTTTTCCCTATCTATCCTATCTGCCTGCCGCGGCTGCCAGTAAAAAGCGCGCCGTGAGGGCTTCACTTCCTAGGTTCCTGTGGAGACCCTCGGGCCCGGCGCCCGGACTGACAGATCAGGAGGAGGATAGGTATTTAATAACTGCTCTCCACAAACATTAGGGATATTAGCTTAAATCACTAGAGTTAGGGTTTATATATTGTTAGCATTAATAATACTGATCCCTTATTGATATTACAAGGGTTTAAATAGTCTTAAATTGTGGAACCCTGTTCCCAGGGTTCTCATTTGTAAAGCACAGGAGGCGGTCTACTGACCTAGCCGCTTTACCCTTTGCATACATAATAGAAGACTAGATAAGAATTTTAATTCATAGGGACCCAGAACTGATTGCTCCCTCCGCTGGGTAGAGCTCACCCAAGCGGGGGTTGAAGCATAAGGGGATAACCCGGTAAAGGGAGAACCCCAATTAGAATTTTACACATAATCTTAAACTAAAAGAGTAATTTAAAG